>NC_073252.2:113125000-115625000 GCF_029289425.2 Pan paniscus
ATGTATGCACAATGGAGTATTATTTAGAAGTAAAATTAAATGAGATTCTGTCATTTGCAACAAAAGGGATGAAACTGAAGGACATTGTGATAAGTGAAGCAAGCTAGACACAGAAGGGCAAACTTCGCATGTTCTCATTTATTTGTGGGAGCTAAAAATTAAAACGATTGAACTCATGAACACAGAGGGTAGAATTATGGTTACCAGGTGTTAGGAGGGGGTACTGGGTGGGGATAGGGGGAAAGTGGGGATGCTTAATATATGAAGATATAGTTAGAGAGTGAATAAGATCTAGAATTTGATAGCACAAGAGGGTGACTACAATAAACAATAATTTATTGTACATTTTAATAACCAAACAAGTATAATTGGAATGTTTATAACACAAAGAAATGATTTACAAATGCTTGAGGTGATGGATATCCCATTTACCCTAATGTGATTATTATATATTGTATGCCTGTATCAAAATATCTCATGTACTCCATAAAAATATAAATACCATATATATATATATATACACACATACATACCTAATATGTACCCACAGAAATTAAAACTTTAAAACTTATAACACACTGTTAATCTTTCTTCCAATCTTCCCCATAAGGATCTACAGTCTTTGACCAGGGCAAATGTGTACTGAAGAAAAGGAAATAATCAGATGTTTTAGGGACTATAGAGACTGACTTTGAACTGTCAATAATTCCAGGAGACACCAAATGTTTCTGTGGTCCACCAATCAGAGTACGGGCTTATGGAGGTCAGGTGATCAATGGAGTTTTAGCTCAAGTCCATTTCACAGTAGGCCCAGCAGGTCCCTGAACTCATCCTGTGTTTATTTCTGCAGTTCTGAATGCATAACTGGAATGGATATACTCAGCAGCTGACAGAATCCCTATATTGGTTTCATAACCTGAAAAGTGAGGGCTATTATGATAGAAAAGGCCAGTGGAAGCCACTGGAACTGTCTTTACCTAGGAAAGTAGTATATCATAAGCAATTCTGCATTCCTGGAGGAATTGCAGAGATTAGTTTCACTATCAAGAACATGAAAGATGCAGAGGTGATAATTCTCACCACATCCCCATTTGAATAGACTATTTGGCCTGTGCAAAAGACAGAAGGATATTGGAGAATGACAGTGGATTACCCTAAGCCTACACAGGTGGTGACTCAAATTGCAGCTGCTGTATCAGATGTGGTTTTATTGCTTGAGAAACAGCACAACCTCTTGTACTTGTTATGCAGTTATTAATCTGTCAAATGCGTTTTACTTCATCCTTATCAATAAGGCCTACCTAAAGCAGTTTGTGTTTGGCTGGTAAGGCCAGCAATGCTTTTGCACTGCCCTGAGTCTCATGGCTATATCAACTCTCCAGCCCTATGTCCTAAATTAGTTTGCAGGAACCTTAATCACACTTCCCTTCTATAACTTATCACATTAGTTTATTAGATTAATGGCATCATATTGATTAGACCTAATGAACTTATGGGTAAGACATTTGCAAATAAGATGGTACGGAGTAAATCCAACAAAAGTTCAGAGGCCTTCTACCTCAGTAAAATGTTTAGGGGCTAATGGTATTGGTCATGTCGAGATATATTTTCTAAGGTGAAGGATAAGTTGTTGCATCAATGTATTCTTCATTGATGCGTGTTACTCCAGCACATTGACTTAATGACTTGAAAATCTACTGGTTTTGAGATTTTTTAGTAGGGTTCAGAACAGAAGAAGGCTCTGCAGTAAGTCCAGGCTACTGTGCAAGCTGCTGTGTCACTTGGGTTATATGATCTATCAAATCAATGGTGCTTGGAGTATCGATGGCAGAGGATGCTGCTTGGAGTTTTTGGCAGGCCCCTTTAAGTGATCACAGCAAAATCCCTTAGAATTTTGGAGCAATGCCTTGTCATCCTCCTTGGATAACTACTCTACTTTTGGAAAACATCTTTTGGCCTACTGGACCTTATTAGGTCTGAACACTTAACCATTTGCCACAAAGTACCATGCAACCTGAGCATTGGCTTATTGATCATAGAGCTCCTAAAAGTAAAAGAGATAGATGGCTACTAAATTCTGACTTGGTGTGTATGAACAGTTCTAGGTTAAGTGAGCAAAGTCTAACCTGGATTATAAAAATAGAGAGTCAAGTCCCCACAATACATTTGAACTGGGTATTATCTGACCTGTCAACTCATAAAGCTAGGCAATCCCAGCAGCGCTCCACTGGGGTCAAGCTGGTCCTAAAGGCATGGCAAGATATATGAAGAAGTGGCCCAAATGCCCATTGGCGTCACACCAATTACACAGCTTTTGTGTGTAATTGATGTGAGGACCATGGACATTTCTCTCCCAACCTGCACCTATGGCCTCATTGGAAAATATCTATGATCATCAAACAGAGAGAAAGAAGACTCATGCCAGGTTTACAGATGGTTCTGTGTGAAATGCAGGCAAGACCTGGTAAAATTCAGGTGCAGCACTATAGGCTCTTTTGGGATATCCTTAAAAGATAGTGGTGAAGAGAAATCTTTCCAACTGGCAGAACTTCAAACATTTCATCTAGTTTTTCATTTTGTTTGGAAGGAGAAATGGCCAATTATGCAGTAATATACTAATTCATGGCCTGTGGCCAATGGTGTTTGTTTGGATGATCAGGCACTTGGAGGAAAAACAATTGAAAAATTGGTAACAAAGAAATTTTGGGAAGAAGTACGTGGATAATTCTGTCTTAAAGGGCAAAATATATGAACATATTTGTATTCCATATGAACGTTCACTAAAGGGTGACCTCAGCAGAGGAGGATTTTAATAACCAAGTAGATAGTACTAATTGTTCTATGAATACTAGCTCTTTCTCAGTCTACTGCTGTCACTGTCCAATGGGCTCATGAACAAAGTGGCCATGGTGGCAGGAATAAATGTTATCCATGGGCTCAGCTTACGAAGGCCTACCTGGTTATGGCCACCACTGATGCACAGTCTGCCAGAAGCAGAGACCAACATTGATTTCCTGATATGGTATCATTCCCTAAGGTAATCAGTCTGCTGCTTGCTGGTATGTTGATTACATTGGACCACTTCTAGCATGGAAGGAGCAGCATTTTGTTCTTACTGAAATAGACATTCTGGATATGGATTTGCCTTCCCTCCGTGCAATGCTTCTGCCAAAACTACCATCCATGAACTTTTAGAATGCCTTATTTATAGTCATGTTAATCCATCAATTATTGCTTCCAATTAAGGCAGTCACTTCATAGCAAATAAAGTGCAGTAATGGGACTTTCATGGAATTCATTGGTCTTACCATGTTCTGCATTAACCCAAAGCAGCTGCTTTGATAGATTAGTGGAAAGGCATTTTAAAAACTCAGTTACAGCACCAAGTAGGTGGCAATTCTTTGCAGCTAGGGCAAGGTTCTTCAGAAGCCTGTATATAATCTGAATCATTGTCCAGTATATGGTACTGCTTATCCCATAGACAGAATTCATGGGTCCAGAAATCCAGAAGAGGAAGTAGGAATGACATCACTCAATATTACTCCTAATGGTTCATTAGCAAAATGTTTGCTCTCTGTTCCTATAATCTTATGTGTTGCTGATCTAAAGGTTTTATCTCCAAATGGAGAAATACTTCCACCAGGAGACCCAACAATGATTCCACTGAATTAGCAATGAAGAATGCCACTTGACCACTTTGGCTTTCTCATGCCTCTGATTTAACAGGGAAAGAAGGGAGTTACTGTGTTGGCTGTGGTGATTGATCCTATTGGGGGATATTGGATAGTACTCCACAATGGAGGAAAGGGATAATATGTATGCAATAGAGGAGATACCTTAGGGCATCTCGTAGTATTACCATGCCCTGTGATTATCAGTGGAAAAGTACAACAACCCAATCCAGGCAAGACTGCTAATGACTCCGACCCTTCCAGAATGAAGGTGTGGGTCATCCCACCAGGTAAAGAAGTATGACCCCTTGAGGTGCTTGCTGAAGGCAAAAAGTATATAGAATGGGCAGTAGAAGAAGGTAGTGATAAATACCAGCTATGACCATGTGACCAGTTGTAGAAAAAGAACTGTAATAATCATACTTCCTCCTTGTTTTGTTTTGAGTGTTTGTGTGTGTGTGTGTGTGTGTGTGTGTGTGTGTGTATTCAAATTAGGAGTTTTTCTATAATGAAATCTAGGAATTTGTAGTGCTGTTAAGATAAATTGTATTGTTCAATTAGTTACTTGATTTTTAATTACAAAATGGTTTCAATTACAACTAAGTCGTTCAAACAGAATGCACATTTAAAAGTTGTCAAATATTTTCTAATTATTATTAGGAAAGAACACACTGTTTAATAAAGCAAATTGACTTTTTAGAACTTCAACATACTATTACAAAAACTCACAGATGGATTGCTAAGGATTCTCTTTAATTATACTTTGGGGTTCTACGGAATTCAAATACATTTCATAGAAATTTTTATTCAATATATGCATTTCCTGTTTTTGTTTTATCCACCAAACACATTACCCAAATAAAAAAGTCACATTACAGATATTATTTCTTCATAAAACATTGCTACATAGAATACTATTTTATCCAGATCACTGCTTTATGCCATTCCTTGTTTCTCTAAACCTATTCAGATTTCAAATATCATCTTCTGCCACCTGGCAGGAGATTCTTAGACACCTTGAAGGTCATTTTGGGAAACACCAGATATAAATTTGCTTTTCCTTTGCCATAGAATTCACTATCTTGAAAACCATTTTATTTTATAAAGGAATGCATATTAAAACATTCAGATGATAAGAGATCAATCCAGTGTTACAATGTGCTAGGTATATTATAAAATGTCTCAGTTATTTAGGAATAAAAAGGCAATCATTAATAAAAACGTCATCCAGAAGAGTGAATTTTACTTTTGGAGTAGAGGTAATCCATAATTGGATCATATGCTGCCCAGTGCCCAACCACATAGCCTGCTCCTGATTGTTTACATGCAGAGGATAGTAGAGAAAGTATATCTGGTTAGAACAATTAGATATTCTTTTGTAAAAAAAATTGAGAAGACAAATTTAATACATATTGACTATATTAATAAGGGTATGATGTTATGATTTATTAATATGGCATGTATATGTTAATATGGATATATGTGATTGAACCACAACAAACATCTCTCTTAAAATCTAGCTTTTTTTTGTAAGTCAAAATGCTGTTGAAGCATGCATGTATCACTAAAGGCTACTGCAGCCAAAATATTTTAAATTTATAATTATAAATGAAATGAAGCTAGTAATAATTTATACTCAAAAGTACAAATGAAAGCCATTGAGAACAAAAAACAAATTCACTCTGAATGTACTAATTTCCAAGTGTCCTTAAACCAAATTACAAACTAGTCATTGACTAGTATAACATATAGCAGACAGATTTCTTAGTAGAATAGAGTTAAAATTCTCAGTACAAAATGGAAATAACTTAATTTTAGTTTTGTTTACAAAATCTCTTTTCCCACATAAACAATATGGAGCTGATTTAAGAATTCTTAATAATATGTATTTTAATATTGATTGTGTGTTTTCTTTGCAAACAATCTTACCTCTATTATATTGACTTTAAATCATTTGTTCACCAATAGAGTAAAAATGATGGAAATCAATTAAGTTATACAGAGTGTTTCTATAACTATTATATTCAAATAAGTGATTTTTATCAGGGATTGCAGGATAGACTGTAGATCCTCCATTGTCAAGGACCTTGGGCAGAGTTTTACATGACCACCAGGAACCATATTTAAGCTGCATATGTGGTACATGTACATTATTTTGTGTTTTTCTAAGATTTCAAAATTTAGAATATTTATAAGATAATCATGGGGCTAAGCACTTATAAAATTATTATTAGAATTATTATACATGCTTAGTAAAAATATATTAATATCAATACAATAAAAATGCAAGTTACCAGGACATGAAAATTTCAATCTCCCAAAACTTATCTTTCATTTCAGAAAATTGCATCAAAGCTACATTTATTGCAAAATATAATTTTCTTGGTGAGAATGCAAATGCTAATTTTTATAGGTAATAATTATCTTGGAGACAACATTCCTTCCACTACTTCTTTATAGCTCTCTCATTATCAAATCATCTATATTTCTTCTTTTTATAATTCTAAATTTTCATTTAACCAGCCTAATTCTTGTTCTCACCATTCCTTCTGGATACTACATTAACTGGTTTTTATTTAACTAATATAATACTTGGCTTTTACTTAACTGTGTTTTAATACATATTGTAAACATGTTATGGCAAGTATATAATCTGAGCATATTGCCTACTTTGTTCAATGGGCTTCTTTAGTGTCCCCTCAAAACAAAATATACTATTATAAAAAACAAGTTTAAACTCCATAAAGATACAAGTTCCTCTAAACAAGGTGTATGTATTTAAGTGAAGTTAAAGCAGGTGACCTGATATATTTTCTGTCTTCATCCAGGACATACCCCAAAGAAAGAAAAGATGCCAGGTGACCCAGCCTAATCTTTTCATCATCTGGTTCTTTGGGTAAATCAACCGATTAGACTTGCCATAAGGAAGAGAACTGATCTCTAAAATGCCCAGAGTATAATGCCCTGGCAGCAGATTCTTATTATAAATAGAACTCAGTATGTACGAGGCCTAGCCTCCTGGAGAATGTCATGAAACTTATGAAGTCGTCGGGGCATAAAATGTAAAAGTTTCATAATTTAAATTCATCCCACTGTGTTGGTGCCCTAGTTTCAATGGCCCCTCAAAAACTCATGTTGCAATTTAATTACCATTGTGATGGAATAAAGGATTGGGACCCCTAAGAGGTGATCAGGGCATAAGGGCTCTGCCCTCATCAAACGAATAATGTTAGTATTGGGGGAGTGAGTTGCGGATAAAAGGATAAAATTGGGCTCCCTTCCCAGTCTGTCTCACAAACTCAACTGTGCTTTTTCCTTCTGCTACGGGATGATGCAGCACAAAGGCCCTCACCTCCAGAATCATAAGCCAAATAAATTTCTGTATATTACAAATTAGCCAGTCTGTGTTATTGTGTTGTAGCAACACAAGTCAGACTAAAAAAATTGATACCGAAGAGTGGGACTATTGCCATAACAGCCTGAAAATGTAGATGCACTGTTGGAATTGGGTAACGGATACAGGCTAGAAGAATTTGAAGAAGTAACTTAGAAAAAAGCCTAGATTGCCATTAATGCAGCATTAAGTGCAATTCTGGTGATGGCTCAGAAGAAGATCCTAGAACTAGGAAGAGCCTAAAACTTCTTAGGTATTACCTAAGTGATCATAGTCAGAATGTTGTCAGAAAGATGGACTGTAAAGTCCAATCAATCAAAGTCTAAGATGGAACCAAAGAACAAAGTATTGGAAACTGGAGTAAAAGACATCCTTGTTATATAGTTGTGGATAATTTGGGTTAATTGTATCGAAGTCCAAAGGCTTTATAAAAGGCAGAATTTAAGAGTGATGAACTAGGATATCTGGTGGAAGAAATTTCTAAGCAAAATATTGAAGAGGCTGCATGGCTACTTTAAATCACACACAGGAAAAACCCTTTTAGATACTGGTTTAGGCAAGGATTTCATGACAAAGAACCCAAAAGCAAATGCAGTAAAAACAAAGATAAATAGCTGGGGCTTAATTAAACTAAAGAACTTTTGCATGGCAGGAGGAACAGTCAGCAGAGTAAACTGACAACCCACAGAGTGGGAGAAAATCTTCACAGTCTATATACATCTATACATCTGAAAAAGGACTAACATCCAGAATTTACAATGAAGTCAAACAAATTAGCAAGAAAAAACAAAAAATCCCTTAAAAAGTGGACTAAGGACATGAATAGACAGTTCCCAAAAGAAGATATACAAATGGCCAACATCATATGAGAAAATGCTCATCTCCACTAATGATCAGGGAAATGCAAATCAAAACCACAATATGATACCACCTTACTCCTGCAAGAAGGGCCATAATCAAAAAGTCAAAAAACAGTAGATATTGGCATGGACGCGGTGAACGCGGAACACTTCTACACTGCTGGTGTCAATGTAAACTAGTACAACCACTATGGAAAACAATGTGGAGATTCCTTAAAGAACTAAAAGCAAAACTACCATGATCCAGCAATCCCACTATTGGGTATTTACCCAGAGGAAAAGAAGTCATTATACAAAAAAAGATATTGCATACACATGTTTATAGCAGCACAATTCGCAGTTGCAAATGTTGAACCAATCTAAATGCCCATCAATCAGTGAGTGAATAAAGAAACTGTGGTATATATATTCCATATATATATATATTCCACATATATATATTCCACATATATATATTCCACATATATATTCCACATATACATATTCCATATATACATATTCCATAGATACATTCCACATATACATATTCCATAGATACATTCCATATGTATATTCCATATATATATTCCATATGTATATTCCATATGTATATTCCACATATACATTCCATATATACACACGTTCCACATCTATACACGTTCCATGTATACACACGTTCCACATCTATACACGTTCCATGTATACACACGTTCCACATCTATACACGTTCCATGTATACACACGTTCCACATCTATACACGTTCCATGTATACACACGTTCCACATCTATACACGTTCCATGTATACACACGTTCCACATCTATACACGTTCCATGTATACACACGTTCCACATCTATACACGTTCCATGTATACACACGTTCCACATCTATACACGTTCCATGTATACACACGTTCCACATCTATACACGTTCCATGTATACACACGTTCCACATCTATACACGTTCCATGTATACACACGTTCCACATCTATACACGTTCCATGTATACACACGTTCCACATCTATACACGTTCCATGTATACACACGTTCCACATCTATACACGTTCCATGTATACACACGTTCCACATCTATACACGTTCCATGTATACACACGTTCCACATCTATACACGTTCCATGTATACACACGTTCCACATCTATACACGTTCCATGTATACACACGTTCCACATCTATACACGTTCCATGTATACACACGTTCCACATCTATACACGTTCCATGTATACACACGTTCCACATCTATACACGTTCCATGTATACACACGTTCCACATCTATACACGTTCCATGTATACACACGTTCCACATCTATACACGTTCCATGTATACACACGTTCCACATCTATACACGTTCCATGTATACACACGTTCCACATCTATACACGTTCCATGTATACACACGTTCCACATCGATACACGTTCCATGTATACACACGTTCCACATCTATACACGTTCCATGTATATTCGTTCCAGATATATATGTTCCATGTATATATGTTCCAGATATATATGTTCCATATATATATATATGTGATGGAATACTTCTCAGACATAAAAATGAATGAATTAATGGCATTCGCAGCAATGTGGATGAGACTGGAGACTTATTCTAAGTGAAATAACTCAGGAATGGTAAACCAAATGAAATGGTTTGGCTGTGTCCCCACCCGAATCTCATCTTGAATTGTATCTCCCACAATTCCCACATATCATGGGAGGAACCCAGTGGGAGGTGATTGAATTATGAGGGCGAGTCTTTCCTGTGCTGGTCTCATGATCATGAATGAGTGTCACAAGATCTGATGGCTTTAAAAATGGGAATTTCCCTGCACAAGCTCTCTTTGCCTGCTGCCATCCATGTAAGACATGACTTGCTCCTTCTTGCCTTCTGCCATGATTTTGAGGCCCCCTCAGCCACGTGGAACTGAAAGTCCATTAAACTTATTTTTCTCCCCAGCTTCGGGTATGTTTTTATCAGCAGCATGAAAACAGACTGATACGCCAAACATTGTATGTTCTCACTCATAAGTGCGAGCTAAGCTATGAGGATGCAAAGACATAAAAATGACACAATGGACTTTGGGGACTCAGGAGAAAAGGGTGGGAAGGGGGTGAGGGCTAAAAGACTACAAAATGGGTGTAGTATATACTCCTTGGGTGATGGGTGCACCAAAATCTCACAAATCTCCACTAAAGAACTTATTCATGTTGGCCGAGTGCAGTTGCTCACATCTGTAATCCCAGCACTTTGGGAGGCCAAGGCAGGCAGATCACCTGAGGTCCGGAGTTCGAGACCAGCCTGACCAACATGGAGAAACCCCATCTCTACTAAAAATACAAAATTAGCTGGCTATGATGATGCATGCCTGTAATCCCAGCTAGCAGGGAGGCTGAGGCAGGAGAATCACTTGAACCCGGGAGGCAGAGGTTGCAGTGAGCCGAGATCGTGCCATTGCACTCCAGCCTGGGCAACAAGAGCAAAACTCCATCTCAAAAAAAAAAAAACGAACTTATTCATGTAACCAAAACCACCTGTTCCCCAATAACCTATGGATATAAAAAAAATTAATAAATCACATACAGTAAGATGCAAGAGAGAAACAAAGAATTAAAGATGGAATTTTTAATTAAAAGAGAAGCAGAATGTAAAAAATTGTAAAATTTGCAGCCTGGCCATGAAAAGAGTAAAAAAGTGTGTTAAGGAGAGGAAACAAGGGTGTAGCCATCCATCATTTGCTAAAGAGATTCGTATGGACAAAAGGTATCATGAACACAAAGGGAGAATAGCACCAAAGGCATTACAGAGAACTTTGATGGTGCTACTTTTATGACAGGCCCATGCTATAGGAGGGCAGAATGGTTTTGGAGATGAGCCCAGGGCACCTTCTACAAGCTCATTGCCCAGATCCGCCATGGTCATCTGTACTCTGCCATTCCAGTGCAATGCTTCTTGACCAGCCTAGCCATGGCTCAAGTGGCCCCAAGTGTGGCTTGGCCTGCCACACTGGAAGGTACAAGTTGGCAGTGACCATATGGAGCTAATTCTGCAAGCTCACATCATGTAAGAGCTGTAAAGGCATGATGATCTTCACCTCCATCACTACTTAGGAGCCCAGGCAGACCTCCTCACAGGGGAAGAGCCACTTCACACAGCCCCCACTAGGAAAATGCCCAGCAAAAACACAGGAGTGAAGCCACTCTAGAGAATCCTCACTTGAGCAATGCCTAGTGAAGCCATGAAGGTGGGGTCACCTTGAAAACCCTAGAACTGTAGAGTTACCATCATGCAGCTTCATTCTGGGAAAGCTGCAGACAGGAAACTCCACCACTTGAAAGCTGCTGTGTGGACTGAGGCCTGCAAAGCCAAAGGAGTGGGGCTGCCTGAGGCCTTGGGGGATGCGGGACGTGGAGTCAAACATGATTATTCTTCAGATTTATAACTGAATTTTTTTTCCCTGTTGGGTTTTGACTTACTTGGCAGTAGTTACCCATCTTTTCTCACCTATTTCTTTTATTTTCAAATGGGAATGCTTCTCCTTTGCCTGTCCCACCATTGTATTTTGGAAGTAAATAACTTGTTTTGATTTTACAGACTTAAAGCTGGAGGAAATTTGCCTCAGAATGAATCATGCCTTGAGTCTCACCCATTTCTGATTCAGATGAGACTCTACTTCTAAATTTTAAATTGGTGCTGGAAGGAATTAAGACCTTTGGGGCTATTGGAATAGACTGAATATAATTTGTATGTGAGAATGATGAGTTTTGAGAGGGCAGGGGTAGAATGCTACTGTTAGGATGTCACCTTCAAAATGCGTGTTTAAATATAATTGCCATTGTGATGAAATTAAGAGGCAGAACTGTTAAGAAATTATTAGGCCATCAGGGTTTTTCTCTCATGAATGGATTAATGCTGGCATCATGGGTGTGAGTTAGAAATCTTGGGAGTGATAAAAGGTTGGCCCTATTTTTTCTCTGTTTTGGGAATTCACGTGCTCTTCTGCCTTCTGCCATGGGTGACACGGCACAAAGGCCCTTAGCAGATGCTGGTGCTATGACCCTAGACTTCCTACAACCACAAGCCAAATAAATTTCTGTTCATTATAAATTACCAAGTCTTGTTATTCTGTAATAGCAGCACAAAACAAAGACAGACCCCACAAATCTCCCTTAGGGACCTCACTGTATTGGACAAGTGTGACACATCCAACATGGGAGGAAGGGAGCTGGGCAACAGCCTCAACAGCCTAGAACATTCTCTGCTTCATCTGAGCCTGACTACTTGCATCCATGAAATTATTTAGTAAAGAGATATTGAGTAGAATATCAGTGAGTGAGATTTATGCTACTCGGATTTGACAATCTGATCCTGTTTGATAGCTTAGTATCTTATCTGGAGAATGTCTGACTTCACTTAGGTAATGATATATTTATTTTTAATAATTTGCTTATGAACATGAAGAACCAAAATGTACACTGAAATAAAAACTTAAAATTGAGGAAGATTATTGAGAGTTCCTGATAGAATTTAACCTTAAAGGAAAATTTAAATTTATTAGTAGGTTTCTAACTCTGCCATTTGTTCTTCATAATGGCCATAATCAGAGGAGACCTATTCCATGTAAATTCCATCAGCATGCTACAATGTGAAGAGCATATCTTACATTTCTAGAGTTCTTAAATTCTGTAGTATATATTTATTCACATTAAATGGAATAGAAGTTAATATGCAGAGACATAATTTAAAGTGATGCCTGAATTTAAAGTTTCTGTAATTTCAAATGTAGTAACCCTGGGTTGAAATACAAAGATATATTTTTCAAAGGTACATATCTATGCGGTATGATTTTATTGATAAGAATTATGTAAATTCTGCAAAAATCTTTATAGATGGAATCATTTCCTTAAGTAATATCTGTGATGCTTGTTCCTTTCAATTATGTTGTCAGTTGGGTTCATCAACTAATACTTGTATAGCCATTGAACTAGTATTATAGTCCTAAAATTAATATTTATGATTTTCAATTCATGATATTGAACATTATTTAGAGCCCTTTTCCTCCACACATTCTTTGCTCTAGTTCTAGAATAATTAAGCTATATTTCCCTTTCAACTCCCTGTGTTGCAGTTTTCCATTTGATTGCATGTACTTTAACTAAGTTAATTTTCTATAGTATAAGAAACATGTTGTATAATTGGCTTTATTGAAGCAAACTGATTTGGGTCAGTAAAAAGCTCTCAAAAAATGTGTTATAAGAAGGAATAATAATTATTTATTTCTGTAGAAAAAATGTCATGGAGAAAGCTAACATTATAGTTAAGTATATTTGAACTATGATTTCTGCATATTTTTTCTCCAAAACACCAAGATACATACCTACATTCACATGCATTCAAACAAACATTTTCTCATAGTCTTATTTTTTTAAAGTACACACACACACACACACACACATATACACATACGTTGTGATTTCTGTGAAACTCAGATTATACACATGTATGTATGTGTATAATTTAATTTTCAAAGAAATCACAATTTAAAGAAAAAAGCAATAACATTGACTGTCACCATTTCTGTAATTTACTCTCCAGTTCCCTGGTGCCAGCAGCATTAAATTCCAGATGTAGGAGACTTGTCGTTTTTTGCTCAACATTTCCCCATCATTTTTCTTTTCTTGGCGGGGGGGTTGCGGGGGCTGGGGGGAATTGACTGAGAATTTGCCTCAGAGAGATAGGCAGGCACAGCGTTGTGGAGGTTATTGTACAGCATAGGAGCTTTCAGATAAAAGAGCTACTGAAGAGTTTCATGTAAGACTTTAGGTAGGATTTGTCTGATTTGTATTTTAATAGATATTTCTGATAGTTTTATGGGAGATGAACCTTGGGAAAATCAAAGTAGAATCACGTAAAAGGCTACAACTTGCATTTGAAGAAAGAAGAATGATGGCTTCTGTTCTCTCTGCTGACTTCCATAATTCCAGTCTAGTTGCTGTTTAACTCCCAGCTTGGGATGATAGAAAAAAGAAGTAACCTGGCCGGTGTTTGAAGTTGACACCTTATTTATTGGAGTGTTTATGGGTTCTTTGAAGGTTATCAGCACTGTGGATCCCCATGATATTCTCAGGATGCATTTC
The DNA here is from genome assembly GCF_029289425.2 of Pan paniscus. Taxonomy (NCBI): domain Eukaryota; kingdom Metazoa; phylum Chordata; class Mammalia; order Primates; family Hominidae; genus Pan; species Pan paniscus. The sequence goes on from NC_073252.2 coordinate 113,139,063, forward strand.
GGCATGCTTTGTACGTAAGTTATTGTGTGTCGCTGCTTGACCACTCCTCCTTAGTGAACTTCACAGGTGGGCAACACCACGCATATGTTGGAGTCTTTACATGCTCCCACACATTCCCCTTGAACAGGACTTCATACCATCTGGGATGGAAGACGGAATTTGGCTCTCAGCCTCTCTATTAAAACAGTTTGTCAACCCATGCACTGATTTCTAGATTTCTGGGTGAGATCATTGTATCTCAACACTTATGGAGTGTATATAACACATACCAAGCTCTCTGGGCTATCTCTTTGAAGTGCAGTCACTGTATATTTGAGGTGATAAAGACGACAGCTTACATCCTACCTTCTCCTTGGAAAGAGACTAGGGATTCACAGGATTTATTTTAGAATAAATTTTCTCAAACTGCTCTCTTGTTCTTTTTTATACACTCATAAAAAGTGAGAAGTTTTAAATAACACGGATACAAATTTTGATTATTTCCTTTGAAGATCCTTTATATCCTGATTGATTTTGTAATTTCATACATACTGTATTTTGGTATCTTGTTGGAAACTTAAATTTTAATATCATGTTAAAACACCATTTTGAGCATTGAACTTCTTTGGTAAGCATTGTTATAAGAGTTTCACGGCCACGCGCTTTGTCTTACGCCTGTAATCCCTGCACTTTGGGAGGCCAAGGCGGGCAGATCACCTGAGATCAGGAGTTTGAAACCAGCCTGACCAACATGGAAAAACCCCATCTGTAATAAAAATACAAAAATAGCTGGGCGTGGTGGTGCATGCCTATAATCCCAGCTACTCGAGAGGCTGAGGCAGGAGAATCTCTTGAACCCAGCAGGTGGAGTTTGCGATGAGGCGAGATTCACCGATTCACCATTACACTCCAGCCTGGGCAATAAAAGTAAAACTCCGTCTAAAAAAAAAAAGAATGATCCTGAGTGGAAGAAATTATTAGCTCAATGATTCCTATGAATGTACTTGTAGTAGAGAAGGATAGAATGGTATACATTCAAGGAGGTATTTAGGAGATATAATCAGTGATAACTCTTGATTAGATGTTGGAAGTGATGGAGACAATCAGACAACTCTTAGGATTCTTACCACGAATGTCTGGTTGTATCAATTTGCTATCAAATAATAATAATAATAAACAGGATAAACACTCTTAACAAGGGGCAGGGTTCATGGAAACACTTTGGACAGAAACTTCCAGGAGATGATGTCTGTATTAAAATATGAATGTCCGGAAAGAAATACGTGTACATATATCGATTTAGGATACTTTAACATACATGTCATTGCTGAAACTCTGTCTATTGATTAGCTTCCCTAATATGAAAATGTAGAATAAGAAATAAAAATGGGCTGAGCTGGCCCTAGAGGTAGCAACAAAATTCCTGGAGAAGAATACCAAATTAGAAGAGAATACCAAAAAAAATGTGTATTAATCGAAGAAAGAGAGGAGCTACAGTAAAACAAGAGGACTGTTGTACATTTGAATTTGTGAAAATAGCAAGTTGCAGGAGAGTGTCACTAGATGTATGGCAATATAATAAAAATTGAAAAGACTAATTATGAATAGGAATTAGTAGGTATTTGGAGCACTTAGCAAGAACACTTTTATTATAAAAATGTGGTAGAAGCCAGATTACATTGGGTGAGAACTGAACATTGCATTAGTTAAGATCCTCACAGGAAGCATGCCACATTAAAATTAGATAACTAGAGGCAAATTTAATAAAGGGATGATTTACAAAAGTGATGGCAGGGAGCAGAAAAACCACAAAAGATAATACAGTAGCTCAGAGCCTAAAGGCAGGACTCTATTACTGCTCCAAAACTAAGGTGACAAGGAGGGAGTGTTTACCAGAATTGGAAGAAAAATAATTCTATGTAGAAAGGGTCACTTGAAAAAAGTGAGAGCTTCAGTCAAGAAACTTAGTCAGGGTGCAGCAATCCCAGAGGGAAATATGTCATTATCACACTTTCAAATCAAGGGTAGATTACTGTTTAAAGAAATATCAATAAGGAGGAGAAGAAAAGATCGGCTGCAACCAGAAAGGGATGTGAGGTCAAAGAAGGGTTTTTAAGATGAATAAGCAGTGAGCTTGTTAATAGGGTGTGAAGATTGCCTTAGAGAAGGAGCGGTTGAAAAATAGAGCAGCCAGAGCTGTTCACTAATATCATAGGAGAGAGAGATGGGATTGTGGCACAGGTTAAGGCATTGGTTTTAAACAGCAAAAGGGACTCTTCTTCCTCTCTTATTTTAGGGAATAGATTTATGATTTGCTGACTCAGTAAGTCTAGATTGGAACTAGAAAAAAATTTCTTGTCCTCTCAGGTAGCTCTGATGAGACTGGGCCAGGTTCTACTTAGAAGCTGACTTCTAATTTGACGTCTAGGATAAAGTAGGGATTGGCAGGGAAAGGAAGGAGTAAGCCTAACTTTTTTTAGTTTATGATGTGGGGGCCGTTAGAAGACAATGGAATAGGTTGAGGTTCATACAGGCTGTTGGCCAGATGCTCAAATGAGGAGCTAGAAACACCTCAAATGCCCATGGTGGTAAAGGAGTGATGTTTGGAGGCACAGTAAAGCAGGAGGATCCCAAACTTCCCTACTGGACCAGTCATATTTAGCTACAGAGAGAACTGTAGAGAAAATAGTGTTCCTAAGAGATCCAGTTTTCAGTTAAGGCACAAGATAGGCTAAAAGGATTTTGCAGAAAGGTTGACAGTGTATGCAAGTTGGTTTCAGAGAATTCAGGGAAAAAGTTTGTACCTGAGAATGGGGCATAATTTTGTGATAAACCAGGAATGAAAGAGCACAAAGTATGCTTAGTTAAATTATTTTCTTTCAACACAAAGAAGTCAATCTATTTTACCTTATTGTGTAATTTTGTTGTTATTACTGTTTTATGCTATGCAATGAAGAGGAACAATGAAAAAGGAACATTCCTTTGTGAGAATTCATGAGCTACAGTGTTGAAAACAAGAAGTTTGAATGCTTGTAAATGGATAGAGAAACAGAAACAATAGGTTTGTGAAAATATATTAGGTTTGTGAAAATATTCTGGCTTGTCTACCAGCAAGCCAGAAGACATCACGGATGCTTTTCTAACACAAATTACAACATAAAAATATACAAAATGTGGTGTGATTAGAAGTGGTATCCATTTGAATGTATATTATAATTTTTATTCTGTTAATACTGAGCATCTAAAAAGTTCATAACAGTATTTTCAGACTATTGTCTTACTCAGAAGAAAGAAATAATAAGAGAAACTGCCAGTTTGAACTTAATTCTCACCCACACAAAAATGCTTCTTTGTAACGTCATCTTGACAGGAACCATAAGTCACAGCAACTGGGTCATCCTGAATTATCTAACAGAGAAAGAAGGGAAGTCTTACAGGCAAGTCAGACTTTTGGGAAGAAATATAATAAAACAGAAACTTTTTTTATTATCCCATGGTGAAACTGAAATGTCAACTCAAAAGGGAGGAAGAATGTCAAAAATATAATACTGATCATATAAGTGTGTAATCACAATAAAATTTTTAAAGAGAGATAGGAAAAACAAATTCAGTTTGGCAGAGAGTTTGCCAAAGACCTTAAAATTTTAAACATGTGTATGAGATAAAATGAAGAACACGTTACTGGGGATGAAGACAAAACTGCATCATGTTCTATCGAGAATAGTGTTACAATGAGATAAGTATTGGGCCTCAACTTTAATCTAGAAATGTAGGTAATTCAGAAAAGAGTTACAAGAACACCTCAAAATCTTAATATCACACCCTGTAAACAACTGTAGCCAATATAACTAGTTGAATTCATTATTTCTCTTACAATGTCATCACCCCATCTATATTATCTCCTGCTTCTCTAATCCTCTTTGATAGCTCATAACTTTTCTGTTCATTGTCATTGTTAGAACAGTTTAATTTTCAGGGATTAAAAGAAATATATTCCCTTTAAAAACTGATTTGATCGCCTATCTGATTTAATACACATCTTCATCTCCCCAGCCCAGATTTAACTTGGTGATGGGAGAAAGGGGAGTGGTCTGTTCATTTGTTATTCCTCTACCTGTTGTTGTTGTCATTGTTGTTTTTAATGCCTCCTGCTCCAGACATGTTGCTCTGGCTCCTCCATTGTTCGGAGGATAGATGAGTGGGAAAGGAATAACGCCTGGCTTGAGTAAAGGAGATCAATTGCTGAGATCAATTCACTGCTTGAGTGGAATTTTTGCAAGGTGAATATAGCTTGTGCCATCCACTCTGAAAGTGCAGACTCTTCCCAGTAATGCCCTCTCTTCACTCTGGTGTAGACTACTGCCTGACCAACCTCATCCCCTGGGATTATTCCAAGTAAGAGTAAGCCACCAGCCTTCTTCTCTCTGAACTCCAGGGAACTCTGTTCAAGTTCTCCTAAGAAATCTTTCTCTACCCACACTCAAGTTCCATGCTAGCTCTGGGACTCACTAAACTCCCTCATGTAGTTTAAAGTATGCAAGTTTAAAGTAGAAATCACCTTTCTCTCCAAACAGAAGAGAGTGAAAAGGTGTCCTAGTAATTATATACAAAAATAAAACTTTACTCTGGAGCTTCCTTAGATTTTTTTCTTCCCTTTTATAAACCAGAATTAAGAAAGGGGCTAAGAGTCTATCTGCCATCCAACACCTACTCTTTTTGGGATGTGTCAGCATCTAATGCCATGGTCTTCAACAAAAAAGGAAAAGTCCCATGGAACATTCTGTTATATTTGTTATTCTGAACAAAGCTTAATGTTTACTGTGGCTAGAGGTTACTGAAGACCAGGACATCAGAAACATATTTTTTCCTAATTACAGAAAGCAGAATCAAGATCCACCACGCTCTCCAACTGGCAATATAAAACGGGAGTTCTATCTATCATAAAATTATGAGCTCTTCTTCTCTGGAAACTTTAAAATTGATTTTGGAACTAATTAATGACTTTGCAGAAACAAATCACATTTAAGTACACATGATGTTCTGTAGAACCACAAGGTCCTGATGTGAAACTATATAGTCTGCTTCCTAGTCTTCAGGAAAAATTCTAATTCTCTAAATGAAAATTAAAATGACCCCAAGAAACAATCCGAAAAACGGTAATAGTCAGCAATAACATTGACTACATTTGTACTTTTATTATCTCTCATTTAATTTAGTTTTTCAGTGGAATCATGATTAATTTTTATGTAAGAACTAATCTCCATTTTTGTTTATTTGAATACTTTCTCTGATAGCTTAATTACATAAAATTATATTAAGAGGTTACTCTATGTAACTAGACTCATTTGAGAAGCTTCAGGGTAAAAGCTAAATCCTCATTCATTCAGAAACCAAAAAAGAAGAGATAATAATGCCTGTCCCACATTTGAAAGAACTGAGCATTTTCTCTTCTTTGCACTGCCTGCCTCAAAAATTAGAGCTAAAATTGTATTAGATTATATACTTAAATAATAGAGTAATGCATAGTTTCCATTGTAATCTTCATGAAATTACCTCAGTTGTACTACATATTATCTATCACAGTCACATTTATTACTGCCTTCTGACCAAAGCTTATGTCCTTGCAAGAGCTTTTGGTAGGTAATAGTTGTTGTTGATGTTATAGAAGTTTGAGGTTTGGTCAACAATAATGAAATTCATTAGTTGGAAGATGACTAATGATGTGTTTTGAGTTTCCCAAGACATGCTGTTTTGTTCACCAACTTTCATAACTTGTTCCTCTATAAATACTGCTAATTTTATAAGCAGACATGTTGATTCCTTTGAATTTGTATGTTTTTGATTACTAATAAGGTATTAGTAGTATATCTTTCACCAATGTCTATTTACCACTAATATTTTATCTTTTATTTTTGTCTGATTACTTTGTCAATTTATCTATAGAACTCTAAAGGGGCTTAAATTTTGATAATCTGTCAATTAAGTTTATTTTGAATGCAAAAATTATATATATATGTATATATATGTGTGTGTGTGTATATATATATATATGTATATATATATATATATATTTTTTTTTTTTTTTTTGAAACAGGGTCTCACCTTTTGCCCAGGCTGGAGTGCAGAAGTGTGATCATGGCTCACTGCAGCACTGATCTCCCAGGCTCAAGCATTCAGCCTCCCGAGTAGCTGGGACTAAAGGCTAATTTTTGTAGAAACAAGATTTTGCCATGTTGCCCAAGCTGGTCTCAAATTCCTGGGCTCAAGTGATCTGCCCACCTCCACCTCTCAAAGTGCTGGGATTACAGGTGTGAGCCACCCTGCGTAGTCCTGCTATTAATTTTTAAGTAGTTAATTGTGTCTTCTATTTTTATAAAACTTATTTGCTCATAATATTGATTAAAATGTTTTCTTTTACATTTTTTATTTTAATATTTAACTTTTTGATCTATCTATAATTTATTTGATAAATTGTGTGGAGTAAGAGCTCTCATTTGATTTTTCCCCAAAACCAATTTTATTTATTTAATAATACAGAATTTACCCATAAGTTAGGGTTACAACATTTATTATTCATTAAGTGAATAGTCATTAGTGACAAAGGTACAGAAAGACTGCACAATATAAACCATTAGTGGCAGGTTGGTTGTTCAGTCTTTTTGAATAACATTTAAATGATGTTTATCAAGCATTTAAAAATTTTATTTCTTCTGTAATAAAAAACATACTTCTTAAAAGCTAGTTTATAATTAACATAAATTACAAAAAGATTATTCTCAATATGCTAGCTGCAGAATTACTTAAAAGTTTTGACAGTTTTAAACAACTTAAAGACTCAATATTAAAAGAAATTAATTGTATTTTGACACTATCAATATTTATCGTATTTTGATCCTAAAATCAATGTTTAATATTATGTGCTGTGTTGAAATCTGGTGAAACAGTAAAAGCTTCAAATGCCCTAACCACAAGTTCCTCTCCTCACTTTGCTCCAGAGGATAAGGTCCCTAGCCAAAAATCCTCCTTCTTATGGGGACCACACTCGATCCTGCTTATTCTTGAGTAGTAGCAGGTTCCCATTTCCTGCTGGCTCACAGAAATATTCAAACATGTTAATTACATTCTCTGAAGGCACCAAGGGAAATACAGATTCCTCCTGAGACATCCACTGGTTGTTTACTCTGTCCCAAGTGCAGTCCCCATCTGCCCTGCTAGCCGATGCCGTGTCCTCCTTCCTCCTTCCACTGGCTGTGAGTATTATTTGACCAGTACATTGCCATTGATCTCATCTGTCAGTGTCAGGAATTGTGTGTTTGACTATCCTCACAAACTTAGAGGCAAGAATCCTTCCCTCAGCAATGAGGGGAATAAGAGGTGATTACAACAATAATAAAATATTATAATAATTAATAAACATTTACAACAATTTGAGTCATATTTGAAGTGCCTGTCATCACATTAAGTTTAAATATGTAGAATCAAAATTCTATTGCTTTAAAGACATATGTTTACCTTAATCTGGGAGAAAGTATACTAAAAATATTCATTTTGTTGATGTGGAAGCCATGAAAATGTGGTGTTCTAATCTTTTATAGGGAGTGACATTGGTTGATGACCCCAAGCATGGCCCCCGCCTTGATCCGCCACTGCTTTTGCACCAAATGCTCCCCCAGCCTGCTCCAACCTGATTACTGACCATGGCAGTAATAATAATTTAAGATTATTTCTTTAAGATGCATGACTATTTCAATAGGTGTCTTTATTTCAAGGATTTATCGTCAGCCTCGTCTAAACTTTCTTAGAATTGTATTGCAATCTGAAACTCTTCCTATCTACCCTCCTTTCTTCTTCCTCTCTTTTACAGAAGTCAGAAGAGCCTTACAACCTGAAAGCTCATTCCACCTTCTCCATCTTCTCCCCCAATCAATAAATTTCTTGCATGTCTAATACCAACTTTACATCTGTTCCTTAGTGTAACCAAACTAACACAATTTTTCCAAAATCTTTATATTCAATTGCAGAACATAGTAAAACTATAACTCATCATTTTATAATTTCATTTGCTTGCAACTTTCATTTATTTAACATAAATTTAATGTCATCCTATTAAGTGATAGGTCTATACCATCAAAAGACTTATGCATTTCTGGTAGAAACAAGATTGGTTATAACTTAAACAATAAGAATATGCAAATAATAGTAATAAAACAATAATGCAAGAAATTGCATCAGATAGAATTTCATTATGTGATTGAAAACAACAGAAAACAAGTGCTATAAATTGTGGAAAGATATATCTTATAGTTGAAGTAGTGGGTAAAGTCTATGTGATCATAGGATTGGAGTTCATTCTTCAAAGTTAAATAACATAGAGAAACACTATGAATGGCAGAGGTTTTACAGACAAGGGGAAGTAGAAATAATAAAAAAGGCAGCAGAAGAAATGTGTTTTAAGAGTAATGGATAACAAATTGTGGAAACATAATTTGTAATCTCCCTTAATGTTAAATATTAAAATACATGCTGTGTTATTTAAAACATAGCGACATGTTTTTAGTTTTAAGAGAACATAATGCAATCTGTATTCAGTTGACTTTTATTCTATATGTGTACCTATATGACTATGAGTTGAAGAGTCAGAACATCTAACTTAAGGTTATGTGCATTATGAATGTTTAAACATAGTGAATATATCCATTACATATGAGATAGAAGTGCCATGTTGATTTCTACTTCTTCCTTTCTTGGCTGCATACCAAGGATGTTAGTAAAACATATAATTCATAATTCTATATGAAAGTCAATTATAGAATTGTATTTACAATGAAAAATGTCATTACCAGTAAAAATACAGAAAGATAATGAGAGCATAACTTGAATTTATCTTTTATCACTTCATGCAGGACAAGATAATAATTGGGACTCTAAGCTTTTGAGTACTTATCTTTGGAAATAAAAATTCAAATGAATAATCAGACTGCTTTCTTTGATGTTTATTAAAGCATAGTTGTTTTAATAGGTAATGTAGCAACACAAAAATTATTTTTAATGTTTTTTATAGCAAAAGCCTAACTTCTCAAAAGAGAAAGATATTTTTATCTGGTTGGAAAATGTTTTCTAATTTGACTACTATATAATGTTTCTTAATACAGTATTGTCTGTAACAGGTATTTACATCAGTTTAAAAGTGAATCTCATTTTTCTGTTCACCTCATTATTATTATAACTAATCACTGGTTGTCATGGTTTACAGCTATTAATATGGGGATTTAATTTTAATATAAATTTAATATAAACTATATATTTATATAATTTTAAGGATAATAAGTATGTGTGTGCATATATGTATATGTTAGATTCAAAACATTATAAATAACAAGGAAAACTAATAATAGTATCTATGAAGTGATTCAAAATAAATAATTTCATCTAGTCATTTCAGCAGACCAATAAATATAAAAATCTTCATGTATTCTTTCTTCCTAGGCGATAATTCTGACACAAGAGTTTAATAAATTTGCCAAGGTCATATAATGCACAGATGTCAAACCCAAATTCCACTCTGAGTTTTTTGTTGCAAGTTGAGCATCTTTTCTAAAGGTAGAGAATTATCATAAAGGCATACTTTAATGGTACATGAGTAATTTACTTCCAAAGTTCTTGACCTCAAAGGATGATCTTAAACATAAAGATATTAAAATGAAATCATTATTCAATACTACAAAAAATTTTCAAGCATTACATTGATATTAAATAGGGAACACAATTTATAATATCCTTCAAACTTCTTTATTTTCATACTGATAATATATTTATCTGCAAATAAAATGGGTTAAATAAAAAGCACAAGTTAGTTAAAATATTTGGATAAAACATTTAAAAGAAAAATAGCATTTTATATATTATTTTGCTTGATAAATTATGTGTTTTAATAGAGAAAAAGATGGGAGAAAGAAACAGAAATAATGTATGTGTGTGCTACAAGAGATTTCATGAAAAGAGGAACAGGATTTTATAATTAAGATCAATGAGGTTGTGATTCCAAGACCATTTCTCCTTTGTAAGGATAGTGGTCATTAATGATTCTTCCTGAAAGAAAAAAAGATGGAGAAGAGAGAGTAATCTGCAGTCTGGTGAACATTGGTAGAGACCAGTAACCCAAGAAAACAGAGTTAAAGCAAGACAAGTCAAGGTAAATGAACAAAAGGTAACACTTGGGAAGAGAAAGAGACTATAGATGGTATTTTAGTTGGACAGAAGATTGCTACTTTGAGTTGGCATATGTGAATTTAATTTTGAATTGGACAGATGACTGCTAACTTGTAGATCAAAAGTTAAGTATATAAACTCAAAGTGAGCTAAGAAAGATATAATTTTATCTTTTGACATTTCTGTCTATACATCACACAAATCCTCAGAAGCCAAATTTTAAAATTATTCTTATTATATTGTTATGTGCATGTATGTAAATATGTATGTATCTACCTTTCTTTCCAGAATATTCTGTGTGATCAAGGACTTTATGTATTTTCAGAGCATAAATTTAGCATCCAGAATCTTGTAAATGTTCAGCAATTTTTTTAAATTAATGACTAAATAGTTGGTTTGAGTAACTCCCAATAAAAAAGCTAAGGCAGAAGGCCAAAGTTAGGATCCTAGTAATTCTAGTCCATGTCAGTCATAGCAGTATTGATTCAGGTATTCAACAACATAGGCCATTGATATTATGCCTCCCTCAGTAGCCTACACTTAAATTATAGAAGAAAAAAACTGTGAATAAATATTTGAAAAGAGTAGCAAGAGAAAAGGAAAGCGATATGGCAAAATAACAAACTTTAAGGTAAGTTCACAGGTGAGTTCTATGTAAAACACATGTTTTGACTATAATTGCAGCTGAAGGAAAAATCAGAAAGAGAGGATGAAAATAGAATTCAGAATATCCTCCATGGAGAATACACTGTGCATTTTGTGAGTTTAGAATCAAGCACAGTGCTGACATATAATACCTGTTCAATTGATATTTGTTTAGCGAATAAATGAACTCAAATGGGGTTTTCAATTATCTTTTTACGAGGAAGTGAGAAACTATAAACAGGAACTACTGTAATAAATTTTAGAAAGTCCTATAACCTTTCCTGCTTTCTCATGTTTATTACTTTGCTATCCTTAGTTTTTTTAATATAGTTATTGAATAGGAAATCATTATAATTAGATTTGTTCTTAACTTTAGTGACAACCTAAAGGAGAAAGCTGGGGAAAAGGATAAGACAATGGAAAAGGGAGCCCTCAGCAAAGGAAAGGACAAGGAAAGCCATCAAAGACAGTAGGAAGACTAAATCCCTCTGGTTTTCTGCAGTAAAAGAAAGCCTGGGGAAAAACAGCCTAAGTCTGAAAAAACATCCAGGGGCTTAATACCCACTCACTGAATTTAATATTCAACAAATTTAAAAGCCCTGAGGTACCCTATCTCTAATATCAATATTGTACATTTGTAAAATGACTTAACATTTATTTTCAAAGAAGTAAAGGACATGTAATTAAGAACAGATATTTTTAACATGTGTTTCTCCCCTTGAAAAATTAAGTTATAAGAAATGTTGTGGGCTGATCATGGTTGCTCACACCTGTAATCCCAACACTTTGGGAGGCCAGGAAGGCAGACCGCTTGAGTCCAGGAGTTCAAGACCAGCTTGGGCAACATAGTAAAACCCTGTGTCCACAAAAAATACAAAAATTAATCAAGTGTGATGGCCCATGCCTGTGGTCCCAGCTGTTCAGGAGGCTGTGTGTGTTAGGAGGCTCACTTGAGCCTGGGAGGTCAAGGCCACGGTGAGCTGTGATTGCCCCATTGTACTCCAGCCTGAGTGACAGCAAGATACTACCTCAGAAAGAAAAAAAAAATTCTCAAAATATGTTGTCAGCAGCATATCTCTCTGATTTTCTTATAAACATAAGCAGCAATTACTTCAGATAAACTGAAAATCATGGACTATATCTATAAAATAATCCGGTGAGCAGGCATTTCAGTGAAATCCACAAAATGAGTGGGTAGGGCCAAACTACCTACAGGTAAGAGATTCATGTAGTACCAGCATTTGTAGAGGAGGAAGCAAAGGAAAGAAAGAGGGTGTGTGAAACACCAAGAATAGAACACAAAATCCCGAAGGATGCCCACTGGAAATCACTGCACATCAACCTTAGAAGAGCTGCTAGAGCTAGAAAGGTTTTTACGTATTTCTTTTCACTAAATTTAGCCTAAAATCTGTAGAGGCTGGAGGGATCTGGACATATGAACCTCAGAGCTAACTAACAGAAGTTTCCAGTGTGGACACATTCTACATTGAAAGAAAAAAAAAAAACTTGTTGGTCAAATCCGAATTAAGCAAGAAGTGAAAATAGGACAAACAAATTGATATAAAAGGTGTGTGTGCATTATTCCTTCATATGTGCAAAATATGACAGAACTGAAGCTATTCATAACAGCTATATCAATAAATGTAAACCACTTAACTCATTTATTAAAATAAAAAATTTGCATCGTCTAACAAAGCTAAATGTACACCATGTCCCATGTCTCTCTATACGACAATGGATCAATCTCCAGCTTGTTGTTAAGGAAAAGAAAATCAACTTAGACAAGAGTGTGTGGTGTATAATAACATTTACCTAAGAAAAGAGGGGTGTGTAAATAATACATGCACACACACATATATACTTACATTTATATAAGTCTTACATTTATATATCCTTTCTCCCATACTAAGAGTTTTTCAACAACACTGAGAATAATAAAAGAGCTCAAATAATTCATTTTCCATTATCTCATGATAACCCCAACATTTATACGCAACCAATACTAAGATGTAAGTGGTGTGTGTGAATATGTATGTACATATGCATATATATTCATACATACCCATATATATACACACACATACTTGTTTTTTGATGAATACATTTTGATTTATATTTATTATTTATAGTTTTTGCAAAGATAAAAACTAGACTTCTTTGAATATTCTTTTTTAGTGAATTTTTCTTTGAAAATATGCAACTTTTTTCCATGGTTTTTTAAGTTAAATTTTAAGAAGTAATCTATAAATATTAAAAATAAAATATACAATAGATCTAAATATATATCCAGTTAGAGGTATAATAACACAGTAAGGTACTATTCCAAGGGCCTTATAAGCAAAGCAATTCTTCTCTACATCCATACGAGATACATCTTAAGAACAATATGAACTACCAAAAAATCCAAGATTTTATCAATAATCACATTGAAATTATTATTCTAAGACTGCTGTGTTCATATCATGAGATATGGTAAATAAGTCATCCATATGAACTCTTCTGTTATCCTCAGTGTCTTTGATCACCTCTCTGTATAGGAGAAAGGAGATACAAAATGTGAGACAGAAATGAAACACTGTGTCTTCCTCTGCGTTGGAAGTCCAAGTATGATGCCAAAGCTGGGAATATATTTTATATTAAAACAATGAGCATCCCTACAGCACAGTTCATAGCCATGAAATGCCTTTACTTTTAGCAGGAGTTAGGGCTCTTTGGCAAAGTAGCTAAAACCAGACCTAGGCCAGAAAATTAACAAGACAAAATTGAAACATTTTGCTCTACTAATAGTAAGATGAACAGCTTCCCACCAAAGTTAGAATAATTTGAGCATCAATAATAGAATACAATGTCTGCAATAGGTTTATCTATATGTGCATATATATATATATTTAAATGTATTAAATCAAAAGGATAATAAAAACAAAAAACAAGTAATTGCCCACAGTTGGAGAATGCTAGTTTTCTAACACTCTGTTTTCAAAATTAATAGGTAAAAAGAACTACGTTTCTTTCACCTTTCCTTTATGAACTCTACTTCTGAGTAACCAAATAGAAGAGAAGTTTCTCTTTAGAAAGGTATTCCAGCTATTAAATGAAGAAATAATTGCAATGTCACTATTTCACAACCCCTAATGAATTAATGCATAGAGGCATTGATCATTGATTGCTGCTAAAATCACACAAAGACAGACGTTAAGTGACTCCTTATGGAAGAAGACAAGACAACTCCCTTTTTTGAAGCAGACTGACTTAAATATTGAAACTGAATCTGATCTAATCTCTATATCCAACTCTCAATTTACAGAAAATACAGAGCATGTTAAAGGACAGACTATTAGACAACTTATTTAACAAAAGACTTTTTTGGGATCTCTTTTTATTACCTAAAAAATACATATTTTTAAAAGAGATAATTATTTATAAAGTGCCTCAGCCTTCCAGAAAAATGTTCCCAGTTCATTGATGGCAAACTCAAACAGGTTTGAAAAAAATCTCAATATTAAATATGGATATGATGCATCAGTTCAAGGTGATTTCTGGTTAGCTGTGTGCTGACAGGCTAGCTAGTGATATTCTCTGAGAAGGATTACCTCTGAATGAAAGTGTATGGCTGAAATATGAATGTAAAGAAAAAAAGATTAAATGTCTTTTTTTAAGTTAATTTAATCACAGACCTTTGATATCTTTCTCCTTTTCATTCGAAGAATGTTACTGATCATTATAACCAGAATTTGGTGTGTTCCATTTATTTCTTCCTGACACATCACATTACATACCTGTGAGATGTCTGAGTTTCTGCCTATGGGTTTAAGTTTTCTCAACATACATTCAGGAAAGACTATACCCCTCAGATATTTACGAAGGTAATTTGAAAAATAAAACCGAGGTGGTACTTTTCTTCCTTATGAAGAAATGACTTCTTGTGGAAGGGCTTATTCGATCATGAATGAATTTCAGTCACCAAATATTTACCAAATGTTCATCATATGCCAACTTCTAAGGTTAGTGCTGAAGACATAATGATTTACTTATTAAGGTTATTCAATAGTTTCATAGTATAGTAGCCCCACCCTTAATATGGTTTCATTTTCCATTTTCACTTACCTGATTCCAACTACTGTCTGAAAATATTAATAAATGGAAAATTTCTGAAATAAACAATTCATAAGTTTTAAACTACATGTCATTCTGATGAGTGTGATGAAATATTGTGCTGCCCTGCTTCATCTTGTCCCTGGATGTGAATTATCCCTTTGTCCAGTGTATCTATGCTATATACACTACCCGCCCTTTGGCCATCAACGTCATCAGCTTCTGAGATCCAGCCATCGACATCGTTATGGCTCAATGATCCAAGATCACCTGAAGCAGATGATTTTAGAAGGATAAATTGTAGTCTACTGCTATGTCACAAGACCTATGTCATTCGCCTCGCTTTGCCTTATCACATAGGTATTTTATCATCTCCCGTAATCACAAGATGAAGGGTAGGTACAGTACAATAAGAGAGGGAGAGAGACTACATTCACATAACTTATATTACAGTATATTTTATAATTGTTCTATTTTATTATCTGTTATTTTTGTTAAAACCTTACCGTGTCTAACTGATAAATTAAATTTTATTATACGCATATATGTATGTATGTATAGGAAAAAGTATAGTATATATAGAGAGAGTTCAGTACTATCCAAGGTTTAAGGAGTCCACTAAGGAAGTATCCCCTGGCAGTGAGGGGAGACTACTGCACTCATTATATACTAGGCATCTTAACAACTGGCAGATCTGCTGTTTGAACTCAGAGATGTTGTTTCTAGACTCTGCATCAGAAGTTCCCAAACTTTTTCATCAATGACACTTTGAGTGTCTTGGTAATTTATTTAATAATGTTACAAGACCAAAAGAAACATCCTAGTGTTTCATTATCATGTATTTAGGTCTCCAAGCTTAACAATACTAGCATATGTTGTGCCTGACAGATGTCTCTGTGTTTTTTTCAAATATTTAAAAATCTTTTGGTACTCTGGGAGTTTACTGGATGTTTAGGTACACTAAAAATGCAGATCAACTTATTTACCACTACACATGCTGCTTACATATGAAAAACAGTCTACTCTCAGTCTAGGCCAGCAATATTCATTCAGTTTTAAAATTTATTTTAAAGGCTCAAAGTAATATATATATCAAATATAACTTTAAAAATAAAAATGAAATTATGATAAATATGCAAAATATTGGTTGTCAATCATGGTCTTTACTGATACATCAGAATATATCTCAAGAGTTGGCAGAAGTATTATAAAAAAATTTTAATATAAGCTAAGGTATCCAAGTTTGGGGGATGATGTACATTTTAAGTTATCACTAAAATATACTTTCTGCATGCTTTAGTTAGTAGAAGGAATATACTCTCATATGTTTATCCAGCTCATTGGCAATTGTGCATTAATATTTGTATAAATGATGCACTAATGACTATAGGCACTATACACTGTTCATTGTAAGTCACAGTTTTGCAGAAAAAATGAAGTCAGGAACCACTGTCTAGAGTTATATAGAGGCATCATGGAGTGAGGAAGATAAGAACATAGGTTTTTAGATATGAAAGAGATGGAGTGGAATCAACCAAGGACTGATTGGTTGATTCAGAGGGCACAATAAATGTATGACTGTAGAAAAGCTACTAATTATCTCCTGGATGTCAGTGTCTCATCTGTAAAATGGGGCATATAATACTCAAATTGAAAGTTATTATTTTGATTTAAATAAGATCCCTAAAATGCTTACTTCCTGGCATACATTAAATGTTGAATAAATGAAATAAAGAAGGGATATAATATAAAAGTTACTGTATGAAGTATCATAGCATTTCAGGGAGGAAATTACTTACCACTGGAGAGGTCAAAAAGATGTTATACGACTGGCTTTTAAGGATAGCTTAGAGCAGTGACTTTCAAATTTCATTACCATAACCAAATAAACATGCGTTTTAGATGCTTTATTACAATGTTGTGTTTGTATAATTTTAACAAATTCAAAAGATACATTTTCTTTCTATATTTGATGCATCCTGTTTAAAACCTACTAAATTATTTTTCATGTCTCTTAGTTTGAAAGGCATTGATTCAAATCTTGGGCAGAGACTGAATTGAAGCTTTGATTTAAGAATCAAATAGTATCTAGGTAGGGACTGATCCTTCCTTCCAAAAGTATGGTAGGCTAGATATGCTACAGAGATTGCCACTGAAACTCCTAAGATCTGGAATAAATTACAGTAACATATATCTTTTACATTAATATGTTCACTAAAATTAAAAGAAGATTGAAGATTCAGGGGCAACAAACAGACACAACCGTGAGCTGAACCATAAGCAGAGGGCAATAAGGAAGAAACAAGTGAGAAGAAAAGGGTATGGTGCATTGTGCCTGCCATTAGGGCACAAGCCCATGTTAATGTTAGTGAGGGAAAACAAAAGATTCTAAAGGCACGGCAAAGTGAAGAAGGTCCTCCAGAGATTCTGTGATTAAACTGAAGCCCATGGCAAGGCTAAAAATATTCCAGGTCATTTATAACTATTGATTGAATAGTAGGATGAAATTCAAGTTCACTCTGGTGAAAAACACTCCTATGTATTTTGATAGATGAAATTCAAAACCAAATATACCAAACATGTTAGGAAACAAGACACCATGAGTAAAAGTCAGCAGGAAGGAAAAAGGAAAAAAAAACATTTAGACCACCAAGAACATCAGATATTGGGGTTACTAGATAAATAATACAATATAATTATGTATAAATTAATGAGAAAAAGAAAAGGCCAGGTAAGTTTCATGAAAATGGCTGATAAAGACATGAAAAGATGTTTAAACTAATTAATAATCACGGAAATTCAAATCTGATTAAAATGAATTCAAATTTACACACACTAGATAAGGGAGAATCAAGAAGTATGATAATGTTAAGTGTCGACAAAAATGTGGAACAATTGGAACTTTTATACTCTCCTGGTATATATGAAATGCAAGTTGGTAGAGTAATTTTATAAAAAATCTGATAGTAACAGAGTTGAACATGTGAATACAACTTGGGAATTCTACTCTTAGAAAAACTTGAATGAAGTCTAATAAGAGAAATCCACAAAAATAAGACCTCAAGTTTTGCATCCTCAGTCTTAGGGTAGAGAGGAAATAAACCTTCCATACATAGAAGGGGAAAGAGGAAATTTGTCTATGGCGTGAAATGATAGAGAAAATTTGCCTTAGGCATGAAAAAATATAGAATCAAGCCAATCTTTATATAGGTTTTAAGTTCAAAATCAAGCTGCCTATGTTGTGAAAAAAAAAAACAAAACCAGACAAAAACCTCACTAGCTAATTTAAGTGATCTTTCTGTTGGTAGTCCTCCCATCCCTGCTCATTAGACTGATATAAGTAAATGTAGAGCTCTAGAAGAACTTATACTTCAATTGAGTCTTCTAGTAGTTTCCACAGAAATGATCCCTGAAAAGACTGGCTGTGTTTTCTGGTACAGAGGTTTCATGCATGGACTCTCTCTCACAAGAGTGATCTTCCTCTTGCTATTGTTGAATGCCTGACCTCCCAGCAGTAGACTGATATTGAACAACAGATCTCCTACCATCCCTGGAGACCTTTTTCATTCTGGAGAGGCCACTGAGTCTGTCTTACAGAAGGACACCTGCACCTAACATGGGTTTGCCTTCCCTTTCTACAGTACTTTTGTTTTATTTTATTTTATATTTTTAGTTCGAGGTGGGAATATAATAGCAAGTGAGGATGTGATAGGTCTTATCAAGTAGAAGGAAAAATTGATGTGGAAGAAAAATGGGAGAATTGCCACAGTCAAGACCATGAGCAATGAACTACACATTGGGGTGACTACTAATTCTTGAAATGGCAAAGGATTAGGGTTATGAATAGTTGTAGTGGATCTGGAGGTGTTCTGCCTCAATCATATTTACCAGAAGGTACGCCCATCCACCAATTGTGGAAGTTTTTTCTGCTAATAGCTCACACCTGTCGCCTTCTCTGATGAGTCACCTATAACCTAGGCCAAACAGGAGCGTTATTGCCCTGGTAGTTACACAGATACACCTGCGACTCTCAGACGCCATCCAGGCCAATGACTGAAGCAACTCATTCCAGAGTTCCTTTCAGGAAAGACTGAAGGGGCTTCCTAGCTGGTATCTCCTTCTTCCTTGGCTTTTTGCCCTGCCCCATTCTGCCTCCCTATGGCCTGTTCCCAAGCTCTTCCTCAATCAATCTCTTGAGAATCTCCTTCTCAGATTCTACCTCTAGAGAAGGAAAACTAAGATGAGAACTTTAAGAGACTCACTTGTCCAGATCCTTATTTAACATAGGTTCCATTTACTAAAAATCTCTTTAGTGCTTGCCTGTATTCATGGCAGTCTTTCTGTCACTCAGTAAAACAAAGCCATAACTTTTATTTCAGTTGAGTCCTACTGTAGCATATTTTTCCAAGGTGAGAAACTGTTTGGAGTACATGGAAGAGTGGAAAAAGGAGTAATTCATTATACTGATTTCAGGGTAACCTCCTTTAATCATTAATCAAGGTACCATAAACACATCAGAATTTACTTTTCCCTGTGTGATGTGTGTGTGTGTGTGTGTGTGTATCAGATAGATGATAAGATAGATAAGTTTGGACAAATAGATGATACATAATTTAAGAGTTATTTCTGTTATACTGGAAAATTGTTTATTCAGGAATTTGAAGAATGTGGTGATGGAGGAATCACAATTGTTTATTAGTATATCTTCTATCTCTGAATTATTGCCCAATAATTCATTGCACTTGAAGAAAGGTCCACTGAGAGCAAATCAAAGAGAAAATTGTAAGAAATATTAACTCTTAAAAATGACTTCCTTTTCATATATTTAAATATATTGCAGATAGCCTCAAAATTCATCCCAAGAACACTTTAACTGGAGTTAAAAGCACATTCTAACAGCTTAAGCACTTAATGATGCTCATTCTTTACAATTGAATTTGAATATTTCCCAAGACTTCTAAATTTTGCAAGATACAATGAACAAAATCCACTGGAAAAAAAATACGATTTTGTTTCAGATTTAATAGTAAGATGGGTAAAACTTATTTTATCTGTTATATCACAACATTATCCAGAGTCAATTATTATCTGTTTTCACCTTATAAAATATTTAATATTTTAAAAACCTATTAACAAAAATAAAAATGAGTTTTATGTGTCAAACATTGTGTTTTAACAGTCAATATATTTATTTTAACTGCATAGAAATTAATGTAGTAATTTTTGAGTTTTTACAATATTGTTGTTAAATACTTTTCAAGGCCCAAAACCAGACAGACAGGCACACATTTACCAAAAGAATACCATGGGTTTTAGCATATTCCTTGCCCTGGTACATGAAAATATTCTAGCATTTATTATTACAAAGTAAGTAATGAAAATAGCATATATATTTATCTTTTTATAACTTATTTTTCAAAAGGTAATTAAATTACATCCATTTGATTTTAATTCTGATAGCTTTGTTTGTAATCTATTTTACAAGATGCAACTTTTATTTTAGAATAGTTTTAATGCTATTACACAAAATATTTTTTAATTTAATAATGAGGATGGCCTTTGAGCTAAAATAAGCCTGATTTGGGTGGTAAGTTGACATGAAGATTGCCCTTGCTAATTAGGTTTGACGGCAGATAAATTGAAGAAGTTAATTGAGTCAAATCTTAGATCTCCATTGTTTTGATGGCTATATATCTATGTACCTATATCCTTATTCCCCTATTATATATCGTTTATCGATCTATTAATTGATCTATGACCTTCAATAAAAGAATATTATAAAAATAATGACTTGTCAAATTGTAATAGAATTAATAATATTTGATTTTTTTCAACCTTTTTTAAATGTATGAGGTTAAATTAGGTGCCATTATGTGAAATTCTTAACATGCAGTGTCGTTATTTGATAAGTATGTAAAAGCTATTTTGTATTCTTTCCTGAAACTTACTAAGAGACAAACTTAATGACTGGGTAATACATCCTCTTATACAGCAGGAAGTTTATAATTTTTTTTTTTTTTTTGCCTGAAGCAGCACCAGACCTGACAAACTTTTTAGCTGATAGGTCTTTAAGGTTTTTAATTTTGTTTTGTTTGTTTTAATGAGGGATAGCCATGCAGACTTTTTAAGCATCTATTTTGAAGCAGTTAAAAGAACTGAAAAAATTACCAAAAGAAAACTTCTACTCTGACACATTAGTTAGAAAAACAAGGTTTTTAGCATTTACATTTATAAAAACAAATCATTGAAAGAAAATTGGTGCTGAACTTCCTTTTCATATGTCAAATTCATTCATGAAAATATACACTTATTGAAAAAAATCCTTATTCAGCCTCTTCAAGAGACTCGTTTCGAATAAAACATTTTATGTTTACTAATTCCTTTGGAAAGTGTGCAGATTATTGCATTTTGATCAAAAATCTTACTATTAGTAATGCCACCTCAGTCTACGAGAATTTTTAAGGCTTGATTACACGCGTGAGCCACCGTGCCCGACCCACATTATGAATTTTTGTGCGTGCAGTAAAAATTTTGATTTGCATTTCTCTGATGATTAGTGATGTTGAGCACTTTTTCATATACCTGTTGGCCCAGGATGGAGAGCAGTGGCGTGATCTGGGCTCATGGCAACCTCCGCCTCCGTGGTTCAAGCGATTCTCCTGTCTCAGCCTCCAGAGTAGCTGGGATTACAGGAAAGTGCCACTGCACCCGGCTAATTTTTTGTATTTTTAGTAGAGACGGGGTTTCAACATGTTGGCCAGGCTGGTCTTGAACTCCTGCCCTCAAGTAATCTGCCCTCCTCGGCCTCCCAAAGTGCTGGGATTACAGGTGTCAGCCACCGCGCCCGGCCCACATTATGAATTTTTGTGCGTGCAGTAAATCTAGTGAAATAATTGTAGGAGAAAAACAACATAAATATTGTGAATGTTAAAGAGTGCTTTCTCATGGTTACTATGTTTTCTCTCTAATGCATGATTGAGGATGTTCAATTATTTTTGTTGAAAGCAGTAATTAGAACCACTTGACTTGTAACAGAATGTGTTGCCTCATCTTTACAGTCAGTATATTCTATCAACAACATTTTGAAACTTTTGTTTCGCAGCCCAGAGATGATAAACCTTCAGCATGGTAAAATTTGGCTTGATGAGAAATAACGTGTCTTCTGCAAATTGGGAAAAGGGCAATCATTAAAGAGAAAGTGGAAAAAGAGACCAGTAAGATGTCAGGATCTCGGGTGCCTTCTCAAGCAGATAATGTATAGAAAGAAGTACATAGGCAAATTGAGGATTATGTCATTGATTAGCTTAAAACTATGCCCTTGCTAGAAATGTCTTTGTGTACCTCTAGGGTTACACATAAACCAGTTGTTTGGTAGACCCCTACACTAGGATAATCATGTAGGGGGACCAAGCATTCCAGACCAAACATCTTTTCCAGGTAAAAAAGTAATCACTTTAAATTGAACCAATATGTAATTGTTTGTTTTCTCTAATATATTTCAGCAACTGAAGTTGCATACGGAGTAACTGGAGAGTTAGACTTAAATGGAAAGGAGTTTTGCCCTGTGAGAGAAGGGCAATGATTAAAGGTGTAGAGCAGGGATTAAATCTATAGTGAATTAATCAGAAAATGAGACAATTTGGATGATGAGGGCCAGTGACGTAAAAGTTGTTGGAGTTGGGGTATTGGAGAGAAAATATGAGGTTATGGCATTCAAGTGGGAAGTTTAAAATTCAGGTTATGTAAAACATATGTTTTGTGCTATCTTGGTTACATCCACACAAAATAATCAATTCGTAGTTTCACAGAAGGCCTTATAGCCCATTAAGGCACCTTAGTTCATTACCCTCATTTTACAAATGAAGACCTAGCAATATTAATGAGAGGGTATTGCCTAAAATTCTGTCAGAGGAAGAACCAAAACCAGACCTTTCTGATTATCATCAGTCCTTGCCTTTTTTTTAAATCTCTCACCTGATACCTTTACTTTAATATCTTGCTTTCATGTTATGTATTCCTACCAATCCCCATACAGTTTACATTTTCTTTCCCATAAGAACACAAATTGAGTGAATTCTCAAACTTTTATTCTTGTATATGCATAAATATCCTTAATGGTAATAGTTTTGGTCTGTTCTGTCTCAATGCCCTGGATAATCAGAATCCTCAAACATGTCAATATTTTTCATTAAAACTTTTCTGAAAGCATCATCTACAAATATTGCAAAGTGACCTAATGCATGTAAACAGGTAAGAATCTATATAATCAATCATAAATTATACCTGCCTCCTTGCCAAGTACTGCTTTGAAAATGAAGCTTTACACACACACACACACACCACAACACACACACACACTGCTGTTTAGAATGTAAGACTATTGGTTTTTAATGGAATTAAATACTCCAGAATTTGCCCAGAAATATTCATGGCATTTATGGGGAATTAAAATTTCTAGCTATGCTCCACAAGTGTGATTCTAGATTTCAAAGAAGTAATAACTTTGTTTTATGGGAAACTTTGTTTTCATCTTCAATAACAAATAGAGTGGAATTATAGTTTGTAACATTCTTATCTTGCTGGGTTATTGTGTTCATGAATCTTAGCAGGTACAACTGGGAGGAAACAGGCACAGTTTGTGAGGTCATAAAGAATTCAGTCTTCATTTGCATGTTTCCCACCAAAAGAGTAATCATTAGTTACTATTTTAAGTACATGAGACTTTGTACTGCATTAAATTCTTATGACTATAGAAATAAGTAGTTTATATGTGGCTTGATGAAATACAATCTTCTTCAAACATAAAAACATTATGGGTTTGTAGTGCAGAGAACTCTATTCCAGGAGAAAATCCCCAGATTAATCAGTGAAAATAGCTTCTCAGAGTGACATACTGAATTTTATTTAGATTGTATGCATTTTAGTTACATTGTAAGAGTTTCAAGTTAAACAATTGTTCCAGATAGAATTTAAAATTGTAAGATTTTAGTGAACTAGAAATTGCTTACTACCTTTCAATATTTACTTTTTTCCATGCCAGTTGATTATTGTTTATATTTCCTAATTTTATTGAACTATGGCCTGCCTTTATGATTTTATTCAGTTTTTAATGTATTCTCAACAGTGGTTCAAATTTCAGTGTCTTCATCTCATTTATTTAAGTGCATATAAAGGATAAACATCTGTAAATTTTACATTTTTTATTTTGTTTTTTTATTGCGGTAAAATATACATACAAAATTTACCACCTTTACCCTTCTGAAGTATACATTTAAGTAGTAATAATCACATTTACGTTCTTTTCTTTCCCTTAATTCTCCCATCCTTCCTATCCTTCCTGGCTTCTTTTAATCACCAATCTATTCTCTATCTTCAAAAAACCCACTTTTTAATTTGCCACATATGAGTGAAAGCATGAAATATTTGTCTTTCTGTGCTTGGCTTATTTCACTTAACATAATAGCCTCTGGTTCCATCCATGTGGCTGCAAATGGGAGGATTTCAGTCTTTTTTATGGCCAAATAATACTTCATTGTGTATATGTAGCACATTTTCTTTAACCATTCATCTGTTGGTAAGAACTTAGGTAGATTCCATATTTTGGCTATTATGAATAATGCAGTGAACATGGGAGTGTAGATATCTTTTCAATAGTTGATTTTGTTCCTTTTGGATATATACCCAGTAGTGGAAGTGCTGGATTATATGGAAGTTTTATTTTTAGTTTTTTGAGGAGCCTCTACACTATTCTCCATAGTGTTTGTACTAATTTACATTCTCACAATACAGAATTTACATTCTCACAAACAAAATTTACATTCTCAGAAAAGTTTTAATGAAAAATATTGACATATCCACATCAGATTTTGATCCAAGCCATTTTAACTGAGGTAAGATGATATATCATTGTAATTTTGATTTGCATTTCTCTGATGATTAGTGATGTGAGCACTTTTTCATATACCTGTTGGTCATTTGTATGTCTTCTTTTAAGAAACATCTGTTCAGATCTTTTGTCTATTTTTAAATAGTATTATATATTTAAACTGGTCTTGAGCTTCCCGAATATTGATAGATTGAATTAATATTTACATAAATTCAAACAGAAACACTTTTCTTCCATCGGAATTTCTTTTAAAATCAGCAGTTGTGTGTTGGTTGTTCCACAAGCCAGCAATGTCAGTAGACAATTAGATTTAAACACCATTTTAACTCCTAAAACTTTTTTACTTTCAGAAGATACATAATGAAAAGAGGTAGATACAAATTTTCATCCTTGTAGTGTGTCAGGATAAAGTACTCTATTCACCTATCCATTCATGTTATGGTTTGGCTGTGCTGCCACCCAAATCTTATCTCCCATAATTCCCATGTGTGGTGGGAGGGACCTGGTGTGAGGTAACTGAATCATGGGGGCGAGTCTTCCCCGTATTGTTCTCCTGACAGTAAATAGGTCTCAAGAGATCTTATGGTTTTATAAAGGGCAGTTCCCCTACACAAGCTCTCTTGCCTGCCCTCCCGTAAGACATGACTTTGCTCCTTATTTGCCTTCTTTCATGATTGTGAGGCCTCCCTAGCCATGTGGAACTGTGAGTCAATTAAAACTCTTTCCTCTGTAAATTACTTGGGTATGTCTTTATTAGCATCATGAGAAAAGACTAATACAACTCACTCCTTCATTCATTAATTCAACAAATATTCAGTTAATTCTAGAAACACTGTACCATGTTAACACCTTCATTCTAGCCCAGTGAGCCTAATTATTAAGTACCTGTCTAGAGGAAGATATTTATGAAAAAACAGTAGTCACTGTAAATTTTGTTGTGATTTCTGCTGCAGAAAAGCCACACAACAAATGTAAACCACGTTAAAGGGAAAATAACAAATATTTTTTTCTCAAAATTTTATTCATTCCTCGAACAAAAGGTACATGTTTAGAAGGAAATAAGACTTTTTGGAAAAATTAGGGTGGCGAGCATGTGCTGAAATATCAATAAATGGAAGCACCACAATATGTTATGGGAGACATAATGTATTGACTGAAAGTAAAACTGAATGAAACATGTTTCTCTCAGACCCAGAGAGCAACAAACACAGCTGAAATTTAAATAAAATTGTGTTGTCTTATTTACGAAGAAATCTAGATAGTAACCAGTGATGAACATTTTAACACTAGTAAAGAATTAGTAATGGAATTTCAGAAAAACATACTCAATGTACTTAAATAGGATGGACTTTTTCTTTTAAAGGATGAGATAATTGTCTCAGGGCTTTACATTTAAGTAATTTTCTGAAACCTAATGCTATCAAATTCCCAAACCTCTTCATCTAGTTTATATAAGTTCATATAAAGTATATACTCCTGCATATATATCCTTTTTCCTGCCACACCCTTTCCTGTGCAATTTCACTGGCCTTTAAATTCTCAGTCCTTGCACTCTGGGGACATTTTACTATATGCTTCTGTACTTTTGATGTTTGAATGATAAACACAGTCACATACAAAATGATGCTCAAAGATATGACAACTTTCCTAGGAATGAAAAATCTGTTAGACTATTCACCAAAATGTGTTACAATAACTACCGTCCTAACATGTTTTTACACTGTGCAGGAAAATAAAGCAGTCAACTCAGAGAGAGAAGGACCATGACTTGGGATGTATATGGTTCCCTAAAAATGTCTCTGAACTTCTGACCTCCTTGATCAACATTCTACTGGTTCTCTACCTTCCTGTAACAACACAGTTATGACAATCATACTACCTCTTCTTACACTGAGTGTAAGAAATGTATCTAAAAATCTAAAGGGTTATTTTTTGTTTAGTAATTCCACACTATTACATATGTTTAGAAACCTAATGGATCTTAATCACTTTGGCTCTTAGTAAAGAGTTTTGTATCTATTAAGCATGTTACCCACTGTATATCTCTAAATGATAATAGGTCACTGTGATGTCCTTCAAAGGAAGAAAATAACCCAAATTATTAAAGTTTTAAAATTTTGTAATATTGAATAATAAATATTTACAATATTTAAAACATAATTTACCTAAAAATGATATAACATATTATAAGAAGATAATATATGGCAGGCTTATTTTCAATAGTAGAATTATTGGAAAACTAGACAAAGAAACAGAACTTCTGTATCTATCATGAGGCAAGCAATCACTGGAGGGAGTTCTTGCATATCAGTTTAACTAAATAAGGAAGAACTATTAGACAGAAACTAGCTGAACCGAATTATTTTCTTTATGACTTGGTGTATTTACTTAGAGCAGTATTTTTCAAATGAGAATAAATCTTTGGATATTTACTCTAGTGGGCACACAACTTCTAAATTATACACACATACAATAAGAAATTTTATGTTTTAAAGAAGTAATCATAAAAAGTGCAATGCTTATGTTAAATGAAGAAATATTGTCACCAATATTTTTATTTTATATAGATTTTAACATATATAAGACAAAATATAGTTATTGGAAAAGTGAGATAAAGCCTAAAGAGCAGAAATGCTAATATTTTCTTCTGACATTTCAATGGGGGTGTATGCAGCTTCCTTTGTAGACCATTCCAGAGGAACACCAATGGCAGTCAGTGATGCACTATGAGTTTATTGTATAGACCTGACAATTACAGATCAAGAATTTCCTTATATGTTAGTATTATCCTGAAATTTTAGGTCCTTGTTTCCTGATGTGGTTCCTACTCCTTAGCAGATGGTTTTATAACATTAAGAAAATCCAGAACCCATCTTTTGACATGGAAGGTTGCTTATTTGAGGGTTCCTCCACTCCTGGGCCATGGACCAGTACCAGTCTGTGGCCTGTTAGCAACCAGGCCACATAGCAGAGGGTGAGCAGTGGGCCAGTAAAGCTTCATCTGTGTTTACAGCTGCTCCCATCACTTGCATTATCACCTGAGCGCCACCTTCTGTCAGATCAGTGGCAGCCTTAGACTCTCATAGGGGCGTGAACCCTATTGTAAACTGTATATGCGAAGAATCTAGGTTGTCTGCCCCTTATGAGAATCTAATGCCTCATGATCTGCCACTGTCTCCCATCATTTCCAGACAGGACCATTTAGTTGCAGGGAAACAAGCTTAGGGTTCCCACTGATTCTGCGTTATGGTAACGTGTATAATTATTTCATAATATATTACAATGTAATAATAATAGAAATGAAGTGCACAATAAATGTAATGTACTTGAATCCTCCCAAAACCATCCTCTTACCTCTCGTCTGTGGAAAAATTGTCTTCCATGAAACTGGTCCCTGGTGCCAAAAAGATTGGGGATCACTGGCTTATTCCATTGTTAGGTTGCTAAATATAAAGTTGGCACACACCCTTGAATAAACAGGAAGTTGTATCTTTACGCTTGTGTTACTGATATGTATAAATCATTTTGTTGTTTATTCATTTGATAGCAAACTAAGTGAAAGCAACTTTAACCTGAGTTCAAGTTGTCATTGATCATATCGGTTATTGAGTCCAAATAGATTTGGGGGCCTTTTTAACTTATTACTGTGGCTCAATGCTGGTGATTTCAATGTTTAATTTGAGTCTGTATTTTAAATCAAATTTGTGCAAAGTAATACTTGACTCTGTAGGTTAATGAGAAACAATAGAGGGATGATAGATAAGGGGTAAGCTGGCACCACTTAAAGACCAGCAAGATATACAAATGAGCCAGAAAGAGTAAGTATAAGCAAGCTGAACTGTAATCAATCTCTGTGCAGCAGATAATCCCATATTCATTGTTCATGTTACTCACAGTGTGGGCAACATTTAATTTAAGCAGCAATATCATTCATCAGATTAGATTTAAATTATCACAGTGTGTCATATATTTTAAAAGAAACTTGTAAAATGTTCAAATTTGAAAAATACTAATAAGGGCATGACTAATAATATAATTAATATTAAGTTGCATTATGAGTATATTATACTATTAGGCCAGGCGCAGTGGCTCACACCTGTAATTCCAGCACTTTGTGAGGCCAAGGCGAGTAGAGGGCTTGAGCTCAGGAGTTCAACACCAGCCTGGGAAACACGGTGAAACCTCATCTCTACAAAAGATATAAACATGAGCCAAGCATGATGGCTCATGCCTGTAGTCCCAGGTACTTGGGAGGCTGAGTTAGGAGGATCAACCTGAGCCTGGGAGGCCCAGGATGCACTGAGCTATGATCACTCCAGTCTGGGCAACAGGGTGAGACCCTGTCTCAAAAACATTTATAGTATTAGCTTATAATATAAAGAGTAAAACACCTATAGGCTCCAAAATTACTTGTAATCATGTAAGAGTGATGATGATGTTGATAGAGCTAACTTAGTTTCAAACAACTGTTGATTGTAGGTTATTTTCCATTTAATTTAAGTTTCTCAACCAGGGAACAACTGAAATGATTTGTAATTTCATAAAGCATTGTGAAAGGCCATTTCATTGTCCATAGGAAATAAACTTGAAATCAGATTCCCTCTACCAAGTGCATGATAGAATGCCACTCTCACAATGAACCATCCAACTTTTATTAGAAACTACTGTTTCTCCATAAAACCAAACTCTTCCCTGCATTTTTGGTCATGCTCAGAAAAAAATATTTATTTTTTACTGTGATTTAAGCACAGTTTATAGACTGTCAAGACCATGACTCTTCACATTAATATGGTTTCCTTATTTCCAAAGACCAATTGATGTTCTTTTATGAAATTTAAATTATAGAAAAAGAAATCCTTCATGTTTTTGGATGATTACGGTCAGAGATCAATTTTGAAAACTATGTTGTAGTAATTCCTAGTAATAACAACAGTAATAACAAATTTTGATAAGAAAAAGGACCATTATTTTGGGTAATTTTTTTTCACTTTGTTGGATTTTTTCTTTCTATTTCTCTTTCACACATTTCCCCAAACACACATGCTCGTGCACTGTAGTTACTTAAAACAGGATGAATTTACATATGTAAGTAATTTGACATTATATAATCCCAGAGGCTGATGCTTCTTTTGGTTATAAGAAATGTTTTTCTCTGGAGTAAATGGTCCGTGGTTAGCAAATATATCAATGGAGGTACAGTGGTACAGTAGTCTGCCTGCAGAAGTGCAAAGACTGGAAAGGAAGAGAAGATAGCTAAACAAAGAGGTTTTGAATTTTCCTTGGTAACAGATTATTTCAAACTGGCATTCTAGTATAAACATTAAGCAACTGGGAGGAGGAAGGAGAAATAGAGCCAGAGAGAGAGAAGAAGGAGAAAATGAGGGGAGAAAGAGAGTGATGAAAAGGCAGAGGGGAAGGAGAAGAGAAGAAGAATGAGGAAAGGAGAGGAGGAGAGAGAGAAGAAAGAGAACTGCCCAGCAATATAGCAACCCATGAGCGGCCTGCAGAAAAACGCCAACCTGAAAGTACTATTGGCAGACATCAGACAATGTTGGTTATATTTCTGTATTATTTCTAACGTTTATAACTGAACCTTAGTTTATAGTACACATCGATTCAGCCTTAGTACTCGAATGAGTGATTTTATACACGTATCTGGCTTTGTTATTTGTAGATAGAAATTTTCCACTTAGCTATGCGCGCACACGCACACACACACACATACACACACAGACACACACACACACACACCAAAAAGGGCAGTGTTCAGATATGAAATTTCTATTTATCTCCATAATGGATGAAATTAATAGATTAAATCATATCTATTTTTGAATGTAAGCTTAACAATAATATATATACTATGTGTGCATGATATTACATCACTGTTGCAAGGCTCATAAAAAGTATGGAATATTAAAGATTAATAAAACTAGTAGGCAAATGTAAATATGTATATCTGTAAGCATGTGTATATGTATATATGTTTTAAAATCATGAAAGGCCACTTGGAAGTCAACATAGAAAATGCAAAATGGCTTTGAATTTATTTCACGTTCTGTTAATGAAATATCCCTGACAAAAAAAAATCCAGAAAGTATTTATATTTCTTTAAAATGAAATGAGTGTGGAGCTCACAAAGGCAATGTGTCTCCTCTGTAAACACAGAGAAATGATACTTTTACCTTTTCATAGCTATCCAACCACCTAAGCCATTACTGTCACTGAGGAATGTGACTTTTTAAAAATTCCTTGTATAATGTTAATGATATTCAATCATGTTATTATCCTAAGTGTATACTCTTGTACTTGTATTTGGATAGCAAAGCAACTTCAATCATACCATTGCCAATGGAAATGCAGCAGATCTGACAATTTTTGTAATGGGTTTATTACTACAACAAGGGCTTTCAAGTTAATCATTATTTGACTGCTTTTTAAGTTTGGATGAGCTAAATATCCTAGCATGATATTTTATCTTCTTTCCATGTGCTGTTTTCCAATATGTAAACAATTATGTTTGTTTCCTGACAAATGTTACTGTTTATACTGAATTTTTAGAATATAGTTTGACTTTTCTCCCTCCATTCTTTTTCTTTTTTAAATTTTAAGACATTTAAAATAAAGATGTGCTTTTCTATAGAACACAATGCTTTGAACTGATTTCTCCTACTTTGAGGTAAAGGCAACAACGTTTGAAAGTAACGTTTTCAGAACCAGTTTCAATTTCAAGGTCTCTTTCAATTTCCTTTCCTTTCAGTATTAATGATACAAAGTGAAATTGTACTCCACAGGAGCTCCAAACTTTTATTATTTTTTAAAAGATAGAGCAGTAAGAAAAGCTTAGCATTAAATTATATAATCTTAGCAGGTAGTAAAACTAATTGTGCTTTTTTATTTAAAAAAATTAAATGGTTTCATAGAGTCAGAATAGATGGGAATAGCTGAAACTGTGGAAAGAGTTCTGAAGCTACACACACACACACACACACACACACGCTCAAAATTAGATTTATTGAGGTCAAGAACCAAGCACTCATATCTTTCTATTATCACATAGCACTGAACAGAAAAGTAGTAGGACATTCCTTAGTGGGATGATAAGTAACTCCAAAATGTAATAACTTTATCCCCAAGAACCAAAAGAAAACAAAGCAATCAACTGAATTCTGATTGTACCAACAAGATGGTAATATGAGAATTAATCATAACCAAAGAAAACAGATTAGAAATGGATTGGAAGGGACATCAAGTTAGGTATGGAATGAACAATACAATCTAATGAAATAAATGAAAGTTGCCTTTTGTCTCATTGCTTACAGAACCCCATCTCCATATTTGTAGACATGTAAAATATCTCCTCTCCACACTGTGATTACCTTCATATGGAAAAGGGTTTCATATGGTACACATGTGACTATCCTTGGATGTAATATTTTACAAGGAGAATTACAAAGAAATACATTTGGCCTTCTGCAGGCTTGAGAGCTGAGAATAAATACAAATGTGCACTAAGAACCTACATCTGGGAAAATCTCAAAGATGTGAACAAAATTATTAACCCAAGGAGTTCTATTATTTTTACTTTAAAAAATTCTTCTAGAGACATTTTTTCATACAGACCATCTATCTTTTCACCCGCTTTTTCTAGTCTTTCACTTTGCAATGTTGTATCTTGGTTTCTTTTTTAAAAAGCGGGTACATTCACATGCTCCTCTATTCTCCACTAGCCTTAGAAGTAAGACAAGTCATTTCAAGGTTTTCTAAACTTTTTAATTAGTAGCAACTAAGGGAAAGAAATTCCACACAGACACATGAGGAGAAGTTGCAATAGCTCTTATAACTTTTATAATAGTGTTTCTGGTACTCAGTCTTACTAGGTTAGCTTTCTCTAAAGCTTCAGTATAGGAACTAATTGGCATCTCCTACCTTGAGGGTTATTCCCACTAAACCTCTGCAACCCTGTTATTTTTAAATGTTGGTTTTCTTCTGTTTTCTCAGATAGTTCCCGTTCCACTGTCCCCATATTGCTACATAAAAACAAGCCTTCATTGTTTATATCCTACAGAGACTAATACTGTGCAGTAATAAATAGTGGCTATTTGGGCATACAAATCATTCAAGGGGAATTAATTTATACTGTAGGGTAAGTGCTATATGGATGCCAATCAATGTGTTCCTTCTTTCTACAAAAGTTGCTAGGTATTTTCTTCATTTGTGCAGCCTAAAAAAAGTTTATGGGTTTTAGGGTGAGCAACTCTCAGCAGAAACATTCTGACATCTCAATTTGGCAAAAGTTTCTAAGAAAGGAATTAACTCTATTTACTGTAGATTTCTATAACTTCTCTTACATTGTGAAAATGAAAAATGCATTTTCATTTTGAGAGGTCAATGTAGTAGTCTTTAAGCATCATAAAAACTCTAACTGAAATTAAGTAAACTATTACTGATAATCTGTGAGAGACTTATAATCAAAATTAAAATTTAAAATAGCTGTACATACCTGAACTAAAATTTGCATTAAATATTCAAGTAGGATAGAGTTTCAATATTTAAAATAAATTATACTTTAAAATTTATGTCGTGAATGCAAGGAGTAATAGGGAACTAATTGTGATGGTCCACCTTAGGTATATGTTAAATATTATTTGAGAAGACTGTATAAATTTGGGAGTTTATGTAATAATGATACCTTTTTTTCTAGCAGCAGTATTTCAAATGAACATTTACACACACAAAAATACACACACACAGAGAGATACACAAAGTTACTTTGTTCAGTGTAGTCCCAACATGGCATTTATAAATATTTAAATTATTAAAATAATTGTTTAAATTACACAAATGACATTATAGAAAGAAAATGAGCTAATTTTCTTCTTTCAATTAGTAGTTTAGAATAATTTATATTTGGGTACGTTGAAATAAGATATTGGAATCTATAAAGGACTTAAACAAATTTACAAGAAAAAAAAACCTCAACAAAAAGTGGGTGATGGATATGAACAAATACTTCTCAAAAGAAGACATTTATGCAGCCAACAAACATATGAAAAAAAGCTCATCATCACTGGTCATTAGAGAAATGCAAATCAAAACCACAATGAGATATCCTCTCATGCCAGTTAGAATGGCGAAATAGGAATGCTTTTACACTGTTGGTGGGAGTGTAAATTAGTTCAACCATTGTGGAAGAGAGTGAGCTGATTTTTCAAGGATCTAGAACCAGAAATACCATTTGACTCAGCAATCCCATTACTGGGTATATACCCAAAGAATTAAAAATCAATCTACTGTAAAGACACATGCATACATATGTTCACTGCAGCACTATTTACAATAGCAAAGACTTGGAACCAACCCTAATGCCCATCAGTGATAGGCTGGATAAAGAAAATGTGGCACATATACACCATGGAATACTATGCAGCCATAAAAAAGAATGAGTTCATGTCCTTTGCAGGAAAATGAATGAAGCTGGAAACCATCATTCTCAGCAAACTAACACAGGAACAGAAAACCGAACACCACATGTTCTCACTCATAAGTGGGAGTTGAATAATGAAAACACATTGACACAGGGAGGGGAACATCACACATTGGGGTCTGTCAGGGGGTGAGGGGCAAGGGGAGGGAGAGCATTAGGACAAATACCTAACGCATGCGGGGCTTAAAACCTAGATGACAGGTTGATGGGTGCAGCAAACCACCATGGCACATGTATAGCTGTGTAAAAAACATGCACATTCTGCACATGTATCCCAGAACTTAAAGTATAATTTTAAAAAAAGTAGACAGTGTTCAAAATTGCAGGCTAATAGCTAAACTACTTTAAAAAAGCATGGCGCACTTAGTTGAAATTGTAATCTTTAAATAAATGATATTAAATGCTTATATGAGAGGAAAAAAGTGACACTTCATTAGTTAATCATATATTTTAGGAAGACATGGAACGAATACCAGAATAAAATAAAAATTATAGAAGGAACGAACGCACAAAGGAAAAAGCAAACATTGAAACAGAAAAGGAAGGCAAAATAGTGAGGATTAAGAAAAGGGAAAATGAAGTGAGCCAATTTCTGTCAAATAGAACAATCAGGAGAGAAAACAAAAATGAACAACACTCAAAAAGAAAATGTGACATAGTCAATGGGTAGAGAGTTTTAAAGTATCATAACGATCTGTTACGAACAACTCAAAACTAGAATTTTTAAGCAAGGCAATTGAAATATTTTTTGAAAATATAAACTGCAAATAACTCATAAAGATTGTAAGAGAAAGAATATACCATAAGCAAAACAACAAAGAATAAACCGTAAGCAAACTAAGTAATTTTAACACATTTCAAAATAAAATTTTCAGGCTCAGATCATTTTAGAAGATCTTTAAATAATAAATAAGGCCAGTATACAAACTTCTAGAGATGACAAAATATACGTATGAAAAAATGCCCACAAGCGATGCATGATCATATTGATATATTTAACTACAATAAAATTAAGTTGTTGTATGAATCAAATATCATCATTAAAAGATATAAAAAGACATGAAATATACTATTAGGAGAAGATATCTGCAAGCATATCAGGCATTAACATGCAGACTATCTAAAGAACTTTAAAAAATTAATATAAAATATAAAATAATTCTAAATTAAAACAAGAAAAAGGCATACAGAGTATGCAAACTACATAAAAAAGAAATAGTCATTAAATACAAGAATAGCTAATCATCCACATAATCAAGAAAATATAAAAATTTTAATGTTTGACAATACCAACATGGGAGATAGTAAATACTACAAAGAAAATTAGTTTAGTAAACTAGGGCTATAGGTATCAATGTGGGTGAACCATATGAGTAAAAGTAAGAGAAAAAGCAATTTGAAGAAAATGTGTATGGTAGGAACATATTTATATAAATTCAAATTTAAAACATCTAGATACTAAGCAATTTATTGTTTAGGGGTGCTTTCTTATGTGATACAAGTAACAAGAAAGCTAAGAATATGATACACTTGAAATTCAGGATATGTGTTGCCTCTCCAGTGGTAGCAAAAAAGTGACGTGATTGGAAAGGTGGTGGTATTATTCTCTGTTCTAAACTAAATGGTTTGTGCCAAACTGTTTTTATTATTATCTTTTAAGTTATAGAAATTGTTATACAAACTCTTTAGAATGTAGGAAATGCTTCAAAATTATAAAAATAAAGAAAAGACATCAGAAGACTATTTGATTTATTTGGGGGAGAAAAAGTGATGGGTAGAAATCATCAATCCCAGCAATGCTCTAGAGCTAGGCTCAGAGTACACATGAATAATGATGAGTTGAATAAAAATAAAACACAATGTCTATGACTACTTTAACAGCTTAAACTATTTTCTAAATTATAATGAAAATATATTCTAGCTTGCTCAGGGTTTTGTAAACTAGTTGCTATTTTCCATGATAATTTAATTTATTTCAGGGCACCATGTGTATTTCTATAAGGAGCATGAAAATAGCAAATTTTTGTTTTATTTCTTTTTCTCTTTAGTCATTCTTTAGATATGAAACCTTTTTGTGGTATCTTTTGCTGGTTATCATAATAGGAACACAGTGGCTTTAGCTGAGGAGGCTCATTATAATCTGAGCCAATTAATTATCGAATTAATTACAATTTATCTCGCCACAGAGAATGACAAAGCATAGAAAACCAACCAGAAAATATCCCAGTGGACTTCCCCCAGGGCTTTTAAAGCATTAACCACAAGATTTAAGGACTCTTATAAAAGATTGCTTTTTTACCTTGCTCAGACTTTGCTAGCTTCTTACCAAATACTTCTTAATACTTTTTTTTTTTTTACCAAAATACTTCTTAATACTTTCTTTTCCTCACGTATACAATTGCTACAACTTGACTAGTGAAATGGAACTCATGGACATTAATTGTCTTCTTCCCTGGTGTTTCAAGAAATTGCTCTCAGCTCCGTAATTATCTAATACTGTAAAGTAACCAAAGTCAGCACTTAACGTTAGTATTACATCCATTACTATGTAGCTTGTTTTGAGTATTAATAAATTTAGGCAATGTCCAATTTTTAAATTAAAATTTAATTTGCATTAAAAACAGTAAAAATATTCTGAGCAGAAAATCTTCACATGGTCAGAGGCCTTGTTTTGAAAAATATATTTTAAAAAATTAATAGCTGGTTGCCACACAGGAAAGAAATATAAATGAAAGCATGCCTATAAACCACTTGTTTCTAACAAAAAATAGACATCTTTGCAACTCCGTCCTCAAGAAAATAAACACATAAAACTAAATAAAATTGTTTCAATCGATCATAATTTCTAGGCAGAACAACTTAAAATAAAGATTTAATTTCCTTGTTGTCTTGACACTTAACCCCTATACAACACTCTAAGTTTAGGAATATTTGTGACACAGTATCAGTTGGTACATCTCACAGTGATGGTAGGAGGCGCTCATGTTGAAATTCTTATTCATCAAGGAGTCATAAATAGGAAGGAAAAAAAGGAGTTCCAAATTCCAAATTCCAGATAAATATTGTAATTTCCTTGTTCCATAAACACTGTTCTCTTTTGAGTCAGGCATTCCTTTAATTTTCTTTCTTTGAGGACTTATTGTACCTACTGAGCTTTCATGCTTTCTTCCTTATAACCAATGAAAGGCATACAAGAGGCTACTATCTCAGTGCATGAGACATTTTTCCTCTATGTGAAACTAACTTGTTATTGGTTTATCACCGAATATTGCAAATACTTTATTCAATCTGTTTTTCTTCTTCTTTGATATATTTCTATTTAGTGATTACCATTAAAATTGCAAGTGTTAAGCATGATGATTTCTAAATGTACACTGCCAACCCAATGGGGCCAGAAAATCTACATTTATTGTTTCAGAAGACAAATATGGATGCCCATGTTAAATCATTAGACCTTAACCCATTAAAATTATGAGACCATAAATCAAACTCCTCATCCTTCCAGCATCTTTACCTCTGTCTGATTCTATACATTTTGATGAACACATCCAGGCTGAAAACAATAGTGATGACATTGTATTTCCAGCTTTCTTTTTGCTCCTCCATTGAGTTCATATTCAAATTCTGTCAATTCTACTTCTGCGAGGACTTTCCTGATTTTCCCTTTCTATCCTGTTTACCACCAAGATGGGCTGAGTCTATCTTACCGGCCAAACTCTGTCTTAGCTACTTTCCACTCCTTATCTCTTTAATGCTCACCAAAATATTCTGAATTGGGTTTCTTTACATTGGTGTTACAGATATATGGTATGAGGGTTGAAGAGATTAGGTTAAGGTAAACTAGTAGGTGCAGAAGTTAAGATTCAAACTCAAGCCAAGCCCTTGTCTTTTAAAAGAAAGTTTAAACATTCAAGACAGATAGTTCTGGGTTTGTTCCTTGTTCTGTCACTTATTAGCCATATATTAGACAACTATCTTAATATCGCTAAGCCTCATTTTATTCATTCAAAGTGGATATAGTTAATATTGTTTGGGCTTGTAAATGATTAGCACATTTTAGCATATATTAATATGCTCAATGAATACCTTATTTTAAGATACAATCATTAGTATGATTGTATTATTGTAACATTATTTAGTTGGTCTCCTCAAAACAACTCCCTGGTTCAAACAATATATTTTCCTTCAATTCCAACTCTGATTATGCCACTTTCTGGCTTAAAAATCCTGAGTGACTCCAGTGGTATCCTATTTTCAACAGAATAAAGGCAAATGTTCTATAACAGAATAGGGGATTTATATTCTGGCCACAAACAGCACCCACATTTAGTCCCACTATTTCTCATTTACCTTATAATTCAATTAACACAGGCAACTTACCATTCTCAAAAATGTCCTGATATTTTCAGCCAAGTCTGAGCTTAGGCTGATCCACTGCCCTAGAATACACTGCCCAGCTAGCTTTGCTGCAGTTCTGTCCAGTGATCGCAGAAGACTCAAATACCGCATCCTCCATTAAACACTCCTGGTTCCTAGAGGAAGAATTACTGTCACCCTGTCTTGGTCCCCATTGTGTACAATCATGTTGGCATGATATATATTGCATTCTGCCTTGTAATGCAGATAACTGTGAATATGTCCTGTCTCTACTACTGAAATCAGGAACTGAATACTTTACATATTTGTGTGAACTCTATAATAAAGACTGATACACAAAGGAAAAGGTATTGCTGGTATGTATTTTCTCAACTTTTTAATTCTTATTTTAAAACGTACTTTTATACAATTTTGGCCATTTTTTAAGTGGAGAATAACCCTATTTGCTTCCATAAAGGAATCTCTTTAAAACAGATGACTTTTCCTTCCATTGATAAAGTTAAATGTGTGGTGCTACTTGAAATAATTCAGAAGAAATGAAAACCTAGATTACTTACAATGATATTTTCAATAAAAGAAAAATTATGATTAACTGTATCCTGTACAGTAACTGTCCTCTTGCAAGTAAGTTTGAGGTTCTCTGAGGTCACTGCTGACTGCCAAAATACATGAAAATAGAGCTTCTCTTTTCAAACAAGCAAAATTCTACTTACTAAAACAATTTAATTGATACAGTGATACTCTTTGTTTACATGGAATATAAACCATTCTTATTATAAGCCTTTGATACTGCCTGTTTTTCTCCTTGATCAACTGAGGACTTTCAAATAGTACATTGAATTCTCACAGCTGGGCACCTAAAGATTTCATGATGTTCTAAATGTAATCCCTCCCTGACAAGGGAGATCTAGGGAGTTCTATAACAGGATATCAAGACCATCATTTCAGGGAAGTATTGCTGATGGCTCCTCTCTCCTGCACAGGCTTGCTGTGACTGAGCTCTTAACTACCACATTCTCTGTTGTGTGCCCTGTGTCAAACTCCACATTGTGATGTAATTATCCAATCCCACATTTCCTCCAGGAGTAAGCCACTGCTGTCTATGCCATTTTTCTCAAGATGACTGCTGCCCATAGAACTGAATCCAGAGATTTGGTACCTTCTCTCCACTGTCGAATATCTTGGATAAATGCTCATTCCCGCAAGCCCGGGCCATTGCCCAGGTCTTATGCTACACTTGCCAATTGCATGCTGGGTCACCCACCTAGAAACTGCCAGCAACTTTCACATACTGCTTGCTTGACTGGCTGGGCCATCCACCCAATTCTTGCTTCCTGGACTCCTTTGCATTACTAAATCTATACTAGCTGATATGCATCAAATCTGGATTCCATTTACCACAAACCAGACTTTGTGTTTATCTCTAACTCTGAAAATGATTCATACCTTATTGAGTCTGAGGTATGAAATATTCTAAAAACAGATTTTTCTACTAGTTTACCAAATACAACAAACTTATTTATTATCATAAAATATAGAAAAGTAGTAGTTTCATTTACCAGTGTAGCCTCTCATCTTCTGTACTAACGTTCATAGGATAAATAATGTCTTATTTTCTAAAGACACAAACTTAGTAATCTTGAGGGTTTTTTTTCTTTCTCATTCAACCCTTATTCAAATTAGGAATCAAATTTTAAGATTTTATTTTATAATAGGTTTCTTCTTTTCTGTTCACAGCAACCTGTCTCCTGTTTAATGATATGATAATTCTTAAACATATTTTGACTGGAATTTTTTTCAGATATTTACATTACTAATGGAAGAGTCCTTCTTAAATATAGTAACCTTATCATTTTCTTTTTTTGTTTTTCTTTTTTTATTATTATACTTTAAGTTCTAGGGTACATGTGCACAACGTGCAGGTTTGTCACATATGTATACATGTGCCATGTTGGTGTGCTGCACCCATTAACTCATCATTTATATTAGGTATATCTCCTAATGCTATCCCTCCTCCCTCCCCCCACCCCACGACAGGCCCCAGTGTGTGATGTTCCCCTTCCTGTGTCCAAGTGTTCTCATTGCTCAATTCCCACCTATGAGTGAGAACACACGGTGTTTGGTTTTTTGTCCTTGTGATAGTTTGCTGAGAATGATGGTTTCCAGCTTCATCCATGTCCCTACAAAGAGAAGATTTCAAATGGCTGTTGGAACTAACTGAAACTTATTTCCCTGTGTTTTCAAGACCCTCTATTAACTGTTTTTTTTTTAATATCTGTTAACTTATCATCTTTGTTTTCATCATCAAATTTGTACAATATATTACTTTTTCACTTTATAGTTTTGAGCCTATGGTTTTCAACTCATAAAATACATAGTAAAATAAAGGCATGAAAACGTTCATGTTAAGACATCAGTAAATTACTTGTATCTAGATCAAGCCTTAATACCAGCCTAGGTTCATATCCATTGAAAACACTACGTAGGAAGGAAAATCAAACCAAATAGCCTGCTAGCTTTGGACTCCAAGTTTATAATAAAGATTTTGTTTTCTACTTTTGTCTTATATGCAAAATACACAAATCACTTGCTTCAAGATGAAGTTCAAAACTATCCTCAAATTATTCTTTCTTTACAAAGTAAATCAGTTCTGGCTGGGTGCGGTGGCTCACGCCTGTAAACCCAGCACTTCGGGAGGGTGAGGAGGGCAGATCATGAGATCAGGAGATCAAGACCATCCTGGCTAACACGATGAAACCCCGTCTCCATATAAAAACAAAAAACAAAAAAATTAGCCGGGTGTGGTGGTGAGTGCCTGCATTCCCAGCTACTCAGGAGGCTGAGGCAGAAGAATAGCACAAACCCGGAGGTGGAGCTTGCAGTGAGCCCAGATTGCACCACTGCACTCCAGCTTGGGCATCAGAGTGAGGCTCCATCTCAAAAAAAAAAAAAAAAAAGAAAGGAAAAAGAAAGTAAATAGTTATGTTACTAATTGATTCTGCCCTCACCAGTCAAAAGACAATATAATAATTGTCAATTAAATATTTTTTAATCATTTGTAAGGTTGTGTAATACATTCCTTGAGGCATAACTAGATGTATGAGAAAAACTGTCACCTCTTAATTTTGGAGTTGACTTACATACATAAAGATGCTAACTGAGAATTAAGGTCAGTGATTATGCAGGGACTCAAGTTAAAAAGAAATAACCATCTGCTGGAGTCATTAGGGGATGTGTCATATTCTTATAAAAAGTAGAACTTAAAATGTGGGTAGATTCAGGAAAAGTATTTTAGTAAAGGCATAGAAGCTAAGAAAAATAGGTCATGGTAGACATGAGATAGTCATAGTTGAAAACTATATAGTGGGCAAGTCTAACAAAAAACAGTGCATATTGAGAATTGGGAAGGATAGATATTGAAATGTAAACTTGAGCTGGCTCACAAAGAACATTGAAATAAGAAATTTGGTTTTATCAGAGTAAACAGACAACCTACAGAATGGGAAGAAACTTTTGCAAACTATTTATCTGACAAAGGTCTAATATCCGGTATCTATAAGGAACTTAAGCAAATTTACAAGAAAAAAACAAACAACCCATTAAAAAATGGGCAGATGACATGAACAGACACTTTTCAAAAGTATACATACATGCGGCCAACAAGCATATGGAAAAAACTGAACATCACTGATCATTAGAGAAATGCAAATCAAAACCACAATGAGATATCATCTCACACTAGTCAGGATGGCTTCATGCCTGTAATCCCAGTACTTTGGGAGGCTGAGGAGGGCAGATCACTTGAAGTCAGGAGTTCAAGACCAGCCCAGCCAACATGGCGAAACCCCATCTCTACTAAAGCTGGGTGTGGTGGCAGACGTCTGTATTCCCAGCTACTCAGGAAGCTGTGGCAAGAGAATTGCTTGAACCTGGGAGGTGGAGGTTGCAGTGAGTAGAGATCTTGCCACTGCACCCCCACCTGGGTGACAGAATGAGACTCTTTCTCTAAATAAGTAAATAAATAAAAATAAAAGTTAAAAAATAACAGTTGCAGAAGAGGTTGTGGAGGAAAAGGAATGCTTATATACTATTGGTTGGAATGTAAATTAGTCCAACCACTGGGGAAGACAGTGTGGCAATCCCTCAAAGACCTAAAAACAGAACTACCATTCGACCCAGCAATCCCATAACTGTATATATACCCAAAGGAATATACATCATTTTATTACAAAGACACATACATGCATACAATCATTGCAGCACTCTTCAAAATAGCAAAGATATGCAATTGATCTAAATGTCTATTAATGGTAGGATGGATATAGAAAATATAGTACATATACACCATGGAATACTATAACAAGAATGAGATCATATCCTCTGCAGGAACATGGATGTAGCTGGAGGCCATTATCCTTAGCAAACTAATATGGAAACAGAAAAGCAAAAAACAAATATTCTCACTTATAAGTGGGAGCTAAAAGATGAGAACACATGGACACATAGAAGGGAATGACAGATACTGGAGGGTGGAGGGTGGGAGGAGGGTGATGGCATTAAGGGCCACAGGAATATTAACAGGTCAAAACATGACCATATCTCTGACCTAATTGATAGATAATATTTCACCATCTTTAAAAACATAATTAGTTTCTAGGAGCTTATATACATGAATAATCTTTCTTATATATCTTGAGTTTTTAGGTATACAGTTAAATTTTATTAATAAACAAATGAAAGTTATTGAAACTGAATTTAATTTTGATTGCCTTACAAAAGGACATTGATTTTTATCTCAGTAGCATTGGTTGGAGAAGAGAATGATAAAATGAGATAAGGCATGAATAATTCTCCAAAAAAAAGATATATTGTAGATAGCTTAGGCCAATTATATCTAAGTATTAGAAATAATGAGCATTTAACTTCAGTCAAAAAACTCGTATTCTGGCCGGGCACGGTGGCTCATGCCTGTAATCCCAGCAACTTGGGAGACCGAGGTGGGTGAATCACTTGAAGTCAGAAGTTTGATGCCAGCCTGGCCAACATGGTGAAACCTTGTCTCTACTAAAAATACAAAAATTAGCCAGGCGTGGTGGTGTGCACCTGTAGTCCCAGCTACTCGGGAGGCTGAGGCAGGAGAATTGCTTGAACCCAGGAGGCGGAGGTTGTAATGAGCTGAGATTGTGCCACTATACTCCAGCCTGGGCAATAAATAGAGCAAGACTCTATTTCAAAAAATACTAATAATGAAAATAAAATAAAAAAATAAAAAATAAAAATAAACTCGTATTCTTTTCAATACATTAATATTCTTTGCCTTAAAAGTATTTACTCTTTAACAGTATGATTCAGAATCTCTATCTCAAAATAGAAAATTTGGTTCAAATGAAAGTATGCCTTCACACACACACACACACACACACACACACA
This sequence comes from Pan paniscus, assembly GCF_029289425.2. Lineage (NCBI taxonomy): Eukaryota > Metazoa > Chordata > Mammalia > Primates > Hominidae > Pan > Pan paniscus. Next base: position 113,183,168 of record NC_073252.2, read on the forward strand.
CACACACATTGATAGAGGGAGGTGGTACTGAGGATAAGGCTATGTCTGAATTTGTTGTTAATGCTCTCGCTATTCCAGTCTAATTGTGGAAGTGGCCAAGGAAGAGTCCAGTTACAAACATAACCAAGACTTTTTATCCCTAACACTCTTGCTTTCCTTAATTTGTTTTATTGAGGAACAGAATACCTCTTTCATACCTTGAAATAGGGATGACATTTGAATTTCAAATTCAAATAGGTATTTCATATGAATTGAAATATATATGAAATACCTATTAAAATACCTATTGAACACCTCTTTTATACTATTTCAGAGTAATATAGAAAATTGTCGGTAGCTATGCAACACCATTGTTCTAGAATTGGGGTAGAGTTTGAAGGAGGATGAAATTCTCTTTGTGCACTAGTGTGTTAATGTTGTACTACCAGAAAAAAAAATGAGAATGAAGAATATGAGACTGTCAAAACTTTTTGGCACATAATTGAAATTATTTCCCACAAAATTATATTTGTCCAAAAACTAAAGTCAAAAAGCAAAACTGTGACTAGAATATTTTTTCTATGGACATATAAGTAACATAGTAGATAAATAGTGCTCAATTCTCAATTCCATTCAAATTTCTCATATTTATTCATTAATAGGTCTGAGGGAAATATTCAAATTATAGAAGTTCAAGAAAAACACAGAGATAAAAAGCCATAAAGCTTATTTAATAAAATAACGGAATAAAACTGCTCAAATCTAAGGAAAAATACAAATATTCAGGCAGAGGAAGGCCAAACAAGGCTACACTAAGACATGTTATAGTCAAAGAGTCAACAATCAAAGACACAGGATCTTGAAAGCAGCAAGAGAAAAGCATACAAAATAATCTTGAAGGACTTGAAGAAGGCACCAATAAATGGAAAGCTTATCCCCACTGATGAAGTAGAAAAATTAATATTGTTGAATGTCTATGATATCCAAAATGATCTGCAGATTCAATACAATTCCTATCAAAATTCCAAGGACATTTTTCACAAAAATAGAAAAAAAATTTTAAAGATATTAAAATGCATATGAAACTACAAAAGATCCCAAATAACCAAAGCAATCTTGAGGAAAACAAAACAAAGCAAGATATACTACAAAGCTATAGTAATCACAACAGCATGATACTAGCATAAAAATAGACACACAGACCAATGGAATAAAATAGTGAACACAGAAATAAATTCTTGCATTGACAGGCAATAGATTTTCAGCGAAGTTTCTAAGAACGGACAATGGGGAAAGGGCAGTCTCTTCAATAAATAGTGTTAGGAAAACTAGATATCTATAGGCAGAAGCATGAAATTAGAGCCTCATCTCACACTATATAAAACAATCAACTTAAAATAGATGAAAGACTTAATTGTAGGATCTAAGCCCATAAAATGACTAAAAGAAAACATAGAGGGAACTTCTATGATGTTGGTCTGGGCAAGATTTTTAGATATGACCCAAAAACACAAGCAACAAAAGTAAAAAAACCAAATGGAATTACATCAAACAAAAAACTTTTATACAGCAATGGAAGCAACAGAGTGAAGAGACAACATATGAAATGGGAGAAAAATTGGCAAACTATACATCTGGTAAGAGCTAATACTAAAGTATATATCAAACTCAAGTATCTCATAGTAAGAAAACAAATAACTCATCTTAAAAATGAGCAAAAGGCCTGAATAAACATTTCTCAAAAGAAAACATAAATGACCAATAGGTTTATAAAAATAACATCGCTAACTATCAGGGAAATGCGTGTCAAAACCATAATGAGATATCACATCATACCTATTAGAATGGCTGTTATCAAAAGGACAAAAGATAATAAGTGTTGGCAGGGATGTGGAGAAGGGGGAACCCTCATATACATGGGTGGAAATGTAAACAGTATAGCCACTATGGAAAACAATATGGAGATTCTTCAAAAAATTAAAAATGTAACTACCATATGATCTAGCAATCCTACTATTGGGTATATATCAAAGGAAATGAATTCAACTTACCAAATCAATATCTGCACTTCCTTGTTCATTTAAGCATTATTTACAATAGCCAAGATATAGAATCAGCCTAAGCATCTTATCAGTGGATAAACGGATAAAGAAAATGGGGTACATATACACAATGAAATATCATTCAGACATTACAAAGAAGAAAATTCTGTAATTTGTGACAACATGGATGAACTAGAGGACATTATGTTAAGTGAAATAAGCAAGGCACAGCAAGATAAATACATAATCTCACTTTTTAAGGAGTCCAAAAAATTTAAACTCAAAGAAGCAGAGAGTAAAATGGTAGTTCCCAGAGGTTGAGAGTGAGGAGGTTGGAGAGATTCGGTTAAAGTACACAAAATTTCATTTTGATTGGAAGAACAAGTTGCAGAAACCTATAGTAGATTCTAATAGTAACAATGTATCATATTCTTGAAAATTACTAAAAGAGTAGATTTTAAGTGTTTTCACCAAAAAATGATAAGTATCTGGGATAATTAATTCCTATGTCATTTTTCTGTATCTAAACATTTCATTATTTACACATATTTGAAAACATTATGTTGTACATGAAAACTATATACTGTTTTTGTCAATTAAAAATTAAAAATAAAAATAATTCTGAGGGAGAACCAGAAATCACAACAAAAGAGGCAGTAAAGAGTATTTTCTTCAAAAGCACAGTTCAATTAATATGTGTACATAAATAAATATTATATATTACTCAATATATAGGATATAATTCTATCCATATGAACACATACTAATAAATACATACACACACACATAGCCTTTCTGATTCTCTCTCCATGTGTGATATTGCTCAAGCCTTTGTTAAATTATTGTATTCTATTTGGAGTTATGTCACTTAAGATAGCCATCAGTGACTTTTGAATATTATTTTGAGTAGCAGCGAGTGACAATTTGTTTTTCTATTGAGAAAAAGTGAAATAGTTGAATTCGAGCTGGTTAAGTTCATTTAGACGTATAAAGAACTTTTTAACTCATATTGTTCTTTAGCCTGAAACTAGGAAATGCTATATTTTTAGCGTGTGAAGATAGGAACCAACCACTCAAAGAACCTTTTGAAGTAACTGTCCTCTTGTTAAGCCTATGATTTCAAAAATAAAAAGAAAACTGTCATTTATACTAATTAAAGGAAATAATACATACTAAAAAAGTAAAAGAAAAAATGAGCAAAATCTGGATAGAACTCAATTGTGGTCACTTTATCTCTTCTTAACAGTCACAAAATGAAATATTTGGGTCACAGTCAAGCAGTGCTTCATAGGAACTTATTAAAAACAGAGTTCATTGGTTCACATATACTTTGAAGGTTTTTAAAAAGTGAACTTATTCTACTGCTTTCAATCATTTTGCTTTACAGTGGCCATCAGGTCTTAGGATGAAAAAAATACCCTGTTATTTTGAAGAAGTATCCAAATTTTATCTTTGGAAGATAAACACTTTAACAGAAGATCCAAAAACGTCGATAACATCTTAACACTCTTTGATTCCTTTATTATTCTTAGTTGTGTCCTCTAATTTTTTATGTGTTTGCTAAAATTATTTGCACACAAAATAAATTTAGTTATACATAGGATGAGACAGTCACAAGTAAAAGATCAGGTGAGAGTACTGCATCAAGATTGTTTAAAAGATGATTATCTTTAGAATTGTGCACCTAATCTAGTGTAACATATTGGCTTTATTTTTATTTAGTAGCAATCACAGGCTGAATCTGTTATTCAGTCAATTGATCAAAACCTAGAAGTGCTACCAGTAACACTGCTGTGTTTTCCCAAATAATGCAATAAATAAATAATAGGTATAATAATGAAAGCTACCTGAGGCTAATCCAATACCACATTCCCTATAAAATGATTTGTTTTTGCTAATATCTATATTTTCAGATATCTGAACATTTCATATGAGCAAATATTATGCTTGTTTGAGATTATAGAAAGGTCTTGTGCTGTTTCTCCATTTTCTATTTACACCACAATTTTCAAACCCGAGTTTGGCAGGATTTGGCAGGGTAATAATCCAGAAATAGAGTTATATGACTATCTTGGTTTCACTGTTACAAACTGCAGCATGTACTATAATAAGGGAGGCAGTTCTAAGTGGTTCTAGCTGGGATGGGAAAGACTTAAGAAGAGGCAAGGAGGCTGGGTGCAGTGGCTCACGCCTGTAATCCCAGCACTTTGGAAGGTCATGGCGGGTGGATCACGAGGTCAGGAGTTTAAGACCAGCCTGGCCAAGATGGTGAAACCCCATCTCTACTTAAAATACAAAAATTAGTCAGACGTGGTGGCAGGCACCTGTAATCCCAGCTACTCGGGAGGCTGAGGCAGAGAATTGCTTAAACCCAGGAGGTGGAGGTTTCAGTGAGCCAAGATCATGCCACTGCACTCCAGCCTGGGCGACAGAGCAAGAGTCTGTTCCAAAAAAAAAAAAAAAAAAAAAGGCAAAGAGATTAAGTTCACTAACTCTTCGGGATATTTTAATATTTTAGCTCTGTCCCATTCTGAAGCTTCTGGTGTGTGTATGTGTGTGTAAAGAATGGTTAAGTCTTGGTTCAATATTTTTCGAAATGGCTATCTTATTTCAACTCTACTGCACCTTAAAACTTTAGGGATTAGTAATCTATCATATTAGTAATATTTTATCAGTACCATATTTTGAAATACAAATTTCGATGTTGTCTATAAATAAGCTTACCTTCACATCTTTGACATTCATCCTTGTTCCCTCTTTCCCAACAAATATATCATCAATGTCCACAAGGATGTACCTGTCCAAGGACAATGTCAGCCTCTTCCCTGACAAGAAGGAGATGGCATCTATGAAGATGAGCTTGTGCAGCCAAAAGTTCAAGTTGTTGCCAAAAAGTACTCTCTGAATTCCATCATGAAGCCCCAGATCCTGAATCACCGTTGCAAAGAGTGTTTTGCTAGACAAGGATGACAGGGATTTTTCTGTCTGTAATTCAGTTAAAAGTACAGGCTGGTAGGTTGAATGATTATATTGGAAAATAGTCCAGTCTTCCCCAGGAAGAGGGCCTTTCTCAACCTTGGGGGCTTTGGTAATATACAGCAAAGGAGATTGAGGGTTAACAAAACAGTCCTTTAGAGCTAGATTATTGAAAAGGTTTAACGGAAAGCCTTTTAATTGTGTACTTGGTAAGCTGTTCTCATTGGCTTTATGAAAACCGATTATACTAACACTGTATTCCACACAGTATTTTTCTAAAAGCTCTCGATTCCATGAGTCCATGCTGACATACTTCAGAATATTTTCATAAATAACTAAAGTATATTTCCCTTTGCCATTATCTGTAAGAGGAGGTATATCTCCCTTTCCAGGGGCAATAACCATGTGGTACTGAAATCGGCTGGACTCCAAAATAGCTATGATATCTTGACCGAGTTGAGAGTATTGGCTCTCCACGAAGAGAAGGACAGTAGGGTCCGTTTTGGATGTGTCAATAGGTTTAACTGTTTTCAGCTCCATTGACCGATATGGTAGAATTTTGATGCCAGTGCATTCTGCTTCTGCAGTGGTTTCAATAAGTGTCATTTCCTGTTTGTAGCCAGAGTAGAGAAAATAGGCAGAAATGACAATGCTCACCAAGCAAAAGGTAGCTAAGAGAACAATCAATGTTCGAAAACTTCTCCGAAGTTTCACAATAAGATTCATTTTTTAGAATAATGTTTTGGAAGCTTTTTCCCAATTTCGTTTCCTAAAGTGCCATAGTGAATAAAGTATGAGATGTTGCAAATATCACTTCCCCAGAGTTCATGTAACCATCGCAAATCATGTAAAACGTTTGAAGGGAGCACAACTGAGTTAAAGCTGGAAGGCAATAGATGGGAAGGATATAAGTTGAGGAGATTTTGAATATGTCCAATACCGAGAATTGCTGCAGAATCCTCTAAGCATAATCTGAAAGAGAGGAGAGATGTAATAACTAAGATAAAAATAGAAATATAAATATTTATTTCTATATAAATGCTGATGCTCAAGAAACATATATAGCAATGATAATTTTAGTGTGTTAATATGCTAAAATATTAACAACCTGATGTTTACAGTCTAGACTTAACTACCTAGAGTATAGTAGATTTTTTGATAACCTCCAGAACACAGAACCCAATTTTATTTTGGCCTAAACATCCATACGTATATAGAAACATGTATTGAGATCATTTTCTAACTAATCCCACCAAAAAAGAAAAGAAGTAAGAAAGTAAGCTTTAACAAAGAATGTCAGTTACCATAAAACTATTCTACAGAACTGATAACCATTATATACATATAAAATTAGGAAATCAGGAATCAGGGGCTTAGAGCAATTAAACATGCTCTTAGGTATCTGCCTGAGTCTCTGGAATTCCCAGCTGACTAAATAAATCTGTCTTAAGTTTAGAGTAGTTACAAGTTTTTCTCTTGAATAATATATCCTTCATCTGGACTCACAGGGAGCCACTTGGCCCTCTTCAGCATTACAGTCCAGATACATAGGACTGCTCCTTCTTCTTGCAGGAACAGGCATTCTCAGATCTCGCTAATGAAACAGAGGACAGAACGCTTAGGTGAAAAGAACATTGACATGTTAGTCTCAAAGCATATTTCCTAATTTTGCTTACTCTTGTAATAAGAATTAAAACTCTTACTCATTGTCAATTTTTATCCAAGAATTAGATGTTCTATTTCTCTATCACTTCCTTTAGTTCAAAAAAAATGAATGTAGAATGCATTTGTATTATTTTGTTCTTGTATTGCTCTAAAAAAACACCTGAGACTGGAAAATTTATAAAGAAAAAAAGGATTAATTGGCTCACGGTTCTGCAGGCTGTACAGGAAGCATAGCAGCTTCTGCTTCTGGGGAGATATAAGGAAGCTTCCAATCATGGTAGAAGGCAAGGGGGTGCCAGGTATCTCACATGGTGGAAGCAGGAGCAAAAGAGAGAGTGTGTGCTTAGAAGACAGGAAGATGAGGATATGTTTGGAACTTCCTAGAGACTGGTTTTAAATGGTAGTGACCAAAATGCTGATAGTGATATGGACAGTGAAATACAAGCTAAGGAGGTCTCAGATGGAAATGAGGAACTTATTGGGGACTGGAGAAAAGGTCATTTTTTGTTACGCCTTAGCGAACAACTGCGCTACATTGTGCCCCTGCCCTGTGGATCTGTGGAACTTGAACTTAAATGTGATGATTTAGGGTATCTGGTGGAAGAAATTTCTAAGCAGCAAAGCATTCAAGAAGTGGTGGGTGGATCACGAGGTCAGGAGTTCAAGATCAGCCTGGTAGGGATAGTGAAACCCTATCTCTACTAAAAATACAAAAAAAATTAGCAGGCATGGTCGTGGGTGCCTGTAATCCCAACTACTCGGGAGGCTGAGACAGAGAATTGCTTCAACCCGGGAGGCGGAAGATGCAGTGAGCTGAGATTGTGCCACTGCACTCCAGCCTGGGCAATAGAGCACAACTCTCTTCCGCCCCCACCAACCCCCGCCCAAAAAAAGTGACCTGGATGCTTCTAACAACCTATACTGGGATACATAAGCAAAGAAATGACCTAAAGTCAGAACTGATATTTAAAGGAGAAGCAGAACCGTGAGGCAATTAAAGCTCTTCTTCATAAATTACCCAGTTGCAGCTATATAGTCATTTGAGAATGAACTAACACAGCATTAAAAAAAAATTTCCCATTATACACTACATTACTACAGGCGCGGTGGCTCAGGCCTGTAATCCCAGCACTTTGGGAGGCCAAGGTGGGCAGATCACAAGGTCATGAGATCGATACCATCCTGGCCAACATGGTGAAACCCCGTCTCTACTAAAAAAGTACAAAAATTAGCTGGGTGTGGTGGTGCATGCCTGTAGTCCCAGCTACTCAAGAGGCTGAGGCAGGATAAATGCTTGAACCTGGGAGGCAGAGGTTGCAGTGAGCTGAGATCACACAACTGCATGCCAGCCTGGCCAGTCTGGGCAACAAGAGCGAAACTCTGTCTCAGAAAAAAAAAAAAAAATCCCAAACTGCTTCATCACGAATGGACAGAATTTTCCATTATTATTAGATGTTTTTCTTTGTATAGATGATTCTGACTTCAATGAATTACTTTCTATACAAGCTTACTTCATCTGTCTCTACACTGTTAGAGTACTTAAATAATTTTCGATTTCCCAGTTTGCCAAACTTTCCCTAGGATAACTATTTTGGGTGAAAATAGTTCATGTTATCAATGTGTGATATATATATTTAAGATATGCATTACATCAGACATATTACATCAGAGAGAATTAAACTAGCATGCTTTTTAATGAGTGGTATGTTCTATCACACTGTGGATATTTTATGGATTTCTTTATTTTTTAAATGGGGGATCTGAGTGATGAATGCTTATTAATGATGACTGAAAACTTTTTAGATTAAATAGTTAAACATTGCAAAATTATGTCGCTACTTTTCATTTTATATTTCTATGTTCTACACTACTTAACCTCATTAGTAATTTAAGTTTTAAAAATCTGCATGATGTTGAAATGGTTGTTTTTGTCAGAAAATAACTTTTAAACTTTTTCAAAAAATTAAAAATTTTCATCAAATATTTTAAATATTTTAACACTTCAGATTACAAATATATAAGTGGACCTTAGCTTTTCACTGTGAAACATATTGTACCAGTTTGCAGTCTCCCCAGTGACTTCACATGGACTTTAAAAACAAATGAATCCCACATGTTGGGGAATTACTAATACTCTATTTACAAATTTTATTTGTTTCATTTATTTATTTATTTTGAGATGGAGTCTTGCTCTGTCACCCAGGCTGTAGTGCAGTGGCCTGATCTGGGCTCACTGCAGCCTCCGCCTCCCAAGGTCAAGTAATTCTCCTGCCTCAGCCTCCCTACTAGCTGGGATTACAGGCACACACCTTCAAGTCCAGCTAATTTTTGTATTTTTAGTAGAGACTGGGTTTCACCATGTTGGCCAGGCTGGTCTCAAACTCCTGACCTCAGGTGATCCACCCACCTTGGCCTCCCAAAATGCTGGGATTGCAGGCATGAGTGACTACGCCCAGCCAAATGAAATTCTTTAATATAATTGTCTGCTTTGCAAAAGCCTTTGTTTCAAAACTCAGCTCCCTTTAACCAAATTGGATTGCATTTTACTAAAAAGAAATGGAATACAGCAATAAAAAGGCTTTGGTTTGGTCTGAAATATATAAAGCAATTATATTATATCCTCTACTTTTATGTATGCTTGAAAATTTTCATATGTAAATTTTTTAAATAAAAACTCAATTAAAAGATACATATATACATATATATAGTGTGTAGTGTGTGTGTGTGTGTGTGTAATAATAATGAAAGTGAAAGATATTTGGAACTTGTTGAAGGAGATTATTAATCTTATATCAATTCTTAGATTTATCCAAGCTCACATATTTAATTTAAAAATCTATTTAAACAAATGTAAAATCAGACCCACCCCATCCACACAACTCCCCCAAATAACCCAATAAGAGCAGATACCTACTTACATGCTTTGGAGGATTGCTTAGTATTTTAGGAATAAATTTAACCAGGAGATTCGGAGAGAAATTAAATGTAGGACAAGTTAATACTTCGTTTAATCTTTACTTCTTCTCACATTAAAAATGTGATTTTTATTTTTGAATACACAAAAGAGAATATGTCAGTTTTGCATATTTAGACTATCTCCTCCTAATGCAATAGTGAAAAATAAATTTAAAAAAAACATATGGGGCAAGAATCTGCCAACCCAAAGAATAAATAAAATTTAAATGTGACATTTATTTAACAGTAATATGTTCAGAGTTAGAAGAATGATAGATACATATTACCACCATGGAAGACATATGTGTTTTCAATGTAGGTGTTTTAACTAAAGGAGTTATCCTTCCCATTCAATTCTCCCAGTTCTCCTTCCCTAGCAAAACTGGCCAGTGGAGATGAGGAAGCCTGGACCATAAAACTTGATATACCATAAGTGTTTACCTATGTCTCACACCTGAAGTAAGAAATGGTATTATGACATTGTTTAGGATGCCAAAAAGGTGTAGTCTGTGATTAGCTTGAATCTCTTACCTACTGTGTGACCCTTGAAAAGGTGGGGGAAAAGGCATGCAGGAATATGGATAGGGAGAGCAACCAACATAAGAATCTTACGTCGTTACCATAAGTCGAATAAGACAATTGAGATTAATTTTCAAAGGCACGTGTTAAATGAGTCATATAAAATTAAAAAAATTACTTCAGGATAATAACGAAGACATTAAAATGCTGCTATAATGGTATAAAATATGTGGCAATTATTTTTAAGTAGTCTAAGGTGATACACCAAAATTTTTATTTTACCTTAATTAGTTTCTTCTTCAGGAAGACCCTGGGACAAGTTAGCAAGAAACAGAAACATTTGAGAGCTTTCCTTTCCCCACTTTCCCCTTATATGGTGATGTTGACCTTTCATTATAGAAATAACAGACAAATATGTGGATTACTGAGTAAATTCCATCTGTGGAAAAACTATTTTATTAACCATCAAACCAAGTAAGTTAAACAGGCTTTGGTCCCAATTCTTCTTAATCTGACTTTCCATGTTCTAATAAATCTATCGTGAAAAACTTGGAAGGAGAGATCTACTCATTATTTTCATGACAACCTGTCACAAAATGTGGGCTTCATGACCCCTGCACAGGCTTTGATGAGAAAAAAAGGGAGGCTTTTGTAGGTGTTGATTTTCCTGTTCTCATTTTTGTTTTCTTATTTTTACCTTCTATCCTTCCAAATGTGGCTTATCACCTAGGTAGTGGAATAAATATCTCCTAGAATCTTTGACTCTCTTTCAAGATTAGAAAATATTATATGATGATATTAACATTATTGTTTTATATATCTGTTATAAGATTGCCTTTTGACATTTTCAAAATGTGTTTAGAGATTCTCTAAAATACAGTTTGCAAAGTTCATTTGCCACATAATCATGGTAAATTTCTAGTAATCTCTGGTAGCAGCAGAGAAGTGAGTTAGTAAACAAAGCAATTACAGGTACTACTGTAGTTATTGCTACTTTTGGAAAGGCTGAAATACAGAAGAAAGCTAGATACTAAATCACATTGCATATACGTGTGGTTGTTTCTTTGTTGAAGGTGATCTGATGAGCTGTACAGATCACTAAAGAGGCTCCTGAAAATTCAGCTGAAATTGAGAACAAGAGCAACGACGTTTACCAGCATTTAATAAATGGCTACTGCTTGCTAGTAACTATGCTATATTCTTTGTATTCATCATCCTGTTTACTCTTTATGGATCTATTTTTAAAATGACAAAATTAAAATTTAGAAGGTTTAAAAACGGAACTAAGATTAAACTACTAATGATTTATGATACTAGGATTCTACAGTTGCACTGTAGAGAAGAAACAAAGATTAAGTTAAGTGAAGCCAAAAACTTAGCAGTCAGCATAATTAAATAATTTAACTGCAAATCAGCAAGTTTTATTTTAATTTTAAAAGTTCAGCTATTCAAAGCCAAAAATGTCTACCAAAAATGGAGAAAAATTGTAGAGGTGAATTAAATTGATTTGAAAGCAGCTGTGTTGTAAATTGGAATGACTTAAGAATTTGCAATAATTTCACTGACCTTGACTTTTCGTGATGGCTGTGAAAAAACTATTTTATTATATACCTTGTTTTTACATGCTTCATGCGTTTTTTTGTTTGCTTTTAAGAATCATAAAGCATTAGCTCATATTTTATATTAATGAAACAGAATTTTTAATTAAAGCTCTTACATAGGCCAGGCATTGTGGCTCACACATGTAATTCCAGCACTTTGGGAGTCTGAGGCTGAAGGATTGCTTGAGTCCAGGAGTTTGAGACCAGCCTGGACAACAAAACAAGATCTTGTCTCAACACAAAAGAAAAAAGAAAAAAAATTAGGCAGGTGCGGTGGTGTGAACCTGTAGTTCCAGCTACTTGGGAGGCTGAGGCAGGGAGTTTACCTTGAGCCCAAGAGTTCAAGGTTGCAGTGAGCTATGATTGCACCACTGCACTCCAGCCTGGGTGACAGAGGGATACCCTGTCTGGAAACACACAAAAACCAGAAAACACAAAAATTATTCTATAAACATTTAACTATTTGTTCATGTACATTAACTGCACCAGTGCTTCTTTGGAGTGAATTCCAAAATTTGTAACCATCTAAAATGGTTTGGCTGTGTCCTCACCCAAATCTCATCTTGAATTACAGTTCCCATAATCCCCATGTGTTGTAGGAGGGACCTGGTGGGAGGTAATTGAATCATCGTGGTGGTTATCTCCATGCTGTTCTTGTGATAGTGAGTTCTCATGAGATCTGATGCTTTTATAAGGAGCTTCTCCACTTTGTTCAGCACTCATTCTCTCTCGTCACCCTGTGAAGAGATACCTTCTGCCATGATTGTAAGGTTCCTGAGGACTCCCCAGCCATGACGAACTGCGAGTCAATTAAACCTCTTTTTCTTTATAAATAACCCAGTATCAGGTGTTTCTTCATAGAAGCGTGAGAATGGACTAATACACTAAGCAAGTACCTCAGAGAGTGAGGCACTGCTGTAAATACCCTGAAAATGTTGAAGCAACATTGGAACTGGGTAACAGGCAGAGGTTGGAACAGTTTGGAAGGCTCAGAAGAAGACAGGAAAGTAAGATAAAGTTTGGAACTTCCTAGAGATTTGTCAAATAGCTTTGACCAAAATGCTGATAACAATATGAACAATGAAGTCCAGGCTGAGGTGATCTCAGATGTTGATGAGGAACTTGTTGGGAACTGGAATAAAGGGGATTCTTGCTATGCTTTAGCAAAGAGACTGGGCCCTGCCCTAGAGAGCTGTGGAACTTTGAACTTGAGAGAGATGATTTAGGGTATCTGGTGGAAGAAATTTCTAAGTGGCAAAGCATTCAAGAGGAAGCGAAGCATGAAAATTTGGAAAATTTGCAGCCCGATGATGCAGTAGAAAAGAAAAACCCATATTCTGGGGAGAAATTCAAGCCTGCTGCAGAAATTTGCATAAGTAACAAGGAGCAGAATGTTAATCACCAAGACAATGGGGAAAACATCTTCAGGGCACGTCAGAGACCTTCATGGTAGCCCCTCCCATCACAGGCCTGGAGGCCTAGGAGGAAAAAATGGATTCATGTACCAGGCCCAGGTTCCCCCCTGCTGTGTGCAGCTTGGGATTTGGTGCCCCGTGCCTCAGGCTACTCCAGCTGTGGATAAAAGGGGCCAACATATAGCTCTGACTGTTGTTTCAGAGGGTGCAAGCCCCAAGCCTTGGTGGCTTTCATGTGGTGTTGGGCCTGTTGGCACACAGAAATCAAGAATTGAAGTTTGAGAACCTCCGCCTATAATTCAGAGGATGTACGGAAATGTCTGGATGTCCAGGCAGAAGTTCGATGCAGGGGCAGAGCCTTCATGGAGAACCTCTTCTAGGACAGTGTGGAAGGGAAATGTGGGGTTGTAGCCCCCCCTCCACAGTCCCTACTGTGGCACTGCCTAGTGAGAAGAGAGCCAGCATCCCCTAGACCCCAGAATGGTAAATTCACCACATCTTGCATCATGTACTTGAAAAAGCCACAGACACTGAATACCAACTGTGAAAGCAGATGTGAGGGGGGCTGTACCCTGAAAAGCTACAGGGGTGGAGCTCCCCAAGGCCATGGGAGCCCACCTCTTGCATCAGCATGACCTGCATGTGAGACATGGAGTCAAAGGAGATAATTTTGGAACTTTAAGCTTAATGACTGCCCTATTGGATTTCAGAATTTCATGGGGCCTGTAGCCCCTATGTTTTGGTCAAAGTCTCCCATTTGGAAGGGGTATATTTACCCAATGCCTGTACCCCCATTGTATCTAGGAAGTACCTAACTTACTTTTGATTATACAGGCTCACAAACAGAAGGGACTTGCCTTGTCTCATATGAGACTTTGGACTTGGACTTTTGGGTTAATGCTGGAATGAGTTAAGACTTTGGAGGACTGTTGGAAGGGTAAAATGTGAGGACATGAGATTTGGGAGGGGCAGGGCCATAATAATATGGTTTGGCTCTGTGTTCCGACCCAAATCTCATCTCGAATTGTAGTTCTCATAATTCCTACGTGTCATAGAAGGGACCCGGTGAAAGGTAATTGAATCATGAGGGTGGTTACCCCCATGCTGTTCTCATGATACTGAGTGAGTTTTCACAAAATCTGACTGTTTTATAAGGTGATTTTCCCCTTTTGCTCAGCACTCATTCTCTCTCCTGCCACCCTGTAATGAGATGCCTTCTACCATGATTTTAAGTTTCCTGAGGCCTCCCCAGCCATGTGGAACTGTGAGTCAATTAAACCTCTTTTCTTTATAAATTACCCAGTCTTGGGTATTTCTCCACAGAGTGTGAGAATGACTTAGTACCTCATCTTTCAAGAGAGATGCAGTATTTTTCAAATTACAGGTCACCAACAAGTAAGTGAAAATGAAGTAGACCAGAATAGAAATATTGTCATACTTCATGTACAGCAGAGGTAAGTAGTGCTTTATGAAACTTTATGTTATGGTGTCCGCATATGCATGTGTGTGTATTTGGATACCAATGTAAGATTATTGCTTATTCTGGGTCATGGTCAAAAGTGTTTGAGGAGCACTACTCAGTAGGGCACAATTAATTCAAATTATTTAATCTGGTTAAAAGAATTATAAATATCATAAAGGTTTTAGCTAAATATCAATGCAGTCTCTTATGATTCTGAGTGGTTTCGGAAAATATCCAATATTGATTAAATAGTAGTTGAGACTATGAAATGGTTGATATCACATGGTTGGTCCCATGGAATTCCTTTCAGCTTCCAGGCCAAAAAATATTATGATATTATTTTCAGTAGCAACCACTGCTACATAAATCATAAATTTTTCAAAATAGAGGTACAAAGTAATGAGTAATTGTTATATTTAATCAAAATCGAGGTAGTATGCACAGTTTATAATTTTCTGCAGAAATGATCTTTTCTATACCCATAAATAACCAGTTGATATCACCTAACTTCCATACACTTCATATATTCTTGATTTCAGTGACATAATATAAATTTATTTTAGTCCCCAAAGTGTGCATTTTTACCAGTACAAACTCCTAAAAGTGTCATTTCAAACATAATGATAACATTACTACCATAATATTATATTGTAACATAATATTATACTAGGTTCATAGCTCTGAGCTATCAGCTACATTCATACTTCAAAAGATTATGAAGTCAACTCAGTAAATAGAAGAGTAAATGTCAGGCGGTTTCTTTTATCACCATTTCCTGCAGAAATATGTATAGTGCCTATTCACCATTTTCTTAGTTCTTATTTTCTAAAGCAAAGAAACGACATGATTTTTTAAAAATAAAGAGTCTAATTTATTAAAAGCAACTGCAAATTTCTATGCATTCATCTTGCTTATTAGAAAAACATGGGGATTTTGCAAATAAGGAAACTTTTATGTGGATATTTCTTCTGCTTTGCCATATAAGATTTAGATAGAGTAGTAGAAATGCTATCCGTGGCCAAGTTGAGAGGTCTGGTAATCACTGCTTGGAACTTTGTATTTATATTTATAGCTAAGATTTCATCACTGAATTTTACCCTTATACTACTAAAATAATAATCAAATGCCCAGAATGTGTGGACCAGAATTAAACAGGATTAAACAATTTTTGAATGCTTAGATCTGCCCCAGGGTTTCTGACATTCAGAAAGTTTCCTCAGGACCTTACTTAGGATGACTTTGGGATAAATCTGTGACTCTGTCTCATTTTGTATAGATTTGGAGGTAATATTTACAATGGGACATTTATAATCAAACTGAAACCAGACAGGCTATCTAAAATTCAGTTCAATCGTGGATTTGCTCCTATTTTTCTCTTTTATGTAAGAAGCCAAGGCATTTATCTGACATCCATTCAGCAAATATATGTATTAACATTTATCAAGAGCCTATTTGCCAGGTACATCTGCAAATTCAAGTATTTCTCTTATTATCAGCAAAAACATCTAAATTATTTTGTTTTAATCTGTTCTCTGTTTCTTCCCTTTCCTATTTCCCCTTCATCTCTAGAATTTTTTTCTTTTCTTATATTTTTCCTTGACAGTGGATGGTTTTAAAGTTACTGACTTAAGCTTATGCTAATGGAGTTCATGTGAAAATTGTTGGCATTAATCTGCTAATCTATGTAACAATGTTGTGATTTCCTATCTTGATTTTTTTTCACTCCATATAAACAATTTATATGGAAGCTACAAAGGATGACTGAGGAAATATAATATCATATATAATATCTTGATATGCTTTCCTGTTTAGATGTAATATTATTAGCCATTTTCATTCAAAAGTAAACTTTTTTTCTGTAACTTATCAGCAAGGATGATGTGAAAATGTTTTAGAAACTCAACTGCTTTTTTTCTTAACAAAATTTATGTATATTTTATACTTGTAAGTATTATAAATTTTGAAAACCCATAATATTAAAAATAAAATGAACATTAACAAATTCTTATTTCTTTCTATATTTTTCTGTATAATGTGTTTTTACAGTTTAAAATATAATTTTTATCTTATTTTTACACTTAGATTATGATAGTTATAATAAAAGGGGAAATGTGATTGAGACATCTTTGAAATATACATCATTATTTTATTTCTATTTCCCCAACTTATACTATTTTGATGATTTCAATAACTTTCTAAGCCACATGGTCCCTCTCCCTAGCTCCACAATCTTCTACTTTACAAAAAAAACAGAAAGTGAAGGTTGAACTGGCTCAAAATTATGCAGGGAGCCAAGCTGACTCCCTCCCACTAATGTTTCCCAAACTGAAAAATTCTCACTGTCCTTATCTGCCTCCTGATGCCATAGATAATGTATATCTCTTCTAAAGTTATTATTATTTTTTTTTGCCTCTACCTATTTGCTAGAACTTCAGCCTCTCTTTTCTAGGGACTTTAAAAAACTGGTATAATGCTTTGTTAGTAATTGACCATAAACAGCATCTAAATGTTTCATCTGTAGACCATAAACACCTTCTAAATATGTTTCATTTGTAATTATAATCTTCAGGTATCTGAATGGCTTCAGTCCCTACCACTTCCTCACCTTTCCTAGTTTCTGGGTTCTGTGTTTATTTTAGTTGGAGACTCCAGGTATCATTTTGTTAAGAAGTTTAGCTCATGCCCATGTTCATAACATTTTCTGTCACTCTCACCCCCACTCCCGCCCCCAATCCAAGCAACTGCCCTAATTTTTCTCTTTAGCTTCAGAGTCAAGCTTCTTGAGAGTTTACTCTTATAAATTGTTTCATCTTGTTATTCCTGCACTTTATGTGTTGAACCATTTACAGTTCTGGAATGACCCAGGTTATCTCTTTTATCTTTAAGTCTAATCAGTTCTTATTCATTTTTAGAAAGATTCAGCTTGGATAAAACTACCTCAAAAAAAGTCACCCCTGGCATTACAGAAGTTAGTTTAGTGAGTGTGTCTGTCTCCACAATGCTGTCATAGTACAGCCTATAACACAGACATTTTAAATGAGTAATTATTCATGGATTTCCACCAAGGCAGGAACTGTGATTTATTTAGAATTGAATCTTCTGCATTTTGTAAACTTCCTGCTATTTAATGCACAAAACAATTATGCCAAAACAACAATAACCATATTTATGTCTTGAATATATTCACCTTCTTTCTCTACCCCAAGGTACAACTCAAATGATCTTTTCTCCAGACACTTGCTGGGAAAGGTGGTGGATGGAAGGAGTCTGAACTTCAGTTTCTTCATTTTCTAAATGAAGGATATAAAATGGTTTATATTTCTATTTCCATGTATACACTCATCAGGGAAGATTTGGAAGGATGCTCAACAAAATATTGCTCGTCTCTGTTTTGTATTTTCTATATTATTTCATTTTTTTCAAGAATCATATACTAGCTGTATAAAAGCACAAAAATGTAGGAAAAATTTTTAAATGGGTGAGTTTCATAACTGTAAGTTTGCTTCAAACTATAAAATTCTATCATCTTATGAATAACAAGCCTTTCCTATTCATGCCTGTCTCTGGTAGTCTTTCTTCCTCTAAATCTCTGAAGAATTACGTTGTCCTTATCCTTTTTATAATACCTTTGCATTTTTACATAACTGGTTTATGTGTCTTCCCCAGAAGACTGTGGGTACATTTTCAATAGCCTAATCTATATAAAAAGCTTCTCTTTTCACAATAAGCTACTTAGTTTATTTTCCTTCAAACATAACCCAATACTAAATTAGACACACAGTAGATTAGTAACAATCTTGAGTAAGTCAGTTAAATTGATGTTCAATGTTATAATGTTTTAATAGTTTTTTATTGGAACAATGATCTCAGAATCAAGCCTAAAGTTTTGAAAATTGGAAAACCAATTGCACCAAATTATCTCTAAGTTTACTGATTATCAACCAGACCCCATTTGTAGTCACAGGATATGTAGGTCTGGAGAAATCTGGATTATATTAATATTGGTATATGTCCCCACAGAATTTATCTATTTATTTATATTAATTTTATTTTTATATTTTGGTAAGCACACAAAATTTGATCTACCGTCTTCACCAACTTTAAGTGTAACATGCAGTATTATTGCAGTATTATTTAAAAGTCTCAGCTGATTATTTTTAAATACAATGATAAATATATCATTTCTACCTCAATCATTAATTTTTTATGTTATTTTTAGAAGACTTTTTCTAATGAATTTTTTACTACTCAATCCTTTCTCTTGTATTTCAGAAATATATATTTTTACTAGGCACAAAATCCAGTTATAAAGGACCTATAAAGTACCTCTACCAATAGAATAACCTATTCTACAGAGTTATGTTCTTGACTTTAAAACATTTTTAAAAACTGATATTTACACCTAATTTTTATTTTTTAAAAATCCAAAATAATGATAGAAGATAATTTATTGTAAGGAATGAATATTTCCTAAAGTTGTAAAATACTTAGCCAAAACTAAAGTGAAAAAGGATCTAATTAAATTACAGAAAGATAACATAATAAAATGAAATAATTTATTCTCAATCCAGTCACCTTTTTTTATAACAGGCCATAAAACAGATTTGTTAATTATATTTGATTTTTTTTCTAGAATTAGGAAATAATAACCTGTCTATCAGTATATCACGTTTATGTGAAAGGAGAAAATAAAAAATTTGATTTTTTAATGGGTATTTCTGAACACTCTTTTGGTCTCCTAACTTTTTCAACACTAGAGGGCAATATACTCTTGCTTTTATTGCAAAAATAGGTCAACAGCACCTGTTCTCCATTGACAGGTTACTAAACTAAAGAAAGTGTTAACTAGATAAGTCCAGGGAGTATAGGTAACTGGCTCTCAGGATGAGCATCGTGCTGTTGACATCAGCGAAAGATCAGTGACTCAATGTTAAAATACTAATTTTGCCACAATTGCACACCAAATACATTTTAATCAATTCTCTTCTTCACATTTGTAATGAACAGCCATTTTTATATTGCTTGTATGGTTCCCTGCTTCTGAAGTTTTATTTCTGTTTTTCAATATACATCTTTTTGTTACTGTTGTGCACAAAAGAAGAAAAAATAAAACATCACCTCTGTTTAATATTCTGCTAATTTTTGTGAACTTTTAAGATCTAAATCTTTTTCTGAAAGGAAGAGAGGTACAATATCTAAAATTCATATATATCTAAAACAAATTTTGATACATCTTGGTTTCAAATTAACATTTGTCTAGTATTATATTTATTTTATTTTAAGTATATACAATAATATGCATTTGTTTTGGCAAAATAAATTTGCTTTTTCATTTTATATTTCTCTGTTATGCAAACATGTGTGTGTAATAATTTCATTTACAAGAAATGACAAAATTTCTAAATATTTGAATCTGCTCAAAGGATTAATCATTTATTTTTTAAGAATCTAAAATCAACATAAAATGAACAATATGAACAACTTATATACAAAAGAGAAATGTGTACACCATGGTTTAGATTATTTCTCCATCTACTCTTCTCAATTATGAGGTAGAAAGAAAAAACATAAGAGCTATATTTGAAATAACTTAAAATTGTGGTTACAATTTCTACTTAGAATGGCATTATAATTTATTTGTAAGTTAGGCTTTCTGGATACCAACTTCTATTGTTCATAGTTATATTTTAAAGTTGTCACATTATGTGGTTCCATTATAATTTATCATTTACATGAGAATTTGTGAAAATACATGTTCATATGCAGTTGTTTTGTAGCTGATTTGAAAGATAATGTATCATTAGGAGGTTGTGCTTGCAATGAAGTATACTCAGATTAATCATTCTGAGTAAAATGCACATATATATAATAGATTTTATTTTTATTCATGTTTTGAAATCTTTTCCAAAGTTGCTTTCCCTGAATAAGTGATCAAAATTTGTTAAAGTATTTTTTGGTACTAACAAACCTGTGGTAACTATCACAGAATTTGTCATAAATGAGTACTAAATAACAGTATAATATAAGGTGCAAACTATATAACTGGAATGCAAACATCGAGATGATTACATGTAATTCAAAAAATAGTCCTTAATTAGGTTTAGTAACATTACTCTACTGAAGTTATGGTTAAGGGCATGTAAACACACACACAAATATCAGAAAAGTCCATTTTGAAAAGTAGCCATAGAGCAAATATTGCACGACCAGCCTGGGCAATACTGGGATCTGGGAGTTCTTCAAGTGCCACTGCTATTGGTGCCCTTAAAATATGGATGTAGGTGAAGACCCCCAACCTAAAAGGAATTTTTTTTCTGCACCCACTTATTCCCTCATTCACTAGCTTCTGATTCAAAGTCTGCCAGAGGTATTTCAGAATAGCTGCTTTCAGTAGGCATGCCCATGACTTGGCTGTGAGGGAGGCTGGAAAACAATTATTTGATATCTGTAAATGAGGGGGAAACTCATATAATCATGAATTTCTCAAATGTAAGAAGCATGTTCAAGTTGCTGGATATGTGAAGTTAAAAAATGATAAAATGTCAGTTAGTCTAAATGAACTTGAGTATAGAATATGGTAATAATAAAATCTTGAGGGATTAAAATCAAAACCAAATAATTGAAATAAATAAGATCAATAGTATAAAAGTACTAAGGGAATAAATGGAGTAAAATGTTCTAGAAATGCTGTATTTTCTGCAAAGGTCATAATATCAGTTAACTTTGCATATTGGTAAGTTAAGGGTGTATATTGTAGTTTCTAGTGAAACTAATAAAGAATATACCTATCTATGCATATTCTTCAACATCAAAACTAGTAGTGGAGAAAAAATAAAATAGGAGAAAAATATTCAATTAAAAAAATTTAGTAGAAACCTACAGCACATAAGACTAGTAGAAAACACAAAATAAATAGGTCTGTTTAGATTAGTAATTACGTTAAAAGTAAATTAACTAAATTATCTTTCAAAAACAAAAATTTGCAGATTGACTGAAAAAATCCAAGTATATGCTGTTTACAATGGATATAAAATAATGGGTGAAAGTAATCATGAAAAAGATATGCAGAAATTATTTTGTGATGATAGAAAGTTCAATTCACCAGGGAGACATTAAAATTTAAATGTGTATGCATCCAATATTGTGGCCTCAAATTTACAAAGCAAAAATAGTCAGAACTACAATAAAACATTTATAAATTCCCAATCACAGAGTAAGAATTCATACCATTTCTCAAGAATAATTTTATAATAAATTGGATAGAACATTAGAGCGGTGGCTCATGCCTGTAATCTCAGCACTTTGGAAGGCCGAGGTGGGCAGATCATGAGGTCAGGAGATCGAGACCATCCTGGCTAACACGGTGAAACCCCATCTCTACTAAAAATACAAAAAGTTAGCTGGGCATGGTGGCGGGTGCCTGTAGTCCCAGCTACTCTAGAGGCTGAGGCAGGAGAATGGCGTGAACCCGGGAGGCAGAGCTTGTAGTGAGCCGAGATAGCGCCACTGCACTCCAGCCTGGGTGACAGAGCAAGACTCCGTCTCAAAAAATAAGAAAAAAATAAAGAAGACCTAAATAATATGGCTAACAAATTTGGTCTAAAAGACATATGCAAAATATGATTCTCAAGACCTGTAAAATATTAGGGAATTTGGGAATATTTACAAAAACAAATCATTCCAAGCCCCAAAGGGAGTCTCAACAAATTTTAAAGAGCTAAAAATCACATGGAGCATATGCACTGTGACTGTAATGCCATGTACCCAGCAACTAATAACAAAATAACTAGAAAATGCTCCTGTATTTAAAATTTAAGAAACATAATTAAAAACAATTATAAATAAGATATGAGTAAAATACATTTAGAGTTTTAGAAGCATGTACCTGAAAAAGTCTGAAAATTAATAAGCTAATAATGTAAGTGGTCATCTTAAAAAGCTAGAAAAAGCAATAAAACAATAAAAAGATGGTAGAAGGAAAGAAACAACAAAGATGAGCAGAACACATTCAGATATTCAGATAAGAAATACAAAAGAGAGAAAAATAAAGCAAGAAGCTGATTTTTTTAAAACAGCTAATCAATTTGACAAACCTCTGCTGACATGAAGATAAAACAAGATAAAGCAAACATAACTGATGGAAATGGAAAAGAGAAAGAAAACTACATCTGCTTCAGATGTAAAAAAAAAAAGAAAATTATTAATGAAGTTATTAAATATTTTAATCTTCAGTGCAATTACGTGTACAAAGTTCCTATAAAATATTGCTTTATTAAAATGTAAGGTTTAGAGAAGCCTCAAAATGAATAAAGCAAAATAGAATTTGAATAGTCAAAAATATTTCCAGAAAGAAACCTCCAGTCACTGATGTCAACAGAAGATCTCATCAAAACTTCAAAGAATAATGTAATTCCAACCTAACACAATCTGTTTTCAGAGAAATGATAAGAGTAATAGCTGTCAACCTTATTTTATAAGACTAACATAATGTTGATAGTAATAAATAATAAGAGAAAATACAAAAAAAGAAATTACAAACAACATAATTCATGAATATAAGATGTAAAAATTGTAAACAAACATAAACCAAGCCAGTTATCTATAAAAAGAATAAAACATAATGACAAAGTTGGAAGCAGCCATTATGGGTTGAATTATTTCCCCTCTAAAATTAATATGTTGATTTTCTAACCCCCAGTATCTCAGAATGTGACCTTATTTGGAAATAGGATTGTTGCAGGTGTAATTAGTTAAGGTGAGGTCATGCTGTAGTAGGGTAGGTCCCTAGTCTAATATGACTGCTGTCTTTATAGAAGGGAGAAATGTGACAGACAAGCACACTGGGAGAATGCCACAAGCCAAGGAACTACCAGAAGCCAGAAGAGAGATCTGGAACAGATCCTTCCCTACCACTTTCAGAGGGAGCATGACCCTGTTGTCACTTTGATCTAGAACTTCTAGCCCCCAGAACTGTGACACAATACATTCCTGTTGTTTAAGGCACTCAGGTTTTAGTGCTTTATTATGGCAGCCCTAACAAACTAATACTTTATCTGTGGATTGCAAAGTTAGTTGAATTTTTAAAAATTCATCAAGGCTCCCAACACAATGTCAGAGACAGCTGTCTACCAAGAATTCCAGCCCTTCTTTGCATGTTCCCACCTCATTCAAATCTTACAGCATGATAACTGCTATAGGTATTGGGCTCCTCAGGTCTTAACTCATCAAACAGGAGCCTCACAACTTCCTTCATTATGCCATTTATCCCCGGCCATATCAGTTACCAAAGACACTCAGCACTCCAAGGACTTTCCTTATCCACCTAGCTAATACTGTTTGTGATCCTATTCCCTACCCTCTCTTTTTCTTGAAACCTTTCAGTGTGCTTAGCAGAAATCATGGTCAATCATCAGAAAAAGTATTTCCTTACATGGTGAAATGATTCTCCAAAGGTTTTCTTCATATTCCTAGCTCTAACTGAAATCTGGCTTTCCCCTTAGGACCTCAGAGCTCTCTGGTATATGTTTTCTCTCCCAGTTAGTCTACTATTGGGTCTATTGGTTAGATGTCCTTTTTATTTCTCATTGTCACTAATAGCCTATTTTTCTTTTCTACTCCCTAAAATCCTCTAACTTTTCATCTTATCAAACCATACCACATGCCTCTTCTCCTTAAAGCAATTACCAACTAGTACCTGGGTTAGACTCCTTTAATCCTAGAAAATCTTATCTTTTAGAAAACTCTCATGCTTTTAAAAAAGTACTCATGAATAATTATTGGTAATAAAGATATCCATATGGATGATCCTTCCAACACTATAGAGGTTTTATGCATCCTCTTAAATGTTTCTTCTTTCTCCCTACTATTGTTAACAGGCCCCATAGTCATATGCTAGGTCTTTTCATTATAATTAATCACTGTATAACAGTAAGCAATTAATAATATTTCATATATTGTGCTATCCAATCACAATCTTCTATTTCTTTTGCTCACTTCACCTGTTAATCCAACATCAACAATATTTCAAACCTCTAAAATCTTTAAGTCATTTATCCTTTAACTTTACACTCTCTCTCTCATGGCCTCACAATCCCCCTTACCCAGTTTAAATTCCATAATCAGTTATTATATTAATTCTCTTTTATATACTCTCAAATCATTTTACAGTCTTTTATTTCATGATGTACATTTTTTAAAACAAAACTGACTAAATCCCACTGTCCATCAAATCTACACTTGCAATTCTGATAATGGATAGAACATTACTCAACACATTTTTTAGAACAAAACTGACTAAATCCCACTGTCCACCAAATCTACACTTGCAATTCTGATAATGGATAGAACATTACTCAACTGACTTAAATTCATGATCAGTAGACCCAAATGAGCCTTTAATTCTGTGATAAGTCTTGCTATCTCTTTTTAGTTCATTAACTATCTTTTCTTCTAGATGACTGTTTCGTATTTTTCTCTATCTTCAAACTTCTAACATTTCTTTCCTTTTCATTATTCTCATCCGATAATCTTGCTTTCTATTTCATAGAGAGCACAGTAGCAAGCAGACAAGGATTTTCATAAGCACTCATTAAACACTTATTCACTATGTGAGTGTATGTTCTCTTTAGGATGAGTTATCCATTCTAGCTAAGGACACCCTCCACTTGTTCACCAGTTCTAATGCATTATCACTTACTCATTGAAGATATTGCTTCAGTAATACTTTTCACACTCCCATGTAGCAATAATATTTTCCTTCTCGACTAAAATATCCATTCTGACACAGGCATTCTGTTCTTTTTTATCATGATTCACTTACTTCACAATCTATCGCTATATTTTGTTCCTGTCTACAGCAAAACTGTTTGAAATGCTAAGTCCAATTTTATCTAGGACCTACTCCAATCAGGCTTACCATCACGACTTCATTGAAATTTATTTTATAAATGTCACCAATAAACTTCACGTTGTAAAATCCAATTATCAATTTTTGCTCCTCATCTTATCTTACTTTACCTATAAGCAGCATTTTATACCCCTGATCATCCCCTCAACCACACAGAAACTATCTTTAGTAAGCTTCTAGGAAATCGTATATTTGAGTTTCTTTATGACTTAGTCACAATTTATGGTTTTTCTTAATCCTTACCTTCTAAATGTGAAGTTCCCCAGGGCCTATTCTTTACTCTTCTACTCTTTTCTATTTATATTCACTTCCTTGGGATATCTTACAATGTTCTAGTTTTAAGTACTATTGATAAAGTTGACTTCAAATTTTACGCTTCCAGCTAAATCTATTACCAACCCGTTTGTATATCTAACCACATATGTGATATTTTCACTTGGATATCTAATGGGCATTTCCAACTTAAATGAGACCAAGCCTGATTATCTGACATTTTCCTTTATCCTAAACTTATTCTTCCCACTGTTTCTACATATAAGTAAATGATGCTTCATTTTTAAATTTGTTTAGGAACTCTCTTTCTCTCTATCTCTATTGGGGCTGGCCATTGACTCTTCTCTTTCTTTCCCGTCAGACATACCAGGCATCCCATCCATTGGCTCTACCCATAAAATATATCTTGAATCTGAACATATCTTAACGGTTCCCATGGCTATCACCTCTGCACAAATTAGCATTATTTCTCCACTGGACTATTGAAATTTCTTTCTAATTGATCTCTGCCTAAGCCCTTGCTCCACATCATTTTTTTCCCAATACATTGACCAGGGTTCTCATTTTACAATGTAATTAAGGTTATGTCTCTCCTCTGATCAACTCCCCACCACCAAAATCGGCCCGAATTTTACTTAGAGTAACAGCCAAATTCACAGAGTGGTCCACACAGTTCTACCAAGTATTCTACTACATCTTCCCTACTGGGCCTCTCTATATTCTCCAAACATGCTGTGTTCTTTACATATGTACTTCTAGGCTTCTGGACTTCTTGTTTCTTCTTGCCTAGAATACTTGTGAACCCGATATAAACATGGCAGATGTCCTCATTTCTTTTAATCTTTTATTCAAATGTAATATCCTCAGTATAGTTGCTTCTGGTTTCCCGGTGCAAAATTGCAAACTCCCTCCTTACACTTCCTAAACCCTCCTTGGTTGTGTGTGTAATACTAACAATCTATTACACCATATACATAATATTACATTTCTTCTTCTCTATCACTCCAATTAAAATGCAAGCTCTTTGAAGCTGGAATATTATTCTGTTCTGTACCTTTTATTCCTAGTTCCTATGTCTCTCTTTACAAAGGAGTAGCAAGAAATTGGATTGAAAAGGTAGGTAGGTAATAGAAGATAAAAAGGTCTTACTCAAATTCTAGAGAGTTTAAATTTGTTTAAAATTGGACAACTATTGAAATACTTCGATGTGAAGACTGACATGGTAAACATTTCCTTTTAGAAAGTTATCTTTTGAGGAACTAAGAGGGTGGATTAAAGCCAGCAGGTAGGAGACCAGTTAATAATTAGTTACAATAGTCCAGAGGAAGACTTAAAAATGAAAATATGGATTAAAAAGAACATGCAACGTATATTTGGAAAGCAAAAGACTCACAGTCACCAATTCAATATTAAAGGAGAATAACAAAGTTGGAGGATAGATACTAACAAACTTCAAGATTCAAGGTTTATTATAAAGCTATAGTAATCAAGACACCATGGTGTAAATGAAAGAACAGACCAGAATAGTGATCCCAAAAATAAACTCACAAAAATATTGTCGATTAATGTTTTCCTTTTCTTTTTTATTTTTTAATCAGGTTCCCCCTCTGTCACCCAGGCTGGAGTGCAGTGGCATGATCACAGCATGGCTAACTGCAGCTTAGCCCTCCTGGGATCAAGTGATCTTCCCACCGCAGCCTTCTGCATAGCTAGGACCACAAGCATGTGCCACCACACCTGGCTAATTTTATATATATATATATATATATATATATATATATATATATATATATATTTTGTAGAGACAGTGGTCTCACTATGTTACCTAGGCTGGTCTTGAATTCCTGGGCTCAAGCAGTCCTTCCACATTGGCGTCCCAAAATGATGGGATTGCAGGCATGAGCCACCATGCCCAGATGTCAAGTGATCTTTGACAAAAGAACAAAGGTAATGCAATGCAGAAAGGATAGCCTTTTCAATAAACCCTGCTGGTACAACAGAACATCCACACGCAGAAACAGCGATTTACACACAGACTTTACAACCTTTTTAATAATTAACTCAAGTGAATTTTAGACTATTTGTAGATATAAATTTATTGAAATGTAAAATACATAACTATAAGACTCTTAGAAGATCATATAGGAGAAAATCTAGATGACCTTGATTTTTTTTTACTCAACATAAAAGGAACAATCCACAAAAGAAAGAATTGATACTTTTAACGTTATTAAAGTAATAAACTTTTGCTCGGTGGCAGAAACTCTGAAGAGAAAGATGACAGGCTACAAACGGGGAGAAAATATTTGCAATAGCCATATCTGATAAAGAACTGTTTTCCAAAATATACAAAGAACTCTTAAAATTCCATAGTAGAAAACCAACCCAATTCAAAAATGGGAAATAAAAACCTAAATAGATACCTCCTTAATGAAAAAATACAAATGGCCAGTTAGCATATGAGAAGATGGTACACATCATATGGTACTGGGGAGTTGTGAATTAAAGTATCAATGAGATGCCAGTACACACCTTTTAGAATGGGTAAAATCTAAAACAATGACAACACTAAATGCTGGGGAGGACATAGAGCAACAAGTGCTCTCATTCATTGCTGGTAGGAATGGAAAATGATACAGCCACTTTGCAAGACAATTTGGCAGTTTCTTACAAAGCTAAACATAGTCATATTATCCAGCAATCATGATCCTTGGTATTTACTCAATGAGTTAAAAAATTTACATTCACACAAAAATTTGCACACAGATGTTTTATTGCAGCTTTATTTATAGATGCCAAGGCTTGGAAGCTACCAAAATGTCCATCAACAAGTGAATGAATAAATAAGCTTTGGTACATCTGTATGGTGAAATATCATTCAGCTCTAAAAATAAATGATCTATCAAGCCACAGAAATACATGGATGAACATAAAATGTATATTAGTAAGTGAAATAATCTAATCAGAAAAGGTTATATACTATATAATTCCATTTATGTGAAATTCTGGAAAAGGCAAAACTATAGAGTGAGTGAAAGGATCGGTGGTTATCACAGGTTTGGGAACAGGGAGAGAGGGATGAATAGGTGGAACACAGGTGATATTTAGTGTAGTGAAATTTTTCTACTTAATACTATGAAAATTAATACATAATTAAAAAGTAATGACAATACAACATTTGTTGAAACCCATAGGATATAAAACACCAAGTGTGTGCCCTGATGTAATCTATGGACTTGGGGTGATAATGACCTGTCAGTACTGGTTTCTTGATTGTAGGAGATGGTGGTGGGAAAAGTTGTACACAGGGAAATATGGAAAGTCTTTGTACTTTCTGCTCAATTTCTGCTGGGAATCTTAAACTGCTCTAAAAAGTTAAGTCTATTCAAAAAAAGAGCAAGCTGTTTCATGACATTTATATATAACTTTCTAGCTCTTATAAATTTGTAGCCCTATGTGGGCTACTATTACACATGCACAGTAGGATACATTTAAGAAGCACAGTTTAAGAGCCACAATACTTTATTTAAAAGGAATTATGTTCTTCACGTATATTTCCTTAATAACATTAAATAGTCTGATTCATAAGACAAAATGACACTTCTAAAATACCTGTTTCTCTACTCTTCAATTTCCCTGCACCCCAAAGCATGGAGAATTTCTGGAAATACTCTCATTACAATACTTCGTTTCTGCCAAATGCTTCAATCCTTTTTTTTTTTTTTTTCCATCCTGCTCTGCCCTCCTTTCTTTAAGTTCCTATTGTACTGATAATTAACCTCACATTCAGAAAGCAAGATGCCCTTATCTTTAAGGGGAAGTAAAAAGCATGGATGGTTATGTTGTTTGTTAAGGAGACAAGGTCGTGAATATTTTCATACGAATTATTTTTGTCCCATCACATAATAAATAGAAGTGTCATGATTTGGTGATTGATTGGATGTAGAGGAAAAAAAAATCACCCAAAGACTTCAGGCTTTCACAGTCATTCATTTAAAATTGATTGAATGCTCTCTAATAGCCAGATGCACTATCCATCTGACAAACACTATCTCTACTCTTCAAAAGCAATGGAAGTTTATTCTGTGACATATTCTATGACATAAAAAGGCAATTGCAATAAGGCATGATAAGTGTAATAGTGGGGAAGATACAAAGTTATTTAGAAGTAGAGAAGTGTGAGGAGAAAATGAGTAAATTATAATATATCATTTTTGAAAAGTCTGTGAAATATCAAAAAGGAAATGTCCACTAGTTTGCTGACTAATAGAAATGGAATTTAAATTCTTTGCAGGAAGTGTAAGTTAAAGGATAGAAAAAAAACCCTAATATTGAGGAAGAACACTAAGGAACAGGGTGCACGGTAAGATGATAAAGGCTTGCCATGAAAATCTTAGGAATAACACTAAATAAATGGTGTTGGTGGAAGAGGGTAGTAGAAGCTGTACGTAAATAATATAAAAATAAATATTTGTGATAAAAGCTGAATACTATTTATGAGTCAAGAAATACAACACAAAATTGATCTTGAATTTGTCAATCAAGAGAATACTGGTGGTGGTGTTAAAGCAGTCCAGTGGTATAGTGAAGTCAAGTAAAAGGTTAAAGTGAGTTGAAAACAAAGTGGTGGTGAAGAAGCTGAGAATAGTTTGAAGAAAAAGAAAAGGAATTGAAAGAGTTAATAGGAATACAAAACTTTCTGTCGTGAGGAATATATGCTTACTAGCAGGTGAGAACTCTGTAAGCGATATGAGATTTCAGAGAGAGTGGAGATTCCCATGGACTGACGTCATTAGGAGACGGGTTGGAGAGGGATGTAAATTGTTTTAGCCATTAAAAAATGAGAGGATTTAGATTTTGAGGAGAAAAGAGAGATTTGAAAAAGAAGATAAAACACAAATCTGTGACAAGTCAGGGGAGTGACATGATCAACTTTGTCCTTAATATTACAATGGAGTATTTATTTTCTGTACTTTTCTGTACACTTAAGTTAAATCAACTTATAGCCAGCAGCAATAAAATGATTATCATCAACTGATAATTGCTTTGTTTTAGCTCAATAATCATTATTTAAAACCATTATTATATTTAGTATTGATTTGCATCCTTGCTAATTGCCTCAGAAGACAATCATGGAAGCAGTTATCCATGAAACATAAAATGCTCATTTGACCCTTGTATTCTTACAGGCAAAAAAACTATAAGATACAGAGACAAGTGAATGAAACCAGAATGTAGAAATTTGCTAACAGACTGATGCATAAATAAAGGAGAGAGAAAAATAATTTTGCCTAATATTTAACATTAAAGTTTAATTTCAAGAAATCACAAAAGAAGTTATTAAAATATCAATGATAACAGTAATCAAATTTTCCATTATTTTTTAATGTAAATTTAATGCTAATAGTATTGCAATTATATTCAGAAGTTACATTAATATCCATAGTCTCTTAGAAGCTATATTTGTAATATTTTAATTATTCTGCTTCTGAATTTAGGTAAGCAGTCACTTCCATCATCATAAATGGAATTTGCCTGCATCAGATGTAACAAAAGATTACTATCTCTTAAAATTCACATCAATGGTCACTTATATACCATATACCTCTGACTTCCTTTCTTCCTTTTTTTTTTTTTTTTTGACATGGAGTTAGGCTCTTATCAGCCAGGCTGGAGTGCAATGGTGCGGCCTCAGTTCATTGCAACCTCCACCTCCCGGGTTCAAGCGATTCTTTTGCCTCAGCCTCCTGAGTAGCTGGAATTATAGGCGCCTGCCACCACGCCTGGCTAATTTTTGTATTTTTAGTAGAGACGGGATTTCACCATGTTGGCAGGCTGGTCTGGAACTCTTGATCTCAGGTGATCCACCAGCCTGAGCCTCCCAAGGTCCTGGGATTACAAATGTGAGCCACTGCTCCCAGCCCCACTGACTTTCTTATCTAGAGACACAGTAAATACATTAATGCTGTCCAAAAATTTGGATCATTTTTGGGTGATATAACAAGAGTTTATTATCTAGTTTACAGAAAGGTCTAGCAAGATGTTTTTCATTATGTTACCTTTCTATCAAGAAAGTATCTATGTGACATTCTGACTTTGTGCTGCTGGTGATGGAAAATAAACTCTTTCTAAATTGTCACTTTAAATCTATAATACAAAAAGCTATAAATTTTAATTATCAAAATTATTATTCAGAGAACTCAAGGGATGAATGAATGAAGAATTTAATGCCCAAAGAAGTGAAGTGACCAGTCCACTGTTAAACAGCCAATATGAACCCACATTTTAAAATTAATTATAAATCTCTTCTTTCATTGCCACTGCTCTATATTGGCACCTTAAATATCATGAAGTAAAATTTTCATTGCTGTACTCAAGACTTATAAAGAATCTTACCGAAATAGGAAATACTGATATTTTCTTTTGATTATTTTCTAACTATATATTTAATAAACCCTGTAGTTATGGTTTCCACCTTTTATTTACTTCAGAGAGTTCTTAATTTTATGCAACACACAAAATGATTGGATTATTCTTTATCGTAAGAGGCATACTCCATTCAATTTCACAGGTAAACCTGCTATTTTTAATTTAATTTCCTTCTGTTTTATGTTATTTTGTCTTTTAGATATTAACAAATAAAATGCCAACTTGGCCATAAACCAGAAATAACGTGGATAGTAACATGTAAATATATCCTGTATAGAATATTATTCTCCCACCAAAAACTAATCCAGGTTACACAATTCTCAAACATCAGAAAAGCATGATAAAAACTCAAGAGAAGAGATCTGGAGTGATTTCACATATTCTGCTTCTTGTCAGAGACAACATTTCTTGAGATGTTCCTATTTTAATACTTGATGACTGGCATCTAGAATTATCACGATAGTTACTTATGGATCCTTTAAAAGAATACTAGACATCGTACCAAAATAATTCACTTAGCAAACTGGTTTGGTGGAAAATACTGGGAGATTTAGAAATGTGAAATATTGTGTTTATATTCAAAATATATTTTGGGGAAACAAAGAATAGGAGTGAAAGTCGTCTTGTTTTACATGTGGAAACCATGAGATCAATTTAAAATTTATCAGCACATTTGTGGCAAAACTTAGAATATAGTTTATATCTTTTTACTTTCAGCCTGGGTTAACATTAGTAATTAGTAATCTAAAGTAGCTTATTATGTTTACCAAACTGCTTTTGTGGAAGAAATTACTACTGCCTTGAGAAGGAGACAGATGGTGGCCAGGAAGGTTTCTTGTGTTTACATTGTGTCACTATAAGGGGTGTGGATAAAGACTTCGGAATAAATACTCTCTTCACCTACCTCTCAGCTCTAGCAGTTGGTCAGAAGACCAACTAGGAAACATTTGTATTTGTTTTTATTCTATCCAGTTCTAGTTTCTGAATCTTTGTCTTTGTCTTCTTCAAATTCCATGTTTCTGCTTACTCCAGCGTGACAGAAAATAGAGGAAAACTATTTGGCCCCTTTTTCTAACATTTTTTTCTCTGGGATATAGTATGTTTTCCTGAAAATTTTTGAACGTTAGTTAATTTTCAAGATCATGATAAATCACATTAAAATGTTGGTGAATGAAATTTGATCCTTTAAGTTAGATTCAATGTTATTAATATTAAAATATATGATCAATAATACAGTAGAGATAGTAGAAAAAGGTGACTTAGATCATTATCTCCAAGTGAGAAAGATTGGGAGCAGTCAATACTAATCACTCAGGGGATACTTTAAATCAGTACAAAATGTGGCATTGCAGGCCAAAGTCAGAGTACTGACACATGTAATCAAAACTTGATACTATTAATTTAAAATCTCATGTTTCCCACTGTGTATTAGAAACTTTGGACTTATTGTTAAGTTTAGCTGTCTCAGCAAGTCTATGAATTATTATTACCCCATCCCAGATCATGAAGCTGAAGCAGAGAAGAGTTAGAATTTTCAAGGTTATATCATGAGTCAGGGCAAAGCAAGGCTTGGAATCCTGATCTCGTGGAAACCAAGGTTAACACCGGCCTTCCAATATGTCACAATATTATCTCATCTTTAATTCACATTTGTTTACATGAAGGCTTCTACAAAAAGGCATCATAATTAGGTCAATCAATCTCTGCATTCCTTAAAATTTAGAAGTTTATGGAAAGAAAAATAATTTTTCTTATTCATTCCTCTAATGTTGACATGTTATCTTTCTTGGACTTTCTCAAAAGAATAGTAAAATAATATGTTTACATTAAAGAACAAACTTTCACTTACTCAAGAAATGTATTATTTTATTTTCTTTATAAAATGGTACATCTTGTAAATAATTCTATTATGAAAATTTGCTTTTTTACTCTAGGGCATATCCTGAGTAATACATTTCCACTGTGTAATTTTACCCAGTGGTTATTTACTTGAATTATGTTGACCAGTCTTCCAGCCAACTGCTAGAGCTGGATTTAGGTGGGCCAAGTGCTCATTCTAAAACCTTTGTCCATAGTTCTTATAGTGAGACAACAAAAAACAACAAGAAATCTTGGTAGCCAGCATTTATTTTCTATGCAAGGCAGAAATTCCTTCCACAAAAGTCTTCTGGACAGGTAGCATTCCAGCCTGTGTTTGTTGCTTTGACTGAGTAGAATCTCGCTGATTTTTAGGAAGTATTGTTTTACCTGACATTGCATAGAAACAACTTCCATACCTTTCGTAGCTTAGTCTGCTAGCGTCACATAACATAAAACAAATTCCTTTTGCATAAAAAAGTATCTAATATATAAAGATAACTATACTGCTCCCTTTTAGCTTTTTTCCTTTAATTATCACTGTGTTTTTCAACTGTTACTCATATAGCATAGTTGCCAGATGTCTTCTCACGTTTTACACTTATCAAACCCTTAGTATCTATTGATTATTGGTCAAGCACTCTCTAAGCATTTCTGCCATCAAAAAGCTTTTGGATAAATGGGGAGCACTGACACACACACAGCAATTACATCATAAGGTAATAAGTGCCCTGATGGAACTGTGTGGGGGTAGGGCAAAAATATCTGGTTCACCATGGGGGAAGAGGAAGGTCATAGAAGACTGCTATTAACATGAGGCATCGGGAAACTGAGAATGATGAACAGGCCAAATAATGTCAGACTTGTATTAAATAGGATCACAGATAACTGTTCCCTGGATGTTGACACTATGGTTCTGTTAATGCATTCTAAGTTTGTATTAGCATTGTATTAGTGTCATCAAACTTTTGGTTCTTGTTAAATTTGAGGTAATTTTATAATTGGAGAAATTTTTTAAAAAAGAAACAGTCATCTCTTGTGATAAGGAGTGGTTCCTGGACCCCCTAACCCTCCAGGACCAAAATCCAGAGATACTGAAACCTCTGTATAAAATCGCATAGTACTTGCATGTAGCCTATACACATCCTCCTGTATACTCTAGCTCAATTCTAGATGACTTATGATACCTAATACGATGTGAATGATATGTACATAATTGTTATACTGTACTATTTAGAGAGTAATGACAGGAAAAAATGCCTGCACATGTTTAGTACAGAAACAATCATCTATGTTTTAAAATATCTTTCATTTTCAGTTAGTTGAATTCACAGATGGACCCATGGATACTAAGAATTACATCGATCTTCATTTCATTATGTTAGGTCCATCATTCCAGCCAACTGGGTGATGTTTTGGAATATTGGTTCTTACTGCCACCAATTTGGGAGAATGAGATATGGAGCCAGCTCCTCTGCTACGTAAGTTTTAGTAATAGCACTGAGACCAGGCAGTGGCTCATGCCTATGATCCTAGCACTTTGTGGGGCTGAGGTAGGAGGATAGCTTGAGGCCAGGAAATCGAGGCAACATGATGACACCCCACCTTTACAAAAAATATGAATAATAAAATTATCTGGGTGAGGTGGTGTGCACCTATAGTCCCAGCTTCTTGAGAGGCTGATGTGGAAGGATTGATTGAGCCCAGGAGTTTGAGGTTATAGTATGCTATGATTGCTCCACTGCCTCCAGCCTGGGTGCCAGACAGTGCAAGAGCCTATCTCTAAATGAAATTAAAGAAGGAAATAAATAGCATTGAATTTCAGTCTATGAGAAAAAAATTTAAAAACCAGTAATTTGAGATAATTTACACACATAATACTTCTTAATACTTAGAAATATAAAGAATAGAAGTAAAGGTGAGACTTCTATTTTCTAAAACTGATTAGTTTTTCTACTTTCCAGAGAAAGTGACACTAAATAGTG
Source organism: Pan paniscus (assembly GCF_029289425.2). Lineage (NCBI taxonomy): Eukaryota > Metazoa > Chordata > Mammalia > Primates > Hominidae > Pan > Pan paniscus. The sequence goes on from NC_073252.2 coordinate 113,219,232, forward strand.
TGCCATATCTTAAATTCTCCCAAACAACTTCACAGACCTGAGGAGGATAATCAATAGACAGAGTCAAAATTCAGCTTGTCAGCTTGCACATTACAAGAAATTGCTACTCCTCATCACATTTTTCTACAAGATAAAATAATAATGTTACTCAATTTGACATCTATGTTTTATATGGATTTACTGAGTTTCTGCCTTATCAGAAAGGCATTTCCTGACCAGTCCTATCACTTTCACATACAGCTTTTAATGTGCCACCTTGACTTATCTTTAGAGCACTCACAGGCACTACTGTGGGGTCTTTATTTATTTACTGTCAGTTTTCTACCATGAGAATATAAGCCTCCTGAGAGCTATTTTGTTCACCCTAGTAACTTGCATGGTGCCTGACACATATTAAAAATAATAGAAAATAATATTTATTATCCTTATTTTTATGAACATTATTGAGCAAAAGTAAAAATGCTATTTTTTTCCGTCTAAGGTGAAAAATATGTCCAGACAGATAGAGTAATTTAAGTACTGAATTGAGTTCAACCTCGATTGATCAATTTTAGCATTATTTCTATGGATATCAAGAAAATGTCCTGTTTCAAGGAAAGAAACTTCAAAAACTGTGTTATCAGGAACCATAATACTTTAGATAAGTTGGTAGTATAATTTATTGATTGTGTTTTATTTTACTTATTACAGTACATGGAATCTCAATTGAATTGACATAATTATTAGTGAAAGATTGATTGAGAAGCCAAATTTAAATTCTGATTCTAATTATTCACTTGCACTTCAGAGTAATGAATAGAATTAGGACTGTTATATGCATTCACAGGAGCATATGCATCTCTGCATCTGTTACCTTTCCTTGCATTAATCTTTAGTGATGTTATATTTATTTCTGATGTTTAAATGATTGTTATGTAGGCATGAAAGACTATTCAATACATCAAGAAGAAGAAGAACTCTTTTGAGGTGTCTGATGAACTATGACAAATTCTGTGGATCAGCAGTCTACAACTGAATTTCTGATTCAGGAATGGAATCAAGCCAAAGCATCTAAATGTGTGAAATCACTTTCCCTTCTCTCTTTTTCTTCCACTAGCATGGCAGTTGGCCTTTGGGTTGCTTATGAATGTTAATATCCTTAAACTACTAGATATAAAAATGATTTAGAGGATTTAAAATTTCTAAGGAATAATTATTTATATTTATTATTATCATTTTATTTTTTACCACTAAGGTGCATCTGCTATATGGAAAAGATGTGACTGATATTAAAAAGGGAGTGTTGGAAAAAAAAGAATTCCACTTAAATAATTTAGTAAATTAAATGGAAATTTATAGGTGGAAGAACAGCCCATATGTTAAAGTCAACATCACTATTTCTCTGAAATAAATCTCCCACCCTATTTTACTTTTCCTCGATTGCTTATTGCAACTTAACCCACTCTTTCTCTTCATTTTCCCCACTTACTCTGTGTTCAAACCAGGTTATTAGATTAATAATTGCCACAATACTAAAGATGAGTGATTTGCTTTCCAATTACACAAGAGAGCATGTAAGCTGAAGTGGCAAAAATGAATGGAAATAAAGGAAGGAGGGAAAAAGGGAGGAAGAAAGGAAAAAAGACAAGAGGAAGGTAGGAAAGCAAGAAGGAAGAAGGAAGGAAAGAGGGAAAAGGGAAGGAAGGAAGGAAGAAAGGAAGGGAGGAAGGAAGAAAGGAAGGAAGGAAGGAAAAAGTGGTAAAATAAGAAGAGAAGAGAGAAAAGAATAAAGAAATAGAATAGAAAAAGAGAGGAAGGGAAGGGAAATAAGAAAAATGAGTAAAAGAAAGAGAAGAAAGAAAGGAGCTAATGAAAAGAGATTAAGGAAGCATTTCTCCATTTACTTTTTACTTGAATATAGTGAACCTGGCCAAGCTAACTTTCAACTTCTATGTAGTTATAGTTGACGATGCATTCCATTAAGGACTTTTTAAAAGGAGGCTAAATATTTGAAATAAATCACAACATAAGTTCAGTTGATGGTGGAATTTGCAAAATAGAGAAATTCCTCTAATTTGGGAACAAATGAAGCATGTGGCCGCACATAAAACTCATGTGTTTATTAGCTTGTTAAAGTTGCTTTCTTCATTGAACTCTTCAAATATTTAAAGTAATAATTTCTAAACAGAGTACAAATTGGATTTATTACAGAAGTCCCAATTCTATAATTCACTAGAGTCATCACTTTTGTTTCTCAACAAAAGTCTCGCTTCTGTTTTCTGAGTACAATATCAAATTATATTCTCAAGCATTCAGACATAGTTTTAACACTTTTTTCTCAGATTTTTCAAAATTTCAACTAATTAAACATAACTATTTATTTAGTGTTAATGAAGTACATTATCTCTTTTAAAAGATATATCTAAAATAGCCTATGTATGTAAATGACCTCAAAGGGTCACCTGAAAACCATTATTTAGCCTGTCATGTGTAGTTTATTTTATTAAAACCTATTTCATGGCATGAATTTTCTGAATACTGATGAATATAGACAAACTATAACAATGCAAAGAAAATAAATACATTAAGTTATATCAGCAAACATGTTTACCTGTTGGAATGAAGAGTAATTTACTATTCACATTTCAAAAAAATATTTTTGCCTTGAAATGCCTGAGGCTATTGATGAGTTTGGAATTCATTTTCAGACTATTTTAGCTTTTGAGGAAATCTGTTTTCAATTCAATATTATTTCTGAAAGAAATTTTAGATTTGTCACCTCTAGAAAGTGATAGTTTTCCTTAGAAAACTGAGATAAAGAAAGCTTGGAAATAGAACTATATCTATTAGAAATGCCTGTATATATGTGTACACATTCTGCATTGCAAATAACACCTCTAACTTCTTAAGCTTGCTGAAAATAACTTTTAAAAATAGTGCATTTAACACCCTGCATAACAGCATAGCTGAAAGTTTCCTGAAGTGTTAAAGAAAAGGCTGGCTAGATGTTTTATCATGATGGCTGAAGGCAGTAGCATTGTGTCTGACACCTGACCCATTTATCTCACTTAGTAAACTTCAAATAAATCAACAGACAACATGGTTTCTCTTTTTCCTAGTTATTTGGGGGTACGTAATGAGAGTTTACCTTATGTTTGTTGCCTACCTTCAGAAGATATATGCTACAACAGTATTTAGTGTGTGTATCTTTACTGTAAATTTTACTAGGCCAGGTATTTTAATAAAACTTTCACATTTCTTTGTTTTGGCATGTATCCATATGTGTCATTTCTGATCTCTCTGCCTCTCCAAGATCATGGTTAGATGATGCATCTCATCGTTATTTCTTTTTCTTTTCCTGAGAATAAACTGTATTTTATAGGAGTTTCTGGTAGGCTTATTTGCATTTTTTCAACAGAGCAACTTTTAATAAAGAAGAAACCTTTGTTAGTTTAAAATTTAGTTCTACTTAGAAAATATATTTGTTCTTTAAATATCCCACAGTTTGTACTGGAGAAAAAAATAACACTTCAGGTTAGACTCTAAACATAATGCATTATCAATGAATTTTAGCCCAGAAAGAATTAGCCTTCTGGGTGCACAGCTTCTCTGTCTTGGCTTCCGGCCAGGGCTGATATTCTAGCTTTATTTTATGTTTCCCCAGCTGCTTTCTAAATCTGGGGAGGCAGTGCCAGCCAGAATCTTCTAGTTTGAACACAGTATGCTAAATGCTTCTCTCTTCACCCTTAGTAGTTGCTTGTAAATGATGCACACAAAGTTTGATCTTTGGATTTTATTTCCAAAGGCCCCCTTTCAACTCAAACAGAAAGTACAAGGGGATCATATGAACATTTAACCTATTGGGGACAACTGTTCTACTGGGTTGGAAACATTTATTTAGTACCTTTAAGAACTAATGTTAGTATTGAGATTGAATTAAGTTTATTTTAAATCCAAGTATAGAATGCTTTTCTTTGGGAGAAGAAAGAATAGGTATAACAGTTTTAATCTCAAATAAAAAATGAAAGATTCTTATTTTCCTGAGGTGAACATAAGCATGAGCATATGTTTCTATTTTGATTATCAATTATAGAAATTCCAAATTATGACTTAATATATTTATATATAAAAATAGTCCCCATATACTTCCTTTTGATGTTTAGGATAATATATTTAAAATTACACATTTCTTAAATAATAAGCCTATCTTGGAGAAAACAAAATGTAATTTACGTATATTTGCATTTTTATTTATTATTTATATATTTGCATTAATCAATTTAAAACATTCAAATTTTCAGGAGGTTTTACCTTCCTTTTATTTAAAAATAATGCCTGAGTTTCTAAATTGGATCTAAGGGTGATTTTCAAGTTATATTAGTAACTCATATATATTATAACTTTTTCAAAGGGTTTTTATGTATCAGTCTTAGTGGTGACCAGGTGCCATTCAGATAGAGTTAAAAGGCCCATTCTGCTTAGTATTCAATTTCTAAAAATCTTCCCAATTAGCTTATTATGAGATGTCTATCAATGTAAACATTGTTTAATATTGATCATCATAATGTATTGTCATACGATTTCGTATTTTTAAAAATGTCAACAATAGTAGGCTTAACTTCCCATTTATATATTGAGATAAATGTAAATGGCAATTATATTTTGCTTATTAATTAGTTAGTTTTTTATGAATTCCAGTTGAAAACTTAGACTGTTGTAGTCAGTGGACTTTATATTCTTTACATAAACTTGCTACTCACACACACACACACACACACACACACACGTACACAAATGACCAGCACAGAACCTATATGACACTGGGATATAGCTAACTGGCATACTTTTAATAGAGTAGAATAAATTACTCTTTTGATATGAAAAAAAAAACTTTACATCGTTGTGGGAAAATTCATTGCTTCCTAGTTTTGGGGAAATTCAACCAATTACAATAACTTTCATCTTTATCAATTTCCTCTTGGGGCAGAAACCTCACAGGATTTTAACCATGTTGTTGGTGAGAAAGTGGAAAACTAAAATCATTCTGAGAGTTACAGAAACACATCAGTATCTTGGTATGCAATCTATGTTAAAGCATTTATGAAACTGTGCAAATGAAAAATATTCTGATAAAAGGCACCATGAAAACAAGCAAAGGTGAGTTTGAAAGAGACATGATAAAACATAAACTTAAAACTTTCTAAAGCTGTATGAGAACTCACAGTATAACTTATCATAATAAACAAAACATATAATCACTTAAAAAACCTATGACAGGAATTCTGAAGAATATAGTATTTTATTAATCAGGACAAATTGTAAGAAAAATAAGGTTTAATTTTCCTTATTTAGCTTTCTCAAAAAGAATATTGAAAAGAATGAGTAAAACCATATTCCAATAACATTTCTTGTTTTCCAACTTATTCTGTGCTTGAGGAAATTGGAGGTATACCATAAAGCTTTCTGTCCTCCTAGGAAACTATGCTTAGGGCATATGACATATATTGTTCTAAGAATTTATTTTTCTTTTCTAATAGGAGGTAGGAGGAAAACACCTATTTCTTTATAAGCAATTTATGACTGTAACATACAATTTCACATGTCTGTGACAGCTGTTTCTCTAAAGCAGACCATTAGTACAGAGCATGCCTATAAATCTCAGGTCCAAAAAACAGGAGTTCCCATCTTCGGTAATTTGAATGCCATGTTTTCAGTAACACTTCTTAGGGAAACATTTATAACCCTACAGTTAACTTTGGATATTGAGTTTGTAAAATTGGTGCTTTTAATAGGAAAAGGCTAAAATTGTTATCAAATAAGATATTTCCTATGCAAATGTTCCGGCAACTGTTTAAATTTTATCAAGTTGTATCTCTTTTTTTTTTTATGTACGACTGTATTTTCTACTTACGTGCAAATATAACTTCTATAAAGCATGATGACAGGTAAGCACACACATGCGGAAAAGGGAGATTGAATTTGGTTTTAAGATATTATCTGCTTCTACATAAATCTTTCACAAATAAAACTTTATTGTGTCCGACTTGTTTACATAGCTAAGCAACGCATATTCATTTATGATACACACCTCGATTTCAGCAAATTAAGCAGTAACTTACCTAGAGAAGCATTTCAATATTTTGTCTTTTTCTAACTTGAATTTATCCCGTGTTAGAACATGAGATATCCAGTATTCAGGTTCACTTGGCTCCAGGTTAATTAGAAGGAGCTTTCAGTTCATGCAATCTGCCTCAACAATATTCCAAGAGCACTCTCTAGCTCCAGTCTTAGTGTCTGAACTCTTCCAGCAGAGTCCTTTTATTTATACACACATTGTCCTTTTCAAAACAAGCAGCCAGCTGGAATGATTCAAACCTCTGTTCAGCACACCGTTAAAATGCAGCTTCCTTCTTGGACACGAGAATTACACCAGGGAGCAGACCGAGTACAGCAAAAAGGCTATGAGAACTATTTAATCACCGGAATACCAGCTGCTCCTGCTCTGCTGTTGCTAGTGCTGCTGTGCCTCTTGTTTAGCTGTAGTCGGTCTTTCCCTCCCTCCCTCTCTCTCACATCTCCAGAACTATAAAGGCAGCTTTGCCGGATTATGATTGGCAGAAACAGCCAATTCCTTCAGCTAATCATCCTCAAGACTTTCAAGGACCTGGAGCTGTTGTGATGTCATCCAGTCAGTGGGATGTTACACATGAATACATTCCAACAGAAGCTAATTCAGCGATGGGCTGCATTCCGCTCACACCGCGGTGATTGATTAGATGCTCCTTGAAGATTTGCATAATCTTTCATTGTACAGTTCGACTATTTCCTATGAAATTTGAGGATAGAATTCCACTTTGCAGCTATGACACTGTTCCACGAGATTCTACTGGACAAAATAAGAAAAGTTCAAGACAGGATTTTCTGCTGTAAATGTGTGCCAGTTAAACACAAAAATTACAAACTCAACAAAAGGCAACAATGAGCAATAGGAAACTCGGACAAGTATTAGTAAGCTACATAGTCCTGAAGTTAATAATAGCATTTTAGACCATGATAAATGTTAGAAGAAAAGAAAGAGTATGTGCGTGTGAATTTATTGTGTGCATTGTTTTAGTAATTAAGGTAAACTACTGGATTATTATGGAAAAGTTCTTTTCTATGTCTCTTTTCTTCTTTTTAACGTGGCAATATAAGTTGAAAATTACCTGCTCTTTGTTTTCTATTAATTCATGTAAACACATAAAGATATTATCTAGTACTTTTATATACATTATGTAAAGTTCTTTAAACTTATTCATTAGGATATATGTAAAAGTAAAAGTAAAGTGCTTTCAGGTACTTCTCCTCATTCCAGACTACATGATTCCCTGGGCTTTTCTTGCTTTAGTACATCCCTTAGTTTCTACCATTTAATTTAGTGGAATAAGATAGGCTAATGAGAATTTGGTTCAACACCCCTAATAGGCTGCAGAACAGAGCTACAAGCTTTTCTCAACTCCAAGCCCTCCTCAGGTATATGGGTGTCTTTGGTTGTACGTAGTAGTTCCACTTGAAATACTGGTGTGGTTTCAATGAAATCCTCTATAAGATTGGAAGGTAAGGGTAGGAGGGAGTCCTTCAAAACTCAGCATTTACTGATGACACGGTCTTTCAGAAGAATAATTTTAATGCATCCAGGATTACTAGTGTTATTATACTGCACAAGGTTTTGAGGGTTAGCAAGCCATAGACATATGCTATACAGAGGATAGGGAAAAAAAATCTAGCAAGTTAGAAAAAATATTTACCAGTTATTCATAAGCAATAAATAAAACCTAGTAACTCATAGGTCATGTATCAGTTTTTCAGGTGCACAGGCTAAAATATATTAAAGAAAAAAATTTATATTTTAAAAATAATTAAAGAGTTCAGGTACTTCTTACTACCTTTTAAAACATTTAGAATGCAAAGATGCATTGAAGTCAAGTCAGAATTTTCAGAGTGATACACATCAAAATTCAAAATGGATAAATAAACTGCAGTTAAATATTTCAAAGATGTCATAATAAAATAATTATTACTAGAGTAGCATCATGGGAAACACTAACAGTTGATAAATAACATAAAATAGTGTAAATTATAAAAGCCAATTGAAGATTTTTCTGTTGTATGTAGTTTGGCTTACTAATAATGCCTTCTTCTTTATTCAAGTTGGGTAATTATTTTTAAGTCTTAACTTTAGAAAAATAATTTAAATGAAAAACTATTATAAATGCTCAACATCTTTATATTACTGACATAGTTCTATTTCACAACTCAAGAATGCCACTTTATCAGAGTATTGTCATTTATTGGAACTAAATGGCAACACAGTGATCTGAAGATAAAACCCATCACATTAAAACATGGAGCAGGGTTTATATCCTCGGCTCTGGTGATAAACTAGAGCTGATATCCATTGATGATTACAAGTGAAAAATGTTGATCAACTTCTTCTCTAGCATTAAACTATAAACAATGTTTTAAGCTGAAGAGGTAACTACTTTCACAATGTAAAAATGCTATATAAAATATTAATAGAAGATATTCTTATTAAAGGTAAAATTCTTTTAAATATTTGTGAAACATGAACTTTGAAATTCAAAAAATCCAGAGATGAGTAATTAAAATTCAATTTAGGGAAAAAATACCCAACTTTACTCTCCCTGCCTCATTTTTCATTCAGAAATATACTAAGTACTGAAGGCAGAGGGTCCCACCATATACATATGTATAAATGAATGGAAACCCACCAAAAAGTGCTTTCTTTTCTATTCCTGGGGAAAACTAGAGAAATTCACAACACTCACACTAAAACAAAACAAAATAATCCTCAAAGTATTTTGAATATTTTTCTTATAATTTTCTTTGTATATTGTATTCGCAAATGACTAAAACAAACATATTTGTGAATTTGTAATCTTTTACCATTTTCTCATCTGTCATGTTGGGAAAATGAAATAAATGACCTTGGACATTTCTGGGAAGAAATGTAATACACAAGAGAGAAAAGAGGAAATAATTACTTGCTCAAAGTGTTTTAATTTTTTAAATCATTTAACTTGTGTTCCACAATTTACAGGGCTTGCACTTAAATATCAAAATGTAGCATCAAGTCAGCTCATTTTCAACAATACACGCAATGCAAAGCATTCACCCAATTGCTTATAGTTGACTTTTAAGAAGAAAGTGGATGCTTTTATGTTTCTTTAAGCACTCTATAAAGTATAGTATAATTGTTCCTTTATCTATTAAGATGTAGGTCCAGACTTATATTAAGACCTCAATGGATTTTTAAAAAATTGAATTGAACTTGTTGAACTAATAAACTTTTAGAGCTCCACATATTTTTATTCAGTTGCTCTCTTGATTCAGCAAAAGTTAAAGTAGTATTTGCCCACTACAAAACCTTTTCATTCACCTGAATTTATCTTTGAATTTACCTTTTAAATTTTCAGTGGCGTTTCCTTGGAAGTTCAAGAAATGTGTATGTGTTATATGCATTATTTGGAAATTTTAAAAGTGAAAAACATTGAAAACATTATATAATATACACTTATAACATATATCTAAGAACATAATATACTTTCAATTTAATTTATAAATACATATATACGCTTTGTTCTTTATAATACACACATATATCTTTGTATATACTTACTCAATAGAAGAAAAAAAACAAAAAGATGTTTATTTTAAAAGGAAGGTCTTTTTTTTGTTCGTATGTCAAGTCTTCATTACAGTGAAAATGAGAGGGTAGTAATATCTACTAATAAAAATCTTAGAAAACTTCAAAAAACTCGGTAAATTTAACAATTTCTAAAATTTTCATAATTTTCTTTCTCATTAAGTTTGTTCTGCTAATTGTTACTAATGGTAAGTTTTAAATGCTTGCCTCTAAAATAAATAAAGGTTTGCACAGAAAATACTAAAACAAGATTGCAAGTACTTCATAATTTCTACTTTTTAAAAAATTATTCACATGCATATACAGGCTATAAACAGAAGATATTTAGATCTTTAAATGTACATTTTTATTCATTTCAAGTTTCATCTTTTTTGTTACTTTTACAGCAAAAATAATTTTGAATGAGCACAACCAACTAAATTTATAGTTCTCACAATTTTGATTGAATGTGTTTAGTTTAATTTACAGTCTTCACTACTGAAACTTACAAATACAAGATTCTATTACCACACTACCACTTTCTGTCTATATCCTTTTCTTGTAATTTTATTTTTTAACATGAGCAACTATCCTGTTGTACCAATATGAAAGGCTATAACTCTTTTTTAAAAGAAAAAGCATGAATAAAAGAAACTTCTATGTTCAAAGTTTATGCCTTCAGGGAGCAGGGGAAGCCTCTAATTGGGCTGTGAGTGACTAATACAAAAACTTTTATTAAGAGAAAAAAATCTTCTGCTAGCAATTATTAGGATAAGAACTTATGTGAGAAAGAAGGTGCATAAAGTCAGTTTTGCTTCAATGGTATCATAATACATGATAAAAAAATCGTAAGTGCCAAATAGCATTACGTGGATAACGAGCACCCCAGTCACAGACTTAGAAGTTATCTTATTACACATCTGGATCTCTTGTTAGCAAGTTATTAGAAAAAGGGAAAAAAATAGGAAGAGCAGGTTGGAAGAAAGAATCTTTTTGCCAGTATCACTCTAGTGCATTGTTGTAGCAAGAGAGAAATCAGCATGTTAATGCTTCAAATAAATCCTTTGAAGATGCAAAACTTGAAAGGCCAAGTGAGGGAACAAACAGACTAAACAGTCCAATTCCAGTTTGGCAGACAACTACTTAAAGGAACATGATTTTTAATAAATAGCAGTTGTTGGCCAAAACACCATTGCATCACAAGAAATTTTGTTGTCACCAAAATGTTAGCACTCAAGTGAGAGACCCAGGGTGAGGTGGGGGAGGACAGTAAAAATTAAATTTATGATTTTTCCATGGTCTGATCATTGCTATGAGAATTTTCAGTTAGTTTCTCTTTTAGAGGGTACACAAAGGTGAGGAGAGTTCATAAAGCTCATTAATTGGGCCCCAGCTCCAGCGGGAGTGTCTCATCAGAGTAGGATCTTTAAATACCTTACAGGGGTTGTATAAGTTTTATCTAGGATAGGCAGTTTCAGTTTGTTTCTTTCTTTGTTTCTCTTTTCTTTGGAATTTTCATTTGCCAAATTTTATTAGGGTTTGATGGTGATTTCCTTTTGACTTACGCCTTACAAGTCATTTTACATTCTCTAATTTGAAGTCCTAAATGTTCAAAGTGAGAAAGCTACTTGCAGACCAGAATCATAGCATCACAGTGATAAGTTTGATAAAATTCTTTTTGTCATATTGGATATTTTCTTTCATCTGTTACCAAATTTTTTGTATCTTAAATATCCCAATATCATTTGTTTTCCGCCTGCTCTAGTCCTTCAGGGAAAGACATCTCATTTATGAACTATTTGGCTAATGCTCTGATCAGCATGGGAAATCTTAATTTTTTACTAAGCCTTAGTAAATCAGTTTCTGTCCTGTTAGCTTCAGTGCCTCACTGTAAATTATCGTCACTCTGGATCGTAATTCACTGGATGCTGTCACTCTTTCTCCTATTTGGTTTAAGCCGTGTGTGTGTGTGTGTGTGTGTGTGTGTGTGTGTGTGTGTGTGTTGGGGGACCATGTTGAGATGGTAAGTTGTGAGGAAGTGGTATAAGAACATGAGATGTTCTAAAGCAAGTCAACAATGGCTGAAAGTCTCCTTAAGCTTGAGAAGCAATACTTGTGAATTCTAATTCATCCTGTATTCCAAGACCTGTAAACCCAGTGTTGCCCTCTGTAACCAGCTAGCAATCGGGTACACAGCATTATATTGCTATCGTTGCCTGATTTGTAGGCACACACATAATGCTAGCAATGAAGTCTTTATTCTTTGAGGACAGAGATAATCTCTTTTGTTTTTGTTGGTTTGTTTGTTTGAGGCTTATATCCTTAATACTTGGAGCAGTGCCATGGCATAGTTACTGACATGTAAAAAAATAAATTTATGAATGAATGAACGAATGATGGCAACCCAAAGCTAGAAAATAGGGAACCAGAAATTAACATTTCCCCTACAAATATATTTTCAATGAAACTGTTGCACCAGTTCTGTATGTCACAAATAGAAGCAACAATTCATTTCAAAAGGAAGATGCAAAGATACATTATAAAGCAATTTTCCCCATGGATAAGAAGACCCAGATTAGTTTTCCTTTTTAGAATCCATGTCATTTAATCTTCCTAATATTATTCATGAATAAAAATATTTTAGTAAAAATATTGTCATATATTTTAAAGAATTGAAAATATTTTATACATTACTGTAATTTGGTTTGCATTTATAGAATCAGAAGAATGGCACTGTAAATTCTAAATATTCCTTTATGTAAAATGATTTGTTTGTCTTCCATATTAAGTATAATTTTATTTTAGAACTTTAATTGGTGTTTCCCTTTTCCGAAAAGGAATTATCATAGATGAGATGATATGAAGTAAATGAAAATATAGTACTCTGAAAACAGAGATATTTTACAAAAGAAAACCAAACAAATAATTAAATATAATGTAAAATAAATAAAGTAAAATGAATTCTGATACTCTAAACCTACTATATAATAAAACAATGATGAATTTTTTTGTCAGCTCAGCTGTTTATACCTGTTAGAGGGTGGGAAAGAGCAAAGTAATTAAATTAAGAGGAAAGAAAAATCATGTGATGAACACAGGAGTGTATGAAAGAATATACTTATCACCCTGCTAAAATATTCAATATTTTACAATATTCCCATAGAGGGCAATATTGTATAAAAGATGGTGAACCAAGAATCTGCCAATTCATCTCTGTTGATATGCTTTAAAGAAAACTGCTGTTACCATAAATTTGGAGCTCCACTTCCCCTCAAACTCTAATATATAAACTGATGCACACAAAAACGTAACACAGAGTCTCATCAAAGGCAAAGAAAATTAATCTGGTATCCTACTTACTGGAAGATTACTTGAGTGAATAGCCTCCAGTTTCACCTTTAATTTGATTTAATCACTGCATCTCAGATCTCAGATAGCAGATTGAATTCTACTATACAACTTACATCTATAATACACACATGTACATATATATACACAATACCATTTAGTTTATTTGAAATATTAATAAGGTAGTGCCTTCTTCAGTGCCTGGAAAGTAAAGGTAAACTACAGGTAACACATAAAGTGCCGCAAATTTTGTAAAATTGAAGTCTTGTCAATGATTCAAATATAACTCTAAGGATCTAACCATAGAATAGGGCTGGGCCATGGAGAATGCAAAATTACACTTAGCTATATCTCTCAAATTTATTTCTATTATAAAATCATCATGCACTCATCTACCTTCCTTATTTAAATATACTCCTTTACTTTCCCCTCTTGTAACTCAGAAAGATTGCTTCACTGTAAACCCTTTCCTCTCAAAGATGTTAAGTATATTAGAACTTGAAACATTTGCTCTTAAATGACCTTCGTAATAGCTGCTAATTTGCATTTAGCATATACTGAAAGAAAAGACATTGTGCATTCTGTAGTATCATTAAAACAAACTATTATCTTAAACATTCAATTATCTACAGATTTTAATAAACATAGTGATATGGAATACATGGAATTATGAAGCATACTATAACGTTCTACCTGTCTGCTATGCCACAGATGCAATTCTACCTTCAGAGAGATGAGTCTCCTCAGTTCCCTCATTATGAGATGTCCTATACAAGATCATTATGATTATATCCTATAAAAATTATTTTAAGGCTAATGTAAATAAATGAAAATTAATACGACTATAAGCCAGATTTAGTCATAAGAAATATAAATCTAGTCCTTTTATTTAGGACATCCAATTTGTACCTGAATATTAAATCAAACTAGAGTAAACTGTTTAGTTCAAATTAAATTATGTGAATCTTTAAAATAACGTTAATTACTTGTCAAGTACAACTTCTCAAGTCTAAATAATTAATATTCTTCAATCTGCCAAAGTAACTATGGTAATCAAGCAATTCTTGTGTGTGTTTGCAATTAAACAAGAGGTACATTTAGAACAATCTGGTTTCTTGAAATCCCTATCTCAAATTTCCAGATTACTTTGAAAGGAGTTATTCCTCCAGCATAAAGCACTATTTGGCCTGACCCTTCATGACCACTGTTAGGATGATGAAGGGAAAAAGGCTATTTGTTGAACCTGATACTCTGAGTCACAGTTGATAGTAGAGGTTTGTTCCAATTTACTTGCTTTCATAATACATTCAATACTAACATTATGTAATCTTCAACTCATTTAAAATCTTCAGAGTTTTCAAAAGATGTTCTCATAGATTATTTGATTTGAGGGTCACAATGATCCTATTATTAGTTATTGTGGTATTATATCTGCATTGTATAGGTTAGAACGCTGAGACACAAGTAGCAAACCTGGGATCAGCAACAGGACTCACTAACCCTTAGCCCTGTGGTCTTTCCACTATACCAAACAGTCGTCTGAATGAACGTCCCTGGAGAATGCCCCTTTTCATTACTCTGTAAGCAGAGTGGCCTTTCAGGTGGCCATTCAAAACCCTGTGCTTTATAATCCACTTGGTAATATATAGATAAAACAAGAGTTATGCTTTTAACCTTTCTATATGGCAAGTTACCAATAATTTGGTAGCATTGAAATTCTGGTATCTTCTCCATGAATATGTTTTATACAAATGCTTATCTATACCAAGATCTGTTCTAAAGAATAGTAGAGAAGGAAAGATTTAATTAGGCTTTAGAAATACTAGGCAGCACAGGGAATCATAGTTCATAGTCATTGGCATATGCTAAGGGGAGAATTAAAATGAGGGAAACTTGTGAGATTTTATTTTCTGTTCATTTTTATTTAAATTATACAATTTCTTTTTCTGGTTTGAAGAAAGAGGTGGATCAGAGAATTTCTCAGACCGGTGCTAAGATATCACAATCTAGATCACTGGTTGTCCAATTTTTGTGACCCACAACACAGAGACACTAAACAAGAATTTCAGAAAATAACTCTTACTTCTTACTTTGACTGTGTGCAGTGCATTTGATTTTCTTTTTTGTTCCATTCCATTCCATTGTATAAACATTTTGAAATGCTGACCTAAATCTACTAATGTAAATGCATATAAAGAGTCATGAACTGAATTTTAAAAAATGAACCTAGATTCATTATGTATTTACACAGTACTGAATATAAAAAAGATCAAGTCATTTCCATGGTATAATAATTGGAACTTTTCCCTAATTTTTCATTTAGCTATTTTAATAATCTAAGCAGAACACCATTATTATTTCACAAAGTGACTGTCAATAGAGAATGCTATTCTTTGGGAATATAGAGGCAAAGAGGCAGACCAGGTTGTCATACAAACATGGAATTAAATGGAGCTTTGAGGTATACAATAATAGCACTGGCCTCTCTTCATGTAGACAACACCAGAATAACTAATACGTTAATTCCTTTTAGGACTTTAATTATTTACAATTATAAATTTATAAACACTTAAAAATTCCAAATTTCCAATTAAACAGGAAAAATGAGTTTTCATAAAACTGTGCAGTGTAGCACTCAGTATTTTTTCATGATTACTGTGAAAAAAATCATAGAAATGTTATCACTACCTTAATGCTATCTCACTGCTGCCTTACAAGTCTGGAAGAATTTTAGGGTGCTACTATTAAGCTCATTTAGTTGTGTACTGTTTGTAGAGTGAGAAGTTCTGACCTAATTCGAAAATTTTAAAAGGTTATTTTCTTTTGTGAAATGTGTAGCTATAATTTGAGGAAAATAATCATTGCTTCAAAATATAGAAGAAAGAAGAAAAAATGTAGCAGAATGCATGATTTGTCTAATTCTTCAGCCTTTTGTCATGTGACTTTGTAGTTCCTCTCAATAAGAAGGTTACCATATTTCCCCACCCCTTTTCTTTTGGTGGTGGTACATGATTCGCTTTGACAGTAGAATGAGGGGGAAGGGACATTATGCTAATTTCGGGTTTGCTTTCTTGTAATTCCGTCATCACTGTGAGAAGGACATGCCAGGGCACATGGACCAACACTGCCCAGCTTAGGTGTTCTTGCCAAGACTAGCTTAGGGCAGAGCCCATAAATCACCTATATGTGCATGAGCAAGCCTAGTCAATACCAGCAAAAGACAACCAGATCAGCTGAACCAAACAGACCTGCTGATCCATGAGCTGCAAGGAGAATAGAGACAGAAGCAAATTATATTAATGCAATGAACATAAAAATAAATGGAGCTTTGAGTTATATATTAATGTTCACCTCTTTATATCAATAACAGCAAACAATATTAATTCATTTTGGTAGTACAATTGTTTGGATTTATGGGTTTTCAGATAAAAACTTAGAAATGCTTGTCTTAAAAATTTTAAAGACAAAAATGTATATTTAAGACATAAATTTTGGATAGCTTGTTACACAGCATTACTTAATTGACATAAAGTTGTTTTCTCTCCAGCTAAAGTTGTTGTAAAATATCTTATTCTACCTAATATATAGCTATATGAATTGAAGCAAGAAAAAATAATGATCGTGTTTCCTTATCAGTAGAAATTGTTATATGATTTTAAAATGCTTCTATCTATAGTAAATTTTTTAAAATACTCTTTAAAATGTGAGTAAATTTCAAGCTTTTTTTTTTTACCCTGTTTAGGTCTGCCTATTTCCATGGAGCAAACATATTCTATGATTCTTAAACAATTTGCTATTTTATTGTTAAAGTAAATATGGAGTTCAAAGCAGAAATGGCACTCATAACTCCACAGCAATGTTTGTTTGTTTCTTTTTTACTTTCAGCCAAGATATAAAGTGAAAGTCATACCTTTTTAAAGTAAGTGAATTTTTGGTACTAAATGATCCTAGATTTATGAAGGAAGACATTTTTGACTGATGTTATTTATGAATGAATTATTGGAGTACCATCAATTTTACTGTAAAGCAGCAACTGTAAGCTAAGTAGATTTAACTATAATAAAATGTATTAGCTAAAGACACTCAACCTAAGTTTTTAAGTTGATGTTATTTAGTCTGCTTGAAATGAGGACAAATTAATATTTCATTGATTCACACCTACAGAATCATTTCACTTTGTCAAGACAAAAATGTAAAACAAAGAAAAAATACTTTGATTTCTAATTTCAAAAATACAGTTATTGGTTCGCTGTGTCCATTTTCTATTAAAATTAAGACACATTAATACTTCTATGTAGGAAATACGTAGACAAATGGCTAGTAGAGTTGGCCCTCCATATCTGTGGATTCCTGACCCATGGATTCAACCAACCACAGATCCAAAATACTTTTTAAAAGAGACTGGTTGTGTGGTTGTGCTGCACTGAACACGTACTGACATTTTTTCTTGTAATTATTCCTTAAACAGTACAGTGTAACAATTATTTACATAGTGCTTACATTGTATGAGTTGTTATAAGTAATCTAGAGATAATAAAGTATACTGGAGGATGTACGTATGTTATATGCAAATACTATGCCATTTTATATCAAGGACTTGAACATTCTGTGTATTTTGGCATCCACAGGAGGTTTTGGAGCCAATATTCAATGGATACTAAAGGACAACTGTGTACATCAAATCACTTATCTTTTAAGTACTGAGAAATGAGAATAATAATCCTCAAATAATACTAGCAAGTAGTAATAATGACCACAACAATAATAGTTTCACAACTAATGTCATCAAGTAACAGAAATGCCAATAATAATAGCAAGTACTATTTTTCAAACCTTTATAGGGGTGAGGCAATGTGCTAAATGGTTTGAGTTCCCTTCATGATAATACATTTAAGACCAAATTGGGATAGGTATCATGTGAACCTTATTAGATTCTGTAAACTATGTGTCTGCATGCATTTATAGTTTATAATTTGTTAAGAGTTAAGAATAACAGAAAGAGAAATGGAAGAGGAGCAGCAAAATGAGAATAGAGAAGAAATGAAGCCACAGCCTTATGTTAATGATTATAGCAAACTTTGAGTTAGCCTGGTATCTTCTAAGCCATTTTATTTTATTAAAATTAATGCCCTTGGCCAGGTGCGGTGGCTCACGCCTGTAATCCCAGCACTTTGGGAGGCTGAGGTGGGTGGATCACAATGTCAGGAGATCGAGACCATCCTAGCTAACAGGGTGAAACCTCGTCTCTACTAAAAATACAAAAAAAAAAAAAAAATAGCTGGGCGGGGTGGCAGGCACCTGTAGTCCCAGCTACTCGGGAGGCTGAGGCAGGAGAATTGCTTGAACCCAGGAAGCAGAGGTTGCAGTGAGCGAAGATGGCGCCACTGTACTCCAGCTTGGGCGACAGAGCAAGACTCCGTCTCAAAAAATAAATAAATAAATAAATAAATGAAATAAAAATTAACACTCTTACGCCTCATTAAAAAACCCAAATGTCCAACAATGATAGACTGGATTAAGAAAATGTGGCACATATACACCATGGAATACTATGCAGCCATAAAAAATGATGAGTTCATGTCCTTTGTAGGGACATGGATGAAATTGGAAACCATCATTCTCAGTAAACTATCGCAAGAACAAAAAACCAAACACCGCATATTCTCACTCATAGGTGGGAATTGAACAATGAGATCACATGGACACAGGAAGGGGAATATCATACTCTGGGGACTGTGGTGGGGAGGGGGGAGGGGGGAGGGATAGCATTGGGAGATATACCTAATGCTAGATGACGAGTTAGTGGGTGCAGCGCACCAGCATGGCACATGTATACATATGTAACTAACCTGCACAATGTGCACATGTACCCTAAAACTTAAAGTATAATTAAAAAAAAAAAAGTGTATAAATTTAAAGATTGTAAGTAGACTTGCTTAATTTGATGTCTGGACTTTCAGCATCACCATCACTCAAATAATTTACATTGTATCCACTAAGTAATATCTCATCATCCACTTTTCTCCCACCCCCTAACCCTTCTGAGTCACCATTGTCTATCATTTCACACTCTATATTCATGTGTACACATTATGTAGCTCCCAGTTATTACTGAGAACATGCAGTATTCCTCTTATCATTTCTGAGTTGTTTTCTTTAAGATAATGGCCTCCACTTCCATCCATGTGGCTGCAAAAGGCATGATGTCATTCATTTTATGGTTAAGTGGCATTCCATTGGGTATGTATATCACATTTTCTATATCTAATCATCCTTTGAGGGACGCAGGTTTATTTCATATCTTTACTATTGTGAAGAGCACTGAAATAAACATGAGTGCATGTATCTTTTTGATATAGTAATTTATTTTCCTCTGGGTAGATACTAATTAGTGAGATTGCTAAAAGACATGGTAGTTCTATTTTTAGTTCTTTGAGAAATCTCCATAATATTTTTCATAGAGGTTGTACTAATTTACATTTCCAACAAGAGTATATAAGCACTCCCTTTTCTCCACATCCTTGCCAAAATCTGTTATTTTCTGTCATATCTTATCATAATAATAGCCATTCTGAGAAGTTTATACACAGCAAAAGAAATAATCAACAGAATAAACAGAGAAGCTGCAGAATGGGAAAAATATTTACAAACCATGCATCCAACAGAGGATTCATATCCAGAATTTACATGGAACCCAGATAACTCAACAACAGCAACAACAACAATAACAAGCATTAAAAAAGTGGGCAAAACACAGAAAGAGACATTTTTCAAAAGAAGCTATACAAATGGTCAAGAAACGTGGCAAAAAAAGATGAACATCACTAATCACCAGAAAAATGCAAATTAAAATGACAATGGATATTATCTTACTCTAGTGAAAGTGGTATTTTATTTATTTATTTATTTATTTATTTATTCATTATTATTTTGAGATGGAGTCTCACTCTGTTGCCAGGATGGAGGGTAGTGGTTCAGTCTCTGCTCACTGCAACCTCGTACTCCCTGGTTCAAGCGATTCTCCTGCCTCAGCCTCCTAAGTAGCTGGGATTACAGGCACACACCATTTATGTCTTTTCTAATGCATTAAAAAAACTTGAAACAAGCATTTGATGAATGGAGTGCTAAAAATTTTTCATTTTCAAGGTTTACTGACATCATTGTTAACATCAAAATTTGCAAACAAAAAGCATTGAAATTAAGTTGTATAAAGGCAAAGTAAGTACTGAGTAAATCAAATTATATGATTTCAAGATATGTAGACAATTTAGTTTTTTAATTGTATATTGCACTTTGGAATATCTTGAATTGTAGGAAGAAATTCAGGGTCTTTTTATTTCATTGTATGCCTTTATATCTCATATTGGAATTTTGTAACCCATCATTTTAAATTATATATTATTTTAGGTTTTAAAAAATGTTTATGGATACGTAATAGTTGTACATATTTATGGGAAACAGGAGATTTTGATACAAGCATACAATGTGTAATAATTAAATTAGGGTATATTGTTGATGCATAGGAAATGACTCTTCGTGAATTCTCTCAGTGAAAATTTGGGAGTCTTTTATATTTTGCTGCAAGGGGATATCTATTGTTTTCCCAAATATAGATATTTATGCACTCTGGCCTTATCTGCCATCATTCTCATAACAGAATTATTTTCCATTAGAATTAACCTATCTCCATGTTCATATGCCATATTAAGTCAATTAAACTTGAGGTTAGACCTTATTCCATCCTTGTTGGTATAAATAATAGAATTGGGAATATTAATATGTTGTGATAAAGTAGAATCCCAACCTAGTGATTCAGAAGACTTGAATTCCTAGGTCTGAATCTGCAAACAACTAGACCTTGGATCTTAGCATCTTTGAACATATTTCCTGAGGAAATAAAACATTTAACATGCAGTTTACTGTCCACAATACAGCAATATTACTTTACTACTCCAGGAAACTTCTGCCCAGTAAGAATAAAAGTTGCAAATGACTTTACTATCTATTCAGGGACTTCTCAAAGATCTATTTAATGAATAACAAAGTTGTCATCTTCTCAACAGGTAATTTCAATTAACTTCTTACTCTTCATGATTCTTTAAAACGTTTGTCTCAAAGCCCTCACTCTGATGTTTCCAACAATCCTAAACTATTCCATCATAATCCCTACCCAGTGCCAATAATGCCCTCTTCAATCCCCACATTGAAAGACTGCAAAAGTCTCATGAATACACAACCTTTACCCTCTCATTTGAGAGAAGACTATGACTCTGTTAAAATTGTGCTCCTCCTGACCAGGTAAGCAAAAAACTATCAGAGAAGTCACAGAAAGAACTAGGGGACAGAAAAAGAAGGAAGCAAGAGGATAGCAGAGATCGAACCCAGAGGGACTTGGTATGTTGTCAAAAGGTTAGATGGGAGTGTTTTTGGTTCCCCTCATCCCAGGGGCAGACTGCTGTTCCCAAACTATCAGAGAGCTCCCCTGCCCTCACAAGCCCAAGCACTTGGTTGAGCAATGATTTGGGTACTTCTTGAGGGCATTATGCTACACTACCAGCTTGCACAGGGCCACTCGCCCTTTCTCCAAACCTGAGCTATAGTAGCAAGCTACTATGCTGGGTACATATCAATTGTGAGACTCTGCCCTGCTGGAACTGTAGCCTTTGTGTCTCCACATCACTGAATGCCCCCACAGACATTCTCCAGTACCCATTCAGATTGTGGCAGCCACACAGAGCTGGCTGGACCCAGGGGAGCTGCAGGAGTTCCAGTGGTCTAGCCCTCAGGGCGTGCTGCTGCAAAGGGAAGGGAAAGTACAGAACATCAAGAGACAAGAGCATCCCCTGAGACAAAGGAAACCAAAGCATGTATTTTGCTGTACCTGAGAACTTCCAGCATGTGGGCTGAGAAGGACTACACCTCTTCCACTAGAGATGCAGACATTGTGCTTTGCTCCAGGCATCCTACATACTTAGACACACACATGGAGAGAGAAACTTCTCTTTCTTACTCACTGCTACAGACACAGCTGTGGGAGATCCAATAGGAGACTGGCATAGGCGTACAAGTGGATGGCCATTCTAGGACTATTGGGGGTGGCAGTGCCCCCATTGGCAGTGTGTACAACAGGCTTGGGTTTGCATGAAATGCAGATCCTCTCCCTACTCTACACAGAGTGGTAGCATTGCTCCAGTAGAGAGCAGGAAAGCCTCAGATCTGTGTTTGGGGCTGAAGGAGAATGTTCCACTGAAGTGGACTCCTGCCTGCCCAGGCCATGGAGCTTGGCCAGCTCCCGCACCACCTGCAAAGCCCTCAGTGCATTTCATCAGCACCTTCCCTACCACCCCCATCAGGGCTGGTGCATTTTTTCACCACTGAGGGATACAAGGGTGAGATTGGTGGACCAGCTCCATCCAGCTTTGTCCCCTCCTCAGGGGCTGAGCATGGATCTGAGGGCACTGGGTATTCCACAAACCAACCCATTCCTTGAGGCCACAGAGAGCATCTTTTGGTAAAGAAAAAGAAGCTTATACCCATTGGTCTCTGCCACAGCCAACTTTTACCCATAAGCATCTGGCCTGGAGGTTGAACTACATACCCAATGCAAAACTTGCCAACACGAGTGTACAGCACGGGAATAAGATAAGCTTCCTGAGACCTCCACTATCCCAGCACCACAGGAGGCAGGGAACCTGCTCATATGCCTAATACATCACTATTATAACCAGCATTTGAGGAAGCTACCACAAAAATCTATAACTAAGTAACTCCTACAGAGTTTTTTGGCACTAAAAGCACTCAGAACTAGAACCAAATGACCATATACAACTTGTATTATATTCACATCCTCAAGGGGAAAAGAAATCCCATCCAAATGAAAGTAAATTCAAGAAAAAAGGAAAAGATATTTTATTCAGATGGGAAGAAACCAGAAAAAGAATTCTGGTAATATGAAAAAACAGTGTTACAACATCCCCAAGGGATCACATTAACTCCAGCAAGGATCCTAACCAAAATGAAATCTTTGACATTCCTGATAAAGAATTGAAATCATTGATTTTAAAGAAGCTCAATGAGCTCCAACAGAAAGGTGAAAACCAATACAAATAAATCATAAGGATAACTTAAGATATGAGTGAAAGATTTCCTAAAGAGATAAATATTAATTTTAAAAATCCAGAACTTCTGTTAATAAAATATTCATTGAGGGAGTTACAAAGTACGGTTGAAGACTTTAACATTAGACTAGTCCAAGAAGAAGAAAGAATTTCAGACCTTAAAGGCAGGTCATTTTTATTAACCCAGTCTGCCAAAAATAAAGTAAGTGGATTTTAAAAAATAAAGTTTTTGAGAAATATGGGATTATGTAAAATGTTTAAACCTATAAATTATAGGTATTCCTGAAAGAGAAAAGGAAAAAATAAAAGTATGTAAAATTTATTTGATGAAATAATTAAAGAAAACTTCCCTAGTCTTGTGAGAGATTTAGACCTCTAGATATAGAAGGTCAAAGAACTTCAAGAAGCTACATTGCAAGATGAATTTCACCAATTCATATAGTCATTAGAGTATTGATATGGTTTGGCTGTGTCGCCACACAAATCTCATCTTGAATTCCCATGTGTTGTGAGAAGGACTCAGTGGGAAGTAATTGAATCATGGGAGCAGGTCTTTCCCATGCTGTTCTTGTGATGGTGAATAAGTCTCATGAGATCTGATGGTTTTATAAGGGGGAATTTCCCTGAATAAGCCCTCTCTTTGCCTTCCACCATCCACGTGAGATGTGACTTGCTCCTCCTTGCCTTCCACCATGATTGTGAGACCTCCCCAGCCATGTGGAACTGTAAGTCCAAAACCTCTTTCTTCTGTAAATTGCCCAGTCTCAGGGATGTCTTTATCAGCAGTGTGAAAATGGACTAATGCAAGTATGTGAAGTCAACATGAATTAAAAAATCTTAAAATTAGTAAGAGAGGGGCATCTAATCATCTATAAAGAAAATCCCATCAGACTAACAGTGTATTTCTCAGCAGAAACCTTATAAGCCAGAAGATATTGAAGGCCAATTTTGAGACCTCTTAAAGAAAAAGTAAAAAAAAAAAAAAAAAAGTAAATAAATAAAATACCTGTCAGCCATGAATTTTGTATCCTGCTAAAACTAAGCTTCATAAATGAAGGAGAAATAAGACAAGCAAACACTAAGGAAATTTGTCACCTCTATACAAGACCGATGAGAAATGCTAAAAAATGCTGTAAACATGGAAACAAAGGGTCAATACTCACCATCATAAAAACATACAAAATTAGAAAACTCACAGGTCTTATAAAACAATTACAAAATTGAGACTGTAAAGCAACAAGAACAAAATTAACATTACAATAGGAATAAAACATCAATATTAACATTGAATATAAATGGACTAAATGATCCACTTAAAAGATATACATTGGCAAAATAGATGTAAAAAACAGAGTCTAATTACGTGCTAGTAAAGACAGTTATGGACTCAAGGTAAAGGGTTTGAAAAAGATACTTCACATAAGTAAAAATCAAAAGTGAGAAACAGTACCTATAGTTTTATATGTTAAAACAAACTTTAAATAAATGACAGTAAAAAAGACAAAGACAGTCACTGTATAATAATAAAGGTATCAATTCAACAAGAATATATAACAATTCCAAATACATTTTCACTCAACACCAGGGTACCCAGATTCATAAAACAAGTATTACTAGAAAAGAGATAGATTTCCATGCAATAGGATGAGAGACTTCAACATTTCATTTAAAACACTAGACGGGTCATAGAAACAGAAAATTAATAAAGAAACATTGGACTTAAATAGAACTCTACACCAAATGATACTAACAGATATTTACAAAATATTCTGCCCAACAATCATAGAATATACATTCTTCTCATCAGCTCATGAATCATTTTCTAAAATATACCATATGTTAGGATACAAAACAAGTCCCGGTAAATTTTTTTAAAGAAATAATTTCACGTGTCTTCTTGGACCACAGCAGAAAAACAAACAAACAAACAAACTAGAAATCAACACCATAATGAACCCTCAGAATACACAAATACATGGAAATTTAAAAAAAGAAAAAAAAACCTCTTCCTGCTTGATTTTTGGGAGAACAGCAAAGTTAAGATAGAAATCTTAAAAATATTTGAAATAAGTGACAATAGTGACATAACATACTAAAATAGCTGGATACAGCAAAAGCAGTTTAAGAGGGAAATTTATAACACTAAACACCTACATCAAAAAGATACAAAGATTACAAAGGATACCAACCTAACATTGCACATCAAGTAACTAGAAAAACAAGAACAAAAAAAGCCTACAGCTGGCAGAAGAAAAGAAGTAACAATCGGAACAGGGAAAAATAGCATTGAGACCAAAAACTAAATAAATAAGCACTCACACAACCCCACAAAGAATTAGAAACCCCAAAATTTTGTTCTTCGAAAAGATTAACAGAACTAATAGACTGTAAGCTAGTTTAACCAAGATTAAAAGAGTGAAGATTCAAGCACAATCAAAAATGAAAAATGAGACATTACAACTGATATCACAAAAATATTAAAGATCATCACAGACTACTATGAACAACTACCTTCAAAAACTAGAAAACCTAAGGAAATGAATAAACTCCTGAAAATATACAACCTCTCAATATTGAACCAGGAAGAAATAGAAATTCTGAACTGATTACTAATAAGTGGTAAGATTGAATCAGAAATTTTAAAATTCAATAACAAAAAAAGCACAGGACCAGATGAATTCACAGCTAAATTTTACCAGACATACAAAGAACTAGTACCAATCCTACTGAAACTGTTCTAAAAAATCAAGGTAGACAGAATTCTCCCTAACTCATTCTACAATGTCAATATCACCCTGATTCCAAAGTCAGGCCAGACACTACACAGAAAGAAAACTACAGGATGATATCCCTACTGAACATAGATGCAAAATCCTCAAAAAATTACTAGCAAACCAAATTCAACAGCACATCAAAAGATGATACATCACAATCAAGTGGGTTTTACTCCAGTGATGCAGGGCTTTTTCAACATACACAAATCAATAAATATGATTCACCACCTAAATGGAATTAAATGCAAAAACCATATGATCATCTCAATAGATGCAAAAAAAAAAAAACCTGGTAAAATTCAGCATCTCGATATGATAAAAACTTTCAACAAACTAAGAATTGGAAGAACATACCTCAAAATAATAAAAGCCATATGCAAAAAACCCATAGCCAAAATTATACTGGATGGGGAAAAGTTGAAAGCATTCCCCCTAAAAACTGGAGGAAGACAAGTATGCCCACTTTTATGGCTCCTATTCAACGAAGTACTGGATGATGTAGCTGGAGCAATCAGGTGAGAAAAAGAAATAAAAGGCACCCAAATTTGAAAAAAAGAAATTAAAATTATCTCTGTAATCTAAATATGATATTTCATGATCTGATTGATACCTTAAAAAAAACCCTACAAATTATTTTAAGATACTCCTAGACATCTTGATACATGACTTTGGTAAAGTTTCAGGATGCAAAGCAACATGCAAATGTCACTAACATTTCTATACATTAATAATGATCAAGCTGAGAACCAATCTAAATTAAAATAGCTACAAAAAATATCCAGGAATAAGTTTCACTGAGGAAGTGAAATATCTCTACAAGGGTTACTACAAAACACAGATGAAAGAAATTGTAGGAGACACAAACAAATGTAAAACTATCCCATGCTCATGGAATTCAAAGATCAATATAATTACAATGGCCATACTGCCCAAAGCAATCTACAGGTTTAATACAATTTCTATCAAATAACCAATGTGTTTTTTTCATAGAATTAGAGAAAACAATTCTAAAATTCATATGGAACCAAAAAGAGCCCAAATAGCCAAAGGAATCCTCAGCAAAAAGATGAAAGCTGGAGACATCATATTGCCTGACTTCAAAGTACATCACAAAGCTATTGTAACCAAAACATCATGGTACTGGTATAAAAAGACACATAAATCTATTATGGAACAGTAATCTATTCTCTTCCAGGATAAAGATATTCTGGAACAGAAATCTATTTTGTTCCAGAATAGAGAATCCAGAAGTAAAGCCAGTTTCCTACAACCAAGTGATCTTTGCAAAGTCAACAAAAACATAAGGGAAAAGATCCCTTATTCAATTAATCGTGCTGAGAAAACTGGATAGTCATATGCAGAAGAATGAAACTGGACCCTTGTCTTTCACTATATACTGAAATTAACTCAAGATGGAGTCAAGATTTACATATAAGACCCAAACCTGTAAATTCCTAGAGGTAAACCAAGATAAAACTTTTCTAGACATTGACCCAGGGAAAGAACTGATGGCTGAGAACTCAAAAGGAATTTAGAAAAAAACCCAAAAATCATCAATAAGACTTAAACTAAAAAGCTTTGCACAGTGAATAAATAAATAAACAAATAGTGCAAATTGATAACTTACAGAATGGGAGAAAATATTTGCAAACTGTGCATCTAACTATAAACTAATATCCAAAATCTATAGGCACTCAAACAACTCAATAAGAAAGAAAATTGAATAACCTCATTAAAAAGTGGGCAAAATGCCAACATGGTGAAACCCTGTCTCTTCTAAAAATTAAAAAAAAAAAAAATAGCTGAGCATGGTGGCACATGCCTGTGCTCCCAGCTCCTCAGGATGCTGAGGCAGGAGGATGGCTAGAACCCAGGAGGCAGAGGTTGCAGTGAGCTGAGATGGCAGCACTGCGCTCCAGCCTGAGTGACAGAACAAGACCCTGTCTGTAAAAAAAAAAAGAAAAAGAAAAAAAAGTGGGAAAAGGATGAAGACATAAGCAGATAACATTTTAAAATGCCCAGTATCACTAATTATCACAGAAATGCAAATTAAAACCACAATGAAATGCCATTTTACACCACTCAGAATGGTTATTATTAAAAGTCAAAAAACCTCAACAGATGTTGGTGAGAATGTAGAGAAAAAGGAATACTTATACATTGTTGGTGTGAATGTAAATTAATACAACCTCTATGAAGAACAGTATGGATATTTCTCAAAGAACTAAAAATAGAACTACCATTTGACTTAGCAATCCCACTATTGGGTATCTACGCAAAGCAAAAGAAATTGTCACATCAAAAAGACATCTGCCCTCAAATGCTTATTGCAGCACTATTCACAATAGCAAAGTCATGGAATTAACCTAAATGTCCATAAATCGAGGATTTAATAAAGAAAATGTGGTATATTTATACTCTGGAATATTACTCAGCCATGAAAAGAATGATGTCTCATATTTTTTGCAACAACCTGGATTGAAGTAGAGCCTATTATCTAACTAAATAACTCAGAAGCAGAAAGTTGATTGCTGCATGTTCTCACTTATAAGTGGGAACTAAATAATGTGTAAACATAGACATACAGAGTGGTATAATAGACATGAAAGGCTCCAAATGTGGGAGGGTAAGAATGGGTGAGTGATGAGAAATTACCTATTGGGTACACTGTTCACTATTTAGGTGATGGAGATACTAAAACCATACTTCATCACTATGCAATATATGTAACAAAACTGCACTTGTACTCCCTAAACCTAGACAAATGAAAATAAAAAAGATTAATAAAATAAAAAATAATAATTTTCTGGGGGAATATAGTGACAACATTTCATTTTGAGTGAATTTCAAAGAGTAGAAGAGATATTTGAAACAGTGAGGACAGATAATAGTTTTGACAAGTTTTTCTGGGGAAGAAAACAAAAATAGATATTAAATAATAGAATATTTTATTATTTTAAGATTAGACTAATCACAACATATTTGTAGACTGATACGAAAGATCCAATGAAAATGAGAAATCATGATAGAAAAGAGAAATGGTGAACTAATGAAATAACGTCCTTGAGTAAGAGAGAAGGGAGGAATCTGTTAATGAAATGATAACTTAGTTTTTGATAGTATGGACAGTTCTTCTAGAGTAATAGAAAGGAAGGCAGTACATATGGAGGCAGTAGATAGTAAATAAGATGATGTGAGCTTGTGTATGGTCTTTTTAATGTCTTCCATTTCCTGGGTGAAGCAAGAAAAAATGTTGAAAGGGAAGATGAGAATGAAATATTTAACATTTGAAGAGATGAAAAAAATTTAAAAAATAAACATCTAGGAGAAAGGTGTGGTAAATAAGCCAAAAAAATGTAGGTACTGGCCATGAATGTAAAGTATAATTAG
The DNA here is from genome assembly GCF_029289425.2 of Pan paniscus. Classification (NCBI taxonomy): domain Eukaryota; kingdom Metazoa; phylum Chordata; class Mammalia; order Primates; family Hominidae; genus Pan; species Pan paniscus. The sequence continues at coordinate 113,248,526 of NC_073252.2, forward strand.
TCCAAGAATTTTTACCTGCTACTTTCAGCTGCATTAAAGCAAATGAAAATTAAGGAGTGAAATATAATCAAAGTTGGCATTTTGTCAAAAGTTTATAATTAAAGAGAGGACAAATATGGAATTTGTATTTATCAGGGGTGATTATAATTATTGTACTTCCAATTAAAGGTGGGGCATGAAGACCTGGGGGAGAAGAGAGATAGTGAAAAGTTTCCAACATCAATTCGTGGGTCTTAGTATATCAAAATATTGGAGTTGAGATGCTAGATGAATGAGATTTATTGCTTTCTGCTTTGCTTTGTGCCTTTTAGTAAATAAAAATTTCTGTTCTCACCGTATTTTTCTGGCCCCTTTCACTAGTAAAATACCTGGACAACTATTACTGTAATTTATTCCATTTCTATTAGGCATAAGAAAGTCTTCCTGCCATGTAGATTGGAAATTCCTGCTATTTTGGAAAAAGGAGGTGTTGGTCAAAGAATTAGATGTTTAAAACTGAAAATGCTGAGGTGTGGTAGGTAGAGCAATGGTCCCCAAGGTGGTCCACATCCTAATTTCTAGAACCTGTGCATATGTTACCTTACAAAGCAAGGGGAATCAAAGTTACAGTGGGATTAAATGGTAATCAGCTGAATTTATAATAGGAAGATTATCCTGGGTTATCTGGGTGACCCTGATGTAATCACATAGGTCCCTGTAAGTGAAAGAGGGAGACAGAAAAGGGGGTCACAATGACTTGAAGGGAGAAAGACTTCATCTGTTCTTACTGGCTTTTAGGATTCATGAGGAAGGCCATAAGTTAAGGGAAGCAGGTGACATCTAGCAGTTTGAAAGTGCAACAGATTCTTCCTTAGAGCTTCCAAAAGAAATGCAATCCTACTGACACCTGGATTTATGCTCAGTGAATTCCACTTTTATCTGTCAGAACTGTAAGGCCATAGTTATGAATTGTTTAAGCCTCTCCATTTGTGGTAATTTGTTGCAGCAGCAATAGGAAACTAATACAGGAGGAATTGCAAGAATTTGTGAGGATAAGGTTTAGGGTGCAAACATGGAAGTGAGAGGCTCAAATATGGGCAAAGGAAAAGTCCTTTGAGGAAAGGAGTACAAAAACCATCAGGCCAGGAGTGGAAGGATATTAACATTTATGTTGAAAGGTGATATGGTTTGGCTGTGTCCCCACCCAAATCTCATCTTGAATTGTAGTTCCCATAATCCCCATGTGTGGTGACAGGGATCCAGTGGGAGGTAATTGAATCATGGGTGTGCTTTCCTCCATGCTATTCTGGTGATAGTAAGTTCTCATGAGATCTGATGGTTTTTTAAGGGGTTGCTGCCTTGGTTCATCTTGCAGTCTTCTCCTTCCTGCTGTCATGTGAAGAAGGACATGTTTGCTTCCCCTTCTGCCATGATTGCAAGTTTCCTGAGGCCTCCCCAGCCATGCTGAATTGTGAGTGGATTAAACCTCTTTTCTTTATAAATTACCCAGTCTCTGGTATGTCTTTATTAGTAGCATGAGAACAAATGAATAAGAAAAGGACTTTGAATCAGCACAGGATGGGTAGAGTTAGAGTGACTTTTAAGAAGTCCTCTGATATAGACCTATCCCTCTGTTCATCTGCCACCTCGTCTCTTTGTGTGAAGAAATGAGATAACTCTTGCCAACATCTCAGCTACTGATCTCCCTAGGCCATTCTTATAGTATTGCGGATAGTTTAGATTTTTTTAATTCCTTCACCAATAGAAATTTCAAGTACACCACCAATACACCAAAAATGTGATTGAATGTGAAACTTTTTCAGTGGCATGTATTATGCTATCTTTTCTATTTCTTTATCTTTTTACTAACAGGCCTTGGTTTTAGAGATTGAATAGCTTAGTTCTATCACCTGTTGGTGAATAAAGCCATGCTCTTATTTAGTTTTGTTGTTGTTGTCTTGAAACATGGTCTTGCTGCTGCCCATACTGAAGTATGGTGGTGCAATCACGGCTCATGCAGCCTCAACCTGCTGGACTCAAGTGATCATACCTTCTTAGATTCTGCAGTAGCTGGAACTTCAGGTGCAAGCCACAATGCATGACTATTTTTTTTTAATTTTGTGTAAACACAGGGTTTCACTACATTGCACGAGCTGGCCTCGAACTCCTGGGATCAAGTAATCCTCCAGCCTTGGCCTCCCAAAGTGCTGGAATTATAAGCTTGAATCACTGTGCCCAGCCCTACTCAATATTTAAGCCTCATTTTACAATTTATAAAGGGGGACAGAGAAACTATTAAAATAAATATATAGTTATAGAATAATGAAGTCCCTCTGGCAGCTTGTGATTATGTAGATCATTGTTGCAATACGAAGTTCATGGACAGGATTCCAGAAAAGGCATCTGATAAGGAACAGTTACAATGCTCCTTCCACCTCCGCATTTCCGAAAGGAAGCTTGTTACTGACTGAAGGGAAAATAAGTTTTAATATTTTTTATATATCTAGAATTAATGAAAATAGTTTGGTGTAAGCCCTCCATATACTTGAGAATTTTTCAAGAATACTGCAAGCATGTTATGTAAAGAACATTTTCAGGTGATTGATAGATGAATATATTTTTATTGTTGAAAGATTGTTCAAACATATTGTATGTTATGGTTAAAAATTCAAAATATGGTTATAGGTTTCAACATAATAACAAACAATTCAATAACATCTCTGTTTTCAAAGCTAACTAGCATTAATAATGAAATTATCCGTTGTTTCCAAATTGCTTTGTGCTTTGCTTTGTGCATTTTAGTAAATTAAAATTCACCTTGAGAATTTTTCTGGCCTCTTTCACTATTAAAATACCTGGACAATTATTACTGTAATTTATTCACATTTCTATTATGCATAAGAAAGTCATCCTGCCATGTACATAGGAAATTACTGTTATTTGTAGTTTTTTGTTTTTTAAAATACATTTTAAACTGACAAAAATTATATAAATTTATTGTATACAACATGCTGTTTTGAAATGTGTACACACTATGAAATGGCTAAATTGAGATAATTAACATATGTATTGCCTCACAAACATTTCTGGGGTGAAAAATGCTTCAAATCTGCTCTATTATAAACTTTCAAGCATACAATACATTACATTGTTATTAACTATAATCACTATGCTGAGTAATAGATCTCTTGAACTTATTCCTTTGCTCTTAATTGAAATTGTGTATTCTTCCACCAACATCTCCCCAGATCCCATCCCTCAGTCCCTGCTAACCACCATTCTACTCTCTACTTCTATGAGATCAACATTTTTACACTTCACCTATAAGTGAGATAATGTGGTATTTGTTTTTCAGTACTTTGGCTTATTTCACCAGAAGAGGATATCTAGCATTACACAGCTAACATTTCAACTAATTTATTTAAAGATAAAGTTCTTTAGATCATACACCAAAATTTTGAAAGAGTTCCAAATGGTGCCAAAGTAGCATTTAAGGTTGAAACTAAATTCTCTAAATTTGATTTTAAAACGTTCAAGTTGGTTAAGAGAAGATCCTCTCTAGATAAAATATGAGTATTCAGCATTTTGACTGAAGGAAGCCTGGTACATTATCACTTAAATGATACCCATTAATTGATGTGAAGAAACAGCTAAAATTTTGGGTAAAGGGAATGAAATGAGACATCTATGATTTAAAAAAATGGCTTTGTAAACTTTTTAATGCTTTTTAATTCATTTAAAAATTTTTGCTGTGCAGAAGCTCTTTAGTTTAATTAGATCCCATTTGTCAATTTTGGCTTTCGGTGTTTTATCAAAAGCTCATTATGAGATTCATAAGAACTAAGGATAGGTGATTTTGTCTATATTTGAGCTAGATCTTAAAGGGAGCAGCATAACTTTTGGAACTTGATAAAGAGATATTCAACGTGAATGAACACCAAAAAAAAAAAAAAAAAAAAAGTTACCAGACCTTATGGTTTACTTCTGTCTGCTAAATCTTCTCTACTAAAATCTTAATGAACTTGTATTTCATAAAAGCAGAAAAAAAAAACCCAATAAATTTCTCAGTTATCAATCAATTTTGAAGTAACATCTGCATTTAATTATGTTATGTGCATATAAAAGACAATAATGAGTGCTGGAGACTCAATGCTGCTACCATTTCAAAAGAAAACTGTCAGGCCTAAACTGAAGGTTTCAACAAGAAGAATTTCCCTAAATGTTTCTGTCTGAAGAATACAATACCTGAAAGAAAGAGATTTCTAGTAAGTAATTTATATGCTCATAAATATTTTAAAAAATCAATGTTAAAATTCAAATTACAAAGAAAATCTGTTATATGGATTAACAGAGAAGAGAATCAATCAGTGAAAAGTTCGTATTAGTCATTTTAATAATGAAGTACAAAAGAATAAGGTAATGACAAAAAAGTGACTTGTGTTAGAGGATGACTTGAAGGAATAGCAATTATTAAATATCTGATTACATATTTTATCAGTTAAAATATGTTTCTTTTTTATGTGTGTTTGTTATAAGAAGCAGGTAGGGGTAATAGTCGCCAGCGTGAGCTAGGAGCCTGGAAGAGGGCGCGGTAGGTGAGGAAGGTCAAGTCCAGGAACTCTAGCTCCTTGCCACTCAAGAAATGTCCCCCCTTTCAGAATATGCTTTGCGCATGTCTCCTCTCAGTGCTCGGCTATTTTGTCAAGTCGTCAGGCCTACTGATTCCAAGGCTATGAAAGTGGTGAAACTATTTAGTGAACCTCCCGTGGCCAAGAAAAAGGAAATTTATGACTGATATCCAGATCACAATACTTAACACTGCACTCACGGGGACACTCCAATTTCTTGGACTCTACAGAGATAAGCATCAAGATTTTAAAGATGAGCAAAAAGGACTAAACAAGCTTCGTGGAAAGGGGAAACCAAAGAAACGAGAAGGGAAAAGAGCAGCAAAAAAGAAATAGGGTTGCTCCCTCAAGAGGGAGAATTTCTTCCTCCGTGGCAGAGAGAAGAAAGTGCATTTATTGCCTTTCCACATATTGGAGTAATGTCATCTTCCGAAATGAAGGTTATTTGGAGAAACACAATTATCTCCTAGTTGAAATCTATTCCAGTTAAATTGTGACTGGTTTGTTGAACACATTCTAACCGTGCAAAACTTTTTTGGCCTTGGCCGTGTAATGTGAGGTTTACCTAATTCTCTAATGAAGTGAATACATAAGCTAATATTTAATGGTTTGGGGTGGGGTGGGATGTTGGAGCAATGGAGGGGAAACCTCATTAACTGAGCGTCCTATAGTGTCCTCCTTTCTCGCTTCTTGCTTACGTACTCACCCAGCCCTAAACTTCTTTAATCTAGGGCCCTGCAGCCACTGTCTCCACCACCAAGCTCACAAATCTTCTGTGCCTCTTCACCTACTCCTTTGAGAAATCTATTAAGATGAATTCGCAGGATAAATATCTTTTAACATACTTCCCTTACCTAGAAAGGAAATATTGAATACCTGCTCTATACAAGATACTGGGGCCCTGGTAATACAAGTGATTAGCAAGAGAAATACTCCCTACCTCATGTAAGTTTCTGTCTTGTGGGAGGGACTAAATATTACATAATTACATACAATTGTATTACATGCTACAAAGGAAAAAGCCAGACTTCTATAAGAGTGTGGATGGTTGGGGCCGGGCGCCGTGGCAGATGCCTGTAAACGCAGCACTTTGGGAGACCGAGGCGGGTGGATCAGGAGGTCACGAGATCGAGACCATTCTGGCTAACACGGTGAAACCCCATCTCTACTAAAAATACAATAATAATAATAATAATAATAATAATAATAATTAGCCAGACGTGGTGGTGGGCGACTGTGGGAGGCTGAGGCAGGAGAATGACGTGAACCTGGGAGGCGGAGCTTGCAGTGAGCCGAGATTGCTCCACTGCACTCCAGCCTGGGCAACAGAGAGAGACTCCGTCTCAAAAAAAAAAAATAAAAATAAAAAAAGAGGTCCAAACCACATTAGGGAATTAAAAAAAAACCTCCCTAAAGAAATGATATGTAGGGGCTGGGCACGGTGGCTCATGCCCTGTAATCCCAGCACTTTGGGAGGCCAAGGCGGGCAGATCACCTGAGGTCAGGAGTTCAAGGCCAGCCTGACCAACATGGAGAAACCCCGTCCGTACTAAAATTACAAAAAATTATCCGGGCGTGGTGGTGCATGCCTGTAATCCCAGCTACTCTGAAGGCTGAGGCAGGAGAATCGCTTGAACCCGGGAGGTGGAGGTTGTGGTGTGCTGAGATCGCGATAAATAAGACGTAGCCAGAAGAAAAACGGTGAGTAAGGTGTTTGAGGCAAGAGAGTACCATTTGCAAAGCCCTAAGATATGAAGAAATTGTCTATTCAAGGAACACTGACTTGTTCATGGTTGGCCATAAGAAAATAGAGGCCAGATCATGAAGGGCTTTGCAAATTCTGTGAAAAAGCTTGAACATAACCAGAGGTTATTTCTGTGAGAGATGACTGTTGTATAGATTTGAGTAGCTAGCTGCTGGTTTTATTGTATTCTAGCAATGAGTTTCCAAAGAAATTGTGAGGGCTTCTCTGATTTTTTTCCCCAACAGTTGTTCTGAATCTTTAGCATGTCCAGTAAATCTTTTTTAGTATATGTGCTGCCGAAGCAAGCACAATTTTTAATACTTTTTATTACTGTGGTAAAAACATAGAATTAATCATCTTAACTATTTTTAAGTGTGCAATACAATAGTGTCAACTATATGCATGTTATTGCACTAAAGTACTTTTAATCCCTGTTTCTAGCTCTCAGGTAAAGAGAACACAGTGCATGGGCAGGAGTATGTATAGCAATACTCCAGCCACAGTTTTCTTTCTCTGTAACATTGAATGATTCCTGAACTAGAAAGAATTCCAGTACATATGTTTAAACGAATGATCCTTTTAAAGATACCTAATCCAGATGGTATGGCTAAGGCCTATTTTATAGCCTGTTAAAAAAATACTAAACTAAAATTGGGTGGTTTGTATCTGATAGAAGTGAATTCCAGCAGAAGGCTGAGAATTCATTCATTAAGAATTCTTTACTGAGCACCTGCCATGTGACTGACACATAATAGTTGTAGAGGATACAGAGACCAATAGACTCAGTCCCTAAGATTGTGTGAATGAGCATGTGTGTTTTACAAAGTATTGGCAAGATCCCAGAAATTTGCTTAGACAGGTGCAGATGCACTGTTACTCTTGGTCAATGCAGCCAAGCCAGGTGTGTGTGGATGATTACCCCAGGAGGTTGGGCTGAGAAACAGGCTCTCAGCCTGAACCCAGTGTAGATAAGTAGATGTTTGAATTATGTGATCTCTAATTACTGGAAAAGATCTGAATGTAAGAAGAACTTAGGACAATTAGCATGATATTTTAAAGAGAATTACTGCAATAAATACTAACAGCAGACCTGAGTTAGAAAAGAAGTAAAGAATCAATGTATTGGTTTGCTGATGGAAGAGCTTCAATGAGATCTCAGACTCTGACCCTGCAATGAGCCTTGGCAATGGTTAACATGGAGGTTTGTTGATAATGCAGCAGATTAGTGTGCCACTGCTCCAGGCTGAAAATCAAAAATGAAAGCTAAAATTTATTTGTACATAAGCTATAACTTCAAACCAACTGATAGAGCAAGTTGTGTGACTCAAAACAGCCTGTACTGAACTACAATGGACCAGCTGGAAACTATTAACAGAAGAAAAGGAAAATTTAACTCTTGACAGCAGAGAAGTCAAGAAATTTCAGGATACCAGTGACCAAAGGTTAAGATGAAGATTAAATGCAATCAGAAAAAAATATTTAACTCAAAGCTTGGACTAGCTAGTTTGTTTAATTGGATTTCTCTGGTTTGTTTAATTGGATTTCTCTGGTCAAAATTTAAACTATTGGTGCTTTCTAATTGGGTTCATTGTGCATAGACCATTTTGCCCTCAATTTCAGCACTGCATAGTAAAAAGACTGGGCTTTGTATTCAGAAGTCATGGGTTTGTGACATAGTTTACTTACTGGTTTTGTGACTAAATCACTTACCTTCTCTGAGCCTCTTTCCTTCTCTATAAAATCATAATACTTCATTAGATTAATGGAATATTAAGGTATTTGCGAAAAGGAATCTAAATTATAAAAGGTTAAACACATCTGCTAAAAATATAAACTTCTCCACATTTACAAGCAGCACGATAGATTCAGGAAGAAGAGGCAGATGAGAGATAACATCTTATTGTTTCTGTAATTATGGGTTCCAGAAGTTTATTTTTCTAAGCACCATATATGTGTGTGTGTGTTTCAAATAAACATAAGGCATCATATATTTTAACATATATAACCATAATGCTTGTATTTAAAAATCATCTTCCAAGAAGGAATAAACCAAAAATTGAAATTCAAAAAAAGCAGGTGGACAGTTTTCAGTAAATAACAGAGATTAACAGAAAAATTTATTTGAAATTATATCAGACTTTTCTTAGAAGTTAGATAGCAGATAGTTGTATTCCTGTAAGATAACAACAGATAAAATATAATCAATTTGATGAAGCGTGACATTAGCTTGACTATAATATACATGTCACCTAGAATATTTATATTTCTAACAATACATCTAAAATGTATAGTTTCCAGAAACCTTATGTTTCTCTGGAACCTTAATAAAATCTTTTGAAATTATGGGCATGGCATGTTGATTTAACTGTGACACTTCTTAACAATATATATCTTTAGGACAATGACTGATTCAACTGTTTCCCCCCAGTATCAGGTAGTATAATTGGTTCCTTCCATAATCAATGATTAGTAAACATTCGTTGAATCAAGTAGAAAATATTCAGTACTTTCTAGTTAATCTGTTGAAGTTCTAAGAAGAGAGAAATTAAATTTCTTGCTACTACCAAGAGTTCCTGGAGTTCTATGTAGTTTTAATGAGTTACCAAAAGCAATATAACTGTATAATTTTTCTCACTCTTTTAATTCAGTACTAAAAAAGTAATTTTCATGTAATAAAAAAGGTGTATATAACAGTGAATTTAGTCTATTACTCAATTCTTATGCAAATGACCTAGTCTCATTGTATATATCCTTCTAATACATTTTCACATTCACTAAGCATTCTTTCATTTAAAAAGCAACTGGACATATGTTTTACATGATAGCTATTGGGGATACAAGAGGAGTAAGCTGTGATAGGCCATTATTAAGAAATTCTGAATAGAAAAGGAAACACTCACTGAAATAATAAAATATATAATATGTTAGGTATAATGATAGAGGTATACACAATGTTCTCTGTGTCATCAAGAATGAGAACCTAGTAATAGCAACTAATACCTACCTAATACTAAATGTGTTCCATGTACTGTTCTAACTTCTTTACAATTATATTCACATTTATGACATACAGTTATTGGGTCAAGAATAGATATATGTGAAATAAATGAGAATCTCAGGACTCTTTCTTATAAGACCAGGAGAGAATAGAATCTCTTTCTTGGCAAATCTTGGTGTACATAGAGTATACCTATTTTGACATGTAAGAGAAAAAGCCTGAGAAGAAAGCCTGTCTGAAGCTGATAGAGCTGAGGGAAATTGGAGTGAATTCACAGACCTGAAGCCACTGAAGTAAGCTAACTGTGAATCTTGCTCTATTTCTAGACTTTCAATTACTTGAACCAATACATTCCCTTTTTAAGTGAGATTGAGCGAGGTTTTCTAAGACTTGTTACTTGAGTGGAAAAGGACAATTGGTTTAAATACCATGATCTTTTCATGTGATTTTCAAAGCCCTCCCAACTTTACACATTTCTCCTTCCCCTAATAAATTCCAACCCACCTACTAAGATTGAACTCAACTCTAATAACCTATATTAAGCCTTTCATGATCTCTCCAGTCAGAAGTAATTAATTACCTCTTTTCCTTCCATTGTATCTAGTGGCACTGATTTAACTGTCTTGTATTTTAGTTAGCTGTTTTTCATAAGAATTCCCTTACTGGCGTTGTGATTAGAAAGATGAGGTTCAAATGTCAATTTCTCGAGTTATTAGGTGGAAGTTCATTAAACTTATCTGACTTAGAACTTCTTCATATCTGTAAAATAGTGATAATAAAAATTAAATTATAAGATTAAATAGGATGAAATTAGATAACACATATGTTATGGATTGAATTGTGTCTCCCACAAAAATATATATTAAAATTCTAACTCCCAATAGCTCAAAATGTGACTTTATTTGGAAGTGGAGTCATTGAAGATGTAACTGGTTAAGAAGATATCATACTGGAGTAGAGTGGGCCTCTAGTCAAATATGATTGGTTTCATTATAAGGTGACAGACATGTGAGGAAAGAGAGACACGCAAGGAGAACACCATGTGACAACGGAGGCATAAATTGGAGTTACGCAGTTGCGAGCCAAAGATCAGCAGAGATTGCCTGCAAACTACCAGAAGATAGGATGAGACAAGTAAGGATTTCAGAGGGAGTATGGCCTTTGTAATGTGACAGGAAATTGGTCCCGATCCAGACCCAGAGAGAGAGTTATTGGATTTCACACAAGAAAGAATTCAGGGCGAGTCTGCAGTGCAAAGTAAACGTAAGTATTAAAAAAAGTAAAGTAGTGAAATTACAGCTACTCTATAGAGAGCGTAGGGTGTTCCCAAGAGTAAGAAGACCCACTACCACCTGTATTTTCTACTTTTAGACTTCAGAACTATGAGACAATAAATTTCTGTTATTTTTAGCCACCCAATCTGTGGTACTTTGTTAAGATAGCCCTAAGAAACGAATACAGCATGGAACATACTGCTTATTGTTGAGCAAAAAGTTAAACAACAGTGAGTTTATCTGAAACTTACTAGGTAGGCAATAAATACCAGCTAAATTTTAAAAGATTTTATTGATCTCTATATTGTTCTCAGTACCTAACACCCACACATAAACACACATGCGTACACACACATTTATTATATAGTATTTATGTGTATACTGTATTCATATAAATATACACTAAATATACTGTATATATTTGTGTAACATGTATTTATTTTCTTATTTATCTGTATAACAGTTTTTCAATGTATATTAAGATCAACATTGTCCTTTCAGGTCAAGGCTGCATGAACGTCTCTCCCCACCTCTTCTCTTTCTGATACATTGATACTCATGGTCTACCAGTCTTCCATAAGAATAGCAACATGACAGCAATGACATCTATTTCTTCATGACTCTACACCCGTTTTATCTTGACACTTGTAGAAGAAAGTTGGCATCACTGAACATTACCAGGATTTATTTAATAAATGTGCCAGCAGCTAACAAATTTAAAAAGACAAATTAAAACTTTAAGTTAGGGCAGTCAGTTTAAGTGTCACAGGACTCAATGTTCTCATGCCCTAACAGATTGTAATTATTTCATTTTGTTAATTGTTGGAGGTGTATGAATTGTGGAAGAACATTTTGAACTGTATTAAATCATATTTAAAGTGTACTGTGCATTTAGCCTGCATATAGTATAATTTATTTTGAATGTCCAGTATTAAAGAAAATCTTTTAAAGAAGACTGATAATAGAACTATGTCCTTCCTTTGAACTCAGGCCCAGATTCATACTGGACCATACACCATTAAATTTCATGAGTCTCAAGCCTTTGGACTCAAACTAAAACTATACCATTGGCTCTCTTGGGTCTCCAGCTTTCCAACTGCAGAACATGGGAGTTCTGAGCCTCCATAACCACATAATCCAACCCCTTATAGTAAATATCTTTGTATATATGTATCCTATTGGTTTTGTTTCTCTGGGAAACCCAAACTTACATACACTATATGAATATTATTTATGAAATTCCTTTCTTGCCTCAGTTTTTTCAAATGGAAAGCTTTTGATCTGAATTACTTAAGCATGTGAAGCTGTATCCACTAGTGAATTCAGGTATATATTCTGGATATGAGGAAATGTGAATTCTGAGTACTCTATAAATTCTGGCACCTGAAGTTATATAGATCATATACACTGGAGTCCTAAATTGTGCACCAAACCATTTATATATGGCTGTCTCAAGCTGTAACCACTGATATAACAAACCATATATTGCGCAGCAGCAACTGGAGCCTTGAACACTGTATGCATAGTTTAAAGAGGTACATTTTGCCTGCTTTGAAGTAATGTCTGAAGTTGTATACACTGAAAGCATGTAATCTGAAATCTTGCACATTGAACACATTGCCATCTCAGGCTCTACCTTGAAATATTATTAGCCTTGTTTATTTTTGCTTTTTTTAAACACTAGCATCTAAAGCTATGTAGACAGAGCTTTCAATCTTTATTAATTTTTTTCCCTTTCATCCAGAGGCATAGTTTTAAGGGCCTATATTTAGGCATACTCACATGTGTAGGTCAACAGTCTGGGTTTTATTTCATTACTGACTTTTAAACATCTGCAATTTTCCATAGCTTATTAGCTTAGTTGGGTAGTGTCTGATGTTAACATGATCAACGTTGTGCATTCCATGTCACTATGAAAATGATTTCTGGACCTTCTTCCTTGTGTTTCTTCCTTCCTTTCTCTCATAATTGTATCTACTCAGACAAGTTTTCTCATTAGTATATGCCCAGGTACTAAAAAGGAATCTGGCAAAAAATATGACTACGTATGCAGAAATTAACAGAACTACTGCTAAAAATCTATAAAGAGTAATCAAATTTCCTATTTCAGTTCAGTTCAGAAAGCCTACAATGAGAACTGGGTGATGTGCTATCAAAGGACACAAAAATTAATCGTGTCCAAGTTATCCAAAATTTGCTTGTCAGACAAACAACTATAAAGAAGGCCATAAGACCAGTTAGACTATTACAAGTACTATAGTGACTTAGTAAAGCCAGTTGCTTAAGATCATTTAGATTAAAGCTATAAATATTTTGGGGGATGAGTGAAGTAGCACGTAGATAAGGGCCCTTTGACAGGTCTTTGAGGATGCTCTGGACCTGGATAAGAAGTGGTATATCAGTCAAAGCTCTTGGTCACAAGTCAAATTACCTCCTAGAGTTTACAAATTTAGCAAGTCTGGATAGGATGTACTTATACTAATTAATTAGTCAGTCTATTTGTCAATTAATTAATTATTTATTACTTTTGCTAGTCTAGCAATCTTAGAAGGGGTATTTAGATGTAGGACAGGGAAAACTATGGCAAATGACCATTGACACACAAAATATTAAGCACAGGCTTTAAATAACTTTAAAAATGAGACTATCAATATAGTTTTCATAAAATTCAAATTTCAGTGAAATCTCATGTATAACTTTAAAAAGAATCATAAGATAACTTGTATATTTATGTGACCCTAGAGTTTTCTGCTCATTTGTATATTTAAAGATAAACTACATAGGGTTTTCTAAAAATAGGGTTCTCTAGTCTTCAAAATGAAAGCGCAAGAAATACTAAGTTTCTAAGTTTAGTACTGTTTTTCTGAAACTGTGTGGCACACTAAAAAGATCTGTGTGTGAAGTTCTACAAACACTCACTACCCTACAAGAAATAACTGACATCGAATCTGAAGAACTTATATTCACAGTTTCACAAATCATGTAAGAATAGTCCTTGGGGAAATACTAGATCTTTGTTGAATAATTCTGATAACTTGAATTTCAATCAGATATCAATTTCCTGCCAAAGAATTGTCTCTATTATCTAATATAGTTACTTCCCTGGCAAAACCTATTAGATTTAAAAGGTCAAAATTTTGGATGCTTCTGCTTTTATTTAATAAGTATTTAAATGGGCTGCTATCTATTGAAACTTATTTTAAAAGGGTACATAGACATTTTATTCCTACAGCTATTAGAGTTACTTTCATAAATATCAGTTTATTTCCTCATAGAGGACATTTGAACTTCTGCATTATAGCACTGTTATACTGACCAGCCAAGCTCTGAAGAACTGCTCTTGAAATGTCCCCCAAATAGTGTGTGGGGAAAAAACAATCAATCCAAAAACATCTTTATTAAGAAATTCTGTAGTAAGAAATTACTCTTTTGAGTATTACACATTTCACCTCTCAAATAATTAACACCACATATTATCCTAAAAAGAACAGTACCCTGGACTTTATTATATCCCAGGATTTAGGATTGGAATTTGTGATAACAGATATTAAGTCATAGAAACAGTATCTGTAGATAGAAAAGAATAGGTATGTGAAATGAAAATGTGTAAAGCACAAGCATGATATCCACATAGAGGAAGTCACAGAGAAAATGAATCAAGATAACAGTATTATTGTGAGGCACAGAGATACAAGAAAGGCCTCATCAGCAAATATAATCTGTAAAGGTTAAGAATTTTAATTTTCTTCAACAGTAAATAGCACTGTCACATTCCAGAAAACAGTGAATGACCTTGGTAAGCATGCAGTGTCCATGTGAAAAGAAGGAAGTAGTGAAATTAGTTGTGAGGTGAAGCTGTGAGGGTAGACAAACAGGTGGATAAAAAATTTTGAGCACAACCTATATTTATATAATATGATAAAAATGAAGAGTCATTATAAATGCTTTGCAAAGACGGGCCTGATAAAATGAAGATTGTTCTAATACCTGAGCAGAAGTTAGATTAAACTAGAATTAGCTAATTTTTCAGTTTGGTTGGGAGAGGCCTATAGTTGACTTTTGAAATGAAAGATTTGGGAGAATGAATAGGTAATATTTTAGCATACATTACTTCTGAGCTGAACCTTAAGAAAAAAACAGAATAGCAGTGTCAAGAGGTTACAGTATCTCTGGAATACATTTAGGTTGCTATTTCTTCCAGTAAGGTCCTCAGCTACAGTCCACCCAATCAACCCTCACAGTGTTGTCCATAAAACTACAGACAAGTACTTTGGGAAACTATTAATAATGACCATGGAAGCAGGCAGGACTCATTTAAGAGGCAAACTCAACATAATTTGGTAAATTAGAGAAAAATAAGTAAATTAGTAAGCATAGAGGATGAGAGTGTGGTGGTGAGATTTATGTTACTGTATTATGTTACTGTAGACAATATTGAGAAAATAGTTGTTTTGTAAATACAAATGACGAGTTTATAGTCACCATATACTTCAAAGTACTTATTTTATATGTTTCCTAAGTACACATTTTGCTATTGCTATTGATTCATTGTTCTATTTGATTTTTTTGCTGTGATTTCTAATGACAGTTGGAAATAAAGTGCTGTGCATACTTGAAAATGTGTGGGATTACAAAACAGTCAAGGACCCCGGGTCCAGTTACAGCTCCCAAATTAATCCTCTGAAACTTTAGCCAAGGCACTCTCCCTCTCTTTGCCCAGATTTGCCATTTATTGAAATTAGGTATAACATTTGGTGGTCACTTAACACATACAAATGAGTAATGGCACTTTTGAGCCTGACAAGATTGTAAGCAGATTTTTACTCTATGGGTTTATATTTGTGCTACATTTCCATTAAAGCTCCCTTTCCTCAGTATCCTTCCAAGTTTTGCTCATGTGAGCTTCTCAGTGAGGACTTCCCTGAGCAACTCTGCTGAAAATTTGTTCCTACTCCTCTCCACCCTCATCCTTCCTCATGCTTGCCTTTTCTCCACACTTCTTACACATGATGTAACTTACATACATACTTTATATGTTTGTACAACACAGAATATTACATGAATGATATACCTGGAATTATGCAAAAGGAATGCAGTGTCATGATTTGAAGGTTAGCCACAATGACAAATTGAACTCAGATTAAAAATACTTTTATAGAGTGTATTGTTAAACCAGCAATATAAAAGATAGCCATATGCAGGGGAATAAGTCATTGACTTCTTACCTCCTTCCAGTGACATAAATGGAATTCAGTTCATCTTGGTGGCATATAAAGAATAAGAAATCTAAAAGTCAGAATAGCCGTGAACTGGGGCTTGTCTATATACAGAAGTGATCCTGAAGGACTTCTCATAAAAAAGACATGAACTAACTTAGAAAAAAAAAAAAAAGGATGTAAGATATTTTGAAAAGAGATAGTATTGGACCTGCATATAACCTGACACCTATTAAAATATTCATGGAATATTAAAAAGACAAAAACTTTCACAAACTCATAAATGTAAGAGTTTTCAACCTTAGCACTACTGACATTTGGGCTGGAAAATTATTTGTGGTGAGATGCCATCTGTTCATTCTAGGATGTTTGGCAGCATCCCTAGTCTTTACCCAGTAGATGTCAGTAACACTCTCCCTCCACCATTCTCTGCACAGAAGTCACATTAACCAATAGTGTCTTCAGGCATTCCCAAATATCTCCTAGGAAGCAAAAAATCACCTCTGGTTGAGAACCCTTGCCCCATAGCCATAAAAGCAAACAGAGAGTTCCTTATAACAAGCAGATGCAAGCAAAGTAAAAATCTACAAAGCATGAAAAAGGGAAGTAAATCTACAACACTTGGATGGAAATACCGGTCTGAAATGGTAATAAGCATTACAGCTTTAAATTTTTCTAGTAAATATAAATTAAATATAACATTTACCTTTAGGAGAGAAAGAAGATACCAAGAAAGTAATAGTAACTAATATTATAATAAAATTAATATCAAATACATAATTAAAAGAAATACTACTCAGTGGGATGAGTAAGCTAATCTTACAGTAAAAAAAGTTAACTTCACAAGCCCTTGTACATGTAGGAATGTAGCATAAATCAAAACATTTTAAAAATATGAGAAGACATTGGCAAATATAGATGAAAAAGGGAAAGTTAACACATGGTACTCTGTATCTGATAGAAAAATATTACAACTTGTGGCTGAGGCAGGGAAATCGCTTTAACCCAGGAGGCAGAGGTTGCAGTGAGCCCAGACTGTACCACTGCACTCCAGTGTGGGTGACAGAGTAAGACTCTGTCTCAAAGTAAAAAGAAAAATATTAAAACTTGTTATTAACAGAAACCATAGAACAATGAAAGTTGAATTGATATTTTAAAACTTTTTCTACAAATAAAGATTGCAAGATTTTTCAATGCTCCAAATATTAATATAATTTACCAAAATTGACTTAAAGTTGGAGAAAAAAGAAATCTAAAATAAATGCGTGTTTGTGCTCACACAATTATATGTGTACATTACAACCATAAAGATCACAATCTTTAAAAACACCAAGTAAACTTAAAACGTAATAGCAAAGACAGAAATAATGTATCAAAACAGAGAAGACACAAACAAGACTCCAACTATTTTGAAATTTCAGCAAGACAAAACATAATACCAAATGAAAAGTCTGCAAAACAAATAATAGTAAAAGTGACTATTGTTTAACATACCTTCACTGCCTATATATCACATGCTAAGTATTACATATAAATTTATTTGATCTGCAAAATCACCAAGTGAAGTCAGGTCTCTCAATGCTGCCATATTACAGAAGGCTGACATTTACCAAAATGGGGAAATAAAAAAACAGCACATTTGGTCTGTGTGTGGTTGGGGGAATGGATGAGTTCAGGGAGAAAGAATCAGAGATTTCTCTGAGATGTGCTACATTTAAAGTACCAGTGCATTTGCACCGGTTTCTCCTTTATCCTGGAGAACTTTTCTCCCAGATTTGCATATTACTCACATCCATATTTTAGTCACCTCCTCATAGGGGCTGTACTGAACACCTTATTAAAAACAGCACCTCTTGCCACCCTCTTACATGACTTCATTTTTCTGTATGTGTATAGTGTTCTAAGCAATTGAGGCAGGGCGTATATCTGATCCATCTTTTATGCCCAGCACCTATTATAGTGTATAAATATTACTGAGTAAATATTATTATTTACCTAATTAATTAATGAATAGAGGATGTGAAAGAACATTCAAGAAGAGAATACTGGTAAAATCAGGAAATCAAATTGTGGATGTTAGTGCTGCCTGTGATTCCACAATCCCAGACATGATCTAGCTTTCTGAGGTGAGTGGCTCGGGGCCATGCATTTGGTGATTTTATGTGGATAATTAGAGCCAAGAGAGGGTCGAGGGAGAAGTCAGAGTTTTAGCAAGCATCATGCAACAATTAGCCAACCCCACAAAAGTAGGGATTTCAAGTTCTATTTGTTGGACACAAATTTTGGTCTCAATGCTGTACTAACTGAAAAGATTTTTAATGTGATATGGTATAAGATTATGATTCTTCATAATCTGCTGCTTCCAGAAAGCTGTAACATTCAACACTAAAAATAATTTTTTTCCGTAGCAAAAAAAAAAGGTTGATATCCATCTAAGGAAAAAATCTGTTATTGTTTTAACTTATCTTAAATTATATGTATTTTTTGCAGCAAGGACACAATGGCTTTTAGAGATGTGACTTAAATCCAGCAGTAGAAAACATCCTTTGACTCTGAAGCTCACTGACTTTCTTATTATTTCCTCTTATTAATATATCATTCACTGCTCTCCATTTTTAGCCTTCTGGTTGTTTTCCGCAGATGAGTTCTATTTTAATTCTTTTTACTCAAATCAGCTCATGCCTTAATGAAACCCAGAGGAATATTTAGTCCATTGTTGCTGTATAGAACAGTGATCTGGTTAACTTTGAATCAGATTAAATGTTATTATTTAATCCCAAAGAGTAGAAATTTAACTCTTTGTTACTACTACATTATATATTACTATATATTAATGACACCTGATACTGATACAATCACCTTAATAGGAATTTCATGCAGTAGTTTTCATTTTTAAATTTGTTCTTTTACCCTTATTACACGGAATGATTGGTCTTTGCTCTTCTCATGAAAAGTTTTCTTCCATGTGTTTCCTCAGTATTTATTTGAGTGCTTTATTTGTTTCCAGAACGTATTTATTGTTGCTTCCTGATTTTATGTGTCTTCTCCTTTCTTATATTTTGTTTTATGGAATTTATATTTAAAACATAATAAATCTTATCTATTATGTCTCTGGCATATAATACATTGTTTTGTTAATATTATTGCTGGAAAATATTAAGTCATAATGTGACAAAGATGGCTGATATAAGCATTAGGAATCCTTCACTTAAAAACTATTTCTAATTTGTATTTACTGCTATGATATGAGTCTGCGAGATTATCTCAATGTCTGCATTTTACATTAAAAAAATAGATTCAAACAAGAAATTATATATTTTAAGCCAAATAGTCTCAGAATATGGATTTGAATGTCATTTTATTTTTGATATGATTCTCTTATCCTACCTATTGCCTTTTATTCTATACCACCAGATCAAAACAAACCATTCATCACCACCATCAAATCACACCTACATATATGTATACACATATTCACTAAGAATGAGCTACCCCTCATCTTCTGGCTGTAACTTTCAATCAAGACTCGATAATGAGAGATGCTTGGAAATTTTATTCTCTTTTCACTTGGACCTCAGTATAGCTAAATAATTTCTATGGTGGGATGCATATGTTTGAAATTTGTTCAACTCTTTTAGCTGGAATAAAATTGCTTCAGAATCTGTTAGCCAAAATAATCTTTCAGCAAAATAAACATAGTGAAGAATGAAAGGAAAAATTTCATTATAATTGGAAGTGGTGACAAGAACTGAAAGACCTATATATATGATTTTCATTTTCTTCATATGTTCATACGTAGGAGTCAAAAGCAAGAACTTCAACAGGATGCTCTCAGATACTTTAAGTGTCCCTGAATGTTGCACTCCATAGTTGTTCCCTGGGGAGCTAATGAACTTATTACCCCCTGGGACCTCCTTTACTCAAAATATTTCCTAGGGATTTTGGATATAGCTTGGTCCTTGGACTCAAAAGTGACTTCTGAACACTCATGATGTGACAGTGACATAATATTTAACCTTACTGAGCTCCAGTTTCTTCATATATACAGACAGACCTTAAAGTATTTTCATAATAATTAAGTCAGATAAATTATGAGAAATCTCAAGTACATAGTAAAAGTTTCATACTGCAAAAGAAAATATTCTTGTTTTAGTGGACATTCTACATAATGCAGAATGGTAATATGCAATGTGGCAAATCAGTAGTTTTCACTACACTGGGCATGGAAATGATGTTGTCAATAGATGCTTTAAATGAAGAGTATACCATCATAGATTATTTAAGGGCTATTCCTATAAGATGTGGCCAGCTTAGCTACTGCCTCATAAGATAGAATTTACCTTGAGCTATGATTTTATCAGGGTGGTACAAAATTCTGATCTGAGAATCACCCTGAGAATTCCTCTCTCAGGGTGATGACAGATGTTATGCTTACAAAAAGTTATGTGTAGTTTTGTGAATTCACAAATTTCTAGTCAGTGTGGAAAGTCAGCTTAACATCAAAATGTCCCTTAGCAAACTTCAAATCACCATGAGGTCAGCTAGTTTTATAATTTGAACATTAATGATATCAAAATATGAGTGCCTCCACCATTGTCCTTTCAAAGGACCAGGATGACCATCCCAACTGTCAGGAAAAACGGCTGAAAGTTAAATCCAACATCTTGATCCAAACATCTGACCCAAATCTCTCACATTAGTTATAATCATCTGGAGAAACATTTTTTCCTGCTTTGTCACTGCCACTAAACAATGAGTAATAAACTAAAACAAATACCAGTTTTAAAAGAGAGCTAAAAATGTTTTGGGGGTTTCAGAATCTTATAAACAAAACTCACAAGAGAAGAATATTTTCTAAAGAAATAAAATATTAAAATACAATGGGAATGTAACCACTAACAAGAGATAATGCATTTGAAAATGCATAATATCTACCTAAAAGTGACAATTATTTTTTAAAATGTTTTTTTAGTAAGTGGTAAAAGATTTTGATATTTCAAATAGAAAATTCAGGTTACACAATCATTTCAACTTTTTAAATCATTTAGTTAATGAGGAAATAGAATGATTACTCAAAGAGGAATTAAAAGCAAAATTACTATACTGATATGTAAAGAAAATCTTGAAAGGGAATTCATAAAATTCACTGTAATTAGCTATTCTGTCAAAAATTGTAAATGATCATTTATATTTATATTACAGATGTAATTTTTAACTCTGATGTGATGTAATACCAGTATTTAAAGTTACTTCTTTATATTATGCTGTATTATGTTGCATATGAAAAAACAAAGTAAGTAAATAGGACTAAACAGAGAAGTTGGGCAAAACACCTACATATTTTATTTTCCACACAGGGAGACTGACTGTTCTAAACTTTGCAGTGCGATACACACACACACACACACACACACACACACACACATACCCACACACACACAGACATATATACACACACACACACACATATATATACTGTTATATATCAGTGATACTTTAGTATTTTAGTTTTGGAATGACAGGTCATGAACTGAATCTTTAAGGCAGGGGACAGGGGACATGGGACCTAGGTGACACATTTTCTCTTTTACATTACCATTAAGAGTAAGATAGCAGGAAGTGCAAAATGATAATGTAGCAATGTAACATTAAAGCACATGAGCAGAGAGACCTATGCTATCATACTTTACACTACTAAAGAATATTTAAGGAAAGAAAGGAGGGGCACAGGAAATCAAGAAGAATGTATAAATGAAACCACTTTCCTTCAGGAGTAGTATCATTAATCAACCATAATATCCCGATATAACTTGTGCTGGCCTCTTTTTCCTTATATATGTGATGAGAGCCTTAGATAATAGGAAAAAAGTAAATGTTTTGTGAACACTCACTAAGTACCAGGCACTATTTATTATAATGCATTCATTCAATCGCTCTTCAAAACAAACATCTTCATTTTGCACACAGTACAATGAAAAGCGAAGTAGTTTTCTTAAGGTCGTAGAGCTAGGAAGTGTAGGGGACAGGCCTTGGAGCTCGGCAGTGTGACTTGAAAGCCTATGCTTGGCCACTACGCAATGTAGACAGTTTCTTAGGTTTGTTTCTCATCTGTGTGCCAATACTTCCATGATCCTGAAGAAAAGTTATGATACACATTTTATACTGGTGATCTTTACACTTGGAAACAAAGGAGATTAATGAGAAATTACATAAATGTTATTATTTATTTTTACAAATGCTTTCCAGGTGGTCACAATATGCATACATATGTTAGACACTGATGACCTCTGAAACTCTAGAATATAGATCATGTTATTTATATACATTAATGCATACCCTTGGCCTAAGCATACCAAAATACATTAATTTGTGCTAACATTAACTATTTAATTTCACATCCATTCCTACAAATTCAAAGTAAAAATAATGAATGCAATTCTGAAAACTATAAAATAGTCACATTTATAAGAAACCAGTAATCAGATACCTGTTTAGATCTCTGACACATTTCACAATTAAATGCTTTTTCAATATTGAGTTGTATTTTCCTTGTCTATAAAATGTAATAGAGGAAGCCAACTCTTCTGTTTCTATTTTTTCAGTTCTTAAAAACAAAACAAAGCATAAAGTATGTTTTACTCAACTTCAAGTTACCTATTGTATGCCACTGGTCTTTAAGAATGTATTAACAAAACCATATTCAGTATATCCTAATGTCTCACTGTCAACTCATTAGTGGCTTAGAATGAACAAAATCTGAAAAGAAAAAACAACACATTCACTTATAACTTCAATTTAGCTAGCTATTGTTTGACACTAGTCTAAAATAATGTAGTAAAAAATATAGTCAGAGAATTTCTTTATTTTGTTCTCAAGTCATTAGCTGCATTAAATGATACCCTGTGCCCAAGCATCTATTTGAGCCATTGGTTATCCATAGGGCCTTTTGTTTTAGCCAAAGTATTTTGATGTTATTATGTAAGTGAGTGTATTTGTGGACAATAAGGAGGAAAGTGAGTGAAACAGAGTGCAGAGTGGGTAGGGTAGCACCTGTTTCCATCCAGAACCTTAGACAAGGCTGGAGCCTCAGTTTGAAGCAAAAACATATAATAAATAAGTATAGTTTAGGACAGGGTGTTTTCTGGGGACAAGTTTTGCTGTACATGCCAAATGACAAAGAATGGCATGAAGTTAGGGGATATTATTTTGTTCTATTTTGACTTTGACACCAACATTGCTCAGTAACTTCCAGGTGAGCAGCAGATGGCAATGTCAACCATGAGGTAATTTCAAAGTTTTTACAGTAAGGAATTATTGTATTAGCACCTAAGATGAACAGGAAGAACATGGCAGATGCATTCTGTGGGGGGAAGTGAGAATAACCAATTGATTGCTGTGTGATCTCATAAGGCATCCTTTCGGCACTTTCAGAAATAGACATGAGGAGATGTCTATTCATTAGACGATGAAGATTTTAATTGCCTACATATGCCAGTGAGAAAAGTAAAATGCATATTAGAAAATTGACACTAATGTGACTTCATTTGATTTCACTGGGTGTTGAGGTCTCAGAGCACTGAAGTTTCACTTATTTTAAATCAGTTGATAGACACCTCAAGAGTCACATTTATATTTTGAGGTATGTAACAGAAGTAAATTGGGCATTTGTTATCAGTTTGAATTGATAAATACAATATCTTAAAGTAATTGTTATCATTCTATGATTGAGATAGTTATTACTCATTTCTCTTTCATCTTGACATAATGGCTAACTAAGCAATGACTGTAATATCCCAGTTTCTTCTCATCTTTCTTACCAAATATCTTGGGCAGAGTGAGATGTTATGTTAGTGTACCTGAATATGCTTTGCAAATGTATAGTGTATCATAAAAGGGAAAAGAAAACATATTTTTCACCATTCATTCATTCATTTTCAGGGAAAATATACCAATATATAGCAATAGGCCATTTTGTCATTTGTGCACGCATGTTGCCTATGTGTAGGTGCTGTGGAGATCAAGTTTGTGTCTAATTTTTTTTATGTTTGAGACCCCTGATTACTATTATATTGGATGTGATGCCTTTTAAATATGTGATACAAAATGTGATTGTATGGAAATTGTTAAGAGAATTTTTTAGTTTCCAAAATTCCTGACAAGATTCTAATTATTATAACTTTTAAATCAAAACATTATGAGTTTAAATTATCTTAGCTTTGTCCTTCATTCTATAGTTGTACAATGTAATCATGTAATTTTAGCTAAATTATGCTCTTTTGGCTAAGTTACGTAATTGTGACCTTTTGAAGTCTTCATAACTACAAAAATTCCTGAGAGAGATTTTATCTAAATTATAGATAGTTGGGCTCCCATTTAATTGTTGATCATATCTTTATTTCTATTATTTAATATTTGCTAATTATTGTCAAGATACTATTCTCAATCTGTTATATATATTTTCTTATAATAATTGAAATCTCCTTTCTTAAGTAACTGTCTTTGATGGAGTTGGTTCATATTCAATGATAATATGTAGTTAATATGTTTTCTAGACTCCAGGAACCCAATGTTACATAAAAACAGACATAGCTCATGTCCTCATAGAGCTTATACCTGAGTAGGGATAGGAAGACATTAACTAAAATATAAAGTCTGAGAAATGTTAAAATAAAGAAGCACAGGGCTATGAAAATATAAGGGGTTGGATCTAGTGATAAGTGAGGTAAAATATGTTTGAGTAAAATTAAGTAAGAAAAGTTAACATTAAAACTCATTATAAATAGAGAAAATGGCAGTTATAATGGAAGTGGGCTGATACAAAGTGTGTATTATGAACAGCAAAAATCTTAACGTGGCTTAAGCCTAAAGAGCAAAGAGGAACAAAGCACAAGAGCTTGGAGTAAGGGCAAGTATAAATGAGGGCCACAGAGTATAAATTGGGCCATGCTAGATTTTCTATGCTTTTCCATGTACTTTGGACTTTCAGACTTTCAGAGCAATGGGACACAATTTAGCATTTTTTTTTGTCAGAAAATCCATACTTTTAGATGCAAGGAGAAATTTTAGGAGACAGTTATAACAAACTAGTTAAAAGACAATGGTTTATAACTTCAGTGACATGGTGGATAGAAACTGATAGAATTAAAGGATGCTGACATAATAAAGTTAGTAAGTCTGGATAAGGAGTAAAGGAACTATGGACTTTTTAATGTATAAGATGGAATATGTGTTGATGGTATTCACTAAAACATGTAACACTGGAAGATAATACATTTGATGGGAGCAGGATCGAGGAGTTTGGTAACAGTTGATTTTGGACAGCTTAAATTTGAAGTCTTTATTTAAGTTTTTAAATTTAACTCACAGGTAAAATTGTGTGCAATTATTGTGTTCAACATGATATTTTGAAGTATATATACATTGAAGAGTGACTAAATCTAGATAATTCACATCTGCACGATCTCCCATAGTTATTATTTTTGTGGTGAGAAAACTTTAACAGTCACTCTCTTGGCATTTAAAAAAATACAAAGAAGTCTTTCTAGACATATCAAAAATGTGGTCTGGTAAAAATAAGTGGGAGAGGTTTCAAATATGTGGTTGACTATACTGATTTGAAACTAAAAAAAGGTATCTAGAAGGGAGATACAGATTTTTATATAGATGAATACATCATTTTCATATAAATAATTTTCAAAGAGATGATAACTGAAGCTGTGCTCAATACTGAGAACAACAGTTAGAAAATATGAAATGAGAAGAAAATAAGCCTAAGGAAGAGACTTGAGGAACTCTTGCAATGATTTTTTATAACAGAGACTAAAATGAAAGTTCAGAGGGGATGTATAATTAAATTTAAAAAAAAAAGATGTTTTAGAAGACATGGTAAATACTGTCAGATGCTGCTGAGATACAAAATATGTTCAGGATTGAAAATATGTCAGTTGAATGTTAAGCATAGAGATAATTTGTGTCCCTTATGGGAACTTTTTATTGAAATGATCAAGTCAAAATTGAGATCATGGTTAATTTTGGAATAAATAAGAAAATATATGGATGTAATAATTATATAAAGTTGTTTTCTGGAAATTTGGTTCTAAAGTAAATTTAGAAAGTGCTTTGTATATTTGGTTGATGAAATTAAAATGAGTTGAGCATATGCCAAAGTGAATGGGAAATATTCAGGTGAAAAGAAAAGTTAACTGATTATATAAAGTTTCTGAGAAGAGGGAGGATTTACATTAGATAGGAGGAAACTTCCTTTATTTTATAGTAGCAGAAGAAGAGATGATAAAAAGTTTTGTATGTTTGGATCCTGAGGATTTGCAAATCTTTGAGTAAGCATCTTTCTTACAATATTCTATTATGCATACTTCAATAATATCACTAGTAAGAATATACAGTATAGATCTTCCACATAATTTGAAGTCATTCTACCTAGATTTATATAGATTAGAGAAAACTACACTTGGTCCTGAAATTAAAACAATGAATTTTGTCCAGCATTAAAATACATATTTTAAATAAATATATTAAAAAGAGGAAAATGAAAATATAGGTAGGTGGAGTGCAAATACTAAAAGTAAATATTGCCTCAACTTTCAGTAATATATGTATTTGTTAAAGAGGGGGGTTAAAATGTAAAATTATTTCTTATTTGTGAGTCACGGGCAAAAATTATTTGACTGGGTGGTTCCACAATCAATATATTACCTTTAATAATTTGTTTCCTGTGAATGTGAATTATGGTGCCAATGATATCTTATTCTTTTGTAATTTTTAAAATTTTCTAGGCAAATTGTCTACATAATCCTAGTAGAGAAACAAATTCTATAAGTCAAATCAAATATTATCCAGTAACATCATTATTTAAGCTAAGAGTTCTAAAAGATCGCTCTGTTAAAATCTTTTGAAGTCAGTAACAAATCTTTTATTTCTGAAAGCCTTTTCTCATCCAACATGATGCAATTTTAATATATGTATCTGTGGTTTGCTAAGATGTTAGAATAAAAGAAGAGTTCATCTCCTTTAGTTGGTCTGTAGAGGAAGTTTCTCTTGTACACTCAAACCCATAAGCTTATTAATCATCCGAAGGTTTTTGTCAAAAGGAGTGTGTGGTTTAATGATGCAATTATGTCCATGGATATCTGGGTTCTGTTTTCAGTTTTCTGCCTAGATTATGTTCGGTGACTTAGGGAGTCATTTAACTTAGGGTAGTTTTATTTTGTATGTTAATCCTATTTACAGATTATTCCAATGATAGAAAATTATGTTATACTAGTTAAGCAATGACTGAATAAAATTTCTATGACTCTGGAAGGAATTCCTGAGGATAATGAACAATGCTTGTTGGTTTTAGATGTATTAACTATTAACATATGGCGTAATCACATTTCTTTGTTTTTTCATTTTTAATTTCCGTGGGTATACAGGTCTATATATTTATGGGGTACATGAGATGTTTTGATACAGGCATGCAATGTGTAATAACTGCATCATAGAAAACTGGGGTATCTATCCCCTCACGTATTTATCCTTTGTGTTACAAACAATCCAATTATACTTTTTTTAGTTTTTAAAAAATAGCTATAGTCCCCCTGTTGTGCTATAAAATTCTAGGTATTGTTCATTCTTTCTAACTATTTCTTTTGTACCCGTTAACCAACCTCACCTCCCCCGCAATTCTCAATACATTTCCCAGACTCTAGTAACCATCCTTCTACTCTATGTGTGTTCAATTGTTTTCATTTTTAGATCCTACAAATAAGTGAGAATATTTGATGTTTGTCTTTCTTTTCCTGGCTTATTTCACTTAACGTAATGTCCTTCAGGTCCATCCATGTTGTCGTAAATAACAGGATCTCCTTTTTTATGGCCGAATAGTACTCCTTTCATTGTATATAAGTACCACATTTCTTTTAACCATTTATCTGTTGGTGAACACTTAGGTTGCTTCCAAATCTTAGCTATTGTGAAAAGTACTTCAATAAACATAAGAGTGCAGATAGGTCTTTGATGTACTGATTTCTTTTCTTTGAGGCATATACCCAGCAATGGGATTGCTGGATCATATGGTAGCTCTATTTTTAATTTTTTGATGAACCTCCAAATTGTTCTCCATAGTGGTTGCAGGAATTTACATTTCCACCAATGGACTACAAGGGTTCCCTTTTCTCCACATTCTCTCCAGTATTTATTATTGCCTATCTTTTGGATAGATATTTCCTAATGTACTATAACTACAGAATAATTTCTGCTCCTTTTTAAACTCCTACACATTCAACTCTTTCTAGATAAATTGATTCACATCATATGTGATTGCCATGAAAACTTCTAATTGCTGGCTTATAGAACTGGTTCCAAATCTCTATATGATATGGAATGTGAATATATATATATATTTTATATGTTAAATATAAATATATATATATATATATATATATTTACAAATACTTACAAATCCCTCATGACTAAGATGCTCAGGGGTTTTAAGTGACCAATGTAGAAATCAAAGTAGGATAGTTGAAATGTTACTTGCAAAACAAATAGATGAAGGGTTTTGAGCTTAGCAAGTATATATGGACTGGCAGCTCCCAAATTCATTTGATTTTGTTTTCTTTGAAGAGTATACGTGAACACTGCTCAGTTGGATGCCCTCTAATAAATACCAGAAAGAATGTCCTTTGGAGTTCTGTGACTGCATATTGAGTCCTAAGAATGTAAATTTTATAAAATTATTAATAATCAATGAAGAAAAATGCTGCAAAATTGTTGCTACAATATAACAAATTTAGACTGATTATTTAGCCAGGATATTGAAATGAGAATTCTATTGAGCAATGCTGGCCTCTATCCACTACCAATATGTCTCATGAATGGGAAGTTAAGTGGTTTTTGTTCCAAGTTACTGATATTCTGAGTTATTTGTTACCATAGATAGCAGAAAATATAAGCAAACACTCATTGTAAGAGGAGGCATGTTTAATTTCATGTAGCAATAAAACTTTTAATCTGGAAGAAACATACTTTTTTATTTTTATGTGAAAGGCGAAGACAAACAAAGAGAAAGATTTTTTTAAATATAAAAATGCTAAGAATTTGGAAATTGATCCTAAAACTGAGGTTATTTAGCATTCTCTCCCATAGGAAAGCTTCACTGAATATATAATTTGCAGTTGATAGTCCTTTAAGTTGAATGTTTTAAAAATGTTGGGCCAATTTTTTTCTAGCCTTCCTGGTTTCAGATGACAACCCCACTGTTAATGGAATTGTTTTACTCCTATAGGCAATGTGAAATTTCTCTGCAGCTTTCATTATTTTTTTCTTTACTTTTAAAAAGTTTCATTATAATGTCTTGTCCTGCATTTCTTTGGGTTTTTCCTACTTTGGGTTTGCTCAGTTTCTGAAGCCTATAAGCTCATGTCTTTTTGCCAAGTTTGGGAAGTTTTCAGCCATTATTTATTTAAATACTCTTTTAGACTAATTCTCCTTTTTCATACTTTCCTGTACTCCAATTATATAAAAGTTGGATTTTATTAATTGTCCCACAAGTTCTTAAATATCTGTTTATTTTCTATTTTTCCCTTTGGTTATTGTACTGTATTTGTTCTATAATTTTCATTTTTTTAAAAATAACATTCCATTGTTGAGATTTCCCATTAATTTGAAGACAATTTGTAATTATTTCTTTAGATGTTTTTATTGTTATTTATTTACTTTTTCAGACAAGGTCTCACTCTGTTGCAGAGGCCAGAGTGCTGTGGTGTAATCACAGCTCACTGCAGGCTTAATCTCCTGGACCCAAGTGATCCTTTTCCCTCAGTCTCCCAATTAGCTGGGACTATACGCACAAGCCACCATGTCCAGCTAATTTTTAAATTTATTTTTTAGAGATGGGGGTCTCACCGTGTTGTTTAAACTCATTTCAAACTTCTGGGCTCATGTAATCCTCGTGCCTCAGGCTCCCAAAGTGTTGGGATTACAGGCATGAGTATCATGCCCGGCCTGAGGTATTTTATTATGACTGAGTTAAAATACTTGTCAAATAATTATAACATCTGATTCATCTCAGTGTTGACATCAGTTCTCTTTTTCCATTCCAGCTGTGATTTTCCTGTTTTCTTGGTATGAGGGGTGAATTTTTTTTTATCGTGTCCTGAACATTGTGTCTATTATTTAAGGAGCCCCTGGGTTCTATTTCAATCTTTTGTTTAGAAGGCAGTCATCTGCTTGGTTTCATTAAGCAGGTCTTGAGCTACCTTTGTAGGTTTTGGTTCCAGTTACAATTTAATTTCCAGAGGCTTCGTGGGGCTATTTTGGTCCGCTTTGTTGATTTGGTGCTTTTGGGTCTCCTACAGGTTCCTGCTGCTGCTGCCTGAAGTTCTTTAGGTTAGGCCACCTGCTATCTGTCAGAGGGGGGAAGAAATCCCTGATGCCTGGGGAAGAAGAGGCTTTGTGAACTAGCCAACTTAATGTGGTGAGATCTCCCTCGCTGGTCTTTTCAGCCATCCATAGACTCTTGATGGGGAAGAGGAATCTCTAGCCTGTTGGGGAAGGAGAGTACTTCCCAGGTCAGGAGATTGCTGTGGTTGTCTTTCCCTTTCCAGTGTTGTGTAGCCACCTATTTTTAGCTTGTGACTGATACTCCATGCCCATACTATCAGGCTTATTGGTGTTGTCAGGAAGATCTCAATTTGACATGAATAAAGAACAAACCTATCTGAGCAGCCTTCTCCGGCTTACTGGAAGGTTGAAAAATGCTGGGTCTATAGTGTTTTCTGTTTTGTGGGCTCGTAAGTTGCCCTGTTGTTATGTCTGTCTTCTAATCCTGGAGTCTCTAGTTAGCATACCTCTTTTCACCTTTTAATATTCTCCATTGTTTGCCTATGGAATTATTTCCTAGGCTCATAGTTGTACTTAATGGAGAGAACCAGGAAGAGATGAGCTGGTGCTGTCATGTTGGAATGGAGGCTTTGTAGATGTAATTTAAAATAGTTTTTAACTTGAGAAACTCTCTTTAATAGCCAAAGACAAATCATTTTATTAAAATTGGCCTCTGAAATTGCATTGTGTGTCAAATTGGCTAACCTAAAAAATTAATTATCATTATCAACCAAACATTTAAAAATTTTAAGCAACTATTTAAAGCCTCTGTTTTAGTCAGAATAGGTATACAAGTAAGTTTCCTTTCCCATTAGTTTGCTTATAACTCATGTCATTCCAAACATAATACCCCATCAGTATTAGTTTCCTGGAGATGCCATAACAAAGTGCTTAAAAAAAAGAAATTTATCACCTGATAGTTCTCAAGTCTAGATGTCTGAAATAATGGTGTCAGAGAGATTTTTCTTTCTGAGGTCTACGAGGTAAGGGTCTTCCCTTTGTGCCTCTGTGTTGAAATTTTCTTGTTTTAAAAAGAAACACTCATATTGGTTTGGGGACTACCTTGATGACCTCATTTTAATGTGATTGCCTCTGTGAAGACCCTATATCCAAGACTGAATTCTGAGATACTGGGGGTTATGGTTTTAATGCGTGAATTGTGGCGATACACATCTCAACCATAGCACCATCTCAGTTAATGTTAACTCTGTTCTTCCAAATCATTCCAAAGTCTTGGTGTTCCCCTTGACTAGTCTCTTTATTCTGCATTCCACATGTGATACATCATTGAAACTGTATCCATCTGGGCCAGCCTCATGCCTGTAATCCCAGAACTTTGGGAGGCCAAGGGGGGTGGATCTGAGGTCAGAAGTTTGAGACCAGTCTGGCCAACATGGTGAAACCTCATCTCTACTAAAAATACAAAAATCAGCCAGGTGTGGTGGCGGGTGCCTGTAATCCCAGCTACTCAGGAGGCTGAGGCAGGAGAATGGCTTGAACCTGGGAGGAGGAGGTTGCAGTGAGCCGAGATGGTGCCACTGCACTCCAGCCTGGGTGACAGAGTGAGACTCCCTCTCAAATAAAAAAAAAACAAAAAACACCTGCATCCATCTTCAAATTATATAAGCATTTTCATCCACTTTCTATTACCTCAGCAGCTATTACTCTGTTTCAAGTCATTATTATGTCTGTTCTGAATTATTGCAGTAGCTGTTTAATTTGTCTTCCTGCTTCTACCCTTAATGTCTATAGACTATTCTCAACATAGCAGCCAGAGTGACATTGTTAACATGTATGTGAGATCATGTTATAAAATCTCCCAATGGTTTTCATTACATTGGCCTTCTACCTTTACATGATTTCTCTTTGATTCCTTGGACTTCATACCTTGCTGCTTTTCTCCTTGCATCTTCTCCAGCCATCCAGATTCCTTATTAATCTCTACACTTTTTAGGGTTGGTCTTGCTTCAGGGCTTTTTTGCTTGCTGGTTTCTTGGACCAGTGTGTCCTTCACTTGTATATCTAAAAGACTATCTCTCTCATTTCTTTTAAGCCATTACTCAAGTCACCTTCTCAGTGAGGACTTTCCTAGCACATTGTCTTAAATATTACCCTTTCAAGGCATTTCATGACTTCATCTGCTTCTTTATTAACATAATATATATTTTACTTTTTAATCTGTCACTTTTATTTCTCTTCCATCAGAATGAAAAATGTATAAGGTTATGAACTTTGTATCATTCCTTATATTACCACATCCTCGCTATATTAAAGAGTATTGGTCAAATAATGTTTACTTGATAACTTTTTGTTGAATGAATGAATATATGAGAAAAAAATTCAAGATGCCAGTTATTTAGTCCTAGATATTGGGTAGAAAGTCAAAATGGGCAAGTTACAAATAGGAGTTATAGTTTTTGCTGACACAAATCAAAAAAGTATGTATCTGCACTTTATAAACAAATGTTGATAAATTAGAATAAAAATATTCACCTATATTAAATTATACATTTAAAAAATAATTTACAGTGTTATTTGTAACTCTGTATTATAACACAACTAGCTACCTTTTATTATACTTAACTCTTGGATGTGCTTATCAACTCATGGCTTTTCTCACAGTCAATTCATTTCAAATTTACAATAGTAAAATGACAATTTATAAATGCTTAATTTGCACAAGTTTGGCTAGTGGAAGCACCTTTAAATTGAATTATAATCCTTTCACTTATTCCTTTAACATTGTTGGCAATAGGATATTCCCAACCTTTCATTTTTTTATACTCCCAAGGCCTGAAATGAGGCATCTTCAAAGGAGACTTGGTTCCCTTCAGTGGAGTATGTTAGTAGAAGCCATGTGCTCACAAGTGAGTTGGTGGTGGGTGAGTGTTTTGCCCCTGATACTGCTACTAGAGCACTTTTATGAGTGAAATAGCTTTAAATATATTTCCTTTCTGGCTATGAGTTCACATTGATCTTCAAAATTTAACATATCATATTACTTGCCTTAATTTTTAAATAGTGTGTGGTTTCATTGATTACCAGTGTTTTCTTTACATTGACATTTGGCATACCAGATGGCAGGCTGAGTTAGCAATAAAGACAACCTAGGGCATAGGAGGTAATATGGGAGCCAGGAATGAACTGGATGACTGGAATATCAATGTAATTTAATAAGTTATTCTTTTACGAACCTCTATCAAATAACAACTCTGCTCCCCTGCTTATGATACCCACTGTTGTTTTCATTTTGCTTTTTTTAATACCAGAGAAAAAATATTTTACAATTTGTTATGTTTTCTTCACTAGCGTCTAAACCCTGGAGGAGACTGTATTTTGTTCACTCTCATCTTCCCATTGCCTGAAATAGTGCTTGGGGTAGGGGGGAGCCAAGATGGCCAAATAGGAACAGCTCCGGTCTACAGCTCCCAGCGTGAGCGACGCAGAAGATGGGTGATTTCTGCATTTCCATCTGAGCTTTGAAGAGAGAAGTGGTTCTCCCAGCACGCAGCTGGAGATCTGAGAACGGTCAGACTGCCTCCTCAAGTGGGTCCCTGACCCCTGACCCCCGAGCAGCCTAACTGGGAGGCACCCTCCAGCAGGGGCAGACTGACACCTCACACGGCCGGGTACTCCAACAGACCTGCAGCTGAGGGTCCTGTCTGTTAGAAGGAAAACTAACAAACACAGAAAGGACATCCACACCAAAAACCCATCTGTACATCACCATCATCAAAGACCAAAAGTAGATAAAACCACAAAGATGGGGAAAAAAACAGAGCAGAAAAACTGGAAACTCTAAAAAGCAGAGCACCTCTCCTCCTCCAAAGGAACACAGTTCTTCACCAGCAATGGAACAAAGCTGGACGGAGAATGACTTTGACGAGCTGAGAAAAGAAGGCTTCAGACGATCAAATTACTCCGAGCTATGGGAGGAAATTCAAACCAAAGGCAAAGAAGTTGAAAACTTTGAAAAAAGTTTAGAAGAATGTATAACTAGAATAACCAATACAGAGAAGTGCTTAAAGGAGCTGATGGAGCTGAAAACCAAGGCTGGAGAACTACGTGAGGAATGCAGAAGCCTCAGGAGCCGATGCGATCAACTGGAAGAAAGGGTATCAGTGCTGGAAGATGAAGTGAATGAAATGAAGCGAGAAGGGAAGTTTAGAGAAAAAAGAATAAAAAGAAATGAGCAAAGCCTCCAAGAAATATGGGACTATGTGAACAGACCAAATCTACGTCTGATTGGTGTACCTGAAAGTGACGGGGAGAATGGAACCAAGTTGGAAATCACTCTGCAGGATATTATCCAGGAGAACTTCCCCAATCTAGCAAGGCAGGCCAACATTCAGATTCAGGAAATACAGAGAACACCACAAAGATACTCCTCGAGAAGAGCAACTCCAAGACACGTAATTGTCAGATTCAACAAAGTTGAAATGAAGGAAAAAATGTTAAGGGCAGCCAGAGAGAAAGGTTGGGTTACCCACAAAGGGAAGCCCATCAGACTCACAGTGGATCTCTCGGCAGAAACTCTACAAGCCAGAAGAAAGTGGGGGCCAATATTCAACAGTCTTAAAGAAAAGAATTTTCAACCCAGAATTTCATATCCAGCCAAAATAAGCTTCATAAGTGAAGGAGAAATAAAATACTTTACAGACAAGCAAATGCTGAGAGATTTTCTCACCACCAGGCCTGCCCTAAAAGAGCTCCTGAAGGGAGCGCTAAACATGGAAAGGAACAACCGGTACCAGCCGCTACAAAATCATGCCAAAATGTAAAGACCATCGAGACTAGGAAGAAACTGCATCAACTATCGAGCAAAATAACCAGCTAACATCATAATGACAGGATCAAATTCACACATAACAATATTAACTTTAAATGTAAATGGACTAAATGCTCCAATTAAAAGACACAGACTGGCAAATTGGATAAGGAGTCAAGACCCATCAGTGTGCTGTATTCAGGAAACCCATCTCACGTGCAGACACACACATAGGCTCAAAATAAAAGGATGGAGGAAGATCTACCAAGCAAATGGAAAACAAAAAAAGGCAGGGGTTGCAATCCTAGTCTCTGATAAAACAGACTTTAAACCAACAAAGATCAAAAGAGACAAAGAGGGCCATTACATAATGCTAAAGGGATCAATTCAACAAGAAGAGCTAACTATCCTAAATATAAATGCAACCAATACAGGAGCACCCAGATTCATAAAGCAAGTCCTGAGTGACCTACAAAGAGACTTAGACTCCCACACATTAATAATGGGAGACTTTCACACCCCACTGTCAACATTAGACAGATCAACGAGACAGAAAGTCAACAAGGATACCCAGGAATTGAACTCAGCTCTGCACCAAGCAGACTTAATAGACATCTACAGAACTCTCCATCCCAAATCAACAGAATATACATTTTTTTTCAGCACCACACCACACCTATTCCAAAATTGACCACATACTTGGAAGTAAAGCTCTCCTCAGCAAATGTAAAAGAACAGAAATTATAACAAAGTATCTCTCAGACCACAATGCAATCAAACTAGAACTCAGGATTAAGAATCTCACTCAAAACCGCTCAACTACATGGAAACTGAACAACCTGCTCCTGAATGACTACTGGGTACATAACGAAATGAAGGCAGAAATAAAGATGTTCTTTGAAACCAACGAGAACAAAGACACAACATACCAGAATCTC
The DNA here is from genome assembly GCF_029289425.2 of Pan paniscus. Classification (NCBI taxonomy): domain Eukaryota; kingdom Metazoa; phylum Chordata; class Mammalia; order Primates; family Hominidae; genus Pan; species Pan paniscus. The sequence goes on from NC_073252.2 coordinate 113,284,453, forward strand.
TGGGACGCATTCAAAGCAGTGTGTAGAGGGAAATTTATAGCACTAAATGCCCACAAGAGAAAGCAGGAAAGATCCAAAATTGACACCCTAACATCACAATTAAAAGAACTAGAAAAGCAAGAGCAAACACATTCAAAAGCTAGCAGAAGGCAAGAAATAACTAAAATCAGAGCAGAACTGAAGGAAATAGAGACACAAAAAACCCTTCAAAAAATTAATGAATCCAGCAGCTGGTTTTTTGAAAGGATCAACAAAATTGATAGACCACTAGCAAGACTAATAAAGAAAAAAAGAGAGAAGAATCAAATAGATGCAATAAAAAATGATAAAGGGGATATCACCACCGATCCCACAGAAATACAAACTACCATCAGAGAATACTACAAACACCTCTACGCAAATAAACTAGAAAATCTAGAAGAAATGGATAAATTCCTGTACACATACACTTTCCCAAGACTAAACCAGGAAGAAGTTGAATCTCTGAATAGACCAATAACAGGAGCTGAAATTGAGGCAATAATCAATAGCTTACCAACGAAAAAGAGTCCAGGACCAGATGGATTCACAGCCGAATTCTACCAGAGGTACAAGGAGGAACTGGTACCATTCCTTCTGAAACTATTCCAATCAATAGAAAAAGAGGGAATCCTCCCTAACTCATTTTATGAGGCCAGCATCATCCTGATACCAAAGCCGGGCAGAGACACAACCAAAAAAGAGAATTTTAGACCAATATCCTTGATGAACATTGATGCAAAAATCCTCAATAAAATACTGGCAAACCGAATCCAGCAGCACATCAAAAAGCTTATCCACCATGATCCAGTGGGCTTCATCCCTGGGATGCAAGGCTGGTTCAATATACGCAAATCAATAAATGTAATCCAGTATATAAACAGAGCCAAAGACAAAAACCACATGATTATCTCAATAGATGCAGAAAAGGCCTTTGACAAAATTCAACAACCCTTCATGCTAAAAACTCTCAATAAATTAGGTATTGATGGGACGTATCTCAAAATAATAAGAGCTATCTATGACAAACCCACAGCCAATATCATAATGAATGGGCAAAAACTGGAAGCATTCCCTTTGAAAACTGGCAAAAGACAGGGTTGCCCTCTCTCTCCACTCCTATTCAACATAGTGTTGGAAGTTCTGGCCAGGGCAATTAGGCAGGAGAAGGAAATAAAGCGTATTCAATTAGGAAAAGAGGAAGTCAAATTGTCCCTGTTTGCAGACGACATGATTGTGTATCTAGAAAACCCCATTGTCTCAGCCCAAAATCTCCTTAAGCTGATAAGCAACTTCAGCAAAGTCTCAGGATGCAAAATCAACGTACAAAAATCACAAGCATTCTTATACACCAACAACAGACAAACAGAGAGCCAAATCATGAGTGAACTCCCATTCACAATTGCTTCAAAGAGAATAAAATACCTAGGAATCCAACTTACAAGGGATGTGAAGGACCTCTTCAAGGAGAACTACAAACCACTGCTCAAGGAAATAAAAGAGGATACAAAGAAATGGAAGAACATTCCATGCTCATGGGTAGGAAGAATCAATATCGTGAAAATGGCCATACTGCCCAAGGTGATTTACAGATTCAATGCCATCCCCATCAAGCTACCAATGACTTTCTTCACAGAATTGGAAAAAACTACTTTAAAGTTCATAGGGAACCAAAAAAGAGCCCACATCGCCAAGTCAATCCTAAGCCAAAAGAACAAAGCTGGAGGCATCACACTACCCGACTTCAAACTATACTACAAGGCTACAGTAACCAAAGCACCATGGTACTGGTACCAAAACAGAGATATAGATCAATGGAACAGAATGGAGCCCTCAGAAATAACGCCACATATGTACAACTATCTGATCTTTGACAAACCTGAGAAAAACAAGCAATGGGGAAAGGATTCCCTATTTAATAAATGGTGCTGGGAAAACTGGCTGGCCATATGTAGAAAGCTGAAATTGGATCCCTTCCTTACATCTTATACAAAAATCAATTCAAGATGGATTAAAGACTTAAACGTTAGACCTAAAACCATAAAAACCCTAGAAGAAAACCTAGGCATTACCATTCAGGACATAGGCATTGCCAAGGACTTCATGTCTAAAACACCAAAAGCAATGGCAACAAAAGCCAAAACTGACAAATGGGATCTCATTAAACTAAAGAGCTTCTGCACAGCAAAAGAAACTACCATCAGAGTGAACAGGCAACCTACAAAATGAGAGAAAATTTTCGAAACCTACTCATCTGACAAAGGGCTAATATCCAGAATCTACAATGAACTCAAACAAATTTACAAGAAAAAAACAACCCCATCAAAAAGTGGGCAAAGGACATCAATAGACACTTCTCAAAAGAAGACATTTATGCAGCCAAAAAACACATGAAAAAATGCTCACCATCACTGGCCATCAGAGAAATGCAAATCAAAACCACAATGAGATACCATCTCACACCAGTTAGAATGGCAATCATTAAAAAGTCAGGAAACAACAGGTGCTGGAGAGGATGTGGAGAAATAGGAACACTTTTACACTGTTGGTGGGACTGTAAACTAGTTCAACCATTGTGGAAGTCAGTGTGGCGATTCCTCAGGGATCTAGAACTAGAAATATCATTTGACCCAGCCATCCCATTACTGGGTATATACCTAAAGGACTATAAATCATGCTGCTATAAAGACACATGCACACGTATGTTTATTGCAGCATTATTCACAATAGCAAAGACTTGGAACCAAGCCAAATGTCCAACAATGATAGACTGGATTAAGAAAATGTGGCACATATACACCATGGAATACTCTGCAGCCATAAAGAATGATAAGTTCATGTCCTTTGTAGGGACATGGATGAAATTGGAAATCATCATTCTCAGTAAACTATCGCAAGGACAAAAAACCAAACACCGCATATTCTCACTCATAGGTGAGAACTGAACAATGAGAACACATGGACACAGAAAGGGGAACATCACACTCTGGGGACTGTTGTGCAGTGGGGGAAGGGGGGAGGGATAGCATTGGGAGATATACCTAATGCTAGATGACGAGTTAGTGGGTGCAGCGCACCAGCATGTCACATGTATACATATGTAACTAACCTGCACAATGTGCACATGTACCCTAAAACTTAAAGTATAATAATAATAAGTTAAACAATAAAAAATTAAAAAAAGAGTGCTTTCCATGTAATAGTTTTCTAATTAATGTGTTGAATGAATTAATAAATTTGTTATTCCTTACAAAACCCATAGGTTAGATGATGTCATCAAAATAAAATGTTTTTAGAGAAAAGAGCTGAAGCTGAAGAAAGTGGATAAGTCGTATTGTGTTTCGGGCAAAGAGAAGAAAAATCCAAAACGGTGGCTAAGAGGAAGCCACCAGAGATCAACGAAACAAACAAAAATGGGAGTGATAGAGGCCAGAAAGGAAAGGAATTCTACATTGAGATTTATGGCCAATAATATCAACTATTTTTAGCGGTCATTACGTTTGGCAATGCATAGTCCTGTTTTGAATTTGGCAAGACCAGTTTAAATACTAGTTTCTGAAGGAGCAAATGAAAAGTTAGGCCATAAAGAGAATGCATATCTAGTATTTAAGAGTAAGACTATAGAATGGTAAATAGAAATGTGGAGTCTCTGAATTTTTGTGTGTGTGTATTTTCTTATTAAAAGAGAGTGGTTTGAGCATGCTTTATATTTTGAGAATAAAGATTCAGTGAGGGGTTGAGGTAAGAAAACAAAATAATTTGTTGCTCAAGAGTAAGTGGTATGAAATCTAAAGCATAAGAAAAGGGTTGCCCTAAATCTGATAAAAGTATCTGGAGTTTTTTTTAGCTCTCCTACTACCAAAAAGTATTACAGTCTGTTATTTTTTTAATACTTTACCAGTGTGTCCGGAATTGGTGGGTTCTTCGTCTCACTGACTTCAAGAATGAAGCTGCGGACCCTCCCGGTGAGTGTTACAGTTCTTAAAGGCGGCGTGTCCGGAGTTTGTTCCTTCTGATGTTCAGATGTGTTCGGAGTTTCTTCCTTCTGGTTGGTTCGTGGTCTTGCTGGCTCAGGAGTGAAGCTGCAGACCTTCGTGGTGAGTGTTACAGCTCTGAAGGTGGCACGTCTGGAGTTGTTCATTCCTCCCGGTGGGCTCGTGCTCTCGCTGGCTCAGGAGTGAAGTTGCAGACCTTCGTGGTGAGTGTCACGGCTCATAAAGGCAGTGTGGACCGGAAGAGTGAGCAGTAGCAAGATTTATTGCAAAGAGCAAAAGAACAAAGCTTCCACAGTGTGGAAGGGGACCCGAGCCGGTTGCCACTGCTGCCTCTGGGCAGCCTGCTTTTATTCTTATCTGGCCCCACCCAAATCCTGCTGATTGGTAGAGCCCAGTGGTCTGTTTTGACAGGGCACTGATTGGTGCCTTTACAATCCCTGAGCTACACACAGAGATTCTCCAAATCCCCACCAGAGTAGCTAGATACAGTGTCGATTGGTGCATTCACAAACCCTGAGCTAGACACAGGGTGCTGATTGGTGTGTTTACAAACCTTGAGCTAGATCCAGACTGCCCATTGGTGTATTTACAATCCCTGACCCAGACATAAAGGTTCTCCAAGTTCCCACCAGACTCAGGAGCCCCGCTGGTTTCACCCAGTGAATCTCACACTGGGGCTGCAGGTGGAGCTGCCTGCCAGTCCCGCGCCCTGAGCCCACACTCCTCAGCCCTTGGGTGGTCGATGGGACTGGGCGCCACGGAGCAGGGGGCGGCGCTTGTTGGGGAGGCTCCGCTGCACAGGAGCCCACGGCGGGGGCGGGGGCTCAGGCATGGCGGGCTGCAGGTCCTGAGCCCTGCCCCTCAGGAAGGCAGCTAAGGCCCGAGCGCAGCGCTGGTGGGCCGGCAGTGCTGGGGGACCCAGTACACCATCCGCAGCCGCTGGCCTGGGTGTTAAGCCCCTCATTGCCCGGGCCGGCAGGGCCCGCCGCTGCTCGGAGTGCGGGGTCCGCCAAGCCCACGCCCACCCGGAACCCCAGCTGGCCCACAAGCGCCCCGGGCGGCCCGGGTTCCCGCTCGCGCCTCTCTCTCCACAACTCCCTGCGAGCTGAGGGAGCCGGCTCCGGCCTTGGCCAGCCCACAAAGGGGCTTCCACAGTGCAGCGGTGGGCTGAAGGGCTCCTCAAGTTCCGCCAAAGTGGGAGCCCAGGCAGAGGAGGCGCCCACAGCGAGCGAGGGCTGTGAGGACTGCCAGAATGCTGTCACTTCTCACCAGGTGATTTTAATACGCAGCTGTTTTGAAGATCACTGACCAACATAGAAAAAAACAAAATAATCAAAGTATAAATTATTATAAATATTAAAATATTAGCAAGATGGCTCAGTTCATGTCATTAGCAATATGTAGTAGAATATATAATAGAATAGTGTATGTTTATATCAGAAGTTATACATTGAAAATAAAAATTTCAATGGAAAACAAATATAATTTGCAAAATCCGGAAACTATAGAGTAATTTGTTAAGTAACTATTACCTTGAGAAAAGAATATACTACAAGACTTTAAACTGGGAAAAGTAATTACATTTTATTAAAAGACACAGATAAGACTTATTTCTTACTTCTAGTTGAGATGGTCTGATAGTTTGTAAATGTCAGCTTCACAGAAGTATCCCTTAAACTTATTGTAGTCCCAATCAAATTCTGTAGCTAGATTTAGAATTCACTCAAAAATTATTCTGAAGTTTTCTAAAACGTATTCTAAGAAAAATGTGGAGGAATAAAGTTCTCCGTAGCTAAGTCAACTTAGATGCAAAGTAGATAGTGTGGCAAGAAACTGCCTAGCAGATAGTAAAATAAATTATAAGACAACCTTAGTAAAATTTTGATGTTGATGTTGTAAGTCCAGGCAAGAAGACTAATGGTATAAAAACAGTTCAGAGATGTACACTTGTATATTTTGGAAATTTACGATTGTATAGTAAATGTTGTTTTGAAACCTAGTTAATATAAGGAGAAAAATAAAACTGTGTATAAGTGGATTGCTGCTGGACTAAAAACTTAAATATGAGAGAGATAACTAGAAAGGTAATACAATTAAAAATAGGAGAAAAGGACCTTCAGGAGACAATGGTTTGTTTGCGTGGTATTTGATTAGCACCAAGCATAAGATAAGAATTGATTATATCAAAAGTGTAAACATTGACAAAGCTAACAGAGAGAAGGCCCATTGTGCAAAGATATTTAGAACATTTAAAATTCACATGAGACTAATATCTAGAATTTATGATAAAATCCTATAACTCAATGAGGAAAAGTAAATAATAAGTGATGAAAAATTGGGTAAAGAACTTTAATAGACAGCTCACAAAAGGAGAAAAGCGGTTGGCTAACCAGTAAGTAAAAGTTATACTTAAATTTATTAATGATCACAGAAATGCCAATTAAAATAGCATAAAAAATTGCCAATGGCATTAATTCATAGAACAAAAACAGAGCATTTAAGTAACACATGAAATTATGTCACTAACATAATATTTGTTAATCTTTACTAGGAATCAAAGTACTACCAGAGACACAGAGGCCCAGAATTAGTTTTGCAACTTGGTAAGATCACATAACCATTTTTTACACTAAGAGAATATTAAGACATTTTTATTCATATATTATGATAAAACTCTTATGAAATTCTTTCTGACAACTTTGTTTGGCTACTGTCTCTTAAGTTTTGAAAGTTTCATGGGAAATTTCACATGAAAATTGTTTTGCTGGGAACACCTTTTCATATTGTGAATTTTTTCTCTTGTCTCTTCCTTTAGCCTGTAGACATTATTTAGCTTTCTATTTAATTTTGTTGGTCTACTTATTAATTGTTTCCTATTTTAGTCTACTGAATTCTGCTGTGAGAAATAATACTCAAAATACTATTGTGAGAAAAATACTCATAAAATATTATAATGAGAAAACTATTACCATGATTAGATTTTTCTCTATCATTCTTAGATGTCCAACATCCAATCCTTTGCTGTCCAATATTTCTTCTTTCTCACAATCTGCTTACCTACTTTCACTTTGTTTTCAGTCTTCCCCCTTTTTCTTGCTATTGTTTCCAGTAATGAGAATAGATACTGTGGGCTCTTAATATTAGATCGAGGTCAGATACAGTATTTATCTCCCAGATTACGATATAATCATAGCAGTGACATGTGAGCAGAATTGCAATGAGTGTACAGGACAATTTGTATAGTTCTGCAGCTATTAATATTTCCTTTGCTGATGAGTTGCATTAAACATTAAATACACATTTTATTCTAATTTTTTGATTTTGGAAACATCTCAGTGTTAACTATACATTAAATAAAATTGTAGCCTGACTATAAGAAATAATAAAAATATTACTAGAAGTTTCAATATCCCTTTAAAATGTCTCCTCATTCTAGAATAAAATGAATACCTGGTGATTGCAGGATAACAACAGCAAGTCATACAAAATTATTCAATGAATTAAATTATTCAATTTAACCTAGTATTTTGACTTCTATCCCGGTCAATCAGTTTTCTCAGAATTTTCTGGCTATTAGTCAATAGTACAATATTTCTCTAAAACAAAATGTTTTTATAAGTATTTATAATTAACAACATTGTTAATCAAATTGAGACATTGTTAATCAAAGACAGTCAATCAAGCACAGTTGATCAGATCTAATGAAACACAAGAATGGAGAGAAATAAATATTAATGTCATCCTCTAAGCTCCTATAGGGGGCAAAAATGTCTCCAAAAGCAACATTCATGATTTAGGTCTCTAATCCCTAATAATATTATTTTCTTTTAATTGATTTTATTTTTATATTATTCAAAAATATTGTATTATGTAACTGTTGGGGTGTGCAAGTGAATAAAAAATGCAATAATGAATAGGTCTCAGATTTCATTCCCTTTACTTATATCTCATTTGCTTAATTATTTTGGTCTTCATAAATTTAAGAAGAGACCTTGGGTTATTTTCACTTAAATGTTTATATTAACAAGCTTTTATTCTAATCTTGATATTAATGTTCTTTTTCAGATGTTTCAATTCATTTAAATAATATATTATTTTGGTAATGATACTTTTAGTACTTTGCCAATAACCAAAGTTCTAAAAATTACTTTAATCTGTGTTCCTGATTGCTTTGCTCCTGTGATTTTCTATGTTATCCTTGCTAATTCAAAGCAGCTGTATTTTGTTTAGCACCATTGAACACATCATCTGTGCAAAAGTAGCTACAACTTCCAAAATTAGAGTCTGTGCCATACAGTACAAAGTCAAACTACCTAACCTTTCACAAACGACAAGAAATGTGAAAAGTCAGTGATACACTGGACAGAAGAAACAGTGACACCAGCAGGCCATTTAATCTACATTATTCTCTCCAGGCTTTTAAAAATAATTATGCCATTATGTGCTTTTTGCTGCTGTTGTGTCATAATTGTCTTACATCTCAAATCATTAATTAAAATGGATTTTAAGAGTAAGGAATTGGTTGATTTAGAATAAGAAATTTGAATCTGAAAAGGGCCTCTTCCAAAAGTATATCAAGGCTAACTTAGAAGTTATTCTCTCTCATTTACATTGTTTCAGGAGTAAGCATGTAGTAGAAAAAATAGTACTATATAAGGGTTCTAAAGCAATAAGGATGATTATATACTTTTATGAAGAAGTATACAATATGTAACTGAAGTATTTTCCAGAGAAAATAATTTTTATTTCCAACATATATATTCTGTAATTTAAAAGAGAAATCATGAAGTACATTAGTTTCAAATTCATAAAAGAATATATTCCATTTCCACATTGACTTCAATTTTTCTTAATTTTAAGAAATATAAAATAAAAACGAATCACTATCCAGTAATGAAGTGAAACGTGCTTTGTTACTTACTGAAATCAAATAATGTAACAATAACAAAAAATACAGATGCCTTTGAAATATCTAAAGTCACAATTTTACAGAGTTAAATGTCATCTGATGAGCTTACATTTCAGTAGTGTGACACAGAGAATAACAAAATATACAAGTAAAACAAATTATGTGTCGGATGGTAAGTGCTATGAAGAAAAAACACAAATGGAGCAAACTGCTATTTGAAATAGGGTAGCAAAGGAAGTCTTTACTAACTCAAATGTCATTTGAGTAAAGATCTAGAGAAGGTAAGTATCAAGCCAAATAGATATTCTGGGTAGGAGAATTCCAGGTAAAGGAAGAATGGGTCAGCTGGATACCTGCTGTGATTCCAGAACAGCAGGGAGATGGGTTAGGCTCAAGTGTCTATTAGTAGATGGTTAAGTCGAAAAGGTGTTTATGGTGGTGGTAGTGAAAATAGTAATCTTGTATTCCCTTATATACTACTCTAAAGTCTTTTATATTTACTCCAATTGAAATGAGACCCACTGGAGGGTTTTATGTCTTTAGTCATAATCAACAGTGTTATATCACTGCTGTGGCAGAGCAAAGTGTGGGCAGAGACAGAAAAACTAGCTACTAAGTATTTACAAATATGTATGAGGCAGATATTGGTGGTTTGGGCAAGAGGAGTAGAAGTGGAGGTGACAAAGATTCGAAGGATTCTGGCTACCTTTTGAAGAAAACACTAACAGGTTTTCCGGAAATTGCAAATGAGGTGGAAAGAAAAAGAGATATTGAGAGCCACCCAAGCTTCTAGCTTGAGAAACTGAGAGGATGAGATTGCCTTTAATGAAATGGAGAGATTATGGGAGGAAACAGTTTTGGTAGGGGGAGGAGGGCATTTAGTGATTGAAAGTTAAGTTTTAGAAATTTTAACTTTCAAATGCTTGCAAGATATCAAAGTAGAAACTCTGGGCAGGTGAATATAAATCTAGAGTTCAGGAGAGAATTCTGGAGTGGAGACATAAACGTGAAAGTCATTCAGATAAAATACAATTTAAAATGGTAACACTGGATGATATCACCAAAGAATTGAATAAAGATGGAAAAGAGAAAAAATTAAAGGACTAATTGCTGAGATAGTCCAATACTGGAGATGAGGTGAAGCCACTGAAAGAAATTGAGAAGGGACAGGTAGATTGGAGAAAAAGAAAACTGGTACAATGTGGATTTGGAAGCCAAGCAGGCAATGTTTCAAAGCTCAAGAAGTGTCAAATGTTGCTAATAGATCAAAGAGGAGGGGACTGAAAAATGGCAGTTAAATTTGGCAGAGTGAAAATAATGAATTACCTTTTCAGGGACTGGTGGGGTAAAGGTCATATCAGAATGATTTCATGAAAATACACTGGAAACAGGAAACTGAGAAGGTTGTGGGGGTTGGCTACAAAGAGAAGATGTGATATGGTACAGAAGACAGAGAAAGAAGTGGAATTAAAATAAAAATGACTCAAATTACTGTGAATCTCAGCATTTCATCCTAGTAAATCAGAGTTCCCAAACCTTAATTAGAGTACAGCATATCAGAATTAAATTAAGATGTGCAAACCATTATTTGATTTATTTGTATTTTCCTTTATTGGTAAGGACTTCAACTTTTAATAACTGAGGTATTTTTAATTGTATATTATTTTTCAGTATGTTCTTAAGGATATTTTTAAAACTAGATCAGTAACTCATACAATTAGCTATTAAATAAAAGCACAGATTGGGTAGCACTGGCTCTATTTCTCCCAGGTATTTTGCAGAAGAAACTGTAGCAATACATATACATATCCATGACAGTGTTTCCCTGGATTGCCTAAAACATGTTTTTCACTCATTCACAATGGTCTTTACAAGCAAACCATCTTTGAAGTTTTACACTTGATATAAATATAGTAAGGTAAAAGCAATATAAAAAGTAGAAATAGTGACATGAGTTTCTTTACATCAAAGGGATGGTTTTGGCTAGTCAAGTTTCATATGCATCAAATTACACAATTTCACAGAGTTTTGTTCAGACATGTAAAGAAGTGATGATGATCAAGTGAAAACTACATTTATTTTCACTTCATGTGCATCGCTTGGTTTGGCCATGAGAGTGTTATTGCAAATCAAAATAAAATATAAACAAAACCACATATCTTCATAGGTTTATGTTTTATCATCCAAAAGAAGAGGTGAGAGCAAGTGCTCTCATCAAACATTCTAGTGAATGAAAGTGAAAAATAAAAGATTTCAGAAAAACTTTTAAAAAAATTGATAGACAAAATTATTTGTACTTATTAGGTATAACATGATGCTTTGTTGTATGAATTGTGTGTTGAAGTGTGTGTGTGTATATATGTATATATGTATACACACACGTATAATATATGTATGTGTAGATATGTATATATATATGAAGTATATATATACATATGTGCATATACAGGTATGTTTATATGGATTTCATATATAAAATATGTAAAAATTTATAAAATATACAAAAATGTGGTATCCATATATAAATATATATATAGTGGAATAATTAAATCCAGTTTATTAACAAATGCATTACCTCCTTTGTGGTGAGAACACTTAATATCTGTTCTCTGCAGTTTTCAAGAATATTTGATGGCAGGAATAGACACTTTCAGTTCTATATTCAGTTTTATTTCATGTTTCAGCACAAGCTTGAATAAAGTTCAGATAAAATGTTATTATTTAAAATTGTTTACATGCCCCCACATGAACTAAATTTTTAACATTTCTAAGTAGTGTGAAAATAGTCTCCTGCTGCTTTGCTTTGACAGCATAAATAGCCTCCAAATAATACATGATCTTTAGGAAAACATTATGAGTTTATCTAATATACTTGCATGTGAACACATTTCTAAATGTGGTGGGTGTTATGTTTTTCCCCAAATATTTCAGCAGTTGACATAGTGTTAAAATATTATTAGTTATGAATAAATCAAGGTCTTATTAAGAAAAATATAAATCTCAATATTTAAGAACAATATATGCAGAATTATGAATTCAATGAAATTGTTATCTTTCAGTTCAATTGAAAATGCTTATCAAAAATTTTATTATTCACTGTGACATACATAGACATTGCTTTGGAGGAAAGATAAGAAGAAAAGATAACTTTTCTCAAGGTGGTCAACATCTATGAGTGATATTAACAAAAAAGGTATTTGATAATAAGAATAAGAACATATTTATCAGTCTGAAAAGTTAAAGAGGACTTCAGAAAGGAGATTATAATTTAGCTGCATCTTAGTACTTTAAAATAAAAGAACTGGTTTTATATGCATGATCTCACTGTACAAGCATGTTCCCTTCTCAACTCACACTAGTAGAGTTTTCTTTTCAGCCCTTTCATTGAAAGGACTATGGTCAAGGTCACAAAGAAGGAATTGATGAAAAATTTTAATTGTGACTCATGAACTCTGAGCAATACACATGTATTAGTATGTTCTCACACTGCTATAAAGAAATATCTGAGACTGGATAATTTATAAAGGAAAGAGATTTCTTTGACTCACAGTTCCACATGGCTGGGGAGGCCTCAGGAAACTTAGTCTCACGGCAAAAGGGGAAGCAGGAATGTATTACATGGTGGCAGGAGGGAGTGAGAGCATGTAAAGGGGGAAGAGCACCTTATAAAACCATCAGATATCATGAGAACTCACTTATTATCATGAGAACACCATGGGGAAAACCGCCCCCATGATCCAATCACCTCCCACCGGGTCCCTCCTCAACACCTGAGGATTATAATTTGAGATGAGATTTGAATGGGGACACAAAGCCAAATTATATCAACACGGAACAAGTTGACCACCTTTTTCTTCTTAAAATCTTCTCTCTTTACAAACAAGCTTATTGCTTCTGGGCTACAGATCTGTACAGTATGTTACAGTACTGAATACAGAGGCCAATTATAACACAATGGTAAATATTTGTGTATCTAAACATACTTAAACATTAAAAAGGTACAATGAAAATTTGGTATGAAAGATTTAAAACTGGTACACCTGTATAGGGCAGTGACCATGAATGGAGTTTTCAGAACTGGAAGGTGCTTTGTATGAGTCAGTGAATGAGTGGTGAGTGAATTTGAAGGCCTAAGAAATTTCTATATACTAATTTAGATGCTGTAAACACCATAAATCTAGGCAACACTAAATTTATATAAACATTTTTATTTCTTTAGTAATAAATTAACTACCTTACTGTTACTTTTCTACTCTAAAAACATTTAATTTTTTTAACTTTTTAAATTTTTTGTAGTAACACTTAGCTTAAAACACAAACATTTTATAGCTATACAAAAGTACATTTTTATATCTTTATAAACATTTTTCTATTAAAATTTATTTTTACTAGTTTTTTACTTTATAACTTTTTTCTAAATATGAAGACACAAACACGCATTAGCCTAGGTGTACACAGAGTCAAAGTCATCAATATCTCTGTCTTCCTCCTCCACATCTTGTTCCACTGAAAAGTCTTCAGGGGCAATAACACACATGGAGCTGTCATCTCCTAGGAAAACGCCTTCTTCTGGAGTACCTCTAAAGGATCTGCCTGAGGCTGTTTTACATTTACTATTTTTTCTATAAGTAAAAGAATTACACACAAAAATTGCAATAAAAGTATAGTGCAGTAAATACATAAATGGTAAAATAGTTTATTATCACTACCAAGTATTAGGTACTGTACATAATTGTATGCACTATGCTTTTTTATATGGCTGGCAGCTCAGTAGGTTTGTTTACAAAATCATCACCATGAATACGTGAGTAATGCAATACACTAAGACTTTAAGACGGCTATGACATCACTAGGCAATAGTAATTTTTCAGCTCCATTATAATCTTATGGGGCCACCATTGTGTATGTCTGTCATTGACTGAAATGGTGTTATACAGAACATGTGACACAGTCTCTCTCTCCATACATGTATACATACTATAAACACATTTTATATTTATTGCATTTTTTTAAATTATTTGTTCCTGAGTAGGATTGGCCCTTGGTATCCTTTGCTTTTTTTTCTTCAACTTTTATTTTACATTCCAGGGTACATGTGCAGGATGTGCAGGTTTGTTACATAGGTAAAAGTGTGCCATGGTGGTTTGCTGCACAGACCAATCCATCACCTAGTATTAAACCCAGCTATTCTTCCTGATGCTCTCCCTCCCCTCACAACCCCCTGACAGGCCCCAGTGTGTGTTGTTCCCTCCGACATGTGTCCATGTGTTCTCATCATTCAGCTCCCCCTTATAAGTGAGACCATGCAATGTTTGGTTTTCTGAAGTTTACGTAAGGCTTGTACAATGTGTCAAGGAATGTTTCCTTTCTTTTTCTTTCTATGGCTTCATTTTGTTGAAGAGCAGTTTTAGGTTTACAGCAAACTTAAGAGAAATGTAGAGATATTTCATATATAACAGCTGTCTCCCCACACACATAGCTTTCTTCATTATCAACATCCCCAACCACAGTGGTACATTTGTTAAAACTGATGAGCAATTTTAACATCATTACCAAAGTTATGTTTAATTGATGAACATTGACACATCATAACCCAAGTCCATAGTTTACATTATAGTGCACTCCTGGTGCTGTGTATTCTATGGGTATGGACAAATGTATAATGGCATGTGTCCATCATTAGAATATCATTCAGAATATTTTTACTACCCTGAAAATCCTCTGTACTTTGCCTATTTATTTTTCCCTTCCTAACTCCTGACAATCACTGAATGTTTTACTGTCTCTATGGTTTTGTCTTTTCCAGAATATCATATAGTTGAAATCATATAGTATGTAGCCTCTTCAGATTGGCTTCTTTCACTTAATTATATGCATGTAAGTTTTCTCCATGTATTTGCATGGCTTGTTAGCTCTTTTTTTTTTTCCAATCAGAATCACAGCCGCAGCTCATTTATTTTTTCTACTGAACAATATTCTATTTTCTAAATGCATCACAATTTATTCATTCACCTACTGAAGGACTTCTTGCTTGCTTCAAAGCTTTGGAAATTATAAATAAAACTGCTTTCAATATCAGTGTACACGTTTTTGTGTGGACTAAGTTTTCAATGCCTTTGGATATATATTAAGGTACATTATTGCTGGATCGTATGGTAAGGACATGCTTCATTTTTTCAGAAACTGCCAAATTGTCTTCCAAAGTGGCTGTACCATTTTGCATTTTTGCCAGCAATGAATGAAAGTTTCTGGTGCTCCACATCCTCTCCAGCATTTGGTGTAGCCAGTCTTTTGAATATCGACTATTCTAATAAATGTGTAGTGGCATCTTGTTTTATTAGCATTTCCTTGATTACCTATGATGTGAAACATCTTTCTATATAATTATTTGCCATCTGTAAATAGTTTTCTCTGATTTCATAAATATTAAGACTTCTTAAAACTTTAAAAAATTTTTAATTTGATGGGTACATAATAGTTGTACATATTTATTGAGTACATGTGATATTTTGATACATGCGTAGAATGTGTTGTGATCAAATCTGGATAATTGGGATATCTATCACCTCAAGCATTTATCATTCTTTCTGGGTATAAATCTAAAAGAAAAGAAATCAGTATATTAAAAAGATGTCTGTGATCCCATTTTTTTTGCAGCACCATTAACAATTGTCACAACATGGAATTAATTAAATTGTCTGTCCATCAAGGGATGAATGGATAAAGAAAATATGGTACATGTATACAATGGAATATTATACAGCCATGAAAATGAATGAAATTCTGTCATTTGCAATGTAAATGGAACCAGAGAAATGTCTGTTAAGTGAACTAAGCCAGGCACAGAATGACAGATATCAAATGTTCTCCCTGATATTTGGGAGCTAAAAAATTATTTTGAAGTCATTTGTATATCTGTATTTGATGAGATGTCTATTAAGGTCCTTTGCCCATTTTTTACTCAGTTTTTTTTTTATTATTGAGTTTCTTAAGTCCCTCGTATATTTTGGGTAATAGTCTTTTACCAGATGTGTCCTTTACAAATATTTTCTTTCAGTCAGTAGCTTGTTTTCTCATTTTTGGACCATTATCATTTGCAGAGCAGAAGGTTTAAATTTGAATTAAAGATAACTTATCAATTATATTTCATTCATTTTCATTTTCAGAGGTTTATATAATGTTAGAATTCTCAGATATATTTGTTGATAATATATTTGCTAAAAGTGTCCTGTCAAATATATTTCCACCGTGGAAACATTTAAATAATGAATAATTTTTTGAAGGCTATATGGGTATATTAATGTTCTATATTTTGTTAAAAGTAAGATATTTTGTATACTTTTGTTCATATACCTAATTTCAAACTTACTGGCATCTCTATTGTTTTTAATTCAAATATCAGTCTTTCTACTTACTTTTCTGTTTGCTAGGAATTCTATTTCCCTAGATTTTATGATTTAGGTCTCAAATCAAATGTAATCTCAAAGAAGCCTTCCTTGACTATGCTATATTACTATGTTACAGACATTCATTTTATTTCTGCATTATTAATTTAACTGCTTAGAGAAATTATCTCTGTTGTTTACTTTGTTATTAGAATTTTAGCTCCATGAGAGCAGGAATGTAGTCTGTCTCATTTATCACTGTATTCTCAATCCCTAGTACAGTGTCTAGAGTATAGTATGCCATATGTATTTTCTGAATAAATGAATCGTACTTACTATTGTTAGGAGACAATCTTCCATAGTTCTTTAACATTTCTGCATATTGTACAGTGAGGCATTGGCCCCATTTTATTCTGGATGTCTTTTCAAGATTGTCTGTGTAATGAACAGTCTTTGAAGATAGATCTAATATTTTCCTCTGGAGCAAAGGGAAACATGCTTACTTTCTAGTATAATAAAGATAATTTCTATCTCCCAAGTACAGGATAGGAATGTGGATTACCCATTATAAAATATTTGCTTTCCATATGCTCACAATTCCTTTCCCAAAACACAATCCACTGTGTGTGCACACATCCATCTACTTTGTCCTTGTGGGATTTGGGAATAAAGGATATTGACACAAATTTGTCCATGCTAATGATGCTTGCTGTACTGTGTGTAATGTAGTCCACTGTCTTTGACCCAGAAGTCTCATAGCTTCTCCAAGCATTCATGGAACTGTGGAAGGCTAACTTGTTATCTTGTTATAGAGTTAAATCTCAAATCTCAACATTTCCTCACAATTGCATACTAGTTGGAGATGAAGGTACATATTAGGTGAAGAATGCTTGACCATACTTAGTCTTGAGGACTTACAGATCTTGCCCAAAATTACACAGTAAATAATTTAAGGTTTTGGGACTGGGGCCTATGTATTCTATAAAATATCACTTAATACTAGAGTGAAAAACCCCAGTGTTTATAAAAAGATGTATTTTTAACCTTTCCTTTATATGCCTTCAAAATGTTCTGATATTCCTTTATTATATTTGTGTTTATATAATTGTTAATGACCAAAATATATGCTATTATGCTCAGCTAAAGCCATTCAAAACTTCATTGTACAAAAAACCAAAAATCCTTTCAATTTCTTATGGTAAAATGGTGCTAAAAAAGAATCACTTTTTGTTACTTGCCAAGAGCTCATTTATATTTTAGTTGTATTCAAAATATCTATTTAGATTTTTTACAAGTTTCATGAAGTCTAATTTCCCAATAAGCCTGAATAAAATACTTGTTTCCAATAGCACATTTTGAAATGTTTTTTGGAGTTGCTACTGAACTCCATTTGTACATTTTTTAAATTAAGAAAATAAATCAGCTAAAGTCTATTATAGCACAGTTATCCTATTTGTTACACTAGCTTTGTAGCTACCAAAATTTCCTTGAATTATAGCCTCAAAATTTAACCAAGGTCCTCCACCCTAACCATCCATGGCTGAAATCATCCTTAATAATTTTCTCTGACTTGATACATAAACAGCAATATATTGACTTTATAATCCCTCTCAATATGGCTCATAAATTCGGGTTACTCAGCTTTAAAATTGTTTTGTGGACATAAAACTCACTTAACTCATCAATTATGTAGTTCAACCACTGTCATTTGACTTTTTGGAATATAAATAATGTGCTACATTTAAGCTACTGACTGTTGTTTTATAAATTTTATCAGCTGAGAGATTATTGCACATACATGCAATTGTGAAATAAGATAATCAGTGTTCGTATATTTCATAAGTAGTCATTCTGGAATTTATCTTTATAAAAAGATTCTATAAAATTTACAAATATTTGCTGTGGCTTAAATTGCTATGTGTGATGTAGTACAATGACTTTTATCCCAAATAATTTATGCTTTTCAAACAGGTGTCAATCTTCAATGTTAGAGGGCAAGGAAGTCACATAATATAAAGTTATTGTTAAAGAAATATGTGCTCTTCATTAAAAATCACTATTTAACCAGTTATTTTGATGTTTAAATATATGTAGATATAATGAAATTTACTATTAAAATATTAATAGCTTCCAAAACACAGTTCAGAAAAGGTAATATTTAGACAGTTAATTTTGGAAAAAAGGGAAATGCTTTTTTGATTTCTCATTTTTACATTGTAGTATGAAAAACACTTTCACAATGTACACAGTTTCTCTAAAATTGTAATGATATTCTCCATATCATTTTAACAAAAAAAAACTGTTACAGTTAAAGCAAAAAAATTATCTTTGCCTCTATTCTTGGAAACAAAAGTAAAATATTTCTCATTTTTTCTTTTTAATTTTTATTTATTTTTTAATTTTTCCATAAGTTATTGGGGTACACATGGTATTTGGTTACATGAGTAAGTTCTTTAGTGGTAATTTGTGAGATTTTGGTGCACCCATCACCTGAACAGTATACACTGCACCATATTTGTAGTCTTCTATCTCTTGCCCAGCTCCGACTCTCCCCGAAGTCTCCAAAGTCCATTGCATCATTCTTATGCCTTTGCGTCCTCATAGCTTAGCTTCCACATATCAGTGAGAACATATAATGTTTGGTTTTCCATTCCTGAGTTACTTCACTTAGAATAATAGTCTCCAATCTCACCCAGGTCACTGCAAATTCTGTTAATTCATTCTTTTATGGCTGCGTAGTATTCCATCATATATTGATAATTATCTCTATGTATATGATATATTTTATATATATAATCACAGTTTCTTTCTCCACTTGTTGATTGATGAGCATTTGGGTTGGTTCCACGATTTTGCAATTGTGAATTGTGCTGCTATAAACAGCATGTGCAAGTTATCTTTTTTGAATAATAACTTCTTTTCCTCTGGGCAGATAGCCAGTAATGGGATTGCTGGATCAAAGGGTAGTTCTACTTTTAGTTCTTTAAGAAATCTCCACATTTTTCCCACAGTGGCTCTATTAGTTTACATTCCCACCAGCAGTGTAGAAATGTTCCGTGTTCACCACATCCACACTAACATCTACTGTTTTTTGATTATGGCCATTCTTGCGGGAGTGAGGTGGTATTGCCTTGTGGTTTTGATTTGCATTTCCCTGATCATTAGTGATGTTGAGCATTTTTTCATATGTTTGTTGGCCATTTATATATTTTCTTTTGAGAATTGTCTATTCATGTCCTTAGCCTCCTTTTTTATGGGATTATTTGTTTTTTTCTTACAGATTTGTTTGAGTTCATTGTAGATTCTGGATATTAGTCCTTTGTCCAGATGTATAGATTGTGAAGATTTGCTCCCACTCTATGGGTTGTCTGTTTACTCTGCTGTTACTTTTGCTGTGAAAAGCTTTTTAGTTTAATTGGGTCCCAGCTATTTATCTTTGTTTTTATTGCATTTGCTTTTAGGTTCTTGGTCATGAAATCCTTGCTAAGCCAATGTCTAGAAGGGTTTTTCTAATGTTATCTTCTAGAATTTTTATAGCTTCAGGTCTTAGGTTTAAGTCCTTAATCCATGCTGAATTTATTTTTGTATAAGGTGAGAGATGAGGATCCAGTTTCATTCTCCTACATGTGGCTAGCCAATTATCCCAGCACCATTTGTTGAAAAGGGTGTTCTTTCCCCACTTTATGTTTTTGCTTGCCTTGTCAAAGATCAATCAGCTGTAAGTATTTGTGTTTATTTCTAGGTTCTCTATTCTGTTCCATTGGTCTATGTGCCTATTTTTGTACCAGTACCATGCTGTTTTGGTGACTATTGCCTTATACTATAGTTTGAAATCAGGTAGTGTGATGTCTCCAGATTTGTCCTTTTTGCTTAGTCTTGCTTTGGCTCTTTTTGGTTCCATATGAATTTTAGAATTGGTTTTTCTAATTCTGTGAAGAATGATAGTGGTATTTTGATGGAGATTGCATTGAATTTGTAGATTGCTTTTGGCAGTATAGTCATTTTCACATTATTGATTCTACCCATCCATGAACATGGGATGTGTTTCCATTTGTTCATGTCGTCTATGATTTTTTTCCACAGTGTTCTGTAGTTTTCCTTGTAGAGGTCAACTGACACCTTTGTTAGGTTTATGCCTAATATTTTATTTTTTTGCAGCTATTGTAAAAGGAGTTGAGTTCTTGATTTGATTCTCCACTTGGTTGCTGTTGGTGTGTAGAAAAGCTACTGATTTGTGTACATTAATCTTGTCCCTTGGAACTTTGCTGAATTCTTTTATGAGTTCTAGGAGCTTTCTTGAGAAGTCCTTAGGGTTTTCAAGGTAAACAATTATATCATCAGCAAACAGGGACAGTTTGACTTCCTCTTTACTTATTTGAATGCCCTTTATTTCTTTCTCTTGTCTGATTTCTCTGGCTAGGACTTCCAGTATTACTTTGCAGAGGAATGGTGACAGTGGGCATCCTTGTCTTGTTCCAGTTCTCAAAGAAAATGCTTTCAACTTTCCCCCATTCAGTATTATGTTGGCTGTGGGTTTGTCATAGATGGCTTTTATTACATTAAGTCGTGTCCTTTGTATGCCGATTTTGCTGAGAGTTTTAATCATAAAGGGATCCTGGATTTGTTGAATGCTTTCTCTGCATCTATTGAAATGATCATGTAATTTTTGTTTTTAATTCTATTTATGTGGTGTATCACATTTATTTACTTTCATATGTTAAACCATCCCTGCATCCCTGGTATGAAACCCACTTGATTATGGTGGATTATCTTTTTGATATGTTGTCGGATTCAGTCAGCTTGTATTTTGTTAAGGATTTTGGCATCTATGTTCATCAAGAATATCAGTCTGTAGTTTTCATTTTTGGTTATGTCCTTTCCTGGTTTTGGTATTAGGGTGATGCTGGCTTCACAGAATGAATTAGGAAGGGGTCCTTCTTTCTCTACCTGGTGGAATAGTGTCAAAAGGATTGGTACCAATTCTTCTTTGAATGTCTGGTAGAATTCTGCTGTGAATCTCTCTGGTCCTGGACTTTTTTTTGTTGGTAATTTTTTAATTACCATTTCAATCTCACTGCTTGTTATTGTTCTGCTCAGGGTATCTAGTTCTTCCTGATTTAAGCAAGGATTATATTTTTACAGAAATTTACCCATCTCTTCTAAGTCTACTAGTTTATGTACATAAAGGCATTCATAGTAGCCTTGAATGATCTTTTGTATTTCAGTGGTGTCAGTTGTAATATCTCCTATTTCATTTCTTAGTGAGGTTATTTGGATTTTCTCTCTTCTTTCCTTGGCTAATCTTGCCAATGGCCTATCAATTTTATTTATCTTTTCAAAGAACCAGATTTTGTTACATTTATGTTTTGAATTTTTTTGTTTCAATTTCATTTAGTTCTGCTCTGATTTTGGTTATTTCCTTTCATCTGGTGGGTTCAGATTTGATTTATTCTTGTTTCTCTAGTTCCTTGCAGTATGACCTTAGAGTGTCAGTTTGTGCTCTTTCAGTCTTTTTGATGTAGGCATTTAGGATTATGAATTTTTCTCTTAGCACTGCCTTTGCTGTATCACAGAGGTTTTGATAGGTTGTATCTTTATTGTCATGCAGTTTGAAGAGTTTTTTAATTTCCACGTTGATTTTATTTTTTATCCAATGCTCATTCAGAATGAGGTTATTTAATTTCCATGTATTGGCCTGGTTTTGAAGGTACCTTTTGGAATTTATTTCCAGTTTTATTCCACTGTGGTCTGAGAGAGTGCTTGATATAATTTCAGTTTTCTTAAATTTATTGAGGCATGTTTTATGGCCTATCATATGGTCTATCTTGGAGAAAGTTTCATGCACTGTTGAATAGAATGTGTATTCTGTGGTTCTTGGATGAAATGTTCTGTATGTATCTGTTAAGTCCATTTGTTCCAAGGTATAGTTTAAATCCATTGTTTCTTTGTTGACTTTCTGTCTTGATGATGTGTCTAGTGCAGTCATTGGAGTATTGAAGTCCCCTACTATTATTATGTTGCTGTCTGTCTCATTTCTTAGGTCTATTGGTGATTGTTTTATAAATTTTGGAGCTCCAGTGTTAGATGCATATATGTTTAGGATTGTGATAGTTTCCTGTTGGACAATGTCTTTTACCATTATATAATGTCCCTCTTTGTCTCTTTTAACTGCTGTTGCTTTAAAGTTTGTTTTGTGTGATTTAAGAATAGCTACCCTTGCTCACTTTTGGTGCCTGTTTGCATGAAATGCCTTTTTCCACCCCTTTAGTTTAAGTTTATGTGAGTCCTTAAGTGCTAAGTGAGTCTCCTGAAGGCAGCACATGGTTGGTGAGTTGTTATCCATTCTGCAGTTCTGTATCTTTTAAGTGGAGTATTTAGGCCATTTACATTCAATGTTATTGAAATGTGAGGTACTGTTGCATTTGTTGTGCTTTTTGTTGCCTGTGTACTTTGGTTTTTTTGTTTTTGTTTCTACTTTTAACTTGTATTTTTGTTTTATAAGTCCTCTGTAATTTTTCTGTTTTGATGTGTTTCCAGGATTTGTTTCAAGATTTAGAGCTCCTTTTAGCAGTTCTTATAGTGCTGGCTTTGTAATGGTGAATTATCTCAGCATTTGTTTGTCTGAAAAAGCTGTGTCTTTCCTTCATATATAATGCTTAGTTTCACTGGATACAAAATTCTTGGCTGATAATTGTTTTGTTTGAGGAGGCTGAAGACAGGGCCTCAGTTTCATCTCGCTTGTGGGGTTTCTGCTGAGAAATCTGCTGTTAACGTGATAGGTTTTCCTTTATAGGTTATATGATGCTTCTGTCTCACAGCTCTTAAGAGTATTTCCTTCGTCTTAACTTTGGATAAAGTGATGACAGTGTGCCTGGGTGAAGATCTTTTTGTGATGAATTTCCCAGGTGTTCTTTGTGCTTCTTGTATTTGGATGTCTAGGTCTCTAGCAAGGCCAGGAATGTTTTCCTAGATTATTCCCCCAAATATGTTTTCCATGCTTTTGGAATTCTCTTCTTCCTCAGGAACACCAATTATTCTTAAGTTTGATCATTTAACATAATCCCAGACCTCTTGGAGGCTTTGTTCATATTTTCTTACTCTTTTTTAGTATTAGTTGTATTAGATTAATTTGAAGAACTGTTCTTAGAGTTCTGAATTTATTGCTTTTTACTTGTTCAGTTCTATTGCTGAGACTTTCCAGAGCATTTCACATTTCTAAAAGTGTGTCCAAAGTTTCCTGACTGTTTACTGTTTTTTTTAAACTATCTATTTTCTTGAATATTTCTCCCTTTACTTTTTGTATCATATTTTGGGTTTTCTTTCATTGGGCTTCACTTTTCTCTGCTCCCTCCCTGATTAGCTTAATAACTAACCTCCTGTATTCTTTTTCAGGTAAATCAGGGATTTATTCTTCGTTTGAATCCATTGCTGGTCCATTGCTGGTGAACTAGTGTGATTTTTGGGGGGTGTTGAAGAGCCTTGTTTTGTCATATTACTAGGGTTGGTTTTCTGGTTCCTTCTTATTTGGATAGGTTCTGTCACAGGGAAGGTGTAGGGCTGAAGGCTGTTGTTCAGATTCTTTTGTCTCACAGGGTGTTCCCTGGATGTAATACTCTCCCCCTTTTCCTATGGATGTGGCTTCTTGTGAGCTGAACTGCAGTGATTGTTGTCTCTCTTCTGGGTCTAGTAACCCAGTGAACCTGCCCAGCTCTGGGCTGGTATTGGGGATTGTCTGCACAGAGTCCTGTGATGTGAACTGTCTGTGGGTCTCTCAGCCATGGATACCAGTGCCTGTTCTGGTGGAGGTGGCAGGGGTGGGTGCAATGGACTCTACTTGGGTTCTTAGCTTTGGTGGTTTAATGCTCTATTTTTTTGCTGGTTGGCCTCCTGCCACGAGGTGGCGGTTTCCAGAAAGCATCAGCTGTGGTATTAGGAGGAGGAACTGGCAGTTGGCAGGGCCCTAGAACTCTCAAGATAATATCCTCTTTGTCTTCTGCTACTGTGTCCGGAATTGGTGGGTTCTTGGTCTCACTGACTTCAAGAATGAAGCCGCCGACCCTCGCGGTGAGTGTTACAGCTCTTAAGGTGGCGCATCTGGAGTTCGTTCCTTCTGATGTTCGGATGTGTTCGGAGTTTCTTCCTTCTGGTGGGTTTGTAGTCTCGCTGGCTCAGGAGTGAAGCTGCAGACCTTCGCAGTGAGTGTTACAGCTCTTAAGGCGGTGCATCTGGAGTTGTTCATTCCTCCCGGTGGGCTCGTGGGCTTGCTCACTTCAGGAGTGAAGCTGCAGACCTTCGTGGTGAGTGTTACAGCTCATAAAAGCAGTGTGGACCCAAAGAGTGAGCAGTAGCAAGATTTATTGCAAAGAGCAAAAGAACAAAGCTTCCACAGTGTGGAAGGGGACCTGAGCGGGTTGCCACTGCTGCCTCTGGCAGCCTGCTTTTGTTCTCTTATCTGGCCCCACCCACATCCTGCTGATTGGTAGAGCCAAGTGGTCTGTTTTGAGAGGGTGCTAATTGGTGTGTTTACAATCCCTGAGCTAGACACAAAAGTTCTTCATGTCCCCACTAGATTAACTAGATACAGAGTGTGGACATAAAGGTTCTCCAAGGCCCCACCAGAGTAGCTAGATACAGAGTGTCGATTGGTGCATTCACAAACCCTGAGCTAGACACAGGGTGCTGATTGGTGTGTTTACAAACCTTGAGCTAGATACAGAGTGCCCATTGGTGTATTTACAATCCCTGAGCTAGACATAAAGATTCTCCACGTCCTCACCAGACTCAGGAGCCCAGCTGGCTTCACCCAGTGGATCCCGCACTGGGGCTGCAGGTAGAGCTGCCTGCCAGTCCCGTGCCGTGCGCCCACACTCCTCAGCCCTTGGGTGGTCGATGGGACTGGGCGCCGTGGAGCAGGGGGCAGCGCTCATCAGGGAGGCTTGGGCTGCACAGGAGCCCATGGAGAGGGTGGGAGGCTCAGGCATGGCGGGCTGCAGGTCTCGAGCCCTGCCCCGTGGGAAGGCAGCTAAGGCCTGGTGAGAAATCGAGAGCAGCGCTGGTGGGCTGGCACTGCTGGGGGACCCAGTGCACCCTCCGGAGCCACTGGCCCGGGTGCTAAGCCCCTCATTGCCCGGGGCTAGCAGGGCCGGCAGGCTGCTCCGAGTGTGGAGCCCGCCAAGCCCACGCCCACCCGGAACTCCAGCTGGCCCGCGGGTGCCGAGCGCGCAGCCCTGGTTCCCGCTGGCGCCTCTCCAGCCACACCTCCCTGCAAGCTGAGGGAGCCGGCTCTGGCCTTGACCAGCCCAGAAAGGGGCTCCCACAGTGCAGTGGTGGGCCGAAGGGCTCCTCAAGTGCCGCCAAAGTGGGAGCCCAGGCAGAGGAGGCACCGAGAGCCAGCGAGGGCTGTGAGGACTGCCAGCACGCTGTCACCTCTCACTACCAAGGTGGGTGAGGGAAGACCATCAGATGGGGGTGGGGCTAGGCAAGTCTGGGCTTAGACACTTCTTGGTCAGATCTTGCTGTGGCTGCTGTCGGGGGTGGGGGTGAGATTCCCAGGTCACTGGAGTTGTGTACCTAGGAGGATTATGGTTGCCTCTGCTGAGTCATGAAATTTTTCAGGGAAGTGGGGAAAGCCAGCAGTCACAGGTCTCAGCTAGCACTCACACAAACTAAAGGGCTGTTCTCACTCCCCTATGCCCTTGCCAACAGCCCTCAGACCTTTTCCAGGCAGAGTGATATAGGCTTGAAAAACTGCCCCAGGCTAACTGCTTCCCAGCTGCGAAAGAAATGGGCTTGCTTCTTTCCCTGCCTGTGGAGCCAGCACAACAGATTTGCACCTTCCCATGAGTTCTGGCCAGGAGGCTTCTCACCCCATTCAAACTGTTACAAAGTTCAGCTAGAGGTTTGCTTTTCCCTGTAGTTTTACCCCCCCTGTTCCTCCAGCATTGGATCCGTCTGATGCCAAGCAGGAATGACTTCCTAGGGGACCCTGTGAGCTCCCAGGGCCTTTCTGCTGTTTCCTCAGTGGTTCACATCTATAATCACAGCACTTTGGAAGGCCAATGCAGGAGGATCTCTTGAGCCCAGGAGTTAGAGACCAGCTTGGGCAACAAAGGGAGACCCTGTTTCTACAGAAAAATGTGGTAGCATGTGCCTATACTTTCAGCTTCTTGGGAGGCTGAGGCAGGAGAATTGCTTGAGCCCAGGAGGTAAAGGCTGGATGATTATGCCAAGATTGTACCACTACCTGCACTCCAGCCTGGTTGACAGAGTGAGACCCTGTCTCAAAATACATGAATAATAAATAAATAAATAAATAAACAAACTTGCCAATTAAAATTTAACAAAACACATAGAACTGCAACACAAGAAACAAACAAACAAGGTTTTTTAAAATGATACTTCAGACCAAATGTCTGGTAAATTTTATATTAAATTACATTAATTGTTTCTGTATGTTTTGTGTTGCTTTACATTCCAGATAGATACTACTGTTCATTATCAGAATTCTAAGTTTCAATGATCATTATCTTTTATTATTTTAAAATTAAAGATAGATAGATATAGTATTTTCTATATTTATCTAAGCTTAATATTCCTCAGAAAAGTGACCTAAACAATACAGTCTAAGCTGAAGTTGCAAGAAAGCTTTCAGACATATAAATATATTAGTCTTCAAATAATGAAAACAACATAAATCCAAAGCTCATACTCAAGTTTGAGCTAATTGTATATTTACAAATATAGTATTTTATTCTTTCCTTTTAAGTTATGTGTAGTATTTGTCTATTATAGTTACTGCTTGAGGAAAAAGTGAACAAGTTTTGCTTTGTGTATGCCTAAATAAAATTATCTTTTGAATATTGACTGTTAGCATATTACTACCATCTTAATATAGCAAAAGTAACATTAAATATTATAAAAAGTAAAAAAATATATATATAACCTGACTTCCTAAATGTGTGATCTATTTTTGGTATAAGTCGATGTGAGAGAAGCTTATCTGAAATAAAGATAGAAATATAGTCAAGACGTAGTTGTCTGTCTGTGGTTCGCTGACTTCTTTACCTAAATATATACCACAAAGCTCAGCACATCTCCACTGCAAATGCCAAATTAAATATTAACAATGTAAACCCTGGACTAATACAGGCGATAGCTGGATTTCAAGTTGGAAGTTGTTTTGGATGTATATTTAGATGTTCAGAGTTTTTTTTTTAATCCAAATATGCTTTGATGCTGCAAAAATCACTTTTAGTAGAAGTGCTGACAGAAACATTATTATGACAGGAGCTTCCAATTTTCCAGCCAACATATTGTTCTCAAAATAATTTTTATTTTATTTATGGACATTATATCATAGAGATATGAGAGCCTAAATGAGCAAAGTAAAGATTCTTGGTTGTTTCTGTTTTTCTTAGCTTTCAGAATCCATACATCTCACTCAGATCATTAAAGAAATAATACAGTTTCTACATTTTTAGCTGTTATCATAAGAAGTATAGGCCAATTTTTAAGAAACTAAAATGCCCCTTTGTGGTTTTTTGTTACCTCTTGTAACATAAAGGAAGAAGTTTACATTAAATAAATTACTCTTACACTAGTACAATGAAAGATTCAGACATAATTATGGAGGATGAAGATATATGGCAGCTCTTCTTTTTTTCAATATCTCTGTCACTAAATTTATTTTTATTGATGGCTGAAATATCCTAAATGTGGAAGAACAGGATACTTTATTTTCTTCTTCCTTCCTCCCTCCCTCTCTCTGTTGTTCTTTGCTTCTTTCCTTTCTCCTTTCTTTCTCCCCTTCCCTCTTCTCTTTGCCCTCTCCCTCCCTCTCTCCTTTCATCCTCTCTTCCTTTCCTTCTTTTCTACCCTTTCCTTTGTATGCTGTGAGCAATTGGTATATTTTGGGGGCATTCAGGTATTCATAATTGGATCAAAGTACTGGTTTTCAAGAGAAGGAAGAATCAAAATAATTTGTGGGTGATGTTCCAAAATAAGTACTTATCCTCTGCAACCCAATTCTCATATATCTCTATTTGGGGAAGAGAAAAATAAATGTTTTGAAAAAATTCCTAGGTGATTTTACTATTAGCCCCTACATGCTCCACATCTACAGTTGGGAAACATAATTTTAGAATATCACAGTGATACTTTGCATGTGTGATGAATGTATCTGCTTATGATCATAATAAGTTTGAAAAATTTTGAAACATTCCAAGATGTAATTACAATGAAATGTCCAAAGAAAATTTGAAGATCAAACAGAAATGTGGAAAACCTCTTATTAACGAAAAATCATTTTTGAATATTCCCTCTGTTTAATAAATATGATTTCAATCTTTTCACATTCCATGATTTTTTATGGGCTGGATTGTGTTAATGTGACACAAATCTTGCCTCAAATGTTTACTGGTAAGTCTGAGTAAGTTATAGGCTTTGTTTTAGCTATGTTCCAGTAATGCCTAGCTAAGATTTTATCTCAATCTTTTAAAAAAAATACTATAATAACCTGGTATTTATATTTTTCAAAATAAATTAACAAATCGATACTAAGTCTTGTCTGACAGTATTTGTGAGATTGTTTAGTGGGAATTAACTTTACAAAGTCAGATTACCTCTGAATCAACTATGATCATATCTTATTATTTAAAAACCAGCAACATGTTGCAGCTATTGTGACTTCAAAGTGCCTTGCCTGAATCAGTTGACACTCTTTATCCTAAACACTTTAGTTTGGCATAAATCCAGTGTTAGCTATTAACAAAGGCTATGATACAGGGAACACATAACTAGGACATTTAGAAGTTAACAATGTAGAGAAGCCTTGTAAAGTTTAGAAAAACTATGAAGACTAAAAAATAAAAATAGCAGTATCTAGAATATAATATACCTGTGGTATCGATAGGAAATTAAGTGCACAAAACTGCACTTATTAAGAAAGTTCGAAGTTTAAGAGGAAAACTGAGTCAGGGTATCTATAAATCCAATTGAAGATAGTCATTATTATTGATAGTATTATTATTATGCTTTTGACTGTGCTTTACCCAAGGAAGGTAAAGTTTGCACAGCAAGTTGAAGGTCACACCTGCACAACTGTCATGAAGATTTTTTTCTTCGCTTTTCTTTGTTTCATGCCTGAAAGGAAAATACATCAATATTACACAATTAATCAGTATAATTTTAATTTGTATCTTCAAATAACTGATTATTCAACATGATTTTATCATAATTCACTTTTTATGCTATTGAACAGGAATATAGAACTTCATTATTGAACAAGTAGACTATAGTGCAATAGTGTGCATTGACCTGCTAAACAAAGTGTCTGACTAGAGCTGAATAGCTGATGTAATTGATTGAGGGCAAAATTGTCATAAGTTAAAATAATTTGAAAGGTGATGACTGTCATGCTTATAATGCTACAACATATAGATTTTTCAATGTTTTGCAATGATTATAATATAAACATTTTGAGATATTTCATGATGTGATGGTCAAAATAGTTAACTCCTCACATACATTAAAGAAAACATGGCATTTAAAATGAAATGATGACAATCAGGTTTCTACTCTACACTGCTCAGATTACATGAATATTGTTCAGTTCTAAGAGAATAAAAATAAAATGTGAGTTGAGATGCTTGATTATTAATTAAACTGAAGGGATTTTAAAAGATAGAATCAACATATGAAGCATATGAATGAACTGGTCATGTTTTGAACTGAATCTGAATTGCTCTATGGAAGAATAATAAGAGTAATTTTATAGAAGCTCCAAAAATAGAATTTATTCCAATGGCAGATATATAAGTAGATATAAAAGAATTAATGTATGGAAGAATTATTTAACAAAGCTGTCAAAAGTTGAATAATTCCCGAAGAGGTAATATAGGTGTATAGGCTAAAATATCTATAGCAGGTATGCTCTATAAATAATTATGTAGATAGTTGAACAATGTGACATTTAAATGTCCTTATAATCCTTGAATTCTTGACTTACGATGATTCAATTAATTCATTAATTTGTCATTTACTAAATATTTGGTTTTTTTTGTTAGGTGAGAATGGTTTATCTCTTTTACAATCTAATTCACTTGGATTATTTTTCTATTAGAAATTTTATTCTAGTTCTCTGTATTTGGTTACACCCTCTTTTTCTATTATTAATATAATTCTGCCACTTTTTATGTCCCCGTCTTATCCTAGATTCAATTAGTTAGGGGCATGAAAGTCAGGATTTATCATGGGAAAGGAATATGCAGTTTATGTTCTAAACCATTGAGCCACTTTTCAGACAACTGATTTGCTGAGCTGAGGGGAGTGTCATGCTATTATCTAAATAAACTTCATATTTTACAACAGCCATAACAGAATATACAAAGATAATGTCAAAACAAAGAATGCATTCTCCCTATTATACATGCCATTTGGTTTCTCATGTACCAGTATTATGAAAAAGGAAATTCCGGCTGGATTTCCTGGCGCCATGGCTCACACTTGTAATCTGAGAACTTTGCGAGACCCAGGTGGGAGGATCGCCTGAGTCCAGAATTTAGAGACCAGCCTGGGGGGGAAAAAAAAAATGCCTGTAGTCCTAGCTACTCAGGGAGGCTGAAGCAGGAGGATCACTTGAATCTAGGAGTTCAAGGCTGCAGTAAGCCATGCTTATGCCACTTCACTTTAGCCTGGGTGAAGCTAAACATATTAAAAATATTTTTAGAAATGTTACTCTTACATAGATGTTTCTACCATTGACAATAACTGTTTGACTAATGTCAAGTCAACAAAAATAGTGTAAGAAATAAAAGTTATTGGCTGGGCACCGTGGCACTCACCTGTAATCCCAACACTTTTTGAGGCCGAGGTGGGCAGATCACTTGAACTCAGATGTTTAAGACCAGCCTGGGCAACATGATGAAACTCCATCCCTACAAAAAGTACAAACATTAGCTGGGTGTGGTGTTGTGCACCTGTGATCCCAGCTACTTGGGAGGCTGAGGTGGGAGGATCACCTGAGCCTGGGAGGGCAAGGGTGAAGTGAGCCATGATTGTGCCACTGCATTCCAGCATGGGCAACAGAGTGAGACCCTGTCTCAAAACAAACAAACAAAGAAATAAAAGTTATTTCTGTTATTGCCATTTATTTGTAGTTTTAAAATGATTTTAAATTCTAACACATGCCTGTTTTTGTCTTTTGCCATCAGGTAACATTTAAATATGAAATATATAAAGCACTCTGTGCTGAATCCAACCTATTGTGTGTCAGAAAATTATGTGCATTTTTTTCCTAGATGGTAGTAATTAAGTAGTAAGCACTGACACTGATGGAGTAAAGTTTCCAGCATCATGCCTATCTTTTTGTTTTAATTATTATTATTATTATTATTATTATTATTATTATTTTTGAGACAGGTTCTCCTTCTGTCACCCTGACTGGAGTGCAGTGGCACAATCACAACTTATGGTTATTGTAGCCTCAACCTCCCGTGCTCAATCGACCTTCTCACTTCAGCCTCCCAAGTAGCTAGGACTACAGGCACATGCCACCATGCCTGGCTCATATTTGTACTTTTTGTAGAGACAAGATCTCACTATGTTGCCCAGGCTGGTCTTAAAACTCCTGTGCTCAAGGGACCCTCCGGCCTCATCCTTTCCAAGTGTTGGGATAACAGGCATAAGTTGCCACGCCCAACCATACCTACCATATTAATAAATGATAGATATCCAATATAATGAAGAAAAAAACTGAATCGTTAATTGATTCATGTTTTAAATGAAGCTGGAATCTGTAAAATGGTTGGTAAATACAATGTATACTAGTGCTCAAAAACATTGTCATGAATTTTCGCCTAATTCTTAAGTGATAATTTTAATATGTAGTAAATATAAAGTTGTATACGTAACCCAAAGCAAATTACAGAAGTATTCAATTTTGTAAATAAAACCATAATTGTATTACATAATTGTATGTATGTAAATAAAGGGCTACCACTAATTTTAGTGGTCAAATGACACCCTTGTTGAAGGGATTTTGCTGTATTTGGAGTCAAGTAAAAATAAATAAGAAATTATGTTTTTAAAAAGTCTTTATTATCATAACTATTATTTGGTTTCAACATATTCCAGGAAAAATAGACAACCTAGAGTGCATAGTGACGGCCATTATTAATGAAAAAAAAAACAGTAGTAATCTGCAGGTAAAAGGAAAATAGAGGGAGGTAAAGATGCTTATTACAAAGGCATCCAAATCAGTAAAGAGGAAGTCAAACTCACAGTTTGCTAATGATATAATTGTATACATAGAAAACCCTAAAGACTCATCCAAAAAGCTCCTACATTTGATAAATGAATTCAGTCAAGTTTCAGGATCAAAATCAATGTGCACAAATCAGTATCACTGCTGTACAGCAACAATGACCAAGCTAAGAATCAAATCAAGAGCTCAACCCCTTTAACAATAGCTGCATAAAAATAAAATTTTTAGGAATAACCCTAACCAAGGAGATGAAAGACCTCTGGAACAAGGAAAACTTCAAAACACTGTTGAAAGAAATCATAGACAACACAAACAAATGGAAACACATTCCATGTTCATGGATGGTAGAATCAGTATTGTGAAAATGACCATACTCCCAAAGCAATCTACAAATTCATTGCAATTCCCATAAAAATACCATCATTATTGTTCATAAAACTAGAAAAAAAGGATCCTAAAATTCATATGGAACCAAAAAAGAGCCCACATAGCCAGAGCAAGATTAAGCAAAAGAACAAATCTGGAGGCATCACATTTTCTAACTTCAAACTATACTACAAGGCTATAGTTACCAAAACAGCATGGTACTGGTATAAAAATGGGCATTAGATCAATGGGACAGAATAGAGAACCCAGAAATAAAGCCAAATATTTATAGCAAACTGATCTTTGACTAAGCAAACACAAATGTAAAGTGGGGAAAGGACACCTTATTCAACGAATGGTACTGGGATAATTGGCAAGCCACATGTAGAAGAATAAAGCTGGATCCTTATCTCTCACCTCATATAAAAATCAACTCAAGATGGATGGAAGACTTAAATCTAAGACCTGAAATCATAAAAAATCTAGAAGATAACAGGAAAAAGTCTTCTAGACATTGCCTTTGGCAAAGAGCTCATGACCAAGAACCCAAAAGCAAATGCAACAACAACAAAAAAATAGATGAGGCCAGGCACAGTGGCTCACACCTGTAATCCCAACACTTTGGGAGGCCGAGGGGGGCAGATCACCTGAGGTCAGGAGTTTGAAACCAGCCTGACCAACATGGCGAAACCCTGTTTCTACTAAAAATACAAAAATTAGCC
The DNA here is from genome assembly GCF_029289425.2 of Pan paniscus. Classification (NCBI taxonomy): domain Eukaryota; kingdom Metazoa; phylum Chordata; class Mammalia; order Primates; family Hominidae; genus Pan; species Pan paniscus. Next base: position 113,318,109 of record NC_073252.2, read on the forward strand.
AGCCCAGGTGGTGGACACCTGTGATCCCAGCTACAGGGGAGGCTGAGGCAGGAGAATTGCTTGAACCCTGGAGGTGAAGGTTGCAGTGAGCTGAGATTGTGCCATTGAACTCCAGCATGGGTGACAGAGCAAGACTTCGTCCCAAAAAATAAACAAACAAACAAATAGATGGCACCTAATTAAACTTAAAAGCTTCTGCACAGCAAAAGAAATAATTCACAGAGTAAACAGACAACCCATGGAATGGGAGAAAATCTTCAAAACTATGCATCCAACAAGGGACTAATAACCAGAATTTACATGGAAGTCAAATAAATCAGCAAGAAAAAACAAATAATCCCATCAAAAAGTGGGCAAAGGACATGAATAGACAATTCTCAAAGGAAGATATACAAATGGCCAAGAAACATATGAAACAATGTTCAGCATCATTAATCATCAGGGAAATGCAATCAAAACCACAATGAGATATCATCTTACTCCTGCAAGAATGGCCATAATTAAAAAATAAAAAAATAACAGACGGTGGCATGGATGTGATGAAAAGAGAACACTTTTACACTGCTGGTGGGAATGTAAACTAGTACAATCACTATGGAAAACAGTATGAAGATTTCTTAAAGAACTAAAACTAGAACTACCATTTGATCCAGGAATTCCACTACTAGGTATCTACCCAGAGGAAAAGAAGTCATTATATGAAATAGACACTTGCACACACATGTTTATATCAGCACAATTCACAATTGCAAAAATATAGAACCAGCCTAAATGTCCATCAACCATCAAGTGGATAAGGAAAATCTGAGAGAGAGAGAGATATATATATATATATATATATAAATATATAAATATATATAAAAAAATATAGTGATATATAGATATATATGAATGATATATATAACTTTATATATATATATACACCATGTATACTGCTCTGCCAATAAAAGGAACAAAATCATGGCATTCATATATATATGCATATATATTATATATTATAATGTATAAATGATATATATAGTGTAATATTTATACCAAGCATACTGCTCTGCCAAAAAAAGGAACAAAATCATGGCATTCAGAGTAACCCAGATGGAGTTGGAGACCATTGTTCTAAGTAAAGTAACTCAGGAATAGAAAACCAAACATCGTATGCTCTCACTTATAAGTAGGAGTTATGAGGATGCAAAGGCATAAGAATAATATAATAGACTTTGGGGACTCAGGGGAAGGGTGGGAGTTATGTGTGGAATAAAAGACCACACATTGGATACAATGTACACACCTCGGGTAATGGGTGCACTGATATCTCAGAAATCACCACTAAAGAACTTTTCCATGCAACAAAACACCACCTGTTCTTCCAAAACTGTTGAAATATTAAAATGTACACGTATGTTTATTGAGGCACTATTCATAATAGCAAACACTTGGAACCAACCCAAATGTCCATCAATGATAGACTGGATTAAGAAAATGTAGCACATATACATCATGGAATACTATGCAGCCATAAAAAAGGATGAGTTCATGTCCTTTGCAGGGACATGGATGAAGCTGGAAACCATCATTCTCAGCAAACTATCACAAAAACAGAAAACCAAGCACTGCATGTTCTCACTTACAGGTGGGAATTGAACAATGAGAACACCTGGACACAGGGCAGGGAACATCACAAGCTGGGGCCTGTCGGAGGGTGGGGGGCTGGCGGAAGGAAAGCATTAGGAGAAATACCTAATGTAAATGACGATTTGATGGGTGCAGCAAACCAACATGGCACATGTATACCTATGTAACAAACCTGCACATTGTGCACATGTACCCTAGAACTTAAAATATAATAATAATAATAATAATAATAATAATAATAAAAGAACTTTAAGAATCCCATGAACTCTTCTTTGTGCTTTTCCTTTTGTTGTTGTTGTTGTTTTTTTTCCCATTACTCTTTTTCCTGAAGAAATCATTTTCTGTGGTGGAGCAGAGCAAGCAGGAATCAAAAGTGGAAGCAGGTGGAAGCTTCGGCCACCCAAGAACTTGTTCATAGTGAATTCTGCATATTTGTTAAATACAACAAACAAATAAATACAAATGTATTAGTTCATAGATCCTTGAATATTACTTATTACAATTTCATATTTAGATTTAAGGTGTCTGAGGCATATTCACTTTGAAATATTGATTTAGGCAACCAGGTTTAGTCCCAATAATTCTGGAGAAAACTTTAAACTGGAATAACTCACTTGTGATTATCGGCACATAGTTCAGTTAATCCGCAGTTACTAAGGGAAAAGTACAGTGCAAGTATCTGAGAGCTAGAATTGAGCCCCGAGAAGCAATGATGACGACGATATTGAAGGATAAATCGTGTTCTGTACAATATTTCAAGATGAGTATTAGCTAAGGTCAGTCTTGATGTGCAATTCCACTGTAGTTTATTCCCAGGAAATTATTTTTAGAAAAATTCAGAAGCTTGGGAAGTGATAAAGGCAAAGAAGTTTGGGAATTCGTTAAAGAGGACATTTAAACATTGAAAATTAGAAACAAACTCTTTCTGGGATGATAAAGTGACGCTGGAGACATCTAGCAGTGCTTGGAAGAGATAAAATGATGGCAATTATCAAATTTTAAAAATAAAAGAAAGTAGTTTTTTATTTTTGTAAAATTACTGAAAAATTTATAATAGCTGGATGACATATTCTAGCAGTGCAGATCCTCCCTAACAAATAATGGAGTTAGCCGAGTGAATCTCAGCAGTGTTGAAAGGAAGACAATTGTAGGGACTGCAGTGAATGAGTCATCTCGATAAGCCATGACATTAAAGAATTCTGAATAGAAGACCACTCACCATCACCTCCACTTATTGTAAGCCTGTTGGCAAACATGAAAATTAAGAAATCAGCTATCAAGTGAAAATGATAAAAAATTTGCCAGAGTCATATAACAGAAAGTGAATTAAAGTTTCTTGGTGTTAATTATACCTATTAATACAACTCTGTTGTAAAAGTCTCTATTTCTTAATTTAGATATCTCAAGAGTGCAAGGAAAAGGAGCTATGTTGATGAAACTAATTACCTGGTAAAAATTATTTTTAAAAATTTTACTGAAAATGGTGCTTCATTAATATGAATCAATAATGCAATTTGACTGCTGAAAAGGCTAATGCATACTCAAGCTTCATTAATTAAACCAGAGCACCAAATCACAGGAAATAGTAGTTTGATTGTACTTGAGTTTATTAAAAGTTAGTTTAAAATATATGTATCTCAAGGATTTGCACTTTGAGCAAATAAAAGCCGTGCTAGACTATACAAGAAAAGAGATTTGAAATCATACAATAAGCAAAGCATTTTCTCCTAGTGATTTTCTGTTGAGATACTTTGCCTAGCATTGCCTGAAATGCTTTTTCCTGAGATCTTCTCACGATGGCCCTTTCTAATCATTCAGGTTTCAGCTGTAATCTCACCTCTTGTAGATGAATGCTTTGTTATTCTCTGTACCTAACGCTTTTCTCTTTCAAGGCAACACCTTCCCATCATCTTGTTTATTTATTTTCACAGTAATAAACATCATTTTATGTTTATATATCTACATATATGTCATCCAGAGAATATGCTTCATGGGAGCAGAAAATGTCTCTGTACTGATTATTTCTGTATTTCTAGCCAAGCTATACCTGACACATAGAAAAACATTGATGTACATGAATTAAGTATGTTTTAATATATTGAGAATATTTGAACTAGAGAAGTTTAAAGTAAAATGCAATAGTTTTACTGAGACAGTATGTATTGTTTTAAAATACAGAGTGATGAATAGTAGTTTGAATTTGAAAGAGGGCATATTTCACTTCAGTGCAAGAAACAGCTTCCATACAACTGAAATATTCAATGAATGAAGTTGCCTTATTCAGAAAGACGTGTGCAAAAAAAAAATGTAGAAACTACATGTTCACCTGTTAATTAAACTGTACAGGTTTAAAATGGTTAGATGGCCTGTAAGAGCCCTCCAAACTCTTGGACCGTATTGTGATATAATCTACAATTTGTTATACATTTTATTTCAAGAAGAAATTATTAAAATGTTACTCAGTAGCATATGTCTCCCCCTATGATTCCTACTGACTTTATACCTGCATTTTTTTAGAGCAGATTGTTCCAAAATATTTTGAGAAAAAAAACCTAGTATTTTTTATGTAATGAGGTATATAAACATTACACTCAACCCGACCAATCTAGATCCAATTCTAGAACCCATTGCATTATTAACAAAAATTATTAACCAAAATTCTGTGGCAGATATGGCTGTTCTCCCTGATACTATACTTAGTTTTTTACTTTTAAAATTTAGAACTATAGATAGCTGTGTTATTTAGAAATTAAGCTAATTTTTTATCCATTTATATTTCTTGTTGCTATTGCCTTAGGAATATATACAAATGTTACATCTCCTCTACTAAATGTAAACAATTATGAGGTATTTTGTCTATTTTCAAATATTTTATTTGGATTTCCAAATGTGCTTTTATTAATCAGGATTATTTCTGTTGTAATAACAGAAAATTATCTACAACTACTTTAAGCATTGAGAAAAGAGAACTTATTGCCTCACGTACCTAAAAATCTCTGAGAAGGACCTAGCTTTATCATAGCTGAATTCAGGGGCTCACTCCTTTTCTCCCCATTGCCCAATTTGGCGTTCTTTTTTGTTGGCTTCAGTCTAGTGCAGGCTCTTTCCCTGGAAATTACAAAATTATGTTCCACCAGTGTAACCATTCCACTAAAAGTGAATTCACTAAATTTAACAGTTCTAGCAATTCCTGATCATAGTCTTTCATAGGCCCACATTGGGTTGAATGCATTTTTCTGGGAAGATTCAAACCTGAGGCACTCACTGATCATCTCCAAACTAACACCATGGACTGACAATTCGGGATGGGGGAAAATTGCTCTCAAAAAGAAAAAAAAAACACTCTATTACTAGAAGAAGGGTAGATTCTTTATGGTAAGTAAACAATAGTCATTTATTACAGGTCCTCTTCTTCCTGCTTTTGGGAAATTTGTGAATAATTCCGAGGTTACCTTACTCAAGGATTCACAACCATGGTTTTGAAATTCTGTTCTTCATCCTTCTCATTTTAATTGTTCATTTTAAATTAGTTCCTAATTTTACTATTTCCTGATATAATCTCCCTTTCCTTATGCATTGGCTCTATTTTATTGCCCATTTGTGGTTTCATCATGTGTTTCTTGATGCACGGTAAATGTAACCACACAGCCATATAAAATTGGAGGAACATTTTCTGTTGGCTTTCTGTTGGCTTTCTATTACCTTTCTGAGAAACCAACGTTTCATTGACTGTTAAAGGCTGAATTTTAAGCTCATTATCTTAGAGTAAAATTTAAAATAGTTCTCAGATGTTTTTTCTTATATTGTTATCTAGAAATCAGCACTCAGTTCATTTTATTTGTTCATTGTACAAATACTTTATATTAGAGTTGTTCCCATGTAAGATATTTTGTATATACAGAAAACAGCTTGTCTTGAGAAGACAGAGAGAAATGGATTTAATCTAGATATATCAAGAGAGACATAATAGCTAATTACTGAGATATCATATTAAAATTATTAGGTTATAGGGGCAACTCTTAAACCTCTGAGGAATATTGTAGATCTTTATTGTAGACACCATTAAAGTGGAATACAATATACTCCATAGAAAATATATTTTTAGGCATTGCTTTCTCTCACCACTCTTTTTCAGCAAACTCTGAATTAGGGACAAACAATCACAAACCCAAAACTCTGCTCTTCTCTATCCTCACAGCCTCTGCCCACACAGTCTGTTTTCTCTCTATCTGCACCTTCATTGCCCTGGATCTTCACACACCTGTCAGGACTTGGTAGAATCTGTTCTCTGTTTCCAACTGGTACTCTTGAGAAGAACAAACTTTTTGGTTACAATAGTTTAAAAAACAATAAACAAAAAAACTTCACCTGGTTTTATCACTAGATTTCATAATATTTTAGAATACTTTCAAACTTGGGAGTTTCATGGTATGTGTTCTTCAGAAAAATGTATTAAGATGTCAAGTGAAATGACAGGTAGTAACTACAACTAAGAAATTACATTTAGAAAATCTGCCATCTTACCTCTATGAGGTATATTCTGTTTCCAAACAGACAGCATAAAATCACAGTTGAGATTCCAGAGTTAGAGTGTAGGAATGCAAAAGAGTTATTCATGTGTTATGCACTTCAATTGCCTTACCGGTAACATCAGAATGATATTAATTAATGTACCTCATAGGATTGTCAAGAGTAAATGGTGTAATGCATGACACATATTAAAAACCATAGTTCTAGTTTTAAATATTTCTTATCTGAAATCAACACCCAACTGATTATTGTTCCATCTCGTGAACATTCCTGGCAAAACATTTTAAGAGATATTATTAAATATTTCCTCTTTATGTTTCCTCTGAAATGACTTTTATTTTTTGACATTAAAAATGTTGATTTTTCTAAAATGGGTTGGTTTCCTCAACAATACTTTATTATTGGTTTTGCACCCCAATTTGGATTAATGCTCAGTATTCTATAATTTTCTTGATTTGACATAGAGCCTTTCTCATGTTTAAGAATTATAATTTTAATCTTTCCAACCTCTGCCACATCAGCTATTCATAAAGGCAAGATTGGGCGACAGTTAGTGACATCCTTAAGATCCTCCAGTACGGAAAATGAGTGCTGACACATTCCATGGGGGCTCTATGATTTGGTTTATTCAACTTGCTTTTGTGCTTCCAAAGCACATGTTATTTATTTCTATGTCATTAACTATCATATTTTATTTTAATTATTTATATGACTTATTCTTGTTTTGACTCTGTTTGTCTTGAGGATTTTTTCCATTCATTTATTTCGTTGTCATTGCTCTCTAATTTCTATCTGTCAAAACACACACACACACACACACACACACACACACACACACACCAGATCCAAAACATATTAAAGAGTTGATACTTATTTAGAGAATGAGTCTGTATAATATTAAGTACAATTTGATAAAGAATCGTGAGCTCGACAATAAAAACTCTCAACACATTGCTTACGGAAGGTAAAATAAAGCATTCTGTTGCTGTTTTTGCCCTCTCAAATCTTCACCTTAATCTCAAAATTATCAAGAATATATCGAGTTGTCCTCATTTTGGTGAGATAACAACAAACAAAAGCAAACATTTGTTGGATGACTATCAGAATAGCATCGGGCTAGATACTTAACTGGAGAGAAGTGAATTTGGACAAGGTTGAGTTATTGGGAACTACAATTTTGCTTTGAGTCAAATAAAAGGAAGTGGTGAATGAAGGTAGCCAGAGAGTTTACTGAGTATACTTAGGTAATGAAAAGGGCTTGCTACAAAATTCCAATCACATTGTTTTATTTGCATTCTTGAGTTTCCATTGAGATACGATTGTTCAAAGTGCAGACCTATGTATCTTAAGCATGAGAGAGTAGCCCAGAGGGAAGGAGTCAAGGGAGTAACAGTGTGAATAAAACATTTGTGAAAGCTTACAAATTCCTTATAATATGCTTCTTGAATAATTTTGTGCTTTATATATTTTAGTTTTTATATAACTTTTCAAAATTAATGAGATTCCTGGACTTCTATTATTTGCATTTGCTACTTATTTAGGTTTTCCTTTAGTTCAGCACTGGGCAGCTAGTTCCTATAGGGTCCTGATGAGCCAAAATCTAGACAACATAAAAACTCTTTTTTCCTTTATTATTATTGACTAATTTAAGTTATATTAATATAATATAAACCTATTTACACATTTTAAAGTAGATATTTGTGAAAGTGTTTCTGGGTTTAAAAATTTTGTAATTGCCAGCATGAAACTATAGGTCCCTCAAATCATAATATGGAACCCTGTCAAAGAGTAATCAACATAGATACACTATAAGTAAGAACTCTCAGAAATGGTGCTTGAGTGAAAAGCATTAAAATGCCATTTTTAAATTTTATGCTGGCATTTTTAACAGGAAAACAATTTTTATGAATGCCCTCTTATGTATCAGTATGGAAGAAGTGTCATAAATGTAACAGAGCTATTGAAATAAGAACTATTTCTAACTCAGGTGAGAACCTGTCCTTTTCTCTTCCCAGGAAATGACAACTACTACCATATTTGAAAATTAGATAGGGGAATACCCAAGTAGGATTTATTAAGAAGGTGGTGTATCTTCCAGCTTATAAAGTAAGTTGGAACAACTAAGTAATATGATTGAGGTAGGAGTGAGAATTTTTCCTCACTGTAACACAGACACACACACACACACACACACACACACACACTTTAGGAATACATTTACTTGCAGTTCTCTAGAGGTATGGAAGATAGAAATTGGTGCCAGATATGCATTTGGAAAAAGAGGGTGGCTGATTACCTTTTCTAATTACAAAATTGAAAGGAGTAACCTGAATTTCAGAGCTTATCAGAACGAAGGATGTTCTCACAGTAGATGAGAGTCATCTGAATCAGAGCATCATTGAAGGGATTTTGCCTAAAAGGGACAGGAGTGTGGTTAAGAAGGGAATTCTAACAGAGAAACGCTCAATAAATTGAACATAACAAAATCAGGGAATGATGGGGAACTTATATACGACCAACCAAGGGAAAATGCATCCCTTATTTCTTTAAAAGTATCTCAGAAGAGCATGCTTCAAGACAGAGTTTGCTTTAAAGACCAGCAAAGCACAGAGAAATTCAATGCCAAATAATATCAGTCACTCTCAAAAATAAAATTCCTACCTTTTACCTCTTTTCTCATTAATCCCCCACTTCCTTTAATCCTGGAACAGCTTAAGGCAGCCTAGTGAGAGATGGAGAAGAATACAGATATAGGCAAAAAATAGAAAATATATCATGCATTCAGCCATATCCTTCTGCAAACTTCCCCTCTGGAAAGCTTGATCATTAAAAAGGACAAGATTTATTTCAAACAAAGTTATTGAAAGAGATGCTTCTCATTTGAATGAAAACAGAAGAGCAAGCAATAGAGTTAAAGAATGTGTCAAAAATTCCATCTAAGGCAGGAAAGTTCCATTCTTACAGAGTAGGTTAAAATGAGTAGGAGGAAGAAGGAAATGGATTTGTTTTCTGACTGCACTCTAAACACCCAATTTGTTCAATAAAATATATCTATAAAAATTAAAATCGCAAAGCTTTAACAAACATTTATTTTTCTGAGAAAGGAAAATCTAAAAGATCAAACATCTAACATTAAATTTCTTAATTATTTTTTAGAAAAACAGTTGATTCTACATAAATAAATTTTCTTAATTTGAGGCATCTTCCCAGGAAGAATATTAGGAATATACACAATTAAGTGAAATGTCAGCAAGCCTTAACATTGTGAAAACTGGAATGTAAATGAAATTATCAGCAATTAATTTTTTGTCATTATCTAACAATCCCCAATACTGGCTATATTATTTTTGTGTTAACACTTAAAAATAAATGTTTGTAGAAAAAGTGATTAATGATTGAATAGATGGATAGGTGAATGGCTAGATAAATGCATAGGTAAGTAAAAAAAAATGTATCTGAAGTTTGAGAAAGGTACCTGAATAAACTTCTTGGCAGTGGCTACTTTATTTTTATTAACATAAAAGATAATGTGACTCAAGAATTTTATGATCTGAGCTGATGGAAACAGTATGGATGAAAATAGCTAAATTTGAATAGATTTATGAACACTATATTTGAATCTGTTCAGAGTATTTAATGCAGCTAATTTATCACTATGAACACTTTTTCTTCTTTGCTGAGATTAATATGAATTTGTGCTGCTGTGAAAGCAGAGGGGAAAAAATCCTTCCTTTATTCAACCTCTCTTACTGGCTGAGCAGAGAAATAGGAGCTACAGGAGGGATTCCTTGCAGAATTCAGAGTAGGAGCTCTCGAGAGAGAATAGCGGGTGTTCTTGTGGAGAATGACAGATCATTGTTTACATTCATCACTGACTCCATGGCTTACTCCTGGACAAGTGGCAGGAAGTATACACAAAGGAATGAATGTGTGAAACTTAGTTTTAAAAGGTTACCATAAAGGAAATAAATGAAAAACATGAAAGCAGAGGTGCCTCTTCCATATTCAGCCCTTCACTTGAACTCACTATTTTTTTTAAAAAGTGAAATGATTAGAAAAATGTCATATCTAGATATAAAAATGGAGGAACACAATTTTCTTACACAACAATTTAATGGGAGTTTTGAAAAATATGAATATTGTTGTTTTGAATTGAGTGAGAATATCTGTATCAAAAAGCACTGTAATAACATGCTATGTTAACTTATTTTAACTATCATTAATAGAAATAATTTCACAAACATTAAGTATATCCAACTAACATTCATTTTTTCAACCTTCTGTAAAGTGTTTTAAGATGGGTTGGCTAATTTAAAAGATATTTTATTTTGAAAATTTGCTAAATATGTTGTTCCGAGATACCTTTTAACATTAGTAACTCTTGACTTCACACTGGCTACCAGTCTACTGTCTACCTGACTACATTTTGGCTTATGTACTTTTTAGTTACAGGAATCTCAAGGGCTGGAATTTGTTTTTAAATTTCATGCTTTTCTATTTGAAGTAAAAATATAAATAAAGAAAGCAGAGCAAAGATTAACTAACCAAACACTGTGTTTGATGAAAACTGTCAGATGGCAAGGAAAATGGACATAAGAGCAAATAAATGTATGCATACCTGCAGGCTCCAGGAGACAGGTCAGTATTTTCACACAATGGATAGTGTATTGAATACACAGTAGGAGTCCTAGTACTCTCTAAGGCTTGCCTATTATTAGGTGAAGATGGTAGGTGTATGACAGGTTCAGCCTGATCACAAGAATGAAATTTAAATATAAAGGCATATTTAAATTCTTCTGAGAGATGCAGTGTGGCAGTTGGAGAGCAGAGCAGGAGCAACACGAGTGAGGAAGTAAGTGACTCTTGGCAATTAATCACACATGTCAAAGAACAGTCAGGAGGATCTGTTGCATTTGTCAAAATAAGGGACTCCTTATACTCCTGAAGAAGAGGGCCTCCAGGTCCTCTTGTCCTGGTAACTATGTTTGTTTTAATCAGAGTGGCACTAGGATGAGACACTAAGTGGAAAAATAGAAATTCAATAAATATAAAGTAATTCATGACATTGTATAATCATATTGTTGATTTTACTATACCTTTAATATTCATTAAAAATAGCAATAAGCAATCTTAATTTATATATATATAATTACAAAGAGTGTATTTTCTTTTGTTTGCTTTGGCATTTTGGCTCATTTTTACACATGTGCTTTTACTGTATGATAGTTGGAGGCACGTGGAGCCTTCTGATACATCCCCATCTGTGCCTACTATTCTGTTGACTCTCATTCCTGCTCTCTCTTTGGTCCTCACATTGCTAAAACCCCTGAATCACCATTTACTACTCACTCTCTCCCATACCTTGCCTCTCATCTGTTCATAATTATACCAGAATTGCTTGTGAACTATCTTTCTATTCCTGCCCTTTTTCTAGTTCCCAGTTTCTGCTTTTCTTCATCTCTTCCACAAAATTACAAGAATTATTTTCTAATGTAGACCTAGTCATACCATTTTTTCTTAAAGAAAATCCTTGAATGTAAGCACAAGAGAATCAGATTTGGGTATTTCAGAGATGTTGTAAAAGCATTCTTTGATATGAATATATTATATAAAACCAAAGAGAATCTATATTATTATCTAACTTGCAAGCTTGTCCAACCTTCCTTATATTTTGTTTTTGTTCTTTTTTTTAATTTTTATTTTATTTTTATTTTAGGCTTTCAGCAGCCTGAAGCCATGGTTTTTCATTTCTGTCTCTAGTGATAAGTGGAAAACAGGGATGAGGAAGGGGCTTTACGGGTCTAACCAGAAACAGAAACTAAGAACCCATGACTGTATGGTCTCCCATGGATACCCTGAATATGTTTTATTTTAAATAAAAATAATACCTTTTATGTATTTTGTGTATATAGGCTTAAAGGAAGTGCTTCAGCCTATTCACTGTCTCCAATAAACATGCATTCTTTTGGTAATGAGATGCCCACTCCCCTGCCCAATTCAAGACATGACACAATCTTGATGGCAATGTGTACAGCTTCTTTAAGACTTTCCAGGATCTTTTCCAGCCTTCTTTCCTAGCTCATAATGTTGCAAATTCTCTTTATTCTATGCCCTGCCTCCAGTCCGCTGTAGCCTTGTTAGATGCCAATCTTTTCCCAAAGAACTTTGTTCATTTTCAAGAATTTTTTCCTTTTTACATATTATTGCTTCTGCCTGAAATTTTCTTCTCTTTCTTGTCTGATTGATGAATTCCTATTTGTTCTTTAGGACAATTCAGGTTTTATGTGCGTGAAGATGTACCTAACCTCACTGAGGAAATGAATTGTTCTGTCTTGGATACGGTATTAGAACAACCTGAATATATACAACAGCTATCAATTATACACTAGGTGTTTTTTAGCTTTCTTGGCTCCATGATAAATGATGAGCTTTCTTAGACTATATCTTCCATGGATTGTATTTTATTTCATATTTTATTCACAATCTTTAGTGAGCTACTGTGAATTTGGTAAGTCTTCAACAAATGTTTACTCAATGAATGCAAGAAAGAATCTGAGACATAAGAGCTGGTCGCCTTAACTTCAAATTTTTAGAAAATTATTTATTTTATATATTTGTATCATCTAAGATCCTATTTGAATTTTCATTATCATTTCTTGATATTTCAGTATAATTACTGCCCTTATTTCTTACTTCCTCCAATCATCCCCACATAAGATTATATTCAAATACACATTCCTGAATTCCTGAATAATGTCTTTCAGAGATTGGAATTGTTTCCAAGTAGGAAGAATTCCCAAGGAGGGAGAAACTGTATGATGCAAATTTGGACCTTGAGCATTCAATCTTCTCCCCAGTCGTCCTCTAAGAACTTATGTCCTCAGAACTTTTATAATGGAAGATAAGCATGGCGGGGAGGGGGGAACAAAACAATACACAGACAATTGTGCCTAGCATTAGGAATAAATAAAAGCTTCACACATAAATGATTTTCAAGAGACATACATGTTATCTCATAGTTTTCTTAAACTTAAGTCCTGAGTTCTCAATAGAAAAATATTAAATCATGGGCTGAGGAAGGAAGAGAATATGTGGATGGAAAGGTAGTTGGGGATACACTCAATTTGCTCATAGCGATTTTTATTCAGCACAGCATAGTTTATGCCAGACAATAAATACTCAATAGATTGTTGTTATTTGAAATAGTGAATTCCATGAATAATAGTTGAACATCTATTATCATTCGTCAAGCCCTTTTCAAGGCCTAGGGAATTCCTAGTTTAGGGAAGAAATGCTGTATGTTGCTTATCTTATCTGTAAATACTTAAAGAAGATACAGGCTCTGTCAGACTCTGTGAAAGGAAAATAAATCTTTGGGCTCCAAAATCACTAAGCTACTGGGAAAACTCAAGCTGGGAACTGCTTAGGGCAAACCTACCTCCCATTCTATTGAAAGTCACTCGTCTGCTCACTGAGATAAATACATATCTGATTGTCTCCTTTGGAGAGGCTAATCAGAAACTCAACATAATGCAACCATTTGTCTCTTATCTACCTATGACCTGGAAGCCCCCTCCCTGATTCGAGTTATCCCGCCTTTGCTTCAAGTTGTCCCGCCTTTGCTTCAAGTTCTCCTGCCTGTCTGGACCAAACCAATGTTCATCTTACATATATTGATTTATGTTTCATGTATTTCTAAAATGTATAAAACCAAACTGTGCTTTGACCACCTGGGGCACATGTCGTCAGGTCTTCCTGAGGCTGTGTCATGGGGCATGCATCCTCAACCTTGGCAAAATAAACTTTCCAAATTAACTGAGACCTGTCTCAGATATTCAGGGTTCACAACACTAAACAGCGTTCTGGACACAAAGAGAACAAGCCAGTTGTCATTCCTGAATTCACAGAACTCCCAGGCTGAAATCATAATAGAAGAATATTTAAATGATATGAGCAGAAATTGATAAAGCTCTAATTATACCTAAAGGAAAATAAAATAACTTTCAGAAATGTGTTAAACATTTATTGATGGATATGCCAAGTATTGTACACAGATGTGTCATTTATACCACCCTGCTGGTTTATTATAGTGCTATTTGTTTCTGAAATGCTTCTATAATTTTGCATATACTAAAACAGAACAATTTATTTTAGTACAATATGTAATTTTATTTGAGTTCTGTTCTGTACTCTCTCTCAGCCAATATTTGATCTAGCTTGCATTCATTGAGTTTATTATAAAGTGTGGTTTACATCAGTCTAAACTTTATCCGCCATTTACTTTTCGTTTTCGTTAACAGTTTTGATCATGCCTGACAAAAGGAAAGCAAGTGATAGTGCTTAACTAGCTGCAAAAAAATAAAAGACATATCACACAGGATATGAAATTGGAAGTCATATAGATTTCCATCAGAAAAGCCTCAGAAAGTGATTGAGAAAAAAGATGGCAAAGATTATCATATAACTTAGAACTGGTGAATGGGTTTTCATATTATAAAAAGTATCAGGAAATTTAGTGCAACTTGAGAGTATGGCAAAAGAATCATATAAGAGACAGTTGAAAGTGAAGATAACAAACTAACAATTGCAAGTTTGCTATGCTGTAAATACCAGTACTGTGTTGCAAACACATTTCTGTGGGGATAATGCCATGAGGGCCTATGCAAAACAGGTCCATTTAACAAGACTATGTTCAGTGATGCATCCCCTCCCTATCTAATCTGTGTATGTAAGTATAGTGTCTTTTATATTAGTTACATAAGGACAGGAATAAAACAAAAATAAGTGGCACTGAGCTGGACTTAGAACAATAAATTGTATTTCAATAAGTGGCCAATAAAAAAAAGAGAAAATCAGTCAGAAGAAGTAACCTAAATACATGTGTCATATTCTGGGTCTTGAAAATGTTACAGGATAAGGTTAAAACTGGGGAAAGAAAAAATATTCGAAATTTAATGTAAAGCAGTTGTAGAAAGTATTCTACATTTTTATATTATTAAAGTATGTGTAGTTACTTTAAATAGTTTTGATATGAAGTTGAAAATATTATTAATATAATCAAAAGGAAATAAAGGCAACTGGAGATCATACGTTTTACTATAAATGAGCTTAGATTTTTAAAATAATTCCTCTTTACAGGTTTTACAATTTGACCTATTGTATATCTTTCTTACCTGTCAACCTTACCTATCGAGAATATACTCAGGAAAAAAATAAGGTAAAAATACTGTAAATAACCATAATGCTTCCTAAAATCTAATTTATTTTATTGACAATAGAACACTTAACATAGTTCTATTTAACAATCCAAACTTCTTACCTCTACTTTACCTCTCAGTTCATAAGAAATCAGAAGCAATAATATCAACAGGTTTTAGAGTTGATTTCTGCTTGTTGATATGAAGAAGTAGCTTGCAGAAAAAAATGAAACCAGACAAAATATGATGGGATCTTCTGTCTCTAGAGTTGCTAGCCAGGATTTGAGGGAGCCTAGCAGAGGTGGGCTGATGTTCTGCAAGATGTACTAGCTAAACTCAGTGTATTTGTTGATGCTTAGGGACGACAGAAAGGCTGTGAGGTCAGACATAGAACTATTATTGAGAGGCCAGAATGCCAGTAGAGCTTTCATCAATTTCATAAGACTGGGGAGAAAAATTGAGCTTAAGGGTGCAATGGCAGCCAAACCTTACATACCAAGATCTCAGAAAAAGTGAAGCATAGAGAAGACAAAATTTTGTGATTTTCCTCTTGCAGCATTTATTGAAATCTTAATTTACACAGGAGTAGAAGCAAAAAACTAAACAAATAGTTGCTCAAGAATATTACAAAATTTTTTGACAATCTTAAAGTGTGAAAGAGATAATATTAAAAAGAAAAAACATAAAGGGCATATCAAGAAGAAGGACTCTTGGTAAAGGCGTGAGTTATCTCAGCTGTTGACTAGATTATGGTAATCTGCCTCATCCTAGCCACTCAAAAAAAGAAAGACTAGAAGAAGAGAACATTGTTTAGAGACTCTGAAATTATAAATGTGAGTTGTCCCACAATCAATGAGAAAGTACCCAAGATACCAAGAGACAATACCAAGAGAAATAAATGACCATAAAATGTAACCGAAGGAAAACCTCGATATTGTGTTTACTAGGAACGTACTTTAAAATAAGTGTGATTTAAGTTTAAGAAAGCAGATGATATAATGGAGAATTTCACCAGAGAATCTGAATCTATAAAAATAAAGGATATAATTTTTACAATTCAAAATATCAAAAAACTTAAGAACAAAAAAGATAAACTAAATAGCAAATTGTACAGAGCAAAAGGGGTTAAGTGACTGGAAGAGAAGGGCAATAAAAAATATTCTGACTAACACATGGAAGGTAAAGAACAAAATACAGAGAAAAGAGAGTAAAAACTCATGAGGAAAAAGTAAAATGTCTACTTTAGTTGCAGTTGGAGTTTCAGGAGAGAATGAAGAAAACACATCAGAATGATATTTATTAATGGCCAAAACCTCACCAAAACCAACAAAAGACATAAATCTACAGACTCAAGAAATGTTGCAAAATCCAAGGAGGATGAATTACAAAGAAAGGAGAACCATGGCCTGGTATGTTGTTAACATCATCAGGGTTCTCTATCTGGGTAAACTAAGCAAATGTTGGTATCACTGAAAAAATAGAGATATTTGAGGAAAGATGGGAAAATGAGATAAGGGAAACATGATGAGCTTGATTTTAGAAATGGTCAGAAAACAGGAAAATAAGTAGTAGACATAGGCAGCCTCAAAAGAGATCTGTCTGGAGGTGCAGAAAAGAGTCCTTCACCAAAGATGTCTTTGCCCATGGAGAGGAGAGGGGAGGGACTGCATTAGTAAAGAGGGTTGCAGGAACTCACAGAATCCAGGACCCTGTACCAAGTCTCCAAATATTTCAAATTCAACCCCCCCTTTGGTTTCACTTGGCTTATATAAATTGAGGAGTTTGGCAGAGATAATTCTTGTTATATGTATTTTGAATTTTAGGATTGTATGCATTTTATGAAGTTTTCATATGTTTTGTCTCACTATAATATGTTATGATTGAAAAAAGGCAAATATTTAAAGTCTCCATTACAACCACAATGGAACTGACCTTGAGAAAAGTTAAATGTGTTGTACGTATGGAATCTCTCTGGCTTTAACTTTCTAGAACTCATCCTCTAAGTCAAGAAAGCATGATTTTTTAATGAAGTCTAAAATGTAAAATATTTACATTTTAAGGAATTATAATTTAGGAGTGATAATGGGATTGTGATTATGTTTTTAAGAATCCTTTTGTTTAAGACATATGTACTAATTTTTTTTTTTTTTTTTTTTTTTTTTTTTTTTTTTTTTGAGCTGGAGTCTCACTCTGTCACCCAGGCTGGAGCGCAGTGGCATGATCTTGGCTTACTGCAAGCTCCGCCTCCTGGTTTCACACCATTCTCCTGCCTCAGCCTCCCGAGTAGCTGGGACCACAGGCGCCCACCACCACTCCCAGCTAATTTTTTGTATTTTTAGTAGATACGGGGTTTCACCATGTTAGCTAGGATGGTCTGGATCTTCTGACCTCGGCCTCCCAAACTAAAATATTTTGAGTATGATACTGGAATTTGCAACAGAATGATACGGTAAGTAAAATAGTAATTCTCTATATGTTTTTATTTTATTTTATTTTATTTTATAGAGATGGGGTTTCACCCTGTTGCCGAGGCTAGTCTAGAACTCCGGAACTCAAGCAATCTGCCAGCCATGGCCCTTGGCCTCTCGAAGTGCTGGGATTACAGGCATGAGCCACCATGCCCAGCCCCTATTTCTTGTTTTGGGTCATTCTAAAATACATCGGTACAGTTACCAAAACCCATCCAACTAAAAATTTAAGCTTTTTGCATTTTAGTGGATGCAAATTGTGTCTCAGTAAGAAGAACATACAAAAACTAACAAAGATAATGTTGAAGAAAATAACAAAGCTTAAGGACTTAAACTATTACCATCAAGACATGTATAACTACAGTAATTTTAAAAACTGTTTTCTTGCATAGGTATAGAGAAATGTACTAATAGAAAAGAATAAAAATTAGAAACAGACACAAATAATCACCCGATAGTTCATTCTGTAATATAATTAGGAAATAATGGTCTTTTCAATAATAGTCATGAGTCAACTGAATACATGTGTAAGAAAAAAATCAACTGTGCCTTCTACTTAACAATATATTAAAAATTTAATTCCATACAGAAAATAGATGTAAATGTGAAAGACAGAAAAATAAATCTTCCAGAAGAAAACATAGGAGAGTACCTTCATGACCTAGGATTAGACAGAAATTTTTTAACTAGGTCACAAAGGCACTAGTCATAAAGGAAAAACAGAAAGAGAAATAGGGTTACATTAACATTAAGACCTTCTATGTATCAAAACACACCACGGAAAATGTGAGTAGGTATAGCATAGACTGGGAGACTTTGCAAGGCATGTATTTGATAGAGGCTTGTATACACAATATATAAGAACGTGTACAATTCGACAATGTAAAAAGCTCCATAAAATACTAGGTGAAAGTTTTCAATGGGCATTATAAAAGGATATCCAAATGACCAAGGAACATATGAAAAATTCCCAATCTCACTAACGGCAAAAAAGGCAAATTAAGAGGCAATGCCATTGTTCACACAGTCTCCAAAATGTTAAATCTAAAAGAGAGACAATACCTAGTTCTAGTAAGAATGTGGAGTAAATGAACTTTTCGCATACAGGTGGTGAGAGTGCAAAATAGTAAAAATAACTTAGAAAATTGTTTGGCAGGCCGGGCGCGGTGGCTCATGCCTGCAATCCCAGCATTTTGGGAGGCTGAGGTGGGCAGATCAGGAGTTCAGGAGATCAAGACCATCCTGGCTGACAAGGTGAAACCCTGTCTCTACTACAAATACAGAAAATCAGCCTGGCATGGTGGCACGCAACTGTAGTCCCAGCTACTCCGGAGGCTGAGAAAGGAGAATCTTTTGAACCCAGGAGGCAGAGGTTGCAGTAAGCTGAGATCGCGCCACTGCACTCCAGCCTGGCGGCAGAGGGAGACTCCATCTCAAAAAAAGAAAATTCTTTGGTGGTATCCACTGATGTAGAACATGTGACCTAGTAATTTTATTCCTTGATATAACAAAGTTTAGCCTGCAATGGAATTGGGAAATAATGGTCTTTATTGGTTTTTTAAATGGTTTTTCATTTCTTCTTAGCACATACCACATATTCAAGAAATAGAATATTATAGTATCTCGAAAGCCTCCTTTATGCTCTCTCTTATTACTCTCCAAACAACCACTATACTAACTTCTGTCATATATTAATTCTACCTACTTTTGAACTCTACATAACTGGCATCATATAGTATATTTCCTTTTATGTCTTGGTTCTTTCACTGAATAATACAAATTTGATACTGAGCCTTTGTGTTTTGCATAGCAGCAATTTGTTTACTGCCATTACTACGTGATTCTTACTTTTACAGATAAAGCACAATTTATTCATTCTGCTATGGTGGTCATTTGGGCTGTTTCTCGTTATTGAATTCTAATATATAAACTTCTATGAACACTTGTGCATATGTTTTGATTGATTTATGTATATCTATCTGTTGGGTATATATCAAGTATACCAAATACATACTTATATATTTAAAAAGACTATGAATGGTTAAAAAATCTGATAGTTAAAGCTGTAAACTTTAGATATGCATTCATTGATTTAACAGCTAATTATTAATTGAGTATGATGACGTGAACAAAGAACATTAGAACATTTAAGATTTTCATATTTTTCTGATTGCATGTTATAAATTAGTATAAAATGTATCCTCTCCAGTTAACACACGCACACAGTCACACACACACAATATTTTATCTTATTAAACAACTAGGAAGTATCAGATACTGTACTGGGAATAATGAAAATAAAATATACAAGGCCATATCATCTTAGAATGTATTATCTAATAGGCAATTAACAAATTATCAAGAAATGGACATAAACTTGGAAATTGAAACAAGTATTGTGTATGAAATAGAAGCGAACTTTTGAAAGAGAATAATGGAGGGTAGGCAGAGGGGCAGGAAAAGAATAGGACAGTGGGTGGTGTTGAATCTGTTCTCTGAGGTTGTGGTAGTGAAGCTGAAGCCTTTTGTTCTAACTTTGCTTAGTGGGAGAAAGACCTTTTCAGTCACACCAAGCTTGTATATTCAGGGACTTGCTGAGGACATATTATACCAGATGAGGATGGGAAGTCTGGTAGAAATCACATGATCATAGCCTTAAGGGCTCTTTGGAAATGGTAAGAAAGATAGGTTTTGTTTCTCTTGCACAAATAATTGGGTGGTTTTAATTAGTGGGAGCATAATCTAATTTATGATTTAAAGTACATCTCTAGCTGCTGTATCAAGACTAGCTTGCAGGGATGAGTGAGGTGTTAAAAGACTTGGGTTGAGTTCATGTGAGAAATTATGGACCCTACGCAAACAATGGTTTGGCAGAGACAGAGTTTTTTTTTGTATGTAGACTTGATAGCAGTTGCTGATGAACTTAATTTGGAAAGGTGGTGGTTGGGCAAGGTAGAACAGAAAGTAATTTAGAATGATTTCTAGGTCTCTGGCTTGTTCACTTGAATGTATGTATATTCCTTTTATTTATTGAGAAAGAACTTATTAACAAATCACTTTCAGAAAAGGCAGAGTTCAATTATAAGTGTGATAAGTAGTTGAAAGTCTTATATATGGATGAATCAAGTTTACAGTTGCATTAATCAGTTGAGACTTCAAAGAAGTCTGGGTAGGGGATATATTTTGGAGGCTGTCAGGATATAGTTGCTATATAAAGCCTTGAGAATATGTGAGCTCATGTAGGAAGAAACTGTAAAGAGCAAATGCCCAAGGTCTACCCCCAAGATTCAATCTCTCTGACATTTAGTGTCTGGAATAAAGCCTGAGATGGAGCAGCAAAAGAAATACCAATAATAATAATAATAATAATAAGAAGAAGAAGAAGAAGAAGAAGAAGAAGAAGAAAAAAACCCCAAAAAACAAAAAAACCCCAAAAAACAAAAAAAACCCCAACAGTGTTTTGTTATAAAATGTAAGTGAAGTAAGTGCACCAAGAAGAAGCTAGTAGCCAAATCAGAAATTTTGCTGGGCAAGTAAGGGCTAAACAAGTTCTGTATGTTTGGTTATGATCTTTGACAAAAATAGTGTTAGTGGTGGTTTTGTGGTTAAAAACCAGACGTGAATGGATTTCAGTCCATAGTGTTCTATATCTGGCGTATGGCAGATTAAAGATCAGAATGATACTTTGGATTTGATTAAAGCAACTCAAATGCTGGGTAAAAGTTGAAAACAATTTTAATGCATCACTGAGCTGCACAAAAGTAAGAAATACACTGTGATTAAAAATGAAATTAAAGCAGGAACCTTGGGAGGTAAGTGAACACCAAAGCTTGTTTTCAGCCAGAGGGTTTTCTGACAAACCCTGGGAACTTGAGGTTTTGCTTTAATGAACCTCATTACATAATGGGGTATGAGGGAGAGAAGATAAAACTCAGAGCCTGCCCAAGATTCAGAATTGAGTTACATAAAGCAAACCCCTACAGCTTAATGAAAATTAAACCCCATTGCACAGAAAGGAACTGATTGGAGAATTTAAAAATCTTAACCTTGACAATAAATGAAGAGAAAAATTCACCCTGCATATTTATATTCACAAGGTGGCTTTTACATGGGGTGAACATCTATAAAAATAATGTAATTCATGCCAGGCACAGTAGCTCATGCTATAATCCCAGAGCTTTGGGAAGCCAAGGCAAAAGGATTACCTGAGGCCAAGAGTTCAAGACCAGCCTGAGCAACATAGTGAGACCTCATCTATACACAAAGAAAAAGGAAAAAAAATTATCTGGGTGTGATGGCATGTGCCTGTAGTCCTTGGTACTTGGGAGGCTGAGGCAGGAGGATTGCCTGAACCCAGGAGTTTGAGATTAGAGTGGCCTGTGACTGAACTACTGCACTCCAGTCTGGGCAACAGAGGGAGACCCCATCTCAAAAAATAATAATAATAAAAATATATTATAATTCAAAAGGCTTCAAGTAATTCATACTTCAACATGTTAAATGAAAAGGTTAAGATTATATTATCTTGATAAAAATGGAAAATATGCAAGAAAATTCAACATTGATTCCTTATAAAATTATTAGTAAATATTTTTAAGTGTGTAAATTTTGTAGAGAGCAAATTATAAAACTTGACTATATGATATTAAAGAAAACCTAAAAACGATAGAAATATAACTATTTCAAGGGTTGGGAAATTCAACATTTTTATGATACAGACAACAAAGTGGCTGCAATTCTAGTAAAATTCTCAGTATGGTTTGTTTCACTTAACTTTACATTTTACATTTAATTTGTCAGTCTGATTCTAAAGTTTGCATCAAAAAGCAAATGATCAAAAATAGGCAAAGGAATTCTAGAAAAAAAGAGCAATGTGAAGAGACTGGCCCTTCCAGATCCTCAGAGCAGCTATAGAGCTATAGTAATTAACATGGAGAGGGTTAGCACAGTAGGAAACACATAGACAAAAGGATCTAAAGAGAAAGCCTAGATATAGAACCACAGCATAGATATAAACCCATGTATATATGGAAATTTTATTTGACACACAAAAAGAATGGCAGAGTGATGCAGAAACAAGAAACACATTTCAGTGTGACAATGGTACCAATAATAACAAAATATTAATGATGGTTTGGGGTAAGAGAAATATGAGAAATTATTGCTTTCTTTTTTGTGAATTTTAAATGAGATTTTCCTACAAAAACAAAGATAGTAAATAATATAACAAGTAGTGAATAAAAGGCGAAGAAGTGGAGATGGAAAAATAACTCTTCAAATGGCTATGAAGAAAAGCAGATAATTTAGATATTAGTTTGAGGTATGCAAGGACAAGAGGAAATTATTGTTAATATTGGAATCTAGAGGACCTCTGTAGCCTGAAGGAATGATCAAGTAAAAAGTGAAATCTAGATGATTCAAAAGGTAAGGGGATAAATTATTTAAAAGTTTGTCTACATAGGGAACTCTTAATGTTCTAAAATGCTGTGTAAGCGAAGCATAGTTAAAATGAGACATTGTGACCATGAATTTGCATAGCCCTAGGTTTTCTTTTCCAAGCAGAAAGAATAGACATTAGGAGACATAAAAAATCTGTAATATTCCTGGAATAATCTTTCTGACATTGAAAAATGTAAGGCAGACAGAGCAAAATATGTGAGTATAGATATGAGACCACAGGAAACAATTTGATACAATTTTTCATTTCTTCTTGAAATAATTTGAAAGTTATCCTTTTGAGTTTCTTAATCATAGAAAGTATTCTGGGTCTACTGAACTACCAAGAGCTTATGAATGCATGTGGAACAGAGGTATGACCAGAGTCAAAGGTTTTCTATTTCTTCCTTGATGTAAAACCCTGCATATCCTTTTCTTCCTGCTTTTTATCCAATCATAAAATGTTGATTCTAATGATAGAAGCAAAATTAGAAAATTATGATTCTAAGTTATATTAATGAACTTAAAATAGTCCAGTAAAAAGAAAAAAAAAACTTGATAGGTACTACCCCTGTTCACCAAAGTCTGGCCCTTCTGCATTTCTGGGCTCCAGCAATCCTCCTGCCTCAGCCTCCCAAGTAGCAAGGACTACAGGCAGATCATTCCCCCTTGAATTACACAGTGTGACTGTTTTGGTCAATCTAATGTTAGGAGGAGTGAGGTATCTTATTTCTGATGGAAAGCAATGATCCATTATTCAGCCTGACTCTTCCCTTGCTGCAGCTAGTGTGAAAGCTTATATTGCTGTGGAGATACCATAAATTCAGAGCAAAATCACATCTTTATTGAGGTAACCCAGTGAAAATTTGGAGTTGTTACTACAGCATAACCTGAACTATTTTGACTGAATTAAGAAGCTAAAGTAGAAGGACTAGCAGGAAAATTAAACCCCAGAAGAAGTAAAGGAAACTGGGTAGAAGAAAATCTAAATCTTCAAACTATCCCTAAGCCTTAGGAAGAAAGGAGTTGTGTGTGAAAGAAATTGTAGAAAGTGCTATGTCATGGTATAGCTCAGTTTATGTATTCCTTTCTAGTGGAACTGGGTTTGAAGGTTATTTCAGTTTCTTCGCAAAATTTTACCTCATTTAAAAAATTTTTAAATATTTTAGTTGCCCTGGGACCAGAAACCTAAAGTTGAGGATTTTGAGTCTTAAAATTAGAAAACAGATTATGACTTTGAAAAGTTTCAATTTTTTATCTTACAAAACTTACAGTGACTAAAAAAAGGTAATTAAAAATTAAATAGCTGGTCTTGATTCTTAATTTTTTAAGAAAATGCAACTTGTCTTTGGTCTTTTTATGTTTATGTGTTGCTTTACCATTTTATTTTAGGGATCTGGGTCTATCTTACACGAATTTCCTATGAAGAGAGGCTTACATTTTATAACTGAAATTACTCCCACCAAGTGAGCTTAAAAACCCATTTTTCATGTTTAGCAAGACACTCCTGCATATAGCAATGAGAAAAGATTGTCAGTGAATTTCAAGCATGTCTTTAGAAAAGTCTCACACAGTGCCTTTCTTGTGTCCTTATTGACTTTTAAATATTAAGTCATGCGACAATACTGTTTTTACTCCAAGGGTCAGGTGACAGAAAACAATAAACTGGCTAAAAGTAATAAAGCGCTATTAAATAAAATCAAACAAGAAAATATAGCTCTAAAATTCAGGCTACCACTTTGTCCTTACTTTGGCTTGCTTATGGGAATTTATTGAAGAAGCTTTTTAAACTTCATCAAAAAAGCCTCGTAGCAGTTAATGATAGTGTGAGGGAGAAGAGGTTTTGCTATGTTTAAATTCCATTAGAGCACTGTGGGTTTTCACTTCTTTAGTGGACCTTTTAACTTCCGAAGTAAATCCTTTGAGGTTTAAGCTTATTTGCTCTCAGCAATAATATGGCTTCTGTGACAAAAAAAAAAGTAATACCATAGCAATTTTTACAGCATGCACTTGTGAAATATCTTCCTATCATGAATATATAGCTGAAAGGTATCTTCAAATTAAATTGTATGATATGATGTATAAGTTTAAGTTTTTAATGAAATGGAATACAGCTATACTGAGTATTCAATCAATTGCAATTTTTAAAATTTCACTTGAAGAAACACAAAATAATAGGAAATTAACTCATAACAGCAATATGATTAAAAAATCATGAGTAATTTCAAACCTTATAATTCTTTCCCAATGTTTCTGCTAGATTTTAATATAATAGGGATTAAATTCTAGAGCCACATGCAAGAAAAGCATGTTTAGACTACATAGGGTCTTTGATAAATACAAAGTAGATAAATTCATGATTATATGAGATAGAATGCATAAAATAATTTTATTTCATTTATGATAATTTTATTATGTATAATCAAAAATTACACAATCAAAACTTTTCTTAAGGATTACATCATCCTAATTCACTAATTTGACTCTGAAGCTTCTGGTTAGACATGGACCATTGATTGATCACTAACATTTATCCCCTCTTTTTATGAAAACTCACTAAAATAGGAATTCAAAATACATAAAAATCTATAAAGTCAAATACAGCAAGAGAGAAAATAACATAAAGAGAAGTATGGTTCCTCACTTAGCGGATTTATAAAAAAGTACCTGCAGGGGGCATGCCTGACACAAAATAGAATTGTTTCCACAGCTCCTGGGAACATAAGTTATTGAAAAAGACATAGCTAAAATGGGGACCTGAAAACAGGAGATTGTGTAAGAGGCTGTATTGTATTATATTGACTCCTCACTCCCAGGTCCCTTTCTTACAACCAATCCATCCCTCAACACTAAAGTTTTATTTTCTAAGAAAACTCAGTACATGAACTACAAGCATAGAAGAGGACAGGGCCAGGCTTGGGACTATAAACAGCCTGAGTGAAAAGCGGAACTCAGGTCCCTTTCCCCATTCTGAGAATAAACGAAGCAATCTGGTATTTATTTGCACAGCAGGAAATTAAGAGATACCACTAAGGAAAAACAGAGTCATTGCAGCTCATCCCACAGTAAATGTCTTCAATCAACAAAGCCTTTACAGAGAGCTTCCAATCAGCTTCAAGTGTTTCACTTTTAAATGTAATGGAATAGTAAAAGCTTACCCGATATTTGAGGAAAGCCACCAACATGAAAAGTGAGCGACCAAAACTAACAAAAAGTGGAAAAATGAGAAAAGAAAGCCAATGGAGAAAGGAGAAAATAAAGCAAAAACAAAACAAGACTAATTGTCATATTAAGATATGAGAACATATTGCATACTTTAATAAAGTGGTCTTCTCTAAGAAGAATAAAAAAAAGCAAGAAGACATGGATAAAATAAAAACATGTAATTAATGGGTTGGATAGTAAAGTTGATAACATTTTCTATCATGATCTCAGGTCAGAAAAATGCATCCTGCAAAGCAGTACACACAAGACACAAGGAAGAAAAGGAGAGTTGTGGTTCAATTCGGCCATTTTTCTCTTTGGAGACCTGGCACATAATTTTGATATGCATTTGATTGTAATGCATATCAAAACCTAACTGATAGTAAAGATACTTAAAGTAATCATTAATCATTGAGTAAACTAAGATCAGATTTGCTGGTATTTTATTTATTAGACATTTGCATCTATATGCATTAGCGAAATAAGGTTAAAGTTTCATTTTAATTTTTATCAGATTTTGATATAAATGTTTGTAAATGTTTTTAAAAACTTTTTTTAACAAAGTGTTTCTTATATTCTGGAAGATTTTGCACAGACTTGGAATGTCCACACAAACCTAACATATCCGCTATAAAATCACCTGTGTTCAGAATTTTAAAAAGTTATTTATTTCACTCTTTTCATTTTACTATGATTATTATTTTGTTGAAATCATGTTTTGTTTTTAGAAGATTTTGGTAAGGATATAATATTCTCTATATTTGAAAACCATACTTGTGTTTTTATTTATTAGTCATAAATATTCCTAGTTGTGTGGTGATTTAATTAAACTTGTAAAAGCTTTATATATTTTATATTTTGATTATATCTACCAAAGAAATATTTTTTGGATTAATTTAGTTATTCTGTGGTTTTTTCTTTTTCTAGTTGATAACATTTGTCTTTAACTTGCCTATTTCTCCACTATTCGTTTTTTTTATTTATCATATCCTACTTTTTTTCAACTTCTTAATTTGATGTTTAATTAATTTAATTCATTATTTAAATGTAAGCATTTCACTTTATAAACCTCAGAAGCCAATGTGGATACATCCTAAAGCGCTTAAAAGTATTCCCACTTTCAGTAATAATCTCTAGTTGTTTCAGAATTTCCTAACTGAGCAAATTTTTCAGAGGAATGTTAATTAATAACCAAATGGATATTTTATTTGGTTTTTGCTCAATTAATTCATAATTTTATTACCTTTTGAAAGAACATGTGGCTGAAGTAGTTTCTATTTATTGGAGTTTTCTGAGATTTTCTTCATGATCTAATATATGACTGTGATCAGGGAATAATTTTTAAAACTAAGAGCTATCCTACATATTTGGCTATGTTAAATGTCCTTTCAACTCTCTATATTCTCATTGTGTTTGTGCTGTTGAGACTAGGCAAAAGCAGAGATTGTATTTTCTATTTATTTTTATGTAAACTCTATTTTTACATAAGAAGTATGGATACTTACATATATATATATATTTACATATATTTTGAAAGATTGTGAGTGGTTTGTTAATGTCCTTTCCTGTGTTTCCTTCAATTTATATTTGTATTTATAAGAATTTCCAGGCCGGGTGCGGTGGCTCATGGCTGTAATACCAGCACTGTGGGAGGCCGAGGCGGGTGGATCACGAGGTTGGGAGATCGAGACCATCCTGGCTAACACGGTGAAACCCGGTCTCTACTAAAAATACAAAAAATTAGCCGGGCATGGTGGCGGGCGCCTGTAGTCCCAGCTACTCAGGAGGCTGAGGCAGGGACCGGCTTGAACCTGGGAGGCGCAGCTTGCAGTGAGCCGAGATCGCGCCACCGCACTCCAGCCTGGGCAACAGAGCGAGACTCCCTCTCCAAAAAAAAAAAGAATTTCCTTCATATATATTCAAAGTTATGTAGTTCAGCAAAGCCTCTTTTCTATCCAAATTATAGACTTCTTTAATTTGCCCTGAAATATACTTCATTATTTATTGCTTATTACTGTTATTAGTCTTGCATCTTTTTGTTTGAACTTCTCTGATAAAATTTTGCTCAGTTATGTATTATTTGCCAACATTTTACATTTTATCAATAATGAATATATGGATCTTGAATTCCAATAAGGTTTTATTTTTTAAAATGTTTAATTTCTTATATAACTTTCATTTTATTTTGTTTTGTTTTATGATTTATATTCTCGATGCTCCTAGTGTTTTGTTTTTACTTTATGGCCTATGTTTTATTTATATCATTTTTTAACTTTCTAGAAAAGTTGGGCCCTGTGCCTAATAGTTTAAATTTCTCTAAGGGTGATTTTATGGCTATGCTAATTGCTAAATGCTTATGCTAATCTGATTTTTTTTTATTACTTTTAAGAATGAGGTAAGATCTTGTAATACCTTTGAGAATTGAGATTGCATTTAACTATGAATAACTAGAAATTTAATTACAGTTACATGTAAAAATACTTTATCTTTCTTACAAACGAATAAATCTGGAATCAGTTCATTGCTAGCACTAGTTAAGTAAAAGGGGCCAAGGTCTCCAATGTTGGCTTGGCCTTTCCCTAATAGTCTTAAGATGTTGGTTTAAGTTCAAGTCCTGAGAAAGCTCTGGACAAGGTAAGAAGACAGAGTCATCCAAAGATTTAACAGGAGCATCCCCTTGTCTGAAAGGAGGTAGTTGCTGGCATTATCTTTTTGCTTACAAAAAAAGATGAGCATCTTTTTCTTGTTACCTTTTCCCATCTTCTTCCTAAATTGATTTTTAAATTCTAATTTATTAGATTTATGTTTAGAGAAAATTCAGTGGTTTGTTTTTAACCTCATCTTTCAGAATTCGTTTCTCTGATTTAATATTTATGTTAATTTTTACAAAATTATAATAATCATTTAGACAAAACATAGCTAAATATTCATGTGATGTCTTCTAGTTGTTTCTTTGCTAAATCTCTGGTGAATTGTGATGTATATTTTATATATTTTATTGTATTAGTACCATCATGTTACTTTTTCAAATTTTTGAGTCTCTTTTTTTCAGTCTTTAGAAAATTTTCTTAATGTTGAAAAACTAGAATGGTATTCCACTATTGAATTTTGTTGTTGAGAAAACTTCGGCCAATATGATTTTTGTGTACTCATAAGTAACAATTTTTTTGTTATTTGCTTTTAAGTAGCTGGTTTTTCTATCTGGATGTGTGCATATTATTTTATATTAATTTATTTTTACACAAAAAACATACCTTTTAAGGGTGTTGATTTATGTTTACCAATTTTGAGACATCTCAGTGAGTCATTGGCATTTATAAGTTTTAGTAATTTTTAAGATCACTGTTTTTTTTCATCTGTTCTAGCTTGAATATTGCATCTGCTCCACTAGCTGTGGTTATTTCTAAATACAATTTAGAAATATATTATATATATATATTTATCTCCTTGTTACCTCCACATTCTATGTGTGGCTCACAAGTTTTTCTTCAGTTTTCTTATTTTATTTCTGCAGCATTAGTTCAGCTCTTTATGATTTATAAAGTTTATTTTAATATGGCTTTGGAGGTATTAATTTCCTTATAATATTTTTCCTCCCATGTAATCTTTCAAGCGTTTTAGTAATTTTCCTTTTCAGTTTAATTTGATATTTTATATTATTTTAATTATAACCTCCTTTTTGACACATTCTCAGAAAGTTACACCTCCAAAAATTAAAATTATATAACTAAGATTACACCTTTCTTATTACATTGAACTCAAGTTCCGCTTCTTTTATGTTGTAGAATCTTTTCACTTGCAAATCTTTGTAGCTGGACCAGTAGTCCACAGTATGGTTTTGTGTGGAGGCTGCTGCCAAACATAGATGACAGTAGCAAAGCTAATCAGACCCGCCCCCCACCCTCGCTTATGCCCTATCACCACCCAGGAATTTAACTGTGAACGTGGGAAATATTTTCAAGTTTTTTAAAGTGCCAGTGGGAAAAGAGAGACAATATTAGAAGGGATAAATGAGTAATTTTAAAATTAAAAGAGAAAATTAGAGACCTAAGAAGTACTGTTTGTAATATCCTTAGAGATACTGTCTTGAATTCAGTACCATTGCTCTATTACAGTTTCTTTCAGGAATGACTATTAGGTTTCTGTAAATGTATGTGTTGTTCCACATACATTTTTACAATGCAAACTTCTGTCCCATGTTGGTTGAGTTAGTTTTATTCCTGATTATTGTTGCTTTGGCATTATGATTACAAAAAAACACTCACAACCCAAAGTCTAAGAATACTTACTGACATTTGCTGATACACTTGCTGATATTTCTGTAGTTTCAGGTTTTTCATCCTTAGTAAATCTTTATTTATTTGGCCATATGATAAGGTGGTATAACGTAACCGTTTTTTCTGTTTAAACAACTCACAATTGCCACAATTCTTTAGATTGGCACATCGTACCTCATAACTTATATGCATTATATATTAATATCATTACTAATACTAAGTAATTGAAATCGAAAATTGGTTGAACTCAAGATGTTTGAGGAAAGGGCATCGTACATTATTTTCTGCCTGAGATACTTTTTCTTACAAGATGCATTTCTAAGGTCACAGTCTTAAAATAAGCTCTTTCTACTAGATTAAATATAACTTTTAATTGTAGTGGCATTCATACAGTATCTCTAATCAGAACTGTATCTTAGGTTTATACAAATGTGCTCTAAACATGCAGCTTTAACCTCTACTGATTTCAAGGACCCTGTCATTATGCCATTTTCCAGGGTGAGGTGATTTCTAATTACTGCACATCCTGATGTTTAATTTCATGTGATAAGCTAGAAACTAATAAATGAATGGTGCTGTTTATTTCCAAGGACACACTAATTTGAATAGAATGGCAGGAAAAAAAACACTTAAGAAATGACAAACGTGAATTTCACAAACAAGATATGTACTTAACTGGGGTTTATCTGTAATTTCCTGACAACAAAAAGTAAAACAAAAGCCTCTTGACCTTTCAAAACTCATAAAAAATAAAATAGGCAAAAATGAAAATGACAGCCATTTTGCTGCTGGTTTATATACAGTATTTTTCTTAAATCACAAAAATGAACAAATTTATTCAAAATATAATTTAATATATTTTAATATATTTAATTTACTCATTAAATATATTTTGTGATTATATTTATGAATAATATATTCATAAATATATAATATATATAATAATATGTAAATAATATATTCATAATATATTATGAATACTATACATTCATAATATATTATGAATACTATACATTCATAATATATTATGAATACTATACATTCATAATATATTATGAATACTATATATTCATAAATATATTCACTAAATATATTTAATATATTTAATTTATTCAAAATATAATTATAATTTTAAAATGAGAATTTAAAAATATTTAAATGAACATGCAGAGTTAAATTGAAGCACATCTTTTACTATATACCTATTTTTCAAAATTATTTCTTCAATTTTCCCTGTTCTATTTTTTAAAAAAAGATAAGATCTGCTGATGCTTAATGAATTTTAAATATATAGCTAGTTGTGTATCTGTGCATATTTATCAGCAGGATAACGAAGGGTTAACAAAACACCTCTCTACTTTGTGTTGTGTACATTTGTGAAGTGCAGGTGTGCTATTTCTGTTGAAGGAGTTAGAGGTGAGTTGCAAGCTGGCTAAAGAAATGTACATTACATTCAAAAATGGCTTTATATTCCCTGGCTGTTCACTCTTTTGAATGCAAAAAGTGGTTTTTGCTAACTCCATTTTGCGGCTCATGGAAAGCTGAAAAATCAATAGCTTCAGGTTGATGAAACCTAAATCCATTTGATTCCTTTCCACCATTGCCATTATGCAGACAGTCAAATGTGACGTATTTAGTTCATGCAGTACTTATTACTCTCAAGCACAGCTTCTCATCAGGGAAAAATTAGACCAGATGAGAAGTAATCAAGAAATTCTGGAGAGGTTTCAAAGATCTTCCTTCTAACTGCTTCCTTAAAAAAAAAAAAAAAAAAAAGTCTTGCTCTCTCAGTCTTTCGGAAGAAAAAAAAGTAAACATCTCTACCCTCTACCATAAAGCTCTAGAAAGTTCTGTACAATTGCTTCATATCACTATTTTCTTCAACATTTTTATTTAATAAAAGTCACAACAATAGATAATACTAGCTGAATAAATGCCAAATTAAGGAATTTTTCCCCTTACTAATGGTACCAGAGCCATCACTCTGGCAGAACTAATGCCAAAGCAAAAATAATCACAAATCAATCAGGAATCAGAACAAATAAAAAAACTACTTAAACTGATTTGGGTATTTCATTTTTACTGAATTGGCTATTTAATAGAAAAATATTGTTAAGTGGTTGTATAATCAAAAGGTTAAGAAGATTTGGCAACGGATTGCAGTGGTTCAAATCATACTCCTGTTAATTAGTAGCTTTTTTATAAGTCTTAAACACATTATATCTTTCCTCTCTAATTATGAATTTTATCATATGTAAAAGGGAATTATAGCAGAATCAACCTCAAAATTTTGGTGAGAGAATGAAATGAATAATCAGTATAAAACGTTTAGCATAGTAAATATTCAATATGGATTAGTTGTTAATCTCTTACATAGCAATAATTATATTTGAATATCTGGCACCTCTTTTCTGTTTTAGCAATGTTTTGTGACATTCTCATTGAAATTTATAGATACCTAACTGACAAAATCTCCTATACCATCCTGCAATAATGGAAATATTATAAAAAATTATTGAATGATCATCTAGGCCAGCATCCTATTTTAGTGTTTGAATCCCTGAAATGTAAGAGAGTCTAAGTGATTTTTCTGAAGTCAAACATCTACTCTTGGTGGAGATCCAAGATTAGGATTTGAGTGTTCTGATTTTTTGAAAGTGTTTTCTTCAGTTTATTTTCGCATCTGTGTGTACAACCAAGACTTGTTTTTCGGACAGGAGTGGAGTAGACAAGTTAACTTCCAGATTACATATACTAGAATTTAAGATAAGAACTTGATCACTAGACTGTGCATAAAGATTATTCTTTCTAGAAATAGTGCAAGTGCCTGACCACTTGGGATGAGTTAGTAGTTGGCAAATATCATTGTCTCCTTGACCAATGGGGTGAGAGCCATGATGATAAGAAAAGCCAACTGGAAGGTACTGAAATCCCAAGCAGACAAGATAGTCAAATAAAGCAATGTTGAATCTCAGGAAGAAATTAATCTACTATCATAAACCTTTAGGATGTTGGAGATGTGGTCGCTAGTATTTTCATGATCAATTCAACTGTGTTGATTTTGCACAAACCAGATAGTTTGTAACAAAAGATGGTGGATTACCATAATTTTAATCAAACATGAGCCCCAATCACTTTTGCAGTTCTAAATGAGGTACTTTTACCTAAAGATGTCAAAACAGGCTTGGAAACTTAGTGTGCTTCTATACATATAACAAATGTATCATTTTCACTATTAATTGAGATGAAAAAAATTGCCTTTTGTGACAAGAATAGGAGGGTAACAATTATTTTATCTAAAGGATATATTAATTTTACTTTTGCCTGTTCAAAGATAATATGAAGTACCTCAATTTGGTGTTCTGCAGAATATCACACATTTCATGATTACATCATGAAAATTGGATCTAGTGAGTAGGCAATGGTATATATTTATTATGCCATGCTAGGACATGTAAATGACTGTCTATGTGAAATGAACTGTACAAAGATTCAGAGACATGCCATATTAATGAAAGGTTTTAAGGGTTGCTCAGCTAGGATGGCTGGTACAAAATGGTGGACTGGTGGAGTTTGTCCAGAATTTAAGAGATTCACTGAATTGTCTCTTTGCAGTTCTATGCCTAGTGACAGTGGTGAGCAACAATTTTAATGACAGTAGCCTAACAAGGGAAAGACAACAAAGAGCTTAATTTTTTGAGATGAAAGAAAAATCAACCCACCATGGAAACAAGCTAGACCAGCTGAATTGCTGATCCAGGCTGAAAAAAATCTAGGATGTATGGGTGAAAAAGAAAAATGATAAATATAACAGTGGAGATTATAGTTTGTTTCAGTGACCATTGTATATAGTCTGCTGTGCTATATACAAAACGAGGCCAGCAATCAATTTGAAAATTCAATGCGATAAAAGACTAAAATGATGTAAGTGGTAGACGGTATCCAATGCCTCAGTTACCCCACCATACATCTTCCTTGCCTCACATATAATTGTACCTCTGGTTTCATGGATAATTCTGCATGTGTTTTGAGATACCTGGTCTTAATAGCATCTTGTTGTCTGTGTCAACTTTTCTCCTGAGCTGCAGACGTAAATGGGTGTTACTTCATTATGCTTCATAGTAATCCCAAATCAAAGGGAAATTAATGCCCTTGAGAACAACTCTTAACTCTTAAAGTGGTGGTAGCAGCAGATGCATTAAACCTTAGGTGGGCAATTCTAGGAGACATTCTGCACTCTCCTTTGAATCTCCCAACTGAAATGAAGCCTCAGTTGCTCACAACAATGTGTATTATTACAAAGTGACTAGATTTTCCCCCTTACCTCTTTCCTCCTTTCCTCCTTTTCCTCCTTTCTTCAGTTCTTCAAGTATGGAACAAGGATATATATGCAAGCTGCTTTTAGGAAATAATCTCAAGCAGCTTGCATATAAATCTTTGTTCCAAGCTCTACTTCAAGGGTTCCCCAGTCTAAGACATCTTTTGTTAAGTAAATCTTGTTTTATTTTATTAAATCCTGCTTGGCTATGAGAAATATATTTTTGTTAGAGCAATTACAAGACAATTTCAATTGATAAGTAAAATAATTTCTTTCCATTTTATGATCCAGGATAGCTCCTATTATTTTTTCCACATAACTATCTTTCATAATCAATTTATATACATAAATTGGTGAAAGTTAGGCAAATTTATAAGATTCATTCTCTTGTTATGAATCACTACTATACATTTTAAACCAAGTGTCTTTCTTCCCTTGGTAGCTAGTTCCACCCATACCACTACCTTCTTTAGTGTAAAAATGACTCTGTCTTTGAAATTAAAAAATATATATAAATATTTGTAAACATCATAAATAAATTACAGAATAATAAAGAAAAGCCCACTGCTTACAATTATAGCTCAGGCAGTATGGGGAATTAGATTAGGGAACCTGGGTGGTTTTCTGTTTGAATAATATATTTGTAATGGTATTACATTTAGCAGGATTAGACACATATGATAATTGTTAAATTCATACACAAATTGACTTTAGTTACCTCTCATGGTGCATTGTTACTGGAAACACTCTTAATATATTTTAAATCTCTGTGGCATGTATTCATTAGCTTCTTTTATTGCATTATAGAAAACCAGAAATGCAATTTATATCAATTTGCTTTCCATACTTCTTAAAAAATTTGAATAAACATGAAAAAGTACTTCTGAGTTCCTGTATTGTATACTGTAATAGGGATATATGCCTATACAGATCACTTATTAAATTGTCTAACACTTTCAGATAATTCAGTATAAAATTCAGTACAAAATTCTGCATGTAAGACTACCATTTCCTGCCAGATTTACAAATTCACATATTCTAGAATATTATTTATGAATATATATTTACACACATACCTCTTATTTTCTTCTCCACACTTTGGAATTTGGAGGATGGGTTGTGGAGAATAAAAAAAAAGTGGTGGGAAGAAAACATTTACTTGTCTGTGTTTATTCTCTGCTGGGTCTTAGTCGGCAAAGGCTACCTTTGTAGTAGGTCCTCTTTTCTTTTCTCCTTCTTTGTTGTTCTTTCAAACAAAATTTGGAGATGTTACCCACTTTGCCCCAGTTTCTGATTCTGGTGAAATCAAAATTCAAATCTTTCTGTCGTTTTAAATTTTAATATTTTCGTGACTATTTTTTTCCTCTTTTGGATGGATTACATTTGGTTTTTGCTTCAACAAATTTCTTATTTCGTATTTAGGTACACAATGATTTGTTTGTGAATTGATATCTTAGACAATCTTCTGTTGCCTAATGTATTTCATTCCCTCTTTTCACTCTCCAATAAATACATTTATCATATTATGTTAATGAAAGATAGGCTTCTCCATAACTTTCTAGACTGTATATACACCGAGAGAAAGAACATCATAAGTTGGATAGTAATGGTATACATGAAAGACACATAATTATTAAAGATTATTAGTAAATGTGCAAAATCCTATGCCCTTTATAGTATATATTTGTTTCTTTAATATGCTGCACATATTTGCTAAAGATATTTATTTTATACCTATACTTATGTATTTACCTCATAACAGTTACTTAACTTAGGTAAAATATTCAAAAATATAATTTCACTTTAAACACTGAAATGGCCAAAAGTTGAAGAGATGCAAGAAAAAGGAATACATTGCATATTATAAGAGAAAATTTTGAATTAACAATTTGAAGAAAATAATATATTGAATCTATATTATATGACTCTATACCAGTCAAATTAAATACTTTTAAAACCAGACATGGTTAACTATCACTCTACTTGGTTAATTATTCTTGTCTAAAGACATGATTTCATATGGAACTATATAGACTATTCTATTCCAAAGGTAGGGATTACTGAAAGGCGAACAGACACCTAAAAGTGATCTTTTGCCTTTGATGCTTCTACATTTAAATTATATGTGCTATTATTAGCAAAGAGGAATTTGACAAATTATGAAGCTCTTTCAACCCTTGCTAATTAATTCCATCCATTTGCCAGATATTTCCATATTACCAAGAAGTTCTTCCAAAGGCCTAATATTAAATTGTTGTTGTCTAGGACAATTTTTTCTTAACTGTTCTCTGGTTTGTGACAGATATTATGTTATTAATAGAATATAGCATTTGATTCTTATATTATTCCATATACTACCAACTGGTTTATGAAGGAGACCACCAATACAATTCTATTAAAGTCCCTGTCACTTTGTTTGCTATTTAAATTGTTTCTATATTGAATCAAGTTCCTTTTATTAATTAAATATAAATTATATTCAGTGGTAATTAAATATTTCAATTATTAATGCTTAGATTTTAACTTTTTTCATCTTTTACATGAGAAAATGACTTGTTTTATAAAGTTCAAGATTTAGCAATTATTTGTAAACTGTTACTAAATATATATTTTAAAAATACTAAATTGTTCTTTCGATTTAATTTGAATTTTTGATTTGGTTAAAAAATCTGAGCAATGCTGATTTATTTTGCCATCCTTCCATTAAGTCAAGTTTTTTTGGTTTTGGTTTTGTTTTCTTAAAAGATGGCTCCTACAAGATAAGACATTTCTTACATGGCCTAATCTGAAGTAAAAATCGCCAAATTGTATATATCACTTTGAGATATTTTATGGTGTTGCTTGTCACATTGCTAGATAATTAATGCCACTATTTCATCATGTTAAGTTTATAAAACAAATTATTTAACATAGCTCTCACCAAAGCTTTATCTATTTTTTTTCAGTTCTTCCCTGAAGAAAACCTTATTAATTTAAATCTATGTGAATTCATTAATTTACTTGTTTGTACTTCTCTAGTTCGAATTAACTGTATTTCTACTAAGGGCAGGAACCATCCCTTAATTCATTAAGTAATGTCTGTATCTTACTCAACACAGGTTAGTGTGAACTCAAGCCATAGAGTAAAGGGACTGTATAGTATTATTGCAGAAGTAGGGAATATCCTCTCAATTTCTTATATATTTTAGCTTTTATGATCTACTGTTGCTTTATCCTTAATTTACAAATATCCCCAAGTAAATCTTGTCTGTAAATCTTATTTCTGGCCCATGTTCCTTTGTATAAAATATTGTGACTCACTGCTTTAAAAAGCATCTGTATTTACTGTCTCTTCTAATTCCTCATTATTATTCCTTCCATGTGGCTAACCTAAGGGCACATTTTCCATTTGTATTAATTGGCCTCTTTTGTGAGTGAGAATCCTGACCACTCTTGCTCCTACAGCAACATTCTACCTTCAGCTTAGCCTGCTTCTCTAGGGAACCCTTTCAGTCTTTCTCATGGGCTGCTCTTCTGTTTCCTTTCTAGTATTCTGGAAGCTTTTCTGGCTCTGGGGATGTCATGCAATCCTCCCACGGTCTTAACATGACTTGGCCTGCCTTCTGCCCAGTTCTACAGGCCCTAATTTAACATAATTTTTCCCTCACAACTGCTTCTCTTTGTTATTAATACTTTTGATAAATTGCACCACTTCACATTCAATGAGTCTCCAAGTCCAAATGACAGTCCCTGTGATGCTTAATTTTATGTGTCAACCTGGCTAGGCCATGGTACCAAGATATTTGGTCCAACACTGTTCTAGATGTTTCTGTGAAGGTATTTTTTGGATAGAATTAACGTTTATATCAGTAGAATTTTAGTAAAGAGATTTACCTCCATAATGTGGATGGGCCTCATCCAATCAGCTGAAGACCTTAGAAAAAGACAGATCTACCCTGAAAAATACAGAATTCTGCAAAAGTCTGCCTTCAGACTCTAACTCAACTCTCCCCTAAGTCTCAGTCTGCTTGTCTACACTGTAGATTTTGGACTTGTCAGTCTCCTTAATTGAGTGAGCCAATTTCCCAAAATCAAGAGAGAAAGAAAGATAGATAGATAGATAGATAGATAGATAGATAGATAGATAGATAATAGATAGATAGATAGATGTTCTGTTGGCTTTGTTTCTCTGGAGAACCCTGATTAATATATTTCCTAGATGCCTCTGAACTATGTCCCTCCATTCTATATTGAACTATTTTTTCCACATTAAATCATATCTCATTTGTTAATTGGAAAAAAACCCTGTTGTAGGAACTTTAAATTTATCAATTAATAAATTTAAATCTCAAAATAGTTTGATAAGTTAGTAATTATTGTTTCTATTTTACAGGTGTAGAAACTAAGGCAGAGTTAAGTAACTTAGCAAAGATGGCACAGTTAAAATTCAATGCAGGCAGATCTAGTTTCAGTGTTGGAGCTCTTACTCTGCTAGCATGTCATTTTCACTGATTATAGTTCCTCACTCATTTAACCAGAATAAAACAAGAATGTTTTTTGTGGTCTCTAACTTCTGTCAGAATTACTGAATTGATTCAAAAAAATACATTTTTTTTACCAAAAATTATGATTTTTACTAAAGCTTTTACTCAAATCTCTAGACTGACAGGCTGCTAAAAAAGCCCATTTTTCACAAAATTGGTGGCAATTATTTATTTTCTTTTCTATAGTTCAAAATCTGATAATAAAATATGAACTGAACTTCCGAAAACATAAACTCCTAGCTAGGAAGCATCCAGATTCATTCAATAATATTTATTTTAAAAGAGTATTATCTTATGCGATACTTTTTCAATGTGATTTCAAGTCTAGTATTTCCATCATTATGATATTTAAAAATATCCAACCTTTTCATGACAATATTGCATACATGGGAATATAAATGAGCAGCACATTTTTTGAGATGTACAATAAATTACATATAGACAAATGTGTTAAGCATTTCCTGTTTGTAGTGGTGGTTAAAAGTTGTTAATTCTTTCATTTACCCTAAGATCGTGCAAGATCCTGAAGCATCTCCAAAAACTAGTGATGGTTTCTGGACTACTTTGGTCCAGATTTATTGTTAAAAGTTTTTTATATGAGTGAGTGTTAATCCTCCTTTTCAAATATTTTGAATAAACAGATTGTGAATATCTAATGCTGCTGAATTATAAAAATGGTAGAGATATTGTTAAGTGTGTTCAGCTCATTTTTCCTCCACTTTTCATTCATATATATTTGGAACAAAGAGGCAAATCTTACCTACAAATCTAGGTGAAGTCATTAATGATTACTCCTCTTTTAAACCGTATTTGTATTTTTATTACAATTCCAAGTTAACCAATCTTTAGAAAGTTATATGACTGTTACTTTTCTAACTTTGACCATCCTTAGAAAGCATATTGCAAATATTCTAACATCTGTGAAAAATCCATATTTTTATGTTAAAAAAGATAAATTTGTCGGTCATAATAAAAACTTCAAAAACTCTGTTATACTAGGATTAAAGTTTTAAAATCTCACACACATATGTTAATACGGATAAGAACATTTAAATATTTATATTGGCACCCTTGAATCTAGAAATTCCTAGACTTCAAGAATAAAAATGAAAATAATACTTCATAATTTCCAAGTAAACTTATTTGAAGGTATGAATAGATGCATGGAAATACCTTCTAGAAATCAGAAATGCCCATGCTAATCTAAGAACCAGTTGAAGTTAAATAACTCTTTTCAAGTAGAAAACTTTCTCTAGTGAACAGGTTAAAATTTACATATCCGTTAACAAAGATGATAATAGAATACTATCATCTTCGTTGCTGCTAAGCCCCAGGCATAAGGGAATAACATAACTTGATTGTAAATGAAGCTACATTCTCTCAGATCTTATTAGTCTTTTATAGCTAATGTATATCTTTAAAATGAAAATTATCACAGAACAGATATTAAAGACCTGCACAAAATTTTGTCTGAAGATAAATCACCTCAATATTTTACATAATCTCTAATATATGTGCTTAACTAAGTTAAATACTGAATGGAATTTTTGGTATGAATACTTAACAGCCAGTTTGTGCAGGTATTGCTGCTTTGGAAAAGGTGACATTAACCGTAAACAATATACGTGGAGCAAAATTCAAACAAATAAATAACTTTTTGTGGTTACCTGACGTGAAGAGTGATTAATGAGTACTTGTGGCACCAGGCTTTTGATGTGGGGAGAATACATGCAGACACTCATAAGAAAAATATTTATCATAGGAAAGAGGTTAAAAATGTTGGTTCTGAAACTTGACTGGGTTATCATTATCAGTCTCACTTAACTGGTATTTGAACTTGGAAAATTACTTAAGCTCTGTGTACCTCCCTTTTTTTCTAAGAAGAAAAACACACATACACTATTATATAACACACATATACTACTGTAAGTGTATAGTAGTATACATTTTTATGAACAATGACTAGCACATAGTAGATGACCCAGAAATGTTAGTTATCCATATGATAGGAAATGAGATATGTGAAGTTAATATTCAAATACTGATGATTGGTAACTTTTTTCAGTCTCTGCTATTATTAGTTTGATATTTGTATCCTAAAACTTTCCCAATATTCTGAATGATGTCTAAGAATTATAACATTGAAGTCAATTTTCCCAAAGAATGTTGTAATATTTCTTGAAACAAATGCCCCAGGTTATATTTAGCTCATTATTTGGGTGGTATTCATTATTTCATGTTGTATTACTTGAATAATACAGAAGGTTGGAATTGGAAGGAAACTTAGAGGTCATGATTTAACAAAAGAAGAAATCTTAGATTCAGATGAACATTATGAGCTTCTGAAAATCACCCAGCAGGGAAGTAAAAGATAGGAGACTGGAATTCAGGTCTTTTGACATTCAAATCTGTGTTTTTCTTATGCTTCCCTGTGCTGCTTCTCAGCTCTGAAATTGTAGTGCTTTTTAAATTTTCTTAAATATGTACATATTCATATATATATATTCCTTAGAAATGAGAAGTGCTATTATAATTTGTCAGGCTAATTTACATTCAGGCAGTCTTTTCTTAGCTTTCTGATTCTAAATAATCGTTATGCTATTGAACAAATGATAAGGCATTTTTCACATCTCAGGATATAAGACCAATATTTCTAAATTTTTAATCATGCCCAGAAGAAATACATCAAAGGAATCAACTATTGTAATGATGATGACTTCAATTAACTATTTTGTAATCCAATAATGCATTTCATTAGAGTATTCTAAGAACTTTTCTGGCATCGTTACCATAATCTTCAGTGTTCCTACTTGGTATTTATTTCAGGACCTAAACATAATAAATAGAAAGGCACAGTCCCTACCACTAGATAACTTGCATTTGTTAGTGGAACACACGGCAGCATAATATGGGTTGACAAAAAGAAATATTTGCATCCAAATTTTACTACTGTGGATTAGTGACAGTTCAGTATTGGTTAATTACCAGAGAAAAGAAGAGAGAAAAACAAAGGAGGAATTATTATTATTATTATTTGGCTATTATTATATTAAAGCTGCTGCAATCTTAAATTAAGGTGAAATATTCACTTATTTTACAAAATACATGTAAGTAAGATAACAAATAGTAATTATGGCTTTTAAATCTGTTGAGCTGAGACATTTGTTAACAATAGTACTGGGAACTTGGTAATATTCTTACTACCCAAATTAATTCTCTTAAACTTAACCTCCATCTTATTTAACTCAGCATCTCTTTCTAAAAGATAATTTCCCATTTAACAGCTCTGTCTTTGCTAGTCTAAACATGTGTTTTCTTTAGCAATGACTGTATTTATTTAAAGAGTATCCGTCAATGCCTGGTAAGCTGAGTGAGTAGATGGGCATGTGCTCGCATCTCATTATTTTACAATCTGGTGGTCTCCTTAACAGATTCTTTAACATGTGAAGAATCAACAAAAAATACAACTACGTCTGATCTTTGTCTTAGGCAAAAGGATCCTGCTTGTCTTACTCATTATAGGAAAAAATATATATAATGTTCATGCTCATTTCCCATTTTTCTGCACCATAAGATGAACTCCTAAAATGGGAGAAAATAGAACTCATTCAGAAGCTATTGAAGGCAATACTATGACCATCTGGTGACTAGAATCTCTTTACCCATTTCTGTACAAATTGTGATTTGCCTGTACACTTATAATGCATCATTCTTTTATATTTTCACAGTTCTGTCTGGAGAGCATTTTTTCTAAAGCGTAGCTTTCTCTTAACCACATAAATGTAGATCACAATGACAATGGCGTAT
Source organism: Pan paniscus (assembly GCF_029289425.2). Lineage (NCBI taxonomy): Eukaryota > Metazoa > Chordata > Mammalia > Primates > Hominidae > Pan > Pan paniscus. The sequence continues at coordinate 113,361,498 of NC_073252.2, forward strand.
CCTTTAATTTTAACTAATTATTAGTTGATAGCTATGATTTTGTCCCATTTAACAGCTAGAGACAAAAACATATACAGAGCTCGAATAACATGCTATTGATAACACCTCATTTTGGCATACAAATATTTCTTGCTTTCTTAATTGGTTTTTCACCTTGACGTATCACTAATTGAAACAGTTCTGTTAAAATTGTCCACGATATTGGTCAATTTGTCAAATTCTTCCTCTCTTGCATGTGTATGTACATGTATATGTGTGTATGAATATATATGCATAAATATTATGTATTTTAAGGTAATTTTATTAGAAAATAATTGTTCAGAATTTTTATATTTTTGGTGGAATGAATCTTTAATCATTACATATATAGTGTTCATAATGTTTTCTTGATGTTATTCTATATAACATTAATAGTGTCATATCAGTTTTTTTGATTAGTATTTTTCTGGTATACATTCCATTTTTTTCTTCAGTAACATTTTTCTTATTTTAGGAAGGTCTCGTAAACATCATACCTTGATTTCCAAAAGTACAATCTGACAATATCTTTCAAATGAAGAGTTTTTCTGAGCTTCTTTATCCACTTAAATCTGGTTCTAGCATTTATGCTTTCTATTTTCCCACATTTTCGGTGCTTCCTTCTACTTCCCAGTCTTTAAGAAAAACTATTAGGTATTGTTTGTATATTTATTCCTTTCATTCCATTTCTTCACATTCCTTTAGAAGCCGTATATTATATTTATTTTCTTATAGAGGTTATAATTTGTAAGCTATACTTAGTGTAACATATATATTTTAACATCCCTCCAAAAATATAAGGACTTTAAAATGCTTTAATTTATATCAGTAACTTCGAAAGTTCTGTCATTTTTATCCAGAGTTTTTTAAATTCCCCCGATATTATGAGTATTATTATTTATAAAGACAGATTTGACTAGATTTACCTATATTTATTATTTTTTCTCACTACTAGTATTATTTCTCCTAGTCCCAAAGTATATATTTTTAGAACTCTTTTAAATTTAGGTCTATTTTTATTTATTCTCAGTTTTTGCTGAAGTTTTTTATTTTAGCCATATTCTTTTAAATTTTTTTAAATTCATAAAATTCTAGACTTCTGATATGTTAATCTCTCATATTTTAAATATCTCATAAACCCAGGTTAACTATTTTTAACTTTCATTTTTAAAATTAATATACTACTGAAAGTTTAATGATTGTTCTTTTTAAGGAGTTTTCTTTTTTCTCTATTTTTAAGATACTCTCTTAAAAATATCCATCAACAGGCTGGGCGCAGTGGCTTACACCTGTAATCCCAGCATTTTGGGAGGCTGAGGCGGGTGGATCATGAGGTGAGGAGATCGAGACCATCCTGGCTAATACGGTGAAACTCCGTCTCTACTAAAAGTACAAAAAATTAGCCGGGCGTGGTGGCGGGCGCCTGTAGTCCCAGCTACTCGGGAGGCTGAGGCAGGAGAATGGCGTGAACCCGGGAGGCGGAGCTTGCAGTGAGGTGAGATTGTGCCACTGCCCTCCAGCCTGGGCGACAGAGTGAGACTCCATCTGAAAAAAAAAAATCCATCAACAGATGAATGGAAAAAAAAAAGATGTGAGACATATGTGTGAGCACACGTGTGTGTGTGCGTGCGTGGTCATGTGTGAGTGAGAGAGAATAGTGTTCAGCCTTAAAATGAAGGAAACCTTGCCATTTGGGATGATACAGATTAACCTGGAGGACATTATCCTAAATGAAACAAGTCAGACACAAAGAGATTACTGCATGATCTCGTGTATTTGTGGAATCTAAAATAGTCAAACTCATAAAAGTAGAGAGTAGAATGGTGGCACCAGAAACTAGTGAAAAAAGGGAATCAGTAGTTGTTGGTCAAAGACTACAAATTTTTGTTATGAAGATAAATACTTCTGAAGATCTAATGTACAGCAACAAAGACTATAGTTAATAATACTACATGCACGGTGCACTTGAAATTTGCTAACAAGATAAATCATGTCTTAACACACACACACACACACACACACACACACACACACAAAAGGAAGACATGACAGCCATGTGCGGTGATGGGTATGTTAATCAGCCTGATTGTAGTGATTGTTTTACAATGTGTGTGTGTGTGTGTGTGTGTATATATATGTATATATATATATATATCGAAATATCAAGCTGTACATCTTAAACATATGCCATTTTTCTTTGTCAATTATATTTCAATAATGCCAAATAATAATGTTCCCTTAGATGTTGGTGTTTCCTATTTCATTTTGATTTATCTGCATGTGGGTTTTTTTATTCATCTTATTTTGTATATACTGCATTTCTTGTGCCTGTTGTTTTAGATCTTTCATCCGTTTTGAATAATTTTATTATTTCTCAAATATTGCTTCTCTTCTTTCAAGGCTCCACTTCTAAAAGATGGATGAATTACATATATTTAGAATTTCCTATTCTTTTTCTTTCTTTCTTTCTTTTTTTTTTTTTTGATGGAGTCTCGCTCTGTTGCCCAGGCTGGAGTGCAGTGGCGCGATCTGGGCTCACTGCAAGCTCCATGTCTCTAAACCTCTTTTTTTCTATCGTATTTATCTCTCTGAAGTTCATTTTTTAATTAGGTTTCTCAGAATTTTCTTTCAATTGAGTAACTCCTTTTTAGTTATACCTACTGTGTGCTTACTCCATATTTTTAGTGTTTTTCAACTTACAGTTTTAACTTAAAATCTTCCATTAAAAATGCCTATTGCTTACTTATTTATGAAATTCTATTTTCTATTCTTTAAATATCCACTCATAGGAATACATATATACACATTTCAGATAATTTTAATATCTGAATTACTGAGTAGTCTAAACCTGTTTTTTGTTGAATTAATTCTCATTCATGACATTTGGTTTGATTGAATATTAGCTAATTTTTTATATTGAGTCACATGTGATTGATCACAAATTCTGGAAACTGTGGATGCTAAACTGAATCTGTTTTTCACAGGAGATTTGCTCTTGCCTCTCTGTGATATCAAGTCCAATGAGGATTTCTGATATCTAGCTTCCCACCTTGCTACCAGCAATACCCTTAGAGCAACCCTTGCTTTTCTATTTGTTCACTGCTCACCAGTCTAGTTAAGATCACTTCTTATTGGCCCCATGGAGTTTTCTCTTCTTTGCTGTGAGCCTAAATTACAATGGCCGCTTCCTGCAAAAGCTGCAGCATGAGGATTTCTTACAGTATCTAGCCCCAAATGCTATATTTTTTACTTTCACAATTTGCTTTTAATCAAGGAGTTGATAGATGGAAGTTTTGAGAATTGTTTAAATTCATCTATATAATGTTAATTATTTGATATTTTAATTAGCAAATATGTATGTATATGTTTTCATAAAGTTATATGGCCTTTTCATTAAATAAGATATAATAGATGTATAATGATAAAAAACACAGAATAGTAGTTATTTCTTCACTGTCATAATATTTCCTAAAATTTAATTTCTGAATCCATGATGTAGAAAATTTCTTTTCTTTTACCCCCATATACGCCTGATTAAAATTTATTATATTTGTTGTTTTAATAAAATAGGGCACTAAATTTCTAACAAATGCTTTGGAGAGTATTTATATAATAAGCAAGTCTTCTATCATATACTCCTTTGGTGAATGCAAGAATTTTTTTATTGGAGGTCATCAGCATCAGCCAAAAAAATCAATTCAAATGAAATCAAAGTGTAGCTGCTCACATTTCAAAATTTTAATATGATTAATATACTTACATTAGGTTAACTCTTAATATATAATTTAAATCTTTAAACAATATGTAGATAAATTTTAATACACAATTTTTACTTATACTTTTATCAAAATTACATATATTATGGAGCGCTTTTATCAAAATTATATATATTATGGAGCTTGAATATAATTTGCAATGCTTCCTTAATGTATAATATTGTATATGTTAATTTCCATACCCATAGGATTAAGTCTAATATGATGTTTTATAGTGCAGGGGATAGAATGTATTTAAAATCCAGTATAACCCACATATTTTATCAGATAGCATTGACAGACCCCATCCAAGGCTAAACACATGATTTTTATTAATAAACGAATAAATAATCAATTATATTCAAAGGCTTTTATATGAGAATAAAACTGTCTCTCCATATTCTGTGGGTTTCACATCTATGGATTCAAAAATCACAGATTGAAAATATTCAAAAATAATTAAAAAATAAAAATAGGGTTCCGGTTGAAGATGGCGGGCTAAAAGCAGCTAGTGGGTGTCTCCCTCACTGACAAGAATCAAAACAGTGAGTAAATATTAACACTTCAAGTAGATCATCTAAGAGAGCACATGGAGTTTATCAGATAAACAACAGGAATCACAGAAAATAGGAGCGTGAAACCAAGCAGCCCTCTGAGTTTAGCCTGGCATGGAGCTGGGAGAGGAGCTGGGAGAATCTCCCTAATGCAGGAAAGGGATGAGTGAGTGACTCCTGGGGCTCCACACAATCAGAAATGATAAAAGTGAAATCATAACTGATATCACAGAAATACAAAAGATCATCAGAGACTACTATGAGTACCTCTACATGCACATTCTAGAACACCTACAGGAAATGAATAAATTTCTTAAACTATAAAACCTCCCAGTACCAAACCAGGAAGAAATAGACTACTGAACAGACCAATAACAAGTAGTGAGACTTAGTTGGTAATAAAAAAAATCACCCAGCAATAACAACAACAACAACAACAACAACAACAACAACCACCAAAAAAAGCCCAGGACCAGATGTATTCACAGCTGAATTCTACAAGAACCATGCAGAAGAATATGTACCAATCCAAAGTATTGCATATAATTGAGAAGTAGGGCTTCCTCTCTAACTCGTCATTCTAAAGAACCAGTATTATCCTGATAACAAAATCAGGAAAGGACACAACAGAAGTAGAAAACTACAGGCCAATATCCCCAATTAAAATGAAGAAATCCTCAACTAACTACTAGCAAAGTAAATACAAGAGCTCAGTAAAAACATAATACCTCAAGACCAAATGGGATTTATCCAGGGATGCGAGGATGGTTCAACATATGTAACTCTATCACGTTCAATAGCTACAAAATATAAAATACCTAGAAATGTATTTAACCAAGTGAGTAAAAGATCTCTACAAGGAGAACTACATAAGCACTGATGAAAGAAATTGTAGATGACACAAATGAGAAAACATCTGATGCTCATGGATGGGAAGAATCAATACTGTTAAAATGACCATTTTCCCAAAGCAATTTACAGGTTTAATGCAATTCCTATCAAAGCTCCAATATTTTTTACATAATTGTAAAAAAATTCTAGAATTTATATGAAACCAAAAAAGAGCCTGAATATCCAAATCAATCCTAAGCGAAATGAACAAATTCGGAAGCATCACATTACCAGACTTTATAGTATATTATAAGGCTATAGTGAACAAAAGTCCATGGCACTGATACAAAAAAAGACATATAGAAAAATGGAATAAATATACAACTCAGAAATAAAACCACATACTTGAAACCAACTGATCTTTGGCAAAAGTAACCAAAATAATCAATGGAGAAAGGACACTTTATTCGATAAATGGTGCTGGGAAAACTGGGAAGCCATTTGAATGAAACTGGGCCACTACCTAACACCATATACAAAAATTAACTCAAGATGGATTGGAATCTTAAACGCTAGACCTGAAACTGTGAAAATCCTTGGAAGAAACCTAGGGAGAATTTCATCTGCATATTGGCCTAGGCAAATAATTTATGACTAAGTCCTCAATAGCAAATGTAACTAAAAAATAGAAATATGGGACTTAACTACAAAACTTCTGCACAGCAAAAGAAATAATGAACAGAGTAAACAGGGAGCCTGTGCAATAGGATAAAATATTTGCTAACCATGCATCTGAAAAAAGACTAGTATCCAGAATCTAGAATGAACTCAATTCAACAAGAAAAATAAAATCCCATAAAAAAGTGGGCAAAAGTCATCAACAGACATTTCACAAAGAAGACATATAAGTAGCCAATAAAAAATTTTAAAAATGCTCAACATTACTAATCATCAAATAAATGCAAGTTGAAACCACAATGAGATACCCATCATTTTACACCAGTCAGATGGCTATTTATAAAAAGTAAAAAACAACAGATGTTGGTGAGGATGCAGAAAAAAGGGAATATTTGTATGCTAGTTTGGAGGTAAATCTGTACAACCTCTATGGAAATCATATAGAGATTTCTCAGAGAACTAAAAATAAACCTCAGTTTTGACCCAGAAATTATATTGCTGAGTATCTACCCAAAGGAAAAGAAATCAATATATTAAAAAAGACACCTGTACTTGTGTGTTTATCACAGCACTATTCACAATAGCCAAGACACGGTATCAACCTTGATGTTCATCAATGAATGAATGGATTAAGAAAATGTGTTTTATATATATACATAATAGAATACTATGCAGCTGTAAAACAGAATGAATCATATATTTTGCAGCAACATGGATGGAGCTAAGGCTATTATTTTAAGTGAAATACTTCAGAAACAAATCAAATACTGAATGTTTTTACTTATAACTGGGAGAAAAAGAATGGGTACACATGTGCATAAAGATGAAATAATATTAATAGATACTTGAGACTCTTAAAGGAAGAAGGGTAGGAGAAGGTTGAGGGTTGAAAAATTACCTATTGAATTCAGTGTTCACTATTTGGGTTATGGGTATACTAGAAGCCTGAACCTCACTATTATACAAAATATTTATGTAACAAACCTGCACATATACTCCCTGAATACATAATAAAACAAATAAATAAATTACAATAACAATGCAATAATAAAAATAATACAAATAAAAATACAATATAACAATTGACACAGTATTTCATTAGGCACTATAAATAATCTAGAAATGATTTAAATTATACAGGAGGTTATACGCAAATACTATTCCATTCTATATAAGGGACCTTTGCATCCATAGATTTTGGTGTTTGGAGGGTACTAGAATCAATCCCATGATTATACCAAGGGAGGACTGTACTCTGCATCTTATAACTACACATTTTGGTGCATCCTAATACTATGATAATAGTTACAATAAGTGACAACTAATATTTATTGCTTTCTTTATCTTTTAGCTATTTGATTGTTAAGTATGTTAGAGACCCCTGATAACATTTATTACTTTATAGCACTGTAAAAAGGTAAGAATGGTCTTCACCAAACTGTTTTTAAAGTCAATGTTGAGTTGATAAATTATGTTGCTGTCCTAGTAATTAAACTTATAACCAGTCTCCTTGATTTTTTAAGTATAAAGACATTATTTTAGCCTGTAGTGTATCTTTATATTTAAATTCTTAAGGGTATTATTTTTCCCCTATAAAAATTCTATTCAGGTCTAGCAGAAATAATAAAGGCATATATAATTGATATAGTTTGGAAGTTTGTCCGCTCCAAATCTAGAGTGGGACATTGCTATAAATATGTCTGAAAATATGGAAGCCTCTTTGGAAGTAGCTAAGTAACAGGCAGAATTTGGAAGAGTTTGGAGGACTCAAAATAAGACAGAGAGATGACAGAGAGCTTGAAACTTGTTAGAGACTGGTTAAATGGTTGTCATCAAAATTCTGATAGAGACATGGCCAATGAAGTCCAGGCTGAGGAGTTCTCAGACAGAAATGAGGAAGTTACTGGGAATGGGAGTAAAGGTTACCTCTGCTGTGCCCTAGCACAAAGCTTGGCTGCATTATGTCCATGTCCATGCTCTGTGGAAGTTGGAACTTAAGCGTGATGATTTAGGGAATCCAGTGGGAGAAATTTCTAAGCAGTGAAGCATTCAGGATGTGAACTGACTGCTTCTAACAGGATAATATCACATATAAAAGGAAATAAATGACTTAAAGTTGGAACTTGTATGTAAAAAGGAAGCAAAGTTTAAAGGTTTGGAAAATCTACAGCCTGGCCCTGTGTTAGAGGAGGAATACAAGCAGGTTGTGGAGTAACCACTTGCTGAAGAGATTTGTGTAACTAAAAGGAAGCAAAGTACAAATATCCTTGAGAATGTAAAAAAAGCCTGAAGGGAATTTCAGAACTCTTCTAGGAAGCATCTCCCATCATAGGCCTAGAAGTCTAGGAGAAGAAAATGGTTTCACCATAGTGCTTTCACCCTATGCCTGGAAAAGCCACAGTGCTCACCTCCAATCAGTGGTAATCATCAGGGACATTGCACCTTGCGACACCACAGGGGTGGAGCTGTCCAAGACCTTGAAAGCCTACTTTCTGCACCAGTGTGCCCTGGGTGTGGGACATGGAATCAAAGAAGATACTTTTGGAGCTTTAATTACTGCCCTACTTGGTTTAAGATTGTGTGGGTCCTGTTACTCCTTTCTTTTGTCTGATTTCTCCCTTTTGGAACAGGAATGTTTCCCCAATGCTTGTACCACCATTCATCTTGGGAGTAGATAACTTATTTTGATTTTGCAGGCTGATAGGTGCAGACAGATGAGTTTCAGATGAGATTTAGCACTTCGATACTGAAGAGAGTTAAGACTTTTGGGGGCTATTGAGAGATGATTATATCTTGCATTGTGAGAAGAACATGAGATTTGGGAAGCCAGGGGTGGAATTATATGGTTTGTATTTTTGTTCCCTCCAAATTTCATGTTGAAATGTAATTCCTTGTGTTGGAAGTAGGGTCTAGTATGAGGTGTTTGTGTCTTTGGTACAGATCGCTCATGAATAGCTTGGTGCTGTCCTTGTGATAGTGAGTTCTCTCAAGATCTGGTTGTTTAAAAGTATGTGGCAACTCCCTACTCTCTCTTTTGCTCCTACTCTTTTTTTTTTTTTTTTTTTTTTTGAGACGGAGTCTCGCTCTGTCGCCCAGGCTGGAGTGTATTGGTGCGATCTCAGCTCACTGCAAGCTCTGCCTCCCGGGTTTATGCCATTCTCCCACCTCAGACTCCTGAGTATCTGGGATTACAGGCGCCCTCCACCATGCCCAGCTAATTATTTTGTATTATTAGTAGAGATGGGGTTTCACCGTGTTAGCCAGGATGGTCTCAATCTCCTGACCTTGTGATCCGCCCGCCTTGGCCTCCCAAAGTGCTGGGATAACAGGTGTGAGCCACTGCGCCTGGCCCGTCTTGCTCCTACTCTCAACATGTGAGATACCTGCTTGCCCTTCACCTTCTGCTGTGATCGTAAGCTCCCTGAGGCCCTCACCAGGAGAAGACGCTGGCATCAAACTTCCTGTGCAGCATGCAGAAGTGTAAGCCAATTAAACCTCTTTTATTTAAAAATTACCCAGTCTTAGGTATTCCTTTATTGTAATGCAAATGAACTAATACAACCATCTCTTGAATCTGGAAGGAAAACACTACCATCAACAACAAGATTTTGCCAATATGATATTTAATAGAGATAACAAACCTAAGAGGGGCACTAGTATTATGACCAGTTTACACCAAGTAAACACAATTGCAGCTTCTGCACTTAAAGCTTTCCTGGCTGTGAAAGACAGCATGGTTCTATCTCAGCAGAAGTAGCTTCCTTGGCAAGCCACTTTCCCAGGGTGCCTCAGTAGTCTTTCTTGAGAGGTCAGACCAAGTCTCTCCAGTTCTTAAAAACTCCCTTAGGTCACTTAATACACTTTAATAAGTTGCTTTCTTCTGAAATCACGAATGGATTGTTTTCTGTAACTACATTCTGGTGTGTAAAACATATAAGAAAATAAAGACAAATAAAGCCACTTCACATGTTTTAGACTTGTTAATTGCAGTCAGAATTTGAATTCAGTTGGTGTGAGTTCAGAGTCTAAAATGTTTACTTATATAGCCTTTGCCAGTAAAGTATTTTAAGCATATAAAAAATGGACAAACAAGTGATACATTAGGAGGAGGCCCTTGGGAAATCTCATTGGAACCTAACTGAATTTCAGTAAAGTTCATATGCAATTAAATGCAGTGTCACAAAGTTATTCCCAAGTAATCTCAGAAATATAAAAACATATGAAATGTTTTTCAAAAAGATGAATGGACAAAAAACCCTATTTGAAATCACTGTACTTAATATACAGTTTTTGAGTTATTTCCCTTTATTATAAATTCTCATACTAAATAAAATAGTGACAAATTCATTAAAATCATTGCTTATAAATAACCCAGAAGGAACAACAATAAAGAAACAAAATACAAAGATAATAAGCAGAGAACATATTTTTAAAGATGGTAAATATAAATCCAAAGATAACTATAAATACATTGAATGATAAAGGGGTGCCAATTAGAAGTCAGAGATTGTTAGAATATAAAAAGGAAAGACCCAATTATAAACCATCTTCAAAATCTGTACTTTAAATGTGAACATATAGATGGCTTGAATATAAATGAATGAAAACAGATTTGCCATAAGCATGGAAAAAATCAGGAGGCTGGAGTGGTTATACTAATATGATATAATATAGACTTCAAGAGAAAGATTATCTTCAAAGATAAATAGGGACACTTCATTATAATAATAAGTTAATTAGGAAGACACAACAATGATAACATTATTGTTTTCTAATAACAGACATTCGTATTATTACATGAAAAAAGATTAGCAGAATTAAAGAGAGCAAAAGACAATTCCTAAACCACAAGAGAGAAAATTAACACCCCTTCATCAACAATTGATAGAACAACCAGATAAAATAATGTAAATAAGTAAAACAATAATAAAGACGTAGACAATCTGGACAACAGTATCAACCATCTTGATCTAATAGGCAATTATAGATACTAACTTTTTCCAGGAAACTTCTTTTGTGGAATTTGTATTTAAGGCTTACACTTTGACTTTTATACTAAATGTATAAGGTTAAATAAGCGTAATAGTCTTGGTGTTTACTTCTTAATTCAAACATAAATATAGGAAGTAGGTTCTTAATTAATAATCTCAAATTCTGACTAGAGGGTAGTAAGTTACAACATATTATGAAGCAGAAAAATGGTCACCCATTTTATATTTACCCTTGAGTAGAAAAAACGATTTCATAAATCTTAGGCAATTTCATAAATTTCAAAATTTTCTTTTGCTTAAAGAATTGGAGGAAACTTGATTTTTTGTGAGAACAATTTTCTCATTTTTAAAATTATAGATTCATAGTAAGTTGTCTCTATAGGACAGATAAGTCTTGCAAACAAACTCTTACAATTTCCCTTAACAGTGGCACATTATATCACTATAGTACAACATGAAAACCAGGAAATTGGCATTGGTACTTGTATGGATGTGTGTGTGTGTGTGTGTGTGTGTGTGTGTGTGTGTGTGTGTGTGGTTCTATGTACTTTTATCACATATGTAGAAAATTGTTTGGAATGCTTAGATATGATCAGATACAGAGCTATTCCATCACCAAAACATATCTTGTGCTACTCCTTTATACTTACACCCATGCTTTTCTACTCCCTGAAACTTAATCCTTGGCAATCACTAATTTATTTTTTATATCTATGTAGCATGTGAATTTTGCAGGTTGGCATTGAATGAATGAACTTAACATTGTAACTTTGAGATCTACATAATTGTATGTATCAATGGTTTTTTTTATTGCTAAGTAGTAGTCTACTGTCTTAGTTCTCTCTTCTGTTCCACTGATCTATGCATCTATACCTCTGATAATAACAGTAGACTGCATATATGAACAATCTTTACTAAACTGAGTAAGTTCCCATATGCTCTTTGTTTTCTGAGAAATAGTACAATGGATGGATGTTGGATTTTGTCAAATTTCCCTATCAGTTGATAGAATCATGTGATTTTTTTATTTGCCCTATCACAGTTACATATGCTGATTGATTTTTAAAAATCAATACTTAAAATGGATTTTAAATTTAAAAACGTAAAGACTGATTTTTCTTGCATACCTGAAACAGGCATTTCTTGGTCATAGTATACATACGTTTCATACTTGATTATTTCTATTTGCTAATACTTTGTTAAGGATGCTTTTTACATCTGCATTTATGATGCTGGTTGGTCTGTAATTTTCTTTTTCTTTTATTTGTCTTTTCTTTTTCTGACTTTGACATCAGGGTATTACTGGTGTTGTGGATTGAATTCTGCTCCCCACAAAATATATGTTGAAATTTTAACTCCTAGTACCTCTGAATGTGACCTTATTTCTGAACCGCTTCTTTAAAGAGATAACAAGGTTAAAGTGAAATAATTAGGGTGGCTTAACTCAATATGACTTATGTCAATATATAAAGAGAAAATTTGAACATAGACACAACCACTCACAGAGGAAGGGCAATGTGGAGACACAGGAAGAATATCATGTGGAGATGGAGGATTAAAATGATACATCTACAAGTCAAGAAATGCCAAAAATTGCTGGGAGCATACCAGAAGCTTGGAAGATACCAGAAGGAATTCCTGTTGGGTTTCAAAGGGAGCATGCTTCTGACAATGCCTTGATTTCAGACTTTTAGACTCCAGAAATATGACACAATACATCTCTGTTAAGTCACACAACTTATGGTGCTTTGTCCCAGGAGTCATAGGAAATGGATACAACTGTCCTCATAACATGAGTTAGGAAGTGTTCTCACTTTTTCTATTTTCTGGAAGAAATTTTGTAGAATTACTGTTGATTCTTCTTTAAAAATTTGGTATTACCCTTTAGTAAAGCCATCTAGGCCTGGATATTTTTTCTTTGAGGGTGTTTAAAATTCTGAATCTAATTTCCTTAATAGAGAGTTATTCAAAAGATCCATTTCATATCAAGGAATTGTGGTAGTTTGTGCTTTTTGAGGAAATGATTCATTTCATCAAAGTTGTCAAATGCATGCATGTAGAATTATTTGTACTACTACCTTATTTTCTTTATGATGTATTCAACATGTGTAAAGATGTCCTCTGTTTCATTACTATGTCTTACCATGAATTTCTTTGGGTTTATCTTATTTGGTATTTACTCAACTTCTTGAATCCATAGGTTTATGTCTTTTGCCAAATTTGGCAAATTTCTGATTATTACTACCTCAGCTACTTTTTCAGCCTCACAGTCTATCTTCTTCTTCTAAAACTTCAATGTTACAAACATTAGATATTGTGTTATGGTCTCACAGGTCTCTGAAGCTCTGTTCATTTGTTTTTAGATTCTGTGCATTTTTTTGATTATGACTTTTTTTCTTTTAAATTTCTATTATTTGTTTCTTTATATCTTTTTTTCTGAGTTCTATTTCATTGCTGAAAGTTTATTTTTAAACGTTTTAAGTGTGTTCAAAAATGCTAGTTAGAAAGTCTTTATTATGGCCTCTTTAATGTCCATGTCAGATAATTCCAGCATCTCTATCATCTCAATGTTGTCTGTTGATTATCTTTTATCATTCAAGTTGAAATATTTCTGCTTCTTGTTAAAATGAGTATGTTTCCATCACATCCTGGATATTTAGGCTATTATGTTATGAGACCCTGGATCTCATTTAAATCCTCTGTTTTAGTAGGCCATTACTGGAACCACACTGGTAATATGAGGAAAGAGATGCTTTATTACTGCTTTGTAGGGGTAGAAGTCAAGATTTCCCACTCAGCCTCTGGTGACATTTCAGGAGAGCGGAATGGTGCCTCATAACTGTTGGGTAGGGGTGGAAGAAAACTCTCTACTGAACTGTTGCTGCCACCATCCTGGCTACAAAGGGAGAAACACCTAAATACTCCTTCCCCTGTGGCCTCCACTGACACTGTGTGGGGATGGTTCTTTCCTGTCTGATGGAAATGAAGTCCCAGGTCCTGATTTGGGTTTATCAATTATCTCACCCCAGTATGGGCAAAGGTCTTTGCCGAAAGTATGAGGGTGGGGCCACTGTTTCATTCTGTTTTATTCATGGTATTTAGCTGAAGTATGATGGTTATTGTCTAAAAGGTTTTTGTCTTGCTCAGCTGCCACTTTGCTTGTCCTTTTATAGAAGGAGAAGTCTTTTCTGAGGTCATTTTCTGCCTGAGATTTCCAGGACCCTGGTGTCTCTAACACCAAGTCCAGGATTATGAGGTAAAAAGAAAACCCAAGGGACTTACCATCATGTGTCTCTTCCATTCTGAGGTCCCTAGGCAATCTGCTTTCTTATTTTCACCTTTTAAAAGCTCTCTTTATATTGCTTTATATGTAATGCCCAGCATTTTAATCTGTACTTAGCAGAACTAGGAAAAAATACATCTACTCCATCTTGTCCTGGAACCGGAAGCTCTGTAGTACCCTTTAAAATGTTATTTCTTGTCTCCTACCCCTGCTCGCCCTACTTTAAGAAAAAGAAATTTTCATTAAAGAAAGAAAATAAGCTACAAGTGAATCAATAAAAATGCTGTGGGGAATGACAATATTAATTAATTATTCTAGCAGAAATAATTAATTACATAATTAATGTAACAGCAGAAATAATTTTAAATTCTAGCAGAAATAATTAATTATAAAATAATTATCATATATAATATCTATTCACATGTATAAAATATCTATTCTTACTTTGTGGGTTAGTTTGATCTATCTTTGCCTCTTTAGGCATTATTCCAGTGCCCTGTCATGATTTGCTTACATTTTATTGTCTTCTTTTTTTAAACATAGTATAGTCTCTTTTTTAAAAAGGCAGTATAATCTTTTAAAAGTTCTGTATTTTGTGTACTTAAATTCTTCAAAGTGTCTCTTTAAATGCAAGACAAAATAATTTTATTTAGTATTTAATTGATTGATACCAAACTGAATTTAGGTTACTTGAGAGTTTTTTTTTCCCTCTTAGATCCCTGCCCAAAATGTTTACTATTACATATTTACAAATCAAGGGTACATTACTACCAGTTTTCTAGTGACTTTCAGAGTAAATATTTCTTCTTACTCATTTAACTTGGAATCTGGGAATAATTGAGGCAAAAGAAAAGAAAAAACTCATATCAAAATATCACATTTTTGTGTTGCAATCTCTCAGGCAGAAATTAGGTGCATACTGAATCACTATATTATAGAAATAATAGTAAAGCATGTATAAAGTTATTGTATCTAAATGGCAAAAGGGACTTAAGAAAACAAACATTCACTTTCTCTTTTCAGTAACAAGTATAACTGTAATGTTATAAAAATAGTTTTGTAATTTATCTTTTAGGGAGCACTGACATTCAGTAAGAATGCATTTTGTTTGTTCAAAAAGGGCATTAAAGCTGTTTATGATCTGAACTTGCTATTGTAGAATTCTAGATTATAGCTATAATTTATTGGCCACCTACAATGTAATTTTCATATGTATTATAATTTAACTCTTAAAAAATACTTCAGAGAAATTAATTCTGTTTTACTTATGAGACAAATGTAGTTCAATGAATTTGAGTAACTTTCCCACTGTAACAGTAGGTATTAGAACCAAAGTCCAACTCAGGCCTTTTTTGTTCAAGACTCATTGTACAATGGAGAACTATCTTTCAATATTATTAATTGTCACCTTAAATAGGGTTCATTAGCTATTTTAAGATTATTTTGTTTACTGAATATTTAATTAAAAGGCATATTTGAAAATATTACTTCAGCTTTGCTAGATCTTTCTATTTTTTCTTTTTATAGAGATAATGATATGGGTACAAGTTATTTTTTAAATAAAGTATAAGTAGCAGCATTCTTGTAAAGGATGATGTTTCATAAACATAGAAGAGTGACAAAGCAGATAATTCTGAATTCCTGTTGCTTCCTTGAGGACAGATTTATGATGATGTGATGATAGTTTTCTTTTCTTAATGCTTCAAAAGAAATTCATGTGAAATATATCTGAGCACTTTTTGAACAGAGAATGCCAAAATCTGAAGTAGAAGAGAAGTGTGAGCAATGTCCTCTGCTATTAGAGTATTAACCAAGTATATCAGGACTTTAAACATATCAGATATTTATTTCAAGTGTCATTTCAAAAGGCATAATTCTACTATTTTTAAAAAATAAAAATAATACAGCCCCCTCCCCCCAGGCTTAAAGATATGAAAAACTCCCCTTTTGTCTACTTTTCATGCTCTTCTGACTTCCTTCTCATATTGGCCTATAGGGAGAATCATTTTACATCTGCTTAGTTCCTAGGGATTGTTATTATGCTTCTTTTTAAGAGATATAAGGTAACCCATCTTAGAGAAAATGAAAAACTGTCTGTATCTGCTGCAAAAAACTTGATGACACTGAATTTATGATGCTTGGGAGAAGACTCAAACTGAACAAATTTACGTTTGTTTGGAGCTAGTCTTTCTTTGAGAATTTATAACCCACCACTGCCAAATTCCAGAGAAAGTGAAAAGTTATGTTAAATTTATATTTTATATTTTAAAATTTTGATTAAGTAAAAAATTCATTTTATATTATTTGGTATAAACATGCAAATACATATTTGAACACAGTAGGCTTAAATTTTATTTCTTGATGAAAAACTGCAGTCCAATGATGGAGAAAAATAGAAGACAGAAAAAAAGCCATTTGAAATAAAATTATTATAAAATTATAACCAAAAATTTCTGTTAAACCATAAACAAATTGCAATATTTCAAGTGAGACTTTTTCCATGATCTTATTATCACTACTAGTAATAATGATTGTTAACGTTTATGGTGTGCTTACCACGTCCATTCTCCTAAACATTTTATACTAATTTTCTAATTTATTTCTCCATACTCAATTTATTTCTTATACAGAAGAAATTGAAAATATTTTCATTTTATAGATAACAAAATTGAGAATTTGAAAATCTAAGTTCCTCACCAAGTTAGAAAGAGACTCAAAATTTGAACACAGCTGTACTACCACCAAAGCCTGCATTGTGAACATGGTAGTGTACACCCTGCAAATGGTGCTGAGGCCAATACAGATATACACACATTAAAAGACAAATCCCATTTTATACTTTTTTCCTAACTCTGTTTTTACTGATTTGCACTTTTCGGTTATTATTTATGAACCCTGACCGGCCTCAGAATAAATAAATGTCTTTGCCTTCATTTGACATCTAATAGCCTCTTGGCATTTTCAATCAGAATTAGAGAAAAGCATAATTTCCCAAGCTGCTTGTGACAGTTTAAACATGTAGTCTAGAGAGGAAAAAAGAAAGGACTTCCACTAGTTATATAAAATCTCAAACAGTAATATTTATTATTGATATGTTCAGGGCCCCACTGGATATCACTATGCTGTAGCAACAGCAAAGAAATGCAGAGACTAGTCGTCAAAATAATGGAATAAAGCTAACTCTTTCTTTAGAAAATATTTCAAGAGTATTTTATCCTCTGCCTCGAACTTCAATATAGCTCTACACAATTTTGTTGACTAGAACATTCATGATTCTGTCCTGCAAATATTTTCTTTGGTGATTCAAATTAACACACTTTAACACTACAGCCAAATATTTTTTCTGATATGCATTGACTAACAGAAAACCACTCACAATTTTTGAAGCATTGCATTTTGATTGTTTTCATGTGTTTTAGTGGGAAGATAAAAGAAGTTGTATCAAAGACTGCTTATCATATGATATTTTAAATTGGAATATTTACTGAAATCTCTTGACTAAAGCAAAACTGAAAATAAACACATGAAAATAAACTAGCATGTGACGTCGCCTCACTAGATATCTCTTTATTCCAAGGTGTAGATTCCAATTATATGTTGTTTTATATATTTTAGAAAAAGCAAAGGAACTCAGAATGTTTACTGTTCATTTCATATATGTAGAGAGATGTTCAGTCTTGAAGGATTGTGTCAAAATTACTCTTGCAGATTCAAAAATAGGGAACACAGATTCTGCAAAATGAAGTTCACCTCAAGAACATATTCAAAATCTATTACCTTGAATCCTGGTGCTGTCAGTGCAGATGGAATAACCTGACAGCTGGTGGTCAAGATATCCTGGTATTCATGATGCTGGTGAAGTTGAATAGCTGAACTGTACTTTGACTGGTAAGAAAATGATGTCTCAAGACACTGCATCTTATCCACCATTACTCATTAATTGCCTCAGAAATTTTAGCTAATTTTTAAATGCAAATAACTAATATAGTTTCTACATTGTTTTCTCACAAATGCTTTTATGAAAGGTTTTGAGAGTACATATTTTTAAATGCAAAATTTATGGTCCATGATCCTAGAAGTGCGGTTATACAGTTACTTACATCTTTACAGCAATCTGTTTTCAGAAAACGATTGATGAATAACTTGCTTTATTATCTAAGTAAAATAAAAGGTTTAAGGGGTACCCTTTTTTGTGTGTGATTTGCACCCAATTTTTATTTGCATTGTAAAACTAGATATGCACCTTTTGTTGTAAAGACGTACATGAGCATATTAGCTTCCATTCAAATTCCTTTGATTCTCTCTGTCTCTCTCTTTCTCTCTCTCTCTCTGTTTCTCTCTCTCTCTCAGAAAGGGGGGAGAGAGAGAGAGAGAGAGAGAGAGAGAGACAAAGGGACAGAGTCAAAGAAATTTGTATGAATGCAAGTCAATATTTGCACGTACCATTTTAAGTGAACTATACCTCTCTCTCTCGTGTGTGTGTGTGTGTGTGTGTGTAAAAGAGAGATGGAGGGGGAGAGAGAGAATACATTTTTCAATGGCTTTGCATTTCTCAGTGGGCTCAATAGAAAGGAACATTATGTATAACTTTGGAGACTACTAATGCTTTATGAAGTGAAAATTCAACTACTCTAATGTTTATTGACTGGAGTTCTCAACATTCTTCCTAAGCAGAGTCTTTGTAAACTTCAACCCTTTATAGGTTTATTATTTAGTAATTGATGATGCAACTTCTGATAGGTCAATTACTTCTCATCCAAGCCCATTAAAACCCTTGCATTTAGAAACATCAGAGCTCTTAGAATTTTATATCATCATGTAAAATAATTTCTCCAAATTTCTCAAATTCTTCATCACTTAACACATTCATTTTTTTAGCAGGCCTTTAGAAGAGACATACTATCTGCTCTAAACTAAGTAAATATTAGATTCAGACAAGGTATTAAGAGGCAAACCCACTCTCCAGGAATTTGTAGTCTAGTACACATACAGCATTGGATTTAGGATCAGACACAATGTAATTGCCATCTGTGCTCCAACACTTACTTAGATATGTGACTTAGAGATGTTCTGAAGAAAAATTAGATAATATTTGTAAAATGCTTATTACACTCTAAAGTACAAGATAAATAGTAAATAAATAGGATTTTTAAAATTCAATAATTTTATTCAAATATAGATATGCTACTAATGGAATGACCTTAAAAATTCTTATGTTTCTGATGAATTGTACGACAAATATTCTAACCATTGATTTGTCTGCATATATTTTTTCTTCAACTTAAAATATTACAGAGGACAAATGAGGAATAATATTTCTTACACCACTAATATTGTCCAGGTTGAATAATTTTGAATATGTAAACATACTTGTTTACATATAT
Source organism: Pan paniscus (assembly GCF_029289425.2). Taxonomy (NCBI): domain Eukaryota; kingdom Metazoa; phylum Chordata; class Mammalia; order Primates; family Hominidae; genus Pan; species Pan paniscus. Next base: position 113,380,992 of record NC_073252.2, read on the forward strand.
TTGGCTTTGTAAAAAGACATCTCTTTACAAGTTAAAAGATTATACTAAAAAGAGAAGGTTGTTACATATTTAAGGTTAACTTTCTTAAGTAAACTTAAAACCAAAAAAAAATGAAAAGAAATCAACAAATTTTCATAAAGTAATTCCATGCATGTAACGAGTACATAGATCAAGGGGAGCAATATTAGCACTCCAGAGTTCCCTCTGCATCCCTTTAAGTCACTCTCTGACAAAATTGACCACTGTCCTGATTTTTTGCATGATAGAATAATTCCACTCTGTTGGAACTAGTATAAATGGAATCATGCAGTATATTATCTTTTAACTCTGGGTTCTTTCACTTGACATTATGATTTTAGATTCAGTGATGTTGAACCTAGCAGTAGTTTGTCCATTCTCATGATTGTGCAGTATTTCATTACAAGGATATAGCACAATTTGTTTATCCATTCTAATGTTGATGAACATTTGGTTTCTGGATTTTGATTCTTGTATATTATGCTGCTAAGAACATTTTTGTACCTGTTTTTGCGGGAAGTATGGCTGCATACCTGTTTAGAGCAAGATGTACTCTTTTGTGTTTGGCTTTTTTGTCTTAATATTATGCTTGTGAGATCCACCCATGCTGCTATTCATAGACATAGTTCATTTATTCCCTTTACCCTACAATGTTGGAGCCCTGTGTCTTGATATGTGTGTTTCCTTGCTGGTTTTCCTGTTGCTGGTTGCACATTTTTTCTGATTTAGGCTGAATTTGCTTAGAATGATGTTTGCCCCAGAGAACAACTGTTAATAGCATACTCATTCTCTGCCTTTTTACTGTCATCTTGAAACAGCACTTTAGTCAGTTTAACACTTGGCAATCAATGCTTAGTGGCTCAGTACAATGAACTAGGACTGTTATCATTTGAAAAGCTGAAGAAATACTCTATACAAAGAGTTAAAACTATTTCAGTATTTTCTAATTTAGTAGCCACTGACTTTATTGTTATTTTACTTTATTTTATTTTCTCCTGAAAATAATTTATATTTAAGCAAAGTCGATGCTTAATATACTAAAACCTTTACTTTTCCTTATTTTTGTACCTCACAACATATATTACTTTCTCATGTGTTTCTAAAAATGTGAAAAGTATAGGGTAGGAAGAAACTTGCTTAGATTTGTTCAAAATGAAAGTTTATGTAAAACTGGAAAAAATGACTCAGCTACATTTGTCCTGTCAGGTGTCTCCAGGATTCTCGCCAGTAAATTGCATGCTGGATAGTTCTTCAGATATTGTTGGTTTTATGTCTATTTTAAATAATCAACCATGCCACTTATACTTTATCCCACGTTGGTATTTACTTACTGATACTATGTAAAGTTCCATCTCTTCTTCATTGCTTAAAGACACTTTTATTACTAAGAAAAATTTTACTACTGAAGTACTATGTCTATTTTGCATCCATTTATTTCTTTGCATTGTAAAACTAGATATGCACCTTTTGTTGTAAAGAGGTACACGAAAATATTGGCTTCCATTTAAATTCCTTTGACTCTCCTTCTCTGTCTCTCTCTCTGTCTCTCTCTCTCTCTCTCACACACACACACACATACAGAGAGAGAGAGAGAAAGAGAGTGAAAGGGACAGAGTCAAAGAAATTTGTATTAATGGAAGTCAATATTTGCATGTACCATTTTGCTTTTCTGGCTTTCTTGCATTTGCATGGCTTTTCTGCTATTAATACATAATTTTAACATTCCTTAGAGATCTTTAGTAAAGATCTATTTGTAAAGAGCTAAAAGCGAGGCTTTAGTAGATAGTTTTTGTAGCATGGGATTCTCAAAAATACATACAAAGGCAACTTATGTTACCCAATGATATTTTAGAGTAGGTTTAAAACAAACAACAGGTTGTTATCTATTTTTTATTTTTCTCAAATTATTATGTTTTAAGAAAAGAACTGTTGGAGAGGTGAGCTGGAATATTTTAATCCTGGGAGATAAAATAACGAGAAGGACATCTGAGAATAATAAATTAATATTTAACTATTCTTTAGGATATTACATGAACTATCAAAGAAAAGCTGCACCAGCCAGAGTTAAACAGCCGAAGAAGACTTTATTAGAGACTATTGTAATGTGAATAAAGACTGCGAGAGAGTTTAATTTAATTCTGCTGAAATGAAAGATGGGAAGATATTTAAAGGATGATTGAGCTAATGGAAAAGTACAGGAGGACATTAGGGATACCAATGGTCAATATGAATAGGCCATCTGTGTTTGCTAATCGGGGCTTATCAAAGGTGGCTCTTACGCTCCCATAAAGACTGAGAGATAGAAGCCCTATCTTTCAAATAAGTAGAGGATGAATTTACAATTACAAGTTTTCCAAAGTAAATCTCTAAGGAAGATCAGGGGATTATAATGAGGAAGAAACCTGTGTAAACTTTGTTCAAGCTGAGAGGAACATTAAGGACCTCTTGGTCAATACAGAGTATTTTTTACATACATAATCATTTACAGGAGTATCTTTCTCTTTTTAATTCAGTAACTTATTTCTTGAAAACCATCCAACCAACCAACCAACCTTGTACTTACTTTTGGTATGAATATGAGAATTGATCTTTACTATGTATCTTTTTTAGGCAGAGTTATAAAAACAAATAAATATTTATTATGATACACATGGTAATAATATCCAAAGACATAGTTCCATAGTTTTAATATAAAAATAAAATTAATAAGTGTAACTTTTTTCAAGAATCCAGTATTCAACCTTAATACCAACTGCTTGCTATAGTTTATATTTTTGAGATAAGTCCAGTTATCTGGTTTTCTATAAACCAGATCTGATAAGTTTAATTTTTTTCTGACTATAAATGAGTGCCACAAGCAATGACTTCCAATGGACCATAGACAACTTGAAGTTACTATTAATGTAAGTCAGTGTTCCTGTAAAATAACAATAATAAAAATATTTTAGCTTTTTTGTCTTATGTGCAACAAATATATTTATTCACTATTAAAACAATGGAATTTTATAATCAGAGAAGAAAGCATGAAAAAAATCTTTAAATTACCTTTTGCATGTTAATTGCCCACTCTTTAGAAGTCTGTTGACACTTAGTGTTTTGCACAGTGTTATATAAATTACCACTTCCTGTTTTGCTCTTACTTATAGATTTCCTGTCTCCTACATTTACTCTCCTATATAAATACTTTCCCCATATGTCTGTCAAACTGCTACTTTTAAAATTCACATTGTTACATAAAATAAATGATGTGAAACACAAATTTCACTAAAATTTATTTTTCATATAATGACTATACTTTCTATTACAAATAAATGTAAAAGAAGTAAAGCAGTTTTAAAATCACTTTTCCAGAAGTATATTATTTCAAATATAAAATAATTTGTTTTCCTCATTAATAAGTCAAAATAAAACCACAGACTACTGATTTTTAAATCACTTTGCATATGTGATAGCTGTTACTATACTTCTCATTATACAGTGTTTCAAACAATTTCTTTCTAAAATTTAATCAAAAATGAATACATTTTGAAAATGAATGCATAAATATATATGGAACTCCTTTGGCTTTCACATGACTTTAATATAAGAGCTGATTGTAGCTTTTGAACAAAACAAACAAAAAATAAGAATAAGCTTCTTTGTGGAATTACTCTAAGGGTTTTGTTTTTGTCACTATAAATAACCTGCTGGTTTCCATACATACGTTTTATATAAACATGATATTATAAACACAATGAATCACAGATTTTAAAACAATTATCCATTATTTACCTTGTATTATTTTGTTCTAACTTAGATTCTGATCTATCTCACTAAACCACAGAGTAATCATATGAACCAGAGTGAATGAGAGAAGGCTCAAATTGCTTTTTTAAGTGCATAGACTCTGACAAATGAGTAGGTTCAATTTTAAGATCCATTCTATATGTTCTGTGGAATCTGTAAGAGAAAGAAATGAGAAATAGGAGATTAAAATGTCATCAAAGGAGGAATAACTTCAGAAAATGTAATAAAAAATGTTGGGGCAAGTGGTAGTAGCATAAATGAGACTATAATTTCTTGTCATATTTATTACCATAATATTTTCTATTTTTCTGCTCTCTGCTTTCCAAGAACCTGCAGAGATTGTCCAATTGTTGGACAATAGCTGTGTTCTCTTCCTCTTTGGCACTCTGCTAGACTTTTCTCAAGCTGTCACTTGGAGACATGTGACAGAGCTGTGGCCAAAGCAATGTCAGTTTAAGTGATAGACACCACTTCCAAGCCTGATTCCTATGCCTGTAAAATTTCTGGCATAATGTGCCAAATTATCTTGCCTTCCTCGCTTGCTGGCAAGATGCAGAGGATCTAGTGAATGATTCCAATTTTCTAAGGAAGACGTATAAAAAAGAGAAGGCTTGATCTTTGAATGACACTATGAAGTAGAGTTTCCCAAAGATCAACTGTCATTGAACTCCACTGCAAATAAGAAATAAACTCTGAGAAGTTGGAAAGTTGTTAAAATAGTAATTACTGTGATAATACTTAGCATGAATAACATGGATATATTTTGGTTGTTAGTTGTCTGTAGTCGCCTTTTCATGGTATTGAAATATGTTGAACATCACAATAGTACAAAGTTTTCCATTTGTAAAAAGTATTACTTAAATGTTTCACCTACTCAGTGCACCAGAATCTTGACTAAAATGTGCTCAAAAAGAGATGTTTGAACCATATTGGCCTCCAGTGAAACTTGGAGCATATAGTAAAAATTCTTAATCTTGGGATGTAATAAAAGATATAATAGAAATACCTATTTGAATAACAGAATTGAGATTATCACATGACATTACATGTATGTGTATATATGTGTATACACATTTATATTATATAATTTAATGTATAGAAGTATACATATTTTATTTAACACATACTAAGTTTATTATATAATTATAGCAAAGTATGTAAATTATATGTTATACACCTAATATGTAATTAGTTAAAGAAAAAAAATCACCATTAAAAACTTGATATGAATGTTAAATATTTCATTTGGCATGGATTTAGAGCTATCCCTTTGCCAGTGTTGCAAAAAAACAAAGGTCTTTGTTCTCTCTCTCAGTTTTTCTTACTATATTGTTCAGTTATAAGAAGGTTCTCTTTTGTTATACTCATATTTTAGTCCAATGTGTGCTGAGATGTTGTCTTCTTATAAAAGACCTTCAAAATTTTGGCGAAGTTGTTGAGTATGTATTTTAAGCACATTCCTTTTTTTTGAGTATTAAATTTTTCAATATTATATTTAAAAAATAAAATAGAATATCACTTTCCTGATAAGAACTATGACATGTCAAAGAGATTTTATTTTGGTAGAAAATAAAAGACTACTGGATCAGAAATCAGAAACAAAGGACTTTATTGCTCACACCAATAACATTAGCCAGACATAGATTGGCAGAATGAAAAAATTTACAAGACCCAACCACCTTCTAGCTTCAGGACACTCATTTTAGATTTAAGGATATGTATAGGTTGAAAGTGAAGGGGTGGAAAAAAAATACTCCATGCAACTCATAACCAAACATTGTAGGGTTGGCTACTCAGTACTTATATCAGACAAAATAAACTTTAAGTAAAAAAATTATCACGAGACAAACCAGTACATTATATAAGGATAAAATTGTCAATTCACTGGAAAGATGTAACAATTGTAGATGTATATGCACTCAACATCAGAGCACCTACAAAGCAAACATGCACAGAATTGAAAGGGGGAATAAACAGCATGCAGTTACTGACTTCTATTGTAGTACACTGTGGTAGCAGACTTTAATATCCCACTTTCAATACTGGAAAGAACATCAAGACAGAAGATCAATAAAGAAACAGAGAAGTTGAATAAAACTATAGACCAATGGACCTAATAGACCTATATACAGAACATTTCATCCAAATAGCAGTAAAATACACATTCTTCTCAAATACATGAATATTTCATGAGGATAGGTCACATTTTAGTTCACAAAAATGTCACAAAAAATTTAAGAAGACTGAAACTACACTACATATATTTTCTGACCATAATAAAATAAAAATAGAAATGACTAACATAAGAAACACAGGAAAATTTACAAATAGGTAGATATCAAACAACACACTCTTGGACAACCATGAATCAAAAAAGACATCAAAAGAAAAGTTGGAAAAAAAAAACTCAAGACAAATAAAAATAAAAAACACAATATTCTGGAACCTAAGGGATGCAGCAAAAGCCACAGTAAAGAGAAAGTCTCAAATAAACAACCTAACTTTACACCTCATAAAATAGAGAAAGAACAAATAAACCATAATTAGCAGTAGAAATAAAATAACAAAGTTTAGAGCAAAAATAAACCAAGTAGAAAATAAAAAAACAAATGAATCTCAGAGTAGGTTTTTTGGAAAAGATAAAATAATTGACAAAACCTTAGCCAGCTTTACTAAGGAAAAAGGACAGAAGGCAGAAATATCAGATATGAAAGAAGAGATATTGTAACTGATACCAGTAATAAGAAAAATCATCAAAAGGTTATAATTGTTCATAATTTTAATATATATTATATATAATATGAACAATATGATGTATATTAGACATATTATTATTAACAATTATATGCTAACAAATTGGATAACCTAGAAGGTTGGATAAACTCCTGGAAACATACAACCTGCCAAAACCAAATCATGAAGAAATAGAAAACTTGAACAGATCAATAATGAATACAGAGACTGAATCAATAATCCAACATTTTCCAACAATGAAAAGCCCAGGAGCAGATGGCCTCACTGGAGAATTTGATTAAACCTTTAAAGAATTAACACCAATCCTTCTTAACACTCCTAAAAAATTAAAAAAAGGGCACATTTCCAAACTAATTTTATAGGTCAGCATTACACTATACCAAAGATAGAAAAACACTCTAGAACAGTTAAAAAAAAAATACAAAAAAAACCCTAGAGGCCAACATTCTTGATTAACATAAATACAAAAATCTTGAAAAAATATGAGCAAACTGAGTTTAGCAGCACCTTAAAGAGATCATATACTGTAACCAAGTGGGCTTGATCTATGGGATGCAAAGATGATTCAACATATGCAAGCCAATTCATGTGATACATCACATTCACAGAATAAAAGATCATGTGATCATCTCAAAACATTGGAGAACATTCGACATTCTTTTGTAATAAAACAAAACAAAACAGATACTCTCAACTCAAAAAACTAGGTACAGACATGCTGTCATAAAATGAAGTTTCAGTCAATAGACTGCCTATATGATAGTGGTCCCATAAGTTTATAATACCATATTTTTACTGTACTTCTTCTGTGTCTAAATATGTTTAGATATGTGAATGCTTACTATGGTGTTATGATTGCTACAGTATTCAGTAGAGTAATATGCTGTACAGATTTGTAGCCTAGGGACAGTAGACTATACATATAACCCAGTTTTGTATTAGGCTATATTAACTAGGTTTGTGTAAGTGCATTCTATGATGTTTGCACAATGATGAATGCCTAAGGAGGCATTTGTCAGAACATATCCCTGTGGTTAAGTGACACATGACTGCATAGAAAGAATTTACCTCAACATAGTGAAGGCCGTATATGACAGGCCTACAGCTAACATCACACTTCATAACAAAAAGTTGAAAGCTTTTTTTAAGATCAGGAATAAGGCAAGCATGTCAACGTTCCCCGTTTCTACTCAACAAGGAAGTATAACTTCCACCCAGAGTAATTAGGCAGGAAAACAAGTAAAAGACACCCAAACTGGAAAAGAAGAAGTAAAGTTACCTCTGCTAATGACATGAACTTATATATAGAAAATCCTAAAGACTCAATTAAAAAAACTGTTAGAAGTAATAAACAAATTCAGTAAAGTGGCAGAATACAAAATCAACATTAAAAAATCAGTTGTGTTTTTTACACTAAAAATGAGATATCTCAAAATAAGAATAGACAAATAATCTAATTTATGATAGGACGAAAAAATAAAATACCTAATGATAAACTTCACCAGGAAGGTGAAAGATTTGTACCCCGAAAACTATAATACATCGATGCAAAAAATTAAATATAACTTTAAAAATAGATGAAATATATCCTATGTTCATGGTTGGAACACTTAATATTGTTAAAATGTTCATACGACTCAAACCAATCTACAGATTTAATGCAACACTTATCAAACTCCCAATGGCATTTTTTACAGAAATCAAAAATTTTTCTGAAATTCATATGGACACACAAAAGACCTGGAATAGCCAAAGTAATCTTGAACTAGGAGAACAAAGGTGGGACATCAGACTTCCTGACTTTAAAATCTATTAGAAAACTATAACAATTAATATAGTATTGTACTGACATAAAACAGAGATATATACCTGTTTTATATATATATGAAACACAATAGAGGTTGTGAAATAAATTCATACATATATGGTCAACTGATTTTTACCACGAGTGTCAAGAATACGAAATAAGCAAAACAGTATGCTCAACTAATAGTGTGGAGAAAACTGTATATCTGCATCTTAAAGAATGGAATTGGATCCTTATCTTAACCATTCACAAAAATCAACTCAAGGTGGATTAAAAATTTAAATGTAAGACCAGAAATTAGAAAAATCATGGAAGAAAACAGAAAAAAAGCTTTATGACTCCGTACTTGGAAATAATTTATTGAATATGACAGCAAAAGTACAAGCAAAAAAGCAAAATTAGACATACTGAACTATACAAAACTAAAAATCTTCTTCATAGTAAAGAAAACAATCATCAGTGTAAAAAGGCAATATTCAGAATGAGAGAAAATATTAGCTAACCATATAGCGGATAAGGGATTAATATCCAAAATGCATAAGTCATTTTAAATCTCAATAGCATAAAACAAGTAAAACAATTAAAATGGACAAAAGAATTAAGTATTTATTTAAAGAAGACATACAAATTATTAGCAAGAATACAAAGAGGTGCTCAACACCTCAACATCTCTAATAATCAGGAAAATGCAAATCAAAACCACAAGATATCAATTCACTCCTGTAAGGATGTCCCTATCAAAATAAAACCCATGAGTTAACAAGTGTCAGAGAGGATGTGGAGAAATTGAAACCCCTGGACCATTGTTGGTGACTATTGAAACTAGTATGGAGGTTCCTCAAAAAATAAAAAATAGAAATATTATATGATCCAGCAATCTCATTTTGAGTTATGTACTCAAAAGAATTGAACTAAGGACCTCAAAGAGGTATTTGCACTCCCATGTTCATTACAGGGTTATTTATAATAATGAAGTTATGGAAACAGCCCAAATGTCCATTAACAGATGAACGGATAAAGAAAACGTGGTGTGCACATACGATGAACTATTATTCAGCCTTAGAAGTGAAAAAAATCCTGCCACTTGCTACATGGATGAAGCTGAAGGAAATTATTCTAAGTGAAACAAGCTGGATACAATACTGCATAATTCCTCTGGCTTGAGGTATATAAAATATTCAAACTTACAGAAGCAGAAAGTAGAGTGGTGGTTATTAAGAGTGGTGGGAGAGGACAATAAGTTTTTCTCAATGGATATAAAGTTTCAGTTACATAAGATCATTAAGTTTTAGAGAACTACTATATAACATGGCACGTATAGTTAAAAATATTGTATTGTGTACTTAAAATTTTGTTAAGATGTTAAATCTCATTTTAAGTATTCTTACCACAAAAAAACAAGAACTCAAGAAATCTACTGGAGGTGATGGATATGTCTACTATTGTGATTGTGGTGATGGTTTCATGGGTGAATGCATGTGGCCAAACTCATCAAATTGTATATATTAAATGTATATACATTAAATGTTTTGTATCTCAATTATACTTTAATAAAGCTGTTAAAAAATTCAAATTATATGATTAAAAAATACTCTGTGTGAATGTACCTGGACACATTTTTAAAACTTGATCTTTCCATTACATTAGCATGATACATTATATTAATATGATGTAGTAACAAAAGATTAAAGGTCTGGAATTACAGGCTAATGTTCCTACACACTACGTATAGGCCCTTGAGTGAGTCAAACTCTTGGGTCTTATTCCCCCATATGTAGAAGATATACACTGGGTTTTATAATTTATAAGGTAATAGCAGTTTTAAAATTCTGCCATTTTATGTAGTCCAAATAAACGGATAGGGAGAGGAATGAAATATTAACTTTGGACATAGGTTATCAGAACTTTGGAAAACCAATGACTACGCTTTACTACACATGGCTACTAAACCTATTTTGCATAGTTACATAAAAATGACCATAAACATTTTTAATTGATATTACATAAAGTATTGGAATAGCATGGAAATCATTTAAAATTATGAGTTCATGTCCTTTGTAGGGACATGGATGAAGCTGGAGACCATCATTCTGAGCAAACTATCGCAAGGATAGAAAACCAAACACCGCATGTTCTCACTCATAGGTGGGAATTGAACAATGAGAACACTTGGACACATGGTGGGGAACATCACACACCGGGGCCTCTCGTGGGGTGGAGGGAGGCGGGAGGGATAGCATTAGGAGATATACCTAATGTAAATGATGAGTTAATGGGTGCAGCACACCTACATGGCACATGTATACATATGTAACAAACCTGCACCTTGTGCACATGTATCCTAGAACTTAAAGTATAATTTTTTAAAAATCACTAGAAAAAAAATCATGGGGCTTATGTCATGTTTAGATTTGAGGCTTGTAAGGTGTATCTTTGTCAGTACCATAAAAAATTCTACTGGTCTGTTACATCTAATTCAGGAGTACTTTAAATTTTTTTCCCCAAAGAAAACAAGTCAGGTACAATGAAACAAGCAAAATGTAATGGAGAAAAACAATGTATTAAACATGCTGCAGACTTCCCATACATTAACTTGTCTGGCCAAAGGTATTTGCTAATTCATTTAGCCCTAACCTTGTCTTGAAAACTCACAGCTGGTTACAAATCCAATCTTTTACAAAGCTACATACCTGCAGGCAGCTAAAAGAAATATTCAAGTGCAACTCCAACTTCAATGGGAAGTTAATCATTAAGTTAACTTTCTGGTTTTCTTGCACAATTGAGTCAATCATGTTGAAATTTTCCTCCTAACATTTTGCCCCTTCCTATGCCTAAAAGTGATTTGGCCCTAGAAGGAGAGTGAAAAAACAAAATAAAACATTATTGATAGAACAACTGGCTACAGGAATAGCTGCTCTGGAACCATTGAGCCTATTATTCCATTGCTGGCGAGCCACTTTGTTCAATGAACATGAGTGTTTTAGGTTTCTCATCTTACCAACATTTCAGATTTCAAAAACAAATATTTTACTTAGTTTTCTTAACTTTTTTGGCAATGTAGTTGTCTGCATGCATTCAATATGACTGTTCTATCTTCCTTCTCCTCCATTTAACTATGATCAATTATATCACTAGTATATACCAAATATTATATTTGAGAGTAAATCTGATTGAATCAGAAGTTATAACAACATTAAATAGTCAGGGCTGCATTTTACATGCAAAGACAATGTTTAAAAAAATTAAAATTTCCATGAAACTGGACTGGCACCTAACTTATTCCTAAAGGAACTTGATCTTACTTTCTGTAAAGCTAAGAACTTCAGTATATTCTGGAAACCTTCAGAAGACAAAAATTTACCAAACTCAGGTACTGCCAAATGAAATAATAGAGGCTTTAAAAAAGTCAAATTTGGTATTATTGAAAGCTCCAGATAGAAATTAATTATATGGCCATACTCTACTCAATTATTTGTGCATAAAGAGGCCTACATGGGTAGAACTTTTAGCTGTGTCTATATAAAGATTCAGATGAAAACATGAGACGAGCCTTCTTTTCAAATCAAGTGCCTTTGATATTATTTGTCTTGTCACAATGTGAAAGAACTGTTAAGAAAAACTATAAATATTTTGAAAATCAAAAGATACTATGATGGAAGTTTTAAAAACCCCATCTAAGATTTTTTGTTGTTATTTACTATTTGAAGATTACTAAACCACCTGAGTCCAGATTTCAAAACCTTAAATACCCTCTTAACCTTCTCCTCCAAAACTACTAAAAGTCTGTCAGGTTGTATTCTCTCTTATTAAAAAGTCTAATAAACAGCTAATTTTGAACAATGGGTTTAAGTCTAAGTAGCTTGTTATAGCCACATGTTCTGTCTGCTAAATCTTTCCTGATCCTGGTATGCTTTGGGACAGCTGGTTGTGCTTTTTACTTTGGATTAAATTGCTGAGGAAAATTCTTGTTCCTGTGATTAATTCTTCACCATCCCTATTCTTTCCTTTTGTCTACTTCATCTCATACCCCACTTGCTCTTTCCTATCCCATACAAGACAAGAATTCTTGCCACCTTCTCCCTGAGAAGTTGGACTGGGTAGTGGACTGGAGAAAGGTATCATTTATGTTACATTTAAACTCCTGTTATCCTGGGTAATTTTTCAACAGATCCTTACTGTGTTATTTGAAAATGCAATAACTGGCAGCAACCCCATTTGCCTAGATAAGTGATGCTAGGCTCTGAATGTTTTTCACCCTGTAACATTTATATGTTGAAATCTTGATCCCCAAGGTAATGGTATTTGGAAATGAGGCCTTTTGGAGTCAGAGCACTCATGGCTGGAATTTGTGTCCTTATAAAAGATCCCTGGGAGTTAGCTCATCTCTTTTGCCATGAGAAGACAAAGTGTCTTCTCATGCCATGAGAAGACAATGCTGTCTATGAGGACGTGAGCCCTCCCAAGACACAGAATAATTTGGTGCTGGTGCTTGATCTTGGACGTCCCAGCCTCCAGAATTGTGAGAAATACATATTTATAGTTATAAGCAACCCAGTTTATGAAACTTTGATATAGCAATCTGAATGGACTGACATGTGAGTAGATATGTCTTTAACTATATGTCACCTAGACATATCTCTCTCCCTTTCTTCCTTCAGGTCACATGGCCCTTTCAGTGAGGCCTTTGATAAACATCCCAATTTAAGTCTTTGTTAAAAGCCAAAAACAGAAAAGCTCTCCTTATTCTCCATCTTCATCCCTTCTGTTGCCTTTTTGCTTTTCATTCCACTTATTATCTATCACATAACATATTTTTATTTAGTTATGCTATTCATTTTCTGTCTTTCCTAGCTAGACCATAATTCTCATGAGGGCAGTAATTTTTGTGTTTTATTTACTAAAACTATTGCACACAGTAACTTCTTAATAAATATTTCTTAAATAGTGTTCAGCAAATACATTTAACTTTAAGGATGGAGTTAAATCCTACATTGTATGTGATATTTTCTTAGTATTATTAAACAGAGATTTAAAGAAATTGAAGTTGAATAGAATTTTGAGATAATAACTAAATTAGTCTGCTTTTTTTTTACTTAATAGACACATTTTAAAAATCATAATAACAAATAATGGTGTAGAATACCAGTGCTTTCAATTGCAGAATCTGCCTCTGTAGAAAAAAGGGCGTTTTGACATTTTATAATCATAGCAAACATATTAAAACCAAATAGCTTATGTCAAATACAGAAGTTGAAGAATACACATATTTATAAGTGAATTTATTCCTGAATGAAATTCAATTTTTCATAAGCTGCAATAAATACTAGAGAGTAAGAGAATAGAACTGGAGTTGGGATAATGGCTAGGTGCTGAAAAAAGATCTTGTTCCCTCAACCTGCAATGGGCAACAGATCAGTTTTATGGGAATCTGAGAATGATGTCCCTTGCCTTTGGTTTTCAGGCATTTAAACTCAAGAAGCATCACCTGGAGCAGGGTACTAGAGTGGCATAAATCCTGGAATCAATATGGGGAAAGAAAACTTGCTGGATTACTCAATGCTCTAGAAAAAATGCCCTGGCTTTGTGAGCCATGAAATTGTATACAACATAACGATAAGGGATATTTGCTTTTACTTCTGCAGGAACATTTTACTCTTTATATACCATGATAATTAGATCTGTAGTTATGTGTCTAGTTAATTATTTTGACCCAAGAAGGCCAAATGGTTACACATTGAGCTAGGTCATTAGGTTAAGACACAGGTGCTGGAAACAGAAGAATTTCCGGGTTTAAAAGCCTCAGATATCTGGGATTTATTTGAGCACTGAAAAATTGTATTTACATTTCAAAATGTTAGGCTGAGAACCTAGGTTCTTTTTCATTAATCACAAAGAAGCACATTAATTTTAATTTCTTTTGAAGGATGAGGAGATAGTTACCTTCTTGTCTCCTTTGTGTAAACAGAGTAGACATATTGCTCTTTATCCATTATCTGCAGACTCACCCAAGGCTGATATCAAGAATAGTATTTCTTAGGTTTTCTTCTATGATTTTTATACTAGGAAGTCTTCCATTTTAGTTTCTAACACATCATGAATTAATTTTTGAACATAGTGAATAGTAGAGGTCCACTTTCATTCTTCTGCACGTGGCTAATCAGCTATCCCAGCATCATTTATCGAATAAGAAATATTTTACCCATTGCTTATTCTGCTCAATATTGTTGAAGATCAGATGGTTTTAGGCATGTGGCTTTATATCTGGGTTCTCTATTCTGTTCCATTGGTCTATGTGTCTGTTTTTGTACCAGTACCATACTGTTTTAATTAATCTAGACTTATACTATAGTTTGAAGTCAGGTCATGTGATGTCTTCGACTGTTCTTTCTGCTGAGAGTCATTTTGACAATTCAGGCTCTTTTTCATTTTCATATGAATTTTAGAATAGTTATTTCTAATTCTGTGAAAATTGATATTGGTAGTTTGATAGGAATATCATTGAATCATCCATGATTTCTTTCAGCAGTGTTCTGTAGTTCTCTTTGTAAAGGTCTTTCACCACTTTGGTCAGTTATATTTCTAGTTATTTTATTTTTCTGTGGCTATTATAAATGGGGTTGCATCTTGATTTGATTCTCAGCTTCAATAATATTGGTGAACAGAAATGCTATTGATTTGTGCAGATTTATTCTGTTTTTTGAAACTTTACCAAAGTGATTTATTAGGTCTAGGAGCCCTTTGTTTGAGTCTTTAGGATTTTCTATGTATAGGTTCGTATCACCAGCAAAGAGAGATAATTTGACTTCTTTTTCTATTTGAATGCCTTTTATTTCTTTCTCTAATCAGAGCAATCAAGCAAGAGTACTTAGGAATTTTGGTACTATATTGAATACGAGTGGTGAAGGTAATTATCCTTGTCTTGTTCCTGATCTTAAGGGGAGTACTTCCAGCTTTTGCCTATTCTTGTGATGTTGGCTATGGGTTTGTCATAGATGGGTCTTATTATTTTGAGGTATGTTCCTTCAATGCCCAGTTTGTTGAAGGTTTTTTTTTTATCACAATGGAATGTTGAATTTTATCAAAAGTTTTTTTTGTGTGTGTCTATTGAGATAATCATGTGGCTTTTGTTTCTAATTCTGTTTATGCGGTGAATCACAGTTTTTGATTTGTGTATGTTGAACCAGTGTTGAATCCTAGGAATAAAGCCTACTTGATCATGGTAGATTAATTTATTGATGTGCTGCTGGATTTGGTTTCCTAGTATTTTGTTGAGGATTTATGTGTTTATATTCATGAGAGACTTGGCCTGTAGTTTTCTTTTTTGTTATATCTTTGCCAGATTTGGTACCAGGATTGATGCTTCCTCGGTAGAATGAGTTAAGGAGGAGTTCTTCCTCCCTGATTTTTTGAAACAGTTTCAGTGGAATTGGCACCAATTCTTCTTTGCATGTCTGTTAGAATTCAGCTCTGAGGTCCAGGGCTTTTTTTGTTTGGAGGCTTTTTATCACTAATTGAATTTTAGAGCTCAGTATTGGTCTGTTCATGCTTTTGATTTCTTCCTGATTCAATCTTGGAAGATTGTGTATTTCCAGGAATTTATCCATTTTCCCTAGATTCTAGTTTATATGCCCAGAGGTGTCCATGGTAGTGACTGAGGCTCTTATGCATGTCTGTGTGATCAGATGTAATGTCACATGTCACTTTTGTCATTTGTAATTGTGCTTATTTAGACTGTCTCTTTTTATTTGTTAATACAGCTAGAGTTCTATCAATATTTTTATTCTTTCAAATTACCAACTTCATTTCATTGATCCTTTGTATGAATTTTTATCTCAATTTATTTAGTTCCTTTCTGATTTTAGTAATTTCCTTTCTTTGGCTAGCTTTGGATTTGGTTTGTTCTTTTTCTAGTTCCTCTAGGTGCAATGTTAGATTGTTAATTTGGGATCTTCTAACTTCTTGATATAGGCATTTAGCACTGTAAACTCTCCTCTTAACATTTTTTTTTGCTACTTTCCAGAGATTTTGGTATGTTGTGTCTCTGTTTTCATTTATCTCAAAGAATTTTGTGATCTCTGTTTTAATTTTATTGTTTACCCAAAAGTCATTCAGGAGCAAATTGTTTAGTTTCCACATAATTGTGTAGTTTTGAGAGATCCTCCTGGTATTGATTTCTCTTTTTATTTCACTTTGGCACAAGAATATAGTTAGTATGATTTTGATTTTTTAAAATTAATTGAGACTTGCTTTATGGGTGAGCATGTGGTCAATCTCTTTGAGCTTCCTTGCCATCTAGGTTCTAAATTCTGTATCTGTCATTTCAGTTGCCTCAATCTGTTTGCAATTTATTACAGAGGAGCTAGTGGGAGCCTTTGAAGGTAAGAAATCATCCTGGGTTTTTGAATTGCTGAAGTTCTTATTCTGATTTCATGTGAGGGGACTGGTGTATATTTTCTTTTCCTTTTTAAAAAATATTGCCGTCATTCAGATGGGGCTTTTTTGTTTTTATAGTCTCTTTGTGCCTTGAGGATTTTACTGTGGTATATGTTGTATATGGTCAATTGGCCTCATTTCTGGGTGCTTTCAGGGGGCCAAGGCTCTCTATGGGTTCCTTATTTGAGGAATGTTTCCTGCATTGGGTTTCACAAACATTGCATGCTGAAGGCATTTTTGTTTTGTGGTGTAATTCAGGTTGAGATACAAGATGACACTTAAGAGTAAAGGCTGGAAGATACCTCCTGCTCAGCTAAGTACCTGCTTTGTATTTCAGTGCACGTGCAATAGTGCATGCTTCCCTAGAATGCATTCAAGACCAGGAGCTGGTCCTGGCATTCAGTGACACTGAAGGCTTCTTAGCTTCCTCTGTCTTCAGTTGAAGTCAGAAAATAATATTGATATTTATTTCAAAAGCATTATATTTTGTAAAAGAAAAATTGAGGTTTTTATTTTATATGCTTTGTATTTAGCATGCTATTTTATCTCTACTAATCCTTTAAAAATGTGCAGATTTAGCGTGTATGCATATATAAAAATCTTTTTCTAAAGCATTTCATCTACTTTTTAAACCTTGGTTAAGTTTTATTCTACTTTTTTTTTTTAACGTGTTAGCTATATTTTATTCAACAAATATCCATTAAGTGTCTACTAGGAGACATATGCTTTTCTAGGGATCTGGGAATACAGGAGAATAAAAGGAAAAGTTTACATTATATTGGGAGGGAGATAGACAAAAAACACAATTATATAATATTTTAAGAGGTATTATAATGAAAGGGACAAATAAAATAAAGGGGCAAAGTGAATATATACTGTATGGTGAGGCAATTTTAAATAGAAGAGTCACTGAGATGGCAATACCTGAGCAAAGACTTGGAAGAGGTGAGGAAGTACACTGTGATGGCTTATTTTATATGTATCTTGACTCAGCCTGGAGATGCTCAGATAGCTGGTAAAACGTTATTTCTCTGTGTGTGTGTGAGAGAGAGAGAGTGAAAGTGTGTGTGCGTGTGTGTGTGCGTGCACGCATGTGTTCATCTGCAGGGATGTTTCTAGAAAAGATTAACATTTGAATCTGTAGAGTGGCGAAGATCACCCTCACCAATATAAGTAGGCATAATCCAATCAGTTGAGGGTCCAAATAAAAATGTGGAGAAAGTGTGAATTTACTATCTTTTTGCGCTGGAACATTCATCTTCTCCTGCCCTTGGATATCAGTATTCCTCTTTCACAAGTCTTTAAAATTGGATTCGGACTTGCACTCTCTGCTCCCTGGTCCTCAAGCTTTTGAACTCAGCCAAAGTCACACTACAGAGTTTCGTGTTTATCCAACATGCAGAAGGTGGACTGTTGGACTTCTTGGCCTTCATAACTGTGTAACTGTATGAGCCATTTCCCATAATAAGTCTTTTCTTATAGGTATATCCTATTGGTTCTCTGGAGAAACCTATTTAATACATATACCTTTTCATATATGAGATAAATGCTTCTCAGTAGAGACAAACAGAAGAGCAAACACCCCAGAACAAATTATGCCTTGTTGATTCCTGGAGCAGACAATATGATGGGAGAAGAATAATCTTGGGGATGGGAGTGGTGTTGGGGATAAGGTCAAGGAGTTCAGGGTTAGGGAGGCACAGAACATGCGGGACATAGTGAGGCATGTTATAGGTGTTAACTTTTAACTTGAGTAGTATGTGGGTAAATTATAGGTTTTAATATAGGAAAGTATCATGATCTTATTTTTATTAAAAAAAAAAAAAACTTCTGGTGGCTAATTTGAGAACAGCGTGATTCCCAAAAAGCAGGAACAGGGGACCCTTTTTTTTTTTTATAGTATTGCAGCAATCTAGGTGAGAAATGATAATGGTTTAGACCAAAGTAGTGATAAGAAAGGCTGAATATGTTTTAAATGTCCAGTCAATAGAATTTGATGCTGGAACAGATTGGTCTAGGAAATAAAAATTAGAGTAAAAGAATTAGACTTAGGAGACTGGAAAGGTGAAGTTAATTGTTGTTGTTTCTCAAAGTCAATTAGTAAAACAAGAAACTACTTAAAGAATTACAAATGTTCATACTTTAAGATAATTCATTTTTTAGAAACACTAAAATATTATTTTTTCAGTGAAGAAAACAGTAGGAGATTCAACGGAGTGAATTGTTGCTTCTTATCTAGGACTAAGATTCTTTTGGAAACACCTAGATCAGTTTGTGTCTGAACTATTTTGAGAAACATTTACTTTACATAAATGTCACTATATAGAATTTCTTCAACATTTCTAATATTAAGTCATTTTACACTAAAAATAATGGTGTTAAGATAATTCTGTCATACAGAATGGACTTTAGATTAAGGTTATGTAGCAATTTTTTAACACTAACTAACATTTAACCTTTTTGGCTTAACTTTTTTTCTGGGTCAAAATACCGCCACACAATTCATTTTTCTATCACATAAGTAACCAGAATAAATTGAATTTTAGTTTCCAGTCTTATTTTATAAAAACCATCAATAATCTTTATCATAGACTTTCACTAGAACTAGTTATATCTAATAAAATTAAGTTGTTAATGTATACTCATCTCATTTTCTATAGATATTGAAATTTTGATGGCTATAGAAATGAAATACTAAAATAAAAAAAAGTATAGAGAAGTCATTAGCTGGGTAATTAGCTCCTGAATAGTTAATACTTAGCTGTAAGGTAATTTAAAATGAAATGTGAAAAGAAAGATTTAATATGTATTTACTGGTCTTAGAAATAGAAATGATGGTAACTTATGCCATTGGCATAGACAATCTTATAGCCCAGTCACCTCCTTTATGATATTACAAGTTTAAAGGAATTGCTTGCTAAATGATATTTTTCTGAGATAATTTTCTAATTGTCCAATCTCAATTAATACTTAATTTTCAAGGCTAGCAAATTCATGACAAATTTATTTTTTGAACAAAGCATCACACCAAATAATGAAGCCAAAACTGATTTTTTTCAACTGTATTAAGTGTAAGGAAATCCAAATAGCACAGTGATCACTGTACATTTGTATGTTAATGTTGTCAGGTAAGCATCTTGAAAGACTGGGAATGATTAACGTGTTTGAGCATAAACCAGAGAAAATGTTCAACATTTGATAGAGACAGAAACATTTAGGAAAATGCAAAAACATCTGCCTAGGAAACTGTTTTCCAAACATTGAAAATTATAAGCAATTATCAAGAATTTTACCTGCATATACTCATAACTCTGACTTAGTGACAGCTTAACTGGTATTAAGCTTCAATTTTAGCACGAAGATTTTGGGATAATCACCATGTGCCTATAATTTACACTGCTTCTTTATACATGCTAAAAACATTTCAGCAATATATTTGTAAGAGGGTAATTAGATTGTAGTATAAAACTGATTTCATTTTTTAAAACTAGTGAAAAGAAATTTGGTGTTACTGTGCTTACCTAAAAGTTTGAGAACATATTTTTTCTCATTTATAATTTCATTCTTTTACAAAATAACACGAAGACAATCACTTCTTAGAGTGTACATTTTAATTGCACATGTGTGAAATAGTTAATAATACATCGAATCATGCCCCCATTTGACTGAAAATATACAATCCCTGTAGTTCCACAGTTAAAACCAAGAGGCCAGGGCAGGGAGAGGAAGTGGTCATGCATGCTGTGTCCCTGGAAAGTGTGGCAAAACATGTTATACTGTGACCAAGTTAAAGAAGAGTTTCTGGAAAAAAAAAAAAAAAAAAAAAGGTTAGATGAGGACCTGGAACTTCCTCATCTAACCACCAATAGACCACCTGGCCTCAATCAGTCAACTACCTGCAACCAGCCAGTTAACAGAGATTGATGATTAGGGGCTTAAAGGTCATTCAGTCACTCCTCAGTCCCCTAACTCCCTTCCTCTGCTCTGTGTTCTGTGTTTTTTTGGCTTTAAAATGTCCTATGACCCCTTCTCACAGGACACTTTCATTTTGTACTGAAGGACGTCTCTCTAACCTTTAGACTGCTTTTAGAAAACAAAGTTCTCCTTTTGCCTCTGCAGATTCATTGATCTTTCATTAACAAGTAACATATAAGACTAATAAAAAAGAAATAAAAATATATGTAACGAAGTATAGGTTACATAATATACAAAGTATAGGGTTTGTATTAGGCAAACTGATATACAAATCTTAGCTTCATGTCCAACCCTATAAAGTTGACATCTCTGAGTTTCAGTCTATTCATGTGTAAATTGGGAATACTTCTGCTAAAAGGAATAAGGTGTTGTATACAAGGTGTTTATTAAAGTTACCAGAATATGATAGACATTCAGTGAATATTATTACTTTGTGTCAACAACACACTTTTGAAATATAAAAATTATACCTATATACTAGTATTATTTGTAATACATATTTCATCTGCTGTTATTCTCATTAACCATACAAACTTTCTACATCAAAAGAAAATTTAAAATGATAACTGGTTAATGATAAGATTAATGAAGTTACATGTGTCAGTCAGAGCGCAGTCATTCAGAACAGTCACCAGAACAGTCATTCAAAAATTCTTTGAGCTTTTAAATCTTAGTGGAAGATGCAATTAAATGTCTTTGTGTTTAATGTACTTCCTGTTTAATTCTTCAGCCTGCCGTAACTACAAATGAAAAAGTGAACTACAGTGTATTTTTCACATGAAACTATACTCCTTCTTCTTATCTGCATAGCTGAAAATTACATTCATATGGCAAACAACAACAGCATATGTACTTTAATCCAAATACTAAAAGTCCTGAATGTTATAGAAAAAGGATTTGTTGTCAGGTAAATTTTGAAATTTAGGTCTTAGGAGACGATAAACCCTAATAGATGTGTTTAATATCCTATATCTGGCAGTGGTTATGTCTCTTAATATGACTCTGTACTGCATTTTATTTTAATATTACAGAAATATATCTTTAATCTCTAAGTGAAATTATAAAAATGACACAATATGAAA
Organism: Pan paniscus; assembly: GCF_029289425.2. Lineage (NCBI taxonomy): Eukaryota > Metazoa > Chordata > Mammalia > Primates > Hominidae > Pan > Pan paniscus. Next base: position 113,402,847 of record NC_073252.2, read on the forward strand.
TACCTATCATATCTATGAAGCTTTTTCATTAGTCTATATTTTATTCTGGGGATCTCAGAAAATCCATCCTTCATTTGCTTGCTATATCCCCAAAGTAATTATTTTTCTATTGTATGTTATATTTTGACACATTACAATTTTCAAAATTTAAAAGTATATTTAAAAACCTGTCATTTACTGCATAATTGTACTGACTACAAATGCTATTTCTGCTGTCAAGACAACATTGAATGAAACTTTTGAACAGCAATGTAGTTTTTCAACTTCTATTAATATGGAGAGAATTTATGGTACAGACAACGTTTAAACAACTGAACAAAACACCAGAATCATGATCATCATTATCATCATTGTTGAATAGGTTCCAGTGATATGTAGTGTCAGATGCACTATCAGGACAGAAAGATATCAGTTTTATTGATAGGTATATAAAGATACTAATTGCCTGAAAAATGCTGAAACATGTTTCGAATCTAACTGTTAAATAGGAGACAAATTATATGGCTGTGTGACAGCTTAAAACATTTAATTATGTTTAAATATTTCTCTCCAAACTTTAGATGATAAGCACTTTATACATGATTATGAGAACTAGACTGGACAAGCAAAATAACTAATTTTTTCATGTCTATACTGAATTTTTTTTAACTTTGAAAAATTCAGCTGGTTGAAAATTGATGCTAAAGGAGGAATGAGAAATTTGTCGCCCATCCACTTCTCAATGTATTGGTTTTCCTCTTCTAGGGTACAATTAAATAACAAAAAAGCTATACATTTGAATGATTTTAGCTTTGGGCATCCAAAAGAATTAAGTATAATGTAACTTTAATTGAGTTACACTTTATTAAAATAAAATTCACTTTTTTAAAATAAAGAGGCAAGTGACAAGAAAATAGGAATACTATTTCAACTTGAATCATAATTTCTTATGATTGATAAGAAATAGGAATACTATTCAACTTGAATCAATTGAATAATAATTTCAATGATAATTATACTTTCATTATTTCCAAAAGGTAAAAAATACTCATATATTTTTATAATTCAAGTGCAATATACTTATTTTGATATATATTAGGAAAATAGTTATATTTAGTAATCATATCTACTAATGTTTAATGTTTTCTTATTTTATGTGCTATCAAATTGTATATTTTCAAAGAATTACCCTGAAAGTCAGTATTACTAATTAATTGCATATTCAGCAGAAAGAAGACAGACTTTTAGTCTAATGAGTTAAAATTATTTTCATTATTTATTAGAAATCAATGGTTGTAAATCTTCTTTACTTTTTCAAGATTTTCCTTTGAACTGGTAATAATCTAAATAATAGTGTTTGTTCTCCAGTACTCATATATTTGGCTTATTTGAAATTTTTTCTTTGGAATGCTCAGAATCTTTATACTGAAAAATAATTCTGAAATATTATTGGAGTTGACAAAACAACTCATAACCAGGGAAATTATGTAAATTGTCTGATTTACGAAGGTACTATCCTAAAAGTATTACCTTACTAATGACGCCTGAACCTTTCACAGGCCTTAAATAATAGATTTTGGTGGGAAAATGGTGAGAAGCAGAAAGGTAGTTTCCTAGTTGAATAATATATATTGACCAGAGGGAATAGAAAAAGCAATTAAAAAAAAAACAAAATAAAATCTTTTTAAGTGATCTTTACAAAAGAATTTGCTGGCTGACGAAAGACAAATAACAATCGACAAGCAGCAAGTAAGAGGGAATGCTGGTTTTATTCATTTTCCTGTGGGAGAAAAGAAATTGATGGGTTGTGTGGGGACTTAAACATCTGAATTTATTTTCAAGGATTTCTTGTATTAGTAAAAAAAAAATGCTGTTTTTGGAATGGATTGTAGAATACAGAGGAAAAAGACAGAAATTCCACTCAATTATAGTTGCTAGGAGCTAGATGTTCAATATCTGAGCCAAAATAATGACCATGAAAATGAACTGGAGTGGGTATATATTAAAAAAAATGCTTTAGAATTGATCTGTGCTTAGGAATTATGCAATCTAATTTAAAATAATCTAACTCTCCACAATATTATAAGCAGGTGGACATTCAATGTTGACAAAAACTTCTCTCTCTAGGAAAAAAACAAAACAAAACATGATGTTCTTTACTTACCTGTTCTCAATCTATCTCTTTTTTGTTCTGTTTCATACTGTATTCCAAGGAATTATTGTTTTTGTTTTTTAAAGCTCAACTCATTCTTTTCTTTAGCATCCTTAATTATACTGTCCTCATTAAGTATTTCTTTTCAAAAGATAAAACAATACACTTTTGTATATCTTTTTTTTTTTTTTTTTGAGACGAAGTCTTGCTGTGACCCAGGATGGAGTGCAGTGGCACAATCTTGGCTCACTGCAACCTCGGCCTCCCCGATTCAAACGATTCTCCTGCCTCAGCCTCCAGAGTAGCTGGGACTACAGGCACATGCCACCATGCCTGGCTAATTTTTGTATTTTTAGTAGAAACGAGGTTTCACCATCTTGATCAGGCTGGTCTCAAACTCCTGACCTCATGATCCACCCCCTCAGGCTCCCAAAGTGCCGGAATTATAAGCGTGAGCCACCGCGCCTGGCACTTGTATGGCTTTTATAATTCAAGTGTGATGTCTTTATTTTGTTATATATTACGAAAAGTTATATTTAGTAATCATATCTGCTAATTGTTAATGTTTTCTTCTTTTATGTGTCATCAAATTGAGTATTGTTGATGTTGCTCTCATTTGATGCAATGGCATTTGGTTTATTTTTTCTTTTCATATTTTTTAAAGACATAAACCCGCTAATGAGCAACTCCACTTATACATGGATAGCCATTTTACTATTAATAGGTATGTCTCCCTAATTTCTGATTAAATTATCAATGTCAACATTTTATTTTTAATAATCACGGTTTTTCGTAAACATTTTAGGATGATCCTTCTTTCCTTTCTTTTTTCTTTTTCTTTACTTAGGCTTTCTACCAAAGCCTAATTCTATTCAATATTTCTCTTCCTGGCAATTACGATTTAAGAAATAAGTTGAATCCAGATAGACATTTTCTCTGATTCTTTTCCAGTTTACTGAGGGATTAAATTATATATTAAGTCACAGGGCCTGATCTTATTAAAATGAAATTCTTATCTCAGAAGTCAGAAAATATTTGAAGCAGGTATTATAGGGATGGGTCAACGTCCAGGCTCACCCAAACACCTGTACAGAGGTTTTTCCATCAATGTGTCTGTGAGACCTTTGAATCAATGACTCATCCTGTTTCTTGGGTAGGGAGGCTTCTGTCCAAATCCTTGGCTGTTAGCAAATGAGGTGACCACAGTTAGAGTTAAGAAAGATACTAATCAAAATCTAGTGGCTCAGGAGACTAATTTTCTGCAGGAAGAGCCATAGACAGTGGGCAGACAGCTATTCAACATAGTCAATGAGAGCAGTGAACAAGGCTCCTCAGCATGGGCATTTTAGAGCCCTCTGTCACATGATTTTGGATAATCCTATGCAGCCATTGGCTAGACTTCCATCCAGATTAATTGACTCTTTCCTGTGGCCATCTCTCAACATTTGCTGCTAACTTGCTTCTTGCCCCAACATACTCTTTCCTTATTCTTGGTCTAGCTAACCTTACATAGTGTCTTTAGAGTGAGGAGCAGAATTTTGTCTTTTTATTGACACTATTATTGTGTTTATAGTATGAAATTGTTGATTCTCTTCCCTTGGTATATTCCATTTTGATTTTCAAAAGTCTAATTAGGAAGCAAAAACAAAACAAAAAATAATGTAATATAAACATTATACACGCTACATTTTGTATAATGCTCTCCGTTTTCTTCAAGGCCCTGCAGATGACTGTAAATGACAAGCAAGAGGGCATTTATTTTTAATCTGTTTTACAATGATAGCTCCAAGCCTTGACAGTTTTTGTTTCGTGGCTCACTGTTACTTTACACAACGTTACTTTTGTTTTCATACTGTTTTCACAGACATGTAGGCAATTTTCTAACATTTTAGCCAACCCTGTCCTAGCATTCTTCTTTAGGATATTATCCTCTACTTCATCTCTGTATCTGACTTCCACAGTCATATTTACAATGTTATTAAAACAAATAACTGAAATATGTCCATAGTTTCATACATCTAACCTTCAACTGCTACATCTTATTCTTCCTCACCTAATTTTCTCTTGTACCATGATCTCAACAATCCTTCAACCCCATGGAGGCCTCCAATTCATTGTTGCTACTGCCTTTTGAATATCCCCCATGCAATTGGTGTCCCTGTTGCTTTCCTTACCTATGTTTAATGATTATAATCACTCTTTGTATATTCCTTCGGTACCATTGTTCTTCTCCTTGTTTTTCTAAACACTTGCAAAACCATGGCCCTGGCTAGATTGATCTCTTTGCCTACTTCACATCTGTATCAATGCAACTGCCTATGGCTAGAATAAGAAAAAAAAAATACAACCACATGTGATGATCTCACTTTAAATTCATGATTAAAAACCTCAAGTGAGCCATTAAGGCTGTAGCCAATCATACTCCAATTCTCCAGTCTGTTTACTCTTCCTGTCTTCTACATGCTGATTTTGTAATTTCCCCTTTTTGAAGACCTTGAAGACTTGCTTTCCCATCCTCAAATTTCTGCCAGTGGCCACATTTCCTGCACTGCTGACCAAACTGAAGGAGTTAGAAAGGGATTTTCAGGCTCTTCTAACCAATGTCTGCACTCAGATATAGTTTTTTTGTTTTGTTGTTGTTTTAGGTAGAATCTCACTCTGTCACCCAGGCTGGAGTGCAGTGATATAATCATGGCTTGCTGCGGCCTCAAATTTCTGGGCTCAAGCAATCCTTCTGCCTTAGCCTCCCAAGTAGGTAGAACTACAGGCACATGCCACCATGCTAGGCTAATTTTTAAAAAGTATTTTGTAGTGACAGAGCTCACTATGTTGCCCAAGCTAGTCTTCAACTCTGGGCTCAAGCAATCCTTCCACCTTGGCCTTCAAAAGTGCTGGGATTACAGGCATGAGCCATGTGCTGGACCAGATACTGTCATTTTTTTTAATACCATATGTAAACTCTCTATACTTCCTCAGAAGTCATTTTCTCCATTTGTGCATCCAATTCTATCTCCTCTTTTCTGCTTAAGGCATTATTTCAGAACTCCACTCTTTTTCTATTATGATTTTCACCTCTCTAGTAGATTGTGCCCATCAAAATTCTCAGTTCTCACCTTACTTGAACTTGTAAGAACAGTTAACAGAGCTATTAATTCTCCTTGTATTATTTTATTCAACTTGTTTCCAGAATGCATCATTTTCTTTATTTTTTCCCACCTCTTGCCTTATATCACTGGTTGCTCCTTCTTGATTCTTATTACTTCTTCCTATACTTCCTTCCCAACCATTTATTTTGGACTGTACAGAACATCACTTTTTTTCCACTTCTATCAACATTCACTGTTGTAGTGACCTTATCAAGCCCCATGACTTCAAACCCCCTCTCTATGTGAATGACTTTCAAATTTATTGCTCCATATCGTTAGCATGCGAATCTGCTTCTCCACTTGGATATAAAATATAAATATCTTAACCACAACATATCCAAAACTAAATTTCTGATCTCCCAAAAGCCTAGGCTGTTTTCAAGTCCATACTTTCCTTTGGTCAGAACAGCAACTTTGAAATCATCTTGAATCAGACTTGAATCAATTTTTTTTTTCTTTTCCCTCATGGCTTTTACCCAATATGGCAGCCATTCCCACTGGCTTTATTTCAACAATATATCCAAAATAAATGTACTTGTCATCAATTTTACAGCTACAATATTGAACCAAACCATGATCATTTCTTATGTAGCTCACTAAAATAGTCTCCTCACTACAGTCTACTCTCAAATCAGCAGAAGAAGTGATTCTTTTATAAATGAAAGTTGGATCATATCACTTATCTCCTGAAAATCCTACAATGTCTCCACTCCCTATGTCAGCGTAAAAACCAACGTGTCTTCAATGACTTATGAGGTTCTACATGATATATCTGTTTGTCTCTACTCTCCATTTGTTTTCTGACTATATCTCCTCCTTGCTTATTTTGCTTTAGCCACATGTACTTCTCGATTTCTGAACAAGCTAACATGCTTCTTCCAAGATCTTTCTCCTAGTTGTTTCCTCTGCCTATATTTCTTGGCTCATGACTACTTTCTCCATCTTAAAGCCCAGCAGCATAGTATCTTTAAATTTGAATCTCTCTCTCTTTTCCTTTCCCTCTCTCTCCCTCCCACTTCTGCTTCTGTGATGTCTCTTTCCTTGACTCTGACCCTAAACTCTTCCTTTTTTATGGACCCTTGTGATTGGACTGACTTGGATAATCTAGAATACTTCTCCCTTCTCAACATCATTAACCATTTAGCCAAAATATTTATAGATTCTAGTGATTAGGATGTGGATATCTTTGGGGTAGGGCACAACTCTTTCTACCATAATCACTCAGCTTTGTTATTAGCCCAGTGCTTATAAATAAGATCATAAAGAGAATAGCCTTATTGGGGTGATTCTTTATGGATCTCTCAAGTGTCTGAATGTGTTACAAAGCAAGACAGTGACCACCATTTGTTCTGGATTACTACATTTGTACTAATTTGTTACAGCAGCAATAGGAAAGTAACAGATATATTCACAAGGCAGGAAATACTGTCCTCTAGATTGTTGAGACTTCTTTCTTTGTATGCTGTCTATACTGAATATCTGGCTAAATATGGCCAATTTAAAAATGAAGACACACTGCTAAAAGTTCATTTTTCTAACCTTATCATCTAAATCAAGCTCAGTAGATACCGATACCAATTTATTTTAGCTCATGTCACAAGCCAATGTGAGTTAAAGACTGAGGTTTCTTCTCCAGAGATCCAGGATTACCAATTTAGTGACATCCGTTATTTTCACATGTGTCCAGTGTCAAAAATAGAAAGAGTTGCATATGACGCAGAGGATAGTTTATGCAGAGTGTGGAAGTGGTGTACGTAATTTCTGCTCACACTGCATTACCCAGAATATGGTCACAAAACCCCACCTATCTATTAGATGGTTACTTGCAATGTATTACTTGTATTTTTATTTTATAGATGAATGTGTGCTGAGAAATACGTAACTTATTGTAAGAAAAATAAATAACTTTTCGAAATGTACACAGCCCTTTATTTAGGGCACCAATTTCCATCCAGACAATATAGAATAATAGTTGCAAAGGCCTAGTTTGGAAATACTTTCTTTTGTGTTTATAAGGTAATGGCAATTTTAAATATAGTCCACTATATATACTTTATACTACAATAGAGTTTACTATATTATACACGCTACTAGAATCCAAAATTCTACTAGATTCTTTTGTAATTCTTTATACCTACTTTGTCAGTCCATGTATTTGGTCTGAAGAGATCGGTAATCTTACATTGCCCAGGGATTTTTTGTTTCATCCCTCTTTTAGGCTTGTAAGACATGGATCTCAATCGGTATCAGGTATATTCTCTCCCTACACTTTGTGGATTGATACGGAGTCCAATAACTGATTATTTTTAATAGCAGAGAACTTTCCAAGTACTTACTGAAGATTATGCATTCAAATTTACTGATTTTAAAATACAGCATGCTGACGTAAAAGGAAGTCCCCGTTATTTACATAATATGTGTAAGCATATTTTTATCCAAGACAAAAATCAATCAACCCAAAACAAGAAAAAAATTTTTTAAACTGAAATTTAAAAATACATACTTTAACAGTTAAATATTCTTAGAAACATATGCAACTCACAAGACCAAAATAAATTATAATTAAATTATGAGAGGCAGATAAGAGAAAGAAGCATCTATTTCTCTTACAAATTTGAGGGGCTATAAATGAGAAAGACCCTTAAGGAGCACACTATTATCTGTCCTGATATCCATGCCTGGGTGGAGTATCCTTTCTATGTGGCTTCATAACACCAAGAATTTCTCTTATCTTAGCATTTATCATGCCAGATTATAATTTTCTGTTTACTTCCCTGTATCCTCCAATTATCTGGTAAGCTTCAGAAGGACAGGAATCATGAACCTCTTGTGTATTTCAGTATCTTCAATGTAATAATAACTGATTGATTTATATATTCAACAAATATTTACTGAATAAGTGAACAACTGATTTAATAAAAAATAACCTAAATATCCCTAGGCTTCCTTCAATAAATTTACATTAAAATTAAAGAAAAAACATTTGAAGAGAGTATCTCTTTTCTTAAATGCAGTGCAAGCCAGAAGACAGTCATGTTTATTTAGTGCTTAATATGTTTAAGATGTTCTGCTAGAATGTGATAGCCAATGAAAATATGTATCTTGATACAGTAAAAATAGTTCTATCAGAAAATAAGGGAAGAATCCAGAATCAGCCATACTACATGTTACAAAACTCCTTTTGGCAATACTGTGCATTCAACTCATTGTGAGTTGAGATCTGAAACAAGATTATATTTCTCTATTGTCTGCACTCAATCTAGAATCCCTCTCAATAACTTTCCCTTGGGAAAGTGAACTGAATCTACTGGTGTACATTGTGACATGTCCAAATTAATTTTTGACCTCTGACCTCTGAAGTTCACTTAATTGACTGCATCTAGGATTATGGTCTCCTCTGTTCACTACAGATCTTCTTTTATCCTTTCCAAATGACCTCTATCCTCCCATTAATAAAAAGTTAAGTCCTTATAGGAAGTTAATAAAAAGAAAGAAAAGCTTGCAGTATCTGTCTCATGAGATTTGTGATCTAGACAAGAGATGATAAAAATACTATGAAAGTATATATGAATAATCATATCTTACATATGAGATTTGCTAAATATTAATGAAGCATGGTAATCAAAGACATGAATAAAGGCAAAGAAACTGTAAGAAAATTGAGTCTTAAAGAAAGGAGAAATAATCTTGTTATGGCCTGAATGTTTGTGCCCTCTCAAAATTCATATGTTGAAACCTAACCCTCAATGCCATAGTATTAAGGGTGAGGACTTAGATTATGGGGACAGAGCCCTCATTAATGGGATTGGGCCCTTATAAAAGAGGCCAAAGAAAGCTTGTTCATCCCGTCTATCATGTAAGGATACAGTTAGAAGGCGCCATCTATGAGGAACAGATCCTCATCTGACACTGAATCTGCCAGTATCTTGATCTTGGAATTCCCAACCTCCAGAATTGTCTGAAATAAATTTACATGTTTTTAAAGCTACCCAGTCTGTGGTATTTACTTATAGCAGCCAAAATGGAGTAAAATAGATATTAAGTGTGGATAAAACATAGCAGTCAAAGAAACAATGAAAATATTAAAACTAGCCACATAAGCATGTTTTATAAAATCTAATACTAATATATAATCACTATGTAATTGAGAGAAGAAAGAAAGCTGGGCATTTACTGTATCCAACATATTTGACAATAGATTTTTTTTTTTTTTTTTACTTCTTTCCAACTCTCCAAGAAAAGAATAATAATTTGGGATTGAGTTAGTTTCTCTGCCTATCTTTAAAAGACACTGTGCATATTTAGGCTACAAAATAATTTTCACTCAGTGATGTAGTTGTTAGTTTTGATGAACAGCGTGGAGTTGCTGGATGTGCCTTGCCTGTTAGAAAATCCACAGGAAAAGAGAGTATATGAATGTGAAATTTAATTATCTGAGGATAAATCTCTTTGAATATTTTTATTCATACCATGAATACAAAGATAACCTCTTACTTTTATGAGACATTTGTTTTTGCATATCTACTCTAATAATTATTGAAATAAGATTATGAGAAATAAATGTAGTTTTACAACCCTGCTCCTTTAACCATATTTAAGGGTGTAGAATATTTCCTCTTCACTATTGAAAATATATATCTGACTGATTAAAAATTTTAAAGAAGTAGAAGAATATAAATCTTAATTTTTTTTTTTATTTTTAACCTATAAACATTCTCATTGTTTTATTTTTAAAATAACCAAACCTATTAGGCCAGGTATTAGATATGAATGAGTAATGGAAAATTAAATCATGTGATTTAATAAAGTTGTCAAGCTCTACTCCCATAGGCCAGAATTCTTCTTCCATAAAGTCTGGTGAAAATTTTTTGTGTTCATGACATAAATTTTTTTTGTCCTTAATTATATTTGTTTATTTTTAATGACAAATATTTGTTTTTAATTCTTCAGCTTTTTAAAAATTATTATTATACTTCAAGTTGTAGGGTACATGTGCACAACGTGCAGGTTTGTTACGTGTACCATGTTGGTGTGCTGCTCCCATTAACTCGTCATTTAGCATTAGGTATATCTCCTAATGCTATCCCTCCCCCCTCCCCCCACCCCACAACAGTCCCCGGTGTGTGATGTTCCCCTTCCTGTGTCCATGTGTTCCCATCGTTCAATTCCCACCTATGAGTGAGAACATGCGGTGTTTGTTTTTCTGTCCTTGCGATAGTTTGCTGAGAATGATGGTTTCCAGTTTTCATAAGATATAAACTTTTTCATTACGAAATTTTTCTCATTATACTAAAAATTTTGAGAAATAAATGAAAACATTTAAAGTTGTTCAAAAGTGTATTACCTTTTTAAAAACCAAGTAAATGTAGGAGGATAAAAGTAGTTCCAGGTTTTACTTGAGTCTATAAAATTAATTCTTTTCAATTGATATTTTATGATTTCCTTTGTATCTAGCATTTTGAACATGTGAAATTAAAATGTCTGTATGTTGCTAGAATAGCCTATCATTTTACCTCATCTTTATTATTGTAGTCATAATCTTTGCAGTCAGAGGTATTTATAATTGGTATTTGAAAAACATGGAAGCCAAGGCAAATGGGTGTGTGGGCTAAAGTGCCAGGAATGGAATCAAGGTAAATATATTCTATGAATATTACAATCAATCAATAAATAGAGTTGGTATCAATACTTGTGCCAGGGACTTTGGATGACTAATATTGTTTATTTATATTAAAGAAACAAAAAAGGGTTTCATTATTTTTCAAATTGTAAAGATTATGAAATTAATGCTTCTATTATGTAATTTCTCTAGGATTACATGTCAGGTAAATGGCACAGTCAGAAGTGTAATCCAAGGATATCTGATTCTAATGTTCAAACTCTTAATTATAATAATTCTTACTGCCTTAGTATACAAGCCCATATGCAAACTAAGTTATTTGGAAGGTGAGGAGTAGACTTACTATCTGCCTGCCTGGGCTCATGAAAGAGAGGAAAATAAAAGATAATTTTAAATGAAGTGAGTATGTTCTGGTCATCTCTTGCTATATAAAACACCCTTAAATCTCTTATGTTTCTGAGGGTGACTGGGCTTAGCTAAGCAATTCTCAGTTGGGATCTCCTGGACTTTCAGTCAATTGGTGACTAGGGCTCGTATCATCTCCAAGGTTTCTTCATGTCCATGACTGGCAGTTCATGCTGACTGTCAGGTAGAAATTCAGGTAAGATTTTTAGTCAGGACATCTTCACGTGTCCTCTTTATGTGTCCTGGGCTTTCTCGCAGCATGACAGATTGGTTCCAACAACACGCACCCAAGAAGGAAAGCCAAGTGGAAGCTTTTACAACTTAACCTCTGAAGTCATGTGAGTTCAACAACCTATTTGTAAGAAAATGAGGCATCAAAGCCAATTGATATTCAAGGGGAGAAAATTAGACTTCACTTTTGGCTGAAAGGAGTGCCATATTTTAAAGGCACTTCAGTGTACATATTATACACATATTGTAATCTTCTCATTTTTTTCTTTAGTGTCAGCTAGTAGACTAATTTATTAATTCCTTGCCAGTTGTTAGAGCATCAGCTACACAAATATAAGAATTAGTCTGATCATACTTGACACATCCTTTGGAGTCCTCTGGTGCAATAACTGTTTAACTACCCATTAGAATTGAAATCCTTGAACTAGACACAATTAGATAATGAGATGGAATAAAAAGAATACTTTTATAGAAATTAGAAACCTGGCTTCCTGGCTTTATCCCTTATTAGCCAATGTATACTTGGGCAAGTCCCTGAAATTCTTGCACTACAACTTCACCATCTGTGAAAATGGAATGCATATATTTGTTTGAGTTTCAAATGAGATAATGGAAAAAATACTATGGTATAAAATTTTCTCAATGTATATGAGGATTTTGAGAAGGGGGAAAGTGGCCTACTCATTAAGTTAAGTAAATATGCTGCTTCTAATAAGCTGACTTTGAAAGTATCTATGGAGACTTAAATAAGGACATTCATAGAATAGTTCTTAGAGGAAATCTACCAAACCCTTATTTTACAAGTGAAGAAAATGAGACCAAAGTTTTTACAAGTGATGAAAATGATACAAATGAAGAAAATGACACCTTGTGCAACATCACAGACCACTGGGCAGAGGCGTAAATTCAGAAGCCCTTGACCAGAGCTTGAACTATGATATTCTCATTTAGAATTCTATTTAACTTACAGGCAAGAAACTATATAATTTGTTTAACATTATAATCACCATATTTATACTTTGCTTGATTTTTTATGCATTAGCTTAATTGACATAATTTTGCTTCTGTATTGATAACTGTTTTGCATAATCTTTTTGTAAATTTCACCATTTGAAGCCTACATTTTATCACTTTGTATGCTTTTGTATGCTTCTAAGTTATTCTTACAGTCTAAAACCAATGGTTTAGTAATAATCATGTCTAAATTCCCTCCCCACCTCCTCGGTCAAGAGAGGTACAAAAGGAAGTGTATCTGATTCTTGTGATTTACTGGTGAGGTGAAAGCAAATATAGGTCAGGAAATAACTAATCAACTGACTGCAGAAACAAAACTAAAACGTAGTGATGATCTCTGAAGACATTATTCTTTTATGTTCTCTTTCTGTCTCTTTCTGCCTCTGCCTCTGTCTTTGTCTGTGTATCTGTCTATCTCTGTATCTCATAGAATATATCCTAGCATTCCATTTATGGCAGTGAAGCTAATTTCAGAAAGAAATAAGCTAGTATTTTGAAGTATATGCAGCATATTTTATAGCGTATTTAAAGAGCTCACCTTAAGTTTTCAGCAAAAAGTGTCTTAGAATAAGATGTACCTTCAAATTGTTTCATTCATGTATTATATATCTGTTATTAATTTGAGACCATACATAGTGCTAAAGACAAAGAGCAGCTAGAGTTTTGTGGATATGGCTGATAACTGTTCATCATGGTGGCTCATGTTCAGTAACCTATTACTGGAGTCATAGGAAAAAGTACATTTGAGGGTTGCTGACAAAGACAAGGAGAGTCAAGAGGTCAATGTTTTGTTAGTGACCTTTCAGATAAATGCTTAAGGGTTGAGGAAGAGTATTTGTGATAAAGGTTAGAGACTGCAGAAAACAACATTTGACACATAGAACAAACAAAACACATTCAGTTTGGGTGAAACGGCAGCAAAAAATAGGTATTTAAGCAGAAGATAAATCATGACATTAATTATAAACCACATTCAGTGGTTTTAATTCTATCCCTAGAATCATGAGAAGACTCAGAATGAAGTATTTTTCCTCTTCCAATAATTGGGGTCAGTTTCTCTGCATCTCTTTTTTATAAGTGATTTCTGATGTTCTAAGCCTAGAGTCAATCCCGACTTTTCTTTGCCAATATTTATCAAACAATACTTATTCGTGTCAGGATAAATTGCAGATATATTAATTTGTACTTTGTACTTTTAAATAAAATAATTATTGAAAAATGAGAGTTTTTAATTTTTGTTGGTTCAATTTCCCACCTCCAGCCATACTTTCCATCCTCCATCACCTTAAAAATGTAAATAGGTACATAATATACTCAAGAGTTTTAGGTTTTGAAGTCTTGGAGTTTCTTTTGTTCTAAGAGAAGATTTAAGACACGTTTTAAAAATTATGTTTTTACTAATATCTTGAGTTGGACACATAAACTCAGATGTTAACTAGAATAAAGTAAGTAAACTGAATTAGTGAAATTGGTCATGTTTAAGAAATCAATGGGAAGTTAAAATAATTAACTGTAAAATATATTTTGAAGAATAATTGGATACAATTTAAGATAGCTTGAGTACTGGATGACATTAAGTCATTATTGCTATTGTTTAGATGTCTTAATAATATTGTCATTATATAGAAAAAGGCATTTATTTTTTAGAGATGTACATTGAAGTATTTGGAAGTAAGTATCATGATATCTGCATCTCACTTCATAACATTTTGCCAACAATGGGAAATAAGTTTAAAAAAGGAATGAGTAAAGAGGGCTAGGCAGTCTGCTTAACTGAAGATAAGTCTTATAAATTGACAGCCATTACTCAGATTTTCACACATGAAAAATAAAGGTTCAGGATTGGCCAGATGTTCATTTTTTGACATATAAGTTCAAACTTCTGATTTATAAAATATAAAACCACCTGAGTTTTACATTTTGGTAATTATTTATCAATTTTTAAATGATTTTTATATCAAACAGAGCATCTTTAAGACCTATAAGTCTTTAGACCATCTTTGAAATCTGTAGCTTCAGTTTATGCACAAATATAGGAGAATGAACTCTGAGATTTGGAGCATGAGGAGGCAGAAGCAACCATCTGAGGAGAGTTGTTGGATGTAGACTTCTAAACTAGGGGGTGGACCTGTAAACTAGGAAGCAGGCATGGTACCCGAAGTGTTCAAGTAGTGCATGCACAGAAGGTGGTGGGATGGAGAGAGCTACATTTCAGAAAGATGTTTATGTAAATCCTCCTTGTTTCAAGAACCACTGGGGCTTGAACTCTAACCATATTTTTACAGACAAGTATGAATCTATGAATGTCTATGAGTTTTGGAATCCTCACTGGGTCACTGCCTAGTAGAGCTGTGAGAAGAGGACCAGCATTCTCCAGACCCCAGAGTGGTAGATCCACTGACAACTTTTACTGTGTTCCTGGAAAAGCTTCAGACACTCAATGCCAGCCCATGAAAGCAGCCAGGAGAAGGGCTATACTCTGCCTAGCCACAGAGGCAGAACTGCCCAAGACAATGGGAGTCTACCTATTGCATCAGTGTGACTTGGACATGAGACATGGAGTCAAAAGAGATCATTTCAGATCTTTGAGATTTAATGACTGCCCCTTTAGGTTTTGAACCTGCGTGGGGCCTGTGACCCCTTCGTTTTGGTCAATTTATCTTATTTGGAATTAAAGCATTTATCAAATTCCTGTACCCCCATTGTATTTTGGAAGTAACTAACTTGTTTTTGATTGTACAGGCCCATAGGCAGAAGGGACTTGCCTTGTCTCAGATGAGACTTTGGACTTGGACTTTTGAGTTAATGCTGAAATGAGTTAAGACTGAGGTACTGTTGAAAAGACATGATTGGTTTTGAAATGTAAAAAGGACATGAAATTTGGGGAGAGCCTGGGCGAAATAATGTGATTTGGCTCTGTGTCCCCACCCAAATCTCATCTCAAATTGTAATCCCCCTAATGCCCACGTGTCATGGGAGGTGATTGAATCACAGGGACAGTTTCCCCCATGCTGTTCTCATGATAGTGAGTGAGTGAGTTCTCATTAGATCTTATGGCTTTATAATGAGCTCTCTTGCTCTCCCTTTTGCTCTCTCTTGCCTGCCACCATGTAAGATATGCTTTGCTTGCCCTTTGCCAACATGATTTTAGGTTTCCTGAGGCCTCCCCAGAACTGTAAGTCCCTTAGACCCCTTTCCTTAATAAATTACCCAGTCTTGGGCAGCTCTTTATTGCAGTGTGAAAACTGACTAATACAACACATTCAAATGAGGGTAATCAGAGTTAAAACTAGAGCTAGGGGAAAGATATTCTTTTCTGCTATTCTTGTGAACTCTGAGTAGATTATCTTAGGAGAACCTCTGTGTGGAGAATGCAAGAGAGCAGTGAAAGAGATTGTAGGAGGCAAATATAGAAAGGCAGAAAAGAGGTAATTAGATATGCCTGCTAGCATTTGAGGTATTGGTTTCACATTTTCTCAAAGCCAGTTTTCAAAGAAGTCAGTATATCTTCTTGATCTGCTTAAGATAGATAATTCTATAATAATATATGTTTTTCAAAAGGTCAGAATATGTAGAGAACTAAGGTACAGAGTAATAGCTGCAGGAGTGAAGGGTAGATTAGGGCTTTATAAATTATATATATATAATATTATAATATTATATATATAATTTATAAATAAATCAGATAAATGAGATTATATATATATGATATCTGAATACACACACACACACACACACACACACACACACATATATAGGTAAACTTTAAACACATATAGAAAGGACCCAATAGTGAAAACTTTAGCAAATCAAACTGAAAATATAATTCTTAATTATATAACACACAAATAAGGAGTGACTTAGACTGACCTGCAATAATAGTAGTTTATCTTTAATAAATAGGGTTAGTTTACCAAAGTAATTACAAAAGACTACCATTTTAAAAAAATTGTGTAAGTGTTCAAATGAGGAATTTTAATGTGAAGCAGTGTTGAATTTTATTGAAAGATTTTTCTGCATCTGTTGAGATGATCATGTGGTTTTTATCTTTAGTTATGTTTATGTGATGAATCATGTTTATTGATTTATGTATATTAAGCCAACCTCACATCTCAGGGATAATCCCCACTTGATCGTGGTGAATGAGCTTTTTGATGTGCTGCTGAATTTAGTTTGCAAGTATTTTTTTGAGGATTTTTTCATAGATATTCATGAAGGATATTGGCATGAAGCTTTCTTTAGTTGTGCCTCTGCCAGATTTGGTGCTGGCCTCATAGAATGAGTTAGAGAGGAGTCTCTCCTTTTCAAATTTTGGAACAGTTTCAGTATGAGTGGTAACAGCTCTTCTTTGTACATCTGGTAGAATTTGGCTGTGAATTCATTTGGCTTTTTTTCATTCATAAGCTATTTATTACTGATTCCATTTTAGAGCTTGTTATTGGTCTATTCAGGAATTCAATTTCTTCCCGGTTCAGTCTTGGGAGGGTATATTGCCCAGAAATATATCCCAGTTCAGTCTTGGGAGGGTATATGTGCCCAGAAATGTATCAATTTCTACTAGATTTTCTAATTTGTGTGCAGAGAGGTGTTCATAATATTCTGTGATGGTGATTTGTGTTTCTGTGTGGTCAGTGCTTATACCCCCTTTGTCATTTCTAATTTGTGTTCATTTGGATATTCTCTCTTTTCTTCTTTATTAGTCTAGCTAGTGGAAACCAAGTATTGAGGGAACACACCTCCAAATAATCAGACACATCTGTGACAAACCCACAGCCAACATCATACTGAAGGGATGAAATCTGGAAGCATTCCCTTTGAAAACCAGCAGAAGATAAGCATGTCCTCTATCACCACTTCTATTCAATATAGTATTAGAATTCCTGGCCAGAACAATCAGGCAAGAGAAAGAAATAAAGGCATCCAAATGGACAGAGAAAAAGTCAAACTATCCCTGTTTGCAGATAACATGATCCTATATCTAGAAAACCCTATAGTCTCAGGCCAAAAGCTCGTTAAGTTTATAAACAAGTATAGCGAATTTTCAGGATACAAATCAATGTAGAAAAATCACTAGCATTCCTGTACACCAACAATACTCAAGCTAAGAGCCAAGCAATTTGATACATAATAATCACGAAAATAATAAAATACCCAGGAATACAGCTAACCAGGGAGGTAAAACATCTCTACAATGAGAACTACAAAACACTGCTCAAAGAAATCAGAGATGATATTAAGAAATGGAAAAATATTTCATGCTTATGAATAGGAAGAATCAATATAATTAAAATGACTATACTGCCCAAAGCAATTTATAGATTCAATGCTATTCCTATCAAACTATTGTAGAGATCCTTCACAAACCTAGAAAATAACTGTTTTAAAATTCATATGGAATCAAAAGAGAGCCCAAATAGCCAAGGCAATTCCTAGCAAAAAGAACAAAGCTGGAGGCATTATGCTACGTGACTTTAATCTATGCTACGGTGCTGCAGTAACCAAAACTGCATGGTACTGGCACAGAAACAGACATATAAACCAATGGATCAGAACAGAGAGCTCAGACACAAGTCTATACATCTACAACCGTCTGATTTTGACAAAGCTAAAAAAAAAAAAACAAGCAATGGGGAAAGGATTACCTAGTCAATAAATGGTGCTGGGATACCTGGACAGCCATATGCAGAAGATTGAAACCAGACCCCCTGCTTACACCATATGCAAAAATTAACTCAAGATAGATTAAATACTTAAATGTAAAACCCAAAACTATAAAAACTCTGGAAGAGAAGCTAGGCAATACCATTCAAGACATAGGAACTGGCAAAGATGCTAAAGGTAATTACATGATAAAGATGCTAAAGGTAATTGCAACATAAGCAAAATTTGACAAGATCTAATTAAACTAAATAGCTTCTGTACAGCAAAAGAAACTATCAACAGAGTAAGCAGACAACCATCAAAATGGGAGAAAATTTTTGTAAACTATGCATTTGGCAAAGGTCTAAAATCCAGCATTTATAAAGTACTTAAATTTACAAGAAATGAAAACAAATAGCCCCAATAAAAAGTGGGCAAAGGACATAAACTGACACCTTCCAAAAGAAGACATACATTCAGCCAACAAGCATGTGAAAAAAAATCAGCATCACTGGTGATTAGAGAAATGCAAATCAAAACCACAATGAAATACCACCTCACACCAGTCAGAATGGCTATTATTAAAATGTCAAAAAATAACAGATGATGATAAGGTTGCAGAGAAAGAGGAAGGCTTATACATTGTCGGTGTGAGTGTAAATTAGTTCATTTATCATGGAAAGCAGTGTGGTGATTCCTCAAAGAGCTAAAAGCAGACTACCATTCAACCCACCAACAACATTACTGGATATATATCCAAAAGAATATAAATCATTGTATCATAAAGACACATGCATGTATATGTTCATTACAGCACTATTCACAATAGCAAGGGCATGGAGCCAACCTAAATGCCCATCAATGGTAGACTGGATAAAGAAAATGTGGTACATATACAACACAAAAAACTATGCAGCCATAAAAAAAGAATAAGATTATGTCCTTTGTCAGAATATGGATGGAGCTGGAGGCCATTATCCTCAACAAACTAATGCAGGAACAGAAAACCAAATCACATGTTCTGAATTACAAGTGGGAGCTAAAAGGTGAGAACACATGGACTTGTAGAGGGAAACAACAAACACTAGGGGCTACCTGATGGTGGAGTGTGGGAGGAGGGGGAGGATCAGTAACAATAACTAATGGCCACTAGGCTTAATACCTGGATGATGAAATAATCTGTACAACAAACCTCTATGAAACAACTTTCCATGAACTTAAAATTTTTAAAAAAAACCTCAAAATGTATTAAAGACTTTAAACTTAAGGCCTAAAATCATGAGATTAATATAAGAAAATACAAGGAGAAATCTCTGCAATATTGGTATGGCTAATAATGTTTTTGGATAGGACCCAAAAAGCCCAGACAACAAAAGCAAAAACAAACCAATGGGATTATATAAAACTGAAAAGCTTCTTTACAGCAAAAGAAGTAATCAACAGAATGAAGAGACACCTACAGAGTGGGAAAAAAAATTTGCAAATCATCCATTTGATAAGGGGTTAATATCTAAAATATAGAAAGAACTCAACCCAATAGCAAGAATATAAATAACCTGATTTAAAAAATGGATAAAATACTTGGATAACCATTTTGCAAGAGAAGATATACAAATAGCAGACATGCGTATGGAAAAGCCCTCAATCACCAATAGAGAAATGTGAATTGAAACCACAAGGAGATATCAACTGTTCAAGTTCACTGTTATCAAAAAGATGAAGATAATAACTGTTGGCAAATACACAAAGAAAGGAGAACATTCATACACTATTGATAAGAATGTAATTAGTATATCTAGTATTGAAAACAGCATGGAGGTTCCTCAAAAAATTAGAAATAGAGCTATCATATTATCCAGCAATCCTACTACTTGGTATATGTCCAAAGGAAGTGAAATCAATATGTCAAGGAGATATCTGCACTCCCATGTTAGTTGCAGCATTATTCACAATAGTTAAGGTATGAAATCAACCTATGTGTCCATGGAGGAATGAATGCATAAAGAAAATGTATATGTGTGTGTGTATATATATATATACATACAGCCACACATATACACACACACGCAATGAAATACTGTTCATCTTTTAAAAAGAAGGAAATCCTGTCATTATGACAAAATGGTTGAACCTGGGGTATATTCTGTTAAGTAAGCCAGACACAGAAAGAAAAATGCCACATAATCTCACTTATATTTAGAATATTTAAAAAGTTGAATTAATGGAAATAGAGATTAGCATGATGGTTATCAGGGTCTGGGGATGGAATTGGATAGGGAGATGTTGGTCAAAGGATAAAACATTTCAGTTACATAAAATAAGTAAGTTCAACAGATCTATTGTACAACATGGTGACTTTATTTAATAACTGTGTTGTATTCTTGAAAATTGCTAAGAGAGTAAATATTAAGTGTCCTCACTGTAAAAATTATAAGTATGTGAGAAAATGATGTTAATTAACTCAATTTAGCCACTCCAAATATATGTGTGTTTCACCTTATGTTGTACATAATAAATATACATACTTTTTATTCATAAATTTTAAAACATAAATAAAATGAGGCATTTAAAAAGTTGTAAGGACAAGTAATGTACAATATTATATAATAATTTTAGCTTTTGTTGTTTTTTTCCCTTGATAGTTATTCTACGCACTTTCCTTCATGTAAGCGAAGTGACGCTACATTAAAATTACAAGTAAATTTTAGTGCAATTAGTAATATGCTACATATTAAACAATAAATAACCAGTTCTCTCAAAATGTACTTGTTAAAATTTGTTTGGAATTTTTGTTTATCTTATCTTGATATTTAAATTAAATGAAATGTGATTGAAACCTTATTTAGCCAGCTTTGCATGTGAGCCTGATAGAAAGTGAGAGTTTTATAGAAAGTATGTACACCATCATGTACCACATAATGACTTTTTGGTCAGTAATGAACCACATATATGACGGTGGTCCCATATGATTGTAATGGAGCAGCCCTACACAGGTGTAAATTTTTTTTATCATTTATAGTGTATTTTTACTATACCTTTCCTATGTTTACACATGTTTAGACACACAAATACTTACCATTGTGTTTCAATTGCTTACAGCAGGGGTCTCCAAACCCTGGGCCACAGACCAGTACTGGTCCCTGGCCTGTTAGGAACTAGGCCACAGAGCAGGAGGTGAGCGGAAGGCTGTATTTACAGCCACTCCAAATTGCTCACATTAACACCTGAACTCCACCTCCTCTCCGATCAGTGGTGGCATTAGATTCTCATAGAAACCTGAACCTTACTGTGAACTGCACCTGCCAGGGATCTAGGTTGTGCACTACTTATGAGAATCTAATGCCTGATGATTTGTCACTGTCTCCCATCATCATCCCCAGATGAGGCAGTCAAGTTGCAAGAAAACAAGCTCACTGCTCCCACTGATTCTACATCATGGTGAGTTGTATAATTATTTCATTATATATTACAATGTAATAATAATAGAAATAAAGTGCACAATAAATGTAATGTGCTTGAATCATCCCAAAGCCATCTCCTGAAACTCTGTTCTGAGAAAAAATTGTCTTTCACAAAACTGGTTCCTGGTGCCAAAAAGGTTGGGGACTGTTGGCTTATAGTATTTCATACAGTAGCATACTGTACAGGTTGTAAGCCTAGGGGAAATTGGCTATACCATATAGCCTAGGTGTGTAATAGTCTATACCATCTAGGTTCCTGTAAGTACACTCTGTGATGTTTATACAAGGATGAAACCACCTAATGATACATTTCTCAGAATGTTTCCCTGTCATTAGGCAATGCAAGACTCTATGAAAAGAGAATAAAAGCAAATTGTATTTATTATATTCTTGTTTTCTCTATCCACTTTCACCTGAAAAGTCATCTTTGTTATTAATTTAATTTAAAAGCCTTATATTCTTTTAAGAGTAGCTAAGTAGATGCTCAAACTTAATTCTTTTAAAGGTGTTATAAACAACCTTGTATTATGCTGATTGAATATATTGGATGCTACTTTTAATTTAAAAGAAATTCAAGTACTTCTAATGTGTATGGTGGCCAATTTGCAATTATGATCTCCATGATGAGATTCTTCCAGGAAATGAGAGGTGCATTATAATATAAATGGAGTTGTAGATCTGGTTGATTTTAATTTGTGGCCTAGAGGTCAATAGTTATTGGGTGTAATAACGCTCTAGTAATGGGGAAATTCAAGGAACATTTGTATAATGAGAAATCATAACTAGTTATAGTTCAAGATGATGATTCTTCTTTTTGCCTTTCTGATCTGCTGGGACTCTGACTTAGTTTTATAGACTTCATACTTCTAGTATTTAAGATATAATTTTACTAGACAAGTTATAAGTTAGTCTTTGATTTATAATAAAGTTTATAATATCCACTATATTCAATGCAGTATTCTTTTATATGCTTGGTGCTTTAAATGCATGTTTTTATTGTCTTTTTGATAACTCTTGTATTGATGTTTGCTTGACACATTTTTATTTTCCTCATGATTGTCTTTCATACAATCAGATTTTCCTAGATTTATTTATTTGTTTATCCTACTAAATTAAAATGCACATTAAAATAGAAGAGATTCAGAGCAGTGCTGTCCTTGTATAAAACTTTTTATTACCCATCAAAAATAAAATTTATTGCAGGTTTAGAAACTAGAATTTCAAAGTTAAATGGAAATTACATAGAGAAAAATAACATAAAGTCTGATCTTTATTCATCATTACCAGATCAGAACTTAATCTTCAACTTAAAATAATTCAAGTCACAATATACTCAAAACTTTTTTTAAATGATTGAAAAAGATTTTACTATATAGACGTGCTTTACTCAAGAATAAAGATAAAATAATAAGGATAAAGATGATACCTTTTTGAGCAATTATGCTATGTGACAGAAATTTGTTAGGTGCTTATCATGAATTCTTCAGTTAATCTTTATAACTACCAGATGAGATAAGTACTATCTTTATATCCACTTACAAAATGTTAAATCTGAGACTTAAAAAGATTAAAAAGCTATATCGATGTCACATTCCTATTAAGTGGATTTAGGTTTTTGTGGTTTAAAATCCTGCACTCTCTGAACCACTCTTAGAAGTGTTGTCTTTGACCATCTGCTCAGACCTACTCAGAGTTTTGGGCTGTGTCACTTAAGAATCTGCACCTTAACACCTGCACTGGAATTCATGTTTCTCACACAGGACAACCTGAAAAAGAAAAAAAGCAAATAATTAATGATGACTAGAATTTACTTCAAACAATATAATAATGGGCAGGATTGTAGACAGTTCAACAGTAGAATGGGATAAACTGCTCATTTTAGCAGAGAGTTGCCTGTTTTCAATCATGCATAAAGCAGTAAAGCCTTTTGACCATGCTTTCACTGGACATGTGCCTCGTCTGTTTCTGAACCAGTTCTCCATATTTTTCAATGTGTATTGGAGCACTGGTACTTTTTTCTCTGTCAGCAATCTGAGTGAAATGGGATGTTGAAAGAAACAATAGCTTATGCTGTGAAAATCCACTTCATTCTCTGTTACTCTGAACATTGACTTGGTTTACTTTAAGGAGCTTTATAGAAATCTTCCTTTTCAATGAATACATCACAGAGAGTTTGTAGTTATAATTAGAATTTCTCTAATATCAGCTTTCCTTTCCTAGGGTTTAAACAGTTATTACAGGTGAAACAAATGTGTTTATTTAAGGTCTTTAATATTTAAATGAAATAATTTTTATTCACCATTTGGCATGAAAAACACATCCAGAAAACTGATCTTTTGGGGGGAAATTGAAAGAAATTAAAATCTAAGACCATCAAAGTAGAATTACATATTAAGTGTTTGAAATATGGATGAAAGAAATATTTAATGTGTCCAGGTTTTTAAATAGCTTCAGCGAAATTGTTGAATTTTGGATTATTGGAATTCTGAGAAAACGTATATATTATAAAGTAATATTGGGTAATTTATAGTAGGTTCAATATAAGTGACTTTTTTAAAAAGGTGCAAATCACACTTTAAAAACAATACAGAATTAAAAATCAAGAATGAGGTAAAAATAATAATAATCTTGGTTATGTGATTCACACCTAGAACAATGGGCTTATTTCTTACCTACCAACCTGTGGCAACAACCAAGAGACTACTTCCTATTGACTAGAAAAGCTTTATCAAAAATAAATGAAATTTTAAGATAAGACTAATTCCCTCAGATCCTCAAGAGGCTTTCAGAATGGTCCAGCATTAAAATAAACACAAACAGACATATTTTTACTTTATAAGAATAAGGATGATGTTCATTATAAAATATAAATTAAAATATAAGCAAAGGGACAAGAAATAGAAGTTACCAATAGCCCACCAAACAGAAATGAATATCATTGTTTGGGGCATATTTATTCTCAATCTCTTCGTTTCCCTACCACCCTTCCAGGATTGGAATCATAGTGGTATAATGTTTAGTAAATTTATTCTTTGAATTTACGTAATTTCTATCCATATCATAACTTCCCATATCATAAAATAGTACTTTATAACTCTGCTTTCAAGGGCAATATTCTATTTGCCTATGATGATTTCAAAGATATAATAATGAAACAGGTTATTCTTGGACATGACAACCAATAATGTAGAGGATAAAATGCAGGCTGTGGAAACTGACTGCATGAACTCAAAATATGATTCAGCCTCTTGCAAGCTGAATGACCTGTACTGTGTGATCTAATATATCTGTACCTCAGTTTCCTTAACTGAAATGTAGATAAAGATATTTGTTGCCTCATGGAATTGTTGTGAGTGAGACTTGGATGAGTTAATATAATACCAGTGCCTGGAATGTAAAACTGCTAAAATAAATAGTAGATGTTATGAAGGCAATAATAACTGTGATACATTCTTAGTAGAATTTTCAAGTCAAAAATGCTGCTTAAGTTTTCAAATATTTGATGCCTATTGAGAAATTGCCCAGATTTACCCAATGGGATACTCAGATAGAGATATTTCTATCTATTTATCTAAGAATCTATCTGTCTATCTATCTATCTGTCTATCTATCTATCTATCTATCAATCATCTATCTATCTATCATCTATCTATCATCTATCTATCTAATCTATCTAATAAAATCAGTTCTTTTTCTAGAGAGGGTCTCTTTCTAGAGAGTTAAGGGTCAAATTTGACATACAAATTGTCAAAACTTATCTCTGAAGTTGGTAAACTAATATCCCAGGCATGAAATCCAGCTAAGTTTCTAATGTACTTTTTCATGCATTACTTATAACTTGTCCATAGCTACCGTAGCTTTATTATGATAAGCAACACATCCTATTTCAGTCCTTGGATAGTCATTTTTCTTCTTCACACCTGTGCTAAGTAGCACATGTTAGTGTAAGTTTATGAAGTTTATTCCAATTTGAAATGTACAATTAGCATATAGGTATTGTCTTAATTTGAATATTTAATATATTTATAAAGTAAACACTTTTATTTGGAACTATTTATTTTTTGAGATGTTTCTACTAGATGCTTGCTTCCATTTGTTACTAATATTTTCAATCTTTCTCTGCAAGACATTTTACATCTTTTTTCACACTTTGTTAGTCTACTGGTCTTGACTTTTTTCTCTTTCATTTCTTTCTCATAGGAGTTGTGTATGGTATAAATGTGGTTTTTTTTGCATGTTTATATTTGTGTGTGTAGTCGAATCTATTAGTCTGTAAATTTATAAGCCTTTTTGATCTATAGTTGATATAAGATGAATGATTCTTTTTTAAATTTGGCATGTATAAATCATTATTGTGATTTTGAGATTCAAAACCATTAATATCTTCTAACACACTTCTTTTGACTTGCAGCCTTCTAAAGAAACCCCATAATTTCCACAGTAGCTATATAATTAACACATATCACACACCAAAAAATGACATCCATTCTGCTAAATAATTTGCATGCATTCTTTAACTTATTCTTATAAGGAATTAGGTGTTGTATTATTCCATGTTTCCCAAATTAGAAAATTATATATACATTTTAAGCAGTGATCCAATTCTATAGATCTAGAAATGGCAGGGCTGGGTCTTCCTGCCTTCTTAACCACTCTACTAGATGACCTCTTCTACACTATAGCACTGACATATTGGAACACTCACAAAGAGGTAGTAAATGAAGCTTAAAGAGTGTATACACCAGAACTGTATTGCTGGAAGAAATCTTTGAGATTATATGCCAAAGTGCTATACTTTTTCTGTGAGTAGACTTAGGTGAGGGCCAAAGTGGTTAAATATCTTATCTAACATATCGACTAGGTAATTTCAAGAAATTAAATGAAGCTCATTTTATGTAGGGCATGTTTGTTTTATGTCTTTGTATCTGCAATTAAAGCATCAGAATCCATTCAAATCATTTGTGTGTTTATCATGACAATATATAGTTTTATTCTTTATATATACATACATTTTAAGAAATTAATATTTTCTCAATTTTTTTCAGAACTCTTAATTATGGGCTCCTTTAAGATGAAAACAAACTATCAGTATCTAAAATGATGTTAGCTTTACTAAACATAAGAAAATATAAAGAAATTTAGGTTATTATTTATAGTTAGTTATGTCTATACTATATGCTGTACAAAATATATGCACTCTTTTTTTTCCCTCTGGCATTAGGTTTGAAAATAATGCAAAGATTTTCCTCAGAGAAACTCTATTCCAGATAGCTTAGTACATGCACACATACCTGCAGGTTTACCTTTCCCGTGTGGAAATTGATGCCATGGCTGTCAGCAGACCTACTGGAGGCTTGAACAATAATCACTTTTCAGAGCTGAAGGCAGAAAGAAAATTTCAGGAAGATATTCACTTGAACCATAGTTATAATTTTTGTATACGTTTGGCTCTCATATTAAGTGAATATATTTATAAGTAAACCAAAACTATATGTTCTGTAGCATAGGGCAGAAAAACAATTAAATGAAAGAACTCATAAGTAGAGTGCAACATTTTTCCTGGCCAAGATGGAAAACAACCTTCACTTTCCACCACTTTCAGCTTTTCTCTAGTTACTTCTCACTCTACTTAGCATGCCATCTCAAGTTTTATTTTTCTAGCGTTCACATTGTGCAATGGTAAGGAGAAAGTAATGAGCTGGAGAAACAAAGGTTTACTTTTTTATACAAAAATACCCTTCAACTCTGAAGGAAATTATAAATCTAAATACTACAATTTAATTAATCTCTTCAAATATATTTTTAATTTGATGTCTCTTGAGTGAACATGAACTTGGGGGTAAGAATGATATATGGAAAAAATAAGTGTCAGAATAAATAGCCTCACATTTATGATCCCCATGAATTTAATTCTCATAGGAACTATTCTTGCGTTAATGAGTATGAACAGCATTTTTTTTTCAATTTTGGAGAAAACTCAAAACATAGATTAGCCAGTTTATTTTGATACACTGTCTTCCTCATTTTTGCTTTGATCTCTTTGGCACAAACTTCACTCTTGTTTTGCTCATTCTCTTCACAACATCTCCCATCTCATCCCCATAAATCTATATGTTGGCTTGATCACTTTTTTTCTGTCATTCGCTCACTGAAACTTTACTTGTAAAAGCTGATGTTCTTTTATATGCCTGGGGAAGCGTGCATTTCAAGTATCCAGGCAAATCTATGTTAATTCTTAATTACTACCACTTATTGAATGTTTATCTCTACACTAAGCACTGTGCTGTGTTCGAAAATTAGGAAGAATAGGCACTGTCTCTAACTTTAGGACCCCAATCTCCCTGGTGCTTTTTAGTTACCTTTCTTAACATGTAAGAAGAATGAGAAGTCACAGGAGCTCTTCAGAGGAGACAGATATTTCTACAGAAAAAGTTGAGCTTTAAGGTTGTGCAAACAAACCCAAAAGAAAAAAGAAAGAAGAAGAAGAAGGAGGAGGAGAAGGAGGAGAAGAAGGAGGAGGAGGAGGAGGAGAAGAAGAGGAAGAAGAAGAAGAAGAAGAAGAGGAAGAAGAAGAGGAAGAAGAGGAAGAGGAAGAGGAAGTAGAGGAAGAGGAAGAGGAAGAAGAGGAAGAGGAAGTAGAGGAAGAGGAAGAAGAAGAAGGAGAAGAAGCAGCAGCAGCATACAGGAGCACCAAATACTGTGAGGGGAAGCTCTGTGCTCTATAGACATCTGTGATCCAGTGACTAGAGGTGTTTCTGACAAGAGTAGGTGCTCAAAAAGTATTATGTTGTGTTGGCTGTGCCAATAGTACTGATTCAGAATGTATTAGAACTCAGAACAAATAGAAAATATTGGCTGGGCATGGTGGCTAATGCTCGTAACCCCAACACTTTGGAAGGCTGAGGCGGGAGCATTGTTAGGCCAAGAGTTTGACACCAGCCTGGGCAAAATGGCAAGACCTCATCTCTACGAAAAACAAAAAAAGTAGCCAGGCATGGTGGTGTGTGCCTCTGGTCCCAGCTACTGGAGAGGCTAAGGCAGGCAGATTTCTTCAGCCCAGGAAATCAAGGCTGCAGCGAGCTGTGTTTGCACTACTACACTATGGCTGGGGCAACAGAGTGAGACCCTGGCTCACAGGATCAGTCAAAAAGACATGTTTGAGGATATTTTATTTAAAATGAAGATAGAGCACATAGATAAGCTGAGATGGGCAAAAGGATATTTAATGAAGAATTTAGAGTTTATTATAAACGCAAATGGGAGTTGACTCAGGATTACCTAACTGCTTTAACCATTTTATTATTATACTTAAAGACAATAAAAACATGCATTTACCTATATTGTAAGCGTTCTAGTGTAAATTATTTTATCATATTAACTCAGCCCATAAGAAGAAGGACTCAAGCTTGTATGAAGCTAGGAGGAAATGTAAAAGTACACTGTACTAAAGGAAGGCAAAAGAGTTACAGATATTTTTTAAGATGTAAATACTTTTTATTTTTATGCAAATTCTTCATCAAGAACACTTTTACTGTGAGCCAAGAGTAGGTATAGAAAAGTATCCAGAGAGTCACAGAAATTCCTTTTCTCTTCCTTGTTTTTAAGTGAATGGATAAGGAGAAAAATTGAGAGGGAATTCAAGAAGTTAATATGCCAATCTGATAAATGGCATTACGCCAAAACAGCACTTTGTGTGAACAACTGAAAATGAACCTGTAAATGCAAACAATGGGAACAGCTGAAGGCAAAGGAAGGTAGGAATTTCATTATAACCATGACATTGTTATTGGAGACGCAGCAGCCATAGCTGATTATGCCTTTGTGCAATAAGTAGATGTGGTGGTTTAATTTGGAGTAAAAGCACAAAGTCAGCCTGAGGTTAGCAGAGTGGGTTTTGGGCTCCCTCCCAAGCTCTAATACTAAGAATAAATGGTGTGTGCTGACTAAGTGGGAGAGGCAGCAATGATCACGTCTTTAAATAGACAGGAAAAATATGTTTTTGAGATCACCTTCCCGTGGAGAAAACAGTTATTATGAGGGAGTGTCAATGTAAAATTACAATTCAGGATTGCTTTTATGCAAAAACTATGAAAAAGGAGAAATTTGTTTTCAAAGTCTCCAGCCTTCTCTGTACAATTCTATTTGCCCCTTGGTGCTATACACTTAAATGGAAAATAACATTTTATCACAGACAATTTGATACAGTCAATATGAGGTACCGTTAGATGCAAAGAATGACTCCAGATTGAATAAAGCAAGTACAAACTCAGCAGATATCCACATCCTACCTCGAGCTTGTGCCTCATCCCATATCTCGGCTTCTTCCTATTCCATCCTTCTGAGGAGAGACCACAGTGTGAGAATGGTTTCTACTTTTTGCATAATTTTTACAAACCTGCAAATACAAATGTTTATAAAAATACTTAGGGAATACGTGCAAGTGACTATTTTTATTATTTTAGTCAAGAAAAAAAACCCTCACGTTTGAAGATCTTTCACACTGGCTAGACATCGGAGAAGAAATGAATGGCAGCATTTAACTATTGTAATCTCTTTTTTTAAAAAAATAGATGAACTGCCCAAAAGCATTTGTTGTATATATTGGAGGGCTTATATATTTTGTATAACAAAAGTGCTTATAACTTAGCAGAAAAATCAGGAACCCAATAGAGAAGAGAAATCAAGTATGCACACTTAATTTTTTAAAAATAGAGATAAATGAAGCCTTATGGGCAATAAAAATACAACATTCAAAGTCAAGCAAAATTTTAAACATACGATTATTTTAACATCAGATTGTCAGTTATAGAAAAATATTCAATATTCTAGATATATTATTAATTTAAAAATGATATTCATAGGAAAATATGAGCAGTTCCCACTTGAATATGAATAGATTTCAGTTATGGGAGCTCACACAGTTGTGAGTATGCATGTCATAAATACAAATATATCCATCTATCATCTATCTGTCTTCATATTGGTCTGGATGGATATACATTAAACAGTTTAAATCAAGATATTTCTGGGAAGGTGAGTGGTGATGTAAGGT
The DNA here is from genome assembly GCF_029289425.2 of Pan paniscus. Lineage (NCBI taxonomy): Eukaryota > Metazoa > Chordata > Mammalia > Primates > Hominidae > Pan > Pan paniscus. The sequence continues at coordinate 113,433,547 of NC_073252.2, forward strand.
GGTTAAGAAGAACTTCTCCTCAAAGTTTATTAGCAGAGTTGGACACCCGTTTAAATCAAAACTAAGCTTCTGCATGAAATTAATTCTGTCATGAGAGATGGGACCAGCTTGTTCATGGCTTGAACAATGCCCACATTGAAAACAAATTGTGGGCAACAATTTCTAACTCCATATTCAGTGGCACCATGTTAATAGCTCCGTGTTGGGAGACTTTACACCAAAACAATCAGCAAACAAATAAGAGGCCTACAAACCAGTTTTTTTAAATCTTTCTATCTCTGTCTTTGTATCTGTCTTTTAATCTGTAGAGATGATTGTTAAACATTTGTAAGGATACCACTGGATGGGATCATTTAAATTGGCTTGGACACATCAGGATTTACCTTTCAGCAGTGAGTTATATGTGACGAGTACCATTAGTAAACTCAGAATTCTGAGCAATTTCAAATGATGGGTGAATATTAGATAGTAATAGTATCTGATATTATGATATAGAGATCAAGAATGGTGATAATTTCCATGCATTTTGGATCAGGCTGAAACATTTATATTACCATATTCAATTCTAGATAATCATTTTAAGTGTAGCACTGATAAGCTAGGGAATTCTGATGGAGTAAAACGAAGCTGCCATGTCTAGAAAGCATGGCACATAAATGACTATGCAATGTTATGGCAATGCTTAAACTGAAAGAGGCAAGTATCATGGAGGATATCATATCATTCATTGAAGGTCTATTATTTGGAAGAGTGCTCTGACTCCTTCTAGGGTGTGGGGATGGAATGTGCATATACACACTGACATGGAAGCCAAACTCTACTCCTGATAACTCAGGTATGATTAAATGCATAATTTTTATGGACTTGACTGGTTTTAGCTCATTTGAAATATTTTTTGTCTTTGTACCTACATATATAATTTAAAAACCATCATGTCTTATTACATTTTTGTACTCATAAACTCTTTAAATTAAATCAGAAAAAATAAAGTTTAATTTAATCTCATAAATTTTCTTCTTTATAATCCAATTCTCTTCAACTCCTATGCTTTTTGACATTAATAATTCAATATGTAAAATTAATCCTTACATTACTATAAAAACACATTCGTCTTTATACTTTCTTGTGCAACCTAGTTCTATGTAGACTATGACTGAGTATTTTGTATATTAATATCAAATATCATTGAAGATTAAAGGGAGCAAACATATTTTTATGCAGTATTCCTGTGAGAACAGTGAGAGAAACAAAAATGGTTTAATATACTTGTTACCACACACGGGAAACCAATGCCACGTTCAGGACCAGAAGGCTGTTCTTTACCCCTGTTTTTCATTAGCTTTTCCTTGCATTCTTATCATAGCAGGAATAGCAAGTGCTATGTCATTCATCCTTATTCTGTTAGGTGTTGACATCTCACTTTTGTGACAAAGTGAGATAAGTGAAAAGTAGAACCCATGAACATATTGTCACGCTTCTTAATAAAATGACAATATCATATTTTTCACTTATTATTCATATTGTGCCATACAAATTGTTCACATTTTGACTAGGCAAACATAGAGTTCCATTTTTTTGTTTTAATCACAAGTAAAAAGGCTGAATCTAAGTGATTTATGGAGAGGTGGTCAAAGCCTCCATTTCAATTAGGGAGTTTAGCATCTAAATAAGATTTCACTCGCTAATATTCTTCTTTCTCTGCTAGTATATGTAAAGAAGAAAACAACAAAACATACATTTCTTCTCCTTTTCCTTTTAAACCAACCAACAGTATTCAAGTATTTGTTGATCACCAACTTAGGACCAAATTTTGGGTAGAGGACTCAGAATAAAAGAACTATAAGCCATGCTATCTGTTCACAGTGAGCAAATGTGAAAAAATCTACTCTGTATTCCTGGAAATTTTTCCTTTTTCTTTTTGAAGAGGAAAATCTGTGTAGTTAAATAACGAAACACATCTATACTCTAACTCAACAAGTATGTTAAAAAAAAACTGGAGTTAAAAATGAAAAGATCTAGAATCAAGTTAGAGTCTACAAAAGTGTGTGAGGAAACCACCTCACACAAAATTCACATCTGTACTTTCAGAATGAAGAATATAGCTATCTTTCTAATAAAGTTTGAACATCAAATAAGATACATACAATGCTAGCTTAAAAACACATATATGTGATATATAAAGTCCTGTCATGTATGTATTTTCCAAACACATATAGACTATTTACCATGTTCTAAATATAATGTAGTATGTGAACTTTGGTTCAATTAATAATTATTGAAGGTTTCCCAAGTACTAAGGCACCGTACCAACTCATTATCCTGTAATTTAACCCTCTGATTCTCTGAACAAGCATTGGAGCACATATTCTCTTATTATAGACAAGGAAACTGTAGATCAGAGATGTAAAATTATTTGTCAAAAGCTAGTAATAGCTGAAACTAAATAATGTTAGCAGATTATCAATCCAGTACACTTTGTGTACACGCACTGCCCAAGTATTTGCTCACATACATAAGAGCAAATATAAAACACAACTTTTACTTTAAAAGAGCTTGAGTTCTACTTAAAGAGGAAATTTATTAAAAAAAGAAAAATTTAAAACAAGAATCCAAGGCATTTTGCCATCTTTTTTTTCTGAAGAAGAAATAAAAGATGTAGAAGTTCTAAGGAAAAAGAGATTTCTGGGGGCTGAAGAGGTCAGAGAAAACAGTAAAAGCTGCGATCCAAAAGCTTAATAGTATTTTTAATAGCAAGATGGGGGCTAAGGAAAAACAGCTGAAGCAGAGGTAATGGTGAAAATATGGATTCCTAAGGACCGTGAGAGGAGGAAATTGTTAATAGATACGTTAGTGTAAAATATAATTACTCTTTCACATGCTTCATCAAGTATAACAATGGAAAAGAGATCACAAAAGTGCACTTTAAAACTACTTTCAAGTAGAAAAACTCCAGTTACAATGAATTTCCAAAGTATATACTTCATAAAATTGGAATAAAAGAAAAATATTAGGTTGGTTGAAAAGTAATTGTGGTTTTGCCATTGAAAGTGATGGCAACAACCTTACAGTCATTCACTTTTCCTATTTGCTTTTACATGTGATACATACACACATTTAAATATTTCAAGAGAAATTTTCTTAATAAATTCAGGATTATAATTAAAGAAAACATTTGTCGTTGCCACTGCTTAATTTTCTCACTTCCAATCAGCAAGTTTGAACATTTATTCTATTCCAACGATCCTCCAAATATAGGACTGCCATTCAATAATGCTATGGGCCATGCAGACTGACATGCTGTATGTAACAGCTAAATACATATCTTACGTTGTATTCATTATTACAAGTCAATAACGGGAAACAACAGAGGACATAGTCATTGAGGGAAGGGTTAAAAATAATTGATTTTTATCATTATTTAAATTCTAAGCATACATTGAGATTAATAATTAGGTCAATTTCAGAATATTTACTTGTCAAATTTTCTTGAAACCTTCAATCTTAATTTCTCTCTATTTTTTTTGGTCGGGAATTTGCAGCTTTAAAAATCAGAAACCCATCACTTCCTATGAATTAGGATTCATATAGATGTTTAACAGTTACACTAAAGCCTTGTTTACTCATCTGTGCAATGTGTTGAATAATATTCAACTTGTATCTCACACATTATCCTCAGGCACTGCTAATTCATGCTAATAATATGCTTCGAGATTCAAAGGTAAAAGGTGTTATGTAGAGATACATAAAAATCCTAATTTGAAAATTTTAGTTTTCTATATTCTTAACTAAACAAAAAATAACAATAAAAAATAACATAGACAAGTTTACAAGGAAAGTGTTGCCAGTCCAAATGGCCTGGATTTCTGGCCAATATATCAAAGTACTTTGATCTATATAGATAGATATATATAGAGAGATGTATATGTATATATAACATAGCATATGCAATTATATTTATGTAATATAAAATAAAATTTATTTAAGATAAAGTGAGTGAATAGTGAATGTGAAATTGAGAATATTTATATTTTTATTCACTCTGCTTTTTCTTTACTTTCATATTTCTTTTTTAAGAATTAGAGGTTCTATTCTTAGTAAAACACTGAAAAGATGCTTATCCCAAGTTTCAGAAAATGCAATCCTGTAGAGAGTTTAATGTGAATATAAAAATAGCATTAAAACGATTTTCATCATAAATGAATAAAGATGTGAGTCTTGAAATCTAGCTGTTAAAAAGACTTTGTGTGACAAATAATTCAATTATGTATATACGTTTTAAAAATGTGATTCTTAAAATAAAATTAAGATCTATTTTAGTTTTGTTAGGCTACTCTGACCACTGAAACGATACTATTTAAAATATTACTACTAGTTCTGAGACAGGGTAATATATAAGAATACATGTAGAAAAGTGATCATATTTGAAGCAAAACAAAAATGATGCTCATATTTTGAAATTTAATTTCTAAATACAGTGGTATGTTCAATTTCATATAAAGGACCAAATAATAGATGATAGAGTGATTTAAGTCATCCTTAAATGCATGAATATTTATGACCTATTCACTGTCAAACATTGCTGTTTGTGTGTACTCGAGGATTTCAATCTTCATATGAAAAAATAGTATAACTTTTATCATATTATTTTTGTTTTATTCTGCTATTTTTCATTATTATTTAGATGTAATATGTATGTCCTATATTAGCATAATAATACAAGTACATAACTTATAAATAAATAAACATTCATTGAGATACAAGAAGTTAATTTTTTTGCTGGTAAAGTAATAAAGTTAAGAGATTCTTACTCTAGAAAATCTCTTACACACCACTCAGGACACAGCAAATTTAAGGGAATTCTAAAAATTTTTTTGTTGTATAGGAGTTAAACCAAATTTAATAAAAGTGATAGATGCACTACTTACCCCTATAGAGAAAAAAGAAGAGATACACATTTCATTAATTTTAATTTTAAAAATGGAATAAAAAATGTCTTAATATAGATATATGCAGAAATATCCTAGTAGCCAGGACAAAGTTAATTAAAAATATGATAGATTTCTCTGATTATGTTTCTTTCTTTTTCTAAAATAAAAGTTTGAAAAAAAAAAATTTAAATTAAAAAAATTAAAATTAGACCAATCTCAACTTTTATAAATGACTTACTTATGATAATACTAGGCCTAATGATAAAAGAAAAGGCAAGATAGTGTTTAAGATTCCTTTATACATTTTAAAACCTTTATTAATTTTAAAATTATGAGAAAAATGTTCTTATTCTTTATCTGTTTTGTCTTAGTCCTCTTGATAAATTTTAAAATTCATTTTCCTGTGTCTATGTTTTTTTGAGGCAGAGCAGTATAGTTCTTTTTTTTAACTTTTATTTAAGTTCAGGGGTAGAAGTCAAGGTTTGTTACATAGGTAAACTTGTGTCATGGTGTTTCTCATACAGATTATTTGCTTACCCATCTATTAAGCCTAGTACCCATTAGTTATTTTTCCTGATCCTCATCCTCCTCCCACCTTCCACTCTCTGATAGGCCCAAGTGTCTGCCATTCCCCTCTAAGTGTGCATGTGTTCTCATCATTTAGCTCTCACTTATAAGTGAGAACACGCAGTAGTTGGTTTTCTGTTCCTGTGTTAGTTTGCTGAGGATGACGGATTCCAGCTCCATCCATGTCCCTGCATTTGTAAATTGATTTGCCAAGATGCTCACACTTGAAAAAAAGAACTACTTTCTAGCATGTAAACTAGAAAATAGTTCAGTTTGAGTCCTGAAAAAAGTCATAAACAGGTTTGCTAGGGTTAAATTAAATCTTTCCTGACTCATTTCCTGGTCAGATTCATTATATTTAGCTTAGTATATCTTCTGTAAATGTTACTATTTTCTTTTTTTGTATACATTTTGTGAACTGTTATTTATTAGGTAGATATTTTAAGCAAATGCCTCATATTAAGCACTAGGATTAGCCACCCTGTTTTACTGTTGGGAAAATGGCTCTGTAATCACAAAAAAATACTGCTGACATAGTCATTGGTATGGTCTTTATTACCTGAAAATATTTAAAGGATAGACTGTCTAGAAAAGACTGGAAATTTTTGGATATATTTTATTTCATAAATATATTACATTTGGGGTAAATAAAAGACTACTCAAACTAAATTTACTTTTTCTGAAATAGAATAAAATTGCAGAAATTATTGTAGAGATAAAGCATGATTTTATATTTTAGGATGCACTTTCCGTTGAAATATGTACATTTATTCATTGACCTAACCATGACTTGAGGGCAGGAGCCTGCCAGTGGACAGTGAAAAGTAAAGTTCTATAATTGTCACTGGGATTGCATTTCTTCTTCTCCTCCTTTTAAGGAAAAAAAAATTTAAAAAGTTTTGTAAAAAACCTAACAAATACCATTTCCGGATGATTTACATTCTGTAAAAATAGTGACAATTCAGTATTAAAACAGATTATGATCATGATGATAAATACATTTTATACATTATTCTATTTTTTCCCCATGCGATAAGTATCAGAATACAAATTAACTAGCTTTTTAAAGAGCTATAAAACTTGTGTGGCATTAAATAGAGAGTTTAATATCAGGGTTAGATTACTGCTCAGAGTTCACATTTTAGCCTAATTTTAGATAAGAAACTAGAATTGCCCTCCCTGCGGTATGTTCAACAGGGTTACAGTAATCACTTACACTTCTAAGATACCCTGAAAGAAACTGTCTTAAAGATGAGTCTGCAATACATCGTATAAATAGGTAGATCTTGGCTCCTAGAGTTAGCATTTACCATTTTCAGTATTGTGACAGAGTCAATGTTTTGCTGCTTAGTTCTAGCCTATCATGCTTCCTTGGCCAACTTAGCAACAACCCTTTTGAACAACAACAATCTTATTTATAGGTCTCACTTTGGTTCTTTTGAAAAACCTATTAATATAGATCCTTCCAATATATCCAAATACTACTCTCTTTTCCTGAGTTCAGCAAAGTTTCTAGTTTTTTATTGTGCCATTTTTCATTAGTTTCTAGTTTTCGTTGATTGTGCCAGTTCAGTTTCATACTCAGAAACAAGAAGTACACCACCTATCCATTAGTTTAATAAAGAATTCTTTCAGCACCTATTCTGTACATTACATTGCACAAGACCAAAGGAAATATAGAATATCCTAGTAACAGATAACCTCACTGGCAACCATTTAAAAAATCTAGTTAACAATTAAGACATTACATGAATAAACAATTTGTAATCTAAATATGATAATATGTATGTCAAGTATCTGATCACAAATGTAATCTATATATATAAAAAATTCAAATATTTAAATAGCTGAAGGAGCTGTAAACAATATCCCATGAAAAGTTTCAACATCACTTATCCTATTTATTTTATAATTTTAGATATTCAATAAATGTTTATTAATTAGAATTTAATCCCCATCCCTGCTGCCTTAATTGTCTAGGGATTGCAGAGTACCCTATTTTCTTCCATTATGTTTCAGTAATACAGGGCAAATTACATATGCCTGGCAATTGAATATGCTGAAAACAGCTTTACTAATCAGATATGGCCACAGTCCAAACACATTCACTTGACATTTACCCTGCAGGTCTATAACTTTCAGCTTCCCCAGGTGAGTGACATTCAGGATGTAATTGGTCATTGAATTTTCTGAGCTCGTATTATTGTAAAATGTGGCTATATGAAAAGAATAACACAGAAATAAATCTATTTTGCAAGTTCCATTTTAAATGGTATTAGATGAATATATAAATAAAAATGTATTCGCAGGGCAACCTAGCCTTTCCATTTCTATACTTAAATCTGCAAATGAGGACTGTTTGAAACTCTGTAGTATCCTTCTTCCCATTAGAAATGTGCCCAAAGGCTTCCAAGTAATAGGAACATCCAATATACCTAATAAATAATAGATGTTCCTATTGACTATGGTTAATATAGACTTAGTTCTCCTTCAGGATATGGAAAAACATTCAATTATTAATTTTTAAATGACACTCAAGAAATAAACTGTTTTAGGTTTAATCAGTAACTCTTAAAAGACCTATTGTTAAAAGATTGTATTATTTTCTAATATGTTTTTCTATACATGTTTCAAATAACTTGTGATACCCTCTACATTTGGGATCTCCCAAAGGCTAGTAGTATCTATCTCAGAGACTACATCTTCCATGTCTCTTGAAATGATTTCATCCTGTAAATTTTGGATTTTAGATATTGTAAGCATTTCGGTGTAATATGTATATTTTTATATTGGGCATCTTCGCATTTTATATTGTCTGAAAATTGAATTCCTTACTTCTTTAGAGATTTTAATATTAATAAAGTTTCCAATTTGCTCCTCTTTGTGATTCCAGTTTGAGTTGTAAGGTATCCTATATTTTAGATATTTTTGTATATTTACAAGTAAGAAGTCATTCATATTATGCTTAAATGGGGCTGGAAAATCATTTATTTTGTAATTACCATACATTTAAAAGATGCTGTTAAAGGCCTTATGAAATCACAACAAATGCCACGCAATTCCCAGACTTAAGAACCTTCAGTGCATTTCCATTGCACACCCAATGCATTCGTTGTGATTTTCAATATCTTCTCTGCATTTTGTTTGCTCTGGGCTCTTTATTATTAGCTTTTTGCACCTTACCCCAGAAAAAAACAGCAAAGATTCTTGTTTTTCACACTGACCTACTTTTTAGCCCTTCCTCCATTCTCCACATGCCAAAACACATTTCAGTTCTATTTCATAATAAAATTTTGCCCCTCACTCTGTTCCAGGCACTGTTCTATATTCTTTATTTGTAAGTCATTTATGTCCTCAGATAAATTGATGAAATAGTGATTATTCCCACCTTCATTTCATGGATGAAGAAACTGAGGCGCAGTGAGGTTAAGTAATGGCTGGCGGTCATCCAACTAGTTTGTGGCAGAACTAATATTTGAATTCAAACAATAATCTTCTATGATCTATACTCTTAGCTACTATACCACTTGTAACTACCAGCTCTGAGGAATAGTCATCTTACAAAGTATCCTAAACCCTGTAGACAAAAGTGACTTTACACTAGATTGTTTGTATCCTTTGGGTTTCTATGTTTGCTTTTATTATAATTGAAATTATGTTGTAATAATTAGCTTATGGGAAATAAACTAGTGAAATATTATTCATATATTTCATAACCAGGTATTAAAGCAACAATGAAAATTTGAAAGTCCCCCTTAGGACTCTTCCCACCCCTTGCTCACCCACAAATATTCACTCTTTTAGCAAGTATTTTTTTTCTAAATAAGAAAACCATAGAAGCTCCTTAAATAAAAGAAGATATAGAATAAAAACAGGTGAAAGAGTGCTTAGAAAGCATTATTCAGTAAGAACTTTCAAAACTGTATAGTTTTGTCTTTTTTTAATGAGAAAGTTAATTATAGAAAAGTCACAAAATGAGGACTGAAATACTCTTTTGATGTTGATCAATATTACAGTTTTGGCCATATTCACATGTAAATGTCTTCTTTGTTCATTTATCCAGTACCTTTTCTTATATTTTGTACATCTTAGGTACAAAAGGTTTAGCATCTATTTACCAAATTCTTTCTGAATTCTGGGAAATAGGATAAAGTACTTCTCCCTATTTACCCTAAATTCACTGAATGCTTATTTTTCTTTCTTCAAACTTGCATTTTTTTAAACCAAAGCTGACTAGTAGACATTTAGATACCAGAATGTTTGCTGATTGTAGACAGAAGATTTTTTAAAAGCAACAATATGTTATTGATTATCTGGTTCAGTTAGGGCTGAGAACAATAAAAATTCAGAAAGTATTAAAGAATGGAATTTGGAAGCATGTGGCACACAGTAGTAAAACAACTAATTAAACAGTAACTCATGGTCACCTAGAATTGAAGGGCACAATTCAAGACTGAAAATCAAGTGGCCATTGATTAAAACCAATAAAAAATCCTTCATTTAAAAAATAAAAAAAGGCACAACTGTTTGAAGAAGATGAGGAAATAAGAATTGGAGGCAGATTGGATATCTCGAATAATTACAGAGAACCAGAAAAAAAGACATGGACAAACCAAAACATCTACAATTTACTGTCAAGGTGCAGAATGAACCCCAGGAACTTTCTGTAACTCTGATGAAAGAGTTTCTTAATTCATGAAACCGTAAAGTCAAGGTAACCAAAATCTACATGCAAAATCTGAATTGGTTGCTTGCCAAGTTGCAATGTTACTAGGATTTTCAGTTTCACAAAATTTAAAAATAAAATTGAGGGTATTTAAGAATATATATAGAGAAGCTAAGAATTGAAATGAGACTCCTGGTAACTCATCTCCCAATCCGCAGAGGGGATTGCCACCTGAACCGCTGGTTATTATTCAGGAATGATTTCTTGCATTAGGTGCAGATTGTGCAATTACTTAATGTAAGTGAACTACGTGTGAGGGAAATCTAATTCTCCTTCCAGAAATCACTCTTTCTAACCTTTCTCTCCACCACTGCTCATTGCTTCTATACATACAACTAGAATCAGGACCTCTATATTCTGTTGGCAAATTAAAGTTAACAGAAAAAGTAGAAGGTTGACCTCACAAAAGTATTTCAAGACTTTTCTCTTTTATATAAGCAAATTTTAAGATAATATATGTGGGAGTGGAGTTTGGAAGTATAGACAAAGAGCAAAGAAGATAATTGTAGATGAAGGTAAATTTATAGAAATGGTTGAATTTACCTGTCATTCTATATTTAAATGTACTAGCACATTATTATTATCATGGGAAAAATACTGACAGCTATAGCTCATATTTGTTGAATATTTCTACAAGGCACTTTTTAAAATTTGTGTTCTAAAATTAGTGTTTTTACATATAGTAAAATTCACTTTTTGTGTATAGGTCATTGAACTACAACTCATGCATACAATCATGTAACCACCCCACAATCAACATATAGATCAGTTTGAACATTCACCCCTCAAATCCCTCATAATCCCCTTTGGTAATCAGTCCATCCTCTAACTTCTGGCCCATGGCAGCCACCCATCAATTGTATGATTTTGCCTTTTCTGGAATGCCACATAGGTGAAATCATGGAATAACGGGCCTTTTTAGTCTGGCTTCTTTCACTTAGCATAATCAATTATGCTTTTGCATCTACAAATATTTATTTTCCTTTTATTCCCTATAAGATCCTATTCTATGAATTATCAGATTGAAAAAAAAATCACCAGTTGAAAGATATTTGAATTTGTTCCATTTTTTAGAAATTATTTAATAAGAATAAAACTACTAAGAACAGTTGCATACAGGTTTTATGAACATAATTTTTATTTCTCTCAGTTAAACATTTAGGAGTAGGATTTCTTTTTTTTTATTATACTTTTAAGTTTCAGGGTACATGTGCACAACGTGTAGGTTAGTTACATATGTATACATGTGCCATGTTGGTGTGCTGCACGCATTAACTCATCATTTAACATTAGGTATATCTCCTAATGCTCTCCCTCCCCCCTCCTCCCACCCCACAACAGGCCCCGGTGTGTGATGTTCCCCTTCATGTGTCCATGTGTTCTCATTGTTCAATTCCTACCTATGAGTAAGAACACGTGGTGTTTGGTTTTTTGTCCTTGCGATAGTTTGCTGAGAATGATGGTTTCTAGCTTCATCCATGTCCCTACAAAGGACATGAACTCATCCTTTTTTATGGCTGCATAGTATTCCATGGTGTATATGTGCCACATTTTCTTGATCCAGTCTATCACTGTTGGACATTTGGTTTGGTTCCAGTCTTTGCTATTGTGAATAGTGCCACAATAAACATATGTGTGCATGTGTCTTCATAGCAGCATGATTTATAATCCTTTGGGTATATACCCAGTAATGGGATGGCTGGGTCAAATGGTATTTCTAGTTCTAGATCCCTGAGGAATCGCCACACTGACTTCCACAATGGTTGAACTAGTTTACAATCCCACCAACAGTGTAAAATTGTTCCTATTTCTCCACATCCTCTCCAGCACCTGTTGTTTCCTGACTTTTTAATGATTGCCATTCTAACTGGTGTGAGATGGTATCTCATTGTGGTTTTGATGTGCATTTCTCTGATGACCAGTGATGATGAGCATTTTATCTTGTGTCTTTTTGACTGCATAAATGTCTTCTTTTGAGAAGAGTCTGTTCATATCCTTCACCCACTTTTTGATGGGGTTGTTTGCTTTTTCTTGTAAATTTGTTTGAGTTCATTGTAGATTCTGGATATTAGCCCTCTGTCAGATGAGTAGATTGCAAAAATTTTCTCCCATTCTGTAGGTTGCCTGTTCACTCTGATGGTAGTTTCTTTTGCTGTGCAGAAGCTCTTGAGTTTAATTAGATTCCATTTGTCCATTTTGGCTTTTGTTGCCATTGCTTTTGGTGTTTTAGACATGAAGTCCTTGCCCATGTATATGTCCTGAATGGTATTGCCTAGGTTTTCTTCTAGGGTTTGCAGATGACATGATTGTATATCTAGAAAACCCCATCGTCTCAGCCCAAAATCTCCTTAAGCTGATAGACAACTTCAGCAAAGTCTCAGGATACAAAATCAATGTGCAAAAATCACAGGCATTCTTATACACCAATAACAGACAAACAGCCAAATCATGGGTGAACTCCCATTCACAATTGCTTCAAAGAGAATAAAATACCTAGGAATCCAACTTATGAGGGACGTGAAGGCCCTCTTCAAGGAGAACTACAAACCACTGCTCAATGAAATAAAAGAGGATACAAACAAATGGAAGAACATTCCATGCTCATGGGTAGGAAGAATCAATATTGTGAAAATAGCCATACTTCCCAAGGTAATTTATAGATTCAATGCCATCCCCATCAAGCTACCAATGACTTTCTCCACAGAATTGGAAAAAACTACTTTAAAGTTCATATGGAACCAAAAAAGAGTCCACATGGCCAAGTCAATCCTAAGCCAAAAGAACAAAGCTGGAGGCATCATGCTACCTGACTTCAAACTATACTACAAGGCTACAGTAACCAAAACAGCATGGTACTGGTACCAAAACAGAGATATAGACCAATGGAACAGAACAGAGCCCTCAGAAATAATGCCGCATATCTACAACCATCTGATCTTTGACAAACCTGAGAAAAACAAGCAATAGGGAAACGATTCCCTATTCAATAAATGGTTCTGGGAAAACTGGCTAGCCATATGTAGAAAGCTGAAACTGGATCCCTTCCTTACACCTTATACAAAAATTAATTCAAGATGGATTAAAGACTTAAATGTTAGACCTGAAACCAGGAGTAGGATTTCTAAGTCATATAGTAAATATATGCATAACTTATATTTACTTATAAAGTTTCATAACTTTATAGCTAAGAAACTGTAGAACTCTTTTCCATTTAATGTTAATTGTTGAAATAATTTGATGTAGGTATACCATTTTATTAGCACTTTTCCCCTCATTTTTTATTTATCTGCTCCACTTCCGTATCGTATATAGATTATTTAAATATATTTAAATATTTCTAGTACCCATTTTAATTGATCTACTCGATTCAGACCATACCCTTTGTATTTTTTGTGATCATTATATTTAAACTTCCACTGTCTACCCAAAATGTATATTTATCCCTGCAAATAAAATATATAAACATTAAAACTGTATAAGTCCCTTTTGCCTCTCCACATAATATTACAGTTGCCATATGCATTACATCTACATATACTGATAATTCTCCAAGACAATTTTATAATTGTTGCTTTTTACAATAATATAAATTTTAAAAAATAAGAGGAAAAAGATAATATATTGTATTTACCCAGATATTTGCCATTTCTGTTGCTGTTTGTTCCTGTAGTTCCAACTTCTCTCTGATCATTCCCCTTTGGCCTAAAGAAGTTATCGGATAAGTATTTTTTTCAGAACAGTTCAGCTGTTGAGAAATTATCCAAGATTTCATATTTGAGAAAATACCCACTTCATAGCTAAAGGTAAAGAATGTTTGGTTGCTGTTTCTTTTCTTCCAACTAGTGAATTACTTCATTGTTTCTGATAGAAAACTGCAGTTATTCTAATAATTGTTCTTGTGTATGTACTGTGTCATTTGTTTTCTTGCTGCTTTTATTATTTTTAATCTTTGACTTTTTAGTGGTTTGTTTATGGTGTGTTTGGGTGTAGTTTTACTTGAGTTTATTCTGTTTGAGGTTGTCTGAGCTTCTTAAATATGTATTTTATTTATGTTTTAGAATTTAAGAAATTTTGATCCATTACTTCTTCAAATATTTTTCTGCACCAATTTCCTTCTTCTCTCCTCCAGGAAATCAAATAATAAAAATATTATTTTTTTTATATTGTCCTACAGTTTATTTCTGATAATCTGTTTTTATTTTTTGTTTTTCCAACATTTTCTGTCTTTTCTTGAGATTAGATAATTTATATTCATCTATTTTCAAGTATACTGATGCTTTTCTCTGCCATCTCCATTCTGTTATTGAGCCTAGCCAGTGAATGCATTGTTATGGATATTATATTTTTTAGTTTAACAATTTTCATTATGGTTTTTCATTTTTTTAGTAGTTAACTCTGCTGGGAACTCGTATCTTCCCATCCATTTCAAGAATATTTACATTTATCTCATGTTGAATGGTTACAATAGGCACTTTGAAGTCTTTGTGCAGGTTTGACATTTGTTTATTGCATTTTCCTTTGAGAATTGTCAAGAGCTGAGCTGGAGAGAACTGAGCTCCCAGGTATTTAGGTGGTCAGTTAAAGCAACAAGCCAAAATGAAAGTAACAGTAAAGCTTTTAGTCACTCACTGATATAGCAAAAGCAGGAGGCTGAACAGGAAAAAGCACTAGGACCTCCAGTTTTCTTTCTTTCTTTTTTTTTTTTTTTTTTTTGAGATGGAGTCTTGCTCTGTCGCCCAGGCTGGAGTGCAGTGGCGTGATCTCGGCACTCTGCAATCTCTGCCTCTCGGGTTCAAGCAATTCTCCTGCCTCAACCTCCTGAGTAGCTGGGATAACAGGCACACGCCTCCTATTTTCAGTAGGGACAGGGTTTCACCATGTTGGTCAGGATGGTCTCGACCTTGTGATTCACCCACCTCGGCCTCCCAGAATCCAGTTTTTTATTTTTCCCCACAGAATGGTATTGAGTAAGGGTCAGGTCTATCAGCATAAAAGTGGGGATTATCTCACTGCTGAGGGAGAGGCCCCTGATGGAAGGCACCTGAGTTAGACTGCAACTCCTTTCAGGGACTGAAGTCCACCCATTGTGCACCAAGTTATTTATGGGAGAGCAGTTTTCCCCCATAAGGCCATCTAGGTAAAGATTTTGTAATTGCCTGGATCTGGGCCTGAAAGATCAGACATAGGATTCTGGCCTGGAGCCAAACTTGTCAAGCATTTGTCTTATTTTTCTATGTGTGTGTGTGTTTTTTTTTTTAATGTTGAGTAATTTTGATTTTTATCTGGGACATAGTTAATACTATGTTGCAAACCTCGGATGCTATTATAATCTAAAGGCTGCAAGCCTCTGAAACTATTATAATTGCCCAACGGCTGTTAATCTTTTGTTTTGTGTTTGTTTTGCAGGGTTTTCAGGTACAAAACATTTATTTCATTACATAAGTGTTAGTGGAGAGTAGTGCCCTAGAGCTTATTTGCTTTAATGGTTGACTCAAACCCTTATTCAACAATGACAAAATAGTCATGAAACTGAAGTTTCAGATATTACTTGGTATAATATAGTGGAATAAATACAATATATAAGAAAATATGGGCTTGGGAATAAATTTAATATGTATGGTCTTTTTGCCAGAACTTCCAATTTATTTGAGTATGTCTGTTCATCAGTAAAAAGGAGTTCCAGCTCAGATGGTTCTCTAGTGAATTCTAAATTTAAGGAAGATATTATACCGATTCTTTATAATCACTTCCATAAGACAGAAGCAGAAGGAATACTTCCCAACACAATTTAATAGGACAGCATTATCTTAACACTGAAACCACACAAAATGGTTGTAAGAAGAGAAAACTACAGACCAATATCTGTCATGAAAGTAAATACAAAATTTTCAACAAAATAACAAACCAAATCCCAACATGTATAAAAATAATTATTCAACATAACCAAAAGGAATTTATTACAGGTATGCAAGGTGGGTTCAACATTCAAAAATAAATTAATGAAATTCATTACATCAACTGGCTAAAAGAAGAAAAACCACATGATTGTATTAATAGATGAAGATAAAGTATTTTATAATATCAAAAATCCATTCATAATAAAACAATACCAGCCATATACAACCGACTCACAGCTAGTATCATATGGAATGGGGAAAACCATTCCAAGGAGTGTCCCCTGATTTCCCCTTGCTGAGAAGACCTGGCTTAAGAAAATTATCTGCATTTAATTATCAGCTACTACCTTTTCGTTGGTTAGATGATCACAGACTTTGAAAAAGCAACATCTAGTAACTGGCGTCACGATTGGGAAACAGTCACTTGTGTAACACAAAAGTATAGGTGCTCTACAAATTACCATTACAATGTCTAATTATTGAACAGATTCTTGGAAATTAGCCAGACAAATGACAGATTATTAATTCAGTCACCTTTCCTGTTTTCTGCCATGTTTGTTCATTCACATACCCAATGTTAGTATTATTTAAGGGTTTTAATGTATCATGCACCATTTTAAGCACAGGAGATACAGAAAACAAATCAGGCAAAATATTGGGCTTACAATTTAGCTAATTAAATAGATAATACAAAGAATAGACAATATTATTCCAGACAACGGTATGTGCTACATCAGAGTAAGAGGATACTGACTAAAGGAAGATAGGTGATGTTTTAGATTAAGCAGAAGGGAGAACTCTGAGCAGAGTCTGCATACTTTGCAAATTTAATGTCAGGATAGAAGCCATACAGTACCTCAAAAACATGTTATTCTCTTCATATGATGTGACCACTTTTTCTTTAGTAGAAATTAGTCATGATATCAATACAGCAGTATAATTCAGGGGAACAGCATGTTCCCTACAGCAGTTGATTACAATGAAATCTTTTCTGTTCTGGAGTGGCCAGTGATATTTCTCATGAAAATACATATTTCATCTGAATTTGTTTTTGCTTGTCATGCTTACTTTTTTCTGAAGAATTATTGAAGGGCTCTTTGGACTTATTAAATGCCTTTAATTATGAAATAATATTCCACCCACACTGCTTCACATTCAAGAACTTATTTCAGAGTAAATAAAGTTATTTTTCAAGAGATTTTCTGATGTTATTATACACATATCCTCTCACCCAAAAGTACCATCCTTAAAAAAATAGGAGTTGACTAAGGATTCCAACTATGCTCAGATTAGTGACCCATACATGAAGCATTTTTTCTAAAGGCAAAATACACATATCTTGTCTCTAAGATGTTAAAGTGGGATAGATCATTTGATTACTATAATTAATAATTCATTTGCAAGAGCAACATGAGTTTTTATGTTTACTGGAGGACAAAAAGAAAGAGGATTACTACTACACAAAGTGGGAAGGAAAGAGTGAGGATGAGAACCTAGAGTGTTTCTTTTATTAACAAACACACTGTGCTAGTGTTAAGGAAATTTTAACTACATATGTTGGGCCATTGTGTACTCTCGGTATAGTTTAAGGCCACAGGCATACCTCTAAGGGCAAGTCCCCCACAGCTGGGAGCCCATAGAAACAAAAAGGTAATGGATAACAGAGAAGAGAAAACATGTCAGTCATGCCCAATTACCACTTATAGAAGTGAAGTGGCAACTGTATCTCATACTAGCATCTCTTCACTGTTGTATTATATATAGTCACACCTGTATCATAGAGATAGATGTAACACATGTATAGATCGGTGTAATTATAAATATATTCTATATCTGTCTATATTTTATAATACATGCTATATGTTTAATATATTTATATTTTATATATAAATAAATATATTTATATTTTATATGTAAATAAATATATTTATATTTTATATGTAAATAAATATATTTATATTTTATATGTAAATAAATATATTTCTATTTTATATGTAAATAAATATATTTATATTTTATATATAAATATATATATTTATATTATATACAAATAAATATATTTATATTATATATATTTATATTATATATAAATAAATATATTTATATTATATATAAATATATATATTAAATATAAATATATATATATTTATATTCTATAAATATATATATTTATATTCTATAAATATATATATTTATATTTCATAAATAAATATATATATTTATATTTTATAAATAAATATATATATTTATATTTTATAAATAAATATATATATTTATATTTTATAAATAAATATATATATTTATATTTTATAAATAAATAAATATTTATATTTTATATATAAATATATATTTATATTTTATAAATAAATATATATATTTATATTTTATATATAAATATATATTTATATTTTATAAATAAATATATATTTATATTTTATAAATAAATATATATATTTATATTTTATATATAAATATATATTTATATTTTAAATATAAATATATATTTATATTTTATATATAAATATATATATTTATATTTTATATATAAATATATATATTTATATTTTATATATAAATATATATATTTATATTTTATATATAAATATATATATTTATATTTTATATATAAATATATATATTTATATTTTATATATAAATATATATATTTATATTTTATATATAAATATATATATTTATATTTTATATATTATATATAAATATATATATTTATATTTTATATATAAATATATATATTTATATTTTATATATATATATTTTATATATATATTTATATTATATATATATTTATATTTTATATATAAATATATATTTATATATGTGTGTGTATGTATATATATCTTTATGTATGTTCTTTATCTTTATCTGTGTTCAGATTTTTTTTCTTTCCTTTGCTTTCTTTTTGAATATAGTAAATGAGAGAAAGAATGGCCATTACCCAGAGATCTGGAGCTTGGAGATGGATGTGGAATTAATGGGCCTTGAGGTGTACTTCGTATTGATGGAGGATAATTGAATTGTTACTGGAAGCATAGTCAAGGGTAGTGAAACTATATGAAGAAAGGTCTGTATTGATATTGTGAAGCCAAAGTTTGGATTACTCAGGACATTTTTTTTCTTTTTGGCTTCCTAACATATAAGCCATTTTTGGAGAGATGGGAGAATTCTTACCATGTAAATGAATAGAGTTTACCTCCAATTGGAGAAACCACAAAGACTAGATATTCACTTCCCTAGTCACCCATTTTAACTAGGACACCCATAAATTACTTAGCCTCAGAGGCCCTTGCCTGTGACTTGTCTTCAGGATTTATGACTCAAAAAAAGCAAAAACCATGTAAAATGCACTTAGAGCTAAAAATTGTCATTAGTGAAAGTAGTGAAATCTAGTTTTCATGGGAAACAGTAGCATTCAATGTCCAATTCAGTATCCATGGTGCAAGGCACCTGGTGTTGAGGTCTAGCAGCTGGTATCTTTGCTCAACTAGTTTGGTGGGTGATATGGGCAATATCTCTGGCTGACTAGCTTTCTTTTTCTCCAGCCAACTTTCTGAGCCTGTTTCTCTTCATCCTGGAGATTCAGTGAACTGTCCAAATTAAGATCAATAAGTTATTTATTGCTTAATTAAATAAGAAGTTATATTGCTTACAAATAAGCATCAAACATGACTAGTACATAAGTTGACTTTTGTTATATTTTAATCGTTGCATATGGTATATTTTATCTGAGTCATAAATACATGTTGCCCATATCATGACACTGTATTGTTTCCTTTTAATTTTAATCAATTTTTTTTCTTCTTATTTGTATGGTTTTGTCATTTGTCTATACAGTCTGTAATTCCTTCTCAGGTCTTTTATATTATACATTTTATTTGTCATAATATTTTTATTCTATTGCTGCCAGATGGTATTAACAGTGCTATTGAGATTTTGGATATTGAGGAAATGGACTTAACCATTTCTATGTTATTTAATCCACTAAAGGTTACTTGTGATGTTCTAATATTAGTTTCAGAAGCCAAGTAAAGTGAATTGAATTATTCTGGTATCATTAGATGTTTAACTTTTTGTACATTCCTCTGCTGTGTAATGTGTTTTTCCATTTCCTCCTCCTCAGTTTTTTGGTATCAGAATTTGGTGTATAAAAAAGCACAATTACCAGCACACAACGCCTGGTATTTAAGGAATCTTATTAACATAATATGGACTAAATTTACTTTTAGAGATTATGACTTCCAGAATTCAAAAACACATTTCCCTGTTATTATGTTCTATGGGAATTATAAAATCACCCAGTTATAGCAAATGATATAAACGGGTAGAGAGTTTAGAAATTGGGAGGAATACTTAGTTAACCTCACAGAGCAATCCACTTGCTAAGGCCTATAACATGGAAATATGGAAAGAGAAGCTGGGGAGATTCAATATTCCTTGATTTTAGTTTCACAAAGCAAATAGAACAATGTTGGGTGCTAGTAGGGTTTCGTTATCCTAGCTCTATTGGTCTTATCATTAGTACTAATTTTACCCGCATTCTACTTCTGTTAAATCATTCTTAAAAATAGAAACAATATTGTGACTTTTCTCTAAATAACTGCTTCTCATGGATATGAGAGCATTTAATAGAATAAATTTGGCAATAGTGACTTGAATTATATGTCAGATAAACTGAATATTCCCTGAACAAATAAAAATATGTTATTGCAGGGCGCCGTGGCTCACGCCTGTAATCCCAACACTTGGAGAGGCTGAGGCGAGTGGATCACGAGGTCAGGAGATCCAGACCATCCTGGCTAACATGGTGAAACCCCGTCTCTACTAAAAATACAAAAAATTAGCCAGGTGTGGTGGTGGGCACCTGTAGTCCCAGCTACTCGGGAGGCTGAGGCAGGAGAATGACGTGAACTCGGGAGGCGGAGCTTGCAGTGAGCTGAGATCATGCCACTGCACTCCAGCCTGGGCAACAGAGCAAGACTCCATCTCAAAAAAAAAAAAAAAAGAAAGAAAATATGTTATTTATATTAAGACCAATAATGTTAAAACTGCACATATAAAATTCTTTTGATATTACATTAAAAGGTTTATTAATACTCACACAGCACTTCAGATAAGGATTCATTAGGCAAATGGATCTTTTATGAAAATCAGCTAGCTGTATTGCCTGCATGTGAGTTATACATTTAAGGAGACACTAAGTGTCTATTGCAAAAATCCAACAATGTACTATTAGTATTATTTGTAAAATAATATGTGTATCTATGATGTCTATTCTGAAAGAGAAAAACTCCCCAGAATGAAGTAAAGCCTTATTGCAGAGTTAGGAGACTGCTGGTTAGATATTTTGATTACTTATATTATTTCCTTACCAATGCTCATTTACATACTTTTTTTCTGACTGGCTTAGTTTGGGAAAACACCAAGATGTTGGTAATTGGAAGAACCAATAATACAGTGGCTTAAAAAAATGAGTTTCTTTTTTATCTGTCACTCCTGGCAGTGGCTTTGCTCAGTGTGTTCATTCAGGGACCCAGGCTGCTTCCATCCTGTTGTTCCTCCATTTCCCAGGGCAGGGGTCTGGAAACGTATGCCTGCAAATGAACAGAGTGTACATACTTTTAGTGTACATCCCAGAAGTACTGTCTTTGTTGTAGCTCTTCAAAATAGCCACAGTGATGGGAAAGTAGCCTCAGACTCCAAGTCATGAGTGAGCATGGCTGCATTCCAATAAAATTTTTAACAACAGGCAGAGGGAAGGATTTAGCCTGTAGCCTGCAGTTTTCCAACTACTGTATTAGGGCACTGTTGCTATAAGCATGGTTGAAGCTGGGTCACTGCCATGTCTGCTTCCTCTGGAAGAAAAGAGAAAGAAAGTATGAAATTGACACACCAATTTCCTACCACCCAACAATGAAAATGACAGATATCACTTTTTGCTGGCATTCAAATTAAAAAAAAATGTCCACCATTTCTAATTGTATGGAAGACTGGAAGGTATAGTTTGGCTGGACAATAGTGTGCCTAGATGCAATTTGTTCTTTTTTCTTTTGTATGGAAGGCACGAAAAATCAATTTGGGTAAAAAACAATTTCTGCCACATTGACAGATGATTGGTGAGGAAAAAAGTGGAAAATTAATATAGCAATATTCCAGTATGATTTAGCCAGGCAACAAAAGGAATAGAGAAAGGTTATCAACCTCCTAAATATATAAATGTATATAAAATAAAATTACATTTATTAGAATTTTATATATCATGAAGCGATTCCTCATCATTACAATCTTTTAGATACTGAATAAATTAGCTGTGAGTTACAATGCTTAACAAATATTACACATATCATGAAATTAGTATTTTTAAGCTCTCAGCTCATTTTTTCTTTCAGTTTGCATGCCTAACACATTCTTTTTTTTTTTTTTTTTTTGAGACGGAGTCTCGCTCCGTTGCCCAGGCTGGAGTGCAGAGGCGCTATCTCTGCTCACTGCAACCTCCACCTCCCTGGGTTCACAACATTCTCCTGCCTCAGCCTTCCGAGTAGGTGGGACTACAGGCGCCCACCACCACACCCAGCTAATTTTTTGTATTTTTAGTAGAGACGGGGTTTCACCATGTTAGCCAGGATGGTCTTGATCTCCTGACCTCTTGATCCGTCCGCCTCAGCCTCCCAAAGTGCTGGGATTACAGGCGTGAGCTACCGCGCCCGGCCACCTAACACATTCTTAAACAGAATCTATAATTCACAGCCTGCAGAAGTCTTTGTGGGTACGAGTAAAATCTTGTTCGTATGTATATTTAAAAGGGATAATTTAAGTAATCATGCACCTGAAATTGTGTAATGACACACTTTTGTGAAAGGTCCTAACTTATCTCCCATGTTCCTTTTTATGATGTGTGTTAAGTTCTAAATTAACATGTCAGAAGTTAAGTAGTTCCTGATTTAATTACTCTCATTTCTTAATCACAGTACCTTGAGCACAACAAAACTGTTATCAATAATACCATAGGGAAATAATAAGAATTTGCAATAAACCAATTAAGCGATGAATTTTACCCATGAAAGTGATGAAGGATTTGAATTGGTAAACAAAGCTTGTAGATATATGTATACTTTTTCTGTTTAATATCCTTACTATTGCATCTGAAGTAGAAATAATAAGATTTTGGTCTTAACTACATTTTTGCCCTCCATTAACATGAAAATTTTGAGAAAATAGTTAAAAATGTGACTGCCCCTACTCTAAAGAAGCGTCTTTTGAGTAGCCAATGCGGCATCATTTTATAAGCTTCTTTCTCACCTCTTTCCTTTATTTGTCTTATAAAACTTTTTCATGACTTTCTTGTACATACAGGTACTACAGTTCTAAGGCTAACCCATGTTATCATTGAAGAGAATTTGACAAATATCTTATGCAGGTTATGTGGAGAACTCTTATCTTGGGAGGTGCCATCAAAGAGCACAGAGTGTGGTTGGGATAGGAGCATTAAGGAAGTCCTGACTAAAGAATAGTCCTTTGCATTTTTCTGCATATTTACCAAAAAGAAACTCAGATTTTTCAGATAGTTTGGAAAATACACTCTTCTGCTTAAAGTTGAAAAACGATGTAGGCAGGTGAAAACCCTCTTATTCTAGTGAACTGCATTAATGATTTTTACAAGAAACAACAGAATCTAAAGAACGGAGTGGAGGATTTTGGCAATATCTAAAATGAAGCAATGGATACAAATAAGCATTACATCAATGCCTAATGAGAAACAAGCAGAGTTATTTCTCTACAATTAAAAATTAGTAAATAAAAATTTATCAAAATGGGACTTATAAATTAGTCCCATTTTGGTGTTTGAAAGGAAGTATTACAATGAAGACTGAAATGGAAAACACACATTCAAAAATAAAAATATATATATATGTTTATATTTTACATATACAATCTATTTTATTTTCCCACGTAGGACAAAAAAGATATGGCCTCTACGAAACAAGGCAAGGACAAAATGAGTAAATAATAGGATATATCCAACCAAGGAGGGAAGCAAAAAGAAAAGTATCTGGGAAAATAAATTGTTGCAGGAAACAAAAAATAAAATAATATCCACATAGAAGTAGGATAAAACAGATTAACACTGCAGAAATTTTCATCAAATGTATAAGGGGTGGAGTCGGGATATATTTCCAAATGTAGAATGTAAGAGCAAATGAACAACTAAAATGAAAATGACAGATAATGGAAAACAGGAAATAATTTCATTCTATTAATTTAAGAATGTTTGACATCTTAAATATCAAATAAAATACAAATAATAAATAAAAATTAATAATATGATGGAAGATGTCCTTTACCAAAATAGAAATACTTTATTTAGACCAAAACAGTTCAAAATTTTCTGGTCAAAAAATAATAAAGAGATTTATATACATTTAAAGCTATAATTATGAAAACTTTTCCTAATAAACATGCAGATGAAAAAGGGTTTAGAAATGAAGACCAAAGAAATTATGCTGTCAGGTATGCAATAGAGACAGTATGTCTAAAAATAAACAAGCAATAACAAGAAACAGGTAAGATATAGACCTCGAAAATTAAACTCCAGAAGGCAAAGACCCAATAACTCTAAAGATTACAAGATAAAAGCAAATAACCCAAGAACGTTCTGTGGAGTCTTCTTTCATTTTAAAGGCAGCATATGTAAATTATACAGCTAAAGGCTCAGAAATATGCAATGGAAGAATTTTTCCTGATAAAATGTAACTAATTCGCAAAGAAACAAGTTTTTGTGACTGGCTTATTTTATTAGCATAATGTCCTCATGATCCATCCATGTTGTAGCATGTGTCAGAATTTCCTTCCTTTTGTTTTTTAATTTTTTAAATTATACTTTAAGTTCTGGCATACATGTGCAGAATGTGCAGGTTTGTTACATAGTTATACACGTGCCATGGTTGTTTGCTGCACCCATCAACTCATGATCTACATTAGGTATTTCTCCTAATGCTATCCCTCCCCTAGCCCCCCACCCCCTGACAGGCTCCAGTGTGTGATGTTCCCCTCCCAGTGTCCATGCGTTCTCACTGTTCAACTCCCACTTAGGAGTGAGAACATGCGGTGTTTGATTTTCTGTCCTGTGTTAGTTTGTTGAGAATGATGGTTTTCAGCTTCATTCATATCCCTGCAAAGGACATGAACTCATCCTTTTTTTATGGCTGCATAGTATTTCCATGGTATATATGTGCCACATTTACTTTATCAAGTCTATCATTGATGGGCATTTGGGTTGGTTCCAAGTCTTTGCTATTGTGAACAGTGCCACAGTAAATATAGGTGTGTATGTGTCTTTATAGTAGAAGGATTTAAAATTTTCAGGGTATATACCCAGTAATGGGATTGCTGGGTCAAATGGTATTTCTGGTCCTAGATCCTTGAGGAATCACCACATTGTCTTCCAAAATGGTTGAATTAACTTACACTCCCACCAACAGTGTAAAAGTGTTCCTATTTCTCCACATCCTCTCCAGCATCTGTTGTTCCCTGACTTTTTAATGATCGCCATTCTAACTGGCGTGAGATGGTATCTCATTGTGGTTTTGACTTGCATTTATCTAATGATCAGCGATGATGAGTTTGTTGGCTGCAAAAATGTCTTCTTTTGAGAAGTGTCTGTTCATATACTTCACCCACTTTTTGATGGGGTTTTTTTTTTCTTGTAAATTTGTTATGTTCTTTGTAGATTCTGGATATTAGCCCTTTGTCAGATGGACAGATTGGAAAAATTTTCTCCCATTCTGTAAAATGCCTGTTCACTCTGATGATAGTTTCTTTTGCTTGCACAAGCTCTTTAGTTTAATTAGATCCCATTTGTCAATTTTTGGTTTTGTTGCCATTGCTTTTGGTGTTTTAGTCATGAACTCTTTGCTCATGCCTATGTCCTGAATAGTATTGCCTAGGTTTTCTTCTAGGGTTTTTATGGTTTTAGTTCTTATATTTTAAGTCTTTAATCCATCTTGAGTTAATTTTTGTACGAGGTTTAAGGAAGGGGTCCAGTTTCAGTTTCTGCATATGTCTAGACAGTTTTCCCAATACCATTTATTGAATAGGGAATCCTTTCCCCATTGCTTGTTTTTATCAGGTTTGTCAAAGATCAGATGGTTGTAGATGTGTGGTATTATTTATGAGGCATCTGTTCTGTTCCATTGGTCTATACGTCTGTTTTGGTAACAGTGTCATGTTGTTTTGGTTACTGTCGTCTTGTAGTATAGTTTGAAGTCAGGTAGCATGATGCCTCCAGCTTTGTTCTTATTGCTTAGGATTGTCTTGGCTATGCAGGCTCTTTTTTGGTTCCATATGA
Source organism: Pan paniscus (assembly GCF_029289425.2). Classification (NCBI taxonomy): domain Eukaryota; kingdom Metazoa; phylum Chordata; class Mammalia; order Primates; family Hominidae; genus Pan; species Pan paniscus. The sequence goes on from NC_073252.2 coordinate 113,460,025, forward strand.
AATTTAAAATAGTTTTTTTCTAATTCTGTGAAGAAAGTCACTGGTAACTTGATGGGGATAGCATTGAATCTATAAATTACTTTGGGCAGTACGGACATTTTCACAATATTGATTCTTTCCGTCCATGAGCATGGAATTTTTTCTTTATTTGTTTGTGTCCTCTTTTATTTCCTTGAGCAGTGGTTTATTGTTCTCCTTGAAGAGTTCCTTCACATCCCTTGTAAGTTATATTCATAGGTATTTTATTCTCTTTGTGGCAATTGTGAATGGAAGATCACTCATGAATTGGCTCTCTGTCTATTCTTGGTTTATAGGAATGCGTGTGATTTTTGCACATTGATTTTGTATTCTGAGACTTTGCTGAAGTTGCTTATCAACTTAAGGAGTTTTTAGGCTGAGACAATGGGGTTTTGTAAACATACAATCATGTCATCTGCAAACAGAGACAATTTGACTTCCTCTCTTCCTATTTGAATACCTTTATTTCTTTCTCTTGCCTGATTGCCCTGGCCAGAACTTCCAATACTATGTTGAATAGGAATGGTGAGAGAGGGCATCCTTGTCTTGTTTCAAAGGGAATGCTTCCAGATTTTGCCCATTCAGTATGACATTGGTTGTGGGTTTGTCATAAATAGCTCTCACTATTTTGAGGTATGTTCTATCAATACCTAGTTTACTGAGTGCTTTTAGCACTAAGGGGTGTTGAATTTTATTGATGCCTTTTATGCATCTATTGAGATAATCATGTGGTTTTTGTCATTGTTTCTGTTTATGTGCTGGATTATGTTTATTGATTTGTTTTATGTTGAACCAGCCTTGCATCCCAGGGATGAAGCTGAGTTTTTCATGATGGATAAGCTTTCTGATATGCTGCTGGATTCTGTTTGCCTGTATTTTATTGAGGATTTTAGCATTGATGTTCATCAGGGATATTGGCCTGAAATTTTCTTTTTTGTTGTTGTGTCTCTGCTAGGTTTTGGTAAAAGGATGTTGCTGGCCTCCTAAAATGAGTTAGGGAGGATTCTCTCTTTTTCTATTGTTTGGAGTAGCTTCAGAAGGGATGGTATTAGCTCCTCTTTGTTCCTCTGGTAGAACTAGGCTGTGAATCTCTCTGGTCCTGGACTTGTTTTGGTTGGTAGGCTATTAATTACTGCCTCAATTTCAGAAGTTGTTATTGGTCTATTCAGGGATTTGACTTCTTCCTTGTTTATACTTGGGAGGGTGTGTGTGTCCAGGAATTTATCCATTTCTTCTAGATTTTCTAGTTTATTTATGTAGAGGTTTTTATAATATTCTCTGATGATAGTTTGTATTTCTGTGGGATAAGTAGTGATATCCCCTTTATCATTTTTTATTGAGTCTATTTGATTCTTCTCTCTTTCCTTCTTTATTAATCTGGCTAGCAGTCTATCTACTTTGTTGATCTTTTCAAAAAACCAGCTCCTGGATTCATTGATTTTTTGAAGGGTTTTTCATGTCTGTATCTCCTTCAGTTCTGCTCTGATCTTAGTTATTTCTTGTCTTCTGCTAGCTTTCAAATTAGTTTGCTCTTTCTTCTCTAGTTATTTTAATTGTGATGTTAGGGTGTCGATTTGAGATCTTTCCTGCTTTCTCTTGTGGGTATTTAGTGCTATAAATTTCCCTCTAAACACTGCTTTAGCTGTGTCCCAGAGATTCTGGTATCTCGTGTCTTTGTTCTCATTGGTTTCAAAGAACTTATTTATTTCTCCCTTAATTTCTTTATTTACCCAGTAGTCATTCATGAGCAGGTTGTTCAGTTTCCATGTAGTTGTGTGGTTTTGAGTGAGTTTCTTAATCCTAAATTCTAATCTGATTGCGCTGTGGTCTTAGAGACTGGTTGTTATTATTTTCTTTTGCATTTGCTAAGAAGTGTTTTACTTCCAATTATGTGATTGATTTTAGAGTATATGCCATGTGGCAATGAGAAAAATGTATATTCTGTTCTTTTGAGTGGAGAATTCTGTAGATGTTTATCAGGTTCATTTGATATAGTGCTGAATTCAGGTACTGAATACCTTAGTTAATTTTCTCTCTTGATGATTTGTCTAATATTGTCAGTGCAGTATTAATGTCTTTCACTACTATTTTGTGGGAGTGTCTTTCTCTGTGAAGGTCTCTAAGAACTTCTTTATAAATCTGGGTGCTCTTTCCTTGGGTGCATGTATCTGTAGGATAGTTCAATTTTTTATTGAGTTAGACCCTTTATCAGTATATGATTTTTTGTCTTTTTTAAAAATCTTTGTTGGTTTATAGTCTGTTTTGGTCAGAAAATTGGATTGAAACCCTGCTTTTTTCTGTTTTCCATTTTCTTGGTAGATTTTTCTCCATTTCTTTATTTCAAGCCTATGTGTGTCATTACATGTGAGAATGGTCTCTTGCAGACAGCATACCACTGGGTTTGGGTTCTTTATCCAGATTGCCACTCTATGTATCTTAAATTGATATTTAACCCATTTACATTTATGGTTAGTATTGATATATGTGGATTTAATTCTGTCATCATGATACTGCCTGGCTATTTTGCAGACCTGTTTATGTGGTTGCTTTATAGTGCCACTGGTCTGTGTACTTCAACGACTTTTTATAGTTGCTGATAACAATCTTTCCCTTCCATATTTAGTGCTTCTTAAAGGAGTTCTTGTAAGGCAGGTCTGGTGATTACAAATTCCCTCAGCATTTGTTTGTTGGAAAATAACCTTATTTCCCCTTCGCTTATGAAGCTTAGTTTGGCTGGATATGAAATTCTGGGTTGGAATTTTTTTTTCTTTAAGAATGTTGAATATTGACCCTCAATCTCTTCTGGCCTGTAGGGTTTCATCTGAAAGTTCCACTGTTAGTCTAATGGGCTTCTGTTTGTAGGTGATCTGACCTTTCTCTCTAGCTGCCTTTAACAGTATTTTTCTTTCAGTTTTATGTGGGAGAATCTGATAATTATGTGGCTTGCAGATGATATTCTTGTGAGTTATCTTACTGGGGTTCTCTGTATTTCCTGAAATTAAATGTTGGCCTAAGTTGAGGAAGTTCTCATAAATGATATCCTGAAATATGTTTTTCAGATTGGTTCCATTTTTCCCATCTCTTTCAGGGACACCAATCAGCCATAGATTTCATCTATTTACATAATCGCACATTCTCAGAGGTTCAGTTCATTTCTATTCATTCTTTCCTGCCAAATTTCAGAAAGCCAGTCTTCAAGCTCTGAGATTCTTTCCTCCACTTGGTCTATTTTGCTTTTAATACTTGTGATTGCATTATTAAATCCTCGCAGTGTGTTTTTCACCTATATCCGGTCAGTTACATTCTTCTCTGTACTGTTTGTCAGCTCGTGACATTTTTTTATCATGATTTTTAGCTTCCTTGTATTGGGTTACAACATACTCCTGTAGCTCAATGAGCTTCATTGCTATCCATATTCTGAATTCTGTTTATCTCATTTTAGCTATTTCAGCCTCAGCTTCGTTCTGAACACTTGCTGTAGTTATAACACAATCATATGGAAGAAAAAAGGCACTCTGGCCTTTTGAGTTTTCAGCATTCTTGTGATGAATTTTTCTTATTTTTGTGGGCTTATCTACCTTCAGTCTTTGAGGTTGCTGACCTTTGGATAGGTTTTTCTTTCCTTTATCCTATTTGATAACCTTGAGAGTTTAATTGTAGTATAGGGTAGATTCAGCCAACCAGCTTTATTTCTGGGAGATTTTAGGGGTCCAACTCTCAGCTTCCAACTCTCTGAATGTGTGCTCTACGTCTGTGGAACTTGTATTGGGCCCTGAATTGATTCTCTGGCTCCCTGATGTTTGAAGTCCACTGTGCTGGGGAGCCGAGGAATGGCAGCTGCATTCGAGTGTTAGTGAATGAAGAGGTGCCTGTGGTGTTCTGCACAGTGGCAGATACAAGGCAGCTGGGAGCGGGGAGTGGGTGCCCCTGCTGGAGACTGAGTTCTGTTACAATGGAGGTGGTGTTGGCTTGGGCTGGGGTGCTGGCCAGTGCAGACCTGGGTGCCTTCTCTGTTTCCCAAAAGCAGGAGTGATCACTCAAGGTATGGGAGGATTCCCTGTTCTCTGCACAGCCTTAGCCCAAGGGTGGACCACTGGTGGGGGTGGGGCTTGCTGGCTCTGTGCCCACCAAAGACTCTGCCTGCAATGCCAGTTGGTGGGGGATGAAGAGCATACTGAATTCCCAAGTCCTGGAGGAGCAAGTAAAGCAAAACCTGTCTGTGCAGACACTCACTTGCAAAGTGATGTGGGGAGTTGCCCTGGGCTCCAGGGAGGCTACAGTATAGGGCTGGTGTGCAGCCATGTGGTCTCCCTTGCTGCAGCTCTCCACTGATGAGGCAAGGTCCACCAGGCATGGAAGCTGTGGTGTGGGCTCCAGGGCACCTCAGACTTCCCTGTAAGAAGGCATGGCCAGGCTGGGGCCCCAGGATTGGTAAACAGACCAAGGAGTTCTCCGGTCAGAACAACCCCATCTGATGTACAACACCACCCTGCAGAGATTAGGTCTGACGGTTCCCCTAGGGCTAATGTCTCTTATGGGAACAAGTTGAGCCTAGGGAGACACCCATCCCCAGCCAAGCTCCATTGCAGGCACTCTTACACCAAACCTCCTGGGCTGCACATCAGCTGGTTTCCTGCCCTATCACTTCTCTAAGCAGCTCTCCCTGCCGCCTCAAGTGCCTGTAGTGGTTGAGTAGTCCCTTCAGGCTGAGGTTCCAGAGTCATGTGGGGAGAGCAGGTTGTTCTTTATCAGTTCAACTCACCAGTTCTCCCAGAGCTGTTACACTTCAAAAAAGAGTCCTAGCGTGCAATAGCCCATGCAGGGTTCCCGGCTTTCTCTCCCTTCAGCTCAGCTTCTTTGTCTTCCCTTTGTCCACTCTCAGCACCTTCCCTCTGAAGATCTGTTAAAAGCACACCAGTCATCTCAGTCCCTCCATGGGAGCTGTTCCACTTGTCTGCAATTAGTCAGCCATCTCCATTCATGTTATCTCTGTAATATTTCTTAAAACTGTACACAAACCAGGGAAACATGTTGTCTCAGAAAGGTTGGCTTAGGCCTGGTGACCCAAGTCACCCAGGACCAGTACAATTGGGAACATGGGCAGCATGGCTGCTATTGCAGCAGAAAAAGTCCTAGAATTTGGAGCATTCAGGAACAGGCCAATAACGTGTTGCTTCACCACTAGGAAGCCTCCGGGCATTCCTGTCCAGGGATAATCTTTTATTCATAAGATGACTAATGTGGAGGCATTGGATCCTATCTCAGTTCGGAGCCCATAAGAAATTGGTTTAGGAATTATGCAGATGCACTAGCCCTTTATCTTGAGAATTTAGAGAATAGTTTCAAAAAGAATCAAATGGCCAGCGAGTGTAACGAAGGCAAATTCACTCAACATTCATTCCTTATTTTAAAAAAGTCAATTTATTCAATATAAATGTCATAAAGTCCTAATTCGTGTTGAGCACATAATTCTTCTTGGGCCTCTAAAAAATGCAAAGCACAAAATATACGATGGCAATGCAGAAGTGCAGAGGAAGCAGAAAAGTGAAAGTATTTGCCACAGTAAACTAAGGTAAATTTAAAAAAAATCTTCATTATATTGTTAGTGAATTGCAAGAAAACATGGACTCTATGAATTAATAGATGCAGAGTACAATGTTCAGTAAGAGATTTGAAAAGATAATGAGACATAGAGAAAAAATTAAATGTTAGAATGGGCTAGAATACATAGCAATAAATCTAAAAATACAACAAAAAAATTGAAACCTATTATTAAAAATAAATTTATGAATTAAGATCTTACAAACTCAAATTAAAGAACAAAATAGAACAATTCTCAATATGTTATGAAATATGACAAAAGGAAGAAAAAGGCCACAAATTATAGTGAAAAATGGAATACAGAAAATGAAAATTGAAGGTAATATACAGGTCACTGATGTTCATTTGTTGATGGGGCCTTTAATTATTTTTTACCAGGCCCTATGCTGATCAATATAGATACATCAGTAAACTAAACAAGAATAGTTCTAATCTTTCAGAAACATATATTTGTGTGGCATACAGTAATAATAACAATTATTATTACTTTAATGAAATAAATATAAATTTAGAAAAGTGCTATTTTGTCAGGGTTTCTATCTAATTTAATCAGAAAATAGTTTATCATGGGTTAATAAGAAGTTGAAGAATCACTGCAAGGCCTAAAGAAAGCAACTCCAAATTGAATTTTAGGAAAGACTCTCTAATTTATACTGCAAAGCTGAGAACCCAAGGGGAACGCTGCCTTAGTGGATTGAATAGTGGCCTCCAAAAGGAAATATCTACATCCTGGAAGTTGTGAATGCAATTTTGAGAAAAAGTGTTTGTTTATGTGGTTAATTTAAATATCTTAAAATGAGATTATCTTGAATTATCTGGATGAGCTCTAAACCCAGTGACAAGTGTCATGAGAGACACAGAAGAGAAGTTTACCTGAAGACTCAGACAGAGATTGGAGTGGTACAGCCACAAGAAATGCTGCCAGCCACCAGAAGCTGGAAGAGACAGGGAATAGATTATCCTCTGGAATCTTTGGAGGAAGAATAGTCTTGCCTCTACTTAATTTTGGAGATCTGGCTTTCAGAACTGTGAGAAAATAAATTTCTGTTGTTTTAAGCTACCAAATTTATGGTAATTTGTTTAGGTAGCCCTAAAAAACAGATACATTGTCTTTTCTAGGATTAGGAAACCACATAGCAAACTGCCTCTACAGCTGCTGGCTCCACAGGATACCACAATGAGCATCTCCCACAATCAAGAGACCTGCTATAGCCAAGGGGCACTATCTCTGCTGCTGTCTGCAGAATCAGCCTACATTAGCTAGAAATGGATGATGATTACCAGTAAACATATCCATGGTAGTTCTATGAAAGAAGCAATCAGAAGCGGATTGAGATAGAGAGTTACAGAATGAGGCTAGAGGTATGGGCTTGAATGAAAACAACTTGCAGGATGGATGAGAAAGTATTTTCTGAGAATAAGACATTGTGTTTAAAATCTGAGAATGTGAGAAGAAATGTAAAACAATATTTTTAAACCCAAGAGAGAACTGAATCTGCAGAGCCAAAGGAATGAAAAAATACCAGGGGGAATAAAGAATAGATAATAATTTCCTATGGTTTAAATTTCTGTCCCCATAAAAACACATGTGGAAATTTAATTCCCATTGTAATCATTAAGAGGTGATTAGGTTATGAGGGCTCCACCCTCATGGATGGAACTGGTGCCTTTATAATAGTAAAGGTTCCCTGTGGCCCTCTCTTTGCTCTGTCATCTTCTGCCATGTGATTACACAGCAAGATGGCCCTTACTGAATTCCGGTCTTAGACTTCCCAATACCTATAACTGTGAGAAAATAAATTTCTGTTCATTATATATTACTCAATCTGCGGTAGTCTATTGTGGCAGCACAAAATGGATGAAGATATCATTAAAAGATATACTGGTGGAGATTTTTAATTGTAGGGATTCTTTTAAGAAGATAGGGTTTCTAATGATATATAGGCAGTAAAAATAAAGATGCATATAAAGAATAACATGTATGGTATATTTAATGGCAAAGAAAAATATATAATCAACCAATGCATTGCTTCCTATATTGAGATAGATTTGATATCCCTCTCCAAAAATATATATATATTTTACATAAGTAAATACACATATATTATGTTATATATATATGTATATATATAATATTTTATATATAGTCAACAGAACACAATAGTATGTTTAGTGACATAGGCAATTTACATTCTGGCTTAAAATTTATGTATCTTCACAAATTAAAAACATTTTGCAGGCTGGCATTCTGAGTAAAACTATCATTGTGATTATAATCACAAAACAAAAACAAGGATGCTCACTTTCACGATTGTTATTGAACATAGTACTTGAAGTCCTAGCTAGAGCAATTAGACAAGATAAAGAAATAAAGGGCATCCAAATTGGAAAGGAGGAAGTCAATTTATCCTTCTTTGCAGATGTCATAATTTTATATTTAGAAAAACATCAAGACTCCACCAAAAATAAATAAATAAATAAATGCCAGAACTGACAAATTCAGTAAATGTGCGGGATACAAAATTAGCACACAAAAATCATTAACATTTCTATATTCCAACATTGAACAATCTGAAAAAGAAATAATAAAATAATCCCATTTACAATAGCTACAAATAAAATTAAGTACCTAGGAATTAACCAGAAGTGAAAGATTGCCACATTGAAAACTCTAAAGCACTGATAAAAGAAATTGAAGAAGACACTGAAACATGGAAATGTATTTCAGATTCAATACAATCTCTATGAAAATACCAATGACATTCTTCACCTAAATAAAAAAAAATTCTAAAATTTATATGGAACCACAAAAGAACCAGATTAGTCAAAGCTATCCTGAGCAAAAGAACAAAACTGGGTGGATCACATTATCTGACTTCAAATTATGCTACAGAGCTATGGTAACCAAACAGCATAATTTTTAGTTTGCTCGTTTGTTTGTTTGCTTTTGGTGAAAAGTATTAGATTTTAAACTTCCTGCTTTGACCTTTACTAGTTTTCTGTTTGTGCTACATAATTGACATTCTGAAATTTATCTGAACCATGATCCAGGGAGTTCAGAATATTTTCTTTTTACATTCTCATGTGTAGTATTCTACTTATCCTAACCCAACTCTCCTTGTCTTTGTGCACCTTATTTTTATATAGCAAGATTTCCATGAACTTCTTGAGACAATGCTTATGGGAGGCAATTTTTAAGTTTTATGAAGGTATTGAAGGAGAGGGTTTTGCAAAATGTTCAGAAGCTCGTTTTTGTGCATGTTAAGTTTATGATGCATTTTTGATATTCCAGTGGATATATTGAGTAGATAATGGCTTATTCAATTCTAGAATGCAGAGGAAATGTTTGAGTTATAGTTCATATATGGGCGACATTTATATATTTATGTAAATTATAGCCTTATGGCTGGACAAAATGACAAGGACATGTGTAAAGAAAAAGAAAGATAATAAATCTACTATCTAAATGGGGCATTTTGACATAAAGAATGGGGACGATAAAAACAAGCAAAAAAATTTGTCAAGTATTAACCAGTGTGGAAAATAGAGAGAACTGTATGCACTAGAAACCAGAGTGTAAAAGGAAGCCATTATTTGTAGATTATCATTTTTAGCAATTAAAAGACCTCTTCTAGACCTGTGGAGTACAGTTGAATTCACACTCAAAAACTCTGTTCATTCAGAACAGCAAACGTGAAGCATAAAAAAATCAATTCTCAAACAAAATACCTATATCTTAGTAGAATAGAAACAGATAAATAAACAGAAAACAAAGACTAAAGCCATGGGCTTGCTCAGTTTAGATCCTGAAACAGGCAGAGGTTGTAAAATATGTTTAAAATGTTTGTGGAAAAGAAGACAAAGTGTACTGGCACAGAACTGAGAGCCATTAGATGACTCACTGCTTAAAGACAACGGTCTTTTGAACTCATTAGATAGAGCCTTAAAAAGGCTGTTAAACTGTTCATTGGAATCTAAAAAAGTCATGGAAAAAACAACAGTCTGGCTTCTAGGGGCCAATTGAACTTCTGTGTGAGATAGAGCCTGTCATATTTTACACCTGCAAATGCTAAAGAGAAAAAGATGAGTAGAGTAAAAATAAAGAGAGTTTTAAAAAACACAACAAGGTTTGCATTGCAAAATATCAAAACAGAAATCAATGGTAGCCAACAAATTAAAAAATCAGAGATACCATGTTTTCAAACAAAATTTCTAAATTATATTCCATCAAAGATTTTATAATAAACTTATGGGAGATGTTCCATTATTACAAATTTTAAAAGCATAGCATGTATTTTTTAAAAGGTCATAAAATAAAAACAGGGAGAAGTAAAATATTATCTGATTCATGTGTAAAAAAGAGGTGATACCCGCTTTGGAAATAAAATGTATAGTCATAAAATAAAAAATGCAAGAGATAAAATGAACTCTACGCATAAAACAACAAAATAATCAGTTAGAAGAAGCTCAGCCAGATGCATGTATATAAAAATATGAACATCCACATAAGAGGCATGAAGTTGATTAACTCAATATTCTTTTAGTGGAAGTTTCAAATGAATAAACTGTAGGAGATGGGATAACAGCAATACCTGAAAATATATTTGCAAAAAATTTTCTAGAATCAAATCAAGAAATCAGTCTCAGGTTGAGCAAGATAAAAAATAATAATATCATGCCAAACAAATTTTATTAAAACTACAGAATGTCCAAGATAAAGAAAACAATTTAAAAGCTGTCCAAAAAGAACAGATTATATACAAATAATGAAGGAATAATGCTTCCTTCTCAGCAGCCATTGAGGTAGATAAAAGACATGGTAGTAATATCTTCAAAGGGTTGCGGAATTCTTATACACAGCCAAATTAATGTTCAAGATAGGGGCAAAATAAAGATACCTTCAGACTTACTAAAGACCAACAACAATTATAAATCCCAGATTTTTATTAAAATTTATATTAAAAGGTGTTATTACTAAATACAAATTCGAACACAGAGAGAATACATAATATACAAGAAACACAGTTACCCCATAATTTGATGAAGTTGATAAATGTAATTACCTATTGATATAATTTGCGTACATATTTTTAAAGGAATATGACTAACACAAATGATCAAGATAAAATATTAAAAGATAATGACAAAAGTAAATGGACAGTGTATCCAAATGGTATTTTAAGATTGTGAAATTTCTCAAGATGACTCAGAAGATGATTTGAAATACTAAGTGGCACTTCAGTTAAAATTTTCAGCATAAGGCTAAAGAAAAAATCATCTAACTAGAAAAATATTTACCAAAAATAACATCAACAGCCAATTTTTGCAAAACTGTGGTAACAATATTGGCATAAGTTAAAAAGATTTTAAAGCAAATAGGAATAATTAGAAATAAAAAAAGGAACATAATACAATAATTAAAGAGAAGCCCAATAAAATGCTATGGTGATCATATATTGGTATGTTCCTGATGGTATAGTTTCAAAATATAAAAAGTGAGAAATGGGAATTTTCAGAAGTTGACAAATGGATAAACATAAAAAATTCTATGGTAATAGTCTAAGTAATTTAATTGATAAAGAATGATTTAGAAATAGGAGCTTTGAATACAAACCTTAATTAACAATTTAAAAGATGCATAACGTGTGATCCCTAGTGTATACATGTATACATACATACGTATATATATATAGCCCCTTTATATAGTGGCTATATATTATCACTTGGTAAATTGTTAATTAAATTTGATATTTGTGATGTTATGTATAAATGCATAAAGATATATTAATACACATACAAACATACATGTATAAACATACTAATATATCCTTACAAACATATACATAATGAGCTTACATATAATATACATTGTGTATACATGGTATATGCATACAGAAAATACTTGAGATTTACATTAAATTATGTATTGAATGAATATTGGTTCATTTTAAGAAGATTGTGACTCCCATTAAAGAAATATTTGCCAACGAATGAATATAAACGGTCAACCTTTTGTTTACAGGTTATTTTTAAGAACTACATTAGATTTATTGTTGAATTGGTCTTGAAAAAGAACTTAAAATTCTTTGCTTCTGGTATTATAAAATCACAACCATTTCCTTTCTCATTTCTGCACAGTCTATCTCACTTTATGACATATCTTCATTCTGACCAAGCTATTCATTTATCTTTCAAATTTGTTATTCTATAAATCAATATCATTGCTGTGTCTGTAAGGTCCTCGTTTCATTTCCAGCTCCTTACCCATCATTTGACTTCCACTATTTCTTTGAGTTCTGGATCTGCCTCCCTTACCTGAAGAAAACTCCAATGACCTAATTTGAATTAACATGCCTTTTCAAATCATCTGTTTCACTTAGTTGATTAAATGCTGTGGTTTATTAATATATATACTTATTGAAAAATTCCAAGTGAAATTATACGGTGTTGAATTATACAGTGTTGAAAGCCTCTATGTGGTAACTACATATTACTTGTATACTTCAGACCCATGTATACATTCATATTCAGTGCAGGCACACAGAGTGGTGTTTCTTAAGGACCAACGAACCCAAGCCAATATATTAATAAGATTCTTTTTTATTGACAAATTCTGAAATGTAACATATTGAATATATACCTTTCATTGAAATATAAAGGTTAAAATAATTTTTTTCAATATTTTTGTTCTAAGTCATAATTTTAATGTGAATATACTTGTGCCTATGCTTTTCAGGAATTCTAATTCACATTAATGTGAATTCAACTCACATTAATAATTTTCTTAAACACTGGAATTAATAAGTTATTAAAAATGTTTAGCAAACATCTCAAAATACTTAGTTATCAATACCAATAATTCTAGGGACATTCTTGGTTGAAGGAGTATGGACCACTTGTGACTCAGTAAATGTATTTAGTAATCCCTAATATTATTGAGGTTTTACATCCTTAGCATATCTTATTTTCTGACAACTCAATTTCTAAGAGATGTTAAGTAACATATTTTAGTAAACCACATAACTAATAATTGATAGAGCAAGCGTGTGAATCCCAGCAATCTAGCCCAATAGATCCACTTTTAATCCCTACTCTATACTGAGCTGAAAAATTGTATGTGTTTCTGAATTGATATTATGTTTCTTTTTTATTTACATAAATTTATGGGATAGGAGCATATTTTTGTTATATGTATATATATATATAGATTATGTAGTGATCAAGTATTTTTCTTAATATTAAAATTGTCTTTCCAAATGGGCAAAATTATTTCAAACAAATATATGACTAATCATAATGGAAAGGTTGGCCAATGATCTCTTTATGTATTTAGCTTTAAGCACTTGAATTATGAATCTTACAGTAGAAAATGACCTTGAAAATTATTTTGTCTAATACCCCTAACAAAATGTTGAGGAAATTTGGGTCCCAAATAAATAACTTCCAAATTTCATCCAAATATTTTCTGAATTGTTAAAAATAGCCTGGCATTTCTTTGCTTCTTTCTAGCACTTGTAATATCTGTTTGATACACGGCTAGGGCAAAATACATATCCTGTTTTTTTTGTGTGTTCTATAAACCAAGTAAATATGCTGTCTAATCCATGTTAGATAATAGACCTATTGGAGATAAAATAATTATAAGAAAATCAAATCATTATGAGTGCACATTTATTTTCTATTATCTTTTTATAATAAACTTTAACTAGAACTTTACCTGGACATATTCATTTGCCTTCTACTTAGGTTGAAGTGATCATTACATGTTTGGATTAATGCCTACTTAATATGAAAGTTCAAAATATTTGTGAGTATGAGATTATATTTTACAAATATCAAATTTTCCTAAGTACATAATTTACAATATAAATCTGATTAGCTATTGACATGGGTTTCTCTTGCAAGATAATTCTCCTGACTTTTGAGAAGATTCTAAAATTCCTGGAATTAAGTCCCCCAATACCCTTGGCTGCTTCATATAAATGACAGTTGAATCAGCAGACAATAGCAAGTAGAGGGTTTAATTCTATAATACATATAGAATTATATATATGTAAGAATTTTATATAATAAAAGTCTAATATATATTAGAATTATATATAATAAAAAATATAATTAAACCAACTATATTTTGTTAAATTTTAGCATTAAATATGGTTTAACTACATGTTCATCATTAAATTAAAAATGAAGTTTTAAAACAAGTAAAGAAATGTAGATAGAAAACAAACTTGGGAAGCAAATTGCTCCTGTATCATTATTCTGTACATTGCCCTGTGGCTGGGATTTCCACCATAAAGCATTTTCTTCAAAATATAATTTCCATTAAATATTCTTATCAATATTTCTATCAAATTAAAATACCCATTTAAGCCTTACATTATCAATTTGACAAAACAAGTAGATCAACAGAGTTAATAGAATTTTATAAACATGTATCTTAGTCCAGAAAATGACACTGTGGTATTTGAAAATATGAGAAAAGACAAAGCTCAATCACCAACTGATGATTCAATCACTCAATCACTCAATCACTCAATCTGGAGTGGCCACTGCCAAGTCACTGGCTGCAGCAGGGGAGGTGTGGCTGGGGCTGCTCTCTGCACAGAGCTGGTGGGAGCTGGGCACAGGTGGGAAACCCATGCGCTTCTGGGTTGGAGGGCCTGGAGTCTCACCCTCCCAGGCGTAGCTGCAGCTGCCCAGCCACTACTGTGGACCCCAGAATTCCTGCACTCTTAGGGGCCCAGGAAGCCCCACTTCCTCTACAGGCTCAGAAGAGCCTGCTCCAGCCATCTGGCCTCTCCTTGCTCTAGGACCCTTCTCTGATTTTGAAGTGACCAGCAGGGTGTACGTGCACTCAGGGCAGCACTGACACACCAGCCTCCTGCTGCCTTGTCCCCCTCCAGACTTTGGGCACCAACGAGCATGGGAGGGAGGCCAACAGGGGGCTAAGGGCAGATTGGTGTGGGCCTGCAGTTGCCCCTTGGCATGAACAGCCTGGGGACCATGGGAGCCATGGGTGGCAGGTTGATGGCAGCAGGAGGCTCACAGGTTCCTGGGCAGAAAGAGGCGGGTCCCTCGTGAAGCCCCACCTTCAAGTCAGGGATGGCCTGAAGCAGGAGCCAAGTTGCCAGTTCCCTGAATGGAGTAAGAACTTATGGTGCTTTTTGTGGTCCACCCATGGCCTACCATGGACCAATCAGCATGCACTTCCTCCCCTCTGAAGCTGATAAAATCCCCAGGTTCAGCCAGACTTTGTCAGATGACAGGATGACCTGCCTGTGAGTAGGAACTCCACACTCCAGGTCTCCTCTTCACTGAGAGCTACACTCATCAGGAAAACCTGCCCGCAGAAAGGAGCTACCTATTTTGGGTCTCCTGAGAGCTGCACTATTGCTCAATAAAGCACCTCTTCTCCTTGCTCACCCTCCAGTTGTCCAGGTACCTCACTCTTCCTGGACATGGGATGAGACCTGCCAAATGGTGGAAGTGAAAGAGCTGTAACACAAACAGGGCTGAAACACACACCCTCACTAGCCATGTTGCTGGTGAAGAGAAGGAGAGAAGAGCTGTGACTCTTCGGAGATCCCAGACCCGGGAGCTTCCTGAGCCAGGGCTGTGACACACTCTTTGGGGTACTGCAGTTCCTGGCATCTCCAAGCTTCCAGGTGCCACTGCATTCCCTAGTGCCCTCAGTGGAACCCACTTGCAATATGCCTAGTCTGGCTGCAGCCTCGCGGAGAGCCAGTGCCTTTGCCAGTGCCTGGAGCTGCCTGCCCCTCCACAGCTGGCATGCTGGGCTGTGTGAAGTGGCTGGACCCTAGGTTCACTTGCTCATGCACCCCACACTGCTGCACACCTGGCTCACCCATGGCAGGTGTCAGATCCGGGCTGATAGTGCAAGCTGAGCATAGTTTGCCAGGCCAAGTGGGTGGAATGAGCCCAGTGGGCCTGAGTAAAACTTGGGCAAAGGTGCCACTGGCCAAAGAGGTTTCCTGCTGGTGAAGTGACACCCCCAGGATCCCGTGACACAAGTAAAGTTTTATTTGTTAGGATGTGATAAAAGATGAGGAGGCAAAGAAAGTAAAAACTTAGTAAATTATGAAAACTTTGCAATGTCTTCCACATTAGCATAGCAAGATGACTTTCAGTATCTGTTTAAATATTTTACTGTGTGTAACACAGCCTGAAGTGTACTGTGCCTTTTAGAGTTGATTCAGGATTCTGGACAGCCATCCTTCAAAGCCAGTATTCTCTATGCTACTTTCTCATCTACCATAAGAAATCCAGAGAACATACTCTAGTCTTAAAAGAGGCAGAACTTGCCATTAATGAAAAGAACACTGATTCCATAAAGTTTCATTCATGTTTTAATTTTGACATATGTTGTCCTTAAAGTTCAAGCTGCTCTTTCTTTCAGGTTGCTTTGATGATGCTTCATGATTTAATTCTACATGACATTGTGTTTAAAGTGCTTAGCTCAGTGTCTGACCAACAGTTCAATAAATGCTTAACAATACTTTTTCTTAATTGTAGTATCATCATTTTATTTAATGTATTTCCATGGACTTAACATTCAAAACAATTATTAATTTTAAAATAATTTCAACATTTATTATATATATATTTAATATGTATTTATTTAAAGCCATTCCATTATACTATATATTTTATAAGTTCATAGTGGTCCAAAATATAATTTAATTAATACTTAACATTATATTTTCATCTTTCTAAAAATTGCTTACAAAATAATCATGATAGGTATTATAGGAGTTTTGATAAACAATAATTTATCTTCTGATTTCAGAGTCACAGTGGTCAAACATCTCAGGACAAAAATTATCTAATCCAGAAAAGAATTATGTTGGCAACTATGCTTGCCTAACTAACCATGGCATTGCCACACAAAACATGCTAAATAGAGGAAAATATATTGTATAACTTCATGTGACAATGAACATAGATCTTAATATGTTTTATGAATATGTGTATTTACACTAGTTATTGCTTTTATATTTCTCTTAGACACACCCACCTATCATCCCATGGAAATATTGTTTGAATATTATTGAAAAATAAAAGTTGCATATACATGTGATTAAAAAGTTAAAACAATATAATTCTTAGCATAAAGATCCTCTTTTAAATGGCTCCTGCATCTACTTCTGGAAAGATAAACCACATCTTCCTATTACCTGTTTGTTTGTTTCTAATTTTCTCCTCTTAAATTTTCTTTGTAGTATAAAATACATATATTTTTTCTGTATTTTAGCTTTTAATTGTAACCATAAATCTTAAGAATATTCCATATCAGCACATGCAGATATAACTCATTAGTTACACTGCTGTAAATGATCAATTACTCAGTTTATTTATCAACATTTTAGATATAAACTGATTGTTGTTATTTCAAGTTAAGCTAAATCATAATACATCTTGGATAACTTTTATGAGTACATTCATGAAAGGTAATGTCTTCATAACAGAGTTGCTGTGTCAACCGTTACATGTATTAAAATTTTACGTTTTAGTAGATAATACCAAATTGCTTTCCAGAAAGTTTGTACCAAGTTATACTTACAACTAATTGTATTTTACCATACCAATTTCCCCATATTTAAGTATAATATAAATATTTTAATTTAAATTATAGTTTACCAAATGAAAGCAGTAGTACTGTGCTTGGAGACCAAAGGGCTCATACAACTAATCTGTATGCTTGTGAATCATATCTGCCACAATAAAATATATTCTCACAGGAAAGCCTTTTTTCTTTCCTGTGCAATAAGCTATTACTCTGGTATCTCCTGTTATTTGTGAGGGTAGAATAAGAAGTAAGGCTTATGAATCTGACAAAGCTTTGGTTAAAATCTATATTGATACAAAGCTCATTCACTTTGCATTTGCTTAAAAATACTCTAACTTCATTTGGGTGGGTTACCTGCATAAGGTTCACTTGAATTCTACTTGTCATCCACCCCCACTGTTTTCCCAGAATTTCTTCTATCAAGAATATTGGAAAATATCTAGAAGCCTGAAGCTTTCCCAAGGCTGCTTTATACTTGAATGCAAGGTAGTGATTGATATGAGACACTATCATTCGCAGAAACTCTGCAAAATAAAGATTAGTTTCTCCATCAAAATCAGTGTAACTTTCACCAAGGGAGTGCTCAGGCAAGTTTCAATAACTTCACATTTTTCCTCAGATTTTATTAGGAGCAACTGAGTTATGCAACTATTGGAATGTTGTTGCACTGACCCACCCCTGCCCAAGTTCACTTTCTGTAACTTAAAAATGTGATAAACAGCAAAAGACAAAACAAAACAAGATAAATTTTTTGAATTTTATATTGCAGCTATAAGCTAGAATGTTCATATATAGATATAAAAATGTTAAAAGTCCCAGTGTTTTGGAGTGAAATGACATGAGCACCTGTTTTCAGAAATAACTTTTTAATTATATGACATATTTCCCATTGATTAACTTAAAATGTGAGTAATGAGTTCTAAATTAGATATTGGTATCCTTCAGGCTAGTAGTTTTTCTAAGCATAAAATTCTATTGATCCTGTGTCTGGCTTATTGTACATGAGAATAGAGTGCAATCCATTATCAGGGAAGGCAAAGCCATTAGACTCCTCATGCATTCAATTAGGCTATTACTTTATCTATCTTAATTGATACTGCTAATAGTATCGTATATAATTGCTCTACATAGAAGAAAATGTGCTTGTTAATGAGTCTTGGCTAATTCAAAGAATGACATTTAAATACTACTAGTAAAACTGTACATAGGTCCAAAATCAATATGTGACCTCTCCTTAGTCTTACAGCAGGTGGTGGAAAACAGTAATTTAAATTGGTTGATGATAATTTAAAATGAATTCCAGTGTATTTCAGTATGTTTTCAGGTCAATAAGAAGTTTTGTTTTGTTTTGTTTTTCTTTTTCTTTCCAGGAATTATACAGAAATAAAAATTTGAGATATATATCAATGACCAAATAGTCCTAAAATTGAAATCACTGTTTTATATAAACCTCTGTGCTTATGTTACAAGAAATAGGCTCAAAGAAAATTTCAGATCTTAACAAATGTAAACAAGTCAAAACAACTAGAAATATTAATACTCTCCAGCCTCTTTGAACTTAAAAAATCTACTGTGTGCAGTAAAAAACTGGGTAGAAATATGAAGACTAGAGACTATGTTTTAAATATACGACATCTAAAAATATTGGTCTTCAGTTAATACAAGTTGCCTCATAAGTGTAAATTAAGCATTTTTTTCTAGCCTTTTAACTCTTTTCATCAATAAAATGCTATTTAACCCAGCTTTATAAAATACAATAGTTTCTTTCAAAGAAATAAGTTATGCAATGCAAAAATATCTCAGTGGCATGCCGACGCAGAATGTAGTTTTGAAGTCCATTGTTCTGATACTAAGGGTGAAGTATGTTCTGAATCTGGAGAAGAGAACTCCCCAGTTCTCTGCAGTAGGTAACTGCACACGGGGAGGATGGGTCCTGGGGAGAGAACAAAGGGTCATAGGATATTTTTGTTTGAAAGATATACTCTCCTACTCCTTAGAATTGCCTGGTAAAATGTTTATTAAATTTTGTTTTATTAAGTCATAGCACTGTTGTAACTGAAAAGAAATTCAGCTATAAAGAAATTTAGGTCTTAGAAAGATCATTTGATTTGTCCAAGGCCTTATCTGCCTGTTATTCCTTAAAATAGAATTAGATTCAGTATTCTTGAGAACATACTTTAATTTTTGGTGGGGTACTTAGATCACTGAACCATGAACTCAATTTAGAAAAAAATTGCATAATATTGTGCTTTTTCAGTCAATTTAAGTAACGCATTTGACATGTTTTCAATCTGGAGAGAGCATATTTACAGTCACTTTGCAAAAGCAGTTTTAAAAATGCTTCATTTCTGACACTAAGTGCCCTCGCTTCAGACCTTTATACATTTTATCAAGTATTTCTACTAGTTCTTCCCAATGGAAACCACGAACAGCCTACAGCATTTTTACTGACTTTCACTCTCTGAACAGTTATTTTGCTACTAGACTGGAAAATGAGTGAAGAAAAAATTGGCAAAAAAGGGCATATCTCTATTTTCCAGCTCAGTAAGATTCTCTAAATGTTACATAAATTCTAAATGGTACAGCATATAATATTTGAAGAGTGCTGTGGACTTGAACACTAGATATGTCTGTTTCTTTTTACAGATAAAAAAAATTGAAAACCTAGAGGACATTTCAAACTATCGCAAAATCACAAATATGTAATTATCCTACAGCTATTCTTTGTTTTGTTCAGAACAGATTGATAATTGAATAACACATGCTCATTATGAGAAAATCTCAGTTTTTTCCTTATGGGTAATCACCTCTATTTCTGTGCCTTATTTCTGTTTCTCTGAACATGGTTTTGACTGGAATTTAGTTGTTTATTTTTGGGGAAGGAGACAAAATATCTATACCATGTACAAGATATAGTGTGGACTGATGTTTTAATTATTTTTCCTTTTATCACAGAACTATTACAGGCAGTTTTAAATATCTAAACACTCCAGTGTATGTGCTGAGATCAGCTACTGAAGTGCTTATCAGAAGTGTATTTACAGTTAACTTAGGCTACACAAAACCAGGAAAGTTTCAGAAGGTAATATTTGCTTAAAAATACTCTAACTTCATTTGGGTGGGTTACCTGCGTAAGGTTCACTTGAATTCTATTTGTTATCCACCCTCACTGTTTTCCCAGAATTGCTTTTATCAAGAATACTGGAAAATATCTAGAAGCCTGAAGCTTTCCCAAGGCTGCTTTATGCTTGAATGCAAGGTAGTGATTGATATGAGACACTATGATTTGCAGAAACTCTGCAAAATAAAGATTAGTTTCTCCATCAAAATCAGTGTAACCAGTATAGATGCCAGGTTAAAATACACCAGAAAAAGAACTCATTCATACAGATGGGTAAGCATAGCTCTAGAGAAAGAAAAGTATGATGTCTTAACATATTGCTTTTGGATCTTCTTGCATTCTTTTAAGTGTTTGCTCAGTCCCTTCAATATAAACCACATCTGTCTCATATTTGGTAGAAATGTTCCTAAAATTTTAATAAAAATATTTTACATTAACTACATCACTTTTATACCCTCCTGACATTCTCAATTAAGTCTCCAGATGTATAATAAAAGCACCAAAAATAAATAATACATAAAAACTAAATTTAAATAGTTCAAGTTTGAAAGAAATAATTTATGATTTTATCTATAGATGTATTGATAAAAGCATATTTGGAAAATCTAGGTGACCTTGGGTTAGGCAATGACTTCTTGATACAATACCAAAACATAATTCATGAAAGAAAAAAATTGATAGGTTGAAATTCATTGAAATTGAAAACTTCCGCACTGCAAAAAAGTGTCAACAATAATAAAACAAGTCATAAATTGGGAAATAAGATTTGCAAAACATATATCCGATAAAGGACTGGTATCCAAACCTTACAAAGAACTCTCAAAACTCAACAGTAAGAAACCAAGCAACATATTTTCAAAAACATGGGTAAAATATCTGAACAGTTTACCAAAGAAGCATATAGATGGCAAAAATGCTCAATATCATATGCCATTAGGATATTACAAATTAAAACCACAATTAGATGCCACTACACACTTATCAAAATGATCAGAATTCAAAACAGACAACACCAAATTCTGGTGAGAATGTGAAGCAACAGGAAATCACATTTGTTGCTAGTGGGAATGCAAAATGCTATAGCCTTTTTGAAAGACAGTTTGGTGGTTTCTTATAAAACTATACATTCTCTTACCCTTTGATCCAGCAATTGTTCTCCTCGTTATTTACCTAAATGAGTTGAAAACCTTTATCCACATAAAAATGTGACCACTCCCATGTTTATAGCAGTCTTATTTGTAGTTGTTGAAAAATGGGGGGAAAAAAACAAGATATCCTTCAACAGGTTAATAGATAAGCAAATTGATTTATCTGTACAATAGAATATCATTCAGTGATAAAAAAGAAAAGAATGAGTTATCAAACCGTGAAAACATATGGAAAAAACCTTAAATGCATATTGTTAAGTGAAAGAAGCCTATCTGAAAAGAGTGCATACAATGTAATTCCAACTATTTGACATCTGGAAAGGGGAAAACCATGAAACAGAGAAAAGATAAGTGGTTGCCGTGGGTTCTGCCAGGGGAAGGAGGAATTCATAGGTTGAGCCCAGAGGATTTTTAGGGCAGTGAAACTGCCCGTGTGATATGGCAATGGTGGATATGTGTCATTGTATGTTGTGCATTTTTCAAAATCTGTAGAATGTACAACACAAAGAGTGAAACTTAAACTACAGATTTTAAATAGTAATGTATCAATATTATCTCATCAATTATAACAAATGTACTGCACTAATGCAGGAAGTTAACAGAGGAAACATAGGGCAAGAAGGTATAATGAGGTATGTAGGAACTCTCGGAACTATCTGCTCGGTTTTTGTGTTAATTTAAAACTGCCATCAAAAATAATGTCTATACAAAAATGTGTATTTGAGTCACAATTGCAATACCTATTAACTGTGTGATCTGTTGCATTATAATTTAATCCTTTAAGTCTTGTGTTTTTAGTTCATAGCTTTCAGAATAAAAAAAGTAAAATTTACACATTGTTTTTACTAAAAGTAAAATGCATTTAAAATTTATGATACTGTGTCTAATGTATACTAAGTGCCCAACAAATGGTAGCTAGTTTTATTATTATGAATAATTTTCTTACTCAATTGATTTATTTTTAATACCATAAAAATAAATTCTGTCTTAGGGTTGATTATGTTGCAACCACATATGCATTTCAAAAATTAGGAAAAACTGTGCTAATACACTCTCCATCCTCTGTTGTTTTCCTGTTGCAAGCAAAATATTCCCTAAATTAATGATGAATATTCTTGCCAGGCAGAGATAGATAGACAATAGATAGATAGATAGATAGATAGATAGATAGATAGATAGATAGATAGATAGATGGATAATAGACAGATAGATAGATAGATAGATAGACAGATAGGCAGACAGAACTAATCCTGCTGTTGATAGCTAGCTAGACAGGGGAGAGTGAATCTGCCCCTTATCTGATTATAGGCTGACAAGTTGCTTTCCACCTACCTTTTTTTTGTTTCTTATTCTCTGTCTTACTTCTATTGATGGAAGATTGTGGGACTGTACCTGTACCTACTCTTTTTTTATGGGTTTGATCCATGTTCTGAAGCAGGATGCTCTAATTGGCCCTTTCTTGCCTGGACCCAAGGTATTTGAGCACCAAGTATGAAATTTGAAATTAAAGAAAATTCTAAAGTCTAATCTATCTGCTCAAATAACTTTATCTTAACCAAATATTTGTCTCATTTCAATGTCATACTCTAAAAAACATATTTCTGTGATGAAAGAAAATTTGTATGTTAAGTATTATTAAATTTCTTAAACAGGGAATGTGTACTATGATTTGATTTCAGCCTATTTTACGCGGATTTCTGTGTAACTCTTGATGACAATAATTTCTAGGAAGTGGGGTGCAAATATTTTTTTTCTCAAAAGTGCAAATCTTAAATATCACCACAACTTCTCATGGGTGTGATGAGGTAAATGATATATACTCAAGTTAAATTTTAACTTTCTCCTTACTTTAAAATAAAAACAAAAGAAAATTTAAAAAATATATACACATATGTATGTATATGTCATATATATGTGTGTGCATATATATATATATTATATATATATATATATATGGCATTCATGGAATATACTACAGTATTCCCCCCTTATCCATGGTTTCACTTTACAAAATTTCAGTTACCCAGCATCAATTGCAGTCTGAAACTGCTAAATAGAAAATTCCAAAATTAAACATTCATAAGTTTTAAATTGCACCATTATGAGTAGCGTGATGAAATCTCATGCTGTTTCATTCCATTCCACGCAAGACATGAATCCTCCCTTTGTCCATTGTATCCATACTATACACGCCACCCTCTTATTAGTCACTTAGTAGCTGTCTAGGTTATCAGATCTACTGTTGTGTTCTCACAGTGCTGGTGTTCAATTAACCCTTATTTTACTTAATAATGACTCCAAAGTGTAACAATGTTGATGCTGACATATTGTTATAATTGTTCTATGTTATTATTATTGTTATTAATTACTTGCTGTGCCTAATGTATAAATTAAACTTTATCATAGGTATGTGTGTATAGGAACAAACACATAATATATAGAGTTCAGTACTATTCATGGTTTCAGGCATCCCCTGGGTGTCTTGGAACATATTCCCCAGGGACAAAGAAGGAGTACAGTATCATCTGCCCTACTAAGGATTCCGCACATAATGAAAGAAGACATCTTACATCTTACGAGTTAGTTAGAGAAAAATAATAACTTTTCAATGGTAGAGTCAAGGGGAGAAATTATATTATTTGACATCTTATTGAATCCTGAAAGAACTATATGATTCATTTTTCCTAAAACGAAATCATTGATATGTCCCTCTGGTATGGACTGAATGTTTGTGTCACTGTAACACTCACTGTGAAGGTATCTGGAGAACAGGTCTTTGGAAGGTAATTAGGGTTAGATGAGGTCATAAAGATGGGCTCCTCATGATTAGATTAGTGTTCTTAAAAGAGGAGACACAGGAGGGCTTAGTCTGTCTCCCTCTGCAAACATAAGAGCATACAGAGGGAGCATACAGTGAGATCATAAGAACATACATGAGAAGACCATCTACAAGCCAAGAGAAGATGCCTCAGAATAAAACCCACTTCACTAGAACCTTCCAAGGCCCTAGAGCTGTGAAAAATACATTTCTGTTGTTTAAGGCACTCAGCCTTTGATATTTTGTTATGGCAGCCCAAGCAGACTAACACAGCCTCCCATTACCTGACACATTTTATTAATAAAGTTATCTCTATAACACTTATAATTCACTCTCTAACAGCACATTATATGTGATATCAGCACATCTAGAAGGTAATCTTCTAGGGATTTGTCTCATTTATCCCTATATATCTAGTAATTAGAACACTGTCTGGCTATTGTGGGTACCAAATAAACAGTTTTGAAATAAATCAGTAAAAAATCAAGAGGCTAAAGCCATCTTCTGCAGAATTCAATTATTGGCTTAACTTTCTGTGATCATTTCTTGTTCTGTTCTGTCATTAAAATATATTCTGAGAATACATTAACCAGTGAAAAATCTTAAGATTCTTTAACAAGCATGTCTATACCTCCTTGCTTCAATATAATGATGAAGAGGACAGGGGCGGAGAAAGAGAGAGGGAGAATACTGTGTTATTAAAGATTGAATAATACCTTATAAGACCACTAAATGGAACCTTTGCGAACCCTCAATCAATGTAAGAACTAAAACATAGCTAACAATCTTGAAGTTCACCGTATGCTCCTTCACGATCCTATATCCCATTTTGCTGGCTATCCTTCATATGACTAAGCTCACATTCATATTTTCATTACCCTGTCTCTCAGTCCTCTATTCCAATATATTTATTTACTTCTACCTTCCAATTAATGATTCTGTTTTTGCTTGCTGATTTTAACTTCATCATCATCTTCTTCTTCATTTTTTTTTGTTTTTTTTTTAGATGGAATCTTACTCTGTCGTCCAGGCTGGAATGCAGTGGCATGATCTCGGCTCACTGCCACCTCCCTTTCCTAGGCTCAAGTGATTCTTCTGCCTCAGCCTCCGAAGTAGCTGGGATTACCGGCTCCCGCCACCATGCCCGGCTAATTTTTGTATTTTCGGTAGAGACGGGGTTTCATCGTGTTGGTCAGGCTGGTCTCAAACTCCTGACCTCAGGTGATCTGCCCGCCTCGGCCTCCCAAAGTGCTGACATTACAGGCATGAGCCACTGCACTCAGCCTTCATCTTCATTTTTAAATGTGTCAGGCTTAGATGTTTTATATTCTTGTAATATAATTCTTTATGTATTATTTATATAATCTAAAGCTACAGTTTCTCCTGAAGCTCATTATAAGACATATTCTTTCATGGTTGATTATTCTCTTTTTACTGGTCCAACATATTAGATTGTACCCAATTTGTGACAACACTAAGAGACTAAATTAGAAATTCTTTCTCCCAAGAATTGAGATTAGCTTTTGTCCAGGAGTCAATGGGCACTGACACAACCATGTGGCATGCTATGGGGGCCCTAGTTTAATGTGGGCATCTGAGTACTGGCTCCTACATGTTGTTGCTGACCACAGGCTTAGTCTCTTAATCCCAAAGCAAGTATCTGTAGCTTCAACACTAGTTTTGTGTTTGCTTATTGCTCATAATTCAGGTCTTTGCCTTTTGTTTGATTTGTTTATGTTTATTGCAAACCCAGCAATGTTTTAAACATTAGAAATAGAATGGTTTTTTAACCTTTTTTATCTTGTTAAAGTTAACTCTCATTTTCTGCATTGCAGAGCTCTAACTTCTGTGCATATCTAGTTAGGCCCACATTCTTGAAAATGTGTGCCCCGGATCCAGGAAAGAATGTGGGACTGTGTATATATGCACACTCACACACATACATCTTGCAAAGCTTCATTTATCTCTTTCAGGAATTTCCTGAAGCCCTTCTCTAAGGGAACCCTTGGCTACCTTTTTGTGACAATCAAAAGACTTTCTCTTACTATCTTCTGAGAATATTTTCCCTCAAAAATATTCCTTCTTGGCAATAGATCATTATCAATGGCCCTTTCTCAGTTGTGCTGCTATTAGCAATCACAGACTGTGGTAATAACAGAGGCACAGGCATCAAACTTGCTTCCCTGGAGCTGGGAGATTGGAATGCATTTGCTCCCCCTCCTCTAGTCCACCTTTTCCCTCGGCCCACAGGACTAACTGTGCAAGGCTTTATCTAAAGAAAATAAATTAATTCTCTGTAGGAACGATAGTTTAATATCTAAGTATCTTAGAATTTCACCTAGATCTCTCTGGGGAGTAACCCCCTTTTAAATACTTAGAGTTTCACAATAAAGAATACCCTGTGGACATTTCTTGCTTCTATTCCTGACCTGGCTTTTATGCCCAATTGATAGCATTTTCTTCAGTTCTCTTGGACCACCAGTCCTACTACCCTTCTTTGAAAATATTCAATCTCTTCTATAGGAAGACACCGGGTTCTTTAAGTAGTCTTCTTTCTCCTTTTTCCCTAATAAAGTTTTATTCTTTTTCATGTGGTCTCCATCAAAACTAATTACCGTCACCTTTTTTCACTTCTTGTTAGAGAGGTTAGGTGTTGGAATGATGAGAGACAGAGGATGAGGAGAGGACTTTTTATGCCTCAGTGCCATGGGCTATGATTAATGTGTCCCTCACTTTGCTATTTCTCACTTTCCGCCTTTGAGTATTAAGGTCCTCCAGGTTAACTTGTTAAAGCCACATTCACTTTTTCCTAGAGAAAAATTTGGTAAATTAAGGAAAACAAATATTGCCTAGTGGTGATACTCTTTACTTACCCAAAGAAAAATGTATTTATTTTACTGAAAGGTGCTTCACTCCTTTCTGTGCTTTTTTGAGATTAACATGAACACAAATGAGCTTCTTGAATTACCATGGCAATATTCTTGTTAAAAGAAATAATGACACTCTCGATTAATTTCTTTTGATTCCTTTTTTGATAGAAGACTAGAAGGGGTTATTACATTCTCAAGCAGTACTTGTTACTAGATAACAATATTCCCAAACTAAGGCCACCTGATCACGTTCTCCAGCTCCTCTTCTCTCAGTTCCTTGCTTTGTACCTTCCTCCACCTGATATAAGTCTTTTCTTGCTGCATCTGAGGATTCTCCCTTCTCAGTCATTGGATATTCAAGCATTGAAACTCCAGTTGGCATGGACAAAAACTTTCTCATAGTTATGTATGGCCTTAAAAGCAGTCCTTGAAGACAGTGTTGCATTAGTCTGATTTGCCTCACAAGTACATCTTAAACTATTTCTAAGAATTCATCATGAACATTTTTGATATAGCAAATAATATCCACAATGATTTTAAAATAAAAAGTCTCCATTATGGAAAAAAAACTTGATTAACTTTTGTAAATCTGTTAATAGCCTGCTTCTTTTCATACCATCTTGAATATAAAGACTACCCTGTTGAAGATGACGGCTTGAATACTACGTGTACTTCCTAAGTCCTCTCCTTTCTCAGACTTTTGGAAGTGGCATTTATATGGACTTTATATATAATAATAATTGTAGTCAGAGAAAAGCTAATAGAAAATGATGTAGCTTTATATATGAAACAATCCCTTTGTGTTCTTTTTTTTAATCATCATATTTTTTCTATTTCAGAATATATGGATTTTGTTGTTTTCACCAGTCTATACACTATATCATTAGATTTCCATCAGAAACTTTCTATAGAATTAGTTTTTAAAAATATTATCAGGGGATGTTCCTGAAAGAATACATTTCTAGAGTTAGAGAATAGTCCTATAGGTGTACATTTAGATGAGGTTAATATTAGGTATGATTACATAATATGTAAAACATCTGAAAGTATATAAAATCCTTCTTAAATAATTTTAATTATATATTCTATGCTAACTAAGGCTTATCTTTCTATTTGATATATTATATATTTTATAAGGTTTTTTTTTTTAGCAGTGGTTCTCAAAATAAAGTCCCCAGATCAGGAGCATCAGTATCATTAGGGAACATTTTAGAAAGGCAAATTTTCTCAGCCCCACCTGGAACTCAGAATAAAATGGGAAACATAAGGATAGGAGCCCAGTAACGTGTGCTTTAATAAGCCCTCCACGTTATTCTGATGTACGAAATTTGGGAACCATTGCTTTAGTGCTACTATGCCTAAATTATCAAGGCTTTCTTTCAGTGAAGAAAATCACTGATCTCTCTTTAGTTGCTTTTTCTATCCTCTAAAGCCACGTATAACAGAAAGCAGTCTCTTTTATGACATGTAGCTTTGAAAACTTATTGCATAAAAATGAGTCTAAAGCATTAGAAGCCCAAGACAATTAAAAATATACCTGAAAACAGGTTTAATTTAAAAATCCACTATTTTATGCTTTCACTTCTATCAAATACTCAATTTATCCAATATAATCTACAATATTTCATAATTTAAAAAGCTTTGTTTTATCTTATCCCTAGTCTTTTTATTGTAAATTCCATTGGTATATTTTCTATTTTGGAAAAACTTTGTAGCTGCAAGAGAATTTGTGGTTTCAATTTGAGGAAATGTGAAAATGAATCAAGATAATCTAAATCAACTGTCTACCTTCCTTCCTAAAACCCCATTTATTAAATATATGTTTTATACATCTGTAAAATCACATTTTAAGTCCTATGTTAATATGTTATATATATAATTCCATGTAACATTATATAACAAATACCATTTATATGCATAAACTGAATTATATAATTATATATATAATATGTTTGTGTTCATGTGTGCACATGCATATGTGTTTCATAAAAGTTTTGAAAAGACAAGAATAGTTACAGGGAGACTGAGCATGCCAATATATAAGACATAAAGAATGGAAACTGGTGTGGCTTAAAGCCCAGTACGAAACCCAAAAGATTTTCTTTGAAATGACACGCTGAAAGGTTTAAATCCAGGAGTCTTCAAATAAAAAGAGCAAGAGGAAGTTCTGCAATGTAAACAGTATGTCAGCCAAACCTTTCTTTCTCCTCTATCAATCCTGAGAAGAACGCAGCAAGGACATTTGCCACCAGGCTAAAAACCAAACCAGATTTTCAAACTAACTAGGAAGTGTTGTAATATAACTTTGGTAGCTCAAAAAAATTGAAGAGCACAGTTTGATGTAGTTTTCTTCACCCCCATCCATACAGGAAGAACAAGTGGAGGTAGAAGTATGGCACTCTAGTCTCTGAAGAGGCTGTATGACAAACAAGACATTAGGGTAGACATTCAAGTAGCTTCTGAGGTCTGTGAGTGTCAGTGAAGCAAGCTTATTGAACCTACTTCTTAACTCTCCCCCACAATGACAAGAAGCAGGCCGCTGCCATCAGTTCTGGTTATTAAACTTTTCTGTCTGAACCTTAAATCTAACCATTAATACTGTGCTTTGTGATTTTGGGGACTGGGACCCTGCAAATGGCATTGTTCCTTTCTCAGCCAGCTTTCCCATGGGATTTTCCAGTGTGAGGTTCTGGAAAGACATCGTAGTGCTAGAGAGACATATGACCTGCAATTTCTTTTAAGCTTCCTGTTTTATAGTCTTCGTCACCCCAAAATTTCCTTCATTCTTTCAGCATAATAATATTCTTTCATAAATATCAAGCCACCTAGGCAGAATTTTCTCAGTAATCTGGGTCCCACCAACATGGAGCTCTTCCTCCAACTCTACCTTAGGAGAATGGATTAAAAATTGTAGTAAATATGTACAGCAGAACACTGCTCAGCAACCAAAAAAAAAAAAAAAAAAGAACTGCTACATGGTTAAATCTTACAGAAATGTTATGGAGTAAAAGAAACCAGACACAAAATAATATATATTTAATGATTGAATCTGTATATAAGTTCACAAACAACACGGATTTATGCTGACAAAAGTCAAAATGATGTTTTCCTCTGCAGGGAATGTCAAGCAAGGAGGATGTGAGAAACTTCTGGGTTTCTGAAAATATACTCTATGTATCAGTCTGAGATGTTGTTGTACAGGTGCCTGCATATATCAAATCTATAAAGCTCTATGTTTATAATTGATACATTTTATGCAATTAATGCACTTTATGCACTTACTATATGTTATATCACAAAAGCAAGACAAATTAAAATGATAATAAGTCATATGGCTTTCGTTTTCACATTGGATTATTTCTGACATAAATATTTGGGGAAAGTCAATACCATTAATACTTGGTTCTGAACTCAAAATTTCAGCAGCAATAACAAAAACAATATTGAAAAAGTAAAACAAATCTCTGCAGAACAGAAAAGATAAAATACAAATTTAATAAACATTACTGAAGAAAACCTACAAAGAATTATTGTTAATTCATTCAGACATATTGAGGTAATTATATATTTACATTTACTTTCTGTTATTCTTGAGTGCTAGTTCACAATGGGTTTAGAATTCTTGTTTTTAAGCCAAATCAACTTAAAATGTTTAAAGGAATATAAATTTGAAACAAAAAATGAAAATGTGTTTTATAAATGCAGTAGAAAGCAAACATTATAAAAAAAGATAGTTAAGAATACCAGTTTGTTATCAGTCTTTTTGATGATTTGTGTATCAGGTTTGTGAGCTTCACTAGTTTGTTTTCTTTTACTTCTCCCAATTGTAGCTTTCTTCCTCCCTCCACCCCTGCCCCACCACCAAACCCTACTCTTTTCCCTGACTGTAGTGTTCTCAATCCACATTTTTAAAAACCTTCTGGAAAAACAGTAAGGCTGGGGACAGCTTGAGTGCAAAGGCATTCCCTTTCCTCATATGAAATAAAGTTTTGAATTGCACTCTGACAAAGTTATTTTCCTTAGAGAGTAGGACTCTGTTACTGAGAAGAATTTGGCAGTATATCACATAGTTACTGCTAGAGCCTTGAGGGAATCTTTCTAGTGTCCTCACCATAAAAACTCAAGGCAGGGTAGGGGTGGTTTCCTGGTGCAAAAGCCCATGAAAATGTGGTGTCCTCCAGAGATTTATAACTCACCCTCTACCAATTAATGAAAATAACAATTTAATGCTGCTGTCAGTTTATTGCTCCAGCCACTTCTGCTGCAAGTAAACAGATCTTAGTTGGTACATCTCTCTGGCTGCACCTATCTCTCCAGTTGTTGGAGTGATGGGTTGTTCTATGACTCAAATTTTCTAATGGTTCCAAGAAAAGTCACTAATTTTGTTTGTGTAATTTTTTATTGGCATAAAAATGGGAGTGAAGACTTCTCAGTTCCTTTTATGTTAGAGCTGAAATGAGAAGTCCTACTCAGTCTCTTTTAAAGGTAAACTCACTGTAAGTGGTTTAATTTAAAAGTAAAATAAAATGGATATTCATGTGTTGACTCTTTTGTCAAATATCTTAATGCAAAAGTCTGGATTATCTAAAATAATCTAATTAAGATACCTGAGAGTCAACCAAATAGAAATCCCCAAAATGTAATAAACTTTTACTTAAAAAATAAAAACATTTATGGAATAAAGAATTTGAAGAATAGTAGAAGTATAAAATACTCTGAAAAATGGCATCAGAATAGATCACAAGGTATTGATGTCAATACCTTACCAATTTTAATTACCCCTGCATTTTATTAGCAAACATTAAAATATTTATCTATTTTCAATAAAGACATATGACTGTGAAAGCTATAGTTTAATTTATTTTTGCTGTTTTGATTGATTTTGTTTTGATTGATTTAAATACTGTCCCAGAGAGACTTGCACAACTTTTGAAAAACATGGCCAGAGTTAATAATAATCCACAGATTTCTCAAACAATTAGTAGCAACAATAGCAACAATAGTTTATGATAAACTTTTGTTGTCTAGGAGATACCAAAACTTGAAGATTTTGGCAGATTTAAGTGAATATTAATTCAATCACAGGAGATTTTCAGGGCTTTATTAAATGTTACTAATGTAGATACTTTTTTCCAAGATAAGCAAAGTAGAATCACACAGTATGTATTTGCAGATATTGAGTAAAAATGATTATCTAGTGAAAGAAAAGTGTGTGATTTTTTTTTGCAAACCTCTCTTTTTATATTAAGTCCAAACAATTTCAACTAAATTAGCAACACAGAAAAATACAAAGTCAAGAAATGTTACATGTTACCATTTTGAGTATAAGCAATTTTATAAATAATTTCTAATGAAAGAAATGATAATTTGGTAATTTTGTGTATCATAATAACACACTATTAATTTATATATTGCCAAATTTTACTTCAAATGGGTATTTATTGATCTCAAAAAGGCAAGTTCCCTTTTTCTAAACATAGACATGTATTTCTGTCTAAAATAAATGTTTTTTTAATTTGAATATATTGGGAAGTTACTGTTAACATTACGACAGATGTATTTTATTTCATGGTTTTAAATATTTCGATGAGACATATAGATTAAAATTGTAAAGAAACATGAAAAAATAAAAATAGTAAATCAAGGCCAGGCACGGTGGCTCACACCTGTAATCCCAGCACTTTGGGAGGCTGAGGCGGGAGGATCACGAGGTCAAGAGTTCAAGACCAGCCTGGTCAGCATGTTGAAACTCCATCTCTACTAAAAATACAAAAATGAGCCAGGTGTGGTGGCACGCGCCTATAGTCCCAGGTACTCAGGAGGCTGAGGCAGGAGAATCACTTGACCATGGGAGGCGGAGGTTACAGTGAGCCAAGATCATGCCACTGTACTCCAGCCTGGGTGACAGAGCAAGACTCCATCTCCAAAAAAAAAAAAAAAAAAAAAAAAAGTAAATCATAATAATATGCTTAATGGGTTTAATAGACAAGAATTAATGCTATCTTTTCTTAAAATCAGAAAACATTAATTTTATTTCTTTTTACTTCATTTTTAAAATTATATTTAGTTTTATCTTAGTGCTGCCTAATTACATGCCTAATAAGCATAGCCAGGTGCAGATCGTGCCACTGACTCTAGCCTGGGTGACAGAGCAAGAGTCTGTCTCAAAAAAAAAAAAAGAAAATAATAAGCACACAAAATACTAATATTAAAATGAATACATAAATACTAATGTTATAATCTTATGTTTATAATTTTATCATAAAGTTTGATTATATAAATTACCCAAAAAACAGCACTTAAAATACGAATTTTTAAAATATATTTAAGTAATTTAATTATATTATCAGCTTAATGAAATTTACAAATGTCTTAATTAGGCCAACTATTATTCTACTTGTAGAAGAATGTGTGTGACATTACCTGTTACCAAATAGACTGTTAATTTATGTATTCAATTTTTTTTCTTTTTATGTAAGATAATGTCTCAGGATCCTCACAGAAACACCTACTCACATCTATTTGCATGTATAGGAACCCAGGTGCAGATATTTGAAATAATCCTAATTTTATGCCATTCTATATTATGTGCTAAAATTTTTTTAAAAATAAATATATTTTTCCTTTGTCTCTAACTTTCTACTCCTAACCTATAATTATACTTCTTATATTTTGTTTGATATGCCTTTATATCTGTACATAAATTGTTAAGCTATATATTTTTGCTGAATGTTTATAGGTTTTAAAGTTATATAAATAAGATATGCTTCAAATTTTACTTCCCTCATAATGTTTTCACTTAACAATTTTTGAATATGTCCATGTAGCCTGTTTCTTTTAAATGTTGCATAACATCAGTGGTATAAAATCTAAAATATTTTACATAATCATTCTTTAAAAAGTAGTCAGCTAGGTTGCCCCCAAATCTATATTACCAAAAATAGAGCAATCTTTCTACTACTTACAAATGTAAGTAATTTGCATGAATTTGTCTGGGATGTAAGTTCATGATGAATTTGCTGTGTCGTAAAGTGCAGGAGATTTCTCCAGGTGGCCTTGAACTGAACTAGTTTTCCTCCTTTCTCACTTATAATTCTCAAGAATAACTGTGGAATGTGCTGGGAATGTAATATCCTCCATTAAGCGGAAACTAGCTGGAAGAGTTAAGGCTCTGCTCTAGTCCTCTAGGTCTCCAACCCCACTCCCCAGAAACTGATGTCTTTCATTGCATTAGCCCAGCAATTCCCAACACTCTGTGTAACTGAACGCAGGTCCGGATGCTCTCCACTTACAGAGTCCAGTTACGAGCAAGTTCTGGGAGAAAGAAAGTGACTTTATTACCCAAAACTAGTAATGGGGAAATGTCCGATTCCCATCCAAAGCAACCACTTCAATTTTGGGGAAGAAAGCAGAGATTTAAAAAGAGAAAACTTGATAAGGAATGCATGCAGGAATTGTTCTGAGTACATTGTCTGTGTGTCTTGCACTGTGGCTATCCTGGGTAACAGTCCACCTGGATCTCGGACTGCTGTCATCTCAAAAATGTCAGAGTTGTTAACTACTGCCTTGAAGTAAACTCTGAAATTCTGCCACTGGGTCTCCAGGCTTGATTTTTGTGTCTAAATATTAGCCCCTGGAACTTCTAAGAAGGCACATAATTAGAAAATAGCATACAGTTAGATAAATGTGAATAGAGTACATATGTGGTGAGAAAAGGCGGGACATGGAGTCTATTTGAAAGCAGAGAAAAAAGACTTCTTTAGTTTGCTTCAAGGTTATCTCTTGAAACCGAAGGGAAAGGAAAAAAAAAAGTTTAAAGTGCATTTTGACGTTGAGTTGCCCGGTTACCCTTGGGGTACATAACTCAGAGATAGCTTCTTTCTGGGTTCTGTCAGCTGCGGTGCAAATGGGGCATGTGCAATTGAGACTGTATCTGTATCTGCCCCAGACAGATTTTCTGAGCCTTGGAGGATCACTGGCCATGAATCCTAGGTTTCTGTTGTTCCTTGCTGCCTATCTGTTAGTAGCAGATGCACTTCATGTAACTTGTGGAGGGCAGGGAATGAGTTGTTAACCCATGCACATAAACAGGCTGCTTCACATAAGACCTGTGAATTTTTAATTTGTCAGTCAGAAATTTTAAATTTATATTTAGGGTGGTTCTACCAGGCTAATCTTTCAGTAGCATTTCACATCTCCAGATATTTTGCCATTTCAATTGGTGTACAGTGGTAATATGTTTTAATTTGTATTTTCCTAATTATTAATGACCTATGAAACCTGTTTTATCTATTAGGTGGAACTTCAGATTTCTCCCTATGAAAATTGATAATTCACATCTTTTGCCTATTTTACAAATTTACTATTTTTTTACTGGTTAATTAACAGATGTTTCTTACATATTCTAGAGAAGAATCCCTAACTTATTTTACTTTGACTATGCTTTTGCCATGTTTGTTTATTTCTTTGACTAAATGATTCTTCGATGAAGAGAAATCCATAATTTTGTTGACAAATTAATTTATTTCATGCCTTTTGATGCTTAGACTGAAGATATCTTTTTCCACAAATATATGTATAATATATATTTGGTATATCCAATACCAAAAATTTGTCTTTTATTTATACTGCTATCTTTATTATATAGGAAGCTCTGATAGTAATAAAGGTCTTTCTTATATTGTTATTCTGTTTCACTGATCTGTTTGCTTCAACACAAATTGATTTAATTAATTTGCAGTTGTTTTTAGTAACTCAGAAACTTTTATTTATATTTACCTTTAAAATTAATTGAAAGAAGTTTAATGGATAGAAAAGTGTACGGTCCTTAAGGTAGAGAATAATTACAAAATGAACACACACGTATAACCACCATTGAGATGAACGAAATGATACATTGCCCTCTGAAGGACATTAGAGGTCTTCCTTGATTTCCTACACAGTCATTACCTAACTGTGCTCAGTATATATTAATTTGTTTTAAACTTTATGCAAATAAAATTATGCAAAATGAATTTTTAATCTAGCTTTTTACATTCAAAATTACATTTGTGAGATTTATTCATGCTGAGTATAGATGGTCTTCATTAAAAAGTCATATTCCACAATAGAAATAAGCTAAAATTTTTTATTATAATGTAGCTAGTATTTTCAATTTGGGGCTATTTGAAAAAAGGGCTGCCATGAATATGCTTGTCTTCATCCTTAGACACACATATTAATAAGTGTTTGTTGGAGATACACCTGCAAAGGATAATTGTTGTATCCTAGCATATGCCATAAAATACGAGGAATTCCTCAAAGTGATTTTACCAAACTGCCTCCTTTTGGTCAATGTCTTTGTTAATGCTTGGTGTAATCACATTTTAACTTTAGAAATTATGGTTTTGGATAATGGTATCTTATTTTGGCTTTAATTTTAATTTATCTGATGATAAATGATTTTGAGCATTTTTTCAAATGTTTATTGCCCATTAGAATATACAAATTGACTTTTTAATTTTTACTGTATCACTTTCATTTTTGTATTGTTTTATGGGGAGAATATATATTTGGGGTGATGTAGATATATAATACATAAAATATTGAAACATATATAAATTATATATAGTTCAGTTTCATATATTGAAAAATGTTTCCTCCGTGTCATAGTTTTACATTTTTACTCTATTAATGGTATTCTTTAGTAGAACACAGTATTTTTTCTTTATAATTTGTGTTTTTGTGTTATGATTAAGGAATCTGTTTAATTCAAAGTCTGCAATGTTATCTTTCAGAAGCTTTTTCCTTATACCTTACATTTATATCTGAATCTGGTAAGGATTGATTTTTGTGTATGGTTGGAAGACAGGGGTCCAGTTTTTCTGTTTTGTTCTCATAAGACTACCTAATTGATCCGGGTCTTCCTTTCCATTTCTCTGGAGAGCTATCTTGGCCAGGTGATATACATCAAGTGACTATAAAAGTGTGGGTCATTTTCTGGACTCTTTGTTAATGCCTCTAGCAGGCAAATAGGCCCCATTAGGCTCACTTTTCTGGGATTTCATTCTTCCTTTCTTGAAAGTAATCAATACCTTGATAATTCTCTAAGACCTTCAGCAAGGTTTTATGTTTTCTATTATTTTTTCCATCTAGGTATTTTCAGTGACCATGTAGTTCTGAAATAAACTTCTCTGCCACATAAAGAAAAAGAACTGAACATTTAGTTTTGCTTTTAATTAAAAATAATTGATTTATACTGTTTGACACTGTTTCTAAGTATATTAAATTGATCATGTATTTTTTCCTTTAGTCCATTTTATAGACTAAATGGATAAAACTAATCATCCCTATTTGCACAACACTGTCCCCATTTTAACACTGTAAATCCAGCACCTTAGGAAACTCCTTGGGCCCAAGCAACCTGAGATACTTGTTTACCATATTAATATCGGCCCATATATTGGTAGATATTCTAATTTTATGTTTTTCATTTATCGTTGGGATAAACTCTACAGTATACTCAAACTTTAACCTTAATTGTATTCTAGTACTAAGTAATTTTTTAAAAAAGGGTTTTATATTAGTTTAGATTAGGTTTGGCTACAGTTAACAGATGAACCTAAATAATGGTGGATAAATAAAATACTTGTTTTTATTCTGTTTCTCATGTTTTGAAATTCTAGAACTGGTAGGGTCCAAGTTGGTATGGTCTGTTCTCCATGAAGTCAAATTCCCAATTCCCTCTTACATTATTTCTTCCTCATAAATGGCCTTCATTCCAAACCACTACTCATGGTCCAGCATGCCTGCTAGAGTTATGACCATTAAGCCATTAAGCAGAAAGTGTGAGAAGGCCTCCAACTTTCCATTTGTAAGAACATTTCCTATGAGCTGTGTAAACCACTTCTATCTTTTTAGCCAAAATATAATCATATGGTCATATCTATATGAAACAGATATTTAATATTTTCATGGACTCTTTTGTTCATTATGTGTTTACTATTGAGGAAGATAAGAATGGCTATTTAGTAAAAATTAAGTATTTGCAACAGATATTTTAGAATAAAAAGAGTTTATATTCTTATGTTCTTTTATTTTGATATCTGATTTGGGGAATCTAGAATACATAAGCATCACAGAATGATGGAAACAACCCTTTCTTCTTTTTTTCTTTTCTGGAAAAACTGGTCCCTTAAAGTTTGTTAGAAGTTATTATAGTGTTTGGCCAGACTTGGTGTCTTACACCTGTAATCCTAGCACTGTGGGAAGCCACGGCAGGGGGATCACTGTTGATGATATATTACTAAGTGTAGTCTAAGGTCATATATGTTCTTTGAACAAGAATGTCATATTTTATCTTCTCTCAATTAACTCATTTTTGACTATGTGACTAGAAAGCCTCTTTTAAAGCATTGAATTATATTCCAGATCTAGACTGCTTTAGTATTTTGCATTTTTTAAAGGAGTGGGGAAAGCTAAAGGCAAGAGTGCAAGCAAGGCCTTACTTATGATAAATGTGTGTGTATTTTTCAAAAATATATTCAATTCAATACTCTAAATTATCACATGTTCAGTTTTGTGGAGTTCATTTGAATAAACTTTATGAGATCCAAAAACTGAAAGACAGATATTGAAGAGGAGACATCAATCAAAATTTAGCGTATTATGTGTATGCTTCTGGGATGGAGAGCGGACATGATTTAGAAGCATTTGGTGACATTTTAATGCTATTGGTAATGTTCTTATTCTTAAAGTGTGTAACTCTATTAAGTGTTCATCACTTTTTTCAAAACCAGCATAAATATTATATATATTATTTAATGTGTATCTAATTACACTCATAAAAGTATAATTTTTCCAAAAAAGCTAAAATCATAACTAATGCAAATATAAATTAAAAATACATCAAATATTTTAATTTAATTAATATAGGAGAGATTAATAAAGGAGAGATTCAGCAAAACATTTAGATCAATGCAAAGAGCAGTTGAGAACCTGTGTAATTAAAGGCAAGTTGATAAAGAAATGTCATTACAAGATTATGGGGTCAGATACATCTCTAATTAATATCCTATAAAGAAAATGAAGTGTGTCTTTAGCCCACATGATGTTGTCAAGATATGCAACTCAGATGTTTGCCTTGTTCTCAAGTTTTTGGGTTTTTTTTTAAATAAGTTTAAAAACTTAGAAAGAAAGTAAAATTAATAAATTAAAAAGAAAATGTATATTTGTACAAAAAAAAATTTGCTTCACTTAAAATTATTATTTAAATAATGTTAATAACCCACATCTCATTAGATATTAAGTAAGACATTTTCTTATATTTTCTTTTTTTTTTTTTTCTGAGATGGAGTTTCGCTCTGTCACCCAGGATGGAGTGCAGTGGTGCGATCTTGGCTCACTGCAAGCTCTGTCTCCCGGGTTCATGCCATTCTCCTGCCACAGCCTCCCGAGTAGCTGGGACTACAGGCTCCCGCCACCAAGCCCAGCTAATTTTTTGTATTTTTTAGTAGAGACGGGGTTTCACCGTGTTAGCCAGGATGGTCTCGATCTCCTGACCTTGTGATCCATCCGCCTGGGCCTCCCAAAGTGCTGGAATTACAGGCGTGAGCCACCGCGCCCAGCCTGTATTTTCTTAAATTGTCTTTTATCAATGTTTAAAATAGAAATGAAGATAGGAATATTAAATAAAAATCAATTAATAGTATCTTAAGAATGTTTCTTTTTCTGCATGACTCATCTATTCAACAGCTGTTTGTTGTGTTCTATAGTGTGTCTTGTACATGTTGAGTGCTGCTCTGAGAATCTGGAAATATGAAGGAAACAAGATATAATAATTATTGTCTCTTGTTGCATTTACATTTTAGTGGCAGGCAGTAGATAACACTTAAATAAAACCAATAACAGAACTTCAGATAGTGATACATGCAATGTAAAAATATATATATAAAATAATAAAGTTTGGCTAATAGGAGAGAAATATGGGGAATGGATAAAATAGACTGTCGGTTTAGGTCAGTGAAGCCTTCTTAATGAGAAAAGCTAGTTGTGCTAAGATCACATGTGCTTCTGAATGGAATAAGTGATAAAAATCGCATCTTGCAATTTAAAAAATAGGTAACTAATATACATCTCTCAGATAAATTGAACTTATCTAATATAATGTGCCGTCAAATTTCCAAATAGAAAAGGCTTATGTTTCTATCCTGATATTGTTTCAAAGCCATTTTTCAAAATATAAAACAAAATATGAATTATCTTTGGAGTTGTGGGAATGCCATGGATTATAGTATTAGATTAAGTTTAACAAGATTGTTTAATCATATTGCAAAGCAAACCACAATTGCTGCTCAATCTTAAGATGTGGTGGAAGTGTTTATATTATCTTCATCTCTATTGCTATAATTACCATTAATCTTTAGGGTTTGAAATGAATAGCTTCTTTTTTATTATAAAAGTGATACATGTACATGGGAATAAAATTTTAAACCATATAGATGGGCATATTATTGAAAGTAAAATTTCCTTCCCTGCCATTCCTCAAATTCTTGCTCATATTTGTCATTTTCTGTTTTTGGTTCATCTGACATGTTATGTTCAGTAGACTTGATTAAGTTTTCCCAGTTTCAGATATCATTCCATATTATATATACATTATTTTGTCTAAATGAAATACTATGATTGAATCATAGAGAAAGAAATATGTGTATGTTATTGAGCTTATGCTACTTTGTTCAAATTTCAAGATGAAATGGAATATGTCTTCTTCTTCAACTGACTAGAATGTTTTATCTCATTTTTGAATTTTCAGTTTCTTGTTCATCTTCTTCCCCCAGTCCCTCTTACACTTGAATTTTCTACTGATTTTCTATTATTTTGTTATTAAACAAGAAATTTTACTTAAGAAACCACTAACATGTCCATTTAATCAAACAACTAACTAATATGCTTCCTTCTTTTTAGGTGCATTATATGGCTGTTGTCCGGGGATCTTATTAAGTTGCATATTTGGCTACTCTTTAATTCTAATGTCTTACACTTTCTTGACTCTTTTTTTTTTTCAAGTCATATTGCAGCACTCCAGAAACATACTGGATGCTTGCATGTTATCAATTATTTTCATTTTATCCTTATACTAATTGATAATACATGGCATTTTATGTGGAAAATAATTTTTCCTGAGAACTGTACAGATATTGTTTTTTCTAAATTCACTAATAATCACCTCTTCCCCCAGCGTTTTTCTCCCTTAGTTTGGGTTTTCCCAAAGGAGCCTTTTAAGCAAGAATTTGATTTCAGATAGTTGATTTTGGAGATGAACCTAAAAATATTTGCAGTGTAGACAGGAAATCTCACAGAAAAGGGAAGGCAACCAATAGAAGGTTTATTATCAAGTGAATTATCACAGTGGGTATCTGAAACCTCATCCCGCAGATGATCCTTGAGAATCAGTGTAACTGTTGTGCCTCAATGTAATTCCCCCTGAGGAGTGAGGAATTAGGGATATTTACTCTCCAGTTTTTATCATGCATTGAGCGGGGCATTGGATTCCCTGGCATGGGTTCTGATGAGCTGAGAATCTTAGACAAAGAAACTCAGGTGCTGGCAGTTGGACTTTGGGTGAAGAGTTGGAGCTCTGACTGCATATGCTATGTTGTTTATTTCTACACAGTCTGTCATCTTGTATCTGTTTTCCTACTCTAGAAGAATTTATGAAATTTTCTTTATTCTTTGAATTTCAAAATTTCAGAAGAATAAATCTATGTATATGAGGATCATTTAGTCTGTCTAACATTTGGTAGTCTAAAGTCTTTCTTTAGCTCTGTGAAAAGTTATTCTGTTATTATTTTGATTATTTCCTTCATTCCACTCTCATTCTTTTTTTCTTTCAGAAACCACTATTAGACAGATGTTGGTAGATTTCCTAGGCTTTATTTTCTCACACACATATTGATTTTTCCCTAAACAATTGTGTTATTATGTTCCGTGACCTCTATCTTGTTTACTGCTTTTTTTCACAGCAAGCTGTTAGGTTTTATATATTCTTTTTTATCTTTTTATACAAGGAATATATTCTGAGGACCTTTTAGGAGCATTTTCTGATTGTCTTGCTCCCATCTATGGCCTTATTCTTAAATTAGTCAAAGTATTATTGAAAAGAGGCTTTATTATTGTGACAACTCCTTCCAGAGAAAACTCTTTCTGATGCAGGATGCAGACAGTGGTTTTTCAACTCTCAGCAGCCACTCTTATTTTTTGGTATAGATTTCAAGTACATGTCAGGTATATTTTATTACAGATTTCTCTTAGTTTTGATGTTAAATATTCCTCCCTCCTTTTATCTTATTTAAAATTTTAGTTGATTTTGATAGAAGGATATGAAGTAGTTCACTAATTTTATCTCAGGTTAACTCACCTTAAAGTTAATTCATATAAATAGAACCTAAAAGATATACCTTTTTTGTAAGTAGCTTTCTAAATAGCTTTCTTTCTTTTTTTTTTTTTTGTATATAGGTTTCTTTTTTTTGTAAGTAATTTCTTAGCAGTTATGAATATTTGTACTTAGTTTCAAAATGAAGTGTTTTTCATCTTTTATTTATTTTGTTTTGAGACAGTGTCTCCCTCCATCTGAACTCCAGGCTGGAGTTCAGTCATGTGATCATAGCTCACTGCAGCCTTGACCTCCTTGGCTTAAGCGATCTTCCCACCTCAGCCTCTTAAGTTGCTGAGACTACAGGTGTACACCACCATGGCAGGCTAATTTTTTAATGTTTTGTAGATATGGATCTTGCTATGGT
The DNA here is from genome assembly GCF_029289425.2 of Pan paniscus. Classification (NCBI taxonomy): domain Eukaryota; kingdom Metazoa; phylum Chordata; class Mammalia; order Primates; family Hominidae; genus Pan; species Pan paniscus. The sequence goes on from NC_073252.2 coordinate 113,502,970, forward strand.
GCCAGGACTAGTCTCAAACTCCTGGGCTCAAGTAATCCTCCTGCCTCAATCTCTGAAAGTGCTGGGATTACAGACGTGAGTCTCTGTGCCTGGCAAAATGATATTTTTCTAATTATACAAGTGCTATAAGTTCATCACAGAACTATTTTAAGTACATGAATATATATAAAAAGTAATGCCAGAATATCTATTACAACAGCTCAGATGTTACTTAATCTTAGGTAGTTTTCTCCATATATATTTTCACTAATGCAGTCCTTTAAAAAATATTTTAGTGTGCATATTTTCATTATTATAATTTATGGTACAGAGATTAACACATACGTTTTCTAATAAAATCTATGTTTTTAGTACTGTTAGGGTTCTCCAGAGGAACAAAACTAATAGATGATACGTGTATATATCCTATTTGTTTATGGAATTTTTGTTGCTCCCATAACTAATTATTTAGCAAATGTGTATGTATATATACACATATATACACACAAATACATATATTTCAGGTTACAAATTATAGAAAAGGGCATGTGTATACATACATATATAATTTATACATACATATGTATGTGTATATGTACCCTTTTCCATAATTTTTAACCTGAAATATTGTGTCTGTTGTAGACCTAATTCTAAAAATGAAACAAAGAAGTCAAGACCATGGCTTATACCCATTAAACCATTCCAAGAAATATTACAAACGGACCAAGTAACAGAGCAACTGGTTGTAATGAATTCAGGATTTGAGCCAAATGTCCAGCTCATTTAGTCTGACTTTAAATATATATATTAAAAACCAGCTGGGCACGGTGTCTGTAATCTCAGCACTTTTTGGGAAGCCAAGGCAGGAGTATTACTTGAGTCCAGGAGTTTAAGACCAGCCTGGGCAACACAGCAATACCTATCTCTACAAAAAAATAAAAAATTCGCTGGGCATGGTGATGTATGCCTGTGGTCCCAGCTACTCAGGAGGCTGAGGTGGGAGGAACGTTTGAGCCCAGAAAGCTGATGTCACAGTGAGCCATGACTGTACCACTGCAGTTCAGCCTGGGTAACAGCAGGACCCTTTCTCAAAATAAATAAATAAATAAATACACACACACACACACACACACACACACACACACACACACACACACATATATATAGAGAGAGAGAGAGACAGAGACAGACAGAGAGAGAGAGACAGAGAGAGAGAGAAAGGGGTAGAATTAGGTCTACAACAGACACAATATTTAAGTTTAAAAATTATGGAAAAGAGCACATATGTACATTCATATGTAATATGGCTTACAGCATATATATATACATACATATAAGCATACATATATATGTCATATTATATGTATGTGTCTATGTGCCCTTTTCCATAATTTTTAACCTGAAATATATAGAGGAACAAAGCTAATAGGTAGTTATATGTGTATATCCTATTTGTTTATGGATTTTTTTCTTTATATAATATAGTTATATATATAATTGCCTATTTGAAACATTCAGAAAAAATAAATTGCATTAAATATAGTTTTGACAGGCCTCACTTGTATTTTTTAAAAAAGGAATTACAAAGTAGATTGAGCGAGAATAAGATAAAGATTACTGTAAATTCTGTACTTATTTGTTTTATTTGTAATAAGGGGGTAACAATTAGCTTAATTTAAATTTTAATATTTTTCATCTGCAAATCATTTCCTAAGACCTTAACATGCTTTCTAGTTTCTAGTTTATTTTATTTTAAATTAAAAATCTCATCTGCTATTTGACACTAATATCATTATCCTGATTTTTAAAAACAGTTTTTTTTTTTTTTTTTTTGAGACGGAGTCTCGCTCTGTCGCCCAGGCTGGAGTGCAGTGGCGCGATCTCGGCTCACTGCAAGCTCCGCCTCCCGGGTTCACGCCATTCTCCTGCCTCAGCCTCCCGAGTAGCTGGGACTACAGGCGCCCGCTACCACGCCCGGCTAATTTTTTTGTATTTTTAGTAGAGACGGGGTTTCACCGTGTTAGCCAGGATGGTCTCGATCTCCTGACCTCGTGATCCGCCCGCCTCGGCCTCCCAAAGTGCTGGGATTACAGGCGTGAGCCATCGCGCCCGGCCTTTGACAACTCTTTGACTCCAAAACATATTAGTCCACTAGAGGAGAGTGTTCCTACTTATTTTGAGCTAGTCTTTTACAAATGTATCTACAGAAAATGAGAAAGGAAGATGTAATTATATATAGCAAGTACGTGAATGAAACTCATATACTGTTGACTATGAAAAGAAAAAATGGCTTTCATAGATTATTTCAATATCTGTTTTACTAATCAGTACTTTAAAATATCTGAAATGAGTAAGACTTTTTTTTTTTTTTTTTTTTAGTTTCAACATTTCAATTGGCTTTATTCAGGATTCTACAATTGGGCATTTCATTTAATAAAATAGAATAAGTGTTCAAATGAGCTGACCAAAAGAAGTGGGATTTATATACAGTCAAGGACTGAAGAAAGCAGAAGCAAAGAACAAAGAGTGTATTAGTCTTTTCAAAGCCATTTTTTTTTTGTAAGGCAGAGATAGGAAGACAAAACAATAAAATAATGACTGATAGCTCATATTAGGTTACTTCAGCCTTCTTTTGCGTAGGGATTAAAGCAGAGGGAACTTCATTACAATGCCCATTGAAGATTTAAACTGACCTGTGTGGGTAATTGGCTGTTATTTCTCCTGATTTTTTGGAAGGTCAGGTAATAGCTGAGATTATTTCGATTTGGTGACCTGGAACTTTAGCATGGGTGACTCCATTTTGATTTTTAGTCTAGTATGTTGGGGCCTAGACTTTTAAAAGTCCTTTTCATGAGGAACTTTTGAGATATAATTGTATAATTTACTTTTTTTTAACACTTACACAGTCAACATACTAGATTACCATTAAGAGAGAGTGAAATTGATTTACTGTATTTTCAATTTGAGTGTGTGTGCTCTCACACCATGTTTTGGAACAATACATGTTTCCAATAAAAAATAATGTAACTAATTGCATTACATAATGTAACTAAATCCAAAAAGGATATACAATTCATCCACAAAACTTCATGGCATTTCGCTATGCAATAATGGTGTACAATTACTACATATAAAAAATTAAAAGCACATTTCAAAATCAATCATTTTTTAAAAATTCTAAGGTGTTAAAAATCTTATATTCTAAGACTTTTTCCTGGGCAATATTTCCTATGGCATAAAACATCTATATGGATAATTTTCTGAAGAGAAATTAACGGAGGAAAAAAATTATTATATTTAATTTTACATATATGTGTATACAATATGTAATAAATATACCCTTATACTTACACATTAATGTAAGCAAATATACATTCATATAATATGAAGGAAAACAAAAGTGCAATTTTAGAGGTGATTTCATCTTAAGAATAAAAGAATAGAAGGAATTTCTGACAAAAAAGGCAATATTTTAAAAAATTATGTGTTTACTTTTACATTCTAATAATAATACTGATGGCTACATTACTCTATTCATTGAAACAGAATGAGGAAAGGTCATTACTGTTTTTCACTGAGCACTTTTAAATGTTCACACACACACACAACACACACACAGGGTGGGGCAGGGTTTTTTGTTCTAAAAGGCCTTTCAGTGTTTATTATCATGTATTTCATTTGGTTTCTTCTAAAATTGTTTATGCCTACAGCTCGGAAAATTATAGTTTAAGTAAGAATAGTTATTTCTTTGTGCCACACTTTTAGAGCAAAATTGGAAATCACAGTTTGAATCCCCTTCTTTCTCTGATTCCTAAATGCAAAATCTACTAGTCATAAATGTCAGTTTTACATTGGAACACAATCTACTTAAAAATACAGTACATACAAAATTGAAAGTGTCTTCTTTGTTCTTTCCTACAACTTGAATAATGTTGAGTCAAAGGCATTTTGTTGTTTAATACTATTAAACTTTAGTCCTATATGTGTTATCAAATAAGCCTATATTTCAAGTTTAAAATCTTTTTAAAACATGTCTTTTCCTTCCTACTGTTCTTTTAATTTTGCACATTATAAGCTTAATTCTCCAGTCCACAGGTTTACGCAGGGGGTGGGGAAAATTGCAATTCTCACCCCTGTGGGAGCTTTGCCTCTCTCTGCAAGTCTGTTCTACCCCAAGACCCAGGAGATGTTGAGGAAGCAGTGTGTGTCCCCTGGCAGAGTGATCTACTCCTAGTCTGTGCTACATCACATCTTTGTGTCATCTCTGTGTGTAAGTGTGTGTGTGTGTGTGTGTGTGTGTGTGTGTGTAATATTGTGATATTGTGCCAGCATACATTGGCTCAATAACTTGACAACTGCAGGCAGGTGGAATTTATTGCTTGTAACAGGGAACTAAATATGGTTTTGATGTGGAGATAAGTTTTTTCATGCCCTATAGTTAAGGTGGAACCCCATGTAGATGATAAGAAAAATAAAACAATAAATGGAGTATGATCTTTTTTTGTAGCCTTATTATGTTGCATAATCTTTTATGTTATACAACATAAAAAATTTTTAACTTGCCTTAAACATTGCATTATATTGAGAATCATAGTGCAACAAAACAGGGCTAAGTATCTCAACAAGCAGTGAAACCAAGTACTCCAAATATTTGTAAATTAAGAACATCTCTATAAAGTATTTTAGTACACTATGTCTGGGACGAATACTTTTCCTAAAATTAATTCTAATGACTGAAACTTAATTAGACATATTGCATGACAGAATTTAATAATAGTTAATAAAGAAAACCATGCATTAGTAGCTGCAGATTTTGAGTGAGACAAAATAGGAGTACCTTAATGATTAATAAAAATAGAAAAAATAAAAAGAAAACCGATATGTAAACCTACTACCAAATTTCTGTATATTCTTTCGACAGGTAATGGGGAGATGAAGGAGAGTGTAGATGAATAATTTCCCCTAAAATATTCTTATCTATGTTTCAAGTTAGTTCAAGTGTCCAAAAAAATAAAATGGAGAGGGGTATGATATGCATCATTAATGAGAAGAACTAAAACACTTAATTAGTATTTTTTAAAAAAGCATTTCCTCACATATTGCAGTCATTTGTGTTAGTGTGGTACACACATCTGTGGAGTATACAAACATCTGTGAAGTGCTATAATTGTTTTTGGTAATAGGTTCTTCAGAGCTAACATCTGATGCTCTGCAATTCCAGAATATTTGATGCTTCTATCTAGATGAAGAACTCACATTATAGGCCCATACCCCTGTGTCTCTATGCCCACCCTCACTATTGGTTTGAAACATTTTAAAAATCTAAATGCATACCAAATGTGTCACATAGAGTTTCCTTCTCTAGACTCCTTAAAAATTCTACCTGTCTCCAAGACCTTTGATTCTCTATTTTAATGTTTCAAATATCTATACAATTAGTTGGCAAAGAATTGTTTCAAATGAGATTTATTGTGATGAATTTATATTTAATACTTAGAAAAATTATGATGTCATGTTCATGCATACTGGCTATATAAATGAATGTCTAATATCAGTGAAATGATGGAGGGATTGAGGACCAATTGAGTATTTCACATTACTAGTCTAAGCATTTAACAAAATCAATTCTTATTCATAATGTTGTTAAAAGAGCACAGGTCTTGAGATGGGATACACTTGCTTTGGAACACTATCATTGTCTTTAAATGTGATTTTGACTCAGTTTTCATTAATTTCCTTAGGCCTCTTTTTCTTTATCATGAGAATGATTATTTATGAATGCAAAAACTGTGCCAATGTTAGATGTTCAGTTCCCTGCCACCTTTCCTTTTCAGTGGCAGCTGAAGTATCAAAATACGAGAACACAAATGATATGTTTATATAATTGTAACATTATCAATATATTTTTTAAAAAGCATTTTGAAATATGGCTGTATTGTCAGAACTCATTAATATCTAGTGAGTAGGAAAAATTATAATTTTCTAATTTGTTATTAATAATTCATGTCTAAGAAATTTATAAAAAGATGGGTAAATGAATTAGTTCTGTATTTTCTTATTCTCACTTTGGAAATGTTGCTACTTTTCTGGCATTTAGATTCTGAATGAAAACTACTTAAATCATTGCAATTGACACTATCCAGATTTGTTAAAAGTAAAATACCATTGATAGAGGCAGGAGACAGCCAAGTGCCTAGGCAGGTAGGGGAGGGTCCCCCAAGAACCTCCAAACCACCCAGGTCATTGTGCACAAGGGGCTTGCCTGCACACACCCACATTGAAAAATTGCACCCCTTAACACATGCACAGTAAGGGAAATAAATCAATGTGGAGTGGCTCAGACTAAGGGCCTGCATGTACACTGGATGGATGGGGTGAAGCCACCAGCAATTCAAGCCTTATGCATGGAAGGAGCCTGGCCTCTTCAGCTCGTGTGTGGAAGTCCTGGTACTCCATTGTGAGGGGGAAATCTGCTTGGAGAACCCCTCTCTTTGCAGAGCTTTCCTTTTACTTAATAAATTCCAACCTCCTCACCCTTCAATGTGTTCATATGCCTAATTTTTCACTGTCTTGAGAAAAGAACCTGGATTTAGCTGAACTAAGGAACAAAAATCCAGCATCATTTTGGTGGTCTATATGGGGACACATCAGAAGGGTGAGTAAAATGCAGACACAAAAATCTCTTTTACCTTTGTTTCTGAGCTTTCTTGTCCTCAGACTTTTTCTGAGGGCAAGGGAAACTGTCCACTCCTACCATTGTTCTCAGGGGTTGGGAATGTTGGCCTTGGTCCAACCCAGTCTTTTCTTTGCATTTTCCTTATTTTTGTTTTTGTTTTTATTTGTTTGTTTGTTTTTTCAGGACTGTAATGACATCGATCTTTTCTCTTACAATATTGGGGGTGTTCCACCCCTCACCCCAACGGCCACGGGCTCACATGCGGAACAGATGGACAAGTGGTGGCTCCCGCCCCCTGCCCCTCCTCCCCAAGGGCCCTGCATGTCCTGCTGGCCAGCATTTCCTGCTGGCCATCCCCTCCTACCAGATGCCCATGGAATGTTTCCCCCTCTGGATGAGTCAGGAAGGAGAAGACAGCAAGAATAGGAGGTTCTTCCCCCAGGCATCTTCCCCGCACAGCACTGAAACTGTTCTTTTTTCTTTTCTCCACCCTGTCAGCAGTTAACACAGCCCTACACTTAAGCTGATTTTTTAATTTTCTTTTTTTTTTAATTTTCTCTACCAGGTCAGGAGTTGATGGGTTGGCATGAAGGTAGTTGTGGGTTTTTTTTGCCATTAGAATGGTAGGGATGGCAATTGCTTTTGCACCAACCTAATAACATAGCCCTGTGAGTACAGGGGACTTGTCTATGCCAGAGGATTTTTCTGAAAGGTGTTTTACTAGGCCAGGACCTCAGTTCACAAGATACATTTCTCTTCCTTGTTTGAGGAGGCAGCAAAGGAGCAACGCTGCTGACTGGTGGCTGCAGTCTGGCGAGGGACACCTGACACTTAATAATGAGTCCATGCAACCTCCTGAGGGAGTTATTTTTTCCCAAACTCAATTCCAAGCTTTGGGTTGAAGCCCTAGGAAAGAAAACTGGATTGGAGGGATCCAGAGGCAGACAACAACAGAGGTTAGAAGGCACAGTGCAGGTAAGCATGACTAACTCCTGCTGATTAAGGCAAGCCTCCCATTTCATGCATGGAGGTCATGCTAACATCCATGGAATAAATGAGGTCTAGGGAACTCAAAGGTTACAACAGCAGGGTGGGGCAGAGGGTATGTGGGTAAGAGTAGATAATCCCAGCCCCTAGATCCCCTGTTAACATGAGTGAAAGCTGCATTGGCACCCATGGTGGCACCCTGTTGAGGTCACCAGGACTCAGGGATATAAGGATGGAAAAAAGAGAACGGATGCCTCCTCTCTCTCCCTCACATAGTCTGGGTATTCACTGGGAAGAGAAGGGAGTTAGGAGTGCCTTATCCCCTCTTCCCTGATTGGTAACCTTTCATCTTCTTCTTCCATCTATAATTATCTCGAATCTCTCCTGAACCCCTAGAACTTTGAAATAAAAAACAAATAGCCTTCCTTTTCCTTTTTTCTCCTCTGTCCTCTCTTCACAGATAGGTAATTGTGTCCTCATACTACAGGACACTTCCCTTGGATGCATACTCCAAACTGGGAAAACGAAAATTTCCTAAATCTTAAACTGGTTGGCTTAGAATTGAGCTTGGGGGAAGGGAACCCAGAAGCCCGGGATGCTGGCAAAAAGGTAAAAGATTTTTACTACTCGGACTTTTGGTTTCTCTCTCCCTGTGCAAACCAGTAAAAGGAATGGTAAGGATCACTGTTTATGTTCTCTGTAAAGTTTTGATTAATGGAAAAGGATTTGTGATGTTGGTTTTAAGCTGTAGCCAATCTGGTGTGCTTTGCATATCTTTCTATATGGTTCTGTTAGAAAGAAGGATATCTTAAGATAAGATGCAGGCCTAGGACCCCCATAAACCAGCTGTTCACGTCAGCCCAGCAAACTGCCCAGTAACAAACTTTGCAGCAGGCCTCCATCTTGTTTTACATTCTTGGGAACGTGACCTGTAACCTCTGCAGTTTTACAATAGTGAGCCAGGTTCAATCCTAACTTGGGGAATGAGTACTTTAATAGTTGTGTGAGTTTTGTCATTTGTTAATTCTCTTCCCCTCTATGAACAACTTCTACCTTCCTTTCTTAAATCTTCCTTTCTCTGAGTTACCCTTAAAGATTCTAGATGTTGTAAAAACTGCTTTCCCTACTTTGAAAGACTTTTCACACTCACGATTAAGTCAGAATCTTAATTAAGGCTTGTTGGTTTTACCTGTGAAGTTACTTTTGGTAAAGCACAAAAGACAGAAATATTGGCCGCTTGATATGGCTGAGGTCAGGTAACAAGGGATCCAAAAGGATTTTCTTAAAGAGCTCTCAGCTTAATTAAAAGTGGATATCCAAGCTATAGGTATATTTAAAAGGCATTTATGTTTTTCTTTTCTTGGATCTTGTTTTAGTGGAAAAGATTTTTTTTCTTCTCAGTTGACTAAATTACTTTTCTCCACTTTGTCTTGCTACTCTTAATGCATGTGTGAGTGGCCCTAATAAAATTCCTGATGGTCTGGGACTCTTTGGAAAAAACAGAAAAGGTGCTGTAAATTCCATTTTAGTAGAAACCTGTGTTTTTCTCATAGGACCCCAGGAATTAGAGGTGGATAGATTCCCCTCAAAATCTGTTTTGTCTTCTAGCTGTATCTGTTTATTAGACCCTAGAAACTGCATGCTTTCTTATGCTTACTCTTAAACGGCACTCCCCAGAGGCCAATAAGCCAATTAGGAGATTGGCAAATGAAAAATCTTGTAAATACTGGATCTTCGTCTGTCTGTCTGTGTAGTTACATATGTGTTGTGTGTTTTGCATATAAAAAAGAGCTCTAATGAATTGGCTTAAAAATAGGCATTTAGATCAAATGTATTTTTAAGAAAAGGTAAAAGCTGTAATAACTTTTATTTCACATGACTTTAATCTTTGAGAAATAAAAAGTATTAAAGATAATTGGTGAAATGCAAATGTTGTTAAAATGTAAATAGGTGGTCTAAATTGTGCAAGTCAGATACTAGGTTTGCTAAATGTTTTAAGTTGTAAACTGCTTCTTTGGCCTTTGAGAACTGTTTGACTTGCCTCCTTTACATCGTGGCAAGGCCTCAGGAGATATGGAATTAACTACATCCTTAACTATGCTGGAAGGAGTCAAATTTTTTCGGGACCTAGTGCATAATTAAAACAATTTAGCAGATTTTTTATCAAAGTTAAAAATTGCTAAGTGTTACCATTATAACATGTAATTGAGACCACTGAAAACAGATTTACCTGCAAGATATGTAAGAACAGTAAAATGTGTTTTTAGTAAAAGATTTTAAGAAGGCATGGAAATGTAAATTTTTGCCTAGGGTTAAAGGCTGGTTTTAAATTAGGTAAAATAAACTAAAGGTTTAAACAAGTTGTGGAAGTTTGTAAAAATGAACTTTGCAAAAGAAATTCTATGTGTAAATATATTGACTAAATTCAAAAGGATATTATATGTTTTTTCCATAAATTGTGCATTAAAATAAAAGCACTACAAGGTTCTCTTAAGGCACTAATCTGCTCTTTAGCAAAATTTTTAAAGGGTTATACAAAGCTTATAAGAATCTTACCTCATAGTCAAGCTGGTTAAGAATGGGTATAATTGTCTTTTAGGTTTCTTTAGGAAATTGAGGTTTGGTTGGGCATGGTGGTTCACTCCTGTAATTCCAGCATTTTGGGAGGCTGAGGCAGACAGATCACTTGAGGTCAGGAGTTAGAGACCAGCTTGGCCAACATGGTGAAACCTTGTCTCTAGTGAAAACACAAAAATTACCTGGGTGTGGTGGCGGGTGCCGGTAATCCCAATTACTCTGGAGGCTGAGGCAGGAGAATCACTTGAACTCAGGAGGCAGAGACAGAGTGAGCTGAGATTGTGCCACTGCATTCCAGCCTGGGCAACAAAATGAGAATCTGTCTCAAAAGAAAAAAGAAAATTCAGGTTGACGTTAATAGTAAACTAATGTAAGGGTAAAATTTGGTTTTCTCTTCTTGTACAAAATTTTCATGTACTAGTAAAGGATAATGGAAGATTTTCATTTGCCTTGCAAATAAACTGCCAAGGAAAAGAAAGTGAAGACCAGAGACAAATTAGAAAGCTAAGTCTTCCCTCTTAATGAGTAAAAGTTTTTGCTTTGTTTAAAAAATTTTTTAAATCATTATTTTGGCTAAATAAATAGCTAATGTTAGTCTGGAATTGTAGTTCATTATTTCAAGTGTCTTAAACTTCTAACATATTTAGCAGGCTTCCCAAAATCAAACTGCAGTTTCAAGGTTATCTTTTCTGATTCCTAGCTTTTGGATGCTACAAAGGGCCCCTGGAGCATCCAAAAGAGAGGTAAACAAGATTATTTGACGTTTTTGGGTATAGGGGCTTGCCAAAATGATACTTAATCTTCTTCACATTATATTGCAGTGAATAACATTAATATATTTTCCAAAATTATATGGGATTTTTAAAATTTTAAAGTCTAAGTATATGCTATCAATCTTAATTAAGGTTATTAAGTCATTGTAAACCACAGAGATAAGGAAATTTCTTTGTCATTTGTGTTTTTAACTGTAAAAATGCTGGACATTATGTTATTTACAGACAATTGTCTTGTTTTGATCCTCTTCAAACGATAGTTTATGATAAGCTATAGAACTTTGACAGGTGCTCTCAAATGCAAGTTTCTGATAACTTTGGAGGTTGTAACATTGGAATAGAGGAAAAAAGTACAGGACTCATGAAGAGCTGAAATGTTCATGAATAGTAAGCACAGCAAGAACTAACGGAATGGACTGAACTAATAGAAAACGGAAGTAATCTTTTTTTTTCCTTTTGCTTAAAACATTGCTGATCCTTGTTTTGTTTTTCAGAGTCAAGGAAACTTATTTTGAGCTATTTACAACCTTTAATAATTGAGTAAGGTATACTCTTGTGAACATAATTTGGAGTATATTTCTTTCTTTCTGCCTGGCTTCTCCAAAATTTTGAAACTAGTTGTGAGTATTCTTAACTTACGGCAATATAGTTATTTGCATCAGTGCAGTAAGAATCCATTTTTCTTTTGCAAAGGAACAAAATTGCAGAAACTGGTTGTTTTACCAAGGCTTTGACTGAAAGAATGTGCTTCCCTTTAAGGTATCAAGCTTAACTTGCAAAGCCAATAAAAGCCCCTTGGGAAAAGTGACCTCATACCTTGTCTACATAGTCCCCTTATGGGGTTCCCAACCTGTGGTGAGTAAAGAATACCACTTTCTAACAGCCGTAGGAACCCCATGGTCTTGGGACCTCAAGAAGAGAGGAGTTTACCCAACTCTTAGATATTTGAGGGCACAAATCCATGGCTTGGCTCAACTTTAAAAAGCTTTATCTGAGGTTCCTTGTGGAAGAGAGTCCCATCAAAGCCAATTTAAAAGGCCTATGTAAAGTTAATTATCTTGCTGCACTTTATGCAAATAATCAATCCAAGTATAAGGCTAAAGTTTGTTTTGCAAACAATATGGTCCTATCATGATTTATTTATAACAAAAATGAGGACTGGAGAGAGAACAATTATGTTTCAAAAGTTATCATGCATTTGCCACTAAATTCTAATCTCATTAGTGGTTTTTAAGTCCTTTGTCTACATTTTAGACTAACCCTTTTTATCTTATAAACCAACCAGTTATCTCTGGCTGCAACTCAGAAGACACAAAAAGGGATCAGTAATATAACAATGTGGATCAGAATTCTAGTTCTGGGCAATTATCCTGCAAATCCTGCCTGGTGATAGGAATAAATAGGGTGCCCATAACCCAGATATTTCCTTTGGGAAAATAAGACCACAGTAGCTAAACAAAGCAAAGCCCATGCACCCCAATCTTAGTAGGCATAACTGTAGCCAGTTATCTGGGTGTGGCAGCAGCCTTGGGATTTTTGAGCTGTCCTTACCCTACCCCTTGTTTCATTTTGATACATGTCTTCTAATAACCCAGTTTGTATAACCAGTTTGTCTCTTCTCACTTTCAGGCCATCAAACTCCAAATGATAATGCAACCAGAGCCTCAGACAACACCCCTTTAACTGAGAACCCTTAGATTGGCCTCTGAGGGAGATTTAAGTGCCATTTTCCCAAAACAACACCCCCTTTCAGAAGGAAGCCGTTAATATTGGTCATCATCCTTATCCTCCAACCCACCTAGGTCATTGTGCACAATGGGCTTGCCTAAACATGCCCATGGTGAAAAATTCCATCCCTTAGCACATGTGCAATAAGGAAAGTAAATCATTGTGGACTGGCTCAGACTAGGGGCCTGCATGCACACTGAAAGGACAGGGTGGAGCCACCAGGAATTCACACCTTATGCAAGGGAGGGGCCTGGCCTCTTCAGCTTATGTGTAGAAGTCCTGGTACTCCATTGTGAGGAGGAAACCTGCTTGGAAAACCCCTCTCTTTGCAGAGAGCTTTCCTTTCACTTATTAAATTCTGTCCTCCTCACCTTTCAATGTGTCTATGTGCCAAATTTTTCCTGGTTGTGAAACAAGAACCCAGCTTTAGCTGAACTAAGGAGTAAAATCCTGCCTCACCATTAAGAAAGCACTGTAAGCTTCTTTGAAATACATTTTGATGAAAATAGAAACTATAATAATTACTAGAATTGTGCCAAATTACAGACATACCAATAAAAAAAAGAAAATACCAGTTATGACAATTTGCTTCTCAGCTATAATTTTGTTCCATATTTTACTCTTTCCTTAATGGAGTAGTTTCTAGGTGAAGATACAAAATATTTATCTTATTGAGAAAAGTGTGGCTTCATTACAACTGATTTGCCAAAACTATAATGTCATCAATTTGAATTCTATTATTTCATTGTGGTTAATTTAGCTTCAGTCTCAATTTTTGACATGGACTTGTATTTCATGCCCTTCTTGTAGGAGTTAGGGATATTTTAAATTCAAGATGTGGCTTCACATTTTACATTTTGATATTAGAACTCCACTTCTATCAATGGTATATATTAAAAATGCTCATTTGCAGAAACTTTCTATAGATTTTGTAAAACTAATCTTGAGAATTCTATTCAAAATCATTAAATATCACTTATATAATAACTACAACCAAATGATTCTTAGGGTTTGGTATTAAGCATTTTATTTATTCTCCCAAAAACGGGCTTGCACTTCTTAGACTGTGAAAGCCAAGTATTCACTGTATTTTCACTTTTAATTCATTTAAAGCAAGTGAATAAATAAGGTTTTATTAAAATGCAGTAGTTATATGTATCCTAATTTTTGGCACAAATAAACACTCTCTCATTCTCATTCATTAGTTGGGTCTTATTATTTTATTTGTTGTCAGAGTTCTAGTGCTTGTGGGGGGTGTGTGTGTGTGTGTGTGTGTCTTTGGTAAATCAACTATAATATTTATGGAGGTCCTTAAATTATAGATTAAAAACGAAATAAATTTATATTTGTAAAAAGGATCATGAATACTATTTTTTATCCTGAATGAGAAAAGCAAGGTTACTAAGTGTAGCAATAGGTTCTAATTTTGCATAGATGATTAAAGTGAAATAAAGGGTAAGATTGTGGAATTTTTTAATACTTCAGAGCAGATTACTGAGGAAAGTTGAGAAATCTTTTTTAAAAACTTAGAGGAGGTAACAACACTCTGAAATTCCTATCTATACACTGCAATTATTTTTGAAAAAAATATGATTTAATAATGATAAACTTTGGACAGTGTTTTGCTGAAAATTAAATAGGCATCACCTTCCAGAGCAATATCAGTATTGTGGTATTGCTAAATCTTTCCAAGTTTGACCATCTGTACTCCTAGACTTATCCTAAAGAAGTAAACAGCCTCACTGAAAAATCTCCAATGCTTTTGTCTTCTTTACAATTGCCTTGAATATGAATAAGAACTTTCATCCTTTGAACAGTGTTTGAAAGAATCTACCTGAAACACAAATGATTGAAAACCAACAGCTGTATAGTAATGGTATGTAGAAACTTTACAGAAGAGAGTAAATCTGTTTCTGTAACTTTATATATGAAGAAATAAATATGAATCAATATTTATTTAAAATGTGTTCAAATATCATACTCTTAATCAAGAAACAGAATAATGCCTTTTATTTTTTAAAAATTAACAGAAGATAATTTCTACTTTTTAAACTTTATTTCTGTCAGTAAAGTATCACACTGTATTTGTTGCCTTTCTTCAAGTAACGCACTATTCCATAACTTCCTTCTAAGAAGCATTATGAGTATGCCTTTTACTAAAGTACCAGCTACAGAAGTCATGCATTTCTCAGAATTTTACCTAAAAACTGCTGTTATATTCTTTCCCTTTTTCATTTAGGCATTTAAATGAGATGGGTACTTTACAGATACTCATTAGTGGATCTGATTCTTTCTCTAGCAGTCACCTTCACAGGAGGAAATAGAACTGGCATCAAGCATACATTCAAATTCTAAAATTGTATTCTTTTGAGAGAATAAAAAAATTATCTTCTCTTCTTTCTCAATTTTAATTCATTTTCTCTTTTGGCTCACAAAAGGGGCACAATTAGGTGAGGTGTCATGGGGAAGAGGCCGGGGAGACAAAAGGGAAAGACATTCTCGTTAATTGAAATTGTATTTCCTGCTTGTTAATTATCTGGATGCTGAGCTACCTGACTTGAGAAAAGTAACTTTTTAAAATGTTGCCATGTCTTTGTAACAGATTATTAACATAAAGTTTAAATTTTAATTGGATATTTGGTAAGTGACCTTTATTACTCCTGGAAGGAACATGATATGCAATAATTAAATAATCCCACTGGAGTCAAGAGGATTCCAAATGTCAAGATGGCATTGAAAGTGGAACAGGCTACGCTTCTAATTTTCAAAATCAAAATAGCAAAACAAACCACACACAGTAAACTCACTGAGACAATGAAAACAAGACTGCTGTCCACCAACGCATTACTGATACATCTTTAGAAATATGTAAAAATAAAATCCTGAGCCTTTCATGCTTAACCACAGTAATGAATAGGACCTACTACTTAAGTGTGATTAGATGTTCTCAGGGATGAGAAAAGTATTGAATTAAATATAGTATTGAATTAAATATGTGTTTTATTATGTAAAAAATACGTCACAATGCTACATGGGAGTAGGTTTGATGGAGTCATTGACATTGGAATTTACTCTGCAAAAAATTTGACTACTGCAACTCCACTAAACTTGTGATGAGGAAACTTGTGATGATGAGTGAGAGTATGAGATTGTTCAGAAAGTAATATAATGTGTACCTTCCCAAGAAGGAGGAAGTATGTCTGTGACAGGATAAACACTGTTTGGGAATTTTAATACTGTGTTTTCTTCTTCCGAAAACATCAGTTTCCTCTGATCATATTTAAGAGGTTAGCCAGCCTTATATTTCATTTCCTCAGGGTATGTCTAAGGCAGAGCAAAAAGTAAAGGGGGCAAATCAGTCTAGTTTTTGCTTTCTGAATGTTTAAGCTCTTGGAAGAACTTAGTAAATTTAAAGTATAAGTAAAAATAACAAAGAGCCTGGTGCAGATGTCAAAATAGGTCCCAATCTTGCCACTGACTAAAGTATTTTATCAAAGAGAGACAAGCTGATAAGGAAGACAAATTGTTTTCGCTACGATTACCACTTATGAGGAGACCCGTGACAGGGCAAAGTATTCAGATTTATCATTTGACCTGAGAATTAAAAGCTCAAAGCTATTTAGTAATATGTTTAACATATATTTTAGCAAGAATGGTGTACAGGAGCAAGGTAAGCCTCTCATTCTATTGCTAAATATACTCAGTAGAGCCTTCAATTTTATCTCTGCTCCAGAGGGTTCTGGCTCTGAAGACTTTTTCTCTGACTGAAGTGATGTGATTCATCAATTTCTGCCTTTCACAATTGTAAACACAACTTTACATGCCATAAACTATTTCTTTCTACTATGATCACTGTTAGCAAATTATTACTCCTACTTTAGCTTACAACTGGACCGAATTTGTATGTAGACTTCCATCAAAACATTTGCTTTGCTTCAGCATTTCCCTAAATCAAAACCTACTGTTGGATTCTATGTTAATACAGCACATATGTATTGGGTAATATACAAATGTATATGTAGAATATAATTATGCATAGTTATAAAAGTACATACACACATATCATATGTATACAAATTATGAATTATTAGGTAAACCACTTAAAGAAAATTTAGAATATACTTCTGATGGTTAGTATTAAGTGTCAACTTGATTGGATTGAAAGATGCAAAGTATTGTTTCTGGGTGTGTCTGTGAAGGTGTTGATAGAGAAGATTAACATTTGAGTCAGTGGACTGGGAAAGGCAGATCCACCCTTAATCTGGGTGTGTACCATCCCTTCAGCTGCTGGCACAGCTAGAAAAAGCAGGCAGAAGGTGAAATGAGCAGACTTGCTGAGCCTTCCAGCTTTGTCTTTCTCCTGTGCTGGATGCTTCCTGCCCTCAAACCTCAGACTCCAAGTTCTTTGGTTTTTGCACTCTTGGACTCTTGGACTTACACTGGTGGTTTTCCCTGGGCTCTTGGGCCTGTGACCACAGATAAAGGCTGCACTGTTGGCTTCCTTACTTTTGAAGTTTTGGGACTCAGACTGAACCACTACTGGCTTCCTTGGTTCTCAACTTGCAGACGGCCTATCATGGGACTTTACTTTGTGACTATGTGAGTTAATTCTCCTTTATAAGCTCCCTTTCATATATACATATCCTGTTAGTTCTTCCCTTTACAGAATCCTGACTAATACGATACTCTATTTCCATTTTCAAATGGGAGGCATTAGCCAGTTTAGATGACCATTGATTCAGATTTGAGGAGCATTATTTTTAACATGCACTAGTCAAGGTTTCACTAGGCGTTTTTAAATTGCCCAAAAAATAAGCAACATCTTATTATTTATAAATTTTATTTTATTCCATAGCATTCATAAACAAAGGGCTTTATCTTTGTTAAAATGCTTAATCATAAACAGTTCACTCATAATTTTCTTTATTTTTTATACCGGTACATAAAATATGTTTAATTACATACTGTGCTTTTCATTATGTATATATATTCTGTATATGTACTATATATAATACTATTCTAATTGTTTTATATAAATTATAAATATACGTCTATATTGTGCATATTATATATATTCTAAACTACATAATATATAAATATGTATGTATATTATATGTAAAATAATGTTAAAATCAAGATAGCCATTACTTTTGGGAGAAAGAAGAGAATGTTAATTGGCAATTGAGAGGGTACAGGATGGCAACTTTTGCATTTCCAGTGATAATTTATTTCTAAAACTGGTGGTGTTTAGGATAATTTATTGTGCTGTGTATGTATTATATATCTTGTATCTTTTATCTCAAGTGAGAGACATCTTAAGTGAAATTTAAAAAAAATAACTAAAAAGAAAGCTTAATTTACATAAATAAAGTATGGGCAGAAACTTGGGGGTAAGGTAGGAAGGTTGTAAGAGTGGGCAAAAGACTGCAAAAACATGACCAGAGACTGGATCCCAGATTTACAGAAATGATTGAGGAAATTGTTTGCAATGGCAAGTCATCTTCACACCTAGGATAGTGTGGAATGGTTGAAAGTATCCTTTTGAATCCTCTCTAAAGAAAGCAGAGTACGTGATTAGTTCCATCGGTCAGCACTTGCTGTTCCTCAATTTGATTAACACAAAACAAAACAAACTAAACTATACAAAAGTGAATCACAATAATCCTTTCTCTCCAAAATCCCTTTCCTCTTACAGGAGAGATACATGTGCAAACAGATGACTTTTTGGCTAGAAGATCCTCCATCTTCTCTAGATCTGGAAGGGATCTATGGTCAGCAGAAAGCTGACCTTCTTTTGTCATTTAGATTGCTGCAGCGTAGGGATGACTCTTCATAATTGAGTGACATTTTAGAGTTGCATCTGTAACTATTGTAGTAGTTTCAATATTTATAATTTCACTTATGACTATAATTAATTATTATATATAATTATTTTGAAATGCCTACCATTGAAAATATAATTTTGAATCAACTACTGCTGCTGCTGCTATTACCACCACTACAACAAATATAATTATGACTACAGTCAGACAATATTTATTGAAAATTTATTCTTTTCCTTCCTAATCACATTGTAAATAATAAGCTTTTACTAAGCACTTATTTTGTGTCTTTCATTATTTTAAGTGTTTTGTATGTATAAACGATTTCAATATTATTTTATTATTTTAAGCTTCACAACATATTAATGAAGCAGCTACATTTGGTTAGCTCCTTTAGAGATGAGGAAACAGAAGAACAGAGAAACCTGTAAAACTAATATGTTGCATAAAACTAACGTAACATTTTATAATATACCATTAAAATAATTTGCATTGGAAGTGGATTTTTTTTAAATTGTTCTTTGAAGCTTAGAATATTGAGTAATAAATCATTTGAATAAAGTAACAGGCAACTCTTTATATATATATATATTTTTTGGGGGGGGGGTGGTAGTTCGCTTACCCTTAAATAATTTTGTTATACAAGTTTTCTATACCTCAACAGAAAAAAGAAAAGTGAACTCTCTGGTACTGAATTCCCTAGTGTTGTCCAGAAGTCCAGCATTTTGCTACTAGAAGGAATCAATTAGGGGCATAGTATTTACCTTACTTAAATGTGATATGAAAATACCCTTGAATATGGTTTTTGTCTATTTTAGATTGCATATAATTTTATAATTACAATTTACCCTTAATTCATTTTTTATTTAAATATGTAAGTTTTAGCAGGAAAGCACCTATATTGAAAAAGATTCTCCTATAAGGTAGTAATCTGCCTTCAATTACTGTTCTCTCCTAGAATTCGTCAATTTTCTCTATTGACTTTTTCTTGTTATTTTAATTGTAAAAATAACACTTTTGGAAGAAACCTATTGCATTAGTCATTAAAACGTTTAGAAGAAAAGCTTCAGCCATCACATCATGTTTCACCTTATAATTCTAGAAGACAAAAACCATAATTGTGTTACCAATGTGCCCTCCCATAACATAGTTCCTAAATGATTCATCTTTATAAAAAAATGTTTTTAAGACTGATAAGAAAGATTTAAAAGAGAAGAAATATGATCTTATCTTCTTTTCTACAATCCATAAGCCAATATGGAACAGGAAATTGTTTTTAAGTAATGCTATTTCATGCTGAACATGAACAGCACAGGGAAGATTATTTTTCCTATGGAAAGGAAAGTCAAATGGCCAAAAGCTTATTACTTACTACATAGCCCAAGATACAAATATGAGTAGCAGGTATTTCCAAATGAAAGTGCCACATAAAGGCAGCAGTACAGTCAAATATGAAAATTTTTCGAAGAATCTGATATATAAGCACAAATACTGAAGGAAAATAGTTTCTATAATCTTTTGCTATTTGTGATATTTGGAATTAAATGAAGCCATTCCATTTAACTTTCCACAGGCAAAAAAGATTATCCTGTGTTTCCCTTAAAAGATAAATGAAAACTTATAAGAAAAACATTGCTTGTAACCTACATAACCTACAGGCACAGCACAGTCATATTAAGCCCGTTTTGAACACAGTGGTGCAGATCATGACTTGGGAACATTTTTCATTATCTAGGCAGATGACATCACAACAAGTCAATTTAACATTTTGGTAAAGAAAAATCTCACTACTTGATCACACTGTGATAAAAATAAGTTTATAGTTGGTTGACATTGTTCTGAAAAGAGAAGCTTCTATCATACAATCATTTGTATCTTACATTTAAATATTTTATATTTCTTTCACTTCAACTTTCATGCTTTCTAAACAGAAAGAAGCCAGATAATGAATCTCAAAAAGAATAATATTTGAAAGAGAGATATCTGTGTATTTACTAACACAAATACATAAAAGACACTTTTCCAGCCAGGCGCGGTGGCTCACACCTGTAATCCCAAGCACTTTGGGAGGCCGAGGTGGGCAGATCACCTGAGGTCAGGAGTTTGAGATCAGCCTGGCCAATATGGTGAAACGCTGTCTCTACTAAAAATACAAAAATTAGCCAGGCATGGTGGCAGGTGCCTGTAATCCCACCTACTCAGGAGGCCGAGGCAGGAGAATCACTTGAACCAGGGAGGCGGAGGTTGCAGTGAGCCGAGATCGCGCCATTGCACTCCAACCTGGGGGACAAGATCGAGACTTCGTCCCCACCCCCCCCCAAAAAAAGACACTTTTCCAACAATGTGATTACTTATGAACCTCTCATACAAATATAATATTTATATATTTTAATTTTTATAACAAGTAGATGGATGATTCAATGCTATATATGTTAGATCTCATGAAATTATGGCACCTGAAGAATTTGCTCATCCTTTAGTTGCTATATAATTAGTTTATTCCAAAGTGTCTCAATGTCTTCTCTAGTCATTAAGTTCGAGTGATCTCAAAAGCAATGAGAAGTTTTTATTTTTCTCCGTTATCTGTCAACACAAGTTGGTATTTTCCAAAATACTAAATAAGGCCAAAGTTTATAATAATATAATTCATATATTCAAAACAAATTACATATGTATTGCTATCATTACTCTTAACCTTTGAATAATATTTTAAGCATAGAAAATTTTTTTCATTATCTATTAGATATTTTTGTTTCTCTGAGCAACGATGTGAAATAAATAGCATTGGGATTTTATAGCTTTTAATAAATGAGGACCTAATGCTCATTGAAAGGAAAAATGAGTTGCCCACTGTTGGAAAGTCATTCTCCATGTATATCTTGCATTTCTGCCTATCCTTTGAGCAAAGGTATTGATGTATTTTGATTAGAGACTATGTTTTCAAGAATATTTATATAGCAAATAGCCTGGGATAAGATTTTAACACATTCTCACTAGAATGAATCATATTGTAAAGACTGACAGTACCAAGCATTGGTAAAGATATGGAGCAATGGTGACTTTTATTTTAACATTGAAAACATGCTGGGACTGGGCATTTCATCTTTTGTGGTTCTACGATTCTTAAAATCAAAACATAGGTTTGATTTTCACCATAATCTGATGACAACTGCAGATATTGTGGGTATCCCTTTAAATATTTCCATAAAGGCTTTCTGGCTTTCCTGGTATGCCTTGAATTGTTGATTGTTTGACTTGAACCTGTCATTCTCTTTCTTTAAATTTTCTAGGACCCTAGGCAAAATCCAGCCAACTCCAAAATCTTTAACGCTATTGCTCCATTAAAACTCAAGTGCTAGAGCTATTGCAATGAACAATATTTCAGTTTTCTTCTTTCTCTGACCCAACATTGCTGTGTCTTTGGTGCCAAGGTAACATTTTAGCTAGCACACAGCATAAGTTTTAGACACTTCATAGTTCTTGACAATTTTGGTGACAAAGCTTACATGCTACAAGAGAAATGATTTTCTCAAACTGAAAATATAAAGGCTATCTATGTGATAGAAGATACAAAAACCACTCTGGGAAATGGTAGGGAATGCTCTTTCCCAAGTTATGGACAAGGAGGACTGAAATAGGATCCCTCCATTGTCCTATCTGTTAATGAGTATTGAAACAAGGTGCCCAAATGATTCTTTGGGTGTTAATCACTTTCCTCTTAGCAGGATAAAAGAAAAGGTCCAGGGGTTCCTAAAAGTGAAATAAGTCATATCAGCAATGAGGAGGTGGAGCCTTGTCTGGGACAAAACCATAACTTTGTTTAGTTAAGTCCAGGCAGATGATATGGTGCACAAAATGGGAAGCAAATGCAAAATATTGCTTGCTGCAACAAAGCCACTCTCTCACTCCATACATTTTTAAATTTACCCTTCTCTCAATCCCAGCATCAGCCACTTTAAGGAGAAAGATGATTAAAAGTGGGGCCAAGGTCTCCTTGTGTCCAAGTAGGAGTGAAGGGCATACATTCCTAGATTTCAACTTCTATGGCTTTGCTCAGTCAATGGTATTCAATTGATTAACCTACTTAGATCCATTGGGTATGAAGGTTAATGGTTTCAACAAAGTGAGTTTAGGCAGGGTTTACAGTGAGAAAGAGAACTAACATGTCTCTGAGGGTTATTTATGTTATTTTGCTTCTTCAATTTTCTTTTTCTGTTACTTCTAGGTCTGAGTGTGTAGTAAAAATTATGTGGGTTAATATGCTTGTACTTCCTTATTCTATAAGTGCCAAAGACAATTATCTCTACCAGGGAAGAGCTGCAAGTGTAGAAGAGCTAGTAAGACAAACTTCCTGCCATTTGCCACCAGCAAGTGAGTCATGATCTAATGCAAATACTTCTACCCTATGATTTGCAAAGTTTTTACTGTATAAATGACATTCTTTTGATTAATAAGTTAGAAGCCTCAGTTGCAATGTCCCTGATTGTGGAGTCATCACAGCTCTCTCAGAAGGGATGCCTAAATAACTTTGAAAAAATTCAGGATCCTGAATGCCAAGTAGTTTCCAAGGCTTATGCAGGTTGATTCACAATACTCTACCCCTTTAGCAGTGGTAGAAGTACTGCCACCACTTCAGTGCCAAGAGCCAGAAAGGTGACTCAACTCTCATTGTACTATTTTGGTATTGAAATCAGTCCAAGTCTGTATTTTAGTTTTTCCATCTGGAGCCTCCAGCGGCAGTGGCCTCTGCCTCGTAGAGCAATTCCCTGTTGTTCTGGACTTGTAACCTCACTGACATGACTACTTTTTTGAAAAGCAACTTGCTACTGAGGGCTTATTGAAATGGGACACCTAACCTATAGAGACCCTATGATTCTCTGGCCTGATATTTTTATATTGGGATGGGTCAACTAGTACTCAATAATTAAAATAGGAGAGCTTCCTAAAGCCTAGCTATATGTGTCTGTTATCAATATATTGCCTCTAAACTTTAAATTCATCCTTCATTACTGTGAAATAATAAACCAAATTCCTTGAACCATATCTCCTTTACAAAGTATATCATGTTTTCTCGATAAAAGGTACGGGAGAAACTGTTGCCTTCTGCACACCCACACCAATAGTTCCTGTTCAGTGGAATGAATGTGAGGACAAATGGTGGAGATTTCCCCAAGCCGCAGGTCCAAAACACATAGTCCCTTGGCAGCCTTGCAGTTTTGGCTTGACCTGGCAATGACCTTCCTATGACTTTGTAAAGAGAGAATCCAGTATCCTGGGAGTCTCTGCATACACTAGCACCACCATTCTCTCAGCAGATTGAGTCCCAGAGGCTCACCACCAGACCCTCACTGTTACTACTGAACACCCACCCTTCACCATACACTCCTGAAGGCTTTTATATGGTGTGATTGCATCCCGCAGAGTTTCCACTTAGCTGCAAATCCTTCTGCAGATTTGTACATACACTGATCTTTTTCTCTGCAGAACAGCAGGCACTCACTTGCACCCTTAAACCACACTTTTCTGCATAACCTCTCCACTAGTTCCTGGTTACCTGAATATCTTGCATGTACTCTGAAGTAAAAGAAGAAAAGTGAATTCATGAAGCCATCACTGTAGCTATGCTGACAGACATAAAAACCATGCACTTTTTGTGAAATACCTTTCTATCACATATTAAAAATGCAGCTTTTATGGGTGGAGGATTTTTATAAGAAAGTCATTACTATAGACTCTAATGTCATCTGAGGAAAAGCAAAGTCATAACATGATAACTTAAAGCAAAAGGAAGGTAAAGGTTCTAAAGCTGGATAATTTAATGTAAGCCAAAGATAATTCGATAATTTTAGAAAGAGATTTGGCTTAAAAAAAATCAAGGTTACAGTAGAAGCATATTCTACTAAGCAAGATGCGACAGACAAGTTCCTAGATGTCATTAAGAAAACCATTGAGAAGAAAGGCTATCTGCCTGAACACATTTTTAATGCAGAAGAAATGGCCTTATCCTGGAAAAAAAAAAAGCCACAAAGAACATTTATTAGTGAGAAAGAGAAACAAGTAGCAAGATTTAAGGAAAGAAGAGATCAGCCAACTCTACTGTTTTGTCCAAATGTAGTCATCTTTATGGTAAGTGCTATAATAGCACTAATCTACAAAGCTGCTACTGCCTACAACTTGAAGGGAAAAGATAAACACAAGCTTCCAGTTTTGGGGTTGCATCAGAAGAAAGCATGTATAATGAGAAGACTTTTTCTGGATTGGTTCCATTGATGTACCTGAAGTCAGGAAGTACCTTGCCAGTAAGGGACTGTCTTTTACAGTTCTTTTGATATTGGACAATGCCTCTGGCCAACCAGAAATCCATGAGTTCAGTACTAAAGATGTCAAAGAGGTCTATATGCTCTTAAATGCACTGTCTCTAAATCAGCTTCTAGATCAGGGAGTCATGAGGGCCTTTAAGGCTCATGACACATGGTACTCTATAGAAAGGATTGTCAACACCGTGGAGGTAAAACCTGATAGATAGAACATCATGAAAGTTGGTGGAAAGATTTCACCACTGAGGATGCCATTGTTGTAACAGAAAAAGCTGTGAAAGCCATCAAGGGCGAAACAATAAATCCCTGCTGGAGGAAACTATATTCAGATGTCGTGCATGACTTCACAGGATATATGACATAGCAAATCAAGAAAACCATGAAAGAGATTGTGGATGTGGCAACAAAAATGAGGGGTAAAGGGTTTCAGGATATGGATCTTGGAGAAATTCAAGAGCTAACAGATACCACACCAGAGGAATTAAAGGAATACTACTTGATGGAGATGATTGCTTCCAAACCAGTGCTAGATCATGAGGAAAAAGACAGAAGAAGCAGCACCAGAAAACCAATTGACATTTGACACAGTGGCAGAGAGATCTGATTATTCAAGACTGCTTGTGATTTCTTTTATGACATAGACACTTCTATGATACCAGAACTGAAACTAAAGCAAATGGTAGAAGAAAGATTTGTACTGCATAAAAATATTTTTAGAAAAGCAAAAGTCAAATCGAAATTATTATGTATTACTGTTAACTTACATCAAGTGTCCCTGCATTTCCTGCCTCCCTTTCAACCTCATTTACCTGTTCCACCTCTGAGATAGCAAGACCAGGACCTCCTTTCTCTCCTCCTCTGCAGCCTACTCAATAGGAAGACAATGAGGATGAAGTTCTTTAAAATGATCCACTTCCACTTAATAAGTAGTTACTATATTTTCACTTCCTTATAATTTTCTTAATAGTATTTTCTTTCTCTGGCTTACTTTGTTGAAAGAAAACAGCATATCATACATATCATACATATATCATACATATAACATACAAAATATGTGTTAATCTGCTGTTTTGCTATTGCTAAGGCTTCCAGTCGACAGTAAGCTATTAATAGTTAAGTTTTGGGGGAGTTAAAAGTCATACATGGATATTTGACTATGTGGAGGGTCAGTGTTCCTAATTTTTGTGTCATTCCAAAGTCAACCGTACTTACTTGGCTGCTAGGTATGCCATCCCTAACATACAACTCTGACCATGATTTGATTGTCATTCCTCTTAAGCTTACCTGGAAGACAATCAGAAACTGCAGAAATGGTCCCAGTTTAAAGCAGCTATAATTGTTTTCTATTCTCCATCATTCCTTTGGGTGGATGAATGCAACCTGGCTGGTGGCATGAACAAACAGGACAGGTGGTACTGACTGATCTCAGGTATTTCACTATAAAAGGACTAGACTCAATTATTCTAAATGAACTGGGAACTCTAACTCCAATCAGCCTGTTGGGTGACCACATAGGGAGTATTTCACCTTTGCCTCCCTATTAATGCAGGTCCTATCTGGAAAGCCCCAACAAGTGTAAATATTGCTTTCTTTCCAGGGGCACTATGTGCACTTTTGGGACTCTATTTTCTGTATGTAAATTAGCCATTAATTTGCCTCTCGACTTGACACAGTGACTTGAATCTTGGGCAGGTCATACGTTACCTTCAAGTATTTAAAGAAATATCACCTCAGTCTTGGAAGGCATTTGGTTCAACTTTAACTCACTGGCTAGAGTGGTTATGGATAGCACATGTGCCCCCAACTTCCCCTTTGCAGGCCAAGGTGGAATGTGTGCAATCTTGCTGTACCTAGATTAATGCCTCAGGACAAATGGAAATGTCAGTAAGTAACGTGGCTTTGTATGGTAGATATTGATGGTTTAGCGAGTTTTCTCAGCCAGGACCTGGAGGGCATGGCTGAAGTCAATACTGCAGATCGAGCTCATCCTTTTGCTTGGAGTCCTGTTGATAACAACCTTATTCAATGCAGTACAAGAAAAAAAAATGATCAGATTAGGTTTCAGCTCCTATTGAACAGATTAATCAGAGGAGATGAGTGAAGTGCTCATGAAAAAATTCATCTGAAGCCAAGTAGGCATAAAAACATAGAGTTGTTAATGTTAGAAGAAAATCCTCAATGGATCCCTTATGTTTCTTCTGTTCTTCTGAGGAAAGACTTTCTTTCTGGACTATCTTCTCAAAATTTCTGTATAGCAGCGATTTTAGTAGTGTACTGGATAGTGTCTTCCTCCAAACAGAGGCTAGATTTCTTTTCTGATCAAGTCAACAAAGATCTCTCCCTGATGGGCACAGATTGGCAGGTTTACCACCAGCTCATCTATAACAATTGGGGTTTCCTAAGCTTGGGGATACAGAGCTGTGATGTCCACATTGCCCTCGTGTGATTGGGATCAAGTGGAAACCAATACAAACATGCAACTTGTACTACCTGGTGTTTTGTGAGTAAAAGTCATTGTTAGAGCAAATAATTTTATATTTTCTGCCAGTATCCATTAACCTATGCAACCACATTGTTAGCTTGCAGGTAGTGTACAACCTCAGACCCGTCACTGGTCACTGGTCTTGCTACCCACATTTACTCCTCTGTCATGCAAAGGAAACAAGACTAGAATCTAGATCTCATATTTCTCAGTAATACAATTTTTACATGCAATCATGATATTTGTTATTACTCCTAAGCTATCCACTGGGAATATATGCTCTAAATACATTCTGACATAATAAAAAAGTATTCCATGTGTCCTTATTTCTAATATTTAAGAATACATTTCTTGGAATAAACAGCAACATCCAGAAGTTTATTGAAATCATGTTTTCCTATAGGAAGAGTTCACCACAGTCACGTTGATTTTAAACTTGGGAATCTTATTTTTTTATTTCAAATTGAAACTGAGAGAGTAATCAGCAACAACAGGGCTGTAGGGGAAAACAGATGCTGAAGTAAAAGTAGCTTTGGTTCTTCGAATTACAGAGATTTACTTTGTTACAAGATTTATGTACAACCTAAAGCAATGCACATTAAAAAATACATCCTGGGTGATTAATCTGCAGTCTTTGGAAAAAACAATACAAACTTGAAATTTTTTGATAAAAACTTTAAAATAATGTGCTTTGGGAGTTATATGTCATAATTCTTAGATAATTCAAGATATAAAAATTCTCATAAAAGCTATAATAGAAAAGTTAATATTTATAATTTATAATACTGCATATAATAAATTAATTTGAACATTTGATTTTATGACATAAGATTATGTTATTACATATTTATAACCATCATGTAAATATAATGAATTTCTACAAACAGATTATTCTTGAAGTATATTTGTCACAAATCACATAGAACCTTGTTTCTTCAAAAAGTGTAGGCTAGTTCTGAGAATAATTAACTGAGGATAACCTTAATAAAACGAACACAATAAAATACGTTTTATTTATTTTGATAGGAATTCATTCAGAATCAAGTGAGTCTAAATTATAAAATAAATTTAGCCAGGCTACAAAATAGCCTTTATATATTTATATTAATAAAATACATAAATAATATATAGTATGTATTTATTAGCCTACTTAATTCATGAATGTACTGCTTCAAAAAATCTTTGGATTCCTAGATCTAGTTTCAATATGAAGGAAAAAAATGTTTAAGAGTAGTGTATCCTGTCCAGGGGAACTGTGACAGTTTCTGAATAAGTACATCTTGTGTTATGCAAAAGATATATATTTAATTCATCCTTCTCAAATTCTTGTGTTTTTACCAAGCTATATAATTTTAAAACATGAAGAATTCTCCATGTAATAAATATTTTAAGGTTTTTGTTTCAGCCTAAATACCTTTCTCAACATTTCAGGCACAAGTAAATCTATACCATTTTGCTATTGCTCATAATTTCTTTTTTTCTCCACTTTTTAAAATTCTCTATTTCATTTTGAATTATGCCTACCATTGTAGGTTTAATTATTTCTCCACAAAAGATATGTTGAAGTGTTAAACCCCACTGCTTATAAATGTGAGCTAATATGAAAAGAGGGTCTTTGCAGCTGTAATTATGTAGGAAGTCATACTGAATTAGGGTAAACCTTAAATCCAATATGAATGGTATCCCTATAAGAAGTCACACACACACACACACACACACACACACACACACACACACACACACGCTAGAGTGATGCATCTATAAGCCAAGGAACACCAGTGATTTCCAGCAATAAACAGAAGCTAAAATAAACAAGTAACGACTCCCATAAAAACTTTACAGAGATGCTCTGCTAGGTGCTTGATTTCAGACTTCTAGAACTGTGAAGGAATAAATTTCTGTTGTTTTAAGTCACCGAGTTTGCAATCCTTTGTACATAAGCTAGGAAACTAAGCCACCTACATACTCAGTATATTCCATTCAGCCAAAAGTGTTGCAGAGAGATATTTATATAATAATCATTGTGCTATTTAAAAATAATGACCCCAGAAAAACTTTTAATTCTATACAACTTGGAATAATATTAACATGTTTAAACTAGACAGGTTTGATCAATTCACTGAAAATTATTTAAAATATATATCATTGAGTCAAGAACTGAAACAAGTTTCATTCATAAACACAAAGGCATATAAAGATAGATGCTTATGACGTACCCTTATCAACTTCAATCAGGAATGAAATAGAAAAGCCTAAGTAAAATCTGTAATTCCAAAGTAAAAGATGTTTCCTTACATTTAAGAAAAAAGTAAAATAATTGTCATGCGTATATTTTTGCACAGTTGTTGTTTTTTCTTGCACTTTTCACTCATTAAATTTTTTCAGGCCTTGGATTATTAATATGTTCTAGTCAAGAAAAAGGTCCTCAGCATTATGATTGATCAACATGTATTCAGTTTCACTAAAATTCAGTTGTATCTTGTGGGAATTGTATTGAAAAATGTTCAGTTCCTGAAACATCAATTCAGTTTATGATCCTGAAAAATGGTTAAAAAATAAAGTGTGCTAGTTCCTTGGTCTGATTACCAGCAGAATTGGCAACATCAAGGGAAAGCTTAAGAAGTTTAAACGCTTGGGATTAATTCTTGAACCATTTTTTTAAGAAAGAATCTCCTTTTTTTTTTAATTCAAAGGGTATATATGCAGGTTTGTTACATGGGTATATTGTGTGATGCTGAGGTTTGAAATACCAATGGTCTCATCACAAATGTAGTGAACATACACCCAATAAGTAATTTTTTAGCCCATATCCTCCTTCTCCCTCCCTCCCTCACCCCCCTAGTAGTCCCCAGTGTTTGTTGTTCCCATCTTTTTGTCCATGTTTATTCAGTGTTTAGCTCCCACTCCTGAGTGAGAACATGTGGTATTTGGTTTTCTGTTCTTGTGTTAATTCACTTAGGATAATGGCCTTCTTATGTATCTGTGTTGCTACTAAGGACATGATTTTGTTCTTCTTTATGGCTGTATAGAATCCAATGGTGTATATGTACCACCTTTACTTTATCCAGTCCACCACTGATGAGTATGTAGGTTGATGTCTTTGCTTTTGTGAACAGTGCTGTAATAAACATATGAGTACATGTGTCATTTTGGTAAATCTATTTATTTTCCTTTGGGTCTATACCCAAAGGAATGGGATTGCTGGGTTGAATAATGGCTTTGTTTCAAATTCTTTGACAAAGCTTCAAACTGATTTATACAGTGGCTGAACTAATTTGCATTCCCACCAGTGTATTAAGTGGTCCCTTTTCTCTGCAGCTGGGACACCATCTTTTTTTTTTCTTTTTTTTAGATTCTAGTAATTTCAATTTTGACTGGTAAAATAAATCTCGGCAAATTGTGGTTTTGATTTGCATTTCTCCAATCATTGGTTATCAGGGAACCTGCCCCGATAGTCACATGGGTTCTTTTCTATTTTCCCTAAGCGTTGGCCAGTTTGAGAAATAAAGGGACAGAGTACAAAAGAGAGAATTTTAAAGCTGGGCGTCCGGGGGAGACATTGCATGTTGGTAGGTTCCATGATGCCCCACAAGCCACATAACCAGCAAGTTTTTTATTAGGGACTTTCAAAAGGGTAGGGAGTATACGAATAGGTTGTGGGTCACAGACATCAAGTACTTCACAAGGTAATAGAATATCACAAGGCAAATGGAGGCAGGGCGAGATCACAGGACCACAGGACCAGGGCAAAATTAAAATTGCTAATGAAGTTTCGGGCACCATTGTCATTGATAACATCTTATCAGGAGACAGGGTTTTGAGAGCAACCGGTCTGACCAAAATTTATTAGGCAGGAATTTCCTCTTCCTAATAAGCCTGGGAGCGCTATGGGAGACTGGGGTCTATTTCACCCCTACAGCCTCAACCATAGAAGATGGCCATGCCCAGGGGGGCTGTCTATAGACCCACCCCCCAGCACGTATTCTCTTTCCCAGGGATGTTCCTTGCTGAGAAAAAGAATTCAGTGATATTTCTCCCATTTGCTTTTGAAAGAAGAGAAATCTGGCTCTGTTACGCCCGGCTCACCAGTGGTCAGAGGTTACGGTTATCTCTCTTATTCCCTGAACAATTGCTGTTATCCTGTTCTTTTTTCAAGGTGCCCAGATTACATATTGTTAAAACAATCTGCTTACCCAACAATGATTGGCTACCAGCCTGAAGAGTGACACAGTAGGCTCATTGTGGGCCATGAGTGAATTTCAAGAGTGCAAGAGGTAGACTGTAGCAGATGTGGTAAATGTCTTGCCCTCTATGCTCATCTCTGAGTTTACCAGCAGCCATACATGCTGATAGCTTCTCAGTTCCAGTGCCTGCTTCCTATGTTCCTCTGACTGAAGGATTTAGCCACTGGAATCTGCTCAACCCACATTCAGTGAAGGCTGCATGTGCCAGGAATTTGGTGTCCACAGGGGAGTTCACAACGCATGAAAAACAGAAGTTAGCGGATATATTCCACACTTCTCAATTCCTTGGTGTAACTTTGGTGTAACCTCGGCATAAGCACATTCTATGTGCTTCCTCAGAACTGTTGATAGGATCAAGCGCCAGTCCCCCATAGCAGTCACCTGCTCATTTAGACATACTTAATCGGACTGTCTCCCTTTCATGGCTCACCTGTACTTCCCTCTCACTATTGTGATTACTTCCCACAACTACCTGCAACGAGATCTTGCTTTAGGACCTGGTACAAAGGGAATCAAAATATTGACAATTACCATATTCATATTCTTCATCTTTCATTTCGCTATCTCAGACATTTGAATTTCTCTTCATATTTATTCTAGTCTTAAGCATTTATTGTCTTATGAATTTTTCTTTATTTTTAAATTTCCTATCTCTTCTTACTGATTTATAAGAATTCCATGCATATTCTTGGTATCATTTTCTTGTCTCTTTTGGACATTGCAAATATATTCTTTTAATATATCACTATCTATTAGATTCTTCAATATCTTTCACTGATATGAATCCTTAATTTTGATGTAATCATATTCATCTTTTTTTTTTTTTACTTTTTCTTTTTAAAACCTTAGTTGGATGACCCCTCTTTATAAAATTTATTTTTCTGGTTAGCAGGTTAGCTCACCTGTTAGTGGATGTTTGCTTCTCTATATAAATTTTGGAGTAAATTGATCAAGTTTTTTAAACAAATAGCTGCAATGTTGGTAGAGTTTATATTGATATTTAGGTTGTTTCATGGATATAGTTTATCTAAGTACATGGACTATATTTGCATTTATTCGGGTCACCTTCTTGTTCTTAATGGCTAGTTTATATTCTAAAATAATATTTTTATTTTAATGCTTTCAAATGATTACTCCATAGTACTTTTTCTGTAATTTAAATATATACTGGCATCCACAGTTGTTGTCTAAAGATCTTATATCCATCTGATAATAGTGTTTTTCTTTTAAAGATGATGTTCTCTGTTTCTCAAAAGCTTTGAGAATTTTCTTTATATGCTTCATATTTATAAATACACTGTTATGTGGCTTAGGTGTGGAATTTTTTCTATCTTGCCTACTTGTCATGCAATGAATCTTTTGAATTTGCCAATTTTCATCTTTCTCTAGGTCTGAGAAACACTTTCTTCTCTTCATTTGTGTTTCATTGGGTATGTCTACATCCCGATGCTGAAAATGCTGTAACTACCACCTTTCATTTAGAAAGAGAGGCAGTGAAGAATACTTTTCTCTCCTCAATATTTCTTAAACCCTTTTGTAAATAGTGGTAAAAGGTAATGGACCTTTTAGGTTGTAATCCACCAGGTTCAGGAGTTTGGACAAGGAAGAATTGGATAAGTGAAAGAACCAGATGATCTGAACTGAAGACTCCAGTAGGGCCTTTAGGCTGCTTTGATTTTACTCCAACTATTGGCTAAAAGACAATCAATATTTTTAACGACAATGTGAAGAAAAGCCAAGGGCAGACATTTACACATTTCTTTCGACCTGCCCTTTCTGTGCCCCTGGCTTCAAGTTACAACCACTATGTAAGAAATGCAAAATGCTTGTTCTCTGGTGCCGCAAAGAAATAGCACTTGAACATAAATTTAATTCTCTCAGCAAGGCAATTTTTACTTTCTGCAGAAAGAGTTCACTTGCCACCAGTCTTGCCACAAGAGTATACCGAACAAAGAAAAAGCAGACATATTTATCCCTTACGCATTTGGGTTGTCCTTAATGCTGTGTCCTGCATCCATTGGTTGGAGCCAAACCTCACAGTCTAAACTGATACCTGATTTGCTAACAATCTAAAACCCTTTTAAGTAGGTAAAGGTAAGGGAGAACAAAGGAAAAGAGGAAGTTGCTTACGATAGATTTAAAGAAGTAATAACATTTCTAAATAAGGAAGGGACGTAGGCTGTGAGCTGGAACATGCCTGTGAGCATGTTCAACAGCTACATAGAATAGGGCTTAACAAAGAGTTATTAGCACAAAGCAAGGAGGCTTGAAGAAAGTTAGTCTTTAAAAGAAACTATTATTTCTAACATTTATGATTTATTCTTTAAG
The DNA here is from genome assembly GCF_029289425.2 of Pan paniscus. Classification (NCBI taxonomy): domain Eukaryota; kingdom Metazoa; phylum Chordata; class Mammalia; order Primates; family Hominidae; genus Pan; species Pan paniscus. Next base: position 113,536,883 of record NC_073252.2, read on the forward strand.
AAGGGAAACTTTGAAGAGGAAACTTTTTACTTTCTATATAACTAGCCAATACATATTCCACTTCAAGGAAGCCTTTACTTTCTCTGAGAGTCTTTCATATTAGGTTTGTTAGTTTCTGTGATTCATATTTGCTCCTTTCTTTCATAATTTTTTCATCACTTTTGGAGCAGATCCAGCAAATTGTACTAGTTTACTATTTTGACCAGAACTGGAAAACATCCTCAGTAGTCCTAAGAATGCCTAAAGTTATTCCTTTCCTTATTACACCCCTCTATAAATTTGTTTCAAGATTTGAAGCAATTCTTGCATGAGTGCATACATTAATCAAGCATCACTCTTGTTCTTTACAGGCATTTTCTTAAAATATGACAAAAAATCATTTATTTTGATCTCCATAATACAGTTTTATCCCAATCAAACTTATTTTAATAAGAGTATAGGATTGCCACAAAAGTTTAATTTTTTTCTTCAGTAAAGTTATATAAATAAAATCTATTTTTAGTAGAACCAAAGACATTTTTCTAACACTATATGTTATCTATTAAAAATGTATTTTTCCATTTATAATACTTGCACAGTCCTTAGTGATATATTTCTTTATCAAAGCAATGAAATAGCAAAATCAATAACATTTTAAATCATTTTGGAAAGTATACATAAAAGTACACTACAATTTTTCTATATATTGAGCTAAACCAAATATCTAAAAACCTAAAAAGGAAAATAAAAGTTTTAATTTGAATATAAAAATTGAATGCTTAATAGGAAAAGTATTTGTGTAAGGTTGTGTTTTTTTCTGATCGTCACTTATTGAGACACTTTAGGTGATACACTAGAAGCTAACAGAGCAATAACTAAAGTTAATTATCTCATTTCATATCCATAATCACTATTAATACCTTGGCATATATCCATTCATGTATTTACATCACAACCATTCATACATACATTAATATGAACATATGCATGTAAAATATATCATATATAATCATTTACCAAACCTTATTTTATAGTTTGTACTTTATTACTTAACTCTATATTTTTTCTTTATGGTCACCTGTTTCTCTTAAGCTTGATTTTTCTTTTTTTTTTTTTTTTGAGATAGAGCCTCGCTGTGTCACCCAGATTGGAGTGCAGTGATGTGATCTTGGCTCACTGCACCCTCTGCCTCCTGGGTTTAAGTGATTCTCCTGCCTCAGCCCCCCGAATGGCTGGGACTACACACATACACCACCACACCTGGCTAATTTTTGTGCTTTTTAGTAGAGAAAGGGTTTCATCATATTGGACAGGCTGGTCTCAAACTCCTGACCTTGTGATCCACCCACCTCAGCCTCCCAATAAGCTTGATTTTAATTAGTATATTTAGGCAATGCCAATTGTTGGACAATAATAATTATTTTATCAATCAGTGTATAATAGATATTTTTGGTAAAGCAGCTCAAAAATCTTAGTGGCTTATGAAGATAAGATATTATTACACATGTCTATAGCATGTCCAGTAAGAGGTTGCTAAGGCCTCTAATTCATATTATCTTGAATCTTGGATCCAGGTTGATGGAGGAGTCAAGATCTCTAATACTGCATGTGGCAGTGTTAGAGGGAGGGGAAGCATGAGAAACCATGTATTTACTAGTTTTTAAAATTTTCCTTGAGAGAAGACACATATATTATTTCCCCTTATTTTACGTGTCAAACATATGAATTTTTCTAATTATATTTGGCCAGGACTAACTATATATGACCATATCCAAATAAAAGGCAATTGGATATTAAAAGCTTACATGTTTCTTGAAAAAAAAATGAGAAGTAAAATACTTATGAACAACTCTGAAAACCAATGTCAACTTACCTCGAGTCTTCAAATATTCAGTTCACTCTCCTTCCAACTCAAAAACGCAGTCATTTTCTCCTGAAGAAAGACAATTTCATATGGTCACAGCATGGAACTCGAAGTACAAGCCTTCTGGATCATGAGCAATAATATTTTCACTTAATGTTATTATAGTTATCAATATGGATGAAGATATTAAACTAAATGTTGATTTCACATTTTTATTGAAGAACTGCTGCTTTAACATCTTAACAGATATAATTAGTCAGTAGTTTTATCATCCCAAAATATGCAGCATATAATATTTCTATTAAATTAAATTCAATATAGTCACAGTATAGAAAATATTTGATTAAGTCAGTGGCAGAAAGAGTATTGACAATATTTCTTAACAACATTGCATCAAGATTTCATCACCTCTTTTTTTTATTTTGTTTTATACTTTAAGGTCTAGGTTACATGTGCACAACGTGCAGGTTTGTTACATAGGTATACATGTGCCATGTTGGTTTGATGAACCCATCAACTTGTCATTTACATTAGGTATTTCTCCTAATGTTATCCCTCCCCCAGCCCCCCACCACCTGACAGGGCTCAGGTGTGTGATATTCTCCACCCTGTGTCCAAGTGTTCTCATTGTTCAATTCCCATCTATGAGTGAGAACATGTGGTGTTTGGTTTTCTGTCCTTGTGATAGTTTGCTGAGAATGATGGTTTCCAGCTTCATCCATGTCCCTGCAAAGGACATGAACTCATCCTTTTTTATGGCTGCATAGTATTCCATGGTGTATATGTGCCACATTTTCTTAATCCAGTCTTTCAATGATGGACATTTGGGTTGGTTCCAAGTCTTTGCTATTGTGAATAGTGCCACAATAAACATATGTATGCGTGTGTCTTTGTAGTAGCATGATTTATAATCCTTTGGGTATATACCCAGTAATGGGATGGCTGGATCACATGATATTTCTAGTTCTAGATCCGTGAGGAATCGCCACACTGTCATCCACAAAGGTTGAAATAATTTACACTCTCATCAACAGTGTAAAAGCATTCCTATTTCTCCACCTCTTCTCCAGCATCTGTTGTTTCCTGACTTTTTAATGATTGCCATTCTAACGGGCATGAGATGGTATCTCATTGTGGTTATGATTTGCTTTTCTCTGATGACCAGTGATGATGAGCATTTTTTCCTGTGTCTGTGGGCTGCATAAATGTCTTCTTTTGAGAAGTGTCTGTTCATATCCTTTGCCCACTTTTCGATAGGGTTGTTTTTTTCTTGTAAATTTGTTTAAGTTCTTTGTAGATTTTGGATATTAGCCCTTAGTCAGATGGATAGATTGCCAAAATTCTCCCATTCTTTAGGTTGCCTGTTCACTCTGATGGTAGTTTGTTTTGCTGTGCAGAAGCTCTTTAGTTTAATTAGATCCCATTTGTCTAATTTGGTTTTTGTTGCCATTGCTTTTGGTGTTTTCATCATGAAGAAGTCCTTGCCCATGCCTATGTACTGAATGGTATTGCCTAGGTTTTCTTCTAGAGTTTTTATGGTTTTAGGTCTAACATTTAAGTCTTTAATCCATCTTGAATTAATTTTTGTATAAGGTGTAGAAAAGGGATCCAGTTTCGGTTTTCTACATATGGCTAGCCAGTTTTCCCAGCACCATCTATTAAATAGGGAATCCTTTCCCTGTGTCTTGTTTTTGTCAGGTTTGTCAAAGATCAGATGGTTGCATATGTGTGCTGTTATTTCTGAGGCCTCTGTTCTGTTCCATTGGTCTGTACATTTGTTTTGGTACAGAATCATGCTGTTTTTGTTACTATAGCCATGTAGTATAGTTTGAAGTCAGGTAGCGTGGTGTCTCCAGCTCTGTTCTTTTTGCTTAAGATTGTCTTGGCAATATGGGCTCTTTTTTGGCTCCATATGAACTTTAAAGTAGTTTTTTCCAATTCTGTGAAGAAAGTCATTGGTAGCTTGATGAGCATGGCATTGAATCTATAGATTACCTTGGGCAGTATAGCCATTTTCACAATATTGATTCTTCCTATCCATGAGCATGGAATGTTCTTCCGTTTGTGTCCTTTTTTATTTTGTTGAACAGTGGTTTGCAGTTCTCTTAAAGAGCTCCTTCACATCCCTTGTAAGTTGAATTCCTAGGTATTTTATTCTCTTTGAAGCAATTGTGAATGTGAGTTCACTCATGATTTGGCACTCTGTCTGTTATTGTTGTATAGGAATGCTTGTGATTTTTGCATATTGATTTTGTATCCTAAGACTTTGCTGAAGTTGCTCATCAGCTTAAGGAGATTTTGGGCTGAGACGATGGGGTTTTCTAAACATACAATCATGTCATCTGTAAACAAGGACTATATGACTTCCTCTTTTCCTAATTGAATACCCTTTATTTCTTTCTCTTGCCTGATTGCCCTGGCCAGAACTTCCAACGCTGTGTTGAATATGAATGGTGAGAGAGGGCATCCTTGTCTTGTTCTGGTTTTCCAAGGGAATGCTTCCAGTTTTTGCCTATTCAGTATGATATTGGCTGTGTGTTTGTCATAAATAGCTCTTATTGAGGTATGTTCCATCAATACCTAGTTTATTGAGAGTTTTTATCATGAAGGGCTGTTGAATTTTATCAAAGGCCTTTTCTGCATCTATTGAGATAATCATGTGGTTTTTGTCTTTGGGTTCTGTTTATGTGATGGATTACATTTATTGATTTGCATACGTTGAACCAGCCTTTCATCCCAGGGATGAAGCCGACTTGATCATGGTGGATAAGCTTTTTGATGTGCTGCTGGATTCGGTTTGCCAGTATTTTATTGAGGATTTTTGCATCAATGTTCATCAGGGATATTGGTCTAAAATTCTTTTTGTTGTGTCTCTGCCAGGCTTTGGTATCAGGATGATGCTGGCCTCATAAAATGAGTTAGGGAGGATTCCCTCTTTTTCAGTTGATTGGAATAGTTTCAAAAGGAATGTTACCAGCTCCTCTTTGTACCTCTGGTAGAATTCAGCTGTGAATCCCTCTGGTCCAGAACTTTTTTTGGTTGGTAAGCTATTAATTATTGCCTCAATTTCAGAGCCTGTTATTGGTCTATTCAGAGATTCAACTTCTTCCTGGTTTAGTCTTGGGAGGGTGTATGTGTCCAGGAATTTATCCATTTCTTCTAGATTTTCTAGTTTATTTGCATAGAGGTATTTCTAGTATTTTCTGATGTTAGTTTGTATTTCTGTGGGATTGGCGATGATAGCCCCTTTATCATTTTTTATTGCATCTATTAGATTCCCCTCTGTATTCTTGTTTATTAGTCTGGCTAGCGGTCTATAAATATTGTTGATCTTTTCAAAAAACCGGCTCCTAGATTCATTGATTTTTTTGAAGGGTTTTTTTTTTTTTTATCTCTATCTCCTTCAGTTCTGCTCTGATCTTAGTTATTTCTTGCCTTCTGCTATTTTGAATTTGTTTGCTCTTGCCTCTCTAGTTCTTTTAATTGTGATGTTAGGGTTTTAGAACTTCCTGCTTTTTCTTGTGGGCATTTAGTGCTATAAATTTCCCTCTACACAATGCTTTAAATGTGTCCCAGAGATTCTGGTATATTGTGTCTTTGTTCTCATTGGTTTCAAAGAATATCTTTATTTCTGCCTTCATTTGTATCCCTGGTATGTTGTGTTTTTGTTCTCATTGGTTTCAAAGAACATCTCTATTTCTGCTTTCATTTCGTTATTTACCCAGTACTCATTCAGGAGCAGGTTGTTCAATTTCCATGTAGTTGTGCAGTTTTGAGTGGGTTTCTTAATTTGAGTTCTAATTTGACTGCACTGTGGTCTGAGAGACAGTTTGTTGTGATTTCTGTTCTTTTACATTTGCTGAGGAGTGCTTTACTTCCAATTATGTGATCAATTTTAGAATAAGTGTGATGTGGTGCTGAGAAGAATGTATATCCCATTGATTTGGGGTGGAGAGTTCTGTAGATTTCTATTAGATCTGCTTGGTGCAGAACTGAGCTTAAGTCCTGGATATCCTTGTTAACCTTTTGTCTCGTTGATCTGTCTAATATTGACAGTGGGGTGTTAAAGTCTCCTGTTTTTATTGTGTGGGAGTCTAAGTCTCTTTGTAGGTCTCTAAGGACTTGTTTTATGAACCTGAGTGCTCCTGTATTGGGTGCATATATATTTAGGATAGTTAGCTCTTCTTGTTGAATGGATCCCTTTACCATTATGTAATGGCCTTCTTTGTCTCTTTTGATCTCTGTTGGTTTAAAGTCTGTTTTATAAGAGACTAGGATTGCAACCCCTGCTTTTTTATTGCTTTCCATTTGCTCGGTAGATATTCCTCCATCCCTTTATTTTGAGCTTGTGTGTGCCTCTGCACGTGAGATGGGTCTCCTGAATACAGCACACTGATGGGTCTTGACTCCATATCCAATCTGCCAGTCTGCATCTTTTAAATGGGGCATTTAGCCCATTTACATTTAAGGTTAATATTGTTATGCGTGAATTTGATCCTGTCATTATGGTGTTAGCTGGTTATTTTGCCCATTAATTGATGCAGTTTCTTCATAGCATCAATGGTCTTTACAATTTGGCATGTTTTTGCAGTGGCTGGTACTGGTTGTTCCTTTCCATGTTTAGCGCTTCCTTCAGGAGCTCTTGTAAGGCAGGCCTGGTGGTGACAAAAATCTCTCAGCATTTGTCTGTACAGGATTTTATTTCTCCTTCACTTATGAAGTTTAGTTTGGCTGGATATGAGATCCTGGGTTGAAAATTCTTTCCTTTAAGAATGTTGAATATTGGCCCCCACTCTCTTCTGGCTTGTAGGGCTTCTGCTGAGGGATCTGCTGTTAGTCTGATGGGCTTCCCTTTTTGGGTAACCCAACCTTTCTCTCTGGCTGCCCTTAACATTTTTTCCTTCATTTCAACCTTGGTTAATCTGATGATTATGTTTGTCTTGGGGTTGCTCTTCTTGAGGAGTATTTTTGTGGTGTTCTCTGTATTTCCTGAATTTGAATTTTGGCCTGCCTTGCTAGGTTGGAGAAGCTCTCCTGGATAATATCCTGAAGAGTGTTTTCCAACTTGATTACATTTTCCCTGTCACTTTCATGTACACCAATCAAACGTAGATTTGGTCTTTTCACATAGTCCCATATTTCTTGGAGGCTTTATTCATTTCTTTTTACTCTTTTTTCTCTAACCTTGTCTTCTCACTTTATTTCATTCATTTGATCTTCAATCACTGATACCCTTTCTTCCACTTGATCGAATTGGCTATTCAAGCTTGTGCATGCATCACAAACTTCTCATGGCATGGTTTTCAGCTCCATCAGGTCATTTAAGGTCTTCTCTACACTATTTATTCCAGTTAGCCATTCATCTAACCTTTTTTTCAAGGTTTTTAGCTTCCTTGCTGTAAGTTTGAACTTGCTCCTTTAGCTCAGAGAAGTTTGTTATTACTGACCTTCTGAAGGCTACTTCTGTGAACTTGTCAAAGTCATTCTCTGTCCAGCTTTGTTCCATTGCTGGCGAGGAGCTGTGAGCCTTTGGAAGTGAAGAGGTGCTCTGTTTTTTAGAATTTTTAGCTTTTCTCCTCTGCTCCCAATCTTTGTGGTTTTATCTATCTTTGGTCTTTGATGTTGGTGACCTACAAATGGGGTTTTGGTGTAGATGTCCTTTTTGTTGATATTGATGCTATTCCTTTCTGTTTGTTAGTTTTCCTTCTAACAGTCAGAGCCCTCAGCTGCAGGTCTATTGGAGTGAGCTGGAGGTCCACTCCAGACCCTGTTTGCTTGGATATCACCAGCAGAGGCTGCAGAACAGCAAATATTGCAGAAGAGCAAATGTTGTTTCCTGATCCTTCCTCTGGAAGCTTTGTCCCAGAGGGGCACCCATCTGTATGAGGTGTCTGTTGGCCCCTACTGGGAGGTGTCTCCCAGTTAGGCTACATGGTGGTCAGGGACCCACTTGAGGAGGCGGTCTGTCCGGTCTCAGAACTCAAACACCATGCGGGAGAAACACTGCTCTCTTCAGAGCTGTCAAACAGGGATGTTTAAGTCTGCAGAAGTTTCTGTTGCCTTTTTTTCAGCTATGCCCTGCCCACAGAGGTGGTCTGTAGAGGCAGTAGGCCTTGCTGAGCTGCGGTGGGCTCTGCCCAGTTTGAGGTTCCAGGTGCTTTGTTTGCCTACTCAAGCCTCAGCAATGGTGGACACCCCTCCCCCCGCCAGGCTGCAGTCTCACAGGTTGATCTCAGACTGCTGCCCTAGCAGTGAGCAAGGCTCCATGGGTGTGGGACCCACTGAGCCAGGCACAGGAGAAAATCTCCTGGTCTTCCAGTTGCTAAGACTGTGGGAAAAGCATAGTATTTGGGCAGAAGCGTACGGTTTTTCCAGGTACAGTCTGTCATGGCTTCCGTTGTCTAGGAAAGGGAAATACTCCAATCCCTTGGGCTTCCTGGGTGAGGCAACACCCTGCCCTGCTTTGACTTGCCTTCCGTGGTCTGTACCCACTGTCCAACCAGTCCCAATGAAATTAACCAGGTACCTCAGTTAGAAATGCAGAAATCACCCATCTTCTGCATCGATCATGCTGGGAGCTACAAACCGGAGCTGTTCCTATTCAGCCATCTTGGAACGGGCTCATCACCTCTTTTACACTGTTTAGGAATATGTAACTATCAAAAGAAAAATCATCAATATTTGTGCCGAAGTATCTCATCAGGGAAACAAATTGTTTATTTCCCCTAGTAATCTACCCAAATTTACCATACCTTTGACAGAGAGTTAGATTGTGTTTATTTTTCAAATTCCTGATATACTAGTTTTATTGCCTAGGGGGTGGTTGATAGTACTAATTTATATTTCAACATCAATTGTACTTTCTTCCCCTTTATCTTTTTCGCCATGTTTATTGATTATTCTGTCTACTGATTGAAGGTCTTATTATTCCTTTGCTATTTTTAAAAGTTGATTAAAAAAAGATAATTTCATAGTCTGCTCTTCCCTAAACTCTCCATTTTTCTTGTGAATTCTGTTGAGACCACCACAATTTTTAGTTGGTATTTCTATTTGGTATGTCAAAATTTGTACATTTTGTATTTTTACTCAGTTATGAGGCTTAACAGAATCAGAAATCAAAACCCTATAAATTCATCTTCATACCTATTTGATGCTCCGTAGTCTGATATATTTGGTAGTGTTAAATTATTTGATTAGTTTTGTTGTATAAGATATATTCACTTAAAATATTTTTGATGTGCAATCACAAGTACATATAAGCAATTTCTCCTACAAATTCTCAGTAGAAGTGATGTAATATGCTAAATTTATTCTGACATTCTCCATAAACATTAGCAATAGCATTTTTAGTGTTACATGTCTGGGCAAAGTTCGTTTTGCTTACTTAAGGCAGTGATATCACTGTGTCAATTGTCTCCATAACTGAAGAGTTGCTCATTTTAACCCTGGCTATATATAGCAAATGCCCAAGTTTATCATCTTGGATAACTGCTCAGCATTAAAAATAATGTTGAATCTTCTGCCCCTTCTTTTTTATACCAGCAGTGTTCCCACTTGTCTTTAATAATCTTTCTGAGATCATATTCGAGCTCTTTCTTTCCTTAACTCAGTGGAAAAATTGCTGTATCTTTGGGAACATTGAGATCCAATGGTATTGATATAAAACCAGGAAATCTATTAACAGTAGAGAAAGTAACTGTGAAATCCTAGTAAAATGGCAATACAGAGCATTGCTACTGATTTTGCTTCCCAATTCAATACCAACTAGTAATGTCTCTATGATTAAACAGCTTTTTATGGTCTACGAGTTAGGGTAAAAATTGTGGTCTAGTGAAAAGAGAAAAGTTATAAGATGTTTTTCCCTTAGAGCAAATGATTGCTGAAATACCACAGGTGGAATGTCTCAGGATATGCATTCATAAACAAAGATTCTGGAGACTCTCTGCCTTGAGCAGATCTATTAAGTATGGGTAAGAAGGGTGGCATTCTCTTTGTTCCCCAAGGAGTTGAAAAATAGTAAATCAGATAGGCTGAAGATTCTCTTACCCTAAAGCTGGGAATGCTCTAATTTTGCAGCTAACATTATAAGGAAAAACACTGCTTAGTGCCTGGACAAAGGAACCAACAAGTTTTAAGCTGGTTTAGCTCTGGCACACACAGAGGAAGATTTAATTTCCACCACTCTTAGGAACAACTTCAGTGAATAACTGAAGCCAAATTCCAAGGGGTACTTAAAATACTCTGACAATGTACTTAATATCTTCCAGCAGACAGAAAATAAACAAAAAAAGAACTAGCAGTAAAGTAGGGTTACTGGAAGAAACAGGTGGCAATTTGAACAATGGGGAGACAGAGAGAAAAGGGAGAGAGAGAAATGGAGAGAGAAAGAGCAAAAGATTCCTTTTAGGGATGTCAAATAAAAATCAAATCCAAAACTAGTATGGAAAGATTTTATTTGCAAAGATTATTGCAAGTGGGGGGAAAAGTACTATTGTAACAGCATCTCCCCTGTTTGGCTATTGTGACCAGAAGAATAATCTGAATATAAAATATGCAAATAACCCAAGGGATAGAAGAAAAAGAATTTTTTCTTCATAAAGACAAGTGAGCAAGGTAAAAAAGAATGAGCTATGGGCATGTGGGATAAACGAAAGAATCATGACTGGACAGTAGATCAGAGAATGTTTTACCTGGAGGCCAGCCTACTCTCAGGAGAGACTGGTAAAGAGGGATTGAATGCTAGTTAAGGCTGAGAGTGAGTGAAAATTCAAGAACCCTGAAGGAAGGAAATAATCTTAACCAAAGTTTGGTCAATAGAAATTTTATTCTGAATCATCAGCTAATTATTTGTGAGGCAAAAAATGGAAATATGAAAGGTGTATGTCTGGTCTCGTCGTAAGTGCACACGGTGGCATCCAAAGTTTTATCTAAGTTAATATGGGGAAGGGAGCTTCTTTGCAGTATGTTGTTTCCCAGAACAAGAAAGAAAGGCTGTGTGGGGATAGGGTGAAGGTGGGAGGAGGGGAGCGAGTGAATAGTGAGGTGTGTGTGCAATTTCTTAACTTCCACTTTTTATTAGTATTACAGGGCTCAAATAAGATTAAATGTCAGGGAGATGTTTTTATAGCACAATAAAATTGTGTAAGACTTATACTTTTTGTCTTGCAAACAATCAGGCGATAAAAAGAAAGAATAGTCACTGTTGGATAACTAAATTCTTAACTGAAAGATCACATGTTAGAAATATCATAAAACTTAGACCAAAATTTCAGAAATAAAGCAATGAACAAAGAGATAAAAGAATTAGAGTACAAATAGTGACTATCAATGTGGAAAAAAATTTAAAATAGTCATGAAGCATCTTTTAAAATGATAAAATTAAGGAGAGACAAATATGTTAGAAGCTGTAAATAAAACTTATTGATATGAAATTTTACAGTTTGTTTACCCAAATTCAAGGCAAGATTTAAAAAATGTACACAAACAAGCACTCCTATAAGCAGATATTAGTAAAAAAAAATTAATTTTGGGGGGTCAACAGAAAATATTGCAAGCCTCCAATTAGATAACATAATTGATTTGTAGAAGTAGAAATAATGAAACTGATATTAGGTTTCCTAGCTGCAGGACTGGAAGCTAGAAGACTATAGAATAGCATCTACATAATAATACAAATACACCTGAAACTCAGTGTCCATATATGCAACTAAAAATATATCATTCATCAATCAACATAATAGATATTTGCCAAGTTCAAGAATTCAGAGATTATATCACTCATGCCCTATACCAAAAAAAATTAGTAAAAAGACATCGAAATAATGCATTAATCAAAATAATGCATTAACCCAGACTAAAACTTGAAATAGAGGAAGATGAAGAAAGAAAGATTGTGGTGAGTAATCAACCTTTTTGCATATATCTCTATCTATCTATCTATCTAGTCTATCTATCTGTTGCAATCTAAATTAAATCTTATTAATGGAGTGCCTCAGATTGTAATTTTTATGCTGAACAGGATCCTTGAAACAAAATAGACATAATATTTAGTTTAGTGCAAAAGTGATTGTGAGTGTTGTCATTACTTTATATACCTTAACAAGAATAATAGAAACTGCCAAACCTCAGAGCCAGACAGGCGGAAGGTGAGGAGTGATATATTCTAAAGGTGACACCAGTGTGGGTGGAGAGTACAAAAGTCACATTAGTTTAATACTTAACTCTTATACACTTATCTCTAGGAGGAAAGCAGTGAAAGAATAGATTTGTACAGGGAAACCACTAAATTAACTTGTGGGAAAGACAACAATGAATAGTAATATGGTTCACACTGGCCAAAGTAAAGAATTTTGGGAGAAAAATTAAACAAGATAATTAAAGTATGATTAAAAGTAAATCTAATATGTATACTATTAAATTAAATGTAAGTGGGTCATTGATTATCGGAGATTATCCTACTGAATTGGGAGAATAAAGAGTTATATGGTGCTTGAAATGACAAAAACCAAGTGCAAAGATGCACAATAGACAACCACATAAAAACAAATATTAAATGGCACTGTTAATATCAGATATGGGCAAGTTAATGGTAAGATTATTAAATAAGATAAGTATGCACACTATATATTGATTAGAAGCTTAATTAATGAATTAGAGATACTAGATTGATCCACATACTTACATGCGCACCCCAAAATATCAATGAAATATACAAAGTCAAAACTATGAAAAATTCAGAGTAAAGAGAAATAAAGCTTGGAAAGCAAAAATTTAGTGCATATTATTTTAATAAGTAGACTATTTAATATTCCAGTTACTAATTGTATATTCAAAATAAAATTAAGTTATTGATGGCATTAATATATAGAAATTTTTGTATTCATTATTTAAGTGGAGAATATAAAGAGAATATTCATTTTTTGTGTTTCCAGGGAACATTTTCACACATAGTCTTTGAGAAAAGTTTAGCAAATTCTCTTATCAGTGAACTCCAAAAGAAAAATGCATATAAAAAATGCCATATATTATTATTTTCAAACCAAGACACAAATTTCTGAATTACCTTAGAAAGAAGAAGAGACGAACACTAAAATTCAATCTATCTGAAAAGCAATGAAAAGGAGAGAACACTTTAAACCAAATTCTAAGCCTGAGAATTTTGAGGAATGGTGTCATTATTGTAAACATAATTAGGTGGTGAGCCCAATTTTAGCCAGAGCAAACTAACAAAGTCTCTGAAACTTGGTGTGGAGCTACTGAATTGGAAAATGTAGTTTTTACCATTATGATTGGCAAAGACAATTCAGAGAACGAGAGATGAGAAGAGAGACATCACCTTCTCTGCATTGCATTGTAGCTCACAGCAGCTACATTTCCTCATGGCTCCACCTCTTGCTTGACTGGCCCACCTGTCAGGCAAACTGGCCTCTTCTTTTACTAGAAGAGTAAAAGAAGTTAACAAAATACCACAGATGGAGTAACTTAGCAGAATTTTAGCATTATTCTAGCATTATTTTCTGCTAGCATTATTTTTTTAGTAGGATGGTCTCGATTTCCTAACTTCGTGATCCGCCCATCTCAGCCTCCCAACGTGCTGGGATTACAAGGGTGAGCCACCGTGCCCGGCCCCAGTGTTGTGCTTTTCCTACCATGGAATACTATGAAGCAGTAACATTGAAGGGACCAGAATGAATTCGTATCACAAATATAATAATAGTGAGCCAAATAAGCAAATTGAAAAATATAGAGGATATGATTCATTTATATAAAGCTAGGATCAGGCAAAAGTAAACAATATTTTAAAGGCATAAAAACATATAAAATTATGAAGAACAGCAAGTGGATAATAAATACAAAAATTTGTGGTGGTGATTCCCTTTGGGGTAAAGGAAGGGGTTCACAAAAGGATTCAAAGTTCTTGCAATGTTCCATTTTAAGCTAACTAGTGTATATAGTTGTTCTTTTATTTTCACCTAACACATGTGTTATGTTGTTTAATATGTATATGATATTTAGTAAAAAATTTAAAATCAAACAGAAAAAGTTAAATTTTTCTTGGGCTCTATCAATTATATTTCATCTTTCTTCATCTTTTATATTCTTTGAAGGGATATGGAAAACTAATCATTTAACAAAAGTTAATTAATTAATTAATTTTTATTTTTTTAAGTTTTAAGTTTATGGGTACATGTGCAGGTTTGTAATGTAGGTAAACTTGTGTCACTAGGGCCTATTGTAAGGTGGAGGGTGGGAGGAGGCAGAAGATCAGGATAAATAATTAGTGAGTATTAGGCTTAATGCCTGGGTGATGAAACAATCTGTACAGCAGACACCCATGATGCAAGTTTACCTATCTAACAAACCTACACATGTACTCCTGAACTTACAAGTTATATAAAAAAATAGAGAAAGTATTTTTTTAAGTATTTTGTCTTGAGAGTACCTTATGTCTTTATACTACTAAGATTTTATACATAGGTTTGCTGAATATCAAATTTGCATTATATAGATTTATATCTTTCAGGACTTAGAAGATTTTGCAGTTTTAAAGGCAATGCTTAGTCTAAAGTACCGCTATTAATAGTGTATTTAGGTTTCATGAACCATGACATTATCAGAGGAACATCTTTAAGACAAACTTTTTCATTTTATGGAGGAAGTGTCTCAGAGCCCTGAATTTTATCTTAAAACAAAATTTCAAACAGAGTAATATCAAAACAGAATCAAGCAAAATGAACTAAATTTAACATTGTAATTGTCTATTTTTAATTGCTACATGTACACAAAATTACAGCTTTGTACATATGATTGCTACATATACATAGACTTACAGCTTTGTACATATCTATATAATAGATTCTTAAAGTCTTCACTAAAAACTTTGGGGCAGCAATAATTTACACAGAAAAATTAAAGTTAAATTATTAATACGAAAGTAAATATTCCCTTAGTGATTATAACATTAGCAATATAGTGATAGGACTGCAATAGCATAGTGTATTAGTTTACCAGGGCTGCTGTAACAAGGAATCACAAACTGATAGTTTAAAAAAGCAAAAATTTATTGTCTCACAGTTCTGGAGGCTAAAAGTCCAAATTCAAGGTAGCAGCAAGGTTGATACCTTCTGAGTGCCGCAAGGCAAAAATCAGTTCCATGTTTCTCCTCTTGTCTTGCAGATGGCTTCTCTTCATGTCTCTTTACAGTGTTTTACCTATACGTATGCCTATCTCTATGTCCAATTTCCTGTTTTTATAAAGACACCAGTCATATTGTATTAGGGTCCACCAAATGACAATTCAAGGAATAAAAATATGCCTTAGGCTTTCTCCAAGATTCATACTTAAAATATGGAGTAAGTAATTTTTAATACTTAGCTATATGGAAAAATGTACAATAGTATGCAAAAAATTATTTTAAAAATGTCTAAGGTAAAACTTTCTAATCTTTCATTCAGATCTCTAGCTTCCCCTTTCTGAATTGTGGGAATATTTCCCTAAATATGTGTACTGATGGTAGTGTTTTAATTTATTTGTCCCAATGGGATCAAGCATATTTTCTTTTAAATATGCTGAGAGAAATGGCACTTTTGGTAAATGCTGAATCTTGTTTTAATGACGAGGTAAAATTTAAAAATGTGAAGTTTAGCTTGATCATGGAACATGTTATCCCATATATTATCACACCTTTAATTTGGATACTTGGTAGGTAGAAATGATAACATTTGACATACTTTAAAATTGCCTACAAGTGGCAATTTTATATGATTTAACTTAGTAAGGATGAAAAACAAAGAAGATAATGTTTCACAACCCTCATCTCCCAAAGGAGAGTCCAGAGAGGAGGCACACCAGTTTAAAATATTACATAGATCAAAACTGCATCTTTTCCCTTGTCGCCACATCTTAATAAAAAGAAAATACTAAAATAAGTCTAGGAAGGATTCAAGGACCAATGCAGACAGCATGGACCATAATGCAACATTGTGTAATAAAGAATTAACTTTACCTAAAGAGAGGTCTCGATTCTGTCCCAGCGCTTAGGAGGTGACCTTTTAAACCTTTGAAATTTTCCAAGGGAGAAGAGTGCCTTTGCTATTGATTGTAGGCCCCTCAGACCACAACTTTATATTTTATGCGAAGAAGGTGACTCTTGGTGGGCACCTAGATATTTTATGCTAACACAATGAGTATGGCTGGTGGCCATGTCAGAAACATGAATTATATGGTTTTCCCAACTGGAGCTCTAAATCATGTGCTATCAGTTCAAACTCTGGGAAGATGAGGGGCTGGAGATTAAGTTCAACCGCATGGGCAATGACTCAATCAATTACACCTTTGTAAAGGATGAGCCTACCTGGTTGGCAACACTCTTTGAGCAGTGTCACACCCGGATGTGGAAAGGGACTTTTCAGATGGAACCTCGAGAATGATAAAAGCTTCACATTTCACATTTAATTCTTTGAGTCTTCACCTTATATGTATTTCTTTGGCTGATTCTCATTTTTACCCTTTTGCTATAATAAAACTGTAATTGTATGTATGGCACTCTTCTGAGTTCTGTGAGTCATTTTAGCAAATTATCAAACCTGAAGGAGTCTGTAGGGAATGCTGGATTTGTAGTCAGTTGGTCTGAAATGAGGGTCATCCTAGAAATCCCTGAACTTGCAACTGATAACAGAAGTCTTGGACAGACTCAGCAGTCTGGAAGACTGTGTCATTATTCTTATCACTATTTAGTTTTGAGACAGGATCTCACTCTATCGCCCAGGCTGGCTGGAGTGCAGTGGCACAAACAGGACTGATTGCAGCCTTGACCTTCTGGGGTCAAGTGATGCTCCTGCCTCAGCCTTCTGAGTAGCTGAGACCATAGGTATATGCCACCACACCTGGCTAATTTTTCAAATATTTTACAGAGGTAGGATTTTGCTATGTTGCTCACACTGATCTGAAACTCCTGGGCTCAAGTGATACTCCCACCTCAGACTCCCAAAGTGTTGGGTTTAGAGGTGTGAGCCATTACTCCAAGCCTGAAGGACTGTATTCTTTACCTCTGGTTTGACCTAACTTCATGTAATCACAAAGTAAGTAAACCAAAGACAATTTTAGCAGTAGATGTGCAGAACCAGTTAGAGACTGGAGAAACAGAGAAGCTGAAAAGTTAAAGAAGTGCTTTAGCTAAAAGACATAGGTTTGTCATATGGAGGACTATGTTTACGGTTTAGTTTTTATGAGATATTACTTTCATTTATTTGAATTGACTGGCTCCTTTTAAAGGAGTGGGGATGCATCGATTTCATTTAAATTCCAAGCTTTGCTGTAATCTTATCTTTTTTTTAAATTATACTTTAAGTTTTAGGGTACATGTGCACAACGTGCAAGTTTGTTACATAGGTATACATGTACCGTGTTGGTTTGCTGCACCCATTAACTCGTCATTTACATTAGGTATTTCTCCTAATGCTATCCCTCCCCCATCCCCCCACCCCATGACAGGCCCCAGTGTGTGATGTTCCTCGCCCTGTGTCCAAGTGTTCTCATTGTTCAATTCCCACCTATTAGTGAGAACGTGCAGTGTTCGGTTTTCTGTCCTTGTGATAGTTTGCTCAGAATGATGGTTTCCAGCTTCATCCATGTCGCTACAAAGGACATGAACTCCTCCTTTTTTATGGCTGCATAGTATTCCATGCTGTATATGTGCCACATTTTCTTAATCCAGTCTATTATTGATGGACATTTGGGTTGGTTCCAAGTCTTTGCTATTGTGAATAGTGCCACAATAAACGTACGTGTGCATGTGTCTTTATTGTAGCATGATTTATATAAATCATGTAATCTTATCTTCTTCAGTTTCTGCTGGACCATAAAACACAAATACCTTTGATAATTTATTTAAATGGGAGGTGTTTCCCATCGTGATCATTCTAAACTATCTTTCTTATGAATTCTCATCATCTCATTGTACTCAATAGAACAAAATCTATTTCATTTTCTGATAAGTCTTCATCTTGTTTACCTTCAACTATTAGGGAACTCTTATGTAAAAACTTGCCATTTATTGTACAAGGAAATAGGGAAATGCTGAGCAATAAATTACGAAAAGTCATCAGATCATTCATTTATTCAGTTATACTGACATCATACTATCAGAAACTTTTTAAAAGATTGGCCTTTTTAAAGACCTGCAATAAAGAAAGCAATAAATAAAATGGTTACCAACCTCAGGCTGGGTGCCATTATGTACATGGTTCTTTAATACATCAAATGTGTTTCTTTTATACAGGTTTTCTTTAATAGAGTAGATCCAAAAACTTGTCTAAGAATTGCCTGGAGTCTTGTGATGGAAGTTCCTTATGAAAGATTCTCCTTTCTTATGTCCTTGTAGGGTAAAAGAGACTTGGGAACACTCAATTAGGGAGAGTAAAATGTACCTTCAAACTTTATACTTCAGAAAGGATTTTTTTTTGAGATAGATGTTCAAAATAAAATACTGGAAAGGTTCACATTATTTTACACATAAAATGTTTAATATTTTTTATAAAGAATCATACACTTTGAGAAAGTCAGGGTTGCTGCAGCTTTCCAACAAATACAGTGCAGGTAATTTATTTTTTCATAAGCATTTTCCAGACTTATTGATATGCTTATGTGTAGAATTGTCTTCTTATTGCTTGCCTTAATTCATCATTAGTGATTATCATGTTCCAGACTTCCCATCACGGTTTCCACTTTCAATCCCAAAGCCATTCATTTGGGAGTGATTATCCTTATCTCCCTGATGCAATACCATTTTCGTCTTTCAATTTATTTTGTTCAAATTAGTAGCAACAGAAACAATATGCAGCAAATTAAACCACAAAATATATGAAAAATGCATTGCAATGGACTAAATGTGTTTCCCCCAAATTCATGTGTTGAAATCTGACCCCCAGTGTGATGGTATTAGAATGGGATTAGTGACCAGATGTGATGGCTCATGCCTATAAACCCTTTACTTTGGGCTGAGGCAGGCAGATCACTTGAGCCCAGGAACTTGAGACCAGTCTACGCAATACAGTAAAACTCAATCTCTACAAAATATATAAAAATTAGCTGGTGAGACGGTGGGCACCTTTAGTCCCAGCTACTTGGGAGGCTGAGGTTGGAGAATCAGTTGAGCCCAGGAGGTGGAGCTGCAGTGAGCTCTGATTGCACCACTGCACTCCATCCTGGGTGACAGAGCAAGACTCTCTCTCAAAAAAAGAAAAAAAAAAAATGAATCAGTGCCTGCTGTGATTTGAATGCTTATACCTTCCAAAACTCATGTTGAAATTTAATTCTGAAAGTAGTATTGACAGATGGTCATTTAAAAGGTGATTGGCTCATGAAGGCTCTGCCCTCTTGAATGCATTAATCCACTCATAAATTAATAGATTAATGGATTATAAGTTATCATGGGAGTGGAACTGGTGGTTTTATAAGAAGAGAAAAAGAGTTCTGAGCTAGCAGGCCCAGTCCACTCACCATGTAATGCCCTGCACCTCCCCAGGTTCTTCAGAGTCCTCATCAGCAAGAAGGCCCTCACCAGATGGGTCACCCCAACCTTGAACTTCTCAACCTCCATAACTATAAGAAATAAAATCATTTTCTTTATAAGCTATTTGGTTTCGAATATTCTGTTACAAGCAACAGAAAATGAACCATGAGAGGAAATAGATCCTGAGAGCTGAATGTTTGGGCAATGAATACCTAAAAAAGTGAAAGTGTCTTAGGAACTAGGTAATAGGTGGAGACTAGAATTTCGAGAAGTAGGCTTAAAAAAGCTTAGATTCTAGCCTAGATCCTTGTCTACAAGACTAAAAGACTAGGGAAAGTTTCAAACTCCTTAGAGATTAGTGAGGTGGTTTTGACAAGATTGCTGTTAGAAATATGAACAGTAAAGGTCATTCTGATGAGGTTTCAGATGGAACTGAGGAAAAAGGTATTGGAAACTGGAGTAAAGGCTATTCTTTTAATAGTAGGCAAAGAATGTTGCTAACCTCTGTCCATGCCTGAGGGCTTTGTGTAAGGCTTCATATGGGAGTGATGAAGTAGGGTATCTGGCCGAAGAAATTTCTAAGAAAAATATGGAGACAGTTGCAGGGTTCCCTCCTTTCGGCTGCTTACCCTGAGATTCTAGAGAAAAGAAATAATTTTAAAACAGAGTTTATAATTAAAACTGAAGCAGAACAGAAAGATTTGGGAAACTCTCAGTCTGGCCACCCAATGAGTAAAAAAGGATGTTCAGGAGAGGAAATTAAGGATATAGCCCAGGGACTATTTGCTAAAAATGATTAGCACATGTACAAGGAAGCCAGATATTATTCCTGAAAAGAATGGAAGAAAAACTCCAAAGTAATGTTAGAGATCTTCAAGGCTGCCTTCCCATCATAGGCCCAGAGACCTAAGATGGCAGAATTATTTCAAGGGACAGGCCTAGGGTACTCTCCACAAACTTATTTCCAAGGGCTGCCTCAGGACTCTGCTTCCCATACCTCAGTGCAACACTCTGAGGCTGCCCCAGCCATGGTTCCTGCTGCAGCTCCGGAAGTTACAGGTTATAAGCCTTGACACTGTCCATGTGATGCTAGTTTGCAGAAAGCGAGAGCGGTGGAGGGTCAGCAGCCTCCACTCAGATTTCAAATGATGTATTGAAAAGCCTAGGGGCCCAGGCAGAGATTTGTCATAAGGCCTACCATAGAGAGCACTCACTCACTGGAGCAATGCTGAGTGGAAATGTGGGGTTGTAACTGACACAAAGATTACCAACCAGGGCAATGCATAGGGGAGCCATGCAAGCAGGACAAATACTGGGACTCCATAACTGTGAAGTCACCAGCAGCATGCAATGCCCACCTGGGAAACTTTAGACACCAGAGTCCAACCAGTATGAGCAGCCATGTAGACCCTACCCAGCAAAGCCACAGGGCCAGGGCTTCCTGATATCTCGGGGGCCAAATCTCCACCTCAGTGTGTCCATGAGATGGCCCACAGAGTCATAAAAGGTTTTTCTCCAGATTTAAGATTTAATGTCTACCCTGCTGGGTTTCAGGCTCGCTTGGGGCCTATTATTCCTTTTTTTTCTCCCTATTCTTAGCTTTTGGAAAGGAAACATCTATCTTATACCGGCACCACTGTATCTTGAAAATGCAAAACTTGTTTTGATTACACAGGTTCACATATGAGACTCTGGACTTTGGACTTCTGAGTGGGTACTGAGACAAGCTAAAGCTTTGGACTATGGGGAGAGAACAAATATATTTGTATGTTAGAAGGACATGAGTTTGGGGGATCCGTGAGTAGGATGCTATGTTTTAAATGTTTGTCCCCTCCAAAACCCATGTTGAAACCTCATCCCCAATGTGATAGTATTTAGAAGGGGGTCCTCAAAAGGTAATTGGGTTATGGGACCTCTGCCATATGAATAGACTGATCCATTCATAAATTAATGAATTAATATGTTAATTAATTAATGGGTTATTATGGACATCAGACTGGTGGCTTTATAAGGAGAGGAAGGCAGATCTGAGCTAGCATACTTATCTGCCTTGCCACGTGATACCCCCTGCCACCTCTGGACTCTGCGGAGTCCTCGCCACCACAAAGGCCCTCATTAGATGCAGCCCCTTGACCTCAGGCTTCTCAGCTTTCATAACTGTAAAAATGGTTTTTTAATTTAAATTATTCAGACTCAGGTATTGTTTTATAGGCAACAGAAAATGAACTAAGACAGTACCCTTAAAAAAAGAATCCCAGAGAGTTCTCTAATTCTCTTCCTGCCATGTAAGGATATAAGAAGTCATAAGAAGTCAGCAGTCTGCAACCCAAAAGAGGATCCTCACCAGAACCTGAGCATGCTGACATCCTGATCTCAAATTTTCAGCCTCTAAAGCTGTGAGAAATAAGATACTGTTGCTTATAAGCTATCCAATCGCTGACACATTATTATAACTGTTCAAACTAAGATATACATACATTAAAAAGTGAACAAAGATAAAGTTAAGATAATCTTAAAATATATCTTTGGCACAAATATTACAAAAAAGTTTTCAGTTCGTTTTCATTCAAATTATCTAAGAAAGTCTATAAAAATCCAATAATAATTTTTATTTCTGCTTTTCTATCCACTATTTCCCTCCAATTAAATATCCCTAAGGATTAGAAAAATGACCCAAGTTTATGTTACTAGGAGTTTTGCTATTGAGATTCTTGCAGAGTGATGCTCTGGAAGAAAATATACTTTAATAAGTCTCTTTTTGTTCTTGCTTCAGTTTTGTTTGCATCATGTAAATAATTAATACCCAATGGGAAAGCATTCCAGTTAGTAGGTCTACTTTCTATGTATCGTATTTCTAGATTTAAAAAAAAAATTCAGTCCCATTAATCTGTTATTTGTAAATGTTATGAAATGTATGAATAACATTAGTATTAATTCATAAGACATGTTGAGCAAAGTTATAATATCCTATTTTGCACAATTGTGATATAAACATTTATTTTTTTCTTTAGATATTGAAGAAGGCATCTCCTTTTTAATGACGAACATTTCCTTTCTTTCTTACCCTTTAACGTATTGCTTGAAATATTTTCTTTTCTTTTTCCTGTTTTTTTTCCCTTTTTTTTTTTGAGATAAATTTTCACTCTTGTTGCCTAGGCTGGAGTGCAATGGCATGATCTCAGCTCATCACAACCTCTGCCTCCCAGATTCAAGTGATTCTCCTGCCTCAGCCTCTCAAGTAGCTTACAAGTAGCCTCTCAAGAGATTACAGGCACCTGCCACCACACTCAGCTAATTTTTGTATTTTTAGTAGAAACACAGTTTCACCATGTTGGTCCGGCTGGTCTCGAACTCCTGACCTCAGGTGATCTGCCTGCCTAGGCCTCCCAAAGTGCTGGAATTACAAGCATGAGCCACCACACCTGGCCTTCTTGAAATATTTTCATAACAGTCATCTTAAAATAATTTTCTTTAACATCAATATACTTTGGAAAAATTTCTTTATTATTATTACATTTTCACGCCATGAGAATACCGAACTCTTTTCTAGTTTTGTTATATTTAATGTAAATTTAAGTAGTGAGGAAAATGGGAAGAGTCTGGATGTTATAGTACTGTATTTTCTTTTGAGGTTAGTTTTTGTAGTGTCAAACTATATTTTTATTCAAAATTTTTATAGCATATAAACTCATACAATAATTAAGTTTATTAGTGAAATTACTTCAGTAATTAGAAGATATTAGTGACTATATATAGAGCTATTTCAGCTAAAAGCCTTTATTCAAATAAGCTGAATTAAATAGTTTTAAAGTTATCTGTTCAGAATTAAGCTGCAAATAAATAAAAAGTTAAGTTCATCACAGCCATATCTTCTGTTTACTAACTATTCTAATAATTTTCCATAAAAATGCATCATTAATTTTAAAATAAATGCATCATCATCATTATTATTTTGCTTTGATAAATTGCATGATACCATATTTTATTTGATGGTAATATTACAAAATTAAAATCATATGGTATAGCAAAATCTACTTTTATTTTATTAATTTAAAATACTATATTTGTATGCTAATTTAGGTTATATTGATTACAATTTTTTTCAAAATGAATTTGTTCTATGGATCAGATATATTTTGCTAACCATTTCTTTTTCCGGTCATTTTTTAAAAACTAAATCACTTTAACAAGACTTCATTGGTCAGTTATTATATTACAATGTATAAAACTCTTAGATACTCTTGATTCAATAACAGCAAATTATCTCTACTTAATATGCCATATAAAATTTTTTCACAATACATTGGAGGAGTCAATGATAATAATAAAAAAATTCTCATTACTTATAACTGCTACCAATCAAGTACATGGTTTTCCTCAAAATGTAATATACTAGGTAAAACAAGAAGTTAAACTGTTTTATCATTAAAATAGAGTGCAAAATAATGATTACTTTTTATGAAAAACTCAGTGCTCAACTTTCAACATAATGCTAAATATGAAATTAGTGAACTAGAATATGGGGAAACTGCATAGTGTACTGAAACATTAAAACAGGGTCCCGAACATCTTTCCTTAAATATTACCTTCTCAAAAAGTCATTCCATGGCAAATTTTGTTTCCCATACATATTTTCTCCTTCTGCTCCTAGCATTTATTTAGCCCCCTGGAATTTATGACTATCTAAAATATTTATTATATCTGTTAAACTTTTTTTTTTTTTTTTTTTTTTTTTTTTACAGTCAGTCTCTTCCCATTGAAATATCTGAGAAGGATTCTTTACTACTTTGTTCCCTGATGTATTCTTGGTGCCTCAAACTATTTATTACATAATGGAAGCTTTATTAATCAAGATTCACTAACTTATACTGCTGTTAACAACCTAAACAAATCTGAGTAAATTAAGAGTTGACTCTCCATATTCCATATCCTTATTCCATAGAGTAGCTTCAGTCAATAAAAGCTCCAATATTCCGGGCTACACCATCTGGAACATGTCTCCATGTTCTCTCCAGCAAGGGATGAGAGCCCTAAAAGGCTTGACTGATAACTAGATGCTTTGGTCCAGAAGTGCTACCCATCACTTTTTTCAAGAAGTGAACACATGGTCTGCTTAACTTCCAGAGGAAATAAAGTGCAACCTTCTAGTATACCTGGAAAAGAAGGAGAACCATATGTGTGTAAACAATAACAGTTTTTTTCAATACAAATTTCTATCATAAAGACCAATAAATAAATATATGCACTAATAACTGAATAAATTGTGATTGATCACATCCCTTTGATTTAGGAGACTGCTAGTGTACATGCTGTATAAGGGTTCATTCAGCTCTAGGCCAAAATGCTGCTTGTGATATTTTAGGCTTGATATTGGTAAGAATACATGGTATTCTTGGGAATCATTAAATTGGCATACAAATAAATAACTACCATTAGAGAGACACAAAGAAAAGATTTACCTGAGAAACTGATATAGTTTGGCTCTGTGTCCCCATCCAAATCTCATCTCAAATTGCAATCATAATTGTAATCCCCATGTGTCTAGGGAGGAAAGTGGTGGGAGGTGATTGGATCATGGGGACAGTTTCCCCCATGATGTTCTCATAATAGAACTCTCATAAAATCTGGTCGTTGACAGTGTGTGGCTCTTCCACACTTTCTCTCTTTCCTGCTGCCTTGTGAAGAAGGTGCTTTCTTGTCCTTCACTTTCTGCCATGATTGTAAGTTTCCTGACACCTCCCCAGCCATGTGGAACTATGAGTCAATTAAATCTCTTTCCTTTATAAATTATACAGTTTTGGGTAGTTATTTATAGCAATGTGAAAACTGACTAATACAGAAGCTTTTAGTCAGTAATTTGGAGGAAGGGGCTTTTGGGTAAATATAAGGTTAGTCTTACGTAGTAACATAACAGTGAATATTACTGCATTTTGTTAATGCCAAACCAAAGACCAGTTTATGGGAACTAAAAGCCAGTGGATTCAACGGTAAGGTTTTTAAATATTTTTCCTTTTTGACTTTTTTTTATTTTGGAAAAAAAAAATCACTTTAGCTTTCAAAGGTTTAATATTTCCTCCAAAATTTTTGATAAACTGCAATTATGTGTTCTGTTTTTTGAACATGAAGGAAGTATAAAGAATTTTCTCTTCTGCAAGTAGTATAGATATGCAGAACACATCCTTTTCTACTAAATACATTTTTTCTAATAAATTACACTCTTTTGAAAATTAAACTAATCTAATATAAAGCATCTGCAAATTATTCTTGAATTTTCATTTTTTAATATATTTTACATTGAGCATTTTCTTATCTCAATTCTGAAATGATACAAGTTAGGAAATATTACTTTCCAAATCCAAAATAGTCTATAAATATGGATTACATATTTTAAATAAATACTAAATAGCAAAATTGCATAAAACTTAGTTATATTATTAGTTATTAAATTTTATTATTTTTATTAATTAATTATTAAAATTTATTACATTATTTTCAGTTGCCAATAAATATTTATATTCTAGTTGTGCTAAGATGGTTGGAAGCCTCTGAAGATCCATTCTCTATTAATTTTCTGGTAACAGAATTATAGCTGGGATAGAATGACTAGCTGTGAATTTTCTAGCCTGTGAAATATATTCGAATTAATTCTCTTGGACATAAAATGAGAAAAGATGCATGTCAGTTCTACACTCAGTCTAGAGAAAACCTTTCTGGTTCCTTCCTTTACAGCCTTTCCCATTTCCACAAGCTAGAACATGGAAATGCCAGAAAAATCTTTGCATACTTGCCAATGAAACAGCCTAGAGGGGGTCAAAAAATATCACAATAGATAAAATATCTATCTGTAAATGATCCTGTGGACCAGAGTCACTGGTCATTTGGAATTGTTACATGTGAGATAAATAAACATCTATTTTTTAATTAAGCTGCTAAGTTATTATTCTCTGATTCCTATAGATGAATTATACAAAACCAAATGTTCATTCAATTAATGTCATGTAGTATAAATACAAAGTGGAAAAAACAAATTTAAAGAATTAGCACAATACAGTTGATGCCCTGATTTTTCATTGTCTCACAAAATGATATCTTAGGTTGAGTATAGATGGAGAAAAACTCTACCACATCATCTTTCTACTCCTATTAAAAAATAAACACCTTTACATTTTTGGTCAATCTTATTATTTAAATGGTAATAAGAATGAACATTTCTTTTTACCTTCCTCACCCTCCTAATTACCTTCAAATCCTATGTTTTGCTGCGATAATTTAATCTATATTTTTATGTTGTTTATCTTATATCATGTCTATTGGAAGACAATTTTTTGTGGTTTCTTGCATTCCTGCGAGTTCTAGGCCTTTTGAGTTAAGGGCTTAGAATAACTCTGTTTGAACAACAAATATACCTTAGAAGCTAGACATAGTGTCTCCATAAATATAGAGACTCCCAGAGACATTCTACGGTAGTAAAGTTTTCTTCCCGTCTCTAAGACACCGCTTCTTACCTTTGAAGCTAGTAATGGTAGACAATTTCTCCTCCTCTCTCCAAAGACTTATTTGTGTCTTTCCAAAAGAAGAATCGACAGATTTGTGAGACATCCAGTGTTAGCTTTGAGTCTTATAATTTGGGTGTTCCATTCCTTTGGCGCAACCTACTATTTGCAAAAATACATCTCACATCATATCACTCTGTCAGAATAGTGTCATAAAGAATTAACATCAGGTGTTGCTTTGGCTGCTATGGTTGCTGTGTCATTTACCCAGGGTCTTGCATCCTGTCTGTATATATACATATAAAATTGTGGCAATCATTTTATATAAGCTAGCTTGCATTCAGAATAATATCAGACCCTTTATAGTCTCTGACTTAACAATACCTATCTTCTGACTTAACAATACCTATCTTCTGACTTAACAATACCTATCTTCTTTTTATTATTTACTTATTTTCATTATTATTTTTTAATTACATCTTAAGTTCTGGGGTACATGTGCAGAACGTGCAGTTTTGTTACTTAGGTATACACAGGCCATGGTGGTTTGCTGCACCCATCAACCCGTCACCTACATTAGATATTTCTCCTAATGTTATCCCTCCCTCAGCCCTCACCCCTGATCAGGCCCCAGTGTGTGATGTTCCCCTCTTTGTGTTCATGTGTTCTTATTGTTCAATTCCCACTCATGAGTGAGAACATGCGGTGTTTGATTTTCTGTTCTTGTGGTAGTTTGCTGAGAATGATGGTTTCCAGCTTCATCCATGTGCCTGCAAAGGACATGAACTCATCCTTTTTATGGCTGTATAGTAGTCCATGGAGTATATATCCCACATTTTCTTCTTTTTAAAAAAATCTCCAAAGCTCTATGATGATAACATATTTAACTATCCTTGTATTGATTCAACTTCTCTACTGCATGTTGTCCTGTGTTTAACTATCATCTCTAGTTCAATAATTGTTGTGTCAGAATATATTATTGTGTATTATCCCCAGGTAGAATGCATAGGTAGCATATCAAATGAAACTTTGCATTTTGAAAATCACATCCACTGTTTCTGAGAGACGAGGTTATAAAGAGTACTTTGGTCATATCCACTTGCCTACCACCCAATATATTACTATTTTTGCCTAATGCTAACCTATTCTTTTTAACTTAATATGTGTGTTTGTACATTTTTGTCTAAAAAGAGAGCACATGTTGTTTAAGAAAAAAATGAAAAGCTTAGATGGCTAAATAAATGTTTTCACATTAAAATAAGCAGACATTCACATTTCGGGGAAATCTAGAATACTTCTCACTTCAAGTGTCATTTGATCATGAAGATCATGATGTCATCAGCATTCCCATTCCATTTCCCAGAAGTGAAGTCATCTTGATATTTATAGTGTGCTTCAATTTTGGGTCATTTTTATCAGTAAATTCAGACATCTTAACTGATTCAAAAAAAGACAATGCACACACTACATTTCCTCTCTTAAAACTATCTCCTACAGATGAGCAAAATCACATTTTTAAAATTACATGTTTTTCAAAACTTCTTATGTTTCGTGAGCTCAAGATGTTTTATGCTATAACATAATAAGAAGAGAAAGGTAATCCTCCTCCTCCACACCCCCCATACACAGTAAGAGTATGCCCAAGAGAACAGAGGCAACAGGTGATTAAGGACAATCTCCTAGTGTCCACTAAAGCAGGCATAAACAGCATAAGAAATCAGTTCTTTCTGACTGAAAGCATTTTATAAAATGCTAGGATATTGTTGATATTGTCAATGTGAGATCAGAGATGACACAAACAAATGAAAAAACGTTCTATGCTCATGGATAGAAAAAACAGTATTATTAAAATTGCCCAAAGAAATTTACAGATTTAATGCTATTTCCCTCAAACTACCAATGGCATTCTTTACATAATTAAAAAAAATTTTTAAACTCATATTGAACCAAATGGGAGCCTGCATAACTAAAACAATCTTAAGCAAAAAGAACAATGATGAAGGCATCACGTTACTTTACTTCAAACTATACTACAGAGATATAGTAACCAAAACAGACTTATGCTGACACAAAAGCAGACAAGACAAATGAAACAGAATAGAGAGCCCAGAAATAAGGCTGTACCCCTACAACCTTCTGATCTTTGACAAAGCTGACAAAAACAAGCAATGGGAAAAGGACTCCCTATTCAATAAATGGTGCTGGTATACCTGGCTAGCTATATGAACCTGGAACCCTTCCTTCCACCATATACAAAAATCGACTCAAGTGGACTAAAGACTTAAATGTAAAACCCTCAAAGACAACCTAGGCAATACCATTCTGGACATAGTAACTGGCAATATTTCATGACAAAATGCCAAAAGAAATTGCAACAGAAACAAAACTTGACAAATGGGATCTAATTAAACTTAAGACCTCTGTACAGCAAAGGAAGATTTCAACAGAGTAAACAGACAAACTACAGAATGAGAGAAAATATTTGCAAATTTTCCATCATACAAAGGTCTAATATTAAACATCTATATGAAACTTTGGCAAATTTACAAGAAAAAACAAGCAACTGCCTTAAAAAGTAGACAAAGGACATCAACAGACACTTTTCACAAGACCTACATGCAACCAACAAATATATGAAAAAATGCTCAATATCACTGATAATTAGAGAAATGTAAATCAAAACCACAATTAGGTACCATCTTACACCAGTCAGAATGGCTATTTTTAAAAAGTCAAAAAGCGACAAATCTAGTGAGATTGCAGAGAAAAGGGAATGCTTATACACTGTAGGTGGGAGTGTAAATTAGTTCAACCATTGTGGAAGATGGTATGATGATTCCTCAAAGAGTTAAAAACAGAATTGCCATTTGACCCAGCCATCCCATTACTGGGTACATACCCAAAGGAATATAAATTTTTCTACCATAAAGACACATGTATGTATATGTTCATTGTGGCACTATTCACAATAGCAAAGACATGGAATCAGCTTAAATGTCCATCAATGGCAGATTGGATAATGAAAATGTGGTACATATACACCATGAAATACTACACAGCCATAAAAGAAAATGAGATCATGTCCTTTGCAGGAACATGGATGAAGCTAGAGGCCATTATGTTTAAGCAAGCTAATGCAGAAACAGAAAACCTAAAACCACATGTTCTCACTAATAAGTGGGAGCTAAACTATGAGAACACTTGGACACAATGAGGGGAACAACAGACAATGGGGCCTACTTGAGGGTGGAGCATGGGAGGAGGGAGAGGATCAGAAAAAAATACTATTTAGTGGTAGGTTTAGTACCTGTACAGCAGACCCTCATGACACAAGTTTACCCATACAACAAACCTGCGCATGTACCCCTGAACCTAAAATAAACTTTTAAAAATTAAATGAGTAAAATTAAAATTTTAAAAAGAAATATTAGAATTTCACTGTGTCTTTCTAGGACTATGTCTTTTAAAAATAAATAATTATAATTTTAACTTTTTTTTTTCTTTTTGAGATGGAGTTTCACTCTTGTTGCCCAGGCTGGATGGAGTGCAATGGCGTGTTCTCAGCTCACTGCAACCTCCACTTCCCAGGTTCAAGGGATTCCCCTGCCTCAGCCTCCCAAGTAACTGAGATTACAGGCGCCTGCCACTACTCCCTGCTAATTTTTGTATTTTTAGTAAAGATCGGGTTTCACCATGTTGGCCAGGCTGGTCTCGAGCTCCTGACCTCAGGTGATACACCCGCCTCAGCCTCCCAAAGTTCTGGGATTACAGGCGTGAGCCACTGCGCCTGGCCTTAACTGATATTTTGAAGCATTTAAGAAAAACATTTTGAAGCACAGTGTAAATGTTAAATTGTACCAATACAAAAGATTTCTTTTTTCATCATTTTGTCATTTTTCTACCTATTCCCCTGCCAAGAAAAAGGTATAAAATGTACTCAAGCTATGCTATATGTGGCAAAATTAGAAAAAAAAATTTTCAATTACTTTATTTTAGAGTAATTATTAATAATACATTCTAGAAGTTGTACTAAATTATCCTGGCACTTAGTACTGTGAAATAATATAAAATGTAAAAATTCCAGGTTTTTTTATTAGATTAAAAATCCCAGATAAAATATATTAGATATATAATAAAACACATATTTGAAAAGATCCATTGGGAGGAAAAGGCATATTAGCACAGTACACAGATAAAAATCTGTATTTCATACATCCAAATGATGTATTGGTTAAATAGAAGGATAATAACATTAAGAATTATGCCAATCACAGATAATTTTCCAAAATAAAATTGTATCTGCTGATCATATATTTCTTAAAATAAACATGTAATGGCATTTTAGCAGAGACTGTAAGAGAGTCCAAAGCTCATACAGCTCACTGCACAACAGCTAAAAATTGAGAGACAAGGTGTTGGGGCAAGGAAAGCAACTTTATTTCAGAGATTGAGCAAATCCAGAGGTTAGTGGACCAGTGTCTTAAAGAACCATCTTAACTTAATAGAATTTGAGGTTCTCTTTATGTTATAGGAAGAAGAAAGAGGGAGGGGCTTGAGATCAAAAGCTGGCAGATAATCACAGACATCCGAATGGCATCAAGGGTCAGGGGTGGGAGAACCTTGTGAAGATTATTTGTTGTTGGTCAGGTCACAATGCTCCTATAAATCTTTAACATGACGTTGTATTAATACTTGTGTATTCACCCTCCTTATTTGGGGGAGGGAGCTATTATCATCCTTGCTTTAAATTATACACTAAATTCCTCCCGTAGTTAGCTCAGACTACTTGTAGAGATAAGCAAAAGGATTTAATGGAAAAGATATCACTGCATAGTACGGAGGGTTAGGAGCAAAATGGAGCTAGTCATGTTAGGCCTCCTTTTAACTGCTACCAGTTGATTTCCATATATGAACAGAAGAATAAATGGTTTATTGATTTATAATGAAATAAAAATAATTCAGAAATGGTGGATGACATCAAAATTAAAAGACCTGTTAAAATAAATGGACTTTTCTGTCCTTTTCTGTTTTTGATCTCAAGGGGAAGATGTTTACCATTTAATATTTTATAATTATTTCAGCTTGTTGGTATTTGCCATGTAATTCTAAAGTGGAAAAAAGTAAGATGCTAGGGAAAATATATAACTATTGTCAAGATTTTAATAATCAGTGTGAGATGGTATAAATGTTTTGGAGGGATGAATCCCTAGACAAAAAAAAAACAAAAAACAGAAACATCTGTGCAGTTATAAAGCACAAAAACAGACAACCACACAAGAAAACAGTAGCCTATCACTTTAGCCTTGTGTTTTTTAATTCATATTGTATTAAAAATAAAATGAATTGGGCCATTTTTCTATGAAATTTGTATCCAAATACAAATATAAATTTGTGTTATGTGGGGAAATTTATATCTAAATAATACAATTGATCACAGGTTATAAAGCATACAAAATTGCAAATCATCTTTATTCTACCTCTAAATGATTTCCTTAATCATTAAAGATTCTTGGGAAACAGAAGATTTACATCACACAGATGGCAAATTAATCACATTCATCACCATTTTAAGCATCGTATTTTGGCAGCTGTCAAACATATAATTGCATATATATGCATATTAATATTTTTAAGTAGTTAATGTTATTGTGGTAATATTTAACATTTCAGTATTAAATTTAAATCAAGATAAATTTTAACATATAAATTATTATGTTTCCTTACTCTTAAAATTCCAGTAGTTGATTATAATCTTTAATTTAATTTTACATATTAAAAAGTCATGAGTTTAGTAAGTTTACCCAGAAGTGTAAAAAAACTAGGAACTCAGCAGTGTGCAATCTCTGTATCACTGTTTTCCCTAGTGCAGTTTTGTTGCAGTCTCTTCCTCAGAGAAATCTTGTGCTCTTCAGAGAATCAAGTTCTTATTAGATGAATAATTGGGACAAATTTTAGTTGAAATCATATTTTCTTTGAAACAGCATAACATGTGTATTTCCAGTATCTGAGTATTACATGACCATTTATTGTAAGACCATACATTAAACTCATCTCTAATTTTTTTTTGATATAATCTACTTGTGAATTTTTTAGCTATATACAGATATGCTTATAAAAACTTCATAATCGGCTGGGCACGGTGGCTCACGTCTGAAATCCTAGCACTTTTGGGAGGTTGAGGAAGGCAGATCACCTGAGGTCAGAAGTTCAAGACCAGCCTGGCCAACATGGTGAGACCACATCTCTACTAAAAATACAAAAAATTATTTGGGCATGGTGGCAGGGACCTGTAATCCCAGCTACTTAGGAGGCTGAGACAGGAGAATCACTTGAACCCAGGAGGCGGAGGTTGCAGTGAGCTGAGAGTGTGCCATTGCACTCCAGCCTGGGCAACAAGAGTGAAACCCTGTCTCACAAAACAAAACAAAACAAAAACAAACAAACTAAAACCTTCATAATGTATCATAACAAAATATTGAAACACAATTCCTTCTCCTTTTAGAATTATTATGTTATTAAACAGGACAACACTCTCTTTAAAATAAAGGAATAAAGGTATTACCATTGTGTATTAGTCCATTACTACACTGCTATAAAGATACTACCTGAAACTGGGTAGTTTTTAAACAAAGTGGTTTAATTGACTCACAGTTCCACATGGCTGGGGAGGCCTCAGGAAATTTACAATCATGGCAGAATGGGAAAGAGGAACCTTATTCCCAAGGTGGCAGGAGAGAAAGAAGTGCATTTAGGAGAAATGCCATATGCTTCTAAAACCATCAGAACTCATGAGGAATTACTCACTAGAGTGAGAAATTGCCCCCATGATCCAATCATCTCCCATGAGGTTCCTCCCTTGACAGGTGGACATTATTGGGATTACCTTTCCCAATGAGATTTAGATGAGGACACAGCCAAAACCATGTCACATTGGTTATTATCTTGATAATACTATTTCAGAATCCAAACATTATAAACTTTAATAAGATAATCATATGTTGTAGGGGCTAGAATCCATGTATGCTGGACAGTGTCTGGCACTCAAACTACTCATGTTTTATTGATAAGTCTGATGAGTTTAATGAATACTGATATGGTTTAGATCTGTGACCCCACTCAAATCTCATGCTCAGTTATAAATCCCCAGTGTTTGAGGTGAGGCCTGGTGGGAGGTGATAGGATCATTTGGCAGATTTCTCATGAAAGGGTTAGCACGATCCCCTTGGTGCTGCTGTCATGATAGTGAGTGAGTGCCCCATGAGATCTGGTTGTTTAAAAGTGTGTAGCGCCTTCTCCCTTGCTCTTTTGCTCTTGCTGTGGCCATGTAAGGTGAGCCAGTTTCCACTCCACCTTCCGCCATGATTCTAAGTTCCCTGAGGCCTCTCCAGGATGCAGCCATACTTCCTCTAAAAACCGCAGAACTGTGAGCCAATTAAACATCTTTTCTCTATAAATTATCTAGTCTCAGATATTTCTTTTTTCTTTTTCTTTTCTTTTTTTTTTTGAGATGGAGTCTTGCATTGTTGCCAGAGGTTGGAGTGCAATGGCACAGTCTTGTCTCACTGCAACCTCCGCTCCCCGGGTTCAAGCGATTCTTCTGCCTCAGCCTCCCGAGTAGCTGGGATTACAGGTGTCAACCACTACACCTGGCTAATTTTTTGTATTTTTAGTAGAGACAGGGTTTCACTATGCTGGCCAGGCTGGT
Organism: Pan paniscus; assembly: GCF_029289425.2. Lineage (NCBI taxonomy): Eukaryota > Metazoa > Chordata > Mammalia > Primates > Hominidae > Pan > Pan paniscus. Next base: position 113,571,436 of record NC_073252.2, read on the forward strand.
CTTGAACTCCTGGCCTCATGATCCACAAGTCTCGACCTCCCAAAGTGCTGGGATTACAGGTGTGAGCCACCGTGCCTGGCCATCAGGTATTTCTTTATAGCAATATGATAATGGACTAATAGAAATGCCAAAATTTTCTTTATAATTTTGCAACTCAATTTAACATGTAATTTTAAATTGATTAATCATTATTGCATAATTTTGTACTTTGTTTTAAAATTATTTAATATACATAATTAATTAAAGGCAGTATTCTACTCAAAAGTTTGTGAAAATCAAAGAAACCATCAAAAATATAATGAATACTTTTTTGAGGCCAGCCTTTCCATTTATTCCATCCTAGTTAGAGAAAAGATCTAATTGGTACAGAATGATTTTCAAAATTACTCTGCATTTAATTGATGTTTAAAATCATTTGAGGATTATTAGGCAAGCAAAATATCCAAAAGGATATATTACTAGACTCTAGCAGTCTAGTGTATTTGAATATGATTTAAAATATTTCTACATTAATAATCATATTCTCTGAGATATAACTTTTTACCTTATTGTAAAGGAAAAGGTATGCAAAGAAGTTATATAATTTGCTTAGAATTAGATAGGTGGAGACTCAGTTCAGCTACACATTGAATTTATATCATAGAAATAAGACTTAGTGATTAGCATAACTTTAGAAATACATTTTCCCCTCTTTATAGAAGCTTCATTACAAGAAGATCATCAAAACATGCTCTCAGGAAGAAACTTATGGGCAATCAATATTTGACATTTATGAGAAACAAATATATGAATTGATAAGATGATAAAAATTTATATAACTTTATATGCATTTCATCCTATATTTCTGCAAAGTAAAAGAGGTAGTGATAAATTTCCCTGTTCAATACAAAATTGTACACTAGGTAACATTTTCCCACAAAAACTCAATTTAGAAGTTTTATATATTATCCATGAATGTCATTAATTTAAATATTGCATTAACTCAGAAAACTGGCAGTTTCTCTTCCAAACCTGTCATAGCTCATTGAGTGGTAAATGGGGCAAGGGTGTGTCTTAATTAAATTCATATATGGTATCTCTTTGCTAAACTTGCAACAAATGATGGGATTCAAGATTTTCTCTTCATTTCTTAAAGATCTTCAACGATTTTCTCTATTATTTATCTTATGAAAGTCACTGTAATAAATTAAACTATACACTATAGAACCCATTTCAAAAGAAAATCCATAGACAGAGATCCGTCAGGGATCAGGCAAAGTACAAATTCTGTATAATAGTTTTACACAGTAAAGGACTCATTATGTCACTGCATTCCCAATCTCTTCTTTATGGCAATGATTACAAGGTAATTTTGCTTACATACATTTCTATTAAAATGAACGAGAAAATACTGAAGTTTTAAAACTACTGAAATATGTTTTAATTTATTTCACAAAACAGCATTAACTTTTAATATTTTATAAAGTTAACAAATTATAAAAGAAAGAAGAAAATATATCGTGACATAAGAAATAAACTGCTCATTTTATTTAGAAGCTGAATCTAGTTATCTATTAGTCTGTGTATATTTAAATTACTGCCAGACTATTTTGTGTTCAACTTTTTAATTTTGCTATGTATGACAATAATTCAAAAGAATTTTATATTATTTATAGAATAATAAATTCACAAAATTTTTATCTTTATTTCTTTAGAAAGTATTAATAATAGTCCATCAGAGCAGATAGTATTTTATTCTTTTTTTTTTTGTATCTAAGGCTTAGAATGAAGTCTCATATGTAACTGGAATTTAACAAGTGTTTTCTGAGTCAGTACACCAGAAACAAACAATGGCATTTTTAATACTTCTTTATGCAAAATATTTCTTTGGTGATTGAGGATAGAACAGTAAAAAAATACATAAAATTCTCTGTCATGAATATTGTATTCTAAAAAAGACAGACAACAAATTTCACACTGACATTCACATAATACACATACCACTGAAAGATTAATACTATTATGTAATTAAGCCAGATTATAAGGACAATGAGAAGAAATGAGTTTCCATAGTAAATAATGTAAAGTTTCATAAAATATATTAATTAGGCTATCAATCCCCAAGAAAAAAATTATGTAATAATTGCTCCAGTTTGAATGTTTTACCACCTTCCAAAATTCATGTATTAGAAACTTAATTCCCAATGTGTCCGTGTTGAAAGGTGGTGCTACTGGGAAGTGTTTGGGAATGAATGAATACTTGTATAAAAAGGGCTTGCAGGAATAAATTATTTCTCTAAAATTTTCCTGCCATGTGAGAAACAGTGTTCCTTGCCTCTAGAAGACGCAGTGCTCAAGGCTCATCTTGGATGAGAATATTGGGTCCTAACCAGACACCAAAACCCACCAGTTTCTTGATCATGAACTTTTAAACCACCAGAAGTGTGAAAAATAAATTTCTGCTCTTTATAAATTACTCAGTCTCTGGAGTTCTGTTGTAACAGCACAAAAGAAAGTAATATTTATCACAGATTTTTTGTTTGTTTGTTTGTTTTTGAGACACAGTCTCACTCTTGTTGCCCAGGGTGGAGTGCAATGGCACGATCTCGGCTCACCACAACTTCCTCCTCCTGAGTTCATGTGATTCTCCTGCCTCAGCCTCCAGAGGAGTTAGGATTACAGGCATGCGCTGCCTTGCCCAGCTAATTTTGTATTTTTAGTAGAGATGGGGTTTCTCCATGTTGGTCAGGCTGGTCTCGAACTCCCGACCTCAGGTGATCCACACACCTTGGCTTCCCAAACTGCTGGGATTATAGGCATGAGCCAACGCCCCTAGCCTATCACAGATGTTTTTTATCTTACCCTTGGAATATCTTTTGTAAATAGTGTTTCATAGAACACATATTAGATATACATAATCAAAGTCATTTTTATTTATTCTACTCTGTGAAATATAGCTATTTCCTTAAAAGTTAGCACAGTAAATGAGTCCTGCAATATTATTAAAGTGATTAACTGAAAAATGATTTAATTTTTGTTTATTAACTAATGCCTATACAAGTAAATTTAATTTATCAAGCACTGTACTAAATGCAGATGATGTGAAATTAAATAGCACATACCCTCATTCCAGGAAGAGTTTACTTTCATTATTAATATTTTCTTCTTGAATAAATAAAGCACTTAGTTTTCTCAGAAGATTAATAAAGTCTCTTATTACTATGTTGAAGTCAATCTGGTTGACAAAAAAGTAAAATTCGTATATATTTCAACAGGAAAAAAGTACATTTCTAGTAATGACTCAATAAGTTCATGTACGACTAATTTCTCTGCAGAAAACAACTATAAATTCTAGACATTATTTAAAATTATCTGGTGGAAATAGAGAGTGAAACAAAGTAGGCAAATTCTTGTTGAGTATATATGTGTGGAGAAACAGAGTTGTGTGCAATGAGTGCTCATTTTCACAATGTTGCCAACCACATTTCAGTGTGACATCTGGGCTGTTGGTTGTTTTGGTGAAAATAAAAATCAGTCATTCTTGCCTAAGGAGCCAGAACCCTGAATACAAGGAAATTTTCTGTTAAATAAGTGGATGGATAACCTTATCTATAAAAAAGCCAAGAGAAGATCCCAAATTCTGTCTACCCATGTTTGGCTAATACCTGAAAGATGCATATGCTAAACAGACTCAAAAATCTCAGTTAAAAATATCAAATGTAAGACTGAAACATTTCTGAAGAAACAGTTTGCAGTTCAAGCCCAATTAAGGAATTACCTGCTAAAGCAAAAGAAACAACACATTAGAAAAAGACAACAAAGTATATAACTTTTATTACTTACAATTCAAAATTCATTAATACATTAAGTCTCCCCAAATGAAGTTCATTCTCAAATAAAAGAAAATTAATTAACTGATTACAACTCTGAAATTACTCAGTTCTTGGAACTTGAGGCAAGAATTGTTAAATGGCTCTTTTATACTACTTTGAGTAATATAAAACAAAATGCTTGCAAGAAATGAAAAGATAAATTTAAGCTATTGTGAATGGTGTTACTATGAACATATGCTCACATGTATCTTTATAATAGAATGATTTATATTCCTTTGGGTATATACCCAGTAATGGGATTGCTGGGTCAAATGACATCATGTCCTTCACAAGGACATGGATGGAGCTGGAGGCCATTATCCTTAGCTAACTAACACAGGAACAGAAAACCAAATACTACATGTTCTCACTTAGAAAAGGGAATGAAATTATGAGAACACATGACAAGTAGAGGGGAACAACACATAATGGGGCCTATCAGAGGGTGCAGGATTAGAGGAGAGGATCAGGAAACATAACGAATGGGTACTAGGCTTAATACTGGGATGATAAAATAATCTGTACAACAAACCCCCATGACACAAGTTTACCTGTGTAACAAAACTGAATCTGTACACCTGAATGTAAAATAAAAGGCTAAAAAAAAGAAAAAGAAAACAAAATAAATATAAATTTAAGCAAAAAATGGAATGATAAAAAATAAGTGATTCTACAGTGGAAGGAAACATTAAAGAATTATGATAATATGAATAATGATATATATCATATCATATATAATTGATATGATATATAGAAACGTAACATTATTATAAACAAGTTTAACAGTAAAATGGACATAACAGGAGAAAAATAAATGAAGTTGAAAATTGATCAATAGAAAGTATGTAATGTGAAAAACAGAGATAAAAATTGAAAAAGAAATTGAACAGTGACTTGAAGACTGTTAGATAATATGAAAGTGATTAACCCATCATTTAATTAGAATCACAGTGTGAAAGTAGAGAAATAAATGTGACTGAAAAAATTTTTAAGAAATAATAGCAGAAAATTTGCCAAAGTTGATGGAAGACATAAATGTGTAGATTAAGATACTCAATAAACACCAAGAAGGACCAACATGAAGATGGTCACACTATTAAACATAAAAGGCATACTACTCAAAACCAAAGGTGAATCTTGGGAGCAGTAAGAGAAATTATGCTAATTATGTTCAGGAAAATGATTCAATTAATGGTTAACTTTTTAATAGAAATTATGAAAAGAAATATTTAAAGTTTTTGCCTCTAATTGTGTATTTATTAAAAATGTCACTGAAGAATAAGATAGATTTTTAGACCCAAAAAAATTAAGAAAACTTCTTTTTTTTTTTTTTTTTGAGATGGAGTCTCCCTCTATTGCCCAGGCTGGAGTGCAATGGCATGACCTCAGCTTACTGCAACTTTTGCCTCCCGGGTTCAAGCGATTCTCCTGCCTCAGCCTCCCGAGTAGCTGGGATTACAGGTGCTCACCACCACCCGCAGTTAATTTTTGTATTTTAGCAGAGACAGGATTTCACCATGTTGGCCAGGCTGCTCTTAAATTTCTGACCTTGTGATCCTCCCACCTCGGCCTCCCAAAGTGCTGGGATTACACGCATGAGCCACCACGCCCGGCCAGAAAACTGCTTATCAGTATTCTTATATTACAAGAAATGCTAAAAGAAGTTGTTCATGATAAGGGCAAATAATTTCAGGTGGATAGTCACATACTCAGAAAGGAGGATTAAGCACTAGAAATGGTAAACATCTTAATCATACAAAAGACCCTTTAACAAATACCTCTTAATTTTTTATTAGATATCAGATGGTTTAAAACAAAGCCATAACATTGTCATATAGGTTTATAAAGGATGTAGATACAATACATATAATAATGACAGTGGTCCATTGACCTACACAATTTCAAATTTTTAATAGTATACATAAAGTTGTACAGCAGTAACAGGGACTAGAGTGAAAAGAGTTAGATATACTTATATCTTTAAGTTTTAACAGGCATATGAGAGTGTATGTGTATGTATTTATGTGTATAGAGTGGTCTCTATCACATGCATTGAAATGTATAATATAGTCAAAGACATAAGAAAATTAAAATAGTATTAAAACAATATAAATTAAATCAGAAAAATCATAGAGAAAACAGACAATAAAAATGGAAAATAAATAATGAAATACACCCAAATCCAAACATAAACATAATTTTATTGAATATTATGAACTGAGAACTCCAACTTAAAGACAGAAATTATCAAATGGGTCAAAAGCATAATTTAAGGGGTGAAAAAAAATGGTGGCTAGCAGGCAAGACTGACTTGCAGCTTCCATCCGGATGGACAGAGCATTGTGTGGAGACTCATACTGTGAACTTTGGCTCCAATAACTACTGCAGGAACAGATCAGGAAAGCAAAGAGAATCCACAAACCCTTTGATGATAGTGGCTTGCTGCTGCAGGCTCTGTAAGACAGCTGAAAAACTGTGAGTGCCCAAAGGGTGAGGGGGGAGCATCTGCCCTTGAAAGCATACCCCCACTTGGGAACCTGAAGGTCCAGAGTACAGGAGTAGACTTGACCTTACCTGGAGCTGAAACAAATTTAGAGAGCCAAATGAAATATAGTGAAAGAGGAAGCAATGGGAAGAGCCCTGTGGGCACTCTTGGTTCCCAGGGAAGTCATTCCTGACTTTGCCTTGCAGGGGTCCTTGGGTAGAGCTGCCAGTGGAATTGGGGAAAAATGATAGGGAGCAAAAGAAAACTTCTAGCAGAACTTTGTAACAATTTCGGCCAAATAAGAAGCTTCCTGGACAGAATCTGGGGGAGGTGGCAAACGGGAAACGCAGATATGAGCACAAAAACTGTGGCAGGTGGGAAGGTGCAAAACCTGAAAGCCCTGCTTGCTCTCTCAGTGGGGAGGCTTGTAACCTGGGTCAAGTTCCAAGCGCTGCTCACTGGCTGCCTAGAAATAAACTCAGTGCTCTTGGTGGGGTATGGTGGAATTGAGGCTGGCCTTTCAGGCTGTATTGGAGCTGGGTGAGGTCTGTCACTGCCAGCCTTCCCCCAACTTCCCTGGCAACCTGTATAATGCAGCAGAGGCAGCCATAAACCCCCTGGGAACATAATCCCTCAGCCAGAGAATGATACCTCCATCCCCCATAGCAGCTGCAGCAAACCCCACCAAGAAAAGTCTGAGCTTATATACACCTAGCATAACCCTGGCCCCACTGGATGGCCTTTTTACCCACCCTGATAGCTGAAGACAAAGGACATAATTTTGTGGGAACTCTGCAGCCCTCCCCACTGCCTGAGAAACCCAAATTCTTATCCAGGCAATCCTAAGGCAAGCTTGTATTCTCCCTGTACTACCACAGCTGATGCTCTCTGAAAGTGCCAACTACTGGCTGTAGGCCAACCACACAAAATCAGCATGCTAAACAAAACTACAACCAAGAACTCTCAAAGAGTTCAATTCACTCCCCTGTTATGTCCACTGGAGCAGGTGCTGGTATTCACGGCTGAGAGGCCTGAAGACAGATCACATCACAGGACTCTGCACACACTCTTCAGTACCAGCCCAGAGCCTGACAGCTCCACTGGGTGGCTAGACCCAGAAGAGAAATAATAATAATTGCAGGGAGGCCCCATCCCTAGAGGAAGGGGGAGAGCACAACATCAAGAGAGTACCCCATGGGATAAAAGGATCTGAACCGCAGCCCTTGAACCCCAGATCTTCCCTCTGACACAGTATACCCAAATGAGAAGCAACCAGAAAAATAATTTTGATCATATGACAAAACAAGTTGTTTTAACAACCCAGAAGATCACACTAGCTCTCCAGCAATGGATCTAAACCAAGAAGAAATCTCTGAATTGCCAGAAAAAGAATTCAGAAGGCCAATTATTAAGCTAATCAAGGAGGCACCAGAGAAAGGTGAATACCAAATTAAAGAAATAAAAGATATAGTATATGGATAGAAAAATCTCCAAAGAAATCAATAGCATAAGTAAAAACAATCACATCTGAAAATGAAGGACACACTTAGAGAAATGCAAAATACACTGAGTAGCCTCAACAATAGAATCAAGCAAGTAGAAGAAACAACTTTAGAGTTCAACGACAACGCATTTGAATTAACCCAATCTGACAAAGACAAAGAAAAAAGAATGCCAAAAAATGAGCGAAGTCTCCAAAAAGTTTGGAATTATGTTAAATGACTAAACCTAAGAATAACTGGTGTTCCTGAGGAAGAAAAGAAATCTTTAAGTTTGGAAAACATATTTGAGGAAATAATTAAGGAAAGGTTCCCTGACCTTGCTGGAGATCTAGACCTGCGTATACAAGAAACTCAAAGAACACCAGAGAAATTCATCGAAAAAGATCATCACATAGGCACATTGTCATCAGGTTATCTAAAGTCAAGACAATGGAAAAAAAATTAAGAGTTGTGAGACAAAAGCATCAAGTAACCTATAAAGGAAAACCTATCAGATTAACAGCAGATTTCTTAGAAGAATCACTACAAGCTAGAAGGGATTGGGGTCCTATCTTTAGGCTTTTTAAACAAAACAATTATGAGCCAATAATTTTGTATCCAGTGAAATTAAACTTCATAAATGAAGAAAATATAGTCTTTTTCAGACAAGTGAATGCTGAGAGAATTTGCCACTACCAAGCCAGCACTATAAGAACTACTTAAAGAAGCTCTAAATATTGAAACAAATGGTCAAAATTAAACCTCCTTAAAGCATAAATCTCACAGGACGTATAGAATAAAAACATAATAGAAAATATTTGGTCAATAAATATGACGAATAGAATAGTACCTCACTTCTCAATACTAATCTTGAATGTAAATGGCCTAAACGCTCCACTTAAAAGATACAGAATGACAGAATGGGTAAGAATTAACCAATCAAGTAACTACTGACTTCAGGAGACTCACCTAGTACACAAGAACTCACATAAACTTAAGGTAAAGGGGTGGAAAAAGATGTGCCATGCAAATTGACACCAAAAGTGAGCAGAAGTACTTATTCTTATATCAGATAAAACAAACTTTAAAGCAACGGCGGTTCAAAAAGAAAAAGAGGGACATAATAAAATGATTAAAGGACTAGGTCAACAAGAAAATATCAAAATCCAAATCTATGCACACCTAACACTGGAGCTTCCAAATTTATAAAACTATTACTACTAGACTTAAGAAACTAGATAGACAGCAACACAATAATAGTGGGGACTTTAATACTCCACTGACATCATTAGACAGGTCACCAAGACAGAAAGTCAACAAAGAAACAATGGACTTAAACTATACCCTAGAACAAATAAAATTAACAGATATTTACAGAACCTTTGACTCAACAGCTGCAGAATATACATTCTGTTCATCAGCACATGAAACATTATTTAAGATAAACCATATGATAGGACACAAAACAAGCCTCAAAAAATTTAAGAAAATTGAAATGACATCAATTATTCTCTCAGACCACCGTGGGATAAAATTGGAAATCAAATCCAAAAGGAGCCCTCAGATCCATGCAAATACCTGGAAACTAAATAACCTGCTGCTGAATGATCACTGGGTCAACAATGAAATCAAGATGGAAATTTAAAAATCTTTCGACTGAATAATAATAGTGAGACTACCTATCAAAACCTCTGGGATACAGCAAAAGCAGTGCTGAGAGGAAAGTTCATAGCACTGAATGTCTACATCAAAAAGTCTGAAAGAGCACAAATAGACAACCTAAAGTCACACCTCAAGGAAGTAGAGAAACAAAAACAAACCAAACTCAAATCCAACAGAAGAAAAAACAAAGATTAAAGCAGAGCTAAATGAAACTGAAACAAAACAAACAAACAAGAAACTGTACAAAAGATAAGTGAAACAAAAAGCTGGTTCTTTTAAAAGATAAGTAAAATTGATTGACCATTAGTGAGATTATCCAAGAAAAGAGAGAAGATCCAAATAAGCTCAATTAGAAATGAAATGGGAGATATTACAACTGATACCACCAAAATACAAAATATCATTCAAGGGTACTATGAAAAGCTGTATGTGCACAAACCAGAAAACCTACAGGAGATGGATAAATTCCTGGAAATATACAACCTTCTTAGGTTAAACCAGGAAAAACTAAAAACTCTGAACAGACCAATAATGAGTAGTGAGATTGAAATGGTAATAAAAAAAAATGCCAACAAATAAAAGTGTAGGACTAGACAAATTCACAGTTGAATTCTATCAGACATTGAAAGCACTGATACCAATTCTATTGACACTATTTCAAAAGACAGATACAGGGGGTATCCTCCCTATCATTTTGTGAAGCCAGTATCACCCTAATACCAAAACCAGGACAGGACATAACAAAAATCAATCAAACAAACAAACAAACAAAAAGCCTACAGACCAATATCCCTGATAAACATAGATCCAAAAATCCTCAACAAAATACTAGCCAACCAAATCCAAGTATATCAAAAAGATAATCTTCTAAAAGATTAATACATTGATATTTTTAGATAAAATGATCAAAAACAGTAAATAAATTACAATATTAGAAATGGAAAGGAGAGCATCACTATAGATTATGTAAGTATTAAAACATAATATAAAGATTATTCATAAGTTTATGCCATTTAATTAGAAAAATGTGAACAAAATGGACAAATTCATTGTTGCTTACCCAAAGTGAATTCAATGATGGTTCCCAACTCATCTTATGAGGCCATTGTCACTGTGATACTGACAAGAGAAAGTATTAAAGAAAAGCAATTCACAAATTTTCTTTTGGAATATTGCCTCTTTTTACCCCATTGGTGAAGGAGTGATTACTTCCCTAGATTTGTGGGAATGGCCAATACACAACACCCAATATTAGAACAGGTAACATTAGCAGCAGTTTGTTGGTCATACATACTGCCCACAGGAGGAGGACATTGCATGCCATGCAGGGACACAAAGATGTTGCACTCAGAAACAGTGAAAAACTAAGGATTGTGTGAGGCAGACATTATAGTAATGGAAGGTATCCTTGGCTCCTAATGGAGAATATAATTGGATTATTAGAATAATTTCACATTTGGGCAGGAAACTGTAACCCACTAGTTAGGGACAATCAAGAACTGTACCTGGTTCATTTGATAGAACATGTTATTTGGCTACAGCAACTTATCTTCAGAAGCACAGTAGGATGGGAACTTTTCAGTTAGGTCACTCACGGCTCTCAAAATTTTACCAAATATTAAGACAGCAGATAATATTGGAGCTTGATTTTAGTTCTTCCCCTAAAAACACAGACATAAAAAGTTATTAATATAATTTTAGAAAATTATAAGAATAATATATTAAAATATGTAATAATAATATATGTATAAAAACCCAGCCTGATATGTTTCAATTTATTCCAGCAATGTGAGGCTGGATTACCACCTAGAAATGAATCAATGTAATTTATCATTTTAATGAAATAAAGTGGAAAAATACATCATCATTTTAAAGGATGTAGAAAAAATTATTTGAAACAATTGTAGAAACTTTCAGGGATGTCAGCAAAAATGATGGAATAAGTATATCCAAGGGATTTTTACTTCACTGAAACAGCAAAATTATGAGGGAAAAGAACTGTCAAAATCCACCTAGTTAAAATTCTAGAAAATAGTCAAAGGTTTATGGCAACCAATCAAACACAGTATCAAGATAGAGGCAAAATGATAAGTGAATTTGAAGCATTTTACTTGCCCTTGCCTTACCTCCTTCCCTGGTTTGACAGCATTCTTTTTTTTTTTTTTTTTTTTGAGACGGAGTTTCCCTCTTGTTGACCTGGCTGGAGTGCGATGGCGTGATTTTGGTTCACTGCAACCCCTGCCTCCCGGGTTCAGGTGATTCTCCTGCCTCAGCCTCCCAAGTAGCTGGTATTACAGGCATGTCACCACGCCTGGCTAATTTTTTGTATTTTTAGTAGAGAGGAGGTTTCGCCATGTTGGCCAGGTTGATCTCAAGTTTTGACTTCAGGTGCCTACCCGCCTTGGCCTCCCAAAGTGTTGGGATTACAGGCATGAGCCACCGCGCCTGGCCGGACAGCATTCTCAAAGACAATAGCCTGCATTCCCTGTGTGGAACCCTAATTTGTGGTTCTGGAATGAGCAAAGCAGACCTTCTTCTCAACAACTGTGTTTGTTTTGACCTGTCTAAAGGCTAACTAAAAAGCTAACGCAAGGTACTTGCCTTTCTTTTGCCTAACTTGAAAATCTCTCGTGGTGGAAAAGTGGCATACTTCATAAATATTGAAAGGCAAATGGCCAAACCACTGCCTCTAGAAACAAAAGATTGCAATTGAGACAAACAATAAACACACAGAAATCCTGGGAGAAAATTCTTGACAGAATTAGAGCATTGAAAAATATCGTGAAAGCTGGGTATTTTAAAAAGCTACATGAATGCCCAGGGTATGATGTATGCTCAAAAAATGATATGATAGAATCTAAGCTTCTAACTCTGCTTTTTAGGCTCTTTGCAGGCAGAAAGTGAAAGCAGAGGCAAGATTGCCTGGCTGGCTAAATAATGAAGAAGTGCCTGATACCTAGCTAATCTGCAAATACAAGAAGAGTTGTTTTCCTTTCTCTTGTTTTTTCTTCTACAAGTATTCAAAAAGAAAATTGCAGTCAAAACACAAAACAGTAGGTGACCACAAACTTTAGGAACAAATTTCAGACATCACAAAAAGTCACTGAGCAAACAACTGCAACATAGAGCAAACAACAAAGATAAACCTTAAGAAGGAAAAAATCTTATTTCCAGAGTTATCACATCATATTATTCAAAATGTTTATGTTTTAACAAGAGATTACAAAGCATGAAAAAAAATACATATGACCTATTTGCAAGATAACCAAAACTGTCTCTTGAAGCACAGAAAATAAAATTTAATAAAAATTCTCAAGCTAAAAAATACAATAACTGAAACAAAAAATTGACTAGAGAGTTTCAACACATTTGAACTGGAGAAGAAAGCCTTAGTGAACTGAATATTGGTTAATGGAAGTTATCCAGTCTTAGGAGCAGAAAGTAAAGTGAACAAGTAAAATGATCAAAGCCTAAGGAACCAGTGGGATGCCATTGAATGAGCTAATGTACATAATGTGAGTTCTGGTAGGACGGTATAGAAAGAAATGAACATAAGATGTGTTAAGAAATAATGGCTGAATTGTCTTTCAAATTTGATACATGAATGCACACATCTATGGAATTCAGCAAACTCCAACTAGGATAAACATGAAGGAATCTGGTAGATTATAATCAAACTATCAAAATTTAAGGACAAATAGGGAATCCAGAAAGCAGCAAGAAAGAAGTGACTTCCAAGGCAAAGTAGTTTCCTTTTTACCTGTGGTTTTGCTTACTGCAATTTTAGTTACCAAGTGTTACTCATGGGTCAAAAATATTGATTGGAAAATTCTAGAAACAATTTATAAGTTTTAAATTATGTAATATTCTGAGTGCCATGATAAAATCTCACATTGCCCTGCTCTGTTTAGCACAGGATGTGAATAATCCCTTTTCCCAGCATAGTATACACTTCCTACCCTTTAGTTGCTTACTAGCCATCTCAGTTATCATGTCAAAAATATGATACAGGTATCTCTGGATAAGGAGAGACTACTGTACAAGAATCTTCAAGATTAACAGCCTATTTCGGATACAAATCTATGGAAGCCAGAAATGAATGCAATGACAGTTTTGTAGTGCTGAAAGAAACTATAGTACCTAGGTTAATATAGAAGTATTAATGAATTTTAGTTTATACCTCCAGTGTTTTCTTATATGATTTTAAAAATCAATGGATAAAAAATAGTGATAATTATGTGAATGTGCACACAATTTATAAAGATGTAATCTGTGACAGTAGCAACTTAAAAGGGAGGGATAGAGCTGTATAAGAGCAGAATTTATACGGTAAAACTGAGATGCTATTAGTTCAGGGTAACTGCTAAGAAAATAACAAAATCCAGAAAAAAATGAAAAAGGAATTAAACTGATAAAACATAAAAAATCACTTAAACACAAAAGAAGGTAGTCATGACAGAAGGGAAGGAACAAAAAAGATATGTGATACAGAAAACAAATATTTTGTAGCATATTATAGCAATATGATATTTTGCTATTCTGATAACATTAGTTATTTTAAATGTAAATAACTCCATTTACATTTAAGTAGATTTACTCTCCAATTTAAAAACATACATTGGAATAATTTGTCAAAAAACACCATCAACTATGCTGTCTATAAGAGCTCACTTTATACCAAGGACATAAAGTTTGAAAATAAAAGGATTAAAAATAATATAACATGCAAATGCTAATCCAGAGGCAGTTGGTATGGCTATAGTAATATCAGAACAAAAATAAGATTGAGAATAGGATATGCCAGCTTAATAGATAGGGAGTTTTCTTTTGTGATTATGAAAATGCTTTGGAACTTGGTAGAGGTGATGGTTGTACAATATTGTAAAGGTAGTATACATTTAAAAATGATTACTTTCATGTTATATGGGCTTTATTTTAATATAATGAAAAAATAAGCAGAACCTCTAAAAAATTGGGAGAGAGACAACATCCTCAATCTGATTAAGCAAATAAAAAATAAAACTATAACCAACATACTACTGAATGCAGAAACACTCAGTGCTTTCTTTGTAAAATAAATGAAAAGATTTCCACTCTTTTTTTTTTTTTGAGACGGAGTCTTGCTCTGTTGCCCAGCTGGAGTGCAGTGGAGCGATCTCGGCTCACTGCAATCTCCACCTCTAGGGTTCACACCATTATCCTGCCTCAGCCTCCCGAGTAGCTGGAACTACAGGTGCCCGCCACCACACCTGGCTAATTTTTTGCATTTTTAGTAGAGATGGGGTTTCACCATGTTAGCCAGGATGGTCTCGATCTCCCAACCTCGTGATCTGGCCGTCTTGGCCTCCCAAAATGTTGGGATTACAGGCGTGAGCCACCACGCCCGGCCAAGATTTCCATTCTTACCACTTCCATCCAACATTGTATTCATGGTCTTAATACATAAATAAAGATAAGAAAATAGAGATAAAGACACACCAATTTGAAATAAAAAAGTAAAACTTTTTTTTGCAGATGAAATAATTATGTAGATTTCTAGAGTCTAAAAAAATTCTAGAGGTAATAAGTGAATTTGCAAGTATATATGCAATTTTATTTCTATATACAAGCAACAAAGAAGTATGTAATAAAATTCTACTAATTGCTTTTATAATACATAAAAAAGAATAGATTTAACAAAAGAAATATAATGCTTATATATTAAAAACTACAAAATATTATAAATGCTATTTATATTCAACCTGAAGATATACATTATTCATAGGTTGGAAATCCTAATATTAATCAGATGAAGTTTCATACAAACCACTCAAAGAATTTCAATAGAAATCTTAGCAGGCATTTTTGATGAAATAGGCATGTGGATCATAAAATCTGTAAGATAGAGCAGAGTTCTTAAAATAGCAAAGAAATTTGCATTAAAACTTTTATTACCTCACATTTCAGCTCTACCATAAAGTTTCAGTTATCACAATAGTGTGACATTAGTATAAAGATAGAAATATTACAAAATGAAGCATAATAGAAAACCAAGAAATAGATGTACACTTTTGTAGTCAATATTTGACAAAGGCTCAAAAGTAATTCAATGGAAAGAAAGATATATTCAACAAACTATGCTGGAGGAATAGAATATGTATGTGAAATTAGTAAACTTCTATCATTATCTCATGCCATGCACACAAATTAATTTTAAAAATTACAAAAATGTAAACGTGTTGAAAGTATACAACATTTATGATAAAACCAGGAGAAAATCTTGGTGATGTTGGGTTAGGCAAAGATTTATTAAAAGATAAAAACATAAAGTATTTACAAAACACTTAAAATGGAATTTCTCAAAAACAGAACCTTCTGCTCTTTACATAAAGTGATTTTGAAAATTCAAGTTTCATACTAGTAGAAAATATTTTCAAAACATATAGCTGACAAAGTTGTATGAGAATATAAAAGAGGACTTAGAATTCAATAAGAAGACCATTAACTTTACAAAAAAATGGCAAAATATGTGAACAGCCTTTCCACAAAAGAAAATGCATGAATAGCCAATAAAAACATGAAAAGATCATGTAATCAAGATTGATAGTCATCAAGGTAATACAAATGAAAGCCACAATAATATTCTACTATACTGTCACTAGAATGGCTAAAAGTAAATAGGTTTGATATACAGTTCCTTTGGAAAACAGTATGGCTGTATCTTATAAAGCGGGAGGTCCCCAACCTCTGGTACCTGTTCGTAGTCTGTTAGGAACCAGGCTGCCCAGCAAGAAGTGAGTGGCAGGTGAGCCAGCAGAGCTTCATCTGTATTTACAGTGGCTCTCCATCACTTACATTACCGCCTGAGTGAGCCCCCCTGTCAAATCAGTTGCATCATTAGGTTCTTATAGGAACACAAACCCTATTGTGAAGTGTGAATGCGAGGGATGTAGTTGCATTTTCCTTATGAGAATCTAATGCCTGATGATCTGTAACTGTCTCCCATCACTCCCACATGGGACCAACTAGTTGCAAGAAAATAAACTCAGGGATCACACTGATTCTACATTATGGTGTGCTGTATAATTATTATAAATACAATGTGATCATAATAGAAATAAAGTGCACAATAAATGTAATGCACTTAAACCATCTCAAAACCATCTGATGCCTGTGGAAAAATTCACAAAACTGGTCCCTAGGTCAGGTGCAGTGGCTCACACCTGTAATCCCAACACTTTAGAGGCTGAGGTGGGTGGATCACGAGGTCAGGAGTTCAAGACCAGCCTGACCAAGATGGTGAAACCCCATCTCTACTAAAAACACAAAAATTAGCCAGGTGCAGTGGCAGGCACCTGTAATCCCAGCTACTTGGGAGGCTGAGGCAGGAGAATCGCTTGAACCCGGGAGGCAGAGGTTGCAGGGAGCCAAGATCGGGCCACTGCACTCTAGCCTGGATGACAGAGCAAGACTCTGTCTCAAAAAAACAAAAAAACAAAAAATACCCACAAAACAAACAAACAGAAAACCAGGTCCCTCATGCCAAAAAGGTTGTGGGCTGCTGTTGTAAAGTTAAATATATGCTTATCATATGGCCTAGAAATCTCAGAGTTGATCCAAGAGAAATAAAGATCCGTTTCCAGAGAAAAATCTGTAAAAAAGAATATGTATCATAGTATTTTTCTTAATAGCCCAAATTTGAGAAAACTCAAACGTCCATAAATTGACGAATTGAAAAATAGTATTATATCTATACTATGTTTTTCTGCTTTGTTAAATTGCCAAGCACTATACTAGTGCTTAGCAATTATAAACAGAGTATAGATAAATAATTATAGATAAAATAAATTTGATTATATGTTTTGTTTTTATTAATATTCTACTTTGTAGTTTATTGCTAAAGTACTACTAGTGCTTAGAAATTTAACAGCATATTATTGTAAGTGGAACCCATATTTTTTAATATTATATTTTAACACTTTATAATATTAAATATTAATATAATTAAAATATTATGTTAAGTGGAACACAAAATACTACATATAATATCATTCGATGCATATGAAAATCTAGAAAAATAAAAATTCAGTGATAGAAAGTAGATTGTAGTTGCCAGATTCAGAAGTCAAGGACCGGGCTCCTCTCTAAAAGCATATGATTGTATTTCTAAAAATTGATGGAAAGGTTCTATATTTTCATTGTGATGGTAGCTACATTATTGTACAAGTTTATCAAATTGTGCATTTAAATTGGTGAATATCTTAATGTAAATTACATATCAATAAAGCTGGGGGAAAACATAACCAGCTATTCACCTGAATGTAAGCACAATGTAGACAAGAAATAGGTCTAATTTAAATCTGAATTCCTCCATTGTGCCTGGCACGTATTAGGTAATTAATAAATGTTAGCTAAATGTCGAAAAAATAACCATGAGTTGCATTATTTCCCATTCATATAAAACATATACTCTTATTTTACATGTATACTTTATTTTATATCTGTAATTTAATTTATAGGTATACTTTTGTGGACTTTTGAAGTCTATTTAAGATCATATATTTAAGATCAAGTAAGATTTTATATTCCATTAAAAAATGTAAAATTTGTTATATAATTTAATAATACTTGATTTTTTGGTAGTTTTTCATTTTAATATTTTGCATATGATTATTCTAAAATCCATGGCTTACTGATTTGTCAATGAAAGACAGGAAACAAAAACCAGTCACTGAAATCGTGGTGGGGAAACACTGATATAACAGCAATCAACTTTTTTTTTCTGTGTTTATGTTTTCCCTCTTCTGCATGTTTCTTGATTTTTTTTCAGGAATATTTCTTTTCCGCAACCATAATAAATTACAAACAAATATTCAAAGAAAACATAAACATAAGCGTAACAGAAAAGCTAGCTGGCAAAGGCAATATTTCACCATTAAGTGCCTGAAATAGGAGAGGAAAAAGAGAAGCAAAGTAATTGAATATACTGGTTGAAGAGAGAGGTGTTAGTATAAGGGAGGAGGTCATCACACAGGGCTTTGGAGCAAGGTGAAATGGACTCTGAGGATAAACTACCACTGAGCATGCATGCACTTTTCTATGGTCTGAATGTGTGTTTCCCCAAAAGGCACATACTGAAATCCTATCCCGCAAGGGATGGTATTAGACAGTAAGGCCTCTGAGGATAAACTACCACTGAGCATGCATGCACTTTTCTATGGTCTGAATGTGTGTTTCCCCAAAAGGCACATACTGAAATCCTATCCCGCAAGGGATGGTATTAGACAGTAAGGCCTTTGGGAGGTGATTGGTCATGACTGGCAAAGCCCTCATGAATGGGATTTGTGTCCTTATGAAGAGATCCAAGTGAGACCCCCTTCCTCCTTCCACCATGTGAGGATACAGTGAGACGACACCATCTATAAAAAAGTGGGCCCTCACCCGGGGCCTTGATCATGGACTTCCAAGCCTCTAGAACTATGAGAAATAAATTTCTGCTGCTTATAAGGCATATAGTTTATGATATTTTGTTATGGCATCCTGAAAAAGCACCCTTCTTGCTTTTACCTCTGGTCAGCCTGACATATAACAGCACGAAACATTTATAAGCATTACCCCTTCCCTGACACAAACCAATGGAAAACAGGGGCTTTGGACACTCTGTTTGTAGTGGCAGCCTGAAGGGAAACTCTTATCCACTGACAAGGGAGGAATTCAACATAACTGGGGGAGGAATTTCTCACGAACATGGGCAGTGTATGCTGTCTGTAACTGTTATTCTTCTTAGATAAAAGGAGAAGAGCTTCTCCAGCCTAATCAGATCCACTTAATGTCATTTTCCAGAAAGAATGAGAATCCTCCTCAAGGAGGCAAGAAGAAATAGTCTGCTTGACATCCAGATGCCTCATTACAATGAATCAACACTAGTCATTCTGTAACTTTATTAGGAGAAAAAAAAATATCTTTCCCATTATATCCGTATGGAACTCAGAAATTTCTTGGCTGTGTAAATTAATTTTTGAACATTTCAGTTTTTTCAGTGGTAATTTGGCAGAGTTAGCAACCTCTGCTAACTAAGTCATTGCTCAAAAAGAACAGTTCATCTCTGTTGGGTTGTGCATCATTTTGGTCTGTATGCCACTCTTGTTTCTCTGCTTTCCACTTTTATGTCTTAGAATTCAGATGTGTGTTGGTGCATCCTGATAGTATTTCTTTTGCTTTCATTTAAAATGAAAAGCACCAGCTGTTCAGATGTCTTATTGTACATCTGTCTTCTCTGTCTGCTCTGCTTTCTAAATTCACAATTCTGTCAGCATCATTACTATTCTTTCCATTTACTCTGGGTCATAATTTTAGCATTAGTTTGACTTGTATCACTGTTTTATCTCCCATCAGTCACCTTGTTTATCAACTTTTCTCTGTTAATTGAGTTTCAGGTTCATCTTTTCTATTTGTCTACCACAGACTATTCTCCAATCTCTCCTTTTTTGTATTTATCAGACCAATTAATACTCTCCAAACATTGCTTTTAGCATTTTGTTCTCTTGGTTAAAACCTCTTGCTGCTTCTGCATTGCCTAGTATATCAAATCCAAATGACTCAAATTCTAACCTAAGGCTTCTTATACCCTGAAATTCTCCCAGTGATCCTCTCCTCTAGCTTTCAATGCTCATATCTGCTTGTGTATCTAAATGTATAGTCCTTTTTAGACTCTGTGAAGTCTTATCCAGGAGAAATGAGTCAACTAATCACATGCATATTTAAGCCACACATTTTTTTTCACAAAGACATATAGTCAATTCTCATTATTTGCAGTAGTCATGTTCTATAAAGTTGCTGTGAACATTGAATTACTGATTACTTCACTCTTACTCCTAGGGGAAATTATATAGCTATACATTTATCTACCTATATCTATGTCTGTGTCTACACACAGACATACCCGTACAAATCACCTATAAAGTATAATCTTAATTTCTAGAAAAAAAAACTCATCCTGGTAGATTCTGCATTCTTTATAAAAGATAAAATTAGAATTGAAATTATTAAGTGGCTTGTCTGAAGTACCCCACTGTAGGTATCAGAGTTGAGATTCAAACCCTGTCCAATTGTCTTCAGAGCTGGAGCTTCTTGCACTACATTGAACTGCCTCCTACCATCTCCATCTTCTGGTAACCTCTGTATGAGATCTTAGACAAATTGCCTTGTTTGACTTAACTGCTAAAATGCTCCTAGGCTCACTTAAACTTTGCTACTCCATGAATGTCTGCAAATGACCATGAAAAACTTTATACAGGAAGAACCCACTAATAATAAAGATCCACTGTAAACTGTATATGCCTCTTCTGGGAGCTCCTAATTTGATATCTGCATCAGCAGCAAAAAAATTATGCATTTTCAGTAATTTCATTGTGCTTCATGTGGCAATTTACTATATGAACAATGTAAGTGTGTGTGTACAGATAAGGGTACAACATTTGTCTTTATTAAACAGTTACTACATAGCCAGCTAGATTGCTGTAGAAATTTCACCCAGTGCTCATTCAGCAGACATCAATATGAAATGTAAGTACCAATGTTTGTATAGAATGTATAAGACTATTTTTAGTCTTATAACTCAATATTTAGAATTTTGGGGATGATTTTGTTGAAAATCTTTGTAGATGTATATTATATTTGTGCTGGTAATTATAATGATGTCTAATGTTTATTGAATATCAATCACACCATAGGCCCTATGCTCAGCACTTCACATACACTAGCTTTCTTAGCATTTACATCAATATGCCCTGTGTTCTCTCACTTTTTACATGTCAAACAACTTGGCGGTGGCAAAGCAAGCATTATAATCAGGTTTTTCTGATTATGGAATTTGAGCTTAGAATCTCCTTGTACGTGGATAGCTCCACATTCTTAGCCAATCATTTCTATAAAATTAGAGAATATTCTGTTAAATTATTTTTCTTAATATGAAGAAGACATTCCAAATCTTAAAAAAAAATTAGTTAGTATTGGTTGAACAAAACAAAATCAAAAGCCTCAGAAAGGACATAGGACTTTAGTTTACAGATGAGAGCTAGAAAGAGTATTGTTCCACACAACAAGGAGAAAGAAATACAAACCTTGCATGATGTCATCAGAGACCTGAGGTCACCAGACAAAAAATTACTTTAAATCTGGAGGGATACATTCCCCTATCTGGAGAAAAACCTTTTTTTCTTCAGGAGCCCAAAGCTGATCTTAGGAAATACCGATGATAATCTTAAAAATAAAACAAAACCCACCCAATTTTCTCAATGGTACTGGGTCAAGGAATAATAGGCACTGCCAAAATCAGCCCAGATTCTCTCCCATATGAAACAGAAGCTTTTGTTTGTAGAAAGAAGTCCAAGAAAATAAAATCCTCCTGAGGGCACTGGTAAGGTATTCACTGGTGTTGGGGAGCAGGAGAGCAGCCCCCACAGCAAATCTCTTTTCTTTGTTATCTACTCAGTGAAACAGTAGCCTCACATTGTGGGGGGAATGGCAACTGGACTATAACCTGAAGGTACTGGGGAAACCATGAAAACCCACTGCAGATGGAGGAAGAGGCACAGCAAATGAAAGAAAGAGAGAAATACCTCATACTTGGAAAATGGACAGATATACCTGCTAAGCCCAGGATTACTTTTAGAGAATGGCAGGAATACTTGTGAAGGCCAAACCTTAAGACCAGTGTTCACATGGCCTACTTCAGACTGAGATTTATCAGAACATTAAAGAATGACCTCCCTAGCTCAGTCCTGAAAACATACAAACAGTAAGTAAAAATGCAGTCAAAATACATTTGGGAAAGTTGCAAGTGACAGTGGCTTGGTGTGAACCACAAAGGGAAAGCCGAGAGTTTAATTTGAAGACCCAAAGGCAATGAGAAAGCAGCGCTCAAAACTATCTCAACCTGTAACCACATAAACACGAAAGCTCACACTAAAAGCCTATTAGAAGGAATGACATACTCATTTCTGTGCAGAAACAATAGATATCTCAGTTTTTATCTTATACAACATTTCTAGCTTTCAGCCGAAGTTCCAAGGCATACAAAAAAGCCAGAAAATCCCACTTAAAAAAGACAAAGGGATAATCAAACCCAGGCTCAGATATTTCACAGTTATTTTAATTGTCAAGCAGGACATTTAAATTAAGTAGAATTAATATGTAAAGTTTACACTAAACAAAGTAGATAGCACACAATACCAGATATCTAATTTCAGGAAACAGATGGAAACCAGTAGAAAGCGTCAAGCAGAAATATTGGAAATCAAAACTACAGTAATGGAGGTGAAGAACGCCTTTAATGAGCTTATCAGTGGACTCAACACACAAGGAAAAAGTCAGTAAGTTTGGAAATAGGTCACTAGAAATTACTCAGATTAAAATACAAAGAGAAAAAAGAAAGAAGATCGTGGGGTTAGGGAAGATACAGAGCATGCAATAGCTATATGATCGTAGCAAGAGTTTTAATGCATATATAATTAAAATCTCTTCCCAGAAAGTAAAGAAAGAACAATTAAAAAATTTGAAGAAATAATAAATGACAAGTTTTTAGTGGCCAGCACCAATTTACAGAATCAGAAAGTTCAGAGAATATTAAGGAGAAAAAAAAATCAAAAACAAAAACAAAAACAAAAAACAAAAGGCAAACCAAAGCATTCAAATTGTTGAAGAAAATTTATGACAGAAAAAAAGTGAAGGCAGCTAGAGAACAAACACGTTACCTAAAAAGTAATAAAGATAATAGCTACAATAGGCTTTTTGTTAGAAACTCTACAACCAAGACAAATATTTGGTTTTGGTCTATAACCAAGACAAACTCTCCAACCAAGACACATTTAAAGTGCTGAAAGAAAAGTGAAAAGACTATCAAATGAGACTTCTATGCCTAATGAAAATATTCCTCAAACTAGAGTTTTTAAAGACCTGATTCATAGGAAGTATTAAAAAAGTATTCAGACAGAAAGAAAAACACCATTAGAAATACTGACCTGCACAAACTATTGAAGAGTATCACATATGGGATAAATGAAGATTAAGAAATATATTTTTACATTTTTTAGTTCATCTAACATATAAATGATTGCTTAAAGCAATAAGTGTAACAATGTAGTGTGTGTTTATGACTTATATAAGAGTGAAATATATGAATACAATGACAGAAAGGATGGACGATGTTAACTGAAATTATGTATTATAAAGCTTTTAATATTACACAAGTAGCATTATAATATTAAGTAATAAAATATTCAAATTGTTTTTACAATACATTGAAAACTGTGGGGTAACCACACAATGTTAAGGAAAAGAGATACACATAATAAATTAAGAAATGAGATAAACAAAATTATAAATATATTCAGTTAAACTGATGGAGGGCAGAAAAACAGAGGGAAAAACAAACAAAAAATAAAGCAAAATGGAAAACAACTAGCTAGATGGTATATTTAATCCAACAATATTGATATTTACTTCAAATTCAATGGTTTAAACCTACCAAGAACTTACTGGACATGTAAGAAAAAACAACTATATTTTTTCTACAAGAAGCTGTCTTTAAATGTAAAAACACATAGGTAAAAATTAGAAGGTTTAAAAATATGTTCCATGAAAACATTAAGCAAAAGAAAGCCAAAAGAGATATATTTATCTTAAGTCAAGTCAAGAATAAAGAATGGTTTTAGGAATAAATAGAGGCATTCCACAGTGAAAAAGGAGTCAGTCCTCCAAGAAGAAATAATCCCAAATGCATCTTCACTTAAGAAAAATATGTCAGGCAAATAATTGTGGATATAAAAGGAGAAACAGATAATTCCACAGCTGTATTTGGAGACTTCAACTCTCCTCTTTCATTAGTTAAGAGAATAAGTAGTCAAAAACTCAGGAATGATATAGATGGCCTGAAATCTTTTCTCTAATTTGATTTAATGGATATTAGAAACAGTGTCCATAGTAGAATATTTATAAACTTTAGACCATATCTTAGCAAATGGAAAGTAATAGAAATTTTACAAAGTATTTTGTTGAAACATCAAAATATTAAATTAGAAATTAATTACAAGAAGATATCATAAAAACTCCCCAAATATTTAAAAATTTAACAACATATTTCTATATATTCCTTGGGCCAAAATGTTTCAAAAGACACTAAAAAGTAGTTTTAATTACATGAAAAGAGAAATACAACATATTAAAATACGTTGGTTGAAGCAAAAGCAGTGCTGAAAGGAAATGTGTAATGAATATGTATATTAGAAAAGTTCTAAAGCCACTATCTCAAACTTCTATCAGAAGACTCTAGAACAAAAATAAAATTAAACAAAAAAAAAATGAAGGTGGAAGAAAATGCTACATGTTAGAGAAGAAAACAATAAAATTGAAAAGATAAAAATGGTGAAAACTAATGAAACCAATAACTGATTAATAAAATTAATAAACTTCTAGCCAAACTGACCATGAAAAAACAAGACGCAAATTACTAATATCAGGAATAAAATAAGAGACATTACCCTTTATCTCACAGACTATAAAAGCCTAACAAGTAAGTACCACAAACAACTATATGACCATAAATTCAACAACTTAGCTGAAATAAATGAATTCTTTGAACAACATAAACTGTTATCCAACACAAACTGCTTGTGCTCTATAAATACAACAAGACCGGTTAATAGCACATCTGTTTACAGCATGATTTACTAAATACTTTAAGCTCACTTTTGAAACCTTGTACTCGGGGAAAAGATAATTATTTTTTATATTTTTAGAATATTAGTACTCAATGGATATGCACTTGGTCACCCAAGAACTCTGATGGACATGTACAAGAAGATTAATGTTGTTTTCATGTCTGCTAACACGACATTCATTATGCAGCCCATGGATCAAGATGTAAATTTGATTTTCAAGTTTTATTCTTTAAGAGATATATTCCATATTTCATAAGGCTATAACTGCCATAGAGAGTAATTTCTCTGATGTACCTGAGCAAAGTAAATTGAAAACCTTCTGGAAAGTATTTACCATTCTAGATGTCACTAAGGAAATTCATAATTCATAAGAGGAGGTAACAATATCAACATTCATAGGAGTTTGGAAGAACTATATTACAATCCTCATGGTTGAGTGAGAGGGTAGGGCTTCAAAGGGAGAAATAACTGTAGATGTAGTGGAAATGGCATCACAAGAGAATTAAAATTAGAAGTGAAGTCTGACGATGGGACTGAATTGCTACAGTCTCATGACAGAACTTTAAAAGATAAGGAGTTGTTTCTTAGAGGTAGGTAAAGAAAGCAATTTCTTAATCTGCAATCTACTCCTGTTGAAGATGTGAATATTGTTTAAATGAAAACAAAGAATCCTAAATATTACATAAATGTAGTGGATGAAACAGTGGCAGAGTCTGAGAGGATTGACTCCAATCTTGAAGAAGTTCTATTGTTGGTAAAATGCTATCAAACAGTATTGCATGCTGTAGAGAAAAAATTTGTGAGAGGAAGAGTACATCGATATAGCAAACTTCATTGTTGTTTTATTTTTAAAAGTTGTCACAGCCACCTCAGCCTTTAACAATCACCAACTTGATCTGTCAGCAGCCATCATTATCAAGGCAAGAGCTTCTGCCAGCCAAAAAATTACAACTTACTAAAGATCAGGTGATAATTAGCATTATTTAGAAAGAAAATATTTTTATTTAAGGTATGCACTTTGTTTTTAGACATAATGCTATTTACACTTATTAAGTAATAGAATAGTGTAAATATAACTTTTATATGCACTGAGACACCAAAAACATGGTGTAAGTTACTTTGTTGTGATACTTGCTTTATTGCAGTGGTCTGGAATCATACCTGCAATATATTCAAGTTATGACTATAATGAGACTGACTGGTTGTTCATCACGTAATTGAAGAAAGTGGGGAAAAATAAGGGTGAGCTCATGCTTTTGAATTCCCAGTTAAAATATCCCATAAGTGCTATGAAAGCTTCTATATATGCCTTGAAGAAGACATTTATTTCCTGGATCCTTAGAGCTGAGGTTGCTGAAAATTAAACCCATAATCTTATGGTGTGATTGGCTGAATTAAAATGCAAACTGAACTTCAAGCCTTGTAGGGTATTTACTTTTCAAGTGAAGGCATGGATTGTGTAGGAATGAGATCCTTAATGTTGTATGTGAATTAGTGGAAAAAATCTTATGAAGCTGGGAACATTGTGCTCCACTGCCCTAATGAGTCTTCTTTGCCAATGAAAAAGACCTCCCCATACTCACTGAGAGTATCATCTCCACCCACAATGGAACTGGAAGACAGAATATCAAACCAAACGGGATTTTTTAGTGAGCTTTTTAAATCTTAATATCAAATGAAATATTCTTTTCTGGGTTGTAGACTTGCCTGGGACCCATTATATTTTTTCTTTATGTCTACTTTCCTCACTGGAATGGAAATATCTATCCTATGGGTGTCCCACCATTGTATTTCGGAAGCACATAACTTGTCTGGTTTCACAGCTTCACAGCTGGAGAAAAAATTTGCCTCAGGATGAATTGTACCTCGTGTCTCACCTATATCTGATTTATTTATGTAGATAAGAACTTGAACTTTAAAATATAAATTTGATGTTTGAATGAACTAAAGATGTGGGGGACATTGGAGTAGGGCAAAGGTATTTTGAATATAAATAGATCAAAATTTGATGGAGAGGTGATGTGAAAAATGTTATTTCCTCAATTATATCTCCCCAAATTTATATATTCAAGCCCTAATGAACAATGTGGCTATATTTGGAGAGAGGCTCTATAAGGAGCTAATTAAGGTTAAGTGAGTTTGTAAAGTGGAGTCTTTATCCAAATGGATTAGTGTCCTTAAAAAAGAGATATCAGAGAGCTCACATTATTTCTCTCTCCACATTCACACTCTAAAGAAAGGCTATGAGAGGACACAGTGAGAAAATGGTCATCTGTAAACCAGGAAGAGAACTTTTACCACAAAATGAACTCTGCTAGAATTTTGATCATGAACATTCTAGCCTTCAGGTATATGAGAAAATAAATTTATATTATTTAAGCTATAAAGTCTGTGGTATTTTGTTATGGCATTCTAGACAGAAAACTACACTAAAGATAGTAAGTTTCTAAAGAGTGATTCTGAACATTATTACACTGTTCATATTATACCTTTATTTTTATCCCATATTTGATGAGTGTGTCATTAGAAAAAGTATAATGTCAAAGTGCAGTAATGAACAACATTTAGTCCTATATTATCAGTAAAAAATGGGCATTCTTTAGCTTCTGTATTATCATCACCTTATACTGTACCATTTCTGCAGTGCTCAAGACAATTTGTCATATCCTTATATGTGTACATGAAGAGCAGATTCAATCACGTGTGATAATTTATCCTCTCAATTCCAAAAGAAGTTTTGCTTTCTACATGCGCCTTCGGTAAAATTTTCAAACTAATATGCTATTTATGTTTTGAATTTAATATTATTATTTAAGTAATTTTAGAAATTCTGACTAGAGCTTAACAGGATAAACTATTCAGTAATAGATATGCACAACATGCTTAAAAGATGGAACAGTTTTGCTTTTTTTACTTGCTATGTAAATCAATTATGTTACAATTTCAATCACACACAATTTCATATTGGTTTTACATTTTTTAATTTCACTAATAGATGTATAATAAATAAATATTGCCATTAATAAGTGACCTTTAAATAATTGTAAATCAGTTATTAAAATTATTAAAATTAGCCATTTAAATTTAACTATGATTCAGAATTAGAATCAGTATTAACATAATTCTTCCCAATCTTATTTTCAACATGTTATTATTAATAGAAATTTTTTAAAAATATTCAAAATATTATGTTAAAAAATATTTAAAAATGTTTAGTGGTTTTGGCTTGGGCTGTACCTTATGTTATGAATGTGGAAATGGAAAACACTAAAGATAAAGAACAACTATACATTTGAAGTTTCACTAACAGAATATTAACTGTGTTCTGTGTACTTAAATATCTAATTTATTTTCTGTAGTTCTTCAAGCAAAAGTAAGAAGTGTTTGTTTCACAAGGTATTTTTTATTGTGAGATTAGAAATAAAATTACAAGTGTGTTTATCAATTCAATATTAAAGCTGAGTCATATATTATCTTTGCAATGTATGCCTAAAATGAATACAATATTCCCATCCAAGCAATTTCCTTCTTCATAAATTCTGAACTTTAAGCCTAGAATTTGATCTATGTTTTTCTCATAAGTATGTCTGGTGTTACTCATGTAGAATGTAAATCAAACAATTTATTCAACATATTGGTGACTTGAATCACTCTCATATTTGCATCCTTTAGGCAATCTGAAGGCACAAAGATTAGACAAGATATTTATTTTATCAACAACATTTTATTGAGAACTTTATATACGTTTTGCCTTTTTTGGTGGTAGAAACACAGCAGTTAGCTAAGTAAAGTTTCTGCTCTAACTGATCCTGTGCTTAACGTTAACAAAGTTTATATGTACAGACCTTCTTAGAGTATTTATATGTATTATGGAGATATAATAGATTTATGTAAGATGGCAGAAATTAATTTTCAATTAAACGAGACATGAAAATTACACTTAAAAATGATAAGTTGAGAGAAAATCCTAACCATCAATAAAATCTACATGGGTATCCAATGATACAATCTGTTTTTGTCTCATTGAAAATGACTCATGCTATTATTTTTACATCTCCTCCAAAACTAAAGTTGAAATTTAATTGTCATTGTTAACAGTGTTGAGAGGCAGGATCTTTACGAGATGACTAGATTGTGAGCACAATGGATTATTGCCATTATCCCAGGAGTGGGTTAGCTCTGTCTAGCATATTGCTTATTCTTACACTTTCCTGCTTTGGGATATAATCTAGCAGGAAAGCCTTGTCAGATGTCTGTGCCCTGCACTTGAACTTCTGGCCTCCAGAACTGTGATTTGAATAAATTTCTATGTTCTATAAATTACTCAGTCTGTGGCATTTGGTTATAGCAGTAGGAAATGGACTAAAACTTACTAGAACTGTAACACAGATTTTTAGGAGCTAAGAATCAAACAGTGGTACTTAATACATTTATCTGTGGTATTTAATAGAGGTCCATTAATGTTTTATATTTCCTCTACTTTTTCAATCATCAGCATCATTACTTTGCATCATTATTATTGATGTTATCATTGTCTTTATCTTTTTTATCAATACTCTTATCTTATTGTTTTCACCAGATATTTATTGAGTGCTTGCTATGTTGTTAAGATATTAGGTGTTATATGTATCACACTAAGGTCACAATTCATCTCAGTAAATAGATCCACAATTTATCCTACTGATCAAAGCAAGCATTTTGTATATGTTTCAGACTCCTCATTGCTATCACACCTTGCATTAAAGCAAATGCTGTCTTTTGTCATTAAGATATATCCTAAATCTTACTCCTTCTTACTTTAGCCTATTCCATTCTATTTCAAATCATCACCATCTCTCACTACTTGTTACTAAGCTACTGAAATACTTATCCAAGTGGTTTTTCTGCTTCCATCCTTGTTTTCTACAATGTATTCTCCACATAGCAGCTAAATGGCTTTCTTAAAACAAATCATATGAGGCCATTCTCTTTTCTGGACTCACCAAAGGTATCTTTAGCATATTGAATTGGTTTCATATTGCTGCTAAAGCCAATTACCATACACTTAGTGACTTAAAACAACACAAATTTATTATCTAAATTCTGAAGATCAGAATTCAAAAACGGGTTTCACTGGGCTAAAATAAAGATGTCATTGGTGCTATGTCCTTGTGGAAGCTCTAGCAAAGAATCTGTTTCTTTGACCCTTCCAACTATTCACACCCTTTGCTTCATAACCTTTCTTCATCTTCAAAGAAAGCAATAGTCACTGTTTTTCATGCCACATCACCATGACACTGACTATTCTGCCTCTCCTTTATACATTTAAAGACCCTTGTGACTACATTAGTACTATTCAGATAATCCAGCATAATATTTTTATTCTAAGGTCACCTAATTAACTACCTCAATTTCATCTAAAATTTTAAATTCCCATACCATATACTGTAAGATATTTATAAATAGTGTGTATTAAAATTTGGACCACTGGGAACCACTGTTCTGCTTACCAAACATATTTATTACAATTTCACATAATCTGCTCCAAACCATCTTTCTGATTTTATTTTTTACCACCCTGTCTAATTTAATGCATCTAAGACATGATCAACTCTTTGTTCCTCAAAAATGTAAATTTTATTCAAATGGCAGGGCCTTTATGCTATCTTTTCTCTCCTCCTTATATAGTCTTCTCCAAGATACATGCTTCAATCCTGCATCTGCTTCATTTTACTTGTTTAAATTATCTTTTTTTAAAAAAAAAAAGTCCTTCACTAACAAACCTACCTAATATAATATCTTCTTTCACTATCCTTTTACTCTGCCTTTATTTATTTATAATATATATGTAGCTTTTTTATTATTATCAATATCCCTCATAAGAATTTAAGTACTGTGATGGTTAATTTTAGAAGTTAACTGTAAAGATTACCTAGATAGTTGGTAAAGCATTATTTGTAGTTGTGTCTGTGAGGGTGTTTAGGGAAGCGATTGGTATTTGAATCAGTAGAATGAGTAAAGATTTACCCTCAGTGTGGACAGGCATAATCCAATAGGCTGAGAGCCTCAATAAAACAAAAGAGTAAGTAAACTTACTCTCTCACTCTGAGAGGGAGCTGGCACACCCTCAGAGCTCGGACACCCTTCTTCTCTTGCCCTTGGACATCAGAATAGCAGGATCTCCAGGGTACCAGAATACCAGATTCTCTAGGCTTCGAACTGTGGGATTTGCACTAGTGGACTCAGGACTTACCCCTGAGAATCCAGGGTTTCCAGGTTTATGACCTCCAGCTGAGAGTTGTATCATTGGCTTTACTGATTCTGAAGATTTTGGTCTTAGGCTGAACTTGCTACAATCATCTCTGGCTCTCCAGTTTGCAGATGGTTTCTCCTGAAGCTTCTCAACCTCCATAACTGTGTGAGTCAGTTTCCCTAATATGTTTTCTATCTATCATTTTCTATCTATCTATCTATCTATCTATCTATCTATCTATCTATCTATCATCTATCTATCTATCATCTATCTCTATCTATCTATCTATCTACTATCTATCTATCTATCATCTATCTATCATTTATCTATCTACCTAATCAACATCTATATCCTATTGGTTCTGTCTTTGTGAAGAACCCTAATACAAGCACTATGAGAACTGAGACTTAGTATGTTTTGGGTTCACCTTGGTGTTCTTAGTATCTACAAAAGTGACTGTTGGAGACTAGGCACTTAAACATTTGTTATATCAATGAAGGAATGTGCAAAAGCTTTTTTTTTATGCCAAGGTCTATAGTGGGCACTTCACATGTTAAATCCTATTTAATCTGCACAGTTTTCCAGTGAGGTCACTTATTGCCTATATTTCATAGCCAAGAAAACTCTGTTTCATCAAAATTAACTTATTTGAGACTACACAGTAGCAAAACTTGGATGCAGACTCAGCTACATCTGGCTTTATATTTCGTATTGTTCCACATGGAAGTCTATACATCTACAAGACTATGCTACCTTACAGAGATAAGTAATTCTAGTCCATGCTTTAAAAGCAACTGTCATCTTATTGTAAATGTAAGATATTTAATTTAAAGGGCATAAATTAGGGTACAGAAAAAAATTAGAGTATGGAAAATATAACACTGTACTTGATATGTAATTTACTCTCATAAATTTCATTGAATATTTGTTGAAAATAAATTTCTTTAAGGTCAGACCAGTGAAAAAGTCACTGAAAGTTGGAGTCGTCTGTGAAATCATCACAGAAGCAGTGAATTGGAGTAGCATGAGAACAAAAATTTCATACATGTTACAATACCTACTAATTTTAGAATTCTTTGATGATTTACTTGGCAGATGAATTTGCCTATGTCAAATAGAGATAGAACAGAGAAACCTTGGTTATAACACAGTTAGGACATTTTATAGTACAGTGGTTCTCTACTCTGGTGTAACACTATAATCACCTGGGAGTCTTTACAAATACTGCCCCATGGGTAATTCCCCCCAGAGACAGAGATTCAGTTGACATCAGAATCTTTGAGAGTTTCCCAGGTGATTCTAATGTTCAATGTCGCGAACCACTGCCATAATATCTGTGTTGGTGAGAATATTGAATGAAGGCCAGGGGCTTCATCAGGCATGTAAATACTTTGACTTATTAAATTAATGGTTACTTTAAACTGTGCTTTGGCAAAGAAAGAACATTTAAATAGAAGCTTTGTACTGTCTTCACTGTAATTTCTGTATGTAATAAACATTAAGTGATACATTTATTTATCCAATAATTCAGTTATGATAAACCTATGCATATCTTTGCATTAATGATATAGATTAATATAGTTATGTAGTTAAAATTATCTCTTTGTGCACTCAAAATAACATATGACTTACTTCAAAAATCTCAGAAGTAATGGTTTCTTTCCTTTTCTCTAGGTAGAAGTTTTTTCCATATGGTTCTCATAGAGTAGCAATTTCATTTAAAATCACAGATAGCTTATCAATGTAGCAATCTGAACAACTGAGCACAAGCATTACCTAAAATGTCTTAGGTTATTTTGCTGTATCACTTATTTTCTTTGAAAGAGATTGCTTCTTCTAAAATGCCTGTATGTAAGTGCTTTAGGAGTAATGGGGAAACCACAGTCGATTGTGGCATAGGTCTGGCCAACGCTGACCAAGATAGATGTGAAGTCCCTCTATGGAGGGCTGCTTAACCTCAGCTTGGTGACAAACTGCTCAATTGTCATTGCTGCCAGAGTTGTTTGAAATATCAGTAGAAAGTTACTCCTTGAAATTAGGACACCCCAATTCAGATGACCCTTTAATAGAAGAAGCCCTCTTTTGTGTATACAGTTGCTGTTGCTACAGAGGACTGAGGATAAAGAATTGTTTGACACATCGGGTCATTCTGCTTAGCTTGAGAATCTGTAAGTTAAAAAAAAAAAAAAAGCTCTTAAACTTTCACATTGTGGTTGTGTATTGAAGCCATGCTTGTAATCTGACTCTTGACCAAGAGGACCCACCCTGAAGGAACTCAAATCAAGTAGATCACCTGCTTGTGGTCTTCCCTTTGGGCCTCTCCTGGCTGCTGGGAGCAGTAGCTACTGGCTATGTTAATAGAGAAACCAGTGTTTCATATGAAACAAAGAGTGAATGCAAGCTCCTTTCACTTTCTACTGTTTTTTTTAAATCATAATTTCCCTAAAGCCAGATACACTGAATGACAGAATACAACCTAACTTTATTTTAACATGATTATATCTTAATAATTGTAAATGCCAATGCAATTATTCCTCTTCCAGCCAAGAATAAACCTAAGAATCTAAGAAAAAGGAAGCAAAAAATGACGGCTTTATAGAGTAGGTTGAAGGCTATATAATAAAAAGTTATCATAACCTCCTAATGGAATGACACTGAATATCTGAATCTGCAATTGAATATCTAAATCTGGTCAGCTATACATAAATCACATAAAATGGCAAATAGCACTAAATCAGTATAAATTTTTGTTCTCTGGTTAAATTTACAAGTAAAACACTCCTTAAATCTGTGATTTTTCTTAAGAAATATTTTTTCCTTTTAGATTTTTATACATTTGCTCTTTATATTGTATTGAAAATTTTCATGTGTGTGTTCTTTCTATATTCCTCGCTGAGTGATCTGCAGTGTGCAATGAAAGGGTCTGTGTTCAGGCAGAATTACAATTGAATACATAATCAAAAACCATGATGAAAAATGTTATTCAAAATGTAGAGCAAAGAGAGACAGGACTACAGTATGATAAATTTCTGGGCTTTTATAATCATAGATTCTCCATGAACTTTTCAGTTTAGTTTTCTGTAAGTGACTTATTTTTAAGCAGCAGACTTTTTACACATTACGTCTTTACTGAAAAGGCAGTCATGAGAATACGTTTGAAATTATGTGCTAAAGTTAAAATCAAATGACAATAGTCGTGACTGAGAATGGAGAAAAAGCAAAAGAAAAAAAAATAAAGGTAGATCTGTAGATTTGGGGATGTGACTAACCAGTTATCAAGATAGTAGAATACTTTGTTGCTATAGCAAAGGGACAGCAAAATGGACATGTTGACATTAACTCAGCAGGTGCAGAAACCAATCAATGCCTTCAAGTAGGTGCTCTGTAAATGTTATTGAGAATTAATGTTGACTTCAAAAATATACCTTAGAGAGGGACTGAGCCAAGTGAATGAATATTCAGCCTCTTAGTCATTTAGTTGCTTGTTTTCTTCCTTTGCCTCTTTATGTATTAAGCAAACTACCTACGGCTGCATTTCAGGCTGCACTGTTAATTTTCTGTTTTCAGCTGTGGCCTCACAAGGTACTTGACTTACTTTTGCAATGGCTGTGATATTATTATTAAAATTTATAAAAAGGATTCTGACATTGTTTTATTATTTTGGATTTTATTTTCCAACAATGAAAGTTAAATTGTGGCTCATTACCAAGTTCCTTTATCTTAAGGATATCATAAAAACTTAATTTCATAGATTAATTAGAATTGAGATGGAGATGAAATCAGTATATTTTACTTGAAACTTTTATATATTTTTTTCTTTTTTCCCTTTAACTCTACTACTAGTCTTCTTTCATCACTTATTTCTTTCTTTATCAGTTCCTGCTTTCCCAAACATTCAGATCCCTTGTTTTCTAGCAATGTTGTGGTCATAGGAAACATGGCTGGGTCTTGGATGGGGCGAGCCAATGACCAGGGGAGTAAGGTGGTTAGCCATGGTTGTATATCATTGTGTATATACTTTGTGTATACATTGTGTATATACATTGTGATATACTTTGTGTATATCATTGTCTGCTAGAGATGTTAGACATGTTGAAAGTACTGGCTTGATTTTTTTAATGTTTTAAAAGGGAAAGTTATTGTTTAAAATGAGAAAGTTTTAATAGAATCAGAAAGGATAGAAAATAAAGGCATTATGATAATGAAAGTTTTTATTAATAAGTTTTATGAAAAACACATCTAAATTAGCACAACTGTACCAAATATATGTGATTTAACTATATATATCTTTGGCCTAGTTCACCAATTTTAGACATAAAACATAAAAATAAGAAAATAAATATCATTACAGCAATTTGTATAATTACACTCTATTTTATACAAAAAAAATTCTTTTCATATTACTTTCTTGGCAACAACATGAACCCAAATATTAAAAGCTAAATATAACATTTCCTTGGAAGGGGTAGAAATGCAATTATTTTCCTAAAATTACTATTGATTACATAAAATCATTTTATAAAAGGTCATTTCAAATTGGTCATATTCATTATTCAAGGGCCTATTATTCTGATTTGAATTGAAATGCACATTTCTTAGTATCACATATATAGAATAATAAATTATGTATTATTAAAATCTCAACTTTTGCTTTCAATAAAAATTGCAAAAATTAGCATGAGTGAGTTGAAATAGAAATTTTAAAATATATTAATTAATTTGAATGTTACTTCCCAAAGTTTTTAATTAAATTTTATTCATGGGCTTTTGGAACTTTCTGTGGGAAATGTGGTAAAAACTGTTAGTTATCTATTGAAAATTCAGTCTCTCTTTTTGTATTAGTTTATGAGCAGACACAGGAATATATTCAGCTATTTACATTTGCTTCCCTTGGAAAATGTAAGTGGTCAAACATATCTTACAAAGTCATTGGCTAGGTCTTTGATAAAGAATGTTTACTTAGCTGGAAGACTCTTTCACTTTCCTCTTCTTGTCTTCCTGGGTATGCTTAGGAATTAATGGTTGGTACTTTACCATTATGGTTGGTGTCTTGCCATTTATGATGTGCCAACAATTGTCTCTTATTCTTGCCCTTACCAAATAGGTCTTATAATGTAAGGGTTTCATGTGGTTAACGTACACAAAAAGATGTGACTGTTCCAGTCATGGGGAGTAAAAGCTTTGGGAGTTAAAGCCTTGATATTTACTGATTTGAATGTCAAATTAAAATGTGTATTAATGAGTAGAAAGTTTAACATGCAGGCATATAATCACATTAAGGCAAATATAATTTTTAAAGTTTTAAAGGACTATTTATTTTGATGTTTTCTCACTTAAAAAACATATTAGTATTCATTGTCTACTGTGAGTTTTTTCTGTAAAAGTTCAATATATTTTTCTCTATCATGTTAATTTTTTAAAATTTTATTATACTTTAAGTTCTGGGATACATGTGCAGAATGTGCCGGTTTGTTACATAGGTATACATGTGCCATAGTGGTTTGATGCACCCATCAAACCGTCATCTAAGTTTTAAGCCCCACATGCATTAGGTATTTGTCCTACTGCCCTAATGCTATCCCTCCTCTTGTCCCCCACCCCCTGACAGGTCCCAGTGTGTGATGTTTCCCTCCCTGTGTCCATGTGTTCTCATTGATCAACTCCCACTTATGAGTGAGAACATACAGTATTTGTTTTTCTGTTCCTCTGTTAGTTTGCTGAGAATGATGTTTCCAGCTTCATCCAAATCTGTGCAAAGGGCATGATTTTATTAATTTTTATGGCTGCGTAGTATTCCATAGTGTATATGTGCCACATTTTCTTTATCCAGTCTACCATTGATGGGCATTTGGTTGCTTCCAAGTCTTTGCAATCATAAATAGTGCTGCAAAAATCATATGTGTGCATGTGTCTTTATAGTAGAATGATTTATAATCCTTTGGGTATATGCCCAGGAATGAGATTGCCGTGACAAATGATATTTCTGGTTCTAAATCTGTGAGGAGTCACCACATTGTCTTCCACAATGCTTGAACTAATTTACATTTCCACTAACAGTGTAAAAGCATTCCTATTTCTCCACATCCTCTCCAGCATCTGTTGTTTCCTGGCCATCCTAACTGGTGTGAGATGGTATCTCATTGTGGTTTTGATTTGCATTTCTCTAATCACCACTGATGATAAGCTTTTTTTCACATATTTGTTAGCCACACAAATGTCTTCTTTTGAGAAGTGTCTGTTCATATCCTTTGCTCACTTTTTGATGGGGTTGTTTGCTTTTGTCTTGTAAATTTGTTTAAGTTCCTTGTAAATTCTGGACATTAGCCCTTTGTCAGATGGATAGATTGCAAATATTTTCTCCCACTATTGTAGATTGCCTGTTCACTCTGATGATAGTTTTTTTTCCTGTGCACAAGCTCTTTAGTTTAATTAGATCCCATTTGTCAATTTTGGCTTTTATTGCAATTGTTTTTGATGTTTTAGTCATGAAGTCTTTTCCTATGCCTATGTCCTGAATGGTACTGCCTAGGTTTAGTTCTAGGGTTTTATAATTGTAGGTCTTACATTTAAACCAATTAATCCATCTTGAATTAATTTCTGTATAAAGGGTAAGGAAGGGGTCCAGTTTCAGTTTCCTGCATATGACTAGCCAGTTTTCCCAGTACGATTTATTAAATAGGGAATACTTTCCCCATTGCTTGTTTTTGTAAGGTTTGCCAAAGATAAGATGGTTGTAGATGTGTGGTGTTATTTCTGAGGCCTCTGTTCTGTTCCCTTGGTCTATACATATATGTTTTGGTACCAGTACCCTGCTGTTTTGGTTACTGTAGCCTTGTAGTATAGTTTGAATCCAGGTAGCATGATGCCTCCAGCTTTGTTCTTTTTGCTTAGGATTGTCTTGTCTATACGGGCTCTTTTTTGATGCCATATGAAATTTAATGTAGTTTTTTATATTTCTGTGAAGAAAATCAATGGTAGCTTGATGGGAATAGCATTGAATCTATAAATTGCATATAGCAATTTTCACAATATTGATTCTTCCTGTTCATAAGCGTGGAATATTTTTCATTTGTTTGTGTCCTCTCTTATTTCCTTGAGCAGTGGTTTGTAGTTCTCCTTGAAGAGGTTCTTCACATCCCTTGTAAGTTGTATTCCTAGGTATTTTATTCTCTTTGTAGCAATTGTGAATGGGAGTTCACTCATGATTTGGCTATTTGTCTATTATTGGTGTATAGGAATGTTTGTGATTTTTGCACACTGATTTCAAATCCTTAGACTGCTGAAGTTGCTTGTCAGTTTAAGAAGATTTGGGGTTGAGACGATGGGGCTTTCTAAATATATAATCATGTCATCTGCAAACAGAGACAATTTGGCTTCCTCCCTTTCTATTTGAATACCCTTTATTTCTTTCTCTTGCCTGATTTCCCTGGCTAGAACTTCCAATACTATGTTGAATAGTAGTGGTGAGAGAGGGCACCCCTGTCTTACGCCGGTTTTCAAAGGGAATGCTTCCAGCTTTTGCCCATTCAGTATGATATTGGCTGTGGGTTTGTCATAAATAGCTCTTATTATTTTGAGATATGTTCCATCAATACCTAGTTTATTGAGAGTTTTTAGCATGAAGGGCATTGAATTTCTTCAAAGGCCTTTTCTGCATCTAATGAGATAATCATGTGGTTTTTGTCATTGGTTCTGTTTATGTGATACATTATGTTTATTCATTTTCATATGTTGAACCAGCCTTGCATCCCAGGGATGAAGTCAACTTGATCATGTTGGATAAGCTTTTTGATATGCTGCTCAATTTGGTTTGCCAGTATTTTGTTGAGGATTTTTGCGTCAATGTTCATCAGGGATATTGGCCTGAAATTTTCTGTTTTTGTTGTGTCTCTGCCAGGTTTTGGTATCAGGATGATGCTTGCTTCATAAAATGAATTAGGAAAGAGTCCCTCTTTCTCTATTGTTTGGAGTAGTTTCAGAAGAAATGGTACCAGCTACTCTTTGTAACTTCTGGTAGAATTCAGCTGTGAATCTGTCTGATCCTGGACTTTTTTTGGTTGGTAGGCTATTAATTACTGCCTCAATTTCAGAACTTGTTATT
This sequence comes from Pan paniscus, assembly GCF_029289425.2. Classification (NCBI taxonomy): domain Eukaryota; kingdom Metazoa; phylum Chordata; class Mammalia; order Primates; family Hominidae; genus Pan; species Pan paniscus. The sequence continues at coordinate 113,610,946 of NC_073252.2, forward strand.
GGTCTATTCAGGGATGCGACTTCTTCCTGGTTTAGTCTTGGATGGGGAGTATGTGTCCAGGAATTTATCCATTTCTTCTTAATTTTTCATTTATTTGAGTAGAGGTGTTTATATTATTCCCTGATGGTAGTTTTTATTTCTGTGGGATCAGTGGTGATATCTCCTTTATCATTTTAAATGGTTCTATTTGATTCTCTGCTCTTTCCTTCTTTATTAGTCTGACTAGTGGGCTATCTATTTTGTTAATCTTTTCAAAAAACCAGCTTCTGGCTTGTTAATCTTTTGAAGGGCTTTTCATGTGTCTATCTCCTTCAGTTCTGCTCTGATCTTAGTTATATTTTGTCTTCTGTTAGCATTTGAATTTGTTTGCTCTTGCTATCAGTTCTTTTAATTGTGATGTTAGGGTGTGGATTTTAGATCTTTCCCATCTTTCTGATGTGGGCATCGAGTGCTATGAATTTCCCTCTAAACACTGCTTTAGCAGTCCCAGAGATTCTGGTATGTTGTCACTTTTTTCTCATTGGCTTCAAACAATTTACTTATTTCTGACTCAATTTCATTATTTTCCCAGTAGTCATTCAGGAGCAGATTGTTCAGTTTCCATGAGTCATGCAGTTTTGAGTGAGTTTCTTGATCCTAAGTTCTAATTTGATTGCACTCTGGTTTCAGAGACTGTTTGTTATGATTTCCATTCTTTTGCATTTGTTGAGGAGTGTTTTAGTTCCAATTATGTGGTTGATTTTAGAATAATTGCTATGTCATGCTGAGAAGGATGTATGTTCTGTTGTTTCGGGGTGGAGACTTCTGTAGATGTCTATTAGGTCTGCTTGGTCCAGAGCTCAGCTCAAATCCTGAATATCCTTGTTAATTTTCTGTCTCATTGATCCATCTAATATTGACAGTGGGGTCTTAAAATCTCCCACTATTGTTGTGTGGGAGTCTAAGTCTCTCTGTAGGTCTCCAAGAACTTGTTTCACGAATCTAGGTGCTCCCGTATGGGTTATATATATTTAAGATCACTCTTCTTGTTGCATTGATCCCTTTGCCATTATATAATGCCCTTCTTTGTCTTTTTTGATCTTTGTTGGTTTAAAGTCTGCTTTATCAGAGACTAGGATTGCAACCCCTGCTTTTTTTCCTTTCCATTTGCTTGGTTAATATTCCTCCCTTTATTTTGAGCCTATGTGTGTCTTTGCACATGAGATGGGTCTCCTGAATACAGCACACCGATGGGTCTTGATTCTTTATCCAATTTGTCAGTCTGTGTCTTTTAATTGGGGCATTTAGCCCATTTGCATTTACACATAATACTGTTATGTGTGAATTTGATCCTGTCATCATGATGCCAGTTGGTTATTTTGCACATTAGTTGATGCGGTTTCTTCATAGTGTGATTGGTCTTTATATTTTGGTATGTTTTTGCAGTGGCTTGTACTGGTTTTCTTTTCCATGTTTAGTACTTCCTTCAGGAGCTCTTGTAAGGCAAGCCTTATGGTGACAAAATCCCTCAGCATTTGCTTTTCTGAATAGGATTTTATGTCTTCTTCGCTTTTGAAGCTTAGTTTGGCTGGATATGAAATTCTGGGTTGAATTTTTTTTTAAGAATGTTGAGGCCAGGCACTGTGGCTCACACCTGTAATCCCAGCACTTTGGGAGACAAAGGCAGCAGATCACGAGGTCAGAAAATCGAGATCATCCTGGCTAACACGGTGAAACCCTGTCTCTACTAAAAAAACGAAAAACAAAATTAGCTGGGCATGGTGGAAGCAGAGCTTTCAGTGAGCTGAGATTGTGCCACTGCCCTCCAGCCTGGGCAACAGAGCAAGACTCCGTCTCAAAAGAAAACAACAAAAAAAAGTTGAATATTGGTCCCCACTCTCTTCTGGCTTGTAGGGTTTCTGCAGAGAGATCTGCTGTTAGTCTGATGGGCTTCCCTTTGTAGGTAACCTGACCTTTCTCTCTGGCTGCCCTTAATATTTTTTCCTTCATTTCAATCTTGGAGAATCTGGTGATTATGTGTCTTGGGGTTGCCCTTCTCAAGGAATATCTTAGTGGCGTTCTCTGTATTTCCTGAATTTGAATGTTGGCCTGTCTTGCTGGGTTGGAGAAGTTCTCCTGGATAATATCCTGAAGTGTGCTTTCCAACTTGGTTCCACTCTCCCCATCACTCTCAGGCACACCAATCAATAGTAGGTTTGGTCTTTTCACATAGTTCCATATTTCTTGGAGGCTTTGTTTGTTCCTTTTTTTCTTTTTTCTCTAATCTTGTCTTCATGCTTTATTTTCTTAAGTTGATCTTCCATCTCTGATATCTTTCTTCTGCTTGATTGATTCAACTATTGATACTTGTGTATGCTTCACGAAGTTCTCAAGCTGTGCTTTTCAGCTTCACCAGGTCATTTATATTCTTCTCTATACTGGTTATTCTAGTTAGCAGTTCCCGTAACCTTTTATCAAGGTTCTTAGCTTCCTTGCATTTGGTTAGAACTGCTCCTTTAGCTCAGAGGAGTTTGTTATTACCTACCTTCTGAAGCCTGCTTCTGTTAATTTATCAAACTCATTCTCCATACAGTTTTGTGCCCTTGCTGGGGAGGAGTTACAATCATTTGGACGAGAAGAGGCCTTCTGGTTTTAAGAATTTTCAGCATTTTTGCGCTGGTTTTTCCTCATCTTTGTGGATTCATCTAACTTTGATCTTTGATGCTAATGACATTTGGATGGGTTTTTGGTGGCGTCCTTTTTGTTGATGTTGATGTTATTGCTTTCTGTTTGTTAGTTTTCCTTCTAACAGTCAGGTCCCTCTTTCGCAGGTCTGCTGGAGTTTGCTGGAGCTCCACTCCAGACTATGTTTGCCTGGGTATCACCAGTGGAGGCTGCAGAACAGCAAAGATTGCTGCCTCCTCATCCTCTGGAAGCTTCATGCCAAAAGGGCACCTGCCTGATGCTAGCCAGAGCTCTCCTGTATGAGGTGTCTGTCGACCATTCCTGGGAGGTGTCTGCCAGTCAGGAGACACACGGGTCAGGGACCCACTTGAGGTGGCAGTCTGTCTCTTAGCAAAGCTTGAGTGCTGTGCTGGGAGACCTGCTCTCTTCAGAGCCAGCAGGCAGGAATATTTAAGTCTGCTGAAATTGTTTCCACAGCTGCCCCTTCCCTTAGGTGCTCTGTCCCAGGGAGATGGGAGTTTTATCTATAAGCCCCTGACTGGGGCTGCTGCCTTTCTTTCAGAGAGGAGGAATCTAGAGAGGCAGTCTGGCCACAGCAGCTTTGCTGTGCTGAGGTGAGTTCCACCAAGTTCAAACTTCCCGGCAGCTTCCTTAACACTGTCAGGGAAAAACCGCCTACTCAAGCCTCAGTAATGGTGGCTGGCCCTCCCCCTACCAAGTTTGATCATCCCAGGTAGACTAGACTGTTGTGCTGGCAGCGAGAATTTCAAGCCAGTGGTGCTTAGCTTGCTGGGCTCTTTGGGAGTAGAACCCACTGAATGAGAACACTTGGCTCCCTAGCTTCAGCCCCCTTTCCAGGACAGTGAACAGTGCTGTCTCACTGGAGTACCAGGCGCCAATGGCGTGAGGAAAAAAAAAAAAAAAACTGCAGCTAGCTCAGTGTCTGTCCAAACAGCCACCCAGTTTTGTGCTTGAAACCCAGGGCCCTGGTGGTGTAGGCACACGAAGGAATCTCCTGGTCTGCGGGTTGCAAAAACCATGGGAAAAGGGTAGTATCTGGGCCAGATAGCACAGTTCCTCGGGGCTTCCCTTGGCTTGGGGAGGAAGGTTCCTGGCCCCTTACATTTCCCGGGTGAAGCAATGCCCCACCCTGCTTCTACTTGCTCTCCATGGGTGGCACCCACTGTCTAACCCATCCCAATGACATGAACTGGGTACCGTAGTTGGAAATGAAGAAATCACCTGCCTTCTGCAGGTGACCAGTGTCTCGCTGGGAGCTGCGGGCTGGAGCTATTCCTATTTGGCCATCTTGCCAGATCCCGTATCATGTTAATTTCTTAAGGAAAATATTGTAGCTAGGATTTGGCAATCATAACTTATTTTTTGGTTTGAGGATACCTATTTATGGAGCAAACACTGGTATTTATATGCTGTGCACACAGAAAAACAGAAATGAGAATTAAGTGAGAAATATGCATGCATCTGAGAACAGACTATTACTCTATGTATATCTTTTTGTTAAACCTATTTTGGTCTGTTTTGAGATTACCTTATCTAAAACATAATTTTAGACGTTTAGAAAAAATAAGTAAAATTATTCTATTTATATATTTGTTACATATTTCTCACATTAAAATAAACAATCATGAAATATTCAATTCAAATACAATATTCAAACGTATCTGGGTTTGAAAATATGACCTGGTTCAATGCATTCTTATTCATAAATCCTATGGAAGACTTTCAACTTTCTAATTACATGATTGGCTAATCTTAGTTTATACTCATTCAAAATAAAAAATCTGATTTATTCACAGGCAAAAATAACTGATGAAAGTTACAGTAGGACCATTGGTCTTGGTCCTACTGTGCTGTCTGGAGACAACAGAAGTACATACTTCTCCCTTCAGCCAACATATGATCTGATATTTTATGAGTTAACATTTAACCATTTAAACTCTATGTCATTTCTCTTTAAATTACTACCATTAAAAGTATTTTCAAACATCATTTCTATCTATTACTGTTATTTTGGTAATTATAATAATAAAAATGTTGTTTGTAAAGAAATTAGCATATTTTAAAGAAATGAATTTAGAGGTATATATAAATAAAATTATCTAATGAGTGATAACTTGCTTTCAAGTTCTTCACATAAATATTGAGGAATAAATAGAACAACAGTGACGAAATCCTAATGATTGCTTAATCTAAGTGATGGCCTTATGATGTTTTATTGAACTGTTATATTTTTAATATGTTAGAAAAAATTTTGTATTTGTTTAAAGACAGATTTCATTGGAAAGAATGATACGTTGCAAATATTACCATGTCATTAAAGATAAATTTTCTGAAATTGGACAAATAAATATTATCAAAATATCATAATTTAGGTGCCACAAAATTTTAACATTTTTCTTACTATAGGACTCAGAAAATCATACATAATATTTCAGATGTGTAAGTGATTTATGGGTGAGGCAGGTGATTTCCGCATTTCCAACTAAGGTACCCAGTTCAACTCATTGGGACTGGTTAGACAATGGGTGCAGGCCACAGAGAGTGAGCAGAAGCAGGGTGGGGTGTCACCTCACCTGGGAAGTGTAAGGGGCCAGGGACCTCCCTTTCCTAGCCAAGGGAAGCCATGAGGGATTGTGCTATCTGGCCCAGATACTACACTTTTCCCACGGTTTGTCCAACCTGACCAGTCAAATGGGCCTGACTGGAGATATGTTACTGTTAGTTTCCTGTTCTTTATCTGTATTCTTATCAAAAGAGTCTAAACCTATCATAGTAGTTTTTGACACATTCATCATGCTAATAGTTCATGTTAAACACAGAACAATTATTTTGTCTAAAATGACAGATAGATAGATAGATAGATAGATAGATAGATAGATAGATAGAGATACAAATACCAGTATACAGTCTGTTGGTGAACTACTTAGTTTTCTTTTCCACAGGGAACATTTAATTAAATAGTGATGTTTTATTTGTGTAGGGTAGTTGTTTCTCTCTAAATCCAGTATGTTTTCTTTTTGCTACAGCCTACTTCTCCAACCTATAAAGATCACTTTAGATATTAATGCTCTCATCAAAATAATTTATTGCTGTTCCTGGCTTCTTTTGATCTGAAAATCTGGTGTATATTATTTCTGTGGTTACAAAGAAGTTTTGTATATGGAAGTATAAAGTTTGCTAAATTCCATTTTAATTTAACTCATTACTGTTACTAGTAGGCTTAATTTTTAAAATAAAATAGAAATGATAAAATCACTGTAAACAAAGACCTAGTAAAGGCAAAAATGTTGCCTAAATTCCAATGGCTTATTAAACATTATTCCTTCAAAATATAGTGAACTATTTTTGACATAAACAATTATAAATAATGACACATAAAGCACCCAGACTCTCACTACACATGTGATGTAATATGTCATTAACATATTGTAATTCCATTCAAAACTTTTGTTTGTGTTTTCTATACTCTGTGCCTCATTTGCCTCCTATAATTTTCTTGAATTTATTTGTAGTTTTACTACCCATTTGTGTTTACATATGTATATACACACATACATATGTATACATACATATACATATGTATATGAGTACCTTTTCATGTTTTAATGTTCATGTTTATTTATAATCTATATGTCCTCATCCAGCTTGTTTTTGAAAAATTTTTATTCAAGTATGTGTATTATTATGTGTATTATTAAATATAATGACAATGGCCCCTCTTGCCAAGAAGATTGACTACTATTCTTACTGAGTCTCTGTTCTAAGGCAACAAAAACCAATGTCCCACCATGTTTCTTTAAGGAGATCAAGCAATGGCTTAGTAGAAAGTTGATAATTGTGTCTTTTCCACCTTGGAAATAACATTTCATCCTAATTGTGTTTAGCATGTGTTTCAGTTATAAATTAGACATTACTGTTCACAGGGTTTCACCCAGTGTCACTATCAGAGTCTTTTGGAAATCTCATTTACAGAGGTGAACTCCTGAAGACATGCTTAAGTCGTAGTAATCTACTTTATGGCAAATGTAATGTTGCAGTGGGTACTCTTATCATGGATTGAACTGGTTCAAGTACATGCTGTAGCATCCGGTAGTTTGTTTCCTGAAAGAACATTGGGATAGCTTCTTGAAAATGAAGCAGAAGCACAAGCTTAGAGATTGTATCTGGGGAGACCACAGCACTCTCCTTCATGACCTAGTATATCCCTTAAATGAACATAGTATAGTTCTGTGATCCCAAACAGATAGAGTAGATGGACCTGGGAATAAGAGATTGAAGTAAGAGCAACTCTGACTACAGAAAGTGAGTCAATTCAAGCGACCTACTTAAGAAATTAGTTTCCACAATCTTAGTCCACGTGAATGTAAAATTCCTACTTGTCAGAGGTTGGAGTGTTAGAAGAAGAACTGAAAGACCAGAAAGAAGAGGCCTATTCCAGACAGAGAGAATAGCAAGTGTAAAGTTGTGATGTGTCCAGAGCAATGTAAGCAGGACAGAGAATATCAATGGTTCATTGCATTATTCTCACAGGTGCAAACACACAGTGCAAAAGACAAAATTTTGACTTTCTTCCTGGCTGCTATAAAATTAATCATTTTTTTTCCTGTTTTCTTCTAAGCTCCTGTGATTATGTTCTCCGAATCAACTCTTCATCTTTGCAGTTTTTACCAATAAGTTTTCTAAGACTCACTGTAGTCATATTATTTGCCATAAAACCAGTAACTGTATGCCATATCTAAACTCTTTAAATTACACAGAATTATATACTGTGAATCATCCACTCCTTGAAATTCTTCTTTAGTTTTGATGATAGAATGGTTTGCTTATTCTACACATTGCTCCTTCTACACAGTGAAAGGAGCAATGTGGTTAGGAAGAAATAGCACTGGGCAGATTTATCACTCTGCAACTGACCAACCTCATTGCTGTGAGTTTTGGTTCTATCACGCATATTAACCATTCACTGAATGGCTTATCTTAACCACATGCTGATCTAAGTGTGCACATTATCTTGTCTAATGTGACCTTTAACATTCCTACCAAAGTAACTATCTTTTGCCACTAAAACATTTCTCCTCTTGTAATAGGTTTTTTAATATTTTTGAGTGAATTCATGGTTATTAGCTATAGTATTCCCTGCTTTCATTTCAGCCTGAAGTCTACAGACATAAATAACATTTAGAAATCATTGATTTATTCTGATTTTTCTCTTATGTATAAAATTTTACCGTATTATTTAATTTATTAAATCCAGTCATTGCTTCTGGCCTTCATAATCTAGTATAGAATGATTTTAATATATTTAAGCAATGCTATTTTCTAGTATTCCTCAGGCACCTAAAAAAAGCTTCAGTTAGATACATTTTCACCAAGAATAGTCCCAAGATTTTATTCATTCTTTTCAGAGTTTCTGTTTTTGATTGACAGCCAATGTTTTTCCATTCCAAAAAGCCTTTTTCACTTAGTAAAAGTCACTCATTTTTCTTCTCTGAAGTATGTAATATTTAAAAATCATATTTTTTGTAGGACTTATTATTTTCTTGCCATCTAATCTCTAAGTCAATATTCATATGTATACATGTGTTTCTGCATGTATGTATTTATGTATATGCATACATGTGTATATGCATGGGTGTATTTTCTTCTTTTGTGTCTGTCACAAACCTTAGAAATGCTGAGTGCACAATACATACTTAGACAAAGCAAATGTTTTTGATTAATTGTTCTTCACTCTAGACCTCCCTTAGTTGAAAGTTAGAGGTAGAAATAATTGGTTTTATATATTCATTTTTCAGGCTCACATTAGAAAATATTTATTGTGAGAGTATTTGTACTAATGACCACGTGCTATGGAGTCACAAAGCCTGGTTTGGAACCCTTGTTTGTGGATTATTAACTGTGTGACCTTAAACAAGTTACCTTTTCTGAGTCTTCATTATCTTATCCTTATTATACAACTCATAGAGTTTAGAGGGGAATAATAATGATGATGGTGATCATCATTACCATCATCAATACTAGAAATAATGATTGCACTAACTGTGTGCCAGAAACAGTACTAAGAATATTCCAAGATAAGGAACACAGACATGAATTTTACTAAACTCAGTAATCTATAGAAGCCAAAAATTTGGAATGACATAATAAGAAATTTATAAGACTGTGCTTTTAGCTCACAATTGGTATTCCATCAGAATTCTTAGAAAATTAGTAGATCAAAAAATATGTACAATATTCAGAATCCATTCCTTATTAAGAACTAGAGCAGTGGATCAGCAATAATATATTGGACAGTGAAACTGGGTACTCATAATGCATAATTATAATAATCTAATAAAGGAGATTATAGAACTACACAATAATGATCTTATACTTAGAAAACTAGATAGAGGATTTTTTTCAGTGAGAATTTATAAAGTACTTTTATTTCCCAGGCTTTGAAATAATTCCTGAAAGAGTGTGCAAATTTATTTGAAAATATTATGCTTATAAAAATTTGACTATAGGACTTTAATAACAAAGTAAGCCAATAAGAAAGCATAAAACAGTGTGCTCACAATTAATGGTTAAATACAGAACATGCAGTAGCAATTCACTCTGAATCACTATTCAGATGCTGAGTATCTTCCTAAACTCGATATGCCTTTGGTACCCCATTTAGAGTATATTCATTGCTTCATCACTTTTCATCCCTCAGGATGATATGGAACATGAGGGAAAAAAACAAAATTTTCCAGCGATGCCTAACGGTTGTTGATGGAAAAACATTTGAAAAATAATTTTACAGTAAGCAGCAAGTTGCTATAAATTAATATGTTGTCACAGATAATTTTGAAAATTTATAAATGTCGAGGAAGTCTGGCCTTCTAGATATTTTAGGAGGAGTATATTGGCCAGACCTTTCTCTTAAGTGCATTGGCCAGAAATTCTAGATTTACAATATTTAAAATTGCCAGCAACTATGTACAAATTCATGGCAACTCCAAGCATAAAAATAAAGCTATTTAATTAAGAATTTGCCTACTGTGTTTCATATAGTCTTAAAAATGCATATGCAAGTCCTTTACAGGGAAAACTACAAATTGCTATTGAAGAAAAGCTGTATGGTGAAGTATATACATATTGCAATGATGCCAATAATCTTCAAACTGTTTATTGATTCAATTAAATTCAGGTCAAAATCTCAGCATACTTTTGGCAAATTGAAGTGATTATATTATGGAATGGTGAAGAGTCAAGGTTAATCAAGAAAAATTTAGAAGAAAATGAATGTGAAGTTCTCAAATTATTATTTATTTGATGTAATTATAAAACTACAGTAACTTAGTCAATGTTGCATCAGCCATAACATTGAAAACCCAAAAATAAACCCCTCACCATTTTATGTAAGATCTAAAAATAGAGACATACATCGTTCATTATTTATAACTATCTAAGTAGATAAACATCAATATCAATATAATTTTAGGTATGTTAAAGAAGGTGTAAAATGTCTGTCAAGGACAAGAACAGTGAATCAGAATTAAAATATTGAACAGTGAAACCAAATACTCTGGTTATATGAGTCCAATAGTCTAGTATTGGTCTTTATAGAATGTTAGAAAAAAAGTCTTATTGTTCAAACAAACTTGCACCTCAATATTTTTAATGGTACTGCTTAGAATAGCCCAAATGTCCATCAACAGATAAGCAAGTAAACAAAATATGGTATAGATACATAGTGATTTATTCACGCAATGAGCTATTATTAAGCAATAAAAAATAAAATACGGATGCATGATACAACATGAATGCGTTTTGAAAACATGTTAAAGTGAAATAAGTATCACAAAAGAATGTATACCATATGATTCCTTTCATATTAAAGATCAGACTAGGGCAATTCATAGAGATAGACAATAAATTAGTGGTTGATTGTGACTGGTAGTGAATGAGGGTGAAATATGGGATTGATAAGTGAAGAATACTTGGTGGTTTAATTTAGGTAATTTAACTGCTTAAACTGACAAGACCATCGTGTGTGTGAACATGCTAAAAACCAATGAATTGTAGAATTTAAATAAATGAATTTATGGTGTTTGAAATATATTTCAGTACAGCTGCTTTAAATTGGCAGATGTTATTCACATAGAAAAACTGCATACATATTGCTACTAAAAATAGACTATTCATGCCATATATGCATATTTAATAAAAGTATATCAAATTTATATTATTCCTCAAAATATAAAATTTCAGAAAAGAAAAAAGCCATTAGAATTCATAATATAACAAAGAATTACTTCCATTGTGGCCTTTGATTAATTGGTAGATTTTAACAAGTAGATTTTGACATAGTATATTTTTCTTTTATTCATTCTACAATGGTAAAACGAAAGGTAGAGATTATTTCTATCTTGGGAAAAGATTAATAAGTAGTCAATTACAATCAAAGCATTGTATTTTTAAATGGAAGAAGTGAGTAACAAAAGGAAAGATAAGGACATTAACATTACAACAGCAAATCTTGAACATAAAATTTGGTTATTATAACTGAAATTTCAGGCAATTACAAACTCTTTCTGATTTTTTTGTTTGTGAAAACTAACAACAAATACTCTTGGTTCAGGACATTATTAAAGTCCCACCTAAATAACCCATGTTTCTTTTCTGCATTAAAGTTTGTAATCTTGATAACAATCACAATAACAATAATAATTTAAATATTGATATTTTATAAGTGAAAAATAAATTTACTAATTTTTTAGGATATACTAGTTAGCAGATCAGAATTTTGTTTAGCAAACATAGAAGAAGATTTTGCATTAGAATTTTTTTTTTTTTTTTTTGAGATGGAGTTTCACTCTTGTTGCCCAGGCTGGAGTACAATGGCACGATCTCCACTCACTGCAACCGACGCCTAACATGTTCAAGCAATTCTCCTGCCTCAGCCTCCTGAGTGGCTGGGATTACAGGTGCGTGCCACCACGCCTGGCTAATTTTTGGTTTTTAGTAGAAACATTTCACCATGTTGACCAGGCTGGTCTCAAACTCCTGACCTCAGGTGATCCACCTACCTCAGCCTCCCAAAGTGCTGGGATTACAGGCGTGAACCACCCCACCCGGGCAGCTTTAGAGTTTAGAATTTGGTTCAATCCAATTGAATTGTGCATCTCTGCTCTTAAGTAAGGTTGGAGCTATATATGCAGATGTGATGCTTAAAACCTTGAATTCACTAAAATACCTAAACATTTCCTAGAAAATAATGAAAATAAATAAGAAAAAACCAGCACCTTGTCTATTTCTTAGAGTCGTTGAGCAGAAGAGTCTGTATAGGTGACAGAAAGAGGACTTTAAAAAAATGTATAAAATGAATTTGAAGAGTGTGATAATATGTAAAGAAACTTATAATCAAGAGACATAAAAATAAAAAGTAGTCAAAAATTGAGAAGATATTTTAGCCTTTATGTCCTTACCCTTAGAGTAAGATATCTTTCATTATACCTATCTATGCTTTTCTATTTACCTATGTATATATACACATTCATATACTTTTTCAGTTGTATCATGTAAGTTCATATGGTCTTTCTGAAATAAAAAGCCAAAACCAAACAGTAGAACATAATAACTGACTTTATGCTGTTTTTCTCTGAATGACAATATACAGACATGACAAAATGTTGACTCATTTGTACCACAAATATGAGCAGAAATATAACAAATAATTTACATGTTAAACAATAAAGGGAAAAGCTAATGGAGTATACCTAATTATTTACAAATTTTAAAATAGCTAAAGTGTTTCATTTGTTCCACAACATTATTATAGTTCTTTTTAATTTTCACAATTATAGTGTGTTGTATTTTATTTTTAATTTGCATTTTTCTGATGATAATAATAATTATATTCCCACGTGCTTTTTGATCATTTATGTGTATGTGAAGTGTATGTATGAAGTGTGGAAATATTCTATATGTATGAGAACTGTGCAAATATTTCATTCCTATTTAAAATCATGTTATTTTTCTTATGATTGACATGCAATAGTATAGAAGGATAGATAGCAGAAGGATATGAGGAAGCTTTTAAGAAGATAGAAATGTTGTATAATTTCAATTGAACGCTTTATAAACAGTTTATCCTATGTAAATTATATATTAACAAATTTGGTAAAATACAAAAATTAGGTAAAACTTTAATCATTAAAATTGCAGTATTTAGGGCAATTGATACAGAAATAAAATATCTTTATAATAGTAACTAACATCTCATTTTAACCTGAACAAGACAATTATTTTAATACATAGTGAATGGAAAAAGAAAATAAGGCATCTATATTGTTGAGCAACTTTTTGAGTCTGACTTATAATCAATGGAATTGGTTATTATATCCGATTATTCAACTAAATAACTTAATGCACTTTTGTTTTTACTCTTCCCTTTAGTTTTGTCTATGGTATGAATAGGAAGTATCTTTGATTATTTGAACTCCCTTATTAAATTTAGAACAGTATGGAGAACTGGTATTCTAATATCTTGTTCATGAATCAGACCCATAAACAGGAATTTATATTTGAAAAGAGAATAGAGCAATATCTAACAGATCAAGATATTTTAGTAGTGTGCTTTATGAATATATTATTTGATATCATTCAATTCCACTCATAAATTCTTTGTCTACTTCTTCTTATCATCTTTGTGACTTTAGATTGTTTACATTCTCTCAGTTTCAGGTGTTTTTATCTGATAAATGGGATCAAACATTTATATTAATGCAACCGTTGTGAAGGTTGACATCAGTTCAATGATTTAAAATTTATTACATGTCTCTGTATCTAGGAAATACTCCATAAACTGGAATTTTTAACGTAATATGTTAGCATTTTGTTTGCATTAAATTCAGAACAAAACAAAAATATGGCAAACATCCAGCTAGCACCCAGGAATCTACCACCACCAACAAACATTGCAAGTTTAGAAAAGTAAGGTGAATCTTGCTTTGAAAAGAAGTTTACCTTTCATCAAAAATCTTCAACGCCTTTTCTGCTTTCTTAAAACTGAGGTACATCCATGACCAACTGAAATGTAGATGTTAAGAAATAAGCTTGAAAATTTTTACTTTATAGTAAAAAAATAATGTTAAAGGCAGAGGTTAGTAAGATTTTTATGAAACTATAAAGGATATTAAAATATTTTAAAATATTTGCGAGGCGTATAGGAAAGTGTATTCTAAACATTTACATGTGCACATGTGCAAACCTCCTGTAATTTATAATGTGGAAGAATAATGTGACAGTTTCAAGAAGCTTCCAAAACCAATTTAAATATTTATCTGAAATGAATCTAAATACCTCTTGAGATTAGCCTAATTCAGATTCTATTGTGTTATGGATAAAAATGAAGACACTATAAACTTGGCTTATAAGTAATATAATAATCAACTATAGCCTTTGGTTTTCTATGTTATAGTAATAAAGATGTTTTGAATTTAGAATTTTCTAGAACAGAGAGAAAGATTGAGGAGGTGATAGTTTCCTTAGGTTAGAAATCACTATGTTTTTGCTGTAGAAATTGTTCTCAGGTTCTTTGTAGTTAGAATGTATGTAGTTCCTGTCATTTATCTACTCCTTTATTAACATCCATTTTTATTGAGGCAAAATAAAATAATTCTTTCTGAGATAAACCAATGAGAAAATTAGACTGTTTTAATTTTGGCTACTTCTGTAGGCCTTCGTTTTGCAAACAGTGACTAAGTAACTAATTGGGCACACATTATTTTCATTGCATAGAATAGCTATAATTTTATTTAGAAATGAAGTAGATTTTGTATCTTATTATAGCATATTCACCTGGTTTTTCAGTTTCAATTTTTTGTATTTGTGCCCCAAAGATAAATGTGCTATGGTTTTATAGCAGACACACATCAGTTACCACCCCAAAATATAAATATGTATGTCATATACATGTGTGTGGATAAAATTTAGTAACAGCGTTACTCATATGGCATGTTAACTCATTATTAAGTATGACTTCTTTTACTAAATTTGCTCTTTTTTGTCTGATTTAGCAGAATAGTTTTGTTTTTTAAATCTCATATGCACTTTCATTGCCTAAATTGTATTTATTCAATATATTTTTTACCTTTTCTGTTTTATAAAGAAGTGCTCAGATATACATATTTTCAAAACATTCTTTGTACCAATAGGGTAAAATATTTACTACTTGATATTTCTGGCAGTTTTATAAAAAAGTTAAAAATCGGTATATTTTTTGTACTGAATGATTCATCAGATAAATGTTTTCTTTTATGATTCCCAACTAAACCAAACTCCAAGGAGTTTTATTATTTGGAAATTTAAGACTAAGGAATCTTTAGAGGTAACTATCAAAAGAGAAAACTTTTTAAAAAATAATATTATTAATGCAAAATATGTTTGAATGTTTACTAATTGCCAGGAACTGTTTAAGCAATTTATGTGTATATCTTATTTAAATTCTAATGCAACTTTACCACCTTATCACAAAGTAAGCTTAACAAATTAAATTTAAACAGAGAAAGAGACACAGAGAGTAAGAGGTGGTAAGAGATTTATTTAAATTTCCCAATGTTACACAGCTACGAATATGGCAGAACAAGAACTCAAAATCACACATTTTGATACCGGAGCTTGAGCTCCCATTATTGAATTTACCTACTGCTCAAGATAAAAGCAAATGAAAAGGAATGATATATTATTGATAATACTAATGAAGCTTGGAAACTTTTTGCCCTTAATCTGACATTGGATCTATCTTTAAAGTTAGAAAACTAACTAAAATGGCCTAAGTTTCATGATGGAAATGTAAAACACATATCAGAAACATACTTTACTGGGAGAGAATATATGCTGTTTTCTCTTGTTATGAGAAACATCCACTTGATAATCTGTAAGCTACCATTTTTAAGAAGCTCAGAAATGCATATAAATTTGTAAAATGAGCATAAACTGTTAGAATTATTACTGCTGTGTTATATCTGAAGTCAAAAATAAGTATTCCTGGTCAGTGCCCCATACAACCTCAAAATGTACGTATTGTCTTTATCATTTTAATCGACTCTTCCAATGCTATTTTTCTGCCTTTAGAAATAGAATAAAGGAATGCACTTATTAATAAAGGGATTTTAAAGTTGAGTCTTTTGGTGCCACCTTCTGGCATAAATTATTGCATAAAGTATTTTAAATTATAAAAATGTCTAATGGTTAAATAAGTTAAATTAGATGGTTTTATGTCTAGGAAAAGACATTTCTACTTTAAGGTAATTTACTTGCACTGAAGTCAGTATAGAGAAGGAAGATTTGAAACTGATTTGAACCATACAAAGACAATTATTCAAAAACCAGTACAATTTTTAGTATGTAATAACTGTAAATAGAAAAAAGAAGAAACCAATAGGAAATGGTAGTAACATTAAACAAACTTTATTAATCTATTAATTTTATTAACTAGATATTGGCAGGAACGTTAACTGCTTTTTTTTTTTTTCCTGAGCAACTAAATACAGGACTCAATACCTTTAATTGTTATTTGAACCAATTGCATTTGATTCATGACTTTAGTTTTTACAAACTACTTCATACTCAGGTTATTTTGTTTCATTAGTATTTTATTTATTGCAAAGTTTAATATTGTGCTATTGTATTTACCACACATTGTGCTGATAAAAATAGAAAAACAGTTTCTAGAAGTAAAGGTGAGGTAAGAAAATTCTATATAATCATGATGACCTATTTTTTCAGTAATCCATTAAATATTGAAATATTTATTAACCTGTCAATCAAGCTCTAAGTTCACTGAGATTATATTTCAAAATTATTTAAAGTCTCCCTTTTTTCCTTCAGAAGAAACAAAGTGTATAAATACATACACACACGTATACGAGTGAAACCTCTCAACTATATACATGCATATGTTCCTGACCTAATAAACCACGTTTTGCCAGAGTTGCCAGGGGTGATTTGAAAGTTGCTGAAATGTTAATTTGGTTGATACCAATTGAACAGAACTTAAACGTAGACTATGTTCTATTCCACTTTAAAGCAAGTAAAACAAAGCAAGAGAGAGTACAAAATTTTGTAAATTACTTTGAAATTTAGTTTTCGTGAACTCAACATACCCTGAAAATGAATTTTGACATACTACCTGAAAATGAATTTGACATATCACAATCACACAGTTTTTTTCAAAAATAAGCTATTTAAGTAAGGAAACACCTTATTATATTATTAGACTTTACCCTGACTTAACTTCTCTTAATTACTTAATTATATAAAACACTATCCAACTGTTTTGAATAATTTATGTAACAATATGCTACAAACATAAATGAATGGACATTTTAAAAAAGCATTTCACCAAGAGATTTCTGGAATTAACTTATTGTGTGACCTTGAGAAGTCCTTTAACTATTTTGAGGCTTTGTTTCTTCATCTATGAAATGAGAGGATTGGAGTCAATAACCCTTTCAATCTTATCAGCTCCTGATATTCTTTGAGCATATACTTCTGCTAGCTAGGGAAATATGAACGTAGTGGGACACTGTATTGTATTAATTTCTTTGTTCTGGTGGCTGGAGGAGAATCTCAGGAAAAACAAATAAGTAGAATGAACAAACTTTTTTTGTATTGTTTGGGTCTCATTTGTCTTAAGGTATACTAATGGACTTTATGTTTCAGAGTCTCAAAGAAGTTAATGGCACCCCTGAAGATTATCCTCAACCAAGCTTGTATATAGTAAAAGCCATTGGCTCATTGACAATAATTCATCAAATTATAGAGGAGGAAAAGATGTATTGAGAAGTACTGATGCTTTGAGTTTAATGAAGTTCCCCAAGATGCAGAGAGATGAGATTTGAGAGTGCGGATGGGTTTCCTGATTGGCAGGGACCTGTTCAGTTGCAGTACCTGTGGTAGGTTAGTAAAATTTGTGTGTGTGTGTGTGTGTGTGTGTATACACTTGCACACAGGCATGCTTGCATGTTGGAAGAGGAGGAAGAGATTGAAATGCCACTAATGAGAATCTAGAGAAAGTAAAAATACTCCTGCTGAATGCTGATACAGGAGAGTAGAGCTGTTTATCTTTCAGTGCTTATGCAGACCATGGTCATTTGGGAGTACCAAAAGTAGCAACCATAAGTTCGCTATAGAAAAAAACAGAAGCCATGTCTTTGTTGTTAGCCTTCTACTTGAAGGGAAGATATTTTTATAAAGGCTTATTTTTTGAATTCCTTTACACTAGGTATTGGGGGCTCAGAATCAGATTTAAATTCAAGAAATCCCACACTTGTCCGTGAAATGTTTAGGTAAACGGGGCTTTGGACAGTGCTTCACATTGAACAGTGTTTTGTAGAACAGTGACAATTTCTTTTATTCCTCTAAAGGTAGGTTGATTTAATTATATCTGACTTCTGTCAAGATATTTTCTTTTCTTGTTTTCTGCAGTTTAAATATGATACACCTAGATGTAGAGGGTTTGGCATTAATTCTGCTTTGTGTCCTCTGAGCTTCCTGGATCTGTAGTTTGATGTCTATAAGTAATTGTTGATAATTATCATTATTATTCAAATAGATTTTTTGCTTCTTTTCCTTTCTGCTGCTGGTAATCTAATTATACATATGTTACACATTCATAATTGTTCTGTCTTCGATATTGTATTCTTTTTTTTCTTTCATTTCAGTTTGGGAAATAGAAACAGTTAAGTTTCTATTGACATGTCTTTTCTTGGCCATATTATGTCAACTGGTAAGTACATCAAAGGCATTCTTAGGTCCTGCTTCAGTGTTTGTGATTTCCAGCATTTGCTTTTGATTCTATCTTGGAGATTCCATCTTTCTGCTTATATTATCTATCTATTCTGGCATATTAATTGACTTTTCCATTTAGGCTTTTGACAGGAGTCAGGTTTTTTTTTACCTATCTTGTCTGTTAATTATAATATCTGTGTCATATATGAGGTTAGTTATGATTAGTTGTTTGTCTTTTCAGAGGGTTTTTTTTTTTTTTGCCTTTTGGCATTTAATAAAATGTTTTTTGAAAACCAGACATGGCAAATGAGCAAATGGAAGCAGGGTAAATAGGTCTTTATTATGAGAATTCATTTTAATCTGGATAGGATTTGTTCTGTAATTAATGTTTATTTTGGTTATAGGTATCGGAGGCTTCAACATCCTTCAGAATCCTTGTTTATGCCTTCACTCTTGACTTTTGGATTCCTTATATACACTTATAAAAGGTGGACTGTGTCTTGCAGCTATTTCAACTATAATCCACTGTTATTATAGAGGCAGCATTCTATAATTTTATGATTAAATCTGCGTCTGTTAGGGGGCCAGTTTCCCTGGGATGTAACCTGCACAAGTGTTCCCTAGCCTTTTTTTTTTTTCTGTAGGTGAGACAGAAAACGTAGAGAGTGCTGGAGTGTATTCCTGATGGGATAAAGCTCTAGAATAATTTCAGAAGGTACCATGAACTTAAGTAAATATATGCCTGCAGTTGTAAAATATGATAGCTTTGGATCATCCTGAGGTTTTTATATCCACAGATTAATACCTTGTTTGCCATATATGGATCTGTAGTCATACTTATATTCATAACTGTACCTAAATATCCATGCATATATCCACATAGACACATATAAATAATGAATGCCATTGTTCGTAATTTTTAATTTTACATGAAATTATAAGAGCTTGGTTTTGAATTCTCTGTTATGGCTGATCAAAATTGTCTAAGTTCAGTAGTTTTGGAATTAGACTAGAGATGTAGTAATTTGTGCAGATACATTGAACAAGATAGAATTGTAACAATCAATTTGAAAATAATTGGCATCTTTGCAATATTGACCTCCAATCATGAGAATGGAATATTTTTCATTTATATAGCTTTTCTTCAGTAGTGATTTGTAGTTTTCTATGTAAAGGACTTGCATGTATAGTATGTTTGAGACTATTTTAAATAATGTCATGTCTAAAGTAGATTTTGTCTATTTTATTTTTATTCAACAAAATAATTTTTACATTTATTTTTATAACGAATTGGTATGCTATATGATTACCAATTTTCCTGTTACATATTTTATGGTAAATTTAATGTAAAATTTTCATGTTATTGACTTAGAATATGCCCCTGAACATTGGATACCCTAGATAGATAGATAGAAAGATAGATAGATAGAAAGATAGATAGATAGATAGATAGATAAAACATAATTCTTTCTCGTTCTACTAATATCCTGAACACTATATATATTTTTATTGATCAGTCATATTCTATAAACTATAGAGGAAACAATGAAATGTATTTTCCACATCAAATTAGAATAAATTTTGACTATTTGGTTCAAATTTTTAACTTGGGTATATATTTAATTTTCTAAGTTTCAAAATTATATTAGGTTTAAGAATGATTATACCCTTTGTAGGAACATTTTGAAAACCAGAGACAAATATATTTAAGGAACATAGAAGTTATGTTACTCAACAAATGGTAGTTATATTGTACAGAAAATAGGTATCATTGGTCTTTTATTTCTTGGATTAGTGCAGTCCAATAAAATGTACTGTATCCTTCTATATTCCTTCATAGTATTTCTCAAACTTAATTAATGATGATATTACTGTAATGTTAGTCAATCCACCTGGCTGTAAATTCCACAGGAACAAGTGCCATCACCTCTGTGTTGATCACCTCTGACTCTGCAGAGCTTGATATCTAGTAAGTGCTCAATTAATGTTTATTAAATAAATAAATGAACTGTTATCAGAGTACTCATCACACTATATGTAACGACAAAAATGAAAAAGTGTAATTCTAAGAAGATTTTATTTTAAAATATAAAATAATTTTCACTAATTTAATTTATGTATCAATATTGGAACCACTACAATGTTATGACTGAATCAAAGAGCACCTGAGAGCTAAAATGTTTATGAAGAATTTAACAATGAATTTTTAGGATAAGATTGTTAAGTTAGATATAAAACTGTCAGTGTTCAATAAGTCATGTATTTTGGGGGTTGTTTCTTTTACTGAGCTTCAGAAACTATTTGTATTAGCTAAGAGCAAAAATTATAAAATTTCTTTACAAATTAATCTACAAATAACTTCTGGGATCTTTAGTCAATAGTTAACAAAGAAAGGACTAACTACTTTCTCCTAAACAATTCCTGGGAAGCCTTTGCCCCATGGGATACTGTAAAGGTGTTCCGTACATATTTTTGTTTCCTTCCTAATTTTCAGATAAATTTTTCCTTATAAGTATATTTGATGACATTAATATTGCTTTCATTCTAAATATTTAATGATTAGTATATAACATTATATCTGTGGCTACAAGCTGAGTCTCAAGAGCCATACAGGCCTGGGTACGAGACTGAGCAAATTAGGAAAAATGACTAACCTACTTATGCCTCAATGTTCTCATATGTAAGAGTAATGTGTTCTATATCCTAGAAATCCATCAAGGTTGGATGCATATAAAACTTTTAATAAATGGTAGCTACTATGTGTTCTTCAAATATTTATATTTAAAAATAATGTATAATAAAGTTAATTGAGATTCCATGAATATTAACATCTGATAAAGCAATAACACTAGGAAGAAGATAGTTATATTTTGTATTTCTATAACATACACTTTATAGGTTTAAATGGCTTATACTATTGGTTCCAAACTTCCTATACTACTAGAACTACCACCACTATCATCACCAGCACCACACAAACACTCTCACACACACACGCATGCATACACACATCTCTAAAATCCAACTTTCACTTTGAAAGTAAAAAATAGGGCCTGCAGGTTAAACTTTTCAAAAATATTTCAATCAAAACCTTAGATGTGTTTAGTGTGCCTCTTTATTACATCTTAATTGTATTGTGTCTACAACTTATCAAACATATTTTAAAATCAAGTGTTATTAAGTGCTTTTAAAATCCAACATGTGAATTGTTTTGTGGATAGGAAAGAGTAAACAGATGAAACCATAGAAATAAACTTTCTTCATGTTAGCTTACAAAAGAAGTTTGTTTGTTTGATTACATTATTAAAATTCTAAATATAGCTTTGTTATTTCTTTTTGCCTTTTTTTTGGCCTAAATAATTCTTAGTATTTTTTTTTCTACTGGAAGAGTGAAACATATTATGAATATAAAATACATTATATTCTAATATTTTTCCTCACATTTTTTCAAATTCCAGTAATGAATTTTGAATAAATAATTCATGGATACTAAGCTGATTTCAATTTATGGTGTGTAATAGTTATCTTTGCACTTTCTTTCAAGGAATTAGAAGAGAGGTATAATATAAATTAAATGAACCAGAGAAAATGCTTCTGTGAAAAAGTAATTGGTATAGGATAGGTTTTCTCAAAGTTTGTTGTGACAACATCTTGAAAAGTGTTGCCTGTGATGCTTGTTAACAATGCACATCCTGACTCTCCGTGAGTCAGACATTGTCTCTGGGATGTTAGTGGCTCTCCAGGTAATGCTTAGGTGAACTAAAAAGTTTTAAGTAACACTAGACAAGCAGGCATCTGTTTTAATAAAATAAAATATCTTTTTAATTCAACACAGAAATAGGAAATCTTACTTTTCCATTTATTGAATCTTCAACAGATACTCATCTTAGCTCTTGCAAAAGCGAGTTATTAAGTGTGTGAACCCCTAAAATCTGAGACAGATCTCAGTTAATTTACCAAATGTCAAGTTTGAGGACACGTGTCCATGACACAACCTCAGGAGGTCCTGATGACATATGGCCAAGGTGCTCAGAGCACGATTTAGTTTTATGCAATCTAGGGAGACATGAGGCATAATCAACACATGCAAGATGAGCATTGGTTTGGACAATGCGAAGGAAAGGCAGGAAGACTCGAAGTGGGGAGGGGTCTTTGAGATTAGAGACAAACAGTTGCATTCTTTTGAGTTTCTGATTAGCCTGTCCAAAGAAGGCAATCAGATATACATTTATCTCAGTGAGCAGAGAGGTGACTTTGAATAGAATGGGAGGCAGGTCAGTCCTAAGCAGTTCCCACCTTGACTTTTCCCCTCAGCTTAGTGATTCGGGAGCCCCAAGTTTTATTTTTCTTTCACATTTCCCCCCTTTTCTTTTTTAAAAATCTTTTGGAGAAAGCATTTTAAAAGAAAATGAGTCTCTGATTTCAGGTTTTGTCTGATCTGTCATGGCTAGGATGGTTTATTCCTAGACAGGTAAGTCCCAAGTTATTAAGAAAGCTCATTTCTAGAAGGTTGTGAAGTCTCATGTCTTGTGAAGAGAAAATAGGGGGAGGAAGGGAGAAAAACAACAACAAACAAAAGAATAATCCTGAAAAATTGATATAGGCCACATTACTCTGAAGTCCATACATCAGTAGGCAAGTATGAAAGTGGCTTATGTATGTAAATAGGTTGCTGCTATTTTCTTCTGAAGTTTAAGTTGTCCAGCTTCAGTTCCCAGGGCTTTATGAAAGCACAGCTTAGTTTTCAGTGACTCCAAATGTTAAAAAAAATGGGTAAAAAGAAGGAAAAAAATTGAAAACATTATTTTGCAGGTGTTTTGCCAAGAAAAATTAGAATTTGGTTCAAGCTGTAGAAAATAATAAGAGCTTCATATACTTCACTCTTCACTGTTCATATACTTCACTCAGTTGTTAACAGCTGTAAATAGCTTAAAAGAAAAACATCAGGCAAGACTAAAATCTAACAACAGGTATATTATAGTTTTTTGAAACATAATTTTTCTCTCCCCAGTATCTCATTTTTACTACAGACAAATCCTGGTAGGACTGATTCGCCTTATTATACTTGGCCTGATTCTTTGTATACAGTGCAGCAAGAATAATTTTTTTTACATAGGCTTTTAAATTGGCTTTGATGGAAATTTGTTCCATAGAAAGAATCTCAGATAAGACTTTTTTAAAGAGCAGCCCAGCCATGGATTGGTACCATTAAATACCTATGAGTTGGGTGAATTCCTCTCCTCTTGAGAGGAATTCTCAGGATAAAACTGGGGCTCCTGGGCCTGTCAGAAAGTGGAACCCTGTACAGGGACTGTGTAGATAAGGATATGAGACTACTTTTTCCAAGGGGCTTTACTGGCCTCATAAGTCAAGTTTGAGTCCTTAAAGGAAAGCACACCATTCCGGTTAAAGTCTAGGTAAAATAACCAGTTTCTCCAATTGTGTCCTGTCACAAATAAAAACAGATTCTTATTGCACTTATGCAAATAACTGTATTGTCATAAGTTAAAAATACTCATAAACATTTTCCAAATTCTGTAGAAATCAGGTAGAGATAACTAAGCTCCAAATTCTGTTCATATACTTCCCTCAGTTGTTAACAGCTGTAAATAGCTTAAAAGAAAAGTTTTTGTAACTCTAAAAAACAAACCAAAGGATCAGCGACATTTTAAGCAAAGAGTTAAAAAGATTACTTCAGACTTCTATGAGTTTAGTTAATGCAGCTAATTCCTGTTCTGCTTGACATTCATGAACATTTCAGATCTCCATGAGTCTTGAAAAATTTTCCTGTATTCTGATGTCACAACTTCCAAAGTTATCAGAAACCTGCATTCAAAGCATCTGTTAGAATTTTATATCTGATTATGAAACCACCTTCTAAAGAGGATCAAAATAAGACAATTGTTCATGGATGACAAAAGTTTTAGGGCAGCCATAGTCAAAGACACAATTGACAAGAAAAGTTGTTACCTCTGTGGCACAAAATAATTTAACATAACAATTAGAATTATTACTGATAATGTACACTAAGTCATATTAAATTTATAGGAGTTTCCCATAATTTTGGAACACATACCAATAACACATTTATACAAATACAGCCCAAAGAAAATCAAACACCATTTCATATTTGACAATGCTTCCTGTATAATTTTTATACCAAATAAGCCAAATATGTCATTTTTGGACTTTAGGGAATCTCTCTCTTTTTTTTTTTTTTTTTTTCTTTTTTGGAGACAGAGTCTCACTCTGTCACCCAGGCTGGAGTGCAGTGGCGTGATCTCAGCTCACTGCAACCTCCGCCTCCCCAGTTCAAGCAATTCTCCTGCCTCAGCCTCCCGAGTAGCTGGGACTACAGGCGCACACAGTCACACCCGGCTAATTTTTTGTATTTTAGTAGAGATGGGGTTTCACCATGTTGCCCAGGCTGGTCTTGAACTCCTGAGCTCAGGCAATCTGCCCGCCTCAGCCTCCCAAAGTACTAGGATTACAGGCATGAGCCACTGCGCCCAGCCGGGAACCTCTTAATAATATCTTAAAGGATTAATTATATCAGAAAAAAACATAATTTATAATTTTATTTTGGAAAGTTTGTCAAAGATTTAAAACACTTGATATCACAAAATAGGATTACAGGTCATTGTAAAATTAGTCATTCATTTCATAAAACTGATAAGGATTTCAAAAAAAGGCAAAACATTCATTCTTTGAGAGAGATTTAATTTTTCCAAACAATATGCCCTAATAAAAAACAGCATGAAGCCAATTAAATTTGTTTTTCAAATTTTATAAACAATCTATAAAATTTAATCTTGATCATAAGATATAGCTTTCATAAGCCTTTTATAACCTTTATAACCTTTAAAAAGGAGTTGGTTAATGGTTCGAAAAAAGTGTGTTAATCTGACACAGGTGCCCATATGCTGGCCTTGCATCAGTGTGCCTTTGACATTAATGGTTAATTTATAGAGAAATTGAACTTATTTTATCTCTTAAAGTTGACCCTTAAAATCTTACATGCCCAACTTTTCCGCAATAGTCCCTGGGCCTCGAAGAGTTGAAGGGCTTTAATTTCTGGCCCTGTGTCTTAAGAATGCAGTTCATTTGATTGGCATCTTCTATGGGCCCTGAAGTTGAGGCTTTAATTGCTTTAAGATTTAGCAGGACTTGGTGTCTTTTTAAGACCCAGGAGTCAAAGGCCTGTAACTTAATGTCACAAGTATTTTGAAAGCATATACAAAAAGATAGATGGATGTAATAAACTTAATTAAAAAATTTTTTTATCTCAGGTTTTTTTTTTGGTAAGTGAATCAAAGCTTAATGATAATGGCATAGTAATTATTTTGATAAAACGTAAAATCTGTTAGGCCAGTTACCAAAAGGCAAAAAAAAAAAAAAAAAAAAAGAAAAGACATTCTGCAGTGTACAGAATATTATGCTGGAAGAAAATATTTTCTTTAGATCTTTAACAAAAATATTGTTAGCATCAGGCCACAACAAGCAGAACTTGAGAAAAAAATTTATATAACCTGAAACTGATTTGAAGGAGAGATGATCATTTAGCACCTTTTAAAAGAGGAGAGAAACTAAAAATGGTGAGATGCAATAAAAGTTGAACTTTCGGGTAAAAAATTAAAATATCTTATAATTTATTGAGTAAATTAATCTCTTAAGGAAAGTTATTATTCTAATTAATTCTTTAGTGTATAAGTGTTTTTTTACATTAAACCCAATCTCTAGAAAGACCATTATAATTTCCCTTTAATTATAAACACTTTTGCTCAAAAAAAAAAAAAAAAAAAAGACAAGGTTTTAGGAGAGAAAAAAACAAAAACAAAATTAAAAAAAACACGAAGTCTTGCTAAAAACAAACACACACACCACATGTGTTGAATGTTAGCTTTTAATTAAGCTGGCTTTTAATCATCAAGTTCCTTTAAAATAAATCTTTTTAAATCTCATTACCATATTTCAACTAGGACAAATTGCTGCTATTTCATCAGTACCAAATATCAAACCAGAAAGGGCTTGATTTAGGAACCAAACTTAGGCTGTCATGGTGGGAAAAAAAGAAGACAGAACCCTAGCTATGGAACTGAAGTATGGGGTGACAGTCACTGCTTTCTGTTTGGCTTGGCTAGCAAAAAAGTGGCCTTGTTATGTAAATAAAGCTCATTTAATAGTTAATCCTTTTTCTGGCCATTTGTCTCTCCCACCACAGCTCCTCCTTCTCCTCCTCCTCCTCCTCTTCTTCTTCTCCTTCTCCTTCTTCCTCTTCTTCCTCTTCTTCTTTTTTTTTTTTGTTTTGTGGGAATTTAGCCACTTCAGCAAACTTGTTCTCTGAAAAAGGCTTAGCTATTACAATAGTTTGGGGCCTTCCCGAGCTTAAACCTACTGGGCAATATAAACATATCACATATTTGTGACATTAAAATTTTATGGAGGTGGGGTTAGGAAAAAGTATCTAGAAACCTTCTAGGAGTTAATAAAGAAAAATTGTTTATAAAACAGTATTTCAAAGCCGTTTTTTATCCTAAATTCTAAATGTATGGCACTTCCATAAAAACTGATATTCTAGAATGTGATCCTTGTTCAGTATGTATCTTTAATATAAACTAAGAAAAGTATCACCAAGCAGTGAGAATTAAACTGATTATTCATTTAGATAGCCATTGCAAATTTAGGTGATCTTTGAAAAAAGAATTAAGTTATACACTTAACTCACAACATAAATCAGTGAAATTTCAGAAAGATTAAATGTTACATGCTTAGATATTAGCAGGGTTAGTTTTTGGGAGACTGAGTGAGTTGAGAACAGACAAAATCCAGAGATGTTTCCTCTTACTTCAAAACCTGTTCTGGTAGACTGAGTTTTCCCCAAGAATTTGATGTTGCTTCCTTTTTAAAAAACAGTTACAGATTCCCACCCTGCCCCACCCCCAGCCTTAGAAAAAATAGTGGACTTTCTGCACAGAAGTGAAAAAAAGTGCTAAGACATTTTTTTTAAAACTTTATCTCCTTTTATTTAACCTCCTCTGTTTGTTTAAGAACAACAGGGCCTCATCTGTTTTCATGGGGCAGATGGTTCCCAACGCTCTGTATAGTGTCTTGCATTTTGTAGTCTAGGCTGCAACTTCTTTACTTTTTTTTTTTTATGTTGGAATTCACCCCTTTACAAGCTATTCATTGAATTTCACTATCAAACATAATCTCTTTAACTTTTAATACTTGATTCCTTTGATTTTTAAACTACTCTTCTAATTTTACTAGTGTCTCAGATGAGGAAAGACAAATCTTTTTTTTTTTTCCTGTCCTCCATCTTGAACTTCTCATGAACAACTGTTAAAAAATCATTTTGCTAAAATTTGTATTTCATTCAAGGATTCTGCATCTCCACTAATAATTACTACATCTCGGCAAGCCCCAGATTTCTTGTAAGGGAAGGGATTCACCTTCTGGACCCATGAATGAAAAGAGCATGGGGGAAAAGTGATGTACTTGTAATCCTATTAATTGCCTGTGAGCCACAAATTCCTCATAAGCTAGCCTTCAGTTGTCCTTATCATAATTTTACATGGTTTTACTAAATTAGAAATACATAATAATTCATTTTATGAAATACATGTGCCTTTAAAGCCTTGGCTGAAAATTTTTTGACATTTAAAAAAATGGAATTAAAAATTAATAAATTTATATAGTACAATATTATCTTTATTTACCTAGGGTTCATAATAATAAGTATGTCAAATTTCAAAAAAATTAGAGCTCTCAAAACAAACTTGCATTTTTTATATAAAAATACATTCAACTTTTAGTAAAAATTGTTTATATTAATGTCAATATTTTTGGTGAAGTAAAATTGAATGTAGAAATTTTACATTTAAATTTTATTTTAGTTGTTGAATTTTTTATATTATTCTGTATGAGATGTTTAATTGAAGGTATTAACAAGAATGCCTTATATAAATTAAATCTGTTTATGGATGTAAAATATAGCACTTTTAACATTCAATGAAGTAAAACCAATTCAGTGTAAGAGCAAATTAGGCAGTAAACTTGTTTTTAGAAGGAAACTTTGAAAATGTGCCTTGTACTATATGATAACATTAAAATAAGTTACCAAAGTGTTTCGAAAAATCATTTATGTGTTATTGAAAATAGTAAGAAGGAACAATGTACTCAACACCTCATTGCATTGATGCCTGTTTTATGGCTTCATTAATAATGGGTTAATTTAACAATGTATGCTCATTGAGAGAGCTGACTTTTTTCTTGTATGCACAAATTATTCTATTTACATTTGAATTTAAACTCATAACTAAAAATATCTGTTGCTTAAATGAAATACAGGGAGCTAACTTTTTTTTTTCTGGATGCTACCATGGAAGCATAAAAACCTCCAATTTTAACAAAGGTAATTATTTTTTAATTATTTACTAAAAGGTGTACATTGTAAGTGGCTCCCAAATATAGAATATGAATAGTTTATAATTAGCCTTTTTGTAACATTAAGCAGAACACTATAAATACTCTGTAGCACTAGTGCAAATTACTGTATCACAATATTCTCTTTATAGCTGGTAAGTGTTGGACTCTATCTAAGAAGTCGCATTAAAAAGACCTTTAGGTTTTTTCAGTTTTACCTAAGAAGAAATCCTATAGCATGAAACACAATGACAGTACTTTAGCTATACATAGACATTTATTATTTACAGTAGAAAAACTCTACATATATCTCTTTTCATGATAAAATTGTGTAAAATTATTCTAAAGAAATTCTCTTAAAATAATTCTCAAGTTAAAACACTATTTTAACTTCAGAAATGTCTGCTTCTTCAAAGCATCTCCTTTGAGTTCACATCTATATAATTGCTCCCTTAATAAGAGTAATTATTACCAGCTTTAAGGAATATTTCAATCTTACAACTCCCCTCCCACCAAAAAAATAGGCTGTTTGTCTTCAGCTTGGGCTTTTCCCATGAACATCAGATGATAAATCTACCTCTATATTCAACACCTTCACCTGGATGCCCAACAAGCAACCCAAGCTTCGAAATATCCAAACTGAGCTCCAAGTCTTTACTCATCAAACTTGGACTACTGAGATTTTCTCTCATATCAGTTATTGCCAAGCTCCTCCTTTCAATTTTTCAACTCTAGAATACTGGAACTATTCCTGACTTTATCTTTCTCTTACACTATTTGATCCATCAGAAAATTCTTTGGCTTTTACCACTTCCCCTTATCTCCATTGCTATCATTCTGATTCAAATTAATGTCATCTTTAGACCCTATTTTTATGTTTGTTTTTCCTCTTTCCTTCTGTAGTTCATTCAATACAGCTAAACAGAGTTCTCCTTTGGTGTTATAAACCATATCTACCGCTCAAAACCATTCAAGTTACAAATTGCACCATATTATTTCTTATCTCTGATATTAAATATCTTACTCCTCAGAATTTATTTCTTTCTACATTTCTTTTGTTGCTTTGCTCTAAGTAGTTTCATGTTCCTCATTTATACCAAAAATATCTCCATCAAGCAAATTTTGCATTTGCTTTTCTCTCTTATCTTATTCAGTCCAGGCTGTCATAACCAAATACCAAAGACTGAGTGGCTTAAACAACATTTATTTCTCATTGCTCAGGAGGTTAGGAAGTCCAAGATCAAACCTTAGGCAGATCCAGTTTCTAATCAGGGCTCTCTTTCTGGTTTGCAAAAGATGGTCTTCTGCTTGTATCCTCATCTGACAAAGAGAGCAAGCTCTAGTTTCTTTCTCTTTTCGTAAGGGCACTAATCCCATCATGAGGACTCTACCCTCATCACTTCATGTAAACCCAACAACTTCCCAAACATCCTACTTCCAAATACCATACTATTGGGGGTTAGCGGTTCTTCAGGTGAATTTCGGGGGAACACGCATATACCATCCAATACATGCCACACCCCAGTCCCCCAAAACTCATTCCTTGCTCATATGAAAAATACATTCGTTCCATCTCAAAAGCCCACAAAGTGACTTTGGACTAAAATCCAAAGTCACATCTAAATGTCATCTCAAATAGATATGGGTGAGACTCAAGGTACAATTATCCTGAGGCAGAATTTCTTTTCAGCTGTGATCCTGTGAAATCAAACACGTTATATACTTCCAAAAGAAAGTGGTGGGACAAACATAGGATAGACGTTGTTATTTCAAAAGGGGAAATAGTGAAGAAGAAAGGATTTATGGGTCCCAAGCAATTTCAAAATCTGCATTTCCTAACCCCTGCTCTGCTTTATTCATCAGGTTCATCTCATTAGAATGTGAGGTTCAAGAGAACAGATTTTTCCCTCCATCCCTATTTACTCAAGAAACTTTGTATATAGAAGATGATGCATATTGAATATACCATTGACTAAATGAATAAATGTATACTAAAAATTAAATATTTTGACTTTTCAAATAATTTAGTAAAGATAAATAATTTCAGGATTTAAGAAAATTATATCATCAATATGACTATAGCAATAAGAAGTAAGGAGATTAAACTCAAACGACAATTGTTTTGATCCATCAGATCATACAATGTTTTAAGACTACATAGAAGAAAGTATTTAAAGAAAAATGGTTTAAAATGTCAGTTTATCAAAAGATAGATTATCTTGATTTTGGGATTTAAGATTGGTAATCTTAATTGATTAAAGTGTATCTGTCTCAGAGTCATCACCAATAATTGACTGTTGAGCTAGGCATGGGACACTCTGACTCATGTCCCCTCTTAATTGAATTTGAAACAAAAACAGAATAACTTGGGTAATCTTTAACCACTTATGTGAGAATAAACTAAAATACTAAAAGAAATTCATTTAGGCTAAAAGGACAACTGAATAAAATACTTCTACAGGTTTGCAGGTGGTAACCATGCATAATTTCCTTCTGTAAGTTAGTGATGTGATCAGTCTGGGAGACTATATATATATATATGCCCTTATATATTCTACTAATATATGCCATATATATATATATATATATATATATATATATATATATATATCTCCTAAATATATTCTACTGTTGCATAAAGGGAGGGAGTTTTAAAAATCGTTCTATTACCAGTGTGAAGAAAAAATTGGTAAAGAATTCCCCAGATGTCCTCAATCTTGTTAGGAGTGGTAAAGGGTAAAACTGCATGTTAACAGTAGACTCACCTTTTGTTCAACAAGGGTCAAGAGTTAACCGTTGCCCTAGATCTAAAGATTATGCTTTCTTAAGCCTTCTGTCTCCTTCTTCAGGGATAAAGAGGAAGCCTGAGACTTAGAGTAAAACTCTTATCTTCAGAAGTCTCAACCCATCAAAAATTTACAAAGCAAAGCCCATAAACCAGTTTTACATAGGCTTATTTCTCTCTTGACATGTGTCAAGGTGAACTCACACTCCTGGTATAAAACACACCTCCTCTAGGGTTTATTTCTGCCAACAGAAGCCAGAGGGGCTCTCATTATGGAACTAAATTAGAGCTTCTCCACACTCCTTGGCTCCACTGACACCTTGACTTTTACACCCACTATCTATCTTGAATCTATTACAACTATTTTCATTCTACCTTTTCTGTTTTTGTTACTTACCTCAAGAAAGCCTCGAACTCCCAGGTCATCCCTTATTACTGTATTCTACATCTCATGAAGCTCCACACAGTCACAAATTATCACCTCCTACCTTTTCCATTCTACTGTTGATGGATACTGGGCCATTTTCAGGTTCTGGTTATTACTGATAATGTTAGAAACATTGCTGTACATTTATCTTTGTGCACATGTGCAGACATTTCTGTGACATATACGTAAGGTTTCCACATAAAACACAGATATCCAGTTAAATATCTAAATTTCAGATAAACTTGTACTAAACGTAACTTGTTAGTATAAGTATCATTAAGTATTCACTCCTTCCAACTCTCACTTGGCACTGTGGAACTCACAGTCCATCAACAAGAAAATTGCTTGCCTCCTCAGCTTCACTGAATTGTCTCTTCACGTTCTCATTCTGACAAAAACCTGTGTTTGTCTGAAAACACTGGATTACCAGCAGACCTCTCATGTATTATTATTTCTTTTTCTCCCAGAGTCCTCACGCCTCTGGGACTGGGGGTTGGTAGGAATCTTTCTTTTTCTTTATTGCTAATTTTCAACCATTCTTCCTCTTTCATTCTTTAAACCTCTCAGTTTTGAAACATGCTATTACATTGTATGATCCAGAACTACTGATTACTGTTCCATCAACTTTTTGTGTACTCCTTGAATTTCTCTGTGAATTTAATTCTTGTTACTTATTATTTTCTCCAACAGTGAACCTATTTTAATGTTTAGAGATTTTAATTAATAATATATTGATGATCCCTTCAACATCCTGGCTCC
The DNA here is from genome assembly GCF_029289425.2 of Pan paniscus. NCBI lineage: Eukaryota > Metazoa > Chordata > Mammalia > Primates > Hominidae > Pan > Pan paniscus. Next base: position 113,643,789 of record NC_073252.2, read on the forward strand.
TCATGTCCTTGAAATGCTCTCTTCTGAGAATCTTAGCAAACCATTCCTATGATCATGCTCTAGATCTGGTTATCAATAATAATTGAAGTGCTCTTGGTTTTCATCATGTCTCATGGATTATTACAACTCACATTCTTTTTCTGGTTCCTTCTGGTCTCTCCTCTTCTTCCAGACGTGAATATTATGACCCTCACTCTTGCAGTCTTCCTCTTTGTCATTTATAGCAATTCCTTTCTTCCAATTACTAAGGCAAAAACTTATCTTTAATTTTGTTTTCTTTCACAACTTACATCTATTTCAGCAAGAAATCTTCCTATCTCTACCATCAAAGTAGGTTCAGAATCTGACCACTTCCCACCATCTCAGCTGCTGTGATCCTGGTTCAAGCAGCCATCCTCTATCACTTACATTGCAAGAATAGTCTATCAATAGGTTATCCTAACTCCACCTTTGTGCTTTCAAAGTCTAACCTCTAAATTCCAGCTGATAAATACTTTTAAAATGTATTTTAGGTGAAGTTGTTTTGCTGCTTAAAATTCTTAAATGGTTGTCGTTTAATTAAGCCTATAATCGCAATCCTTACAATGTCTTCCAATTCCTTAGACTCTCTAGACTCCTGTAACCTCCCTGACTTTATTTACACTCTGTCTTCACTCACTTTCTCTTGGCACACTGACCTCTTTGCCAGTCCATGAACCACCGGGCTTATGTCCCCACCGTAAGCTTTTGCAATGGATTTTCCCTCTGCCTGGTGTACTCCTTCCCTAGTTATATGCAGACCTATTTCCTTATATTCTTCAAGTCTGTTATCAATGGTTATACTCTCAGTGACTTATCAACCTATCTAAATTGCACAAATCTCCTCTCTTATGCCTGCAAATCCTCCACACCCTGCTCTATTTATTTTTAAATTATATATATCACCATTTAATATAGGCTTTTTGTGGTTTATTCACTGTTTCCCTCTTTGGAATGTATGCTTGACAGAGATAAGGTTGGATATCTGGCACCTAGTCGATACTCAACACATATTTGCTGCATTAATCGAGTAAACCAATGTTTTTTAAAGTGGTACAATTTTGTAAGTATTTGCTTTTCTTTAGGCAATATGAATCTTGTCTATAGCTATTCAACATCATTTTCTTATGATAAATAAACTTTATAATTCACTCACCTTCACTGACATGTAGAGACAGCTAGGTTAAGAGTATTATTCATAAACCCAGGTTCTGAAACAAATTGAGTGCACAAATAATGCTAGTATATATATATATATTTTTTTTCAGGGGGGTTCCTTAACAACATTTCCTTGTTCTTCCTTATGCCATCTTCTCCTAGCTAATTTCTACTTCAAATTTAATGTTTTCTTATAAGAAAAGATGTCCTTTAATAATAAAGTAATTTTATTGTAAACTACTATACATTACCTCACTTAAATCATAATTTCTACAATTGTAATTAGATAATTGCTTCACACCAAATTTACCTTTTCCCAATAAAATAATAAGTAATTTTATTATAAACTAGTATACATAAACTCACTTAAATAATACTTTCTACAATTGTACTTAGGTAATTGCTTCAATCCATATTTATCTTTTCCCAATAATGAGTTTCATTAATATGAGAATTGGTCACATTACATTTCTCTAGTATCTATTTATAATTTGTATAGCAATCCCCAATAACTATTGAAATATTCCAAAAATAATGGTAATTTTGTGTTGAATAAATTATATACAAGGAAATCAATGGCTTTATAAACCCAACTATATTTTCTGACAATCAATTCATATTATTTTTTGCTAATGAGTATTACAAAACATTCTCATTAAGAATGATTGTCAACAATAATATTAGGTATCATTAAAACACTTGAATTTGCATTTGGCAAAATTTACAATATAATTAATATGTTTATGTACATTTGTACAAGAATGAACATTACATTTCTTAAATGTTCAATGAATAGCATATCGCAAGTTCTTAAATGATTGATTTTATTTAACAGGAACATTAAAATTATCTATTCTAATTTTGCTTACGAAGTATCAAGGATGAGATCTGTTTAAATACTGAAGCTGAGTGGCCTAGAGAATCCCTATAACTTTCAAAGTTCACTTCAATCACATTTACTCATTTAATTTCAAAAAGTAACATTTTTGTTTGCGGTAATGTCATTTTAAAGTTCTTAGTTTTTGCTATATGGTATATCATTTTAAGCATAAGTTATCTAATGAATAACACTGTCATCCAAAATAAGTTATCTTATTAGATTATACACTAGAAAAATATGCCCTGGGAATTCCCAAAGCATTTGGAGCATAGTAAAAATTTTTTAAATGAATTAGACTTTATGAACTAGTTTAGCTCCTGAAAAAAAGATACTAATAATATATGTCTTTATAGCCTTAGGCAGGAATGAAACTATATATCAAAACCACACTGTTACTGCAATTGATATATTTAATCATTGACTATGGAATATGGCACTCCTCTATACAGGAATACTTATTTTTATCAATCAGTAATATTAAACGAAAATGACTTTTCATCAATCTCACCAAGAGCAGTCATGCTTTTCTAGTTTGAAACCTGCTATAAAAATATGTCTTTGGCTATCACATCTCTATGGCAAACAGAGCTGAAAATGCTAGCTCGAATTAGTTTGTGAGAGAACAAATAGCTCTATTTGGTCTTGACCAAGTTTTAAAAGATGTTCTTAGGTTAGAAAATTGGATAAAAGCTAAATGCTACATTTAAGAATCTTCTTAAAATTTATGGTGAAATAAACAGTTGTATAAATTTCAACCAACGTTTCATCAGAAGTGAGTTTCAAGTGGTAATTTGTAAATATTAATTACTCATTAAATATAATTCCAAAGTAAATGAAAAGAGAATCTTTAAAATATAGCATAAGAATGTATTCTCTGTAAATAAATAAAAATGCAAAGTTTTAACCCAGATTTATTTTTATGGAATATTATTTTAACAACATTTTAAGTTATTTTATTATATTACTATATGATACAGTCTTTTATTATTTTTATTTATATTTTTATAAAGAAGTGTTGAAAACATAAAACATCATAGCGTAAGTAATACATTTTGTAATCTGACATAACCAAACAATTTAATGAATTTGGAACATCCTGCTTAAAAAAATTTGATTTTCTGGTGTGCTTTGACCAAAGTGCATGATATATAATAAAAATATAAAATGGAGTGCCTGTCATTCAGAACCCAGACTTGCATAAGATATATTGGTTTCGTGTTAAAAATGGCAGTTTTTATGTTTACTATCACTTTCATTTGATTTTTAAGCTGCCATGTTAGTTTATATTGTGAAGAAAATATAATTAATATTGATCTATTTTTTAATTTGGTTTCAAAAATACAGTAGAAAGTTTTAATGCTAAGAAGTACAAAGATAGACAAATAAATGATCTATTGAAATATGAATGAGGTCTAGAGACTAAGTGTTTCTTGTATATATAAGAAGATGTTACACAATAACTTTTGATATTGCATATTCATATAAAAGTATGAGGAAATTATGTGGTCCAATTTCTGAACAGAATACTAACATAAGCCATAAAAAAACCCCAATAATGGTCTTAGGTCATACCAGCAAGATACACAGCAGCAAAAATGGACCAGTGATCACGTTGCTAACATCCAGAATTTACATGTACTATTTAGTTTTAATTTTATGTAAGAAATATAATATATACTAATTATAAATAACATGAATTATTAAAGCACTATGAAGAAATTCTTCTGTCATCCACTTAGTCATACTGACCTCCTGGCTATTCTTCAAATATATTAAACAGGCTACCAGCACATGCTATGGTTCCTATTGTTCCTTATACTCTTAATACTTTCTACCAAGAAGGAGTTCCTTGATTCACTCCCACGCAACATGACCCTGTCCCTATCCCAATACCTTGCTTTTCGCTTCTTTTACAGCTCTTTTCATTATTTGGTATATCATATATTTATCTTTTTTTTCTATATGTAGCCTCTAACTACAGTTTAATCTCCATAAGAGCAAATACTTTCGCCACTTAATTTACTACTGAATCCTTCATGTCTTTACTAATTCTGGGCAAGTAGTAGATACTCTGAAAATATTTGTAGAATGAATAAACATCTCTAATCTACCCCTCTCTCCAAAAGTTGAAATTTAAATATACACGTTGCAACTCATGGTCTGGGCAACATATATTGTGACCATGAAAGAATCTTCGACACAGCAAGAGCAGGAAACTGCAAGAGGAGGAAACCATTTCTAGAACTAGAGATAGCATGCAAGGCCTGGAGGAAGCAACTTGAAAAGAGACGTGACTCTAGTTTGGAGATGTCAGTCCTTGGCAACTCCACAAGAAGGGAGCCTGAAAAATAAGACCTTGACCTAACTGCCTACCCTACCTCCAATCTCTTGCTGGGGCTCACAATGGCAGAAGTAATAAAATTCCAAAGATCAAGGGAGCCCATTGAGACCGATCACTTAGGTCAGCCTCCCATATAGGTCTGGGCAAACACAGAGATGAAAATAGACTTGGAGGGAGAAACAAAAATAAATTAGCACAATAACATTTTCAAACACTTTTGCAGTTATTTCTGATTCACAAAGCACTCTATGTGGCCAAAATCCCATATATTAAACACTTCTCGGATGTAAAATGGGTGTAATAAAAGTAAATTCCTTATATAGTTTATATAAATATTCAATAAGTTAATTCTGTTACAATGCTTAGTGAGTGCCTGCCATGTAGATAATGTTCAATAAAAACCAGCCATTATTATTTTACTTTTATTGCTGGGTTATTGAGTTTCAGTAATTATAAATTATTTTTTTCAGTAATTATAAAAAAGTTTTTTGCATAAATCTTTGAAAGAGCTTCTATTTTTCAGAATTAATCATTTGCATAGTGGTCTTCTAGGGACAAACTATTAAAAAGGTATATTTTATGTTACATATGTTTATATCACTACATTGAAACTTGGTAAAGATTTTTATTCTCAGAACAATAATTGAGGAGACTTATCACCACTCACTTATTGAAAGAGTATTCACAAGATTTACATTTTTGTTAGTTTGACAGATAAAAATCCTATCAGATTATTTTTAATTTAAAGTATCTCACTAGATTTTATATGTTTACTAGACATATTTAAAATATATGTGTAATGGGAAAGATATTATTGAAAACCAAGACTTACAGGTCACTTCTGTTTTTGTTTTTTGTTTTTTTTTTTGTTTTTTTGAAATGTAGTCTCGCTTTGTCGCCAGGCTGGAGTGCAGTGGCACGATCTCAGCTCACTGCAACCTCCACCTCCTGGGTTCAAGTGGTTCTCCTGCCTCAGCCTCCCAAGGAGTTGGGACTACAGGTGTGTGCCACCACATCCAGCTAATTTTTATATTTTAGTAGAGATGGGGTTTCACTATGTTGGCCAGCATGATTTCGATCTCTTGACCTCCTGACCTGCCTGCCTCAGGCTCCCAAAGTGCTGGGATTACAGGCGTGAGCCACTGCGCCCAGTCCACTTCTGTTTTTTCAAGGTTAGAAATCTAATTTTTGTGAATGGTGAAAAGAGTTTTTAAATTCTCTTATTCTTAGAGACTTTAAGGGGAAGGAAGAAAATACTGAAATTTTCAAATTTTTAAAATGTTTCAAATTTCAAATGTTTACCCAGCAATGAAAAGCTGGAGTCTTCAGCCCATTTGAATGTTGGTTAAATATCAGTTTGCTTTAGTTGGTGAAATATAGAGGAGATCCAGAAAGGTTTGAGATCTAAATTTTACTTGGAAGAATTTAAATTTAAAGGGAATTTGAAGGGAGAAGTTCTACAAAGAGAGGTAGAAGGAAGATATCCATTGTCAGGTATGTGATTTTCAAATATACTGGCTCTGTCTGTGATTTGCATATTCATTTTCTTAACAGTGCTTTTTGATGACAAGAATATTTTAAATTTAAAGAAGTCCAACTTAGCACACTTTTATTTATGGTTAGTAGTTTCCTGTGATCTCTGTAAGAAATATCAATGAAATATCCTGCTATGTGTTCTTTTAGTCATTACAATTTTAATTTTTTTGTTATTTTGATCTATCATGAATAATTTTTGTATATAGTATGAAACAGACATTGACCTATTTTTTTCCTACATAGACATTCATTTTTTCCAGTACTACTCGTAAAGGTTTTATTTTTCTCATTGATGGCACCAGGACTCTTTTCTAACATAAAAGCTTATTCTTTCACAAATTTCACTATTATGAACATTGTAACTTTTAGAAAATTTTAAAGTCAAGAGACTCAATCTTTAAAAATTTTATTGTTGTTCCATTAAAAAAAAGGTTTTTGTTAGTCTAGGTGTTCTGTATTTTAATGCATATATATTTTAGAACCAGTTGGCAATTTTGTTTGGAATTTTGTTTGGGCTTGCATTGAATCTATACATCAATGTGCGTAGTTTAGTTACTTTAACAATACATATTATTTACAGCAATTATTTATTTGTACAAATTTATTATTACAAATTTATTACAAATTATAAATTTGCTGTATCTCTTCATTTATTTAGGTGTTCTTTAATTGCTCTCAGCAGAAAATTTTGTTTTGCAATAAATATTTTTTCTTAAATTGATCCCTAAATATATTGTGACCATGGATGCTATTGCTGATGTCAATCTTTAAAAAAATTATATTCCAATTGCCTGTGTTTGTTAATGTATAGATTTTAATATATTTATTATGTGATATTACTAAATTCATTTATTAAGGTTAGCCTTTTTGCAGTTTTCTTACAATTTTCTGTGCATTTTCTAGTTATCTGAGACTAAAAGCAGTTTTACTTCTTACTATTGTTACAGTTTTTAAATTTTTTACACAACGTATTCCATTTGCAAGAGACAGATAAAGTAGTGTTTAGAGAAAGACAAATTGACTTAAACACACGTTCATTTAAGACAAAGAGTTAGAAAAATGAATCATCAATAGACAGGCAATAGACCATAAGTAAGGCAAACTTAAAGAGGGTTTATATAATTGATGTCAAAATTTATCAAAGAGCTGTAGGAACCTCGACTGTGTGGAATGGGCACTCTAACAGAAACACTGCACAATAGAGGAAGAAAACATGTTTAGAAGCAGTCCCTCACATGCTCAGTGCTTGACAATTGAAATTGACACTTTAGTATATTTGAGTGAGGATAATCATCACAATAGATTTTTCTGGATCAATTGGTTATTATGTAGGAGAAAATGAATATGGATTCATATGACATGTCATATACATATAAATTCCAGATTCACTTTAGGTCTCTGTGAAAAATAAAATAATAAAGTCATTACAACACAATATGGAAAATAACTTCATGAACACTAACATTATCAGAAGTTTCATTAGCAAAAATGTAATAAATCATAATACAATAAGATATTATATACCATGTAAAATATTTAAAAAGTTGTTTATTCAAAGATATCAAAAAGGAGTGAAAAGGTAAGTTATTGATTGAAAAATTATTTCCCTCATGTATTTCCCCCAAAATATGAATATAGAGGATATCAATAAACCTTCTAAATTAATGGAATAAAATTTAAAATTTAAAATTTGGCAAGAGACTTGAACAGATAATTTACTAAAAAAAAAAAGTCCAAATAGATAAGAAACCCATGAGAAGCTCATCACTTTTAATTATCATTACAATCTACGTAAAACCATAATGTGAAATACTGCATACTACTAAAATGGCTAAAATGGAGAGGATAGAAAGCATTTATTGTTAATGAGAAAATAGAATAATCAGAAGTGTTACACAATGGTCGATTGCACAAACTTTGAAAAACCATTTGGCAGTACCTACTCAGTTTGACACTCTATGGCTAAAACATATATCCCAATGTATATGCTAACTAAAATGCCTATATGTCTTCACAAAGCCATCTGCAAGAAGGCTCTGAGTAGCAGTGTTGTGACAAGCAGGATAGTACTTCCCTACTCTGGCCACACAAGATACACATTCTTTATTCTAAAAAGCTGTAATTATCTTTTGATAATTATCTTGTGATAGAGGGACCTTGCAGATATCATCAAGGTTAAAGACTTTAAAGTAAAGAGATCATCTTGGATTATCTGGGTGTGCTACTCTAATCACATAAATCCTTAAAAGCAGAGAAATTTCTCCAGCTGAAGGAGAAAAAATGTGGCATAAGTGAAAGAGCAATTAAAAGCATAACAAGAACTTAACATGTTCCTGCTGCTCTGAAGCTGGAAGTGACAACCTGACAAAAATGTGGGTTATCTCAAGGAGATGAGAGAAGCCTCAGGCTTAAAGCCTGCAGGGAAACAGGAACTCAGCCCCGCAAGGAAGGAACTGAATTCTGCCCACAAACTGAATTTGTCTAGAGGCAGCTTCTTCCCCAGGACCCCCAGATATTGCCCAGCTGGCTGACACCTTGAATTCAGTCTTATGAGACTTGGGACAAAGGAAACAAATAAGCCAATCTGAATTTCTGACTTAATAGAACTGTGAGATAACTAATTAGTTTTTTAATCCACTAAATTTGTTAGTTTGTTCTGGAAGTAAAGAAAAATAATATACCTATTCATTACAGCCTCAAACTAAAAAGAAACAACTAATTTTCCTCTAAAGTAGAATGAATGCAAACATTCCAGCATAAACATATGATGCAATAAAATACAGCAGTGAAAACGAACTGAATGTCACTTTATACTATAGCCTAACAAATCTCACCCACCAAAAATGTTGAATAAAAGAAGTCAAAGATAGAGAAGTGCATACTGTATGATTTTATTCAAGTGCCTCTAGATGTTAGGATACTGTGAAAGTTTGGGCAGGAATCCTAACTGGAAATATGCATGAGAGAGTTTTTGAGATTTGGGTAATGTTTCTTTTACATATTGCTAGTTACAATTTGTGTTCATTTTGAGAACATTTATCAAGCTGCATCCTAATAATTGTTCCCATAAAATATTAGGTGAACATATACTACTAAATATCAACAGTTCTTAGATAACTAAAATGAATAATCCATTGGAAGAGTCAGTCCAATGAATACAACAGAAATTCCAGAAACATATTCATACAAATATGATCATGTGATTTATGACAAAGAGGACTCTATCATGCAACAGAGAAATAAATGGTTTTCAATAAATGGTGCTAGTTTAATTGGATATCCATATTAAAAAATGAATTTTGAACTCCAACTCACACTATATGAAAAAAATTAATTTCAGATAGATTGTAGATCTAAAAAGGAAAGAAAAACAATTAAGCTTTTTATATAAGAACCTATATGGGATAGGCAAAGATTTATTAAATGACATAAAAGTACTAACCATTAAAGAAAAAATATTATAATCTGGACTATATTAAAAATGACAATTTCTTGGAATCAGGAAAGATAAATCTTAAAGAGTGAAAATAAAATATTTATAGTGAGAAAAGATCTTTGCAATATATATTAGAGAAAAAATTTATGCAGTAATACTCTTTATTAGTGGGGCATATGTTTGAGGATCCCCGGTGGATGCCTGAAACTGAGTAGTACTGAACCTCACATGTACTATTTTTTTCTATACATACATACTTATGATAAAGTTTGACTTAGGCACAGTAAGAGATTAATGACAGTGACTCATTAGTAAAATAGAACAGTTACAATAATATATTGGAAAGTAAAATAAGGTTTACTTGAATACAAGCACTATGATACTCTGACAGTCAATCCAACAACCAAGAAGGCTAAGTGATTAATAGAGAGGTAGACAGTAGACAGATTGGTATAGTACACGATTTCATCACAATACGCAGAACAGGAGTGCAGTTTACGATTTATTAATTGATTATTTCTGGAATTTTTATCTAATATTTTGGTCTGTGGTTGATTACAGGTAACACAAACAATTAATCAATTGTTTGTTTACCCCTGTAAAGTAAATAAGAATAATTCAAGTAAACCAACAGAAAAAAAATGTGCAAAATATTTCACAGGCACAGAAAAGAAGATGTTAAAATGACCAAAGCATTAGAAAATTTGCTCAATTTCATTAACTTTCAGGGAAATGCAAATTAAAACCACTATATCAGACCATTACACATCAACAAAATGAGTAAAGGTAGAAACGAACAAAACTCCAAATCATACAGGTGTTGAGGCTGAAAAGAAATTTGAACTCACATACACAATGAAAATCTAGAATTCTATCTGCTTTTATATTTATAATCAATTTTCACGTTCCTTGGGTTTTTCATTTATCAGAATTTTGTGTCTAATTTGTACTCATTTTTGTGATTATTTTCTTATTTAATAATGAATATACATAACTATATATACTTGGATATATATATATAGTTGGAGATATATATTATATATAGTTGGATATATATGTGTGTGTGTATATATGTGTGTGTGTGTGTATATATATATATATATATATATCCAGGAAGGTAAGAAGTCTGGCTGTATTTTAAGATATCTACTGATCACTGTTGAATTTAATTGGTAAAAATCAGACAATGGTGAAGCACAGAGGATTTTTAGGGCATAAAACTACTCTATATGATACTATAATGGTGGAAACATGTCATCATTGAAAGCCATAGAATGCACAACACCAAGAGAGAACTCTATTATGAACTATGAGCTTTGGTTGATGATGTATCAATGTTGGCTCATCAGTTATAACAAATGTACCATTCTGGTGTGGCATGTTGGCAATGGGAAATACTAAGCATGTGTTGGGGCAGGAGATATACGGTATATGTCTAAAACTTTTTCTCAATTTTGTTGTGGGCCCAAAAATGTTCTAAAAAGGTCTATAAAAAAAGCATACACACACACACACACACACACATCAATGTATTCAGTCTCAACAGTTACCCTTCTTTAATTTTTTCATATATTTTAACCATTAATATTAGTATATTTAATTGCTTTCATATTGAATGCATAATTCAGATGATTATATTTGCACTTGGGAGAATATGTTTTCTAAGTGTCCATTTTGATGTTTATAACTATAACTTCTTTTAAAATACTTTAATGTTACCATGTGTCACATATTTTTTATGCTTTATAATTGGCAAAAATCAGTTGCTAATCTTTTTATTATTAGTCCTTCATGTCATCTTGTTTTATTTTGGGAGTGCTTGTTTTTAGATTGGAATAATAGCAGTTTCAAGTACGTGAATTACCTCAGGAAACAACATTTGTAGTATATTTTAGAATGTCAGAGTACTTAAGACTGTGTTTCTGAAAGTTTAGACAATTTATTTTGACTTACTATAAAAACTGAAAAATAATTTCTAGAATAATGATAATTGCATCTCTAAATAGCATCTAAATGTAATTTTTGAAGAAGTTTTACAGATTTTCTATGTCTCACATTATCATTGATTCAATGTTTAAAGAACATAATTTATTTAAAAATTTCATATAAACAAAATATGTTCTGTAGTTGAAAAAATAGATCTCTGCTTCTATGATGGCAGAGTATTTCACTTCTAAACACCTATTGTAACTTGATATTAGTCTCTTAATAATATTAAATAAAATGCTAACTGATTTTATAGTATAATAAAATGATATTACAATATCTTATGTTTTATTTTTTCTAATCCATTGAAAAATTAATGGATTAGATAAATCTTTTCTTTATTGATGGAATGATCCTTTTTATTTCTGCACTTTTTTACATGTTATATCTATCCTTTTACTCTGCTACAACAAGTATTTTATCTTTTTCTCTATTGTTTGAATTATATTGATATTGGATTGAAAAAGAAACAAACACTATATAGCTCATTATTTTCACATTATTGAGAAACAGAAGAGTTGCTTATTTGTAAGTCATCAAAGCTAAACTTTCCTGTTTTTCAGTGAAGATTTCTTTCAACAATGTATGTTTTTTCTATAAATCCCTAGAGAAAATCTTACTGTGAAATAGCTTCAAATTTTAAATTTCTTCATTTTTAAATAGTATTTCCCAGAATACGCAATTATATGCTGAGGAAATTACAAAAATATTTAAACATCCAAAACTTTTTTGTTTTTTATACACATTATCTCTGTTGCATCTTCTAACTTTCCCCAATGCCTTGACTTGACCTAGAATGAGTACTACTGAGATATGTTTTTCTATTAGCTTCCTTGTTACAGGGATACAAATACATTTTTTTTTTTTAATTGAGACAGGCTCGCTCTGTCACCCAGGCTGGAGTGCAGTGGCACGACCTCAGCTCACTGCAACCTCCACCTCCTGGATTTAAGCAATTCTCTGCTGCAGCCTCCCAAGTAGCTGGGATTACAGGTGCGTGCCACCATGCCCAGCTAATTTTTTGTATTTTTAGTAGAGACGAGGTTTCACCATCTTGACCAGGCTGGTCTTGAACTCCTGACCTCGTGATCCAGCCACCTTAGCCTCCCAAAGTGCTGGGATTACAGGCATGAGCCACCGCGCCCAGCCAGACACCTTTATAAAGTGCCTCTAATACAAAAGAGAGCCAAGAAATCAACTCCCTCTTGATGTGCCACTGGGCCCATAACAATTAATTTGCGCTGAATCAATGAGTGTGGCTTAGGTAATACCAACTTTGAATAATTTGTTGAGTTAGACTCTTTGGCCTAGGATAAGATAATAGTAGAGAATGTTACATTTGCATTTGAAAATTGTATATTATTATTTAATAGGATGTGCGTACATCTCTTAAGTCAACCAGCTTGTCTTCTATAAACATTCTATAACCACTGAAAACAGTATGTTAAAGAGTCCTAATAGTATTTTGTATTTGTTCATTTTTTTAGCAATTGTTTTCTATATTTAATATATATTTTGAAGCAGTATTATTAGGTACTTGAAAGTCATTAGCATCATTTTCATTTTCAATGGATTTTTAAAAATTTTGTCAATATGAAATATCTTTATCTCTAACATTTTTGTTCTTAAATTTTTAACTACATAAATATTTTTTGCATTCATCTCTGATTATGTAATTTTTCTTTACTGTTTCATCTCCTGACTTTTGTGAATAGAATATAAAAATGCTTCATTTCTAATTATTTATTGTGTTAATCATAATTTACATCACCTCAAAAATTTAGAATATTAATGTATATTTATTTGCCTTCACTCGTTTTCTTCCACAAAACTCAAACTTCCTGAGTAGATCTGGCAATCAAGTTGCAAATTTTCCCTTTACCGTAGAGCACAAAATGTGACATTTTGACTTTTTCTTCTTCCTTTCCTCCAATAGCCTCCTTCTCAGAGGTTACCTACTAATATGATTGTATTCTCCTGGCCTTTTTTCTATACATTTATGCACTTGTGTATTAAAATATACATACGTTAAATGTTCCCATATGCACTTCGCTTTACTTGTTATTTTATGTGCTGTTTTACACAAAGAGCAGTATTCTGCATGTATTATTCTGAAACATTTTTCTTACATAAACCTATTTCAGAAATATTTCTACACAAGTAAATCCTAGAGTTACTTGCCTTGTCATAACCAGGATAGTATTTTATATTTAGCATGAAACATGAAGTAACTAATCCTACACTGAGGGATATTGTATTAGTCATGGCTCTCCAGAGAGAGAGCCAATGGTATAATTCAATTTGAATTTAAAGGCAAGAGAAACAGGGGAACTGATGGTGTAAATCCCAGTCTGAGGGCAGGAGAAGAGTCCCAGCTCCAAAAGTAAGGCTGAAAATTTTTCCTTTCTCTGTTTTGTTTGTTTATTTGTTATTATTCCATTCAGGCCCTCAATGGATTGAACAATGCCCAACTACATTGGGGAAGACCATCTGCTTTCTGAGTTCACCATTTAAATGCTAATATCATCCAAAACACCCTCACAGACACACTCAGAAATTGTGTTCAATCCAAGCACCTGTGGTCCACTCAAGTTGACAGGGAAAATTTAAGCATCACGGACAGTTAAAGTCAATCCTCTCCATGGGGTTACAAACTAAAATTGTGAGAAAATACTTCTTTTTTCTTTTTTTTTTACTTACCAGAGCTTGGATTTAAATAAGAAGAATATTTTAAATTCCATTAAATACTTCCAACTTGTTCTAAGGAAATGCCTCTACAAGTTTATATTATGACAAAAAATACAAAAACATGCCTATTTTTTATATCCTTACAAACTCGAAATTATTCAACTTCTTGATATTTCTCAGTCGGATGATTAAAGAATGCTATTAAATTGTGGTTAGTTTTGTATTTCCATTATTAATGATGAGAGTAAGAATATTTTTGGTATCTTTATGGATGATTCAAATTTCCACTATCACTGCTTTTCACATATGCTGCAAATATTTATATTGAATTATTAGACTTTTTCATATCAATTTCTTGGAATTCTTATTTCAAATATTATTCCTTTGTGACATATATTGCATATAGTGTCATGGGTCAGTTATTTGCCTGTAAATTTGCTTATGATATTTCTGCTATTCAGAAATATTTAATCAAGAAGTATAAATTATATACATCTTTATCTTTGTGCTCTTGATGTCCATGTTTTTTTAAAAGATTTGTTTACAATTATAAAACATATTCTCTTACATTTTAGAGTGATAGTTTAGATAATTTTAATGATACATATTTTTATGAATGCTCTAAGAATGACACTTTTTTTTAAAAAAATTGTCTCAGCCCTATTTGCATTATTTCTTCAGTCCCCACTTATCTGAAAATCAGCCATTATCATGTAACAACATCTTTTTCTTGCCTGAGTAAATTTTCAAATTTTCCTTTTGATACAATTGATATACTTACTTAATCTTGTGCAAATATATCCTGACATATTTCCTTAAATCCTTTTCCAAATTGAGTTGCCTCATTTTGGGCATTTATTCTTTAATATTCACTTTAGAATCTGCTTTTCAAATTACTTGACTAATAATGTTGACATTGTAATACGGATTTTATTTTCCAATGTGTATATTAACTAGAGGAGAAACAAAGTGCTTATATCATTGAGTTTTTCTAGCCATGAACACATTTATATTCATTTTTGTGTTCATTGAAAGCTCTTGTGGCATTCTATGCAAACACAGTAAATATTTCTACTTGGGGATATTTTGAGGACAATTCATTGTTCACATTGCTATTGTTAGATGGTTTAGTGTAATTATTGCTTGTGTAAACCACATTATTGATTTTTGTTTATTGAGACTATTATAAATTTAAGTTTCCTATAGTCACAGCAATAATGCATAATGAATAACCACAAAGTATCAGTAGCATACAGTGATCTGTATAAGCATTTATTTAGACCATGAGGCTACACTTTGGCTTGAGGTCAGTTGACCTAGACTGAATCCAGCCAGATACTTCTGTTGGTGTTATCTAGTCTCACTCACACATCTGAGCCTAGCTGGAAGTCAGCTGAAGTAGAAGTGACTTGTCTAGGAATGCATCTTCTCCTTCCCATCCTCAGCCTTTCATAGTCAACTGGCTTAGGAGAGTTTCTTCTCATTGATATGGCAGAAATGAATGCAGGGAGAACATGCCCAATATTACAAATGCTTTTCAAGCCCCTGCTTGAGTAAATTCTGATAACGTTCTGTTATGCAAAGCAACTCGTGTGGCTAAAACCAAACAGAAGTGGAGTAATATACTCTACCTTACTAGTTGCAAGAACTACAGAGTTACATGGCAAAGCGTGTTGATTGAGAAACAATAGTTTTAATGCCATTAATGCAATGTATGAGGCATCTACAATTTTTAGCTTCCTTATTATTTCTAACAGTCTTTCAGTTTGTAGTTGTGCTCACTTCAAAGGAGCGTATATTTTTACGAAGTTATAACTATTACGCACAAATATATATATTGCAGATGACAACAAGTGCTATCAAGCAAAATAAATCAGGGTTATGGAAGTAGAGAATGCTGGGACTGCAGTAACAGGAACTTCTCTTTTTTATAGGGAAGCCAGGAAAGGCTCCTCTGATAAGGTGACATCTAAGTTTAGCAGATATCTGAACCTAATGTACGAGTGAGTCAATGAGAATATGTGGTGGGAAGAATGCTCAAGTCAGTGGCAAAAGAAAATGCTATGCGATCATTTTGAAAAACAGCAAGTAGGCTGTGAGGCAGAAGTGGAGTGTAACTTAATAACTGTGGCAGAAGATGAGCTCAGAGAGGGAGCTGGAAGTGAGACAAACAAGCTTTCTGCCCTACGATAGGCATTTATTCTCACTGATGTATAATGCTACTGGTGGATTTTGATCAGAATAGGAATGTGAACTAAATTATTCCATCAAGTTCATTTTACCTGCATTATGGAGAACTGATTATACGTAGACAAAGGTGGAGAATAACTTCTACCAGGGTAGTAGTGGTTGGTTGGTGAGAAACACCCATATTTGAGATAAATTTTGAAGGTAGAGCCAATATGTCAAGTTAATGCATGGGCTATGATATAAAAAAGAAAGGAAGGAGCCCAGATATTTAGTTTTAGTATCTAAAAGAAATTATTTACTATTGAGATAGGAAAGAATGCGGGAAGAACAGCCTTGAGAGACAAAATAGGTAAAACGACTTGGGAACATGAAGTTTGAGAAAAATATTACATACACAAGTGGAGATGTTGAAAAAGCAGCTGTATATATGCTTGGCGTTTTAAGGGGCAGGTCACAGCTGGAGATAGAAATTTGAGTGTTGCTCTTCTATAGCTAATATTTAAAGACCCTACTGAGTGATTCAAAAGGAAATCCTCAAAGCACCAAAGGAGTAAATGTAGAGAGTAAAGAAAAATGGAAAAAGAACTACGCTTAGAGGGACTTCACTGGTAAGAGATGGGTATGGCAGATGAAGAACAAAAGTTATCAGGAAGTGTGGCTAGTGAGGGAGAAGAAAATCCCCCAAAAATTGAATCCTCGGAATAAATTAAAAACAAAAAAGGTTTGAGAAGTAATCAATATCAAATGCTGCTAAAGTATGATATTTGTTTAATTTTTACAATAAAATATCATTTTAAAATTAAAGGCTTCATGCCTGTTTCTAACTTGCTAATAGTGGTTTTCCTTTTTTCATTTGCAATAGGAGTGTTAACCTTTCCTAATTGTGATTATCTTGTTTTCATGCTTCTAATTTGTGATGGGTGTATTGGAGTAAGTGTATTCATATTATAGCCTTATATTTATGTACTAGAAGAAACCATATTAAATCTTTCATTGAGATATTTATATTATGCGGATGCTCTGAAATTATAAATGGATTTAATAGCTAATTAAGTCATTATTTCTTATTTTTGTATAAGGTAAATGAGTATTTGGTTGAAAATGGTACAATGATATCAGTGATGTAATTTTTGAAAATGCATCTATGGAGAAGAAGGATGTACATGGATGCTGGAAAAAGAGAGACTAACTCTAGTACCTATAATTTTCCTTCTGCCTAGTCTCTACTCTTACTTATTTTATTAATGACGTTTACTTTTTTCTGAGAAGCCACTCCTCCTTGACTGCAGGCTGACTAGAGTTACATTTCAACTGTATAGCAATTATCAGGTATATGCTCCTGGCTTTAATGACCATAACAGCACAGTCCCTTCATAAAATAACAGTTTTTATACACACAAAGCCAAAACGCTAAAGCTGTATCCCAAAATTATTGAGGGGGAAAATAAGATGTCTTTCCTCTGGAAATAAATCTCTTTGATACACTCTTGGGGTCACAATGTCAGGAAAGATCTTCTGAGAATGAGACCACAACAGAAGAAATGGAGCAAAAGATTATTATAGCACACAAGCTTCTGACAGGGCCAGTTCAACACCAGGATGCAGTTTGTTTGTTTGTTTCCACAGAAATTTGATGCTACACTCCTCTCTTGCACAACTTCTTAAGGGAATTATATCTTGGATGCTGTAAGGATTCACTAAGTTGCAAGGGGCAGAAATATCAAGATAAAATCACTTTTATAGGTTCACCTAATTGAAAAGTTCATGGTAGATTTTGTTTTTTTCAGAAACTGCTGAAAATGGACACTTAACTGATTTTTATTCTGACTTCCACTCCATTTTCACATCATGCCATTTTTTGAAGTGACAAGATACCGTACAAATGATGGGAAGAAGCTGTCAGACCTTTCTGTATTTATCTAGACTAGGCAAATTAGGGATCACATATCTATGAATGGTCAATCACTTTAGTTCAAAAGATTCAGGCTTATTGTTGGCTAGAAACTGATCTGAGCCACAAAGACTGAGAATGGTAGAGAAACTTCAGGGCATTGTGACAAGGAAGGGTGAAGTCATGGTCAGCAAAGCAAGAATTATCCACTACTAATGCCCATCCACATATCTATTTATTTGGACAATTATCCCTATTTTCAGTTCATCTTACAAACTTTTTAATTCAATTATTATATTTTTACATTCTCAACTTTTCGTTTCTCTAGAAAGATGAGTTTTCCTTACAAGTGTCTTGGTTAATTCTTCACCATGAATATGATAATGTATCCATCTGTTTGTCCTCTTACCTGTTTGGCTGTGAAAATTTTCCATTGTTGAGGATGATGTTTGTTTGTTTCTGGTACCTCAATGTTTAGTGATTTGTGGATATAGACTTATCTATGGCTTCATGTACTGTAACATAGTATCTATTTCTCTAACCTATCTTTAGTGATTGCACTGGTGCAGTCAGACCTGCTATATATGGTTTACCAAGTATGTGTCAGCTGCCCTTCCTGCCTGGTAGATAGTAGCTACTTAAGGAATTTTGTTGATATTGCTAGCCCATTACTCATATTCATAGCAAAAAAAAAATACTTTGCTTCCTGCTTTCTGCTGTCACAGTATTAGAGAACAGCAGCTGAACAACTAGAGGCTTTAAAAGCAGCATCTCATGTATCAAATTGATCATCGAATCAGAACTTAATCCTTAACCTTCAGTCCTCTAAATTTGTTCTCAAAGCTCTACCAAACAATGCCTATCTCCCTAAATATTTGCTCCTGCTACATTTTTCTATTTTTTTATCCAGTATTGTTTTCCACATATACACTACAATTTTTTATCTTCAGACTGGTCTCTTCTTTTCCAATGTTGCATTAATTTTTAGTTTCATAATCTTCCATTAATGGTATTTAGTTTGAGGCATAAGAGATAAGTAATGTTGTCTATATTTTCAATCCTATTTATAGTGTCTTTGTTTTCTTTATTCTTTAGACAGAAGATATTTTTATTTTTTAAAATATTTATGTATGTAAGTATGTATGTAGGTATGTATGTATTTATTTATTTATTTTTGAGACAGAGCTTCGCTCTTGTTGCCCAGGCTAGAGTGCAAGCTGTGATGTTGGCTCACCGCAACCTCTGCCTCCGGGGTTCAAGTGATTCTCCTGCCTCAGTCTCCTGAGTAGCTGGGATTACAGGCATGTGCCACCATGCCTGGCTAATTTTGTATTTTTAGTAGAGATGGGGTTTCTCCATGTTGGTCAGGCTCGTCTTGAACTCCCGACCTCATGTGATCTGCCAGCCTCGGCCTCCCAAAGTGCTGGGATTACAAGTGTGAGCCACCATGCCTGGCAGATATTTTTATTTACTTTTAGCAATTTTATTATTTCTTACTGAATGTTCTCTCTCTCTTTGTTTTCTTCTGAGTTAGCTTTTGAAAACATAAAGTTTAAAAATATAACATTTGAAAATATAAAATTGTGGTATATATATTTTGAGATTCAGTATAAAAATGATTCACTATGATGTATCCATGAAACACTACTAAGTACCTTTCCTGGGTATGAAGACTGGGGACAGTTTTTTCTAAATAATTTATTACTAAACTTAATGCATACCACTTGGTCATGAAAATGTGTTTTCTTTAACATGGAAAATTATTAACAGAATGTAATATTTAAGTGGCAAAAAATATAAATGAAGTTCTGAGTATATAGTTACACATGCAGTACATTCCCAATGTACTTTAATTATTATATCCCACAATCTAGTAATTATAAAACAGATTCATTGGTACACAATGACTAAAAGATTTTGAATATGAATCAAAAGAGTCTGTTTCCAAGAATGGTGTTTGGTAAAACTTTGAGACAAAAAAAGAATAGACACTCAACATGGAAGTTGATCAAATTTAGCTTTATATAACTGAAACTGATATTCATTTTGTTTCATTAACAATTTAATTAGTGTGCTGAATACTCTATATTAAATACTAGTTTTAAACATACATATGTTTGCATGTGCAATTATTTTATTACAGTTTTATTAAACCAGATTACAAGCAGATTTTAAAAATAGGTAATTATTGGATATTTGAAGGGATATGCAATGGTTCTCCATATACAGAAAATTGGGTCACCACGAAACAATGTTAATGACAATAACACTAATTATGACAGTAAATATGTGTTAACAGTTAATCAAGATAAACATTCCTGAAACAAATAGCCATTTACATGATACTAGGCCTCTGAAGAACATAATAACAGTCAAAAATTGAACCATATCTTCACAGCATATATTACATTTTAGGATTGAAAACAAATAGAACCTCATAACTCCCCAGGTAGAAGAATTTGGGCACCAAAAATGCAAAACATCAACAACAACAACCCTCAGGGTAACTCATCTTATTAATTATCTTACATAAAATTAAAAAAGAAAGAAACTTAAGAAGTGTCTGTAGAATTTTGAACCAACTCATGCTTTTCTGAATGAGGCAACAATTTCAAATATATAACAACTTTGAAAGTATTCTTATCTTTATTTCATTATAAACTTATTTAAAAATTTTAACAATTCATCTAATATGTGAATCCAAGTTAAACTTTCAAGAATGGAAGTAGAGGTATAAAAGTACTGGCAGAAATCAATTAAACTCACTTATACAGAGAATGTACAAGAAATAACCGAAGTACTTTTGGTCCCAAAATGAAATACAATTTTCAAGAAGCATTGCTAGGTGTTCATTGAGAAATGTCTTCTTCTAAGTTTTATCACTCCTTTTTTCTGGGTTTCTCTGAAGTTGACTTAATCATGAAAAACTTTCATTTTCTTCACCTTCTCCTTTATAAACATATATACTTATACACATATACAGAGCTTTTTATTCTTTGCACTGAAAGAAAAAAAAATTTTTTTGGTTAAGCTGAATGGTAGATCTTCATGATCAATGATATCTGGGCTCCAAGGGAAGACACATTCTATTTTCTGTATCTTATTTATTCAGTCTTATGTGGAAGCTTAATAAGCAAGAAATGGTTGAATCTGACACCACAAACAAAACTTTCTTATTCTGTCTTCAGTGTGTTGGATGAAAATGAAAGAGCTTTCTCCTTAATACAAAAAGCAAGACTTAAACCAGAGTTATGTCTGTCTCTTTGTAAAATAGTAGCATAAAATAAAAGGCAGAAGATTGAACATAAGTTTAGGCTTATAAATCAAAGCAACTCCAACATTCACATGAGTTCCAATGAATGAATATATTGTCCTCTGATTAACTAGATACATAATTCTCCCTCTGAGGAAGAGAAAATAAGGAAGAGGAGTTGAAATGTTCCCTAAAATTCTCTCATGTGGGTAGAATAGCTTGAATTTTTCACATTCCTATAGGCTACATAACAACAAAAAAGACAGGATTTGAACTTAACCTCATTTCAGTCACAAGTATTTGTTATTTTCCTCATAGAATTTAATAATTAAGGGGTGAGGTGGCTATTCCGGGGGGAAAACAATCAGTAGCATATCAGCTAATTCTTGCTCTCAGTTCTGTTGGGCCAGTATCCAGTCCCTGTCACATTCCCTACGCATTCTATGCAGCTCATCAGAGGATACTCCATAATAATCTAACTTAATTCAAAGAAAATTTCCAGATTTTATCTCTTCATTAAATCACATGAGGAGAATTAAAATGTAAGTGAAAAATACATTGCCTCTTATTAAATACCACTATAGTGATTTGTGCCAGAAAAACCTGTCTAAAGGTTACAGATTTGATTTGAGACTCAGAGAAAATCCTCTCAAAAAACAAGTCAAATAGAGCATTCAGAAGTTAAGGGAATAAGAATAACAAAATAAAAAACAAATGAGAAATACACACACACACACACACACACAGATTGAGCAAGAGAAAACACTGGAGGGAAAAAAGGGTGTTTCTTTAGAGAAAAGGTTAAAAATTCAGTATCTAGAGATATATAAAAGTTAAAAGAATATAAAAATACTTATAATTGTTGCTAAAGGTAAGGCTAGAAAACACTGCATATTATGGCTATTACTAGGTCAAAGGGACCACTGAGACTCAACATTCTTTAACCATGTAAAGACCTTAGTGATCAGACTAGAATTGCTTACCTGGAGGAAAGCTGTATCAAGAAAATCAGTTAAGAGTTGTCCTCTGAAACTGGTAGAGAGTAAGTTGATTGTAAGGGCAATTGAGGATTCTCTCCTTTATTATTTGCACAGCTATTGTAGGTTATTATACATGATTTGAAATAATTTGATGGTAAAGTCCTGGAATTTTAGAGAATGGCACAGTTTCTGGAGCCAGGAAGGTACATACATTGAGGAAATCTTCAGAATAACAGCATTTTGAATATGTGAGTGTCTGTGTCATGAGAATGTATTTATTTGTAAAAGAAAATACAGAGATATAGCTACATAAATGTGGCTGCAAAAACTTCCTCCTAGACCTTGATTAGATGTTGGGAAGATATGTCCTGGATAAGTAACCATAAATAAGAAAGTGAGAGTCAACAGATATGTTTAAACAATAAATAAATCAGCAGGCTCAGAACCATTGGCATTGATACCTTACAGAGGGAAATTTGCAAAAATATATGTATATATATGAGGATAATAAGATAAAACAGTAAAGGTCTGGCCAAAGGCAAAGAAAATATAAAAGAATAATGAAACTCAAATGTAGAAAACTGACTTATTCTCTTTGTTGGAAAAGATACCAAATTAGAAAAGTGACTTATTCTCTTTGTTGGAAAAGATACCAAATTAACATTTATGAACGAATTAGAACCTTTAACAATTCAAGAAATATCAAGGGATAATGGAATGGTACTCAAGGGTAGGAAACATTTCGGTTCTCTCTGTTGAAAATGATACCAAACTTATTTTAAAAAGTAGACAAAACTTTTAACAATTTAACAATTTAAGTTGACCTGCTTAAAAGGAATAGAGGAATAACAGGAATGAGCACTTAGAAGCAGAAATAAATTATTTGAAGCCTGGAAAATGCAAATGCTGATAACAGAAGAAAGAGAGAACAGCACAAGGCATAGAGTTCATTGATCTTCAATGTAAATATGGGCACAGACTTTGGAAATATTTACAACAGAAACTTAAATTTGAGTTTTCTGCTAAAGCTGATTTTTCAGCTTGACAGTTGATGGTATGCACTGCTAGAAAGGAGGATTCATAAAAAGCTGAAACATCCACTGGGACAGTGATACAAAGAACTCTTGGAATCCTACTGGAGATAAAAAATGCATAAGGAATAGCAAGAATTGTATTTTGGGTAGAATACAAACAAACATAAGCTCATATGGAGAGTGTTGAGTTGTGAATGAGTGTTGTTATGTTCAGGAGACAGAGGAAACTAACAGGATATAAATAAGCAAATAAATAATCACCACCAACAAAACATGCACTTAATTCAGCATTTGGAACTCAAAGACACAAGGAGCTCATAGAATAAAGAAATTTAAGACCATTTTATTTCTTTCTG
Source organism: Pan paniscus (assembly GCF_029289425.2). NCBI lineage: Eukaryota > Metazoa > Chordata > Mammalia > Primates > Hominidae > Pan > Pan paniscus. The sequence goes on from NC_073252.2 coordinate 113,667,536, forward strand.
TGTGAATATGTGTGTGCATGTATGTGTTTTAAATATTACTCAATAAGAAAAGAGGCAAGATGCAAAGGAACCAAATGTCTCAGTGAACTCATAAGGATAGGTTCTACGACTGGAGTAGTCCATAGATTTGTGGTTCTCAAAGAGCTGGCAGTGATGGATTTACAAACTGGAAGGTTAAATGAAATGAAATGCTTACTTCTCTTAGGTTTTATTGTCTATTCAGCTTTTCCCAGAACATATAAAATTACTAATAGTTCATGCCCACCAAGTGCACTACTCTGGAAATCTCACTCATGCAGAATATGTTGTGAGTGACCTGTGTCTTGCAGAGTTGTACAAGATAGTTCCTCTGCTATAGTTGCCACTTGGCAATGGCAAAATGGGGCATCATGCTTTGGGGCTCCAATTAATATGAAGTTAGTTAGCCTTTGCTAATAAAAAACTAACTTGAAACTAAGCATTTGCATTTTTAGGTCTCTAGATTGGCTATGGTTGCTCTGATTCAAGGTGCAGACAACTGATCTTTTAATGGAGTTCAAATGCTGTTAGGGACGAGGATAAATCTAGATTGGGCAATCTGTTACTGTTGCCCACATTCTATTGGCCAAAGCAAATCACATGACAAAATCCAACATTAATAGAGTAGGAAAATGTACTCATCCATGTGAAAGGGAGTAATGTTTGCTGGTGACTGTAATAATCAGAATAATGCTCTCTCAAAGATCTTGATCTGTAAATATGTTACCTTACAAGACAAAGGGAAAAGAAAATTGCAGATGTTTTAAATTTGCTAATTTGCCAATTGTAAAGCAGGGAGATTATTGTCAACTACCTGGATGGGCCCCATGCAACCAGAAATTCCTTTCAAAAGCAGAACAGATAATCAGATATGAAATAGAGAATAGTCAGAAAAAGATGCAATATTGCTGGCCTTGAAGATGGAAGAAGGGGTCTTAAAACTAAAAAATGAAGTCAGCATTTAGCAAGTAGAAAAGTTAAGCTAATAGATTCTCCCCTCTATCTCCAAGAATGGAATTTAGCCCTGCTAACTAATTTTAACTCTACCCCAATGAAGCCAATATCAGACTTAAAACTTACAGAAGTGTAAGATGATAAAATTGTGTCACTGGAAGTCATAAGTCTGTGGCAATTTGATACAGCAGCAATAGAAAACTAATACAGATAGTAACCCCATTGGCCATATAATTGAATAATTCCATCATAACAATTTTAATTGAAGTTGATTATTCTTGTTTGCCAATGAGACTTTGGAAAATGTATAAAATTTTCAGATTGCTTTAGATTTACTTTGTTCTTTTTTTTTTTTTTCCTAGTTCTTCAGGTAAATCCTAGATTACTGATTTGAAACCATTCTTTTTCTGTCATATAAAATTACTTCTAAGGACTGTTTTAACTTCATTCCATAAATTTTGATATGAAGTTCTATCTTTTGTTGTTGAAAACTATTTTCTAATAACTCAGGATTTTTCTTTGATGAATGGGTTATGTGCTGTTTTTTTTTTAATTTGGGATGTCTCACAGAATTCTTTCTGCCATGAACTCTAAATTAATACAATTTTTTTTGTCATCAGAGAACATATTTTATTTGATTTTAATTGTTTTTGAGATGTATTTTATGGCCTAGAATATGTTTTTTCCTGGAGAATTTCTTTATGATTGAAAATAGTAGGCATTTTGCAGTTATTGTGTGAAATATTCTATATTTGTCAATTGTTTTGGGCTACTGGATGTTATTATTCAAGTATTCTCTTCCTTTTTAAATTTTCCTTGTTTTCTTTCTTTTAATTAGTGAAAAAACTGTTAGATATGAAGGAAAATACACAATATAAAATTAATAATAGCTGATTTTAATACTCATCTCTCAATAGTTAAGAGAAGGAATATATATATGCATATATATGTATATATGTGTATGTGTGTATGTGTGTATACACACTTTGGAATTGGATTAATTTAATTTTAAAAATAAAGATTTTTGTGTGTGTATATGTATTTCAGTACTGCCAAAAGTAAATTAAATATGTATATATTTAATTTGTTTTTACATTATTCATAAAATAATTAAAATAATCAAATTTTAATGAAATAACATTTAATTATTTAAATATAATTAAATATGTACATATTTAATTTAATTTTGAAGTACTGAATACATGCATACATACATGCACACATATATATATATATACACAAATATATGCCTACATATGCCTACAGACACAGAGAGATAGATATGAGCCATTTACCTAAGAATAGAGGCATGGATAGATGAAAACCAGCCCTTGCAACTGCTAATAATGCTCCTACCATAAAACTCAAACCAAAGCTATCTCAAATAAATATCTCCTGGTTAAAATGAAGGTAAGATGTTGACTACTATGATATTTAGATTTTTTACATCTTAACTTAAAAAATAATAATTTTATAAGAAAAAGTGAAATAAATGAATTATATTTTATAATAAAATTATAACAAATAATAACATTATAAATATTAATATATCAATGTATTATATTAATATGGTATTAATATATTATTAAATATAATAATATTATTACCTTTATTTTATCTAAAATGGTATAATTTGTGGTAATATTCAACTTTTCATCTAGATTAATATATAATATTGTCTGATTAACATTTTGGACATCATAGATGGATATGATTCAAGATAATAAAAAAAGGGAATGTGTGAAGTTTTGTTCACTTCAGAGACCTTTGTATACAATGAATGAATTGACTAACTGTAGTCCATACAGAGTAGTTATAGATACTGACATAAAGACACAAAAGAAATAGAAATGTTCATTGTTATGCATATGCATTTTTATATCCATGCATATGCAATGGTTTATTGTGTCCTCCTCAAATTCATATGTTGAAACTTAATGACCAATATGATAGTCACAAGAAGTGGAGCCTTTAAAGGGTGCCTAAGTCATGAGAGCAGTCCTCATGAATGCGATTAGTGCCCTTACAAAAGAGGTTGAAGTGACCTGACTTTCCTCCTGAGGATGTAGTTACATGGCACCATCTTCAAAGCAGAGAGAGAAGCCCTCACCAGACACTGAATTCGCTGGCAACTTGATGTTGAACTTCCCAGCTTCAAAACTGTAGGAAATACATTTCTGTTCTTTGTGAATTACCCAGTCTAAGATATTTTGTTAAAGCAGTATGAACACACTAAAACAGCGTACCTACTTAAACAACAGCAACAACAAACAAACAAACAAACAAACTCAAATTTAAAAAATGTCTGGGTGCAGTTTCTCACATTTGTAATCCCAGCGCTTAGGGAGGCTAAGGGAGGAGGATCACTTGAGCCCAGCCGTTCAAAACCAGCCTGGGCAACATCATGAGACCCCCATCTCCACAAAAAAATGAAAAAATTGTTCAGACATGGTGGCATCCAAGTGTAGTCCCAGCTACTCAGAAGTATGAGCAGGCGGGATCACTTGAGCCTGGGAGGTTGAGGCTGTGGTGAGCTGTGATTGCACCAGTGCACTCCAGCCTGGACCACAGAGCAAGACTCTGCTCCCCATCTCCCATAGACAGAATATGTTAGATTTTATTATTGAGTTAAAAATACAGTTAAAAATGATGACTTTTAGTAAAATAATAACAGACCAATATACAAATAAAAGATCACAGAAACTGAGAGGATAGTCTAAATATCTTTGCCTAAAAAATCAACAGATCCAAAGTATTTAGGTTCACGTTTCACCCAATCTTTCTAAAATAGGTATTTACTAAACTGTATAATTTTTGTAAAGCAGAGGAAAGACAAGAGAGTTTCATATTGGATTTATTTAAAGATAGAAATAAGTAAATATATGTTAACAATTGAAGTACAATAGACTAATCATATTCACGAAAGCAGATACAAACCTTCTAAATATAATAATAGCAACCAAATTTATCAGTACATTAAATGAATAAATATTAAAAGTACTGCCATAATAAAAAAATGGCAATTTTTAAATCAACCATGGTCTGCTTACATTTTGAAAAAATGTATTTAGACCAGGCACGGTGGCTCATGCCTGTAATCCCAGCACTTTGGGAGGCTGTGGTGGGTGGATCACAAGGTCAGGAGATCAAGATCATCCTGGCCAACATGGTGAAACCCTGCCTCTACTAAAAATACAAAAAAATTAGCTGGGCATGGTGGTGCGCTCCTTCAGTACCAGCTACTTGGGAGGCTGAGGCAAAAGAACTGCTTGAACCTGGGAGGCAGAGGTTGCGGTGAGCCGAGAGTGCACCACTGCACTCCAGCCTGGTGACAGAGCAAGACGCCACCTCAAAAAAAAAAAAAAAAGTATATATATACACACATACATACATACATATATATATATATATATATATATATATATATATATACACTTATACGTTACTAAAGGAAATATGTCTTGGTAAAATTTAACTCATACTTACTAATGTAGGAAATATGGAAACAAATTTGCTGTAATTTGATAGATGATATTTACTTGAAAAAATATAATGATGAAATATTAGAATATTTTATTAAAGGGAACAAAAATCAACGATGTCTATCATCATAATTGCAACTCTATATCATATTGGAAATTCTAACTAATTGAAATTACATAAACAAAATTTATACAATTGGACAGAAGTGACAGAAAACATAATTATTTTGCAAAGTTATAAGCAAATCAATTGACTTGATTGTTTAAGGACATCAAATAATTAATGTAAGCATGATTATTGGATCAAAAACAAATTTCAGTAAGGTAAACAGAAGATCCCAAGATAGTATATTTCTTGTTATAAGTACCAAGAGTTATAATATGTAATGGAATAGAATTTTTCATTCACTGCAGTCATAATTATTACCAAACATTTCTAATAAATAATGAAGAAAGCATATTACATAAAATAAATAAAATTTTGAATAAAAAGCAGACATTTTCTTGTGTGGAAAAATTAGTAAGATTAATTCTGTGGTGAGCTGTGATTGCACCAGTGCACTCCAGCCTGGGCCACAGAGCAAGACTCTGCTCCCCATCCCCCATAGACAGAATATGTTAGATTTTATTATTGAGTTAAAAATACAGTTAAAAAGGATGACTTTTAGTAAAATAATAACAGACCAATATACAAATAAAAGATCACAGCAACATACTGTATTACTCAGAGTTCTCTAGAGGGACAGAACTAATAGGATAGATGTATATGTAAAGGGGAGTTTATTATGGAGTATTAACTCACATGATCACAAGGTCCCACAATAGGCATCTGCAAGCTGAAGAGCAAGGAAGCCAGTCCAAGTCCCAAAGCTGAAAAACTTGGAGTCTGATGTTCAAGGGCAGGAAGCATCCAGCATAAAAGAAAATGTAGGGTGGGAGGCTAAGCCAGTCTGGTCTTTTCTTACTCTTCTGCCTGCTTTTTATTCTGGTTGCAAAGGCAGCTGATTAGATTGTGCCCACCCAGATTAAGGATGGGTCTGCCTTTCCCATTCCACTAACTCAAATGTTAATCTCCTTTGGTAACACCCTCACGGACACACCCACGAACAAAACTTGGCATCCTTCAATTCAATCAAGTTGACGCTCAGTATTAACCATCACACATACTATGGAACTTTGGCAGTATAACCTTGCATTAACAAAAATATGACATGTAAAAAATAATCAGAATTTGGTTCTGCTACTACTTGCTTTGGTTTTAGATCCTCTAACAACATTCTGCATGATCCTTTCAGATTTTCTAAAGAACAGACCGATAAATTAAATGGTAATAGAATGGAACTAGCACCCTACATATGCAGATCTTTTAGAGTGGAATTTGTCTTTCTCATCATACCCAGTTGTGATATTGTTGGCAATTTACTGTCTTATCTGGAGGGTTGAAGGTAGTTCCAGGAGCTGACACTGGTGGTTTTGCCAACTGCAAGGCAAGTTCATTCCAATTATACATCCATGGTTTGGGAAAAGAACTACAGAGTGGTTCTTTATTCTGGTGGACTCATGAACTGGCAGAAACTCATTTATTCCTTGGCCCACATATGCCCTGACTCTAAGTGTGGTTATAATGATGTGTCAGGTTTTTATTTAAGTGTGAATATTCTCTTGGAACCTGAAATATCTGTGAATTTCCCTTTTCCTCATGTAAGTTACATAAATAAATGATCATAATTCTCTTGGGGGAAGGGCAGGTTTATCCTTACCAAATATTTCTGATTCCTGAAGCTTGGGCTCTGTGTTAGTTGATGGGTCCTGGGTAGTCAATGTGTTCTGGGTATAATTACTAGCTTAGATCTAGAAACTGCATAAATCTACCACTAGCCTTCTGTTTATTTATCTTCAATTATTTTTGGTTGTGTAAGTTGACTAGCATTATTGCTGGATGGTTATGGAGGCTGCCTTTAGGAGCACTATTCTGTTATTTTAACCATAGCTTTCTGAGTCCAGGACTTCTAACCACCATTCTGATATTTCTCTTCTTTACAATAACTTTCACCAACTGACCTCTGGTGCTTAAGAATTAATACCTAGATCTAATTACTTAGGGGTCTTTTTGTCTGGATTGTTCACGAAGTGGCTAGTTACATAATAGTATCTTCAATTGTCCCTTCTGGCTTTCAGATGACAGAGATGACAGCCATCACTGAAATTTCTAAGAACTCTGGCACATTTTTAAAATTATTATTCTCATTTTAATTGTTTATTTTTATAAGTTCAACTTTTTATAGATTTGGGGATAGATATAAAGGTTTGTCACCTAGGTATATTTTGTGCTGCTGGTTTGGGGTACGTTTGGTCCTGTCATGCAGGTACTGAGCATACTTAGTACCTAATAGTTACTCAACCCTTGCCAACCTTTCTCCCTCTTTCTTCTAGTAGTCCTCAGTATCTATTGTTCTCATCTTTGTGTTTATCTGTGCTCAATGTTTAACTCTCACTTATATGTGAGAACATGTGACATTTAGTTTTTTGTTCCTGCCTTAATTTGCTTAATGGCCTCTAGCTGTATTCATGTTTCTGCAAAAGACATGGTTTTATTCTTTTTTATGGCTACATAGTGGACCATTCTATGGTGTATATGTACTGTGTTTTCTTTATCCATTCAATCATTGATGGGCATCTAGGTTGGTTTCATGTCTTTCCTGTGATGAATAGTACTGTGATGGACATATGGGTACATGTGTCTTTTTGTAGAATAATTTATTTTCTTTGGAATATATGCTTAGCAATAGGATTCTAGAACATTTCTTACAGCCTTGTAAAATAGAGTGTTTGTCAGACTCTCTAGTGACACTATTATTCTATAATGAGTCTCCAGTAATAGTTATACTTCATAGTATGCTCACTCTCAAAGGCTTTGTTCTCTCCCTCTACAATGTGCCACAGCTATTCTGGTCATTTTATTCACTTAACATGAACTTTCGCTTTTCACAAAGCTTCTAAGAGACAACCTAGGGATGTGTTAACAATGTTTTTGAGTTATTACTGAAGTGTCAAATCCTACGAAATAACCATATCTTATTTCCATATTAATAAACTGTCATTTATTGAATCCTGTTTTCTTGTTCTTTTGGATTTATACCCTCATAATCTAGTCTTATACATTGTATTATTGCTGGTATTAATATTTTCTATAGCTTTTGGAGGTATAATACTTTTTTCCATGATTAGGTCCTAATCTCTCCAGTGAAGATATGTGAGACTTTAATTATTGGTCTGCTAACAGGAGGAAAATTGGGAGCAGATTCTGAAAATGTTTTGCCTCTCAAGGCAGAGGCCTCTGTATCAATCACCATCATGAAGCAATAATATGGGGAACAGTATTCTCTAGCAATGTGAAGGTAACTATTTCTATAAACTGAGAATGTTCAGGGGACTCTGGGCTGCTACAAAGCAGATGTCATCATCACACACTTCAGGGTCTCAGGACTTTGGCACAGAGGACCGGCTATGGTTAAAAATTTATTTAAGTTCCTTTGTAGATTCTGGATATTAGATCTTTGTCAGATGTGTAGATTGCAAAAAATCTTCTTCCATTCTGTAGGTTGCCTATTCACTCTGATGATAGTTTCTTTTGCTGTGCAGAAGCTCCTTAGTTTAATAAGATCCCATTTGTCAATTTCAGCTTTTGTTGCAATTGTTTTTGGTGTTTTTGTCATTAAGTCTTTGCCCATGCCTGTGTCCTGAATTGTATTGCCTAGGTTTTCTTCTAGGGTTTTTATGGCTTGGGGTTTTACATTTAAGTATTTAATCCGTCTTGAGTTAATTTTTGTATAAGGTGTAAGGAATGGGTCCAGTTTCAGTTTTCTTCATATGCCTAGCCCATTTTCCCAGCACCATTTATTAAATAGGGAATCCTTTCCCCATTGATTTTTTTTGTCTGGTTTGCAGAAGGTCAGATGTTTGTAGATGTGTGGTATTATTTCTGAGGTCTCTGTTCTATTTTATTGGTCTATATATCTGTCTTGGTACCAGTACCATGCTGCTTTGGTTACTGTAGCTTTGTAGTATAGTTTGAAGTTAGGTAGCATGATGCCTCCAGCTTTGTTCTTTTTGCTTAGGATTGTTTTGGCTATAGAGGCTCTTTTTTGGTTCCATATGAAATTTAAAGTAGTTCTTTCTAATTCTGTGAAGTATGTCAATGTCAGTGAAGAATATGTGAAGAACATGAAGAATAGGATTGAATGTATAAATAAATTTGGGCAGTACAGCATTTTCATGTTATTGATTCTTTCTATCTGTGAGGATGGAATGTTTTTCCATTTTTCTATCCGTGAGTATGGAATGTTTTTCCATTTGCTTGTATCCTCTCTTATTTCCTTGAGCAGGGGTTATAGTTCTCCTTGACAAGGTCCTTCACATCCCTTGTTAGATGGATTCTTAGGTATTTTATCCTCCTTATAGCAATTGCGAATGGGAGTTCATTCATGATTTGGCTCTCTGTCTATTGTTGGTGTACTCGAATCCAGAATCTACAAGAAACTTAAGCAAATTTACAAGAAAAAAACAAATGACCCCACCAGTCATTTGGGCAAAGGATATGAACAGACACTTCTCAAAAGAAGACATTTTTGTGGCCAAGAAATATATGAAAAAAAGCTCAACATCACTGATCGTTAGAGAAATGCATATTAAAACCATAACAAGATACCATCTCATGCCAGTCAGAATGGCGATTATTAAAAAGTCAAGAAACAATAGATGCTGGCGAGGCTGTGGAGAAATAGATATGCTTTTACGTTGTTGATGGGAATGTAAATTAGTTCAACCATTGTGGAAGACAGTATGGTGATTCCTCAAGGTTCTAGAACCAGAAATACCATTTGACCCAGCAATGTCATTACTGGGTATGTACCCAAAGGAATATAAATCATTCTACTATCAAGACACATGCACACATGTGTTTGTTGCAGCACTATTTACAATAGCAAAAACATGGAACTAGTCTCAAATGTCCATCGATGATAGGCTAGATAAAGAAAATGTGGTACATATATACCATGGAATACTAAGCAGCCATAAAAAGGAGTAAAATCATGTCCTTTGCAGGAAGATGGATGAAGCTGGAAGCCATTATTCTCAGCAAACTAACACAAGAACAGAAAACCAAACACCACATGTCCTTACTCCTAAGTGGGATTTGAACAATGAGAACACATGGACACAAGGAAGGGAACAACACACAGCAGGGCAAGTTGGGGGGTAGGGGGGTGAGAGGAGGGAGAACATTAGGACAAATAGCTAATGCATGTGGGGCTTAAAACCTAGGTGACAGGTTGACAGGTACAGCCAACCACCATGGCACACATATACCTATGTAACAAACCTACATATTCTGCACTTGTATCCCGGAACTTAAAGTACAACTTAAAAAAAAAAAACAGAAAATTCAACGTTCTCTGGTGTTCTGCTACTTTTCTATAAAAGTTCCAGGCATAGCCTTCAACTTTCTACCATCAGCTTATTCTACAAAATGAAGGTTCTCTGGCTTTCTCTCTTAGCTTTCAATTGGTGATTGATCACTCTCAAACTTTGTTTTTATTTCTCCAACCACCAAACTGCTTCCAACAGCAGAAGCCATCTGATATCATTATTCTTATACTACAGTTTCCCCCATATTTCTTTAACGCTCTGATACATTGCACTCATCAGTTCATTTCCTTCCAGTATTATTTCATCTTAAGTCACTACTAATGAAAGTTTAATGATCATACTGCTATCACATACCGGGAGCTTTATGAGCTCCACCTACCCACCAGTGATGGGGTCCTAATTGATTGGTGGACAATACAGCTGCGAATTCCATTTCCTGTAAATCCCCAAATCCCATAAAATACTCTTTTGAGACCACTTCTTGTAGCAAATATCACAGGTCAGTTATATGAAAAACATATCATGTGCAGGAGGGCTATTATGGTGTATTTTTGAATTCAACACCTGCAGGTTGATAACACAGCACTGGTAGAGAGAAGCTGGGTTGTGTTGCAGTCACAACAGGAGATTCAATTGACCCAAGGGGAGCTCTGGAGTTTGAATGTCCCTGCAGAATTATATCAAATTAGGAAAATGAGACTAGACACTTTATACCAATGTTGACCAATAATTAGTCACCATAATTGATCAGTAATTGTTCACTGCCTGAGAAGAAGGCATGATACTGAGGGATCATCTTCAGTCAATAGCAATCTCCAAAGGGTAGCTTAGCTCCAATCTTTCAGTCACCAACAGTCTCAACACATGGAGGAAAGAGTGCTTTAACCCTGCTTTTTTTTTTGAGGGGTAGTTTTGCTCTGTCACCCAGGCTGGAGTGCAGTGGTACAATCTCAGCTCACTGCAACCTCCGCCTCCTGGGTTCAAGCAATTCTCCTGTGTCAGCCTCCCAAGTAGCTGGGATTATAGGCGCCTGCCACCATGCCTGGCTAATTACCTTTTTTGGTTTTTTTTTTTTTTTTTGTATTTTTAGTAGAGACAGGGTTTAACCATGTTGGCCAGGCTGGTTTCGATCTCCTGACCTCAAGTGATCCGCCCACCTCAGCCTCCCAAAGTGCTGGGAATACAGGCATGAGCCACCACACCCAACCTATCCCTGCTTTTATTGTGTATGGCTTAAATATTATTTAACTGGTGCTTTTATTATGTATGCTGTTTATATCCTTTGCTCTTACATATTTTTATTCTTATAGTTTGTTCTTAAGACATACTCTTTTTCTTAAATAGCACATCCATACAAATTCTATGCTCAATTTTCTATATTTTTAATTTATTTTAATACAAGTTCTTTGTCTTTTAAAGTTCGAAATGTGTGATGTTAACAAATGTCTAGGCATATAGCTGTTATTTTTTATTTATTATTATTTTTTTTTTTTTTGAGACAGTGTCTTGCTCTATCACCAGGATGGAGTGCAGTGGCACAATCTTGGCTGACTGCAATGTCCACCTCTAGGGTTCAAGTGATTTGCCTGTCTCAGTCTCCCAAGTAGCTGGGATTACAGGTGTACAACACCATGCCTGGCTCATTTTTTGTATTTTAGTAGAGATGGGGTTTCACCGTGTTGGCCAAGATGGTCTTTATCTCCTGACCTCATGATCCGCCTACCTAGGCCTCCCAAACTGCTGGGATTACAGGCGTGAGCCATCGTGCTGTTATTTTACTTCTCATTAAGTCATGTTGGATTTCCTTATCATAGTCCTGTTATGAAATGGTTTTTAAGTGATTTGTATTTTTCATCAACTTTTAAAAATTTCTTTGTCTTCTATTACATAAGAGCAATAGGTAATGCAACAACGCTAATTTCTTATGAAAAATCCCACAGACACACCAGAAATAATGTTTGGTAAACTATCTGGGCATCCTGTGGTCCAGTCAAGTTGGCATACAATTAAACAGCACATTTACCAATTTACATATGTTGCCACATACAGTAGATTTTTTCAGTCCCTATCTTGCAATGTCTCCTATTAGCAACATTGACCATTTTACTTCCAAATTGCCTTTACTATTCTTTGTAGGCTGCTTTACATAATGCAACTTATATAAAATATTCATATATTTTTGTTTTAATATTTTGTTTTAGGTTCACCCCTCATGGATATTGGCTTTAGGTTTGAGAATTTTAAATACGAAGCTAACTGGGAAATTTGTCAATTTCACTTCAGTTTTGGCTTCTACGTTTAGATGTATTTGATAAGATCTCTTCAACAATTTTATTAAATAGAGTTAAAATTAGAATATTAAACTAATCATTTTGTAGCTCATTGGATTTTTTAACTGGAGTGCATGCCATTTTATGATAGTGGTATTAGAAAAGCCAGTGAATAAAATAACATTGTATTTTAAGTTTAAAAATAGAAACTGTTGTGCCAATAGTGTAAGTTTAGTTACACTATTGAGTAAATAAAAGAATATTATGTTTCAACCACTTACTTCATAACCTCATGACACTTATTTGTCCATTGGTTACTATATCAAAAGCGTAGAGGACTTTATTTCCTGAACTCCTTTATGTTATCACTATCACAGATACCGCCACCATTTTATGAGATTTCAATAGACAACAAAGCCTCAAGAACTCTCTTACTCAGTTCATGACTTCTTAATCCCCAATGAATTTTTCTTTCTCTTCTCTAAAACATTCATTTACATAGTCACAGTCTGAAAATGAGATAAGCATAAAAATGTGTGCCAAAGCACTAATAAATTAATTTTATTGCTTAACTATAAAATCTCATTTTTACAGTGCAGTTTTTAACCTCATTATAGCTTTCATTCAATTGATATTGAAAATCTATCACCATATTTAATTTATGGATTTTCCTCATTGTACATCACTGTTATCATTTTGTGGGTACCATCAATTAATCTCCACCCTTTCTTCTGTCCCTCTCCTTTTTGTCCTACCTGCTTGAAAAACACTTTATTCTCTAATGAATCTAATGTAAACTCTTTTGGCACCCATACTGTGAATCTAACAATAGTTGGAGGAAATAAAATATATCCAAGCTAAGGTAATTGTATTTTAAAGATCACCAAATTCAACTCTCCCACTACACTCTGTTTCTTCAGGTCAATGATTTCATAATTCAATATTGCTTTTTGAACCTTTCACTTCTTCATGTGCCTATGTTTCCATTCCTCAGTTACTGACCTACACTTCTATTTATTTAATAAATAAAAAATGGATTGTAACTCTCTTTATTTCCACTTAATGTTCATATATGGAGATTTTTACAACTGTACTGTGTCCTCTTGTAACAATAATATCCTTCCTATCAAAATCCAATTTCTCTTTAAGTATCCAGGATTTCATCTTTCTCTACTTAGAAAATATCCATAATTTGGTATCCTATTTTGATTTCACTATTTATACCTCTCCACATTAACTCAATTACTTTAACATTTTTATAATCATACAAACATAATATGTGTACTCTTATTAAAAATAAAATAGGACAAGCAAAGAAGCAAATGAACTACATGTGTTGACCCTACTATTTCCTAAATCTACTGATATCTGCTCATCTACACTGTAAAGAATGCTCTAAATTTCATGGTTCAATTTTTTCCTCATTTATTTTTTAGCTTACTTCTATGTGCCATATCCACCCACCAATGTGCTAAAATTTTGCTATAAATTCACTGTATTAGTCAGTGTTCTCCAGTGAAACAGAATCAATAGGATACACATACACACATATATACATAGAAATTTATTATAAGGTATTGACTTCTGTGATTATGGAGGCTGAGAAGTTTTACAGTCAGCCATCTACAAGCTGGAGACCCTGGAAAGCCAGTGGTATAGTCCAAAGTCCAGAGAGCCAGGGACACCAAGGGGATGGGAGGATCAATGTCTCAGCTAAAGAGTAAAACACACTTAATTCAACCTTCCTCTACCTTATTGTTCTATTCAGTCTCTCAAAGAATTGAATGCTTTGCATCCACAAGGAGGAGGGCCATCTGTTTTACTCCATCCACAAATTCAAATGAAATGATAATCTTCTATGGAAACTCTCACAGACACACCTGTTGCGGGAAGTCAGGGACCCCGAACAGAGGGACTGGCTGGAGCCGCAGCAGAGAAACATAAATTGTGAAGATTTCATGGACATTTATCAGTTCCCAAATAATACTCTTATAATTTCTTACACCTGTTTTACTTTAATCCCTTAATCCTATTATCTTTGTAAGCTGAGGATGTACGTCACCTCAGGTCCACTATTGTGTTAACTGTGGAAATTGATGGTAAAACATGTGTGTTTGAACAATCTGAAATCAGTGCACCTTGAAAAAGAACAGAATAACAGAGATTTTCAGGGAACAAGGGAAGACAACCATAAGGTCTGACTGCCTGCAGGGTTGGGCAGAATACAGCCACATTTTTCTTCTTTCAGAGAGCCTATAAACGGATGTGCAAGTAGGGAAGATATCACTAAATTCTTCTCCTAGCAAGGAATATTAATATTAAGACCCTGGGAAAGGAATTGCATTCCTAGGGAGAAGTCTATAAATGGCCGCTCTGGGAGTGTCTGACTTACGCAGTTGAGATAAGGACTGAAATAACACCCTGGTCTCCTGCAGTACCCTCAGGCTTCCTAGGATTAGAAAACCCCACCCTGGTAAATTTGAGGTCAGACTAGTTATCTGCTCTTGAACCCTGTTTTCTTTTGTTTAAGATGTTTATCAAGACAATATGTGCACAGCTGAACACAGACCCTTACCAGTAGTTCTGTTTTGCCCTTGTCCTGTTTCCTCAGAAGCATGTGATCTTTGTTCCCATTTTTGCCCTTTGAAGCATGTGATCTTGTGACCTACTCCCTGTTCTTGCACCCCCGCCCCTTTTGAAATCCTTATAAAACTTGCTGGCTTTAAGGCTCAGGTGGGCATCACGGTCCTACCGATATGTGATGTCACCCCTGGACGCCCAGCCGTAAAATTCCTGTCTTTGTACTCTTTCTCTTTATTTCTCAGCCAGCTGACACTTACGGAAAATAGAAAGAACCTATGTTGAAATACTGGGGGCGGGTTCCCCTGATACACACCAGAAATAATGTTTAGTAAACTATCTGTGAATCCTGTGGCCCAGTCAAGTTGACATATAATTAAACATCACATTTACCAATTTACATTTGTTTTCACATACAGTGGATTCAGTCCTTATCTTGCAGTGTCCCCTGTTAGCTACTTACTGGACAATTGCTTTCTTCTATAAATATTCTCTTACACTTTCTATGGCAACACAATTTCTATTTTTTTTCCTACTTTTCTAACCACTGTTTCCAGGCTGTTTTCCAGGCTTGTTCTTTTTCAAAATTAATCATGATTCATGTTATTTCAATCCAAACGAAAATAAAATAAAAATAAAACCAAAAATAAAGATAATAACTTAATAAAAATTTTAAAATTTAAACCAAAAAGAAACAAACTAATAAAACAATAAAACAGATATGCTTATCAAGCACTTATTGTTTGCCAGGATGATTGCTAAGTGACTTTACATGGCTTTTCCTATTTGAACTAGATAAGAACTTTATTAAGTCTCCACCTAAATTTGGAGACGATTGAACTGAAGACAGTGTATGACTAGTTCAAGGTGATGCAGCTCTTCTTTTTTTTTTCCTCTCCTTCCGTGTTATTTGTGATCTAAACCACTTCTATTATTTTAAATGGCGTCTCTTGGTCATGACTTCCAAAATTTATGTCTCCTAGTCAAATTTCTCTATTACATGCAGCACATACATACAAGCATTTCTTTGCATACATAGTCAGATGCTTCTTATACATCTCTTAATGAAGATTTTCAAAACTAAACTCCTTTTCACTCCCATACTCCCACCGCCTTTCTCAAATATTCTACCTCTAAGTAGATGATCTAAATAGATGCAGTTACTCAAATTCAAAATCCTGGTGTGGGTACATTATTCTTACCTATCACATTAACAATATTCAATTTTTCAACAACTGGTGGTGGGTGTACAACATATATTGAGGACTCAGCTACTCACATCTATCTCAAATGTCAGCATCTTGGTCAAAACCACAACTATCACTCACCTAGATTTTTGGAAAAATCTACTAATTCCACACTGGCCCCATTGCCAATCTAGTCACATTTTGCACAGCAGCCAGAATGTTCTTTATGAAAGGAAAATAAGACTGTGTCATCTCCCTGATGAGCAATACTTAATACACTCAAGACAAACTATAGAAGTCAACATCTGGCCTGTGAGAAAGTGCATTATCTTTCTGCTACCCACTACTCCAATATTATTTGGGCCATTTGTTTTCTTATTTATTTCTTTCTCTACAGTGTTTTGTATTTCTCTCTGTCTCTATCCCTCTCTCTTTCTTTAATTTACATAATTTTATTCTAAATGATATATAAATATAACTAATGCCTTTAATTTAAATAAATATTTAAAGTATACGCACACATATTTAGTCTTAGGGACTTTGCATGTACTCTCCCTCCACCTAAAATCATTTCACTCTATAATGTACCTGGTTTCTCCTAGTAATGTTAATGGTTTGAGCTTAATTCTGACTTTGCCAAAATCATTCTTCCCCAGTAATTCCACATATCCCTTTCCTCAGTCAAAATTAGAACCCTCCTCTCATATGTCCTCATAACATTCTGTCATTTTATTTTATAGTTAAGTATGTTTAGATGACTTATAAAAATAGACATCTGACTGGGTGCAGTGGCTCATGCCTGTAATCCCAGCACTTTAGGAGCCCAAGGCAGGTGGATCACCTGAGGTTGGGAGTTTGAGATCAGCCTGACCAACATGGAGAAACCCCATCTCTACTAAAAATACAAAGTTAGTCAGCCATGGTGGCACATGCCTGTAATCCTAGCTACTCAGGAGGCTGAAGCAGGAAAATCGCTTGAACCTGGGAGGTGGAGGTTGTGGTGAGCCAAGATCGCATCATTGTACTCCAGCCTGGGCAACAAGAATGAAGCTCCGTCTAAAAAAAAAAAATAGACATATATGCTACAATTGTGCTAGATTTAGCCTCAATGATATGTCTGTAGCAGAATTTAAAAAAAAAAAAAAAAAAACAAAACCCAGGGGAAACCGGCCATAAGAAATTTGGCTTATTTTTAATTTCAAAATAGTGAAGTAACCAGATAACAATTATATTTTATAAAAATTATGTTGTATGAAATTTTTCTCTTCATAAAATACAAAGAACTTTTGTTAGTTTACTTTTTTAAAAAGTAATTTTTAGTTAAAAATCTTATTGCTCACAAAGTGACAGTGAGTATGTGATTATATATTACATGTATAAAATTTCAGTTTATTAGCAGTAATATTCTCATGGAAATTTACTTACGATAGGGACCAAGTATCCAGCAATTTCATCATTACAAAAGCTTTTTGAAACAATTTGGAGAAAATTAACTTTCTTAGTATTGCTCAAAACACCTAAAATCATAATTAATAAATTCTTACTCTCTATTACTATCTTTTTGAATAATAATTGGTCAAAGCAATCCTGTGACTGTAAAGATAGGAAAATAGCTTTGGTTAAACATTTTTAAAACACTTGAAATATGAGGCCTGATATGATTTAGATCTGAGTCACTGCTCAAATCTCATGTTCATTTGTAATTCCTAATGTTGGAGGTGGGGCCTGGTGGCAGGTGATTGAATCTTGAAGGTGGATCCTTCATAAATGGTTTAGCGCCAACCCTTTGGTTTTGTTCTCATGATAGATTTCTCATGAGACCTGGTTGTGGCAGCTCCTCCCTCAGTATCTCTTCCTCCTGCTGTGACCACATGAAGTGATTCCCCCTTTGCCTTCTGCCATGATTGGAAGTTTGCTGAGGCCTCTTCAGAAGCAGAAGCCACTATGCTTCCTCTACAGCCTGCAGAATCATGAGCCAATTAAACTTTTTTCTTTATATGCAAGAATAGCTAATACAGAAAATTGGTACCAAGGAGTGGGGCATTGCTATAAAGATACCTGAAAATGTGGAAGTGACTTTGGAACTGGGTAATGAGCAGAGGTTGGAAGATTGTGGAGGGCTCAGAAGAAGACAGGAAGATGAGGGAATGTTTGGAACTTCCTGAAGATTTGTTACATTGTTATAATCAAAATGCTGATAGTAACATGGACAATGAAGTCCAGGATGAGGGGGTCTCAGATAGAAATGAGGAACTGATTGGGAGGTTGAGCAAGGGTCATTTTTATTATGCATTAGCAAAGAGACTGGCGGCATTGTGCCCCCGCTCTAGGGAACTGTGGAATTTGACCTTGAGAGTGATGATACAGCGTATCTGGCAGAAAAAATTTCTAAGCAGCAAAGCATTCAGAGGTTCTTTAGAGGCATCTAACACTGTATGCTTATTTGCATGAGTATGGAAATGATGTAAAATTGGAACTTATATTTAAAAGGGAAGCAGAGCATACAAATTTGGAAAATTTACAGCCTGGCCAGCCAAGTGGTAGAAAAGAAAAACCCATTTTCTAGGGAGGAATTCAAGAAGGCTGGAGAAATTTGCATATGTAAAGAAGAGCCAAGTGCTAATATCCAAAACAATGGGGAAAAGTCCTCCAAGGCATTTCAGAGACCTTTGCAGAAGTTCCTCCCAACACAAGCACTGAAGCCTAGAAGGATAAAACGGTTTCATGGGAGAGGCCTAGGGCCCTGCTGTCCTGCACAGCCTGAGGACACTGCTCCCTGTATTCTAGCTGCTCCAGTTCCAGCCATGACTCAAAAGGGTCCAGGTACAGCTTGAGCCACTGCTCCAGAAGATGCAAGCCATAAGCCTTGGTGGTTTCCACATGGTGTTAAGACTGCAGATGTGCAGAGTGCAAGAGCTGGGGCTTGGGAGCCTCTGACTAGATTTCAGAGGATGTATGGAAAAGCCTGGGTGTCCAGGCAGAAGCCTGCTGCAGGGCAAAGCCCTCATAAAGAACCTCTACTAGGGTAGTTGCAGAGGGGAAATGTAGAGTTGGAGCCTCTACACAAAGTTTCCACCAGGGCACTGCCTAGTGGAGCTGTGAGAAGGGATCCACCATCTTCCAGACTCCATAATGGTAGATACATTGACAGCTTTCACCCGTCACCTGGAAAAGCCACAGGAACTCAACTCTAGCCCATGAGAACAGCCATAGACCCTGAACCCTGAGAAACCACATGAGCAAAGCTGCCCAAGACTTTGGGAGCTGCCCAGGGCTGTGGGAGCTCACTCTTACATCAGCATGACCTGGATGTGAGACACAAAGTCATAGAAGACTATCTTGAAACTTTAAGGTTTAATGATTGCTCTGTTGGATTTTGGACCTTCATGGGACTTGTAACCCCTTGGTTTTGGCGAATTTCTCCCATTTGGAATGGGTGTAGTTCATCAATGCCTGTATTCTCATTGTATTTAGGAAGTAACTAAGTTGCTTTGATTATACAGCTCATAGGGAGAAGGGACTTGCCTTGTCTCAGATTAAACTTTGAACTTGGATTTTTGGGCTAATGCTGAAATGAATTAAGACTTTAGGGGACTGCTGGGAAGACATGAATGTGTTTGAAATGTGAGTACATGAGATTTTGGAGAAGCCAGCATTGGAATGCTATGGTTTGGCTGAGTCCCCACCCAAATCTTATATTGAATTGTAATAATCCCCATGTTTCAAGGGCAGGACCAGGTGGAGATAATTGAATCGTGAGGGAAGTTTCCCCTATACTGTTCTTATGATACTAAGTGAGTTCTCATGAGATCTGATAGTTTTATAAGGGGCTTCCCCCTTCACTCACACTCATTCTCTCTCCTGCCATCTGGTAAAGAGGTGCCTTCCACCAAGATTGTAAGTTTCCTGAGGCCTCTCCAGACATGTGGAACTGTGAGTCAATTAAATCTCTCTTCTTTGTAAATTACCCAGTCTCAGGTATTTCTTCACAGAAGTGTGAGAACAGACAAATACAGGAGCCCACTCCTTGCACCAGAGTGCCCTGGATGTGGGACAAATGAATGAGATTATTTGGAAGCTTTAAGATTTAATGACTGCCCTGCTGGACTTGCACAGGGCCTGTAGCCCCTTTCTTCTGGCTGATTTCTCCCTTTTGGAATGGAAGTATTTACCCAATGCTTGTGCTCCCTTTGTATCTTGGAAGTAATTAACTTGTTTTTGATTTTACAGGTTCATAGGCAGAAGTTACTTGCTTTGTCTCTGATGAAACTTTGGACTGTGGGCTGGAGTGAGTTAAGACTTTGGGGGACTGTTGGAAAGGCATCATTTTATTTTGAAATATGAGAAGGATGTAAGATTTGGGAGGGGCCAGGGGTGGGATGATATGGTTTGGATCTGTGTCCCCATCCAAATCTTATGTCAAACCATAATCACCAATGTTGGAGATGGGGCCTAGTGGGAGGTGATTTGATCATGGGGGTGGATCCTTTATGAATGGTTTACACCATTCCTTTGGTACTGTTCTCATGACAGAGTTCTCACTACATCTGGTTGTTTAAAAGTTTGTAGCACCTTTCCCTTACATCTCTCTCAGTCCTTCTCCTACCATGTAAGATGGCCTGCTCCCACTTTGCCTTCTGCCATGAATAAAAGCTCTCTGAGGCCTCCCCAGAAACAGATGCTGTCATGCTTCTTGTATACCCTGTGGAATCATGAGCCAATTAAACCTCTTTTCTTTATAAATTACCTAGACTCAGGTATTTCTTAGCCATGCAGGTATTATAGCCATGCAAGAACAGACTAATACAAGACCATAATAAGTCTTGTGTCTCACAACTGTTACAATGTCTTAAAGGACTCAGACTTAATTTCTTACACATTTTAGTTTTTTAAACAATGCCTTTTTAATGTTTTGATGTAAGTGCTCCAAGATGATATAATTCAAATACAATTTCTAGCCAAAAGAAATATCACAAGAGTCTGTTTTCACAGATATATTTATTCACATATGCCATTAATCATCATTCTCTGGTAAGTAGGAGAACACTTGGATTCTTAAAAAAAGTCACAATAAAATTTTACTTTAATCATAAGCTGAACATATCTTTGGACCATATTTTATTAGAATTAGATTTACTGTTGGCTAAATCTTTGTTGTGTCCTTTCAAATCTGAGATTGCATGAATTAGAAAGCTGGAAAATCAATGAGCCTGTTTTGGTGTCAGCATAAACACATGATGGCATTTCCAAGAGGGTCACACCTTGCTGAAAGAGAAGAAAATCAAAATTCCCAGAGCCATTCATCCTTTTAGGGTCTGTTATCCAATCAAATAAATGAGCTACTCTTATTTCATAAAAAACAACTTGCTTTTATTATTTGTGTTGTAAGAAGAAAAAACTGCCAAAAGCCAAATGAATGCTGTAACATACCTTACCCAAATCTAGTATTTAAATTCTTTGGAATACACAGCCAATAGTCATAGTACTAGGTCAGCCAAAAAATACTTCATGTGTAGAGGTAAGATTACAGATATTGACTTGAATTAATGGTATCTATAAAAGTATCTGTTTGGCTTTGTGATTATTGTCTCTAATCTACAAAAGTATTTTTATATTTTCTTTTCTAACTGCAATTTTGACATAAGTAACTATTTTATTGTAATAAATCATGTTGTTATAGCCTTAACATCTAATAAAATATTTAAACTTTACAAAATGCTTTCTGAAAAATAAAGGAGATAACGTTTAATAGTATCTTATTTGTTTATCTTGAAAAACAATGGCAACAACAGAAACATTTTACAAAATAAGAGATCAGTTTACTTTTCCACTGAAGCTCTTACTATCCAAAATACAAAGATAAACTGGCATAAGGTCAAATTACAGATGAAAAATAGAATGAAAGAATAAGTGAAATGGACATCTCCCCATTATCCTCTTTTAAAGGTTATTTTCATCTTGACAAAGTATCTCCTTCCATGTCACACTGATTCAATTGGCTTTATGCAATCCAAATATCATTTGAGACTCTCCCTTTTTCATAAATATTTGCCAAAAAAAATTTTCTTTTGAGAATAAGTAACTTATAACCTGACAGTTGTAAGTCAGGTCATTATTTTTTATTAAAACAAAAAACTTTTAGCAATTTTAATTTAAAATTTCTTCACCAATAATTGGAAAACATGTACTTAGTTTAAATAGATTATTAGCTGTATTCCTTGAGCAACTCTTACAATTCCTCCTAAGGGAAAGCTTAATCATATGTAAGCCCTGTTGGCAAAATGGCATGTAGTACCAAGGAAAACACATTATTGGAAAAATTCGTCAGAGGTCACGTACTGTGGCTACTTAGGAAAAGTGGCACATCCAAAAATGGTTATATTTTAAAGATGAGATTTCTACTCTTTGTGTTAAAAATATGGTAACTCAAAACAAATGTAGTGTTATCTCATTCACGCATGCTTTTTTTGAGGTAAAATACATATACAATTTACCATTTTTGCAGTTTTAAAGAGTACAAGTCAATGGCATCTGATACATCCGCAACATTGTGGAACCATCACCACCATGTAGTTCCATGTTTTAAAGGTATGTATTGCAGGCATATGAAGAGAATTAGAAAATGAAAATAAAGTCATGATTTCTACATTCAGTCTTAATTCGGCCTTCATATCTGCTCTGTCCCTTTGAATAGAATTTTTAAACTTTGGAGCCACATTTTACTAATCTCTAAAATGTACGTGTGTGTGCACATGTTCGTGTGTGTGTGTTTTTAAACTTTAAGGGATCTCCAAAGTCTAATTTTATGTTTCTGAGAGAAGCCTGATATTAATGTGATATATGACACATTAAGACAAAAGTCTAAAAGACAAATAGATTACTCAAGCCACAAAAATAGTGTATCATTTGTATTTTTAAAGTTTTCCTACTTTTAACAACTAAATATGTTTTAACTAATTTAAATGAGACTTTTACTGAGAAAGCATTGCTTAGCTTTGATAGCTAACTTCTCAATTATAATCCATGTTATGGTGGTATCTAAGGATTTCCATCCTGGCTTGCTGAGTACAGTTTTTAACTATAACAACCATTGGCTTTATTTTTTAAAAAAATCTACCAGGTATTTGTTTTTTTGCCATTTCTGTACAGTTTTTTCTGTTTTTATTTAATGGATATTTTTGTTTTAATCTTTGTATGTCATTAAATTTTAAATGTTTCTTGGCTCATTACCAGAAGCATAATATGAATATTTGTTTCTTGCCTTGAAGCTATATTTTTAAATGTACCCTTTTTTTTTGATATGAAATGAAAAATAGTTTAATTTCACTGAGTTCAGTCATAAAAGTAATTTAAAATTTTTAGCTCCCCATTAACATTCTACTATAAAACCATGAGATAATTAATAATGAGGACACAGTGTATCATTTTAAATGTTTAACATCAGTTCTTACAAAATATTAAGTACCAACATTTCTTAAATTCTGCCTTTTTCGTTTCTTCAATTTTTTTTTATACATACTTTAAAACTTCATTTAAGAAATGCGACCAGGTAGTTGGTTCTTTTACAGGCACTAACCATTTTAGAGCTCAAGATGAAGAAAAAAACAAGACTCAAACTTGAAAATGAAAATTATATCCAGGGACCATGAGTTTTACTAAAGCATCTGGAGAAGAACACTGATCTCATATACTCCATTAGGATGGATGCCAGCCCCCCAAAAATAGGATTGACAAAATGGTTCAACCAAGCTACATAAACAGGAATAATAATCAAACTACTGGGCTGGTTACTTATAAAAGCCTTAGAACAATGTTAGTTCAGTTCAACAGAAATGTACTGAGAACTAGTTAAGTACTCCTTTATCTTCAAGAAACTTGATTAGCTCGTAATAAATAGCATTAAGCAATCCTTTTTAATGTAGACTCACGTAGGTCTTTTATGCCAGTGAGGAATCACAGAAAAAAATTCACAGCAGCAGTGACATCACATAACAGAAGAATCCACATAGTTCTAGAAATATCTATTGCACACAGTACCTATTTCTACCTGATAGTAGAAATAAGAAAGATACAATCAAGGTCACTGAGAGAAGTACCACTAGGAAAGCACAAGAGTGTTCTCTGGGGCTGGGCATGGTAGATTACACCTGTAATCCCAGAGCAGCCTGGGAAACACAGGAAGACCCCAATTCTATAAACAATTTTAAAAATTAGCTGGTTGTGCTGATGCACCTGTGGTCCTAACTACTCAGGAGGCTGAGGTGGGAGGATCACAGTTAACAGTGAGCTACAATCATGCCACTGCACTCCAGCCTGGGCAAGAGAGCAAGACCCTGTGTCTTAAAAGGTTCTTTGTGGCACAGAAATGGTCTTGTTTATCAGTAATCTGATTGGGATTTTGCCAAAGCATCAAGCAAATGCTATCAATTATATCTTTGAATGAAGACTAAAATGTTTTTTCTTTTTCAGCTGGTCACACAGTGTAATGCAAAATATGTGGAATGTTTCAGTGCTCAGAAAGAGTGTAACAAAGAAAAGAATAGAAACTCTTCAGTTGTGCCATGTAAGACTTTAAAACAGTTTGTTAGTGATCTTTTATACTGGATTGTATGTTATGTACAGAGGCAGCCACTACTCTGATGCTATTGATAGCACCCTTCAATTGTACTGTACGTGGCCGTATGGTAGAAGGTTTTGAAAATGTCCTTTTAGTAACCTCATTAATGTATGACTTTATACCAGCCTCTTACCTGGTACTACCAAAAGGGAAAATGTTATGCTTATTCAACTAAGGTAGTTTAATGAAACTGGGAGAGGTGGTTGTCAGTGTCAGCAAGTGCTCCATCTATCTGACGTAGAATACAGCTTCATTTCACCTTGGAATGCAAGAATTGGGTTACTTCTACCATATTATAACATAAAAAATAATAATAGAGCTGTTATTGCTGTGGCATTAACATTCCTTTAAAACTTAGAATCCTGGATTAATCTGTACAACTAGAACTACCTTATTCAGTTACTGTGGCTATTGAGATCAAGGCACTGTTGATTGGTGGTGACCTCTGTATAAACAGCTAAGGACATAGCAGAGGATGCTGTCTGTGTGCTGTAGGCATAGACATGGGTGATCATTTGGGAGATTTATCTCTAATGAAAAAGGCCACTCTTTTCTAAGACCATCATGAGCAGAAAGACATGGAGAAAGGGGTTGGTAAAAGGGCAAAGTATATGTTGGTATAATTGTAGGAATAACAAACTAGAGTCAAAAGTTATCTAAAATCCTCTGTTGTGTCCATATAAAGTATTCTGTTATTGATCTGCTGTAAAAATCTCTCCCACAGTAAAACTGTATTCCTACAATGCCTGTGTCCTTCTGGGTATGTGCAGCAAAATTTCATTTTACATTCTTCCTCAGCTGATAACACTTTAGCTTGTTTAAAAATATAGATAAGTCTTAGAAAGGGAAGCCAGGAGGATATGTTATTCATCAAGCAAATCTCAGAAAGAGCTGTTGGTTCTGTGTGTATAATAAGGCAAATGTGGTGTTTTTGTTTTTTCCATATGATAGCTGAGCGTGCTCGAGTGGGTCTTGCACCATTGCTGAGATCTGTTTCTTCTATTGCATGTTTGCTTTTGAGGGACAGCTTCTGTCAAAAGTGAAATCATCACCAGAACTGGGCCTGATAAATACAGAAGCTGTATATTAATAGATACAATGTTGCCATAGATTCTTCCTCAACAGCCTGGTGTCTCACAGAAAGGATCAGATGTCAGGCAGTTCCGGTTGCTGAGGATACATCAGCAAAGCAGAGACAAAAATACCTGTTCTTAGGATGTTCAAATTCTAGTGGTGGGTGCACCTCCTAGTTGCCGCGACTACACCTCACGAACGCTAAATGTACCCTTTTTAAAAGTAAGCATATCATTTTAGTTTTGTTTCATGACTATAATATTTGATTTTGTAATTTATACATTTTGGGGTTTTCTTTAAGTTCGATTATTTTCCTGAACTACATAAATTTTTTAGGCCCCCATTAACTTTTTAATGAGATTCCTAAATACTTAGTCTCCTATAAATTTTATTATAACTTAACTTAATATTTTCAGCCACAAATGGACCCATTGAAAATGTACTTGAATATGGTAGCCATGTCAAAATTCCACAAAAGTTTCTAAAATATTCTATCAATTTTTGACTTTCTCTAGTTCTAGACTGGTAATTAGTTGTTTAGCAACCAGTGCTTGTGAGCAGGCTGCACTTTTAGTAGAAATGTTTTACTAGTCTCCTTGATATCTCAGCAACATAGTCCTCAACCAAGAAAAGATCAAGAAAGTGGACTCATGGACTCATATTTAAGAATTCTCTGGTCTTCCAATGTTTTCCATTACCTAGAAGTGGCAAACCTGGAAAAATTGTAAAATAGCTTATTGTATAATCAGTTAAGATGCCAGTAGGTTAAAACATTTTCTGCAAGCACAGGAAGCTGTTCTATAGCCTTTATTGTATTTTTTTTAAGGTCATCATATACCTTATCGTGTAAGCTACTATACCTTGTTGAGGAAAAGGAAAAAAATATTCAAAATGATGAAAATAAAAGCTGTGAACTGGTACTGTTTGGGGATAACTCCAAAATATAGTTACCCCCACCTTCAACCCAGGGCCATTTGGTATGGTCTCCTCCACGGAAAGAAAGCAAAGGACTGGGATGCATGAGAGTGAGTGAGAATAACCTCCCTCACTATCATACCTAATCAACCACTTATAAAATTGTTATATTCTATTTCTTTTGTCTTAGAATCATTAAGTTTTGCTGTCCTGGTACCTAAGGAGGAATGCTTTCACCAGGGAACCCATCTATTGTTCTGTTACATTAAGAGAAGGTAAGAAAGTTCCCCTCTCATTCAAGCCTTCTATGACACTGACCCAACAGGCAGAGAGGAGTTAATGTACTGTCTAAGGGATTTATCTTGATTACTAAAAGGAAATTGAGCTGCTCTTCCATAATGGTGTCAAGAACAGCTATATAATCATATTGCAAAGTGAAGAGAGTCTCTAAAATTCATTCTAGTTTTTCCATGCTGAATAATCATGGTCAATCTATCAGGACAGAAACACAGAAAACTTGGACCCATGGGAATGAAGACTTGTGTCAATATAACTCTTCACATAAAAATGTCCAACCAGCAGATATACCAGCAGATATAGAGGGTAAGAAGAATATAGAATAAGTCATACACGAAAGATTTTTTTGCCTAGGCCTAATGACTAGTTACATAAAAGCAACCATCTTTTATGTAAATTTATCAATGTATTTGCCCTCCTACCTTTCCTGAGTCTTTCATTCAAATGAAATATCCAAGTCAATGTTAAAGGCAAAAAGGTGAAAAGATTGTGAAAGTTATTCTGTTAGTTGTCCATCCACATTCATATTTCCACCTGCTCTATCCTTTTACAAGCACTGAAAAACGTACTTCCAGGTGCTAACAACTGACATCTAAAAAGCCCCTGAATCTCCTTCCAGGAGGGTTTGTCCAGTGGAAGGAACTGAAAGGGGTTGAAGAACAGTTGGAGAGAGAAGTCACAGGATTTACTATCCTGGCTCACATGAATCTCTGTTTGGCTGTACTTTGACAGTGATTGCTCACCACATTTAAAAAAAATAGCCCCAGCAATCAGATTTGATAAGCACTAGTTCCCTATTTCCTACCAGCCTAGGGGTGGTAAGGAATGACCGCTCTTGCTAGCACTGTACAATTCACCATCCTGTGTTAGGTTTCCTTAACCTTTTCTTTACTTTTATTAATAGCATTGCATTAAACTCCTCATTTATGCATTTTTAGTCACCCTCTGTTTCATGTTAGAATTCTGACCAATCCTATAATGGACATTTGACACTGTTAGAATTGCTGAAGACCTTTTCTTTTTTAAAAAAATTTATCTGTACTAATTATAATTTTTATTGTGTATAGAATAACTGCTGCTGATAAAGGTCAAAGAAGGTGGGATTTAATAAAGAAGTAAAAAAGAGGATTATTGATATAAGGTAAATGAAAATTGGTCTTTCATTTTATAGTTGTATCTATATTAACATTACATACACATACATACATATATACTGAGAAATTACTTCATGAATAATAATTCATAAAAATAAATGAGCTGCTTGAGAGCAAAGACTTGATACAGTTTAAGGTCATAAGTAAATTTCTCTGCACATGATACAGCATTTTTGAAATAGGAATTAACAGAAAAGAGATAAAAGACAATGCAAATTCAAAAGTGAAAAGACGAACTAGGTAGAGATGTAGAAAGCTAGTGAACATGAAATTTCTTTGGGAAAGGTTGACAGCCAACTTTTTATTACTATTAGAGACATATCCACTGTAGATTATTTATTCTATTGTATAATAACATTAATCCATCTCCTCAAATATTTAGTAAAAACTGGTACACCAAGAAAAGCCTTGAATAATAGAATTAGGAGTAAAAATAGTGCAAAGCATTGACATAAATGATGGCCTACCCAACATTCACGCCTCTGCTTCAGTTAAAATGGCAAGGCCAGCACCGAAAAGATAATACAAGTCTTTCGCTATTTTCAGCCATGACAAAAGCAGCAGAGTGAATGCACTGGAGACGAGAATGGCAAAGAAAAAAAGCTACGTCCTAGAACTGCCCTCGGAAATGATTAAGACA
Organism: Pan paniscus; assembly: GCF_029289425.2. Taxonomy (NCBI): domain Eukaryota; kingdom Metazoa; phylum Chordata; class Mammalia; order Primates; family Hominidae; genus Pan; species Pan paniscus. The sequence goes on from NC_073252.2 coordinate 113,696,154, forward strand.
AATTCCTTTTTGGCCTAATATACTAAGGAAAGGGGAAGATTGACACTCGGGTTACTTTTTAAATGATATTTTTATTACAATCTTTAATATGAAGTTTTATAAGTCAGGAATCATGCCTGTTCATCAGTAAAATAAGCATCACATTTATAATACTTACGTTTAACATATTTTGAATGAATTAGATTCTATATGGTAAGACAATTTTATTTCACCTACGGTCTTTTCATACACTTCTCCTGAATATAATCCCCTGAAGACATGTTTTTCTTTCACTTTCTGGTTCCCCATTTTCTCTCCTTATTTGCTGTTTTATCCCCTTTGGTATGACAGGGCAAGTTCCGGGAGGTCAATGAAGATACAGGGAAGGTTTTCAGATGATTGGTTTCGTGTAATTGGGTCATGTACTAATCTTTATTTGGTAGATTCAAAACTTCTTGCACTTTCCCTTAGGTGATGCTTATGTGGATTTCCTAAAAAATTCGTTTGCTGTGCATTTCAGCAGTTCACACTGTTAATTAAGAAATTTTCCTTCTGATTGGCCATTCTTCCTACAACCCCTGTTTGGTACCTCTGTTTGTATATCCTGGCCTTTTCAGGCATATCTATTAGACAGAGATGGCTCAGTCTAACTCCATTTTGCCAGGTTCACAGGAGAGTTATAGGCATCCTTACCCCATCAGTTTCTGGGGGTGTCAGCTATCCCTGCTCTGCTGCCCACAGTCGTGATTCTAGTCATCATTGCTCACCTTTGACTTGTGTAGATGGAGTCAGTATACCCTGGTTCCATGACTTTACAGCAAACTCTTTCAGTGTTTATTTTGAAGACCCTCAACTGGCTTGATACAGATAAAAACACTTCTTCTCATTCCACATGAGTTAGAGTTGAGCAAGAAAATACAAGGAAAACCATCAGCTCTCTTTACAATAGAAACTTTTCTTTGTTTTATAAATAATTCACATATACCTGGATGTACATATATATATATGTGAATATACATACACAAACATATGTATATTCATTTATATACATCTTCAAAAGTAGTAGTCTATTTAATCTCCTTAGTGATTACTTTTTATTTAAAAGGATGGAGGTAATGGACCAGGTGCCTTGGCTCATGCCTGTAATCCCAGCACTTTGGGAGGCCAAGGCGGGCGGATCACCTGAGGTTGGGAGTTCGAGACCAGTCTGACCAACATGGACAAACCCAGCCTCTATTAAAAAAAAAAAAGCAAAATTAGCCAGGCGTGGTGGTGCATGCTTGTAATCCCAGCTACTCCGAAGGCTGAGGCAGGAGAATCACTTGAACCCGGGAGGCAGAGGTTGCAGTGAGCCCAGGTCGTGCCATTGCACTCCAGCTTGGGCAACAAGAGCAAAACTCCATCCCCCCGCACCCACAAAAAAGCATGGAGGTAATGATATGCTGTTTGTGAGAGTACCCTTTAATATCTGTTTAGTGTATCCTGCAGCAGTGATCTCTTCTCTGTCTTTAGGATGCAGGACTACTTGAAACCAATAATTTATTATTTGCTTTCAGTTTGGGAGCCGCAGTCCAAATCAAGAAAATCAAGTCTCCTTGTAAGTGCTTGCACATGTTTAAAATATTGTAAACCTATACACTGTTGGTTGTTTTAAAGAACAAACATCATTTTACATTGCAAATATATTATTTTAATTTTGAGTGATATTAATTTGTGTTCTTTATTTCTTTTTTCCATTTTACTTTTCAGTCTTTCCCCCTCAGTTCTCTTACGATTAAAATTCTCTCCTCAATTCTATTAGGATTCAATAATTTAGTACTTTCAGTGCTGATTTTCCCAGGGGATGTATATAACCAAACACAATTGAACCTTTTTAAAAATACATCATTTTTTTAAAAAAAAAAAACCTTTGCCATTCCATGACATTAGGTAATTTGATAGTCTAGTCATAGACAAAATTGTTGATAGATATTCAGGGATTATAACAGGGCATCTGTCAAGTACGAAGACTTCCTCTGAAGACTAGAAAATATTTTTCCTGGATTTAGGCTAAAGAAGGGGCAAACGATAAAACAATGTTCCAGTTTAGGGTCTGTAGCCTGTGTGGTGGAAGACAGAGAAGTCCTGTGCCCTGCTTTTTATAGGCATCCAGTAAGGCTTATTAAAAAAATAGCATGTATGAACTCAGTCACTCTGGGCTATACAGAGGTTCTTTGAGAGCTATTATCCCAGCACAATGAAAAATTGCAGATGGATTCTCAGCTACAGCCTGACATTACTAGAGAGTGCTGCTGATCCTGAGTCTTTAGAGACAGTAGGGAAGAACATGCTCACATTTACAATTTGGAAACAAATAAACAGATGTAATGAGGCATCTCAACAATTTGGTTGACATGCATGTAGACAAATGATGTCAGGGCTACATGTGTTTCCTACTACTAGTATAATGGCCTACCAGCATTTTCACTCAACTGGAAATCTTCACTTCTGAAAATGGAGATAAGTAGCACATGAACTAAGATGAATTTTTTCCTACCTTAATGAAAAGGTGATTCAAAATAAAGATTAACCTGAGTTCCCAAAAAAATATGCACTAATGCATGTCAGAGCTAAGACTGAAAACTGGACAGTGTTTCTGTGTGTGTATAAGAGAACATACACCAAATGAATACAAGTATTTAGAAAATAATATTTGTATATTACAGATGTCATTTGGCTGTATAATCAAGAAGATGAGTGGCAAATAAATTGTAAGTTCATATGGAATAATGAAAGAATAAAGTTAACATTTCATAAATAATTTAAATCTAATTTATTATACACAAGCTATCTTTGTCCCTTCATAGCACAGAGAATTTTTTAAAACCTGCAGAGAATAGGGTGATGTTTTCCATTATCACTTTGAGTTAAAGCTCACCGCATGCAATGCCTTGGGTGTAATAAATTACTCAATTCTACAAACATTATTTATGCCGCCAGGTGCCTTATTTTCATAAAGAATCAATTTTCCATAATCCCTGGAATAATTAAATTACACAAACAATATTGTGAAAACACATACAGAAAAACTAAGCCCAGAAATATTTAAGTCGCTTATGGGAAAAAATGAATGATAGAAATGTTAAGTAATGAAATATTAAATGATTATTTTTAAAACATGATGGTTAATTTGCCTTCGCATGTAATTTGTACACTGTGCATATTGACTCCTAAGACCAACGTATCATCCCCCAATCCTCTCTAATTGCAAAACTGTCAGGCTCCTTACTCTGGCAAGCAGTGCCCTGTTCCAATAGCTGTTCAAAAAATCAGTGCTGATGAGAATACTTGTGCCAGAACTCGTAAGCAATTAATTTCTACATTGATCTCTGGAATTCATCCAAACTCTTCAAAACTGAAAAGAGCCTTGCCATACTGTCACTCATGGATATATTTCCAATTAGGCTGTCTAATAATTTCACCGTGAAGTGGTGAGATTAACTAAATCTAATATTAAGGTATTTGGTTCCTATTTTAGTGTATAAATGTATAATGCATACTTCTATTAGTGAAAGATGTTTATTAAAAACAAACCAATGAACAGAGCTAGTTCCTGTTAAAACACATTTGGACCAGAAAATAATATTTATTTCAACATGCAACAAAAATAAAGCATCCTGATCAAATATCTTGAGATTATCCTTCTTCGAGGAATAAACTTGTCACACCCCATATTTGCCTTCTCAGAGAATCCTCATGACTATAATTTCCTCATATATATAAGGAAATTATATATATATACATATTATATGTAATAAATACATATATTCATATTTTTATCTGTACCTAAATACCTCTTACCACTTACCATTTCCTCTCCAGTCCATGTCACCAATATTTCACTCCTGTACTGACTTCAAACTTACCTTCCTAATATCTGTTTTCCATATATGAATCGTAGTCATTGCGTTAGTTTTCTAGGGATGATGTAACAAAACCACAGGCTGAATGGCTTAAAGAAATAGAAATTTATTCCCTCACAGATCCAAGATGAAAGTGTCAGCAGGTTTGGTTTCTCTTAAGGACTTCTTCCTTGACTGGCAGATGACTGCCTTCTCTATGTGTCCTCACATGGTCTTTCCTCTGTTTGCATGCATCCCTGGTGTCTCTCTGTGTATATAAATTTCTTTTTATTATAAGAAAACCATTCAGATTGGATTAGAGCCAACTTATATGACCTCATTTTACCTTCATTACCCCCTTAAATGCCTCAATTCCCAAAGCAGTCACTTCTGGAATTACTGAGATTTAGGGCTTCAATATACAAATTTGGGGGTAACAAATCCAGCCCTTAATAATCATCCTTTTCAAGCCAAAGTAGTACTCTGTCATACCTGTGGTGTGATTACTTCCCAAAACATCTAAAATGAAAGTAGCATTTGGTTCTCTCTTCAATATCTTTCTCACAATTTTCCACCCCTGTACCAGACAAATTTACTTCTTTCTTTTCCGTAATACTGAAGTAAGCTAGAGCTAGTGAACTGGTGATTCTTCAATCTGAAACCCTCTTCTCTAGATATCACTAAGACTTTCTCCAACTTGTATGCTAAATCTTTGTTTTACCTATTTTCTGATACTTATAGAGGGTTCCCTGGTCACCTGTCAAAAGTACTACCACCCTACTTCTCTGTCCTTTTACTTGCTTTTCTTTTTGTTTTTTATTACTGTCCAATATGTGTTTGTTGATTATTTGTTAATGTCTTACTGGCACAAATAGAATACAATGACTTCTCACAGATTCTGTCTAAATGTTCCACCCTACCTTCCCTGAGGAGTGTCTTAGTTTTAAGCTTCTTCTCACATAAACAAAAGTAAGTTCTTTTATTTAAGAACTTACTTTGTAGTTTTCTTCATATGTTGAACTTCTCTGATAGTTGCTATATGAGATAGGATCTAATAAACAAATTTTAATGTAAACAAGATTAGTAATTTTGTACCTACAATATATTCACGTTTTAAGCTTAATGACTTAAAATAAGGATGGATAAAGTTTCAGACATCAGAAACAAGATAGTTTGTCAGATGCTGGGTTCTCTTCCTCCAAGACCAGTTGAGAGAAGCCTAAGAGTCTCAACCACAAGCCCCACTACTCAATCGAATAAGCATCAGCCTCACTTCTTGTGTTTTGATTACTAGTGATTCAGATCTGCCTTATTTTTCCTAAAGTATACTGATCTTTCTGTCTAACTAGAAATTGCATCTACCTATTAGATCTTTTGTTCTATATATAATTGCTTTCATGTTTTAGCTTGGTTTTCCTTCATATTGGTTCCATTTCCCCCAACACTGCAAATATTACCATTTGTTTCCCATGCTTGCTTGGGGAAGAAATGCATGAGGAGAGGTTATATATTTAGGGTAAACCATCTGGTCTCTTAAATCATACAATTTGCACTTTCTATTCTTTGTAGAAAACACATTGAATGAAGATGATATGGTGCTGGCTTATGGTTTTATACCGAGTATTAATAATAAGGCTTTTTAACTCTCAGGAGAATCCTGGTTTGGATGATACATTGTATGGTCACCCTATAAAGGAAAGTGTTAGCACAGTGGGTTGGGTTACTCAATGTTTGTACATCTCTGAAGGGTCCTGGAATGATGATTGATCTTTAGTCATCCCTTGGAAATGTGGTCTTTGGATTGTTCTTTATGTCACAGACAGATGATGTTGTTTTATACACCTGGATAGACAGGGCACACTGTACTATTAGGTTATGTTGTAAATATATCTGTAAATGTTTACCAAAATTTATAATATAGATCTGGGCCCTGTACTAGGTCTTGGGTATCAGTTATCATGGCTGTTAGCAGGAATGTGCCTACATGATCAATTCTTATGATCATTAACCACCCAGGCCTGGAGAATTAAGCAGAATTCAGTGGAAAGATACTTCTCTCATGGGTTCCTATAGTTTGCTGCTAGAGAGAAAGTGCATCCTATGGTACCCTATGAGTAAAGGATTTGTAAACCTGTTTTTGATGACTCTGGACTTTGCCTAATATAGATGTTTTACTTGTTGCTTTTACTCTTTTATTTTTTGTTTTTAATCATTCTGTAATAAACTCTAGCCATGTGTATAACCTGCTGCTATGTCCTATGAGTCTTTCTGGCACATTAATTAATTGAAGGTAGTTGTAGAACCCATGAAACACTCTGATGTGGGCACCATTCACTTTCTTATAGATAATGGAAGTACTGTAGGTAGATATTAGGTAATTTGCAAAATTATCTAATAGTCAGGTGACACATCAAGAGAATTTGCTGTTGTAATTCTCTTTCAATTAGATAGCATAATTTTTAAATGAAGTTATTCTATTTTTTTTAATTTAAATGCCACCTGGATAGCTGCATCTAATGATATCTGTTTTGATTTTTAAATAAAATGCCTGTGGGTGATCTCAGGATTATCCAGCTCTACAGACCAAACTCTGCTGAGTTTGTAGGCCTTATATCTAAATGCATACTCAGTATTCTCACAGAGGTATCTGAGAGATACATCCAACCAAACAATCTCAATTCTGTATGGTAACCTGAGCTATTTTATCTCCTGTTTCCCCCAAGATTCTATTAAATAACAACAGGGAATTTTTAAAATCATGAACTTACTATAAATAGGATAATTAGACAGGACTGGCAAAATGAAACAATTTCAAAGTTTCTGGAAAACATTAAGGATGGTAGGATAAAATGAAAAAATAGAAGCTAAAATATGAGGAGAAAAAGATACAGCTGAGACAATTATCAATAATCTCTGCAAAAATACAGTAAAGTAGCACATACAGGGAGAGATGGCCATACAGAACAGGAGAAGACAGAAAACACGACAATCTGCTAAAGTCTGTACAGTTCTTTTCACTGCTTGTCCTTCAGTATTCTCATGTTCATCATGTCCAATAATTTGGCATCTAGATGAAAAAAACTAGGTTACAAACTTTACCCAATTCGTTACTTGTCTGAAGTATTTTGCTAATAGTTTTTGGACTGCTATGTTGCACATTCTTACATGTAGGAAAACAAAACATTCAAGTCTGTTTTACAAACTTACTCATCAAAAATTAAAACTTAAGCCCTGCACATATACACACAATACCTATAGCTTTATGCCTAAGCCTGAATTAAAACTTAAGGCTCACTAAATATTTCCACAAAGTTTGTGCATTGCCACTTGTGATGCTAATGGAAAAAGATAGAAAAACAAACCCGCTTTAATTTAATTCTGCATTATTACCTTACGGACACAAAATAGGAAACATAGTATGAATATCATTTTCATCTCATCAGGAATTCTAGCAGCTATCCACACACATCTTTATTTCCTCCTTCCTTACCCACGCCAGATGTTTAAGCCTGCTGCAGACAAGAGGCAAGGTACATGAGTATCACCTAACGCCAAGTCTTCATGCAAACTCACATGTCCAGGGATTTGTAAAAAAAAAAATCAAGAAAGATATATCTTATTATAATTTCCTATGGCTTCCAAGGGTTGAGGAAGGAAGAGAGGCAGGCCAGGCCCAAGGTCATTTTACCTAACTTGACTAGGCCAGCACAATCTTCAAAATTCCTTAGTCAAAGCCTGTATCATAAAAGAGTAGTACACACCCTCCACACCAACACACACAGATTAAAACATCATGCACACACACACAGACACACATAAAATCCTAGGTCTCAGTGAATCAGAGTTAATACATGATATAACTTACAATTATAATTGACAGTATAATTTTTAAAAATACCTGAGAAGATATTTGTTCATAATACAAAATTAAGAGAAAATGTATAAATTAAGAATAATAGGAATAAGAAAAAGTGTGTAAAATTTTCATGTTATTGCCGTAATAAATTTTTCAATGAAGGAGTCTCAAGACAAAATGAGAAGTTTTAACTAGAAAAAGTCACATGAAAATGATTAAAAAATAAGAAATATGAGAAATATTCTATAAAGTTCAGAAAAATAAAAGGGAATGAAATATTATTTAGTGCTATAAAAAACTAGCTATTAAGCCATGGATAAACATGGGAGAAACTGAAAGTGCATATTACTAAGTAAAATAAGAGAACCTTAATAGGCTACATACTGTATAATTCTAGCTATATGACATTCTGGAAAAGGAAAAACTAAAGAGACAATAAAATAATCAGTGGTTGACAAGGATTGAGAAAGGGAGGGATGAATAGAAGCACAGAAGATTTGTAGGGCAGTAAAACTATTCTGTACAACACTACAATGGTAGATACATGTCATTATACATTTGTTCAAACCCATAGATTACAGAGTACCAAGAGTGGACCTTAATGTGTAGTATGAACCTTGGGTGATAATGATGTGTCAATATAGGCTTATAAATTGTCATAAATGTACCTCTCTTGTGGGGGATATTAATGGAAGAGGCTTTGCAGATGTGTGGGCAGGAGGTACATGTGGAATCTCTATACCTTCTCTTCAGTTTTTCTGTGCACCTAAAATTGCTTTAAACAATAAAGTCTGTTTTTAAAAAAGCAACTCACAGAAAGGACTATAGTATTATGTGGACATTTACCTTGAGTAATTAGGCTATATCCAGATTATTCCCAAATCTTTTTGTCTTTGCTTTTGCTGGCATATGAAGATGAATTACCAGCACCATTGGAGTATAGTACAAAAATTTAACCAGATGAAAGATAGTAAGCTGGTCTTTTACTGTGCTATTAAATTCAAAATGACCATCAAAGTGGTCAGTAAGATCCTTTAAAGAGTCCTCAGTTTGCTGAGCACAGTGGCTCACACCTATAATCCCAGCATTTTGGGAGGCTGAGGCGAGCAGATCACGAGATCAGGAGATCAAGACCATTCTGGCTAACACGGTGAAGCCCTGTCTCCACTAAAAAAAAAAAAAAAAAAAAAAAAAAAAAAAAGAGTCCTCAGCCACAGCAATCAAATCTGGAGATTATGAAAATGTGCAAGAAAGAGCCTGCCACATTCACTAAAGTCAAGGAATCTTTGGATAAACAGAGTCAAAGATATTCTAAGAAAAGTTTCCAAATTTTTCCTCATCTCAATCACTTCTTATAATGATGCTAAAGAGTCAGGACTTTATAGATAAGAGAAAAATAGCACAACAGTGAGGGAAAGGAATCACAGAGACGTCCTTGTGGTGATTGGTAATAATGTGAGCTAAATTCACATCTGTCAGATTAGAAACTCTAGTATGCATATGTTGCATAATATATGACACTATTCTACATGAAAAGGTGATAATAACCACATGAATTAAAACAAAATAGATACAAAATACTGCCCTGAAAACCCTGATTATATGTAACTAGTGGTGAGACAAAGGCAACTGCTTTGATTATAATCCTAATACGTTTGTATTTTTCATATGCATCCTTATATTGAATACATGTGACTCTTTTTTAACCTTTATATCTGATTTTATTGTTGTCATAATTTAAATACTTAGCAGTGACATTGTTCAACCTGTAAATTCAACTTTTGGCAGGGTTCTTCTTGTCTTTATCATCACTGAATTTATGCTACTTGAGAGTATCAATTTATCAGAGTAAAGTAGAAAAATAATTCTAAGCCAGGCATGGTGGCACATGCTTGTAGTCCTAGCTACTCCAGAAGCTGAGGTTGGAAGGATCACTTGAGCCCAGGAGTTCCAGGCTGCAGTGAGCCATGATCCTGTGATTGCACTCCAGCCTAGGGGACAGAGAGACCCTGTCTCAAATAAATTAAATTAAATTTTAAAATGAAAGAAGAAAAATAATTATATTCAAGTTATTTTCTAAGATTTACAGTCTCTCAGTGAATAAATCAAGAAATAGGTATAAAGATTTAGGGATTGATGCAATGGGAGTTGAGCACATTAGTAATAGCATCATTGATGATGTTTTGGTTTTCAGATGTTTTGTGTTTTTGAAGCAGGAGACAGACCAAATGGAGGGCCAGAACTTACAGATCCAGAAGTTCTCACTTTCAGATGGTAAGATAAAATGAGCTACTAATTGTCTGTTATTTAAAGATTCCACATTGACCTTACTCCAAGTGAAAATTTCTCCAAGGGTTTGCACTGTGTCTCTTGAGAGTTTTTTGATATTTTTATTTATTTTCTTTTATGGTATGTTATGTGACACTGCAGTGAGGAATACTGACCAAATGCTATTCCAATCCCAAATAAATGCCTTAATTTTTTTTATCATTGTTGAATATGAATATAGTATTTGCAAATAATGATTCAAATTGTTGCACTTCACCTGCTCTATTCCTTAAATTTGCAATATCATATTCCTACCTATAACAATTTTTAAAAATAATTTATAATTAAAAATGTTTATTGTTTACAATTAGAATTGTTGATTCAGAATTTCCTACTGCTCTGAATATATCCCCAGTATATAAGACATTAAAGTTAACAACTTAGGTGAGGTCACATAAAATGTGAGTTATTTAAATAACAAAGACAAATAGAAACTAATTGTAATTAAGCCAAATGATAGATATAAGAAGGTTTGAGAAAACAATAGAGATTATGGAATGACTTAGTAGGTATTCATTACGTTTTCTGCCCATTACAATTTTATCAATGGTGATTTTATTCTTTTAAATAAAGGAATTGACATATATCTCTTTCTGTAGGGTTATAAATGTGTGCATTTGTTGGAGTGTAGAGGGCAATGTCTACAGAAATTTATTAATTTTTTTCTTATCTTTGTGGTATAACTCATTTTAAAATTATGCTTCATATTCTTGGGCATTGATGGCTAGAAAAGGCCACTAGCTAAGATTTAAACCCAATACCCTCCAAGTGTCTTGAATTTGACATTTGCAGCCAAGCTCGCTCTCAGTTTCTCTATGCTTATTAATGATCACCAGGAGTTCACAGAACCAGGTCACCCAGATGTGATCTAAAAGTTCTCTGAAATTCAAAAGTGAAGGAAGCCCATTGCTACATCTCCCTACACTTCTAAAGTACATTAAAATATGAAATAAATAAATTTAAAATAAATTATAGGTAGCTAGGGATAGGGAAAATTTTTGTTTTTGTTTTCGTGAGTTTTGAAAATCTCAAGTTCCCTCCAAGGGAATTTTCATTAAAAATGGTATTTTTCAAAAATGGGCATCAAGGACAATTGGTAGCAACACAATACATTTTCATCATATGCCATTCCCAGAATGATCAGCAACATGTTTGACAACAGAGACCCAGGTACAGTCTAGATGTCACAAGGTAGTAACATTCATTCCATATGCTGCCTCATATTTTAAATCAATAATTATTAAGGAGACATTATGCATTAGAGAAATTATCCTTGGTTCTGAAGAAGATACACGTGAGTTTGACTCTGGCTTGTATTAGCTTTAAAAGATTAGACATATAGCTTAATATCCCCGAGTTTCATTTACATTTTTCTGAATACCTAAAATTGGAACCAAAAATGTTGCTTTTTAATTTGATTTTAAACTATTTAAAAAATGAAAGTTTTTTTACTCCAGTTATGAGAGTATAAAAATGACAATCATTCAGATAAGAGCTGTTAGTTTGCAAAGCAATATACAGTTTACACAGGAATTTCATACCCATTAAAAATAAAATGTTTTTTAACAAAATCTGCATTAAATTTTTTGATTTTTTAAATTGATACAAGTACATTTTTGAGTTTTATGGAAAATATGGATATAGCAAGTTATTTAGTAGAAATAAGTCACATCAGAGTTTATTGAGATTAGGGGAGCATCATTAGACTAAGTGCTTTATATGTACCATCTTACATAATTGTGATATGCTTGTGATTGTTATACTGAACATTTTATTCATTGAAATATATTCAAATGAGTGATGATATTATTAAGCAGCTGTCTTCTGGTTTTTGTTATTAAAAAAAAAACTATATGTGGAGGACACATTTTGTTCTTTCCCAGCCTTCACCTTAAAATTCCATACTCTTCATATCTTCAAATTGGTATAATAGTGGAAAAATATACATATTTACACTTTATAAAATTGTTGTGTCAATTAATGTATTTATTTTCTGAGCAAATATTTAGCATTTATTTTTCTCTCAATGTATCTCAGAATAATGATGTAAATTTGTAGAGCCTCAACTCATAAGAAAACAGTTATTTTTACATACAAAACAAACTGTTTTATGCTCCCCACAGGTATGTTGGATTTTCTTTGTAATTAATTTTGCCAATTTTGATGAAAAATCCTTAAAATTTTATTTTCATATTTAATTTATTTTATCTATTTTAAAGTCATAATAATGATTAGATTATATTGTTACTTCTCATGCTGCTCTCTAAGGATTTTTCCATGTGAAAAATTGAATAGTTTGACAATAACATCATTCCTAATTTGCAGCACTAAGGATAATTTAAAAACAACTTTTGAATATCAGTATAATTTACTTATAGAAGTAGTATCTCAACAAAAATATAAGTTGTTTGGTATAGTCATTTACCTAACATGCTGTTCTGAGGGAGGCTTAGTATTGTAAATGCACATTTACATATGATTTTTCAGTGATTATGTATCAAATAAGTATGTTTCTCTATATTTGTATCTGTGGGTATGATAGCCCCAGTTGAGACAGGTGCTGGCAGTCTCAGCCAACTGTTCTTCAAAGGACTATACACAGCTACTTAGAATCATAGCATCATCTTAATATTCCCAGATACTTTAATGAGTTTTCACTCTAATTAAATGTGCAACTTGCAGAGATTATTGGGTGGCAGATTGCTGTGACTGGCAACAGGCTTTCTTTGTTCAGAATCAAATTTTATATCACCTAAACACATCTATTTTTAGTAGTTTCATTATAGATGAAGTTAGGTTTTATTTCAATTAAATAACTTACAAACTAAGTAAACAATTACGATTTTCAGGAGTGCAAACAAAAACAAAGTAGAGGAAATAAAAACAATATCCACCAAGAAGGAAAACAGATGGAAGAAATAAAGTTCATCAAAGTTCAGTGTTAAAATTTCATGTTGGAATGTTAGAATACTTACGGGCGTAACACCATGGTGTGGTGGCATGTTACTTCCATCTCTAAGTGGTGATTAATTAACACCAAATATATTTTTGCTGCTGCTTTAACAGGGTTAAATGATGCCTTATGCATTGTATGGTAACTTTTGTCAGAAGTCACTTTCAAAGCATCTTTTTAGCTGCAACAATCACACATTTTAACCATAAAAATACTTAACATAAAATATATTCTGTAAGTTTTAAATTTTAGGTTATTTTGTACATTTTATTTATTTTAAAATATTCTGAGCTGGCCTGTGTTAAAAAGGGTTTACCAGTTGTTTTCTGCACACTACATTCAATGTTGTGTTAAAGATAGCCAAGTAGGAACACATTCATCACTGGGACTGGGAATCTAAAGAGCAACTTTAAAATACTATGCAATAGATATCATTTTTCCATATTTCTGCCTAAATGCCAAATCCATTTTTAGTTTGTCTCCTAAGCAGAAAGATAAATGTGGAAAGCAGAATAACATCTTTCCCATTGCCTCAGTGTGCTGAAAAAAGGAATCAAGGAAGAATATAGGTCATAAAGGCACAGTGTTTAGGTCAGAAAGTAGAGCTAGTGAGAAATCCACAGAGAGAGTATTCCAGGGTTATAATCTAATGGGCTGCAGGGCTTTTGCAGACTGTGAAAGAGGGAATGAAATGTTTTAGAAAGGCAATTGAAAAAGATGGTATTTAAAGTGAACTTTGATCTATCTCATAAACAGATCCCTGGAGATTTTTTTATACAAATAGAAATTACGATTTCAATTTAAGATTATCGCATCTAACCACCAGGGTTAAAATAAAATGATAATACTCGGATAAGGATCAGCAAAAGTCAGTATACATTGAAAAAGGCAGATCAGAATAGATGTTTAGAGAAGAGAATTTGATTATATAAAAGTCCCATTATGTGGAATTATAGTTCGTTGTATATAATTTTATATAAGCTAACTCTCTATCAGTATTTGTTTAATTGTGTGTAGTAGTAGGGACTGAGATTGTCTTAGTCCATGTAATGTTGCTATAAAGGGACACATGAAGCTGCGTAATTTAAAAAGAAAAAAAAAGGTGTATTTGGCTCATGATTCTGATGTCTGGAAAAGCTCAAGATTGGCCATCCGTGCTGCTTCTACTCAGGGTGGAAGGTAGGCAAGGGATCTGGTCATCAGTGTGTGTGGAGATCACATGGTGAGAGAGTAGGAACGAGAGAGAGAGAGAAAGAGAGAGAGAAGGTGCAGGCTCTTTTGAACAACCAACAACCAACTCTCTATGGAGAACTAATACAGTGACAACTCCCTAATCTCTCCACTGCATTAATCTACTTATGAGTGACCCACCGCATGATCCAAACACCTCTCATTAGGTCCCACTTCCAACATTGGGGATCACATTTTTTTTTTTTTTTTTTGAGATGGACGTTTGCTCTTGTTGCCCAGGCTGGAGTGCAATGGCATGATTTCGGCTCACTGCAACGTCCGCTTCCTGGGTTTTCAAGCGATTCTCCTGACTCGGCCTCCCAAGTAGCTGAGATTACAGGCATGCGCCACCACACCCAGCTAATTTTGTATTTTTAGTAGACACAGGGTTTCTACATGTTGGTCAGCCTGGGAGATCACATTTTAACATGAGTTTTGGAGGGGACGAATATCCAAACTGTAGCAGATATATTTTAAAGTCATCATTTTTGTGACCCTCAAAAAATTTTGTTTTCATTTTTTGGTGTGACAGAATGATAATTTTTGTTTTCCTCTGGTGTTAATGGTCATCTAACCCTGTTAAGGTAAGAACTTTAATATAGTAATCCTTGCAAGGTATATATGAACAAAATAATTGTGTACTTGCCTTACGGGAAATTCATTCTGAAGAAATGGGAATATCCAAGCTTTTCTATATGGAGGAATGCCATGATCCACCATCACGATCATGCTTCCCTGAGAAAGGGAAAGAAAATGATATCTTAGACTCTGACCACAAGAGGTAAGAAGATGAGGCAGTTAGCTCTGGAAGATTGAGCAAAGATTCAGGTGAGAAAGAAGATAAATTCATGGCGGAAAGAGAAAGAATAGAGGAGAAGGAACTTTTATCTGCTCAAGTATCATTGAATCTTGTACTCTGAATATGATCAAAATTGCCTATCAGAAGGCTCACGTTCTTTTCAGTAATGAGCTCTTTACTCATGTTTCAGGTAAGGCTGCAGCTAACAATCCCAGACAGCACTATATTTTAAAGGATTCATAATACACAGTCCTGCATCTTATTTTTCTCCTCTTCCTCTTCTGAGAATATTAAATAAGGTAATCAAAATATGTGAAAGAATAGATTCATATTTGGATTTTATTCTCAGTGAATGTACAAAACAAAGAAGGTTCTAAACACTGGAAATAAAAACAGCTGCCCTTTATTCAGCATCTACTAAGTTTAAAACACTGTTCTGGGTGATTTATACTTGTTATTTATTTACTGCTTAATATTTCTCTAGGAGTTTGTATTATTTTGCCAATTTTCCTAAGTAGGAAAGCTCAGAGCTATCCAAGTTTACTCAGCTGGAAAGCCATAGAGATTGAAATTTGACTGAGGTTTTTCTAACTCCAAAGCCCCTTCTGTTACCACACAAACACACACACATACACACGTATACACATATATACAAATCCAAATTGAACACTGTCTCTGCCCTACTGGAGCTTAGAGCATCATCTTTTAAAATTAAGACATATATATTTTTAAGTAGCATACATCACATAATGTTATGTTTTATTTTGCAATACAAACAAACAAACTTGCTAAAGCTCCTAAACCTGCTCCTTTTGAATTCTTAAATTTCTTCTATATTAGCAAACAGAAAGGCCACCTTTTCTTCCTTTAACTAATATTAACTAATTATTCTAAAATTTTTGCTGTTCATGAAAGTTCCTTTTCTGTTTTTTTTTTTTTTTTTCCCTCATCTCCTTGAACACTACATTCTCCTGGATTTTCCCCTACCTCCTGGGACCTTCCTTTTCTTTAGTTTTTGCCGCTTCATCTTATAATATTATTCTCAAGGCTCTGTCCTTGTCCTATACCTCTCCTACGAGGTAACCAATTGTTGGTCAACCACATCTATTTTCCAAGCTTCATCTGATGAACCAAATGTCTTTAGCAAAAATATCTATTGAAAAGTATTTCATTCAACATTTATTTCTTCAGTAATTTTTTACTAAGTTACTATTGTATGACAGGCACAGTTTTTGGGTCTGGGAACACAGTAGTCAACAAAACATATCAAGTGCCTTCTCTCAAGCATTTTGGATGTCCCATCAATATCTCAAACTCATTTTGCCACAAACCAGACTCTTTGTCATTTCCTATGAAAATACATTTTTCAAACGCTCTGAGTGACTAATTCATTCATATTCTTAAGTTAGAATCTTGGAGTCGCCGCATCTCTGCATTTACACACTCTATCATGTCAATAAATGCTACAGGTTTTGACACTCATTATCTCATAAATCCTTTTCTCCCTTTCTACTCTCATAGCCCAGCTCACCACTTCTCATGGGATTCATCAGGAAAAGCCTCAAACTTTTTTTCTACCTACTGTGTAATCTATTTTCTACACTACTTCTCAAATGACCTTTCTAAAAAGCAAATTTGGTCAGCACACTCCACTGCTCAAAATCCCTGAGTGCATTCCCAAAACAGCTTAGTGCACAAAACCTTGTCTCATTTACTCTTGTCATATTAATTTTTTACTTATGTACAGTCTTATATGCAATTCTTATATAAAATCTACAAACTGAATAGTGCAATTTCTTACTTCTGTATATTCATGCATTTAATATTTGTCAGTTCTGACACTTGATTTTGGAGAGCTTTCTGTGGGTCTATCTTGATTAATTAGAGAACTTTCTGACATGCTTCCTTTTGTATTCAGTGCATCTCTAAAATGCACTGAAGTTTAACTGATTTCCTTAACTATTTTTCAATCTGAATCATGAGTGTGTTAAATACATTTGAGCTCTACTTACTTTCCAACCCCATCACACTGCCTGGGCCATGAAAGGCACTCAACTCATACTTACTATGGTGGTGAAGAAACAACTGTATACCAGACCTATGTGGCCTGAGGTTAAAGGTTTTATGTGGGAGTGGAATAGACTTGGCATTGAAGTACATATACTGTTTGCGTTTGGTGTTGAAGAAAGAAGCTTTTGGTAAAAGCAACATCATGTAAAAAGTGACAGACAAGTAAAATGTACAGAGGAAAGAGACTAACCTTTTGGAAAGACGGTGTCAGTAGCTAGCTAGCCTGAACTGTGCACGGGGATTGATAAGTGATATCTAATGTAACAAAAATTTGTGGAGCTCCCTTCCTTCCCTCCATCCTTTCATCCTTTCTTTTTCTTTTTTCCTTAAGGTTCTTTCCTTTTTTTATTTCCAGGCACCACATAATACTATTGAAGGTGCAAAGTTTATTCATTCATTGATATCAGAAGTTGTCAGTACCTATGGAGTCCTTTTTTTTCCCGGAGCCATGTTTTCTTTCCATTAGACATGTGCACATATTTATTTACTTTCTCATCTTTTCACACAAATGTAATCTTTACATAGAAACTAAAACGTGGGTCTTGCTATTTATCCTCCCTCATTCTGCTCTACCGTTACATCTAATGAATAAAATCTGGAATTCAGACCCCATGGACTCCTGTTTTAGTTTCCTCTTGTCTGTTATGTAGATTAAAACTTTAACTTGTTTATCAGAGGTTCTTGGTTTGAACCTGTGTTTTGAGACTGTCTGTTACACATGGTGTCCTCTCTAAGACTGTTTCCTATCTTCCTCCTCTCCTCTGTGTACAACCTCATGGAACATGTAGAAAACTTGTACAGCGTGCTGACTAAGGGCATGGTCTGTGGAACCAGACTAGTTGGCTTGGAATAGTGGTTCTGCTCCCTACATACTGTGTTAAGTAGATTACTTAACATTTTTTGTGTTTCAGCAACTAAATAGAAATAGGAATAAAATATGATTTGCATAGAGTAATCATGAGATTTAAAATATTTAATATGTATAAAGCATTTAAAAAGACAGTGATAACTAATAAATTTTATATTATACTATTCCTCTGAAGTATCACCTCCTGCTAATAACAGATACACACAATGTATATAGGTGTATGTATGTACGTATATACACACACATACATACATGCGTATATATACATGTATTTTAACATGTAGTTTACTTAAACACTTGAAATTTTGTATACAGGGCTTGGTGCCTCTCCCTATGTTTGTCTTCTATTTAAATAAGCTATGAATATTTATTTTTTTCTTAAATGGTCTTTACATTTTATTGCTCATTAGTTGATTGCCAGTGTAGTTGCATTTTTTCTTTTCATCATCATGAGTGACAGGATGTCAAGTTGAAGCATTTTAATGCCAATGAAAATGGTAAATTATGTATCTTGATGACTAACAAAACCTTAATCAACAATGTGGAAAAGTTTATGTGCATTCTATTGACATTCATTGGCACTCTCTGATATCCTTACATAATTAAGTGTATATATATATATATATATATATATATTTCACACTTAACACTCTCTCCCTCTCCTTCTCTCTTTCTCCATATATGTGTGTGTGTGTGTGTGTGTGTGTGTGTGTGTGTGTGTGTAACTTTAAAACTTAATTATTGGTCAAGGTTTAAAATTTTTGTCAGTTTGAATTTATATTTTTTGAAAGTAAATAGTTCTTATCTTTTTTTTGAATACCTGATTTTAAACATTGTGTAGAAATATAATAATATTTTAATCTTCTTTTTGAAGCAACTTGTTTGTCAAGTCAGAGAAGCTACTAGTAATAGCTATTTAATCTGTGATGTCAATAATCACATCAAATGTAAATGGTCTAAGTGTTCCAAAATATTGTATGAATTGTTATAGCCTGAAATTTTGACTTTAGAAAGATGTTTCTTCACCCAGCACTTACAAAGCTGGGCAAGGGTGCAGTGATATATCATTTAAAATGAAACAAATAGAAATTGAGAATACTGAAAAGTTGAATGTTTGTGAGAAAGACCAGATATTTTGGGCAAATAATAGGGAAAATAATGACTAACTTCTGTGGATATAATACTACTTGGTAGAATTGCTCAAATTATTTGGGATTTCTGGTTTTTAAAAGTTGATTTGAAATTATTTTAAAATACAAAACATTTAGACTTTTTAAAACTTTTTAAAATAAAATTATTATCCTTGTTTGGTTATTTTGTTTTTACTCTATATTTTTGAGCATAAACTTATATTTTTATAAATGTTTATCTTTCTCGTTTTAGTGTCTTCATGGCTATATGGCTTATATGTAATGCTTAAGCCTTGATAACTTATTTCTGTGTAGAAGAGATGGTCAAGCTTAATTTTATCATTTTCAGTAGGTTGTATGACATTTGTACCAACATGTTATATTGAAAACCAATCATTCCAAGACTGACATATATTTGTGTGTGTCTATTTGTGTGTTTGTATGTGGCTGTGTATAATATGAATTACAAAATCATATTTATTATATAATGCTAAATTCACGTCAGTAGTTACTGACACTACATACTACTATTTCTTCAAATTTTTATAATTTCTGTTTATTCCCTCTATCTATTCATTTCAATACCAATATCAAACTTCTGTGATTTTTATAGCATGTATACATATAATGCTATATTTCAAATTATCTTTCTCACATTCAACAATTTGTGTGCTTTGAATTGCTTCACAAAATAACACTATTCTTGCCAACATTTAGCGTATCTTTGAACATATATTTCTTTAATTTTCAATATAATACTTTGGCAGACTGCATTTTCCCAAGATGACTGCAACATTATCTCTCCTCTAACATGTTTTTATTTCTAGTATCCTGTTACTCTTCATCATGAAATATTGTATAATCCTCATCCCCTTAAATTTGAATGGGTTTTAATAATAATTCGTGACCAACAGAACATATCAGAAGGCATGCTCTATAACTTTCAGTCGTGGATCATGAAAAATGATGCAGCTTTTGTCTTTTCAGCTGAAATACTGGGATACTCAAGTTTTGAAGGCTTCACGTGTCATGTAAACATACTAGTGGCTATTATATCACCCTGCTGTTAGAAACACTAAATTAGCATTCCATGGAGAAAAGAGACATTGGGCTAACCACTTGCGCATCCAGCATCCAAACCCCAGCAATATGCCAGCCTCAGCCATTGTTTGACTGAATCTACATAAGCACCTAAGGATGGAACCACAAAAGTGAACATTTTTTGAATCCTGGATCCAGAAAAACAACGAGAGTTAATAAAATAAATGTTTTGTTTCAAGTCACTAAATTTTTAGGTAATTTTTAGGTACACCAATACCTAAGTGGAACAGAAATGCAATACTTGGAAGTAGGGATCTGATGTAACAAAAACATACAAAATGTGGCTTCGTCTTTGAAACCAAATGGTTGGTGAATGTTAAAAAAGACTTGAGGATACTGGTGGTAAACACTTGGAGGTCAGAGATGAAAGTGTATGAGACAAGAAATAAAATAAGACTTTAAAAATATTTATAGTGTTTTCTTATCAGTTATCAGGGTAAGAAGTTGATGTAATAATTATCTCTGATGTTAATCAATGGATGGTTTCATACACACTGTAATTTAATTTTAAATATTTTTATTGAGATATAATTTATATACCATATATTTGCCAATTTTCAAGTGCACAATTTAATAGTATTTGCATATTTGCAGAGTTTTGCAAATGTCACAATAATCTTAGTACATCTTCATCACTCTTAAAGAGATCCTATAGCCACTAACAGTCACTCTCCATTTCCTACCCCCAGCCTTAGGCAACCACTAATCTACATTCTATACTTATTGATTTGCCTATACTGAATATTTTATGTGAATAAAATAATATAATATGTGGTGTTTTACACTTGGCTTCTTTGCAATAGAGCTTTAACATTGGCCCATATTGTAGCACCAGTACTTCAATCCATTTTAACGTCAAAAATAATTTGTTGTATAGTTATACTGCATTTTCCTTATCCATTCTTCAATTGAAGGGCATTTTGGTTAATTTTACTCTTGGGCCACTGTAAATAAATCTGTATTAATAGATATGTTTTTTTTTATTTTATTTCTCACAGGCATATACCTAGGACTGGCATGCTGTCTCATGTATGTGATAACTCTGCGTTTGTCAGTAACTGTCACCTCTTTTCCAAAGTGGCTGCTCCATGTTATAATCCCAACACCAGTGTATAAGTGTTCGAATTTCTCTGTTTCCTTGCTAAATTAGTAATTGTGAGCCCTTGAACTTGTAATTATTTTTAAGATTATTTTGAATCTGGGACCATTGCATTTCAAAATGAATTTAAGAGTCAGCTTGTAAAGTTCTGCAGAAAAAAAAAAAAGTAAAGAAGAAGAAGAAAAAAAGAGAAAGTTTTTACAGGGATTGAATCTGTATATTAACAACGTTACGTCCTCCAATCAATGAATATTGGTACTTTCCAGTTATTTAAATCTTAAATGTTCCCTGCCTGATAGCGCCACAGTGGGTGCAACCTGGGCCATGTACATAATCTTCCTGAGCTTCAGAGATAACAATGGTTTTAGCTGGTTCTGTTGGACTGCTTATTTCCTGATGTCCCCATTAAGCTTTTGGCTGGTCTGTCTCTATTAGTATTACACTCAGATTTTTGCCTCTATTAATTAATTGCCAACAAATGACTGTATTCTTTTCAAAAACATCCCAGGATGTTCCATATGTTGTTTCAGTCTGACCCCCCAAAAAATGAGCCTCTTGGCAGGGATAGAGTGTTGCTATGCTTTGATAGTTGTTATGGTCCTCCCTTGGACATCAGCTATGCACTATGAAGGTTTAGTTTGGATTAAATTTGCATCATAGATTTCTACAATGCAGGAGAAAAATACACCACCCACACTGGTATTTCCTTCCTTCAAATAAAAGATTGAAAGTTATTATAGTTATGTGCATTCAGTTTTATGCATACTAATGTTTTGATAATAACTTGAAGATTTAGTTTACTTCTTATCCACGATATTTTGCAGTTAATATTTTAAATATCTAAGTATTTTAATTTACCTTATAATTTGCAGTTCTGAAATTTAAACAGAGTTTAAAAAGAAATATTGCATTCTCTTATGTTCATATTCACTATCATATCTTTTAAAAGGAAATTATTCTAATCCCAAATTTATTCAATACCCAAGGGTTTTTAAAAAATTCTTTTCAACAGAAAAAGTAGTATCTTCACAACAAGAACAGTTGGATTGACAGACTGGAATGAGATTTGTTGTATGTCTGATAAAGAATCAGGAAAGTCATGATAATTTCAGAAAACTAATAAGTAGACCTGAGGACTAACCCTCAGAATAGTAAAGATTTTATATTTGTTAAACAACTTTGGAGCAAATTTTTCTTAAATTTCTACTACATAGTGTGTATATTCTGCTTAAGCATGTGCATTTTTGTGAAATTTAATTTAAATCATATTAATATGTCTACAAAATAACTTCTGCAGAAAATATTTTATGGGAGTTAATAATTGGTTTATGTTTTACCAATCTTAGAACATATGTTCATTGTGGTATATCATATATGAATCCAAGCAGAAATAAATGTAATTTAATAATGTACTTTTAATAATTATAAAATTGAAAATACACTCATTTAGAAACCATTGCCCAGAGAGTATACTGTTACCCATTCATGGGAGAAATTTAATTCAGTAATTTCAAGAACTTGACTTTCTATGTTTTATTATCTACACAACAGTTGGAGTGATCTTTAAAAGCAAACAAGTATGTCATATCATTCCATAGCTATAATAATTAAAATGATGTCTGACTACTATTGTAATAAAAAACCAAACTTACATCATTCATTGAAGTCCTGTATATAATCTGGGCCCTGGATCCTTCACTCTATAGTTTATTTATTTGTTTCTTGAACAAAACATATTTGAAATAATATAACATAATGCCTATAAGCATGCAAATTATGAATATGAGTTTCATTGCTTCATAGCTGCATTTCCTTAGCAACACATTTATAATCTTTAAAGATAGTAATGCTATCTACTTTGTAGACTTCTTGCAAGGATTAAATCAAATAATACATTTAAAATATTTAGTGTCTGGCTCACAGTTTGTGCTGAATAAATATAGGCTATTTTTATTATGACGGTTTTTATTTCAGAGGCTTTGCAACTCTTTACTCTTACTGGAATGCTCTCCCCATACAACAGCTTTTTATAAGGCTGTTTCTTTCTCATACTGCGTAACTCAACGCAAATTTAATAGTTTCAGAAAAGCCTTTCTGAAAAACACACAAAATCAGTCACTTACCCAACTCATACTATATCCCATCATTATATTTTATCTTTTCATGGCAGTTATATTTATGAATAAATATTTAATATTTGCACATACTGGTTTAATTATATCCAATACAATGTAAACTCCATAAATTCAGGGACTTTGTCAATCTCATGGGTTGATTTCTCTACAAAAGCTGAGAGGCTCTTATGTATAATAGGTCTCAAAGAATAAATAATTAATACATATGTATGTCAAAACAGAAGCATAAGTTCCAAACAATATCCATTGTAAAAAAGACATTTATCAAATTTATATATTGTGCTTAAAGAAAAATATAAAACATTTTGTCTCAGTGTCTCTACCACAACATATTTTATCAACAGCAACAATTCGATGGTAAATTCAGTGTTTAATTTTTATTTCTCTTCTGAGTCCTCTAAAGCTTTAACAGTTACCACTGCCTCCTCCTTAAAACACGTCCTTGATTTGGATTCCAAAACATTATGGTCTCCTAGATTCCTTCCTACTTTGCAATTTGCTTTTTCTTGGTCAACTTGGCTGGCTCCTCTTCTACCTCCATGTTTCTCAGTGGGAAATTGACTGCTTCGTTCTTTTCTCTTCAGTCTCCTGTCACTTCCTTGATGATCTCATAAAGAGTCATGACTTTAAGTGTCACTGAAAATTCCAAAATTTTTATCCCCAGCCATGCTCTTTTCCCTGGAATTTTAATTTGAATGTTTGTTTATGTGGCATCTAGTTTAGAATTTCTAATAGACATCTCCAAATTAACATGTCCCCAAATTGTTGTACTCTCAACCCTCCAAACTACTCCATCTGTAGTCTCCACCTTTCTTCATGTTGATCTGGTAAGAATCCTTGATTGTATCTGTGAGTTTCTCCTTTCTCTCAGACCCTGAGGGCAATGCACATGAAAATTCTGTTCTGTCTTGTCTTCAAAACATACTACCACATCAACCTCTAATACTCTTGTCCAAGACTCCATCTGATCTTATTTAGAAATATTGCTATGCCTTTATAATTGGTCTCCCTGCTTCCATTCTTACTTTCCCTCCCAGAAATGCACAGTTTACTCTCAATACAAGATCTAGAATGACACTGACACTTATAATGGGTAAGAGGTATCATGTTACTTCTCTTGTTTGCTTTTTTAAAAATCTCATTGAACATTAAAAACAAGCAAACAAACAAAAAACACTTGGCATTTTACGTGGTTTGGGTTGTGGGTTGCAGTAGCCATGGATTAAGCTGTAAAGCCTAAAGTAATAAGAACAAAGAAATTCCTTGAGAAGAGAGAACTGAAATTCAGTGAAAATATTAAAAATGCCATGTTGATTAAAGAGGAGAATGCAACTGCAACAGTGACACAAGTACTTAGAGATGTGTATGCATTGAAAAATCTGTGTGGCTTTTTGTACAAAAAGAAAAATATTATAAGACTGTTCTAGAATCAGATATCACTGGAATTCTTCAAAGAAGTCAGATTGTTCCTTATTCACGTACGGCTCCCATAATAAGAAATGAACAAATAATCTAATAAGAGATCACATGTATGGCTATCTTTTGCTAGATATGATAGAATTAGGCATTGAGAAATTTGTCTCATTAATAGACATTAAGAACAGTAAATGCCCTGAGAAAACAAAACCCATGATAATATTTGCTGGTGAGGATTTTGATGTAAAAGAAGACTATAAGGCTAAAGAGTCTTCTTACTGATTTCTTCAGCAGCCCAGGAGTATCAAATAGCCTCCCAACTGGATCAGAGTATGTTTTACACTTCACCACTCAGTAAGGGAAGATTTATTTTCGAAGCTATGAGTTACTGCTGAAGAAATCTGTTGCAGAATACCACAGATTGAAGTGGAGATATGGAAACCTCATTGGATCGGGTTCCGAGGAGGACACACCTGGCATCAGATGAACTTTATAAATTATCTATGCAAATGCCAACAACTTTCAAGCCAAAGAGGAAGAAAATTATCTCCCATGATACTTTTGGTATAATTTGTGGAAGGATTCACATGCAGAAGTAAGGCCTAAGCAAACTACAGACTGGGGAAATGAGGGGTTTGATGTGAACTGAAGAAAATAGAAGACCATGAGAAAAAAAACAAAGAGAATTTTTAAAAATAATAAAACTTAGCCAACACACCAACAGCAATCAAATCACAAAAGCAAAAATTTATAGTACTCTACAAGACCCCATATAATATTTCTCTTTTTCCCTCTGATCTTATATTTTGTTTTTCTCACCCTTGTTCTCTCCATGCAGGCCACTTGGTATTTTCTCTGCACCATAGAAAAGCCAGGTATGCTCCTAACTCACAGTGTGTGTACTTGCTGATCCCTCTGTGTGGAATACTTTTCTGTCAGATAACTTCATGGCTCCTTCCTGCACTTCCTTGGATTTTCTTCAAATGTCTCCTTTACAGTTAGGCTTTTCCTGACTACTCTCTTTAAAACTGTAATCCCAAACTCTACCTGGCACACCCAATTTATGTTCTCAGGTTTATTTAAAAAAAAACAACAAGTTTTATTTGTTTGACAACTACCCATTTATTTCATTTTTAAATTTTCTGTCTTTTCTCAGTAGATAGAGGATAATTTAAATCTTATTTTTTAATTGCTGTATTTCTATAGGAGGACAGAGTTAAAGTAGCTAGTCTGTGATCCATTCATTTCCTTTATTTTCCAGAGAAAGTGAGCTCCTTTTAATTGAAATTTTAGATAAAGACTAATGATATTTGCTATAAGCAAGAAATTATATATTAAATACTTTTTCTAGGATGCCTTGGCTGCAGGATTCCTTACATCAAATCAATATAAAATCCTATGAGACATGATTCTTTGAAGAATGTTATGAAAATGAAACAGGATTTGAGGTATAAATTGATATTTCTCATCATTTAAATGCTCACTGCAATGTGAATAATTACATAAACCTCATATAAAAAACTGATTTATTAATCTGAGCCAGATATGTATGCCCTATGCAAGAAAAGGATCTGGAGAATTCTAGAGACCCTAGGAGACCCTAGACAGGTCTCAGAGGTCTATCTCTGCTTCATGAGACACTTTTAGTTGTCTACATTCTTGAAATTGTTAATAAACATTGAAACTGGCTGAGCTTATATGATGTGAATATAATTCAACAATTCCGTGTTATGTCACCTCACCAAGCACTTTAAACAGTGCCTGAAATATTATGATTTATGAATATTAGGTGTATGAATAAATAACTAGATTGTCCTCACAGTACTGTCACGAAAATATTGAGTTTTTGAATTTTAATATCATTAGGTAACCACTTTTGTTTAAAATGATAAATATTGTAGATGTAGAACTGTATTTAATAAAACGAGAGAGCAGAGCTCTTTCTTTTTATAGAGATTTACTACTGTTTTTTGTTTCAATTTCATTTAGTTCTGCTCTGATCCTGTCATTTGTTTTCTTCTGCTGGGTTTTAGTTTGGATTGTTCTTGTTTCTCCACGTCTGTGAGGTGTGACCTTAGATTGTCTATTTGTGCTCTTTCAGACTTTTTGATGCAGGCATTTAATGCCATAAACTTTCCTCTTAGCACCACTTTTACCGTATTCCAGAAATTTTGATAGGCTGTGTCACTATTATTGTTCAGTTCAAAGCATCTTTAAATTTCTATCTTGATTTCATTGTTGACCCCCAAATCATTCAGGAGCAGGTTATTTAATTCCCATGTATTTGCATGGTTTTGAGTGTGCCTTTTGGAGTTGATTTCCAATTTTATTCCACTGTTGTCTGAGACAGTACTCAATTGTTTCTTTGTTGACTTTCTGTCTTGAAGACCTGTCTAGTGCTCTCAGTGGAGTATTAAAGTCCCCAACTATTACTGTGTTGCTCTCTATCTCATTTCTTAATTCTAGTAGTAATTGTTTCATAAATTTGGAAGCTCCAGTGTTAGGTGCATATATATTTAGAAATGTGATATTTTCCTGTTGGGCTAATCCTTTTATCATTATATAATGTCCCTGTTTGTCTTTTTTAGCTGCTGTTGTTTTAAAGTTTGGTTTGTCTGATATAAGAATACCTACTCCTGCTCACTTTTGGTGTCCATTTGCATGGAATATCTTTTCCACTCCTTTACCTTATGTTTATGTGAGTCCTTATGCATTACGTGAGCCTCCCAAAGACAGCAGACACTTGATTGGCAAATTCTTATCCATTCTGCCATTTTGTATCTTTTAACTGGAGGATTTAGGCCATTTACATTCAATGTTAGTATTGAGATGTGAGGTGCTATTCTATTCATTGTGCTATTTGTTACATGAATACCTTGTTTTTTGTTGTTTTTATTTTTTTCATTGTGTTATTGTTATAGATGTCTTGTGAGACTTTAAGGAGATTCTATTTTGGTGTATTTCAAAGATTTGTTTCAAGATTCAGAGCTCCTTTTAGCAGTTCTTGTAAGTGCTAGCTTGGTAGTGGTGAATTCTCTCAGCATTTGTTTGTCTGTATACAAAATTCATGGTTGATAATTGTTTTGTTTAAGGAGGCTAAAAATAGAACCCAAATCCCTTATAGCTTGTAGTGTTTTTGCTGAGAAATCTGCAGTTAATCTGATAGGTTTTCCTTTATAGGTTATCTGATGCTTTTGCCTCCCAGCTCTTAAGATTCTTTCCTTCATCTTGACTTTAGATGACCTGATGAGTATGTACCTAGGTGATGATCTTTTATGATGAATTTCCCAGGTGTTCTTTAAGCTTCTTGTATTTGAATGTCCAGATCTTTAGCAAGGCTGGGAAAGTTTTCATCAATTATTCCCTCAAATATATTTTCCAAACTCTTAAGTTTTTCTTCTTCCTCTGGAACACCAATTATTCTTAGGTTTAGATGCTTAACATAGTCCCAAATTTCTTGGAGGCTTTGTTCATTTTTAAAATTACTTTTTCTTTGTCTTTGATGGATAGGATTAATCTGAAAACCTTGTCTTCAAGCTCTGATTTTTTTTCTTCTCCTTGTTTGATTCTATTGTCTAGATTTTCAAGTGCATTTTGCATTTCTTTGTGTCCTTAATTTCCAGAAGTTGCTATTTTTAAAAAATTTATGCTGTATTTCACTGAAGAACTTTTCTTTCTTATTCTGAATCATGTTTTTAATTTATTTAAGTTGAGCTTCACCTTTCCCTGGTGCCTCCTTGATTAGCTGAATAATCTACCTGAATTCTTTTTTTGGCAATTCAGAGATTTCTTCTTGACTTAGACCCATTGCTGGCAAACCGGTATGATCTTTTGGGGGTGCTGAAGAACCTTATTTTGTCACATTACCAGAATTGTTTTTCTGTTTGCCTCTCATTTGGGTAGACTATGTCAGAGGGAATATCTGGTATTCAAGGGCTGCTGTTCAGATTCTTTTTTCCCATGGGGTGCTCCCTTGATGTGGTGTTCTCCCACTTCCCCTAGAAATGGGGCTTCCTGAGACCTGAACTGTAGTAATTGTTTTTCTTCTTCTGGGTCTAGCCACCCAGTGAAGCTACCAGTACTCCACTACTGGGGAGTGTCTACAAACAGTCCTGTGATGTGATCCGTCTGTAGCAGGGGAATGAAGTAGACTCTCTGAGGGTCTTGGTTGTGTTTTTGTTTAGTGTGCTGATTTTGTATTGGTTGGCCTCCAGCCAGAAGGTGACACTTTCAAGAAGAGTGCATCAGCTATGGTCCTATTGGGAGGATGGAAACTTGCCCTAGGGACACCTGGTTAAGTATTTAGGATTCTCAAATGGTTGGCAGGGCCATAGAGCTCCTAAGATATTATGACCTTTGTCTTTGGCTACCAAGGTGTGTAGAGAAAGACCACCAGGTAGGGGCAAGGATAGGTGTGTCTGAGCTCAGCTATTCCTTGGGTCTGGGTTGCTGTGGCTGCTGTGGGGAATGGGGGTGTGGTTCCCAATCCAATGGAATTATATTCCAAGGGGGATTATGGCTACCTCTGCTGAGTCATACGGTTCGCCTGGGAAGTGGGGGAAAGCCAGCAGTCATTGGCCTCACCCCACTCCCATACAGCTGGCAGTCCTAAAGGCAGGTCTCACTCCCACTGTGCCCCCTAAACAGTACCCAGTCAATTTCCAGGCAGCTGGTGACCAGGACTCAGAACTTGCCCAAGACCACAACCCTCCCTGTTGAGAGACCAAGAGAACTCACAGTTTTTTGGTGTCTTGAGGAGCCTGCAGTGGCGATCCAGTTCCTTCAAAAGGTCTGTGGATTTCTCTTCATTTTTATATAGATTTACTAAATTAGAGCAAGAGAAATGATATCATGTAGCTAATATTTATTAAAATTGTTGGGAAAATTAATCCCCTGTGATAAACATACATTAAAATTTTAAGTCAATAAAAGCATCTTCCTTTAATAAATGATCTGCTTTGTCAATAAGTTTTTGTTTAATCTTCCTCTCAAGTATACATGTCAATAACCTTTGGAAATACTTAAATAAATTTTTCAGTATTTTAGGAATGTCCATTGTCCTTCCTAACAAGTAGACTTATATGGGAATTCAAATTTATGATGAAATATTAGAGAAAGTACACAGTTAATGTAAAATTAGGACATTGGTTATGTAAATATTTGATAATTTAGTGCTCTAATCCATAGTTAGCTGAGTTGTCTTTCAAGACCTGTACAAAAGAGTTCTATTTTTTTTTAATTCTTATCTGAAAACTCAATTTGATAGTAAACTTTCTCAATTAGGTTTTAACGAAGAACATGAAACATATATCTTTTTACTCACCATTTATTATTCAGTGCTTCTTTTTGCATTACTCCAGTCTTTAACTTGAACCTATGTGAGTCACTGTTTTTTGAAACTTTTTCAATTCTGTTTTAAATTCATATTGAAGTTTCCTTGTCTAACACATTACTAAAATAAGTATTATTTCTTTCTAATGGCACAGTTGAAGAAACATTTTGACAGCACCATTGCTACAAATTACATATTAAGGAAAGATTTGTGTTTATTAACTTTCATGCTGAAAAAAAGCAGAGAATAAGCAAGAATAATGAATATATTTGTCCATTGCAGCCTCTCAATTTTGTTATATCTTTTAAGACTTTTGAGGAAAGTTGTGTAACTGAATATGTCTAGCAATAGATATCTTGGACTTAAAAGGTATTTAAAAAATAAGAGTTTCCTAGGAAGATGACTGTACTTTAAAATTTTTAGCTTTATGCATGATATGGCATATGCTAAGCCTTTACCATGAAAGAATATCATAATTAGCTAAGTGTTTGCCACTTCTGATGGTGCACAAGCTCCTTGAAATCCGTGTATCTCTTTCTGATATGTGTCAAACACTTAGCTGATTTCAAGGAACTAAGTGTTAGCTCCCAACAGAAGTCTACCATCTGAAGTCCAACTACCATCAGAAGTTGAATTGTTTTTCTGTTTACCTCTCATTTGGGTAGACTGTCAGAGGGAATATCTGGTATTCAAGGGCTGCTGTTCAGATTTTTTTTGGAATGCAGGAAGAGTGAATACAGAACTTAGCTATGGCATTTTACCATAGAGTTGAGTAGGGAAATATTACTGTGGTCCCTGTGCCTCAATTTAAGTGATTTCCCTTCTTGGATCCAAATCTTGGCACTGTTTTGCGGGTGCTTAAAAGGCTATTCTGTAGAGTTTGTTGTATGCTTTAATAGGGTTCTTAACACAAAATATTTATGAATTATAACATTTTAGTAACATTGCAACTTAATATGAAATTTATCCTTGACTTTAGTAATGTGTTCATGGGCAAGACGTTGTGAGTCTGAAAAATTGTAAGGTTTCTGTTGATAGAAAATATAACAAAAATTATGCAAAAGTTTGCATTTGCCTATTTGCAAATTTGCCTGAACATTGTTCTTTCACAAAATTAATATTATATATGTGATACAAAAAAGAAATAATTTGTATTTTAAACTTTACTAAGGGGCCAGTTTTGGTTTTACAAATAGTGAGTTCTTACATCTTTCTATGCAAACTATCATAATTTGGCCAGTGGGAGCACATTTAAGATGACTGTCATGCCCTGTTAATAAATTGTATAAAATTTAAAAAATCTTATTTTTTTCCTGGAAAAAAAGCCATATGTCATATAACCACTATGTACCTTTCCTAAGCCAGCTATAGAAACAGACATGCATCAAATAAACCTGCAATTCCTCTTAGCAGAAAAGGATATTAGTAATTATAATCTTAGCCATAGTAATTATTTGAAATTTGGAATCGTGAAGTGGCTTTGTTTTGGGGAAATTAATAGAATAGTGGTTAAGAAAATAAACTTTGAAATCAAGTATTCATTTTGATATTTTTACAGTTACTCTCCAGCACTACTTCATAATGTTCTTAAGCATATATATGTACTTAAATATAACTATATATCTAGGGATTTTCTACACATTTTGC
Organism: Pan paniscus; assembly: GCF_029289425.2. Taxonomy (NCBI): domain Eukaryota; kingdom Metazoa; phylum Chordata; class Mammalia; order Primates; family Hominidae; genus Pan; species Pan paniscus. The sequence continues at coordinate 113,727,978 of NC_073252.2, forward strand.
TCATTTAATGTGATTGTTGTTATAACTAAAATGAAATTAGAATTCATTTAAAAATATAGATTTTTAAAGGTGAAATAAAATGTTTATTTTAATTGGGGAACAACTGTTTCTGTCAAATCTAAAAGCAACAGAAAATATAATGTACATGTTTCTTAAGTATACAATATAGATGTTTTCAATTTTATTTTTATCAGCATTCTGTTGCAATAAGAGAAGATTTCAATTTAATTATTTGCCTTCAGGGGTTATCAGACTTTCACAATAGTAGCATATATATCTATATCTATAGTGAAAACAAATAATATATTTATACTAGATCTTAGCCAAAAGGCTGAGAAGTGATCCAAATAATATATTTAAATTACAATGTTATGATTTGCTAAATAACATGTTTAAATTAGAATAGTATGTTTTAAAATCATAGGCTAAATTAATCAAATTATATTAAACACTCTAAAATACAATACAGAAAAATCTTACTGTTTTAGTGTTGAACCATATGAAAAAGTTTCTACAATGATATACCTAAGTATAGAACACAAGGTGATGGTCTGAGATGCAGGCTTATTTCTTATAAATTCTCCTCTAGATAGCTAAGAATTAGGCCTAGCCAACCTGAACACAGTGCCTATTGCCTGAGAAGTTGTTCTAATTTAACTTTGAAGACACTAGGAAAGACATCTAGATTTAAAACATATTTCAAAATAAATGAGAAAACTATTTAAAGAATCATAACTTTCTGAAATTATACTTTTTTTTGCTCTTTGATTTTTCTGAGCCAAATTATAGATTGAGTTTATTCATATGAATGTCTACAAAAACATACGTATATAGGCACATTAATGTTATTGCACCTATGTGTGTAACTTTTATTTAACTGTCAGCTTTATATAATCATTTTCTCAGAAGTGTTCTTAGGTAAGTGCAGACTGTTAATTACCTCAGTACTACTAATTATTCTAAAGATTAGAAGGTTACAAAGGGATTTCAGAAAATATGTACAACTTAGCCTCACAGTACTTGTAATATTGCTGATATTGTTTATCTCAGAAAATATTACATATCAAAAATTAAACAAAGTTTAAAATTTCATTAGAACAATATCTTTGGTCCACATGGTTTCAAAATCATCTGAATTTTATGAGCCATTTATGAAAGACAGTAGTATTTTTAAATATAATATAAGGGTTCCAAAGCCATCTTTATATTTATATAGCCTCAAATTTTAGCTTAATTCAAACGATCTGATTTACAATAGTAAAGATAAGAAATATAGAAATTAAATGTTCCATTCAATTCAGCTTTTATGCAAAATCCAAATAATTTCTTGAAAAGATATATTATGCTCTTAAACAATTTTCCCTCTAGGAACGCATAGTCACCACAGAGATAAAACAATATTAAATTATCTTTAAGCTAATAGGATAAAACAAACTTACACTAAATGCCATAACATAATTTACTTTGCCAAATAATTTATTTATAAATGCGTGTGAAGTAAATTTTGCTCGAGGTTTAATGTTTAAAATTTGTTAGTCTTCAGTTGTAACTCTGATTTCTATTCAATATTTTTGAATTAAGTGCAACCAATTTCTGATTCTTAACTATCTAACTTTAAAATATACCTTTTGCCAAAAGACAAACACAAGTACCTTCTATTTTTCTTTGTGAGTTTGTGCGCTTGTGTATATGTGTGTTGGTTATGTTTATTTGTTGAGTTTGGCATAGTTGATTACTGACTGCTGATCTGCTTTGAATTAGAATATTTTTATTCTTTTATTCTGGATAAATTTGGCTTTACCTCATGGATTCTGAGGCTGTTTGAAAAAAATAATATTTCATTTGCATTTCTGCTTTTAAGAATTTAAAAAATATTACACTGGAAAATGTTTTAATTTTAGATACACTTTAAATTAATACTAAGATTGAAGTCATTCTTATTCAACTATACTTACATTAATTTAATTAGAAGAGGAATTTGTTTTCAGTATTTCTTAATACATTGTAATTAATTAACTTAAAATAGGTTTTGAAAATACTAAGAAGTCAGATATACAATAATCCAATTTATCAGTAACTTCCCAAAGTGCATTTTTTAGATGAGTTGCATATCAAGATAGGTTTAACACGTATAATATAACCTTACCGCACCCATAAATAGTACAAAATTAAATAATACAGAAGTTTATTTTTCTCTTAAAAAAAAAAAAAATGAACCAGGTCCGGGCGCGGTGGCTCACGCCTGTAATCCCAGCACTTTGGGAGGCCTACGCAGGTGGATTGCAAGGTCAGGAGATGAAGACCATCCTGGCTAACACAGTGAAACCCCGTCTCTACTAAAAAAATACAAAAAAAGATTAGCCGGGCGTGGTGGCAGGTGCCTGTAGTCCCAGCTACTCGGGAGGCTGAGGCAGGAGAATGGCGTGAACCTGGGAGGCGGAGCTTGCAGTGAGCCGAGATCGTGCCACTACACTCCAGCCTGGGGAACAGAGCAAGACTCCGTCTAAAAAAAAAAAAAAAACAAAAAAACAAAACCGGAAGTGTCACCTCAGTCTGGAATAATGACTCCACAAAGTCATCAAGGTAGCAGGTGCCTTCTAGATCATTGCACTCTCACTCCAAGGTTTTGTTCTTAGTCTTTGTGATGGTTAATATTGAATGTCAACTTGATTGGATTGAAGGATGCAAAGTAGTGTCCCTGGGTGTTCTGTGAGGGCGCTGCCAAAGGAAATTAACATATTTGAGTCGGTGAACTGGGAGAGGCTGACCTACCCTCAATCTGGGTGGGCGCGATCTAATCAGCTGCCAGCGTGGCTAGAATAAACAGGCGGAAGAAAGTGGAATGACGAGACTTGCTGAGTCTTCTGGCCTTTATCTTTTTCCCGTGCTGGATGCTTCCTGCTCTCCAACAAAAGACTCCAAGTTCTTCAGCTTTTAGATACTTGTACTTAAACCAGTGATGTATCAGGGGCTCTCGGGCCTTTGGCCACAGACTGAAGGCTGCACGGTCAGCTTCCCTACTTTTTGAGGTTTTGGAATTCGGGCTGGCTTCCTTGCTCCTCAGCTTGCAGATGGCCTATTGTGGGAATTCACCTTGTAATCGTGTGAGTCAATTCTCCTAATAAACTCCCCTTCATATATACATATATCCTATTAGTTCTGTCCCTTTAGAGAAAGCTGACTCATACAGTCTTCTTTCTCCATATGGCTCCTATCACACTGGTCATCGTATACGTGTCCTAAGAAGCAGGATGGAATAGGAAAAGGAAGTTGTAGCTTCCATAGTTAACAGTATACGCTGAGAATATCATGATTAACTTAAGTTGCCAATGTTGTTCAGCTCTTGCGTACGTCGTCTTCTCTATTCTAAGAGAGGCTGAAAAATTCAATCTTGTCCGTGGTTGCCATTGCTGAGATTTCTTTCAGCTAAAAACAGGGATACTGTGATTAAAGTAGATAAATACACATTCATACTATTAACTAGTCATCACTGCCTCCTTCTGTGCAATGGCGCCTCAAGGAATTAAGGAGGAAAATTAGAATTCACTTCTTTCAGATTGTTTTTGACAAAAGCTGCTATAGTACAATATTACTCAGGTGTGTTTAAGAGGAATGAAAGTATTATTTCCTGCCTTTTACATTATTTCCTAAAAGTTCCTTTAACATAAGTTTAATAATTGGTTTCCAGCTACGTGGAAATATTTGACACTGGCCATTAGGCTTTTCCAGTAAAATAGTTTCAATAATGACTCTCAAAAAATATTAGCATTCAGACTTCAGTTACCTGCTTAGCTTGATTTTATAATTAGAAATTTTGATTTTGCTTACAAATATATAACAAATAAAAATATATAATTATATCATCATTATATTACAAGAAGAAAAATAGTACAATGAATGACCACAAAAAGGTAGACAGTATGGTATTCCCTTTGTGTTGGAGAAGAAAACATGAAGCTGACAAATATATTTTTGGTTATGCTGAGTTCGAAGTGTTGATAATACATTTATTTGGAAATATCCTCTAGACATAGAACAAATATTTGAAGTAGAAATTTGAGGCTCAAAATAAATGAGATTTTTGAAAAGCAGATAACTGCTCTCAGTGATTCTGAATCTCTTGATCTCTAAAAATTATATTTTGGGATACTAAAATTATTTGTAGGTGAATCCAAAACCCTTTTGAGAAATAGACAAGAAGTTAATAAACTGGAAGTACCATAAGTTAACATGAAGTAAATGAAATTGTGACTCCAAGAAAATGTGAAAAACATTTTACAAAACAATCTATCCTGAGGAAGTTTATCAAGCACATTGAATAGATTTTGCATCATTAAAAAATAAGTGATTATCAATTGGTACCATAATAATAAACAGCCATAAGAATGACTGTTTTTTATATGACTGCAAGAGATTTGAAACACTGGCATATGTGAAATTGAAGATATTTGATGAAGCAAACCAAGAAAGAAACACACTGGCTCTATGACACAACTGTTAGGTTAAACAGCAGTTGACTAAGCCACCTTTGAAAAAGTATTTCTTAATAGTCACTAAACAGGTGTGGGCTGAATAGAAGTAACATACCTCTATGTGGGTTCATTTGCTCTTTTTAGGGTTATAATTTTTGATTTTTCTACGACAAATTCCTGTTCATCCTTTGGAAGAAATCAAGCATCAGTTCTTCTGTGAGGGAGTATCTAACCCTCTACCTAGAGGGCCACCTTTAACATATATATGGCACCACACATGTCTCTTTTGCAGTACTTGCCCCATTTGCTTGGGATGCTCATTTATTTTGACCACACACATACTTACAGTCCCATAGATCTAAAAATATAGAGGACAGGAATTTTGTCTATTTTAATCAATAGCTTGAAAAAGTACTTTGGTGCTATGCTAATGAAGAAGTACAGTGAGAAAAAAACAGAAATATTTTAGATAAAATTTTAAACATTTTGAAAAGTATTGAATATGCCAGGATAAAAGGAAACATTAAGAGTTTAAAGTCACATACGTTGGGACACAAAATGCACAATAACTGAATGGGAAATATGTTCTTCTTATTAGTAAGTAATGATTGTGAAAAATAGAGGTATTTTAATTGATTTTAATTTAAATAAGGATTGACTATGTGGAGGATATTATAATTCTATCAGTATTTCAGAAACATAAGAATGCTGCTTAGAATAAATAATTCAAAAAACACAGTACTTTGATCTGGTCAGATCACATCTCACTTTTGAACATTTTGTTTGATTTTTTTATTACATTTATTTAGTGTAACAGTCAAAAGGCATAAGGATGTAAACAATGAAAATATTTTCTTGAATCACAGTCCTCTATCTTCTTGGTTTCCATCCCTCTCAAACTCTCTCTTGAGTTTCCTTATGTCTGATAAGAAAACACAATTATGAATTATCCCCTTCCCCCATTTTACATATATAGGCAATATTTATATTTTGCTTGTTTTCCATTAAAATATATTTTAAAATATGCCCAACTTGAAACATAAAGTCTGTTTTATTATTTTTACTGCTGCAGAATTTTCCATTGAATTTTATTCAGTCCTCTATTGATAAACACTTTTGTTGTTCCCAATTGTTTGAAATTATAAGTGATACTTCAGTGAAAATATGTCAAATGTTTTGTTTCACATAAAGTTGCATAATCATGTGGGATATTCTTATATGTAGAGTTAATGTCTCACAGTGTATGGGAGATCATTTATAAGTTTAATATATGTCATCAAATTGACCTCTTAGTATCATACTTTAAGTATAATTCTGGTGCAATGCACATATCTTTGCATATTTTTCTATTAGATTATTAATCTTTTTTATCATTCACTAGAATCTTCTAGCTTGTTAGCAAGAGTCATCTCTTTTCATGATATAAGTTGCCAAGATTTTTTGTGTTTTGGTATTTATCTTTTGACTTTAGAGTATTTTTTGGGTCAGTCAAAAAAATTGAACTCATTTTTTGTTGATGTGGTCTATTTTTTCAATCTTTTTATTTTATTTCTACTTTGAGATTGTGCCATAGTTTTAAAACAAAAGTTTCTCTAATTAAGAAAAAAACTTCCTTGTCTTTCTCTAACATTTTTGTCTCATTGTTTATAGTTAGAATTTTGATGTATTTGGAATTAATATTGTATAGTTTGAATTATATATCCAACACTTTTTTCCAGGTCATTAGCTTTTTATTCCAGCAATATTTAGTCTATTTATCCCTCTATCATCATTGCTTTCAAATGTCACTTCTAGTAGAGGCAATTAGGACTCACCAGATAGTCCAAATGATTCCTTATATATTCTTGTCTACTGTGCAATTTGGCTGGGACCATATGTGTTCTTGTGTCTGAAGAGCAGTTACCAATTATAGTGGGTTTCTCTTTTGAATAGGAGGTCATTGAAAGCTGATGTGCCACACTCATCCCATTTTCCTCCCTTCATGTCAACTCAACTGTCACATGTTGCAGAAGTTTTAATTCCACAGTGGCAGAGCCGTTATCAACCTAGGTACCTGAGTAAGCATGCATAACAAAACCTTGCCAGTCCATACTAGCCATGTAATGTGAACAAGACATACAACACTGAAATTTGGAGGTTAATAACAGCAATATATCCTCTCCTAGCTAAAACGCTAAGCCATATTTGTCTTATACTAAAAGCACATGTCTATTTAAACATATTTCTTAATTTTTATTTCCATTAGTGTGTGTGTGTGTATGTGTGTGTGAGGAGATACCTACCAAGATTGACAAGGAGGCCCCTTCCTGTCCTCTTTTTTTTATAGCTTAACAGAAAAGTATCTCACAGGCCTAGATAGCTTAAAGTAGGGATACATCAATGACACAGAATTCTCGAGTGTCATTTTTTTTCTGCAAAGATGACTTTACCAATTTGGGAACTAGATTTTTGAAACATTTTAGTATTTACAAATTTCCTTTTACATACAAAGAGGTTTTGCAAAAGAATTACTTGGCCACATTGATGGTACTAGCACTCAAAAGACATACATTATCTCTAGTTAAAATGCTGCATTTGGAGTTTAAGACCATCACCATTAATATAAATCTCAAGTATCTTGGATATCCATATTTATATTAAATTGCTCTAAATAGATCTACATCTATAATTATCATTAAGGCTATAATCTTACATATTTATAAACACATTGATTTAATCAATGTTCGACAGTTTTACATTCATGCCAAAAATTAATTACCAATTTAAAACAATGTGGATGTCTTTAAATGTATTGCTAAAATAGTTTTTATTTGTTGTAGGAAACTTTGAAAATTGAATAAAAGTTAGGTCAATCTATATAGAATAGAAATAAAATATTTAAAAAGACTGCACAGTATTTCTTAGAGTTTACAGATTCTACTGAATTTATTAAAGAGACTATCTGCCTCACTTTTTTTCCTATAAAGTGGAGATAGTAAGAGATAATCATTGTAAAGATTTTGACAACTCTATGTCACAACAAAGAGTGTTAGAATTAGCATTATAGCTACCTCAAAAATTATGAATACATTTAAAAAACTAAAGCCTTTGGAAGAATCAATGGGATACAAATGCCAATAATTATTAATATTATTAACATTGAAAATGCCGACAGTGTTCAAAGACTAATACTTATAATCATCACCTTAGTATGAAAATTGTTTAAGTTTTTAGTTGTAATAAATGTTCATTATTTTTAAAAAGATCATACTTGGAAGGTTTGGAAGGTATAAAAATATCAAATTCTTTTTTTAAAAAACTCTAAGATTTGGTGGTCGTATTCTTTGGAGGTTGAAAAAAAATATCGAGGAATAGCATTTAGCACACAAATTCAGTCACTGCATTGTTCAGATGGCTATTTTTTTCTGCCATCATTATTTTCTGTTAACATGGATTCCACTCAAAACAAAACAAGAGGCTGACCATTTTTCTAAAGTTTTCTTCCTTATATTGGGGAGAATGTGATGAGTAAGAACAGAATAAATTTTTATGTCTTTCTAAAATAAATATTTATATGTCTTTCTAAAATAAATATTTATAACCATGGTTAATATTAATAATGGAGAAATAAATCATGCTCTGCCTCATTGATGTCTTTATCGTGCCTCCTTAGGTGTGTATCGCTGCTTATTCCAACATTTGGTCATTGCCAACATTTTTAGGTTGACTTGATTTACAGCATCTTCTGTAATTAAATAATTTCTGTACTCTAGCCAAGCATTGTAAGATTTATCTCATGCCTACCTGGACTCTAAATTTATTCTGGAAATTAGCTGGCATGAATTTATTTTCTCTATTCTTATTTGATAATTTTTCAGATACATCAACTGTTTTGCCAGTATTTTATTAAGATATATCCACTCCTTTTTCCTTTGGATTTTCATGAATTTGATGGCTTTTCTGCAAAGTTTTCTAGAACCATATTTTATTCTAAAAACATTGTAACTATAGCTCATCTGGAAGAAAACTCAGAGTTAATTATTCATAAATTTGAATGTTGCTTCTATTGACCTTGTAAATGATTATATTTGATAATCTTGACCTGATTTCTTAGGTACTTTTGCTTACAATACCTCATGTATTTTATATATTATATACTACATTTACATAAGACTGCATAGAATACATGAATCGTGTATAATACACATGTAAATATAACACAATAAGGAATATGTGCATCATACACATTTCAAATATACACATATGGTATACATCAGAGAGTAACTGTCTCTGCCTCTGGTGTCAAATTTTATAAATAAAAAATAATGATGCCAGGTGCTGTAACATATTTACTAGCACCACTTCATCTTCATCTTTCTGTAAATTTCTTCTCAAACATAGTCTAATTTTAAGATAATTCCTCTCTTTCTGTTTTCAAATTTTGTGCCAGAAAATAACTAGAAATCATTCATATACTAGATTCCATTTCCCGCAATTTATATGTAATATTTATGAGTTTTGTTAGTTAAAACCAATCCAAGCAGACTTTCTTCTGTTGCAGTTATCATTAGGCAATTTAATTTTGTCTCTCTACTAAGATGTTTGTTTGCCCTTCAACTTTCTTAAACATTTTTCCATTTTTCTCTCTGCAATTTAACCTATCAACTGATGTGTTGCAGTATTGGCAATTCTACTTTATTTTCCAATTTTCTGGTACATGTTATGAATGAAATGTCTTCCTAGTTACAGAAACATTCTGTGTATCTGGCTTTCTCAGAATCCCTTTAAGGATACAGCAGGTAGAGTGACAACTGAAATTTTTAATGAAATGTTTCCTTTATGTATCCATTTGTGGGTGGTTAATAAGAGTCTAAAACCCTCTTCAAAGTGGCTCTTGTGTAGTACCTGTTCAGCTGGCACTGATTCTGTGGCCTTCTATCTTGTCAGCAGCAGAGAATTTGAATCGTCATTAATTTTCTTATAACAGTAACTCAAATGATTTAAAAGTATTTATTGATAATGGATGCAAGATTAATGTAAATGAATTTGCTAGGAATAAGATAAGTTTTCTGGGAACTAGATGAATTTACCTGAATAGAATGGGAAAAGGTAAAATGACCTCAGAGATGGTGGCTTTCTCAGTCTGAAGTGGTCTTTCATTCATTCATTCTTATGTCTTGACCACATGCTGCTGAGATTTGATATAGGTCTGGCTTCAAAGCACAGCTTTTTAAACACTTGTTTATATTCCCTAAGGGAGTATTACAGATCACAATCTTTGAAAATAATTCAATAACACATTATTAATAAACAGACAACCCCCAAAATCAATGACTTAGAAATCAGTAGTTTCAAAATGAAGGTTGTAACAAAGATGACATTAAAACTAATATCTAAATTACATTTTGATTAATTTTGGCCATTGCATTTTTCCAGAAAAAAATTAATGTCCTTTAATTTGTATTTGTTTGCCATGTAATTGAATTTATGCATCTTTTAAAACAAAATCTCAATGATTTTTTTCTTCTAAATTTATGGTTATATCTTTCATTCCTAAACTTATCCAGTTTTTCTGGCTTCTCTGTCCTTTTATCTGACTCTCTCTCTCTCTTTCCCTCTCTCTTTCTCTTGCTGTCTCTCTTTCTCTCTCTCTCTGTCTCTCTCTCTCTCTCTATATATATACATATAGTGTTTTTACTTAAACAAATTCTAATTTGTCTCTTTGTGTATTTTAAAATAACAAAATTTTGTACTTATCATTTTTATGTTTTGATTTTTAGTTCTTTAATATTTTAATATTTTCAGCTTTTAAATTAAGGAACTTATATTTCTAGAAAGTTTTTTTTATTTTTTTATTATTTATTTATTTATTTTTGAAACAGAGTTTCACTCTTGTTGCCTAGGATGGAGTGCAATGGCGTGATCATGGCCCACTGCAACCTCCACCTCCTGGGTTCAAGCGATTCTCCTGTCTCAGCCTCTGAAGTAGATGGGATTACAGGCATGCATCACCACGCCCGGCTAATTTTGTATGTTTAGTAGAGATGGGATTTCTCCATGTTGGTCAGGCTGGTCTTGCACTCCTGACCTCACGTGATCTGCCCACCTTGGCCTCCCAAGTGCTAGGAGTTTAACTTGTTCTTTTGTTAAGTTTTTAGAAGATTAGTACAAGGTTTATTTATTTTCCTTTTGTGTTAAGTAATAAAGGCACTAAAAGTAAATTAAAGGCATTCAAAGGCTTATATGGAAATACTCTTTTTCATTGGTTTGTGGATAGATTATCACTTTGAATTTCCTCTTTGACACAAAGGCTATCTAAAAGTAGGTTTTCTAATTTCAAAGAAGTTATAAGTTTGAATAATTTTTATTATTTGTATTTAATTCTATTGATTTCTAAAATGTAGATTTTTAAATGTCTTACTTTAAGAATTTTAAGCACTTTGTAGTAAACAATATGAAAAATTTTCTGCAAATGTTCCAAATGTATCCTTGATTTTATGCCTGAATTTAAGAGCATTACTGCTCTTTTGTCTTGCCATTTCTTACTATTGCTTGAATTGCCCTTTATTTTTAAACTTCTGCAAAATTAAGTATATACACTTTAAAATTTTACAGAAATAATTGAAATTCTGGTATTTCCATGCAATATACAGAATATATTTTCTACTAATAGAATTTTCCTGTTTCAAGAATCCTTAATAACCACTTAACTAATTATCAATCTCTCAATCATTATATATATATATGTGTGTGTGTATATATATGTATGTAAATATATACATAGTCAGATAAAACATTTTGTTTTTCACTGCAAACAGCTTAAACATATTTTATTTCTTTTGGAGGTCTTTGCTTGTTTGTTTTGGGTTGTGTGTTTGTGAGTGTGTGTGTTTTGAGTTATTATTTATTGAGTATTTTCCTCAAATTGATATGCAGGAGACATAGTCTTAAACATTTACTAGTTTACACATATATTTATTTAATCTGCTCTGTGAAAATTATCTTGACTGCCATATGTTTCTTGGGCTAAACTTCTCAGATTTTAATGTGCATATGAATCTATTAGTATTTTAATAAAATGCAGACCTGACATTGTAAGTCTGAGATGAAGTCTGATACTCTGTTTTTCTAAGAAGCCCACAGGTGATGCCAATATTTCCACTCTGTAGATTGCAAATAATTTAAATAGTAAGGTTGTACTTTGCCATTCTTATCTCTCTGTAGTCTATAGATGTTATTCTATAACTTTTTGTCTATAGATGTTACTCTATATCTCTTTGTTACTCTATATGCTGTCTGATTCTTTTTTCTTTAACTTTTCTTTTTTTTCTTTTTTTGAAATGGGGTCTCACTCTGTGGCCCAGGCTGGAGTGGTGCAGTGGCATGATCTCAGCTCACTGCAACATCCACCTCCTGGTTCAAGCGATTCTCCTGCCTCAGCCTCCTGAGTAGCTGGAATTCAAATTGCACACCACCACACCTGTCTAATTTTTGTATTTTTAGTAGAGAAGGGGTTTCGCCATGTTGGCCAGGCTGGTCTTAATCTCCTGACCTCAGGTGATCCACCTGCCTCAGCCTCCAAAAGTGCTGGGATTACAGGAGTAAGCCACCATGCCTGGCCTGATTATTTTTCTTCTGTTAGTTATTTATGCATTTTTCCAGAGAGCTTGATAATTATTTTCTCCTTACACTTACAGCTCGATAATATTTTTATTATAATTCTGGGTGTACTTCCTGATGTTGGTGAAGGTTTAAATTTGCTGATTTAGGTTCTCCTTTCTGTATTAAAATAAATTTCTCTTATTTGTTTAATGGTCACATTTTATTATTTCACATTAGATCTCATGGATCTCATGTACTTTTCTTTTAGTATTTTAATCCTGTGTTTTGAGATAGTTTCCTTCAATAATTGTAGGATACCATTTTTATTTTCATTAGTGATCATGTTTTTCTCCAATTCAATTACATCTTTTTTACTTGAAGATTATTTTGTTAGTGACAGTATTTTTATTTTTGTGCTATACTTGAAACACCCCAAGGGTTTAATAACAACACTAAAACTCTTGTTATTGTTTCTTTTCTTCAAGTTGTCTTTTATTTCCCCTGCCCTTTCTTTGCAGTAGAGATCTATTTGGATTGGTCTTTTGTTCTCTCTGTTGGAATAGCAGGCTTCAGTGTGATTTTGGTTTTGCTTTCCTGCTTGTTAGGGAGCCTTAGGGACAACAGTGGAAGCTGCTATGGCCCTTAATACCTCAAACTAGTGGCATGGCCTTAGCCAATTTCCTGGTCCCATTTCTAGGTACTAAGAATAAGTCATTTTCCCCCGTCCTTCATATTTACTGGTAGTCTTAGGGATGGAGAAAACTTAGTTAAAGCCTTAGCAACTTTTTATTTTCTGGTGGCAAGGATTACTGCGCATTCCCATCCTGACTGATGAGTCCAAGGATCTTCACAGACAAAGGAAGCGCCACATTCAAATCTTTGTCCAGAGGCTTTTTATATTTAAAGTCTAATCTAAAAATAAGAATGTGCAACACTGGGCCTCTGTTCTGTCTCCTTCAGGATCTGTCTCAGCAGGGAAATGGATTAGGTAAGCTTTTTGCTTGATTTTACATTGCGGATGTATGTTAGGTGGTAAAATCATAGTTTTCTATCTAACCTAAATCTCCCTGTTTCTCCCATGAATACTTCAAACGAAATAATTTGAAATATGACTGATGGAGTCCAGTACATTCCCATTATATGTGAATAATTTGGATAAAAATAGTCTTTATGGCAGCCAAGTTTTAAGTTCGCTATTGTTCATAAAATTATTTCTGGAAATTGTAAGTGGTTGTTTTATTCTCTTCTGAGAGCGGACATGTCATAGCCATGTCCCTGATTTTTCTGAGCTATTTGTATTGGTGTTTTTAAAACATGTATCTACTTTATTTTTTTATCAGTGATATTCATATAGAATGCAGAAAAAACAGGGTCTATGAAAATGACATTTGCTTGTTGAGTAACGTAAGAAAAGTAATATATTAGCATGGTGAGTACTCCACTGGTATGACACTCTAGGAAACTGAATGTTGGGGTAAATGTATTTGGTCTTCTTTTCTAATTTGAAGTTATTTTAATTATGCCTAAGACAATAGAACATAGAGATTTAACACTCATCTTTATTGAGCACTGAATTGTACCTGGTTTATAATTCAGGATTATAAAATTAATATTATTTTTGTAGCCAATATTATTAACTTTGAGAAGAATTTAGTAAGAGTATCCATTTAACAATGTCAGCACTGGAACAAAGTGTAAATAGTTTTTGCTATCATACTCAATCCATTTATAAAGAAAATTTGAAGTATTTATAGATCCCATACATATTTTTAAATTTATGCATTTATCTTTAATAATAAAATAATTCTATATAAAACATTCTTAAAAATACAATGCACTTTGGATTATGATTTTTTAATAACACTAGATTACTATTGCTAGGTTCCCTCTACTTTCTGCCTGTTCACAATAACCTAGCAGTTCTGACCTAAAGATTTTGAAGACTGTCTTCTCGAATAATGAATGCAATTTAAACTAGATTGTAAATATGTTGATGTCTTACAGGGCCACATTTCTCAGAATTCCAATGTCAGATACATATTAGAACTAGGTTTCCAGTTTTTTTTTTTTTTGTATTTCTGTATACTTTTTATTGAAATGCTTTTAGCAAGTGCACATATCTTAAGTGCATATTCCAATAGATATTTACGAAATACATCCCTTTATAATCGAGATATAGGAAACTGCCAGAACCCAGAAGTCTTCCACATGTCTCCTTTTTCTTAGACATTGTTTTTGATGATGTTGACCATTTTGAGAAGTACTGGTCAGATATTTTGTAGCATGTCTTTGGTATGGGATTTTTCTGATTTTTCTGATGCTTTTCTTATGATTAGTCTGGGGTCATAGGTTTTGTAGTGAAGGCTGCAGAGGTAAGTTGCCATTCTCATCATATCACATCAAGGACACATAAAATAAAAAAATCACTGTTGATGCTAATCTAAGCTGAAGTAACATTTGTCGGGTTTCTCCGCTGTAAAGTTCTCTTTTTTCCTCCTTTTTGCGGTACTGTTAGGAAAGTGTAACTATGCATGGCCCGCAATGAAAGAGTGGCAAGTTAGGCTCTACTATCCTGAGGGCAGAATATGCATAGAAATTATTCTGAATTCTTCTGTACAGGAAAGTTGTCTCTTCTTCCCCGTTTATTTATTAACTCGATCAATTAGTTGCATCACTATGAAGTCATAGATAGTTATTTTATACTTTGCGTTATAATTTAACACTATTTTATTTATTTGGTTGTTAAAATTGTTCCAGCTTTTGTCAACAAGAGCAATTTCAGTTGGCTCCTATGTTGCTCTGAAAAAATCTAATCATTATGGAATTTTTTTTTAGCACTTTCTAACTTTCTGGCACATCAAGGTGCTCCAGGTTCATATTGCATATTTTTTGCCTGAGAATCAGTCATGTCTCCAAAAAGCACTTGATCTTTTTATTGATGAATGGAGTTAGATACCAAGATATGGGCACTAAATATCCTTGTTACTATGGGCATGTTACTTTTAGGCTCTCTCAGCTGATTGAAAAAGGGAATATACAAATGCATACAAACCCATGTATATATCATATATTCATGAATATTTTTATGGGTAGTCATCTGTATTAGTTTCTTTAGGCTGTAATTAACAAAGTACTACAATCTAAGTGTATTAAAAAGACAGAAATGTATTATGTCACAGTTCTGAAGTCTAGAAGTCTGAATTCAAGGGACCAGCACAGTCATGCTCCCCCTCTGTGACCTACAGAGGAAAATTCCTTCTTGCCTCTTTCTAGCTTCTGGTGCTGAGACAGAAATTTGCTGGAAATTTTCAGCATTCCTTCACTTGCAGCAACATCACTTCAATCTCTGCCTCTGTGATCACATGGACTTTTCCCCTTGTGTGCCTGTCTCTGTATCTCTTTTCTTTTTAAAAAGACACCTTTCTTCCTATCCATGAGCATAGAATGTTCTTCCATTTGTTTGTGTCCTCTTTTATTTCGTTGAGCAGTGGTTTGTAGTTCTCCTTGAAGAGGTCCTTCACATCCCTTGTAAGTTGGATTCCTAGATATTATATTCTTTTTGTAGTAATTGTGAATGGGAGTTCACTCATGATTTAACTCTCTGTCTGTTATTGGTGTATAGAAATGCTTGTGATTTTTGCACATTGATTTTGTATCTTGAGACTTTGCTGAAGTTGCTTAAAAGCTTAAGGAGAGTTGGGGCTGAGATGATGGAGTTTTCTAAATATACAATCATGTCATCTGCAAGCAGAGAAAATTTGACTTCCTCTTTTCCTGATTGAATACCCTTTATTTCTTTCTCTTGTCTGATTGCACTGGCCAGAACTTCCAACACTATGTTGAATAGGAGTGGTGAGAGAGGGCATCCTTGTCTTGTGCCTGTTTTCAAAGGGAATACTTCCGGCTTTTGCCCATTCAGTATATTGGCTGTGGGTTTGTCATAAAAAGCTCTTATTATTTTGAGAAACTTTCCATCAATACCTAGTTTATTGAGAGTTTTTAGCATGGAGGGCTGCTAAATTTTGTCGAAGGCCTTTTCTGCGTCTATTGAGATAATCATGTGGTTTTTGTCATTGGTTCTGTTTATGTGATGGATTACGTTTATTGATTTGCGTATGCTGAACCAGCGTTGCATCCCAGCGATGAGGCTGACTTGATCATGGTGGATAAGCTTTTTGATGTGCTGCTGGATTCGGTTTGCCAGTATTTTATTGAGGATTTTCGCATCGATGTTCCTCAGGGATACTGGCCTAAAATTCTCTTTTCTTGTTGTATTTCTGTCAGGCTTTCGTATCAGGATGATGCTGGCCTCATAAAATGAGTTAGGAAGGATTTCTTGTTTTTCTATTCATTGGAATAATTTAAGAAGGAATGGTACCAGCTCCTCTTTGTACCTCTGGTAGAATTCGGTTGTGAATCTGTCTGGTCCTGGACTTTTTTTGGTTGGTAGGCCATTAATTACTGCCTCAATTTCAGAACCTGTTATTGGTCTGTACACAGATTCAACTTCTTCCTAGTTGAGTCTTGGGAGGGTGTATGTGTCCAGAAATTTATCCATTTCTTCTAGATTTTCTAGTTTATTTGTGTAGAGGTGTTTATAGTATTCTCTGATGATAGTTTGTATTTCTGTGGGATTGGTGGTGATATACCCTTTATCATTTTTTATTGTGTCTATTTGATTCTTCTCTCATTTCTTCTTTATTAGTCTTGCCAGTGGTCTATTTTGTGGAGTTTTTCAAAAAACCAACTCCTTGATTTAGTGATTTTTTTGAAGGGCTTTCTGTGTCTCTATCTCCTTCAGTTCTGCTCCGATCTTAGTTATTTCTTGCCTTCTGCTAGCTTTTGAATTTGTTTGCTCTTGCTTCTCTAGTTCTTTTAATTGCGATGTTAGAGTGTCAATTTTAGATATTTCCTGCTTTCTCTTGTGGGCATTTGGTGCTGTAAATTTCCCTCTACACACTGCTTTAAATGTGTCCCAGAGAGTCTGGTACATTGTGTCTTTGTTCTCAATGGTTTCAAAGAACATGTTTATTTCTGCCTTCATTTTGTTATTTACCCAGTAGTCATTCAGGAGCAGGTTTGTTCAGTTTCCATGTAGTTGAGTGGTTTTGAGTGAGTTTCTCAATCCTGAGTTCTAATTTGATTGCACTGTGGTCTGAGAGACAGTTTGTTGTGATTTCTACTCTTTTGCATTTGCTAAGGAGTGTTTTACTACCAATTATGTGGTCAATTTTAGAATAAGTGTGATGTGGTGCTGAGAAGAATGTATATTCTGTTGACTTGGGGTGGAGAGTTCTGTATATGTCTATTAGGTCTGCTTGGTCCAGAGCTGAGTTTAAGTCCTGGATATCCTTGTAAATTTTCTGTTTCATTGATCTGTCTAATATTGACAGTGGGGTGTTGAATACTCCCGTTATTATAGTGTGGGAGTCTAAGTCTCTTTGTAGGTCTCTAAGAACTTGCTTTATGAATCTGGGTGCTCCTGTATTGGGTGCATATATATTTAGGATAGTTAGCTCTTCTTTTTGAATGGATCCCTTTACCATTATGTAATGGCCCTCTTTGTCTCTTTTGATCTTTGTTGATTTAACGTGTTTTGTCAGAAACTAGGATTGGAAACTCTGCTCTTTTTTTTTTTTTTTTTTTGCTTTCCATTTGCTTCGTAGATCTTCCTCCATCCCTTTATTTTGAACCTATGTGTTTCTTTGCACATGAGACGGGTATCCTGAATACAGCACACTGATGGATCTTGACTCTTTGTCCAATTTGCCAGTCTAGTTTTTTAATTAGGGTATCTAGCCCATTTACATTTAAGGTTAATATTGTTATGTGTGAATTTGACCCTGTGATTATGATGTTAGCTGGTTATTTTGCTTGTTAATTGATGCAGTTTCTTCATAGCATTGATGGCCTTTACAATTTGGCATGTTTTTGCAGTGGCTGGTACCAGTTGTTCCTTTCCATGTTTAGTGCTTCCTTCAGAAGTTCTTGTAAGGCTGGCCTGGTGGTGACAAAATCTCATAGAAATTGCTTGTCTGTAAAGGATTTTACTTTTCCTTCACTTATGAAGCTTAGTTTGGCTGGATATTAGATTCTGGGTTGAAAATTCTTTTCTTTAAGAATGTTGAATATTGGTTCCTGTGCTCTTCTGGCTTGTAGGGTTTCTGCCAAGAGATCCGCTGTTAGTCTGATGGGCTTCCCTTTGTGGGTAACCCGACCTTTCTCTCTGGCTGCCCTTAACATTTTTTCCTTCATTTCAACTTTGGTGAATCTGATAATTATGTGTCTTGGGGTTGCTCTTCTCGAGGAGTATCTTTGTGGTGTTCTCTGTATTTCCGGAATTTGAATGTTGGCCTGCCTTGCTAGGTTGGGGAAGTTCTCGTGAATAATCTCCTGAAGAGTGTTTTCTAACTTGGATCCATTCTCCCCGTCACTTTCAGGAATGCCAATCAAACGTAGATTTGGTCTTTACACATGGTCCCATATTTCTTGGAGGCTTTGTTCATATTTTTTTCACTCTTTTTTCTCTAATCTTATCTTCTCACTTTATTTCATTAATTTGATCTTCAATCACTGATATCCTTTGACTGTGGAAACTTGTGCATGTGTCATGAAGTTTTTTTGCTGTGGTTTTCAGCTCCATCAGGTCATTTAAGGTCTTCTCTACAGTGGCACTATTCACAGTAGCAAAGACTTGGACCCAACCCAAATGTCCATCAATGATAGACTGGATTAAGAAAATGTGGCACGTATATACCATGGAATACTATGCAGCCATAAAAGGAGATGATTTTATGTCCTTTGCAGGGACATGGATGAAGCTGGAAACCATCACCATCAGCAAACTATCACAAGGACAGAAAATCAAACACTGCGTGTTCTCACTCCTAAATGGGAGTTGAACAATGAGAACACTTGGGGAATATCACACACCGGGGCCTGTCAGGGGGTGGGGGCTGGGAGAGGGATAGCATTGGAGAAATACCTAATGTAAATGACAAGTTGATGGTGTAGCAAACCAACATGGCACATGTATACCTATATAACAAACCTGCACATTGTGCACATGTATCCTAGAACTTAAAGTATAATTTAAAAAAAGACACCTTTCATATGAGATTAAGGACCCATTCTACTACATTATGGCCTCATCCAAACTAATGAACTTATTATACAATGACCCTTTTTCTAAATCAGATCACATTTGAAGGTACTGGTGCTTAGGACGTCAACATAGAGTTTTTGGAGAGAAAACTCAACCCATAACACTATCTATATCTGCATTAAGCTAAACATGAGTTCATACTGATGCTTCCAACTCTAATTCATTACCATATGGACTATTCTTGCCTTATTTACTTGCTTATCTGCTACCTTCCAATTTAACAGTCAGAACATTTGCTCCTTTTATCTACCTCCATTTACTTTATTCAACCTCTGTATGCATGTTGTTGAGTTTTAAGAGTTCTTTGTATGTTTTGGATAGAAATCTTTTGTATGTTTTAGATAGAAACCAGATACTGTAAACAGGTTTTCCTAGTCTGTGGCTTTTTATTCTCTTAACAGTGTTTTAAAGAGCAGAAATTTTTTTATTTTAATAAAGTCTAATTTATAAAGCATTTTTCTTAATGGATGATGATGTTAGTGTCATATGTAAAAACTTATCATCAAATACCATGTTATACACATTTCATATAGATAGAGTTACTTGATGAATTAGTACTTAAATTTATTGATATAGTTTAATTAACGTCTGTCATTTTACATTTTGTTTTCTGTATATCTCATATCTTAGTGTATATGTTTCCACCTCTTCTTTATTGATTTATTTTAGAATAAGAGACTATTTTCTAATGTAACATTTTAATGTCTTTAATCATTTTACACTATTTAGTTTTAAGTTATTTCTTTGGTGATTTCTCTAAGTCTATCATATAAATCTTAACTAACCAGAATCCGTCTCAGATATATACTGATTTAATTACAGTGAGATATAGAAAAGCCACTCCCATATAACTCAATTACATTTTCCTCTTTTTTAAGGTATTAATATTATACACATTTTATTTATATATGTTATCTATTCAGCAGTACATTTTTATAATTAATATTTTATATTTTTATGTACCTTAAGGAAGATAAGAAAGGAATGGGGAGCAACTATATATGTATTTTGATATATTTATTTTCTATTTGCTATTTCACTTTTTCTTGTGAGTTTCATTGATAATTGGGAGTCAGTTTCTCAGCCTATTCTTGCCTTACTAGCACAAAGAAGATGTGTCTATGCATACTAACTCATGTATATATGGGACACAAAAGAGATGTGTCTCCTTTGTGCTAGCATGGGAAAATACATTATATTTCTATGTGTATGCTCGACAATATAATTATATATATTGATTTTTAATTCATCTGAGAGAAGAAAGGAGATAAAATATGCATTTACAGTGTTTTTTACAATTTCATAGTGATCTTCACTGTTTTTTTTTCACATAGCTTTAAACTATTGTTTGGACTCACTTGCTACCAGTCTGAGAAATTTCCTTTTTTTTTTTTCTTTTTCTTTTTTTTTTATTTGCCGAGATGGAAAGTGAAGTCTGAGAAACTTTCTTTGTTATTTCCTGTAAATCAGTTCTACTCACTACAAGTTCTTTTAGATTTTGTTTTTCTTGTAATGTTATTTCAGCTAGATTTTTGAAAGATAACTTTGCTGAATGTAGTACGTAGTTTCCTTGGATGACACGGATTTTTTTTTTACTTTTTGAACATTTTGAATATGTGATTCTACAGCTCTCTAGCTACCATTATTTCTGATGAGAAGTAAACTGCTAATCTTGTTCAGGATTATACGGAAGTAATCATTTTTCTCTTATTGCTTTCAAGATTTCTTCTTGTCTTCAATGGTCAGCATATTCACTATGACATATCTGTAGATATTTTTTGTGTTTATCCAACTTAGATTATGATCATCTTCTTTAATGAATAAATTAACTATTTTCATCAAATTTTGGACGTTTTTAGACATTATTTGCTTAAAAAAATTATTTCCTCTCCTTTGACCTTCCCATTTGTAGTAGTTTTTCCTCTCCTTTGACCTTCCCAAATGTTAGTAGTCCCTAACATTTCCCTGAGACTATATTCATGTTCCCTCATTCTTTCTCTCTACTCTTCCAATTGCAAATTGGAAATAACAAAGAAACTTTCTTTGTTATTTCCTGTAAATCAGTTCTACTCACTACAAGTTCTTTTAGATTTTGTTTTTCTTGTAATGTTATTTCAGCTAGATTTTTTGAAAGATAACTTTGCCGAATGTAGTACATAGTTTCCTTGGATGACACGGATTTTTTTTTTACTTTTTGAACATTTTGAATATGTGATTCTACAGCTCTCTAGCTACCATTATTTCTGATGAGAAGTAAACTGCTAATCCTGTTCGGGATTATACGGAATCATTATTGATATATCTTTATGTTAGCTGTGTTTCCCATTGAAAGTCAACTGATGAACCTGTATAGTAAATTTTTAATTTTAGTTATTGTACTTGCAGCTCCAGAATTTCCATATATGATTGTTAATTGGTGCCTTAATTAGTCTGTGTGATGAGAACATGTTTCCCGATGTCCCCGATGCTTGTGGATCTTTGTTCATGTCTGGGTATTGAAGAGTTAGATATTTAGTCTAATCTTGACAGTCTGGACTTCTTGCTGTCCATCCTTCTTGAGAGGGCTTTCCAAGAATTCCAAGGAGACTGTGTGTTGCTACTTATGCCTGTGATCACTGCAGCCCTATAAACACTCAGAGTGGCCTAAGCCCAGTAACTCTTTGAGTCTTGCAGACTCCTAGATCCACAGCCTTGGTGGAATTGGTGAAGATAAACGATTATACCTTGGTTCCCAGGTAAAGCAGATCACTCTGTTCTCTCACTTTCCCTCAAGCAGAAGGAATCTCTTTATGCTGGCCTGCCTAAAGTTAGGGGAGGGGTGATATTGGACTCTCCCAGGGCCACAACAGCTGGAACTGTGCTGGGTCACACCTCAACCCCACAGCCTCCCAAACCAGCACAGTACTGAGGTTTGCCCAAGTCTGTAGCTGCTATTGTTTGGCTGCAGCTGATGTTTCTTTAAGGCCCAAGGCCACTTGATTCAGCAGGTGGTGAATCCTTCTGGGGCTGGATTCATCTCACCAGAGCAGCAGATTTCTTGCTAACCCAGGGTGGGTCTAGAAATTTGATCCAGGAACAAAGGCCTGGAACCAGGGGCTTCAGGAATTTCCTGGTGCTTTTTTTTTACTTTGGCAGAGCTGGCATTCAAGTTGCAAGACAACGTCTTCTGTACACTTTGCCCTCCTTCCACCAAGCAGAAGTTTTCCTCCCTCTGCACTTACTGGAGTTTGGGGAAGAATGATGCAGGCACTCCCACAGCCACTGCAGCTAATGTTACACTGGGTTACACCCCAAGCCCACTGCTTTCCAGACAAGCACATCATCAGAGCATGTCCAAGACTGCAACTTCTGTGGCCTGACTGCCACTCAAATTTATTTGGGTCCTTAGACTGTTTTAATCAACTAACTGGTGGTGAAGCTGGCTGAGATAAGGGTTCCTCTGTCTGGGGCAAATGATAGTTCTCTCACCCAGGGCTGGGGTAAATGCTCCCTCCATGAGCAGAAGCAAAATTCTGCCTGTAATGTGTTCCTCTGCAACAGGGAGCACTGAATTCTAATGCAAAGTCACACACTCACTTTCTCTCCCTCTCACAAACACACAGATTCTCTCTGTGCCGTACTGCCTGGCCTTAGGGAAAGGGTGGTGTAGACAATGCAAGACTGTCCTTCCTACCCTCTTCAATGCCTCTTTCCTTGTATTTATGTTAAAAGCAGGAACTGTTCTCACCTGATTTTTTTGGTTCTTATGAAGGTGCTTTCTTGTTTGGATCATTGTTCAATTTGGTGTTCCTGTGGGGAGATAATCACTGAAAGGTTCTAATCAGCTGTCTTTATCATACATACTTTTAATTGTAGAATATCTGTCTTTGAATGGCTGATCACAAAGAAACAGAGAAAATCATAATATTTTTGAGGCATTGTGTTCACAAAAGACCCAATTCTACCCTACATTTAACTGTTATCCCACCCATGAGTTAGAATGTACTGCTTACTCCTTTTCTTTTATCTGAGTGTATGTTCTGAGTGTATGTTTCTTTTATCTGCGTGTGTGTTCTAATAAGATAGGGACACTGTTATTCTCAACCCGTATTCTTGAAATACTAAATGGAAAGCAGTGTTCAGTGATATGAGAAAAGATATATCAGGCAGAAATATTGTTTTCAATTAGCTTACAACACACCACTTAAGTAGAATGTAATACATAAGTAATTGGTGAGCTTAAGGAATATTAATTAAGGGCACAAATAAATATGTTTGAATAAATGGAAATGATTTTATATGTAAGACAGATGTTTAGAAATCCCTTCTATATTTTTACTTATATATTAATATTTGTACTATATTATATCCATGCACATAGATATAAAATGTATATTTTACATGCATATACAAAAATCTCATAGATTAAAAGGTAAGTATGAATACATTAATAACATGTTAATGTGCAATATGCACGTAACACCTCACTGTGGCTATAAATCTTTTACACTTTAATTTTACTCTGTGATACTCAACATATTCTAGTTCCTGTCAAGCCTTCAGGGTAAGGTTTACATTAGTGTGTAGCCCAGTGCTTTTCAAATTTTAGAGTGCACTGGATTTCCTAGGGGTATATGACAGTATATACAAAATCATTTTCAGAAATATTGGTTCAGTGGGTCTACAGCAAGGAGCAGCATTCTGTAATTTTAACAGGTAACTTTTGAGAAATGCTGAATTAGTTTTCAGAATACTTCAATTGCAGATACGCTTGGATAGAACTCATTTCACTGATTTGCATTAAAGCAACAAATCTAGCCTATTATTTTTGTGAGAATAGAAAAAAATGAATAAGTTATTTCTTTGTTCTTTACTTAATGTAGAATGCCATTATGCATTACTCCTGTCTGTATTTCTATAGTAAGTTCCTTAGAGGACAGAGTACATCTACCTTTAAACTTAGTTACTGCTGATTTCCTAGGTGACAGTGAAATAAGATTTCTGAAAAAGGGATTATAGACTAAGATTCGTTCATCTAATTCACATTTAGAGTGAAACTTTTCATATTTAATTTTCTATATTTTTCCAATCTTGGTCAAATACCTCAAAAGATATTCTTGCCCTTGAATTTTTTTTTTTTGGAAGTTCAGTGTTAAGGCTAAAAAATGACCTCAACGATTTCTCTTGATACTTTCCATTCTCTTAATTCCATCCCATTACTCCTTGGTATGCCTTCTTGCACTATGGTAAAGTATTCCTCATCTGTCTCTAATATTTACACATGTCAAATACAGATGCATTATTCTAAATTGAAATGAGTACCGTGGCAGCAGTAAACATGAGAGCGATGTAACAATGAAATAAATAGAGCCTAGCTAAGCATATACAAGGATTTACAAACTGCTGCAACAAAGATTAAAAGTCACTCTGACAAGAGCATTAGAAAGTCTTTGCCTGACCTTTAGTTAATGAGTGATCATGTTTCAGCACAAGCACTTTATGGCAGTAGCGAGTATCTAGCAAATCATTATTATTTATCTCCCATGCTATTATAAAGAATACAATCATAGCTATTTGGATTAATTCATATTTATGAAACTAGTCTAACAACATATTGTATTACAAGTAAAAGAAAAATGTTCACTCCTTTCCTTGTATCTCCTACTCTATCCTATGTTATTTAAAAATTTATAGATAAGCTAATGTACCTGGAAACTCTCCCATACTTTCTTGGTTTCTTTTTTATTTAAATATGTGAAAATGTGTGACTTGATACAGGAATACATACATATACCCTTTTAATTTTAGGCCATCTACATTTGCCCAAAATACAAACCCATAATGTAATGTTATATATGTATATTCATTTTCCCATCCAAATATATGATGAAATAGAGATTGCATGATAAATATGCTTACTTAATAGCAAACTTTTTTCAATATAATGAAGGATATTTCAAATAATTTCTCAGAATTTCTTCGGTCCTTAACTACAAATTGGAAACTCAATTAGTACCAGTCCCAAAGATTTGCTAGCTGTTTTAAACAACAAAACTAAACTAAAATTTAATTGTCTATCCCAAAAAACAGAAAGTATAGGTGATATTTTTACAGAAATGAAATAGTGCCTTTTTGGTTCCATGATTTTTTTCCCTTTTTTTCTTAGTAACAGAATTCCAATTATATCCAGCCAACCAATGTCAAACTACAATATCAAAGAGATGTTGACTGCAATAGTTAGGTGAGATTTTTAAAAGGCTCTTTAAAGAGCAGAGATTTTTAAGAATAAAACCTTTAGAAGGTTTTCCCACCTTCTTTTATAAGCAATTATAAAATATTTTTCAGTTACTAATCTTTACCTACCATTTTTTTCCCAAAGTCTCACTCCTATAGCAGGGGTCTTCTCCTTCCTTCTGCTGTTTATCCAGTCTGAGATCATCAGTACACACCTAGATTCTAATCATCTCATTCACTTTCTTATTTCTAATTCTTTATGTTTGCACTCAGCTATTAAATTCATATGCTTTCATAATTTCTATCTTTTCTTCAAAATAATTTCTTAACTTTGCTTTGTCATACACAAACTTAAAACTAGCATTTAAGAGCATCCTCCATTACATTGTATGATAACTCTCCATTTCTTCTTTCTGTCTCCTAATTGAAAGAAGTGGTTCCTGTGAGAACAATTTATTCCAAATCCTCTGTTATCCATGTCTTTGCATGAAGAAGTGTGCCTTATCTCATTCTGTACTAAGATCCACATAGTGCCCCCTGATTATTTCCCTGTTCAAGGTCGTTGTCTTCCATAGAACCCTTCCTTAGCACTCTAGTATACCATGGATTTTCTTTCTCTAAATGTTTATGTGTCATATATGTCACACTAATCTATTAATGGAAATATTAATTTTATATCAATCGTATGCAACTTTTTATTGTTGGGGAATTTAACCTGTTACTTATTGCCTCAAGTACCTCAAAGACAGAAAATATAACCATTTCATACACCTCATAGCTCACATTCACAACACCCAACATATTTGTATTGGTCTGGTCACTGAGAAAGTTTATTTTATCTATCTAAATATATTTTCACCACAACTTTTAAGACTTCTTTAAAACAGAAACTCACAACTTTCCTCTCCACCATAATATTAATCTGTTAGTTATTATCACAAATTACTCCAATTAACCTTAGTGTTCTACTTGACTTCGTGAACATAAGCTAACTGTTTTCCTCAAATATTCTAGAGTCCCATGTTAACTGGGGAACATGCAGACACACATACACACACACACACACACACACACGGCAAATTAAAATGCATAATAATTTAAAAATAAACATTTGAGAAAACATTTTCCACTCCATTAATATCTTTTAACCTACTCACAACCATTTATGAAACACATACTTAATGTAAGCCAGACAAATTAAAATCCTTTCATAGGTTTTTCTAATTTAAGGTAGTATGGAGTCTTCATTTATTTCTTGGTCAGAAGTTATGCATATTACCCAAAACACAGCAGTTGTTAATTCCTCCCATACCATAAAAAAGGGGAACAGAAGGAAAAGTACCAGAAATAAATTAATTCTTTGTTCTGGAACCTGGGCTACCTAGGATTCTCTTGATTCTTGAAATTTTTATTTCAATTCTTTTAGTTATTATAGTGTATTAATAGTAAATTCCTTCTTACATTAAGTCGAACAGAATTTCTAATAAAGGCAGCTTAGAGGGTTCTAATTAATTTAAGATCCATATAAGTTAAGGGTTTTGATGCTTAAATATTATCTCACACTGCATGTGATGTATTTACTAACCATTCCTTCCAATGATGGAACAACATCAGGGCAGTGGGAATGGTTTGTACAAGGTGTCGGTGAAAGAAGGGGTTGCATTGTCTGTAGAGAAATATTATCAATAATAAAATCAATTCTTTGTCAGGCTACTTTGTTTAGTTTTTTTGTGCTGATAATCATAACATTACTAATTATAAATTATTTCCTGAAAGAAATAACTTTTGATAGATCATATTCTAAGAAAACTGTTGCAGTTATTGCTGATCGTGTGTGTGTGTGTGTGTATAATTAAACTTTTAATTAGTCCATTGTGTTACTTATACTTTAGTAAAAGTCATATTCCATGTGATATTAGTTTGGAGAACTCCCAATAATACAGTGAGCTCCCAACATACCAAGCTTAGCTACATGAGTCTCCTCAGAGAATTAGTTCATAATAGTCAGAATTATATTCCTGCATTTAAATAGTAAATTGGATATAAACAACAATAACATCGGAACTGTAAATATGAGGAAGCAGAACTTTAATTACTTCAATTAAATCATTATATGTGCATAGCATCCTTAAACCTTGTAGAATGCAGTCTTTGGAAGTGTTTGGCATTTGTATTTAAGTCCTTTTTATAAAAACACATTAATGTAATAATACATATTAACATGTTACTTCTTCCTATTTCCTCTAGTAAAAGATTTCTTTACTTTTAATTATATATATTTCTTAACTTCTAAAATTGTTTATTCATTTTATTTTTACTTGCATTTTTACTTACAACTTCAATAAAAAAACTCCATAGCTATTATTTGTCTTATTTCATGATTATTATTAAAGAATCTGGTTAAAAATGATCTAGTAACAATTGTCCTGCTCTTTCTTCCCTAAGAAACTCAAGTTATGGAGTGGGGATGGTAGAAAGGGTTTATATATATGAATGATATATTTTTCTTTACAATGTATAGACATATATTAAGATAAAAGTGTGTTGTTGCTGATGAAACACAAATTTTATTATTTTTCTCAAATTTCTTACTGAGTCAGTAAAATTCTAATATTTCAATATTTTATAGCTAACTACTATTTTCAAAATGGCATGGGTATTTGTTCTCATTTCTATCTCCTTTATTTCTATTTTCTATAAGTTGCTTCTACAAAAGCTTTTAAAAAAGGAAAAATGGCCACCAGCACCTGTCTTGTTTTGAGAGGCAAGATCTTATCACTGACAGCTAATCAATAAAAACAAATGAAAAGTAATAACGTCAGACTTGAGAAGTAAGGTTTTTATTCCTAGCCTGAAGCAAGGGTTCACCAATATGCTAAAATCAATCAATCTTTCCTTCAGACCGAACCTAAATCGTAATCGTTAAATCTTTAAAAGTGCCATATGCAGAGCACCCTGCTGCTTGCACTCAGAGTACAAAATAGAACAGACTGTCACTGCTGTTGTTTTCCCCCTCGGGCCCTCATAACCAAGACAGATCACCGCGCAGGATAACAACTGACCCCGAGAGTAGAGGGAGCAAAACATCCGCACAACTTTTCTTGCTAAGCAGATTATAAGCAACCGCCTTGCACCCACTGTGATGAAAGTCATTCCGAGCATTCTGAGAAGCAGGCAGTAAGTTGACTAAATGCAAAGCTGGATGGTGATCAAATACGCTGCAAGTAATGGTCAAAGGGCTGGGAGGGGGCTTGCATATGCGTCATAATCTATCACCAATAGGATAGAAAGCAGAATGCCTGTCTTTGCTGGAAATTGTGTATTTCATCAACCAAGAGAAAATAAGTCATAAAAGCTACCAAATAATGTTTTCAATTTCTTTTGTATACGCAGCTTGCATAATTTCATTTTTTCAAATGTTAAGAAACCATTATTCTCTTCATGTATCTTAATTCTGCTTAATCATGAATAGTCCCTGAACTTTGCCCTTAAGTAGACTGTCACAGAATTTTCCTAATAGTCCAACACAGTTAATTAGAATATCAATGAACCTGAAAAAGGTGAGAGTGTGCACTATAAAATAAGATATTTGGCAAAATTAACAAGACATAGATTCTTATAAGAGCTCCACAAATACTTTATTCAGCGTGGGAAAACTACATGAAGACCCTGCATGGAAAGAGAGTCCAGAACTATATTTACCTCACTTCTAACACTTCCATGTGGTCAACATTACTTCTATGACACCAGGCTACATGTCACTTTCCTGAATTTAGAATACATAGAATAGATTCTGAGAATTAGAGAGTATTGGATTACTGGAGCACACAACTATAGCTGGGTAATTTTTGTATTTTTTTGTAGAGACAGGGTTTCACCATGTTGCCCAGGCTGGTCTCAAACTCCTGGACTCAAGCAATCTGCCTGCCTCAGCCTCCAAAAGTGCTGGGATTAGAGGTGTGAGCCATCATGCCAGGCCCTGATTTTATTATGCCTTTATTATGAAGCAGCTGTTTCCAAGAAAGGGTAAGAACCTTGGGCAGAGTCATAAGACTTGATTTTTCTTGTCTTTCTTTTTTCTTTCTTTTTTTTTTTTTGAGATGGAGTCTTGCTCTTTCTTCAGGCTGGAGTGCAGTGGCCCGATCTCGGCTCACTGTAACCTCCGCCTCCCGGGTTCAGCGATTCTCCTGCGTCAGCCTCCTGAGTAGCTGGGACTACAGGCGCCCGCCACCATGCCCAGCTAATTTTTTATGTTTTTAGTAGAGACGGGATTTCACCATGTTGGCCAGGATGGTCTCAATCGGCTGACCTCGTTATTTGCCCACCGAGGCCTCCCAAAGTGCTGGGATTACAGGAGTGAGCCATCGCACCCTGCCTTTTTTTTTTTTTTTTTTTTTTTTCCTATTTTTAGACAGAGTCTCGCTCTGTCTCCCAGGCTGGAGTGCAGTGGCGCGATCTCGGCTGACTGCAACCTCCTCCTCCGGGGTTCAAACGATTCTCCTGCCTCAGCTTCCTGAGTAGCTGGGACTACAGGCGCTTGCCATCACGCCTGGCTAAGTTTTGGTGTATTGTTTTAGTAGAGACGGGGTTTCACCGTGTTACCCAGGATAGTCTCAGTCTCCTGACCTCGTGATCTGCTGGTCTCGGCCTCCCTAAGTGCTAGGATTAGAGGCGCAAGCCAACGTGCCTGGCCAAGTTTCATTTTTAATAGTTACCTGCAATCAAACAGACCTAAATTTATTGTCTAGATTGTTAGCTCAATCCCTAAATCCCTCCCTCCCTCCCTTCCTTCCTTCCTTCCTTCTTCCTCCCTTCCTCCCTTCCTCCCTCCCTCCTTCCCTCCTTGCCTCCCTTCCTTCTTTCCTAGCTAATTTATCCACGTATTTCTAGTTTGTACAGAAAGACAAAGTGCTCACATTGACCTATTACTTACCATTGATTCTACTTGATTAAATTTGCTCAGGTTTTTCTCCTCCTTCTAGGCTCCCGAACTTTGGCTCACCCCCAAGCTTAAGTACCTAGGTAGATGCCTAAGACCCTTCTTTAAAGGCTTATTCCAAGAATCAGTTGACTAGGGGGGGAAGTTTTTGTTAACGTAGTTATACCATCTGCTCAACTCTACCTGCTCATTCCACTCCCCCACTAGTTCCTGCTAGTCCTCCGTTATACTTCCCTATGAAAGAAAAGCCTTTGCTTTCTGTTTAATTTTGAGACATCTATAGACCTTATAATTGTTCTCCCTGTTGTAATAAACATTTGGAATAGTCTCTGTTTACGTCTAGATTTGTTGTTTATTTGACAGTAATAAATATCAAAAGCTATATTTTCAAAAAGAAAGCTTATATTAAAGGAGTCGTTCTTACCCAATAAGGACCATCTTCTACCTTCATCCCTTTTCATATTCCTATAGTATGAGTTTTGCATTTTCAGTTTACTAAAACTGCTCTCTTCAAGCTCCTAGAAGGCTGTCTCAGAAACTTATTCTCTATCCCCAAACTGCTTGAACTCTTCCTATATGTCTATGCTTTAGCCAACCTTTTTTATAATATATATCTTAGCTTTTATAAGGATAATATTTCTCTTTCTTTCTTGTAGATATATCTAAAAATATAGTATACCAAGATATTCAATCTTCATTCATCTCTGTGTCTCTTCTACTAAGAGTTTTCTAATTTTTGTAATTGATTGTATTTCTTCTTTTTCATAGATAAATCATAATTGTTTTTCATCTAGTGTTTCTGTCTAAGAAGTATTTATTTTTTGATACTTCCCTGGGATATCAAATTGATAGCATGATATCTTGGTAGATAAACACATAGTGTATATATGGATTCTCATTCCAAAGTTTCAACCATTTAAGTAACAATGATGATAGTTGCATAAAAATAAGTTAGCATACGCAAACTGCTGAATGAACTTAAGTAATTTACAGTAAGAAATTGCTCAAAATCCCTTCTGAAAGCTCATAATTTTTACAATGAGGTGATGAATTTGTTATGAATTATATATACACAATCTCATCTTTTCCTTGAAGTAACTAGCAACATGAATTTTAAAAGGGATTGTCGTAGTTAAGGATACGGTTTATGATAATAATTTTGTCTCTGTACACTGTTAACTGAAACTCACATGGTCTGCTTTTTTAAAGGAGTTAATCAGTGACTAGAAAAGTAAGAAAACAATTTTTGCTAAGTTTTCTCATGAGCTTAACCATGATGCATGAATACGGCTGCAAAGCAGGTGTTTAAAACAGAGATGACAGTTAACATGTATTATACAAGGTGCACTCCTGAAAACAAATTGCAAAGATCAGCTAATGAAATGAGGCAATAGTGAAAAAGAAATATAGACAAAACAAGAGTCTAATACTTATATCTAACATAGTATAATTTTAGTGAACATTGTCAAATAGTAAAAAGTGGATAATTTTATTTTGTTAAAAAATGGCAAAAATAAGAATAATATTGTGGTCATATATCTGTGCACTGAGATACAAAGTAGAAAAATTAAAATGAGTAATTGATAAGTTAGACATTCTAGAATGAGATAGTCACATATATTTTCACTTAAAAATACCATGTATTAAACCTCCGAGGCATAAAATATAAAATTTTTAAAATCTGTACAAATTTATTTTACTCATTATACCCTTCCTATTCACCCTTTATTTCTACTTCTATTTATCCTCTCTTTCACCAGCCAAATATCCTGAAACATCAATTTACATTTTAGATCTTCACTTTCTTATTTCATATTCACCTCGTAATCATCATAAAATTTTTATGGTTGTCTCCTTTTCCTTTTTTAAAACTTTATTCATAACTCCATATCTCTATTACCCCCTTCAGCAATGATGCTTCCAATATATAACTTCTCTTCAGACCTCTCTATTAAGTGTCTAAAGTACATTTTCAGTTTAGAAAACTACTAATTAAAAATCTTACACAAATCCAGATATAACTGAACATCCTAACCATCATTTTTCCTTCACCTCTGTTCTATGGTTTATTCGGTTTCCTAAATCATTATTTGGAGTCATTACTACTATTTCCTCTCCTACTCTTCTCATATTCCATTAATCATGAGGCCCCATTTTCACTTTTCACTGTCTCCAGTTTCCTTTCCTCCATTCATCCTATTATTCTTGTTTTAATCCATGACTACAACTTCCTTTCTTCTAGACTTTGCATAAATTCAGCCTTTACTATCACATTAATGTTTCTTAAAAGCATAATGACCACATCATCATTTGATGCTTAAAATCCTTATCTGCCTACATTGTCATTATGAGCCTTGAGGATGAGATTATATATTTTTATTGTTTATGATTTTGCACACTGAATAAAATGTAACAAATGCTTAATAATCTTTTTTCTTCTTTTTAGTAACATTACCATAATCTTATTGGTACTCACAGTCCAGTTAAAATAGGGGACAATTAGAACCCATATACAAAGATTCAGGTTTTCACAGGGCAGGCATTTCCAGTAAAGGCAAGAATTTTTCAGTAGCAGGAATATTTGCTTGGTGGATAAATTACTGCAAAAATTCCAAGAGGGAGAAATATTAATATTTGGAAGATATGGGCCTCTGCCAAATGTAAGGAAGATAATACAAATTAGGGTAGAAGAAACCGCAATCTGTCCTGTTATCTGAACAGTTATGTGGGTAATTTTGTATTTCTACTGCAAGTAATTCACCTTTTCATTTATTCAATAAATACTTATTTTTATTATTTCTCAGTCACTATTCTAAGGATGAAAATTCATTAAGGAAACAGTATACAAATATACAAACATCTCTATACTCTTGGAGATTTCATACTTCAGTGGAAGGAGGAAGATATTTGAGTAAAGAGTGGAGGATTTAATGGAGTAGAACCATAGAATATTGGGGTAGGGTGAGGTAGGGAAGATCACCCAAACTAGAGGGAATAGAAAAAACGTCAAGTAGCAGTGTGCCTGGTATGCAATGACTAGAGAGACCAGTGAGGATGGAGAAATAGGAAAGTAAAAATAACTTGCTTAGTATTAGATCTTTTGGATTAAAACCTCAGACTACAGGACCTCAAGATCATTGACTTGGAAATGTAGATACTTAGATGCTTCTCCTTTTAGGCCCTTTGTCCTGGGATATAATCGGAAATGTTCTAAAGAATCAACTGTTATGATTTTAAAAGAAAATAACACCAAAAGAACTAAATGCAAACATTAGATGTGAGGATTATAATGCAGGAATTTATCTTGTTGGAAGGGAGGAGTTTGTTGTTAGAATACTGTAGTGTATGTGTGTGTGTGCATATATATATGTATATATATGTATACATATGTATACATATATGTATATATATGTATACATATGTATACATATATGTATATATATGTGTATATATATAAAATTAGTCATTTTATATATATATACACACAGTTTCAGTGATAAATAATTGCAGTTCTGGGAAGAAATAAAATATTAAATTATAAAGGATTTGCTTCACACAGATTTGGAAGATACACACACACACACATACTACATACACATATATATACATACATAAAATACTGATGAATTTTCATCCTTAGAGTAAAGCTTGAGAAATAATAATATATATATACACACACATACACATTATATATATACACATATATAAAATACTGTGGTGTGTGTGTGTGTTTATGTGTGTATCTTCCAAATCTGTGTGAAGCAAATCCTTTATAATTTAATATTTTATTTCTTCCCAGAACTGCTTTTTTAAAATTATTTATCATTGAAACTTCCACTAGTAACTCAGAGTAGATATTTTCGGTCACATTCTTCGCCTCTCATATATAACTGCTATAGCAGCTTGTCTTATGGATTTGTAATATATACATTTTAAATATAATTCTTAGTTTGGGGAACAGTTAAGGATACGTGTAGTTAAGCTCACAATGCATATTAAGTAACTTTGGTAACCAAACTATAAAGAGCACACTACTCACTGCTTTCTAAATTGCATTCTCTGCTAAACACATAAGCTAATACTCAAAGGCACCGTAAAATGCGTATCTATGTTTAACAGAATACTGTCCTTTTACATAATTGGAGTAGATTTTCACAATGTGCTGCAAAAAATTCTTATTAGTCAAAATACGTCAAGCACTGCCTGTCCTAAGTGTCCAAATTTTGAGCAAATTGAGACACTTCTGTGAACAAACAAGATATAATGACTAATTTTATTTTCCCCTTATAGATATTATAGAGCATGGAATGAAAATTTTTATGAAAGGGGTGGGTGAATAATAATATTTTGAGAACACTCCCACAGAAAAGTAAACTGAAGAAAATAGTTGGGTGTTTTACATTAAGCAGTTCGTAAACTAGAGACAAACTAAAGGCCACCTTGGAGGTCTAAGTGTCAAGACGGCAGAAAGGAAAATAAGTTTTATTTATCATTATTCTTATTTTTGCAGACCATGTGTCAGAGGAATTGTCCCTTGCATGACTTTTTCCATTTATGAAAGTTATTTATATCTATAAGAAAATGTTACTTTTAAAAGTAAGGTAATTTTTTATGTGCTGCTTAAGGAAAGAATGTTGTTTTGGAGAACTGTAGAGAGCTCTCTGGCTTATCAAGTCTATCATCTTGCATATACCACTGTGGCTCTTGAGATGAGGACATAAATAATAGATATGAGGATTTCAGTGGAACTCTGAAGACAAGGATTAACTTCTACCTCCAGCAAAGAAGACAAGAGAACACCAAGGAGACTGATTTTCATATGGATATTTTACCATGCTACACGTAAGTAATCTTGTAGACAATGTCCTCACAATTTATCTTTCTTTCCCTCATTTACTGTGAGCTTTGTGACCTGCAGTTTAAAATATTTGCCCTCTTTGGAGATTTATGCTTAGAACGAAATTTTGTTTTGTCATATCATATGATATTGATTTAAAAAGCCATGTATTTCAAACTTTCTCCTTTTAACATTTCTTATTACAGCATATTTTAAAATGACTCTGCTGGATCTATATAATATTATGTTGTTCTTACATGGTTTTTGCACATTATTACAAATTAAAGTATATTTTAAAATTGATTCCAGTTCCCAGCGACAGCTCATGTAATTAAAATTCAAGTTTCTGTAGTACCTATAGCACTGACTTTGTAAAATGTCACATGGGCATCAGCTACTATTTATTAATACTTGTTTTTCAGTTAACAGTCAGCTGTGACAACAACTTTGATGCCAATGCCAACAGCAGATTATTGTGTATTATCTTATTGACATTGCCAGAATTTGGTATTCCTGTGTATATATATTTGGCTTATGACTGCGCATATTTGTGGAGGTCATTTTGTACAAATTTTATTTGAAAAGATTCCGTCTTAGTATGAGTAGGCAGTTTCAAATTTCCACACCTCATAAATCATTCATACACTCAGGTCTTGTCCACTTCTGTTGTATTTATTTAGCACCGTGATGCGGTGGTGAGCATTATTGAAAGGACAAAGGTTCTTTGTCATAAGGGAGACAAGTCCTGGAATGAAAGTTTGTAATCATAATGTTGGAGCTTCTTCAAAAGTAGAGATTAATTCAAATGACTTCATTGTCAGGAAAGTTATTATTATGAACACTAAATTCCATTTGTGACTGGACTTAACATCAGAAAAAGGTGATGATCAAAATAGCATTCTGTTAATTTTTATTCCTAATTAATCTTGTATTGGCAAGCTTTTGTACTAGTAAAAATCAAGCTAAGCCACAGTAATAAAAATCACTAAATAATACGTGCTAATTTTTCATACTAAATATGTTGTACCCGTTTTGAAAGACATTGTTTTATTTTTCCAGAAGCACAGTTGCCCATAGAATGTTGAACAGTACCTCAATGAATGAATTTGATTTAGGTTAAGGTTAAAATCTTTATCAATGCTTAGCAATGAGGCATCATCAAAAGTTCTTTTAAAACATGCTAAGAAACATTATGGCCATTTAAAAGAAAAAGAAGTCTTTTTTCTATAAAGAATGTATATTACATTGATTTCCAAATCACATAGAGTAGTTATTAGATAGGCGCGATGCATGATGCTCTGTCTACCCTTCTTACTGTAATAAATATATCAAATTTTTTTTGTGGATCTTATCAAAAGAATGCTAATAATGTGGAATGGCTCAATCAAAGACTTCATGCAGTTACTAACTTATAAAAACTAATTTTTCATTTTTCTCTTTTGGCTGAATATTGATGACAGAATAAACACATTTTACACAAAACAACATATGATATTACCTGTTCCCTATGCAGTTACTTTTATAAAGTAACTTCTAAATATAACAATACAAATTGGATTTTAAATAACATCTAATAGCATGGTAAATGATGACATAATTATTTTATTCAAATTATATATTATTTATTTTATTATTAGAAGCATAATTATTTTTAATTTTAAAAAGTCACAACTTACATAAAAGGTTTTTTCAGAACTCCTTCATTGAATTTACCTGACAATAAAAAAATACATTAAAACCTACACAATTAAATACATATTAAAACATACTTTTTTAAACATCTGGATATAGAATAGTTTGCATGAACTTTTCCTTTCTGTTAAAACACTGATATCGTTATACTAAACAATAAAATAAATGAAGATAGTTCCAAATACAACTCTAATGTAATATTAATATTTATATTTGATTTACACATTTTGAAATTATAACTCACTTTAAGAATGATAATTCTAGCAACAATATAGAGGGGGGTACAAATGTGTTTAAAGCTTATGAAAGGAAGTAATCAAGTGCCTGAAAATTGTGTATCAGGGCCCGCAAGGTGGGAGAAGTTATGCTAAGTGCTGAGCAAGACAGACATGGCTCATACCTTTGCAGTCATCCAAGACTATAAGAAAAACATATATTTAGAAATACAATATGAAGACAGTGCTGATTTCAAGATGATGTTGCTAGGGATTCTAACATAGCGTGTGGCTTGCAATACTCTCACTTATTAGGTTGCTTTTCAGGTGAGTCTTAAAAATGTAAAAGAGTTGATTAATAGAGAAAAGTGTCCAGGCATAGGTTAGGGGCAGTACTCCTGGAAATAAGAATTGCATTATGCAGTTGTTTTGAGGTTTAAGAAGGAAATAGGAAGTTCAAGGTAACCAAAAATACATTTTACATCAGCTGAGTTTGTATTGTGGGACACAGATATGATATCCGAGGTCTGCTAATAGAGAAGCTACAGAAGATGGTGGTTGTTGTAAGTCACATTAAGATATATGAAATTTATGCTATG
Source organism: Pan paniscus (assembly GCF_029289425.2). Taxonomy (NCBI): domain Eukaryota; kingdom Metazoa; phylum Chordata; class Mammalia; order Primates; family Hominidae; genus Pan; species Pan paniscus. The sequence continues at coordinate 113,765,691 of NC_073252.2, forward strand.
AGATAAGAAGCCAGCAAATATTTTAAGTAGAAGAATCAGATTTTTATTTTTGTAAGATCACTATGGCTATGTTGTTTGAGAATCGTTGGAGAAAACTATGAATGGAAGCTAGTAAAATGGTTGAGACAAAAATTACGAGACCTTGATTTGAAAAGGTTAAAAAAAAAAGCACTAGAAAGTAAGAGTTGATTGAGGTAATTGACTGTTTCTTTCCTAGGGCTGCCATAACAAAGGAGGAGAAACTGATGTCTTAAAACAACACACATTTATTATATAATAGTTCTAGAGGTTAAAATTTCAAAATTAAGGAGTCAGTAGGCACATGCTCTCTCTGAAGCATCTAGGAATGAATCATTTTCGTGTCCTTTTCCAGCTTCTGCGGTTTGCTGGGAATCCTTGGTTTTCATTTGCTTGCAGCTGTTTAATGATATTCTTTGTCTCCATCGTCACATAAAACTTTTCCCTCTGTGTCTCTGCCTCTTCTCTTTTTTTGTATGGATGCCAGTCATATTAGGTTTAGTGCATATTCCAGTATAAAATCATCTTAACTAATTATATCTGCAAATTACCCTGTGTCCAAATTTCACATGCTGAGGTACTAGGGCAAAGGACTTCAAAATATATATTTTTGGTGATACAGTTCAAACCACTACAGTTACCAGTGCGGGGATAATGAGAATGAGGGAAATCTGTTTCTGACCAATCCAAATGGTGCTTTATTTGTACACAATAGGAATATTGGAAAATAATTTTATATGTTTTTATATGTTTCTGAAATATATTTTAGTGTTTTATGTATTGACAACCATATTTTCTGTGATAACTCCTTTAATGGATACTACATTGTGGCAGTTAAGCTTCATTTTTCAAGCAGGATACTTTCATCAGCTGGTAATGAAAATCTGCTTGACTAGAGCTTATTATACAGTTGGCACATATGACACAGAGCTGACACACAGCTGACACCATTTGACACCCATTTGAGATCTTTCACTCTCTTATACATTCCTCTCCAAACACTGTCATTGCTTAATGGAATAAAATTAACTTTTTCATTACATTTTCTTTTATAATTGTAATAATTATCCTTTTTCAGCAGGAAACGTTATTTTTTTTTAGTATTGTCAGGTTGTCCACTTTTATTTTTCACATTTTTTATTATTGTGAAGGAAGCTACACCTTCATTCATGTGATCTTATAAGTATCATGTATTTTCTAACTTTTTAAGCATATTTTTGTAAATATTTACTTAAACCTAATTTTTACCCTAATTAGAAAAAAGATAGAAGTATAGGCTTGTTGATAACTGTGTATCATTAGTAAAATTATGAAGCCTGTTTGGAACTATCAGAGGGAATATGGTTCATACGTTTTCTTTCTTGTTGCCATTTTTCAAATGAAGACCAAATTAATATTTTACTGTGTTATATTTTGAATATCAGAAATACTACAACTACAAAAGGAGACTGATATAAGTGTTTTGTATTGGCAATGAAAATCCATAAACATATCTGCTATTGGAGGATTATTTTTCCTAGTGATGAGTAAATATTGTTACATAACATAATTAAAATCATCATTTGATTTATATGATTGCTGCATTCCCCAAAATACACTGTTTATTAAACATATATATAAATGTTTCAAATATGTGTATATTTGTGTATATATGTAGTCATATAAATATATGAATTGGCTTCTAAGTACAGATAAAGGGAATTTCTTCTAGATTAATGTGTGATGGCATATTTAAAAAGTTGTTTAGAAAAAAAAATTTGTTTTTCAGGAATATCTCAAGAAGTTAAGGGGATTCGGATTCTGGCCAAGATATAGTAATACGGACCAGATTTAACCTTCTAAAGTTACTTTAAAAATGGTGAAAACCTATTCTAAAATAATATTCCTATATTGCATATCAAGCATCTCAAAATCGTCATTCCTAAGGAGGAGAAATAAATAAGGTACACCTTATAGAATTCCCAACTTACTGCCTAGAGAAAGCATTCAGGCTCCAAAGAGAAAGGGAAACCATGGTGGCCTCCCTGGATTGAGATGGTGTTGTGAATCTGGGGCTGGCAAGAGTTTTAAAATTTTCAGGGCAGAGTGCTAAAGAACAGAGAGCTGCAGAGAGAGAAAGCAATAAAGACCTGCAGAAAGTGTTCCTGGAGTACTCAACCATAAATCAGAGCATGCATGTAACAAAACAAAGGCTAAAGATTGAAGAAGGAACATTTTATGACTCATCCTAGGGTTTAGAAATGCTTTCTTTTTTTTTTTTCTAGACAAAATGTTAACATCTTTAATCATAAATGAACTCTTCAGAAATCAGTACAAAGAGACTAACATTACAAGGGAAGTGAAAATAAAAGGAACAGAGGAAAATGGAATAGCACAAATGAGTTATAAGGCTATACGAAGATGATGTAGTTAACATTAATAGCTGAGAAAGCAATTTCATTATAAATTATGTTATCAATCCTTACAAATATTGATTATCTGATGTTTGTACAGCTTTAGGAAATAAAGAATTCTCAAATACTGTGGAAACTTACTAGAATCATGGGGAGTTTACTCAATAATGTAGATTTTTGCATAAACTTGGCCCCAGCAGTTCCAAACCACAGGAATCACTCTAACAAAGTAATTAGATACACACCCACACACATACACATACATGTTTACTACATAGAAAATGTATAAGTAATATATCATCCCCCCAAAACTACTTATGTATCAACTGGTTTATAAAAAATTGGCTGTAGGGTAGAAGTAGAGAAAAGGCACTTAAGTAAAAATATTACATTTCACAAAATTCTATGTCCTTTGAATTCTTATGAAACATTTTTAATGAATCAATTTTATATTTACCCTGTGATTAGTGAAAATTATAAATATATGCACTTCATACTTATGAAAGTACTGAGATGAAGCCCTTTAAGAGAAATGCTTTCATTTCAAAACCAAATTTGATCATTACACATTGTATGCTTGTACTGAAATATTACTTGTACCTCGTAAATATGTACAACTATTTATATTGATAAAAAGTTTAAAATTTATAAGATTGAAGTTTTCTTCAAAATCTCTCATGAACATACTTGGAAAAATTATGTCAATATTCTAGCAAATCAAATTGTGTGTGTGCGTGTTTATGGGAAACAACATGAATACGGGGGGGTTAGCTAAGGAATACATTTGCTTTAGAATTCTGAAATTAAAAAATATAATTCACCATATTAGCAAACTATACAAGATAACATTTGTGAGCGTTATAGTAGATGCAGAAAAGCATCTGATAAAAGTCAGCATTCATTCCTGATAAAATTCATATCAAACTATGGAAGATACCTTTGTCAACCTGGTAGAGGACATCTATTAATACAAAGTAACTGCAGGTAATATAACTTCATGATGGAAAACTAGATATTTTTCCACCCGTGTAAATATATCAATTGTTTCAACTTTTATTCAACATTGTAATTGAGGGTTTTCCCAGCGCAGTTAGTCAAGAAAAAGAAATGAATATAATCGGGATTATAAATGAACATATTTACATCTAGGTTGTAAATGAATTATCTTTAATCACAGATGAATCATCGATTCAGAAAGTCCTCTGGGGTGGGCAGGATATTTAGAAAACAATCTTTAAAGTGGCATTAATGTATGAAATACTTAGAGATAAAATTTAAATTTTTTCTCAAAATCTTTATATTGAAAGGGATAAAACATCACTGAGAGATATTGAAAAGAAACTACACTATGGAGAAATATACAATGATCATGGATCAGCTAACTCAACATTGCTTAGACGTCAGTTCTTACAAAACTGATGTCTAGAATCAACGCAACCCAGTAAAAATGCAATGAAGTATTTTCATAGAAATCAATGAGCTGATTTTAATATTATATGTAAATTCAAACTGTGTCCAGAATTGATGGGTTCTTGGTCTCACTGACTTCAAGAATGAAGCTGCAGACCCTTGTGGTGAGTGTTACAGCTCTTAAAGATGGTGTGTCTGGAGTTTCTCCCTTCTGATGTTCAGACGTGTTGCTGACTTCAGGAGTGAAGCTACAGACCTTCCAGGTGAATATTACAGCTCTTAAAGGCAGTGCGTCTGGAGTTGTTTGTTCCTCCTGGTGGGTTCATTGTTCAGGAGTGAAGCTGCAGACCTTCGAGTTGAGTGTTACAGCTCATGAAGGCAGTGTGGACCCAAAGAGAGACCAGCAGGAAAATTTATTGTGAAGAGTAAAAGAATAAAGCTTCACAGCATGCAAGGAGACCCAAGTGGGTTGGGACTGTAGGTGCGGGTTGCCTGCTTTTATTCCCTTATCTGGCTCCACCCACATCCTGCTGATTGGTCCATTTTACAGAGAGCTGATGTTTTGACAGAATGCTGATTGGTGCGTTTACAAACCTTTAGCTAGACACAGAGTGCTGATAGGTATGTTTACAATCCTTTAGCTGGACACAAAAGTTCTCCAAGTCCCCACTGGATTAGCTAGACACAGAGCACTGATTGGTGTGTTTATAAACCTTGAGCAAGACACAGAGTGCTGATTGGTGCATCCACAAACCCGGAGCTAGACACAGAGTGCTGGAGGTGCATATAAAATCCTCCAGATAGACATAAAAGTTCTCCAAGTCCCCACCCAACTCTGGAGCCCTGCTGGCTTCACCTAGTGCGTCCCGCGCTGGGGCCGTAAGTGGAGCTGCCCGCCAGTGCCGCGCCGGGCCTCCGCACTCCTCAGGCCTTGGGCAGTGATGGGACCGGGCGCCGCAGAGCAGGGAGCGGTGCCCCTCGGAGAGGCTGGGGCCCGCACCGGTGGGGAGGGGCTCGGGCATGGCGAGCTGCAGGTCCCGAACCCTGGCCCTCAGGGAGGCCGCTGAGGCCCAGCGAGAATTCAAGCAGGGCGCGGGCGGGCGGGCAGTGCTGTGGAACCCAGTGCACCCTCCGCGGCTGCTGGCCCCGGTGCTAAGCCCCTCACTGTCCGTCGCCGGCCTCTCCAAGTGCAGGGCCTGCGAAGACCCGCGCGCAGCCCCGGTTCCCGCCCGCGCCTCTGCCTCCACACTTCCCCATGAGCCGAGGGAGCCGGCTCCGGCCTCGGCCAGTCACAGAGAGAGGCCCCCACAGCGCAGCGCCGGGCTGAAGGGCTCCTCAAGCGCGCCAGAGTGGACGCCCAGGCGGAGGAGGTGCCGAGAGCGAGTGACGGCTGCTAGCACGTTGTCACCTCTCATAAGGATCATGAATAGCCATAAGTCTTCGAAAGCTAAGAACCAAATTGGAAGCCAGGTACTACTAATTTTTAAAATGTATTGTAAAGCTACGGTAATCAAGATAGTGTGAGATAAATGCAAAGGTAGACTAACAGCTTGATAGAGCAGAACAGTCTCTACACGTTTGGTTAATTTGATGAGAAGAAAAGTATCAGTTCAAAGGGGAAACAAAATAATATTTTCACCAAATATGCTGAAAAAGTTGGGACTCCTTTTGCAAAAGAGAGAGAGAAAGAAAAGAAAAAAAAAAAAACCCAAAGTGTTCCCTACTACCCTCTTCACTCCCACCTTCAAAATTTAGGTGATCTTCATGTGGACTTCAAATAAATGAAAACAAGGCTCTGAGGTTCATCATCTATCCTCTTCACAATCGTTATTGTACCACCAAATATGCTCCTTTCACATTTATTTATTTTGATTCCCAAAAGATGACTATCTTTTTGATGTTCCGCTGTGTCATTCCTAATTCCCCTTGGAGAAAGTCATTGGCACTGTTTGGAAAGAAAACCTGGCAATTGTTAAAGATACTTTGTAGTTACACATGAATGGTTGTGTTTGCTTTCATTTAATGAGAAATAAAACAGACTTGCTTTCAATATTTGGGGGGTAATTGTGAGGAAATGGGGAAAATGGAAGCCATTGGTTGACATCCTTCAGGGCTTCCCTTCCCACTCTAGTTCCATCTTATACTTGTGTGTGCACAACTCCGTGCACATGTTCAAACTCTGTCCTCATCCCACACAAACATCTGATCCTTAGACATGACTTGGATCTAAGGAAATGCATGCGTGAAGTAGAGTTAGCCTTTGTGAGAACAGACAAGGAATTATTCAGCAAAATTCATGAGAGTGGGCTCTGGGTCAACAGTCCCAGGTATCTGGAGTGTGATCTGGTAGATTTGGGTAGATACATTTCTATGGCCCAGTGCATTTCAGGAGCCCACTGCTGTAATGCGCCTAGGGCAGGGGCCCTGGTTGTCTGAGATTAACATGCGCTTCTGATCCCTTCACCAGAGTGGGGGTGTTTGGAGGCTAAAGCACTAGCCAGAAATAGAATATAGCCTTGTGGAAGGCCATATGTGTGAGACGCGATGTTCAAAATAGCGTAGTGAGAAGGAAATACTATTGTGACAGGCATTTCTTTCTTTTCAGATTATACCACAGTTATGATACATCATAATTGCTATTGTGCCTCATTTATTTTAGTTAATGTCTTAACACTTTAAGCTCCTGAAGCATAAGGAACATGTCTTAGCTGGGCTTTGTATTTCTTTTCCTACCTTATAATTTTTAAATATTCCTGAATGCTGTCTAGCACAACAGTGTAGAAATTATATCTATAATTTATACATGTGCGTGCTTGTCAAGGTGTTATGGGTTGAATTTTTCCCTCCTCACTGCAAATTGGTTTGTTGAAGTCCTAATCCTCAGTACTTTAAAATGTGACCTTATTTGTATATAGTTTTATGTAGGGGTTTTACAGAGGTAACTGAATTAAAATGAGGTAATTAGGGTGGGTCATAATCTACTATGGCTAGTGTCCTTATAAAGAGAGGAAATTTGGGGGACACTGAGGTATACATACAGGGAGAATGTCATAGGACATAAAGAAGGCCATCAACAAGAATAGGACAGAGGCCAGGAACAGATTCATGCCTCACAGCCCTCAGAAGGAACCAACCCTGCCTACCCCTTGTTCTCATACTGCTAGCCCCACAATTGTGTTCTGTCATCCTTAAATTCTATTTTTATTTTTTCAGCTACCCACTTGTGCACTTTATTATGACAGCCCTAGCAAAGTAATATAACTTGTGTGTTTTACTAACTGTGATATGAAACTGACTTTTTTACTGGAAAGTGATATTGAATTAATATAAATTATTCACTTGTAATTCAGATTATGTGATCAACCCAATTTCTGAGAAATATGTGAAAACAAGAGAAATAAAATAAGACCTGAAATTTAAAAGTTCACAATGTGTCTTGAAAATAATGTGAATACATACATAGCACTTTTAGCTGTTAGATAAGGACATTTCAGTAGGAGATAATTAAAATTTGTGGATAATTATTTCAGTGGCTGTTGTCTCAATTCTTTCAATGATGGTATATACTTAGTACCATTCTAGATGTCTAGGAGAAAAGTTAATTAATTACTTAAAATGGATGCCTTCAGGTGCTGAAATCCCTCCCAGAACCTCATTGAGAAGTGCTGATTTTAATGTGCTCTATCCATTTAAGTATGATGATTTCATAGCAAAGTATTAAAAATAATAGTTTGTTAACTGTTCTTCTATTTTATAGAATTTACAGAATTACCTGTACTGTTAGTTTATAAATTATATTTCATTATAATCACATAATTAATGACTTTTTCATTTCCATATTTATTTCAATAGTAAATACACATATTTCTGAACAGAGGGTAAAGAAATGTTTCAACAATTCAAATTGTCATTTATTCACAAAAGTCATGCCTCATGTTTGCAATATCTTTAGGACACATATTTGGCTTCTTTGTAACTGTTTTATAAATTGATCAATTGAATTTCCTCCCAATCCTTGTCTTTTCTGAGAACTAACCTTGCTTAATAAACAGAAATGCACATTGAGCAAAGACCAAGTAAATGAGATTGTAATTTTTGCACTATTATGCTTTTTTCCTCTGTTGAAATGGCTGATTATGATGTACAAAAAAGTACATCAAGCAAAAACCAAGTAGATGAGATTGTAATTTTTGTACTATTATGCTTTTTCCTGAGATGAAATGGTTGATTATGGTCTGTCCTTGTGTTCCCATTAGCATACGCTTTATATGCAGTAAAGAACAAAGATTTTAAAATCTTATTCACCTTCTTAATGCTCCTAAAGTGTACAAGCACTATATATAATATATATGTATATATAGAATATGCAGTCAGCTACACTGCAATTGAAATATCCTTTGCATCTTTTTATTTTTAATCTTATTCTTATTCACACCCTGAAGGTTATGGCTCATTGTACCAGGTTTGTGAAGGGAATAATGATAGATATAGGGAAATTCATTCTGGCATTCTGAATAATACTGTTCAAAGCTGTCTTGCAGAACTATTTAATTATGTGAGTGTGTGTATGTGTGTGTTGTGTCTATTGAAATTGCCAGTACATTTTAACTAATTCTCCTTGTGTGTTCTTAATACAAACTAATTACAGGTATGTAAACAATTATCCAACACAGTTTTCCAATACTTTTGTAATTCATTAAAGCATCGGAAGACAAACACTATTTTGCATCGTGTAATATTGTTGGACTGATATATTTTAAAAATTGAAATTCTAATATTGAATTTTCTATGATTTCAGGAGGGTCTTTAGCTTATGTAAGTCATTAGCATTTTCCTATATCTGCCACTAAACCACTCAGCTCCTGGGATCACTGTCCACATTGCTACAACTGTGGGGATTACTTGTCAACCTCCTCAAGGGTTTGGCATGATCTCTGAGCAAACATGCTATATTACAGCCTCCCCAAATAAATATTTTCCATATCCTTTCTCATCTCTATATGCTGTATTATGAGCTGGGGTAGAACAATTTAAAATAATTTTCTTAGTAAAATATGCACACTGGATGTTTATCTCACTAGTTTTTGATTTGAAGACGTATTAAACTCTCAGTTAAAAATAAATAAGAAGAATGCTATAATGGGTCTAATGATAGGTGAAAATATGATAGCAATGGCTGAAAAAATGAATAACTTTTGTTAATACCTATAAATTACATACACAGAAACTCATTTTTGTTTTCATAGAAATTATTTCTATATGAGATAAAATCATTTGCAATATATACAACTCTATGTTTACTTTTTTATTTTTCTTCTCAGTGTCTTTTTCTCAGTAGAAGTTGCAATTATTATTATTATTATTAATTTTTTTTTTTGAGACGGAGTCTTGCACTGTCGCCCAGGCTGGAGTGCACTGGCACCATCTCGGCTCATTGCAAGCTCCGCCTCCTGGGTTTATGCCATTCTCCTGCCTCAGCCTCCCGAGTAGCTAGGACTACAGGGGCCCACAACCACACTGAGGTAATTTTTGTATTTTTAGTAGAGACGGGGTTTCAGCTTGTTAGCCAGGATGGTCTCGATCTCCTGACCTCGTGATCTGCGCACCTCGGCCTCCCAAAGTGCTGGGATTATGGGCATAAGCCACCGCGCCCAGCCAGAAGTTGCAATTTTTAAGTCAAATTTATAATTTCTTTTTCTTTTTCGTTTTTTTGTTGTTGTTGTTGTTAGATGGAGTCTCACTCTATCACCCAGGCTGGAGTACAGTGGCACAATCTTGGCTAACTGCAGCCTCCACCTCCTAGGTTCAAGCGATTCTCCTGCTTCAGCCTCCGGAGTAGCCCACCACCACGCCTGGCTAATTTTTATATTTTCAGTAGAGACGGTGTTTCACCATGTTTGCCAGGCTGGTCTTGAACTCCTGACGTTAGGCGATCTGCCCACCTCTGCCTCCCAAAGTGCTGGGATTACAGGCGTGAGCCTCCGTGCATGGTTAATGCTTTTCAGTGTCTCTGCTAAGAAATCTTTACTTCCCTCAAATATTCTTCTATGTTACCTTATGAAATCTTTATGATTTTAGCTATTCTATTTAAGTTGACTATTCATATTAAATTAACTTAGTGCATGGTGTGACATGGGATATCAAAGTCCATTATTTCTCTTTAAAGTTATTATCCAATTGCTATAGCAGCATTTATTAGAAGACTTTTATTTCTGCATTATGTGGAGAAATATATTTTCCTTTTTGTCAAAAATCAACTGACCGTATGTGTGTGAGTCTTGTTCTGGACCCTCTATTCTGTTGTATAGAAAAACTTGAACAATATTTTATGCATAACAGCCTAAATATAAAATTGTTCCAAATGTCTACTAACAGGAAAGTGAATAAACAATTATACTATTGTCAGGAAATGGACTATGAATTAGTAAAAACAGGAAAAGACTATTAGTATATGTACAACATGTATACATTTCAAAAGCTCTAAGTTGAATAATAATCAAGATACCCACATAACACATAGAGGATGATTCCACTGATAAAAAATAAAAAAGATAAAACTAATCTATTATTTCGAATCAAATAGTTATTACCTATGAGGATTGAGGATTGACAGAGAAGAGCATAACATCTATTTCTTCATTAGCGTATTGGTTACATTGGTGAATATGTTTTTACAAATTGACCAAATGGTACAATTAAATTCTGTACCTTTTTTGCATGTACTTTTTATCTGAATGCAGAAACTCTTGATTTCTAGTTCAGAAAGGGAGTAGAAGTTAAAACTGCACATTGCTGAGACAGAAGTTCCTAGTCCAGGAACAAGCAATGAAAGATTTTGCTTCTGAGGAGGGATCCTATTGCTTTATTCCTAGCAGCATGTCTGAGCCTATCTTCCTCCACAAATCCAGGATTTTGTTTTATTTGACATTTATAAAGTAGTCCTTACTTCTTATTTCCTGTAAAAAGTGTAATATGGAGTTATTCTTTAGCCAAATATTTTATGATCTGTGGGAGAGCTGTTTCATATACGTATATTTAATACAGACATATAAAATAGAGGCAGATAACTTCTTCTGTAAAGAGAAAGTATTTTAGTCTTTGCAGGCAATATGGTTTCTGTCACAAATACTCACCACCGCCACTGTGGCAAGAAAGAAGCCATAGACAATATTTAAATGAGAGTGACAGTTTTACAATCAAAAGTTATCTATAAATGGAGAAACTTGAATTTTATATTATTTGGTTTTTTAAATATTTAAAATGTAAAAACAATAACAAAAACATCCTAACTCTTGGACAATACAAAAACAAATAGAGGACCAGATATGTCCTGAAGGTCATAGTTTGCCTACCCCTGATATAGATTATAGCATAAATGTTGTTACTATTGTGTTTCCATGACATTTTATAAAACAGAGCCATTTAATTTATACATTTAACTATTTTAAATACCTATGTTTCCTTTGGGAAGCCGAGGCAGGTGGATTACCTGAGGTCAGGAGTTCAAGACCAGCCTGACCAACATGATGAAACACTGTCTCTACTAAAAATACAAAAAAAATTAGCCAGGTGCGGCGGCAGGCACCTGTAATCCCAGCTACTCAGAAGGCTGAGGCAGGAGAATCGCTTGAACCCAGGAGGCAGAGGTTTCAGTAAGCTGACATCGTGCCATTGCATTCCAGCCTGGGCGACAAGAAGCTAAACTCCATCTCAAAACAAAACAAAACAAAAACTATATTCTTAGCTATATAGGTCAGAGTACAAAATTTCTTGTGCACTACATCTTCACTGTAGTTTGGCTAGTTTCAAAAATAAGATAACCACTGATTTTTTTTTTAACTTTCTAAAGTTCTATTTTATCTGATATTAATATCATGCATTTAATATTTTTCTTTCCTGAATTTTGTTTGCTCAAATTTTGAACATGCATTTTGTAAGTTACATAGTTAAATAATGCACTTTTGGAATAAAGTGTGAATCATTTTATTTGCTTTCTTTTTTAAAATTTTATTTTAATTTAAGGGGTACAAGTGCAGGTTTGTTACATAGGTAAACTTGTCTCATGGGAGTTTGTTATACACATTATTTCATCACCCAGGTATTACGCCTAGTACCCATTAGTAATTTTTCATGATCCTCTCCTTCCTCACACTCTCTATCCTCCAAAAGGCCCCAGCATGTGTTGTTTCCCTCTATGTGTCCATGTGTTCTCACCATTTAGCTCCCACTTATAAGTGAGAATGTGAGGTTATTTGGTTTTCTCTCCCTGTGTTAGTTTGCTAAGGATAATGGCCTCCATCTCCATCCACGTCACTACAAAAGATATGTTCGTGTTCTTTTTTATGGCTGCATGTATTCCATGGTGTATATGTACCGCATTCTTTATTCAGCCTATCATTGATGGGCATTTAGATTGGCTCCATGACTTTGCTTTGTTAATAGTGCTGCAATGAGCACACACATGGATGTTTCTTTATAATAGCATGATTTATAGTCCCTATAAGTTCCTTATAGGTGCTGAATACTAGACCTTAGTCGGATAGTTTCCAAAAGTTTTCTCCCATTCTGTAGGCTGTCTGTTTAGTCTGTTGATAGTTTCTTTTGCTATGCAGAAGCCCTTTAGCGTAATTAGATCACATTTGTCAACTTTGAGTTTTGTTTCAATTGCCTTTGGTGTCTTTGTCATTAAATATTTGCCTGTGCCTAGGCAAAGCCTGGTATTGCCTGGGTTCTATTACAGAGTTTTTATAGTTACAGGTTTTTCATTTAAGTCTTTAATCTATCTTGAGTAAGTTGTTATATGTGGTGTAAAGAAATGGTCCAGTTTCAATCAGCATATGGCTAGCCAGTTATCCCAGCACCATTTATTGAATAGGGAATCCTTTCCCCATTGCTTGTTTTTGTCAGCTGTGTCAAAGATCAGATGACTGTAGGTGTGTGGCCTTATTTCAGGGCTCTCTATTCTGTTCCACTGGTCTATGTGTCTGTTTTTGTACCAGTACCATGCTGTTTTGATTACCGTATCCTTGTAGTATTGTTTGAAGTTGGGTAGCATGATGCCTCCAGCTTTGTTTGTTTTGTTTAGTATTCCCTTGGATGTTTGGGCTCTTTTTTGTTCTATTTGGGCTCTTTTTTGGTTCCATATGAATTTTAAAATAGTTTTCTCTAGTTCTGTGAAGAATGTCAATGGTAGTTTAATAGGAATTACATGAATCTATTAATTACTTTGGGCAGCATGGCCATTTTAACAATATTGATTCTTCCTATCCATGAGCATAGAACATTTTTTCCTTTGATTGTGTTAGCTCTGATTTCTCTGAGCAGTGCTTTGTAGGTCTCTGTAGAGATCTTTTGCCTCCCTTGTATTTTATTCTATTTCTGGCAATTATGAATGGGAGTTTTTTCCTGATTTGGCTCTTGACTTGACTGTTCTTGGTGTATAGGTATGCTAGTGATTTTTACACGTTGATATTGTATCCTGAGAATTTGCTGAAGTTGTTCAGCTGCTTAAGAAGCTTTTGGGCTGAGATCATGGGGTTTTCTAGATATAGAATCTTTCCATCTGTAAAATGGGGTAGTTTGACTTCCTCTCTTCTTATTCGGATGCCCTTTCTTTCTTTCTCTTGCCTGATTGCCCTAGCCAGAATTTTCAGTACTATGCTGAATAGGAGTGGTGAGACAAGGCATCCTTGTCTTGTGCCAGTTTTTAAGGAGAATGCTTCTGGCTTTTACCCATTCAGTATGAGGTTGACTGTGAGTTTGTCATATATGGCTCTTATTATTTTGAAGTATGTTACTTCAATACCTAGTTTATTCAAAGTTTTTAACATTAATGGATGTTAAATTTTATTGAAAGCCTTTTCTGCATCTGTTGAGATAATCATGTGACTTTTGTCTTTAGTTCTATTTATGTGATGACTCACATTTATTGATTTGCATATGTTGAACCAAGCTTGCATCCCAGGGATGAAACCTGCTTGGTCATGGTGAATAAGCTTTTTGATGTGCTTGCTGCTGGATTTGGTTATTATGCATGGATGTTCATTAAGGATATTGGCCTGAAGTTTTCTTTTCAAATACAGTTGTGAAAACCATAATATCTTTATCTTCTCTCTTGTTTTATGCTTTGAATTTGTTTTCATTCTTTTTTGTTAATTCTTTTACTACATGTTGATATATGATTTCCACAGTGTTTTAATTTTCTTTAACAATATGAAAGAAGTTCATGGTCTTACTTTGTGTGTGCACTTTACTTTTCAGGTTTACATATATAACTGGGATGTATTATTTACTATTTAAAATTATGAATTTCAAATTTCCAAAAATATTTACTACTTACCTGTATAAAAATAACTGTTCTTTATATACTTCTTGTTTTGCGTGATTTAAGATGAAAGAAACAGAGACATTTATTCCTTTTGTTTTATTCATTATCATTATAAATAATTATTTTGGGTATTAGGCTTTTCTATAACTTCTACAACAATTGTTGTGGCTTAGATATATTTTTAAATATTATCATTGTACACTGTCAGCCCTTTTTTGTATGGCTTCGTAATTTTAATTGTTTTATCTTGAATTATCTCCCATTTTCAGTAAATAATTTACTACAGGTAATTTTTTACTTCTTCACGTATCTCACTTCTTATATACTCAACTCCTCTTAATAGGGTTCTCTTCTTACAGTTTCTTTGATAGTTCTCTTGTCAACATAATCAATTTTCACATATTGGTACAAGTCCATTTTGGGGGGTAATTTGGTTTTATCTATTATTTGGTTAGAGTCACTCTGTAAAAACAGTAGCACTTTTCTTACTGGAACACTATATTCTCTTGACTCTTGTGGATCTAATTTCTAATACACTCCCATCTCATATGTTGCTCAATTTTTGAGTACTTTTTTCTTCCTAACTGCTCAAGTTCTAAAATTCGAAATGGCATAGGGCTTAGATCTCAATACCCTTCTCTGTCTCATTCTCTCTCTTTTCCTCTTTCATGTCTCCAAAGTGATTTTTTGTCCATTTCAATGGCTTTCAATGCCATAATGAGGCCATGACTGTCCGTTTGCTCTCTCCAGCTCTGACCTTCATTTCTGAGGACTATAATCCAAGATTCACTAAGTGTTTAATTGATAAATCCAGTTAGATATCTAACATGCATTTCATGTTTAACATGACCAAAGCTGACTTCTGGGCTGAGTTCACAATGGCATCCCCATTCCCCCACTTTGCACTTAAATGATGCACCACTTACTCAACGAAATTAAAATATATAAATTTCCCTGAGTATTTTTTCTTTTCTTACCCCCTCTGACAAACATCACTAACTTAGCATTAGCTTTCCAATGACTTCCCATTTTATGTGAAATAATGGCCACATTCTTACATAACTTAGCATCAATTAACCTCTCTGACATATATAAAAAATCTGTTGTTCTTGACACTTCTTTTCAGGTCACTAGTTTTGCTCTCAATCTCTCTAAAACATCAATATTGTTATGGGTTTTGGATTTCTAAAACTGTACCCCAGTTTTTCATTTTGCCTGAAACACTTTCATCTGGTATCCTTATGACTCATTTCTTCCTAATACTCATTGTTCCACCTAAATGTTAGCTCTTTTTTAACCTATCTTCTGTCCACCCTAAAGAAAGGTACAATTCCCCAATACATCATAGCACTCTGTAAATTGTCTATGCAATATTATTAATTACCTGTTTTTCTTTTATATTTATATTTGATTATTTATTGTCTGACTCTTCTAATTATAACATAAACCCTGAGGTCAGAGCCCTTTTTTTCTGAGTATTATTTTGCCTAGGATAATGCCTAGTGATAGGCAATCAATATCTGTTTAATGTATGAGTATATTCTACTCTTTTAATAAAAATATTGAGCAATAATGCTTCTAATGAAATATTTTAAAACAACTCACATTGTATTTTCATCTGACGTAACTCCAGAGGTGTATAATTACCTTATGAGTTAGAATCTGTCATTTTTGAACTATTTGTAAATGAAGGAATTAAGATAATATCATATCCACCTCATGAATAGTAGTCCTAACTATTCCCTGTTATCTTAGTTTTCATATGTCTTAATTCCACTTAGCAGAGTCAGCTGCATAAGCTCACATCTTCTCTTACATTATGTAGACACTTGTAGAACTATACTCTGGCTCAAAAAAGATAGCTTGTCTTAAAAAAAAAAAGCAATAATGTTCTTTCAAAAGTATATGTGTATAAACAGATTACCCCATGCTATGCTTCTGTGTATTGAAAAAGCATTACCAACACATCTGATAGAATCTGTATGCCACACCCAACAGTTTTTATTTTCTAGTTATGAACTATCAGTAAAAAGCCGTTAAAAATATTACAATATAATGTTATTATATAAAAATTGTATGATAACATGTGATTGCCTATAATATTTGACAACCATACTTGTCATCACAAAAAGAAATACAAATAAGATCCACAAAAGAAAATATGACTTTGAAGTTTTAAAAAACGTATTTTCTTGCGTTGAGACAGATTCTTCAATGTGCCTTTAGTAAAAAGGGATATTGAGTGCTAAAATGCACAATATTTTAAATGTCATTCCTTAAAAATATGCAAATATATACAGATTCAATTTTATGTTTTTTACTTTAGCATTCAAGATTGCATAATAGCGGCCGGGCGCGGTGGCTCACCCTTCTAATCCCAGCACTTTGGGAGGCCGAGGTGGGCAGATCACGAGGTCAGGAAATCGAGACCATCCTGGCTAACACGGTGAAACCCCGTCTCTACTAAAAAATACAAAAAACTTAGCTGGGCATGGTGGCGGGCACCTGTAGTCCCAAATACTCGGGAGGCTTAGGCAGGAGAATGGTGTGAACCCGGGAGGCAGAGCTTGCAGTGAACTGAGATCACGCCACTGCACTCCAGCCTGGGCGACAGAGCAAGACTCCGTCTCAAAAAAAAAAAAAAAAAGATTGCATAATACCAAGGCCAAACATAGTAAAATTCATCCATTGAAGGAACAAAGTACAGAGTCTGAGGAAAGTAAATTTCTGATTCCTCACAATGGTGGCTGGAATATACAAAAATGAGAGATTGATATTTTTAAGGCAATATTTTCCCCTTTTCTCCCCCCAATCTTAGCATGTAGGAAGAACTGAAGAACCAAGTTAAAATTCTCATTATCTGTAATAAGCCCCAATACCAATTAAGTCCAGGTCTCTGTGTGCAATATTTAGTGAAGCACATGGTAATATGAATTACAAAACAAAAGATACCTCTTTCCTGTGAAACTGAGTAATTTTAAGAGAACAGAATTTTCATTTTTTGTATTACCAAGATTATTAATTGGTATCATGGTAGGAGGTATATATATCTCTACATACTTACAGACTCCAGGACATACGTCTATTGGTTTCTTCTAGGTAATATGCCTAAAACCCAAATCTCATACCACTTCACTAGTGTCATCATAAAACATACTATAGCTTACAATATGTTAATCTTTTAAATAAAAATATTAACAAGATGCAAAGAATCACTTTTGTATGCCTTTGACACATTAAATTATGAAATGCGTATCTTAAATTTCTTCAATAAAATCACATATTAGATAATTGTCACTATTTAATTAATATAAAGCATAGCATGTTTTTCAAAGGTTTTGTCAAATAATTTTAAAATTACATTTGTTCTTTTAAAATTTGCAAATGAATTTATTTGGCTGTAAAGCATTTGGTATCTAAGAAAAAATGTAAGCAGTGTTATATTTAACATTTATCTAATTAAAAATAATGTGAATAAGATGAACAAATGCAACATGAGAACACAAAAATGTTCAAGTAGTATTATGCATAGTTCTAATTTCCTCTCTAAATGTCAAGTACTATCCACATATTTTACATGCAACAAACACTGGTGTGTGCTTGCTAATATGCTTCTGAAATGACATTTTCTTAGTGTGACCCTTCTTTCTAACAATAACTTACATTTTAATTAAATCAGACCATTTTCATTACATGCCAAATATCTTTGTGTGCTATGTTATCATCCTCCTTTGGCAGAACTGATAGTTAAAGGTCATGAACTTAAAAAGTTATTAACAGAATTGGTAATTTATGAGAAAATGACAATGTGCATGGTAGTTTTTCTTTCAGAAAAAAATGCAATGTACTAATGTTTGAATAGATTTAAAACAAATAATATAAGAAAAAGATGATTCAGTCATAAAAAAGTAAAATTTGAAAGTTGCCTCTGCAGAATTCTGAGTTTATGGTATCTCTTCACATTTTCAGCTTTCTAGCTCATTTTTGAAAAGGATGTCACTAAATTTTTGAAGAGCTGAAATTGGTCACAAAAACAAATCATATTCCATTAAGAATGATCTCCAAAAGTAAAGTACAAAAATATATTTAATAATTATTTTCACCATATTATAATTCCTAATTATAAAAACAAGATGAGAACAAAATTGAATTTAAAAACTGACTATCAATAGAAGCCTCTATTGCCCCATTTTCAATGTGTTTTTTGCTGTTTACTTTTAGTTGATAGGTAATAATTTTACATATTTAAGGGATACAGTGTGATATTTTGATACAAATATACAATATATAATGACCAAATCCAGGTAATTAGCATCTTCATCCCCTCAAACATTTATTATTTCTTTCTGTTGTGAACATTCGAAATTCTCTTTTCTAGATTTTGAAAATTTATGATAAATTGTAGTTAACCATATTTCACCCTAAACTTGTGCAGAACACCAGAACTCATTCCTGACCTTTAGCTGAAATGTTTTTATATCCATTAACCACCCTCACGTCCTCCTCAACTCCTCACTATCCTTCCTAGCCTCTGGTAACCATCTTTCTACTCTCTGTCTCCTTGAGGTTGATTGTTTTGATTTTTAGCACCCACAAATAAGTGAGAACATGTGAAGTTTTTCTTTCTGGGTCTGATTTGTTTCACTTAACATAATGGCCTCCAGTGCCATCCATGTTGTTGCAAATGATAAGATCTCATTCTTTTATATGGCTGCACAGTACTCCATTGTGTATATGTATCACATTTTCTTTATCCAGTCATCTGATGATGGAAATTTAGGTTTTTTACAAATCTTGACTGTTGTGAACAGTGCTGCAACAAATACAGGGGCTCAGTTATCACTTCAATATACTGATTTCATATCTTTTGGTATATATCCAGCATTGGGCTTGCTGGATCATATAGTAGCTCTATTTTTAGTTTTTTGAGGAACCTCTAAATTGTTCTGCATTGTGGTTATACTAATTTACATCCCCACCAACAGTGCATGAGGGTTCCCTTTGCTCCACATCCTCTCCAGCATGTGTTAGTGCCTGTCTTTAGGAAAAAAAAAAAAACAAAAAACACATTTTAAGTGGAGTGAGATGACATATCATTGCAATTTTGATTTGCATTTCTCTGATGATCAATGATGTTGATAACCTTTTCATATGCGTGTTTGCCATTTGTACATCTTCTATTGAAAAATAGCCATTCAAATATTTTTCCCATGTTTGGGGAGGCTTACTTAGTTTTTTGGCTGTTGAGTGGAATGATTTCTTTTTATATTCTGGATATTAGTTTTTTGTTGGATGAGTAGTTTGCAAATATGTTCTCCCATTCTACAGATGGTCTCTCTTCACTATGCTGATGGTTTCCTTTGCTGTGCAGAAGCTTTTCAGTTTATTGTAGTGACATTTATCTATTTTTGTTTTTGTTTCCTGTGGTTTTGAAGTCCTAGCCATGAAATATTTGACTAGACTAATTTCTTACAGTGTTTCCTCTTCAAAGGTGTTTTCTTCTAGTTGTTTTATAGTTTCAGGACTTACATTTAAGTATTTAATCCACTTTGAGTTAGTTTTTGTATATAGTGAGAAATAGGGGTCTAGTTTCATTCTACTGCATATGGATATTTTGTTTATCCAGAATCTTTTATTGAAGAGGTTGTCCTTTCCCCAGTGTATGTTCTTGACGCTTTTGTCAAAAATCAGTTAGCTGTATGTGGGCTTATTTCTGGGTTCTCTTGTTCTATTCTATTGGTTTATGTGTCTGTCTTTTATTTTTTAAGTTCCAGGGTACGTGTGCAGGTTGTGAAAGTTTGTTACATAGGTAAACGTGTGCCATGGTGGTTTGCTGTACCTGTCAACCCATCACCTAGATATTAAGTCCAGCATGAATTAGCAATTTTTCTGATGTTTTCCTTCCCTCCACCTTCCCACTTGGCATGCCCAAGTGGGTGTTGTTTTTGTCATCATAGCTTTATAGTATATTTTAAGGTCAGGATGTGTGATGCCTCCAGCTTTTTTTTTTTATTATTGTTTTTAGCATTGGTTTCATTATTAGGGATCTTTTGTAGTTCCATACGAATTTTGAGATTAGTTGTCCTATTTCTGTGAGAAATGCCATTGTTATTTTGATAGGAATTGCAATGAATCTCTACATTGCTTTGGATAATATGGTCAGTTTAATAATATTAACTCTTCCAATCCATGAGCATGGGATATCTTTTCATTTGTTTGTGTCCTCTTCAATTTCTTTCTTCGATGTTTTGTGGTATTTTGTTGTTGAGGTCTTTGACCTCCTTGGTTACATTTATTCAAAGGATTTTTTAAATTTTATTTTCTAAGCTATTGTAAATGGAATTGCTTTCTTGATGTTTTTTCAGCTAGTTTATTATTGGTGTATAGAAATACTACTGATTTTTGTGTTTTGATTTTGTATACTGGACATTTACTAAATTTGTTTATTAGTTCTAAGAGGTTTTTTGGTGGAATTTTTAGGTTTTTCTTTTTATATTATTTATTTATTTTAGACAGTATCTCCCTTTGTTGTCCAGGCTCAAGCAATCCTCCTATCTTATCCTCTCTTGATTGGAGCAATCCTCCTATCTTATCCTCTTGAGTAGCTAGGACTACAGGCATGTACCACCAAGCCTGGCTATTTTTATTTTTATTTTTTATGTACAGTTGGGGTTTTGCTGTGCTGCTCAGGGTGATCTTAAACTCTGGGCCTAGAGTGATTTTCCTGCTTCAGCCTCCCAAAGTGCTGGGATAATATGTATAAGCCACTGTGTCAAGCCTAGGGTTTTTTTGTTTTCTTTTTTCTTTTTTAATATAAGGTCATGTTATGTGTGAAGAGTCACAATTTAATTTTATCTTTTCCAACTTCGATGCTTTTTATTACTTTCTCTTATCTAATTGCACTGGCTAAGACTTCTAGTGCTATGTTGAAAAGAGTGGTAAAAGTGAACATCCTTGCCTTGCTCCAATTCTATCTTCCATGACTAAATTTTTGAGACTTTTTATTATATCGAATTTTATCAAATGCTTTCTCAGTTTCCACTGAGATAATCATATGGATTTTTTTTGGTTCATGTGATGTATCACATTTATTGATTTTTGTATAAATTGAACTATCCTTGCATCCTTGAGATAAATCCCACTTGATTGTGGTGTATTACCTTTCTGACGTGATGTTGGATTCTGTGGCTATTATTTCATTGAGGATTTTGTGTCTACGTTCATCAGGAATGTTGGCCTTTAGTCATTGCTCCATTTTTTGTTTCTGTTTTAGATACACCTTTATTTTCATTACAAAATTTTTTAATGAAATCCAATAAATAGCAATATTAAATGGTAAAAAGGAAGAGACTCATAAAATAAAGTTTTTAGTGTTCTATTATTCAAAAATTAAGAAATAAGAATTTCATATTGTTAATAAATTAAGTATACCAAATTAGAATCAATCTGTGATACTTCATAAAAATTTTCAACACTGTAGAAATATATATAAATACATATCACATTTACTTTTTTAAAATTAAAACTATTAGTAGTTTAAAATTAAAAAAACTCAATACTTACACACTCTTTCCATTATTTAATTTCTCCTTCTTCTATAAAGTGTTGTTACTACAGATACCCTTACATATACTCTCAAAATTTATTTTTATGCCTTTAAAAGCAAATAATATTTTTAGATAGAAATGAGGTTGCACAAGGCCATATGTTCTGCAGTTTATTAGCTTTTTAACAAAATACATGGTTGAGAGCACTCTAGAAGTAATGTAAAAGAGCTTATTCATATTTTGACTTTTTCAGTTTTATTATAGGGTAAAACTACCATAACTTCATCATTTTCATGCTTAAGAAATATTGCTACAAGTAGTAATGGAATTATTAACCTTTAGATAGGCATTTTTACTATAGGAGAGCACTTAAATCAATAAAATTGAAAAAATAAAAATAAATATTAATATCAAATAGCATAGATGTAAATATATATGGCTGTGAAATATACGATTCTTAATCTTACAGTAAGAGAAATATGAATTAAATCCACCATAAAACACTATTATTTATTTATTGGATTGGTGAAGAATGACACATTCGAAAACAAATGTTGATGGCAAATATGTAAGAAAACAGAATGGAAAAGTAAGCACTTCCATATGTTAATCACAGGGGTATAGAACAAAGCAGCCACTAAAAAGAGCCATACTTTTACGTCTAAATATTCATTATACATATATACTTTATATTAGCCAATTAAATACATTTACAAAGGCATTTTACTTTTTGATCTGCAATTTCCAGTTTTGGAAATCTTTCATACTGGTGTAAGTGTGATCAGTGCACTAGGTTTAGTTCTTACAATATATGTTTATTCATCTCAACCAAAGATTGTAGGCAGAGCACAGTGGCTTACACCTGTAATCCCAGCACTTTGGGAAGATGAGGCAGGAAGATCGCTTGAGCCCAGGAGTTTGAAATCAGCCTGGACAACATGGTGAGACCCTGTATCTACAAAAACATACAAAAATCAGCTGGGAATGGTAGGGCACAATTGTAGTCCCAGCTGCTCTGGAGGCTGAGGTGAGAGGATCACTTGAGCCCTGGGAGGTTAAGGCTGTAGTGAGCCATGATTGCACCACTGCACTCAAGCCTGGGTGACAGAGTGAGACCCTGTTTCAATAAATAAATAATAAATAAATGAGAAAGATCTAAATATTAATCAAACAAAAAAATTGTTACATAGATTGTATTATTATTTATTTAATGTAATATTATCCAGCTATGTAGAAAAATAAGGACACTTGAAATAAGATCATATGAAAGATTCTAAGATATATTAAGGTAAAATGAATAAGGTATATAATTTTATGCATAATGTCACATTTTGTGGAAAATATGGAAACTCATACATATATTTATATTTGCTTAAATTGTACAGTGACTTTTACAAATGGCCCCAAATTCTTCTATAGTCTTCTGATCAAGAGATAAGATATATGCATCCTTCCTATGAAATCTAGTAGTAAAAAAATTACCAGCTTCTAAACTGTGTACTTATGAACAATGAACACATTAGAAGGGATGCTGTGTAACCAAGAGCCAGCTTCCTGGGAGCGCAACCCGTGCAATGGCACAGAGCCCCATGCTGATAAAGGTCTCATTCGTGGTTTGTTGCTCTATAACTACAGTCTTGAAGTTCTTACTCGTTATTGAACAACGTGGACTTGCATTTTATTATGAACTGAGCTCTGTGTATAACTATTGGTCATAGTGGAGGTTGGCTCGTAAGAGGAAGTGCTACTTGAGCTTTTCTTGCTGGAACTCTTGTTCTTGGAGCCCTGAGACACCCTAAAGAAATCCAAAAACCGTGAAAACATCCTGTGAAATTCAAACTCTATGAAGGTGTCAGGTATAGGTGTTCTGATTGGTAGTCCTAGGCTTCTGGTCATTTCAATAGATGGGCCAAATTTGTAAGTGAAGGAGTCCAATTATTTCTGAAATGAGCTGTAAAATTATCATAGCCTTTGAGCAATCCTGGTTGGAGCTTCAGACATCACAGAGTATAGACAGACTATGTTTGCTCTGCCTTGCCAGAATTGATGGCACAGATACCATAAGGCTAATAAAATGGCTGTGTTGAGCCACTAATTTGGGCATAATTTGTTATGCAGCATTGGTAGCCAGAATATAGTATTTAAGAAATTCTGGAAAGAAACAAGAAACTATTCATTTATGGATTATTTATTCATGGATTATTAAGATAGAACTCAGGAAAAAAGAGAGGCAAAACAAGGATGGAGAAGGTCTTTCCACTGTATAGTATTTTATATGTTTGGATGCTTTTATGAATGTGCTTTTCCAAAATAAATAAATAAATAAATAAGAGAAAAACTAAATCTATTACTTAAAGTGTGGGTTGAGGAAAAAATATTTTTGTATTTCCTCAGAGGTAGGGCTTTCTGAATATCACTTGCTGAATACTTGGAACCTTTGGCTGACAGCAAGCCTTGGAGAGTTAATTTGCAGCTGTGTAGATAGTGAGAGAACTCCAGAGAAATTTACCTAACTCTAGAGGTATGTTGATATACTTTGGGGTAAGATGAGGGTTGGGACTTTGGAAACATCTCTAATTTGTAAAAGCCAGTGACTCCAGCACTTATCTAATTCTTAAAGAGGTGGATTTAATTTAAAAAGGTTATATAATCTAGGAAACTTTCCATGTCCTTTCTAAGAAGTAAAGGTTTTCTTTTCCTGTTTTTAGGAGGAGGGGGAGAGACTTATACCTCTTTTGCCTATGTATGAGCAGAGGTCATCAATTTTTCTTTCTTCTTCACTTATGGATTTTTTCTGTCACTCATATAGAATATTTTTTCATGTGGTTTTCATTGCATTGCCCTAGTGATAAGGACTAAGGGGACCTTAATACTTATTATTTGCTATTTGCTCTGATCCAGAGCACCTCATGTGTACATCGAGAATAAAATTCATAGAAGTTAATATTTTAAAAAACCTGAGGACATATGTACATTTGATATGATGATATGAAAGTAAGTGCACATTAGAAACAAATTTTAGGGTAGAAATTATTTCAAGAAGCAAGGCTTATTTGAGATAAGATTGGAGCACCAAAATAAATGCAGAGGTATTAGCATGAGTATTAGGATAAGGGGTGCTCACATCATTGTTTTGTGCCATAATTTATACATGTGTTTTATATTGTTTATACAAAAAATGACATACTCTAAATAAACGTTTATAGTGTGGAGTCAAGCACATGATCTGGGAGGTCCCATATTTCTCTGAAAAAAAAAAAAAAGTCTTGCACTAGAGAAGTAAGGAAAGATGGAGAATGTGAGTAGTGTTTAGATGTAAGATATATTCTGAAGATGGAGATAATAGCATTTAAAGATGCATTGAGTTAGCAGAATGACAGAAAAAAAGACCTTAAGAAGTATTTCAATACTTGTGCCTGAACAATTTGTGAATAGTTTTCTAATACACTGCAATAAAAAATAAGAAAAAATTTTTATTGCATTTTACATTGAGAAAATTTCAATTTATTATAGGTCTAATTTTATGAAAACTGAGATAATACTAAATTATAACACTAAAATTTTTAAATTGAACTAGTATTTTAAATTAATATTTCCAAATCTTTTGATTTTTCTTTGGGAAAGAAAGGATGACAAAAACATAAATTTTGGTATTTATAGTAATAATTACTTTTACAAGCCTGTGTTTTAGCTGTAGATGATACATTTGCCTACTGGGTAAATTTTTAAAGCTTTTTAAAATAACTTTAAAAATTGTAGAAATTCCTTTAAAGTTAGCTGCAAATAACGTTAATTGTTTCTATTATAAAATAATATTCTGTTCCAACGAAGTTTGCTTGGAAAGCAAAATACAGATTTAACTTGCACTTACTATCATTTTGCACTATTTCTTTCTAACCCAACCCAATTTTCTTTTTTAAATTCCTCCTTACCAGCCTGCTGGCCAACCTCCTTTTCTCCCTTCCTTCCCTCTTTGACTTCATTATTCCTCTGCTTCTGCATTTGAATGACCTGGATGCTGATAATTTCACCTACAATCCAAATATTAATTGTTATCTACAAATGACGTTTAACAGTAACATTCATATAACAATTTACTATACAGACTTAAACCGATGGTATATTCTTTTATTTAACAGTCACATCTGCTCTATGATATATATATTGTGTATATTTAACAGATGAGGAAAATAAAAGTTTAAATAACCTGGTAATCATCACACAGCTAATCACCTTAACTTCAAATGTAGTATTCATTGTACCACAGGAGATGATTTTATGAAAATAGTCATAAATAATTAGGCTTTCCTTTTTCACATTTGGAAAGTCTGGTTTTCATGAATGTTTATTATCATGAATTTCCTAATAAATGTTATATAGATCTAAAGGCCACTTATTTATTATCCTGTCACACAAAGTGGTAATACTGGATTAATTAAAATTTTCTGCTTTGGTTATTTTCACAATTCACAAAGTGTTTCATTATCTTCTTAAGCAAGGTAATTTGTAGGAAATATTTATTCCTTAAATTAAAAAAAAAATTTATAACCCTAATTGAAGATTTAGTTACATCTTTTAAAACAACTAGGAAATCCTGATTAGATCTTTTCTCAATTTTCTCACATTGATTTTAATGTCTAGTCCTTATGTTGTAAGTCCAACAAGCAATGAAATGTCACCTTTGACTCTAAAACAGTACTACCACCTATAATAACATAATACAAAAACAATGTAATACAATCCTGATAAAACATAGATAATTCATAACATGATGAAGCTACAGCTAAGTAAAAGTATCTAGACTTCTGAATGTTGCTTCTCAAATATTTTAAATATGTATTTTGCTATTTCAATTAGGCCCCACATTTTTAAAAAAAATGATTAGTAGTAAAGCAAAATACTTACTTACAGGTATACCTGTTTGCATGCACATAATATCTCCTAAAATAATACACACACACACACACATCATATTTTCTAAAAGAGTGCCTGCTTTCTTTATATTTTTTCTGTAACATATGCAAGAAATGATATATACATTGATTATGTGGATTTATATATCACAAAAATGGAAGCAAATGCTGATACAGAAAAATCTCTTCCAGAAAGTTAAGGTTTATATCTTTTTGATTATGAAAAAACAAATAACCTTTAATATTCTAGGTTAGTCATTGTTCTTAGTAGAAACCAATGGTGGGGGGAAAAACTTGTGAACAAAAGAGAAATGTTGCCTACGTAGGCCTAAAAACTGAGGGAACTAATACCTGCTGTGCCATGTGATTTTAGGAATAGAAATAATGCATGTGAAGGGTCTGGCCGACAGAGAATAATCAATAGTATTATTAGTTGGATTACAATATTATATAAATAACAGCTTACAAATGCATTTAGTACCATAATTTAAAAATATAACATATTAAAATATTTTCAAAAGTGTTTACCAAGAATAATCTTCCCAATTATATATAATACAGTCCAATTAATCTATGATGTCTTCATTTTCAACCTTCTAGGTGAATAAAATTTTATACAATTATTTAAAAAGAAGACATACCATCTCTTTCTTGAGTAGTTCGAGATTATAGAAAACTTTAACATAGAAAACTCTTAAAAATCATGTATGTGTATATGTACAACATTCTTAAATCTATAATAAAAATGCACACACTGTAACAGTAAATTGATAGCCGCTAACCTTGTCATTTCCACATACTTAGGTAAGATAGAATAAATGAGTACTGTAATATTTCAGAGTTGAATACCCTCTTGAGAACTGAATACAGTTTTGTTTTCTTGAGGCTTATATTTATTGTCTTATTAGGTATGTCCCGAGTAATAAATACAAAGTGTGAAAATGTATAGAAAAGTTTTATATCCAATCAAAGGAGCTTAAACAAAGATTTCCTTCTCCAGCATAGTAGATTTTAAAAAATGTAGATATTAAGGTCAATAAACTTCATTTGACGCATATTCCTCAACTTTTAGATTCTGAAAACTGCAACTACCTTATTTGGCAGGATAATCCTTAAAAAAGATTACTGCAACAAACATATTGCAATATGTACACTAAAGTAGGGATTATATGTGTATAAAGTAGGGAATCTATATAGTGATTGATTGTGACTACAGACTTGCTAAAAAGAGATTAGAATCCTTTCATAAATGTTTTAGCCTCAGTATTGGAAAATCCATTAAATTTGATTCAGTTAGAAAATGTGTGAAATGCTGTTAATAGGAGAATAGTTTGCATTACTGTTCTGTGGGTAATCCTGTTTTAAGATTGATGTATAGATCTGGCAAAATCATAATGCAGTCAGCTCAAGTATTTTCTATGAGGGTGTTTTTTTTCTTTCTGGGAACCTCAGCAATTTATTATACGCAAACCATACATAATTGTAATACATATATTCTAACATCTATGTCAGTATCTATTTATACAACTTCCAAGTTTTCCTCAGTTTCCACTTTGGGTCTGTGCACTCCGTACAATCTACCCAAACCACAATAATTTTACTCTTCTTAATATTTCTAAAGCAAATATTCTAATGTGTCATTACATAAGTTATTTCATTTTCTTCCTTGGGGAACTTTCTAAATCAGTGTATATTGTGAGCTCTTAGTAGATAACTTGTGGATTGTATGGATTTGTGTGTAGTATTTCTACATATGACTATGCATTAATATGTGTAATATGGTATATATGCAACTCTTTAGCCATGATTATTTATTAACTTTTACCTATGTATTCCAATTATGTAAGTATTCATACAGATTTCTACATTCAAGAAGAAAATACTATAAAAAAATCTATCAAGTCAATTTGAATTAGCCAGTGCCATTTAAATCTTCTGTTTTAATCAACTTATTCTTTCTGATTCTTAGAAAATGGGTACACGTTTAGATTCCTTAAGCATGAAGAATAAGTGAAGTGATGTCTATGAAACTTAACATAGTCTTGTTCACATAGCAGATTCTAAAATATGTTGTTATTAGGAAAGGAAGAGGGAAAGTTATAAAGCCAGATTTTTTTAAATTCACAAATAATCTATTTAATAATGAGGTTTTAATGAACTATTAAGCTATTGGACCACAATATATACTACTACTACTACTATTAAATTTTTACCTTGTATTTGATATATAGTATTTTTCTGTAAAGATTTTGTACTTCTAAATTGCTTATTTAGAAAAATTAGATATAATTGTAATTCCCAGTCTTACTATATATTTTTGATATTATATTGACAACAAACATAATAATTCAACAAATGAAACATATGGAGTCTACCTAGGTATTGTATATTCATCACAAATAAAGGCTTCCAGGGAATGCTAATCATTTTACTTGTCAAATGAAATTTACAAAATTATAAAATGTGATTGTCTTCAAAGAATACTGGATGGAGAAAAGAAACTTGATTATGTTTTTGTTTTTGTTAGTTTCTCAGTATTTAACAATTAATTCCAATTGTCAGAGTGAATGGGAGCCTAAGGAGTTATGAGAGCTAAAGGTCATGTGGTATCCTGGATGGAATTTTTTAACACAAAAAACAAAATGATATGAGGCAAAAGCTAAGGAAATCCGAATAAAATATGGACTTCAGTTAATAATGTGTCATTGCCTCTTTGCCTCATTAGTTATAACCAATAAAAATGTTAATACTGGGGGAAACTTGGTGCAGGGTATATAAGAACTCTATATACTATCTCCTCAATATTTTTATAAATGTAATCAGTTTTAAAAAATAAGCCCATTAGGGCTGGGTGTGGTGGCTCACACCTGTAATCCCAGCACTTTGGGAGGCTGAGGCAGGCGTATCTCGAGGTCAGGAGTTTGAGACCAGCCTGGCAACATAGTGAAACCCTGTCTCTACTAAAAATACATAAAAATTAGCTGGGCATGGTGGTGGGCACCTGTAATCCCAGCTACTTGGGAGGCTGAGGCAGGAGAACCTTTTGAACTCAGGAGTGGGAGGTTGCATGAGCCGAGATCGCACCATTGCTCTCCAGCCTGGGTGACAGAGCAAGACTCCATCTCAAAAAGAAAAAAAAAAGAAAGAAAAGCCCATTAAAAAGAAAAATAAATAAATTTATTTGTTTCAGGAAACTTACGGATGTTTGAAATATAGTTTATATTTTTATTTCATACAATTAACTATAAATCTGAATGATCTGAAAATTTCACCCAAATGAAATTTCTCATGTAAAGAAAAAGCTTTAACAAGTTTCACATATAAACGTGCAACATAGTTTATTTTTTTCAATTGTATTGTCTCATGTAGAATTGTTCTGTAGGATTACAGACACACATTTTTAAATAATATCTAAAGCCAATGTCTTATCTTTATTTTCTTAGCAAAAAAAAAAAAAACTAGTTTATGTTTGCTGCATGTTCTACACACACACATACACACACACACACACACACAGACACCCCCAACCAGAAAATTAAAAAAACCAATAAATTTGCCTATTTCTTAACTAAAATTTAAAAGTTAATGGAAGCCATATTTAGGGAATCCTATGACCTGAGAAAACATTTCAGATGAGACAGCTGATCCAGAGTAATGCCTTCTAATTCTTTATACTACAGTTTTTAGTTTATGCATTTATTGCATTTGTTGTGAGCATTTTGTAGAATGAGAAATCAACTTTCTCTTGGCACCTTCTGTAAATATTTAGAAAAATCATCACAGACAAAAGGTTTTAAGTGATTTTGAGAATTGATGTTGTCTTGAACAGAAAGTAAAGGTAGATATGATTTAAGTACATTCATATAACAGGAAAAAATGGGCTCTTGTCTGTATAATTCTTTCTCCTATATCTAAGAAATAAAGGTAACATGCAATAAATAATGCTGTACTTGAAAAGTATCAGTATGAATGCATGTAAAAGAAATCTTAGTATAAGTGTTGAAGTATCAGTGAAATTGAAAAAATAGACATAATCATCAATATTTATTTGAATTTTAATATTGGGATATGCTCACTCTTCTTTTCTGTGTGTAGGGGGCCCAAATCTACTCAATGAATCATTCATGCTTCCCTATTAGGAAAGGTGGGTGCAGCTAATGACTGTACCAGCAAGAGTTCAGAAGGCAAAAAAAGAGAGAAGTTGAGAATATTTATGATGTCCAGTCTGCAGTCCAACCTCTCTATCTTACTCCATTACCCTCTCTTTTTTGGATTATTCCCATCAGCATATAAACATACTGTCTTCACTTCTGTCTAATTAAAAAAAAAATCTTAATCTCATTTCCTCTGCTGACTACTGTCATATGTTATTGAAACTTTTGTAACAAAATTCGTTAAAGAAGTTGTCTAATTTGCTGTCTACAGTTTCTGTCCATATATTCTTTAATTCATTTCAGTCTGGCTTTGATATCCATGTTGTGAAATCTAGTAACCAATTTTCAAGTCTACCCTTATTTGACCCAGCAACAGTATTTGATGCAGTTAATTGGTCTCCTCTTCTTAACACACTTCCCTCACCTGGCTTCCTTAACACTACTATCTTTCTGGTGTATCCTTATCTTTTTTGTTGTTGTTGTTGTTGAGATGGAGTCTCGTCTCTGTCACTCAGGCTGGAGTGCAGTGGCGTGATCGCGGCTCACTGCAACCTCCGCCTCCCGGGTTCAAGCGATTCTCCTGTCTCAGCCTCTCGAATAGCTGGGATTACAGGCGCCTGCCACCATGCCTGGTTAATTTTTTTTATTTTTAGTAGAGACAGGTTTTCACCATGTTGGCCAGGCTGGTCTTGATCTCCTGACTTCAGGCTATCCGCCTCCCTTGGCCTCCCAAAGTGCTAGGATTACAGGCGTGAGCAAACACGCCCGGCCCCTTATCATTCTTAACAGCTGGTTTCTCTTTTCTCAGAACTCTTAATGCTAGAGTGTTTTGGGATACAGGCCTTAGTCTTCTGTGTTTCACTTTTTCCATGGTTACCATTTTACTGATTTTAACACATTCAGTCAATCTTTTAGACTTTACAATCTCTTTATATATAATTGACTTTCAAATTTACAGATATGTGGTTCAGTTCTGTGACCTCAAGTTTAGACTAATAAGCACAATCTCCTATTAGATATTTACACTTGGCCTTCAAAACTGAACTCATGTCTTATCTTATCCCAGAAACCCAATTCACACATAGTTTCACATGATTTCATTTAATAGTAGCTTTCACATTTCTACTTGCTTTATTTTCCATCTTTTATTCATACTCTACTGAATCCATCAGCAATCCTTCTGGCTTTATCATAAAAATAGATCAAAATCCAGCAGATACCATCCTGATCTCCCGAGATTTCCTTCTTGTTACACTTGTATTTTATTCTCAAGACATTGAGCAGAGCTACTATGGAAATGTGTCAAATGATACACTTAGGGTTTTGCAATTTGCATTGTATATCATTGGGAGGATTATCCCTATAAATAAATAAAAAAGTATTTGTTATATACTGGTTGATGATACTGCAGACAAAAACAATATTATGTTTGCAGATCTACATAATTTAATAACATATGTTGGGCCTAGAAACTCTGTAATAGCTCCAAATTCTACATACACAGTGATCTTAGGGCACTTAGTTTCACCTCCTGCACATGAGAGGACACGTTTCATAAATGATCATGAGAGACATTTGCCCAGTTGTTGGTTGAACACATGAAGAAATAGGAAAATGGGAATGTTTAATTTATTTCCTCTTTTTAGAATACTTGTATGTTAATTTTGTTAATTTAACACATATTTGTTGAGGCATAGATAGCAGGCATATTCACATTGAAAATTCTAGAAGATATGAGTGCATGTGTGTTTTTGGTAGAAAATTTTATTTTATACACCAGACCTCAGTGATATGTAACTTACCCATGTAAGAAATCTTCATGTATACTGCCTGAATGTAAAACAAAGTTGAAAAAAAAGAAAATTCTGTAAAACATTCACAAGTGTGAAAAATATATTCGTAGTTTAGATTAATGCACATTTTTAGGTTTCCTTAAATTACAATACAATTTCTTAACAAATAATGAATATTCCGTCTTCATACCACTTGTTGGAATTATATGGCATGTCTTACCGTTTAGGGAAAGTCATTTTAATTACGCATAGAAAGTAAGTGTGAAAGTACCTTTGTGAAACAAAGGTAATAAAACTAGTAATCCTGTAATTTTGTCCCTAATCTTCAATTTGAACCCAACTCAATTCGAGAGAAACTTTTAGACATGTTGTTGATGAAGCTGTTTATGCTTAAACAGATAATTTATTTAATGCTCCCCCAATCAAGATAGTTAAATGTTCCAATTTACTATATACTGTCTGTTTTATTTCTAAGTTTGGTGCTTAGAATTCTTATGTGGCAAGAGAATGACCTTGCTTTTTCTACAATATTTTTTCTAAGAAAACCCTCTATGCCCTTTACTGTAGTTTATTATATTGACATTGCCAGTCCAGTCAAGTCTCCCTATGAGCCAAAGTGGATGAAAACTTCAAAGTTTTATATTTATATCTTGATTCACTCTGCTTGGATTTATCATGTTATGACAAATTTATTACCAGAGCTTTACCCACTCTGAAGATTCTGATAGTGTTTCATTATGAAATAGAAAATATGTCTACAGGATCATCCAAACACCCTGTGATTGAGAGCAGCCTTTACTAGATATCAGAAGGGCTACATTGTATCACATTGTTGATAGAGCATTTCTATTTTATATCCTTGATTTTTATTTTTATGTAGTGTCTGACCTGTCCCCGATAGCTTTTAAGGTGTTGCCCTATCTGTGCTCTTTCCTAATATTGTCATAATATGTCTCTGAATATATTTTGACATAATTTTTGAATTATATATTTATGAGCATCTGTTAGTTGGTGTAAATGAGATTACTTCAGTGTGTTTTTTTCTGGAAGCTAAAATTACTTTTGTTTTTATTTGTTGTTGTTCTATCTCAATGTTGCTCTTCAAATATACGTTGTATTGCAGTTAATTGAATTGAGCAAGAATGCCACATTCAGTATCTTTTCAGCTAGAAAGTATTGAGCTCATTGTAGAGATAAATGTTTTACTGGGCAATGTAAAAAAAGTTGTTTACATCAAAGAAAAATAAAAGTGAAGAAAACTAAAGTTACTGACATGAGCAGCAAATGGCATTTATAAATTTAGAGAAAAAAAAGCCTAGGATTATTTATTTAACTTAACCTTGCCCTATGGTAATAAAAATTGTTTTCCATATGCCCTTGATTGCTATTATCCATCCCTCCAAGATAATTTTAAGAAGCTTATTAAAATATTTCAGGCCGGGCGAGGTGGTTCACGCCTGTAATCCCAACACTTAGGGAGGCTGAGGCGGGCAGATCACGAGGTCAGGAGATCGAGACCATCCTGGCTAACATGGTGAAACCCCATCTCTACTAAAAATACAAAAAAATTAGCCGAGCGTGGTGGTGGGCACCTGTAGTCCCAGCTACTCGGGAGGCTGAGGTAGGAGAATGGCATGAATCCGGGAGGCCAAGGTTGCAGTGAGCCGAGATCGCACCACTGCACTCCAGCCTGGGAGACAGCGAGACTCCGTCTCAAAAAAATAAAAATAAAAAAAATAAATAAATAAAATAAAATATTTCAGAAAAAATAACTCCAGGATAAGTAAATATACAGATGCTTAACTTAAATAAGAAATACTTTTCATTAGATTTTTCAGTTTGGCTATCTGTATAGAATCTTTTTTGACTCTTTATAAATACTCTGTTTTG
This sequence comes from Pan paniscus, assembly GCF_029289425.2. NCBI lineage: Eukaryota > Metazoa > Chordata > Mammalia > Primates > Hominidae > Pan > Pan paniscus. The sequence continues at coordinate 113,800,136 of NC_073252.2, forward strand.
ATATATTTGGAACATTTAGAGAGGTTCAGCTGGTATGATTAAACTCGCAACATCTTTAGTTGGGAGCTGCCACTATCTTAATACAATATTTTAAAACACCATACTACTCTTCATCATTCTTTTGTGACTCAACCTTAAATTGCAGGTGGTATACATGTAGATTGGTAAAGGAGGAAATGTGATTTAATAATCAGATCAATGGAATCAGCCATTTAGTCAGTGAAGTAGTAGACTACTGAACCAATTATACTCTCATTTATTCTATTTCCAAAACAAAATAGTTATGTGTTAATTATAAACTTATGAAAGGACTTTTATGAATTTAACAAGAATTTAAATTATAAAAGGAAAGACATTAAATAGCATTGAGAAATTGAATAATTTTTATAGATTCTATTCATTTTATAAATTCTAAACTATGATGAATGTTGCACATTATGTTTTAGTTTTATATTTATGTGTGTTTAAATATTCACAAGGTATACAATGCATGGAATTTTAAATCTAGTTTTTCTCTTAATTTAGCTTAAACCATATGCACACTTTTATGTTGCCAAATGAATTTAGGGAAACATTATTAATGGTGGCATTTTGCTGTGTTTCAATCAGGAGACTGATACTTAACCACATGGGCAAATTTTGGAACTAAATCTGGGTAAATCTGTCATATTGCCAGAATCCTAAAAGGGTTGCTATGAAGTTTAAATAAGCTAAAATTTATAAGAAACTAGAGCAATGCTTGACAAATATTATATGGGAATATAAACACAGTGAAAATAATTTTCACCTATCATTATTAGTATGTTTATGCTTATCATAATATTTACATAGTGAAAATAATTTTCACCTATCATTATTTGTATGTTTATGCTTATCATAGTATTTCCATTACTAAATGAAGCTTTTATTTATTGTATATATTCTATTTTGATTTTATTCTATAAAATTTGAATTATGTTCAAATCTCTTGGTTTTTTATTTCTTAGACTTTTTATTTTTTTGCTATTCCCTCCCATTCTGATGGATCCTTAAAAGTTAAGTGTTCCCCTGATTTTAAATCTAGCCTCACTTCTTTATTTATGTACTCTCCCTAGAACACATCATACAGCGTTGTGGCTTTAAATGCCATCAATATAATAATAATTTGTAAATTTATATATTTAGTTCCCAATCCTCCCTTGAACCACAGAACCACATATACAACAACTTGTTTATATTTTCATTTGTTTATGCAGTCTGCATCCTGAACTTAATGTGTCCAAATAGAATTTTTGTTTGACCTCAACCTCTGCAAGTTACACATTTACCTCAATCTTTCCAAAGTTTGTAAATAGCAATTGAACCACTCCCCACTCAGTTGCTCACTCTGAAAGCCTGGGAGTCATCTTGAGTCTTCCTTAACTTCTACACTTAATTCTTCAAATAGCTTTTGGACTGAAACTCAGAATAATCTGCCCAAAGTGTTCACTTCTTTGCATCTTCACTATTCTCACTGTTGACCAAAGTTTGTATTTTTTACCTAGATTATTGTGATAGCTACTAATTCAATTACCCACTTACACTCTGTCCTCTGGTATACTTCTTATAGTACCCAAAGGGATTTTTTCTTTCCATAGGGAGCTTAGTTTTTTTTTTTTATTCTTTATTAAACTTTAAGTTCTGTGATACATGTACAGAATGTGCAGGTTTGTTACATAGTTATACATGTTCCACAGCGGTTTGCTGCACCCATCAACCCGTCATCTACATTAGGTATTTTTCCTAATGATATCCCTCCCCTTGCCACCCACCCCGAACACACCCCAGTGTGTAATGTTCCCCTTCCTGTGCCCATATGCTCTCATTGTTCAACTCCCACTTACGAGTGAGAACATGCAGTGTTTGGTTTTCAGTCCCTGTGTTAGTTTGCTGAGAATGATGGTTTCCAGCTTCATTTATGTCCCTACAAAGGACATGAACTCATTCTTTTCATGGCTGCGTAGTATTCCATGGTGCATGCATGCCACATTTTCTTTATCCAGTTTATCATTGATGGACACTTGGGTTGGGTCCAAGCCTTTGCTATTGTAAATAGTGCTGCAATAAACATGTGTGCATGTGTCTTTATAGTAGAATGATTTATAATCCTTTGGGTATATACCCAGTAATGGGATTGCTGGATCAAATGGTATTTCTAGTTCTAGATCCTTGAGGAATCACCACACTGTCTTCCATAATGCTTGAACTAATTTGCATTACCAGCAACGGTGTAAAACCATTCCTATTTCTGCACATCTTCTCCAGCATCTGTTGCTTCCTGTGTTTTTAATGATCACCATTTTAACTAGTGTGAGACTCCCACCAACAGTATAAAAGCTTTCTTATTTCTCCACATCCTCTCCAGCAACTGTTGCTTCCTGTCTTTTTAATGATCGCCATTTTAATTGCTGTGAGATGGTATCTCATTGTGATACTGATTTGCATTTCTCTAATGATCAGCGATGATAAGCTTTATTTTCATATGTTTCTTAGCCACATAAATGTCTTCTTTTGAGAAGTGTCTGTTCATATCCTTGCCTGCTTTTGATGAGGTTGGTTTATTCTTTAAATTTGTTTAAATTTCTTGTTGATTCTGGGCATTAGCCCTTTATCAGATGGATAGATTGCAAAAATTTTTTCACATTCTATAGGTTGCCTGTTCCCTCTGATGATAGTTTCTTTTGCTATGCAGAAGCTCTTTTGTTTAATTAGATCCCATTTGCCAATTTTGGCTTTGTTGCAATTGTTTTTGGTGTTTTAGTCATGAAGTCTTTGTCCATGCCTATGTCCTGAATGGTATTGCCTAGGTTTTCTTCTAGGGTTTTTATGGTTTTAGGTCTTATGTTTGAGTCTTTGATCCATCTTGAATTAATTTGTATATAAAGTGTAAGAAAGGAGTCCAGTTTCAGCTTTCTGCATATGGCTAGCCAGTTTTCTCCACAGCATTTATTAAATAGGGAATCTCCGTTGCTTGTTTTTGTCAAGTTTGTCAAAGATCAGATGGTTGTAGATGTGTGGTGTTATTTCTGAGGCCTCTGTTCTGTTCCATTGGTCTATATATCTGTTTTGGTACCAGTACCACACTGTTTTGGTTACTGTAGCCTTGTAGTATAGTTTGAAGTCAGGTAGCATGATGCCTCCAGCTTTGTTCTTTTTGCTTAGGATTGTCTTGGCTATGCGGGCTCTTTTTTGGTTCCATACGAAATTTAAAGTAGTTTTTTTTTAACTCTGTGAAAAAAGTCAATTGTAGCTTGATGGGGATAGCATTGAATCTATAAATTAGTTTGGGCAATATGGCCATTTTCACAATACTGATTCTTCCTATCCATGAGCATGGAAGGTTTTTCCATTTGCTTGTGTCCTCTCTTATTCCCTTGAGCATTGGTTGTAGTTCTCCTTGAAGAGGTCCTTCACATCCCTTGTAAGTTGTATTCATAGGTATTTTATTCTCTTCGTAGCAATTGTGATTGGAAGTTCACTCATGATTTGGCTCTCTGTCTATTATTGGTGTATAGGAATGCTTGTGATTTTGCACATTGATTTTGTATCCTGAGACTTTGCCCAAGGTGCTTATCAGCTTAAGGAGATTTTGGGCTGAGATGATGGGGTTTTCTTTATATGCAATCATGTCATCTGCAAACAGAGACAATTCTATTTCCTCTCTTCCTATTTGAGTACCCTTTATTTCTTTCTCCTGCCTAATTGCCTTGGCCAGAACTTCCAAAACTATGTTGAATAGGAGTGGTGAGAGAAGGCATCCTTGTCTTGTGCCAGTTTTCAAAGGGAATGCTTCCAGTTTTTGCCCATTCAGTATGATATTGGCTGTGGGTTTGTCATAAAGAGCTCTTATTATCTTGAGATACATCCCACCAGTACCTAGTTTTTAGCTAGGTATTGAGTGTTTTTAGCAAGAAGGACTGTTGTATTATATCGAAGGCCTTTCTGCATCTACTGAGATAATCATGTGGTTTTTGTCATTGGTTCTGTTTATGTGATGGATTACGTTTATTGATTTGCGTATGTTGAACCAGCCTTGCAACCCAGGGATGAAGCCGCCTTGATCGTAGTAAATAAGCTTTTTAATGTGCTGCTGGATTCTGTTTGCCAGTATTTTATGGAGGATATTCGCATCAATGTTCCTCAGGGATATTGGCCCGAGATTTTCTCTTTTTGTTGTGTCTCTGCCAGGTTTTGGTATCAGAATGATGCTGGCCTCATAAAATGATTTAAGGAGAAGACCCTCTTTTTCTATTGTTTGGAATAGTTTTAGAAGGAATTGTCCCAGCTCCTTTTTGTACCTCTGGTAGAATTCGGCTGTGAATCCTTCTGGTCCTGGGCATTTTTTGGTTGGTGGGCTATTAATTACTGCCTCAACTTCAGTACTTGTTATTGGTCTATTTCAGGGATTCAACTTCTTCCTAGTTTAGACTTGGATAGGTGTATGTGTCCAGGAATTTATCCATTTCTTCTAGATTTTCTAGTTTATTTGTATAGAGGTGTTTATAGTATTCTCTGATGGTAGTTTGTATTTCTGTTGGATCAGTGGTGATATACCCCTTAAGAGATATCTTTAATATTAATTTCTCTCTCTTCGTGGTAATCTCTAGGTTTTTTGTTTGGTTTGGTTTTGCGTGTTTTTTTTAATATTAAAAAGGCTATTCTAAGATCTTTATCCTACATGATCTGCTACTGCCTATAATTCAGATCCTATCTGTAATCACTTTTTTCCTGGTTTTGTCATTTAATTGTGACAGCTTTTTTTCTGTCCCTTGAGTATCACATTATGTTAATTACAACAGGAGGGCCTTTGCACAGTGACTCACCATATCCTCAAATGGCTGGTTCCATTCTTATTTCAGGTTTCAGCTAAAAGAAGCCCTGCTTTCTGAATTTCATTCATTTTCTTAAGTACTCTCTGAAAGTTCTCTGATTTTGCTTGCTTCAATGGCACCACTTACTGGATTTCATTTATTTCCCTACTTTACATTTTGTTTCTTTTCCTTCTGGGAAGTAAACTGGATAGAGACCCTGTATGTCTTGTTCATTGCTGTTATATTCTCAAAGCTGTGAATAATTCTAAACCATCATAATGACTCAAGATACATCTGAATGAATGAATTCAGAAATTAATATTCACAACAAATCTGTGACTCGTGTAATCATATTTATTGTCATCTTACAGATAACAAAGCTGCAACACTGAAGTAGTAGATAATTCACAGAAAATTATAAAGCCAATAAATGCAAAAGTTAGGGGCAAACCCTGGCAATCTAGAATAAAAACCCAAGATCTTCAATTTTGAACTGTTGGATCCATAAGGACCAAATCAATTTTTTTGTTTGCTATGTTATAATGCTGAATTTATATCTTACCATTCTGTCATTAAGATATGTTTTTCCAATTGCCAATTATTTCACCAAATTTCTTATTTTTCCATGATCTGCTTCTCAAAATCTTTAGGTACATTTCTGAAGCAAACAACTTTAGGAATATTTCTTATGTGAAAATTATTCCTAAATAAAACACATTTAAACAAAAAATATTGTAAATGTTTTTCTTAGCTGCATATTAATTAAGTCTAAAAACAAGAAAATGCAGTATTATATTTTGAAAGTAATTTTCAACAACCAACATTATATTTTACATACTGCAAATTTATTAAATATGAATTAAAAAGCTAGGTAAAAATTACCTGTTCCTTCTTACACAATTATTTGAATTCTATATTTCTCACAGTGAATTTCAGCAGCATAACAATACCTTGGTGTACTTAGAGTTTTAATCCTTACAAATACTACACACATTAGGAAGTAGAAAAGTTGTCAGGAACAATTTATTAAAGATATTAGGGAAAGTGTGTTTAGCATTTCAAATAATTATATTTCACTGCTGAGGTCATGAGCCTCAAGGAAAATTTTGGCATGCTTTTTTTCCTCATTAATAATTTATTAAATGTGATATATCTTTATCCACTTGGAGAATTCCTGCTGCTAGCTTTATGGTGGTATTTTGCTATAGATGACATTCTTTTTTGTTACATATTTTATTCTTAGTTAATATGCAAATATTTCCCAAAGTAAATTACCATATACTCGTGATAAAATGCAACATGTTATTTTAAAAATTAAAATAAGACATATTTAAATGAAATACAGTGCCATCTTCATAGAGAGCTTTAAAAGATATCAGCGTTTAACATATTTGTCAATTCTGTCATTGTTCAGTTAACCACTCAGGCTGTAACACTGACCATAGTATCCTTCTAGTCTTGGTATAGAATGTGGCAAGTGATATCAAACTGCTGACATAAACCCTGCTTTGTTATAAGATGTATAAGGATCAGCAGATGTTTTTCTGTTCTGTGCTAAAGTTGAACACCTTCTCCAACTCACATTATCAATATTGCCCTGAACATATTGTTGTTGATTTTAATGCTTAAAGAAAGCTCATCATAATTAAGGTTAATGTAAGAACCTAAAACTTACAGTAAATTTTACTTCACAATCTTTTAAAAAAATGTATGACATTTTTTCCTGCTTTCAGTTTGTCACAATCATTATGTATTTTGATATCAAACATTCTGCACTATAACAAATATCTTTGGCTTCCAGCAAGGGCAAAATTTTGAGACTAATATTACATTTACTATTCTTTTGTCCTTATTTTTTTCAACATTAAATCTCTAACACAAATTAGTATGTTTCAAATCTCTTATCATTGTAATTAACTTGTTCATTATAGTTGAGGATTCATTTCTTCTGTTTTGTACCAGCATTATGAATATTTTAATTATAAATAAATCCCATTAAAAGATTCTCTTAACTTTCTGATGAATAGCAATGCTGTTATTTACTTCCTTAATTATATCTTTTTACCTGAATCTTGAAATTTGTTTTTAAAACACTTTGTTCCAAATTATCAGACAAGATTTTTTAGCATTCTAATTTTTTGAACATTTGTTATTATAACATGTTTTACTGTAAAAATATAAACATTTTTCTTCTATTTGGGACCGTGATTCAAACTCAATGAAAAATTAAAATAAAGTGAGTATCTTTGTTTCCAAAATTTTCTTAAATTGGTGTTTGCCGGTGTTTGCATTCGGTCCATCAAAAGATGAATGAGTTCCTGGATTAAATAGAAGTTCCCTTCAATATTTACAATAAGCAATAGCAGATTGAAGTGTTAGTAAGATCCTGAAAACTTTTCAACTCATTTTCATCTACACTACCTTAATTTTACTGCTTCTTTACTCTCTTCTCTGATCTTTCCTTGAAGTTTTATTTTCCTCTTCTCTCTTTTCTTTTCATCTCCTTTCTTTAATTTAAAGCCAATGAACTTTTCACTCACCATTTATTCTATAGGAAACATGAACATTGAAGTCAGACCTGTTGAGATAAAATCTTAGCTCAGTGTTACAGCATGACTGGCTTTAGATTAATTAGTGTTTCTCTCTGAGCTTCAGTTTCCCCATTTGCATATGTACAGTTAAATATTTATTATCTTACTCCTGTATGTCTTGAAAGTAACATAAATGTTTTCAAACTTGCTAAAATGGCACATCTACATCTTAATATATTACAATGTTTATTTTTGTGAACCTGTTCCTGAACTCCCTTTATAACTACTACATGACTAGTAGGGTACTAAAAGTTTCAAGAACAAAATAGGAAATCATGTTACTGATTTTAAAATTTCTGTTAATAGGAGACAGGTCTAAGTGGGCCAGACTAGGTTTAAGAAAGAAGGGAATAGTAATTTGTAACTTAAAACAAGGGTGTAATTTCAATTTTCCACAGGACTTGGGTAGTAGCATAACAAAGTGTTTAGCAGTGTATCAATCTGGGAATAATAGATAGATAGAAACCACACAGTGGGTTACACAGGGGAAGTTTAGTAGGAAAACTCATTAAACTATGATGAAAGAGTAACTATAAGATAATTGTATAAGAAAAATTTTTATGGTAAATTAGGGCCAAGAGAAAGTACCAAAGGAAGAATAAATTTGGAAGGAGACCTCCCTCTCAGCCCCAAAGTTCAGTACTCTCTGGAAAATGTGTAGTTCAGTACCTTGGATAGCAGAAGTTTGCTGGATTGTCCAGGCAAGCTGGTCCACAGTCACTGAGCAAGCAGTCAGAAAAGTCTTCCAAGTACAGTTGGAGAATTGATGAGCAGTAATTCATGGCTCAGACATACAGAGGATGTGGGATGGAGGGGAGCTGTGGAGATAGCTGACTATGGAGAAAGCACTGGTGCACAATAGGACCTGACCAGGCCTTGCTCGGATAGTAAGGGCCAATGGGAGCTCTCCAGGACTGCAGGCAATACATGTATGGGCTTGCAGAGGACAATCAGGGCACTTGTACAAATCAGGAAGCTTTTGAGGCAGTTTTTATATAGAGAGGGCCACACAAAAGGTTACCATCAGTCTGCGGCTGAAAGACCACGGAGGGATCATGCTCTGAACACAGGCTGGGACACACTTAGCAGTAAGTTCTCATACCCATACATCTTACCTACTAGAGTAGCCAGAAATCTCAGGAGAACCTGTCTTCCTAAGATGCTTTTATAGTACCCTCTTTTGGGAAAGTTTAACACCTTAATGGTGCTCACTTTAATGGGGAAATGCTTTTAAAAATTCCTTCTATTTTTGTAACATATGCTGAAGGGGGAATTTTGAACTGAGAGATTTGATAACTGGCACAAAGGTGGCGATAGCTGAGACATATTTCTTGATGTTACATACCTACATTCTGTGTTCACACTTTGTTTTCTACTGTGTAAACATAACTAGATATGCAATTGCATAGGAGTTGTTCATGACTAATTGCATTCAAAACTGTTTTAACAGTATTTTAGTAGACTTTATATGTTCTAAAATGTCCTTACTTAGGAAAAAATGTTTTGTTACTACTAATAGAGGAGCAGGGCATGAAAAATATTTACTAATGACAAACCTGTAAGGAGTTTACATTCATTTTCTTATTCAGTTCTTAAGACATTGAAGTTGTTATGGACTGAATGTTTGTTTCCACTCAAAATTTATATGTTGAAGCCTTAACCACTCCGCTATGTGATTGTATTTTGAGGTGGGGCTGTTGGGAGGTAATTAGGTTTAGATGAGGCCACGAGGTAAGACCCTTATGAAGGTATTAGTGCCTTTATTAAAAAAAAAAAAGGAGAGGTTGTTTTTTCTCTGTCTATCAGGTGAGGATACAGTGAGAAGGCAGCTGTCTGCCAGGCAGGAAGATGGTTCTCACTAAGAATCATACCTGTTAGCACCTTGTTCTTAGATCTGCCAGCCCCCAGAACTCTGAAAAGTAAATGTCTGTTGTTTAAGCCAACCAGTCCATGCTATTTTGTTTCAACATAATGTAACTAAGACAGAAATCAATAGTCAAAATGTTAAATAACATCTTAAGACCATTACGTAGTAAGGAAGGAAAATAAGGCTAGCTGTTAAAACCACCTGAAGCCACACACCACAGTATACCTCAGTTCTTCAGAGTATACCAAGAAGGAATTAACATACATTGTTCATTATTTTTATTTGCAGCTATCCTTGTTTTCAAAAAAAGGGCTTAAAATAACATGTTTGTGTTTATTTTCCATTTTTTATCCTGAATTTCACTGAATGTAAGGTCATCATCAGTACAAAGTAAAACAATATTCATATTTTGCAATAATAGAAATTATATTTTAGGGGACATATGCATTCTAAACATGTAAGAAAGGTGACTTGTTTATATTATACTTCAGCCATACTTTTCTTCCTTAACAAGGTGACTTAACATTGTAAAGTATTGATGCTGTCATTAAAATCCCAGTGAAGCTGTGTTCTTCGTTGCTTAATTAGGAAGTCTTTTAATGTAACTGAAGTCCGTTGCCACTGATTACTACCCTAATAGATTACTTCTGTGTTCATACTGATTTCTTTAAATATCCTTTGCCTTTAGTGAGATTAAATATTTACTGAGAGGGATGCTGATATTGCTCATCATTTTCTTTATCAAAAGAAGAATAAAATAGAAAGGAGAAGGAGAAAAAGGAGTGGGAGTAGGAGTAGGAAGATAGGGAGGAAGAAAAGAAAGAGAAGGAGGAGGAAGAGGAAAAGGATGAGGGAGAAAGGGAGGAAGAGGGAAAACACACAAAAAAAGAGAAAGAAGTGGTAGTTCTGGATATTGTAAATCTCTAATGCAAAAGACTAATTTGGTTGGAGCTGTGGTGAGAATATGATGTAAACTTATATTAAATTCTCTTATAAATCTATGAGGGTACATGTCTTTGAGCATTCTTATGCTTCAGATATGCATTTTTCCTAGAATAATTTGCATATTTTTGACTCTGTACATTTTGGGTGCCATAATATTTCCTTCACCACATAATAAAAGGACGCAAATGAAGCAAGGAAATAAAGCAAAGCAAGTAATTGGATAAGAGTAAAGAAACATCCATTGAGTATGTATGCTCTTTTAGATTGTAATCCCAAGCCCATAAACAGCTTTCACATTATTTAAATAATTAAACTCTCTCTAATCTACCTGCTATGATTTTAATATGTGCCACCAAAATCGTGTGTTGAAAACTTAACCCCAACCCAATAGCCGTGGGAGTTGGGGACTAACAGGAGGTGTTTAGGTCATGAATGCTCCACCCTCACAAATAGATTAATGGCAATTTAAAAAATGCTTGAGGGTATGAGTTAGATCTTTTGTTCTCTTGCTTTGTGATGCCTTTTTTCGTGTTATAAACAGCAAGAAGGCCCTTGCCAAATGCAGCTTCTTGCTTAGACTTCTCAGTTTCCGGAAATGTGAGCCAATAAATTTCTGTTTATTATAATTATCCAGGCTCAGGTATTCTGGTATAGCAGCACAAAACGAACTAAGACACAATTGTTCCAACACATATAAAGTGAAGTACTTGTACTAAGTGAAATATGGGTGATTTCTAGTTGAGAATTTTATTATTTCTTTGACAGTCACTTATAAGAACTTTACATAAAAGCTCAATTTATATATCAACAAAGTGAAGTAAAAGTTTATTATGTAGCAGTCATCTTCTGTGGTTATCTCAGTTATTTTAATATTAACACTATTGAGGGAATGATGGTGTCCATTGATTACAAAGCAAAATCTGAGAAAATTTCAATAGAATTTTTTTTTTTACAATTGGCTCTAAGATAAGGAGAATGCACTTCCCTTTGAAAGTCCAAGTTATGTGACTTTTTCCCCCCTAAGGCATTGAGAAAAAATTCAGAAATAGAGAAGACGGAAAGGAACTGACTAAAGATAAAATAAACAGATTTTGTCTACCAAGTTTTTCAGTCTTTCATTTGTTTTGCCAGTGCCAATGTACAAACATACATGCAAAGTGATATCACTAATATAAGACTGTTTTGAGATTTGAATTCAGGTATCTCAAAATATTACTCTCTTTCTAGTTTTCAAACTATGTTAAATATTCCACCGACATCTGATTCATATTCCATTTTAATACCCAGGATTATTATTTGTATAACTATAATAACAACATAACACTGACCCATAAAAATGTTAACAAGTCAAACTATTATTATACAAAACTTGGAATCAATATTTTCAGCAACAGTTATATATCTTTGTATATATCAATATCTAAGTGTCATTGTATGTACTTGTAGAATTTCTCTGGTGATTTTTAAAAATTCAGTCTTAGATACTGAGTACAAAAAGCTCTGTATGGAAATAAAAAGTATTCTGAGAAGAATTCATATTATTATTATAATATGATTAATTCCTTCTAAGATTTAATCTAGCAACAATTTGGAGCCATCTACAATATGAAAACTACTGTTGAACAAAGAGAAAAATGGATATTAAAATAAACATGGGAAAGCATGTAACTGTGAGTGGAAATACAGCAAGAAAAGAAACTTCGTAAAACTTTTTTAAATTTTATATTTATAGATTTAGGGGTTAGAAGTGCAGATTTCTTACATGCGTATATTGTATAGTGATGAAGTCTGGATTTTTAGTGGACACATTACCCTAATAGCGAACATTGTACCCAACAGGTAAGTTACCATCTCTTACCCCACTCCCACCCTGCTAATTTTTGGAGTCTCCCATGTCTATTTTTTTCACTCTATATGTCCATTTCTATTTATTATTTAGTTCTCACTTATAAGTGAGAACTTGTGGTATTTGACTTTCTGTTTCTCCGTTATTTCATTGAGGATAATGGCCTCGAGTTTCATCCATGTTGCTGCAGATGCCTTTCTTTGGCTTAGTAGTATTCCATGGTGTGTGTGTGCGTATCACATTTATTTTATCCAATCCTCCATTCATGGACACTTAGGTTGATTCCATGCCTTTGCTATTGTGAATTATACTTCAATGACCATACAAGTGCTGGTGTCTTTTTGATGTCATGATTTCCCTTGGGTAGATATCAGGTAGTGGGATTGCTGGGTTGAATGATAATTATATTTTTAATTATTTAAAAAATCTTCATATTATTTTCCATAGATGGTGTACTAATTTATAATTCCACTAGAAGTATATAAATGTTTTTTTCTACACCCTTGTCAACATCTGTTGTTTTTTGACTTTTTATTAATAGCCATTTTGACTGAAGAGGGTATATCCTTATGATTTCAGTTTGCATTTTTCTGATGATGTGATGCTGAAGATTTTTTTCATGTATTTTTTGACCACTTCTCTGTCTTTTTTGAAAAATAAAACTGTTCATGTCTTTTGCCCACATTTTAATGGGGTCTTCTTTTCTCATTGAATTATTTGAGTTTATTGCAAAACATTAATAATAAAACTAAAAGAAATATTTGTATATCTCAAATATAATGCCTAGAAAATCTTTATACTTTGCAAGATCACTTCTATGTCAGCCAACTTAAAAATATCATCTTATAATGCTTAAAGTTACTATTTTTAAATAAAAGGAGTAGTTACATTTGTATTAATAAGTTGTAATATGTTATTTATTATTGCTCCAGTCCCTTTCTGGGTATTAAGATATAAATTGTGGGACTGGAGGCGGTGGCTCATGCCTGTAATCCCAGCACTTTGGGAGGCCAAAGCGGGCCCATCACAAGGTCAGGAGTTCGAGCCCAGCCTGACCAACATGGTGAAACCCTGTCTCTACTAAAAATACAAAAATTAGCCAGGCGTGGAGGCGCACACCTGTAATCCCGCCTACTCAGGAGGCTGAGGCAGGAGGATCGCTTGAACCTGGAGGCGGAGGTTGCAGTGAGCAGAGTTTGTGCCACTGCACTCCAGCGTGGGTGACACAGCAAGACCCAATCTCAAAAAAAGAAAAAAAAAAAGATATAAACTGTGAAAAGATAATAAGAATGTGAATTCTGGTTTCATCAACCATACTTTCGAATGATAGAAACAAAAGCAATTAATTAAATGATAAACAAAAAGCTGTATTTTTCCTCTTAATTTAAAAATTGTTATTTTTGTATTTTAGAGGGATTGCTTATATACAGTAAAATTCACAAACCTTAAGTATACAGTTCTGTGGATTTGTGCACAGATACATGCCACATGTAACCATTAGCCAAATCCAGTTACAGAACATTGTCATCAACTAATAAAAATCATTCAAGATGTATTTTTGAAATTATTCAATAATTTGAATAAATATTCAAACTATTTATTTGTAAAATAGTTTTACATTCACAGCAACATGGAGAATAAGATAGAAAGATTTTCCATAACCACCCCTTTGGCCCCACACATCCGTACCCTCTACCCTCACCCATTGTCACCATCCCACAGCACAGTAGTATTTTTTTTTTAATAACTGATGAGTCTATAATACACTGATACATAATGATCACCCAAAGTCAACAGTATACTTTATAGCTGATTCTTAGTGTTGCACATTGTATGCGTTTGAACCAATGTAAAGGACATGTATCCACCATTACAGTAAACATATTTCCCCGTCCTAAAAATTCTCTGATTCATTTCTCCCTCCCTACTACTAATCTTTTTATTTTCATTCTTTTGTTTTTTCTAGAATGTCATATAGAAGGAATATATAGTATGTAGCCTGTTCAGATTAGCTTCTTTCCTATAGTAGTAGGCATTTAAGTTTCTTTTATGCCTTTTCATGGCTGATAGCTCATTCTTTTTAGTTCTATATCATATTTTGTTGTCTAGATGTACCACTGTTTGTCCATTCAAGTTTTGCCTTTATAAACATCCATGTGCAGATTTTTGTGTGTTCATTAATTGTTCAGCTCCTATGGATAGATACCAAGGAGCATGATTGATAGATAATATGAGAAGAGTATATTTAGTTTTGCAGGAAACCAACCTGTCTTCAAAGTGGCTGCACCATTTTGTATTTCCACCAGCAGTAAATGAAAGTGCTTATTGCTTCATATCTCTGCCATCATTTGGTGTTGTCAGTGTGCTGTATTTTGTCTACTGTAATAGGTGTTTTATCTACTGCCATCCAACCTTGAATGAGCCTGATCTTGCCTAATAGACGTGCTGTGCTATCCCATTCCTGGTTTTTATTAAATTATTTTTTAATTATACACAGTGTGTATTACTCTACGAATAATTTTAGCATATCAAGAACTTTCATAGACTATAGGTAAATAAATTTGTTTACAAGAACGATGAATAATGAAAATAAAGAGAAAATAGAGGCGAGAAAATGTGATCATTCTAGGAGTGACATTCATTCACACATCTCAACTGTAGGGATTATATTGTCTTCAGAAGCCTGCGGGTAATATAAATGTGTGAATCATCTAAGTATAAGAAATAGGCATATGTTAGGCCAATGAGGTATAAAGCATATTATTCCCTTAAGAGTATTCTGATTTATCAGGAAAATAACAAACAAACAAGCAAAATTATGCTGGCAAAGTAAATCAGCTGGCCAGAGTCAAACCAGATATTACCAGTTTGTAAACATAGTGCACTTCCAACTATGTCCATGTATGAATACATATGCATATATGATTATAATGATTAATAATTCATTAAGTTTAATAAAATATAAATATCAGTCTTAGTGTATTTTAATCTATGAATGACTGATACTAGCAATAATTCTATAGGCATGCTGACACTATTGAAATGTTTATGAATATGCTTTTTAAAATAAATTTAATATTGTCCTGTGATTATACTTATTTTTTATTTCTATTTTTGTCTTCCACTCTTTTTCTGCCTTTTGGGAGTTTTAACTGAATTTTTTATATGATTCCATTTTCTCACCTTCCATAGCATGTGTTAGTTAGACATCTTTTTTTTTCCTTTTTTAAGTGGTTTTCTTAGAGTTTACAATCTATATTTACAATTAATCGAAGTCCACTTTCAAAAACACTATGCAATTTCATGGGTAGGGTGACTACCTTATGATAACAAAATAATTCTAATTTTTCCCTCTCATAATACATACTATTGCTTTAATTCATTTCATTTACATATAAAAATATATAAGCATAAATATGATAATTCTTATTGTGTATGCTTTTAGATATATATGATATAAATAGGCATACATAATCACACGCGTAGTTGCTATTATTCTTTTGAATAAATTATTTAAAAGGTCAGTTAAGAATAAGAAAGAATTTTTTCTACCATTACTTATTCCTTCTATAGTGTTCTTCTTTTTTTTATGTAGGTTCATGTTTCTGACCTCTACTACATTTTCCCTTTTTCTGAACAACTTCTTTTAACATTTCTTGCAAGGCAGGATTATTCTCAATTTCTGGCAACAAATAGTCTCAGTTTTTGCTTGTCAGAGAAATCCTGTATTTCTTCTTTGATTTTAGAGGACAATCTAACAAGGTATAGAATTCTAGGGTTGTGTGCGTGTGTGGTGTGTGTTTGTGTGTGTGTTATGAGCACGATTTTTTTACTCCACTTGCTTCATGCTTATATAATTGCTGAGGAGAAGAAAGATGGAATTATTATCATTGATTCTCTGTAAGTAAAGTTCTTGTTTTTTTCTTTTTTTCTCCTTTGGCGTTTTTGAGAATTTTCTCTTTATCTTTGATTTTCTGTTGTTTGAAAATGATATATTAAGGTGTAGTTTTTTGGCATTTATTCTACTTGGTGTTCTCTGAACTTCCTGCATCTGTGGTTTGGCGTCTGATGTTAATTTGGTGAAACTGTCAGTGATTGTTGTTTCAAATATTTGTTATATTCTTTTTTTTTTTTTTTTTTTTTGCTTTCTTTCTTCTTCTGGTATTTCCATGACATGTCGTTCTTCCACAGTCCTTGAATGTACCACTCTTTTCAGTCTTTGTTCTCTTTGCTTTTCATTTTTGATGTTTCTATTGATGTATGCTGAAGCTCAGAAACTCTTTGCTTAGCCATGTCCAGTCTACTAATGAGGCCATCGAAGGCATTCTTTGTGTTACAATTTTTTCTATCCGTAGCATTTCTTGGTTTTTATTAGGATTTCCACCCCTCTGCTTACACTGCCCATCTGTCCTTGGATGGTGTCTACTTTATCCGTTAAGACCCTTCGCATATTCATCACAGTTGTTTAAAATGACTGGTCTTATAGTTACAACATTCTGGCTGTGTCAGGCTCTAATGCTTACTCTGTCACTTCAAATTGTGTTTTTTGTCATTGGTTTTTTTCTTTTTAAAAATATGTCAACATGGTTTACTGAGAGAAAAAAACCTGCCAAAAATACATGTTTTTGTAATGTGTTGGTGAGGTACCAGGGAAAGGGGGAACATTCTGTAATTCTATAATTCTTCATTCTTTTAGTGAGCCTGTACCTCTGGATTGTGAACTTCAGAAGTTTTTCTCAAATTTTTTTTTCTCCCCTCTTAGTTGGGACAGGATGATGGCTAGTGTAGATTGGAAATGGGTATTTTAATTCTCCCAGGCATAAAGTTAGAGGGAACTAGAGTTGGGTATTTTTACTACAGGTCAGTTAGACTGATTCTGCCCCAGCAAGTAGGGCTCTTATTACATAGTCTCTCCTGAGGTCAGGTCTTAAGAACAGAGTATTTTGACATATTTCAAAATGGTTCCTTTTCTCTTTCCCCTGCAGAAGCATGAGGGAATTTTTCTCTAATATTTACTGTGGGGATATGGGAACCTGGTGGAGCTCCTGAAGGTAAATTTCACAATACTGTGGAAGCTGCCTTATGACTCAGTTCCCTGGAGTTTTATCTCTCAGAATTGTTCACACTGAGCCTCCAGCAATTCGTCATTTATAGTTCAAGTTTTTCTGTCCCGGCACTATTTCCTGTGGCTTTTGCTATACCTGAGTTTCTGCCTTTATAAGTTGTGACTTTTCACATATGCTTTTCTGTGTCTCCAATCTTGGGAGCAGTACTTTTTTGGGGGGTCTTCTTCTCTCTTGCCAATCCAATAAGAATTGTTGATTATTTGTTCTGTTCAGTTTTTCACTTGTTGTAAAGACAGAGTGGCTAATTCTAAGCTTTTTGGAAATAGAAACCAGAAGTCTGATTTCGTAATCCACTTGTCTTCTTGCTGAGTATACTCATACCCTGAGTCTGGTTCAGGTCCTGATCAGCAAGGAAGAGTTTTCTTAGAAGTCATTTGTCACAGTATCAAAGTAAATGCAGATGTTATTACAAATTAGATATAATTACATAGAGAATAAGAAAATTGAAGAAAACTTTAAAAAGTCTAATTTGTAATCTCAAAGAGATAGAATAAAATATTGTGTTTTTCAAAAATTACTCTGAAGCTATGGAAAAGGAAACATTTTGGGACAAAAAAAATCAAGCAAGCAACAAACAAATATACAGGTTTAAAAAAAATAGAGAGAGAGGCTTGGAAATCAATATCAAGAAGCAGACATAGAAGGAATTATTCCAGGATGCAACGGAATGATTTCATCCCAGAGTAACTTACCCATAGATTTAAAAAAACTATTGATAGATTATGTTTTTATTGCATTTAGAAGATTTTGTTGTTGCTGTTTCTGACAAAGAGCTTAACCTTGGACCAATATTAAGTAAATGGAAAATAAACAAATGAGAACTAAAGACTAACATAATATCATAATGTAACAAATGAAAACTAAAAACTAATGTAAGGTGATAATATATCAAGTTATATAAATATCTTAGGCTCAACTAAGAAATGTATTTACAGGCATAATAACATAAACAATATACATTATGCTAATCAATTTGTAACTAAACTGTAAAAGAGGAAAATGATAATTGCATGGCAAGAATAATATAAAAGGACATATGAAAAGTTATACATTTCTACAGTAGAGAAGTTGATATTGTATATCAAAAACTTAAATAATTATTTGTATAAACCATTTACATATAGCATGGAGAGAAATATAAGAAAAAAACTCTTAAAACAGTTGTATGCAGTTGCTTCTGGGGAATAGGAATCAGAGTTGGACAGTAAGGAAAGGGAAATGATTTTTTATTGTAAA
Source organism: Pan paniscus (assembly GCF_029289425.2). NCBI lineage: Eukaryota > Metazoa > Chordata > Mammalia > Primates > Hominidae > Pan > Pan paniscus. The sequence goes on from NC_073252.2 coordinate 113,818,576, forward strand.
ATTTTAGGATAAATTGTATTTTGTAATTATATACATATATGTATATATGCATATTTGATTAAGTAAAATATAAATTAAAATGAGAGACTTCCATGTGTACCTACAGCCTACCAGAGCTTCGAAGTTGCCAACTACATCCTCAGCTGAACAAACTAAAAATCAATACGTCTTATTAGATCCATCTGAGACTTGAGTTTATATGACAAATTGGCTGAAGTGATATGTTCTCATTAGCAACAGCCTTCCCTCAAGGGAAACTCAGAGCCTAACTAATTTGGGTTTTGCCAGAATTTAATGAACATGGGAGAAGGAAAACACCCAACTGCAGCCTTCTCTAGGTTTCTTGTTCTACCTAAGTGGGTGGGTGATAAGTCCTTGGAAGATCTTAGCCTAGACACACAGGCTTAGTAAAACACAGAGACCTAATCATAGAACTATGGAATGCTTTTCATTCCCCTACATCATACTAACACATCAAAAGTTCTCCTATTTAATAACAGGGAATTACAATTAAAATAACTGCAAAGTAACTGCATCGCTCAGATCCTTTTTAAGGAGAAATTTCTAGAGAAATTCAAACAACAGAGGAGGCAAAAACAACAGGAAGAAAAAATTTGGGGCACTGACACCACAGCTACAGAAAAAAGTAAATGCAGCCTAACTCCTAGCCAAATAAACATAGAAGCTTACATCAAAGGACTATTATCTTAGTTTTAAAAAAAATATTATTTTCACTTTTAAACACAAATAACAAGCTGTGCTAAAAGGCACAACACATTCTGAAATCACAAAACAACCCTTAGAATCAGACTGAGATATGGCAGGTATTTTGAAGATATCAGACTGGGAATTGAAAACAACTATGATTACTATGCTAAGAACTCTTAATGAAAAAAGTGGACAACGTGCAAGAGCATATGAGTAATAGATTCAGAGTGATAAAAATTCTAAAGAAAAAATTAAAAGGAAACTATAGAAGGTTTTAAAAATACATTGTAACAGAAATGAAGAAATCCCTTATTAATGGCTCATTAGTAGACTGAACATAGCTGAGTTAAGAGGCAGTAAGCAAGATAATATGCAGTAGATATTCCCCAAACTAACAATGTAAAGACAAAAATAATAATTAAGATAAATCAACCTAGAATAGAATAACCAAGAGCTGTGAAACAATTACAAAAGTATAACTACTTGTGATAGGTATAGCAAAAGAGAAGAAAGAGAATTTCCAGAAGAACATATGAAATAATAATGGCTAATAATTTTCAAAAATTGATGACAAAGCACAGATCCAGGAAGTTTAGAGAACAAGCATGATAAATCAACAACAAAAACAAGCACATTTAGGCATATTATATGCAAACTGCAAAAAAAAAAAGAAAAGTCATAAACATAAAAATATTAACTACAGTCATGCATTGCTTAATGATGCGAATACATTCTGGGAAATGTGTCAGTAGCAGTTTTCTTGTGTAAACATCAAAGTGTGTACTCACACAAACCTAGATGGCATAGACTACTACAAACCTATGCTATACAGTGTAGTCTTTTGCTCCTAGGCAGTCCTGTAAGGCATGTTAGTGTACTGAGTACTATAGGAACTTTAACAAAATGGTATTTGTGTATCTAAACATATCTATGTATAGAAAAGATACAGTAAAAATACAGTATTATAATATTATGGAAACACTATTATGGATGTGGTCTGTCATTGACCAAAACAATTATGTGGCACAAAACCACACATCAAGTACTTTTTGTGTGTGTGTCAATGGCCTAAATACCCAAATTAAAAGACAGAGTCTATTACAATGGTTACAAAAGCAATACTATCTACATATTCTCTATAAGAAAATCAGGCCTGAGGCAGTGGCTCATGCCTGTAATCGCAGCACTTTGACAGGCTGAGGCAGGCGGATCACCTGCGGTCAGCAGTTTGAAACCAAACTGGCTAACATGGTGAAACCAAATTCCTACTAAAAATACAAAAATTAGCCGGCATGATGGTGCACTCCAGTAGTCCCAGCTACTCTGGAGGCTGAGGCAGGAGAATTGCTTGAACCCAGGAGGTATAGGTTGCAGTGAGCCTAGATCACACCACTGCACTCCAGCTTGGGTGATAGAGCTAGATTCCGTCTCAAAAAAAAAAAAAAAAAAAGAAAGAAAAAGAAAAAAAAAAGAAAAATACATTAAATATAAAGATAGATATTTTTACAGAATGAAGAAAGACATGCCCTGCTAAAATTTATTCAGACAAAAGCAGGACCCAATCAAAATCCCAGAATGTTATTCATGGGATGTTGACAAACTGATTCTAAAATTTATATGTAAAGCCAATAATAAAAAGAACAAATCTGGAGAACTGACATTACTAAACTTCAAGACATACTATAAAGCTACAGTAATCAAGACAGTGTAGTACTGGCAAAAGAATAGTTAAATAGATCAATGAAACAGAACAGAGAACCCAGAAATAATGTACTCATGCAAATATAATTAACTAATCTTTGACAAAGGAACCAGGGCAATCAAATGAAGGAATGACAGCCTTTTCAATAAATATTACTGAAACAAGTGGATTCACATGTTAAAGAACGAATCTGCATACTGACTTTATGGCTTTTTTAAAAAAAATTAACTCAAACTAATTTATATACCTAATTGTACGATGAAAAGGTATAAACATTTAAGAAGACAATGTAGGAGACAATCTGGGTGACCCTGTGTCTGGCAATGAGGTTTAGAAACAACACCAAAAGTATATATTTTTTAATTGGCAAATTGGCCTCAGTTAAAATTTAAACTTCTGCTCTGTAAAAGACACTGTGAAGAGAATGTTTTTCTAAAAAAATTAAAAAAATACACTCGCATACCGGGAAAAAATATTTGCAAAATATCTGATAAAGGACATATATCCAAACATTAAAAAAATCCCTTAAAACTCAACAGCAAAATTACAAACAACCCAATTTAAAAGTGAAAAAAAAATTGAAAAGACACCTTACCAAAAAAGATATGTAAATGGCGAATAGCATATGAAAAAATGCTTAATGTCAAATGTAATTAGGAAATTGCAAATTAAAATAACAAGGAAATTCCACTTACACATCTAGTAGGTAGAATTTTTTTTTTTTTTTTTTTTTTTTTTTGAGACAGAGTCTCACTCTGTCGCCCAGGCTGGAGTGCAGTGGCAAAATCTTGGCTCACTGCAGCCTCTCCCTAGCAGGTTGAAGCAATTGTCCTTCCTCAGCCTCCTGAGTAGCTGGGACTACAGGCGTGTGCCATGACACCCAGCTAATTTGTTTTGTATTTTTAGTAGAGACAGGGTTTCACCATGTTGACCAGGACGGTCTCAATCTCCTGACCTCATGATCCGCCTGCCTCCCAAAGCGCTGGGATTACAGGCATGAGCCACCACGCCTGGCCTAGAAATTTTTTAATTCAAAACCTGGGCAAAACCAAATCTTGGCAAAGATGTGTAGCAAGGATGTGGAGCAAGGATGTAAAGCAACATTCATTGCTGGTGAAAATGGAAAATGGTACAGCCACTGTGTAAAATTGTTTAGCAGTTTCTTAGAAAGTTAAACATAGTCCAGCAATCGCTGTCTTAGATATTTACCCAAATAAGTTGAAAACTTATGATCACACAAAGCCCCATATATAAACGTTTATGGCAGTTTCACTTATAATTGACCAAACTTGGAAGCAACAAAGATGATCTGCAACAAGTAAATGGATAAACAATAAGTAGTACGTCTATGCAATGGAATATTAGCCTGCTGTACAAATGAATGAGCTATCAAGCCACAGAAATTCATGAAGGAGCTTTAAATTCATACTGTTAAGTGAAAGAGGCCAGTCTGCAGTCTACATGCTACATGGTTCCAAGTATATGACATACTGGAAAAGAAAAAACTGTAGAGATACCAAAAACATCTGTGGTGGCCACAAGGAAAGGAGAGGGATGAATAGGTATAGGGGATATTTAGGGCAGATGAATCTACTTTGTCTGATGATATAATGGTGGATACAGGCCAGGCACGGTGGCTCACGCCTGTAATCCCAGCACTTTGGGAGGCCAAAGTGGGTGGATCACCTGAGATCAGGAGTTCAAGACCAGCCTGACCAACATGGTGAAAGCCATCTCTACTAAAAATACAAAAATTAGTTGGGCCCATGCCTATGGGTCTGGTGGGCTCGTGTAATCCCAGCTACGCGGGAAGACGAGGTGGGAGAATCACTTGAACCTGGGAGGCGGAGGTTGCAGTAAGCCTAGATTGCACCATGGACTCCAGCCTGGGCGACAGAGCAAGACTCCATCTCAAAAATAAATAAACAAATAAAAATAAATAAACAAAGCGTGGATACATTACATTATGCTTTGGTCACAACCCATACACCAGTAAAACCCAAATAGTAAATCCTAGTGTAAATTACAGACTTCAGCTAGTAACAATATTGGTCCATTAGTTATAACAAATGTGCCACACTAATGAACAATATTAATAGGGAAAACTATGTGCTGGTTGAAGTTGGGAATAGGAAAACTCTACTTTCAGCTCAATTTTCCTGTAAACCTCCTAAAACTTCTCTAAAAAATACTGTCTATCATTTTTTAAACTGACTTTACATGCACTACACCAGTTGATAATTAAAATCAACCTATAACAAAAATCTAGGGTAGGAATTATTATTACTCAACAAATTATTCAGACTACCAGTTGGCACATTACTAAGAGGCTTCAAAATCAGGCAGAATAGTGAGACTTGGAATGAGTAAGAATATATTCAACATATTCAGGTGTTTAATGACATGGAAAAGTGAATATTTTGAGAAAATTATGTTATATAGATATGATGAAAGGTAGAATTACAAAGAACATCCTGGTTTATGTTAAATGTTGCAGAAATGAATGCTAGGAGTCAAACTTAGACATGCCAGAAGAGGCACAGAGAAAAATAATAATCCATATAATAATCCGTTACATTATATTTTTTACCTTAAAATTACTTTAGATGTAATTTATCTTCTATCACATCCTAGGCACACCTGAAGACTAAGGAGGAGAAATAATTAGAATTTTGTCTGGTTCACTGGCAAAACTGAGAGATGCAACTCTTAATTTGAGAAGAAAAGCTATTTTTATTCAGGATTCTAATGAATGGATGTAGACATTCATCTGAAATCTTAGTTAAGTGCCCAAGTAGAAATATACTGTATAGGAAGATATGTTTATAATCAACTGTCAAGTAAAAGATGGTGACAGAAAACACAATAATTATCCTACAGGATATATATATATATATACACACACACATACACACATAAAAAACTACAGGATATATTCAAGAAAGAGAGGAAAAGAATTGTGGGATAAGTTCTAAGCCTTTTATAACACTCATTGGCAAGGCTAGAAAAAGAACTAATAAAGAAATAAATATTAGGCCAAAATACAAGAAGGAGGGGTTGGGGGTTGGGCAGCTTTCCAGGGTAGTAAGGATGGCGGCGTCATACACTCTAAGTCTTTACATTGAAGGCAGGGAATTAGGACAGCTTAAGGGAAGTATCGAAATAGATGTGGAAAATTTATTTTCTGCCGCCATCTTTTCTGCACTCTCTCATTTTATTAATCTGCTTTCTCCACGTGTTTAGTTTTCATCTAGAAGAGTGCTTTTGGCAAAATGTTCTCTGCCTTTTTTAATAAGGTATGAGGTAATGCTGTTGCTGCTGGTTTAAACAACAATTTGTAAATCAAATTTTTAGATATCACCACTTCAAATCTCTCCTCCATGATTTCCAATTATAAAATTATTCTTACTCCTTTCCCTCTTTTTATCAATATTTTACTTTATTAAATGATGGAAAAATACATTATGGGATTCCTTCAAAATTCTGAGACAAGGAGTTTAATTTAAAACATGTAAAAAAAGATTTGCTTTTTCTCCAATTATTTTAGGGATGCTATATCAATTCACATCCAAGATGCTATTAGACAAAGTAAAATGGAGTCCCATATATACAATTATTTTTTAAAATATGAGCATGCGTTAGTGGCTTTGTGCTTTTGATGGATCCAAATGACAGATCCATGGACTCATAAAGTTTTTTTTTCTTTTTTTAGTGTGGATGAATATTTTTCTAACTGTTTTACCTAATAACAAGAAGGCATCACATGTCACCTTTGCTTCCTAATGAGTTCTTGAAAATCATGACGGCAGCTATCTTTTCACCCAAAGAATCAAATAGCTGTCATTCTACACTAAATTACTTCCAATCTTCTGAAACTAGAGAACTAAAACACTATTTTGTTTTTCTCTATCATTTTAATGTATTACAAAATATTATTACATAATTGAATTGAATATTAAATAGAAGTTTTTAATTTATACAGATATTCCTCATCTGTAATAAGGATTGCACATTATTTCTACAATTATGATAATCCCACTGACTCCCTGGGATTATATTTCAGAAGCATTTACAATGTTCAGAAAGCTGGAAGTAGGCAAATAATTATAGCACTATTTATATCAAAGTTATGTTGGCTTATAACAAAAAACTTATCAAATATAATTGACATGTTTTTCAGAAAAGTCTATGGGATGTATTTCTGAAACAAAGGTTGTATTCAATATTCAAGCAGTTTTCTTTCTTAGTGGACACAAGTATGGAGGGACAGAGAAATGGAACCTACGTAGAGCAGTCAATTGTTCTGGGAGAGTTCCATAAATAACTAACATACAATAGTTACCAAAAGCCAGCACCATAAGGGGTTTGGAAGGCCCCAGCTCATAGATCCCTGTGTCCAGTTTTTATGGAGCAAACCAGTCACTATTGCCCAAGGATTTACCTGGATTTACATGGATGGCTTTTTCACCTAAAATCCAAGTAAGATTCCAGGCTTGACTTCAAACTCAAAACAGAAATTGATGTAGGGTAAAAAATTAGGTCAATTTCCTCAGTTGCACAAGTGAATAAGCGAAGTTTTAATAATGCTTTAGTCCCATAACTAAACGCTTTTCCAAATGATTAAAAAATGCTGTTTATAGAAAAATAATATTAACTGTTGCCATCTATGTTTAATTTTTAACTTTTTTTAACCACATTTATAATCAATAGTTCGGATTAACTTTGTTGTGAATTTTATTTGAGTTTCTTTCTGAAACTTCTTTAAGAAGTTTGTGATTTCTTAATTTGTGACTCATGCCCTATGCTTTTATACTTATATCTTAAACAATTGTTTAGGATTAATAAATATGTAGAATATGAGTTCATCAGTTCCTTACATGTTCTAATAATAGGAATTTTGATATTAGGTTGCAAAAATTTTGGATAGATGAATCACTAATTGTGGAATGGGTAGACAAGTAACTTTTATTAAAAATTGCTAGGAAAAACTCATTGAAAGCAATCAAATATTGCTGTACTTGAGAGCAGTTCAAGATCTTTGTGAAATAATTTTGTACATATTAATATTCAATTATGTATTTGGTCATTATATTTACATAGAAATTCAGAGGAGAGTTATAAGTTTGGAATAATATGCTCTATATGTTTTACCTTGTTGTGCTTTTGACTCTAGTTTAAAAGGATGAACTTATACTTATCTTCACAGCAGCAGCCTTTTTATGGTAATACTGAGGATAGAAAAACTTCCTAGCATTTACATGCCATGTAAAATAATTAACAGTATATGCAATAGATTTGCATTTATTACTGTTTTTGTGTTTTAACAGATAATTTAGCATGCATTGTATTTGGCATATACTCCAATGCATGTAAGAATATTTTCTTCAGCTGACAGATACTGAGTGAAGACAATGAGCGCATGTTAACTCCATCATCCTAGCAGACTCTGTAATGATTCCTCGTGGGATATGTTAAAGTACGCTAAAATAAGTTATTATAAGTCAAAATGTCTTTGGGCAAAAATAAATTGCTTCCAGAGCCATTAAAGCTGCTGAGTAAGGTATTTAACTTATCAAAAACTATTCTCTATTTTACACATCTTTTCTTAATTCATTTAAATTTTTATTGCAACTGATATTTTTTCATGTAAATTGCAATAAACTTACTAATAAGCTTTACTCACAGTTATATTAGATTTTATTTATTTATTTTAAAACGTATCAAAGTTATATTATGCTCGTTGATTTGGAGCCCTTAAGGAAAAGGTATTTATGAAATATAAAAATATTGAAATAATGAAATATATAACATTATTATGGAACTGACAAATAATGAGTAGGAATTAGACACAAGGCAAAGAACTGGACCAAAGAGTGTTACATGGGTGAACAGTCACAATAATTCCTCCACTTTACTGAGCTCCTTGTATCTGCTAGTAATGAATATTTTCTTTATTACCTTCAACAATATATTATATTGATCCACTCTTATAGCACCATTTTCCTTTCATTCGCCATTATTTGTTATTTGCACCTTTTTGACAATTTGCCAAAAGTCAAAAAACTCTTAAGTTAGGATTTGTATTCCCATCTAAAAAGCCACTTATTCAGAGTGAATAATTTTGATTGAAGAAGTGGCAAACATCTGCTATATTCTGGGCAAGCTCACTTCAGTGGACCATAAATATGAAGTGTCATGGGAGATAATGCCACAGACAGGGAAGCAATGAGTTGCGTCCCATTTAGCCTCAGGGAAAGGTGTATCATACCAAGATAATTTGGGAATGCACAAATTTATCACTCTTGTCATTTTAATTAATTATTTTGACAAATTAATGTTCATATATTTGTCAAATGTTCTGTTGGTCATTTGAAGCATCTACATACAGTTTGGAAGTATCATTGAGTGAGCATTACCTCTGACCTAGGCAAAGATGAAAACTACTTTCAGTCTCTCCTAGGAATTTAGTAGGAGGAAATAAAGATGGGCATAAAAATAACAAAAGGGCAAATTAGATTCTGTTGATCGTTGTAATATAAGCTCTGATAATAAAGTTAAAAGCAGAGAAAGGAAATATTATTTGCATGAAAGAGGAGAGAATGGGTTGAGATTAGGATAGATCCTGAAATTGGACATTTAGGTTAGGCTTTTAACAATGTTAGAATTAAACACCTTATGTACAAAGGTAGTACAACAATGTAGTTTCATAATAAATTTATGAAATAGTAAGTTTTAGAAATTTTAACTATATTTATTTTTATGTAGTATATGGCTTAGATAATACCAGTGTGAGTTTTTATTAGTTGTAAACATTTTGTGTCTATTATATGCTAATTACTATACATATTAAGAACAATGGATATAACAATAAATTTAGCAAATATATTAACCTTTAATGAACCTAGTGGGGGAAATAAAAACCATTAAAGTAATTGCAGAGTATATGTAAATGAAAAAGTGGAAGTAGGATGTCTTGAGGATACAAAATGACATTTGACCTTAACTGCTTGTCAAGAAAGCCTTCCTGAAGAATAGCATCTAAGAAGAACTGTAAAGCGTGAACAGGAGTTGGTGTGTTAGAACCCTGAGGAGGGAGGTTTCCAGACTGAGGAGACAGTGAATTTATAGTAACAGAGTCTAAAGAGAAAACTTTGTGTTCAAGAAAACAAAAGTCCACAACTGTCAGAAGTGTGACAAAACAGGAGTGAAGAGTGAAGATAAAATCAGAGTCTAGGCCAGGCGTGGTGGCTCATGCCAGTAATCCCATTACTTTGCGAGGCTGAGGTGGGCAGATCATATGAGTTCGGGAGTTGGAGACCAACATGGTGAAACCCTGTGTCTACTAAAAATACATAATTAGATGGGCGTGGTGGCGCATGCCTGTAATCCCAACTACTCGGGAGGCTGAGGCAGGAGAATCCCTTGAACCCAGGAAGAAGGGGTTGTGGTGAGCCGTGATCACGCCATTGCACTCCAGCCTGGGCAACAAGAGCAAAACTCTGTCTCAAACAAACAAACAAAAAAGAAAACAGAGTCTAGGTCTTGAAGTATATTCAAACAATTGTGGATAATTTCATTACATTTCCAAAAAGGTGGGTATGGTTGGACTAGTACTAGAAAGAAATTCAGAACTTTTAAAACCAGTATTAAGTCACTCATTATCAAATGTTTATTGAGCAAATTCCATGTGCTATGCAATGTTATTCATTGCAAAATGAAGAGGGATACGTGACCATACTTAATATGCAACTCAAGGAGATAAACATGAGAAGCACAAACATAAATAAGGGACCAATAAATCTATTGTTAGAAGTCAATTGAAAATAGCATAAAGGTAATAGAGCTAATTACAATGGCAAGCCAGGCGCGGTGGCTCATGCCTGTAATCCCAGCAGTTTGGGTGGCCGAGGTGGGTGGAATTACCTGAGGTCAGGAGTTCGAGACCAGCCTGGTTAACATGGCGAAACCCCATCTCTACTAAAAATACAAAAATTAGCCAGTCGTGGTGGCATATGCCTGTAGTCCCAGTTACTCGGGAGGCTGAGGCAGAATTGCTTGGATAAATACACAAAATTGCTTGATAAAATAAACAAAAATGTTTATTTTAATCTGAAGAAACTAGTGTTTTTCAGGTTTGTAGATAATAAAAAGACACGATGACATTTGCATTACAAATTATGGTGTCTTCATCATGGAGAATAAGTTTTGTTATGGCTATGTGAACTTAAAGAAATGGATATTCTCTAATTGTTTACTGTAAAAATTGTGTGTGTGTGTATGTGTGTGTGCTCGGGTGAGTGCCCTCCTGCACACGCTCATGTATTCACTCAATTAAATACGCTAATTTTGGTTTTCAAATCTTCTGGGTTCATACTATTATTTTAAATTCTTCAATTATTAGTTTTATAGAGTAGTGGTTAATTCTTCCCCATTTTATATAGTAACTTCCTTAAAAACCGAGTATAGTAGTGTTTTTTCTTTAAATAGTAATCATTTAACTTAATGTAGCTACCCTGGTGGCTCTCTTTCAGTAAGTACTTGCCTGGTGTAAAATATCCACCATGTTCTCTCTCAAAATGTTCTCATGAATACAAAGTACTATAAAATACTTGATTTCATGGTACTATAAAGTACTATAAAAATACTTGATTTTGGTAGTTTTTTTTGCCACTAAATCTAGTTATTTTTTGTTTTTCTTATTTGTTCTTATATCCTTTTTTCCTATTTCCCTGCCTTTGTAAAATTGAAGATTTTTATGATTCCATTTTCTCTCTATTACTGGCTTACTAGTACCTTTTTCTGTAAATTTTAGTTGTCATTTTAGGGTTTATTATATAATTTTTTAATGTATCATGTTATACTTTCAAATAATTTCAAATAATAAATGCTGACTCCCTTTTGGGATGTAGGTGTGAGTTCTTCAGAGGCTACCAAAGAACATTAACTGTCTCAGGGGATACACTCTTTGCTTTTAGCCTCCTAAATTATTGGTCAGAAAACAGGTAATTATTTCTGAGGTCTTGCCACCACAGGCAGGCTGCACCTTTTTATTAGGTACTGATCAAGATTGCCCAAGTCTCTTTACTTCTTCAAGTTCCAATTGGTACACAGAAAATGTATAGCATATGCCACATTGTGCAATGTATGCCAAACATTGTTAGCACAGGCTGCCTACTTCTGCCCTTTCTTCATCCTGACATCTATGGCTCCCTCAAGCAGTATCCTCTGCACAGAATTCTCAAGATGAGATCCAGACAGCAGACAACATGAATGCATGTTATCATGTGTACAAACTGTGGAATGTACTTCTCAAGCTCTTTGTGAACTCTCAACTTCATGTTGACAATAGCTCTGAGGTGGGCTTAGGACTTCCTGCTACTCAGCAAGTGTCCAGATGGGGGAATCCACCACAGTCTCCATTTCTTGTAGATTTAAGACTTAACACTAGGTCTCTAGTAGCTGCTCTCTCTTTCCTTAAAGAATCCACCAGAGTCTCCATTTCTTGCAGACTTAGACTTATCACTTGGTCTCTTGAAGCTGCTCTCTCTTTTCTTAAGTAAAAGAGTGGGTTTCATTTCAAGAGCAGTGGAAAAATGTCAGCACACACAAAACTAAGCCAAAGCTTGTTCATTATTATGTATTAAATGTTACTCTATTACTTTTTGAGTTTTTAGTCTTTTCTTGATAGAGACTAGCAGAAAATGATGAGATGATTGTTGCATTAGTAGTTTACCCATTCTTGAATAAGTTTCACCTGCAGCTCTTCTTTAGCATTGTAAGGGCACTTATCACTAATTGCTGTCATTGTGGAACTTTTTAATTAAAAATCGAAGACAAGGTATATTGTATTCACCTGTTAAATACATTTCCTGGAATAGTATCTGAAATTTCAAATTAATCTCATGTGTTTTCATATATAGTAAGGTTTTAAGTTTCTGTTAACCCTGTTATGCCTCTAGAGTGTGTGTGTTTTTGTTTGTTTGTTTGTTTTTGAGACTTGAGTTTTGCTCTGTCACCCAGGCTGGAGTGCAATGGCATGATCTTGGCTCCCTACAACCTCCGCGTCCCGGATTCAAGCAATTCTGCCTCAGCATCCCAAGTAGCTGGAACTACAGGTGTGTGCCACCACGCCTGGCTAATTTTTGTATTTTTAGTAGAGACAGGGATTCGCCATGTTGACCAGGCTGGTCTTGAACTCCTGACCTCAGGTAATCCACCCACCTCGGCTGCCCAAACAGCTGGTATTACAGGTGTGAGCCACCATGCCTGGCCTGTCATTGTAATTAGTTCTATTACCTTTATAGCTATTTTCAATTGACTTCTAACAATAGATTTATTGGTCCCTTATTTTTGTTTATGTTTGTGCTTCTCATGTTTATCTACCTCCTTGAGTTGCATAATAAGTATATTCATGTATCCCTCTTCATTTTGCAATGAATAACATTGCATAGCACATGGGATTTGCTCAATAAACATTTGATAATGAGTGACTAAATACTGGTTTTAAAAGTTCTGAATTTCTTTCTAGTACTAGTCCAACCATACTCACATTTTTGGAAATGTAATGAAATTATTATTTTATTGTAAATATCTCTTAATACTGCAGCTTATTTTATCTATAGAAGTTCTAACTTTTCCACAAATGTCTTTAAGTGTAAGTTTTTCTGTTAGTTTTGCTGTGTTTTTCAGTTGAGCAATCATATGAGCGTGGATTTGGAGGTTCTGCTGCACCGTAGATAAACTATTAAACCTATTTGAAAGAAAATGGTGGTCATAAAATTACTTACCACAAAATATTTTTCTGAATATTTAAAGAGTTGATGTATATAAAAGTCATAGAAACAAAATCACACATAGTAAATACTAAGCTTTTGCAGATATTAATCATTTCTAATTGTTATTTTATATTTAACTTTAATTCATTGTGATATAACAATATAATATTTTTGTTGATGTTTCTTTGGTATTATTTGGGTTTACACTTTATCTTCGAACACGATTTATTTTTGTGATTGATTAATGTAAATATAATGTGTATTCTGTGCTTTTGGTGTGTAGAGTTTTTAGATTATTGAACAAGTGTTATTAAATGTAATATTGAATCCTTTGTATTTCTATTTCTATTTAATTCTCATTGATATAGTAGTATCTTAAAATATTACAGGAAAATCCTCATCTACAATGCTGATTAATCTATTGAAGTCTGTAATTCTTTTAATTTTTGCTTTATAACTGATAAGGCAGAATTTTGCAGTTCTTATATGTTCAAGATGAAAATATAATTTTGATCTGTTTTTCTTTTAACAATATGTGATATTACTTTTTGACGCTGTGATTTTTGCTTAAATTTAATTTGGGAAGGGTTGTAAATAAATTAGTGTCCTTAACTACCAGCAAGTAACTGTTGGCATGTTCAAGCAAATCTCAACAATTTTTAATAAAGGAATTATTTACAATGATCAGAAATACATGGATTTACACAACTATCCATGGTTGTAACCACCTCTGAGTAAAAAAGGGAGGAATATAAGAAGTAATCACTGGAATGTAGAATTAGAAGTTATGTGAAGAGGGTGACTCTAACTTTTGGTCAAAAGTCAGAGTCAGCTAGAGGGAAAACTTTGGGAAAGAGCTTGAAAATGAATTGCCTGACCTAATTTGTCACCGTGCTTATATTTCAAAAGGACTCTCAGTAGCTAAATGCTACAAAATAACTAAAGGTCAATGGAGTCTATTGATACTGTTCAAAGAGGTCTGTCTCCTAGGTCAGACAAGAGAGTGAAGAAAAGGGAAAGATGATTCTGGATGGGTAAATAGAGGAGGTTCAGCACAATCAGTTTTACTTCCCTCTCAATATTTACTCTTATCAGGTTAAAAAAATACCATCATAAAAGGAATTTGCTAATTTATATCCATTGTCATATCATCATAGAGTGATATAAAATCAGTCATACTCTAAGCAACACTGGAATTCTTCTTACAAATTGGTGATGGTAAAGAAGGGGGATGGCATTAAACAGTATAAGAACAGCTGCTATTATATCCAATTTTTCAGCATAAAATGAAACCTGAATTAGTTAGCTGCTAGCTTAAGACAATAATCCATCTTCTAGAACTGTTCAAAGCTTCAAAGCTTCGAAACTTTGGTTTGCAAGTGGGCACTGTATATGTAATATCATCAGCAATTTCTTTATTTCTTTTTTTGTAATGAAGTATATCTTCCAGTCAAAGGAAATGTGGCATGAGTAACACTTTGTCAATGGAATCACTAGCGATACTTGGGTATTTGGAAGCAAACATGAATGGTATGCATAGTACCAGTTACCTTTTTACTTGATTACGGCAAAACTTCTCTGCAGATGTCCTCTTCTGAGTATTTATATGGAATATGAATGTATCCACACAGTATGCCCGTTTTGAGCTGTCTCTCCCCTACATTCCATGGGGTTGTAAATTTTATTTTATCCACATCTCCGCATACCAACCTAACTCACTTGTCATTGCCCATGTGTCCAGTAAGTATAGGTGCATTTCTCAAGCCTTGACTTAACAAAAAAAATTGTGATATACTTCTAGATACAACACAAAGTTTTGTCTAAAGAAAGGATTTCCTGCCACTATTGTATTTTTTCCAAAGTTGAATTTTGAAAATTTTCAAGGAAAGTTGAAAGAATTTTACAGCAAAACAAATATACTTCTTTGCTCTGCTCTAATATACAACCATCATTTTTACTTTACTTGTTTTATTACATACCCATCCGTTCCTATTTCCAGTTATTAATTCATCTTATTTTTGAAGAAATTCAAAGAAAATTGTATGTCCCAGTATATTTACATCTAAATGTTTCAACATTCATAGTATTAGCAGTCGTCTGATATTTGTTTATGGTTCTTTTATAGGTAAAATTTTCATTCGATAAAGTGAAATTTTAAATATATGATATGATGGGTTCCAGCAAATGTGTACACCTGTGCTAGTAATTCTCTCTAATGTATATTTCATTACCCCAAAACTCACTAACATTCATGAATATATTTTATAGAAAAGAGTGTGATAACAGATTCAGTTGCTAAATGGAAATAGAACATTCTCAGTGATGTCATCTATATGGGATGAGACACAGAGCAGCAAAGCAGAAGAAACAGATGCCATGGAAGTCTAAGCCACCTATTCAAGAATTTTAACTATATCTTCCACAATATATTGGCTTCTTATATATTACTTTTAATTTATAATAAAATGCTGCTGCACACACAGATCATATGTTTAAATGAATCAAGCAATACTGGTTCGTGCTGAGAAATTCGCATCACATCTTTTGCTATTTTATGATCAGCCATTGTTTCTGTTGCCTTATGATTTCCCTTTTGAAGCTTGCTGGGGATTCCTCAGATTATCCCAGCTAAAGCTCTGTGTATATCGTGTCTGCTATGTCAAAAGTTAAAATGATAAAGATGGCAGGTCTGTTCTTGCTGTGCTTCTCAAGAGAAAATTGTAGTGATACCAATTACTAGGTAAATGGGACACAGCAGCATTTCCAAACACATGTGGCGTGTGCATGTGTAATTTCTCTAAAGTTACCCTTTAGGCAGGTGAGTAAAAGTAATATGTTTCCTGTTTAACTTCAAGAAAACTCATTTTGACTTCCATTTTTGAATGGAAAAGAAAGCATTTTTTCTCATCAATAGCTGCGCAACGTGTCAGAGATGTTCAGTGTCCCAGGAAAAATGCTACTGTAGGAAAATGCAACAATTGGTATCATCACTTGATTAAGTCTGTTGTCATCTGCTCCATCTGTCTTTTGCACCTGTCAAATAGGCATGTTGTAGGAATCTTCATCCTTACTACATCTTTTAAAGCTTTGATATTGGCATTAATTTCTGCCACTTCTTATGTAACTTTGGAGGAAACTCAGCTTCCAGTTGGTCCTTTGCATCGTGATTTATCTCTTTCTGTGGGTCAGGACACTTATTGTCAGAATTCTGCTAAATGAATGCTATTTTCTCCATACATTTTAAAACTGAAGAAATGTAATTTCTGTGAGCCATGATGAGGCCGTCTTGGACCAACACTCTTTGTGTCATTTGACCTAATCTATTTAAAATGATAAATATTCAAAAATATAAATAAAGTATAATAACGGTGTCTTTGAATGCTAAAAGAATGTACGAGAAATTGGAGAACAATAAAGAAACTTAGAATGGTGGCTAGATACCAAAACAATGCATACAATGCAATTGATTTACTTTATGCCAGCACCAGGTAGCTGGAAATTACAGATCATGTTCAATAATATCTGGATATAATTATGGTAGAATAAGTTTAACAAAAGATTGCAAGTTTTATATTTATATATATGTAAAGCCTTATTGAGATATATTAATACTTAAATAAATATATATATATCATGTTTTAAAATTTCAAGTGTAGTCCACTGAAAAATAGATTTTTTTTTCAAATTATTATTAAGGCCATTTCAATCACAAACAAAAGATCAAGGAATAGTCATGATACTCATGAAGGAAAACATAGTGCCTAGACTTACTCTATCAGATGTCAAAAATTATGAAGTAATGTTGTGTAAGACAGTATAGCAGTAATAAAGGGATAGAAAATAGACTTTTAAAATGTAATATAGAAACCAAAAGCCAACACAAATGCATTAACACTTTTATACAACAAAAGTGGTATTACTTCTTTATTAAATATGTTTATCATTCAAATAAGGTATTTAGTCTGAAGAGGAGAATAATTATCAAGGTATGTTAAAAGAAATACTAGGGAATAATTATATTACCCAAATCCGGATGATGATTTTCCTGATGATATTCCAACATTAAAATAATGTATTAATAATGATGGAAAGTAAATAAATATAAAAGATAAATATATTTAAAATGCTTGAGACTTTTCGTTTTGACTTAAGTTGTTCAAAACTTATTTTCATTGCTTCCTTTCTTTAAAATCTTTTAAAATGTATGATAAAAATATTTAAAACACTGAACATGCAGTAGGCATAAATGGAAATTTGCAAACTTCATTGCTCATTGCATGTATTAGTGTTAATTTTGTAAAAATTATAAAATATATAAAATTTTGAAAAATCTTGATATTCTAAAGCCATAAATTATTAGTTTACTTTAATAATACATGTATTTTGATTGTAATTAAATTAGTATGTTTTAATTTATTTTAATAGCATTTATTATAAAATTTTATCAAAACCACAATTTTCTTATTGTATCACCATTTTTAAAAATGGAGGAATCAAATAAAGTGAAAAGGAGTAATAAATAGTTAAATTTACAAAATCAAATTAATTTTTTAAGGTGTACAATATGAGATGAAACTCTCTCTCCCTATATTGCAGTAATACATGTTTATGCATATCTGTCACTACAACACACTCACTGGCCAGGTCACAACCCTAAGATGAACACTTTCATGGAAATATTTAATCAACAATTTAGATCAATAGGTACAAGATAAACACATCTTCCCTGCCTTAAGTCTTTTTGCTACATATATTAATGTGACTTAAGTCTTCACTCCAGTAGAGTCCCTCATTCTCTATGACCTCTTCAAACATTTACTGGACAATTTGTGTCTTTATTCTCTCAGTGATTTTGAATTTACAAATAATTTAAAATCCATATTAATTCCTTCTTCAGATAGATGTTAACATCACTAATAGTAGGAATAAGTCTTATTTATTTTCTATTCTATGTAAATCTAGTACTTTAGTGTTGAGTATATTAGATGTTCAAAATATCTCTTGATTATTAAAGAATATAATCCTAAGGTTATTATTTCCACTGATGAATACAAGTAGAATTAAGAGTAAAGCTTTCTATAGCTACTTAAACGGGTTAAGGTTAAGTAGTATTTCAAATAACTTACACTATTTTAACATTAAAAATATTACTGAAATTCTATGTATAGTCAATAAAACAAAATAGAAAAACCCAAGTATACATTTGGAATTTTTAAATATTTTGCTGATTCATAATTGTTGCATATTTATGGGGCACGTGATGTTTTGATAAATGTATACAATATGCAATGATTAAATCAGGATAATTGGGATATTTGTCATCGCAAACACTAAGCATTTCTTTGTGTTGGGAACATTCAAAATCTCTTCTGTGCTTTGAACAACTATATTTAAAAGCTATTACTAGTACCTTTTCTATTTGAGAAATTTAAAAGAAATAGAATGTCATCACTATTTATCTTTAATACATATCACTGCATAATAATAATAGTAATACCTCCTGCAATCCTGTTTTTTTTCTTTCCCAGAATGTGAAGTAACTTTCTAAAGCACATTTAATTATAAATAAGTGTAGTTTCCAAAATACTGTTTTCAAAATTAAAGTCAGCTTTAGAGTTGATTGTATTCCAAACCTACAGAAGCTGTTGCTCAGACAAATGAATACATTTAAAGACGTGAAAAGAAAGAATACCAGATGTTCCCAAGGGATAGCAAAATAATTTAAAAACCAGTAAGATGTGAAACAAGAGCCATGAAACAAAATGTTAAATGAAGTGAGGAGCAGCTGTTGAGCTGTATATCTCAAATGTTTACAGCTCAAAATGAAATGTGCTGAAATAAAAATAAACATGAAGAAAATTCTTCTGTAGAGAAATGTTCAAAATCACCAAATAAATGCAAAGTCCAAAATTATTAGATTAAATTAACATAATTTGCATTGTGAAGAGAAATAAGAAAATATCTGACTTGATAAGTGTTAGACAAAGAAAACGAATAATATATAAATTAGTAAGCTAGTAATGCTGCATCAACAATTTTGCACAGACCAAAATATTTGATAGATATCACTAGTAGTAATAATAACAATATGTAATTTGTATTTATAATTTATTATATAAGAAACAAAAGTTATTAGGTTAATGAATAAAAATTTGACTATTAATAAAATGGAAGCTTAACAAAGCCTAATTAAAAACTTGAAAATAATAGGAAAAATAGCTTTAACGTTTTATCACCTTCATATAAATTATCTTACTTTTTACTTTAAAGAGTATTAAAATTAACTACATAATAAGTGCTTACAGAAAATTAATGAGTTTTTATCATCTGTAGACTAAGAACTCTTGAAAACATGGATATTTTCAATGATGCATTTTTTTTCTTTTCTGTTTTTTTAATCCCATCTGGTTTATCATTCTCTTCTCTAATTAATTAGTGTCATTCATTGAACAAATATTTTTGGGGCACTTAGGATGTGTAATGCTCTGTTTAAGATATTTGAGATACATCAATAAACAGAAAGTCTAAACTCTGCAACCATGGTTTTTGATTCTAGTAGGAGCAGACAGTTAATAAACATAATAAATAAGTAAAATATGTAATAAATTTGAAGGTGACAGTTGCTATTGTCAAAATAAAACAGAGTAGAAAGAAAAAAGAATGTGAGAGAATAAAATTTTAAAGGGAATGGTAACTGGTAATTAGAGGCTTCTCTGAAAAGGTCACATTAAAGCCCAGAGCCTGTCTATTTTGAGAAATTCATGCTTTTATTCTTGGAAACCGATTGTATTTCTATAGTGTCCTAATTGTTTTCATTAAGTTGTGCTTAATGTATTTTTAAAACTTTGCATTTAATTTTATTTTGCTTGCACTTCAAAGATTTTAAGCAGGCTTTTTCATTTTTTTTGTTTCGGAAACTGTTCTACCTTTAATATTTTCTTTTTCTCTTTCATAAGAAGCAGCATCTCCTCTTATATTTGCAAAACATCTACTAAATATATTTTAAATTTTTTACTTATTATAGAAAACAATTTTCATCTAGATCTTATTATTGAGTTATAAGGGAAATTTTCCATTTCATTTATAGTATTTTATTTTATATAGGTTTTGTCACTGTAAGAGTTATCATTTAGTGTGTGACAAATTACCACAAAGTATTTTTAAACAATATGTATTTATTATTTTATAATTTCTGCATCTCAGGAGTCTGGGCATAGCTTCGCTGGGTTTGTGCTTCAATGTCTTGCAAGGCTGCAATCAAGGTATCAACCAGGGCTGTTATCACATCAGAGATTTGTTTGGGGAAAGATTTGCTTCCAAGTTTGCTCAGGTTGTTGGCAGCCTTTGTCTCTTGTATATATAGCTATTACCTCCTGTTTCTTTTCTGTCTATTGGCAAGGGGCCACACTCAGCTCTTAAAGGCTTTCCACCTTTCTTTGGAACATGTCCCTCTCAAATTGGTCTATTCAAAATATGGCAGCTAGTTTTTCAAAGCCAGCAAAGGAATCATTGCTCTCATTCATTCTAGTAAGAGAGAACCTTTACACAGCATAACACAACAGTGACATCACACCAATACTGCCATATTCTATTGGTTAGAAGCAAGGAATAGGCCCTTCCCAAACTCAGGTTGACGCAGGGCATAAACCTGGGGCCAATCTAGGGTCTGCTATCCACAATTATAAATGTGAATGTCTCTGTTTAAGCCTAGTCATTTTCAACAGGCAATATCAATGAGATATCCTTAGTTCTCTTCATTTTCAACATATTTTTGGGAGCATTGACCTCTCAAATATAGTCCTTCAATTCAAATTAATTTGTTATGCCTAGTAAACATGCCTATTATGGTGTTCTGTAGGATGGACTGACCATTTGATCCTGTGACAAGATTAAATAATAAATTCAGCCTGAGAAACTTTTTCTTACTAATATAATAATTTTGAAATCATCTTTTATTTTGATCTCTGCCTTTTCATGCAACCACTTCACTTATGCTACTGTGAGTGCCAGGATATAACTCATACAAAATTATTTTACATTTTATGCTTTATTATAAAAATAAGTTTCTCTAAATGACTGCTAAATTAGTAGGACAAATCTTGATAGTGATTTAGAATTGGTCCCATTAGTTTGAGATTGAAAATTTTCTCTAGCTGTTTACAAGATAGTTCTTATATACTTAAGGTAAAATTTCCTTATGTCCTGTTATTATATTCCTTGCAATCTGAAGTAAGACTGAAATAATTGTAATAAATCAAAGTTCATTTCTACCCACCCTCAAGCCTCTTGTCTAATTATAAATGGAAGCATGGAACTTGTATTTGAATTCCAATTATTGAAATAATTGTTAGTAAAAATTTTCCCAAGGCATTCACTTTATTTTCACGTGCATTGATTTGTGACTTCACAGGTTGGATTTTCCTTTATAATATGTCATCATGGTTATTATAAAAGTAAATTGATAGGAGATATAGTAGATGTCATAGTAAACTGGAAATTTTCTATTTATATGTGACCCTGGTATAGTAACATAAATTGCTTAGCAGACTGTTTCAATTTAATTATAAATTATGTTTATTATTTTACCATTCCATATCTATAAGTTTAAAAAACTTAATTTTTGTTATAGCCACATATTCATATCTATTTTAACTTTAATATCAGAAGATAGTCAAAATTATTTTATTATTAATTGTCCTATATGTATTTTTCATTTTATTCACTGATTTGTGTGATTTAATTTTCATATTGAAAAGTTTAGAATCATTTAAAAATCAACATTGCAAATACAGCAAATTAATTAGAATTATATTTACTGAAGTTTTCTACTAGGCATTAATCCAAACAGTATCAATAGAAAATGGTGAGGAAAAAACTCATTTACTTCTCTTCAACATCCTAATTAATACATTAAATCATAACCTTGTGATTAACCATCAATTTGCACTTTCAGTACTTTAGAATTTGATTGTATAAAATGCTTTAAACTAGACTTTTAATGTCAAGATTGAATAAACTTAAACTTTACTAACTTTACTAAGTTTAACATTGGCCTTAATATCACCAATTGGATAAAAACATCATGCTATTGTTCATCTCAAAGTTAATTCAAATTTTGGGTCAGTGTGGTCTTCTTTTCTTCTGTACTTGATGTAGGAACAGGAGATGGTAATGTTGAGAGTAAGAAGAAGTATAAATCAAGAAAGAAAAATTCACCTTTCTAGGAACAGGTTAAATATTTATTCACTAAAGACACTAAATGTGTTATATATTTTCACATGTATATGAAGAATATAATTCATATAGGATAGAGAGTGGATATTTAAAGAACTGGGGATTCTTTAAAATAAAAAGCAATGTTGCAATGCAAAGTTCTAATTTTTTCAATTTCACTTTATATTATACCAGCTGATACATCAGAAATTAAAAATATATATTATTTTCTCTGTTATTTTAGTCATTACTACTTTGCCAGCCTAAAATACATTGTGATAATGTATTGTTCTTCCCTTGGGTATACTGCAATATTTTTTCCCAACAGGTACAGAATCTAAATATTTTTGACAGGTTTAAAATGAAAGTGCAGCCAAGAAATGAAAGTAGATATAATTGTGTCATTCATTATTCCCATTCTTTTTTGATCAAAAATGTATTTTCATCATCAAATATTATTTACTGTAAGTAATACTGGACTGTCACTCTGATTTGATAATAATGTAATATGCACCACTAAATCCAATACCCTTTGGGACTGAAAATAAGATAGCTCTACATAATTATCTTCAAGACATGTTTTCAGTTATAAGTGGACCAGAAAACCACTGAAGTATATCTCTTCTTTCAATTTAGCTGATATTATCTCGCTTTCCATTTGTCTTAGCCTTAACTTGAAGAGTTATTGCATAGTCCATCTGCATTCTTTGTAATTCCTTTAAAATAAATACTGATCATATTTTAAACTGTTATCTGTAGTTTCTAAAAATTAAATGCCAAGCTTTATTTTTATACATTTCACGTAAAATCTGGGAAAATCTAATAAGTTAAAGCTAGGTGAAAATATAAATTCATGCCAAATGTATACTTATGTATTCTCCTAGGGAAAATTTTAACATAAGAAAACCTCATAAATGTCTATGAAAAAAAAACAAACTTCTTTTTAAAAATGACAGGAGAAAGAGACTGCACAGCACATGCATTAAAAGGGGAAGAGAGAGAGATTTCTGTAGATAGAGGAGAAATGGAAAAGGTAAAAAGAGAATATTATCAGTGTCTACATGCCAAGAATTTTTAAGCCTAAATTTAAATGGGAAAATGCATTTTGTATTAAAAGTTTGAACAGTCCTGTAAGTTTAATAAATTTAAGCAAAGGTTATATAACTGCACATAAAGAAAACACCAGACTCAGATAGTTTCATATGAGAAATCTACCTGACTTAAAGAAAAGCTCATCCCAATTGCAAATTGTATTTCTGAGAAAAAGAGAGGACTCCTCCCAACTCAGTCAATGGGATCAATTTAACCTACTAGCAAAACTAGGCAAAGTTTTAGAGGCTGATCTCTACTTTCAGGTATCAAGTTGCAAAATTTGTAAAATAAAAAAAGAAGCAAATTAAGTCAACTATGATTTAAAAGAAAATATATAATCACCAGCTCCATTTAGTCTCACTTTTCAAGAAGGTATAGTGTGTAAAATATCCGTAAATGTCATTTGTGACATTAATACAGCAAAGCAATTTATTCTGAATGGGAAAATAATAAAAGTGTCCCCTTTAAATCGTACATGACATAAAGAAGTCCATCTATATCACTTCTATCCAATGATAATGATATTGGAGGCCCAATTTAGTAAAATGAGGCAAAAATGTAATTAAGGCATAAATTTTGAAAGAAGTTGATAAAACACCTATTTTAGATATTTTCATTATTTAATAATGAACCCTGAAGAATCTGTAGACACATTAGAAATAAAAGGAGTTTCCCATCAATGGTGGGTTGGATAAAGAAAATATAGTACATATACACTATGGAATCCTAGGCAGCCAAAACAAAGAACAAAATTATGTCCTATGTAACAACATGGAGGCACCTGGAGGCTGTTGTAATAAGCAAAATAAGGCTTGGAAACAGAAAATCAAACACTGCTTGTTTTTACTTGTAAGTAGGAGCTAAACATTAGGTACTCATCGACATAAAGATGGCAAAAATAGACATTGAAGACAACTAGAGGTGGGAGGGAGGGATTTGGGCAAGAGGTGAAAAACTAATTATTGGGTACTATGCTTACTACCTCAGTGACGGGATCAATTGTACCTCAAGCCTCAGCATTGCACAATATAGCCAGGTAAGAAACCTGCACATGCACACCCTGAATATAAAAAAAAAGTTGAAATTATAAAAAAATTTACAAGGAAAGTTTATAAAGTCTGTTGGACATAGAAATAATATCTAAAGTCAGTTGCATTTTTATACTTAAAGAAAACAATTAAATAATCTATTTTTGAATTGCATACCATTTACTGTAGTATTTGAGTACACAAATTTCTTAGGAATTAATCTAACAAAAACGTTAACTGTTGTATGTATTCTAGGAGAGAGAGCTTGAGGAAGAGGACTTTATTATCCAAGGAGAGGAAATCAAGAAACTAAGTGCCAAGAATGCTGTGAGAATCATCAGTGTGTATAATGAAGTTGCCAATCATTAAGACAGAAGCAGTATCCATAGGATTAGTACGTTGAGCCAAGGACTAAACATTAAAAAAGAGGAGAAATATCCTGGTGGTGAGTAGATAATGGCAACACTAACATTATTTGTAGGTAACATAATTTGACATGAGATTTAAAACTAAGGGCTCCTACCTGACCACTGAAGATTAGGGAGAAAGATTATTTGAAAGGGGCACTTCTCAAAAGAAAACATTTATGCAGCCAACAGACACATGAAAAAATGCTCACCATCACTGGCCATCAGAGAAATGCAAATCAAAACCACAATGTGATACCATCTCACACCAGTTAGAATGGTGATCATTAAAAAGTCAGGAAACAACAGGTGCTGGAGAGGAGGTGGAGGAATAGGAACACTTTTACACTGTTGGTGGCACTGTAAACTAGTTCAACCATTGTGGAAGTCAGTGTAGCGATTCCTCAGGGATCTAGAACTACAAATACCATTTGACCCAGCCATCCCATTACTGGGTATATACCCAAAGGATTATAAATCATGCTGCTATAAAGGCACAGGCATATGTATGTTTATTGCGGCACTATTCACAATAGCAAAGACTTGGAACCAACCCAAATGTCCATTAGTGATAGACTGGATTAAGAAAATGTGGCACATATACACCATGGAATACTATGCAGCCATAAAACTGGCGAGTTCATGTCCTTTGTAGGGACATGGATGAAGCTGGAAACCATGATTCTCAGCAAACTTTTGCAAGGACAGAAAACCAAACACCACATGTTCTCACTCATAGGTGGTAATTGAACAATGAGAACACATGGACACAGGAAGGGGAACATCACACACCAGGGCCTGCCATGGGATGGGGGGATGGGGGAGGGATAGCATTAGGAGATATACCTAATGTAAATGAGAATGAGAAGTTAATGGGTGCAGCACACCAGCATGGCACATGTGTACATATGTAACAAACGTGCACATGGTGCACATGTACCCTAGAACTTAAAGTATAATTAAAAAAAAGAAAGAAAGAAAGGGGCAATAAGGAGCAAGAAGTCTCACTACCTAAATCCAAGTTCGGTAGCAGAAGAATCAACTTAGGAAATGAAACAAACAAACCAAAACAAAAGCCTGAGCTTCTTGAGTAATAGTGTTTTCAGGGAAGTAATAGATTTCCAGAACAATACATTGAAGAAAATGCTTAGAGAAGAGGTGGAAGATATTGTGAATCCTCCCAGTAGTGGACTGTCAGAGTTTGTGGTGTTGGGAAATGTTGAGAGAATGGGGAATCCATGAGGTATGTATGGATAATTACAGGGTTAAAGTATGGAAAATGAAGATTGTCTTGGCCTTCTGGAAACTCCTCTGGTGACTTAAATGATTTTGTATAAAAGGTATAATGAAAGTATTGGTGAATTCCAGTCACTACTGTGCACATTGTGTGTAGGAGGAGCAGGTTTCTGACTTACCCTTTACTCCTGTGATATGAATTGAAAGCCTTAGTTTTGGTTCAAGCACTAGGTTCAGTCTTGCCTCCAGAGAAAGGGCTAACTTATTTTTAGTGTGTTTTCTTAAACCCTATTGTGTATAATTAAGTCTTTAGAGAGAGATGCATATTACCTTGAGCAATAGTACTTCACCTTTATCACTTCTGTTATCTTTCTTTGAAATTCTTTTTTTATTATTATTATACTTTAAGTTCTGGGGTATATGTGCAGAATGTGCAGGTTTGTTACATAGGTATACAAGTGCCATGGTGGTTTGCTGCACCCATCAACCCATCATCTACATTGGGTATTTCTCCTAATGCTATTCCTCCCCTAGCCCCACCCCGAGCAGGCCCTGGTGTGATAGTCCCCTCCCTATGTCCATGTGTTCTCATTGTTCAGGTCCCTCTTATGAGTGAGAATATGCAGTGTTTAGTTTTCTGTTCTTGTGTTAGTTTGCTGAGAATGATGGTTTGTGTTTTCTATAGTACATAAATAATATTTAAAAATACAAAATTATACACTATCATTGTAGGAGCTGTCATTGCTATAGTATTCTAGATAATTATTCCTATAGCTCAGTAAGTTTTGAATGTTTTTATCTTTAGAAAGTTCATGTTATTTTGTAAATCAAACAGTCTGTTTTCCTGAATGAGACAACCCCCATCCACATTACACAAATTCACACTCACATAAACTCATTTTTTTCTACGTATTTTTAAATTTTCTTAAAGTGTATTGTTCTTATATTTAGTAGACTGTTGAATTTTGTATATCATTTTATGTCTCTGTATATGAGTGTATTTTATTCTAGATAGCTCTCTCTTAATTTTACTCTATTTTACCAGAAGATATTTTGAGGTTTCAAAATCATAATTGTCTTCTATTCAAATAGTTTTATAGGTGATTCATTGCATTGAGCAGAATAATGCTGCTTAACAATTATGATATCTTGATATTCCCCATTTATCAGAAGTGAGAAAAAATAATTTGCCTGATTAGTCAGAGGTCAGAATCTGTATTTTCTTCATTAAGGATCCTAGATCTGGTGCAGCAGATGCAATTGGATTTTCCACCTGAAAAAAGCTATTATCCACTGTCATTCTCCAAAACCTATCAGTTTCTGCCCTTGCTAAATGGAAGAATTGAAGGGGCCACTGATTGAAATTGAAACCTCTGCATCTGTAAAGGTTTTCTGTTAGAAAAAAACTTTTCAACTTCCTTGGGTATGTTGTGTTGATACTGATTTACTATTTTTGTTTGGTGGAAACGAGTATCTTCCACTTGACAGTTCTTACCATAAAACAGCCTTTTCTCTGTGAGATAGAAACCTACTTTGAGGATTTTTGCCAGTTGCTGGGCTATCATTTCTTATTAAACTTGCAAGAAGTGGGGGCATACTAATTGACTGTATTTTCAGACCTGCCTTTCTCCAACCCTGGGGACATTGGGAAGTAAAATTTGGCCATTTCTCTCTCCATCTTTCTCTCTCTGTCTCCCCACCATGGCATGTGTGTTTGTCTCTGTTTCCCCCTCTCTTTTTTTCTAATATGAAAGAACAGGATATAATACACAAATAGCATGCAGCTGAAATCAAAAGACTATATATTCTACAGATTCTGATTTCAGGAAAGATGTCCAAATGGTTAAAAAATCAAAACAAAAATTTTAAGGTGATTAAATAGAGAATTGTAAATATTTTAAAAGTGGATGTAGTAGACACAAAATTTGCTTTTGCAAGTTCTTCTTATCTTGCTGATCTAAAAAGGACCAAAGGAGAAAAAGAAAGAATAATACAAATTAGACAGAGGGTAAGAGTAACATACTCTCTACTCTATTCCTCCTTGAGGGATCCCAGGATGAGAAGAGTACATGCAAGATCATCTTTTTATAGGTTTGAGTGTAAGAACGAATATTAGGAACTTTCACACACTTCTACTCCTAAGTGTGATGAAAGGTAAAATTTGTAGATATGTCTAATAATTATTTCTGTGTAGGAAGGACACAAAGAAATATCCAGAAGTCATCATTTAATCCCTTCAAAGAATGTGAAAAAAATAGAAATTCTAATTCTTCATTGATCTGTCCAAGTCACAGAATATAAAGTGCTACTGAAGGTGAATGAATTTGACAAGACCCGAAGAGGCCCTTCCCATTGAAATGGTAGCACCTCATTGTGTCTGGGGCTGGGAGGGGCATGGAAGAATGAAATAACCATTTCAGCCAAGTAGGCTCATGAAGAAAGCCCGCCTGGATAAACACCTCAGACTGGAACAGCTGAATCAAATGTATGCTTATGTTTTTAAGAAAGTGGAAAACCATTTTTTCCAAAGTGATTTGTCATTTTAAGTTTCCAATAACAGAGTTTTAGTTTCTCCCTATCTTTGCCAATACTTGGGTGATCCGTCTTTTTTGACGTTTAACATTATAATGAATAAGTAGTAATTTCCCATTGTATATTTAATTTGCTTTTACCTCCTTAATAATATTAATTATCTTCCTGTGTTTATTTGCCATCTTTATAGCATCCATCCTTTGCTAAAATTTCCAGTTTTATTCATTGTGTCACTTATTTCCTTACTACTGAGTTCTGGCAGTTCTTTCTATATTCTAGATATGCCCTTTATCAAATATATAAAATGCAAATAATTTATCCTTTAGCTTCTTAGTTAACAGACTTTTTTGAAGGGTAGATTTTGGTTAAAAATGATTTTCTAATTATCAATTTGTTCTTTTATAGGTCATATTTTAGGAGTCATATCTAAGAAATATTTGCCTAACTCAAGGTCCTAATTTTTTTTCTCAATTTTCTTTCAGAAGAATTATCTTTTTAGGTTTCACATTTAGATTTACAATTCTCCCCAAATTATTGAGTAGTACAAAGTATAATGTGATTCAGTTTGTGCTGTGAGGCAATTATCCATTGTTAAGTTTTTGCATGATCTGAAGTTCCACACGGAAGCATTTTAAGTCAATTTAAGAATACAGTTGACCCTTGAACAACCAGGGGTTAGGGGAAGTCATCCCCTAGGCAGTCAAAAATCCATGTATAACTTTAAACTTTCCCAAAACTCAAGGACTAATGGCTGTTTGTTGACTGGAATCCTTACCAGTAACATAACCAGTAGATTAACACATATTTTGTATGTGATATGTATTATATAACATTTCTTACAATAATGTAAGCTAGATAAAAGAAAATAAGAAAAATCATAAGAGAAAACATATTTACTCTTCATTAAGTGGAAATTGATCATCATAAAGCTCTTCATCCTTTACATCTTCATATTGAATAGGCTGAGGAGAAGGAAGAAGAGAATTACCAAACCCTCGGGGTTATCAAAGGTGGAAAAGGTGGAGAAGGTGGAAGGGGAGGCAGGTCACTGGATGCATTAATGTTGGATATTATTATATTTTCTTGATAAATTGATATATTCATCATTATGGAATATCATTTATTATCTTTGGTAATATTATGTGTTCTGTAATCTGTGTCTGATATTGATAGAGCCAATCCAGTTTCATTTTTAGTAGTGTTAACAAAATGTAACTTTCCCTGTCTCTTTACTTTTCACCTAGTGTATGTGTTTATATTTGATCACTGCACAATACTTGATGAGAATCCTTTGCCTTTCCCTAGAATTCCCTCTCTTGTAGAATTTTCCTCTCCAGTATTCTGTTCTGAATGCCCTTGCCTTGGTCTCCCTACTTTCTCACCTCTGTCTGTTTCTCAGTTACACTATTGGGCTAAGCTGAGGCTCCTGCTTGCTGTACCACATTCTGGAAAGTCTCTCATGTTAATAAGATGGGAAAATCATTCGGTTTACATTGTTTGTTTCCTGTCTCTGAGAGATGACTATATTTTTTTGCTTGATGTCCAGTGTCCTGAAAAGCTGTGTTTAGTCTGTTTTCTCTAAATTTTAGGTTTTTTTCCAGTTGAAATGTAAATACAGTTCATGTTTCTACATTGGTTAGGAAGCAAAAGAGGCTTGAGACCTAATACAATAGAAGCAATATCATGACATTGGGTTTTCTAGAAAAGAAATTGTTTTAATTTCAATTCAACTCACAAGGAGATAAGAGTCAAGCTTAAATCTGTCTCCTTGCGCTGGTATCAAGGCAGAATTTTTATTTGAAAAAAAAATTTCAGGGAGTGGATTCTGAAACAAGTAAGTGATTTGTGGAAGGAAAGAGGAGGTCTGGAAAGTCCTTGGGCATGAGCAGTTATCTCTTCATGCCTCTTCATGAGTTTCATTCTCATGTGCAGACTTACAGGGAATTAGTACAAAACATGCAGTGGAAATTCTGGCAGTGATGTCAGCAAGCCCATTCTGTGAAATTCTAGTTGGCCATATTGATTTCAAAATATTTTAGTCAGTTTTGTTTTCTTATAAGCAGAGAGAGTTTCAGCATTTCAGCAAATTGTTTCTTTTCTTATCTGTCATCCTGAAGACTCAATAACTTCTGTTAGTGATTGGTTTATTTAACTTTTTGGGGCATGGTTTCACATCTTGCTTAGAAGTGTATTTGTAATCTTCTATTCCTCTATGTGTTCTTCTTTTCCTATCTTCTACTGTATTGAATGAGTATAATTGGTAAGAAATTTTAAGTATTCTATTTAAAAGTTTTAGTTATTTATTTTGGCACTATTTCTTGTATTAGTTCTAGGATAAATTATTCATCTTTTATTTATCAGAGTAAATATTTTACAACTTTAAAAATTGGAAGTTATCTCAGTACAGTTCTAAAGAGCTGTGTGATATAACTGTCATAACTCTTATGTATACAGTATCTAAATAGTTAATAAACTCCTCAATACAGTATAGTAATGTTTCATTTAAAGAAAAGTGTTGATATAATTTGACTGTGTCCCCACCCAAATCTTACCTTGAATTGTAATAATCCCCATGTGGGGCCAGTTAGAGATAATTGAATCATGGAGGTGGTTTCCCCCATACTGTTCTTGTGGTAATGAATAAGTCTCACAAGATCTGATAGTTTTATAAATGGGAGTTCCCCTGCACAAGCTCTCCTGCCTGCTGCCATGTAAGATGTGCCTTTGCTTTTAATTCACCTTCCACTATGATTGTGAGGCCTCCCTGGCTATTTGTAACTGTGAGTCAATTAAACCTCTTTTCTTTACAGATTACCCAGTCATGTATGTCTTTTTAGCGGCATGAGAACAGACTAATAGAGTAAGTGGGTACCAGGTAGTGGGTGCTGCTATAAAGATAACCAAAAATGTGGAAGCAACTTTGAAACTGGATAACAAGCAGAAGTTGGAACACTTTGGAGGGCTCAGAAGACATAAAAATGTGGGAAAATTTGGAATGTCCTAGAGACTTGGAGGCCTCAGAAGGCAGAAAGATATGGGAAAGTTTGGAACTTCCTTGAGACTTTTTGAATGGCTTTGTCCGAAATGCTGATAGTGATATGGACAATAAGGTCCAGGCTGAGGTGGTCTCAGGTGGAGATAAGGAACTTCTTGGGAACTAGAGTAAAGGTTACTCTTGCTATGTAAATAATTGGTGGCATTTCGTCCATGCTCTAGAGATCTGCAGAACTTCGAACTTGAGATAGATGATTTACGGTATCTGGTGGAAAAATTTCTAAGCAGCAAAGTGTTCAAGGGGAAATAGAGCATAAAACTTTGGAAAATTTGCAGGCTGATGATACAATAGAAAAGAAAAACTCATTTACTGGGAAGAAATTCAAACCCACTGCAGAAATCTTCATTAGTCATGAGTGGCCCAATGTTGATCACCAAGACAATGGGGGAAATGTCTCCAAAGCATGTCAGAGACCTTTTAGTCAGCCCCTCCCATCACAGGCCCAGAGGCCTAGGAGGAAAAAGTGGTTTCATGGCCAGGCCCAGAGGCCCCTGCTGTATGCAGCTTAGGGACCTGGTGTCCTGTGTCCCAGCTGCTCCAGGTATGTTGAAAAGGGGACAAGGTGCAACTCAGGCCATGGCTTCAGAAGGTGCAAGCCCCAAGCTTTGGCAATTTCCATGTGGTGTTGAGCCTGCAGGTGCACAGAAATCAAGATTTGAGGTTTGGGAACCTCCACCTAGATTTCAGAGGATGTATGGAAACACCTGGATTTCCAGGCAGAAGTTTGCTGCAGAGGTGAGGCCCTCATGGAGAACCTCAGCTAGGTCAGTGAGGACAGGACATGTGGGGTTGGAGCCCCCACATAGAGTCCCCACTGGGACACATCCTAGTGGAGCTATGAGAAGAGGGCCACTATCCTCCAGACCCCAGAATGGTTCGTCCAATGACAGCTTGCATTGTGCACATGGAAAAACCACAGACACTCAATGACAGCCTGTGAAAGCAGCCAGGAGTGGGGCTGTACCATGCAAAACCATAGGGGCGGAGCTGCTCAAGATTCTGGGAGCCCACTTCTTGCATGAGTGTGTCTTGGATGTGAGATATGGAGTCAAAGGAGGTCATTTTGGAACTTTAAGGTTTGATGACTTCCCTATTGGATTTCAGACTTGCATGAGGCCTACATGTAGCCCCTTTGTTTTGGCAGATTTCTCCCATTTGGAATGACAGTATTTACCCAATGCTTGTAGTTCCTTTGTATCTAGGAAGTAACTAATTGCTTTGATTTTACAGGCTTCTAGGTGGAAGGGACTTGCCTTGTCTCAGATGAGATTTTGAACTATGGACTTTTAACTTAATGCTGAAATGAGTTAAGACTTTGGTGGACTGTTGGGAAGGCATGATTGGTTTTGAAATGTGAGGACATTAGATTTGGGAGGGGACAAAGGTAGAATGATTATTTGGCTTTGTGTCCCCACCCAAATCTCACCTTCAATTGTAATAATCCCCATGTGTCAAGGGTGAGGCCAGGTGGAGATAATTGAATCATGGGAGCAGTTTCCCCAATACTGTTGTCATGGTAGTGAATAAGTCTCATGAGATTTGATGCTTTTATAAATGGGAGTTACCCTGCACAATCTGTCTTGCCTACTGCTATGTAAGGCGTGGGATTGTGAGGCCTCCTCAGCCATGTGGAACTTTGAGTCCATTAAACCTCTTCTCTTTATAAATTACTCAGTCTCAGGTATACCTTTATTAGCAGTGTGAAACAGACTAATACAAATGTGTTTGAAAAATAATAAAAGGAGAGCCTATTTATTCTATTATAGTTTATCTTTACTCATCATTCTTTGTGTTCTTCATTCATTTCTAAAGATCTAAGATTCATCTTTTGTCATTTAATTTTATTATGGAGTTCTTGCTTTTGAATTTCATGTAACACTATTTCCATGATGAATAACTCTTCAAGATTTTATTTAGAAGTAAATAATATCATTTTATTTCTATTTTGTAGGATGATTTAAATGGAAACAGATTAATATGTTAACTTATTTTTCTTTCAGAATTTAGTGATATCTTTCCATTGCCTTCTGTTCAAATTTTTAAATATATGTGACCTGAGACATACTTTATATCATTGTTACTTTATATTTAATGTAATATGATTCTCTGCTTTCAAGATTTTCTTTTTTTAAATCAGTTTGCTATTATGCATTTACGTTGTTTTTGTTGGTTTGTTTTTTGCTATTTCTTTCTATTTATTTGGCTTTGGATTTGCTTCTCTATTTCTGTATTTCTACTTACCTGCCTTTGAATTTGCTGGGCTTCCTGTATATGAAAGTTAATATTTTTCACCAAATGTAGAAACTTTGTATTCCTTTTTTAATCTTATTTTCTTTTTTCTTATCTTTTACCTTCAATGACAATATATTAGATGTTTAATAGTTTAAAATCTTAGTGATGCTTTTTTATTTTTAAATGTTTTACATATATTCTTCATATTGATTATCTATGAATTATATAGACTCATAGAATCTACCATTATAGATAAATACTTACCCATTCATCTGCTATCTCCTAGCTAATGTTAATCATATCCATTGTAATTTTTTTCAGATCCTGTATAATTTTGTTCTAGAATTTACATTTGGTAAATTTTTATAGTTTTTATTTGTTTAGTGAAGTTACCCAAATGTTAATTCATTGTAGTCATATTTTTCTTTAATTTTTAATTGTTAGTTCTAACTCATGTACTGATTCAAGGTCAGTTTTTATTGACTGCCTTTATGGTAATTATGGCTTAATGTTTCCTTTCATATCTAATATTTTTGCACATTGAAATATACTTTCAACCAGTCATTAATGAATTGTAGATTTAAGAAACTTTTGATTCAATTTTTTTTTCTGGAGAGTGGTGATTTTTTATCTACCTGACAGTTACCTTGACTGTCACCTTCTCTGTGGTGGGTAGCAGCTAAAATCTTTTCTCAGTTGTTTTCAAGGTTTTGGTCTTCTGGCTTTTCCTTTTTCTCTTAGAATCTGGTATTCTCTCCCACCTATGTGTGACTTTTCCCACATGAGCAGCTTTGGAAATGCCTAACTTTGTTACTAATAAACAACATGACTGCTTTTTGCTGGATTTCCATTTTGTCTATAGTGTGTAAATTGGCATTTGTCTTTAGGCAAAAAAATCATATAAATGTAAATCTTCCATAGTATACTTCCGTTCTTTTAAGGATTTATTCACATCTAGAATTTCTTTCCCTTTTAATTGCTTTAGAGTGTCTTCAGGTATCTGGATTTTTTAAATGTATTTTGTTTAGAGTTTGTGATTGTTATCTGGGTATCTGAAAGCAGAACCCTAAGTTCTGCCTTTTTGTTACAGACATTAAGTCATTATAGTGTTTTTGTCTCTTCTAAGATTTAAGAAAGAAGCATCCTCAATGATTTCAGACTAAACTGTGTTATTATGTAAACAAACACATAATTAGAATAGGAGTAAACTATTGTAATTATAATTAATTAAGCACACCGTCAAAGTGATTACCTAAATCAGTCTAAATTAAATGTCCTCGATACTTATATTAATCATTAGCATAAAATCAAAGCTTTAATGAAGAAATACACTTTACATTTTATTTTGTTTGCATAAAACAAATGACTCCTTTGAGTTTGGAAATCCTAGAATAGTTATTATTGTTGTGATAAACATTGGCAGTTTCTCTAAATGTGTAATGACTATTAGTTTATTTCATATAAAATTTGAAGTACTCATAGGCTATTAAAAAATTCTTAACATTTATGCAAACATAAGATAAATGACTTACTTTATGTTTAACATTTCCCCAGAAGGAAAAAATGAGTGTTGAAGAATGATAGAAAAAATGGCAATGCTCATAGATCTTTGGCTGTCTCAGAGCAATGCACAGAATATCCATGATTTATGTCTATTATTATCCTCAAACGATATTTCCTGCTATATAAAAAAAAGAAAATCCCTCATTTAATAGTGACCTATTTTTACTAGTCCTTCAATTTCTCTGTTCCTAAGCAACCAAAAGACCTCAGGAAAAAAGATTTGTAACACTTTTACATATATCATACACAGTAATATTCCCCAAATGTGCTCTATCTATCCAATAAAAAATAATGTTTTTGTGTTTGTATTTTCTAGGATTTACAGGATTGCCAAAATGCTATACAACAAAGTTTTCTATCACAACATATTTTGTAGACATTATTTGAGGAGAAATTTGTTCATGTAGAAGCCAAATTAATCAATTCTTTAAATCTTCTTAAAGGGAACCTGTACTGTGATAATTTAAACTGCCTTTATCTCTTTCCTAACATCAAGTAGTAGTAACACTGACGGTTTAAAGTCCTTCTGCACTATTTCCTGTACCTCCCTAATTCAGCTTTGTTTTTATTTTACACATGCTACTTACTTATTCTCTACTCCTATCTTATTAATATTGTCCTCGCCCCTTTAAAAAACAAATAAACAAAAAAACCCAGAAACCTATAACTTTTCCAGCAATCATGGTCCTACTACCTAGTGGAAATCAGATCCAGTTCTTGCAGTTAAGAAAATTTTAGATAGGACTTTGTTATTCAATCCCTGTCCAGTCCTACACCACCCATCCCTTAAGCATATCCTCTGCAAGAGTGTAATCTGATAGGAGTTCTATACGTGTTATTTTTTTTTCTTTTCCTGATAAAATTAAGACGTAATTCTGCTTAAAATTTTGAGCATACAAAGGGAAAAAACTATCACTGGAAATGTGAAGAGCAGATACTAATAGTAGAGTGCTTGTCTCAGTTTTATTTGTTTTTTAATATTTATAGGGGCATGGACAAAAATAAGTTTTCTTGTTTAGTGTCAATATAATGTTCACCTTAAAATTTTCTGTTGAGATCTTTAACAATCAGAACTATCTAACTAATGTGATTTTTTGGCAGTAGCAGATTTTTTATGTTTTAGAAATCAAGGCAAAATTGATGTATATGTGTGATTGAAATGGAGGTGTCAGAAAACTAGACATTTTCATTTGACACTGAAATTTAACAAATTTAAGAGGTGTTTAAAAATGTATACTCATGATTTATTTTAGCAAATAATCAGCACTATTGATATCACTGATTTTCTCTCCATTTCTGATTTTGCTTCATTGGAAAACCTATCCTAATCTCTGATCCCCATCAACTCCTATGCTGTATTTTAAAAAAGATAAATTTGTTAGGTAGCTAGGCAGACATAAGCTGGGCAGGCAATGGCCCCCCACCAGGAATGTCGGGCGACCATCACGTCATGGTTAGGCAGTTGTTAAACTCTCTCTCTAAAATAATAATTGGTCACAGCTGGCACCAGGGACAGTCTCCCAATAGATAGAAAACACCTGAAGCTGGTGATCAGCAGCTTCCTGATAAGATCTGAAGAATTGGGCAAGCAGGCTCAAGCATGTGCACTAAGAGGCAAAATGGCCAAGTTTATCTTGTATATAACCTTCCTCCAGGAACACCTCAAGTGAACTTGCACACAACTTTAGTAAACACACTGTGCATGCAGTCCCTCCCAAGTGCTGGCAGGCCACTGTGCATGTGGACAGCCCGCCACAAGGAAAAATCAAGGGAGGAGAGCTGCAAACTTCGGAGCCATGCCAATGTATAAAACCCCAAGTCAAGGGTCAGATGGGACACTTGGATTTCTCAAGTCACCTGCTTGGCCCTCTTCCAAGTATATTTTACTTCCTTTCATTCCTGCTCTAAAACTTTTTGATAAGCTTTCACTCAGGCTCTAAAACTTGCCTCAATCTCTCTGCCTTATACCTCTTGGTCAAATTCTTTCCTCTGAGAAGGCAGGAATGAAGTTGCTGCAGACCCGTATGGATTTGCTGCTTGTAACAAAATCATGCTGTCTCACTTGTGAGACACATTATCACCAGGGAACTCTCACTCTTTATATCTAGGTATGGTCCAAATTTAACCTCCAATTTTACAATATGTGTAAGTCTTAAGTTTTTCAAATTTTCTGCAAATTCCTTGAGTCTTAAATCTTAACATTTTCTCTGACTCAGGGTTTCTTTAATCTCAAATGTTGTATTTATACCACTCTAAAATAGGACAAAAGCTA
Source organism: Pan paniscus (assembly GCF_029289425.2). Classification (NCBI taxonomy): domain Eukaryota; kingdom Metazoa; phylum Chordata; class Mammalia; order Primates; family Hominidae; genus Pan; species Pan paniscus. The sequence continues at coordinate 113,856,391 of NC_073252.2, forward strand.
GACTGCTATAATAAAAAGATTCCCACAAAATCATTGGTCATTGAAGAAAAACTGTTTATGTCCCATGTAGCAGACTTGTCATGAATGGACCAAGTCTGTGTGTATCTTTATATAATCACTCAAGGGTCCAAGTTTCTCTCATGCATGGCTTTGCCATCCTTTAGGGCATTATTGTTGTCTGGGTGGTCAAAGAAGTGACACTGTCTAATCTAGATTCCTGATGAATACATGGAGGAACAGAGGAAAGTAAATTAATGACCTTCTGTCCCAAGGTGTCATTAGCACACAATACTTCTGTTCATATTCACTGGCCAACTAAGTCTAAGAGCAAGGGAGACTAAGTAATAAAGTATACTGGAAATTTTTGTTCTCAAGAACTAAAATCCCAAAGAACAGGAAAACCAATTGTGTGTGTCTGTGTGTGTGTGCGTGCATGTGTTTAATGCTAGTAGTGTCAATAGAGTCTGCCTTTCTGACAGATCATAAAACATATGCATAGAACATATTTACCCCCTCCTGAAATGAGAAAAACAAAGTCTCATATAGCTATTATATTTATCTTACTTCAAATATCTCAATAATGCACAAACTTTGCTATCAGTTTACATGTGGCTTCTCTTGACCTAAAAATTTATAACCAAATTTGAATATATAGTGGCTCCAAACTAGTTACTCTTTCCACTATATGGTGTGCAGATAACTTTTATAAAAACAATTAATCGAAAACAAGAATACTGGAAAGCAATTATGAGTTGATACCATCTATAAAATTCATCTGGATGGAAATTATGAAAGCTTCCTATCATGTAAAATAAATCTCTTCCTTAGCCTATCTGGCCACCCCTGGTTCTCCTTTGGGTCTAATTCCATTACTCCTTTTATTTTGTAAACTATTCCATTGCGCTCTGTGAAAGTAAATAGGATATAATCATTTTAGTCTACTGTCTTCCATGGTATTTTCTAAAGTAGAAGTTGGAAAATATGCATTTTTCTCATAATCTTTAAGGTGAGCTATGTTAGCCAGGCTTATGACTTCTTTAGCACAATTTCCAAAATTTAGCACACTTCTGTTTGCTTTCAGTCAGCATTATGTGCTAGTAGCTGATGCAATACTCAAGCTTACATTATTTTTTTTGTTTGTTTACTATGTACCCATGTGTTTCTCCCTCATTTTAATGAAAGTTATCCTGAGCCATCTCAAACAACAATTTGTTACATCCTTAATTTTACATTTGGCACCAGTGTACCTCCCATTTTTCTTGGCTTAGCAGTCTTAAGATACTTTCAATGAGAAAGTCTTTGAGGAGCAGCCACATGCTCTGCTACTTTGGGAACAGAAACATTTAGGTTTCTGAAGCTATGGGACTCCAAATCTCTGAATTCTGTTTTCTCCTATCACTGTTTACTAACTTTGGCCACTTTGAGCTTGAGCTAAAGTTTTTTCTTTGGCTTCCTTTCTATGAGCAGTAAAGAACAAATAATTGCTCCTAACATTCTAGTTCTTTCTAGACACTTTACCTAGAGCTACATGCCTGATGTGATAAGGTACCTATCAAGCCAGAATACATAGGAATTATACTGAATATTTTTGCCACAGCTTAAGAAGTCTCAACAAATCTAGAAGTCCAATTCCAGTTTGCAATATGTTTTGCCTTGCTGCCAAATTCTCAGCAAGTTCCAAATATTTATTTACATTTTTAGTTATATCTCCTGACTTCTAAAATCAATGTTACACTAAAGGAATAACTAATAATACAAAAAGCCCTGCAAATAAGTGTCTGAATTAACACAAATTTTATTTTTCTTTCATTCATCACTCCTAATTTAAGGTAACTGGATTTCTTTTATTTTGGGTTTCCAACACCCTTTAGGGCAGGGTTTTCCAACCGATGGTCCATAGAACCCTGGAAGTTTCTGAGACATTTTCAAGAGATCTCAAGGTCAATATAATTTTCATAATAATAAAACCTTATTTGCATCTTTTCTGAGTTAATATTTACTCATAGACATTGCATTCTTAACCTCCATGCATTAAAATTTTAAAAAAGGTTTAAATACCAAGTGTTGCTCAGAATCGCCTTGATGACTCAGTAAAAATTATTATTATTATTATTAAATTAGAATTATATCTTGGCCATTGGGTGTACATCTTTTAAAAAATATTTTGTGTGACAAAAAGCTAATTACATATGAAGAAATTATGCTGAGTAGTAAAAAAGGTTGTATCTAGCTAACATAGCTGTGTGATTTTATTTTATTTTTCATAGAACACCATTTTTACTTGAAAAACAATTGAGATTACTAGTTTCCTATCGGGCTTGTAAGAAGCTTAGAATCCCTCATTCTGTCCTAACCCAAAAAGCTAAGCAAACTAAAAAAATCTACTCTTCTTAGATCTCTAAAAAAGGTGAAGTCAAATGGCAAACTCTTGCCCCCAAAATAAGAGAAAGCTACAGGCCATTAGAGAAGATTACAACTTACCACAGAGAAGAAACTTGTTAAGGTAGGGAAATGGGAACTGTAATTGACAAATTGCTGGAGGCAGAATGCAGAACAAGTCTGAGAGATGAAAACTCCAGGCGAACCCAGTCATGAGGCCTCTACTTTTTTTGTGAGTTTTAACTCCTGGATCTTGACAGATTCTCACAGTGAACATCAAGGGAAGAAAAAAAATCCCTTCATGCATCCAGTAGAGGGAGGGAAAAAGGAACCATTTCGATGTCAGCCAGAGCATTGTTTTTCTTAACAGTGTCTGTCCTCAGGAGAACCTGAATAACCAGAGCCTAACCTGCTGGGAATTTATAGAGTCTAACTTACCTGAGGGGAGGATAATACCCAACTCCCTTCCCCTCTGGCCATCCTGTTGCACCTAAGGGGTAGAAGCAAACAACATAAAAAACTGAGGAGCATTTGTGAAGTTCACAGTGGTATAGGCTCACTGATAGACTAAGACCTAATCAATAGGACTATAGAACACTTCACCTTTCCCCTCACCTTACCACCACATTACTAAAGGTCTATTTTCAGCAATTCTTTTTACCCAGTAGCTCATGTCTGTCTAACAACAAAAAAGTACAATGCATACTAAAAGACAAAAAAGACAAATAAACAGAGCATCAGAACAAGATATGACATATTAGAATAATCAGACATGGAATTTGAAATAAGTATGATTCATATGCTAAGAGATCTGATAAATAAAGCAGACAGCATGCAAGAACAGATGGGCAGTGTAAGCAGAAAAATGTGAAAGACATGCTTGGACATGTCTTTCATGTCCAAAAGATAAAGGAGCATTTCAATGCCATACACACACACACACACACACACACACACACACACACACACACACACAGGCAGAGGATGAAGTCTAAAACACACTTCAGGATGAACTCCTGCCTCTTAGAAATCAGGAGTTTATCTCATTTCTGATGACCACACATTGCTCTATTTCAACTGCGATTAGAAACCCCAGAAGAGTTTTTGTTTTGTTATATACACATTTTTTTTAAGTAAATGCAGTATATAAACAGTCAGGATTGAACTCAACCTTCTGGAGTCAGCTCCTCTAGAGTAAGGGAGGAGATGTTTTTGTTGTTGTTGTTTTGTGGGTTTTGTTTTAGTTTTTAATCACCAGGCAGGTTACATTCATATGCCATTGGAATGACAATAGGGCCCTAGATAGCGATATGACTATAGAATGTAGGACTGGCTCCTGAGAATACAAATAGGTTCTCTTGCTTTTCAACGGCCATGACTTGGCATGCTTTCTCCCTACCCTTACTCAAGTAGGTCCTTAGTAAAAAAAAAAAAAAAAAAAAAAAAAAAAAACAGCGGTAGCAAAAACCTCAGAATTACTACTTCTCAACTCTTTTGGATAAAAAGAATCTTTCCTTGGTTTATACTGAGGGCCCATACCCCAGAGGTATCATTCTAACTAGATCATATAAAGAAAGTGAGAGCGGGAGAAAAAATGGCTACATAAAGATCAGAGCCACTCATTCCTATCTGCAGCTCCAACTTAAAATCCCTGTAGATTTGGTCAGTGTGATGTGTAATAGGGTAAAGCTGCAAAGAAACAGTATGAGCAAGTAAGGTATTCCTTGGGATAGTAGCCTGTCTGCTTGCTTTCACTCCTTGACCATGCCCTTGGCAGTTACAGCTTGTATGGCTTCATACATGGCCTCCTTGTTTCCTAGGTACTGCATATGTTTGAAGGACTTCTCCCAATTCAATTAATAAACAACAAGAATACTAGTCTGCAGACTAAGCTCTATGGTAGCTTCTTCAGAGCAACCCTCTCTATGTTTGACAATTCCCTGAAGGCTGTTCTGTGGACCACAGTTAGTGTCCAGTTCCCTTCCTTAATCTGAGGAACTATTACTTCTATCCAAAAGGGAAGAACTCTGGCAGTAATGTCCCTCAGACTTTAACAGGGTACTAGCTGGTCTTCTGTGAGGTCTTCATGTCTGTGATCCTCACTGATGTTGCTGTAGAAAGAATGGCCAGGGCTTATCGGAGGTGGTAGGATATCATACGAGCACCTCCAGATCTTCATCTGGATCTCATCCTACTTGACAGCAGTTTCTACTTTATCGACGTCAGGCCCCCAAAGTGCCACTCACCAAAGTGCAAAATCCTTAGTACTGCAGCTGCATTTGATCAATGACATCTAGCACTGTGCAGAGTATTGGAATTGCTCTCTTCTGCACTGAGGTGAGGCAGATGTCAAAGTCATATCCAGAATCTCCCTATACCTGCCTGCCATGCTTCCCTTCCTCCTGTTCCTCAGGCTTCACATCAGAGTTGTACCGCCTATTACAACAGCTCTGCAGATTCTAGGCATTCTCCTGTACCTGGTCAGCAGTGGGTTCAGAATACTGTGGAGACTCTGGGAATGACTTTTTAGATCCAACACCAAAGTCATGATCCATGGAAGAAAGAGTTGATAAGTTGGACTTGATTAAAATTAAATTCTCAGCTCTGTGAAGGGCACCCTTAGGAAAATGAAGAGACATATCACAGACTGAGGGGAAGTATTTTCAAAAGACATCTAACAAAGGACTGTTATCCAAAATATACGAAGAACTACTAAGACTCAAAAATAAGAAAACAATCTTATTTAAAAATGAGCCAAAGACCTTAACAGACACCCCACCAAAAAAGATATATAGATGGCAAATACGCATATGAAAAGATGCTCCACATTATATGTCAAAAGAGAAATGTAAATTGAAGAAACAATGAGATGCCACTGCATACCTATTAGAATGGCCGAAATCAAGAACACTGACCCGGAAAATCCTAATGAGGATGCAGAGCAACAGAGGCCCTCATTCATTGCTTGTAAAAATGCAAAACAAAACAAAACAAAACAAAACAAAACTACAGCCACTTTAAAAGACAATTTGAGAATTTTTTTTTTTGTAAACAAAACCAAAAACTAAACTAAACTAAACATAAGGCCACGTGCTGTGGCTCATGCCTGTAATCCCAGCACTTTAGGAGGTCAAGGCAGGTGGATAGCTTGAGCTCAGGGCTAGTGAAACCCCTAGGCCCTAGGAGCCCTAGGAGCCCAGAGCCAACCAGAATAGATATGTATTCTGGTTGAGCATCCAAATTCAGCTATAAAGATGTTATTATGACGGATTTTAACGGACAACTTATCACTATCAAACTCTTTGCCATAGCCTGACACAATAGAAAAATAACAATTTGAGCTCCCTAATTAGATTCTATTCATCATTCACACAAATTTTGTTAGTAGATAAAGCGGCTATTTTTTATGATTCCATATGAGAAGTAGAAGAACATAGTTGTGGAAAACTGCAAACATAACCTAAGATTAGATAATTATCATCTCCAAACTTCCTTATTGGTTGCCCAGCCAGCAGACTGTATCAACTCTTGCCCCCTTGCTTTTCAGTGCCTGGTCTCATTGACTTCTTGCTTTCTTTGATCAGTGTGAAGATTAATTTTGTGTGTCAATTTGATTGTGCCATGTTTCCCTGTTCCCTGAATCTCCTATTTTATTGGACTATGGATTTCCAAAGCCTCCACAATCATATGAAGACAATACCTTAAAGTCTCTCTCTCTCTCTCTCCACACACATTCACACACACACACATCCTGCTGGTTCTGTTTCTCTGGAGAACCCTAACTAGTGCAATCAGTGACCACTTTTTGATCCTCACCCCCAGCTTCAAGTTCTTTCCTCACTCTTCTCTACAAAAATTTGATTACCTCTCCTCTTATTCTCAAATGGTAGAGTAAACCCTTCAATATGTTTAATAAACACCGGATTCTCCTTAATAGTATCTACTTGGAGGAAAATCTGGGTTACAGAAAAAAAGTTATGGCAAAATTTTACATCTGCAAGCTTTGCTCTGAGTTTAAAAGTTGCTGAAAGCGTAATATTTTGGGGGTCATGATTTACAAATAATTGGGAAAAACCTACAATTATAAAATTCTATGTTGCCTGATGAAAATTTAGACATTTTATTTTAAAGAGGCTAAAAATTTAAAAATTTCAAGGTTTTCAAAGAACTTTAAAGATCTTTGAATATATGTGAAACTTTTATCTGTGACTTTCAGATACTTAACCAAAAATATGCTGCAGAACATTATTTATTCTTAATTTATTATCATGAACATATTATGCAAAATATGCTAATGACATTGTCTTTTATTTTCATTCATTAATTTGTTTGATGGTTAATATCGAGTTTAATTGGATTGGATTGAAGGATGAAAAGTATTGTTCCTGGGTGTGTTTGTGAGGGTGTTGCCAAAGGAGATTAACATTTGAGCCAGTGGACTTGGAGAGGCAGACCCACCCTCAATCTGGGTGGGCACCATCTTTTTTTTTTTTTTTTTTTTTTTTTCGAGACAAGAGTCTCGCTATGTCGCCCAGGCTGGAATGCAGTGGCGTAATCTTGGCTCACTGCAACCTATGTCTCCCGGGTTCAAGCAATTCTCCTGCCTCAGCCTCCTGAGTAGCTGGGATTACAGGTGCCCACCACCACACCAGGCTAATTTTTGCATTTTTAGTAGAGACGGGGTTTCACTGTGTTAGCCAGGGTGGTCTTAAACCCCTGACCTCGTGTTGCGCCCGCCTTGGCCTCCCAAAGTGCTGGGATTACAGGCGTGAGGCACTGCGCCTGGCCAGCTCTATCTTAATCATTGGCCAGTGCAGCTAGGATAAAGCAGGCAGGAGAAGATGGAAGAGCAGACTGGCTGAGTCTTCCGGCCTTCATCTTTTTCCTGTGCTGGATGCTTTCTGCCTTTGAACATCAGATTCCAAGTTCTTCAGCTTTTGGACTCTTGGACTTGCACCAGTGATTTGCCAGGGGCTCTCAGGCCTTTGACCACAGACTGGAAGCTGCACTGTCAGCTTCCCTACTTTTGAGGTTTTAGAACTTGAACTGATTTACCACTTGCTTTCTTGTTCCTCAATTTGCAGATGGCCTATCCTGGGACTTTACCTTGTGATCCTTAATAGACTCCCTTTTGTATATATACATATATCCTGTTAGTTCTGCCCCTCTAGATAACCCTGACTACTACACTTTGGAATTCCCATTGTGTATATATTATATATATATTAAATATGTATATATATTTATATATTGTGTCTTTATTAATCTTTTCACATATTTTTCTCTCTCCTTTCCCAGAATCCCCTACATATACTAATAAATGAATGAAATAAATGATATTTACTGAGCTTATTCTTAAAACTTTGCATTTATTTTTAACTAGATATTATATATATTTTTCAAAAAGACAAAATAAGAAATTTTTTTTTTTTAGTTTTTTTTAGATGACTGTACTTTCTTGGTGTGGGTATTCTCTCCCCCCCTCCCCCTCCTCCTCCCACTTCCTATGCATAGTTTGTGTGTGTTTGTGCATATGGATATGTATGCATTTTTACAGCAATACAGTGGATGTTATATTACATTACTAATATTTTTCTAATTGATACGTTTTTAAAGCTCTTATTGTATCTACTCTTAAAAATATATGCTCAAATGAAAGATTCTTTACAAATACTGTCATTAATACATTTGAATATATTCAGCAATCTTTTTAGCACACTTGCAAAGCAAGTTTGCACTGGGCTGGTATTTGATACGCCTGATAAAAATAAAATGTGGTCACTTCCCAAATGTCTCTAATATAATAAAATTCACTTTTCTCAGACTGCCATTTTATTTTAATTTGCATAAAATGCAGATTTTAAAATAAAGAATATCGGCTTTAATTCAATGGGAATCCTCATCTTAGATTGAATATGAAAAAGTGCCATGTATGCTTATCAATCAGTACACCTATAGATTTTAAAAACAATCTTTTCAATAGTTGTTGAGTTAAAAAGTCCAATTGCAGATACACAAACACCCCAAGACAAGAAATACATCTATCTCTTTTCTTACTGTCATTTCATCTTTTAGTTTCAACTAAAAATTATGCTATAAATTCACATATCCATATTTGAGTAGCATTTGTGATTATTATTGGATATTTCAAATTCACCCATCTTTTGTCTGATTCATATTTGAAAGATATGGTAATTAGCTTTGCTATAGTAAAGGTTACTTTTAAGTATTAAATTTCATTTCTCTTTTGATTTCATGTGGTATATTTGATTAAATTGTCATGATTTATACTCATATAAATTTCTATTTTTTGTGTGATTATTACATTTATCACTTCTATATCCAAAATACATTCTGAGCCATGTGCTCATTTTTCTCAAGTCTTACCATTTCTATTTTCTAAAGAATACTCCATTTTCTCTTAGTTTTATCAAGTTATCGCTGTGTGTCCTTCTGATATAATATGATGTATTTTGAAATTACTTGTTCACATGATATGTAATATTCTGCACATTTTCTCACATTTTCCTAGTTATGTTTAAGAAATTTGTTTTCCATAGACTTGTTAGACATATAACTAACTCCTGAAATTCATTTATACAATTTTACTTAACATGTCTCTTTACACATTTTTCTGGGCTTATATTATCTTGAGATTAAGTCAGTTTATCCTTGTTTCTTATTAAGACTTTGAAGGATTTCAGTTTGGGATTTAATCTTAATATAGTGCAAAGAGAGGATACAAATTTGTTTTTCTTGACTTACCCTCCAGATACATAATTCTTAATTTGAAACCACATAAGTACTGTTGAATATTTTTACTTTGTCTAGGTATTTTTATGTCAACTCAACTTCTGAAATAATCAGCATCAATCACTTTTTAATCATATTTTCTAAATTTGCATTTTTTATTTTTTAATTTTTGTGGGTACATAGGCATATATATTTATGGGGTACGTAAGATATTTTGGTAAAGGCATACATGCATAATATTCACATTATGAAAAGTTGGATATATTCATCCCCTAAGCATTTTTGCTTTGTGTTAAAACAACTTAATTATACTCTTTTAATTATTTTTAAATGTACCACATTTTTTTCAGTATCAGTTGAGCAAAGTCATCTGTATTTATCTACACCTGACTTAAACTGAGCTGATTTGCAGCCAACTGTGATATAAAATTTGGATCTCTGATTTTGAAATAGTATCTTTTTTTGGGCACAACTTTAAGAGTTTTTATTTTTGGCAAATCCATTGAGAGATAATCCTGTTTGGCTGCTGCTTATTTGACATTGGCTGGCTTACCTTGTGGTTGGCAGAATAAATTGAGGCTACCATGAAAAAATGTACCAACACGATATCAAAATACATTGGTCATATAATAGTATCAGCTATAATATATCTGGATTAAAAGATCTAAAGACAAATTTCTTAATTTTTTTCTTTGACTTGGAAAATAACAAAGTTGTCATTTTAGTAACAGTCCTAAAAATATTCTAGCAATATCTAAAATAACACATAAAGTAACCAACTAATAATACCATTTTATTATTTAGTTACCTTAAATATATTACAATATATTTAATGTCAATTTTATATCAAAGTAAAAATATGGAAATAATAAGTTTCACTATAGATCATTTAAAGCTACAAAGTTCCCTAGGGACTAAATACAAATAAAAACAAAACAACAACAACAACAAAACACCAGCAACTGAAACTGCTTGGAATGACAATCTTTTCTTTTTTAATTTCCTGTAGCAATGTGTAAATAAGCTTTGGTTTTTATGCTAGCAAATACAAAATCAACAGACCTTCTTTTTCTGGACACAGATGCCTGCTTAATGAATTTGGAACTGGCATTGCCACAGGTGCAAAGAGTCTAGGAATGCTTAATTGCTTGTTCTTGCAAAGCCCTGGCAGACTAAAACCAATATGTTTTACTTGCATGTGTCACTTAGAGAAGCTTGCTTATTCAAGCATGGTCTACATCTCTTCTACCTTTGCATGTCAACATGTCTTGACAATAAGATTGTGCTGGGCATTTAAAGTAGTAAAGAGCTTGCCAGTTATTATAAGAAAATGACTAAACCAAGTATAATATTGACAGGCTAACATCAGGGGTTCAACTTTTTACTACTTGGTCTTTCTCATCATACTTAAATATTGTATCTGAGAAGTCTATAAAAACTATTTTTATTTTTTGTTTTATGATATCTTTTGTTAAACCAATGTTGACCAGTAAATTGTGCATTATTTGTATGAGTTTATTTTCCAGATGATTCTGTATACTTCATAAATTGTCTATTCTGGTTGGGTAATGAAAGTTATTACTTAATAAATAAACATCAGAGCAGCTTAGCATATACTGTTTTCATGTTTAAATATAAAACTATACATATAACCTGCTAAAACCTTTAGTTTAGCCTCAGTAACTAAGGTAGACTAAAAAAGTGAAATTGAGGAATAAAACAAGAAACTGATATGTGGCTTCTCAAAGGGAAGTTTTGCTGTTTACTGACATAATTTTCATAGAAAAATAATAGTACTTACAACCCTTTGATAACTAATATAAATCATGGTGTTATGTATACTCATATGCATGTACATATAAGTATGTTACATAATATTCATTATGAATCACATTAAAATAAGTAATATACATTAAGTGAATGTAATTTTAATTTTAATTTGTTTAAAATATGTTTTAAAATCATTCAAGAAAAGAAGATAAATGTAGTATAAAAATTGAAATGTTATACCAAATTGGATTATATTATGAAGGAATAAGATTTTTTTCTCACAAATGGTTTTCACTTATGGCAGAGAAAGTGTGAGTTGATAAACAGGAGTGCCTTCAGATAAGCCATAGATACAGTATAATTACATATGCTACCATGAAAATATCTAATCTTTATGTTTAATGACACAATTTTGTGTTCCCTCTAAAACAGAAAAATAATTTATGTTTTAAGAAAAGATGCAAACTTTTCAAGACTATATCAATATTTGGCACATTTTGGCAGGATAGGTGAGTGATTTTCAAATTTCTGCAATGAAAAGGAGATGAAAACAAAAGAATTGAGAACTTTATTTGAATTCAAAATAAGTGCCTATAAGAAAAGAAGGAAGAGGAAGAAAGTCTTGGGAGGAATCATGAAACATCTAAGAAATCACCATACTATTAATGAAAGATTCACAAGAAATGCATGAAGCCAAAAGGAGTTGTAGTTTTGAACTTTTATCATATTAGTATTCTAAAGCATTGCTTTGAACAAATACCTGGGCTTTATGAGATACAATTATTATTGTCTAACATTTTTCTCTTAAACATTTATTTTTACCTCTAGAAGAATCTCTTCTTACTGACAGCACCCTTTCCTTTGCATTTAATGTATTATCTTTTTGATTACGCTTGATGTGGTTATCTCTGCACTTGTGCCCCATATATATATATTTTCACACACACATAACAAATAATAATCTCTATATAAAACATTTTACAGAGAACAATTTGATATAAATGTATTTACTGTTTACTTTTGATCCAGAATTATGTTTTCAGTATTCTGTTTTCATATAATATTTCTTCTTTATTACTACCTAATATCCTATCAAAAACATCCCTGTAAATTCTATACTGTAATCTGCAATAATCTTTTGCTAATAAAAATTATATAGCAAGAAACATCCTAATTTGTGTCTCTATATTCCTCTGTGCAAGATTTCTCTGGCATTAGTTATACATATGTTTAATAATATGCCTTGTTACACAAAGCTGAATAATTACTAAAAGATGTGGATCTTGGAAAAGGGTAACACAATTAAGAAATGAATAAGAAAAATGTTAATGTAGCTAAAGCCAAAATGATGAGAAAATAATAAGATAGTGAAGCAGACTCTCTAGTAATTTATCTAGAGTCATTTTACAAAGGGCAACAGGAATAAAAGGATGATGCAACCTTTAGATAAAATCATACAGACTAAAGAAACATATACAGAAAGAGAATGTTTAAGAATTTCTATGGACTAGATATAGACCTTCACATAAGAATAAGGCTATATATAATATATGAAACAAAAATTAAGGAGTATGACAAATCTATGAGGTAAAAGCAACTGAAAATGCATTGCAAAATTTACTAATATTGGAAAACCAGATCAAAAAGGGCATTTTAAAAATTAATTGTCAGTAAAACAAAAAGTTCTTAGAATAAATATAATGCCAAAATATAGGAGAGTTAGCTTCTCTTACAAGAACATTCTGGAAATAAAATAATTTTTTTTCAATTAGCAATTATGAAAGATTATGTTGCTATTTAGACAGAAGTATAATTTCTTCAAAATTAGAAAGATAGTCTAAGTTAGAATAGTTGGCTATTAAAAAACTGTAATATTTTAAAAAATTTAAAATTATGGATGAACTGTGAAAAACAGAAAAAAGTTAAACATTAGTTAAAGCAAATCCCACTGTATAAAAATAATTAGGAAACAGCAAATATTCAGGAGTACATTTTGAATAATATGTACTCTTTGACAGAAGTTTTATGCATTTAATGAGAGTTCCATTTGCATTTTAATACATGATTATGTTCATTTTTAATAAAAGCCTGTGAATAAAATATATCTAATTTTCAAATAATAATTAAATGTGACTATTTTTTGCACTTTTAAATTAAATGTGCTTAGCATACTAAAAGTTAGTCATTTTAGGGCAACCAAAATATGAAGTATAAGATAAACCTGTTATTCTATTTTTCCTCTTTCTCTTTTCTTCCCAGAAAATTGTCAATGTAAAGGTTTACTTTTGCTAGCTATGTGCTATGAGTTATTTAGCCTTCTCAACTTATTTTCTATCATTTAAGTAACAACACTACTTAAAATAGCCATGAAATTGATCTCCGCTGAGTAATGAAAAGCAAAGCAGAGCTTGGGAAACTTCTTTTAGTGCTGTGTATGTGTTAATTGAGAAGGGTGAGAATTGATTCCCTGCCAAATCTAAATTTGACGTTACTTTTATAAGTGACACAACTGGAAATGGTCTCAATTTTCATTGATTCATTTAAAAAATTCTAAGATCATTAATTACTTTGAACGTTATAGATATTAATTAATAATTTTGTTGCCCCTTTTGTCTATTTAAAATTTGTGTTGTATAAATATTGTAATTTAAATTACAACATTTATAATGGCTTAATTATAAAATGTGACAATTCTTCCATTTATCTCAATGTATGTTTAATATTTTATTGAAATTTTGGGATGCTTTTCTCGTGTAAGCAGACAGTTTTTGATATCGCAAAATATATTTTGAATCACTTTTGTTAAAAACAACTAACCACAAAAGAGGTATACAGTTTTTTAAAATTCTGGAGTGTTTCTGCATGAACCAAGTTTACACCTACTTCCCTAGTTGACTTGGAGGCAATTGTGATTAATGCAGTAATTGCCCTATATCTGAATAATTCTAAAGGCCCATTTCACTGCCAGAGTCCTCTGCTGGGATGACTGAGGGCTTCATTGAGACTGTATTTTTCTCCCTCTGCCCAATCCTGACTCTTTTATATATCATCCATGATTGTGGATCCTAAGAGAACGTAGGGGAGCAGGACTTAATGTCAGGTATAGAAAAGTTCAAAAGTTAAGCTCACCATGAAAGTAGCCCTGCTCTCTCAAGGTCAGAGATTGGAAAAGAATGAGATACAGGATGGTAAGATCTGGATTGATACACCTGAAAATCTTGAATCTCCAGATTCCTTTGAATGTTATGACCCTCATTCTTTCTTTTTTTTTTTTAATTATACTTTAAGTTTTAGGATGCATGTGCACAACATGCAGGTTAGTTACATATGTATACATTGCCATGCTGGTGTGCTGCACCCATTAACTCGTCATTTAACATTAGGTATATTTCCTAATGCTATCCCTCCCACCTTCCCCCACCCCACAACAAGCCCCAGTGTGTGATGTTCCCCTTCTTGTGTCCATGCATTCTCATTGTTCAATTCCCACCTATGAGTGAGAACATGCGGTGTTTGGTTTTTTGTCCTAGCGATAGTTGGCTGAGAATGATGGTTTCCAGCTTCATCCATGTCCCTACAAAGGACGTGAACTCATTATTTTTTATGGCTGCATAGTATTCCATGGTGTATATGTGCCACATTTTCTTAATCCCGTCTATCATTGTTGGACATTTGGGTTGGTTCCAAGTCTTTGCTGTTGTGAGTAGTGCTGCAATAAACATACGTGTGCATGTGTCTTTATAGCAGCATGTTTTATAATCCTTTGGGTATATACCCAGTAATGGGATGGCTGGGTCAAATGGTATTTCTAGGTCTAGATCCCTGAGGAATCACCACACTGACTTCCACAATGGTTGAACTACTTTACAATCCCACCAACAGTGTAAAAGTGTTCCTATTTCTCCACATCTGCTCCAGCACCTGTTGTTTCCTGACTTTTTAATGATCACCATTCTAACTGGTGTGAGATGATATCTCATTGTGGTTTTGATTTGCATTTCTCTGATGGCCAGTGATGATGAGCATTTTTTCATGTGTCTTTTGGCTGCATAAATGTCTTCTTTTGAGAAGTGTCTGTTCATATCCTTCGCCCACTTTTTGATGGGGTTGTTTGTTTTTTTCTTGTAAATTTGTTTGAGTTCTTTGTAGATTCTGGATATTAGCCCTTTGTCAGATGAGTAGATTGCAAAAATTTTCTCCCATTCTGTAGGTTGCCTGTTCACTCTGATGGTAGTTTCTTTTGCTGTGCAGAAAATCTTTAGTTTAATTAGATCCCATTTGTCAATTTTGGCTTTTGTTGCCATTGCTTTTGGTGTTTTAGACATGAAGTCCTTGCCCATGCCTATGTCCTGAATGGTATTGCCTAGGTTTTCTTCTAGGGTTTTTATGGTTTTAGGTGTAACATTTAAGTCTTTAATCCATCTTGAATTAATTTTTGTATAAGGTGTAAGGAAGGGATCCAGCTTCAGCTTTCTACATATGGCTAGCCAGTTCTCCCAGCACCATTTATTAAATAGGGAATCCTTTCCCCATTTCTTGTTTTTGTCAGGTTTGTCAAAGATCGGATAGTTGTAGATATGCGGCATTATTTCTGAGGGCTCTGTTCTGTTACATTGGTCTATATCTCTGTTTTGGTTCCAGTATCATGCTGTTTTGGTTACTGTAGCCTTGTAGTATAGTTTGAAGTCAGGTAGAATGATGCCTCCAGCTTTGTTCTTTTGGCTTAGAATTGACTTGGAAATGTGGGCTCTTTTTTGGTTCCATATGAACTTTAAAGTAATTTTTTTCCAATTCTGTGAAGAAAGTCATTGGTAGCTTGATGGGGATGGCATTGAATCTATAAATTACCTTGGGCAGTATGGCCACTTTCACGATATTGATTCTTCCTACCCATGAGCATGGAATGTTCTTCCATTTGTTTGTATCCTCTTTTATTTCATTGAGCAGTGGTTTGTAGTTCTCCTTAAAGAGGTCCTTCACATCCCTTGTAAGTTGGATTCCTAGGTATTTTATTCTCTTTGAAGCAATTGTGAATGGGAGTTCACTCATTATTTGGCTGTTTGTCTGTTATTGGTGTGTAAGAACACTTGTGATTTTTGCACATTGATTAATTGTCCCTTTTTGCAGAAGACATGATTGTATATGTAGAAAACCCCATCGTCTCAGCCCAAAAGCTCCTTAAGCTGATAGGCAACTTCAGCAAAGTCTCAGGATACAAAATCAATGTGAAAAAATCACAAGCATTCTTATACACCAATAACATTCTTTCAATTTGATGGCTAATGCATTCTCATTTTTTTTTTGAAGACTCTTCTCTGTAAGATAGCATATGCCTTCAGGAAAATTATTGATTTTCTGATTGTTAGGTGAAGTTCAACTACATTTATTTAATCAAGCTTGCAATTTATGTTATTCAAGTATGCTTGAGTATTTTATTTTCTATTGAAAGGATAATATTTTTACTTAAGTATTTTTATTTTCTATTGAAAGGATAATATTTTGTACTTAAGTATTTTATTTTCTATTGAAAGGATAATATTTTGAATATTTTATTTTACTATATTGGATTTGTCATTTCTTACCATTTTACTTTTATATATATTTAATTTTGTATTTTTCAATGTATAAGTGTTTATCATTACAGTAGATTCTTGGTAATTTGTATATTTAAGCAATGTGAGTATTTTTGTTCGTGCTATTATTAATATAAACTTTTTTAAAATCCCATTTTATCTGACATGAATATTAATACACGTGTTTTCTTGATAATCTCATTTGCTTTCTGTATCATTTTCCATTCCTTAATTTTCAACTCTTGTTCAATCCTTTTTAGATGTCTCTTAAAGCTAGCACAAACTAAATTTTTTTATTTAACCCATTTTTCTGTGCTTTGTAATAAAGGAATTTTAGAGTTATGTGGGGTTTTATTCCACAGTTTTATTCATTTCATAAATGTATATGAAAAAATTTACCTCAAATGACACCTCACAGGTTTATTTATTTTCTTACCAATGGGTATGAGTTAAATTGTGTCAACTTAAAAACTCATATATTGATGTCTTATCCCTTGGCACCTGAGAAAGTAACCTTATTTGAAAATAAGGTCATTGTAGATAAAATTAGCTAGGATGAGGTTACACTGGAGTGGGTTGGGTCCCTAATCCAGTGTGATTGTTGTCCTTATAAAGAGAAAAAATTTGGACACAGATGCACATAGGGAGAAAATTATCAAAGATGAAGGCAGAGGTTGAGTGATGATTCTACTATTCAATAAATGCTAGATTTTGCCAGCAAACCACCAGAAGCTAGGGATGAGGCATAAAACTCATTGTTCCTCACAGCCCTCAGAAGGAAACAGCCATGCAGATGCATTGATCTTGGACTTCCGTCCTTCATAACTTCAAAAACAAATTTCTGTCATTTATGCCCAGTTTGTGGATATTCTCCTATGGCAACCCAAGCAAAGTAATATATCACTCACTATGTTTTTAAACGCGTTTTCCCTGTTTTTTGCATCCTTGCCAGTATTGGCTATTTTTTTTCTTTTTGATAACAACCATTTTAACTGGATTGAGGCGATATCTCATTGCAGTTTTGATATTCATTTCCTTGACAAACAGTAATGTTGAGGATATTTTATATACCTCTTGGCCATTTGTCCATATATTTTTTGAGAATTTTTTATTCAGATCATTTGCCCATGTTTTTAGATTATTCTTTTGTGTTGAGTTTTTTATATATTCTGGTTATTAGTACCTTGTTAGATATGTAATTTGCAAATATTTTCTCTCATTCTGTAGGTTGCTTTTTACTCTCTTTATTGTTTCCTGCACTGTGCAGAAGGTTTTTGGCTTAATCTAATCCTATTTGTCTATGTTTGCTTTTGTGGCTTGGGCTTTTGAGGTCTTACCACAAAGAATGTTTGTGCAGACCAATGTCTTGAAGTGTTTCCTCAAAGTTTTCTTCCAGTAGTTTCATAGTTTAAGGACTTACATTTAGGTCTTTTTGGAAAATAGTTTGGAGTACTCCTCAACAAACTTAAATTAAAATGTCATATGATCCAGAAATTCTACTGTTGGGAATAAATGCAAAAGAAATAAAATAACTTTGTCAAAGAAATATCTGCATTCTTATGTTCATTGCAGCACTATTCATAGTAGCCAAAATATGGAATCAACCTAAGTATCCTTCAACAGATAGATACAAAATTGTTGTATATATACACAATGCAATATTATTCAGCTATAAAAAAAAACAGAATTCTGTTCTTTGCATCAACATGGATGAGCCTGGAGGACATTATGTTAAGTGAAATAATTCAGGCACAGAAAAACAAATATTACATGTACTAACTCATATGAGGGAGCTTGAAAAGTTTCTTTCAAGGCGTCAGAGAGTAGAATGACAGTTACCAGATGTTGAAAAGGATATGAAAAAGGGGAAGATAGAGAGAGGTGGGTTAGTGTGTAAAAAATATACAGTTAGATGGAAAGAATAAATTCTAGTGTTCCATAGCACAGTAGGGTGACAATAGTTAACAACAATTATAGTAGATTTTAAAAATAGCTAGAAGATTTAGAATGAGAACACAAAGAAATAATAAATGTTTGAGGCAATGGATATTCTAATTACCCTGTTTTGATTATTAACATTGTATGCATGTATCAAAATATTATAAGAACCCTATAAGTATGAAGAGTTATATATTAACTGTCATTTTCATGTTTTCCTTTCTGCTTGTCTTTAGCCCATTCAGTTATTTTGCCACACACTCCTGTGTAAACCACTCTATCTACTCACTTCCTATTTTCTTATTTTGGCAATCAAGATTGCCAAAACTATCCTTATGACAAAATGAGCCCCTGGCCATCATTTTCATCTTTTCTAGTTTATCCTCCATATCACTTGCATTTTCAAAACTCATAGAACAATATTCAGGCTTATCGGTTCAACTTTTACTTCAGTTTTCCACAGCTGATATGATTATATCTATTGGAATCTTTGGAATTCATTCTCGACCATCTATGCTTCTAATGATTTGTACTATCCTCAAGTAAGTTGACCTCAGATAGAGTTTAAAGTTTTTGTTTTATGTGATGCATGAAGAACTATGTCTTTCAGCATGTGTTGCTCTGATATTCTATGTACAAAACAATGTTTAAAGCTTTGTCAAAGGCAACTGGGCATATTTGGAGATATTTTAAATCATTTTTTGCAGTTGCATTATTTTTTAAGAGCTATGCTCTTTTGGATGGACATAGAGAAATGAAAATCTTAGGGTAGTCCAGGTGAGTACTTGCTTCTGATTCTTACAACTCTGTAATTTTACATTTTGTGTTATACTTTTGAGTGGACTGAGAGTACCAATGAGATAAAGCTTTCAACTAGATTATCTGGAAATGCCTATCTGTTTTTTTTTCAGGGTTAAGCATTGGTTAATAATGTAAATATGAATATTAAGCCAAGAAATAGGTTTCTCAATTCAGACACACAAAAGTGTCTGAATTATTTAGTGACAGAAAATCTTGGTACACTGTCACTTTAAAAACAAAGCTTACAAGGCTGAAGATATATCTTATTTTTTTCCTATGGATTGTCGTTTTCATATTAAGAGAATGTAAATCAGGAATGTTTAGTTCATTGAAATTATAACGTCCAAGGCCAATTTCTTCATAATACTGTTTACTTCGGGCTATTCATAAAACAAAATCAATCATATTGAGTAACAAATTTTTTATTTTATTTTACTTTCACATTGGTTTCTGTATATTAGGACAATAATGTCAGAAAGAGAGAGATGAAGCAAAACAAAAACTTCAATACTTTTCTTTAACGTAAAGAACTTTCTACTTTAGATATTTGGAGGTAAAATTCACTCTTTTATAATAATTATTCCTCAGAAGTCTTAAAATATTTAAGATATTCTTAAATTATTATTAAATTAGACATATCACCTATATTTTTAAATGAGTTTATGTGTCTTTATGTATGTGTGTGTACATATGTATTTATATGTATGTGTATTATTTATATATTTATAAAATAAAGATACTATTTAAAAATAAAGATATATCTAATTTAATGTTTCTTACTTAATTATAATTATGTATATATACAATTTATATATATATAATATTTTAGAGATGGGGTCTCACTCTGTCCCAGGCTGGTCTTGAAATATTGGGCTCCAGGGAGCCTACTGCTTCAGCCTTCCCAACAGCTGGGATTACACTCACGCACCATCATACTCAGTGTACTCTGTTATATTTTAAACATAGTTTTTACACTATATGGTATTCCTAACTGCATGAAATATATATCCTATTATATTTCCCTTTAGGGCATTATGATAACCAGGATAAATTGATGAGAAGCACAATGGTAAATAAATTAATAATGACACATAAAATTTCTTTGAATTCATTTATGTGAAAAGAGATCCTAAATAATACTCTGGGTATGCTGAGTATTATGCATAAATCATTCTTTTTTGACCCTATTTAACAGAAGTTTTATTAACTGATATAATAATTTTCTTAAATCCATCAACAGGAAATGAATTTCAACTTAATGTAAACACCCACACTCTTGGCAGAACTACACTGCCATCTATAGTTTTAGTCCCTGGGATGTTATTGTGTGGATTTTAATCTGTATTTATTCTCTAATTGTTCTTTTGAGAAATAAGCTATTATATTTTATCTCTAGTTTCTTTTGAATGAAATTATCGAGCACAATTTGTGCATGTTTGTCTGGATTTGCATATTATATGTCATATTTTTCATATCATCGCAAGCTAAGCATTCTCAAATTTAAAAATGTCCTGCAGCTCATTAATAAATAGGAAACTGAAATAGTACAAAGAAACTGAAACTTATATTTCAAATATATTTTGAGATAGTGATAACATTTGGGGTTAAAATACACAATAATTCAGAGATAATGTTTTTACTCATTAGTAAGACTTTTCTATACCAATAATTTAGTGACATGAATTAGCTAAGTAGAATAAATCAGTTGTGACAATATTTATTAAGCTCAAATCTCTTCTGAGTAACTCTAAAATAAGTTCCTACTTCAGATATGGGTTTTGCATAGAAGGACCACTAAGGACTTTCTTTTCTCTGGTGTACATTGTTGTTGAGTAAAAGCACTTACTAAAATTTTAAGCCTTCTGTGAAGCTGTGCTAGTTGGTTGCTGTGATTAGCACTTCCTTTCAAGTTGAGTAATGTTATGAGACCAACTCTCTCCCTTAGTATTAAAACAACAACAGGCTTAATAATAAAGCAGTGCAATAAAGTTCAGTCAATAGTTTGCAAACATGTTTTCCCTGAAGAAGAATACCATTTTTTTGTGAGGAAAAAAAAAAAAAAAACTTCTCTGGGACCATGGTGGAAAGACAGAGGAGTAGAGTGATCATAACCTATTAATTACTTTTATGAACTTATCTTTTTTCTTGATTTACCTGTTTTCAGAGACTGCATTTGTGTATGCTGTGTATTCTATAAAATGTACAAATCAAAATTTTCACAAACCTGTTCAGAGTTTTTTAAACTTGGACAGATTCAGGTATAAAATTTTGCATATTAACTATTAGAGCATCTAGCACATAGTAGCCTTGTAAGCCATGTTGATTGAGATAACTGCAGGAGGTAACTCAAGATAGTTTCAACTTTTTGCCAGTGCCCTAGGTTCTTGTAATCTTCCAGGATATAAATAAGAGAGATTGCGAGACGTAGCAATGAGAAGAAAGTTTATTTAACTTGTGCACAAGGGAGCCAGCACAAAAAAAGGGGGAACAATTGGGGCTGCTTCCTGAAAGCTGTGCGGGAGTCAATTTTACGGGGCTTTCCTATGGGGACGGATGATGTCAGGGCATGTATAGGAAGGCTTTTTCTAGCATTTATGCAGTGGCTCAGTGTGCTTCTACATACATTGCGTGTATCATTAGCGTTTTAAATCTCCATCTTGGGGCATAATTTTTAGCATTAAAATGAGGAAGGCCTAATTATAATTTGAAATATGAATCTAACTGCACATAAAAGGGTCCCTGAGGAAGTCCATAGCCCCCCGAAAGGAGGAACTTGTGGTTAGTGGCTTGAGTCTTTTGTTGGTGATTGGCTGGAAGTTAGGTCAGCCACAGCTTAAGTAGAGGCTTTTGTTCTTTTTCTCCAAACCACATTAAAAGAGAAAACAAGATAGCCTGCCTATCTCAAATCTATTTTTCTATTTTCATTCAGTTCTGCAATTTTACATATGATCCATATGCAAATTATTTATAAACTACTGAATTCAAGGCATAACAGATGTTAGTAAGGGAAGGTGTTTAAAACATGGGACTTGTAACTGAGCTTTACAAAGAGAGTGAGGAGAGGAAGGGATGATTAGAATGCACAAGGTAGATGCCTGAACTGTATTGAGATATTGTTGAAGTCACAACAGTTGTTTTCTATCTGAGTAAGAAACCAAAAAGGATAAAATATTAAGTTTGAGAGTGGGAAACCGTATATCCAAATTCAGGATAAGAATAAGTGAGTTTGTAGGGAGTTCTACTTGGGAAGATTTTTGGAGTTCAGAAAGAAAGGAAATGAAGTGGATTGGATACTGTGTAGATTGTCTTTGCTGCTATTTGAGTCATTCTAGATAATAGTAGGTCATGCGATTGAAAAGAAAGATTAGGTCAAATTCCAAACTTTTCACTGAAGTGAGTTTTAAAGAAATGAATAGATAAGAAGGTATGGAAATATAGTCATACAACCAGAATTGTATCTGTCTCAAGGGAGTAGTGTTAGTTTTAAGAAGACAGAGCAGGATTGATCTGATATTTTCATTGAGAAGAAAGAAGTCACGACCACATGACCCTGATGTATGTGAGATACTGTAAAATAACCATCTTCACCTTAAGAATGCTGTAGGGAAAGAAAATTTCAGGGAAGTGGGTCACATTTCAGTTAAGGTATGCAATTGGAGAGGACATTGATAGAGGATTGAGTACATAAGAGTTCTATAATTAGCACAATGTTAAGAGAGATATAAGTCCATGATTTGGGGAGAGAAAGAGAGTATAGAAAAGAAAACAGAAATCACTAAGGACGTATAAATAAAAATATTAAAAATTATTTGAAAGAAAAGTAGTCAGTAATATATTACAAAGGAAAGTCAAGCATGGTGGATTTAGAGTGACTTTTCTCAAACTTATGGATATTTATACTTCACAACATTGAAATAAAGTCTTTAAGGGTGATCTTGTGGGATTCAGTGTTTGTTTAAACTTGGTCTACTGTTTCAGGCAGTGATGATGACAGACAGATGCAAGATTGGCATTAAGAGCTGAAGCTCAAACTCACAATGTTGAGTTGGGAGAACAAGTAAATAGGAGGAGTGGTGTCTGAAATACATGAATGAATGGCAAAGTAGGGGGAATTTTCTTGAGAAGCGTATATAGAGCAAAATACTTTAGCCTGATAATCTAACGTAATAGTAAATTTGGTTTTACAGCAAGACTCAACACAAATATTCTATATCAAAGTACACCAGTTATAATTTGCATATAAATGAACTTAAAACCTTATTTTAAAGATTCTAATTCAGTAGATCAGATGTAGTACTTATGATATTGCAATACTTGCAAGTCACTTGGTGATGTCAATGTTTCTGTTCCTTGGGCCACACTTCGATTAACAAGAGCCTGTATGGCTTATGAATCACAGGTGAAATTTCTGACAAATAGCAATCAGAGATATCAAACGATAATACTTTCATTAATGTTGGGAGTTTCACTGTCATATTATTAAGGAGAAAAGTAATGTTATCATGGGAAGTCAGAGGAATTACACAGCAGGACATATCCAGCAACAGATATGGAGGAGTAGGGGAGTATGGGTAGATGGAAATAAGACTATAGGTTGGCTAGAAGACAGGGGTAGTTTAGGTGGATCCATGAATCCTACAGGACAGGTCAGTTGAGAGCTTTAAAAATCGTATCAACTCTGCTAACATTCTGGCTAAAAGGCAAATAGAAACATGGACAACAACACTAAATATTTTATTTTATGATTGTTATTGACTACATTTGCAACATAATTTATAAATACATTATAGATAGTTTTATTTATTCTTTTTTCTTCTCTAAAATTACTCTCTTTCACCTCCTCAAGCCATTAATCTTGGCTTGCTCTGGGATTTCAAACACACTTATTTTACCCTCCTTGGATAAAAATTTTCTTCTTGTTAAAATCTATACTTTAATTAAAACATATCTAATTTGATATCTTTCTAGAATATTTTTGTTCTTCCTTAAACTTTATATTAAATTTGGAGTCCCTTGTTTATTTTTCTTAAAATGCTTATGTTTGGTATTTAATACACTTTATATTTCTCTCAAAATAATTTGCAAATTTTTTATGTAGAGCAGGACTTCTCAACTCTGACTGAACATTAAAATTACCTGGAGAGATGTAAAAATGTACTTACTAATTAATTAAACTAAATTAAATGAATAATGACTTATGCCCTACCTTTATCCCAGATGGTTAATTTAATTAATAGACTCAGTGCTGGCAGAGGTTAAAATCTGCACTGATGGCTTTAATGGGAACACAGAGATGAGAACCATGCAAATGAAATATTTTCTAAGGCTTAATTCTCTGTCTCCTCTATATATTTTATGTAACCTACAGATTCATCTCTGGGCCTTAATCAGTATCATAGCAATTTTTTCACTAAAGAAATTGCCACAGTTACCACAGCATTCAGTTTTGGTTTTCATGAATGAAAGGCAAGCTTTTTGTTGTCAATAACTTTGATAAAAATCTTTTTTTTAAGAAAAGTATGTAGTAGCTAATCACTTGGTCCAAGTAACTTGAATGCTAAATCACAGACAGCTGTGTCCATATCTGTCTCATTGGTTTTTTTCATGATAAATACAGAAAGAAACTACCATAAATAGAATTAATCTAATATGTTTATGCACACAATAGGAGCCTGCTGAAAGTTGGGCTGTTTTTGAATCTACAGCTCTGTTTATATGCTTTTTGTGTGTAAACATTCACAGATGGGTACACTTTCTCTATTAAGAACACCTGCAGAAGATTGCTGGAAACATTTCAGAAAAATCTTGAATTATTTTAAAATTTGTGTCATACCACCTGCTGATTGACGATTTTTGTAAAATTTTACTTAGGTAAGTGTGCATTACAATATTAAGATTTGTTCACTGCCAGCAGTGGAACTCGATATGGTGAACTGTTGTTTTGGTCTTTCCTTCATTCCTTTATATGTCAATTTCTTCATGCCTTTATTTAGTCATTTATTACTGCATGTAAAGAATTCTGTAAAAAGATGAACAAAGTACAAATAATTCTGTTCAAAATATATTTATTGCTACCTTCCTGGTGAACAGAATTAGGTTATGTAGAAACTTGGACAATTCCTTTTCCCTTTTCTCTTCAAATTCAATCTTCCTTTTCTCTGTGCTCATATTGTTCCTACTTAAATTATGAAATATTTACATCCCGAATTAATTAAAAAAGAAAGGGAGCTGCAACACACTTATTTTCATATAATATTTTCTCACTTTACCTATAATTAATTTCTCAATCTATATCCCACTCTACTCTGGCCCTATTCTCAAATTTGCTCTTGTTTCATGCAAGATTTTGAAGAAAAGTTGAATTTATCTTGCTACAGAAAAGAAGTCCCAAGAAGTCCCGAACTTCCAAAATTGCTGTGGCTATTGCCAAGTGTTAGGTTGGTACAGAAGTAATTGCAGGTTTTGTCATTGCTTTTAAATGGCAAAAACCGCTATTATTTTGCACCTACCTAATACAAAGCTACAAGAGCATTAGCATATTAATGAGATAATCAACCATCTCCTCAAATGTATGGTTAAATAATTTTATAAGTAAAGCTATACCTGTGTTGTGCTTCAACAAAGCCATATTTGTTTAATAGATGTTTTTCATTTTTCTTCTTTCATGTTCTTTGAAATTGTTTGGCAAAACAAAAAAAGAAATATGATTCCATTGTCTGTATTTTATTGAATACATTTGATATTCTAATATCTTAATACCCTTCTTGGGCTCATATCAATTAAATAAAGATTATAATACACCCTTCTCTGGCGAATATATATTTTAGCAGGAAACACCATGAATAAATATTATTGAAAGGGAAGGCGCTGAACTTTAGACTTATTTGATGAATACAAATTGTAGTTTGTCCTCCACCAGGGAAAATGTAAAGCATAAATGAAAGTTTTAATTTATTATTCATACAGCATAAAGCTTTGGTTATTAAATGTCAATTTCTTAGAAAAAGAACTGTTGCATTTTTAGACTGCACAGTCACACACTACAACATTTGTATGTTTTAATTATAAAGGACGCCAGGAAGGTTGTGTAAACATATTTCCTTTAAACTCGAAAAACTTCCATCCACTGTAGAAATTGACATTGTTTCACTTGAAAAGTAACTCAGGCTTGCATCTTTTGTAGGATAAAAAATCAGCTTTCATTTTACTGTTTTTTTTATCATTCGTTTTTGTGTGGGTAACATACACATAACACAAAATTTACTATCTTAACCACTATTAAATGTACTGTTTAGTGGTTCAGTGTCCTGTTCAGTAAATATATGCATAATGTGCAACCATCATCACTATCCATCTCCATAAACTTTTTAACTTTTAAAATAAAACTCTATATCCATTAAACATTACTTGCCCATGACTGTCTCCACTTAGCCCCCGGCAACCACCATTTACTTTCTGTAGTTAGGACTTTGCTATATATTCTATATTCCACAGACATAAGTGAAATCATAGAGTATTTGTAGTTATTTGACTAGTTTATTTCACTTAGCATAATTTCTTCAAGGTTCATCCATGTTGTATCATGTGTCTGAATTTCCTTCCTTTTGAAAGGCTGAAAGTTTTATTTTATGTATATGTCATAATTTACTTATCCATTTATTTGTTGATAGACATTTGAGTTGATTCCACACTTTTACTATTCTGACTAATGCTTCCATGAACACGGGTATACAAATATACCTTGGAGACTCTCTTTTTAATTCTTTTAGGGATACATCCTGAAGTACAATTGCTGGATCATATGTTATTCCTATTTTTAATTTTTTGATAAATCAACATACAGTTTTCCACATCTGCTGTATTATTTTACATTCCCAAAAATGTGCAGAAAGATTCAAAATTCTCCACATCTTTGATAACGCTGTTGTTTATTTTTGATAGTCATATAAATAACTATAACTAACTACTGAGTGTAGTTTTGGCTTGAATTTTCCTAATGATTACTAATATTGAGCATCTTTTTAAGTGCTTATTGGGAATTTGTATATCTTTTTGGAAACATTTGTATGTACGTTGCTCGTGTTCTAAAGGAGTTTTTTTCTTTTGTTGTTTTTATTGAGTTTAGGAGTTCTTTATGTATTCTGGATATTAATCTCTTATCAGATTTATGAATGGCAAATATTTTCTCCCATTATTTTGGTTGCATTTTTATTCTGTTGCTATTATATTTTAATGCACTTTTTTATTAATTACAATTTGTCTATTTTTCCTTTGGTTACCTGTGCCTCTGGTTATAGCTAAGAAATAAATGCTAAATTTAATGTTGTGAAACTTTTGACCTATGTTTACTTCTAAGACCTTTAAAATTTTAAGTCTTATATTTAGGTCTTTGATCCATGTTGAATTAACTTTTTACAGGGTGTTAAGTAAGGGTCTACGTCCTTTTTGCATGTGGATATCCAATTTTCCCAGTTCCATTTGTTAAAAAGACTGTCCTTTTCACATTTTGACACCTTTGTCAAAATAATAATATATGTGATGGTTTATTTATGGGTTTCGTATTCTATTTCATCAGTCTGTATGTAGGTCTTTATGCCAGTACCACACTGTTTTGATTATTGTAATTTTATAGTGACTTTTGATATCAGAAAGTATAAGTCCTCCAGCTTTGCTCTTCTTTTTCAAGATTGCTTTGGCTATTTGTGGTCCACTGAGAGTGCATATTTATTTTAGAATTTTTTTTCTGCAGAAAATTATTGGGAATTTGGCAAAGATCATATTTAATCTGTTTTGGGTAGTATTGATGTCTTAGCAGATTTAAGTATTACAATTCATAAAGATATCTTTCCATTTATTTATTTCTTAGAGCAATGCTTTGTAGTTTTTATTGTATGAAACTTTTACCTTCTTGATTAATTTCTAGGTATTTTATTTGGGGGCTAATGTAAATGAGATTTTTTAATGTATTTTTTTCAAATCTTTCATTGTTAGTGTATAGAAAAGAAAGTGAAAATTGTGTGATGACTTTCCATTTGAAATTTTGCTAAAATTAATATACTAGTTCTCACAGTTTCTTTAGGGATTTCCACATATAAGATCATACCGTCTGTGAAGAGAAATGATTTGACTTCTTCCTTCCAATTTGGATGCCTTTTATTTTTTCTTCTTGCCTAGTTGTTTGCCTAGTTCTTTTTGCTCATGTGTCCAGTACTGTACTGAATAAAGGTGACAAAAGTGGGTACCATTGCCTTGTTCCTTTATCTTAAAGAAAAAACTTTCAATCCTTAACAATTGGATACGAAGTTTGCTGTGAGTTTTAATATATGGTTTTTATTATGTTGAGATAGGTTCCTTCCATTCCTAGTCTGTTAAGTGTATTGATTAGGGTAGTAAATCTTGTCAAAAGCTTTTTCTACATCTATTGCAGTAATTATAGACTTTGCTTTTCCCCCCATAATTTGTGAATTTCTTGTAGTGCACCGGTTAATTATTGTATATTCAACTGCCTTTTTATTACAATAAATTCCCCTTGGTTATTATATTAATCAGGGTTCTTCAGAGAGATAGGACCAATAGGATATATATATATATATATATATATATATAAATAAAATATATATCTTATAGGATATATATATCTTACATATGATATGTATTATATATACCTTGTATAACATATAACATATATATTATATGTTATATGTTTTATATATAATATATAATAATAAATATATAATATATAATAATACATATATAATATATAATACATATATTATATATATACATTCTTATATATTATAATATATAAGTTTATTAGGGATAATTGGCTCACATGATTACAAGGCAACGTCCCACGATAGGCTTTCTGCAAGCTGAGAAAAGAGAGAAGCCAGTAGCATGGCTCAATCCAGTCCCAGAGCCTCAAAAAGAGGGAAGGTGACAGTGCAGCCCTTAGAAGCCAAAGGACCAAGAGCTCCCTGGAGGCTGCTGATACAAGTTCCAGAGTTCAAATGCTGAAGAAACTGGATTTCAATGCCCAAGGGCAGAAGGAGAGGAAGCCAGTGTGTGGCATGGGAAGACAGAGAGAGAGAACCAGAAGATTTGGCAAACAAGCTTATCCCCACTTCCACCTGCTGTGTTCTAGCCATATTGGCACCTGATTGGATGGTACCCACCCAAATTAAGGGTAGGTCTTTCTCTCCCAGTTCACTACTCAAATTTCTATCCTCTCTGGCAACACTCTCACAAACACACTCAGAAACAATACTTTACTAGCCATCTAGGCATCCCCCAATCCACCAAGTTGACACCTAATACTAACCATCACAGTGATGATGTATAGATATTTTAGTAGGCTGCTGAGTTAGCTTTGCTGGTATTTTGTTGAAGATTTTTTCAACAAATCCCACAGGGAATGCTGGTGTGTGGTTTTCATTTTTTGTAGTATCTTTGACTTTGGTATCATGATAATCCTGGCCTCACATAGTAGGTAAGAAATGTTCTCTCTTCTTCAGTTTTTTTTTTTGATTTCTTAAAATAATTGGTGTTAGTTTATTATTATCATTAGTAGTAGTAGTAATACTTGGTAGAATTTAAAAATGAATCCATCAGGCACAGTAGGATTTTCCTTTTCTTTGTAAGGAGATTTTTGATCGCTGATGCAATCTCATTACTAGTTATAGGTCTATTTAGATTGTTTATTTCTTTGCAATGTATTCTTCGTAGGTTTTGTGTTTCCAGGAATTTGTCCACTTCATTTAGCTTATCCAATTTATTGACATATAATTTGTCATAGTACTCTCATAATATTTGTATTTCTTTTGAAACAGTAGTAACATCTTCACTATGATAATTTTAAATAATACTTTTAATAATTTGCATCTTCTCTGTATTTTTACTTTTTCCATCTACGTGAAGGTTTGTCAGTCTTTTTGATTCATTCAGAGAACCAAATTTTGGTTTCATTGATTTTTTAAATTGTTTCTTCTATTCTCTATTTTTGTTATCTCTGTTCTAAATTTTTATTCTTTTTTTTCTTCTTCTAGTTTGGGGTTTTGTTTATTCTTATTGTTCTAGCTTCTTAAGTGTTTGATTTGAGATGTTGCTGATTTTTTAATGTAAATGTTTATAGATATAAATTTTCCCCTTAGGGTTGCTTTTGCTGCATTGCATAAGTTTTGACTTTTAAAATTATTTTTTATTCATTTCTAAGTTTTTCTGATTTCCTTGTGATTACTCCTCTAATCCATTTGTTACTTGGTTGTTCAAGTGTATTGCTTAATTTCCATAAATTTGTGTATTTTCCAGTTTTTACTTCTAACTTTATCCTATTGTGATCAGAGAAGATACTCTGTGTCCTATCTATCTTGTAAAATATATTGAGACTAAATTTATAGTATAATGTATGGTGTATTCTGAAAAATGCCCCACCTGTATTTCAGAAAAATGTTTATATTATTATTATTGGGTGGCATGTTCTGTGTATATCTGTTGTGTCAAGTTTGTTTTATTGCTTTGTTTAAATCCTCTATTTTGTTACTTATCTGATTATTCTATACATTATTGTGAATGGAGTATTGAAGTATCCAACTGCTATTGTAGAATTGTCCATTCCTCTCTTTAGTTCTGTCAGTTTTTGCTTTACGTATTTAATAGTCTGTGATTCAATGCATAAATGTTATAATTGTTATATCATCTTGCTTTATTGGATCTTTCATTAATATAAAATGAAAGATCTTTTTTATCTCCTGTAAATTTCTTTTTAAAGTCTTTTTTTTTCCTGATATTAGTATAGTCACTCCTGCCCTCTTTTGGCTACTATTAGAAAAAAAACCTTTTTCCATCCTTGCATTTTCAATCTACTTTTGTCTTTGCATTTAAAGTGAATCTCTTGGAGACAACATATTTTTGGTACATAATTTTTTAATTTATTGTTCCAATTTCAGACTTCTTATTAGATAGTTTAATTCATTTATATTTATTTAAGTAATTACGGAGATGGAAGGACTTACCTTTGTCATTTGTTTTCTTTTTTTTTTCTTTTGATCATACAGGGTTCTTTTTTATTTATTTATTTATTTTATGTTTGTTTTCTTTATGCTCTCTTTTTCTAAATTACTGTATTCTTTTGTGTTTAGTTGATTTTTTCTAGTGAAATGTTTAAACTTTTTTCTCATTTACTTTTGTATATATGTTATAGGTTTTTGTGCTTAAAATGGGAGTTAAATTTAACATACTAAATTTATGTACCAACTCAACTTCAATAACAAACATAGCTTTGCTTTTTTAATAATTTTATATTCACCCCTTTGGCTTATTGATTGTCCTGTCTTCAAGTTTGATGATTTATTCTTCTACCAGCTCAAATCTGGCTTCCAACCTTTTTGTAGTTCTTTCATTTTAGTTACTCTATTTTCATTCCAGAATTACTTTTTGGTTTATTTTTAAGTTTTCCATCCGTTTCTTGATATTTCCATTTGTTCATACGTTGTTTTCCTGACTTTCTTCATAACATTCTTTAGTTTTTAAGCATTTTTAAGAGTGTTGTTTTAAAGTCTTCCTATAAGTTCTTTCACAAAATCAGTTTTTGCTGATGTATTTATTTCTTTTGGATAGACCGACCTTTTCTGTTTCTTTGTGTGTCTTATAAATTTTTGTAAAAAACTAAGCATTTAAATCTAACAACTTGGTGATAGTAACTCTGAAAGTTAGCTTGTCCGTCTTTCCCAGGGATTGCTCTTTTTTGTGTATTTGTTTTGTCTTTTTCATTATTGTAGGCTGTCTTTATGCTGAAGAGTAGTCTGAGGTGTAAACTTCAGGTCTTCTCATATCTTCCCTGAGCCTGCACTAGTCCTTGGGCATGTGAGATCTTTCTTATTTTCTTCACATATGTAGTTATTTTTGAATGTTCTCATATTTATTGTCTGGCTCCCAAAAGGTACAGAGATAAACACTAATGGAGGATAGGGAAAAACACTAGCTCTTTAAATCCTCTGGAAGTTACTTCAGGCAGAGGTGCAGAGGCTTACAAAAAAGGGGTAGGGTACAACAAAAATAGCCACCGAACTTTTTGTCTACCCTTCTGAGATTGGAAAGAGCAATTTGGAATCTGCACACCTGTCTCTAATATTTTGAGAACAGCATGCTTTTGATATATCCTGGCTTCTGTAAGCTACATATGAGCTTCTCATGGAACACAGGTACGGCTGCCTGTCATGGTGCTGAAGATGAGGGATGGTTAGCTGCTCCTGTACTAAAACCTAAACTTGACCAAAATTAATTGTAATTTACCATCCAAGACTATTCCCGGAAGTTTCAAACCTGTACAAGACTCTATAGTTCCAAAAGAGTTTTATCAGATAGATTGGGCCACTGCAGTTGTCTAGGTGGGGAGACAGATTCCTGTGTTTCCTACTCTGTTATCTTTCTTGAATCTTCCAATTCTACTCTTGAGCTAAAATTTAAACTAAATAATTAACATTTTTATATAAAATTATACTATTCATTGGTTTGATGATGTCCCATTATCTTTTTTAAATTAAATGCTTAGATTTTTTGTTTTTTGCTATATCATCAATCATCATTTATGAAAAAAAATTAAATAACACATACCATATGAGAGCAGCTGTGAGGCCAAGAATAATTTCAACTGAAGTTGTACTATAATTGAAGTTCACTTATTCCACCGAGTTGGAAAGGCCATGTAAATCGTCATTTAATTTCAAGGTAGAAAAAACAATTTACTCACAACTTATCTTTTGGTTTCATTAATTATACTCAGTTTCAGTATACTGAGGTAGATTCCTCCTACTATTGAACTACCTTTTGACCAGTAAATCTAATGCTATACAGAAACATTTTGAATCAGATTAATGTTTATATAATAATAGAGCTAGTCTCAAATTTATATGGACAAACTCAAAATAATCACTGGAAATTTTTTAATCAAATATCATTAATTTAGAACTTATTAAAATTAGCTTTCTATCAAGTGGAAATGTTACCATTCTTCATTATGTTTCTCTGCACTCAATCCATTAATATCATCTTGCTGGATTATAAAACGAAGGTGAAAATATTGTCTCAAAATTACCATTGCTAAATATCCGTACAAAAAATAAAAATAGAAATGAAAGATATGGATTTATGATGTTCTTAACTCATCATACATTTGAATTAGCTTCTCTAATTTCAGAATTCAAGAAATTATCTAAGAAAACTTTATTAAGAAAATGAAAATTAAAGACCAAAATATTGTTTCCATGACATGATAGTAAAAAAAAAAAAATGGAATCTGCATAAATAGTATAAGATGATCATATTGGAGGTTATGGAGTGTATATGGAAACTGAAGGGTATATGAAAGGTGATTTTTTTGCTTGAATCAATGTATAAAATAATGGTTTTCAAAAAATCCATTTGGCTGCAAAACATTCTGAAAAAAATAAGGAAAGTTTTAGATTAATATTTATCATTAGATGTCAGACTTGCTATAAAAGCTTGAAGCCATCTTTATTGTATTTTTATATGCTAAAAAAATTCGAGTCAATGCTTTGCAAATAAAATTCTAAAAAATTGAAGGCCAAGACCATTATTACAAGCACAGTTTTCACAGTATAATGTAGTATAAAGTACCTGAATTTTGAGGTTAGAAATAACTTGGTGGTTATAAGTATAAAATTAAAATACATGGATTTTATTTCTAAGTTACTCATCTTCTAGAACTAAAAATATGTATCCCAAGATATTACATATAATAAGTAAAATATCAAAATTAACATTTTCATGGTGACATTTAAAATAAATACTAAAATATATGATTGCAAAATTGGCTAAATTATTTCAAATATCAAGGGAAATGTTAACACTTTCTTTTCTTATGGAAAGATGTGTTTATATTTAAACTTTTTTCCTGCTGCACATATATAAACTATTTTGAAAAAATAAGCAAACCAGTTAAAAATTTCTTACATTTTTAAGATTTTTTTTTCAGGCATACAACATACATAAGAGGCAATACTGCAGAAGGAAAAGAAAAATTGACAATTTACAACTAATAATTTGCTTGGTGATAATTGAAATTTCACCAATTTTCTATCTAATCTTTGTTTCATTTTTTTGAAACTTTGAAAATAAACTTTACCTTATTTTAGAAGTTTAACACTTTAATTTTACAAAAATGGAATTTTTGTAAAATTATTATGTGTTGAGCAGTTCAGCTATATATTTCCAACACTTGAAATGTTTTTAAATATACATTATTTTCATTGTCTTTCCATTACTTGGTTACTGTCAATAAGAATGTGTGTGTGCATGTGTGTGTATGTGTGTGGACCTTGAGTAATTAAAAACACATTTTCCTAATGAAATAACACCAGAGTATTTTATTCAAAAAATATTTTATTTTTATTTCATTTTTTTTTCAAGACAAGTATTTCATCAGCAATAAAGATACTATTCATTTTATTAAGACTTTATGAGAAGGCTTAATATATGAACAGCTTCTAATTCACGAGTTTTCAAAAGCATGTTTATATTAATTTCAGTGCCAGATTGATAATACATGTTATGTGTGCACAGGAATTAGATTTGACAGTCTTTTTTTAAAAAAAAAATAGTACTTGGTACCAAGGTTGTGGTAGACCTCTAATTAGGATATAACTTCCTGATCAGAGGCTACAGACATTAACCAAAGAGAACTTGACCTTTTTACTGCAAAATATGGTCTCGTTTATTTAAAAAAAGTACTAAACATTTTTATAAGTTTATTACCAGATACTTGTTAAGTGTATATGTGAATAGAGGTTCTATAAGAGCAGGTTTCTTTTTCTTTCTCTATCTTATGGTTTTTCTCCTTTGAATAGTTTTTTGATTGATGAGAAAACATGAGCTCACTTCTCAGTTTAAGAAGGTCTTGAACATCTGGCTCTTGATAGAGGAGAAACTTTGGCTCTGATGGTCTTGAATTTTCTTTATTGAAAATCACTTTGACCTTTTCTGGTCTGTACTGTTAGCAACCTCTATCATGTTAAAGGAATTTCACAATTGCTCCAATCTGGTTTATTAAGGTTCCCCTTTGTGTTTGGTACCAAAGCTTGTCCATCAAAGAAGTGTGATTTTTTTTTTAAATTTTTATTTCCATAGGTTATTGGGGAATAGGTGGTGTTTGGTTACATGAGTAAGTTCTTTAGTGGTGATTTGTGAGATTTTGGTGTACCCATCACCCAAGCAGTACACATAGCACACAATTTGTAGTCTTTTGTCCCTCAATCCCTTCCCACCCTTTCTCACTGAGTCCCCAAAATCCATTGTGTTATTCTTATGCATTTGTATCCTCACAGCTTAGCTCCCACTTATGAGTGAGAATGTAGAATGCTTGGTTTTCCATTCCTGAGTTACTTCACCTAGAATAATAGTCTTCAGTCTCATCCAGGTCCCTGCAAATGCCATTAATTGATTCCTTTTTATGGCTGAGTGGTATTCCATCATATATATATACCACAGTTTCTTTATCAACTCATTGACTGATGGGCGTTTGGCTTGTCTGACATTTTTGCAATACCTCTTTAATAATACCTTTAATAATACCTCTCTCTCAGAGCAAAAAGTAATTTCTAGAATAGAAAAAAATTAAAAGGGGAAATTTTTAAGGTAGCCTTGCAAAGGAAACATCAGATTGGACAATTAAATTCCAATATTCCAATCAGCAACATCAAAGAACATGAAATAAATATTTAATAATTTTATCAATTATTCAAAATTAAATATTAAAATTCCAAAATGCAAACTTTCCTAACATAAAGGAGTGCATATTGATCAAGGCCTATTTATTACCACATTTATATCAAAGTATCTTTCAGCTGAATTTTTGATCAGTTTTTATTATTTTATTATTTTGATCACTTTTTATTATTCATTTTTATTATTTTGATCACTTTTTATTTATTAAAAAGGGATGATGAAACATCTTCTCTTTTTCAGTTGACACACACACAGTTATATACAAATTTATTAGTAGATAAACCATAAGCTTAATTGAGATCTTTTTGATAGTTGGCAAATAAAAAAATTGCTCGTCAGCCTAATCTATATTTTTTATCTTTTTCTGCAGTATAAATAAACTTTAACTGTAATTCTATATGTCAGGGTAAATATGCTACAGTGTCCAGTTTCGGTTCAGTGACATTCACTAATTACATTGTAACAGAATTTTAGTTTAGGTATTCTACCTTCTTCCAAGAATTCCACATGCTTTTTAGTAAATTGGCTATATGATTCTTTGGAATTCCCTGAGAAACCTATTTTTGTTTGAAAAAAAATCTAATTAGTGCCTCTCTTAAAAGAAAAACTTTAGACAAGTTAGGTTTATCAGAGTTTATTTGTGCAAAGAAAAATTCATGAATCAGGCAGCACTCTGAACAGGATAAGTTCGTAGATTTCCACCCAGGAATGTGGGTAGGAAGTATTTATAAACAGAAAAAAGTGACTTACAGAATTATCTTGATTGGTTACAGCTTGACATTTGCCTTATTTCAGTATGATCTGATCAGTTGGCAGCCTGTGGTTGTCTGAAGCTTAGCTGCTGTGATTGGTTAAAACAACTATTTGTTAAAATAATAAACTCTTAAGTTACAGTTTCTTGATATACTAACTTAGGTTGCAATTTGTTACATATGGACTCAAGATATAGAAGAAGCTTTAGTCCAGATCCAGTTTAACACCTCTCATCCTCTATCCAAAGTGACTGGTCAAAGGGTGATGTTAAGCTTATTTTGTTGAAAGAGACATCAAGAAAAACTGACTGTGGCTCCCAGGAAAGAATCTTGATTAACATTCTAAGGCACATGGCAAGATATGAAGAAGAATGAATGCCACCACAATAGATTGTTGGCTGTCATCCTCCACCATAAAGAAAGCCAGCCTTAAGATGAACATATTCTACAAGACAAATAATTTTAAAAGTGTGTCTTTTTATGACATTGTTAAATATGGATGAGTGTTGTCATAAAGTTGACCCAGGATATAGACTTTTCAGTTAGCCAATATACAACTATTTTTATAGCCTATACAAATTGAATTTTCCTTTACTTACATCTAAATAATTCCCATTTGCAGCTAAAAACCAACTTTTTTCTTATTTTTTTTACATGGTGACACACATTTAAAGTAATGATATCTGTATGATAAACTTTAAAATTAGGCTGCTCATAGGTAGAGATAAATATATTACAATTTTCTATTCGTTTCTATAGAGGCTAAGTTCATACATAAAAAATCATCATAATTTTGTTTGACTTCTCCTGCTTAGTCCTCTAATTTCTTGGATATGCTAGTAATCACACATTTCAAACAAAGGAAATAAAATACAGATGCTCCTTGATGTAAGATGGGATTACATCCTAAGAAACTCATTATAAGATGAAAATAATATAAGTTGAAAATGCATTTGATGTACCTAACCTACCAAATATCATATATTAGCCTAGTCTAACTTAAATGTGCTCAGAACACTTATATTAGCTAGCCTATAATTGGGCAAAATCAAATAACATAAATCCCATTTATAATAAAGTACTGAATATCTCATGGAATTTATTAAACACTGTACTGAAAGTTAAAAAACAGTGGTTGTATAAATACTAAAAGTAGAGTTTCTACTGAATGCATATCAGTTTTACACCATCATAAATTGAAAAACCATAATGTAAGTCAAAGCATAATGTAAGTGACCATACTATATTTCATATTCTAGATTCTTTCTATTAAAAAAACAAAATTATTTCATAAAAGCTTTAAAGAGGTTAAAATTAATCGAGGATAGCATTTATTTACTACTTACTTATTCAGCATTATGAGAAGAAATTAAGTCTCAATTTTCTTCACTGAGGAAGTGATTATTTTGTATCACATGAGTACATAAGCAGTTTTGCATCATCATAGTATATTAACATGTCGTCTTCTAAAACCAATACTTGCAGTCTTGAATTTTGTATGCCTTTGAGATTGTTAGCACAATTGTAATACATATTTAAAAGTATTGTATTCATGTACATTGCTTTGTATATTTGGTTACATTTATGTAATTCCCCCACCTCCATAGTTTACTGCATATCCTTGCAAGTTTCTGGTGATTATCTGGAAGCATGAATAAATCACATCCATCTGGACTATACTTCAAAAACTCATAATCGAAGAAATATTGGGCTAAAATAATTTATGTCCTCTAACTGGCAGTTGTAAAGTTTCTGATGATGTTTCTCCTACATGTATCTTGATTGTAGATATATTAAAACATCTGAGTGTAACAGAGAAAATGGGGATGTAATATTTTAGCATCGGAATATAGTACTATAATTATTTAGACAATTTCGTAGTTGCAGAAGCAAACATTGCCCTTTCAGCATGATGCTGTACCTTCCTAATTTAGAAATCAGATAATTCAAATATGATTTGTTATATCAATAACATAAAATCCACTAAAGAAAGGCTAGAAAGTGGATTATGGAGTTACAAACAAATCTCCTCTTTTAAATACATTTATTTTCATGTAAATTAACACTTATACCTATAAATGGGATCCTAATATTCTTTTAGCTTAAATACTTTACTTCATCTTATTAAAATTGTGAAAATACAAAATATTTTTATCTTCTGTTCATTAAAAGAACTAAATGCCTAGAAGTTATCTTGCTTCATTTCCAGGTATTTCACCCATAAAATTTGAAATATCTAAACTATATACAAATGCTAATAAAAACAACACTTTTAAATAAACTACTGTGAGGAGTATGTAATATGATTGACAAATAATATAGGTAAATAATATGCCTCGCACTAAGTAAATATAGCAAAAATGCTTTTAAAATTATTTATGTAATGTTATTTTAGCAGTCTTGAATACACATGCTTTCTTGACAATTTTATAGAACATAAAATTTGGATATAAATTGTATATTAAAATGTCATATTTAAAATTCATTCAAAAATTGGTTGGCAGTGTCTTTTTTTTCAGTTGAAAAACCCATTGATTTAGAATCTAACCACCTGCTACAGCAGATGAGTGCCTCTTCCTCTTTGAAAGGAGAATGCCTCAATCTGTGCTTTGGATCTCTTTGAACTATTTTCTATCCCAGTGCTTATTATCTATTCTTTCTCTTCAACATGCAATCAGGTTCTCTCAATTCGATTCTTCTCATTTTTAAAAGCATATTCTCAGTTCTCCTTATTTCAAAAATCAATAACAGTAGCAGCAGCAACAAAACTTCTGAATCCTACTTCTTCCTTTTGTCAACCTATAGTAAGCTTTCCTTCATGACTGACACTCTCAAAACATGTGCCTATTCTTATTGTTTTTATTTTGTCACCAACATGTTTGGCAATTCATTGGAACTGGCTTCTGTCTCGATTAATAACCTAAGCAGCTCCCACTACTAAACAAAGCCATAGCCTCTGTGTTACTAAGTGCAAATCTCATTCTACCCAGAGTGTTAATCCCCCCACCCATTCATTTATTTATATTTACTTTGTTTTTTCTTTTACAATATTCTCATAAATTTTTTCTACCTCACTGACCACCCATTCAGTCTCCTGTGCAAATCCGGTTTCAATAATAAAACCACGGTAAATTGAGTTTCTCCAGGTCAGACCTAGAAAACCTTCTCTTTCCAATCTATACCTTCTTCCTTGATCTTATCCAAATCTTAGGTTTTGAGATTTACTTTATTGAAAGAAAACTTACAAATGTATATCATCATTTTAGTTATCTCCTCAGAGCTCATGATGGAATATGCTGTTTGGTATCTCTGTTTATCTTAAAAACACTTCACAAACAACATTCTAAAGGATAAAAAAGACTTACACTCAAAAGACATGTGTAACTATTCTGTTATACAGGACAATAATTTACTTTTATCCTTCTCCACCCCATCAAACTTAAGCTCAACATCAAACTCTATCAAACTGAACCGTATTATGTCTATTAAATCTTCACATATATCTTCACAATGCAACCCCCTTCTCTCCTGTCTCCCTGTTATGTAGATACACACACACACAAACTAGTCCAAGATATTTTCATGTGTCTTCTAGAATATTAGTTATTCTGTTGAACCTCCTTTTTTTGCTTCCAGTCAATTCTGCATTTCTGCATTCAGAATTCCAAAGTGCAAATGTTATCTGAAAAATAAGCCCTTCATTAAAACATTTAAATGGCTCTTCAATGCCCTCAGACATAAAAAATAGTCTTTAATATTTGTCCCATGAAGTGCTGTGTGATAGGCCCTCTAATTGTCTTCCCAGCAGACTCTCACAATGTGATACTGTGAGCAACGCTATGTTAAATAAACTCACTTATTAAAGTCTGATAGTACATTCAGAAACATGAGCGGGTCATAAACACACACCTAGATAAATGTTCATGAAGTGATTACATGTAAGCAACCAGAATATTCTTGAGAAAAAGACCTTAAGCGCAACCCAGAAAACCTCTCATCCTTTCTCCTACTCATCTCACTCTCTCCTGAAAAGTAACTATCCTTGTATATGCATGATAGATTAATTTTCTTTAAGTTTGAAATATATGCAAATGGAACCATATATTATGTCTTATTTTATTTCTGGCAAATTTTATTCAAGATTAGATTTATGTCTTCTGTATAAAATAAGTTATTTATTTTGTCAGTAGATGGTTAATGAGCATTTGGGTTACTTTTGTATTTTTAATTACTACAGTTAATATTATAGCTAGCCTTCTTGCACATGTCTTTTGATACATGTATCCATGGGTTTGTGTTATCTATGAAAGCAGGTATAAAACTCTGGGGACATAGTGTATTTATACATTCCCTTTCATATATGCTGAAAAGCTGTTTTCTAAAGTGGTTGTACTAATTTAGAAGTAGATAAAAGCTTCTGTTATTTCACAACTTTTCCTGCTTTTAGTACTTTAGTCTTTTTAATTGTAGCCTGATGAGTATGTAGAAATACGTTAGAATAGTTCTAGTTTGCATTCTCCTTATTACCATTGATGTAGTACAGATATTCATATGCTTATTGACCATTTGCATATTTTATTATGTAAATGTTCTGTATTGAGGTTAAGGAAGTTTCTTTTTGTCTCTGGTTTTCTAAGAGTTTTGGTCATGATGGATATGAAATTTGGTCATCATATGATGTTTGGACATCATATGTATGTTCTTTATATTTTGTTAATGTGTGAATTATATTTATTGACTTTGAAAACAGAAACCCTAGGTATGTCTTTGGATTCTGTTTGCTAATATTTTGCCTAAGATTTTTTTATCCATGTTTGCAAATGCAATTGACCTGAAATTTTCATTTTTGAAATATTTTAGCAGGTTTTTAAATCAAGGTTATTCTGGAGTCAACATGACTCATATGCTTTTTTCTCTTTTTTCTCTCTTCACATAATGAACTATATATTTTCTGTTGCTTTATGTCTCTAGTCACAAATTCTCTCTTTCATTGTATAATGTCACTGTTCAATTGCATTTTTTTTTTTTGAGATGGAGTCTCGCTCTGTCGCCCAGGCTGGAGTGCAGTGGCGCAATCTCAGTTCACTGCAAGCTCCGCCTCCCAGGTTCACACCATTCTCCTGCCTCAGCCTCCCAAGTAGCTAGGACTACAGGTGCCCACCACCACGCCTGGCTAATTTTTTGTTTTTAGCAGAGACGGGGTTTCACCGTGTTAGCCAGGATAGTCTCGATCTCCTGACCTCATGATCCACCTGCCTTGGCCTCCTAAAGTGCTGGTATTACAGGCATAAGACACCACACCTGGACTCAATTGAAATTTAATACTAATTATGTTATTTTTCAAGTCTAAATTTTCCATTTTCCATGGAATTGTCTTCTTCTTCTTCTTCTCCTTTTCTTTTTTGGTAGTAGGGTAGTAGTTAGCACTGTACCCACTATTTGTGGTCCCCTTTTTTGGATCCCAGTAATTTAGTGAAACCAAAATGGTGAAAGTCTCCATTCTCCATTTCGTCATCTATTTCCTGAAAAAATTAATCATATTATTTTAAAACTCATGCATGCTAACCCCATTATCTTATCTCCACATCCTCTTCTTCCTCCTCCTCCTCTCCTTATTTTTTTTTTGTCTTGTCATTTGAAGTTGTCCACTAACATGATTGGTAGTTTTTTTTTTATTAAAACTGAATATTTGTATGAAAAATGGAGAGATAATTTGAAGCCTGTCCAATGTTGCCTTCTTCCAAAGGTTTAATTATGTTTTCTAGCATGCCATTACAGAAAGTACAGATCAACATATGGAACCAAGTCAATTTGAAGCTGTATTTCAGCCTTTGTGAAGACTGGTTTATTGCAGATTCTACCTTACTTCTTGGTTGTATTCTTAATAAAACCTTAAATTGAAATTCAGGATATGGTGTTTGCCAATATTTCTGCTATTTGGTGAACCTTGAATTCCAGTTTTTGAATTCTCTTAGCTACCATTTCCTGGTAAGTTTTTGGTCCTTTGGTTCATTCTTAAAAATTTAGTGGAAAAAAATGAAGCAAAATGTAAGGCTTACTTCAGTGTTCTTCACTTATTACCAAAAATGCTACTTCTCAAATCCTAGCTGCTTTAACTCTAAACTACTTTGTGGGCATAGTCATGTTGTGTAAAACTCCAAAACATGTCTCTCAGTATCCCAATCCTCTTCTTGCAGATTTCTATTCTGCTTCTTATTCTTTTGGCCCCACACGGGAAAATTAACAAATATCTTAAGGGACAGTACTTCCAAACAAGTAATGTTTCCCTTGATGCCTCTCTACTCCCCAGGATTCCAGACTCTCATGTCCTCGTTGCCTTGGTGGTTCTCTAACACTTTCACCTAGAGAGAGAGAGAGAGAGAGAGAGTGTGTGTGTGTGTGTGTGTGTGTGTGTGTGTGCACGCGCGCACGTGCGCACTCAGTGCAGGTGGTTAAGGGGGCAGTTGGGGGGATTTATGTGCGTTGCCATCCAACTTTTCTACCTGTTCCCCATAGATGTTGTTCTGAATTGAAATGAACTGTCATTTATGAAAAATTACTCTCTTTATTGCTCATAAAAGGTGACATCTCTTCTACC
This sequence comes from Pan paniscus, assembly GCF_029289425.2. Lineage (NCBI taxonomy): Eukaryota > Metazoa > Chordata > Mammalia > Primates > Hominidae > Pan > Pan paniscus. The sequence goes on from NC_073252.2 coordinate 113,899,695, forward strand.
ACATGACCGTGGCATAAATTATTTTCTTTGAAATGTTCTCTTCCCATTCTAGTGCTTCCCACCACCTCACTTTAGTGAACTACCACTTATCTTTTAATATTGATCTCATTCAATATGTTCCCTGTACTTTGCCCATTATTTTAATACTATATAGTTTAAAATAACATTTTACCAGGTGTAATTTTATCAGTATTTTTATACTTAGCTAAATAATACAAAGTCTGTAGAATATTTTAAAGCTGATAGCCCACCCTTCAAAATTATGGCTGTTCAATAAGTAAATATGGTACTATTTTTAAATAAAAAATTAGATATAATAATTATTATTGCTTCGTTTAATGTTTGCTTGCATTTACCTTTTTATTTATCAGTTTTCTTATTGGGTTACCTAAGACAACCCTTGTGGAATATTTTCCTTTTTATACAATGAAAGTAGATTAGTAATAAATGTTCTCATGTTTCTGTTAAATAAAAAATATATTAATTATGTGCTTGCTTCTAAAAAGCTAGTTTTCTTGGTCTAAACTTGTATATTTACAGAATTTCATCTCAAAAAAGTCTGTGCATTTGTGTGTGTGTGTATGTGTGTGTGTTTTCTTATTCCTATGGGTGCTATTGAGAAAGACCTGTTCCTTTTAATGATTTTTTAAAAATTTGATTAGGTAATCATTTTTCTCTAGTTGTACTTTTATTCTCTCTTTACATTAGTGTTTTTCTCTTTTTCTTTGAGCCTAAAATTGAAATTCATATTTTATATTGCACATCTCTTGGCAATTGTGGAAAAGTTTAAAATCTTTTGCAAAACCATCTCTTTTCCATTCTGTCTATTATATTCTATTGGCATAAAATTATTGTGTAGATGAGCCTTGTCACATTGTCTTCCAGGTAGCTTACCAATTCCTTCATCTTTTCTTAAGGTACTGATTAATGTATTTACATCTTTCTTTTCAAGCTCACAATTTCTCTTTTAAAATTTATCTAGTGTGCCTTTTAAAGAGTCTCTTCTGCTTTAATAGTTTGTATTATATTGTACATTTCTAGAATTATTCTTTTTGAAATCTTGGAGCTATTTTTTAATGCTTTCTTTTTGTTCATCTTTAAGCTTAGAATTTTGATTTGAATATAAATTAACCCCTATTGTATTCTCTGTAAAACTTCCCAAAAGGAAGAATAGGTCTTTTTCTGTTTTCTGTTCATTCATTTTTCCTGCTGCCGCTCACTTATGATTCTATTTGGATTGTATAATATGTGTTTTTGATGAGTCCAAGAGCTTGGATAATTAATCTATTATGATCTTTCTAGGTCTGATTTGAAGATGTACTTTTCCAGAGAGAATTTGCAAATCATTTGTCAATGTGGCTAAACAACTTATTTAAATCAAATGGTTCTCATAGATTTTATTTGTAAGTAGTTCACAAAAGCAATTTGAGTTTAGTTCATGATATTTTATGTGTTTACTCCACAAATTACCTTAAGATTTTTTCCCCCTTGTAATTGATATAAGAGTTGGGCAGGCTTATTCCTTTAAGACACATTTTTCACAGGGGTTAATATTTTTCTTCAATTTTCTAATAAAAACGTTTCTGTTTGGCGTTCCATTTTTATAAGGTTCTCCCCTACCTTAACATGAAAAAGCATTACCTTCGGAATTTTATTTTCCAGTACAGACTTCAAAAGAGAAGCTCAAAACTTCAAGCATTTAGTTAAGAGGGGAAGCTATCTAGGATACAGATAGATAATACTGCACCAAATATTTTGTACTCCTTATAGAACATAAAATTGTTACTGGGATGTGACCACATTACATTTGCCCATGTATATTTATTTAGGTGTGATTATGTGACTAAGTTCTCAACAATGGAACATGTGCAGAAGTGACATATAAAACTTTGAGGCCATGAAATTAAAAATCTGTCACATGATTAATAATTCTCTTCTGTCTCCTAGGTCAGTGTCTATGTTTAGATGGTGACAGAGCCACAAGATGCTAAGGGTGTGTCTCTGTATAATAACCTTAAATCAGTGATCTCACACCACTGATTTGGCTTTTAATGGACAAGAACAACTTCTTTTTTTTTGCAAAGTCACTGACATTTTAGATTTAACATTAACAGTGCTATCCTTACTTTATCTAATCCATAAATTGGTCACTTGATGTGTTATAACAATAAATGAGTTATTTTTTTGTATCATGTGAAAAGTAGTAGGCATACATCAGCCAATACTTCATGAAAGACTTGTGTCACAAAATTAGGACAAATAGAGACCTATTATAGTAGTCATTATTGTTGTTCTCCAATATTTCTGGCTCAGCCCTTTGCTACCTACATACAACCCTTTGTTAATCCTTTTTGGTCTCTTTATGGTTTGATGAGGACATGGAATTAATCCTGTCTAATGAGAGCTATAAGTGAAAATGTTATATTCTCCAGAACCATAACACGTATTTGCTGGTGCTAGACTCTCCAAAGCTCGGTTTCTTTCTACCACAATGGCTGGAAGTCTTCTTGGTAGTGGCTGTGTTACTAACTTTGATCCCAGAGCGAAAATGTTGCAAAGCCGAACTCAAAGCCACATTGCCATTGGCACATAACATGAGTTAAATATAAACGTTATTGGTCTTATTCCATTGTAGTATAAGATTGCTTGGTTCTACAACATAACCTACAGTATAGACATGCTAAAAAATGACAAAACACTTAGAAAAAACTTGCCTGTGATGATTAGAAGTTGGAAGGTAGACCAAGTGCCTGCTGACCTAAAACTCTAGAGGTTAAAAATAGTGTGTGAGATATGTATTGATTCAAATCAATACATTTAGCAATGTATTAGATGTTTTAAAAATTTTGAGCTCCAAGGACTTGGAAATTTTACAAGTTCAATGGAATGGAGTTCAAAAATTTTGTGTCAGCAGAGTTGCAAAGGGTCACTATTAATAAGCCCCAAATATGGTTATAAGACTGAAGAAGGTTTGGAGTAACACAATCCACCCAAGAGTCAACTCTGGATCAAAAATCAAATGATGATATACCCTTTCTTCCCATGCCTGATGCTGTCTGTCACTAGATAGAGTGAGAGAAGAATGAGGATAAGTGAGTAAGGCAACACACAATTAACTGAAAAATCAATCTAGGAAATGACTTTGCTTGTGGTTACAAATGCATGGATCTGTAACAAACATATGAAACAGAAATGAAAAGCTCATAACATTTTTGATGGAATTGCATTGCCAAAGAAATCATGAGCTAATAGTGTCCAAACCTTAGTACTTAGGTCAAACACGTACAAACAGAAACCTAGTTTTAACCAGAAAATATTTACAATTTTTTTTTTTCACAACACAGAGTTGCTGCTTGGAAACTAGCTTTTCCAAGCTTCCTTTTATCTCTGAGTGATAAACTCTTGCCATTGGGATATGGTTGAAACTGATGCACCACAGTCCTAGACCTTAAACCTCAAAAATCTCCCAGGTGATCTACCAAACTAGATATAGCAACTCCTGCAGTGGACTCAAAGTCCCTCATGAGTGTCTACACAACATGGAAGGAATCAGGCTTTTAGAATTACCACATGGATTCCACCACCAAACAATTACATTGAAGTGTCTCGCGGGGTTCGGGGGGTGGGGGGAACATTTTAATGCCTTCAGTCTGAGATTTTGGGTTTGTTAAAGTAAGTAGCTCATTCTAGTAACTCAATCCCTTTATTCCTGTCTTGAATTTATAGCTTCTGATTATTCCTTTTCTTGCTAAGGAACAACAGACTTTCAAATATATCTCCATATTTATATTGTCACAAGTTTTTTTTTTTTTTTAATTAACTGGAAGAATTTTCCAAGGTATGTAAGTCACTATGCTAATGGAAACATAACTCTATTTCTTCAGATCTTAGCAAATAATACCTCATTTAGGAATGCCTTCTCAAGTTTCACTGTCGTATGTTCTGTTCCAATGGAACAATTATACAAATTTAAATATATTATTTATATTTAGTATTATTTACATTTATTTAGATTTACCATTTATGGAAGAATGACACATTTTTCAATACCAATCTACCTCACTTTAAGATCATGAAAGCCCAGGGTTATTGTTTTAAATTACCTCTGGATCTGCTGAATCTAGTAGAAAATGGTAAGAAAACAAATATTTGTAAATAATTATTCCTAAATTATATGTTATTTTAAAAATCTATCTTTTTTCATATTATTACACTCATTTATATATCTATTTTAAGTATAGGAATAAGGATAAAGAACAAGCATATTTTCGATATTCATATTCAGAATTCACAGCTATAAAAGTACTGTCAAAACATTTTAATATTTTGAATGATGCCAGATATGCCGATTATGAACCAAAATCAACATAGTTCAGTAAACATGTAATTGCTAACTTTGCAAAATGTCCAAGGCACTGTGTAGACATTTAAAAACTGAAAACATGTAAGTTGGGAAAGCTTATCCTCAAACTTCAATTTAATTAGAGAAACAAAAATGAATGCATAACTCTTACCCAAAGAAGATATAGAAGGTAGCTCTGGAATCACACAAAATAGGAGGCTGTGTAATTACTCATTTTACTTGGCTACTTTTGTGAGTAAAAAATGATGCTATGGACAACTGCTGACAGATACAACAGGCATAACCTGGGACTGACCCAAGCAAACTGGCAACTCTATACTGATTAATGATATCAGTGTTGAGTAAGTAAAGATTCCTTTTTCCTGGGAGAACAAAAGAGAGTAGTTCCTTTGGTTGTTGATGGAATTTGACCTAAACCTTGAAAAATGGCTAGAAGTATTACAGGTAAAAGAAGTACTACAGGTAAAGTTAGTTCAAGAAACAAGACATTAGGCTGAGAAGCAGAGCAAGATGGTAGAATGGAAGGCTCTACTGATAGTCCCCTCTTCAAGGACACCAATGTAACAACTATCCACACAGAAAAAAACACTTCAGAAGAACCAAAAATCAGGTGAGCCATTATGCTACTTGGTTTTATCTTTGTATCACTGAAGAAATAGAACAAAACAGTCTTGAAATGTGGATGCCACCCCTCTCACAGCCCCTGGCAAGGCTGCAAGATGGGGAGAGTGTCTCTGGGCATTAGGGGAGGGAGATTACATCAACTGTCAGGCGTTGAACTGAGTGCTGTCCTGGTAAAACAGAAAGGAAAACCAGACCAAACTCAGCTGATGTCCACCCAGGGAAACAGTGTTTAAACCACCCCTAGCCAGAGGATCCCAACAGTCTGAACTTGAGTTCCCACAAGCCTCGTCACTGTGGGCTACAGTGCCCTGTGTCTCTAATGAACGTAGAGGACAATCTAGGCCGTAAAGACTGCAATATTTTTGAAATGTCCGCACTACCCAAGGCCATCTACAGATTCAATGCAATCTCTACCAAATTACCAATGATATTCTTCACAGAAATAGAAACAAAAATCCCATATTTTACATGGAACCACAAAAGACCCAGAATATCACAAACTTTCTTAACTAAAAAGAACAAAACTGGAGGAATTACATTAACTGACTTCAAATTATACTACAGAGTAACAGTAACCAAAACAGCACGGTACTGGCATTAAATCAGACACATAGACCAAAGGAACAGAATAGATAACTCAGAAACAAATCCACATGCCTAGAGTGAACTTACTTTGGACAAAGGTGCAAAGAACATACACTGGGAAAAGGACAGTCTCTTCAATAAATGGTGCTGGGAAAACTAGATATCCATATATAGAAGAATAAAACCAGACTCCTATCTCTCACCATATACAAAAATAAAATCAAAATGGATTAAAGACTTAATCTAAGACATCAAACTATACAACTACCAGAAGAAAACATTGGGGAAAGTCTCCAGGACATTGGCCTGGGCAAAAATTTTTGAGCAATACCCCACAAGCATAGGCAACAAAAGTAAAAATGGGTAAAAAGCATCTCACCGAGGTAAAAAACGTTTCTGCACATCAAAGGAAATAATCAACAAACTGAAGAGACAACCCACAGAATGGGAGAAAACATTTGCAAACTACCCTTCTGAAAAGGGATTAAATACCAGACTGTATAAGGAGGTCAAACAACTATAGAAAAAATATATAATAATCCAATCGATAAATAGGCAGAACATATGAATAGACATCACTCAAAGAAGATATACAGATAACAACAGGCATATGAAAAGATGCTCAACATCATTCATCATCAGAGTAATGCAAATCAAAACTAAAATGAGATATTATCTTACCCCAGTTAAAATGGCTTATAGTCAAAAGACAGGCAATAACTAATGATGACAAGGATGTGGAGAAAAGGGAATCTTTGTATACTGTTGGTGGGAATGCAAATTTTTACAACCAATTTAAAGAACAGTTTGGAGTTTCCTCAAAAAACTAAAAATTGAGTCACCAAATGATCCAGTAATTCCATTGCCGGATATATACTCCAAAGAAAGGAAATCAGTGTATTGAAGAGATATCTGCACTCCTATGTTTGTTGCAGCACTGTTTGCAATAGCTGTGATTAGGAAGTAATCTAAGTGTCTATCAACAGACGAATGGATAAAAAAATATATGGTACATATACACAATGCAGTACTATTCAGCCATAAAAAAGAATGATATCCAGTCATTTGTAACAACATGGATGGAACTGGAGATCATTATGTTAAGTGAAATAAGCCAGGCACAGAAAGACAAACTTCGCATGTTCTCACATATTTGTGGGAGGTGAAAATTAACATAATTAAATTCATGGAGATATAAAGTAGAAGGATATTTATCTGAGGCTGGAAAGGGTAGTGAGGGTCTGGGGGGAGGGCGGGGATAATTTTAACGGGTACAAAAAATAGAAAGAATGAATGAGACCTACTATTTGAGTGTGCTACAGGATGACTAAAGTCAATAATAACTTAGTTGTACATTTTTAAATAACTTAAAGAGTGATTGTTTGTAACTCAAAGGATAAATGCTTGAGTAGATGGATACACTATTCTCCATGATGTGCTTGTTTTACATTGCATGCCTGTACCGAAACATCTTATGAACTCCATACACACACACACACACACACACACGTATATATATACTATCCATCCACAAAAATTAAGAAAAAGACATTGACTAAAAATAGGAAATTTCTCTGGGCACTAAAAGTTTATTTAATACATAAAACAGATTTTTTATAAGACCCACAATTCTGATACAAATCAATAATATTCTTATTTTAAATTTGATTGAACAATATTAAAAAATTAAATCTCATGCACAAGTATACACAAACATTTAATTGCAGCATCAATGCTAGTTAAGATGTATTTGACACTAGTGGCATTAGAATAGGTTTTACGAGGAACAATGCAGGGTGTGATGAATTTGAATGCCAACTTAGGGAAAGGATACATCATTCTGTAAGCAATATTAATTCATCTAAAATTTGATTAGGGAAGAGATACATATTTTGAATAGCAAGATAGTCATACAGTTCTGCAGTGAACTAAAATTATATGAGATATTTGTGTTGGATGGGTAAATCTTAATTTAAAATACCAATATTCTCATTAAACACTGTTGATCTTGTGGGATTTGTTACTTCACTTTTCTTTGGAAAAATATGTTCAATCAGTACATGCTACAGATGCTAGTGTTGACAAGCAACGATTATGGATAAGGCAGAGTAAGGAACTCTCCTCTGTTTATAGCCTCCCATATGCCTCATATAACACTCTACGAACTAGATAAAATTTATGTCAAAGTCATTTTTCAAAACGACTAAGACAGTTTGATTAATGTCTTTGATGTCAGTAACAGAATAACAAACTTACATGAAAAATTACATTTAAATAATGACACAATTAGGCAATAATCTTGAACTGTCATACAGAGTGAGTTAAAATATCAATTTGTTCAAAAGTTCAATATAATTATGAAATATATATTCATGTATTCCTTAAAACTTTTTCTTAAATTGTGCAGAGTAAATTGAGTATATATGAAGAGGAAAAATAAAGTTTCATGGCTACTAAGTCCATGTTCCATTTTTCAGAGAGTCTTTATATTAAAAGTTTGCAATATACAATTCTGAGAGGATAAATATCCTCATGTTCAATTTCTATAATTACTTAAACATTTTGTTTTGCTTTCATTAGCATTTTACTAAAGAGATGTTTAAAAAAACTTAAGTTATCACAATCTGCAGTTATTTTCTTCCCAAATCTTTCATGATATACATGTCAATTTCCGGCTTCCACATTTGCATGGTACACTAAAAAATTGCAGGAACTTGTTCTGCCCCAGTAAAAGATGTTTAGGACCATAATGATTGTATTTGAAATGCAGTTCTGGGGTGGTTCCAAGATGGCTGAATAGGAACAGCTCCAGTCTACAGCTCCTAGCATGAGTGATTCAGAAGACAAATGATTTCTGCATTTCCAACTGAGGTACCTGGTTCATCTCACTGGGGATTGTCAGACAGTGGGAGTAGGACAGTGGGTGCAGCGCACCAAGTGTGAGCTGAAGCAGGGTGAGGCATCGCCTCACCTGCGAAGCGCAAGGGGTCAAGGAATTCTCTTTCCTAGCCAAGGAAAGGGGTGATAGACGGCACCTGGAAAATTGGGTCACTCTCACCCTGATACTGTGCTTTTCCAACGGTCTTAGCAAATGGCATACCAGGATATTATATCCCGCACCTGGCTCGGAGGGTCCTACACACCCAGAGCCTCGCTCATTGCTAGCACAGCAGTCTGAGATCAAACTGCAAGGCGGCAGCGAGGCTGGGGGAGGGGCGCCCACCATTGCTGAGGCTTGAGCAGGTAAACAAAGCGGCCAGGAAGCTCGAATTGGGTGGAGCCCACCGCAGCTCAAGGAGGCCTGCCTGCCTCTGTAGAATCCACGTCTGGGGGCATGGCATAGCCAAATAAAAGGCAGCAGAAACCTCTGCAGACTTAAATGTCCCTGTCTGACAGCTTAGAAGACAGTAGTGGTACTCCCAGCCCACAGCTGGATATCTGAGAACAGACAGACTGCCTCCTCAAGTGGGTCCCTGACCCCCGAGTAGCCTAACTGGGAGGCACCCCCCAGTAGGGGCAGACTGACACCTCACACGGCTGGGTACTCCTCTGAGACAAAACTTCCAGAGGAACGATCAGGCAGCAACATTTGCTGTTCACCAATATTCACTGTTCTGCAGCCTCCACTGCTGATACCCAGGCAATCAGGGTCTGGAGTGGACTTCCGGCAAACTCCAACAGACCTGCAGCTGAGGGTCCTTACTGTTAGAAGGAAAACTAACAAACAGAAAGGACATCCACACCAAAACCCCATCTGTACGTCACCATCATCAAAGATCAAAAGTAGATAAAAATACAAAGATGGGGAAAAAACGGAGCAGAAAAACTGAAAATTCTAAAAATCAGAACACCTCTCCTCCTCCAAAAGAACGCAGCTCCTCATCAGCAACAGAACAAAGCTGGATAGAGAATGACTTTGACGAGTTGAGAGAAGAAGGCTTCAGACGATCAAACTTCTCCGAGCTAAAGGAGGAAGTTCGAACCCAAGGCAAAGAAGTTAAAAACGTTGAAAAAAGATTAGACGAATGGCTAACTAGACTAACCAATGCACAGAAAGTCCATAAAGGACCTGATGGAGCTGAAAACCGTGGCCCAAGAACTACATAACAAGTGCAGAAGCTTCAGTAGCCGATTCGATCAACTGGAAGAAAGGGTATCAGTGATGGAAGATCAAATGAATGAAATGAAGTGAGAAGAGAAGTTTAGAGAAAAAAGAATAAAAAGAAATGAACAAAGCCTCCAAGAAATATGGGAATATGTGAAAAGACCAAATCTATGTCTGATTGGTGTACCTGAAAGTGACGGGGAGAATGGAACCAAGCTGGAAAACACTCTGCATGATATTATCCAGGAGAACTCCCCCAATGTAGCAAGGCAGGCGAACATTCAAATTCAGGAAATACAGAGAATGCCGCAAAGATACTCCTCGAGAAGAGCAACTCCAAGACACGTAATAGTCAGAATCACCAAAGTTGAAATGAAGGAAAAAATGTTAAGGGCAGCCAGAGAGAAAGGTCAGGTTACCCACAAAGGGAAGCCATCAGATTAACAGCTGATCTCTTGGCAGAAACTCTAAAAGCCAGAAGAGAGTGGGGACCGATATTCAACATTCTTAAAGAAAAGAATTTTCAAACCAGAATTTCATATCCAGCCAAACTAAGCTTCATAAGTGAAGGAGAAATAAAATACTTTACAGACAAGCAAATGCTGAGAGATTTTGTCACCACCAGGCCTGCCCTAAAAGAGCTCCTGAAGGAAGCATGAAATATGGAAAGGAACAACTGGTACCAGCCACTGCAAAAATATGCCAAATTTTAAAGACCATCAAGGCTAGGAAGAAATTGCATCAACTAACAAGCAAAATAACCAGCTAACATCATAATGACAGGATCAAATTCACACATAACAATATTAACCTTAAATGTAAATGGGCTGAATGCTCCAATTAACAGACACAGACTGGCAAATTGGATAAAGTGTCAAGACCCATCAGTGTGCTGTATTCAGGAAACCCATCTCACGTGCAGAGACACACATAGGCTCAAAATAAAGGGATGGAGGAAGATCTACCAAGCAAATGGAAAACAAAAAAAGGCAGGGGTTGCAATCCTAGTCTCTGATAAAACAGACTTTAAACCAACAAGATCAAAAGAGAAAAAGAAGGCCATTACATAATGGTAAAGGGATCAATTCAACAAGAAGAGCTAACTATTCTAAATATATATGCACCCAATACAGGAGCACCCAGATTCAAAAAGCAAGTCCTTAGAGACCTACAAAGAAACTTAGACTCCCACACAATAATAATGGGGGACTTTAAAACCCCACTGTCAACATTAGACAGATTAATGAGACAGAAAGTTAACAAGGATATCCAGGAATTGAACTCAGCTCTGCACCAAGCAGATCTAACAGACATCTACAGAACTCTTCACCCCCAAATCAACAGAATATCCATTCTTCTCAGCACCACACCGCACTTATTCCAAAACTGACCACATAGTTGGAAGTAAAGCACTCCTCAGCAAATGTAAAAGAACAGAAATTATGACAAACTGTATCTCAGACCACAGTGCAATCAAGCTAGAACTCAGGATTAAGAAACTCACTCAAAACCGCTCAACTACATGGAAACTGAACAACCTGCTCCTGAATGACTACTGGGTACATAACGAAATGAAGGCAGAAATAAAGATGTTCTTTGAAAGCAACGAGAACAAAGACACAACATACCAGAATCTCTGGGACACATTCAAAGCAGTGTGTAGAGGGAAATTTATGGCACTAAATGCCCACAAGAGAAAGCAGGAAAGATCTAAAATTGACACCCTAACGTCACAGTTAAAAGAACTAAAGAAGCAAGAGCAATCACATTCAAAAACTAGCAGATGGCAAGAAATAACTAAGATCAGAGCAGAACTGAAGGAGATAGAGACACAAAAATCCCTTCAAAAAATCAATGAATCCAGGAGCTGATTTTTTGAAAAGATCAACAAAATTGATAGACCGCTAGCAAGACTAATAAAGAAGAAAAGAGAGAAGAATCAAATAGATGCAATAAAAAATGATAAAGGGGATATCACCACTGATCCCACAGAAATACAAACTACCATCAGAGAATACTACAAACACCTCTACACAAATAAACTTGAAGATATAGAAGAAATGGATAAACTCCTGGACACATACACCCTCCCAAGACTGAACCAGGAAGAAGTTGAATCTCTGAATAGACCAGTAACAAGCTCGGAAATTGAGGCAATAATCAATAGCTTACCAACCAGAAAAAGTCCAGGACCAGATGTATTCACAGCCGAATTCTACCAGAGGTACAAGGAGGAACTGGTACCATTCCTTCTGAAACTATTCCAATCAATAGAAAAAGAGGGAATCCTTCCTAACTCATTTTATGAGGCCAGCATCATCCTGATACCAAAGCCTGTCAGAGACACAACAAAAAAAGAGAATTTTAGACAAATATCCCTGATGAACATCAATGCAAAAATCCTCAATAAAGTACTGGCAAACCAAATCCAGCAGCACATCAAAAAGCTTATCCACCATGATCAAGTGGCCTTCATCCCTGGGATGCAAGCCTGGTTCAACATATGCAAATCAATAAACGTAATCCAGCATATAAACCGAACCAATGACAAAAACCACATGATTATCTCAATAGATGCAGAAAAGGCCTTTGACAAAATTCAACAACCCTTCATGCTAAAAACTCTCAATAAATTAGGCATTGATGGGATGTATCTCAAAATAATAAGAGCTATCTATGACAAACCCACAGCCAATATCATACTGAATGGACAAAAACTGGAAGCATTCCCTTTGAAAACTGGCACAAGAAAGGGATGCCCTCTCTCACCACTCCTATTAAACATAGTGTTGGAAGTTCTGGCCAGGGCAATCAGGCAGGAGAAGGAAATAAAGGGTGTTCAATTAGGAAAAGAGGAAGTCAAATTGTCCCTGTTTGCAGATGGCATGATTGTACATCTAGAAAACCCCATCATCACAGCCCAAAATCTCCTTAAGCTGATAAACAACTTCAGCAAAGTCTCAGGATACAAAATCAATGTGCAAAAACCACAAGCATTCTTATACACCAATAACAGACAAACAGAGCCAAATCATGAGTGAACTCCCATTCACAATTGCTTCAAAGAGAATAAAATACCTAGGAATCCAACTTATGAGGGACGTGAAGGAGCTCTTCAAGGAGAACTGCAAACCACTGCTCAACGAAATAAAAGAGGGTACAAACAAATGGAAGAACTTTCCATGCTCATGGATAGGAAGAATCAATATTGTGAAAATGGCCATACTGCCCAAAGTAATTTATAGATTCAATGCCATCCCCATCAATCTACCAATGACGTTCTTCACAGCACTGGAAAAAACTACTTTAAAGTTTATATGGAACCAAAAAAGAGCCCACATTGCCAAGTCAATCCTAAGCCAAAAGAACAAAGCTGGAGTCATCATGCTACCTGACTTCAAACCATACTACAAGGCTACAGTAACCAAAACAGCATGGTACTGGTACCAAAACAGAGATATAGACCAATGGAACACAACAGAGCCCTCTGAAATATTGCCGCATATCTACAACTATCTGATCTTTGACAAACCTGACAAAAACAAGAAATGGGGAAAGGATTCTCTATTTAATAAATGGTGCTGGGAGAACTGGCTAGCCATATGTAGAAAGCTGAAACTGGATCCCTTCCTTACACCTTATACAAAAATTAATTCAAGATGGATTAAAGACTTAAATGTTACATCTAAAACCATAAAAACCCTAGAAGAAAACGTAGGCAATACCATTCATGACATAGGCATGGGCAAGGACTTCATATCTAAAACACCAAAAACAATGGCAACAAAAGCCAAAATTGACAAATGGGATCTAATTAAACTCAAGAGCTTCTGCACAGCAAAAGAAACCACCATCAGAGTGAACAGGCAACCTTCAGAATAGGAGAAAATTTTTGCAATCTACTCATCTGACAAAGGGCTAATACCCAGAATCTACAAAGAACTCAAACAAATTTACAAGAAAAAAACAAACCCATCAGCAAGTGGGAGAAGGATATGAACAGACACTTCTTGAAAGAAGACATTCATGTAGCCAACAGACACATGAAAAAATGCTCATCATCACTGGCCATCAGAGAAATGCAAATCAAAACCACAATGAGATACCTTCTCACACCTGTTAGAATGACAATCATTAAAAAGTCAGGGAACAACAGGTGCTGGAGAGGTTGTGGAGAAATAGGAACACTTTTACACTGTTGGTGGGGCTGTAAACTAGTTCAACCATTGTGGACATCAGTGTGGCGATTCCTCAGGGATCTAGAACTACAAATACCATTTGACCCAGCCATCCCATTACTGGGTATATACCCAAAGGATTATAAATCATGCTGCTATAAAGACACATGCACACGTATGTTTATTGTGGCACTATTCACAATAGCAAAGACTTGGAACCAACCCAAATGTCCATCAGTGATAGACTGGATTAAGGAACCATGGCAAATATATACCATGGAATACTATGCAGCCATAAAAAAGGATGAGTTCATGTCCTTTGTAGGGACATGGATGAAGCTGGAAACCATCATTCTCAGCAAAGTTTCGCAAGGATAGAAAACCAAACACCACATGTTCTCACTCATAGGTGGTAATTGTACAATGAGAACACATGGACACAGGAAGGGGAACATCACAACACACTGGGGCCTGTCATGGGATGGGGGGATGGGGGAGGGATAGCATTAGGAGATATACCTAATGTAAATGAGAATGAGAAGTTAATGGGTGCAGCACACCAGCATGGCACATGTGTGCATATGTAACAAACCTGCACATTGTGCACATGTACCCTAAAGCTTAAAGTATAATAATAAAAAAAAGAAATAGAACTAATACTGTAAGTCAAAAACAAATTAAACATCTGATGCTTCTTAAGAAAAAAAAAAAGAAATGTAGTTCACTCATAGTCTGCTTAGACGTGATGCTTTAACTCTACTTCTTGACAGAAACATTTACTCCAAATTCCTGATGTTCTTTAATTTTAAAAACAATATTAGATTTCCTTTTTTTATTATTTTTAATTTTGTGGGAACATAGTACATTTATATATTTATGGGGTACCTGAGATATTTTGATATTGCATCGTATACATTTTGTATACACTGTATGCCTGTATAAAAATACATGTCTGACAGGAGAATTGCTTGAATCTGCGAGGCAGAGGTTGTGGTGAGCCCAGATCGCGCCATTGCACTCCAGCCTGGGCAACAAGAGCAAAACTCTGTCTCAAAAAAAACAAACGAACAAACAAACAAACAAAAAACAAACAAAAAAACCATGTCCGTGTTTTTATACAGGCATAAAATGCATGATAATCACAGCAGGGTAAATGGGGTATCCATCATCTCATGCATCCTTTCTTTGTATTACAAACAATCAAATTATACTCTTGTATTTATTTTTAAATGTACGGTATATTATTATTTACTGTAGTGACCCTGTTATTCTGTCAAATACTAGATTTTATTCATTCTAACCATATTTTTGTACCAATTAAATATCGCTACTTCCTTTTCTCTCCCACCTCCATTACCCTTCCCAGCCTCTGGTAACCATCATTCTACTCTCTGTCTCCATGAGTTTAATTATGTTAATTTTCACCTCAAATAAGTGAGAACAGGTAAAGTTTGTCTTTCTGTGTCTGACTTATTTCACTTAAAATAATGTCCTCCAATCGCAAGGTCAGGAGATCGAGACCATCCTGGCTAACACGGTGAAACTCCGTCTCTACTAAAAAAAATACAAAAAAATTAGCTGGGCATGTTGGTGGGCGCCTGTAGTCTCAGCTACTCGGGAGGCTGAGGCAGGAGAATGGTGTGAACCCGGGAGGCAGAGCTTGCAGTGAGCTGAGATGGCGCCACTGCACTCCAGCCTGGGCGACAGAGCAAGACTCCGTCTCAAAAAATAAATAAGAAGAAGAAGAAGAAGAATGTCCTCCAGTTCCATCAATGTTGTTATAAATGACAGGATCTCTTTCCTTATTACGGCCAAATAGTACTCCCTTGTACTACTGTATAAGTATCATCTTTTATTTATCCATTTGTCTTCTGAAGGACACTTAAGTTTCTTCCAAATCTTGGCTGTTGGAAATAATGCTCCAATAAACATGGGAGTGCAGATATCTCTTCAATATACTGATTTCTTGCTTTTACATTATACCTAATGATGGGACCGCTGGATAATATGAGAGCTCCTATTATTAGATTTTGAGGGAGCTTCAAACTTTTCTCCGTAGTATCTGTATGAATTTACATTTCCACCAACAGGGTACAAGGGCTCCTTATCTCTGCATCATTGCCAGGGTTTGTTATTGCCTATCTTTTGGATATAAGCTATTTTAACTGGGTTGAGATAGTATCTCCTTTTAGTTTTGATTTGCATTTCTCTGATCATCAGTGATGTGGAGCACGTTTTCATATACATGCTTGCCATTTGTATGTCTTTTAAGAAATATCTATTTACATCTTTTGCCCATTTTTAAACTGAATTATTAGGTTTTTTATTTTAGAGTTGTTTGAGCTCCTTATATATTCCGGTTATTAATCCCTTGTCAGGTGGGCAGTTTTTAAATATGTTTTTCTGTTCTGTAAATTGTCTCTTCATTTTTTGATTACTTCCTTTGCTGTTCAGAGCTTGGTAACTCGATATGATCTCATTTGTCCATTTTGGCTTTAGTTGCTTGTGTTTCTGGGGTATTACTCATGAAATCTTTGCCCACTCCAAAGTCCAAAGATTTTAGCCAGCGTTTCATTGTAGTAGTTTTATAGCTTGATGTCTC
Organism: Pan paniscus; assembly: GCF_029289425.2. Classification (NCBI taxonomy): domain Eukaryota; kingdom Metazoa; phylum Chordata; class Mammalia; order Primates; family Hominidae; genus Pan; species Pan paniscus. Next base: position 113,916,152 of record NC_073252.2, read on the forward strand.
AGAATTAAGTTTTTCTTTTGATTGGATTTTTGAATATGGCAAGAGGTAGGGATCTATTTAATTCTTCTGCATATGGATATCTAGTTTTCCCAAAAAACTAGATATCTTATTGAAGAGACTGTCCTTTACCCAATGTAGGTACTTGCACCTTTGTTTAAAATGAGTTCACTCCAGATGTGTGAATTTGTTTCTGGATTATCTACTCTGTTCTATTGATCTATGTGTTCATTTTTAGGCTAGTACCATGCTGTTTTGGTTACTATGACTCTGTAGTATAATTTGAAGTCAGGTGATGTAATTCCTCTTGTTTCGTTCTTTTTGGTTAGAATAATTTTGGTTATTCTGGGTCTTTCATGGTTCCATATAAATTTTAGATATTTTTTTCTATTTTGTGAAGAATGTCTTTGGTATTTTGATAGGGACTGCACTGAATCTGTAGATGGCCTTGGTTAGTGTGGACATTTCAACAATATTGATTCATCCAATCCATGACCATAGAATATCTTTACATTTTTTGGTGTCTTCTTTAATTTTTTTCCCACCAATATTTTATAGTTTCCATTGTATGTATCTTTCACTTTTTTGGCTAAATTAATTCCTGGGGATTTAGTTTTATTTGTTGCTATTGCAAATTGTGTTACTTTCTAGAAGTCTCTTTCAGATTGTTCACTGTTGGCATATAGAGATGCTACTTATTTTTTATGTTGATTTTTGTATCCTGCAACTTTACTCATTTTTTTGTTATAATAGTTTTTATGGTGAAGCCTTTAGCTGTTTCCAAATATAAGATCATATCATCTGCAGTTAAGGATAATTTACTTCTATTTTTCCAATTTGGATGGCTTTATTTCTTTCTCTTATTTATTGCTCTAACTGGAACTTTCAGTACTATGTTGAATAACAGTGATGAAAACAGGTATCCTTGTTGTGTTTCAGATCTTAGAGGAAAAGCTTTCAGTCATTTCCCATTCAGTATGATACTGGCTGTGGGTCTGTCATATATGGCTTTTATTCTGTTGAGGTGTGTTCCTTCTGTGCTTAGTTTGTGGAGGACTTTTATCATGAATGGATATGGAATTTCCTCAAATGCTTTTTCAGCAGCAATTGAAATGATCCTATGGTTTTTGTCCTTCATTCTGTTGATATGATGTATGCCATTTATTGATAGATTTGCATATGATCAACCACCCATGCATCCCTGGCATAATTCCCATTTAGTAATTAGGAATAATATTTGTAAGGTATTGTTGGTTTTGGTTTGCTAGGATTTGTTGAGGATTTTTGCATCAATGTTTATCAGGGATATTGGCCTGCAGTCTTGTTTCATCGTTTTGTCTATGTCTGGTTTTGGTATCAGGGTAATTCTGCACTTGTAGAATGAGCTTGGAAGTATCATCTCCAGCTCTATTTTTCAGAATCATTTGAATCTGATTGATATGAGTTCTTTTTTATGTGTTTGGTAAAGTTTATCAGGGAAACCATTGAATCCCAGGCTTTCCCTTGCTAGGAGACTTTTATTATTGCTTTGATCTTGTTACCTGTTATTAGTCTGTTTGGCTTTTTTAAATTATTACTATTTCTTCATGGTTGAATCTTAGTGGGTTGTATGTTTCTATGAATTTATCCATTTCTTTTAGGTTTCCAATTTGTTGGCATATTGTTGCTCATACGAGCCACTAATGATCCTTTGAACATCGGTAGTAACAATCATTAAGTTCACCTTTTTCAGCTCTAATTTTATTTATTTGTGTCTTCTCTCTCTCTCTGTCCTTTTAGTTATTCTGACTAAAGGTTTGTCATTATTGTTTATCTTTTCAAAATAACAGCTTTCCTTTGGTTGTTCTTTTGTGATTTTTGTCGTCATTTCAATTTCATTTATTTCTGCTCTGATCTTTGTTATTTTTTTTCTTCTACTAGTTTGGGGTTTGGTTTGCTCTTGCTTTTCTAGTTATCTAAGATGCATATTTAGGTTACTTATTTGAAGTTTTTCTACTTTTTCAATATAGAAGCTTAGAGCTATAAAGGCTCCTCTTAGTACTGCTTTCACTATATCCCACAGGCTTTTATATGTTTTGTTTTCCTTATCATTTGCTTCAAGAAGTGTTTCATTTTTCTTCTTAATGTCTTCATTGACCTGGTGGTCATTCAAAAGCATATTGTTTACTATTCGTGTGCTGTGTATAGTTTTCAAAATTTCTCTTGTAATTGACTTCTAGTTTTATACCATTGTGGTCAGATAAGACACTTAATATAATTTTTGTCAGTGATTTAAGACTGTTACCTAACATATGATCTATCCTTGATAATGATTCATGTGCTGAGGTAAAGAATGTGTATTCTGCTGCCGTTGGATGAAATGTTCTGGAAATAACTATTAAGCCCATTTGTTTTATAGTGCAGAACAAGTCTGATGTTTCTTTATTGATTTTCTGTCTGGAAGTTCTGTCCAATGCTGAAAGTGGGGTGTCAATGTATCCAGGTATTATTGTATTGGGGGTCTAATTATCTCTCTAAGCCTAATAATATTTGCTTTATATATTGGTGCTCCAGTGATGTGTGCATATATATTTACAATTGTATCCTCTTGCTGAACTGACTTCTTTATCATTATATAATAACCTCCTTAACCTCTTTTTATAGTTTTGATTTTGAAATCTATTTTTCTGATATAAGTAGAGCTACTTCTACTTTTTTTGTTTTTATTTGCCCGGAATATCTTTTTCTATCCCTTTATTTTTAGTCTATGTGTATCTTTACAGGTTAAGTGTGTTTCTTGTAGGCAACAGATTGTTGGGTCTTATTCTTCCCTTCATTTAACAAGTTCTTGCCTTTGATAGGAAAGTTTAGTCCATCTACATTTAACGTTATTATTAGTAAGTAAGAACCCACTGCTGTCATTTGTCTTGTTTATTTCTGATTTATTTTTTAGTTTTTTTCTTCTTTCTTTCCTTCCTTACTGTCTTCCTTATAGTGAAGGTGATTTTTCTCTGGTGTTTTTTTTTTTAATTTCTTGCTGTTTTTCTCTATCTGTTGTGTGATTTTGATTTGAGGTTTCCATGAGGATTGCAAATAATATCTTCTAACCCATTGTATTATACTCGTGAAAATATAACACAACTTTTATAAGCAAATGACAAACTAACAAAAAGCAAGGAGAAAACTAATAAAAACTCTATGCTCGACCTTTGCCTACTTTTTAACTTTTCGTTTATATTTATGTCGCCTAAGTCTTAAAAAGGTGTTGCCATTATTATTTTTAATTGATTCCTCTTTTAGTCTTTCTACTCAAGATATGAGTCGTTTACATAGCACAATTACAGTGTTATAACATTCTGTATTTGTTTGTGTACTTACTATTACCAGTGAGTTTCATACCTTCAAATAATCTCTTATTGCTTGCTAATGTCCTTTTCTTTCAGATTGAAGATCTCCCTTTAGCATATATTGTAGGATAAATCTGGTGTTGATGAAATCCTTCAGCTATTGCTTGTATGTGAAGGTCTTTATTTCTCCTTCAGAAATGAAATATATTTTCACTGGATATATTATTCTAGGATAAAAGATTTTTTTTTTCCTTTTGCACTTTTTGTAATGCCACTTTTTCTTGGCCTGTAAAGTTTCTACTGAGAAGTCTCCTGCCAGATATATTGGAGCTTATTTGTGTTATCTGTTTCTTTTCTCTTGCTTCCTTTAGGATGCTTTTTTCATCCTTGACCTTCTGGAATTCGATTATTAAATGTCTTGAGGTAGTCTTATTTGGGTTAATTTTGCTTGGTGTACTAAAACCTCCTTGTACTTTTATCATATTAAAAAGCGTTTATTGGAATATAACCCTATCTTGTTAAGATGCAACTGAATGCATGAAGAGGGTTATATTCCAATAAACCTATTAGAATTTGAAAATATTGTAAGTCAAAATTGCATTTAATACAAATAGCCTATCAAACATTATAGGTTACCCTAGCCTACCTTAAATGTGCTCAGAAAATTTACCTAAGCCTACATTTGGGCAAAATCATCTAACACAAATAAATTTCATAAAAAAATGTTAAATATTTCATGTAATTTAATAAATACTGTTCTGAAAGTGAAAAACCAAATAGTTGTATAGGTACTCAAAGTACAGTTTCTACTGAGTGCACATTGCATTTGTACCACTATAATGTTGAAAAATCATTAAGTCAAACCATTGTACACTGGGTATCATCTGTAATAGGTTAAATTTTCATTAATAGTGTATTTTATAGATTTATTCAATTTTGTTGTAATTTTCTCCACAGCAGGATAAATTTGTCATACATTGCAAATTATTAAAAATAATTTATGATATGTGTTCTCTCATTTGAAACAATTAAGAGTATTAGTAATGTAGATTAATAGATCCATTGAAATAATGAAGCAGATATGTCAACCTAAGAAGTTTTACCATACTGATAATGAAAATTCAAGATTATAATATAGTTACTTATTGTCAAAAAGTTAGAACAGGTGCATAAGACCTGCAGGCCCATGTATCCAGGAGTTATTCCACTTGAGAGATAGATGGACTTGTTGAATGCTTTCCTTAATTGTTTAATTAATTAATTCACCTTCAAAACTTCAGTTTTTTCCCTCTATGTTACTATACTTGAATTTGTTGAAGCATTCTTTCAATTATAAATTCTTATATTTTTCAGAATTTTGTACTTTAAAAAATTTTGTATCTGTAAACATATTACTTTCAGCCCAATAGATCTTTTTGCACATTTTCTAATATTTCTTCAAGGCAACATTATACTTACTCTAAAGCTGATCGGTAATTAATTTAGATGGCAGAATGTTCTACTATAGCTGAAATAAGATGTTCTAAAAATAAAATTGTAAAGAACACACAAAATAAATATTTCCACTCATGACCACTTATTATTTACACAAGTTATCTCTAAAAATATTGCATTTAAATGGCTAGATATTAAAAGTAGGCATGATGGGATTTTAGGATTGTTATTAATGCTGAATGTATTAACCTAAGTTATATATTAACCAGTGTTTTTGCTTTATGATAATTCATAAAGTCCTCAATGCATTATTTTATTTATTTTACATGTGTGTAAAGTATTTAGAAAGTTTTATTTTAAAATTATGGATTATAATTTATTTGCCAAAAATTCTGTCAATATATTTTTATTTATGTGTACATAACTATGTAACTTTGACCATGGTAAGTTTACAAATGCCAATTATGAGTAAAGTGTTTTTAAGATTTCTGCAAGTTTTCCTTATCCACTTAAGAAATGAAGTCATCCTCAATATCTATAGAGATTGGTTCTAACTCCCTCCTTGACACCAAAATTTGTGGATGTTCAAGGCTTTTATGTAAAATGGTGTAGTATTTGCACATGTTCCCATATACTTTAAGTCATCTCTAGATTATTTATAATACCTAATACCATATAAATTCTATGTAAATAGTTGTTTTACTGTATATTTTAGGGAATAGTGACAAGAAAATATTTGTATATGTTCAGTATAGAAGCCACTATCTAGGGCTAACTATATTTTCAATCTGCAGTTGGTTTAATCTGTTGATTAGGAACTCAAGAATAAAGAGGGCCAATTGTATCATTTCCCACTGGTCACTAACAGGAGTAAAGAAAAAATAATCAGTGGAGATTTTATAAAAATGGTTGTTTCTGGACTCAATAGACTAGAAAGAACAAGTAACACTGTGGTAAGAGTCTTTGTTATATTTGAAAAATATAATGAAGAAAAGTAAATCTTCCTTAAGGATAATAGGCAAACATATATTTTTTAAATTTTTTATGTTTATATATTTAGTGGGTACAAATGCAGACTTCTTACATGCATATATTGCGTAATGGTGAAGTCTGGGCTTTTAGTGTACCCATCACCCAAATAGTGAATATTGTAACTAATAGGTAACTTTCCACCTCTCATCTTCCTCCCATGCTCCCACCTTATGGGATTTCTAGTGTCTATTATTCCATTCTGTGTGTTCATGTGTACCCATCGTTTAGCTTCCGTTTATAAGTGAGAACATGCAGTATTTGACTTTCTAGGTTTCTGAGTATGTCACCTAGGATAATGTCCTCCAGTTCTATTCATGTTGTTGCAAAAGATGTGATTTCATTCTTTTTTATGGCTGAAGAGTATTCCATGGTGTGTGTGTGTGTGTGTGTGTGTGTGTGTGTGTTTGTGTGATATATACATAAAACATTTTCTTTATCCAGTCCCCTACTGATGGAAATTTAGGCTGATTCCATATCTTTGCTATTGTGAATAGTGCTGCAGTAAACATTCTAGTGCAGATATCTTTTGATATGATGATTTCTTTCATTTTGGGTATATATGCAGTAGTGGGATTGCTGGGTCAAATGGTAGTTCTATATTTACTTCTTTGAGATATCTCCATACTGTTTCCCATAGAGATTGTACTATTTTACATTCCCACCAACAGTGGGAGAAATGTATTGGCAAAAACGTATTGAATAGAACATTTAAATATTTGCAAATGCACTGACTAATAAGTCTATAGAAAACCACCTCTAACAAAGACTATGTTAGGAAAAACTGTGGCGCAAGAGAATGTCAGCCACATACTAGTATTTTTATATACTGTTATGAAATAGGAATTGGAGTCCATTTCAGCTAAAGCTAACACATTTGTTTTGGCCCTCAGAAAATGCTAAACATACTTAATAGATGCAAAGAAGGTAGGGGTATGGGTGTAGATATCATAATTCTATGTGAAATACTCTCAGTTGAGTACATAAATTTGTATATATCTTCACTCCAAAATAGTGTATTCATTGTGTATGAATATATATACACATATACGTATTTCCATGAACCATGATATAAATTTGCTAATTAGCAATATATTAGTATACTGTGTAGTTTGGCTAAATATACACGAATATAAATCTATGTTAATTTCAATGTTTAAAAATATTTCTGTTTCAAGTCGCTTCATAAATCTATAACAATTTCAATATGATTGAATAATATTGTATACATGTGGATGCGTAAATTTACAAATTTGGGTTCTTAGGTCATATGCATATTTTAATAGCAACATAGCAACATAGACTGAAATAGAATACCAAGCTTTATATCTGTCTAAAATCCAATAACACATGCTTAGATAGGGCATCCTCCTGTTTGGGAGCAGGTTCAAACAACAGGCACAACTGCAGTTTTACTTCTAAACAGAAAATCAAATTGAGGGAATTACAGAGATTTTAATGAATATTTCTCTATCTTGATGAATTATTCTGCTTTATTTTAGACGTTTATTTCAGTCTAAGTAACTGAGATTGATTATCCTCTATCTGCCATCTGTTCCCATTTGCCATTACCACAGCATCCAAAATTACTTTGAACATTTTTCAAAACATTTTACAATGTTCATACTTTAGCTTACATTTTAAATTGTATGCTGTGAAAAACATACAGATATCATGTATTCCATTAATAGTGCATCACAAAAGGGTGGTAATTTGGCAAATATTACTAATCAAATATTTGGACAATATTAAAATTGATTTTGTGTTAAATCAGCAATGAATTCCTTTCTTAAAAGACTTAGAGAATTTAAAGGAGATATCACCTGACTTTGAGAAAGTATAACACATGATGCATGTAAATATGGATGTTAAATATAAGCATATATGTGTATATCCATGTATACACGCATACACTTATACACATGTGTGTATTCATATGTTTGTGTATATGTGTACATATTTGTGTATGTGTATGCATGTGTGTGTGCTTGCATATATATATACTTCCAATTGCTATAAAAAATTACCATAAACTAAGTGGCTTAAAACAACACAAATTGTTGTTCATGTCTGACTCCTAGAACTGTAAGACTCTAGGAATCAACATTCTAACATGGGTCTCACTTGGCCAAAGTCAATACATCAGCAGGACTGCACTCCTTCATGGAGATTCTAAGAGAGAATATATTTTCTTGTCTTTTCTAGTGGCCACTTATATTATTTGACTTTGTGACCCCTTCTTCCATTTTCAAAGCCAGCAATAGTGGGCAGAGTCCTCATGCTGCTATCTCTCTAGTTCTGTAGATAGAAAAGATTCTTTGCTTTTAAGGATTCAAGTGATACATTAGACTCACCTGGAATATCCAGAATAATCTTTCCATCTATATATACTTAAGCTTAACTGTGTCCGCAAAGACTCTTTTGCTATGTAAAATAACATATTCAATAATTCTGAGGACTGAGGTATGGATATCTTTGGGGGCTGTATCTTGTATAAATCCCCCATAGAATATGAGTTCTATCCAGTAATATCAAAAGTCATTTGATGTAAAACTTGAAATTACAAACGCCACCTTTAAGCTTAAGATGAGTCATGCAATATAGCACACATTGTATATTTTGCATATGTTTTGTCTCCATAAACTTCCATATTTACAAAGAAACACAAATTTGTGACCTAAATATCAAATTGTTGACAATAAGGCATAGACTAGGAAGAGATATATTCAATCAGGGGGGATCTCAGGATCTCCAAACAGAAAATTGTCAACAATACATTATACTGCACACTTGTCTAAAAGAAAGACAATAAGAAAAAAATAGGGGTCTAGTAATCTTCTGTATATTTTGCTTAGGAATACTGTTTTTAAATTAATATTATGTGTGCATATATCTATCTATCTATCTATCTATCTATCTATCTATCTATCTATATATATATAAAATGAATGTTTAACATTCCTCAAAACTATAACCAGTTATATAAATCCCGGTAAGTCTACTTTTAATATCGTTTGTTTTTTTCCTTTGACCTACTTTTCTATTCTTGTATACATACCAGTATCATAATTTGTGTGTTTTAAACTTCCATATTTTTCTACCCATTTATAATATTATCAGAAATGTCAACTTATTAAAATTAAATTTTTAAAGAATTTAAAACTTTACATTAAAACTTACAGAACATTGACAAGAGAAAGTTTAAAACACAAAAAAAGTAGATATATAATCATGCTGATAAATCAGAAAACTCAACAATTTAGATTCATGTCTTCCCCAAATTGAATGCAACCCCAATTAAAATATCAGCATTTTTCAAAGCTGACTATGTAATTCTAAATTTCATGTAGAAATATAAAATAACCAAAATAGTTATAAAAATATTAAAGAGAAGGACAGTATCAGCTAACTCTGTCACCTAATATCAAGATTTACTTGAAATTTTTACTATGTAAGAAGCGTGAACTTGGCAAAATGATAAGCTAAGAGATTAAGTAAACCAAATAGAGAATACAAATACAGACATACACATATATAAAAAATTAAATTTGAGCTGGATCATAGGTGAAACTAAAATATAAAATGATATACCTAGGGAATAAAAGAACAAAAAGTATATATTTATAACTCAAGATTATGATTCAAGAACGTATATATTTATTGATAAGATACAAAAAGGATTAACTGTAAAAGTAAACATTTATAAATTTGACTTTATTAAAATTGAGATTTTTTGGTCACCAAAAGGCGTGACTGAAAAGGCAAGCCAGGACTCATATTAAGATTATATAATGTATACCTACAAATAAATAGCCAATAGTCAGATAACACAATTGAAGAAAAAACAGCAAACATTCTAAATCTCACTTCATGAAAGAATAAATGCAGAATACCTGTAAGCGTATGTAATGATTCTCAATATCATTAATCATTAGGAATATGCAAATTAAAGTCTCTATTAAATACTAATATACCTATCAGAGGAGTTTTTAAAAATTTTAATCACAATACTGACTTTGATGAAAATGCGGGGTAACTGGGACTCTGTTATACTGCTTTTAATGTTAAGTGTTACAACCACTTTTGAAAACTACAAAAAAGTATATACTAATGCTAAATATATACATTTCTTGTGACTCAATTATCTCTCTTCTATAAATATGTACAGAAACAAGCACCTATGTACACCAAAGATGTGTAGAAGAAAGTTTGAATTTTTTTACAATATTTATTTATAATAGCCTCGAAGTAGAAAAACTTAATACCCATGAACACTAACCTGCTACAGAATAATAAGTGCATCCCAGATATTCTTGTTAATTAAAGTATACTAGTACCACATGGCTGACTGGCTTTGTCACTGGCTGATAGCAGAGCTCCAGGGCCTTGAGTGAACATAGGCAGTAGCCAGAGAATGGTTGTAGCAAGTCTTGGGTGAGATCTAGTGCTGTACTGGCTTCAGGTTTTTTGTTTATTTATTTATTTATTTATTTATTTATTTATTTATTTATTATTATACTTTAAGTTTTAGGGTACATGTGCACATTGTGCAGGTTAGTTACATATGTATACATGTGCCATGCTGGTGCGCTGCACCCACTAACTCGTCATCTAGCATTAGGTATATCTCCCAATGCTATCCCTCCCCCCTCCCCCCACCCCACCACAGTCCCCAGAGTGTGATATTCCCCTTCCTGTGTCCATGTGATCTCATTGTTCAATTCCCACCTATGAGTGAGAATATGCGGTGTTTGGTTTTTTGTTCTTGTGATAGTTTACTGAGAATGATGATTTCCAATTTCATCCATGTCCCTACAAAGGACATGAGGCTTCAGGTTTAATCCAGTGCAGTCATAGAGGTGGTGGCCAAAAGGGTGCTTGTGTCACTTCACCCCCAGCTTTAGGTAGCTCAGAACAGAAAGCCTCTGTTTGGGATAAACTAATGAAAGAGAAAAGACTCTCTGCATGGTAATCCAGCTAATTCTCCCATTTTTTTTTATTGGCAGAATTTTATTCTTTTTTTTTCCTGTGGATAATTGATTTTAATACAATTACACATTCGTTCTGTGATGTAACAACTTTCACTTCATTTGTAGGACTACTTTTCTCAATTGACTCATGACAAAGGCACAACCCAAAAGGATACAGTAATATTACAATAATAGTTTTGAACAAATGTGGACAAAGGACCAATCTGCAGTATTAAATAGAAAACATTTAAGTATGGATTAACTTGAATATATTTTCATTCCAGAAAATATTTTTACTTTTCAACATTGTCTCATTTTACTACGATGGCAGTTTAGGTACCTGGTGAGTTATTCTTAATATCCATTCAACATATAACAATTATAATTAAGCATTTACATACTGGATAGACAAAAGAACCCAGATTTTAAAATATCTCTGATATTTTAAATAAATTCTTCTGCTAATTCACTTATTTTTCCATTTCAGTGATTATTCTGAAATTAAATGTTTTTTTCTTCTACTTATAGAATCGAGTAACTCAGCTATTTTACTTTAAGTAGATGTGAATTTAACCAAGGATTATTAAACAAATTGAAGAAAAGCCTTCCAATCATAGTGCTTAAAAGCACTGTAATATATAAAATGTTACAATCAGGCTGATTTGTTTCCTTGATGGAAATTTTTGGTTTCAAAAGAAACAGTAGGTATTTAAAGAAACTGAAGCAACATAAAACTATTTTGTCTTGTAAAAAAAGAACCATTTAAAGATGCTGTTCTGCAGCTTATAAAGAACAGCATATAAAATTAAGTGTTAAAACACCAAAAAGAGATGTTATTTTTAAGCATTTGCTAAGTTAGAATCCTTTCTCATGAGTCTCTGAATATTTGGAATGTGTTTAGAGTCATCAAAATATAATTCTGGAAATAAACAAATAAATTAACATTTTTATTTTATGTGATTTTACAAATCTAGGTCTTCTGAGTCACTAAGACACTAAGCTTCAGTGTCTTAGTCTTTTCAGTTATAAAGTAACGTGTTACTTCCCTGCCTAGCTATTTCATGACCTGTAAGACCTAATTTTTTTTTATTTTACTTTAAGTTCCAGATACATGTGCAGAACGTGCAGGTTTGTTAAATAGATATACATGTGCCATGGTGGTTTGCTGCACCTATTGACCCGTCCTCTAAGTTCCTTCCCCTCATCCCTCAGCTCACAACAGGCCCTGGGTGTGATGTTTCCCTCTCTGTGTCCATGTGTTCTCATTGTTCAACTCCCACTTATGAGTGAAAATCTGACAAAAGTCTAATATCCAGAATTTACAACGAACTTAAACAAATTTACAAGGAAAAAACAAACAACCCCATCAAAAGCGGGAGAAGGATATAAACAGACACTTCTCAAAAGAAGACATTTAGTGGCCAATAAACATATGTAAAAAAGCTCAACATCACTGATCATTAGAGAAATGCAAATCAAAACCCCAATGAGATACCATCTCATGCCAGTCAGAATGGCGATTATTAAAATATCAAGAAACAATAGATGCTGGTGAGGCTGTGGAGAAACTGGAATGCTTTTACACTGTTGGTGTGGATGTAAATTAGTTCAACCATTGTGGAAGACAGTGTGGCGATTCCTCAACGATCTAGAACCAGAAATATCATTTAACCCAGTAATCCCATTACTGGGTATATACCCAAAGGAATATAAATTATTTGACTATAAAGACACATGCACACATATGTTTATTGCAGCACTATTTACAATAGCAAAGTCATGGAACCAAGCTAAGTGTCCATCAATAATAGACTGGATAAAGAAAATGTGGGACATAAACACCATGGAATGCTATTCAGCCATAAAAAGGAATGAGATCATATCCTTTGCAAGGACATGGATTAAGCTGGAAGCCATCATCCTCAGCAAACTAACACAGGAAAAGAAAACCAGCTCTTGTACAAGATCATCATGGTTGTACCTCTAGAAGTCTGCAAGAACCATAGTGTTACTGGGTTTGGGGTGTGCCCTAATGCATAAACAGCTTAGCTCACAATAGCAAAGTCATTTCAAATAACTGGAAAGCCTTCCCAAGAAGGATGGTTATAAATAAGCCCAGACAGTGATGACTACAATGACTACCTAACTCTTCAATGCCCAGACACCAAAAAACATACAATGGAGACACACACACACACAAAAGCAAGACACTAAATTAAATCGCCAGCTAAAATCAATCACCTTCACTATAAGGAAGACATAAAGGAAAGAAAAAAGCAAGGGAGATGACAAAGCAATCAGAAAACAAATAACTGAATGGCAGGAGTAAGTCCTTACTTATCAATAACAACATTGAATGTAAATGGACTAAACACTCCAATGAAAAGACACAGATTAGCTGAATGGATGAAGAAACACACTTCACCTATAAAGACACACCTATAAAAATAAAAGGATGAATAAAGTTATTCCATGTCAATGGAAACCAGAAAATAGCAGGAGTTGTTGTATTTATATTAGAAAAAAATAGATGTCAAGACCAAAACTACAAGAAGAGACAAAAAAATCACTATATAAAGAGGTCATTTCAGTAAGAGAATATAACAATTTTAACTACATATTCACCCAACACTGGAGCATGCAGATACATAAAGAAAATATTATTAGAACAAAAGGTAGAGATAAGCCCCAATACAATCATAGCTGGATACTTTGACACCTCACTTTAAGCATTGGACAGATCTTCCAAACAGAAAATTAACAAAGAAACATTAGACTTAATCTGCATTGTAGACCAAAAGATTTAATAGACATATACAGAACATTCCATCCAAGAGCTGCAGAATACACATTATTTTTCTCAGTGCATGGATCATTCTCTTTATAAATATAATATCTGTTAATAGTATATTTATAATAAAAAATATTAAATATATTGTTTCATAAAATTAAAAAAATATTTAAATTTTACATTTTTTCTAGAAAAATTTTAATACATTCTAAATTGTTCATTTTATTTAGAGATGGGTGCAATTTTTCACTAGTTAACTATATTTATTTTATAATTGTTTTGTGGGTGGAATTATTGAAACATTGCCAGGCCAGCCACTATTTTAAAATTGCAATAACTAGCACATTTGGAAAATTTATAGATGTAGAAAAGTAATTTAGATACAGAGTTAAATTTCAGCAAAGTAGAACTATGAAAAAAATTATGACCACTAAATAAGTGTGTTTTTCTTGTTTTAAAGCTTTTATCAAATTTTCTCAGAAAATGTTTAATTTTCTGAGAAAAACACATTAATTAATTACATATGAAAAATGTTGTTCTGTAAATAGTTCAACTTGTAAAATATAGTTTTGCTTGTAGATATTACATTAAATATTTTCATAGGTTACATTATGAACACGTCTATTAACATATTGATATTTTTTCATTTTATTTACTCATATTGATACTCTTATAATCCTGACACAACACTTTCTTAAAAGAAAGCCATTCTTAGTTAAAGTAATAACTAAGTTCAACACATACACATTAATTAAATGAGTAAATGAGTTCATCAAAAGTTTTCTAGAAAATATGCTGAAAATATTGTTAAAATATATAAAATAAACTAATAAATTCACATAATAAATAAATATAGACTCTCAACATATGTTACCTGAAATGCAATGCAATTTCAAGAAATATTTGCTCATCATATTAGAAAGGTAATTTGGTTATACTTAGATTAAAAATTGTATTAAAAAGTATTTTGTGTGAAACCATCAAATTCTATATAAAATATTACATTACTAACCTAAACTTATCTAACTTAAAAAAGGAAAAAATTTGTGAGGATATTTTACATATTACTAATTTAAAAAATCAATTCACTTAAACCATAATGTGTTTTTGTAATGTAAAAGGGATTTGCAGATTGAAAAGAATCTATGAATAAAATATCAAAATACCAGTTATTATAGCTTGCCACATAATTTAGCCTTTTTTGTATTTCACCATTCCTTTTTTTAAAAAGGTATTAAAATATCACCTAGTGTGTTATTTTCTATTAATATTTGAGGTTCTATTATTTTTATTTGAATTTTTCTTTTGCCCCAAAGAAATAGGTACCTATTGATTGCGAATGGAAAAATATGACACTATTTTTCTTTGAAAATATGTATCTCATTTTTGTGATCTTTACAGCTACTAGTGAGCAAGAAGCTCTTTTAAAATATTGTGAAACCTATATTTTGTATAATAAACAACATTCTGTAAGTCATTACTCTTGTGATCTAGTTAGAAATTTCATGATATTTGATCAGGAATTAAGAGTGAGATGTATAGATTAGTATGAAAAGCCTGCATTATTATGAAAAGCCTCTATAGATTGGGAGAGACTATTGTCACCAATGTAGTTTGTATACATTCAAAGTGGCCTTCAGTATTGGATTTTCTTTGGAAATCTGTATTCTTGGAGAGTTACCAACAATTTTAGTACATACAGAAGAGTGCATAAGAATCATTGAAATTAAGCCATGTGAACACCAGTTCATTTGTTTTACAGAATTCTAGAGTGAGACAAGTTCTTCGTGTCTAATATGTGAAGATTTCCTGTGCAAAATTTTTGTTTTGTATTAATTCAGAACAGAGAGGACATTCCCAGGCAAGATGACCGAATAGTAACAGCTCCAGTCTGCAGCTCCCAGAGAGATCAATGCAGAAGGTTGCTGATTTCTGCATTTCCAACTGAGATACCTGGCTTATCTCACTGGGACTGGTTAGACAGTGAGTGCAGCCCATGGAGGGTAAGCAGATATAGGTTGGGCCATTGCCTCACCCAAGAAGCACAAGGGGTTGGGGAATTCCCTCACCTAGCCAAGGGAAGGCTTGAGGGACCTTGCTGTGAGGGACAGTGCTATCTGGCCCAGATACTATGCTTTCCCTATGGTCTTCACAACCCGCAGATCAGGAGATTCCCTTGGGTGCCTACACCACAAGGGCCCTGGGTTTCAAGCACGAAACTGGGTGGCTGTTTGGGAAGACACCGAGCTAGCTGCAGGAACTTTTTTCCTACCCCAGTGGTGCCTGGAACACCAGCAAGACAGAACTGTTCACTCCCCTGGAAAGGGGGCTGAAGCCAGGGAGCCAAGTGGTCTTGCTCAGTGGATCCCACCCCTATGGAGCCCAGCAAGCTAAGGTCCACTGGCTTCAAATTCTCACTGCCAGCACAGCAGTCTGAAGTCAGCCTGGGACTCTCGAGCTTGGTAGGGGGGAGGGGAGACTGCTATTACTGAGGCTTGAGTAAGTTGTTTTCCACTCACAGTGTAAACAAAGCCACAGGGAAGTTCAGACTGGGTGGGGCCCACCGCAGCACCACGAAGCCATTGTAGCCAGACTGACTCTCTAGATTCCTCCTCTCTGGGCAGGGCATTTCTAAAAGAATGGCAGCAGCCCCTGTCAGGGGCTTATAGATAAAACTCCCATCTCCCTGGGACAGAGAAACTGGGGGAAGGGGTGGCTGTGGGCACAGATTCAGTAGACTTAAACGTTCCTGCCTGCTGGCTTTGAAGAGAGCAGTGGATTACCCAGCACAGTGCTGAAGCTCTCCTAAGGCACAGACTGCCTCCTTTTGTGGGTCCCTGATCCCCATGCCTCCAGATGGTGAGATACCTCCCAGCAGCGATCAACAGACACCTCATACAGGAGAGCTCTAGCTGGCATCTGGTGGGACAAAGCTTTCAGAGGAAGGAGCAGGCAGCAATCTTTGCTGTTCTGTAGCCTCTGCTGGTGATATCCAGGCAAACAGGGTCTGGAGTGGACCCTCAGCAAATTCCAGTAGACCTTCTGAAGAGGGGCCTGACTGTTAGAAGAAAAACTAACAAACAGAAATCAACATCAAAAAAAAGAATGACCATGCAAAAACTCCATCTGAAGGTCACCAACAGCAAAGACCAAAGGTAGATAAATCCAAGAAGATGAGGAAAAACCAGTGCAAAAAGGCTGAAAATTCCAGAAACCAAAATAGCCCTTCTTCCCCAAAGGATCACAACTCCTTGCCAGCAAAGGAACAAAACTGGATGGAGAATGAGTTGTACAAATTGACAGAAGTAGGCTTCTGAAGGTTGGCAATAACCAACTCCTCTGAGCTAAAGGAGCATGTTCTAATCCAATGCAAGAAAGCTAAGAACCTTGATAAAAGGTTGGAGGAATTGCTAACTAGAATAATCAGCTTAGAGAAGAACATAAATGACCTGATGGAGCTGAAAAACACACCACAAGAACTTTGTGAAGCATACACAAGTATCAATAGCTGAATCAACCAAGCAGAAGAAAGGATATCAGAGATTGACGATCCACTTAATGAAATAAAGCATGAAGACATGATTAAAGAAAAAATGAAAATGAATGAGCAAACCCTCCAAGAAATATGGGACTATGTAAAAAGACCAAACCTACATTTGATTGCTGTACCTGACAGTGACGGGGAGAATGGAACCATGTTGGAAAACACACTTCAAATTATTATCCAGGAGAACTTCCCCAAATTGGTAAGACAGGCCAACATTCAAATTCAGGAAATACAGAGAACACCACTAAGATACTCCTCGAGAAGAGCACCCACAAGACACATAATTGTCAGATTCACCAAGGCTGAAATGAAGGAAAATATGTTAAGGGCGGCCATACAGAAAGGTCGGGTTACCACCAAAGGGAAGCCCATCCAACTAACAGCGGATCTCTCTGCAGAAACCATACAAGCCAGAAGAAAGTGAGGGCCAATATTCAACATTCTTAAAGAAAAGCATTTTTGACCCAGAATTTCATATCCAGCAAAACTAAGCTTCATAAATGAAGGAGAAATAAAATCGTTTACAGACAAGCAAATGCTAAGGGATTTTGTCACCACTAGGACTGCCTTACAAGAGCTCCTGAAGGAAGCACTAAATATGGAAAGTAAAAACCAGTATCAGCCACTGCAAAAACAAAGCAAAATGTAAATACCATTGACACTATGAAAAAATTGCATTAACCAATGGGCAAAAGAACAGGCTAGCATCAAAATAACAGGTTCAAATTCACATATAACAATATTAATCTTAAATGTAAATAAGCTAAATGCCTCAACTAAAAGGCACAGCTTGGCAAATTGGATAGAGCCAAGACCTATCAGCCTGCTGTATTCAGCACAACCATCTCATGTGCAAAGACACACATAGGCTCAAAATAAAGGGATGAAGAAGGTTTACAAAGCAAATGGAAAGGAAAAAAAAAAAAGCAGGTGTTGCCATCCTAGTCTATGATATAACAGACTTTAAACCAACAAAGACCAAAAAAGACAAAGAAGGGCATTACATAATGGTAAAGGAATCAATTCAACGAGAAGAGCTAACTATCCTAAATATATACACATCCAATACATGAGCACCAAGATTCATAAAGCAAGTTCTTAGAGACCAGCAAAGAGACTTAGACTCCCACACAATACTAGCTAGAGACTTTAACAACCCACTGTCAATATTAGACAGATCAACAAAACAGAAGATTAACAAGAATATTCAGGACTTGAACTCAGCTCTGGACCAAGCAGACCCAATAGACATCTACAAGTCTCCACCCCAAATCAACAGAATATACATTCTTCTCAGCACCACATCACACTTATTCCAAAATTGACCACATAGTTGGAAGTAAAACATTCCTGAGCAAATGCAAAAGAACAGAAATCAAAACAAACAGTTTCTTAGACCACAGTGCAATCAAATTAGAACTCAGGATTAAGAAACTCACTCAAAACCGCACAACTACATGGAAATTGAAAAACCTGCTCCTGATTGACTACTTGGTAAATAATGAAATTAAGGCAGAAATAAATAAGTTCTTTGAAACCAATGAGAACAAAGAACCAACGTACTAGAATCTCTATGACACAGCTAAGGCAGTGTTTAGAGGGAAATTTATAGTACTAAATGCCCACAGGAGAAAGTGGGAAAGATCTAAAATGCACACCTTAACATCACAATTAAAAAAACTAGAGATGCAAAAGCAAATTCAAAGCTAGCAGAAGACAAGAAATAACTAAGATCAGAGCAGAACTGAAGGAGATAGAGACATGAAAAACTCTCCAAAAAATCAATGAATGCAGGAGCTGGTTCTTTGAAAAGATTAACAAAATAGACAGACCACTAGCCAGACTAATAAAGAAGAAAAGAGAGAAGAAACAAATAAACACAATAAAAAATGGTAATGGGAAGATCACCACTGATCCCACAGAAATAGAAACTACCATCAGAAAATACTATAAACACCTCTATGCAAATAAAGTAGAAAATCTAGAAGAAATAGATAAATTCCTGGACACATACACCCTCCCAAGACTAAACCAGGAAGAAGTCGAATCCCTGAATAGACCAATAGCAAGTTCTGAAATTGAGGCAGCAATTAATAGCCTACCAACTAAAAAAGCCCATGACCAGACGGATTCACAGCTGAATTCTATCAGAGGTATAAAGAGGAGCTGGTACCATTCCTTCTGAAACTATGCCAAACAATAGAAAAAGAGGAGCTCCTCCCTAACTCATTTTATGAGGCCAGCATCATCCTGATACCAAAATCTGGCAGAGACACAACAACAACAAAAAATTTTAGGCCAATATCCCTGATGAACATCGATGCAAAAATCATCAATAAAATACTGGCAAACCAAATCCAGCAGCACATTAAAAAGCTTATCCACCACAATCAAGTTGGCTTCTTTCCTAGGATGCAAGGCTGGTTCAACATACACAAATCAATAAACGTAATCCATCACATTAACAGAACCAATGACAAAAAGTACACGAGTATCTCAATAGATGCTGAAAAGGCCTTTGATAAAATTCAACACCCCATCATGCTAAAAACACTCAATAAACTAGTTATTGATGGAACATATCTCAAAATAATAAGAGCTATTTACGACAAACCCACAGCCAATATCATACTGAATGGGCAAAAACTGGAAGCATTCCCTTTGAAAACTGGTACAAGACAAGGATGCCGTCTCCCGCCACTCCTATTCAACACAGTATTTGAAGTTCTGGCCAGGGCAATCAGGCAAGAGAAAGAAAGTACATTCAAATAGGAAGAGAGGAAGTCAAATTGTCTTTGGCTGCAGATGACATGATTGTATATTTAGAAAACTCCTCAGTCTCAGCCCAAAAATTTCACAATCTGATAAACAACTTCAGCAAAGTCTCAGGATACAAAATCAAAGTGCAAAAATCACAAGCATTCCTATACACCAATAATAGCCAAACAGAGAGCCAAATCATGAGTGAACTTCCATTCACAATTGCTAAAAAGATAATAAAATACCTAGGAATCCAACTTACAAGAGATGTGAAGGACCTCTTCAAGGAGAATGACAAACAACTGCTAAAAGAAATAAGAGAGGAGACAAATAAATGGCAACACCTTCCATGCTCATGGATTGGAAGAATCAATATCATGAAAATGGCCATACTGCCAAAAGTAATTTATATATTCAATGCTATCCCCAACAAGCTACCATTGACTTTCTTCACAGAATTAGAGAAAACTACTTTAAATTTCATATGGAACCCAGAAAGAGCCCATGTAACCAAGATAATCCTAAGCAAAAGGAACAAAGCTGGAGGCATCACGCTACCTGACTTCAAACTACGCTACAAAGCTACAGTAACCAAAACAACATGGTACTGGTACCAAAACAGATATATAGACCAATGGAATAGAACAGAGGCCTCAGAAATAACACCAAACATCTACAACCATCTGATCTTTGACAAACCTGACAAAAACAAACAATGGAAAAAGATTCCCTATTTAATAAATGGTGTTGGGAAAACTGGCTAGCCATATGCAGAAAACAGAAACTGGACCCCTTCCTTACACCTTATATAAAAATTAATTCAAGATGGATTAAAGATTTAAACATAAGACCCAAAACCATAAAAACCCTAGAAGAAACCTTAGGTAATACCATTCAGGACATAGGCATAGGCAAAGACTTCATGACTAAAACATCAAAAGCAATTGCAACAGAAGCCAAAATTGACAATTGGGATGTAATTAAACTAAAGAGCTTCTGCACAACAAAAGAAACTAACATCAGAGTGAACAGGCAACCTACAGAATGGGAGAAATTTTTTGCAATCTATGCATCTGAAAAAGTGCTAATATCCAGAATCTACAAGGAACTTAAATTTTCAAGAAAAAAACAAACAGTCCTATCAAAAAGTGGGCAAAGAATATGAACAGACACTTTTCAAAATAAGACATTTATGCAGCCAGTAAACATACGAAAAAAATCTCACCATCACTGGTCATTAGAGAAATACAAATCAAAACCACAATGAGATACCATCTCACACCAGTTAAAAAGGTGATCATTAAAAAGACAGGAAACAACAGATGCTTGAGACGATGTGGAGAAATAGGAACACTTTTACACTGTTGGTGGGAGTGTAATTAGTTCAACCATTGTGGAAGACAGTGTGGCGATTCCTCAAGGACCTAGAACTAGAAATACCATTTTCCTCAGCAATCTCATTACTGGGTATATACCCAAAGATTATAAATCATTCTGCCATAAACACACATGCACACATATGTTTATTGCAGCACTGTTCACAATAGCAAAAACTTGGAACCAACCAAAATGCCCATTAATGTTAGACTAGGTAAAGAAAATGTGTCACATATACACCATGGAATACTATGCAGCCATAAAAAAGATTGAGTTCATGTCCTTTGCAGGGACATGAATGAAACTGGAAACCATCATTCTCAGCAAACTAACACAGTAACAGGAAACCAAACACCACATGTTCTCACTCATAAGTGGGAGTTGAACAATGAGAACATATGGGCACAGGGAGGGGAATATTACACACCAGGGCCTGTCAGGGGATGGGGGGCTAGGGGATGGATAGCATTAGCAGAAACACCTAATGTAGATGACGGGTTGATGGATGCAAAGAATCATTGTGGCACATGTATACCTATGTAACAAACCTGGACGATCTGCACATGTATCCCAGAACTTAAAGTAAAATAAATAAATAAATAAATAACTGAGAAAATTATCTAAAAGTAGAAAATATCAAAAATGCTAATTTCCAATAAAAAATAGAAATTTGCAAAATACAACAGAACTCTGCAGTATTATTTGTTAAGGCAATGAGATTGAAAATACTATCTTTTGAAAATAACCATAAGCAACTGACCAATATGCAACGGTTCTTTTTAAGTGAGAGGGTTACTATCAAAAATAAATTCTTATATTGATTATATTACTATAGTAATGGAAACATGATAATTCATACTAAATTAGGCAGAAATGCTAGTAAGATTGTAAATTTAGGGATTGTAGTAATAATATTTGAAATTCTTATTTTTCAAAGTGCTATGCTGCCAAATTAAATCTTGAATGGAAATTGATGTTTCATTTGATTCTATAATTATTGACTTTGTCATGAACTTGCTACTCACTGAAGATAGTCATAAATGATTGCCAGCTGTTGACAGCAGGTAGAGAAGTTGCAAATTGAGCAGTAATTTCAACCTCCTATTCAGGATTCTCTGAATGAATGCTGTAGAAATGATAGGGACTGTCATTTTGAGCCTTATTTATAATCACTATACAATCTCAGCCATTCAAGGCAACTGTTTATATGATCGCAATTGAATATTACTAATTAAAACTTATAAAATGGGCATGCCACTTTAAATCAAAAAAGTCCCACTTATGAGTGAGAACATGTGGTGGTTTTTATTTTATTTTAAAATAAAAAGTCTTATACTTTTCTTCTTTGGTATCTAAAAATCTATATTTTAATTGGTGAAAAATTCTTAAAAATGAATGACTATTTTCTCATAAACTAATAAAAGAGCACTGAATTACATTAATATTGTATATTATTCCAAAACATTTGTGAGTGCAGCCTGAAATTTCCTATGAAAATATGCTTGTCTTTTCTCCGATGTGGAGTGAAAGACAAACCTTGCTAGAGAAGAGGAGATTCAATTCTGAAATATTTGTACTCAATGTATATTTAACAATGTAAATTGTAGCCTGGCTTAATAGTTTAAAACACATTTAAAATTATGTTATGGCTTTATGTTCTGAGATTATTAATTTGCTGTAAATGTGTATTTTTAGGCTATAATTGGTCATTATTTTGCTGAAGTAAAACATCTTTTGCCTACAGTATTGAATATATACATTTATTTTTGTCGGCAAAAATTCAGTATTATCTGCAAGAAGCATCAGTTACCAAGTGAAAGAATATAAGGTAAAATAATTAGGAAATAGATAACCTACTTAGACTACCATTTTCTGATAGCAAAACAACAGATTTTACTTTCTCTTGAAATTTAGTGACCTCACAAGAACATGGATTACCTGTAAATCATTTAGGCTTTAGGCTATTTTGGATTTGGAGTTACGATGTTCTTTGTATATTATGTTAAGACTATGTGGAGTTGAATAGTGACCTAATGATTATTTCTCCAATTAGGTTTGTCATTAATTTATTGCATTTTAGTAAGATTTCTATTTGTCTTTTGCTCCCCAACAATAAGCCAGATTCTATTTCTTGACAGAAGGCTTAGAAGGCAGAAACAACTTACACTTCTGTCTGTTTATGACACTCATTTGAATGATGTATTCATGAGTTGGCAGAGGTGCAGCCAGATAGCCTGGCGTAGCTGATTATAATGTCTTAGCAAATGAAGAGAGCCCTAGGGCATTAAAAATTCTCAGCCATTAATACTGGTTTTGCCACAAGGCAGTTACATAAACTGGCAGTTTGGAAGAGGCATGACTCCTTGCATACTCATACACTGATTACCTCTGAAATATCATTAATATTACTAAGTTCTCATTTACTCATAGTCTAATATAAAGAGTCAGTCTTCCATTGTGGAAGCAGAATACATAAACTGATTATGTTGGTGTTAACATGATTTCTACCACAATGCAATTCATCAGAATAAATATTTTTCTTTAAACAAAAATGATGAAAATATAGTAAAATGAGTGGGTTTTTCTTCCCAGTATAAACTATACAATTAACTACAATTTTGCCCATGAAAATGTTCTATAAATACAATAAAACTGTAATTAAAGAACACATGGATTATGTTTCCAAATTTTAGTCTCTAGAACTTGTCAACCTAAGTAACACACAGACAGAGGCTACCTAAAAGAAAAAATGTATATTCGAAAATAAATCATTGCAATGTAAATACACATTCCATAATAACCTATGTACATATTTAGGAGGTGAAAGGAAGACAGAGGTTTTTAAAGAAGAAAAATTAGGAGGATTATACAACTGTTTCGAAATAATTATTATTGGGTACAAAGATCAGTAGCGAGAAGGATGCCAGTTCCAGATTCTACATGGAATTGGAGGGCAGATGTCTTTGCAAAAATGCTTTTTGTGAAAGGTTGCAATGGCTTTTGTGCAAGGTTGTGTTTTTTGCAGTCCTTTATGATAGTTTTTGTTATCAGTCATACAAGCATGAGAACCCTCTTTCATGGGCGTCCCTGGCTCTCTTTGTCAGGGTTTTCTTAACATTAGTGATTCCATTTTAATTCTGACAACTTTCACAAACTATATAAGGTTTCTTATAAAACGAATTTGAACTCAGAGATCATTAAGATTTTTAATAAAAGTAAATTCTATTAGAACACTAAATAATATTTTCATTAAAAATGTTTTAAAACAAGATGACATCTTATATAACAGCATGTAACAATGCTAAAATTGTTACAGTAAGAATACTTTACAATAAGTACATTGTAGAAAATATTTAATACTGGTTACACGTTGATGAGAAATGTGAAACTAAGTTGTTAAAGTATTCAAAATTAATAATTTAAAGGCCACAATTATTTATATATTTCAATAATTAGAGTTATCCAATTAACCACAATTTTCTGAAATATCAAGGGCAATATTGGAATCAATCTTCTGAAGTAAATTGGGTACCAATATTATACCTTAGGTCTATTTTTATATCCCATGGGGAAGATAGGTTTTCTGCCACCAAATCTTTAGTTTTAGATCAGAGCTAATTTATTAATATAGCAAATTGAAGAATAAGGCTTTAAGAAGTGAGTACTCAGTCATCCAATAACCTGGTTGCAGAATCCATCCTCCTATATATTAAATCTAAATTCTTGAATTATATCTTATTTGAATAATTATATCAATATCATATTTGAATCTTTTTTATGTTTCACATTCTGCATGCCCAAAATTGAGCAAAAGCAAGTAGATGAGAAAAAGACTCTTAACTGTACTGATTATTGTTACTCTAAATAAATGACCACAAATCTCAGGCAAAATGTTTGAAATACCTTGCGATGCTTCTACTTTCTCTAATCAGTCATCTCTTCTAATCTCTGAGAATGATCTTTTATGTCTTCTTTACTTTCTCAACTCTATTATTACATTTGACTCAGGACATTGGTTTGTATTTCAATAAGAAAATTTAAGCAAACTAGTGAACTACTTCATGTTCTCAGCAGCAGATCCACTAATCTGACTAAAGCGATACATGTATATTTTACCCGCTCTCTTGCTAGAACTGCTGAACTTCCTCGATGTGCCATGAATCCCATGTACTCTTGAAATTGAGGGAAATAGCTCTGATAATGCTTTATTTATATTCCTACTTCATCAAATTTTTGTTTCTTTTGCCTAGTAACCCTTATCCCATACCATATAAATAAATTTCCTGGAAACTATACCTACACCTTAAGGGGGTTCCTCAGTAGTCTGTTTATAACAAAACTTCTCCAAAAATTTGTACGTAACATTTCTCAGTTATTTACCTTCCTGTTTCTTATTAACTAAATCCAGGTTTTTTTTTTTCTACCACTCCACTGAAGCTTGTGTATCAAGTTTAGGAACAGCTTCCATCTTGACCAGTCCAAAGTCCAATACTTTTACATTAGATTACCTGACCTCCAAGGAGCATCAATGTCTC
The DNA here is from genome assembly GCF_029289425.2 of Pan paniscus. Lineage (NCBI taxonomy): Eukaryota > Metazoa > Chordata > Mammalia > Primates > Hominidae > Pan > Pan paniscus. The sequence goes on from NC_073252.2 coordinate 113,941,918, forward strand.
CTTCCTGAAATACTCTATTTGCATAGCTTCCTTGCCACAGCAGTGCCCTTATATTTTTTTCCCTTATCTGGCTGTTCAGGAAACGAGGTATTGAGCCGGTCAATTAAGGTAACATGCCAAAGTGAAAGTAATAATCCAGTCTTTATTTGCTTATTGTGACAGTGCAAGCAAGGAGCAAATGAGGGAGGCACCAACTCCCATTGTTACATTTTTTTTTTTCCCAATGGAATTGCACTGTGTGAAGATCTGGTGGATTCAGCACAAACAGGGAAAATTGCTTTACTGTGAAAAAGTCCTGAACAGAAGGCCTTTTAGTGGACCTGTGGGGCAGAGGGAGAAAGTTAGGAAAGAGCTAGAAGTAGAAAAATACCAAGTAAAGAGGAAGAAAAGTACAAGACTCTGATAAAGGGTTTTTGGCAGAGGCACCTGAGAAGTGCTTTAGCAAAGGCCTTAGATATGAGGGCCTCTGAAAGATGGTGCCTGAGTTAACAAGGCAAATATGTGTCTGAGCATGGTTTGCCAAGACAGGGAAAGAGTACCTGAGCCCTTTACTGCAAATGTTTCCAGTAAACATATAATGCATACCCAAACACCAAGTTTGGTGTGGGGACGACAGCTTCCACCAATGAGGCCAGACAGACAAAGCCTTGCCATTACCTATGGTCAAGCCTGATAAACCACACATAAGATTTTACCCTAAAGCAAGACTCCTCAGCCCGCTGACTGACCTTGCTTACACCCCACTCTCTGTAGTTCATTTTCCCAAAAGTGGCAAGGCAGAATTTTTATTTTTATTTAATTTTTTATTTTTATTTTTGAGATGGAGTCCCTCTCTGTTGCTCAAGCTGGAGAGCAGTGGCATGATCTTGGCTCACTGCAACATCAGCCTCCCAGGTTCAAGCGATTCTCCTGCCTCAGCCTCCTGAGTAACTGGGATTACAGCTGCGTGCCACCATGCCCAGCCAGTAATTTTTAAATGTAATTATATCATAACACAAATTCCTTACTATATATACAGGGTCTACATAATAAGGCCCTTGCCTATCTCTCTGACTTCATTACCCCACTCTAGCCACAGTGGCCTTTATCCTACAAGCATGCCAGGCTCATAGCTATCTAAACATCTTTATACCTTTCTGCTCAGAAAAATATTTTCTCATAGTTTTCTTAATTATTCATATCTTTGATCAAATATTATCTTAGCAAAGCAGTATTCTATGACTACGTGAAATAGTGTATCTAGTTCCTATTTTTATTGCTTTAATTTTATTCTTTAAACATATAATCTGGTATCATATTACATATTTGTCTGCTAAATTTTATTGTCTGTTTCATGAGAATATTGATTTTTATGAAGGCTAAAACTTTGCTGAATATTCATTGACAAAACAGTGCCTCATACATAGCCTATGGTTAATAAATGTTAGCTAGATAAGTCAATAAATTGAGAAATATAGGTTCAGTTATGTTATCTTATTTCTTAAAGTCAGGAAATTAATGCATAACAGTTTGCTCTCAAAATTTTAAGAACAAGAGTAATTGGAAAGGAACATAGTGAAACTATATGGTGGTATAGAAATTTAAGAATCTCCTAAGATTGATACCTACACCATTTTTTTGGTTAATATGCTTATGCTATCAACATAATGTATTCCAAAAATAAGAGTTTTCATCAAAAAATCACCATCCTAGGCCAGTTATGTTAAGCTTGACACCTTTAGTATTACCTCTTCTCTAGGTTCTTAGGTACAGTTTGCAATTTCAGAAATGATCTTTATTTTAGTCCTTCCAAATGTAATTATAGGCCCTACAATCACTGTCACCCTTGCTTCCATGGTAAGGGTACACACAAGTAGACATGACAATCACAGGGTGGTTAAGCCATCCAGTGATTAGTCATCATTTTATTGTATGTGGATGTATGTATTTGTACACATGTATGTTTTCTGGAAGAGGAACAGAAGTGATTATAAAAAAACATGGCAAGTGATAAAATTTAGTAAGTAATATTCACAGAAAACAACTCAGTCCCTATGAATATAATACACTCAATGAAGATTTTAAAAAATATTTCTATAATCAGTGTTTATGATTGTAAATAATCAAAATGGTATAAAGATTAATTTCACAAAAAGTTTACACTGGAGATTTACATGAACCTTATTTAGTTCCGAAGTATTTGATGCAAGGTGTTATCAAAATTAACAAAAAATTGATCTGTAAAATAATAATGTAAAACAAGATGATCAGTCATATTTTTTCATAACCTCAGCAAAGAAAACAAGTTCTGAAGTAAATCTAAATAGCTTAATACTGCAAAGGATATAATATTCTGCCAAAAACTCATAGTAAAATTTATGGTGGAACAGGTTTTGTGAAATCATTAAATGCTATTTATTCTGTGTGATGATGTTATTTTATTGATTTACTGTGTGTAAAATGATTCCTTATGCTAATTTAAATGGGTAGAAGGCTCTGTCATGGAGTCCTTATGCATATGTGCATGAATATTCCCTTAAGTTATGCTTGGGTGTTTTCCAATCTTATCAAAGAGTAAAAAATGAACTTTGGGTGAAATTGGAATTGCTACAAAATACTGACTCCATCAGATATGAACATTTTTACCAATACATTGAGTAATATGAAGGATAAATTTGTCAACCTAAAAATGCAAGCTCATTCACAAAAATAAGGGAACACACAATGAGTGTTTGGCATTATATAGATAACATATTATGGGATCCAGGAAACATAAGTTGGCATTTGAATGTTGATGTTTCCAAATTTTTCAGCAGCTTTATAGTTTGAACATGTAGTTTGGTGTGATACTAAGTCACAAGATATAAGAAATATGTTATAGCTATATGGTAAATAAAGAGGAAGAAAACTTGGATTGTTGAAATTGTGAAGAACACTTTATGAAGCTCTTGTATGAGAGTAAGATGATTAGATTCTTAGTGATGTAAAGATGAACTAAATAGCATAAAACATAAGCAACTTTATACTGCCATGTTGCTTCAGTATTTCATCCTACTTAGTATACATCACATTATTTTATCATTTTTAATAAAGTATTATTGTTTATTCTTTTCAATAAAATTAGATTTAAGAATATCTTCTATTTCTTATAATTCACACTGAGCTTATTAAGAACCTTATAATGTTCAGTGATAGTATTTTTATAAAGGGAAATGTGGTTCACAGAGAAGACATAATTGAATATGTCAAACATTTTGTATATTTTATCCATAAAATATAATGTTAAAATCAGATATTTTCACTAAAAGTATAAAAATATGTGATTATATTAGACAAATTCTGCAGAAAAATAGCAGCAATATGGATTTATAAAATGATATGGGAAACTTTAATATGGTTCATTAAAACAGACCAAAAATAACTTTTCTGTCCGCGATATAATTTAGTGTCTACCTAATACACATAAGTTATAAACATTTCTTTAATATGAAGATATACAATCTTCTACATTTTTATAATGCCCCTTTATTGTAAAATAATTTAAATATGCCAATAAAGAGAATATGCTAGTCTCCATATAAATATTTACAACTTTACTTAATGTATTAGTATAATGTTTTAAAACAGTTTAACCATTACAGTGTTTTGCATTAAATTATATGGTTAGTTATTCCATAGATTTTTTTGTGTGTGTCAGTAAAATTAACTAGGTTATATATGATAGAGACTTAATAGGTGTTATAGATTCCTGTACTACATCTTTGAAATGACATTAATTATAAAATACAAATTCAAAAAAATATAACAGCTAAAATAAATAGTTTATTTCACTATGAATTCTAAGAAATAATTAAAAGATAAGAATGAATTAGAATTGGCTTGTAGCATAATACCACATCCCAGTATGTTTATAGACATGCTGTATACCATGCTTCATGTTTGCCATTTTTCCAAAAGTGGTAGATGTCAGTGCAGGAACAGACAACATTGGCAGCAAAAAAGTGATACTGCATACTAATGACTGTCCACTTTCACTCTCAACTTTGGCAGTACTTCAGAAAATAGAACACTTATTTACCATATGACTTAGCAATTGTATTACTAAATAGTTGAAAGAAAACATGTTTCCACAAAAGCTTTGACACGTGCACAGCAGTTTTATTAATGACAGCCCCAAATTGAAAACAATCTAAATACCTATTGACAGAATATTTGGACAAATAATTTGTGTTGTAATCATATACTAAATAAATTTCATCTTAAAAAGGAAATAAATACTAATGTTCACAACATAGAAGAACCCCAGAGGCATCATGCTAAGAGAAATAAACCTTATACAATTATTTAGTGTATGATTCTATTTATTCAAAACTCTAAAAATAAAATATATAGTCTATAGTGACAAAAAGATTGTTAGTTGAGTGTACTTAGAAGCAGAATGAGAGAAATGAACTAATCAGTAATAAAACAAAAATTTTTAGATTGATGGAAATATTCTATATGTTGTTTGTGTCACCAATAACATAGGTGTATAACTTTGCAAAACTCCTTAAATTGCATACTTAAACAAGAAAAATTTTATTTAATTGGATGAACTGCAGAACAAAGTAGACAAATCTTAGAAATAAACTTGTGACTAAAACAGAGCAGGTAAATAGCCAGAGAACAGAACACAGGAAAATGTAATATAAAAAAACAGGAAAATAAATCAAGGCATAATAGGTAGATTCTGAAATTACAAAAGATATCTAAGAGAGAGAATTAAGAGATATACAGTATTTTAAAGTTACATATTATTATCCTACGCTTTTATTGGCTAACCTATAGAATATACGATGTTTGCTTGGCTTATTAATATTTACATCAAGTTTACTCTTGTCTGAAAAATTGCTGGTGACAAATTCTATCAGATATTTTTCTTTATAGGTATATTGTCTTTACATTTGAATGATATTTATGATGAGTTTTGAAATCTGGATTGGTTTTCCTTTTGAAAACTTAATTGTGCCATTTTATTGTTTTCTATTTTTTATAATTCCTGTTAACTCATAAGTTGCTCCTTCTCAAGTCTTACCACCATTCCTTACCCCAGTTACTCAATGACTGTTTATAAACTTTTATTTTTGTCTCCAATTTTTAGCAGTTGTGTCTTCAGTTTGTTTCCATTCCGCTTGGTGTTGATAAAACTTCTTAAATATGTGGTTGGAAGATTTTAATTCATCATAAAATTCTCCATCATTATTTTTGAATTATGTTTTTGTCCCAATCTGTCTCCTCTCTTACTATAACTCTAAATAAATGTATCACAGTTGTCTAATGTTCCCTATGCTGGTTCTTATATTTTTATCTTTTTTCTCCTTTTCTCTGTACTTAAGTGTAAATATTTCTGTATTGAATTGTCTTCCAGTTTTATAAATCTCTATTCTGATGTATCTAATTCACTACTACACCCAGTTTTTAAATTCTTAATCTTAGTTATATTACATTGATTTTTTTTTAGAACTCCTACTTAACCTCTTTCATAGGATTTTAGGTCTCTACTAAAATTTTTCATCTTCTGTTATTTGCTGCTATGGTTCCATTCAAGTCCTACCTATGGTACTTTTTTCTTAATGCCTTTAAATAATAGTTTTGTATTAATGCATGTTATGCAAATTTTATAGTTGTTTTCTTTGGAAGACTTAGTCCAATACATGTAACTCCATCATGATTGGAGATGAGTACATACATTTTAAGCCAATTTTAAAAATTTATAATTCAAAAGCATGTTTTACCATTGTTAAAAATACATGTATATTCGGTTATTAAGGCTGAGATGGCCTAAAGAGTAAAATAAAACTAGAGACTTTACCACTCACAAGCTTCCAATTAAACTCTAACTAGATATTTTCTACGCTAAGCAAACATGTTTTATTTATCTTGCTTCCATGAAAACCTTATAAAAGTCTGTCTCTTGCCACCTTCTTCCCCAGCAAAGTGCTAAACCACTTGCAGTCTGATGTTGCCCAATTTATGAATCATTGAATACTGAAATAAACTCCCCAAAATGTAAATATGTCTCAGTTTAACAACATTGTCCAAAAAATGAAAAAAAAAAAAAAGGTTAAATATGTATGTGTGTGTGTGTGTGTATGTGTGCATGTTTGTGTGTGCATGCATGCATGTGAGGTCTCTACACTACAATGGGCAATGTTGTTAAATTCCATTTTTCAACTTTGGGAACAGATAGAAATTTCCTGAAGTTCATGCACTATTAAAGTGCTATTAAAGTCTAGGCTTGGTATTAGAATGCAAGTCTCAATATATTGCAGATATTAATAAAAATCAATGGAAGGTCCCCAAGATGACCAACTAGAAGCTGCTAGTGGCTCTCATAGAGAGGAACGAAAGGAGCGAGTCAATATAGAACCTTCAACAGCGAGTCAATATAGCACCTTCAATGGAAATTAGTCCCAATATAGCAGTCATTGGGACTAATCAAGGAAGCAACTCAACCCATGGAGAATGAAGAAAATCAGGATAACGACCCACTTGGGAGCAGCATGGAACCAGGGGAACCTCCCCCACCCAGAGAAGCAGTGAGTGAATGTGCAACTTCAGGAATCCATGCTTCTCCCATGGATCCTTGCAACCCTAGGGTCAGGAGATCCCCTTGTGAACCCATTCCACCAGGGCTTTCAGTCTGACACACACAGCTAACTGCAGTCTCAGCAGAGCAGCTGCTCAGGCACACACACATACACAGAGACTGGGCAGCCTCAGACACTCAGTTTTTTGGGGATTTCCAGCAAAAGTACATGCAAACTCTGGCAAAGTGGGAAGTTAGACCTCCATACATAACCCTACGAAAAGGGCTAAAACCAGGGGACTGAGCAGCGACAGTCTGCAGGCCCTGATTCCATGGCACCTCACAAGATAAAACCCACTGGTTTGAAATTCAGCCAGCCCCGAGTAGCATCATTGCACCTCCCTGAGATGGAGTTCCCTGGGGGAGGGGGTAAGCCACCGTATTTGCTGTTTGGCTGACTTAGCTGTCTCAGCCTTCAAACGTTGGAGAGTCTAAGCTGACCTGGGGCTAGAGTGGGCCCTATCCTAGCACAGCTGCTGTATGAAAAAGTCACCAGACTGCTTTTTAAAGCATGTTCCCAATCTTATTTCTCCTCCTGGGTGAAACCTCCCAAGTAGAGTCTCCAGCTACCCTCACCGGTGGTCTCTAGCCAACAGAGGTTTCAAACCACCCTGGGATGGAGGTCCCAGAGAAAGGGGCAGGCTGCTATCTTTGCTGTTTGGGGGACTTAGCCATTCTGGCCTTTGGGCATTGGAGTGTCCAAGGTGACCAGGGGCTGAAGTGAACCCTCAGCACAGCACAACTGCTCTATGAGAACACAGCTACAGTGCTTTTTAAAGCAGGTCCCTGATCCTGTTTCTCCTCACTGGGTGGGATCACCTAACCTGACCTAACTGGGTGGGGTCTTCAACCACCTTCGACAGGTGTGTTTAGTCTGGCAACAGGTTCATACCTTGCTGGGATGGAGCTCCCAAAAGGAGGGGCAGGCTGCCATTTTTACTATTTCAAAGTCTTCACTGTTGATATCTCTAGGTACTTGAAAATCTGAAGTGATTAGGGACTGGAGCAGGCCCCCAGCATACCACAGCAGCCCTGTGGAAAATTGGTCAGACTGTTATGTGGGTTCCTGTTCCTACATATTCTCACTGGGCAGGTCCTCCAGGCCTGGGCCTCCAGTCATTCCTTGTCAGAGCTATTGAGCCAGTAGCAGCTCTGCAGCTCCCAGGACAGAGCCCCTAGGGGCAACTAAAAGCTTCTCTGCCACTGCAATTGCAGTGGGACTGCATTTGCTACCCTCGGAGTAACACAGCAGCAAAGACTCTAAGTGCTTTATCCATACCTCCAACTAGCTGCAGTGGACCCAAGGAGAGAAGGCCAGTCTGTCTCTAATGGGTCCTACCCCTCCCCCTGCCCACCATCCTGATCATCACTACACATGGAACTCCTGGCTTGGGCCCACAACACAGACCTTCTCTTCTGGACTGCACTGAGAAATTGCTGATTTGCATTTCTCTGAGGTAGAGCCCCCAAGAAACAAGCAAGAGACCATTGCCCACAACCACTACTAAGGTCCCTGCCTCTGCTGCCTCCAAGTTGAGAAGGAAACATAAACACTGAGATTGCCCCAGAGCTGCAATGGGCAGCCAAGAAGTGCCAAGCTGCGATATACAGCCAGAACTCAACGGGGAGGGCGGCTCACACTTTCAGAGCATTGAGCGAGAACCTGGCTGCAACTGTTAGAAAACATAAGAGAGCTCCACAGCCAAGCAAGAGTCTACCAACTGACTAATGTGCCTAAGCGCCACCTAGTGGATCAGACCCCAAAGCTTCTCAACACCAAAAATATCTCATTAATATACCCCCTTCTGAAACCAAAGACAAGAATTCAGCTTCAAATAAAGACCCTGCACAAAACCTTGGCCCTGTGAAAACATTCAGAAAAGAAGTATATTGTCTGTACTCAGTCTAAACTGCAGTTAAAGGAACACTCACATGAAGAGATGAGAAAGAACCAACACAAAACTTTGGTAACTCAAATGGCCATAGTGTCATATGTCCTCCAAATAACCATGCCAGTTCTCCAACAAGAGTTCTGAGCCAAGCTGAGCTGTCTGAAGTGACAGAAATAGAATTCAAACTATGAATTGGAGCAAAGATGATCAAGATTCAAGATAATGGCAAAACGTAATCCAAGGAAACTAAGAATCACAATGCAATAATACAGGAGTTAAAGGATGAAACAGCTGGTATAAAAAAGAACCTAGCATATCTGACAGAGTTGAATAACACAAGAATTTCACAATTCAAAAACAAGTATTAACAGCAAAATAAACCAAGCTGAGGAAAGAATACCAGAACTTGAAGACTGGCTCTCTGAAATATGACAGTCAGACAAAAACAAAGAAAAAAGAATGAAAATAAATGAACGAAATTTATTAAAAGTATGGGACTATGAAAAGAGGCCAAATAAACAAATAACTGGCATCCCTGAAAGGGTCGGGGAGGGTAGAAAGCACACAACTTGGAAAACATATTTCAGGATGTCGTCCATGAAAGATTTCCCAACCTTTCTAGAGATGCCAATAGTCAACTTTGGAAAATGTAGAGAACTTTTGCAAGATTCTACATAAGAAGTTCATCCACAAGACACATATTTGTCAGATGTTCCAAGGTTAAATGAAAGAAAGAATGTTAAAGGTAGCTAGAGAGAAAGGTCAGGTCACCTACAAGGGGAGCCGCAGCAGGTTAACAGCAGATCTCTCTGCTGAAACCTCACAAGCTAGAAGCCAGAAGAGATCAGGGTTCTGCATTCAACATTCTTAAAAGAAAAAATCTTCAACAAAAAATTTTATATCCAGTCAAACTAAGCTTCCTAAGCAAAGGAGAAATAAGACCCTTTTCAGATAAGCAAATGTTGAGGGAGTTTGTTACCACCAGGCCTGACTTACAAGAGATTTTGAAAGGTGCACTAAATATGGAGAGGACAGACTGCTAATAGATGGTAAAGAAACACAGTTAAATACACAGACCAATGACACTATAAAGCAACCACACAAAGAAGCCAGCAAAATAACCAGCTAACAACACAATGACAGGATCAAATCCACACATATCAATACTAACCTTGAATGTATATGGGCTAAATGTACCAGTTAAAAGGCACAGAGTGGCAGCCTGGATAAAATGCAAGACCCAATGGTAAGCTGTCTTCCAGAGACCCATTTCACACATAATGACACCTATAGGCTAAAACTAAAGGGACGGAGAAAAATCCACCAAGCAAATGAAAACAGAAAAAAAGCAGAGGCTGCCATCCTAATTTCAGACAAAACAGATTTCAAATCAACAGAGATTAAAAAAAAAAAAAAAGACAAAGGAAGGGAGATGCATAATGGTAAGGGAATAAATTCAACAGGAAGAACTAACTATCCTAAATATATATGCACTCAGCACGAAAGCACCCAGATTGATTAAAAAAGTTCTTACAGACCTACAAAGAGACATAGACTTCCATACAATAATGGTGGGAGACTTCAACACTCCACTGACAGACAGTATTAGATAGATCATTGAGACTGAAAATTAACAAAGATATTCTGGACCTGAACTCAACATTGAACCAAATGGATCTGATAGACCTCTCCAGAACTCTCAACCCAAAACTAACAAAATATATGTTCTTCTCATCGCAACATGACACATACTTTCAAATCGACCACATAATTGAACATAATACATTTGTCAGCAAATGCAAAAGAACCTAAATCATGCCAAACACACTCAGACCACAGCACAGTAAAAATAGAGGTCAAGACTAAGAAAATCATTCAAAACCATGCAATTACATGGAAATTAAACATCATACTCCTGAATGACTTTTGGTGAATAATAAAATTAAGGCAGAAATGAAGAAGTTATTTGAAACTAATGAGAATAAAGATACAACATGTAGAAGTTATTTGAAGCTAATGAGAACAAGGGATACAACAACAATCTTGTTCACAGCTAAGGAAACGTTAATAAGAAACTTTATGGCACTAAATGCCCACATCAAAAACTTAGAAAAATCTCCAATTAACAACTTAACATCACAACTGAAAGAATTAGAGAAGCAAGAACAAATGAACTCCAAAGCTAGCAGAAGACAAGAAATAACCAAAATCAGAGCTGAACTGAAGGAAATCAACACACAAATACAATTCAAAAGATCAACAAATCTCAAGTTCGTTTTTTGAAAAACTTAATAAGATAGACTGCTAGCAGACAAAAAAAGAAGAAAAGAGAGAATATCCAAATAAACATAATTAGAAATACCAAAGAGAATGTTACTACCGACGCCAGAGAAATAAAAAATAATAATCAAAAACAAATAGAAATACCTCTTACACACAAACTAGAAGACCAAAATAGTAGAATAAGTTCCTGGAAACACAGCCTCCCAAGACTGAACCAGGAAGAAATCAATAACCTGAACAGACCAATAATGAGCTCTGAAATTAAATCAGTAAAAGTCTACTAAAAAAAAGAAAAAAAGAAGGAAAAAGCCCAGGACCTGATGGATTCAGAGATGAATTTTACCAGATGTACAAAGAAGAGCTGTTACCATTCTTACTAAAGCTACTCCAAAAAATTGGGAAGGAGAGACCCATTCCCAACTCATCCTATGAGGCCAGCATCATCCTGATACCACACCTGGCAGAGACACAACAGAAAAAAGAAAACTTCATGCCAATATCCTTGATAAACATCAGTGCAAAAATCATCAACAAAATACTTTCAAACTGAACCCTGCATCACATTAAAAAGCTAATCTACTACAATCAAGCAGGCTTCATCCCCAGAATGAAAAGTTGGTTCAACATACTCAGATCAATATATGTGATTCATCACATAAGTATAACTAAAGACAAAAATGACATGATTATTTCAATAGATGCGGAAAAGGCTTTTCATTAAATTCAACACCTTTCATATTAAAAGTGCTCAGTAGGCCAGGTGTGGTGGCTCATGCCTGTAATCCCAGAACTTTTGGAGGCCAAGGTGGGGTGATCACTTGAGGCCAGGAGTTTAAGACCAGCCTGGCCAACATGGCAAAATGCCGTCTCTACTAAAAATACAAAACTTAGCCAGGTGTAGTGGCACACACCGGTAATTCCAGCTTCTTGGGTGGCTGAGGCATGAGAATTGCTTGAACCTGGGAGATGGATGTTGCAGTTGCTGAAATCATGCTGCTGCATAGCAGTCTGGGCAACAGAGCGAGACTTCATCTAAAAAAAAAACTCTCAATAAACTAGTTATTAAAGAAACACACCTCAAAATAATAAGAGCCATCTATGACAAACCCACAGCCAACAGCATACTGAATGGAGAAAACCAGAAAGCATTCCTCTGAAAACTGGCACAAGACAAGGATGCTGTCTCTCACCACTCCTATTTAAGATGGTATGAAAGTTGTAGTCAGAGCAATCAGGCTAACAAAAGAAGTAAAGGGCATCAAAATAAAAAGAGAGGAAGTCAAATTATCCCTGTTTTCAGACAACATGATTCTATATGTAGAAAACCTCATAGTCTCTTCCTCAAAGCTCCTTCACCTGACAAATAACTTCAGCAATGTTTTATGATACAAAATCAGTGTACAAAAATAACTTGCATTCTTATACACCAATAACAGCAAAGCCAAGAGCCAAATCAGGAAGTCAACCTCATTCACAATTGCCTCAAAAAGAGTAAAGTACCTAGGAATAAAGCTAACCAGGGAAGTGAAAGATCTCTTTAATAAAAATTACAAGCACTGCTCAAAGATATCAGAAAAACAAATGGAAAGACATCCCATGCTCATGGACAAGAAGAATCAATATCATTAAAATGGCCATACTGCCCAAAGCAATTTACAGACTCAATGCTCTTCCTACCAAATTACCAATAATATTCTTCACAGAACTAGAAAAACTATTTTAAAATTTATATGGAACCAGGCCAGGCGCGGTGGCTCATCCCTGTAATCCCAGTACTTTGGGAGGCCGAGGTGGGCAGATCACGAGGTCAGGAGATTAAGACCATCCTGGCTAACACAGTGATACCCCGCCTCTACTAAAAATACAAAAAATTAGCCAGGTGTAGTGGCAGGCGCCTGTAGTCCCAGCTACTCAGGAGGCTGAGGCAGGAGAATGGCATGAACCCAGGAGGTGGAGCTTGTAGTGAGCCGAGATCACACCACTGCACTGCAGCCTGGGTGACAGTGTGAGACTCCGTCTCAAAAAAAAAAATTATATGGAACCAAAAAAGAGACAAAATAGCCAAGGCAATTCTTAGCAAAAATAACAAAGCTTGAGACATCATGTTACCTGAATTTAAACTTTACTATAGGGCTATAGTAACCAAAACAGCATGGTACTAGTACAAAAAAAAAAAAAAAAAAAAAAAAAGCACATGGACCAATGGAACAGGACAGAGAGCCCAACAGTAAGGTCCCACATCTGTGACCATCTGATCTTTGACAAAGCTGACAAAAACGAGCAATGGGGAAAAGACTCCATATTTAATAAACGGTTCTGTGATAACTGGCTGGCCATATGCAGAAGACTGAAGCTGGTCCCCTTCATTATACCCTATTAAAAATAAACTCAAGATGCATTAAAGACTTAAATTCAAAACCCAGAACTAAAAAAACTCTGGATAACAACCTAGGGAATATCATCCTAGACATAGAAACAAGCAAATATTTCATGACAAAGACACCAAAAGCAATTGCAACAAAATCAAAAATTGACAGTTGAAACCTAATTAAACTTGAGCTTCTGCAGAGCAAAAGAAACTATCAACAGAGTAAACAGACAACCTACAGAATGGAAGATACGTTTTGCAAACTGTGGCTCTGAAAATTGTGCTAATATCCAGCATCTATAAGGGACTTAAGCAAATTTACAAGAGAAAAACAAACAACCCCATTAAAAAGTGAGCAAAGCACATAAACAGACAATTTTCAAAAGAAGACATACATGTAGCTGCCAATGCTTAGGGCTTGCACCCCCTGCAGCAACAGCCTGCACTGTACATTGGCACCTTTGTTTCCATCACACTACATCAGGGATAATATAACATCACAGTAGGCACTTCATAAGTGGGCATAACGGTTAAAAGCCTGTGCTCTAGAGAGGTATAGTACTGAGGTGGGAACAGGTAAGTTTAGAGTCAGTGTGCCCTGTAGATCCTTGACCTGAGACTCAGAATACTTGTGGCTGAGAAGCAGTTGACAGAGAAGAGAGAGAAACATTGTATGCTGATGTGTGGAATAAGTCTACTGTAGCCCAGAGGATTTATAATTCAATTTTTAATTTTGAGCATGTCTCAAGGATATGGTTTGATGTGTGGCCAGTTGTATTCTACTTGCTACAGATCTTGCCCTATTTTATAAAATCTGTGTTCCCAAAGACCCTTCTTTTGCTCTATTGTGTGGGTTTTCAACCTTACAGGGTTTTTCTTAGATAGGTGTATACAGACCTCTCTTGGGCTCTTACCTCTATTCTGATGAACACATTTCAGTGTTTTCACATTTCAAAATCCCTACTCCTGTTACCATTTAGTGTATTAGTTTGTCCTCACACTGTTATGAAGAAATACCTGAGACTGAGTAATTTATAAAGAAAAAAGTTTTAATTGACTGACCATTCCACATGGCTGGGGAGGCCTCAGGTAACTTATAATCCTGGCACAAGGCATCTATTCACAGGGCGGCAGAAGAGAGAATGAGTGCCAGCAGGGGAGATTTCAGGGGCTTATAAAATCATCAGATTCCACTGATCAGAACTCACTCACTATCACAGAGAACAGCATGGGGAAACCACACCCAACTGGTGGGATTCAAGTACCTCCCACCAAGTATCTCCCATGACCCATGGGGATAATGAGGATTACAACTCAAGATGAGATTTGGGTGAAAACACAGTCAAACCATATCAGCAGGCAAGAAACCTATAAAAAAAAGCTCAATATCACTGATTATTAGAAAATGCAAATCAAAATCACGGTGAGATACCATCTCTCACCAGTCAGAATGGCTATTACTAAAATGTCAAAAAATTAAAGACCCTGACAACGTTGTGGAGGCAAGGCAACATTTATACACTACTGGTTGGAGTATAAATTGTTCAACTATGGTGAAAATTAGTATGGAGATTCCTCAAAGAGCTAAAAGCAGAGCTACCATTTGACCCAGGTACCCCATTACTGTGTATATACCCAAAGGAATATAAAGCATTCTACCATAAAGACACATGCATGTGAATGTTCACTGCAGTACTATTCACAATAGCAAAGAGATGGAATCAACCTAAATGCCCATTGATGAAAGCTTGCATTAAAAAATGTGATATATATATACATATATACACACACATATATAAATGTATATATACGTATATATAAATGTATATATGTATATATAAATGTGTATATATACGTATATATACATGTATATATACGTATATATACATGTATATATACGTATATATACATGTATATATACGTATATATAAATGTATATATATACGTATATATACATGTATATATACACACACATACTATTGGAATACTATTCAGCTATATATACTATTGGAATACTATTCAGTCACTATAATGGAATACTATTCAGCCATAAAAAATAGCAAGATAGTGTCTTTTGCAAGAACATGGATGGAACTGGAGGCTATTATTTCTTGCAAACTAACACAGGAACAGAAAACTAAATAGCAAATGTCATCACTTATAAGTGGGAGCTAAATGATGATAACTTATGAACACAAAGAAGAGAACAGACATTGTGGTCTACTTGAGGGTGAAAGGTGGGAGGAGGGAGAGGAGTAAGGAAGATAACTATTAAGTACTAGGCTTAATAACTCAGTGATGAAATAATCTGTACAACGAACTCCCATGACATGAGTTTACTTATGTAACAAAACTTTACATGTACCCCTGAACCTAAAATAAAAGTATTAAAACTTATTTTAAGAAAGAATCAATGTTGCTTTCTTCAACTAGACAGCATCATTTGATTAAACAAGAGAAAATGTTGGCAATTTCTAAGGCACTAGAAGAGAAAGGGCAATCTAACACCTTAAATAGTAGTTCATTGTGTACAATTAAGAGTGTAGAGTTGGGTAGATTGATGTCTAACTATATTCTGTATTGGTGTTGGAAGCTTAATTTTTGTATCTACCTCTCTAGCATAAGATATTTTTGTCAATATAAATTACCTTTAGTGTGTTTACTCAACAGGAAAGTCAAGCAGGAACTCTGTAACATAGTCAGAAAATAAAATTAAACAAAGGAAAGAAATCACTCATAATTCAACTTCAGAAGTAAACTTCAGAAGTAAACTGCTTAGTATGATTCTTCTATTCTATCTCCTCTCATGTAGTTTATTATGTGAAAATTACTAATAAGCACTCATAACTAGATACATTCATTACCATTTTAGTTAATTAAATGAACAACCCCCTGCACTTAATTTTTGTGGAAAACAAAATAAAATTTTATGATTCAAATAAATTAACAGTATTCACTTACATTGCTTAATAAAGAAATATGTCATTTTACTTAAAACATACCAATACTAGATTTGAAAAGAAAAAGTTGTTACTTTGGATGTCAAAGTTTTATTTTGGAGCTTCTTAAAATCCTTAAACTTCTTTAGCTCAGGCAAAACCACCTTTGGTTTTCAATGATATTTTTCCCAACTTAAATTAGAGCAGTTACTATTCTCCTGAGTTTACTCTTTTCTTTAAATAAATTGGCTTGTTTTCTTTCAAAATAAGAGGATTGTAAGGTGATATCCACAATATAAATTGTGTGGAATGTTCATAAGCCTTTCTAAAGTCACACACATTTCTACAAGAGGGAGCTTACATTTTGCCTTTCATATCACATACTTCTTTTCTTTATACACCCTCTCAATCTTGCTACTACATTTATAGGTAGTTTCAGCCTTCTGTGGTGCAGTTTTTCCCAAATGTAGATGCAATTTTTGTAGTAAAAAATTTACTTTACCCAAAGAAAGATCTCTGGTCTTTGCCTTTCTGTATTTCACAGTGATCTTTGGGCTAGTAGAATGTCATGCTTGATATCGGTGTCTTTGTTTGCCTTGGGGTTCTGGCCGCTAGACAGCATAACAATGTGATTTGTAATGAGGGATTTGGGTCATGCTATGTCAGTTCTTCCTCTAGAGGGACCGGAGATTGAAGATACACTGACAGAGCTGAAGACTAAAGTTCAGCCACATAGGAAGTATGTGATCAAAGTCATGAAGTGCAATTAAAAACCGGGTACCAAGAGTTGGGTAAGCTTTCCTGGTTTCTAATACTGTCATACATTATGGCTGAGAGGAGTTAACATTGTCTATGAATCCATGGAAAGCGGACATTGGGATGCTCTATGTTTGGACTTCTCTTGAACTCTGACCTACCCATCTCTTCTTTGGACTGATTTTGATCTGTATTTTTCCCAGGAGTAAACTGTAACTATGGATATTACAGTTTTCAGTGAGTTCTGTGAGTATTCCTAGCATATCATCAAACCTAAGGGTAGTTTGTAAGTGGTGTCTGAAGTAAAGGTAGCCTTGTGTAGACTGTGTTGCCTTGAACTTCACAGTCAACTAACTCAGACCCATCCAATTTATTCATCTATAATTTATCTCACATTGTTTTCCTAATAGATTTTACTGAAGTGCAGAAGATGGTAAAAGAAAATCACTGTACAGTAAGGAACTGTCTTTTTCATTTATTTGTTGATTATTATCTCTGATCCTAGTCCCAAAATCTCCTGCCATGAACCTGGGTTAGACCTTTTTATATATATTTTTCCTGACCAAGGAATTCCTAAGGCCAATTTTTGATAAACAAAAGTATATTAAGAAGTCTTACCATATAAAATAATGTCTGTCCCCCTAGAAATAGTATTCAGCTTCCTTAGGGAAACAAATCAAAATACTGGCATACTGATATTCTTTAAAATTAATTTAAAAAAATTAAAACACAAAACAGAAGAAAGAAAACAGATTTTACCCCTTCCATTATATCTCTCCAAAAGAGACTGTAAGTTCCTGGTGGGGCATTTCTTCCAATTCCTAAAATGAGCATTGACTCAGAATAGATAACCAAGTAATAAAATAACAAAAGATAGAAAATGAATATCCATTAGTCTGTACCGATACAAATAGATAAATGAACAAATGTACAAGCAGAAGGGGAAAAGTCAGAACATAATAAATGTATAATAAATAAGGGAATTTTAAAAATTATCATTATACAAGAGTACTAATGGCTGTCAGCAATATTCACTGATGAATTTTAAAAGATGGAGAAAGGAAGTTTAAGGAGAAACAGAATATTTGAATAATCTAAAAGCATTTCCTAAATATATTTACTAATTACTGGGGTGGTTTTAACATATATCCTCAAATACTCTAAAGTCCTTGCTTCGGACTGTACAATGTAGTTCTCATCTCAAATGTGGACTGAATTTTGCTATTTATTTCTCATGAATGGAGCACATAATGGGAAAATGATAATTTTGTTTTGGAGAAACCTCAACAACGACACCTTAATCAAGTGATAAATGTGGCCATTACCAGAAATGCATCATGTTATTACCATATATTTTCCATTATGATATGATAAGCAGGTCACTTTGCCTCTGAGACATCCTCCCCAAAAATCAGTAGTTCCAGACCAATCATGAGAAAACATAAGACAAACATAAATGAAGAGACATTTTACAAAATATCTGTCCTGCAGTATTCAACAGCATGGAAGTTACAATAAGTAGGGCAGATTGAGAGATTGTCACAGATTAAAGCAGGCTAAAGAGACATGATGCCTAAATGCAATGAAATGACAGAATCAGAAAAAAAGGATATTAGTGAAGACAGTGGTAAAATGTGAATAAAGCCTGGAGTTTATTCAATAATATCATGCCAATGTTAATTTCATAGAGTTTATAATTTTACAATGGTTTTGTAAATGTTGACTGTAGGGAAAACTGGCTGAAGCATGTATGAGAACTCTTTGCATTATCTTTTCAACATTTTTTTTGTAAATCTAAAATTATTTCAAAATAAAAGTTTAAAACTGTCAATCACCAATCTTTCACTATCTTGAGTAAGAGAACAATTTGCAACCATTCTTTACAAATACCCTTTTTTGCTTTCCTGCTTTATTTCTCTTCATAATATAGAGGGTCATATTGACAATATGCTATCTAGTTTTCTTATTCGTTTATTGTTAGTTTTGTCTCCTCTAGAGGTAAGCTCCATGACTGTGGTAATTTTGTGTAAATTACTTCACTAATATATCTATTGTACCCCGAATTCAGTAAATATTTATCAAGTTGAATGATTCAAATTAAATATTATCTAGTTTAGAAATATGTTTTGTATATAAATACCTCAATCTTTTATTTTTCAGTTTAAGAAAGATACTTATTCTGAGTAGTCCAGCCAAATTTAAACAATACACTTCACAACGCATAGGACATATCTATTCATAATTCTCACAGATACAATGTCTTAATTAGTTCAGGCAGCTATAACACAATATCATAGGCTGGATGGCTTAAACAACAAACCTTTATTCCCCACAGTTCTGGAGACTAGCAAGTCCAAAATCAAAGTGGCAGCAAATTTGGTGTCTGATGAGGGCACTCTTCCTTCTTTGTAGACAGCAGTCCTCTTCTTGTTTCCTTACATGGGAGACAGAGGAGAGAGAAAAATAATAATAATAATACTCTCCTGTGTCTTTTTATAAAGGTATTTATCCATTCATGGAGGGCTCCACTTTTATGATTTAATTACCTTCCAAAGGACAGACTATCATATTGGGGGTTAGGATTTCAACATGAATTTGTTGTAGGCACAACAAATTCTTACTCTATAGTACTTACTCCATAGCATGATACTTACTCTATGGCACTAATACTAACTCTGTAGCAAATACTTACTCTATAGCACTAAGACATTTTCTAAATTTTTATTGTTCTTTATGTTGGAAATTAGCCAATTCTGGTCAAATAATAGTATATCATTAGTCATGGTTACCTTTATAGGCAATTTTTGTCTATCTCCTTAAGATAGTTAACCATGTTGTTCTTGGTTTCAATGATTGCAGTAATTATTAAATAATCATATCTTATGATAATAAGATATTATATCAGAGTGAATAGATGAGAATAATGACACCATAGATAATCCCAGTTCATGTATCTTTTGGAGTAAAGCTAGAATCATCAGTATAAAAATGTAAGTACTCAAATTATAGTTTAAGATGTTTTATAAATTTTGTTTTATGCCAAGACTTCGATACATACTTATTTCTGGAATTTTATAGTTTTCAAATGACAGAAACATACAACATATGTTTTCTGTTAAAGCTTATGAAATTTTGTTGTCTATATAAATCTTTGACTTTTCACTCACACTTTGTTAAAATTAATCATGGTTGTTCTTGTTTTGGAGTACTTGATGAATTATATTGCTATGATTTGTGGATCAGATACTAAATGTTAAATGTTAAATTTTATAAAATTGTCTCATCCATTCAGTCTCATTCATTCATTTAGCAGTAAATCAAATTAATAAGGAATGGCAGAAATAAATGAGAACCAATTCCAGAACATAATACTTTTATTTAAATTCAGTGTATAGATAAAAGTTTTAGTTATTTTCCTTGACAATTTATGCCATTTTTATACCAAAACTAACAAGAGACTCAGTTATCACCCCATAAAGAAGAATTAATAAACTGGAGAGAATTTAAAACTATATAAAATGTATATATAAGTATGTGTGTGTGTGTATATATATACATACACAAGATATATATAGTGTGTGTATACATTATATATAATGTATACATTATACATATATTATATATACAGTATACAGTATATATACATATACTGTATATACGTATATTATATGTACATTGTATATATATAATGTATACAGTATACTATATATATACACACACACACACACACACACACATACATACAAGACTATGGAGACCTAACATGTTCCCTGTATTTGCCCAGCATTTGCTTTCGCTTTTATTAAAATCTGATAGTTTACCCTTTGCCTGGATTTCCATGAGTTATGAGTATGTCCTTCTAATAGTACTTACCACAAATATAACTTGATTGAAAGTAGTTTAAGTTGCTCTACAAAGGTTATTTCTAAAATACTGTGTTTCTCATTGAGATTTCTCTTTGAGATATTACCTAACTTGATCTATATATTAGGTAGATATACAATATATTAGGTAGATATACAATATCTATATATTAGGTAGATATACAATATATTCCAATATGACATGCACAGTACATAAGATAAAGCCCTCACACTTTCACACCAGTAAATATATTTAAACAACGTCAAATTTTGAAAGAAATTTCAAAATTCAGGACCAAATAGTCTGATAAAGACTTACAATAAATATATTGATTTTTATGATAATGATTGATAAACATATTCACTTAGATGTATGTGTTTGTCAATTTTTTAAACATTAATCACATTTCTTAAATAACATACTTGCTTGTTGGAGACTGCTTGAATATGTTCATACTGATTTTAATTACAACTAGGTTCAGTAAAGGAAAAGGCAATACTCTATAAAAATAAATTTTTAAATTTGAACATAAATATTTTCCCCCATCGAACTCCAAGTTAAGCAAGCTTGTGTAACTTGTGTAGAAAATCCATCACACCCATCTTTCTGTGTTCGTACTGTCAGCATTTTTCAGTAAGAAAAAAATCTCAGAAGTGTAATGAGCAATCTTATATTTTAGTTAAATCACCCAGATGTTCTTTTTTATTATAATTTTCCCCTGGAAAACAAGAACAGGTGGTTAGTTGCACTCTGCCAAAGGAAAAAAAAAAAAAAGAGAGAGAGAGAGAAAAGGATGATTTAAAAAAATATATAGATTGTCTCATGTCAGTTATTTTTCCAAGAGTAACAACTCTTCCAACAAGAACATGTTTTGTTATAAGATTCTTAATTCTGCCAAATTCTATTTCAGCTTACTTCATATCTGGGTCTTTGCCACAAACACAAACTGTTCTGTGGTCAGTGTGTTAAAACAATCATCTAGAAACAGTCTGTTTGCATCAGTCTTAACTCAAAATATATTATGTATTTCTCATTGGATTGCCAACACTTTTGCTTAAGCTCACTGTTCAAAAGTTTGAAAATTCAAGTCCGTGTGTGTGTGTGTGTATGTGTGTGTTTTGCTGGTTTCCCTTTGAATCCTAATTCTTTAACAGCACCTATAAGAAAAATTATCAGAAGTTAGAATGAAATCTCACTTATAAACCAAGGTATGTCTCTTGAAATTACAGATACTGAACATCTTCAAACATTTCCAGATGTTCTAGCTAAATATGTTAAATGTATTGTGGTGAGGTACCTGAGCAAGGACATTTTCACAAGTGAGTCCTTTTGATTACTAAGTAAGCAAGAACGTTTCTTTTAGTAAAAAGAATATTTGCTCATTTTACTTACCAATGGTAAATTTAGCAGCAAGTACTGACATCTGAGCATGCACTAAGATATATTTCAGTTTACAATTCTGATGACTTTACATTTGGATTCTGTAAAAAGGTCGTCTTTCTCTGGGACAGTGATAATAAGTGAGATGAGTGAGGAAGGAAGGAGGAAGGAAGGAAGGAAGGAAGGAAGGAAGGAAGGAAGGAAGGAAGGAAGGAAATTCAACCTTATAACTTGACGTTAGCTAAGTTATTTTCTGTAAGGGCCAAGTCACATATATTTTAAGCTCTGTGAACCCTACGCTATCTGTCATAGCTATTCAACTTCATGTTTCATAATAAAAAAGCAGACTTAGACAATTGTAAACAAATGAGTGTTGCTGTGTTCCAACAAAGTTTACCTACAAAAGTAGGATGTGAGCTGGATTTGATACATAGGACAGCCATAGTTTGCCAGCCTTGGGTATAAGTGAATATATAATAAAGATGTGCACATGCTTAATGCTGAATATATTTTTGAGTGAGTGATATTGGTTAATAATATTTCCCTCTTTGCATTTGTTCAGCAATAAACTGAAAAATCCTCCACTAATATTTTTAATCTTTGTTTTTATAGATTTAGGGGGTACGAGTGCAGATTTCCTTTATGTACATACTCTGTAGTGGTAAAGTCTGGGCTTCCAGTGTACCCATCACCCAAATAGTAAACATTATACCCAATCGATAATTTTTCAAACCTCACTCCCTTTCTACCCTTTCACCTTTTGTAGTCTCCACTGTACATTATTCTACTCTGCTTGCCCATGTGTACCCACTGCTTAGCTCCCAGGTTTAAGTGAAAACATCTAATATTTGACTTTCTGTTTCTGAGTTATTTCACTTAGAATAATGGCCTGCAGTTCCATGCGTCTTGCTACAAAAGACATTATTTCATTCTTTTTTATGGCTGAGTAGTATTCCGTGGAATTTATACATACCGCATTTTCTTTATCCAGTCATCCATTGATCGATAGTTAGGTTGGTTCCATGCCTTTGCTATTGTGAGTAGTACAGTGATAAACATATGAGTGTGCATATCTTTTTGACATAATGATTTTATTCCATTTGGGTGTATACTCAGTAGTTGGATTGCTCTATTTTTAGTTCTCTGAAAAATCCCCATATTGTTTTCCATAAAGCTTGTACTAATTTACATTCCCACCAAAAGCATGTAAGTGTTCCAATTTCTTCACATCATTCCCAACATCTGCTGTTTTTTGACTTTTTAATAATTGCCATTCTGACTGATGTAAAATGGTATCCCATTGTGGTTTTAATTTGCATTTCTTTGATGATTAGTGATACTGAGCATTTTTTCACAATTTTTGACCACTTGCATGCCTCCTTTGAAAAGTGTTCCTGTTTTTGCCCACTTTTTAATGGGGTTATTTGCATTTTTCTTGCTGAGTTTTTTGAGATATTTGTAGATTCTGATATTAGCCCTTTGTCAGATGCATAGTTTGCAAATACTTTTCCCATTTTGTAGGTTGTCTGTTTACTCTCTTAATTTTTTTTTTTTTTTTTTTTGCTGTGCAGAAACTTTTTAGTTTAATTACATCACCTTTGTCTATTTCTGTTTTTGTTGCATTTGCTTTTCAGATCTTAATAATTAATTATTGGCCAACACCAATATCCAGAAGAGATTTTCCGAAGTTTACTGCTGGGATTTTTTATAGTTTCAGGTCTTATGTTTAAGTCTTTAATCCATCTTTAGTTAATTTTTGCTTATGATGAGAAGTACAGGTCCAGCTTTATTTTTCTGCATATGGCTATCCAATTTTCCCAGCATCATTTATTTTAATAGATTGTCCATTCCTCAGCATACATTTTAGCTCACTTTGTCAAAAATCAATTCATTGTAGGTATCTGGCTTTATTTCTGGGTTCTGATTTTTGTTCCATTGTTCTGTGTGTTTACTTATACATCAGTACCGTGTTGTTTTGGTTACTATGAGCTTACAGTATAATTTGATATCAGGTAATGTGATGCTTCCAACTTTGTTCTTTTTTCTTAGGAGTGATTTGTTATTCAGGATCTTTATTGGTTCCATATTGATTCTAGAGTCATTTTTCCAGTTCTTGAAAAAGAACATTGGTACTTGGATAGGGATGGTATTAAATACGTAAATTGCTTTGGATGATGTTGATTATTCTAATTCATGAGCATGGGATGTTTTCCCATTTGTTTGCCTCATCTATGATTTCTTTCACTGGTGTATTGTAGTTCTTGTTGTAGAGATTTTCACCTCCTTGGTTAAATGTACTCCTAGGTAATTTATTTATATGTGTGGCTATTGTAAACTAAATTTAGTTCCTGATTTGATTCTCAACTTGAAAGTAATTGATATACAGACCTGCTACTGATTTTTGTGCATTGATTTTGTGTCGTGAAATACTACTGAAGTCATTCCCAAAATCTAGGAGTCTTTTGGAGGAGTCTTTAGAGTTCTAGCTATAAAATCATATCAAGAGTGAACACAAATAGTTTGACTTCCTCTTTTCCAGTTTGGATGCCTTTTATTTATTTCTCTAGCCTAGTTGCTTTGGCTAAGACTTCCAGGACTATTTTGAATAAGGCTGGTGAAAGTGGGCACTCTTTTCTTGACTATACGCCTTGATGATGTTCATCTTGTTAAGTATCTCACAGTTCTCCTCTGGGCTTTTTGTATCTGGACATCTACCTCACTAGAAAGACCAGAGAAATTTTTTTGAATTATTTCCTCAAATATATTCCCCAAACATTTAACCTTTTCTTCTTCTCCCTCAGGAATGCCTATAACTTTTAGGTTTGCTCACTTTACATAATCCTGTATTTTCCAGTGTTTCTATTTCCTAAGGGGGAATGCCTTCAACTTTTCTCCATTCATTATGGTATTGACTGTGGGTTTGTTATACATAGTTTTTAATATTTTGAGGTACGTTACTTCCATGCATAGTTTGTTGAGTGTTTTTATCATAAAGGGTGCTGAATGTTATTGAATGCTTTTTCCACATTTATTGAGATGACAATGTTTTTGGTTTTAATTATATTTATGTGGTGAAAAACATTTATTGATTTGTGTATATTAAACCATTTTGCATCCCTGGAATAAGCTCCCTTGATCACAGTATATTACTTTTTTGATGTGTTGTTGGATTTGTTTGGCTAGTAGGTTCTTGAGGATTTTTGAATCTATGTTTATTAGAGATATTAGCCTGTAGCTTTCTTCATCTGTTGTGTTCTTACTTAGCTTTAGTATGACATCACCCTCACCAGGGTGATACTGGCTTCATAAAATGTGTTAGGGATGAATCCCACCTTTTCAATTTCTCTGGAACATTTTCAGTAGGATTGGCACCAATTCTTCTCTGGACATCTGACAGACTATGAATTTGTGTCGTCCTGGGCTTATTTTTGTTGGTAAATTTGGTATGACTGATTTAATTTCACCATTCATTGCTAGTGTTTTCAGGATTTCTACTTTTTCCTTGTTCAATTGTATGTTTTGTCCACTTCCTCTGTTGTTTTCCAGTTTGTGTGCATAGAGATGCTCATAATAGTCTCTGTTAATTTTTGATGCTTATGTGGTATATTTGAAAGCTTGTCTTTATTATTTCTGATTGTGCCTATTTGAATCTTCATTCTTTTTTGCTTGGTTAATCTAGCTAGCAGTCTTTAAATTTGATTTACCTTTTAAAAAACCAACTTTTTGATTTTCCATTTCACTGATCCTTTATACTGATTTTTGATATGGTTTGGATCTGTTTCTCTGCCCAAATCTCATGTTAAATTTCAATCCCCAGTGTTGGAGGTAGGGCCTGGTGGGAGGTGATTGAATCATGGGGCAGTTCCTCATGGTCTAACATTATTCCCCTTGGTGGTGTTGTGGTGATAGTGAGTTCTCATGAGATCTGGTTATTTAAAAGTGTGTGGCACCTCCAGCCTCTCTCTATCTTCCTTCTGCTCTGGCCATGTGAGGTCCTCACTTTCCCTTTGACTTCCATCATGATTATAAGTTTCCTGAGGCCTTCCCAGAAGCTAAGCAGATGCCAGTATCATGTCTCTGTACAGCCTGTGGAACCATAAGCCAATTAAATCTAATTTCTTTATAAATTACCTAGTCTCAATTATTTCTTTACTGCAGTGCGAGAATGGACGAATGCAATTTTTGTCTCAAGTTTACTTATTTCTGCTCTGATATTTGTTATTTCTTTTCTTCTGCTACCTTTGGATTTGGCTTGTCCTTGTTTATATAGTTCCTTGAAATGTGACATCTAGATTGCTAATTTAAGATTTTTCTGTTTCTGATGTAGGCATTTAACACTACAAACTTCTCTCTTAGCACTGTTTTTGCCTTATCCCAGAAGTTTTGTTATGTTGTGTCTCTATATTCATTTATTTCAACTCCTTTTTCAGAAAATTTCTACCTTAGCTTAATTTTTTATCTAAAGATCATTCAGGAGTAAGTTAATTTCCATGATTTTGTATATTTTTTAGAGTTTCTCTTTTTATTAATTTCTGGGTTTATTCCACTGTCTGAAAAGATTCTTGATATAATTTTAATTTTAAAAAATCATTGAGACTTGTAGTCTAGCATATGGCCAATTAAAAAAAGTTTCACACACAGAAAAGAAGAATGTATATTCTGCAGTTTTGGGGTAGAATGATTTGTAAATGTACATTTAATTCCAGAGTTTTCTGTTGATTTTCTGCCTTGATAACCTATGCAGTGCTGTCATTGTGGTGCTGAAGTATTTTCTTAAGTTTACTAGTATTTGTTTATGAACCTGGGTTCTTTAATATTGGGTGAATATATATTTAGGATCATTATATATTCTTATTGACCTGATCCCTTTATCATTATCTAGTGACCTCTGTTTGTCTTTTTTAAACTGTTCTTGATTTAATGTCTGTTATATCCTACATTAGTATAACTACTCATGCTCACTTTTTTCCCATTTGCGTAGGGTATCTTTTTCCACCCCTTTACTTTGAATTTGTTAATGTATTTACCCATTAGTTGCCTTTCTTTTAGATAATGTATCATTGGATCTGTTTTTTAAATCCAGTTTGCCATTGTAAATATTTTAAGTGGAGCATTTAGTCCACTGACATTTAAGGTTAATGTTAATATGAAAGGTGTTGCTCTGTCATGATGTTAATTGTTATCTAGTTGCTTTGTATTCTCAATTGTGGGCTTGCTTTTTATTCTCAATTGTGTGCTGCTTTATAAGATCTGTAAGTTATAAATTCTCATGTGTTTTTGTGATAGTGATTATCATCCTTTCATTTCCATGTGTATAATTCCCTTGAGAATGACTTGTAGGATCTGTCTGGTGGTGACCAATTACCTTAGCATTTACTTGCCTGAGAAATTACCATGTAAGGTTTTGTTCCTGTCATGATGTTAATTGTTATCTAGTTGCTTTGTATTCACAATTGTGTTCTTGCTTTATAAGAACAGTGAATTTTTAAATTCTCATGTGTTTTTATGAGGAGGATTATCACCCTTTCATTTCCATGTGTATAACTCCCTTGAGAATTTCTTGTAAGATTTGCCTAGTGGTGACCAATTCTCTTAGCATTTACTTGTCTGAGAAATACTTAATTTCTTCTTCCATAATGAAAGTTAGTTTAGAAGGACAAAACATTCTTGGCTAGCAGATCTTTTATTTAAGAAGACTGAAAATAGGGCCTTAGTCTCTTCTGGCTTGTAAGGTTTCTGGTAAGAAGTCTGCTGTTAGTCTGATGGGATTTCTTGTATATGTGATTTGATCCTTCTCTCTTGTTGCTTTTAGGATTTTTTCCTTCTGTTTACTTTGGACAGTCTGATGACTATATGCCTTAGTGATGTTCATCTTGTTAAGTATCTCACAGGTCTCTTCTGAGCTTTTTGTATCTGGACATCTATATCATTAGCAAGACCAGAGAAAATTTTCTGAATTGTTCCCTCAAATATGTTTCCCAAACTTTTAACTTTTTATTCTCCCCTCTCAGGAATGCCTATAACTTGGAGGTTTGATTACTTTACATATTCCCATATTTTCCAAAAGCATTATTCATTTTTTAAATTGTTTTCATTTCTTTTCTGTCTAAGTTATTTCAAAGACCAGTCTTCAAGCTCTGAAATTGTTTCATCTGCTTGGTCTAGTTGATTGCTAACACATTCAAATGAATGTTGTGGTCCTTTAGTAAATTGTTTATATTTTCATAAGTTCTATTTGTTTTGTAAAAATATCTGTCTTTAGGGAATGTTTATTCATATTTTAAATTATATTTCTGATTCATTTGCATTGCATTACAACTTTCTCTTGTATCTGATTGAGCTTCCTTACAATTTATAGTTTAAATTTTTAATCTGTGTCTATAGAATTTTCAGTCTATTGCTGGAGAGGTAGAGTGATCATTCTAGATTGCCACAACATTCTCTTTTTCATTTTTTTCCAGAGTTCTTATGCACGTTCCTTGTCAGTTGGAGAAGTTGTCATTTATTTTTTAATTTGGTTTGGGCCTTTTTTCCTCTTCAAAATTGTGACTGTTGCATATATTGGGTAGAATTAGGATCTTTTTGCTTTGCTTCTTTGTGCTTGTTGGTAGCCAAGGCTCTGTATGCATTCTTTCATTATAGATAGGCTTAGTGTAGTGGTTTTCTCAAATGCTGGTTGTTTGTAGGTTGTAGTAGTGGCATATTGTATGTGGGGGCAGGCTAATGATCTCCTGCACAGATGGGAATGTAGAGGTCTTGGGAGGTTTATCTCATTCCCCAGTGCTGTACATTTCTGACAGCAGGAATTATATTGAGTGCTGCGGCTCATGCTACAGGTGAGTAGGGGGTGCTTGCAGTCAAGAACCACTCAAGCAGGTTACAATGGTGTCAGCCGTAGTTGTAATGGGTGATGCAGCTTGACCTCCAGGCCAGCAGGTGGCACTTGCAGGAGAGAGCCAGCTGCAGTAGTGGCAGTATAATTTTTACTGGCATTTGTTAATCAGAAGTGCCAAGGTGTTCTCGATGATATGCAGGACCAGGAAGGTCCCAGGATTCCCCATCCTAGGCTTTGCCACCAAGGTGGCTGTCTGGGGAAAATATGGATGGGGCTGGGTCAGGCAAGCCCACTACCAGGCTCTGCAAGGCAGGTGCAAATGGGAACCTTGCAGGGGCTTAAGGACAGCTCTCGGACCACTGAGGCAACCCTTCAAGGAGGGATTTGAGGTGCCTCTCCCACACCATACAGCCAACAGAGGGAAAAAGAGATGGCTAGAGTCTTCAGCCTGGCAGGCAGAGGTGGAACCTGTTCAGCTTCCACACCCTCAAAATAGCAGGTCTCCTTCCAGCATCTGGCCATGGCAGCAGGCCAGAAGGTTTAAGCCAGTTCTAAGCATTCTATGTTCAGATCCCTGAGGCCTTCCAGATGACTCCCTACCTGGAGG
Source organism: Pan paniscus (assembly GCF_029289425.2). Lineage (NCBI taxonomy): Eukaryota > Metazoa > Chordata > Mammalia > Primates > Hominidae > Pan > Pan paniscus. The sequence goes on from NC_073252.2 coordinate 113,971,449, forward strand.
AAAAACTGCAATATCAGGCCACAACCTTCTTGGTTCATTCTTTTGAAAGGAGGAATGTCCAGCTTCTACATCACAGCACAAACATGCCACACTTTTCTTGCTGTTCTGGCAATGGAGCTCCTCTCTTGCTCAAGATCATATCACCAATCTTATCTTCATGACCCTGGAAGGTATGCTTGTGTCCTGGGTGTATTAGTCTGTTCTCATGTTGCTAATAAAGACATATCCGAGACTGGGTAATTTATAAAGGAAAGAGGGGAGGCCTCACAATCATGGCAGAAGGCAAATGAGGATCAAAGTCCTGTCTTGTAAGGTGGCAGGGAAGAAAGCATGTAGCTAGGATCACAGAGACCCATGGTTGGAATATAAAGCTCCAGAGTTCCTTCACTTACCCCTTCCTTGGGTCTGAGTTCAGGTCCCTGGACTGTTCTCAGTACTCAGCAACCCTAAACATTCAGCCCTGTTTCCTATTTCTTTAATCACGGTATCTCTCATCACCTTTCTATTGTATTTTAGTGTTCGGGCTTAGAAAATCTATTTGAAATGCAAAGATTGTTTGGATATTTTTGCTCTTCTCTATGGGAGAGGCACATCCTAGCTGCATCGAGTTAGCCCTCTTGAACTTTTTCCTCAGAACCAATATTCCACTAATTTTATGATCATTTATATCACATTTAATTTGCCTAATAGAAAAAATATTATAAAGACATATCCAAATTAAAATTTAATTCATAGAAAAAGCAGAGGTATTTATATTTAAATGTAAGTGAAGAGGGAAATAGGAAAATCTATGCATTATAAATTATTCACATATTAAAGATATGTGAATAATTGAAGTCAATTCTGTGTTATAAGGCCATCTTCAATTGACTTATGATTTAACAGTATCCACTTCAACACAGTGAACTTAATACTTATTATATTTATGAACGAGGCTTAAAGTACACTTATTACTAGAAAAACTAATGTTTTATATTATTGTTTTATTGTCATCTTAACCTCAATTTGTTTTTCTGCATTTTATGTGTTTTCTTTTTCAAAAACGTATTTAATATTTGTTCCACGCTGGTTTTCAACCTTGCAACATTATGTTATTCAAAACGCTATGAAGAGGGATATGTATATAAATGTCAGAGAAAAAGAAAAAGTAAACTTATTAAAACTATAACTACCATGATTGTGTGTAAAGCAAAAAGTCACATTTTTATTATTTCTATCATCAATTAAAAATAAAGTTCTGCGCTTAACTGTAAGTAATTAATGTAACAGTTATTGGATAGTAAATATTACTGGGGATAACTAAGTTATTATCAAAGACGTTTTCACAATTATATTGATGTTGTAACTCATCTTGAGCAATAGCATGTTTTGTTCTTGTATGTGAAGCCTCATAGTGGAAAAAAAAAATGAAAGGTAATTTTGAGCCTTCTACATTGTCCTTAGAAATATATGCCATCTAACTGTGATGACAATATATATATCTATTACAAATGACCATAGTTTTCTAATTAGGTACACACTGATTCTCTTCTAAATTAAAAACACACACACACATGCATATTCACACATGCACACACACAGAAAACAACTAGATGTCATTAAAAAAGATTTACATATGAATTAAACTGATTACTCTAAGTTGTTAGACATTACATTTTAGAAAATCACATTTTGAAAAGTTAGAAATCTAGTTTTATAATGTTCAAATCATTAATTCACTAGTCCATATTTGTATATGGTGATGGGTCAGGATCCATGTTCAGTTTTTTCCATAAAGTAAATAATTTTTAACACTATCCGAAATCATTCATTCTCCTCCCATTGATTTGTCATGCTACCCTTTATCACATATAGATAACTCTAGGTTGGAGTTAATATTCTGTTTTATTATTTTTATTTCTTCACACAAAAGCTTTATTAATGCAATGTTTTGGCTTTGGGCTACATATGTATACACATTTAAGATGTGTACGTGTGTAGTGTATGTGTTGGTTTAGCTATAAATACAGCCATGTATTTATCACTGTAAGACAAATATTTTTTTTCCTACTTAAAAAAATCAACAGCTATTTATTGACGTAGTTTGTCTCTATATATATATTAGAATAATTTTATGAAGTTTATAAAACAGTCAAATATTATGGAATATTTTCCCGTGTATTCAATGACTTTCCCATATACATTTTTAATTGTAAATATTTTATTGTAGAAATATTTTTCATTATTGCTTTAAAAAATTTCAAGAATGAACACTTTTATTGTCCCTTATTTTTTCTACATTTTCTAATTGGTTGTTATATGCAGAAAATCACTACTTATTTCTGTAGTTTGAACTTGCATCTAGCATTTGTGCTCCACTCTGTAGTTTACTTTTTCATTCAGTTGCTTTTCTAAATTGATAACTGTCTTCTACAAATAATGACAGTATTTTTCACAGATAGGAAAAGTGGTCTGTTTTTCTTCTGAAAAATGATCTAAGCTACTTACTAAATTCTGTGGTAAGTCAATATATACTATATGCATATATTACATATTTATATATTATTCTATTTTAATAACTTTACTAAAAGTTTATAATCTTCTTTAAAGGTTTATAATGCTCCTCATATATTCAAATGATTCTTAAAATACACAGTTACTTTTTTTTTTCAGTAACCTTTCTAACTCTATTAGTTTTCTTGGTAATGAGGGAAAAAGTGGCTTAATCCAATAAAATAAATTGAAGATTGCATAAATGTTTTGAGTTGCATAAAGATAATATAATATAATGTAATATAATATAATATAATAATTTAATATAATACAGTAAAAATATAGGCCGGGTGCAGTGGCTCACACCTGTAATCCCAGAACTTAGGGAGGCCAAGGCAGGTGGATCACCTGAGGTCAGGATTTCGAGACCAGCCTGGCCAACGTGGTGAAACCCTGTCTCTACTAAAAATACAAAAATGAGACAGGTATAGTGGTGGGTGCCTATAATCCCAGCTACTCGGGAAGCTGAGACAGGGGAATCACTTGAACCCAAGAGGCAGAGTTTGCAGTGAGCTGAGATCACGCCATTATACTCCAGCCTAGGCAACAATAGTGAAACACTGTCTCAAAAAATATATATATAAATATAAATAAGGCCTTCTTCATTTCCTTCTTTGGGATATTAAGGGACTATTTATGTAAACAATGAATATTGGCTTGTGTAAATGCAACAAAAATATGACCTTCATTGAGTGCTATTTCAGGGTTCCCCAAGAGTATCTTCGGGTTTTATGATTCATTAGAAGGACTCTCTAGACTCCGAAGAGCTATTGTACTATCAGTTATGTTTTATTATGGAGAAAGACTACAGATTAAAATCAGCAATCAGAAAAGGCACATGGAGCAAAGCCCAGGAGAAACCAGTTCTGTCAGCAACAAAGATTGCTCCCTGGCATTTGGGCCTCCAACACTACAATTTACACAGCACCAATGCAACTTCACATTTCTGTATCGATTCCACTGATCACTGTTGATATATGTTTATATGAACATGTATTTTTGCACATAATTACATATAAATGCTTCTGTCATATGTAGTTCATGTAACCATGAACTAAGATTAGTATATTCATTATATTCATTCTAATATGTTAATAATAATTCTTAATATATTTGTAATATATTTTCTGATAATGGAATCTGTTGATATGCAAAATTTGCTTGTTGTTATGTAGTAAATATACACTGGGGTATGCCTACAGCATATGTGTGTATATTTTGTCCAGTTAAACTTTATTTTTAAATTATATTTTACGTGCTACAGAAAGATATCATAGAAATGCCTGTCTCTTTTTCAAGAAACTATTTCCACCAAAAAAGTGAAAATGTGCTAATAATTAGAAATAATAAATATCTTCTATTTGAGACTCTTTTGCCTTTCTATAACTGAAATTGTCTTTTAGAAAAGCTATTACTTATGGATTATTTTCATGGAAACACATATTTATTTCTTTTATTCCTTTAACTTAATGAGATTAGTTATAATGTTCCAAAATACATGAAAAAATAATGATTTCACGATATGTTTTGCACGGTACCAAATGTTAAAATAGATTTGAAGTATGATGGCTACCTAATATTTTAAGTACTTATGCTCCTGTTTTAATATTTTATTTACAAATAAAACATAGTCAATACTTGATGTATTAATATATTAGAAATAGTTCTATCCAAAACTATGGCCAAAGTAGGCACCACACCTGTTTTTATGGAAAGTATAATAAAGGGATACATGTTAAACTAACAATCCTAAAATTATTTCTATCAATGATAAAGAGTATGAAGGAAATCTATCACCTGCTCTATAAATACAGTTTGGGGAACCCTTCCCCCGTTTGGTGGATTACTAAGATCTCCCGAATCACTCACTGTTTCATCTCCGACACCACACCTTTTCTAGATGCTCTTCTTTCTCCCAATTATTGAACCCAGAAAACTCCCATATAATATTTTTCAACTTCTGCTTTTGATTTCATCTAACTTTTTAGGTAATGTTATCCTATCTTATAATTTAAATCATATTTTCTATGCTGATAAAACCTGCATTTATATTTTGATTCATATGCCTCAACCACTATATTCAACTATCTCTTTGAAACTTTTTTAAAAATCTCATATTTAATATATCCCAAACAGAAAACTTATCCCTATACCCGAATTCTAGAAGAATTTGTTTACCGATAGATTGTTTACTGATTAGATGTTAAGTATAAGGAAAAAGAAGTCAAGAATAACACTAGTGACTTTGGCTTATGCATCTATGTGAATGGGGATTCCTATTTTACTGAGATTGAATTTGGGTATAGGGATAACCCAAATTCTTCTAGAATGACCTTTAAAAATTAGGAGATATACCTAATGCTAAATGACAAGTTAAAGGGTGCAGCACACCAACATGGCACATGTATATATATGTAACAAAACTGCACGTTGTGCACATGTACCCTAAAACTTGAAGTATAATAATAATAAAATTTAAAAAATAATAATAAAAGAAAAACAAAGTTGAACAGGTTAGCATTTGAAACAGGTACATGGGGAGGGAGCATTATAAAGGGGCTCATTTAGGAATTAGCTACCTGCAGAACATCTTCATGTCAGAAAGATTCCTCGAACTCCCCCTGAACTTTCACAGAAGCATAATGGGACTCACAGCAATTCTAATCCTTAGTGGCAATCCTAAATACATGGACCCACTTTCTCCCATATCACTATATGTGACATTCTGCAGACTGTGCACACTCACATGTGCACGCACACACACACGTGCACGCACACACATACGCACACACACACACTTTGGGTGAAAGATGCACTATTAGTTAAAGCAAAAAAAGTCATAAAATGTGCAATTGTATTGGGTTTGTAAAAGAAGAATACCTTATTAATTACCATGATTGACATTGAAATGACCAAAAAAATTCAACAGTAGAAAAAGAAGAAAAATAGGGAAACATGATTTTTTCAGTATATTTGCCTTAATTAGAGGAGTGACTTTTTCCAAGTGCATAATCATACTCTCTTTGGGGTGGTGGCATATAAGAAGATTGAGTTTAGACAGGGCTTTTTCTAACTCTGAAGGCATCTCATAGTTTCTGACACACACTTAGGTGTGCCTCTCTTCTTGAGAGTTACCAAGTATAATAAAGGCATTACTAACACTTGCTTTTTGTGCCTGAGGGGAGTGTAGAGACATTTTTTTTAAAAAAGGAAAATCTCCTGGGAAATATTATAATATCACAAAACTTACCTCTGTGAAGAAATGTCTTTGGTTGGATGATTCTCAAGGAAATATGGATGGAAGAACAGAGGCAGAGAAAGAGCAGGGGACGGGGGGTGGAAAAAAATAAAAATAAAATAAAAAATAAAAATAAAATTATCTTCACCACCTCCGCCACTCCATGCTAGTCCAAGTCACATCATCTTTGATTTATGCAACAGCAGTAGCCTTAACACTTGGTCTCATTGTGTAAGGTCACTAGACCCCCTCAATTCTACTCTCCACTGAATGACCAGAATTGTATTTTGAACCTACCTGAACAAAATGAAAAGACTTTAGCTGGGTTTACCAACATTTATATGAAATTACTCTTTGGTTGCTAACTTTTCAACTTTTTTTTTCAAATTACTCTTTTCCTAATATACTCTGCCTCACTAAATAACTATTTTATTCATCAAATATTCTGTCTTTGTCACTGCAGGCTGCCACAACAAAGTATCATAAACTAGATGGCTTAACAAACAAGAATGCATTTTCTCACAGGACTGAAGTATTTTCATGCTCTTCCCTTTCTAAAACAAAACAACAAAAAAAGAAATGTGCCTGCTTAAAAAAATCATGGAAGCTTGATTATATACTTCACACTCTCATGAACTTAACTACAAAATACAGCATTTTCTTTAGAATGAAATAAAATTTAGAGATTATTTAGTCCATGCCATCTTTACTAATGCAGTATTTTTTTTGCAATTTTTAAATCCAATTCATAGATGTAGTCTCACATTAAACACACTTAGCACTTAACAAGAGAGAATGCATTGAATGTTTAATGCTTTCTTTGACACAAGAAATGCAAACAAATCTTGCATACTCACTTTAAGAATTAATCCTTTATTATAGTCATATATATAAACTCTGGGGCAATTAAGATCATAAAAGTTGTTTTATTGTTGGCAATTAATCTCTTCAGCAGTTTTTTTTTTTAACTTGGCATCTATTACAAAAGAAATTCTCAGTTTTGCATTAAATATACACCAAAAATTTACCCCTTAAGTTTAGTTTACAAGTGTTTTTAATTCCAAGATTGTCTCTTTTACCTTTAGAAGTCTGTGTTAGTAAAACTATAGAGTCATGTTCCAGGAAACGAATTAATAGAAATTCCAACAAAAGCCATCAAAGCTGTATGGAGGTGACAAATTGATTCAGAGACTCAACAGTGGTTATACATTATTACGTTTTTATTTTAATTACTGATAGTTCCTTTGAGATTGCCACACAAAGGGAGAAATGTTTCCTCTTGTTGAGTGCCTAGAGGACTCATAAATAATGCACACATATTTGCCAGTTAGTACCTGCATTTTAATCAGTCTTCTTCCGTCATACAGTAATGCATTTATACATCTGTTATGTGATTTAATTATTAGTAGCATCCCAATGAGTAATGAGCATATAAAATTATAATACCTGTAATGTAAAAATTGAAAGTTTAAAGAATTTTTTTCCTCTTTTATAGATGACTGCAATACCACTTAAAAAATGTTGAGTGTAAATACAAGAATTAAGTATTTTCTTTATATATTCATCTATGTAGAACTTATGATGGGCCATTAATGTTAGAAATGAGAATACAAATATTAAACTCAAGATCATGCACCTCTTAATTAAATAGTCATATTAAAATGCAATCATTTGGCTGAGATTAAAAGTCACATACTTACAGAAATATGACATTATTTATTAGGGAATGATAGTTCCTTTAAATTAATTATATACACTTGTTTATAATTATTTATCATAAAACAAAAGGTAAATGCTTGAGGTGAGGAATACCCCATTTACCCTAATGTGATTATTTTACATTGCATGCCTGTATCAAAATATCACATATACCGGATAAATATATACATCTAGTATGTACCCACAAAAGTTAAAAATAAAAAAATAATAGGCCGGGCACGGTGGCTCAAGCCTGTAATCCCAGGACTTTGGGAGGCCGAGGCAGGCAGATCACTTGAGGTCACTTGAAGTTTGAGACCAGCCTGACCAACATGGTGAAACCCTGTCTCTACTAAAAATACAAAAATTAGTCGGTTATGGTGGCACATGCCTGTAATCCCAGCTACTCGGGAGGCTGAGGCAGGAGAATTACTTGAACCCAGGAGGAGGAGGTTGCAGTGAGCCGAGATCTTTCCACTGCACTCCAGCATGGGTGACAGGGCGAGACTCCGTCTCAAAAATAATAATAATAATAATAAATAAAAATATACATTTAGCAAAATTTTTAACATTGTCTTTATTGTTTTAAATTGTCTTAATTACAAAAAGAAATTTTATAACTGTTAACAAATTTAAACAAGAGACCAGTGAGCAAATAATACTTAAAAATCTCCCTAACCCCTATTTTACTATCTGGAGTAAACAATGCCCTGCCCTCCCCTGACCACCCAAAAAAACGTAACTTTTTCTAATTGGCTATTCAACCTCTGTCATCCTTCAGTCTCTGAATGTATTCAAAGTGATTCCAGCACGCTTTAGATAGATGGAAATTTTATGTTCTTCAAATTTGTATAGAGATAAACCGTTAAAGATGTCCGAATCTCACGTCTTTTTTTCCTTTGGCATATCTGACTCTTTAACATTTCATAAACATAATAAACTAAAGATAATTGGTTTATTAAAGTTTTATTAACCAGTTTTGATTTAGTTTTTCAGGAAAATATCTTTCTTTTTTTTTTTTTTCTTTTCTTTTTTCTTTTTTTCTTAAGACCAGGTTGGGCCTACAGGAAATACAATAGGCTGATCATATAACTTAGTAAAATGTCCTGGCTTTGTCAAGTCCTGGATTTTTAACTATTTCAATCTCCCACACTGTTGCCCATTTTTCTCACAACACACAAACTTTTCTTCAAAATTCTCATTATCAGATGTTTATGAAGACATAAATCTGATCAATTTTTCACTTTTCTCTTTCACTTTACTCTTACATCCGAAAGATATAATGCAAGAAAAATAATTTCTGCATTTCTCACTTGACCTATAGTATCAAGGACAAATGGAAAAAGGTAGTATTGGAACAAACTGGTGACTACCTGTCCTGTTCAAAGTGTGTAGCAACTACTCAGCTCCATGGAAGAATGCTATCCTAGTATTGTTGAATTTTCCATATTTTTACAAGAAGCTAGAAATCTTTATTTTGATGTGAACTCGATTAGTGTTTACTTTGGCAACAATTATAATTTATTTAAAACATTATGCATCTATAACAAGTACAAAATTAGATAGTGAGTGTTTATCTCGATTTTTAAGTTTATTGCATGAATAGTTTTTCACAGTAGTTTCAAATACATATATTTTTTAATCTTCATTGTTTGCATCAATATAAAATCTATGGTATTCCCAATATATCTTAGTTTTTTATATAATTTTGTTTTAATTTTTAAATCGGTCAGAATTTCAAAGAAAAGTATCTCAATTTTCTTAATTATTTTTATACATGAAATCTAATATTTTGTATATTCTTATTTTTATGTATGAAATATACTTATTTTGAAATTTACATTGTAATTTTTTGCAGTTATCTTCCTTAATCTTTTTCCTTAAAAAGTAAGTGACATTATTCCACTTTTACTATAATGGACTAGTTGGTAGAAAACCAATGCTCTTGCAAATAATGAGTGAAATTGCTGGCAATAATATAACTAAAACAAAATAACTTCTTTGAAGCATTGGAGAACTTTTGAGGAAGCTATAATTTAATGGAACCAAAATCCATTAGAAAACAAATGCATGTTTAAATATACATGCCAGTTTTGTTTTGGCTCCATGTGTCAATTTTTAAGCTGCAGAGAAAAGAGGCTGTGAAGTCAGATGGAGAGCTGCCAATAGGAAGCAAATAATTCAAATGAGCTCTCAGCAATAATATGGCCCTAAGCAGGGAAATAAAATCAGACTTGCCAAAGTAGACATTGATGGCCTAGATCTCAGTGATATGGAAGCACAGGGGAGATGTGGCAGACTTATTACTCTGATTAATCTTTCTCTTAAAGATGTGCAAATCTAGGCATTAGAATTCTGAAAAGATGTCAGACTTCTGCTTCCAGGAAGGTAAAGTAGACATCCTTTTCTCAGTTATTCCAGCTATGGGCTTCTAAAAGCCCTGGAAGTACATATTAAAACAAATTTATAAAGATTTTGAAAAGGTGGACAGAAGGCTAACCAGCAAAGGACCTCGGAGCCGAAGAATTAATGCAGTAGTGAATTCTTTGGGTTTGCTTTTGGCCTCATCTACCCCAGACTTAGAGCAGAAGAGTCCTGCAAAGCAGAAATGAAATCAGGGCAGACAAAAATGCCCCAACAAAAGTCTGCCCTCTCTAACCAAGACAGGAACATGGAAAACCACCAAGACAGAACACTGTTAGACAGTAAATGCTAAACACTACATAAAAACAAATTCTGGCCCCACACTCCCCCATGCCAGCAAAAGCTGGTATGAAAGCCAAGACTTCCACCTTCAAACTGTGAGAAGGTATCCCACATGCTGCTTGGGAGCTGCCACAGAAAGTTCAGCAGGGAGCCAGGGAGTTGAGGCTTTCTTCCCCTCAGGCAGTAACAAAGTGATAAAATAACGGTTTCCTTAAAATATGTGATTCTAGTTCAAATGGATATACATTAGGGAAAAAATTTCACCCTGACCTCTACCACAGATATGGCATCAATTCTAAATAGATAACTCAAATATGAAAGGTAAAAACATAAAGTTTTAGAAATAAACATAGGTCAATATCTTTATTAATTTTGAGGGGTAAGAAATACATTAAACAAAACATTAAGTATACTAACCATAAAGGAAACATTGGTAAATTGAGCTACATGAAAATGAAGAACTTATATCATCAAAAATGACCACTAAAAGACTGATTTCCCAAGCCACAGAGTGGAAGAAAGTCAATATAGTACCTATATCTGATAAGAAATTCCACGTAGAATATATAAATAACCAAAATAAATCAATAAGAGAAAGAGCAACAACACAGTGGGAAAATAGTGCAAAGTCTTCATCAGATATTTTTTAATGATATATGCAAAAATCCAATAAAAGTGCATAATTTTATCAATAATCAGAAAAAGGAAAATGTAAACCAAGATGCAATAATAATGCTGAGAGGAAAATTTTAATTGTAGGTCTGCGTTCATCATTTCAGTTTCAATAATGCAGTTTTTCACCATCTCAATACAGTTATTAGTTTAATTTTATTACATAATATATCAAAAAAGTATAAAAGTATACCAGATCTAAGACAAATAAATACTTAATTATCAAGATTGTTCACTGAGTAAAAATAAGAGTGTTGACTGAGAAGCAGCTGCAGTAAAGAATACAAAATAGGCCAGGCACGGTGACTTATTCATATAATGCCAGCACTTTCGGAGGTTGAGGTGGGTGGACCTCTTGAGGACAGGAGTTCGAGACCAGCCTGGCCAAAATGGTGAAACCCCATCTCTGCTAAAATTCAAAAATCCAGCTACTTAAAATAATTATGTGACACCAAGAAGCACATAAAATTAATAAAATTATTCCAGATTATGTAAATAATGAAGTTACTCCAGAGATAAAAGCTTCCTGAGACAAGAGGAAGAGAACTGTCTTGCGATTTTGAGGATTCAGAAGCTGGTGCATGTTATTTCTTAGTTACATTTTTCCATGATCACATTCCTTTTCTATCTGAACCTTGACTTTAACATGTAAAGGTTTGTGGCTTTAGACTTTATAAGTTCCGCATATTTGAACTTCTGTGCAACTTTATACTTATGATTAAATGATGGGTCTGATTTTTATAATAGTCTCCCTTGTAGCTTTAGAAGATAAGGATCTCTAAATGTTTTCTTTCACAGGGCACTTTTGATTTCACAGCATAAACCGAGTTTAGATTTTCAGAACTGAGTCTATTATTTCTTAAGTCTTTTAATGTAGTTAATAAAACCCCACTTACTCATCAATTATATAACTACATTTATGCCTATTTGATTCAAATATTAGGGATATTACATTATCCATTGTTTCCTCTTTTACTTCTACCTCTTGCCAATCCATCACTGTTTAGAGACTTAGTAAGTGTTACGTAGAAGCATGCCAATGTTTTACCTTTTTACTTTCCACCAGCAATAAAGTCCTAATAGTGGTTTTGTTGCAATCTCCTTACTCCTTAGTTTAGCGAGGTCCGAGTTCTTGTCCCATGACCAAGAATTAGGCATGCAAACACTGGAGAGTAAGGCAGAGTAGGGTTTATTACATGACAGAAAAGTTCTCAGCAGCAAGAGGGGACCCAAAGAGAGTTGCCAAAAAATGGGCCTGAGTTCTGGGTCTTTTATGTGGCAGAAACATGGAAGTCTTCTGTGGGTTTGCCCTAATGGGAGGGGTAAAGTTCACCCCCTGGGGGGTGTTGCATCTGGGCATTCCTGGGGTTGGCCATAGTGCCTCCATCTTGGATATTACCCATGAGTGCTTAAGCAAAACCCGTGGGGGTTAAAAACACAATGCTAATTGCATCATGATGAGTTCAGGGTCATTTTACAATGCCCTTGGTCCTTGTCTGTACCTGTGGGGTAGCTGGAAAATCCCTTCTGAGAAAGTATCTTGGTATTGTGTAAGAGGAAGCTATTAACCACATTTCCTCCTGCTAGCTACATAACAGGGATGGTGCAGGTGGGGTCCCGCAGGTATTGTCTGTCTTCCAAGACCCTCCCTCTCTATCTGCCTAACCACCCACCACCTGCCTCCTCTCTCAGTTTGATCTTTGCGTTATCAAGATCAAGATTCTATTTCAGGGGGTCTGCTTTCAGTGACCATTTCAGACAGCAATTATCTTATGCTATATTCCTTAAAAGCAGAATTTTAGATAACTTTTATGTACTTAATATTTTGTATTTAAGCATTATTACTTAAATACAAAATATTTGTATATAATACAAATAAAAATGATATTTAAATGTATTTAGGTAATATTACTTAAATACAAAATTAAGTATTACGTACTTAATTTTGTATCAATAATTCTATTGACATAAATTTAAACAATTTTAAAGAAACAATATCGAGTGAGGCAGAAAACCGATACAGATAAGAGGAAATAGCCCACATAATGGTACATAATCAAGGCTGGTGCTGTAGGTGACAGGGGCTCAATGACTGGACCTCTAAGAATTTCATCAGGAGTTCCTTAGAATTTTTCCACTTACAGATGGAAAGCTGGCTCATGTTTTATCTATCTCAAGTTCTCCAATTTTGAGAAATACAGTGGGAGGGGCAGGATTTACTTTTCTGTACTTTTGTGCTTCACTTGCCCAGAGGGAAAAATAGCATACTTGATGATAGAGAATACTTTTGTATAGAATGTGGAAAGATGCCTAGCATTAGCTGAGACATAGTCAACGAGAGGAGAATCACATATTTTGTTCACACTGGCAGTTCAAATCAAAGAGTGAGGAACATAATACTGGCCACTGGAGAACCTGGCAGCATCATCAATTCAGGCATAATACCATAAAGAAATTAGGAAGCCAGGCGTGGTGGCTCACGCCTATAATCCCAGCACTTTGGAAGGCCAAGGCAAGTGCATCACCTGAGGTCGGGAGTTCGAGGCCGGCCTGACCAACATGGAGAAAGCCTGTCTCTACTAAAAATACAAAATTAGCCAGGCGTGGTGTCTGGTGCCTGTAATCCCTGCTACTCAGGAGGCTGAAGCAAGAGAATCGCTTGAACTCAGGAGGTGGAGGTAGCGGTGAGCCGGGATCATTCCATTGCACTTCAGCCTGGGCAATAAGAATGAAACTCTGTTTCAAAAAAAAAAAGAAAGAAAGAAAAAGAAAAAGAAATATGGAGAAGACAAGGAAATAATTTGAAAAATTATCACATACTCTTCAGTGAATGTTTGCAATTCCTACATTTTCTCACCTTTGGGCTAGTGTAGCCATCATGTTACTATCAACACATTCATATATTTTCACCCATGTGATTCCACATGGTGCCTATATTAAGTCACCATTTCTATTTTACATAAATTATCAAATATTATATTTATATTATTACAGATATAGAAAAAATTCAAAGTAAATTTTATAATCTAGGAAGAGAGAATAAATGATTTAGAAAAATAAACAATTTAAACTGCCATTTAATATATGTCTAATTATGGATATATGTACATATATCCATAATGTATGGATCATATGTGTGATCTCATTATGACTATGAAAGATATAAACCACAATTAATATGGAAGGAGCAAAAGAGTTCAGCTTTTACATTTGTTTCTACCCAAAAAATGACATTTAAAAATATACAACAGGTATATTCATAAATTAGAATTAAAGAAAAAATTTTAAGATATTTTATCAAAAATTAGTTTAGGTTTCTTAAGTTGACATTTTTCTCATACTTAATTCTTGAAGTATATATATATAAATAGGTTTGAATTATTTCTGAATAATAATACTTATAGCACAGACTAGTTACCATGACATTTTATGAAGTAATAATTGATGGTTGGATTGATACATTTTTATAGGGATTACTCTATGTTGCTCTAAGGCATAATGAAAGCTACCTCAGTTGGGAAAAAAACTTTTCAACTCTATTACACAGTCATGCATCACTTTATGATAGAGGTATGTTCTGAGAAATGTGTTGTTAGAAGACTTCACCATTGTGTGCACAATATAGATTGTACTTACACAAACCTAGATGGTATAGCCAACAATACACCTAGGCTACATGGTATAACCTATTGCTCGTAGGCTACAAAATCTGTATAGCATGTTATTGTAGTGAATACTACAATATAGTAGGTAACTGTAACGCAGAGGTCAGTGTTTGTATATCTAAACATAAAAAGGTCCAGTAAAAATATGGTATTATAATCTACATGACCACCATTGTAGGTGTGCTCTCATTGATCAAAACATTCTTATGTGCTACATGGTTACAAATTATTGAAATGACTATGAGACATTAGTGGTCTTTTAAAATAATACAACATTCAGGAACTAATCAACTTACTCCAAAATTATTTTTAGCATTGAAAAAACCCTGAAAATAATAAAACATAGTAGAAAAAGATATAATGCTAAAAAAGTACATTCTGGTTGATATTTCCAAGAATATGATATAATTACTTACATTTTCTATTACGTAAAGGCAATAGGCATCAATGGGGCACTAACAGATGGTTCTACAATTTTTGTTTTTCCCAAAGACTTTATCCTATAAAATGATCACAAGAAAAGTCATTACGTTCGCATAAAAATCCTTCTTACTAGCACTTTGAAAATAGCAACAATATCAGCAAGTCTATGATAAACCTCAAAAATATTAAGCATATAAATGCCTACTTTCTTAATATGTAGTTTTCATGTAAATTAGTCCTGCTACTTCACACAGATGTGTATTTTAGAGTCTTTGGCAAACGCTCTCCAATATACTTACAAAAGTTTTCTCAATAGGTTAGAATTATTTAAGCAGTAAGCTTGTTTTGCACATGGTACTATTAAAATTTATATGTTAGCATTGATTAAACATACTCACAAATAATTAGGATATATGTCATATGCTATCAATAATTATTCTTTGCATTTATTTTGATGATTCTTTATTGTTACTAAATTTAAATTAGAAAGGATTTATGATTAAAATAATACACCAAATACCACATATAAATGCAAGTTCTTATTTCTAAAACTTAGTAGACAAAGAAATTCTGATTACAAGAATAATCTGAGAAGACTAAATCACTTTGAAACTTTATCAAAGTCTTAACTGTTAATGAAAAATCTTTCAGTGATGAAAAGCCCTCAATAATATTGATTGATCCACCTTTTTAAGAGCAAAATAAGGCCATATTTCATCAGGGAGTTTAGACATTGATAAATTTATCACATGAAAACCTTTCTAGTATTCAGCCTGAACAACAGTGAATTGTAGCCTATAGTGAGAATTTACAGCCATAATATGAAATTCATAACCCATCCTTTTATTTATTGTAGAAGTCTCCTGAATACTAGCAAAGTTATAAATGGTGAATTAAATCACAATAATGTTGCGATTTGTTCTAAGGCTTCCCTTAAAGAAAAAAAAATATCTGGGAAATGATTATCAGTAACCTAATTTGGTTTTATAGCTTAATAATTAGTTTTGTTAGCATATATAAGATTAAATTACATCATTAACTAAGTGAATTCATTAGTTCTACTGGGGAAAAATGTTGAGATACTTGGAGTTAAATCTCTGAGGTGAAAAATCGACACGACAGTTTTTAGTGTGTAGAGCTAGGTGCAGCTCTACAGAGTTTTTGCTTCTGTTGTAATGTGAATCAACATGGAAGTAGATGTTGAGACAAAGCCTTAGGGAGAATAGATTTTATTTGTTTATTAAATTCATACAATTTGGTATTGGAAAGTTTAGTCTTTCTTTTCAGAAAGTTTACTATGCCTTAACAAAATCCTAGCTAATATCAAATATTATTTTCTTATGTTCTTAAATTATTTTAACCTTAACAAAAATATTAAAAATAATAACTTTTAGTGATCACTAACTAAAAATTGATTGCATGAAAGCAAATTGTTAATTGTAAGATTTACACCAAGAAACAGACAAAAGTGTGGCTTCAATAAAAATAAAATTAAGCAGAAAATGGAAATAAGTACATTTGCTAATAAAAACAAAAGTATTAAGTCGAATCCAGCTACACTAAGATAGAATTCTTTACATTAAAACTTCAGCAAAAAGCCATAAAATTATACCTACAATGGAAAAATGAAGTCTCTACAGTTAAAGTGAGAAAATAAATATAATTGGATCACAAGTTCTTATATATTTTAGTCATTTCATACACCAACTTTTTTAAATTTTATAATGCATAAATTGATAAGAAATCTTTATGATGTAAAATTTTAAATGGCACTAAAAATGATAAAGTAAAATACATTCTTAGCCACCATTTTCCAGGAGAAATTTCTTCTCACCAATATACTGTCTTAAAAACAGAATCAATCCAGGGATAACTACACATTTTAAAATATATAAAATTCTTTCTAAACTATTCACATATGCAAAGGTACAGAGCTTGAAGAAAGATGGAAATTGTTTATTTTAGGAAAGATAAAGTTATTAATACATTTGTTAAATTGGTAGGAAACAACAACATAGATATTAAAAATCTGTAGGTAATCACAAGGGGAATAAAAACTGATATATGTTATTTTAAAATAATTGAAACCAACTCAGTGTATCGAATGGAGGGCAGGAAACATCAGAAAAAAAGGAAATTATGTAGAGAATACTCAATAAGATGATTAACATAATTCTACTTTGACTCTAATTATACAAAGTTCTGGTAAGAAAAACTCACTAACTAAAAGAAAAAGAATCCATTTGCTGATTCTCATTTGATGACACAAGATATGATGACATAAGAAGTTGCTGTGGCAGTAAAGAATCCTTTACATCTAAAAGATATCTGGGTTCAAATACAAAGAAATGCACAAAAATACATGGCCTAAAGGAAAGATGAGTTATGAATTTTTACATCACAAAAGATGCGAAATGGTAATGGGAAAATCACTACATTGCAAATGGTGAATTTTCTGTTAAAATAATAACTCTCATAACATCATAATAAAAAGTATATATATGGCAAAAACAGTTTTATGAAAGAAAAGAGACAGATTAACAACTATAGGTGAAGAATTTGTAGTTCCATTTCTTAAGTGGATTTCATCATCTTCCACATTCCTGTCTTCTTGATTTCCATGTTTGTATACAATGCCATTTCCTCTTTCATAATCACATTATCATACCTGTAATTACCCTCTTTTTCTCCTTCATCTTCAGTTTTTTTCTATGTTCTAGATCATTTCTATCAGCATGAAACAGTTTTTTCTCCTCATGTTTTAAAATGCTCTTGACACTGCTTCACCATCAAAAACAATTTTATTTCTTTGTTTCTATATGCAACAAAACTTCTCAACTTCTTGACTATATTCATTGTCTCCAATTCCTTGTCACTCACTTTTTCTAAAGTCACTCTAATCAGGCTTTCATCTCAAGTAATCAAAAGAAACTCTAAAGATAAGGTAATTACTGAGTTCTCTGCCACTAAGTCTGAAGGCAAAATTTCAGTCCGATATACTTAACTTCTGAAATTAACCAGGCAATTCATTCCCTCATTTAAAAATAGACTCTCTTATGCTTGCCTGTAAGATAAAGCAATTTTCTCATTTCTTTCTATCTCACACTCTAATTCTTTTCAATCTTCTTTGTAACTTTCTCTTCGTCTTCCCAACAGAAGATTTCAGTCCCTATATTCATTTTTTCCCTTGATGATATAATTCAGTTTTAAGACTTTAACAACTACTTGTATGCCAATTACACTGTTGAGATTCCCTGATCAAACTTTTATTCTAGAACCTTCTTGATTTTCGATTTCCTACCTGAGTATCTAATAAACACCAGAAACAAACAAACAAGTCCAAAATGGAATTATTTTAATTCTGATTATCAGCATCCTAACACAAAATGGAACAAAATTAAAAAGATTGTCCATTTCTTGCTACATATTTCATAAATGGAAAATGTATCATTGGCTTTTCTTGTTCTCTTACCACCTATATGAATTCCATCAGTAACTTCTGTTGATTATCTTCATAATCTAGTTAGAATCACATCTATCAAATCCCTAGACATAAAACTGCAATATCAAATATGAAAAATACACTGGTTAACATGAACTGATTTGATATTTGAGGAGAAAATGTACGTGAAATGTAATATATAGTAATAAAAAACTATTCAAAATAAAAAAACACTGGAAAAATAAATTGTAAAAATGGAAAGAACAGTAGTAAGTTTTCGTATACATTCCAAAGGTCTAATATGCATTTAATTGGAGTTACTAAGGAGGGGAGAGAGAGATGAAGCATTGTGATGATTAATTTTATGTGTCAACTTGGATGGTGTTTTCAGGGGAGAATAATATTTAAATCAGTGAAATTTAAGTAAGTAGATTGACTTCCATAATATGAGTGGGCTTCATTCAATCAATTCAAGTACTGAAAGGAACAAAAATACTGGTCTTTCGGCGTAAGAGCCTCCTTCGTCCTGCCTTTAGAGTTTATATGCTCCCTTATATCTCCTGGGTTTCCCTCTGTTGGCCTTCAGACTTCATTCACACCATTAACTCTCCTGGGCCTCTGACTGCTGGCTGCCATACTGTCTGTACCATTGGTTCCCTGTATATTGAGTTGGCTGGCCCAGGCTGCAGGTTTGTATTCGCCAGGCTCCATAATCACATAAACCAATTTTTTATATTAAATTTCTTTTTATACACATATATATCCTGTTAGTTGTCATCCTCTGGAGAACCCTAATTAATACAGATTTTGGTACTATGAGTGTTTTAAATAAACAGAATCTTAAGAATAAATTTTCTGAGTTGGTTTTAGAGTTTCTGAAACTAATATAATCTGATTAGTTTTAAAGATAATTGTAACTTTATTTCCAGTAATAAAGAAAGCACTAATAGCCCATGGTATAATCTGGCTGATAAGCAAAATATTGCCCTCGGGTACTCCTAATCAAATATTTATAAAAAGCAAGGATCTGATGTGCATATGATACTTTTGAACATTTTTGTCAAACTAAGGAATATGAGATTGGCAGATTCTTCCTAATGTAACTAGACAAAGTGGGTGTGTGTGGGATGAGTTCATGAATTCAAATTATGAGCTTAACAGCAGCACACATGACATGAAAGTTTCTATGTCTGGCCTGACAGAGGACTCTTACCCCCTGTAGCTACTGGGTTGAGATTACTGAAAACCAAACTTAGAATATACTCTATGGCTGGGCGTGGTGGCTCACCCCTGTACTTCCAGCACTTTGGGAGGCTGAGGTGGGCCAATCACCTCTGGTCAGGAGATCTAGACCAACCTGACCAACATGGTGAAAACCTGTCTATACTAAAAATACAAACAATAGCTGGGCATGGTGGTGTGTGCCTGTAATCCCTAGCTACTAGGGAGACTGATGCACAAGAATTGCTTGAGCCTGGCAGGCGGAGGCTGCAGTGAGCCGAGATCGCGCCACTGCACTCCAGCCTGGGCGACAGAGCAAGACTCTGTCTCTAAATAAATAAATAAACAGAGTGACACTCTATGAATGGCTGGAATGGCCGATTTACATTGCAAATTGAACTCCAAGTGTCACGGTATGTCTATTATTAAAGTGAGGAAATTGATTGGAAAGGAATGGGGTCGTGAAAACAAGAATGGAAACTTGTAGAAAGATCCTAGTGAAGCTTGGGTAATAAAGCCCTGTAGAAATATCCTAGTGAAGCTTGGGTAATTAAGCCCTTAAATTCTAAAGACTCTTCTTTGCCTGTATAAGGAATATCTCCATCACCAGTTGATGCACCCTCTTCATTCTCTCCTGAGAGGGTTAACCCTGAATTGCCTGAGAAAACTCTCATGGTGTCCCCTGAAGCAGTTGTCTTGCAAGACAATGCTAATTCTCGTCAGGACCCCTTCCCACCACTTCTCTTTGCTTTTAAACTTACTCAAGGCTCAGGTTCCAGCAGGTAGCCGGCCCCTAGAGGAAAGGTACAAAGTGTGACCCATGAAGAGCTGTGCTACATTTCAAAAGAACTACTTGAGTTTTCTAATTTATATACAGAGAAATATGGGGGATATGTATGGGAATGGATATTAAGAGGGTGGGATAATTGTGAAGGTAACAAAAAGTTGAATCAGGACAAATTTACTGATACAGACCTATTGAGCAGAGATTCTGTAGTGTTGCAGCTCAAGGAGTTAGAAAGTGTGCTCGCTATTTGTTTGCTTAGTTGGCTGAAATGTGGACCAAAGGTGAAGAAAGTGAGTGAGCGTGAATTCTCAGACTTGAATTGGTCCAAAGGGATTTAAAGGCTTAGGGAGATTGAAATAGCAGAGTAGATGTGACATTTAAGATCTCTATTCACCTGATCTTGAAGTGTCCAAAGACACACATTTCACCACAACTATGAGAAATAAATTTATGGGGAAAGCTCTAGCATCTTGAACTCTTTGATTGCTCTTCTCTGTTAGCCAGAACTTACAATGGGAAACACAGTCACTAAATTGGAAAACCTAAATACAATAAGGGTAGTTGAATCCTGAGGTAGCAAGAGTGAAATTGGATCCCACCCAAGGTAGCAGGGGCCAGCACCCAACCACCAAATACGACGTGGGCAGAGTTACCATAATGCACAACAGAGTTAAAACACTACTCCAGAGTATGGTACTCCGATTTGTGCAGAACTATGGTATCAGCTAGTTGATGATGGTGATTCTAGAAGCAAACTAGATAGAAAAGTCTACAAAATTCTAACTTGATTTGTATAAGCAGAAAAGTTTGAAGCAAAGTAAATAAAAGTCAAATCTGAATCATAAAAACAGAGTTACAGCCTCTCAATCAATCCCCAGACTTAAGCCAGTTTATAGATGTAGAACTACTTGAATAAAGGGGAGGCTGGATCTCTTTGAGGAAGAAAAATAGTACACTACCAAAAATTTATATTGTTAATATTTCTCTCAGGCTTCCCCAAAGGAAACTATAGTCTTTTATCAGATAATTGTGCATTGGGGAAAAGGAAATAATCAGATCTTCCAGGAACTACTAGACACTTGCTTTGATAAAACACTAATTTCAGGAAATCCAAAATTTTATTGTGGTCCATCAATAAGTGTAAGAACTTATGGAGGTCAGGTGATCAATGAAGTTTTCACTCACGTCCATCTCACAATAAGCCCAGTCGGTGCCTGCATAATTGCAATAGATATACTAAGAAGCTATCAGAATTCCTCTATTGGCTCTATGGCCCGTGGAATGTGTGCTATTATGGTGAAAAATGGCAGATGGGAGTTGCTAGAACTCTCTCTACCAAGGAAAATAGTAAATAAGAAATAATACCGCTTTCCTGGAGGGATTGCTAAGATTGGTGCCACCATTAATGGCTGAAAAATGCAAGAGTGGTGATTCAAACCGCATCTCTATACAAAAATCTAATTTGGCCTATGCAGAAGACAGATGGGTTTTGGAGAATGACAACGGATTATCATTTATTCAGGTGGTCCCTCCAACTGCAGCAGCTATACCATATGTGGTTTTATTGTTTCAGCAAATTAACATATTCTCTGGTAATTGGTATGCAGCTATTAGTCTGTCAAATGGCTTTTTCTCCATTTCTAGTTATAAGGCCAACTATAAGCAATTTCCTTTACCTGGCAAGGCCAGCAATACACTCTCATTCTTCCACCTCAAGGGTATATAAACTCTCCAGTTCTATGTTATGATTGAATTCACAGGAATCTTGAACTTCTTTCTTTTCCATAAGCTATCACACACTAGTCCATTAAATTGATTACTTTATGCTGATTGGAACGAGGGATCAAGGAGTAGCAACTACTGTAGACTTACTGGTAAGACCGTTAGGTGCTAAGGATGTTAAATAAATCTCACATATCTCAACATTTCAGGAGACTTGCACATCAGTGAAAATTTCAGAGGGCCCGTGGTGTGGGGCAATACCCTCTAAGGTGAAGAATAAGTTGTTACATCTGGCCCCCACCACAACCAAAATATAGATATAATGACTAATGAATCACTTCAAGTTTTGGAGACAGCATATTCTTCATTCAAGTGTGTTACTCTGGCCTATTTACCAAGTGACCTGGAAAGTCATTCGTTTTGAGTAGGACACAGAACAGGAGTAGACTCTGCAAAAGGTCCAGGATGCCTTACAATCTGCTCTGCCATTTGACCCATATGATCAAGCAGATTCTTAAAGTGTCAGTGGTAGATAAGAATGCTGGTGGAAGCCTTTGGCAGACCCCTACAGATGTATCACAGACCAGGCCCTTAAGATTTTTGAGCAAAGCCATGCCATCTTCTGCAGATAACTACTTTTTGAGAAACAGCTTTTGATCTGCTGCTGGGCATTAGTAGAGTTAGAATGATTAACCATAGGCCACCAAGTTACCATGTAGTCGGAGTTTTCCATTATAAATTGGCTATTATCTTACTCAGTAATCCATAAATACAGGCATACACCAACACTCTATTCTCAAATAAAAATTGTATATATGAGATTGGACCTGAGCCATCCCTGAAGACACAAGTAAGTTAAATAGAAAAGTGGCCTAAGGTCCATTGTCCCCATTTCTACTATACTACCTTCGCTCTCCCAGCCTTATAAATAATTACCCAAGATCAGTTAACAGAGGAAGATTAAACTCAGGCTTGGTTTACAGATAATTTGTGTGATTCTAACCACATCTGAAAGTGGTCAGTTGAAGCACCACAACCCCTTTCTGTACATCCCTGAATGAAAGTAGTGAAGATAAATCTGTAGTGTGCAGAAATTCAAGCGTGCACCCAGTTATTCACTTTTCTTAGAAGACTAAATGGTCCGACCTATGATTAGGTATTGATTCTTGGGCTATATTCAATGGTTTGGCTGGCTGCTTTAAGACTTCGAAGGAACAAAAGGGAAAAATTGACAAGAAAATCTGGAGAAGAGCTTTGTAGATAGACCTCTCCAAATGACTGAAAAACGTGAAGACGTTTGTGTCACATGGAAGTGACCACCAAGTGGTGTTAAATAAGAGACACAATTTAGCAACTGAGTGGATGACTATGGATAGAAGTCAGCTTCTTTTGCCAGCCATCCTTGTCATTGCCCAATGAACAAATTGGCCATGGTGGCAGGGACGGAAATTACGTACGGACCCAGCAACATGAACAGCTGCCGTCAACCTGGCTAAGCTTCTGCTGAATGCACAATCTGCCAGCAGCAGAGACCAACATTGAGTCCCTGAAATGACACCATTCACTGTGGTGATCAACCAGCTACCTTTTGGGTAATTGGTTACATTGGGTCTCTTTCATTATGGAAGGAGCAATGTTTTGTTCTTATTAGAACAGGCACTTACTATGAAAATGATGACCCCTCCCTGCATTCAATGCTTCTACCAAAACTACCATCTGTGAACTTACAGTATGTCATATCCACCTACATCATATTCCATACACATTGTTTCCAATCAAACAACTCACTTAACAGCAAATGATGTGTGGCTACTGGACCTTTTTCATGAAATTCACTGATCTCACCATGTTCCCCACCATCTTCAAGCCACTGGCTTCACAGAGCCATGGAATGGCCTTTTAAAGGCTTGGTCACAGTGCCAGCAAGGTGGAAGTACCTTGCAGGCCTGAGAAAGTTTATTCAGGAGCCTGTATATGCTCTGAATCATCATCCCATACATGGTTCTGTTTCTTCATAGTCAGGATTCATCAGTCCAGGAATCAAAAGGTAGGAATGAGAGTGGCACCACTCACTATTATGCCTAGTGACCTGCTAGAAAAGTTGTTGCTTTCTATTCCCACACACTTATTCTCTGTTTGCCTAGAGATCTTAGTAGTAAAGGGAGGAAAGCTTTCATCAGGAGGCACAACGATTCTATTCAACTAGAGTTAAGATTACATCCAGACATTTTGAACTCCTCATGCCTCTGAATTAACAGGCAAAGAAAGAGGCTATTGTGCTGGCTGTGGTAAGTTTTCCTTACTATCAAGTGGAATTTGGTACAAAGTAGGCAGAGTTACCACATTTTGTGGACAAAATAAAGAGAGTATGTCTGGTCTGGAATACAGGAGATCCCCTAGGGTATATGCTGGTATTACCATGCCCTGTGGTTAAGGTCAATGAACAACTACAACATCTCAATTTAAGCAGGGCTACTAATGACTCAGGCTCTTTAGAAATAAAAGTTTGGGTCACTCCACCAGGTAAAGAATTATAACCATTTGAGGCTCCTGCTGAAGACAAAAGGGGTATGGAATGGATTGTGAAAAAAGGTAGTTATGACGACCAGCTATGACCATGATACCAGTCATAGAAATTAGGACTGTAATGTCGTGACTGTTCTCTCCTTATTTTGTTATAACTATGTCTGTGTGTGTATATATAGCAAATGTCTTTGTTTTCTTTGCCCTCTTATCCCTTTCATTTAACATAAAAGGGATTGACTTTATATCATAGTACTTAAGTATTGTGAACTTTATATCATAGAATTCATATTAAGGGATATCACAGAGAATAGTAAACATTATCCAAGGGATGTGCTTCTTCTTCTAAGATACCTAAGTCTTAAAAATGAAGAACTTCTTGCCATTTGTGACAATATAGATAAACTGGAATACTAAATGAAATAAGCCAGATGCAGAAAGATTAATACTGTGTGGTCTCACTTATGCATGGAATATAACAACAAAAAAGTTGAAGTCATAGTAAGAATAAAATGGTGGTTACCAGGGGTCGGGGTCTTGTTCAAGTGGGAGGAGATGTATTTGATCAAAGCATACAAACTTTCAGTTATAAAAGGGATAACTTCTGGAGACCTAAAGTACAGCATGGTTACTTTAGTTAATGTGTTATAAAAAATTCAGAAAATTTTGAGTAAGCAGATTGCCCTCCATAATTTGGGCGGGCCTCATTCAATAAATTGAAATCCTGGATAGAACCAGAATTCCAGGCTCCTGGAGCAAGAGTGAGAGTGGCACCTCTCACTATTATGCCTAGTGACCCACTAGAAATCCTCCTGCAGACTGCATTTGGACTTCATCTGCACCATCAGCTCTCCTGGGTCTCTGCTTGATGACCCACACTGATTATGTGGACATGCCAGCCCTCATAATCACATGAGTCAGTTTCTTATAATAAATCTCTTAATTTATTCTTAATTTATATAAATTGTAAGTATAAAATATATACATATTATGTATATATTCACCTTACATATGTATATACACCACATGCACATACAAATACATGCACTACCTAATGTTTCTATTTCTCTGGAAAACTATGACTAATACAATCAGAAATAAATAAATGAACTAAAAATGGCTCAATTTTTTCCAAAATTGATGATAACTATAATCCCAAAGAGCCAAGAATATCAACAAACTCCAAACACAGAATTACGAATAAAACAACACCAAGCAAAAACAAAAATCAAATTGCTGTAAAGCAGTGACAAAGAAAGTACTTAAAAAACAGCTAGAAAGAAGACACATCACATAGAAGAACTAACATAAAAATGACAACATGTTTCTTATTAGAAATAATGCAGCAGAGCAACATTTTTAAGTTACTGAAAGACAAAAACTGCTAACAAACTAGAAATATATAACCAGTGAACATACCTTTCACAAATGAAGATGGTACAGACTATTAAAACATACAAAAGCTAAAAGAATTTATTACCAGTTGACTCACACTGTAAGAGTAGTAAACAAAGCTTTTTAGGCAGAAGAAGAAGAATACAAAATGGAAATACAAGCCTATACTAAGCAATGAAAGTCAATGAAAACATTAAAAACTTGGAAAAAATATCCAGTTGAAAATTTGAAACTGATGCATTTAAAAATAAATCCCAAACAATAATAATGGGAGACTTTAATACCCCACTGTCCACATTAGAGAGATCAAGACAGAAAGTTAATAAGGATATCCAGGAGTTGAATTCAGCTCTGCATCAAGCAGACCTAATAGACATTTACAGAACTCTCCACCCCAAATCAACAGAATATACATTCTTCTCAGTACCACATCGCACTAATTCCAAAATTGACCACATAGTTGGAAGCAATCCTTGGCAAATGTAAAAGAACAGAAGTAATAACTAACTGTCTCTCAGACCACTGTGCAATCAAATTAGAACTGAGGATTAAGAAACTCACTCAAAACCGCTCAACTACGTAGAAACTGAACAACCTGCTCCTGAATCACTACTGGGTACATAACGAAATGAAGGCAGAAATAAAGATGTTCTTTGAAACCAATGAGAACAAAGACACAAGATACCAGAATCTCTGCGACACATTTAAAGCGTGCGTAGAGGGAAATTAATAGCACTAAATGCCCACAAGAGAAAAAGAACGAGAGAAGCAAGAGCAAACACATTCAAAAGCTGGCAGAAGGCAAGAAATAACTAAGAGCAGAGCAGACCTGAAGGAGATAGAGACACAAAAAACCCTTCAAAAATCAATGAATCCAGGAACTGGTTTTTTGAAAAGATCAACAAAATGGAGAGACCACTAGCAAGACTAATAAAGAAGAAAAGAAAGAAGAGCGAAATAGATGCAATAAAAAATGATAAAGGGAATATCACCACTGATCCCACAGAAATACAAACTAACACCAGAGAATACTATAAACACCTGTGCACAAATAAACTAGAAAATCTAGAAGAAATGGATAAATTCCTGGACACATACACCCTCCCAAGACTAAACCAGGAAGAAGCTGAATCCTTGAATAGACCAATAACGGGCTCTGAAATTGAGTCAGTAATTAATAGCCTACCAACCAAAAAAAGTCCAGGACCAAAAGGATTCACAGTCGAATTCTACCAGAGGTACAAAGAGGAGCTGGTACCATTCCTTCTGAAACTATTCCAATCAATAGAAAAAAGAGAGACTCCTCCCTAACTCATTTTATGAGGCTCATTTTATGAGCATCATCCTGATACCAAAGCCTGGCAGAGACATAACAAATAAAAAAGAGAATTTTAGAACAATAAGCCTGATGAACATCAAGGCAAAAATCCTCAATAAAATCCTGGCAAACCAAATCCAGCAGCACATCAAAAAGCTTATCCACCAAGATCAAGTTGGCTTCATCCCTGGGATGCAAGGCTGGTTCAACATATGCAAATCAATAAATGTAATCCATCATATAAACAGAACCAAAGACAAAAACCACATGACTATCTCAATAGATGCAGAAAAGGCCTTTGACAAAACTCAATAGCCCTCCGTGCTAAAAACTCTCAATAAACTAGGTATTGATGGAACGTATCTCAAAATAATAGCTATTTATGAAAAACCCACAGCCAATATAATACTGAATGGGCAAAAACTGGAAGCATTCCCTTTTAAAACAGGCACAAGACAGGGATGCCCTCTCTCACCACTCCTATTCAACATAGTGTTGGAAGTTCTGGCCAGGGCAATCAGGCAGGAGAAAGAAATAAAGGGTATTCAATTAGGAAAAGAGGAAGTCAAATCATCCCTGTTTGCAGATGACGTGATTGTGTATTTAGAAAACCTCATCATCTGCACCCAAAATCTCCTTAAGCTGGTAAGGAACTTCAACAAAGCCTCAGGATACAAAATCAATGTGCAAAAATCACAAGCATTCCTATACGCCAATAACAGACAAACAGAGAGCCAAATCATGAGTAAACTCCCATTCACAATCACTTCAAAGAGAATAAAATACCCAGGAATCCAACTTACAAGGGATGTGAAGGACCTCTTCAAGGAGAACTACAAACCACTGCTCAATGAAATAAAAGAGGATACAAACAAATGGAAGAACATTCCATGCTCATGGGTAGAAAGACTCAATATCGTGAAAATGGCATCTTCAAGGAGAACTGCAAACCACTGCTTAACGAAATAAAAGAGGAGAGGACACAAACAAATGGAAAAACTTTCCACGCTCATGGATAGGAAGAATCAGTATCATGATAATGACCATACTGCC
The DNA here is from genome assembly GCF_029289425.2 of Pan paniscus. Classification (NCBI taxonomy): domain Eukaryota; kingdom Metazoa; phylum Chordata; class Mammalia; order Primates; family Hominidae; genus Pan; species Pan paniscus. The sequence goes on from NC_073252.2 coordinate 113,999,844, forward strand.
CAAGGTAATTTATAGATTCAATGCCATTCCCATCAAGCTACCAATGACTTTCTTCACAGAATCGGAAAAAACTACTTTAAACTTCATATGGAACCAAAAAAGACCCTGCATTTCCAAGACAATGCCAAGCAAAAAGAACAAAGCAGGAGACATCCCGCTACCTGACTTCAAACTATACTATAAGGCTACAGTAACCAAAACAGCATGGTACTGGTACCAAAACTGAGATGTAGACCAATGGAACAGAACAGAGCCCTCACAAACACTACCACACATCTACAACCATCTGATCTTTGACAAACCTGACAAAAACAAGAAATGGGGAAAGGATTCCCTATTTAATAAATGGTGCTGGGAAAACTGGCTAGCCATATGTAGAAAGCTGAAACTGGATCCCTTCCTTGCACTTTATACAAAAATTAATTCAAGATGGATTAAAGACTTAAATGTTAGACCTAAAACCATAAAAACCCTAGAAAAAACCTAGGCAATACCATTCAGGACATAGAGGACATGGGCATGGCCAAGGACTTCATGACTAAAACACCAAAAAGCAATGGCAACAAAAGTCAAAATTGACAAATGGGATCTAATTAAACTAAAAAGCTTCTGCATAGCAAAAGAAACTACCATCAGAGTGAACAGGCAACCTACAGAATGGGAGAAGATTTTTGCAATCTACCAATCTGACAAAGGGCTAATATCCAGAATCTACAATGAACTTAAACAAATTGACAAGAAAACATCAAACAACCCCATCAAAAAGTGAACAAAGGATATGAACAGACACTTCTCAAAAGAAGACATTTATGCAGCCAATAGACACATGAAAAAATGCTCATCATCACTGCCCATCAGAGAAACGCAAATCAAAACCACAATGAGATACCATCTCACACCAGTTAGAATGGTGAGCATTAAAAAGTCAGGAAACAACAGATGCTGGCGAGGATATGGAGAAATAGGAACACTTTTACACTGTTGGTGGGACTGTAAACTAGTTCAACCATTGTGGAAGTCAGTGTGGCGATTCCTCAAGGATCTAGAACTAGAAATACCATTTGACTCAACCATCCCATTACTGGGTATATACCCAAAGGATTATAAATCATGCTGCTATAAAGACACATGCACAGGTATGTTTATTGCGGCACTATTCACAATAGCAAAGACTTGGAACCAACCCAAATGTTCATCAGTGATAGAATGGATTAAGAAAATGTGGCACATATACACCATGGAATACTATGCAGCCATAAAAAGGATGAGTTCATGTCCTTTGAAGGGACATGGATGAAGCTGGAAACCATCATTCTCAGCAAACTATCGCAAGGACAGAAAACCAAACACCACATGCTCTCACTCATAGGTGGGAATTGAACAGTGAGAACACTTGGACACAGGGTGGGGAACATCACACACCGGGGCCTGTCGTGGGGGAGGGGGAGGGGTGTGGGATAGCATTAGGAGATAAACCTAATGTAAATGATGAGTTAATGGGTGCGGCACACCAACAAGGCACAGGTATACATATGTAACAAACCTGCACGTTGTTCACATGTACCCCAGAACTTAAAGTGTAATAAAAATAAATAAATAAATAAAAATAAAAATAAATCCCTTAGACTAATATTAAAAAATAATTGGATCAATTAATTAAAATTAGTACTTTATTACTTAAATGTATGCTTACTCAGGTGTATTGATATAGTAGTATTTACTTTATAACTCATGTATTTATTTATTTGTAATCATTGTTTGAAACATACTATAAAACTCACTGCAATTTTAGGTATTTGTAATCTTTTTATAAATTTTTCCTTTCTTTCTAGCTATTTATTTCTGACCGTTTCTAAACTCAAGGAAACTGAATCTTTATTTCTTGCATATGAGATTAGATCTATTTTTCCCTACTTTAAAAGTAGTTGAAGATTGGCCAGGTGCAGCGGCTCACACCTGTAATCCCAGCACTTTGGGAGGCCGAGGTGGGCGGATCACCTGAGGTCGGGGGTTTAAGACCAGCCTGGCCAACGTGGCGAAACCCAGTCTCTAACTAAAACTAGAAAAATTACCCAAGGGTGGTGGCGGGCGCCTGTAATATCAGCTACTCTGGAGGCTGAGGCAGGGAGAATTGCTTGAATCTGGGAGGCCGAGGTTGCGGTGAGCCAAAATAGTGCCACTGCACTCCAGCCTGAGCAACAGAGTGATACTTCGTTTAAAAAAAAAAAAAAAAAAAAAAAAAAAAAGTAGGTGAGGATTAAGATTCCATTTTTATACAACTGCTTGAATAGTGTAATGATCGAGTCAATGAAGTAACTTTGGACTTATTCATTAGAAAAATTATTCTAAAATACTTATCCTTAGAGCAAAAAGAGAAATGAATACCTACATCTGCTATATTGGCTTAGAAAATATTCATTATGTAGATGGGAATAGGGTGGGAAATTTTTGGTAGTATTTTATAAAGTTGAATACAATGTAATTGTATTTTTAGATAAATTAGCTGTCTAACATACCATGTTTAACAACATAATATCATATTACAATATTTAGCATACAGTTTTCTACATTGAAAATAAGTTCATCTGCAAATAAATACAATTTTAATTATTCCTTCCTATCTATATTCCTTTTATTTCCTGCACTAGTTAAGGAGATGTTGAAGGAGAATGAAGAGGGAAAAAAACACTTGAACATTTGATTTGTTCCTAATCTTAAAGGGAAAGTTGCATTTTCTCGCATTTAAGTATAATGTACCTATATGTTTTTGTATATAACCTGGTTTTATGTTAAGGAAGTTTCTTTCTATTTCTAGTATTTTGAGAGTTTATAATCATAAATGGGAGTTTAATTTGGTTGAATGTTTTCTTTGCATCATCTTTTGATTTTTCTTATGCAGTTTATTAACATGATGAATTAAATTTATTTATTTATGAATGTTGAATCATTCTCTTATTCTTGAAACAAATTCCATGTGATTTTAATATGTAACACATACCCTTTCACAATGTTAAATTTGATTCAGTAATATTTTTAAGGATCTTTGCACCTGTGTTCATGTGCAATAACATTTGATATTTTTCCTCCAGTTAGAAAAATTTTGATTACTGAAATATGAAAAATATAGTTTTGAATAAATTAACATGCTAAATAGTATTACAGTGCAATAATGTGATATATTAATCAATTTAATTTCCACAAAATTAGATTTTTGTAGAATATATGTATAAAAGTATATAACTCAAGTAATTTAATGTGTCTGTTATTTTAGAACACTGTATTTTTTTTATTTTTATTTTTTTAGAGATGGGATTTCACCACGTTAGCCAGGCTGGTCTTGAACTCCTGACCTCAGGTGATCCACCCACCTCAGCCTGCCAAAGTGCTGGATTACAGACGTGAGCCACCACTCCCAGCCTCATTTTAGAACACTCTATTTTGTATAGTGTTCATGTGTGTTGATTGCAGAGTAATGTAAAATAAAATTTTAGGGTAGGGTGACATGATTTGGTCAAGCATTACTATGTGGGAACAAATATCATTGGTCTGGAGTCAAAATCCTTAAAGTGTGAATCCTGACTCCGACATTGTATGAACCTAGGAAAATTCTTTAATGTCTCATCAAGAGAACAGAAAAGTATTGCTATTTTACTCATAGGACTGTACTGAGATTATATACCACAACATATTTAAAACAGCTAGCATGATCATTTTTCAATGTCTACATGTGTTAAAACATCACATCACACCCCATAAATATATACAATTATTATTCATCAATTAAAAATAAAACAGGGCCAGGTATGGTGACCCATGTCTGTAATCTCAGCACTTCAGGAGGCCAAGGCAGGAAGATTGCTTGAGGCCAGGAATTTGAAACCAGCTAGGCAATGTAGGGAGATCTCATCTCTCCAAAAAAACTAACTAACTAAATAAAACAGCCAGGGGTGGTGGCACTTGCCTGTAGTCCCGGTTACTCCAGAGATTGAAGTGAGAGGTTCCCTTGAGGACAGAGTTTTATGCTTCAGGGAGCTATGAATGCCACTGCACTTCAGCCTGGGCAACAAAGTGAAACCATGTCTCTAAAATGAATAAATGAATAAATGAATGAATGAATGAATACGTAAATAAAACAAAACTTTTTAAAAGCTAGCATGAGTTCTGACACATAACAAATGTATGTTCATTTATTCCGCAACAATTTATTGAATGTCTGTTTTCTGCCATAGCTATTAGGCATAAATTAGAATCAAAGAAAACGTTCTCCTAGCCCTAAAAACGATAATAATCAGTAATTACTAAAAGAATAATTTGATGAATTAATGTTTATGGCAATTAATCAACATCTTTTGTGATTTGATTGAACGGATGCTTGGCAGAAACTCAGAAGACCTAGTCTCTTCTCAAGGTTTCAGTAATTCACTGAGTGACCACAAGGTTAAAAACCTGCATTTTTGGTTAGTAACTTAGAAATATGTTGAACTGTTTGAGATGTTGCTTTATGATATATATTGTCTTTCTTCTAATATGGGTAAGACATATATTTTAAGGAATGAGCTCTAGGGTTTTTTTTGTATTTTGATACTTTATTATTATAATTGCCTAACAAGCAATTAACACAACTAAATCTTGACACTTGAAAATGACAAGTTTGAGTTATCTATATTTTAAACAAATATATTGAACTAAATATAAATTCTCTAAGAGCCTGATATTTCAATAAAACTTGAAAAAAAACCTGAATATCTGAAAATTTAGTACACCTGGAGGGTCAACTAAGATAATTCTGTTGCTATGTATTCTTTAACATTCTTTTATTCTGTAAAGCTTGAATCTTGACATTTTCAACTAATCCTGATAAGCTTAATTTTATAATTATGAGAATACATTTAATAGTACATATTTTTATACAAGAATGGGAGGCCGAGGCAGACAGATTTCCTGAGGTCAGGAGTTTGAGACCAGCCCGGCCAACATGGCAAAAACCCGTCTCTACTAAAAATCAAAAAATTAGCCGGGCGTGGTGTCAGGTGCCTGTAATCCCAGCTACTCGGGAGGCTGAGGCAGGAGAATCGCTTGAAGCCGGGAGGCGGAGGTTGCAATGAGCCAAGATCATGCCATTGCACTCCAGCCTGGGTGCCAAGAGCAAAACTCCATCTCAAAAAAAAAATAAAAAATAAAGAATGAAAACCCAACACATAAGGAGACCTAGACAGTCAGATATAGATGAAGAAACTCATGCTAAAGGATATAGTGACATAACCAAGATTACAAATATGTAACATGCTTTTGCATCAGAATTTCAGGTGGACTTTTATCTGCAAGTTTTCAGGTGAACCAGTCTTTTATTTTGCTTCCTCCCCATCTTCCAGCTTTGTTAAGTTCAGTGTTTTGCCACATTTGTTTCAGTTGGTTATACAGTAAAAATGATTACAAATACAGCCATAGTTCTGTGTTCCATTGCCTTACATATCATGATTATATGGTTTATTAACCCTATGCATGTTTTATGTTATTACATATAAATATATACTTATATTTTGAATATTTTACAACACTTTATACATACTATTGTACTTCCAAATTGTTTTACTTCCAAAAACTTGTTTGTTAAGATTATTTATTTTTATATATGTATCTATAGTTCATTAGTTTTTGCTGCTGTAAACCATTACATTTATATGTGCTAAGCAGCAGGAGTAAGTGGAGATGTTGCTACCAGTGTATTGATCACCAATGGATGACTGCACATAGCAGTAATGCATTAGACAAGAAACAAGTTGTTTTTCTGCATTAGATGTGAGTTGTCAGGGCAAGTAAAACAATGACAGCACCTCCAGGTGACAGTAGAAATAAGAAAGCTATTGGTTTTATAACATCTTTAAAATCAGGAATAAATCATTGTTTCATGAACAAAGAGACATGTTTATTTCAAATTTGGGATTTTTATATGATTTATATGTCATTAACATGATATGCTCTACTTTCCAAACTTGCAATTTTAGTGGCCAAGTAGAGACTTCTAGTTCAACATAACTAAAGCAGATAAATTCTATTACCCATATTTTTTAATGTTTAAAAAGAAAGAGCAAAGAAACATAATTGTAACAGATAAGCATGACATGCTGAAATGATGAAAGAATGTTGCCCACAGAGATGCCGTTTTTAATTATTTCTGTAAACTGTCATAATTGTATGGAGTAAGCAGGCTGAACAATTGCATAAAAACAAATTAAAAATCCACAAAGACAGGTTGGTCTTGGCATTAGAGGATAAGTTAAATCCTCAGGAAATGTATGATGTCCAATACAATCTGAATAGAAATTCAAAATAGAGATAGAAGAAAAACAACAAAAATAAGTATGGACAATTATCAAAGAACTAAAAGTAGAATTCATTTCAATCCATTCAATCCAGTAATCCTATTACTGGGTATATACCCAAGGGAAAAAAATCATTACATCAGAGATAACAATCATGTATTTTATCACGGCATTATTCACAAGAGCAAAGATACGGAATCAACCTAATTTTCCATCAATGGATGATTGGACAAAGAAATGTGGCATATACATATATAAAAACATATATATATATATAAAGATATATATAATTAAATATTACAAAATAATGAAATCATGTTGTATTATGCTGTTCTTACTTTACTGTAAAGAAATACCTGACACAGGTAATTTAAAAAGAAAATAGGTATAATTAGCCCATGGTTCTGCAGGCTATACAGGAAGCATGGTCCTGACATCTGCTGAGCTTCTGGGGATGAGGGTGGGAGGCTCAGGAAACTTATAATCATGGTGAAAAGTGAAGTGGGAGCAGAAATGTCACATGGTGAAAGCAGAAGAGAGAGAGAGAGGATTTCATGAGAATTGACTCACAATTGTAAGGACAGCACCAAGGAGATGGTGACAAACCGTGGATGAGAAACCAGGCCCCGTGATCCAATCACCTCCCACCAGGCCTCACCTCCAACAGTGGGGATTATATTTCAACATGAGATTTGATAGGGAAAAAAAATCCAAACTATATCGTGCGTCTTTTGCAACAACATGGAAGGAACTTGTATTAATCCATTTTCACACTGCTATGAAGATACTACCTGAGACTGAGTAATTTATAAACAAAAGAGGTTTAATTGACTCACAGTTCCACATGTCTTGGGAGACCTCAGGGAACTTACACTCATAGCAGAAGGTGAAAGGGAAGCAGGAACTTTCTTCCAAGGCAGCAGGAGACAGAGAGAGCAAAAGGGGAACAGCCAAACACTTTGAAAACCATCAATTCTGTGAGAACTCACTATCATGAGAACAGTATGGGGGAAGCTGTCCCCATGATTTAATCCCCTCCCATCAACTCCTTCCCCTGACATGTAGGGATTATAATTTGAGATGAGATTTTGGTGGGAACACAGAGGCAAGCTATATTATTCGGTCCTTGGTCCTTCCCAAATCTCACAGCATTCTCACATTTCAAAACCAATCATGCCTTCACGACAATCCCCCAAGGTCTTACTTATTCCAGCATTAATTCAAGGGTCCAAGTCTAAAGTTTCATCTGAGACAAGGCAAGTCCCTTCTGCCTATTAGCCTATAAAATAAAAAGCAAGTTAGTTACTTCAAAGATACAACAGGCATTAGGTACATGTTCTGTTCCAAATGGGAGAAATTGGCCAAAACAAAGGGGTTACAGGTCCCATGCAAGTCTAAAACCCAACAGGGCACTCATTAAATCTTAAAGCTTCAAAATAATCTCCTTTGACTCCATGTCTCACATCCAGGGCACGTTCATCACCCCAAGGCCTTGGGCAGCTCTACCCCTGTAGCTCTGCAAGGTACAGTCCCTGTGGCTGCTTTCTTGGGCTCACACTTGAGTGCCTGTGGCTATTCCAAGCACACATGCAAGCTGTTGGTGGATCAAGTATTCTGGGGTCTGGAGGATGGTGGCGCTCTTCTCATAGCTCCACTAGGCTGTGCCCCCATGGGGACTCTGTGTGGGGGCGCCGTATCCACATTTTCCTTCCTCACTGCCTTAGAACGGGTTCTCCATGATGGCCCTGCCCTTGCAGCAGACTTCTGCCTGGACATCTAAGCATTTCCATACATTCTCTGAAATCTAGATGCAGGCTCCCAAAGCACAACCTTTGTCATCTGCACACCCACAGGCTCAACACCACATGTAAGCTGCCAAGGCATGTGGCTTGCACCCTCTGAAGCAGGAGCATGAGTTGTATGTTGACCACTTTTAGCAATGGTTAGAGTTGAAGCACCTGGTACACAGGGCATGGAGTCCCAAGGCTGCACAGAGCAGTGGGGTCCTGGACCTGACCCACAAAACCATGTTTCCCTCCTAGGCTTCCAGGACTATGATGGGGGGGGCGCTGTTGTGAGGTTTCTGACTTACCCTGGGAGACATTTTCTCCTTTGTCTGACTATTAACATTTGACTCCTTGTTACTTATGCAAATTTCTGCAGCTGGCTTTAATTTCTCCCCAGAAAATGGGTTTTTCTTTCTACCACATGGTCAGTCTGCAAATTTTCTAAACCTTTATGCTCTGCTTCCCTATTAAACATAAGTTCCGATTTCAAACCATCTTTTTGTGAATATATATAACTGAATGCTTTCAGAATAAGCCAGGTCACCTCTTGAATGTTTTGGTGCTTAGAAATTTCTTCCACTAGATACCCTAAATCATTTCTCACAAGTTCAAAGTTTCCTGGATCTCTAGGGTAGGAGAAAAATGCTGTCAGTCTCTTTGCTGAAGCATAGCAACAGTGACCTTTGCTCCAGTTCCCAATCAGTTCTTCATTTCTATCTGAGACCACCTTAGCCTGGACTTCATTCATATCACTATCTGCATTTTGGTCAAAACCATTCAACAAGTCTCTAGGAAGTTCCAAACTTTCCCACTTCTTCCTGTCTTCTTCTGAGCCCTCCAAACTCTTCCAACCTCTGCCTGTTATCCAGTTTCAATGTTGCCTCCATATTTTCAGGTTATCTTTATAGCAGTACCCCATTCCTGGTACCAGTTTCAAGTGTTAGTTTGTTTTCACACTGCTATAATGATACTACCTAAGAATGAGTAATTAAAAAAGAAAAAAAAAAGAGGTTTAATGGACTCACAGTTTCACATGGCTGGGAAGGCCTCAGGAAATTTACAATCATGGCAGAAAGCAAAGAGGAAGCAGGCACCTTCTTCCAAGGCTGCAAGAGAGAGAGTGCAGGAAGAACAGCCAAACACTTTTAAAACCATCAGCTCTTATGAGAACTCACTCACTGTCATGAGAACAGCATGGGGGGATCCATCTCCCCGATTCAATCACTTCCCACCAAGTCCATCCCCTGACACATGGAGATAACAATTTGAAATGAAATTTGGGTAGGGACACAGAGCAAACCATATTAGAGCTGGAGGCCATTATCTTATGTAAAACAAGTCAGATAGAAAAAATAAATATGGCATGTTCTCACTCATAAATGGGAGCTAAATAATGTGTACACAAGGATGTAGAGAGTGGAATGAGAGATGATGGAGACTTGGAAAAGTAAGCGGGTGGGAAGGACTTGGTGAATGAAAAAGTACTTAATAAGTACAGTATACATCATTTGGGTGACGGATATCTTAAAAGCCTTGACTTCACTGCTATGCAATCCATGAATGTAGGAAAACTGAACTTGAATCCCATTAAATGTATACAAATGAAAAAATCAATTTACATGAATGAAAATGTAGAAAACATACACAAATCAATGTGATCTGGTAAAAATATACAAATAAAAATCTGTGTGAGGTGTGTTGGGTTATTACAAAGTAATATATAAGATTAGTTTTGGCTTTTTCTACCAGAATACATGAATAAAAGGAAATTGAACAAATTCTGGAAAGCATAAGGATCAGATTTTGGCCAAAGTTTTATTTAAACAGTCAAATTCTCAGTGTGATAACAGACAGAAATAGAAAAAAAAATAAAGGTGAAGAAAAATATAAAACCAAGATAAAGGATTTGTCTTCTTCAGGTGGCTGTAAGGAAGAGCAGTCCAGATTGACCCAGGGTTTTCCTAGGTTAAATGAAGAGAATAGGAATAGGTACTTTGTCCATCATATTCTATTAGAAACTCTAGGTTCTTCATTAATATTATTTGTTAAACATGGGGTCATTTGACAGACTACTCTTTATCCAAACACTTTCACTTGAACCTTTTTTTTAATAATTGTTTCCATAGTGTGACATGAGTGAGTGAGTGTAAAACCGATGGGAACCAATATTAAGAGAATTGACATAGTCATTAATCTGGGGAGAACATTTTTTTATAGATGTGGCTTTTATGTCCCAGAGAGATAAATAGGCATTAATTAAATCAAAAATATAAGAAAGATATTGAAGTCAATGGGAATGGCATGCAAAAAAACTCTCTGATAGGTGAATTTTCTTAAACAAAAATGAGGCTGTGGTGGGACGTTTTTGTATATCATGGGATCATAAATTTTCAGAGCTCCAGAAACCTTGAAGAGAATTTACTCCAACTTCCTAATTTTCCTAAATTGAAATACCGACAACCAGACAATTAAGAATTCTGTCTTAGATCACATAGGGAAAACAGAAATACAATAATAATTATATGTAGGTTTCCTGATTTCAAGTTTAATATCTTTATAATCTCAACACAGTGAAGATCAGCAGGTGACATGTTTTCTTCATCTGTGTAGGGCTGATTTCTTACATGATTTTTCTTTTTAAATTCTGAAATTAAGTATTTTTGTTAAGTATGATCTTACTGTGTTAAAAGGGAAATTGTAATTCAATGTTTATTTTGTAGAAATACCTAATTTTCATTAAATATTAACTACTGGATGAAAATGATCACCTCTTCTTCCAGCTTCTAAAGCATAAGGTTTGTTAGTGCTACACAGCTGTAGAAATTTAAATAACTGGCATGTGGAGACAGGGTGAAGTTTAGCCTTTTCAAGCAGGTTTTTTTTTTTTTCTCTTAGCACTGACATATTGTCTCATCAACACATCTAGGAGCTTCTATTTTTGAAATGCTTCACTTATCACTTGTGGAGTGTTGAAATGGAACCTATTTTTTCCCCAAAGAGAACATTCTTTAGCAAAGACAGATTGTCTCATCTGCATTAAGAAACTGTCCCTCATGAAATACTCTATTGAGACAAGCTCATGCTTTCTGCCTGCAAAACTTGATTTTTAAAAAATCGAACTTTTTCTTAATCCTTGAATGATAATTTATATTAGAAGCAAATAATTTAACTCTTTGGATATACATTTCTTACAAATTATAATTTTTTACTTAAGACAATGTCATATTTCACAAAAAGATGACTTAAGAGAGATGGGAAATGTACAGACAAACTGACGATTGAGACTGCAGGTAAAACTTTCCTTGGGTAGTTAGTGTCCCCACCAACCCCAGGCCAAAAATAAATTTCATTGGAGATTTTATACCACATAAAGGAATTATGTTAAATTTGAGGGAGGTACAAATGGCAAGACTTTGGACGAACTCTAGCAACAGATGAACTCTAGCAAGGGGAGTTGCCTTCTCTTGGCATGGAAATGGCCTGAAGTAAAGCACAGCTGCTAGTCAGGAGCAAGCTCAGGCTCTGAGAGCAGAGTCCAGGCTCACATCTCAGATGAACTTTCTCCTGCCTGGTCACATTGTACTAGTCACTCTACCACTAAAATTCTCAGTGTATGTGTTTGTGTTTATGTACAAAATGAGAAGAATAATGGCAAATAACCTGGTGATTTGGGGAGCATTGAATGTGCTTCGGGATATAATATGCTTAGCATATACTGCTTAGAAAGAAGTAAAATGTTCATATGTCTTTGTAAAACATAAACTTTTTATTGAAGTATAATATTCATTCAGAAAGGTGCTGAAGTTATACTTTAAAAGCTCAATATATTTTGACCAAATCAATTCTGTGTAATCAGTCATGTAACCAACATTCAGATGAAAACATCAAACATTCCCAGAAATCCCTAAACCTCCTTTCTACCCTTTTTGAGTCATTACCTGTGCAAGGATAAATGCTATCCTTATGTGTAACTCTATGAACTTATTTTGACTGTTTACATAGATGAAGTCATGCAATATGTACTCTTCCATGTCTTACTTTTTTTATTCAATATTTCTGATAGGTACTCTAGAAATAATTTTTAGTTAATTAGATGGGAGACGGGGCTAACAAATAAATAAATGTGGTTGTTTCTTTGTCAATAGCGGTAGACATCAAATTCTTCCATTTTTTCCTTACCACCTACAGATAAAACAGCAATATCTACCAAAATTTATAAATGTAAGCACATAATTTTACACAGCAACTAAATTATTTCTAAAAAGAAAAAAATATGTAATGATAAAATCTAGCCACCTAAGAGAATGAACAAAGCAACTTCAGTTAAAGCATCAAATGTGGGCCTCACATTTAAAATTATGCCTAAACAATTGACTAAAAACATAAATGTTACAAATCCTGTTAGTGTGAATATAGGAAGTTGAGAAATAACAATTAGAAGGTAGAGAAGGAAAGGAATGCTAGTGGAATAATTTCATTTTTCTTATTCATTAATACTAATGTGAATTTGTTAAAGCAAATTAAAAAAGGTTTTATTATTTTATATAAAATCAAAATAAGTAATTAGACAACTTAAAATAACAATATGAATATTAAATATTAGGAAGTAAGCAGGGAAAGTACTTAACTTCTCTCAACATATTTATATTTCCTGTTTACAATTATTTAAGTTTTTATTTCTCCATTTCTGATTTCTGTTTCATATAAGTTTTTCATAACTTCTTTAGTTTCTTTGCTGTATTTCATACTAAATATTTCAGCATTTTTATAGTGACTTTTATAATTATTATAATAAAACAGATCAATTTTTATAATTTGTGGGTACCCTACTGTTTCTTGCAGCTCACTATTCTCAACTTTTATTTTTACTCAAATATGCAATGAGTATTTTGTTTTGAGAGTTTTAGAATAATAAGCAACATTAGATGTACTAGAGAGTCATATTTTAAAAGATGACTCTGAGTTGAGACACTATGTTCACCTTCTGGCTTGATTACTTATTAGCTCCATGACTGAGAGTAAATTACTTAAAGTTTCTCTGTACTTCGATATTTCTTCTTTTCATTTGCCAGATGGGGACAATTATATCAGAGTATCTCAAGCTATACTTTATATTTCTTAAATGTTGTCTGTATGTCCTTTGAGATGTATAAATGTTTCCAGATTTGAGTTTAGGTCTATTTTAGTTGTCTGTGTGTGTTTTATTCACTCTACTCCTTTTGTAATGGGATGGTATAGCTTTTAATTTTCAAAATATATGGCTATCAATGGTGATTAAGTATAGATATAAGCAATGATGTAGATGTACATAAATGTATAGATATATATTCCAATGTAGTCAATATGTTTTTTACAGATATTTATTCTTGTTTTACATTTACTTTTTTCTATTTCATGATGCCATTTTCTGTCTTAGTCATCCCTTATTTATATTTTTGGGCACCCCAATTAAATGTATTTTAAAATTGTCTTTAGCTTAGTAATCTGAATAGAAATTATGTGGTGATCATTTATTTATTTACAATATTGACTTTCTTATTAACATTAGATTTTTTTATTCGATAAGACAATTTATAAGTTTATTTTTAATGAAAGAAGTTGCCATTGCTGTTATTTCTCTCTGAAAGTGTTGTGTAGTTGCTCCCTCTAAATACCCAATGCAGACTAGGTGTTGTAATGCCAGTTAGTGTTTTTATCCCTGTATGATATTGGAGTATTATGCATCCAGTTAATGAGCTAGTACTCAGTACTGGTTTATGTTTGGCCAGATTCATTTTTATTTTCTTGTTTCTGTCTCGTTTTTCATTTCAGATCATCATTTCAATCTGGCAGTGCCCCCAGCCTCCTCCAGCTCCTCCTTCCCCCATCTTTTTTTCATCAACATATTTCTTCAATAATTCTCTTACTCTTATTTTTTTAGACAGAGTTGTGCTCTTGTTGCTCTTGTTGCCCAGGCTGGAGTGCAGTGCCATGATCTCAGCTCACCGCAACTTCCACCTCCAGGTTCAAACGATTCTCCTACCTCAGCCTCCTGAGTAGCTGGGGTTGCAGGCATGTGCCACCACACCCGGCTAATTTTTTTTTGTATTTTTAGTAGAGACGGGGTTTCTCCATGTTGGTCAGGCTGGTCTCGAACTTCCGACCTCAGGTAATCTGCCCACCTCGGCCTCCCAAAGTGCTGGGATTACAGGCATGAGCTACCACGACCGGCCAATTCTCTTACTCTTCTAATCTCGCTTTGAATTCTGCTTCACATAAGACCAGGACTAACCCACTGGACAGCCCTTCTAAGGCAAGGCCAAGTGACTGTACTTCGCACTTTCTAAAGAATAATAGTGATTGTCAGGCCTCTTTGGTTTTGGATGCAAGATGTATTATTGCACTTGAGACTAATAGCTTGATGCACTTCACAGATTATGTAGAAGGATGCCATTTTTGAATGGGAAGAAGAGGAATAGATGGCTTTCTGGAAAGTCCTGACTGTCATATAGATGCTTACAAATATAAGTTAACTACTACACAGATCTTGTGGTGCTAGATGAATCTGTGGTAGATAAGGTAGTCTTTGTTCTTTGTTTTTGTTTTTTTGGCTTTAGAGATATGGTCTCACTATGTCGCCAAAGCTGGAGTGCCGTGGCTATTCACAGGTGCAATCATCACAGCACAGTACAGCCTCAAACTCCTAGTCTCAAAGAATCCTCCCACCTCAGCCTCCCAAACAGCTGGGACTATAAGCACATGCAGCTGCACCTACTCAAAGCTGTCTTTCCCTCAACTGACACCTATAACCTCATAGAAGATACTTTATGGATCAACCGTTAGAAAAGAAAAAAATAAACCAAGTCTGATTCATGCATCATGTATTCATGTGTTCATGTATGGATCAATTCAATGTGTTTGTACAAGCTGAAAACCAAGTTCTAGTACACTAAACGTTCACACATTTGTGCCCCGAGAGGAATGCTGTCAGGGTAAATCCCCCCAGTGTGCAGCAATGGTCATCTACTTCACGTGGGTCAAGTTCTGCCTAAGGTTTGGTTACATATGGACTCCTACACTATGACAAATGTGGCTGGTTATTCAGGGGTCTGGAAGGAGTGAGATTTATAAATTTTTGACAACCAGATATGGAGGATAAGAAGAGGCATGAACATGGATCTATGAGAGAGTATTAAGTGACTGCTGTTCCTGAGTGTTAGATGTATCAGGAGTAGAGATAGTATAGAGCCATGCTATAATACTATCCCTCAAAATAATCAACTGGGACATATGTGACAATTGGATTATGTCAAACACCATCCACCTAAAACATATTGTAAATAGTCTTTACTGGGACTCAAGCATATTTGCAATGTAGATTTGTTTTTCTGATTCACAGTGTCTTTACTAGCACTGATATCTAAATGCCCACAGTCTCTGATTTACTGACATAAAATTGCACATGACATTGTCTCTGACCAAGTGATTCACTGTGTGGCCAAAAAGATGTGAAAATTGGTACGTGACAATGGGAAGTACTGGTTATACCACTTACTGAACTATCCACAATTTGCTAATCTTGCAGTCCAGGAAACTAGCCCCGTAATACTTCATATAAAGTGTCAATTTGGTGAGAAATCCTGTGAAGTTGGTGTACTGTCCATTAGGATGCAGTGTGTATTATAGACGAATGATATTTTGTGCTCAAAGGGAAAAACACATGTATCCAGAAATTATTGGTGAGTGAACACTGCAGTGGGCCACTCACCGTCACTCCCAATGTTTGTGCTTTCTGCTTTTGAAACTCAAAGTTCTATCAGTCCAGAGATCTTCATTCCAGTGAGGGAAGTTTCCACTCAAGTTATAGTAGGCATTTCACTAAACTTAAGCTCCTCTGCTGCTAGGTTATTTTGTTTTTCTCATGTCAGGAAGGCAGTAGGGAAAGAGGAACTATCTTGCTCATAGGGTAATTAACCTTGTTCATCATGAAGATGAATGGGGGCAACTGGTTTGTGCATTAGGGCCAATCATAGTATGCCGTGGCCCATTTCAGCTCTAAATAGGAAATTACAACAACCATGGCCTAAATAAAATTATGAAAACCAGTATATTATGCAACAAAGTAAGCCACTTAGACAAGAAGTGCTGGTTGAGGCAAGGGAAATCTAAAATGGGTGAAAGAGGGAGGAAAAAATAAATATAGCCTTGGCACCAACCATAACAGCAGGGCTTTTGTGTATCTCATTAACCTCTGCTTTTATATTTTTCCACTGAATTATGATGAATCACCACCTCGGAAAAAAAACAGAGTTTGGTTGGAATACACTTAATGTAAAACATAATGGGACGTCACCAGTGCAAGGGATTCCTGAAGAAGATATATGAAATTCTCAACCCAGGTCACTTCATCTCTGCTCTACTGTTGCTCTGCTTCTAATTGTGAGCACCTGTGACTCTCCTGGGGCCTGTCTTCAAGCTGCTTTTCCCTCATGCATAAACTGTTGCAGCTTCCTAGGAATTTACATCTTCCAGGTGTGGTCTTCAATAGATGACTGACTACTGTAGCAGTATAAAAGCTTATTTCCTTAGCTTGAGTATGAAAAAAAAAACACACACACATATGGGTCTTAATTTACCTTCCAGACTTCCCCTGCAAAGTCAGGCTGAAGCTACACTCCATGGAACTTTGATTAAAATCACCCCCATGCTGGGCTTTGTCCCCTTGCCTGTCCTGCTTTCTTCACTACCTTACTAGTTTCCTACTTGCACATAAATTCTTCTCAAGATGTGTTTCCAGCAACTGCACCCTAAGATTACTTCTTACAACGTGCACAATTATGGAGATACAATTTCGAACAAGACAAACATGATCCTTCTCCTACTAGAGCTCATTTCATAATAGGTCTTAACAGTTAATTATGGATTTTAGTAATTTTAATGTAGGTCAGAAACAGCCAACTGCAGTGACTAATTACTGGGGCATTTTTAGATCAAATGATCAAAATCTGACAGTCTCATCTCTGTCTGTTCCTCTGCCACCAAGGTGCAGACTGTTGCTGTATTCACTTCTAGCACAAAGCAGTGAGTGTGAACTTGGAGCACCAAGACGTGTAGAGTCCCTTTTAAATAACTATTCTTTCATTCTTAGTGGAATGCACGTACTAATTCTCTGAAGATAAATTATAGTTACGCCCTACCCAGAAACACTTCACGGTCTCTCACCTAAGACCACTGGAGGCAGACTCTTATAATTTAGAAATTATATCCACATACAAGGAATATAACATATCAAATTAACTTATATCAAATTAACATAAATTTGATACGACAACAAGTAATCGCCAATCTAGTAAAAAACTGTAGACAATGACAGAAAAGTGACATTGCTTATCAACATGACAAAATGAAAAGACCAAGGAAACTCCATTACAACAAAATACCCTAACAGGGTGGGAAAACATACAGCAGGAAAAAAACAATTTGGAAAAGAAAACATAGCTATATCAATATAAAGTACTTATACCATTTTATTAGAACCAATAGAAGAATTACTGTGTAGTGCCACAAGAATGATTAAGCAAGCAATCAAGAAGATATTATATGAATAAACTTGTAAGTCTGAAAAAACATAGTCACAAAATGTATAAAGTGGAAAGATAACTATGTAGTTAATCATGGTATAATTTCTTACCCAAAAAAGAAAATAAAACAAACTATATTTTACAACACACACACATACACACACAAATACACGCAGACACACACAAATCTAATTATTTCATTACAAAATGTGAAAACGAAACTTGAAATTATTTGAATAAAAATAATTTGAGGATATCAAATAAATTTTTAAGCAACACACAAACAGCAAACCTACATAGACAATACATTTAAGTTTAATATTATTTAAAATTACACATAATGATCTGTACATCATAAACAAATAGAACAGATGAAAATGTAGTTACAGATGGGGAGCTATAAGGGATTTGCTGACCCTGGGTATCCATGAGGGATTGGTTGTAGGACTCCCATAGATACCAAAATTCATGGATGTTCAAGTCCGTGATATAAAATGGCATCGTATTTGCATGAAACCTACACACATTCTCCCGTATATTTTAAATCAACTCTAGATCACTTATGATACTTAATACAATGTAGATGTTATGAAAATAGTTGTATCTTTTGGAGAATAATAATGAGAAAAAAGAAGTCTGTGCATGTTCTGTACAGACACAACCATCCATTAAAAAAATATTTTCTGGTCGTTGGGAAAGCCTGAGTCCTGTCCTCTCGCTCTCCTCCCGGAACAGCATGAGCTTCACCACTCGCTCCACCTTCTCCACCAACTACTGGTCCCTGGGCTCTGTCCAGGCACCCAGCTAGGCGCCGGTCAGCAGAGCGGCCAGCATCTATGCAGGCCCTAGGGGCTCTGGTTCCCAGATCTCCGTGTCCCGCCCCACCAGCTTCCAGGGCGGCGGTCCTGACGGCGGGGATGGCCGGGGGTCTGGCAGGAGTGGGAGGCGTCCAGAACGAGAAGGAGACCATGCAAAGCCTGAACGATTGCCTGGCCTCCTACCTGGACAGAGCAAGGAGCCTGGAGACCGTGAACTGGAAGCTGGAGAGCAAAATCCAGGAGCACCTGGAGAACAAGGGACCGCAGGTCAGAGACTGGAGCCATTACCTCAAGACCATCGAAGACCTGAGGGCTCAGATCTTCGCAAATACCGTGGACAATCCCCGCATCGTTTTGCAGATTGACAATGCCCATCTTGCTGGTGATGACTTTAGAGTCAAGTATGAGACAGAGCTGGCCATGCAGCAGTCTGTAGAGAGCAACATACATGGGCTCCGCAAGGTCACTGATGACACAAATGTCACTCAGCTGCAGCTGGAGACAGAGATCGAGCCTCTCAAGGAGGAGCTGCTCTTCATGAAGAAGAAGCACGAAGAGGAAGTAAAAGGTCTACAAGCCCAGATTGCCAGCTCTGGGTTGACCATGGAGGTAGATGCCCCCAAATCTCACGACATCGGGACCAATATGATGAGCTGGCTTGGAAGAGCCGAGAGGAGCTGGACAAGTACTGGTCTCAGTAGATTGAGGAGAGCACCACAGTGGTCACCACGCAGTCTGTCGAGGTTGGAGCTGCTGAGATGATGCTCATGGAGCTGAGAGGTACGGTCCAGTCCTTGGAGACTGACCTGGACTCCATGAGAAATCTGAAGGCCAGCTTGGAGAACAGCCTGAGGGAGCTGGAGGCCCGCTACACCCTGCAGATGGAGCAGCTCAACGGGATCCTGCTGCACCTGGAGTCAGAGCTGGCACAGACCCAGGCAGAGAGACTGCGCCAGGCCCAGGAGTAAGAGGCCCTGCTGAACATCAAGCTCAAGCTGGAGGCTGAGATCACCAGCTACCGCTGCCCACTGGAAGATGGCGAGGACTTCAATCTTGGTGATGCCCTGCACAGCAGCAACTCCATGCAAACAATCCAAAAGACCACCACCTGCCAGATAGTGAATGGTAAAGTGGTGTCTGAGACCAACGACATCAAAGTTCTGAGACATTAAGCCAGCAGGAGCAGGGTACCCTTTGTGGAGCAAGATGCCAGTGAAAAGTTCAGAGGAAAAAAAATTTCTGTCTGCTGTCGGTTGAATCTGGGAATGCAGGAGATGAATGTAGAAGATAACTATCACTGACAGAGAGGGCTGATTATATTTCCAAAGCCTGTGCAAATAACACAAAGAAACTCATTAGACCAATAAAAGGTTAAAAGCGGTGGCGGGCGCCTGTAGTCCCAGCCACTCGGGAGGCTGAGGCAGGAGAATGGCATGAACCCGGGAGGCGGAAGTTGCAGTGAGCCGAGATAGCGACACTGCAGTCTGGCCTGAGCGAAAGAGCAAGACTCTGTCTCAAAAAAAAAAAAAAACACAAAAAACAAAAAAAACAAAAATGTGCCTAATATGGTGAGACACTTAGCAGAAGAGAAAAAGAGAAGGCTATATATCTATATATATATACATATATATATATGTATACAAAAGAGAAGGCTATATATCTATATATATATACATATATATATATGTATACATATATATAAAAGAAGTTTTTCTTCCTAGGAATTATGTGAACAAATATGCAAATGTACTCAACATATCATTATAACCATTAGATTGGCAAAAGTTAAAGTGTGAGCAAATTACACTTTGATAGTGATATGCAGAAATGAGAATTCTCATATACCCACTGTAGACAACAACTGTGCACTATTAACAAATCTATAAGTTGTACCAACCTTATCACATATGTACAAGAGAAAAAGACCTGTGCATATTTTCTTTACCCATTGTTTATAACAGTTACGACCTGCAAAAGAATCATATTCATTGCCAGGAGAAGAGATAAATGATTAGTGTCTACGTCTACATTAAGAAATAACATGTATAGTCAGTCCCTAGGAAATTTCACAAAGATACATATATAAGAATATACATAGTATTATTTTATAATAGCAAAAATTTAGGCCCTATATATATGTTTTTAATAGAATGTTTTAAATTTATAATTGATGCATAAAAATTATCCATATTTGTGGGGTACAATGTGATGTTTTAATGCATGTATGCATAGTATAAAAATCAAATCAGGGTAATTGCAACATC
Source organism: Pan paniscus (assembly GCF_029289425.2). NCBI lineage: Eukaryota > Metazoa > Chordata > Mammalia > Primates > Hominidae > Pan > Pan paniscus. Next base: position 114,020,596 of record NC_073252.2, read on the forward strand.
TATTTTAAACATTTAACATTTTCTTGTTGTGACAACATTCAAATTCTTTTCTAGCCATCTTCTTGAAATATACAATAATAAACCATTATTTGCTATAGTCACCCTACTTTATAATAGAACAAAAAAAGTTATTTTTCCTGTCAAACAGTAGCTTTGTAGCCAATGACCAACCTCTTCCAATCCCCCTATCCCCACTACACTCCCCAGCTTCTGGTAACCACTCCAATTTCACTACTTCTATGAAATTGACTTTCTGAGGTTCCACATATGAGTCAGATCATGCTGTATTTGTCTTTCTGTGCTTGGCTTATCCCACTTAGCATAACGTCCTCTAGGTTCATCCATGTTGCTGCAAATGACAGGATTTTATTCTGTCTTACGATTGAATAGTATTCCATTATATATGTGTGTATTCCATTATGTGTATACATACACACACACACGTATACACACATATATATACACATATATACACATATATATACATATACATATATAACAAATACACATACACACATAAACATATGTCACACTTTTTGATCTATTCATTGTTAGATGGGCATTTAGGTTGACACTGTATGTTGGCTATTGTAAATAGCACTGCAATAAACATGAGTATTCAGACATCTCTTTGAAATTGCAATTTGCTTTGCTTTGGATGTATACCCAGTAACGAAATTGCTGAATAATATGGGAATTCTATTTTTAATTTTTTGAGGAACCTCCATATTATTTTCCATAGTGGCTGTACTAATTTTTATTCCCACCAGCAGTATGTAAGAGTTTCCTTTTCTCTGCATCCTTGACAGCATTTATTATTTTTTAATTTTTGACAATATCCCTTCTAACCTGGAGCGGGTAATGCCTCATTGTGGTTTTAATTTGCATTTCTATAATGATTAGGGGTGTTGAACATTTTTTCATATGTTGAACATGTGTTTCAAATGTTGAACATTTCTGCTGGCCATTTGTATGTCTCCTTTTGAGAAATGTCTACTTAGGTCTTTTAGTCATTTTTAATTTGAATTATTTATGTTTTTTATATCGATTTGTTTGAGTTTCTTATGTAGTATAAATATTAACACTTTTTCAGATGCGTAATTCGCATATACTTTCTCTCATTTTATAGGTTTTCTCTTCACTTTTTTATTATTTTCTTTGCTGTACAGAAAAAAAAGAAACATTCAGGACAATATTCCTGATGAACAAATCCTTAACAAAACACTAGCAAACAAAATTCAACAACACATTAAAAAGATTATACACCATGATCACATGAGATTTATTCCATAGATGCAAGAATTGTTCACCATATGCAAATCAATAAATGTGATATATTAACAAAATTACTCACAAAAAATTATATGATCATTTCAGTAGATGCTGAAAAAACATTCAATACAATTTTAAATCCCTTCATGGTAAAAACCTTAAACAAACTGAATCTAAAAGAAACATACTTTCACACAATAAAGGCCATATATGACAAACCTACAACTAACATCATACCAAACAGGTAAAAGTTGAAATCTTATCTTCTGAGATCTGAAAGAAGACAAGAATGCCAACTTGTATTCAACATAGTACTGGAAGTTCTAGCCAGAGCAATAATAGGTGAGGAAAAAAAAAAAAGGACACCCAAATTGGAAAAGAGGGAATTGAATTGTTCTTGTTTGCCAATGACATGATTATACATAGGAAAACATTAAAGACTCCACCAGAAATTTGGTAGAAGTAATTAATAAACTTAGTAAAGTTTCAGGATACAAAATCAAGATACAAAAATCAATAGCATTTCTATATGTTGATAGCAAACTGTCTGTAAAATAAGTCAAGAAAGCAATTTTATTCACAATAGCTATGAAAAAAAAAAGACCTAGAAGTAGATTTCACTAAGGAGATGAAAAGACCTATGCAATGAAGACTGTAAAGCATTGACAAAAGAAATTGAAGAGAGCACAAATAAATGAAAAGACATCTTGTGTTCAAGGATTGGAAGAATTAATGTTGTTAATATTGTTAAAATGTCCATACTACTCAAAGCAATCTACAGATTCAATGTAATCCCTATCAAAATACCAATGACATTATTCCCACAAAGAAAAAACATCTTTAAACGTATGTGGAAAGGCAAAAGACCCTAGATAAACAAACGAATCCTGAGCAAAAATAACAAAGCTGGAGGTATCATGACACTCCCTGACTCCAAAATATAGTAACCAAAATAGCATAAAACTGGGTATAGTAACTAAAATAGCATGGTCCTGGTGAAATAAAAAGCAAAACAGGCATATACATCAAAGGAACCAAGTAGGAAATACAGAAATAAATCTATGCATTTACAGCCCCCCAATTTTTGATAAACACACCAAGAACATACTCTGGGGAAAGGACAGTCTTTTCAATAAGTGGTGTCGGGGAAACTGGATATCCATGTGTAGAGCAATAAGACTAGACTCCTATCATTCATTGTATACAAAAATAAACTCCAATGTATTAAAGACTTAAATGTAAGACTCACAACTTACATGTAAGACTTAAATGTAAGACTCACAACTATGAAATTACTAGAAGAAAACAAAAAGGAAATGCTTCATCAAATTGGACTGCATAATGATTTTTTTTTAGATAGGACCTCAGAGGCACAGTCAACAAAAGTAAAAATAGTCCAACTTATATATTTCTTAGTGCTCTTCTCAGGGCATTGCGTGTGTTAATAAGTCTTCACAAAAACACTTTGTGGTAGTTTTAGACAGTGTCCCACATTTACCAAAAGGGAACTAAGGCACAAAGTCACTCAGAATACTGCCAAAAGCTGTTCATCAAATGAAAATAGAGTTGAACCATAAACCCAGTCACCATGGCTGTAGAACCCATCATTTTAACCATTATGATAAAAATTCATTGTGAGTATGAGAATTAAACAGTGATATATTTATGCAAGAGCACACTGTATATATAGTATTTGAAATAATTAAAATTATATTACATGTATTAACCTTGATTAACCTCAAAAGGTTTATGTGAGGCAAAAAAAAAATGTGGTAGAAAGTCAGCTATAGAATATAAAACATGTATGTACACAAGTTAAAAATATGCAAAAACAAAACCATGTAATCTGTAAATATGTACATATTTTTAAAAGAAAATGACTTGCAGGTAATAAGCAATACATTGAGGGTGGTTGTGATTCTGAAGTGGTATTGGGACTAGAGAATACAATTAGGAAGAGGTACATAAGGAGTTTAATAAAATTATTACTTTTTAGATAAAGAAAGAAGCACTGTCTCATGCATTAAAAACGGCTGTAAAAAAGAAAGAAGCACTGTAGAAGAGAAAGCACATTTGTCATTTATGTACATATTGGGAATTTTTGATAATTCACTGACTCAGAATGTCATAATGCCAAAAAGTGAGAGGAAACATTTTCGACTCATTTAAGGAAAGTTGAAAGGCTTCCAGGTGTTGTGTTTAGATTGGGAGCACTGGACATCAACCTGTCCTCTCACAGCTGAGCTCTTCTGAGAATGAGATGCTCTCACATGTTTCCACAGAAACTTAAAGCCAAGAACATTCTTCAAACAATTTCAATTAAAACAGTCTATATAGATCAACAACATTAGAAGATGAATAAGGAAAAAGATGTAAGGCTTATGATATAAGAAAAAAATAATGCACAATTCATAGAGCTCAGAAAATCAGCATACTTCTTTAATAAACTTCCATCAGCAGGTAGAATAAAATTTGAGAAAACTGTCACATGTAAAGATGTATTACAAGTGAGACATTCATGGAAAATATCATAAAGCAATAAAGTGAGAAAAGGATCAAATAAAAGGCCACCACGATGTGATAATGAGCCACCAGTATTAAAATTAAGTGAAAGCTATTCTCTTAATAGCTCTCCTTAAGAGGAAGTAGTTATTGATGTGATACAACAGCATTTAAATGTGCATGCATAAAAAGTAACTCAAAGGTTTTCCACTAGAAGATATTGCAGTGGAACGAATTGTACTGCATGAACTTCCTGAAACAAAATTGTGAGAACAAAAACACTAAATAGAGATAGCCCAATTTATAATAGAATTAGAGAGTTCTAAGTTTCTAACATAGATGATACTTTATTTTTAACAATATGAACTTGCAGTATGATAGAGAATAATCAGAATATAAAAATCAACTATGGATAGAAATGACTTGAACAATATAAACTAGTAATAAGAATGAGGATCTGTCATAAGTAAGCCTTACACACACACACACACACACACACACACAGAGAAAACTAGATAGAAATTTGTATATCTCATAAAAAATGTCTCAATGTAGTTAGATGTAGATAGTATAAGGTTGGCAATCTGAAGTGTTAGGCCCTTGGGCTTTTTTTACTAACTGGTTTACTTAATGTAGCATATGCTTTCCACTGAATTCATGATACCTTGACTCATAGTCCAAGGAGACTGAAGCTCTAGTCATCATGTCTACATTTCAGCTGTGCAAGCTCAAGAAATCTATCTAAAAGTATCACCTAATATTTCTGCTGACATCTCATTTATTATAACTTAGTCATATGACCAAAGACCAGGTCTGTTACTGTCTGTAAAAAAACATGTTGGTATCACAGGCAACTGTTTTTTTTTTGTTTTTGTTTTTTTTTTTTGAGTCGGAGTCTTGCTCTGTCACTCAGGCTGGAGTTCAGTGGCACAAGCTTCGCTCGCTGCAAGCTCCACCTCCCGGGTTCATGCCATTCTCCTGCCTCAGCCTCCCAAGTAACTGGGACTACAGGTGCCCACCACCATGCCCAGCTAATTTGATGGCTAATAAGTAAAATACAGGAAATTTTCTCTGAAGAAAAATGAAGGTCATGTGCTTGGAGTGTACCACAGAGATGGCATCAAATGTCTCAGTGATGATAGGTGCAGATCTGTCCATTTTACTATCATTTCAAATGGTATATATTTTTATACTTGAGACATATATAAATAATATTAACTTTTATAAATCAATTTCAAAAGGTTAGCACAGTGGTGCATGCACCTGTAGTCCCAGTTGCTTGACAGGCTGAGAAGAGAGCATCCCTTGTGCCCCTAGGGTTTGAGTAGTTTGAGACTACCCTAGGCAACATTGTGAGAACGCCCCTATCTCAGTAAGAATAATAATAATAAACCATTAAAAAGTTGAAAATGCATTTAGTACACCGAACCTACCAAACATCATAGCTTAACATAGACTACCATTAATGTGTTCAGAACATTTACATTAGTCTGCAGTTGGGCAGAATTACCTAACACAACGCCTTTTTTATAATAAAGTGTTAAATATCTCATGTAATGTATTGAATACTGTAATGTAAATGGAAAAACAGAATGGTTGTGTGGGTACCATGGTAAAGCAAAAAATTGTAAATCAAACCATTGTAAGTCAAGGATTGGCTGTAGAGACACATACACATACACTATGTACTGCTACCAACTTTTCCTTCAAGACTGAGACTACTTTCATTAGCTTCATGGGCAGACTAAGGATGTATCTGACTGTCTCAGTTGAGTGTCACTCTGTACAGTTGCTTCACACAAGGTCATGTCCTCCTCCCTCTGAAGAGAGGCCATGTTTAATGTCTCATCTACGTGGGGGTAAGAAGAATGGTATAAAGATCTAACCCCTGCACCTAAAGCCATTAAAGCTCTGTTGAAACTTTTGTTGTAACTGAATTCAACTCTTCCCCGCTCCCAATCTGACTTCCTTCTCTTCCTCCAAAGATTATTCCTCACGGCACTCCCCAATACATTTTTCCTAAATGCAATTACCCATTTCAGAGTCAATCTTCCAGAAAACCACCTAAGAAAAAGAGGCTTAGGCCAGGTGCAGAAGCTCACGCTTGTAATCCCAGCACTTTGGGAGGCTGAGGTGGGCGTATCACGAGGTCAAGAGATTAAGACCATCCTGGCCAACATGGTGAAACCCTGTCTCTACTAAAAATACAAAAATTAGCTGGGCGTTGTGGCACATGCCTGTAGTCCCAGCTACTCGGGAGGTTGAGATAGGATAATCGCTTGAACCTGGGATGCAGAGGTTGCAGTGAGCTGAGATCGTGCCACTGCACTCCAGCCTGGGCAACAAGCGAGACTCCATCTAAAAAAAAAGAAAAAAGAAAAAGAGGTCTAATAACTGTGAGTTCACAAAAAATTAATCAATTATTAGATAATAGATTGCATAAAAATTGGAAGTGTTTAATGACAAACCATTGATGAACACACTTGTAAAAAAAAAGCCATTTTTTTGTTTTCGTAATAATACATGAGCACTACTTAATTTTGCAAATGCTTCCCTATTTAAGATTTTTAGAGGAACCAAGAAATATCTAACGTATTTCAAACCACTGTATAAATTATATGTATCATAGATGAATTATTAATTCCCAAAGTGTTAAAATGCAAGACAGTTTGCAGGGAAGAAGGGATGCTAAATAAATCAATGGTGATTTTAATAAACTAGAATCTTTTAGGTACTAAATCTGTCTGCATCTGATCTGAATTGCAATTACCTGTCAAAAATTCATCCATCATCACAAGCTCCAAACAAAGTTTCTTGGCAGCAGATGTTTGAGAAAAGCTATTTTGTGTGGCAAATTTTTCTTGTGGCTTACAACATCCTCAGAAACGAAAAAAATTTCTGGAAACAATTGCGTACAACTCAGCAATAACCTGTTAGGTATAAAAAGTCATGGTTTACTTAGTTTATGTAATTTATAAATACATGCCCTATACAAAAAACATTCATTCATAAATAAATGGTTTGACTTCCATTGTTTCTAACATGCATAAACTTTTATTTCAATATCTTACAGGAATACATGGAAATGTATGTTGATAATAAATTTGAAGAAAACATTCTAATTTCTTAGTTTTTTCACTTTAAATTGGTTGTAAATAGTATTTAGATAAAATAAATTCAATATAGCAGTACTTTGTACTCTCTATTGATAACTTAGAAGGGTCCCAGAAGTAGCATCTACAACAATTTGATAAAAGCTGTAATTAGGGAGGGATATTATCGGTTAAAAAACAAACTATTTTTTTTAACCTTAACTCCTTCACATTTATCTTTTCACTGAAAATAATATTGCCAGTTTTTTAAGGTTTTGTTGCCAGAAAGTGCATTTCTAATTTGACTTTTAACTAAAAGTTGTTTATAAGTAAGTATATTGTCTGGAGCACATTTTCTAATTAATGGTTTATTGATTCACTTACACATTAAATGTATGAATGCTTTTTGTCCATTTTTTTACTCATAATATGTTTACAAAATATTTATTATTTTGTGAGCAAAAACCGAGTATCTTTAAAATAAAACATGAAATAATACCTTGTGACTTAAATAAAAAAATTTTTTTCTATAGTTTTCTTAGATAAGTAAAATAAAACAATATACATAAATTTCCAAACAGATATGATAAAGTTGACTTCTTGACTTAAAATATCTGCTATTCAAAAATAGCAGATATATCATCAAGAAAGTGAATAGAAATGTCATCAAGAAAATGAATAGAAATGTCACAGATTGGGAGAAAATATCCATAAAACATATAAAAAGATCTCCTATAACTCAGTAATGAAAAGACAAAAATTTCCAATGAAAACATGGAAAAGTCTTTAAATAAAATTATCAAGGATTTACAAATATCCAAAAACATAAACATAAAAATTGCTTAACCTTATCACTATCATAACTTTAGTTATTTTGTACTAAAGTGAAGTGATAATTGAATGTAGCTAAAAATGGGCAATCTACAGTTCCTTGTGATGACAGATCTATTCTGTATCTTACCTTTATCATATCAATATTCTAGATGTGGTATTATATTATTGTCCAGCATGTTCAATTAGAGGAAACTATATAAAGATTATACAGAATCTCTTTGCATTTTTTTTCAAATTTCATGTGAATCTAAGATTATCTTGAAAGAATGTATAATTCAGAAGGTAAATAAAAAACTAGAAATAGATGAACAATTTGAATCTACTTAAGTAGCAAAAATGTCATAACAAAGCTTGAGCACAAATCGGTGAAGTAGGTAATAGAGAAATGAGACAAAATTAGCAAGGAAAAAAGGTAGTACCTTGAAAAGATCAATAATACTGAAAAACTTCTAACAACTTTGAGAAAGGCAAAGAAAGGAGATGTGAGACAAACAGGAATGTATGGACCACTCTATGACAAACAAATTTTACAACTTAAAAAATGTAAATTTAAGATAAAGCAGAAAATTTTATTTTCTATTTTTTAAAATTTTAGATTCAGGGGGTACACGTGGAAACATTTACATGAATATTACTTGTGTAATGGTGGGTATTGGGCTTCCTGTCCAGTCATCATCCAAATATAAATATTGTATCCAATAGTAATTTTGGAAAGTTACCAATGTCTATTATCTGCATCTTTATGTCCATGTGTATCCACTGTTTAGCTCTCACTTATAAGTGAGAAAAAGTATATTTGATATGCTTCTGAGTTAGTTGACCTAGGATAATAACCTCCAGCTCCATTCATGTTGCTACTAACAACATGATTTTTTTTTCACTGTGGCTGCATAGTATTCCATGGTATATATATACCACATTTTATTTACCCAAGAAACCATTGGTGAAAACTTAGGTTGGTTCCATGACTTTGCTATTGTGAATAGTGCTGCAATAAACATCTAAGTGGAGGTGTCTTGTTTATATAATCCTTTCTTTTCCACCGCGTAGATTCCCAGTAGGCGGTTAGTGGGTCAAATGGTAGTTCTATTTTTAATTTTTTGAAATTTTTCCATTCGGTTTTCAGTAAGGTTTGAACTAATTTACATTCCTACCAATCATATCTAAGTGTTCTCTTTTCTCCATATCTAGCTAACATCTGTTGGTTTTTGACTTCTTAATAAAAGCCATTCTGATTTATGTAAGATTATATTTCTGTGATTTTTAATGTGCATTTCTCAAAACGGAAAACTTCAAAACCCTACATTTGCTTAAAAAAAACTAAATTTATTATTTGAAAAATTTCCGCAAAGATCTACAAATCCAAATAGTTTTCCTGGTGGGTTACTAAGTAGATACATATGTATAAATAAAGTCTACGGAAAGGGGGGAACTTTGCTCCAGGAAAGGAAGGAACACATACACACTGTTTCCATGAAATCAGCATTAACTTGAAACAAACACTGAATAAAAGTATTGTAAATTATTTATAGATCAATGGCTTTCATAAATACAAATGCTTAACAAATTATAAATGAATCAAATTCAGTAATATTTAAACAGGATAATATGTTACATCTAAAAGCTATTTTCCCCAGGAACATTAATTTATGTTAACATGCACAAATTTCTTAAAGTATTTCACTATAGTAATAAAATTTAAAAATAATATAATTATCTCAATAAATAAAGATAAATTTGTCATAATTTAAAACCCATTCATGATGAATATCCTGAGCAAGTTAGAAAGAAAATCAATGTCTTCAATTCAATAAAGTGTATCTATTAAAAACCTACAGTATTATCCTGAAATATTAAATATTTCCCCTAACGTAGTGATGAAGTCAGGCACATAGGCACCTAGAATTTTTTTCAACAATGCGCTAGAGAAATTATCCATTGCATTAAAGCAAGAAAAATAAATTAAAGGCATCTATATCAGAAGGGAAGCAGTAAAACTTTATTTTCACAGATGAAATGACTGTTTACATAGAAAATCCTAAAGAATCTACAAGATGAATATAAAAGGTAATTAGAGAATCTAGAAATGTTCCAGGTAAAAAGTCAAGTCAATACACAAAAATGTATTTCATTTTTTATGCAAGCTTTAAACAATTTAAACAAAGATGTTAAAAAATATCTTACAATAGTATCAGAAAGCATAAGATAAATAGGAGTACATTTCACAAAATATTTCCAAGATTGTTAAAACTGTGCAGCATTGCTGAGAGAAAATAATGAAGACCTAAATAAATGGAGAATAATCACATGTGTATGAATTGAACCCTCAATGCATTTAAGTTATTCATTGTCTCCCAAATAAAAATTGCTTTTTAACATAGAATATCTTTCTTATAGAAAGTAATGATCTTCTTATATTTATATTTAAAAAGCAAAAGTTCTGGAACTGCTGAAAAAAGCTTGAAAAATTAAATTGAAGCATTTAAAGTTGATCTAAAGTTGACTTTACATCAAGATTCTGCAAAACTACATAGTCAAGAGAGTGCTATGTTTTTATTATAACTAAAAATTGTTAGTGGAAGAGTTTCAGAAGTAAAACTGCAAACACAGGGGCAATTGATTTTGACAAAGATGCCAAAGTAATTCCATAGACAAATCAAATAATTTTTAATTTTGCTGGAACAACTTGATTTCTATATGGAAAAAACTGACCAACTTTTTACACCACACACACATATTAGAAAAGTATTATAAACTTAAAATTAGAATTTAAAATGTTACAGCTTCTGAAAGAATACAGAAAATGTATTCGATGCCTCTGTGTAGGCAACAATTTCTGAATCTAAATCCAAAAAGCGACAACATCAAAATTATAAATTGCATCTCATGAAAATAAAGACATTATATGGACTCTCATTCATTGTTGGTGGTAATGCAAAATGGTGCAATCACTTTGTAAGACAATTTGGCCATTTTTTTTTCTTTTTTCTTTTTTTTTTTTTTTTTGAGATGGAGTCTTGCTCTGTCGCCCAGGCTGGAGTTCAGGGGTGCAATCTCGGCTCACTGCAACCTCCGCCTCTGGGGTTCAAGTGATTCTCCTGCCTCAGCCTCCAAAGTAGCTGGGATTACAGGCATGCACCACCATGCCCAGCTAATTTTTGTATTTTTAGTAGAGACGTCAGCCTGGTCTCGAACTCCTGACCTTGTGATCTGCCCACCTCAGACTCCCAAAGTGCTGGGATTACAGGCATGAGCTATTGCACCTGGCCTAATTTGGCCATTTCTTATGAAACTAAACATACTTTTACCACACAGGCCACCAAACATGGTCTTTGGTATTTACCTATGAACAAGATTGTATTTAGCCTTACAGAGAGTTTATTCATAATTGCCCAAACTTGGAATGCATCAAGATGTCCTTCAATAGGTGAATGGATAAATACACTGTGCTATACTCATACAATTAAATATTATTTAGTGTAAATAAATTAACTATCAAAACACTAAAATACATGGGGGGATCTTAAATGCCTATTGTTAAGTGAAAGGAACCAATTTGACTACATACTGCATGATTCCACTATATGACATTCTGGAAAAGGCAAAACTATGGAGACAATAAAAGTTGGGGGCTGAGGGAGAGATGTATAGGTGAATAGGTGGCACACAGAAAATTTTTAGAGCAGTGAAACTATTGTGTGTAATTTTATTTTTTATTCATGTATTTATCTTTTTTTTGGCAACAAGGTCTCACTCTGTTGCCCAGGCTGGAGTGCAGTGGCATGATCTCGGCTCACTGCAACATTTGTCCCTCAGGCTCAGGCGATCCTCCCACCTCAACCTCCCAAGTAGGTGGGACCACAGATTTGCACCACCATACCTAGCTAATTTTTGTATTTTTGGTAAAGAAGCGGTTTCACCGTGTTACCCAGGCTGGTCTCAAACTCCTGAGATCAAGCTATCTGCTCACGTTGGCCTCTGAAAGTGCTGGGATTACAAGTATGAGCCACTGTGCCTGGCCAATTGTGTATGATATTCTAATGGTTGATACATGTCCTTATAAATGTGTCAAAACCTCTAGAATATATAACAAAAGAATGAATCTTAATGTAATAAACTATAGACTGGTTGATAATGAGGTGTCAGTGTTGGTTTGTGAAATGTAATAAATGTACCACAACGATGTGGGTATTGATGGTAGGGGAGGCTTTGTGTGTGGGTGGAAAGGAGATATGTGGAAACTAATTTCTCCTCCATTTTGCTTTGAACCAAAAACTGCTCTAAAAATTAAAGTCTATTAATTTTTTAAAAAATTTATTTTGAGACAAGGTCTCCCTCTTGTCACCCAAGCTGGAGTGCAGTGGCTTAATCTCTGCTCACTGCAACCTCCACCTCCTGGGTTCAAGCAATTCTCCTGCCTCAGCCTCCCAAGTAGCTGCAACTACAGACGTGCACGACTACACATGGCTAATTTTTGTATTTTTAGTAGAGACAGAGTTTCGCCTGTTGGCCAGGCTAGTCTCCAGCTACTGACCTCAGGTGATCCACCCACCTTGGCCTCCCAAAGTGCTGGGATTACAGGCATGAGCCATGGTGCCCAGTCTAACTCTTTTAAATTAACTTATTTTGGTTAAAATTTATCAAAACCACTACTAAGAAAATAAATATGGTAGACAAAACAAATGCTGAATATTTGTAAAGCACTTACTAATAAAAAACTTATGATCAGAAAACATAAATAACTTCTCCAATTCACGGCTAAGACAAGGAAAGCTCAAAATGAGCCTGCAATAACTTTTTCACTGCAGGTTGAGCTTCCTTATCCCAAAAACCTGAAATCCAAAACATTTCAAAATCCAAAGCTTTTGAATGCTGACATGGTGCCACAAGTGGAATATTCCACACTTAGCCACATGGGACCACTCGCAGTCCAAACACAATCTAAACTTTGTTTCATACACAAAATTATTTAAGACATTGTAAAACGCTACATTCAGGCTATGCATGTAAAGTGCATATAAAACATAAACAACTTTTTTGTTTAGACTTGGGTTCTGTCCCCAAGAAAGATATCTCATATATATATATATATATATACATATATATATATACACACACACATATATATATTCAAATATTCCAAAATAAAAAAATATAAAATCCAAAACACTTCTGATATCAATCATTTCAGATAGGAGATGTTCAATCTGTAGAAAATAAATACTCAAAACCCTTTATTAAGGTAGAATACTAATTGTAAAATCAGTAAGTGCAAAAACCAGTGGGTGAAAGGTGAGATGAGAAAGCATGTTTTCATAGTTTCAAAATAGATTCCTTGATATTAGTTATCAATTATAAAGGGGCAAATAATTTTACTACAATGGGAAAACATTGAGAATACAACTTTAATCACATGACTAATGTTAGCATTATCTATAATAGGATAAACAAAATCACATTCTTTCAATGATGCACTAAGAAACCCAATTTTATGTTTGCCAAAGCATGTATAACCTAAATTTAAGCATAAAGAAATATGAGAAACACCAAAGTTGAGAAATATTTTATAAAATAACTGCCTAGCTCAGAAAAGATAAAGGCCAAGAAAGTGTCCCAGATTAAAGGAAATTGTCTATACACAAATGCAATGCATTATTTGAGGCTGGATCCTGGACTGAAAAAAAAAAGTATAGCTCTGTAATTTACTCTGAAACAGTTATATTTAAAATGTACTGCAGATTAGATAATAATATTGTATCAGTGATATGTTTTCTGAGTTTTTTACTGTACTGTGATTCATGCATTGAACATTTGGATTAATGTCCTTATTTGGTTAATAACAAATGCAAGTAATTAGGGACAAATGATGATGTTTCTAACTTATTCTCAAATGGCAATCTTCCCTTAGGATGTTAGTACCAGACTGTAAACATAACAGTGCAAACTAAAACCATACAAAGCAATCTTAAATCTCAATAAGAAAAATTAATATTCTGGGATCTTTAAGCATTATTGATTGAACATTAAAAACTATCTTATTCTTACTTATAAATGCATAGAAAAATTAAAAACAGTAAAATGCATATTTATGTTATACACCATAATTTATAGCAATACATACAATTAATTTAATTTATTCTTGTGTATAAAATATCAAAACTATCTTATTCTTACTTATAAATGCATAGAAAAATTAAAAACAGTAAAATGCATATTTATGTTATACACCATAATTTATAGCAATACATACAATTAATTTAATTTATTCTTGTGTATAAAATATCAAAACTATCTTATTCTTACTTATAAATGTATAGAAAAATTAAAAGTAGTAAAATGTATATTTATGTTACACACCATGATTTTAAATATTAGCAATACATACAATTAATTTATTTTATTCATTTGTATAAAACTTATCAGGAGTAATTTGAACAGTGCTCATCTTTTCTCAATGTGAAATTTACATATAAGTGAGCACCATTTTTATAACTTAGTGAATTATTATTCTACTTCCTAAATTTGAATTTACTTCTAACATATTATCCCTTGCATTTTCAATATCATGAAGCATCTTTGAGAGATTTTTTTTTTTTTTGAGACAGAGTCTCACCCTGTTGCCCAGGTAGGAGTGCGATGGCCCCATCTTGGCTCACTGCAACCTCTGCCTCCCAGGTTCAAACGATTCTCCTTCCTCAGCCTCCCGAGTAGCTGGGATGAGAGGCGCCCACCACCATGCCCAGCTAATTTTTGTATTTTTAGTAGAGACAGGGTTTCACCATGTTGGCCAGGCTGGTCTCGAACTCCTGACCTCATGATCCGCCTGCCTTGGTCTCCCAAAGTGCTGAGATTCCCTGCGTAAGCCACCACGCCCGGCCAAGAGTTTTTTTTTTTAATGTGACTTTTTTTGCCAGTGTCAGTCTGGGACATCATCACCCTTTCTGTCACAACCACTGGTCTCATTTATGTTGATAAATTCGTCTTCACTAAATTCCTGTGGCTGCATATCTTGAATCTTGGTCGTCTATTTCTTCTAATTTCTATGGTTATCTGTTGTTTCTTCTGTTTCTTCATTTTTGTTCAATTGGAGTTTCATGCTAGCATTATCATTCTTCATTATTTGCTATACTTCCAGATTTGTTGGTCCATTCCTTCTTTCAATAATTCAGTTGTATAAAATGTCACATGGTTTTATCACTGGGAAACAAAAAACTGACACAACCCCACACACTTTTGTATCTGTGCATGAAGTGAATAATGGATACACTGTAAAAAATCAGTGAAAGACTTTGAAAGAAGTGATATAGTTGGTCACTGATCATGATATGCTCCTGTTATTTACAAGGTGACGTATGGACTAAGGAGCTAGCAGCAAAGCTTATACTTGTGCAATTACTCGAAGTTAATATCCCACAGCAACTGAAATCTGAACTGCTTTGTTGGTTGACTGAAATTTAACTAAAACCAGGTAACTGAAATTCATTCTTAATAAAATTCCATCTGTGTTTGAGTGTGTGTCAATTTGCATATGTGTGTGTATGTACATGTGCATGCATACAAACATGTTTGTGTTGTGGACAGGAAGGAAGGAATAAAGAGAGAGAGAGCAAGCAAATACAGAGCAAGCAAAATGTGAACAATTGCTAATCTGCGTTAACGTGTATATGGGACTTCCTTGTACTTTTCTTATAATTTCCATAAATTTTGAATTATATTCTAATAGAAAATTATGAAAAAGAAATAAAGACAGAAATTTAAATAGCAATTTCTTTTCTAAGAACATTATTAATATAATTGAATGTTTCTCAGATTACAGTTGAATATTAGGAATCATTTATATTTATCAGTTTTATAATCCATTTTTTACAAAACTGGTCTTAACCTCATTATCAGATACTGTACCTATTTCAGAGTATTTATGTAGATGAGACTTCTTGAAAATGGCACTTCTATCTCAGCTGCACCGTAATAAATGTGACTAAAAGGACTATTTAGGTGCAGGTGCTGTCTGTATATAAAGCCATTAGAGAATTTTTGTGGCATCCCTCTTGTTACTTGACATAATAGTAACATTCACAGAAAGGAAATATGGTTTGTGATCCTCACAACTTGAACCAAGATTAGACAAGATATGCCCCATATCTGGTATAAAGGCTAAATACTATGTTGCTTAGGAATGCCTGATTTATTGATGTTCTACTTTCTCAAAACAGAACTCACAAATTAATTTGATTCAAGCAGTGATAGCTCAAACAATTAATATATACTGTGTCTGATCTAAGTGACTGCGTTTATTTTTATTGTGGAACATTTTGTTTTGACATACAGATGTGCTATATCCTGAAATTATTGTGCAAGATGAGCAATTATTCATTATCGTATCAAAAATCAGTGAAAAGTATTACAAGTTAAAGTTTTGGTAGAGATGCCAGATGCAATTAGAGATGATATTAGCAAAATGCTAGAATAACAAATCAATCTATGGCTCAAAATATAATTGTACTTGTCACTTAATGCTACCTGTCTTTTAAATTTCATTTATTTATATATTTTAGGAACAGAAATCTGACTATGTTGCCAAGTCTGGCCTCTAACTCCCAGGCTCAAGCAATTATCCGCTGCAGCCTCCCAAGTAGCTAAGAATGAATCACAGCACCCTGCCTTAATGCTGCCTTTCTAACCGGTAGAAGATTAGATAAGTAAGGGTTTTTTTATTTTACAAATAATTTTTAAGAAAGATTTGCTTCACAGCTTGATCATGCTTTTTATTTTTAATTTTATTTATTTTTTAATCCAGGTGTCCAGCTCTACAACCTGAGCTATCTATCAGATGCACTTTTTTTTTTTTAATAGAGATCTGGCAATAAGCCTGTTATAAATATTTTTTTAAATATGTCTTGATTTTAACTTATAGTTTTTATTTCATCTCCTGTTTTACATATTTGTTGTTGAAAACCATGAGCATTTTTGAATATCAATCATTGGAATTAACCTGAACCTACTATAAATTATAAATATCCCAATTATTTTATAAAAGTTTGAATTTGTCCCCCATTAGCTCTTCTCAATATGTTTTCCTTTATCATTTCATTTTGAAACTTGATTTTGGCATAAAAAGACAAAGACGAAAACAGGATTTATATAGAAAGAGAGCATATCTTCTTGTAAGAACTTAGGGAATTAGGTCTTTGCCATAGACACTATGGTCTCCTAACTATATCCCTAAACTTCTTGACTGATGCTTCTCCAGTGTAGGAGACACTACATGGATTATAACTAAATCCTGTTGCCCCAACAATATTTTGTTCCTCCCAGAAGAAAGCTGTCATTCCATGGCTGATTAAATGGAGAGCATTAATAAGACCAAGCCTCTTGCTGCTAACTGAGAATCCTTTGGAAACACCATCCCATCTCTACAGCTTTGGTAGGAATACCTGAGTCAATTGAGTCAATTATGACCACTCTGCGTTAAATTTCTCCCTCACCCAATCCTTCCTCCCTCAGGTGGTGTTCCTCAGGACATTTCGTAATTAAGGCACTTGTACACAAATTTCTTTTTGAGTCTGTTTTTTGAGAGGCACAAACTATGATGGACAAGGATAACATCCCTGAGAAACAATTTCGTTAGCATAATTATATTTTAATTTTTAAGAAAGATTTGCTTTATATTCTGACATTCCTTCGAAGCCTTTGACATTTAACACGAATATTTAATTTTTTGTGCAACAAATATTACGGGTATGAGATACATCAGAACAATGTATCATAAAGGTTCAAGAAGCTATCTAACAGCAATGGTCCACAAACTTTATTGTTTCTCAGAAAAACATGTAAGGCTGGAAAAAAACAGGTTGTGGGGTTTTACCCCCAGAATTTTACAAGACAGACTTTAGTAGTTTCTTTTCTTCTTCTTTTTTTTTTTTTTTTTTTTTTTTGAGACTGAGTCTTGCTTTGTCTCCCAGGCGCCATCTCATCTCACTGCAACTTCCGCCTCCTGAGTTCAAGCGATTTTCCTGCCTCAGCCTCCCAAGTAGCTGGGAATACAGCCATATGCCACCATGCCAGGCTAATTTTTGTATTTTTAGTATAGATGGGGTTTCACCATGCTGGCCAGGTTGGTCTCGAACTCCTGGCCTCAGGTGATCCGCCCTCCTGGGCCTCCTAAAGTGCTGGGATTACAGGTGTGAGCCACCGTGCCAGGTCCCTTAGTACTTAAGTAATAAATGTCAGAAATTTTAATGATGTCACATGAGAAGTTTCATTTAATAAGAAATTTTGACAAATACAAAAATAGAGGATTGCTTTTTATTTTGATTCCATATAAGTAGTTTATTATCTTACCATACATAACTGTGTAACTATAATTATTTTACGTATACATACATATTTTATATATACATGCATACATATATGGATATACATAACTATATGATTAAAATGCCTCTCCTCATTATTACCATATCCCAGAATACTGCTGATTGCACTTGATAAATACAACTGTCAAAGAGACTGCAATTGGAGGACACGACTCTTAAATTTCAGGCCATGTTTTCTTTGGTGTTTTACAACAATTCCTGTTAAAAAGTTAAACCAATAGTGAGCAATCACAAATAATTTTAGAATTAAGTAATGAATTTAAAGAAAATAAATCAAGCTCTAAATATTTCACTGTATTTTATATAATTATGTGTTCTACAACCACAATACAAGCACCAAAGTGGTTATATTTAGAAAAACATGTAACAAAATATAGTAGCCACCTAGAAGGAAAAGTCACAAACAATAATTCAAACAAGTCTTGAGATTTTAATATTAACATGCCATGTTTGCGTGTTGAATATACTGAATGTGACAATAACAATCCTATCTGAACATAATCACAGCACAATATTTAATAAACTTATGTGTCATATTGGAATAGTAAACTCTAATCAGAGACCTAAAAGAAAGTGCAACGAAATAAAATATACAATGATATCTTAGGTATTGATCCACCATTAATCTGCAATGCTATATCACAGAATTAAGAAGCATCTAAAAAACAGTGTGAAGTCAAGCAGAAATATTTAACTGTAAAAGAATAGATAAATATGTAGACACTGAAATTTTAAAATGCATATCAGACAAAAATGTTATTGTTTTTCTCCCGAAAGTAAACAATACCTCACAATTTTTAACTATGGCATCTAGGTGTTACCAAGTAAATACATTAAAACTAGAATGAACCTAACATAAACTTTATAGATTTTAATTTGATGAAGTAACCTCTCTCCATTCATCAAGTAAGTCACACACTAGCATTACATATTAGTATAAAAACAAGTACATATTTAGTGGTAAATTGATAGAAAAATATTTACTTATGACAATAGCAAAATATTTATTGAAACTTAAAATTATAAATATAAGACTGTATATATAATCTCAAATTCTAAATGTTTCATTGTGTTTTATCTAATTCTCTGTTCTACAAGTGCTAAATAGGTACTGAAATGCTTATACAGACAGGGACATATGACTACAGACAAGGACATATGGCTAAACATAGTAGCCACCTACCTGGGAAAGTTACAGACAAGAGCTCAGTTAAGCATGCATACATACACACACACATACATACACACACAAACCCCACTGGTTAATACTCAACAAACATACAGTAGTGATAACGAAGTATATGTTAAAAAAAAAAAATACCCCACAATCAGCAAATCTATAGCATAAAATGTGAATGTGTGAGGACTTTATTAATGGAGGATTTGAAACAAGTCGTAATTCTATTTGTTTCCAAAAATAAATGCATGGATGGTGAAACTCATAAGGATAATTTAACTTGAAGAAGATGGATACCTAATACAAAGATGAAAGAGGTAAAAAAATACAAAAGTTTATACAAAACTAATTTTAGGAATTAAAATTCTATCCAAGTAGTATGCATTATAAAAATTATTAGAAAAGACCATGTATTCTAACAGCCTAACTGAAGTATTTTCATGCATTTTTATGTGACACGAAATTGTTATACTCTACATGCATTTTTGTTATATTGAATTGTTGCAAAAATTATCTTTAGTCACATACCCACAAAGCATTAATGTTTTGCAATCAAGACCATATATGACAAAGATCTAATTGACATAATTCCACTAAAATCATTGTAAATAGTTACTATTGGGAATCTTCATAGAATCAAATTACAAGAAAAAATAATTGTAAAATTATCTCAAAGCCACATTTTATCAAAGAGTGAAAAACTGTTTTCAAAACAAAATAGGGCAAAGGAACCACATTGCAATATGTTGACAAAATAATTCTTCTATAAAGACTATATATAACATCAGATAAAGACAATGTTACTATGTTTCTAGGAATACTTAGCCATAATTATCATAGGGAGATAGGGTTGCTGCTACATTACAGAGACAGATTCAGTTAACCAATGAATGTTGAGCCCATGTTATTTTCAGGCAGACCCATTAATCTTAAGACTTAGCACTCAAGATAAATAAATTAAATAAGAAATTGGATTAAATTTTTCAACTACATGAAAAACAACAGGATTGTTGGGAAACTGGAGAAAATAATACCATCAATAAACCCCACCTCACGAAACATCATACAGATGCTCCTCGATAGGTTACATCCTGATAAATCCATCTTAAGCTGAAAATATCATTATGTCAAAAATGCATATAATATGCCCAACCTACTGAATACCAATGCTAAGCCTAGCCTACCTTAAACATCTTCAGAATGAAACTGTCCCTATTAACTTTATAAAATTAGTCAGAGAAAAAGGGAGGAGTACAAACAAAAACAAACCCAGCTTGCAGCACATTCAGCATTAATCATTAGGTCAGCTTGCTCTCTGATCAGCTTCCTCATAGTTATTTGCTGCCTCTTAACTCAGAATTACATAGATCCTGTCACAAGATTATCATTTTTCCTTAACTGTTCTATAGAATAACAACTGGACTATTGTTAAACATCAAGTTTTCCATATAAGATATTCTGTCAGGTCTTGCATACTGCTGAAACTCCTGGAATAAGACAGAAATAAGACTTCTGATACTAGCTGGTCTTCAGGACCCCACAGGAGCTGACTCACCAAAGAATACAGTTTCCACATTCTCATGATTTTATCCTCCTTACTCCAACCGATGACCCCAATTTCCCAGTCTCTCAAACTCCATGATCCTTTTAAAAACTCCAGCCCAGAATTCCCCAGGGAGATACACTTGAGGTTTCCTCCCATCTCTCACTCAGCTGCCCTGGGATCCTTAAATTGTTTCTCTGCTGCAAATCCTGCTGTCTTGGTGTTTGGGGATGTTACTGCAAGCAGGCATATGAACCTGTTGATCCCTTAACAACAACAATTACACTAGCCTAAAATTGAGGACAATCATCTAACACAAAGCCTATTTTATAATAGGGTGTTGAATATGTCATGTAATGTATTAAATACTGTATTGAAAGTGAAAACTAGAATGGCTTTATGAGTACTCAAATATAGTTTCTGCTGAATGCATATCACTTTAGCACCATCTTAAAGCTAAAAAAAATCACAATTTTTTTTTTACAGGAAGTATGTGGATAACCTCTTGTAAATAGACTTCTGTGAGTTGTCCAAAGACGTAAAGATATTTGCATCCCGTATGAATGCTTACCAGTGGGTGACCTTAACAGTGGAGAATTTTAACAATCAAGCAGATAGAATGTCACATTCCTTGAACACCAGTCAGCCTTTTTCCCTAGCCACCATTGTCACTGCCTATGAGTATATGAACAAAGTGGCCATTGTGGCATGGACAGAGATTATGCGTGGGATCAACAAGAACTCCCACTCACTAAGGTTTGCCTGATTATGGCCACTGCTGAGGACTCAATCTGCCAACAGAAGAGACAAACACAAAGCCCCTAATATGATACCATTCCTCAGGATAATGAGCCAGCTACCTAGTGGCAGGTTGATTATAATGGACTGCTTCCATTATGGAAGAGGCAGCATTTTGTCTTCACTGGAATAGATACTTGCTTTGGATATGGATTTGCCTTTCCTGAATGCAATGCTTCTGCCAAAACTGCCATCTGTGAACTTACAAAATGCCTTATCCACTGTAATGTTATTTCACACAGCATTGTTTCTGACCAATGAACTCATTTTGCAGCCAAAGAAATGTAGCAATGGGCCCATGCCCATGGAACTTACTGTTCTTACCATGCTCCCCATGACCCAGAACAATTGTCTTGATAGAACAGTTGGAATGGTCTTTTGAATTTGCAGTTACGACGCCAGCTAGGTGATAATACTTTGCAGAGCTAGTGCGATGTTCACCAGAAGGCTGTATATTCTCCAAATCAGTGTCTAAAATATAGGATTGTTTCTCCCATAGCCAGGATTTATTGATCCAAGGATGAAGGAGTAAAATTGGAGTGGCACCCTAGTCACCAACTGACAACATTTTTGCTTCCTATTCCCAGGGTTTTATTTTCAGCTGGCCTAGAGGTCCTAGTTCCAGAGAGAGAAATGCTTCTACCAGGAGATGTGACAATTAGATCATTGAACTGGAAGTGGCCACCTGGCCACTTTGGGCTCCTTATGCCTCTGACTCAGCAGGCTAAGGCAGGGAATTACTGTGTTGGCTTGAGTAATTCGTCCTGACTTCAAAGGGAAAACTAGGTTACTATTCCAAAATGAAGGAAAGGAAGCATATGTCTGGAATACGGGAGATTCCTTAGAGCATTTCATAGTATTACCATGCCCTGTCATTATGGTCAATGGGAAACTATAACAATCCAATCCAGGCAGGATTACAAATGTCCCAGATTCTTTGAGAATAAAGACTTTGGTCACCTTGCCAGGTAAAGAACTACAACCAGCTGAGGTTCTTGCTGAAGGCAAAGGGAATGCAGAACAGGTAACAGAAGACAGTTATAAATACCAGTTATGACAACACAGCCAGTTATGAAAACAAAGACTATAATTGTCATGAGTTTTTCCTTCCTTTTTTGTTAAGAATACCTTTGTGCATATATACATATGTATTAAGCGACTATCTTTGTTTTCTTACTTCTCTTATATCTTCATCATGTACAAAGCATTTATTGACTTTATATCATTTAAGTATCATTAAGTGTATATGATAGTATTTAAGTTATGAGATATCAGGGGAAGAATAAACATCACCCAAGACACTATCTTCTCCTCTGGGAAAGGGATTATCGTGTTTTTGGTTGCATGAGGGAGAGCTAGGTCATGTTATGTCGAACTATGACCTTGTCATTGTTTTTATTTTTATAGTAAATATGGTTTAAGATGTGTATGTATGGGTGCCAAGTTGACCAGGGGTGGAATTATGATAGTTAATTTTAGGCATCAATTTGACTGGATTGAGGTACACCTAGATGGCTGGTAAACATTGTTTCCATGTGTTTGTAAGGATGTTTCCATGGGAAACTGATGTGTGAGTCAGTGGACTAAGAGAAGAATACCAAACCTCAATGTGCGCTGGCACCATACAATTAACTACAGACCTGGTTAAGACAACCAGATGGAAGGAGAGGAACTTTCTCTCTCTGTTCTCTTTTTCCTGCCCTTCTGGAGCAGGGCACCTTTTTCCTTCTGCCCTTAGACATCAGACTCCAGGTTCTTTGGCTTTTTGACTATGGAACTTGCACCAGAAGCCTCTCAGGGGCTCTCAGGCCTTTGGCCTCAGACTAGTGACTGCACCGTTGGCTTTTCTGGTGCTGACACTCCTAGACTTGGACTGAGCCATGCTAAGGATTCTCTGGTTCTCCAGCTTACATACAGCTTATCATGTCTCTTCTCCACTTCTGTGATTGTATAAGCCAATTCCCTAATAATTCCCCTCTCACATATTTCACAGTTCCTGTCTCTCTGGAAAACACTGACTTACATAGTAGGGGACCATCTATATTGATCTTTCAGTAAGAAAATGTTCTCAATATTAGAAAACCTGAATAAGATAGCATTATATAATACAAAATATATAATGAGTTGTTGAATGGGTTTTGAAATATAATGGGTTCACACATTATGAGAAAAATTTATAAAACCAGAATTACTCATTATTAAATACCTATAATTCCAGGCACTGTCTTAGGCACCATGGCTATATAAATAAATAAAACATAAAAGTTTATTATCTTCCAGAAACTTTTATTCTGATGGAAGAAAAAGACAATTCAACACATGCATAGACATATATAAACACACATAAGATCAAGCATTTGTACCCATTTGGTACAAATAAAGTGTAAAAGTGGTAAAAGTGTAAATCAAAAGTTACAATCTCATCTAAAAACAAAATAAAATTAGACAACAAAGGCATCTGCAATTGCAGGAATATGAGATTAAATAAACAATGTGATATAGTTTATATCTTGAAGGTATATAATGGAATCATGAAAAAGACATACAAAAAATATTTTAAATAATATAAAAATATAAAAAATAACATGCATAAATCTGAGGATGTTTGAAGAAAGAAGAAACAGTTACTTAACAAAACAGTAACGATATACATAATATATTCTAATAAAATAAAATATAAACATTAAAAAAAATTTTTTAAAGAATTTAAATTATTCAAAAAAAGACAATAAAGGGGCCATTAAAATCCTCATGCACCCTCATAAAAATTTTAAATTCCTTATGAGGAATTCCTTACTAAAATTTTAAATTCCTCCTCATGAGGAATTTAAATTGCTTATGAGGAATTTAAAATTTTTATGATGGGTAATAGATTTCCAAGTCATATTTCCAAGGTTTATGAGGTTTTATTTTGGAAAATGAAAATTAAAAATTAAAAAGAATGATAGCATTTTAGATAAAACTATCTGGAATATAAAAAAATGGAAGTCTAATAGTAAATATATATTTCATTAAAACAGAACAAGGATTAAAATTAATATTGGGAAGAAATCAAAAGAAATATTAAACAAGATATTCTAAAAGCTATGATGATTTTTTGCCCACTAAGATAGCCTCTGATTTAAGGATGTATGGATGGTTTTTAAAAGGTTATAGTACTTAATAATAGGTTTCAGGGATATGTAGTAGCATAAATTGTGATTTCTTAATATTTTGATATATTAAACTGAGAGGGTGTGAATTGATTTAATCATACAGTTTATTTTTCTCCAATAATAAACGTTGTATGGAAGGATTAAGGAGATGCTGGCCAAAGAATACAAACTTTCAGCTATACAGGAGGAATAAATTCAGAAAAATGTTGTACAATATGGTGACTATGGTTAATAACAATGTATTGTATATTTGAAAACTGCTAAAAGTATATTTTAAACATTTTCATCAGTTAAAATGTAATTGCTGTTCTGAATAGTGTCTTTGCTATTGTGAATAGTACTGCAATGAATGTGGGAGTTCATATATCTTTTTGGTAGACAGACTTGTTTTCTTTAGGATATATACCCAGTAATGGGATTGCTGAGTTGAATGTTCATTATAAGTACTTGAGAAACCTCCAAACTGCTTTCCTTAGTGGCTGAACTAATTTACATTCCCACTAACAGTGTATGAGTGTTTCTCTTTCTCCCAAGCCTCACTAGCAACAGTTTTTTTATTTTTTAAATAATAACCATTATGATTCGTGTGAGATGGTATCTCATTGTAGTTTTGATTTGCATTTCTCTGATGATTAGTTAGGTGGAGCATTTTTTCATGTTTTTTGGGCTGCTTAAATGTCTGTTTTTGAGAAGTGTCTGTTCATATCTTTTGCACATTGTTTAATGAGATTATTCTGTTTTTGCTTGTTCAATTGTTAAGTTCCTTATAGATTCCAAATACTAAACCTTTCTTAAATGCATAGTTTGTGAATACTGTCTCCCATTATGTAGATCGTCTGTTTACTCTGTTGTTAGTTTCTTTTGCCAGACAGAATCTCTTTAGTTTAATTAGGTGCCACTTGTCAATACTTTTTTTTGTTGCAATTGCTTTTGAGGACTTAGCCATAAATTATTTTCCAAGTCTGATGTCCAGAATAGTATTTTCTATGTTTTCTTCTAGGTTTCTTATACTTTGAGTTGGTACATTTAACTCTCTAATCCATCCTGAGTTAATTTTTGCATATGGTGAGAAACACAGATCCATTTTCATTCTGCATATGGCTAGCCAATTAGCCTAGCACCATTTATTGAATCATGACTCCCTTGCCCTATCGCTTATTTTTGTCGACTTTGTTAAAGACCAAATGGCTGTAGGTGTGTTGCTTTATTTCTGGGTTGTTTATTTTGTTTCCTTGGTCTAATATGTCTGTGTCTGTAGCAGTACCATGCTGATTTGGTTATGTACCCTTATAATATAGTTTGAAGTCAGGAAATATGATACCTCTGGCTTTGTTCTTTTTGTTTAGAATTGCTTGGCTATTCAGAATCTTTTTTGGTTCCATAGGAATTTCAAAATACTTTTTCTAGTTCTGTGGAAAAATGTCATTTTGATAGGAATAGTGTTGTATCTGTAGATTCCTTTGGGCAGTATGGCCATTTTAACAATACCGATTCTTCCAATTCATTAGCATGGAATGCTTTTCCATAGGTTTGTATTGTTTATGATTTCTTTTGGCAGTGCTTTGTAGTTCTCCTTGTAGAGATCTTTTGTTCCTTAGTTAGATGTATTCCAAGATTTTTTTGTATGTGGTTATTGTAAATGGCATTGTAGTCTTGATTTGGCTCTCAGCCTAAACATTATTTTTGTATAGAAATGCTAGTGATTTTTATACATTGGTTTCATATCCTGAAGCTTTACTGAAGTCATTTATCCATTCCAGGAGCCTTTTGGCAGATTCTTTAGGTTTCTCTAAGTATAGGATCTTAACATCTATGAAGAGAGATAGTTTGACTTATTCTTTCCCTATTGGGATGCCATGTATTTATTTCCCTTGCCTGATTGCTCTGTCTAGGCCTTCCAGTACTATGTTGAATAGGAGTGGTGAGAGTAGGCATCCTTGTCTTGTTCCAATTCTTCAGGGGTATGCTTCTAGTTTTTGCCCTTTTAGTATGATGCTTGTTATGGGTTTGTCATAGACAGGTCTTTTTGTTTTGAGTTATGTTCCTTTGAAGCCTAGTTTGTTGATGATTTTCATTAAGGAATGTTGGATTTTGTCTAACGCTTTTTCCACGTCTATTGAGATAATCATAGGATATCTGTTTTTAATTGTTTATGTGGTGAATTACATTTATTGTTTTGCATATGTTGAATCACTCTTGCATCCCAGGAATGAAGTCTATTTGATCATGTTGAATTAACTTTTTAATATGCTATTGAATTCAGTTTGTTGATATTTTGAGGATTTTTTCATCTACGTTAATCAGGGACACTGGCCTGTAGTTTTCTTTTTTTGTGGTTGCTTTGCCAGGTTTTTTGTATCAGGGTGATGGTGGCTTCATAGAATGAGTTGAAGAGTCCCTCATCAATTTTTTGGAATAGTTTTAGTAGTAGTGGTAACAGCTCTTCTTGTATATGTGGTAGAATTTGTTTATGAACTCATCTGGTCTGAGGCTTTTTTTTTTTTTGGTTGCTAGTTTTGTTATTACTAATTCAATTTCAGACTTGATATTGATCTGTTCAGTATTTCAATTTCTTCCTGATTCAATCTTGAGATATTACATTTCCAGTAATTTACGCATTTTCTTTAGATCTTCTGGTTTACCTCTAGAGATGTTCATAATCTCTAAGGCCATTTTGGATTTCTGTGGGATTGGTTGTAATGTTGAGGGAAGAGAGAGACCCTGTCATATTGTTTTATACTCAGTACCTGTTTTAAGAAAAAAACAAGGAAGTGAAATCAAAGACAAGCAGTCCAGCACCAGGCCCAAAACCAGGCCTGGGCCTGCCTGGCCTAAACCTAGTCGTTAAAAATCAACTCATGACTTAGAAACCCCATGTTACCTATAGATTTCAGGCATTGTATAGAAGAACATTGGGAAACTCCCTGCTCTGTTCTGTTTCACTCTGACTACCAGTGCATGAAACCCCTGTCACGTATCCCCGAAATTGCTCAATCAGTCACAACCCTTTCATGTAAAATCTTTAGTGTTGTGAGCCCTTAAAAGGGACAGAAATTGTGCACTCGGGGAGCTCGGATTTTAAGGCAGTAGCTTGCTGATGCTCCCAGCTGAATAAAGCCCTTCCTCCTACAACTCGGTGTCTGAGAGGTTTTGTCTGTGGCTAGTCCTGCTACATTTCTTGGTTCCCTGACCAGGAAACGAGGTAACTGACATATGGCCGAGGCAGCCCCTTAGGCGGCTTAGGCCTGCCCTGTGGAACATCCCTGCAGGGAACTCTGGCCAGCCTGAGTGACATGATCCAAGGAGCGCTCCCAGGTAGAAAATTGCCCTGGTGGAACGCCTCACCAGAGCAGCGCATAGCAGGCCCCCAATGGAGGATTAACACAGTGGCTGAACACCAGGAAGGAAATGGCACTTGGAGTCCGGACATCTGAAACTTGGTAAGACGAGTCTTTGGAACTCGCCCCACTCCATGTGAGTGGAAGCGTGGCCTGATCACCCACGGTGTGCCTGTATTGGCACTTTTGTTCTGGTTTTGACTTGGCCTGACTTGGTAAGTCTAGTCTTTGGAACTTGCCCCACTCCATGTGAGTGGAAGCGTGGCCTGATCACCCACCATGTGCCTGCATTGGCACTTTTGTTCTGGTTTTGACTTGACTTGAATTGCTGGATACTTTGGTTTTGGTTTTGACTTGACTTGAATTTTTTGGTACTCAGATTTTGAATTTCGTGATTTTGGTTTGGTATAAATGGTAAAAGTGTGTGTGTGCCCTCTTTACCCGTTCTTTGTCTTGTGGTGAGTGTGGTATTTTGTCTTGAAAAAAAAAATGGGTCAGGCGCAAAGTAAGCCCACCCCACTGGGAACTATGTTAAAGAATTTCAAGAAAGGATTTAATAGAGACTATGGAGTTACTATGACACCAGGAAAACTTAGAACTTTGTGTGAAATAGACTGGGTAGCATTAGAGGTGGGTTGACCATCAGAAAGAAGCCTGGACAGGTCCCTTGTTTCAAAGGTATGGCACAAGGTAACCTGCAAGCCAAGGCACCCAGACCAGTTTCCATACATAGACAGTTACAGCTGGTTTTAGACCCCCTTCCCCACCACAGTAGTTAAGAGAACAGTAGCATAAGTGGCTGGCAGCGGCAAGGAAAGACCAGCAGAGAGAAAAAGAGGCCATTTATACCAATTCTAAGTTAATTTAGACTAAACAAGGCCTTATTAATAGCAAAGGATAATTGAAATCCCAAACTTATAAGGTTTTCAACAAAAGTGAAGTTTGCTAAAAGTTAACAGTGTAACATGTATTATGGTAACTTCTAATCTTGTGGCCTTAGACAGTCTAGTCCAAAGACATTAAAAAAATTCACTTTAAAAAAGGAGAAAAAGGGGGAGGCAGAATTTATATAAAAAGAATGTTATATGGTAAATTCTTGTCCTGAAATAAATTAACTGGTTGTTTAAAGAAAAAATGTAAGCCAAAAAGTTGAGACATGTCGAGAAATTGTTTGCAAAAGTCGTGAAAGAAAAGAAAAATATTATAAAAAATTTTATGCAAAAAATGTTGTATAATTTAAAAATAATAAGGCCTCCTGAGTACTATTGAAGAAACAGTTTATGTGCAAGGTGTATAAAAAAAGTAAAATATACCTTTGGTAAAAAGATTATAAAGAGACATAAGAATGTGGATTTTTACTTACATTAAAAGGTTAAAAGAATTATTGTTTTAAAAGTTTAAGCAAGTTTTAAAACATTAATTGTAAAGAAAATTCCGTGTGTAAAAATATTAGCTAAAGTTAAAAAGGTATCATCCAGTTTTTCTGTGAACTGGACATTAAAGTAAAAATGCAACAGATTTTTCTTAAAGCATCAACCTGCTGTTTAATAAAAAGTATAAAAGATTAAAAAGAGTCTATAAAATCTTAACTTATAGTCAAACATGAAAAATTCAATAAATATGTCTACAAGGTTTTATTAAAATTAAGTTTAACATTAATAACACACTAATATAAAGGTAAAATTTAGTTTATCTGGTATAAAAATCATACAAGAAATATTATTAAATATAAAATGGTGTTTAGCTTTCTTTGATCTAAAAACTAATAAAAATAGATGCTAAAGGAAACATTCATTTTACTAGAGGATCATAAAGGTTAAAGACTTAAAACAAACTTTGGCAATTAAGACAGCATACCAAGATGCAAACGCCTGGTTGAAATGGATTAAATATTCCATCTGCACGTTAAACAAAAGCAATTGTTATGCTTGTGCACATGGCAGGCCAGGGGCCCTGATTGTCTCCCTTCTACTAAGGTGGTCCTCCAGTCGATCAGGCATGGGCTGCATGGTAGCTCTTTTCCAGGATTCTACAGCCTGGAGTAATAAGTCATGCCAAGCTCTCTCTGATATATCCTGAAGTCCCTGCAGGTCAGTCCCCGAGGGCTATCCAGCTTCTGTCTCTCAACACTAAGTTCACTTTGTGTCTCTCACATCAGGGAGGAGACTTAGCACTCCTTGGAGACCTGAAAGTATGCAGTAAGCTTAAGAATTTTCAAGAGCTTATCAATCAGTCAGCCCTTGCTCATCCCCGAGCAGATGTATGGTGGTATTGTGGTGGACCTTTACTGGGCACTCTGCCGAATAACTGGAGTGGCACTTGTGCTGTAGTCCATTTGGCTATCCCTTTCACCCTGGCATTTCATCAACCAGGAAAAAAAAAAAAAATGGCAGTTGGAGTTTTAACCCAGACTGTAGGGCCCTGGCCAAGGCCAGTGGCCTATCTCTCAAAACAACTAGATGGGGTTTCCAAAGGCTGGCCCCCATGTCCAAGGGCCCTGGCAGCAATGGCCCTGTTAGCACAAGAAGCAGATAAGCTAACTCTTAGGCAAAACTTAAACATAAAGTCCCCCCATGCTGTGGTGACTTTAATAAATACCAAAGGACATCATTAGCTAATAAATGCTAGACTAACTAGATACCAAAGCTTGCTCTGTGAAAATCCCCGCATAACCTTTGAAGTTTGCAACACCCTAACCCTGCCACCTTACTCCTGGTATCAGAGAGCCCAGTTAAACATAACTGTTTAGAGGTGTTGGACTCAGTTTATTCTAGTAGGCCCAACCTCTGAGACCACCCTTAGATGGTAGATTGGGAGCTGTATGTGGCTGGCAGCAGCTTCGCCAACCCCTGCAAAGTGATCTGAAGAAGATGGCAAACCCTGCTCCAGTCACACCCAGAAGCTGACTGGTCCACGCATGGCTGAAGCATGAGGAAACTCATCGCGGGACTCATTTTCCTTAAAATTTGGACTTGTTCAGTAAGGACTTCAACTGACCTTCCTCAGACTGAGGGCTATTCCCAGTATATACATCAAGTCACTGAGGTAGGACAAAAGATTGCTACAGTCCTATTATTTTATAGTTATTATGAATGCCTAGGAACTCCAAAAGGAAACTGTTTGTATAATAACACTCAGTACAAAGTATGTAATCCAGGAAGTGACCAGCCCAATGTGTGCTATGACCCCTCTGAACCTCCCATGATCACAGTCATTGAAGTAAGACTAAGGACTGGTCCTTTTCTAGGTGACACAAGTAAAGTAATAGCTGGAAGAGAAAAAAGAGGGGTCCCCAAACATGTAACCTTAAAATTTGATGCTTGTGCTGCTATTCATAGTAATCAGCAAGGAATAGAGTGCAGTTCTCTAGATTGGAAAAAAGTTACACAGTAAAAAATAAGTATACATGTCAAGAATCAAATTTATGTGAGATGTGTCAATATTGGTCTTGTGTCATTTGGACTACTCAGAAAAAAGGTAAAAAAAGATCCTCTTTGGCTCCGGAAAGGAAAAGGCAGCCCCTCCTGTATGAGTGGGAGCTGCAACCCTTTAAAATTGGTAATCACAAACCCCTCAGACCCAAAATGAAATAAAGAAAAATACGTATCATTGGGCATTGATGGAAAAGGACTAAATCTTAGCGTAAACATCTTAATAAAAGGGGAGGTTCAAAGATGCTCTCCAGAACCAGCATTTCAGACTTTCTATGATAAACTATACGTGCCAGTACCAGAGACTCCAGGAAAAAACAGAAATTTGTTTTTGCAATTAGCCGAGCATGTAGCCCAGTCTCTAAATGTCACTTCATGTTATGTTTGTGGAAAAACTGTAATAAGAGATCAATGGCCATAAGAAGCCTGAGAATTAGTGCCTACAGACCCAGTTCCTGATGAATTCCCGGCCCAAAAGAATCACCCTGATCATCTCTAGTTTCTAAAAGTCTCAATTATTGAACAATATTGCATAGCTAAAAAAAGAAAAGAATTCACTCGTTCTGTAGGATGACTTAGTTGTCTGGGGCAAAAACTATATAATGGTACTGCAAAAAAACAGTTACATGGTGGAGTTCCAATTACACAGAAAGAGATCCATTCAGTAAATTTCCAACATTGCAGACTGTCTGGGCCCACCCAGAATTCCACCGGGACTGGACTGCCCCCACCGAGTTATACTGGATATGTAGACATAGAGCCTACACAAAGCTGCCTGACCAGTGGACATTTAGTTGTGTTGTTGGCACTATTAAACCATCTTTCTTCCTACTGCCCATAAAAACAGGCGAACTCCTGGGTTTCCCTGTCTATGCTTCCCGTGGAAAACAAAGCATAGCCATAGCTAATTGGAAAAATGATGAATGACCCCCTAAAAAAATTATATGTTACTATAGGCCTGCCACTTAGACACAAGACGGATCATGGGGATACTGGACCCCCATTTACATGCTCAACCGAATGATACGGTTGCAAGCTCTTTTAAAAATCATCACTAATAAAACCAATCAAGCCTTGACTATTCTGGCCTGGCCAAAAAAAAAAAAAAAAAACTCAGATAAGAAATGCTATCTATCAAAATAGATTAGCTCTCCACTACTTACTAGCAGCTAAAAGAAATTCTATAAGAAATTTAACCTTACTAATTATTGTCTACACATGGATAATCAAAGGCAAGTAGTTAAAGACATAGTTAAAAATATGACAAAACTGGCTCATGTGCCAGTACAAGTGTAGCATGGATTCAACCCTGAAGCCATGTTAGAAGATGGTTCCCAGCACTAGGAAGATTTAAAATTCTTATAATAAAAGTTATAATAGTAATAAAAACCTGCTTACTGCTCCCTTGTTTGCTACCTGTACTTCTTCAAATGATAAAAGGCTTCATCACTACCTTAGTTCACCAAAATGCTTCAGTGCAAGTGTACTATATAAATCACTATCAATCTATTGCACAAAAAGATATAAGTAGCAAAAATAAAAGTGAGAACTCTCTCTAATAAAAAGTGAGAGTCTCAAAGGGGGAAAATGAGGGAAGAGAAAGACTCTCTCATATTGTTTTATACTCAGTACCTGTTTTAAGAAAAAAATAAGGAAGTGAAATCAAAGACAAGCAGCCCGGTTCCAGGCCCAAAACCAGGCCTGGGCCTGCCTGGCCTAAACCTAGTAGTTAAAAATCAACTCATGACTTAGAACCCCATGTTACCCATAGATTTCAGGCATTGTGTGGAAGAACATTGGGAAACTCCCTGCTCTGTTCTGTTTCACTCTGACTACCAGTGCATGAAACCCCTGTCACGTATCCCCTAGATTGCTCAGTCACAACCCTTTCATGTAAAATCTTTAGTGTTGTGAGCCCTTAAAAGGGACAGAAATTGTGCACTCGGGGAGCTCAGATTTTAAGGCAGTAGCTTGCTGATGCTCCCAGCTGAATAAAGCCCTTCCTTCTACAACTCGGTGTCTGAGAGGTTTTGTCTGGGGCTTGTCCTGCTACAATGTCACCTTTGCCATTACTGATTGTGCTTAGTTGGATCTTCTCTCTTGTTTGATAATCTAGCTGGCAGTCTGTTGATCTTGTTTATCCTTTCAAAGGGCCAACTTTTGGTTTCATTAATCTTTGGTATGAATATATGTGTCTCAATTTTGTTCAACTCTGCTCTGAATATAGTTATTTCTTTCCTTCTGCTAACTTTGGTATTAGTTGGTTTTTGTTTTTCTAGTTCCTCTAGGTTTCAGGTTAGATCATTGATTTGGTATATTTCTATCTTTTTGATGTAGGCATTTAGTGCTATAAACTTTGCTCCTAACACTGCTTTTGCTACATCCTTGAGATTTTGATATATTGTATCTGTGTTTTTATTTATTTATTTATTTTAATTTCTGCCCTACTCTCTTTGTTTACCCAAAAGTTATTCAGGAGCAATTTGTTTAATTTCCATTTATTGATGTGGTTTGAGGGTTCTTCTTGGTACTAATTTCTATTTTTATTCCACTGAAGTCTGAGAGTATGTTTGGTATCATTTCAGTGTTTTTGAATTTATTGAGACTTGCTTTATGGGCAAGCATGTGGTAGATAACAGAGTATGTTCTATGTGCAGATGAGAAGAATGTATATTCTGTGGTTGATGGGCACAGTATTCTGTAGCTGCATATTAAGTCCAATTGGTCAAGTGTTCAGTTTAAGTCTAGAATTTATTTGTTAGTTTTCTGCCCTGATGATCTGTCTAATGTTTTAAGTGGGTTGTTGAAGACCTGCATTATTATTATGCAGCTATCTATTTCATTTCTTAGGTCTAGTTGTGCTTATTTTATGAATGATGGTGCTCTGTTGTTGGATGCATATATATTTAAGATAGTTAAGTCTTCTTATTGAATTGAACTCTTTATCATTATGTAATGACCCTCTTTGTCTCTGGTTACTGCTGTTGGTTTAAAGTATGTTTCATCTGATATCAGAGTAGTGACTCTGGCCCTTTATTGCTTTCTGTTTGCATAATAGATATTTCTCCAACCTTTTATTTGAGACTATGGGTGTCACTGCATGTAAGATGGAGCTCTTGGAGATAAGGACAGCTGGGTCCTGTTGTTTATCCAACTTGGGACTCTGTGCCTTTTAACTGGGGGCATTTCAATCATTACCATTCAAGGTTAACATTGATATTTGAGGTTTTGATCCTATTATGAAATTGTTAACTTGTTACTTTGTCATCTCTATTGTTTGTCTGCCTTACAAGGTGTGTGGGCTATGTATTTAAGGGTATTTTTCTGGGAGCAAGTATTGTTCTTTTTTCCTCCTGTTTACAATTCCCTTGAGGGTCTCTTGTAAGGCTAGTATAGTGGCAAAAAGTTCCCTAGTGCTTGCTTCTATGGAAAATCTGTTATTTCTCCTTTGCTTATGAAGCTTAGTTTGGTGGCATATAGAATATTTTTGGAATTTCTTTTAAGGATGCTAAAAATAGGCCCCTAATCTCTTCTTGCTTCAGGTTTTAAAAAAAACCTGAAGTCACATACAGTATTCTGTAGTTTGTAGAATTTTCTTTCTTAACAAGCATAAGTTTATGTACTTACATACCCATTTTTGAAGACATGTATTTAACAAACATTTTAAATGCATTTAAAAACAATGTATGTAACAAAATACACACCAATTAAATTTTAAATAGAAATTCTGAAATGGAGGTGAGAAATTCAATTCTATTTTTTCAAAAATAATTTATGCTTATACAAATCATTTAAAATATATTGTGTATATACTGAATTCAGTCAGCTACACAAATTATTGGTTAAACTTGATGTATGTTGTTCTTTTGTTAATAAGTCATTTTCTAATGAATATTCTATACCCAAGTTTCAAATGAAATCCCACTCTCCTACTCTACTGTTTGTTTTTCAATATTATAAATATTGAAGAAATATGTTCATATTCTTGTGATGAAGTCAGAAGAATTTTTTTACTGAAACCTGGGTTATTCAAAAAATAATTTATTTCTATACTATATCATTTTATACTGTCTTAGTGAATTTATTTAGGAAACATATACATTGTATCATATTTTTAATAGTTGAACTTCAGTAAGGAGCTATTTTTTTCACTATAGAATATTTTTTTAAAAATCTGAAGTATGCTGTTTGCGATATTTTGTCTATGTCAATACTCTAGGAATCACTTTACATAGTTTAGTATAAATTAGTTAAGCTAACTTCCCTTCACTTTTTTTTTGTTGTTTTTACACCTTTTGTGACGAAATTAAAAACGTTCCTTCAAAAGAGTTCCTTTTTCTTATATAGCAAAGATAGAAATCCTTGTCCTTCCTGGTGCAAAAGGAAAGGGGAGAGTAGATAAATGTATATTACATTTATGTGAGGAAAAATAGATGCTTTATGGGAGACACAAAATAGAGCAAGTGATTTCTGTCTTTGTAGATTATAAATCAAACTGTAACTAATGATTGAAAAACATGTTGTCATTAAAAATTTCATAAATGTTTTCTGAAACTACTGTTTTTCTCTGTCATACAGTCTATGCCAAACACCACGATTGCCAATGCTTTTTTCAAATAGATGGGTGTTTCCTGTTTACTTTCCACTTAACTGATCTATGAAGGCTTATACTGGAAGTATTCAGTTTATTCACCTACGAAATTAATTTTGCTGCTGCAAATAAATTTGCTTAGTTTAAAATCATCATGGGATATATCAAGATTAACTTTATTGCCTAAGATTTGAAAAAATATAATCATATCTTTTTTTATTTTTTATTTTTTTTTTGAGATGGAGTCTCACTATTTCACCCAGGCTCCAGTGCAGTGGTGCGATCTTGGCTCACCGCAACCTTCACCTCCTGAGTTCAAGCAATTCTCCTGCCTCAGCCTCCTAAGTAGCTGGGATTACAGGCACGCGCCACCACGCCTAGCTAATTTTTTTGTATTTTTAATAGAGATGGAGTTTCACAATGTTGGCCAGGCTGGTCTTGAACGCCTGACCTCGTGATCCACCCACCTCAGTCTCCCAAAATAATGGGATTACAGGCTTGAGCTACCACATGTGGTCAATTATATCTTAATAAAACAACAGACTGATCATCTTAACATTGTAAAAAAAGATTCACATTTATTGATTTACTTTACATTTTACAGACTAAACAAAATTTTGTGTAAATATGTTCTTTATTTTAAAATCACTACTGCCAAAATATTAAAATATGAAGGCTCATAAAAAGATCATGACTTTAATATTTCAGCATATATAAATGAATTGATTGTATCAATTTTATATAAAAATGTTTATTACCAAAACAAGTTTGGTAAATCATACTTGTTTTATACTTTATTATATTACATCATTCAATATTCTTCAATCACACTATAATAATTCAGAATTTAGTTGTGTACATTTTAAAAGTTTTACTTTTTTGAAATGTGGCTATACTTCTAAGTTTTAAAGCAGGCTATTTGAAAATGAAAGGCAACTTGAATATTATTTATTCTCCCTGAAGAAAAGAAAGTCATAATTAGCCAGGCATGGTGGCACCTGCCTGTAATCCCAGCTACTCGGGAGGGTGAGGCAGGAGAATTGCTTGAACCTGGGAAGCGGAGGTTGTGGTGAGCCGAAATCGCGCCACTGCACTCCAGCCTGGGCAACAAGAGCAAAACTCTGTCTCAAAAAAGAAAAGAAAAGAAAAGAAAAGAAAGTCATGATCCTGTCATTTGGTTGTATTACCTAAACGTTTTCAAAACATAATAACCTCTATACATCAATATTATCTTTATAAATAAAATTCTCCAAGCAATCTAAATATTGGACAAATTCAAAGTTTAGCAACTGAATTATTTAGGCAAAATAGTTATTAAAATAAAATAGCATGAATCATAGAAATAGTTTAAGGTATATATGGATATTAATATCTTTCAATGTTCAAAAACAAATGTCCTTAATACTTTGTAAATTGGGTATCAACACCTTCATTTAAAAGAAATTTATATAATTATACATATTTTCCCACAAAATGGTACATAATGTTTGCTTGTAAGTTGTATTTATAAAATACACATATTTTACTAGATCAAGTATAACCCAACCCATTTTAACAGGATAAAAAGTTTTGATACAAAGGTAACAATAGGAATGATATGTTCAATCTATTTACTCTTTTCTATGCTCATAAACTAAACTCCTTTAATAATTTATAATATGGGAAGTTTCAAATGTTTTGAATCTTCAGTTCATCAATCTTAGTTTTAAATGTCTGTTGAAATCTGCTAGAAAAAAATAGATTACATAATTCTAGATTATTTAGGATTAATGAAAGGATTTTTTTCCCTCGAGTCTCAAAACTGTTTTAATATTAATACAGTCAAAATTTAAATGCAATTTTAAGTAGGAAGGCCACAAAATTAACTGAACACCTTAAACATAAAATTTAATATCAAAGTATTTATGGCTAGATAGGGACATATATAATTACACTTCATTTTATTCTAATGAAATATAAACTAAAATTATTTTAACAGTGTATCATAGTTAACACAGTAAAATAGTCTTCATCTCTAACCTCCCAAGAATTTTCCAAATGGAGTAATAGAAAATCAAATATATAGCAGGAGGGAGTTTAGCTCGAAGGTAGAGCATTGGACTGCAGATCAAGAAAATAAAACATATAGTGTAGATATTAACCAATGTCATATTACCAACTTTGCTGTCAAAGACAATGTTTTTGTAATTATCTGGAAAAATATATACAATATTGTCATGTATTTTAGTGTTTGGAACTTCATGAGTTATATTCTTTCACCCGACACATATTTCAGTCTTACTATATATTTTATCAATAGAATAAATTAGAGAAAATCTAAGATTCTGACTTCATGAATCTTACAATATAATATTGATACAACTGTAAGTAAAATAGTTATACAAGTGAGTGCATTTTACTAATTTTTACAACTGTTTTTAAAGGAAGGTACAGATATCGGCAGAGGTTATAACTAGAGAAATTAACTGACCTGTGGGGTGTCAAATAAGGATTTATGAAGATATGATGAAAATCAAACTCAGCAATAAATAAGAACCATAATATGACATGGCCAAGCAGTGTTACATCAGGAATTCAAGATTGATTTTTCATACGAAAACTGATCAATGCAATTCTACATATTAAGAGATTATAAAAAAGTATTTGGCACAACTGAAAACTTATTCATGCTGAAAACTCAGAAAGTTATAAATAAAATTGAACTTCAAGCTAATAAAAGATATGCATCAAATATTTAAAATTAATATTGTATTTATTAGTAACAGATTGAATGCTATCTCTATGAATTCAAGAAGAGTAAAAAGGTCCACTCTCACCACTGCTCTTTGTTATTACAAAAAAATCCTACGTAGGGCAGTAATGCAAAAAAAAGTAGCATATATTTCCAATTTTGCAGATATAGTAAACTTGTGCAAAATTGGAATTAAAACATCTTTTAAACTATGTTTATAAGCAAAAATATGATTATTTTGTAAATCCCATTCAACAAAAATGCTGTGAGAAAAAAGAAAATTTAACAAGATTTTAGAATACCATGCCAATATTGAAAAAAACTACACTTTTATACTATAAACAAATGATTGGGAATTCAAATTCAAAACGATACATTTTCAATTTACCATAGGATGCAAAAGTATGAAATGATTAAGGATATATAAAATAAAACACGCAGATGATCTTTACAATGAGAAGTCCAAATGTCAGAAAGAGAAATTAAGACATAGCTATGAAATATTTATATATTGAAAATATCAATATTGTTAAATTTAAATTATCTTAAAATTATTCTATCAATTTAATACAATTACAATAAAAATTCCAGTTGACTAATTCTTGGTGAAATTAACACACTCTTTACAAACTTTATATTTGAATGCACACGTCATAGAATAGCCAATTAAAAAAAATAGAGAAAATATGGAGGACTTCCCTTACATGATTTATTTTGCATATTTCTGTAAATCTAAAATGATCAAAACAGTGTAGTAGTAGTAGTAGTATAAAGAGAGATAGGTTAATGAAGCAAAATAGACTATCTCAAAAATACCTGAATATATGTGGCCAGTTGATTTATGAAAAAAGGTGTTAAGGAAATTTAATGGAAAAGAAATCATTTTTAAAGAGTTTAAAGTGCACTGAATCTGTAGATTGCTTTGGGCAGAATTGTCATTTTAACGTACTGATTCATCTAATCAATGAGTATCAGCGTTTTTTTTTCTTTTTCATTTGTTTGTGTCATGTATGACGTCTTTCATTAGTGTATTCCAGATATCTTTCACTTCTTTGGTTGAATATACACTTAACGATTTCAATTTCTTTAACTTTTCCCTGTTCAGTATGGTGTTGGCTGTGGATTAGTTATATACAGCTTTTGTTATTTCGAGGTATAGTCTTTCAATGCATAGTTTGTTAAGGGTTTTTATCATGAACGGATGCTGATTTTTACTGAAGGCTTTTTCTGCATCTATTGAGATAATCTCATTTTTAAAATCTGCTTATATGGTGAATTACATTGTTTATTTGCATATGTCGAACCATTCTTGCATTCTTTGGATAAAACCTACTTGATCATGGTGTATCATATTTGTGACGTGTTGTTAGAATTGGTTTGCTAGTCTTTTGTTAAGAATTTTTTTCATCTATGTTCACCAGGGCTATTGGCCTGTACTTTAGCTTTTG
Source organism: Pan paniscus (assembly GCF_029289425.2). Lineage (NCBI taxonomy): Eukaryota > Metazoa > Chordata > Mammalia > Primates > Hominidae > Pan > Pan paniscus. The sequence goes on from NC_073252.2 coordinate 114,060,884, forward strand.
TTGTTGTGTCCTTGCCTGGCTTTGGTATCAGGGTGATACTGATTTTGTAGAATCAGGGAGGATTCTCTCCTCTTTGAGTTTTTGGAATAGTTTCAGTAGAATTGGTACCAGCTCTTCTTTGTACATCTGGTAGAATTCAGCTGTGAATCCATCTAATCCTGGGCATATTTTTTGGAAGAATTATTATTATTGATTCAATTTCACTGCTTATTGATTTTTCAGAAATCCTATTTCTTCCTGGCTCAGTATTAGAAGGTTGTATGTTTCCAGGAATTCATCTATTTCCTCTAGGTTTTTAAACTTATGCATGTAGAAATGCTCATAGTAGTCTCTGATGAACTTTTGTATTTCTGTGGTATCAGTTGTAATGTCACCTTCATTTCTGATTGTGCTTATCTTAGTCTGCTGTCTTATTTTCTTGGTTATTCTAGCACGTAGTGTATCAATTTTGTTTATATTTTCAAATAACCAACTTTTTCTTTCCTTGATCCTCTGACTTGTTTTATTGCTATCAAATTGATTTAGCTCTTCTCTGATCTTTTTTATTTTTTTTTCTTCTCCTACCTTTGGGTTTTGTTTGTTCTTGGTTTTTCTAGTCCTGGAAGTGCAACATTAAGTTGTTAATTTGTGCTTTTTCTATCTTTTTGATATAGTCATTTAATGCTATAAATTTCCCTCTCAGCACTGCTTTTGCTCTATTCCAGAGGTTTTTGATGTTGGGTCTCTACTTTCATTTGTTTCAAAAAGTTTTTAAATCTCTCTCTTTATTCTATCAGTGATCCAAAGATCATTCAGTCATATGTTCTTCAATTTCCATGCATTTATATGGTTATGAGACTTCCTCTTGTTATTTATTTCCAGTTTTATTCCACTGTGGTATGAGAAGATACTTGGTATGATTTTAATTTTTGAAATTTATTGAGACTTGTTTTGTCACCTAGAATATGGTCTTTTTGGAGACTGTTCCATGCCCAGATAAGAAGAATGTATATTCTGCGGTTGTTGAGTAGAATGTTTTGTAAATGTCTGTTAGGTTCACTTGTTCTAGAGTTCAATTTAATTCCAGTGTTTCTTTGCTAATTTTCTGCCTTGATGATCTGTCTAGTGCTGTGAGTTGGGCTATTATTATATTGCTGTCTATCTCTTTTCTCAGGTCTAGTACTATTTGTTTTATGAATCTTAGTACTCCAATGTTGGATGCATGTATATTTAGTACTATCTTCTTGTTGAGTTGATCTGTTTATCTTTATATAATGACCATCTACTGGAGGCCATTATCTTAAGTGAAGTAACTCAGAAAAAAGAAAGATAAATATTGAATATTCTCACTTATAAGTGGGAGCCAAACAATGGATACATATGGACATACAGAGTGGAATAATAGACATTGGAGAATAACAGACATTGAAGACGCCAAAGTGTGGGAGAATGGTAGAGAGGTGAGTGATGAGAAATTACCTATAGAGTACAATTTACATTGATCACATAATAATTACACTAAAAACCCAGTCTTCACCAATAAGCAATATATCTACATAACAAAAATGCACTTGAACTCCCTAAATCTATTTTTACAAGAGTTTGAAAAGATGACAAAAACAAAATTCAATCATTTTCTTAGCTACTTATGAACTAAAAATTAGATATAAAAACTAAAACTTCTCTAGGCCATCATAGGACGCAGTAATTATAACTTTAACAGTGGTCATAAGATATTTTAATTAGAACAAAAATATGGAAACAATTTTAAAAATTGATAAATTGTACTTCTTTAAAATTAAAATATTTGTTCTTCAGAGACACAGTTAAGAACATGAAAGAGCCGGGCATGGTGGCTCATGCCTGTAATCCCAGCACTTTGGGAGGCCGAGGCAGGCAGATCATGAGGTAAGGAGATCAAGACCATCCTGGCTAACACGGTGAAACCCTGTCTCTACTAAAAATACAAAAAATTAGCCATGCGTGGTGGCACATGCCTGTAGTACTAGCTACTCAGGAGGCTGAGGCAGGAGAATCACTTGAACCTGGGAGGTGGAGGTTGCAGTGAGCTGAGATCGTGCCACTGCACTCCAGCCTGGGCGACAGAGCGAGACTCTGTCTCAAAAAAAAAAAGAACATGAAAGAATCACAAAATGACTGAGAAGACATGCCCATTACGGTTAGATGATGGGCTTGCTTCCTAAATATACAAAATATATTTAAAATTTCATAATTGGAAATAAAAAACTCAATGAAAACTCAATAAAATTGATTAAAATATTTACACCAGACATTTCACAAAAGAAGACAAAGAAATGGTCAATAAAAAAAGTTCAGCATCATGATTTATATGGTAAATGCAAATTAAAACACAATAAAATGGCCACCGTATACCCAATAGAATTGTTAAAATGAGAAAGACTGACATTACCAAAAGTTGACGAGGATATAGCGTAACTGGAAGTTTTATATATTCCTTGATGAATGCAAATGATTCCATTCTTTGGAAACAGTTTGTCTATTGTTTAAAAAGTTAAAATTGGACTTACATCTGAATCAGCAATTTCACTATCATGTTATTTCCTAAGAAATATAAAAATCCACAAAATTATATGCAAATATTTACAATGCTATTAAAACATTGCAAACATAAGAAGTAAATGTATGTTAACAGTCAAATGGACAAATTGTAAAAAATCACCTAATGGAATACTACTCAACAATGAAGATAAGTAAATTAAGATATTCATATGTTATATAGTTTGCCAATACAATTTAACAACAAAATATGCTAGACTCAGATGTTTTATTATTACATTTATATAAAATATTAACAATTCAAAATCTCATCTATTATGACAGAAGACAGATCTGTGATTGCCCTGAGACCATGAATAAGATGTGCTTTGCTAAGAAGGGGCACAATAGAACCTTTTACAGGTAGAAATGTCACATATTTTGATTGTGGTGGTAGTGCAGAGGTAAACAAATTAATAAACATTATTAAACTGTGGACCATAGATTAATATTTTATTGCATTTTAACTATTCTTTAGAAAGTTGAAAAAAGACAAAAAATGTAATAAAGGTTAATTTACAGAATTAATTAAAATGGAGTATAGAGATAACTGGATTTCATTCTTTCAGCAATACAAAAGCCAGTTATTCTACATTGTACTTTAATGGCTAGAGGACAGAAATACATATTACTAATTTCTTATGTTTCCATTTTGTGCAATATTTCTTCAAAATATTATTTAAAAATAAATTAATATTTATACAAATTTGTGAAAATACTACAGTAATTTCTATTGCTAGCATCAAACATTAGCCTGGTATATCTGTAATAATTAATGAATAAATATTGATATATTACTAATAAGTGAAGTCCATACTCTATTCAGAATTCTTAATTTTTACATAATGTTCCTTTTCCCTTTTAGAATCCCACTCAAGATAACACATTACATTTAGATAGCATGTGTCTAACTACTCTTAGCTGTATCAGTGCTCAGCCTTACCTTGTTTTTTATTACCTTCATAGTGTTCAGAAGCACTGGTCAGATGTTTTGTAGACTGTCCTAAACTACAAATTAAGTGTTTGTATTTCCTATGTTTAGACTGAAATAATTTTTGGCAGGGGAGGAGAAAGATTCAAGAGGTAAAATGTCATTCTTATATCAACATGACTTATTACTGCTGGTGTTAACCTTAATTATCTGGCTGAGATTATGCTTGTCACATTTCTCCACTTTAAAGTTATTCTATTTTCTCTTTTTTCATGAAACACTTTTGAAGGATGTCATTATGCACTGGCCACACTAAAGGTGTGAGGAGTTAAGTTCCAGCTCAGTGAGGATGTATTATCTACTTAAATAATTTGGAATTTGTCTATATGGGTGATTTATCTATTTACTCCATTTATTAAATAAATTATTTTTAAATTTCAGAATGGATTTATGAATATGTATTTTATACTTTGGGTGATAATTCTACACAACATTTTAAATTTTTTTCCTACTCAATTTGTTCCAGCTTTGTCTGCTGGAAACACTTTCAGTTGGCTTATTTGTCTATTTGACAAGCCTCATCATTGTTTCTGATGATACAAGATGTATAAAGCTCTTCTTTGGTATTCTGTACCCCAGTCTTAGACTCAGCTATTTTTACTGTGTGCCCTTCTTTCTCATATTTGAAAGTGTTGTATAAAACCAACATCTAGGTACTAGATGGATGTGCTTGTTGTTAGTTAGGTTGTCTCTAGGCCCTCTAAGTTGAAAGAGCAAAGAAATACGTGTATATATTAACCATGCATATACAAACTTCTGTAAATATGTGTATATATATTATATATACCAACCTGTATATATATTAGAGTAGATGAAAGTGCATACCGAATTCTCTGACTCTAATCTAGTACTTCATAAATAATTTCAGTCATCTACATTTCTTGTCTGTATGCTCCGATTTCAACAGCAAGAAATCTGTCACCACCATAATTCACTTAATTGCCTAACTATACTACACATGTACAGCAGTATCAGAATTGTTATCCTGTACTACTATGTTAAACAATTTTACCAACTATACTACTATGCTTATGTATAGCCCTGCTTGCCATTAGTCTTACAGTTTTCCTTTGTCTCTAAAGTTATTTAGGCCAGTGACAGACCTTGGCTCTGTGTCCCAACCAAATCTCATGTTGAATTGTAATTCTCAATGTTGGGGAAGGGACCAGGTGGGAGGTGATTGGATCATGGGGGCGGAATTCCCCCTTGCTGTTCCCATTATAGTGATTGAGTTCTCATGAGATCTGATGGTTTAAAAGTGTGTGGCACTTTCCCCTTCACCCTCTCTCTCTCCCTCTCTGCCATTTGAAGAAGGTACTTGCTTCCCCTTAGCCCTTTTGCCATGATTATAAGTTTCCTGAGGCCTCCCAGGCATGCACCCTGTACAGCCTGTGGAACTGTGGGTCAATTAAACTTCTTGTCTTCACAAATTTACCCAGTCTCAGTTAGTTCTTTATAGCAGCATGAGAACAGACATTAGACCATTGCTGAATTAACAGACAGCAACTTTTCTCCTACCCTCTTCAGTGAGTTAATTTTATACATTTGTTATATGGTTAGATTCTTTTGTCTGCATTTAATCCTGGGGTGCTGTGACCCCCTAAATATTTTTTAATCTGCCTAAAATAGGCTTACTTCATATAGTAAATTTTTATGGGTTTTAAAAAATGTTTAGTGTTATCTACTACTGCTGTAGTACCACACAAAATCATTTTGCCACCCTAAAATCTGCTCTTTACTTTAGTTATTCAACTCACTGCAAGCCCCAAACCCCTCCCAGCCAATTATCTGTTTACCATATCTATGGTCTTGCTTTTTCTAGAACGTTATATAAACAATATTATACAATACGTAGCCTTTTGGGTAACTTCCTTCACTTTGTAATATGAATATAATATTCACTCATGTTTTTGCATTGCTTGATGGTTTATTTCAGCACTGAATAGTATTCTAGTATATGGTTATACCATATTTTGTTTATCCATTTCTGGGAAGATTACTAAAGATTAAATTTATTTATTTCTGTAGATTATCAAATGTATATTGTTTCTTGAATCTGCATTGTAATTATAGAGCTTTAGAATTTACTTCCTGTATTGATTTGCTAGGACTACTATACAAAGTACCACAAATTGGGTGAATTAAAGAATATTAATTTATTGTCTAAATAGTTCAGGAACCTAGTAGTATGAGATCAAGGTGACAGCAATGCTGTATTTTTTAATGCTGTGAGGAAAAATCTATTCCATGGAAATCTTTGGAATGCCTGGCTTGTAGATACATCATGCAACCTCTGCTTTCCTGTTCAAATGGCGTTCTATCTGTAAGCATATCTGTTTTAAACTATCCTCTTTTTATAACAACACCTGTCATGCTAGATTTGGTCCCACCCTACTCCAATATGAACCCATGATAATTGAATGAATTACATGTGAGATTATTTCATTCCGATACAGGTTCACATCCTGAGGTACTAAGGTTTAGGACTTCAACATGCGTTTCAGGGGCATGTAATTCAAATCGTAACAGTCCTTTTCATATTTAACAATATATAACATTTAAAATTAAAAGTTGCTTATATTTCCTTTGTATTAGTTTTCAAACCACTGCATGACCACACAAAAACCTTTGACAATTCTGTAATGTAAGTTCAGATATACCTTTTAAATATCCAGGCATATGTTATATCTGGTTTGTTTTAATACCCAAAATGATGATTTACTACCTTTTAAAAGAGTGTTTCGTGATTATTGATACATAGGCGTTGACCACCTTTTGGCTTTCTTTGTATTTATCTACAAAGTTTTGGCTCTTTTTCTTTATTTACTTATGTTATTGGGTGGTCGGCTTTAATTTCCATATTCACTGTACTGTATAAAAATTGGTGCAAAATTTTTTGCTCCTTAGCTTAGACAAAATACTGGTTCTTGTCTCACAACTAGGAAAAATTAGGCACACAGACACATTGAAGGGTGAGGAGAATGGAATTTATTAAAAGAAAGCTCTCAGCAAATAAGAGGGGGCCCAGCCAACAGGCTCCCACCTTACAGATTGAATAGCAGGCCACCACACAGGAGCTAAAGAGGCCCAGCTCCTGCCCCTGCATAAGGCGTGAATTCCTGGTGGCTCCACCCCATTCTCCCAGTGCACATTCAGGCCCCCAGTCCCTTGTGGGCATGCCCAGGCAAGACCCTGTGCAGGTTCCCTTATCTGCCTCCTGCATCTATCAGAACTATATTTAATCATTATTTTAGTCAGTACACTTCACCTTTTACTACGCATGAGTGAAGTAATTTGATTAGTAAAGTTATCTTAACACCAGCCTTATGAAAATATGAATAATTCAAATATTGTATTCATTCACCACAAGATTACTACTGTTGTCTATTATTTTACTTATGTCTATTTTTAACTTCCTCCAAATAGACACCAGTGTCATGAGCATTTTACATAAATTGTCTTGCATTTTTTTCTAAAATTTTTATTTACTTACAAAACTTTTCTTCATGCTTTATAGTACCGATATTTCAGGAGGTTATGCTTTTCTACCTGAAACATATCCCTTTTAAATTATTTGAATACATGCCGTTGGTAGTAATACTTTTTATTTTTTATTTTACTGCAACTTCCGCCTCCCAGGTTCAAACAATTCTCCTGCCTCAGCCTCCCAAGTAGCTGGGATGACAGGCGTGTGCCACCATGCCCATCTAATTTTTGTGTTTTTAGTAGAGACAGGGTTTCACCATGTTGACCAGGCTGGTCTTGAACTCCTGACCTCAGGTGATCCGCCTGCCTCGGCCTCCCAAAGTGCTAGGATTACAGGTGTGAGCCACCATGCCCAGCCTTATTTTTTAATGTGAAAATTAAATTTGTCTTTGCTTATGGGAGATAATGTAATGGGCACAATATTGCCCTTCAAAGATACCTATGCTCTGTTCCTGGGACCTGTGAATACATTAGATTGCATGACAAAGGGGAATTAAGCTAGCAATTGAAATTAAGTTTGCTAACCAGCTGATCTTGAAATAAGGTGATTAGCCTGGGCTTTTCAGGTGGGTCCAATGTAATTCCTGAGGTCAGAAAAAGAGATGTAAGATAGATTGGTGGCTCATGTCTGTAATCCCAGTACTTTGAGATACTGAGGTGGGAGGATCACTTGAGTCCATGAGTTAGAGATCAGCCTGGGCAACAGAGCAAGACCCCCATCTTTACTAAAACACACACACACACAAAACCCAAGCATGGTGGCACATGCCTTTAGACCCAGCTACTTAGGAGGCTGAGGTAGGAAGATTACTTGAGCCCAGGAGTTTGATGATGCAGTGAGTTATGATCATGCCACTGTACCCCAGGATGGGCAACACATCAAGACCCTGTTTCAAAAAAAGAAAGGAAAAAGAGATGTAAAGATGGGAACAGGGTCAGACGTGTGTTGCCGATTTTGAAGGTGAAGGAAAGGCTATGAGTGAAGAAACAGTGGCTTCTAGACATTGGAGAGGGCAAAGAAATGACTTATCTCAGAGCCTCCAAAAGAACAAGAACTGTAAGATAATTCATTTCCATTGTTTAAACCACTATATTTGCGGTAACATATTGTAGTGTTATGCCCAGACCGTTTGTTCCCCAAAGAAGACCACCAGAGTCCAGAGTCAAAGCCAAGTGGCAAGGATCTTTACTACAAGTTCCAACCTGGTCCCTCCATTTCACCACATACAAGAGGGCCCCGAACAATGCGAGTGTTTGCTTCTTTATAGCCTGAAAGTTACAGGGGAACAAAGGAATTATTTTGGTTCCCGCTCTTTCAGTAAAACTTTGAACGGCTGTCCCCTCATCTGTCCCCTTATCGGAGACTTTCCTGGTGGTGTTTGTACTGGGCTTGTTTGTTTTGAGCCCGGGGGAAGTTTAAGAGATATATGGTGATATGTGGTGGGATGGGAGGATGGGATGTGTTTGTACTGGGCTTGTTTGTTTTGAGCCCGGGGCTGAGGAATGTGCACGGCTCTTTTCATTCCCCTCCTTTCTTTTCAGGTATTTTTTAGAGCCAATCTTGGGTCTTATAAGTCTGATTCTGTTTCAGCGTTTACAGGTTGGTATTGGGCTCTGAGGACCATGAGTTGTACAGTGTTAAACCTTTCTTTAACGAACCGCAAAATTCTGTTAACAACACAAGGTCCTAAGGTAAGCAGAAATAGTAGACTCAGCAGGGGTCCAAGGAAGGGGGCTAACAGAGAAAACATAGATGAGTTCCACCATTGGTCTGCAGCTGAAGCAAACTGCCGTGTTCTTACTTCTGTGCTTAACTTGCGTAACTGTTGGACTCGGTCTTCCACGAGTCCTGATTCATTTATGTAGAAACAACAGTCTTCCTTTAGAAACATACACGTTCCCCCTTTTTCAGCAGTGAGTAGGTCTAAGGCCCTCCGGTTCTGCAAGGTTACCTGTGCTAGGGACGTGAGCTGCCACTGGAGGGAGGCAAGGGACTCAGCTGACTCCTCCATAGCAACGGCAAATTGTTGGTACAGCTTGTTACTTTCTATAAGGGTGTGACCTAGGGCTCCCCCAGCCAGTCCGGCCGCCATGAAGGATGCGGTGAGGGAGATTCCTGCAATGAGGGGGAGAAATATGGCTCGTGCAGGTCTCGGTCTAGGGTCTGGGTGAATAACAGCACTAGTCCAGTTACCGGTATACCCTAGGAACTCGCCAGCAGTAAGTAGAGTTAACCGGGGAACTAATGTGACAGGAAGACACAGTAGGCTGGTAACAGAGGGGCTTGATAGGTTTTTAGATAATGTTCCATTACACCAGAAGAATATGCCTGACGGAGCCCTTAAGGTGATGTTAGGGGGCATTGCAGTGATGTTGCAGAGGCTGGAATTAGTTCCTGAGAAACAGTAGGGAAACTTCTCTTGACTGGGGTTTAGGTATAGTGGCACGTTAGGGATAGGCGCATATGAGAGGTTTTGGTGGTTGTTAGCTTGGGCAGAGGTGGATGATCCCCATGGCAGGGGGACAGCGGTTAGCGGTGGACGCCCTAGAGTGGCACATAGAAAGCAGCCAGACAGGCTGTGAAGTCCTGTAAGGTTGGCAAGTTCTAATCCTTCTTGCAATAATTTTAACCAGGAAAAAGGACGTAAATCTTGTGTCAGGTGGTTTTCTTGTCGCTGGATATTTCCATGGACCAGGGGCCGTACCTGCACTAGACCCCGCCACAGATAGAGGTGACTGCTAGGCCATGTGGAGGCGGAGGAGTAATATACAGCCCCGTGTTGAGGCGTGGTCCAGCGGGAGTTCCAGGGGTCTCTAACTATCCATGTATATGAAAGGTCTCTATCTCGTCTGCGATGGAAGGGCCATCTGGGATCTATCTGTTCTTCTCCACCCCACCATTGGTATTTATGGATGTTACAATAGTTATAAGGGCAGCCGGCACTTTGGTGCCACCAATAGTGCTTACAATTGTATTCAGTCTGATCATACTCGAAGCATATTATTGGTGCCACTGGTTTGGCTACTGGGAAATCGGTAAAATTTAGTAAAATTGGGCTATTGCACCCTGAGGAGGGGCAATCTGCACTGGCCACTAATTTCCCGGGCTTATGAGGTTGCCCAGGGTGGGTTTGGTTTTCATAAAGCCAGAATCTCCAGACAAAGGGATTAGGAGCTGGCTTTATGTTTTCCCCAGCGGCCACTAGGGCGACTAATGTTAGAGTTAGACTACCTAACTGCATGTTTGCAGTGAGTTATGCTGCCGGCGCAGGGTGAGTTTTAAGGGGTTGTTCTTAGCTCTGTCCACAGTCCACGTGTCCGGTGCTTCAGCCGCCGCCGCCGTGATTGGCCCCAGAAGGTCGGAGGTTGGGTCCACTGGCTTGACGTGGGTGTAGTGGATCCACGACGCAATGCCTTCTACCTTCAGGGCGGTGGGTGTGGTCAGGAGTACTTGGAGTGGTCCTTTCCACCTGGGCTCTAGGGTCTCTTGTCGGTGTTGCTTAACCAGGACCCAGTCTCCCGGCTGGTACGGATGGGGTGTCGGTGGGGGACTGGTCTCATATAGCTCTCTCAGCTTGGGCCAGATTTCTTGGTGAATTTTCTGTAAGGCTTGTGAGGAAAATAAGAATTCAGAGACATTTTCTGTTTCAGACTTAAGCAGGTCATCTTTTAAGCTAGGAACCAGGGGTGGAGGTCTGCCATACATGATTTCGTAAGAGGTGAGGCCCAGTTTGTAAGGGGTATTACGGGCCCGGAACAGAGCATAGGGGAGAAGGACTACCCAATTAGCGCCAGTCTCTATAGCCAATTTAGTTAAGGTCTCTTTTAAGGTCCGATTCATCCTTTCTACCTGTCCTGAACTCTGGGGCCTGTAAGCGCAATGTAGTTTCCAATTTGCCCCAAGGATGGAAGCCAAGTCCTGACTTACCTTAGCGACGAAAGCGGGCCCATTATCTGACCCTATCTGGATGGGGAAGCCATACCTGGGGAGGATATCTTCCAGAATTTTCTTTGCTACGACCTGAGCAGTTTCTCTTTTGGTTGGGAATGCTTCAGTCCACCCTGAAAAAGTATCTACAAAGACAAGTAAGTACCGGTACCCGTACTTTCCTGGCTTTATTTCAGTAAAATCTACTTCCCAGTAGATACCGGGCCTGGTTCCCCTGAGCCTTGTTCCTGCTGCAGCTTGAGATTGGGGGTATGCGTTGTTAAGCTGGCAGACTTTGCAACTTGTCACGATACTGCTGGCCGTCTCAGCTATATGTCTGATTTTGAGCTTGGAGCGTCTGATCAGGTCTATCATCCGCCGGGCCCCCAGGTGGGTGGTTCGGTGGATGTGTTCTAACACCTGTTGTCCTAATTTTTCTGGTAGGATGGTTTGGTCATTAGTATCAGTCCACCACCCATTCTGGATTTGTTTCAGGGGAAGTTTGTCAATCCACTGGAGATCTTGTTCTGAATATTCAGGGAAATATGGCAAGTCCCGGGGGCCCGGGTCAGGGAGCTGGAGTGTAAGGAGTTGGCTGGGAGCCTTCGCCACATTTCTTGCAGTTTGGTCTGCCAGAAAGTTGCCTTGAGCAGTTGGAGTAGTTAGTTTCTGATGCCCTGGGCAATGTACAATGGCTAATTTTTCTGGCCTCCATAGGGCTGTTAGCAGGGCTAGGATCTCTTGCTTGTTTTTTATCTCTTTTCCTTCAGCCGTCAGTAACCCTCGCTCCCTGTAAATGGCCCCATGTATATGTGCCGTTGCAAAAGCATATCGGCTGTCTGTATATACTGTCAGCTTTTTCCCCGCCCCTAAGGTAAGAGCTTGGGTGAGCGCTATCAGTTCGGCCTTCTGGGCCGAGGTCCCCCGGGGCAAGGGTTCTGCCCAGATTACCTCAGTCTCTGAAGTTACTGCCGCCCCAGCGTACCTCTGGCCTTGATGCATGAAGCTGCTCCCATCAGTGAACCAGACGAGGTCGGCGTCAGGAAGTGGGCGGTCCTGCAGGTCTTCTCGAACTCCGTGCACCTGAGCTAGTATCTCGGTGCAGTCATGGAGTGGGGCGTCCAGGTCCGGGTTGGGCAGCAGCGAGGCAGGGTTTAAGGTCGTTGGGGGCAGGAAAATTATCCTGAGAGGATTTAGTAGTAGTCCTTGGTAGTGGGTGAGCCGGGCGTTACTCATCCATCGATTAGGTGGCTGTTTGAGTACACCTTCGATGGCATGTGGAGTAACGACCCACAATTCTTGCCCCATGACAAGTTTATCAGCATCTTGCACCATCAGAGCCGTGGCCGCAATCATTCGGAGACAAGGGGGCCACCCGGCAGCTACTGGGTCTAACTTCTTTGACAGGTAGGCAACTGGCCTCCGCCAGGGGCCTAAGTTCTGAGTTATTACCGCCTTGGCGACACCCTTATTTTCATCCACGTATAAGTGGAAGGGCTTGGTAACATCAGGTAGTCCTAGTGCAGGTGCGGAGAGTAGGGCGGTTTTAATCTGTTGGAAGGCCAACTCGGCTTCGTCTGTCCAATTAAATGGTTGTTGCCCCCGTGTTGCCTGATACAAGGGTTTAGCCAGTTCTGCGAACCCAGGTATCCATAGTCGGCAAAATCCTGCCCACCCCAGGAACTCTCTCACTTGTCGGGTGGATTGTGGCCTGGGGATCTGCAGAACAGTTTGTTTCCGGGCGTCTGTTAGCCAGCGCTGCCCTCCCTTAAGCAGGTACCCTAGATATATTACCTCTGGCTTACAGATTTGAGCTTTCTTTGCCGAGGCTCAGTAGCCTAGATTCCCTAGAGCTTGTAAGAGACCCTTGGTCCCTTGGATGCAAGCTTCTTGGGTCTCAGCAGCAATCAGGAGGTCATCAACATACTGGAGTAAAATTATTTCAGGGTGTTTACGTCGGTACTCACCCAGGTCTTCATGGAGGGCCTCATCGAACAGGGTAGGAGAGTTTTTGAATCCCTGCGGCAGCCTGGTCCATGTCAGTTGGCCACTTATGCCCCTATCAGGGTCATTCCACTCGAAGGCGAAGAGCTTTTGGCTCTGAGGGGCTAAAGGCAAACTAAAGAAAGCATCTTTCAAATCTAAAACAGTGTACCATTGATGTTTAGGGTTTAAGGTACTTAGGAGGGTATACAGGTTAGGTACAGTTGGATGTATGTCTACAACCCTCTTGTTGATTTCTCTTAAGTCTTGTACAGGTCTGTATTCTCCACTATTAGGTTTTCGTACCGGCAACAATGGAGTATTCCAGGGTGAGTGACATGGGCGTAGGACCCCTTGGTCAAGGAGCCGGCGGATATGCGGGGCAATCCCTCTCTTGGCCTCTAGGGGCATCAGGTATTGGCGTACCCACACGGGGTCTGTCCCAGGCTTAAGTTCAATAAATAAGGCAGGACGGTGTTTTGCTAGACCTAAGCCCCCCGTTTCGGCCCACGCTTCTGGATACTGCTGGAGCCAAGTTGCTATGTCCTGGTCAGGGGCCGCTTTCTCCTGGTGGAGCCGGTACTCATCTTCTAGGTTTATAGTCAGGATGGACACGGTTCGATTGTGGGGGTTGGTCACGACGGGCCCCTCAGGGAGGAAATGGATCTGTGCTCCCATTTTAGTTAGCAGGTCTCTCCCCAATAGGGGACAGGGGCTCTCAGGGATGACCAGGAAAGAATGGGTTACATTCTTGGCTCCGAGGTTTACTGTTCTTTGTGTTGTCCATGGGTATTTCTTAACTCCTGTGGCCCCTTGTACCCACGAAGATTTGGAGGATAATTTCCCATTAGTTTTAACTAAGACCGAGTGCTGTGCTCCCGTATCGACCAAGAACTGGACTGGGGACCCCTCCACTTGCAAAGTTACCCTAGGTTCGGGGAGGGGGTCCGAACCCCGTCTTCCCTAGTCTTCGTCTTGAGTGACTAGTACGGGTGTAGACCTAGGGGGTCCGGGTCCCTGTCCTCGTGGTTTCTTTTTGGGGCAGTCTCTTACCCAGTGGCCAGCCCCCTTACAATAGGCACATTGGTCTTTGCTCAGATTATCATGCCGGGGGGGCCGCCTAGGTTAGGTGTACTCTGGCTGTAGATGCTCTTTCTGTACCACTGCTGCCAGGACCTTGGTCATTTTTTCAGTGGCTTTAATTGCTTTTCCTCTGGAGTATCTCTGTTATTGTAAACCCGCTGGGCTATCTGAAGGAGGTCCTGAATCCGCTTTCCCTCCAAGTCTTCTAATTTCTGGAGTTTTCTCTTAATATCTGGGGCTGCCTGATTTACAAAAGACATTACAATAGCTGCCTGACTTCCTGGAGCCTCTGGATCTATGGGGGTGTACTGTCTAAAAGCTTCCATTAATCTTTCTAAGTAGGTAGCTGGGCTCTCTGTCTTTCCCTGCAGAATAGAATATACTTTAGCCAAATTAGTGGGCTTGCGAGCAGCTGCCCGGAGACCTGCCATTAGAGTCTGGCGATAAAGGTGTAGCCGTCCCCTACCTTCTGCCGTGTTGTAGTCCCACGCCGGCCTGGTCAGAGGAAAGGTTGCGTTTATGAGGTCGGGGTTGGCAGTCGGTTGACCGTCGTCCCCTGGGACCAGCTTTCTAGCTTCTATCTGTATTCTCTCTCGCTCTTCCGTGGTGAACAAAATTCGGAGGAGCTGCTGACAATCATCCCAAGTGGGCTGGTGGGTGAACATGACACTATCTAGTAAAGCCAGTAAATCCTTGGGGTTGTCTGAAAACCCAGCACTCTGAGTTTTCCAGTTATACAGATCACTGGTGGAGAATGGCCAGTACTGGAGCCTGGGGATTCCTGTGTCATCCGGGGGTCCTATTTCCCGAAGGGGTAAAGCCACCGTGGAGTCAGGCTGCTGAGGGGGGCTGGTCCGCGAAGTGCGCCCTCGCGTCCTCCCCGCCGGCCCTTCAAAGTTACTTTCCCTTTCAGCGGGCCCGTGAGTGCCGGCCGCCTCCCGTCCGCCTGCTCCCTCCCGCAGCTCAGCCAGGGGGGCTGGGGCCTGGGGCCCGGAGGGGTACGGAGGGGGTTCTGTGAACAGTGGGTCCCCGCTGTCAGGTAAAACCGGATGGGGGGGGCAGTTGGTTGCTTGGATTTTAGTGGTCGAGCAACTAGTGCCTTACAGGGTTCAGAGGCCAATTGGAAAGGGGACAGCCAAGGAGGCGGGTTCTCAACAAGGTCCTGCCATATGAGGATATATGGGATATGATCTAAGTGGCCCGCACGCCCAGGTAGGAAAATCTTGGACTTTACCCTAGTGATGACAGCAAGTCGGAAGGTCCCTTCGGGCGGCCACCCCACATCAAAGGCAGGCCATTCGGAGCGACACAGAGTAATTAGCTTTCCTTTCCTGATTTCTATACCAAGATCGTGGCCCCTTGCTCTAACTTCTTTGAAATTACTGGTAAGGAGAGATAGAGGAGTGCTCTGGGTATTACCCATCCTGTAATAATTTGTAGTCTCTTCCTGTAAAGGAATGTGGGTTTGAATCCCTGTAAAGGAAATCTGATCTGACTTACTTATTAATGATATCTAATCGCAGGCGCACTTTGGCAGCCCTGGTCAGAGGCAGCTGCTGCCCGCCAAACCGGGGCAGTTCAGATCGCAAGCGCGCACTGGAAGCCCGGGTCAGAGTCAGCTGCCTGGATCGCGGTCGCGCTGGGGCAGCCCAGATTAGAGACAGCTGCTGCCCGCCCAACCGGGCAGCTCAGATACGGCTGCTGCCCGCCAAACCGGGGCAGCTCAGATCGCAAGCGCGCACCGGAAGCCCGGGTCAGAGTCAGCTGCCTGGATCGCGGTCGCGCTGGGGCAGCCCAGATTAGAGACAGCTGCTGCCCGCCCAACCAGGCAGCTCAGATATGGCTGCTGCCCGCCAAACCGGTGCAGCTCAGATCGCAATATAGATCAGATGAGAGCCAGGGGACGTCTCCCACCGGTCTCCGCTGGCCGTCCTATAGCGCGTCCGCCAGGACTGTGCCAGCTCCAGTTTCAGACCTCGCGAGTCACAGATTCGGATTCAGAACAGACACGGACAGACAAACGGAGACGAGCCAGCTCACCTATCAGTAGATCGATCCTAGCAGATCCGTTGACCAGGGGTCTGGTGGGCTTGGGGAATCCCGGACGGGCCCCCAGATGTTATGCCCAGACCGTTTGTTCCCCAAAGAAGACCACCAGAGTCCAGAGTCAAAGCCAAGTGGCAAGGATCTTTACTACAAGTTCGAACCTGGTCCCTCCATTCCACAGCATACAAGAGGGCCCTGAACAATGCGAGTGTTTGCTTTTTATAGCCTGAAAGTTACAGGGGAACAAAGGAATTCTTTTGGTTCCCGCTCTTTCAGTAAAACTTTGAACGGCTGTCCCCTCATCTGTCCCCTTATCGGAGACTTTCCTGGTGGTGTTTGTACTGGGCTTGTTTGTTTTGAGCCCGGGGCTGAGGAATGCGCCCGGCTCTTTTCAAGGGTATATTGTGAAATTTACAAAAAACGATTTTACTTTGCTTGGTGAACAGATAGAGTATTGGAAGTTAGCAGTTAGGGTGCACATCTCAGAGCAGATTCTAGGGTAAGGAAATAAGTCAATAAAAAAGTCAGTAGACCCAGAAAATAACCAGAGCATAAAGAGTTGAGTTCCCTTTCACCAGCCAGTAAGACTTCATTTAAATGAGAGAGCTCCATTATCTCCCATTGGCAGAAAGAACTTGTGGCTCTCTGTAACAGCATCCTTTTCTTTAGTTGCCTGCCATGTGACAAGGCTGACTGTGCCCTCCATTTTATTACCTCATTGGCATTGTTGAAACCCCGATTACAGATGGTATTTATGAGAAAATACAAGTTTTTGAAAAAGTATGTTTATTAATATTTGTTTTTACGCTAAGTAAAAAAGTCAATACTTTTTGAATTTATGACAACTTTTGCCTTTTAATATCCAGTACCTAAGTATTGATCTGTATTGCAAAGCACTGTACTTATTCCACTAGGTAATTACTGGGAAATATACAGACTCGTGTGTTTGTGCGTGCGTGCGTGTGTGTGTGTGTTGGTTTTCATGATTCAATAAGTTGATTTAAATAAATAATGTATTTCACACAGTAAGCACCCAATACATTTTAGTGTTGCTGTTATATTTATTATTAGGCCCCCATATTAAGTGAGCCCTAAATTTTAGCTTGTGCACTTCCTTTTTTTTAGGAATGAATATAACTCTTGTATAGCCATATCTAAGAAATTGCACCTGACAGAGTTAAACAAGCAAGGAAATCTATTTAATATGATTGCAATAGGACAGAGAGACTGAGCTGAACTCCACTGAAATAAAAGGCAGGAAGATGCTTAGGCACTGGAGTGAGCTAGTAGAAAAACACTGTAGGACTATAGAGATCGATGTGATTAGGCCAATAATTAGAATGTTAGTGCTAATTGTCACTCACTGAAGTTGTGCTCCTACCTTCCCACAGAGACTGGAAGATAAAAGAGTAGGCAGTAGCTCCTTTGATTACATTTCAAAAGGATAGCTCCCAGAGAAAACATTCCTTGAGAAACATTCTTTGGGTTTTAAAAACTCATGCAAAGCTGGGAGAAGATTTACATTTCAAAGGAGAAAAAGGGCTAAATTACAAGTTTTCTAAAGTAAATGCTCTGAGAAAAGGGAGGTCAGCCCTATAGTCAGGAAGAAATCTTTCTAAAGTTAACTAAAGCTGACAGGAACATTAAGGCAGTCTTGGTGAGCTCATATATATTAATATAAAATGAGGAAGAGGTGGGTCAAAGTTTCTTCTGAACTATCCTGAAAAAATGATTTGCCCTTAGATTAACTGGGATTGTAATTAGCCTGGAATTTAGAAAAACTGAAAGTTCAGAATAATTTTTAAAGAGGAAATATACTCTTTTATTTTGATAAAAACAAAGCAATACTAAAAAGAAAATTTGCCAAGTAAAAATTCTTCTATATTCCTTTATTTTTATTATTAGTAAGCAAACTTACTGAAGAGACATGATTCAGGAATCCGTACAAAGTAGATAGAGCAAATATCAAAGTTAAATCAAGGATTTTCTTGAACTCTGAGCAGATAAATTATGCCTTTGAAGCATATTCTCTATTCACCTAATGGGCAAAGCTTAATGTAATGGTTGCTTAATGTTTATCTAGATGGAGCAATATGAAGAAATTGCAGTACTGAGCCATTTTTAAAGTCTTTTAATGACAATCTAAGGAACTATGCTGGTATCTTTAATAGATTTGAAATGATTAAATGGAAAATAACAGCACATTAAAAGTCATCTGAAAATCCATGAGGCATGTCCTCAGTAAAACAATCATCAAGCCAGATTTTTAAAATAGAGATGACTGAATGTCAAAATAAAAGGTCAAACTATGCTAGAATTTAAAATTAAATATACAGCCTTCACTGGAAGACATATATTGAAGTTATGAAGGTAAAAAAAAAAGTTCTAAATGTACTCAGAAGAGGATAACATGAATATTCAAGTCTTTGTATGAGTTGTTAACAAAAGGATCATTGTCTCCATTTCATAAGGGCTTAATTTATGATAAATCTTGTATATTTGTGTTTTTAGGTGAATTAGATTAGACAAAATAATGAAAATCATTTTTAAAATGAGAATTGGCAGCATCAAATATTTCCAAATTTGATCATCTATATTTTTACTATATTTAATAGAAACCTGAATAAAATTTGATTTTTTACCTTATAATATTTCTACTGAAAATAGTGTAACCACCCAATGGGTTCACCTTGTCTGTTGTCTAGACAGAGCCGATTTCTGAAGACAGGGGAATTCCAATGGAGAAAGAGTAATTCACTCAGAGCTGGATGTGCAGGAGACCGGAGTTTTATTATTACTCAAATCAGTCTCCCTGAGCATTCAGGGATCTGCATTTTTAAAGATAATTTGGCAGGTAGTGGCTCTAACCCATAATCTTGTAGCTAATTTGTTAGTCCTGCAAAGACAGACTGGTCCCCAGGCAAGAAGGGGGTCTTTTCAAGAAAGGGCTATTATAAATTTTGTTTCAGAGTCAAACCATAGACTGAATTCCTTCCCAAGGTTAGTTCGGCCTATGCCCAGGAATGAACAAGGACAGCTTAAAGGTTAGAAGCAAGATGGAGTCGGTTAAGTCAGATCTCTTTCACTGTCATAATTTCCTCAGTTATAATTTTTGTAAAGGCAGTTTCAATCGGATAAATGTGTTGTCTGTAATCATAAACAAATGTCAAATAATAGTAACCTGAAAAGTATTTTCACTCGTGTCCATGTGAAGAGACCAACAAACAGGCTTTGTGTGAGCAACATGGCTGTTTATTTCACCTGGGTGCAGGCAGGCTGAGTCCAAAAAGAGAGTCAAGGAAGGGAGATAGGGGTGGGGCCGTTTTATAGGATTTGGGTAGATAAAGGAAAATTACAGTCAAAGGGGTTGTTCTCTGGCGGGCAGAGTGGGGGTCACAATGTGCTCAGTAGGGGAGCTTTTGAGCCAGGATGAGCCAGGAGAAGGAATTTCACAAGACAATGTCATCAGTTAAGGCAGGAACAGGCCATTTTCACTTCTTTTGTGGTGGAATGTCATGAGTTAAGGCAGGAACGGGTCATCTGGCTCACCACAGCCACTGACATTATTACAGTATAAGCCACCATCTCTCTCCTGAACTTCTATTAGATTGAACTACGTAGCATTGCTGCTATTTTATAATTGTTGAGCTACCAAATGGCATACATGTACATACCTGTACATGGCACACATACTGGGTTCACGCCATTGCATTCCAGCCTGGGCAACAAGAGCGAAACTCTATCTCAAAAAAAAAAAAAAAAAAAAGAATTACATTTTGAGCATGAGTTTTTCATTTGTTATTCTTTTTACTCATTCATCCTTCAGAGAGTATACACAATGCCTATACAACAGAACAAGTAACAAATGGAGGCTAACAGTAAGATGAACCAAATGTTGCAATCAATAACAATTTTGAAAAGCAATATATCATTATAACTAGTTGAACACATGTTCAAAAATAAGGGAAGCTATGTTTATGTAGAATGAGTGGAGAAGAAATTTAAACATAAAAAAAGTGTTCATAAAAGAACCAAATGTAAACTTTTAAACTGAAAAATACTATATCTGAAATGTGAAATTCATCAGATTGGTTCAACAGCAAATTAGAGATAAAAGGTAGAGCTATTAAAGGCTGATAAATATTATTCAATCTAAAAGATAATTAAAAAAAATTAACACAAACTCAAAAATTGCCAGACATTATTAAAAAACCTAACATGCATAATTGGTAGTCCCAGAAGGAGAAGAGCGAACGGAAAAATTTTATTTTAATAGATAAAGCTTGAAAACTCCTCAGACTTGAAAAACAAACTTCTTACAAATTTCACTTTAAACTCAACATTGTAACATTGTGTGTTGGTTGATAACATAGATGTAATATGTGTGTACATATAGATACATATGGCATTAAAGATAGGAGTGCGGTCATACACAGTTGTAAGATCCTCAAATTTCATGTAAAGTGGAACATTATTGAATCTTAGTGACTGTGAAAAGTAAAAGAATGTGATATTCTTAGAGAAACCATATAATATAATTTGGAGAGATTTAGCTAAAAAGCTTAACTATTAATTACCTTCCAAATTCTAATAAACACGAACAAAGTAAAAAAGGAGAAACAGGAAAAAATTGGAATAATCAATAAACAGAAAACAGTACAAATATATTGAACCATATCATTAATTATCTTAAAAGTACGTGAAACAAAGTACAGAGGCTTCAAGATTTATAAGATGAGAAAAGACACCACTATATGCTTCCATAAAAGACTTAAGCTGAGGATAAATGAATGGAGGACTACACACAATAAATATAGAAACATATTAACAAAGATAAATGTTGAATAATGAAGAGATGGTCAACTTATCAGAAACATAAATAGAAGCTTCTGTGTAGTATTAGGGCTTTAAGATAAATTTTAAAACTTTAGCTTATAAGAATAAGAAATAAATATGTTTCATTTCAGCAACTGACATAACACCAAGCAATAAAAATCAGTGAAAATAATATTTAAATAATATTTTAAACCACGTAGGGCCAAGTGACAGCTATAAAGCTACACCAAATATATACAATATGCATCATTTACACAAAAATTGGCCATACACTAGGTCATAAAAGGATTCTCAATAAATACATAAGATTTTAAATGACTATGTTATTTGTTCTGGAGTATATGTTCTCTGAGAATGAAATTAAGTTAGAGATCAGTAAGATACATAGAACATTCTAGACTTTTGGAAAGTGTATAACACATTTGTTAATAGCCCAAGGTCAAAATAAAAAGTTACAAGAAAATAGGAAATAGTTTGCACTGAAAAGATTATGAAAATAAAACACTGAAAAGATTATGAAAATAAAACAGACGCTGGGTGCGGTGGCTCATGCCTATAATCCCAGCACTTTGGGAGGCCAAGGTGGGTGGATCACCTGAGGTCAGGAGTTTGAGACCTGCCTGACCAACATGGAGAAACCCCGTCTCTACTAAAAATACAAAATTAGCCCCGCATGGCGGCATATGCCTGTAATCCCAGCTACTCGGGAGGCTGAGGCAGGAGAATTGCTTGAACCCTGGAGGCGGAGTTTGCAGTGAGCTGAGATCACGCCATTGCACTCCAGCCTGGGAATCAAGAACGAAACTTTGTCTCAAAAATAGAAAAAAATAAAAAAGAAAAGAAAACAGATGATGAACAGGATGCAGAAAAGCAGTGCTCAGAAACAAATTTAACACTTGAAATATTTATATTAGAAAATTACAAATATCTACAATTCTAACATGATTCTAATTTAAGAAGCAGAAAAAAAACAAAATAAATCTAAAAAATGGAAGAAAATAAATGAAAGAAAATTAACAGTAGAACTAAATGTATAAAACAGGAAATTAAAAAAACATTTGGCTCACTGAAAAAGATCAATAAAATTTTGAAATGACAAGCTATAAAAATGATTATGACCATAGATATATATATATATATAGTAAATCTGAACTCAAGTCATTCTCAGACTTTATCTCTGCCAGGACTTTTCCTTCCTTTTTCTACCTAAACTCCAGAGCTACATTGATTTGGCTTTAATTTACCAAGGATACAATGTTACTGCAAGTCTTAGCATCATATTCCCTATTCTTTTATTATTGGTTCTACTACTACCAAAAGTAGTACTAACACTACAGCACACTGAAAATTCCTTTAAGTTTCTTAATCAATGCAAAGGTATTGGGAAGCAAACACGTATGTTCTTTTCTTACCCATAGGAAGTAGAGCAGGGGTCTGCAACCCCCAGGCCATAGATGGATACCGGTCCATGCCCTGTTAGGAGGTGGGCCACATAGCAGGAAATCAACAGCAGGCAAGTGAGCATTACCGCCTGAGCTCTACCTGAGCTCTGCCTGAGCTCTGATCCTGTCAGATCAGCAGGTGCACTAGATTCTTATAGGGGCCTGAATTCTATTGTAAACTGCACATGTGAGGATGTAGATTGCCCACGCCTTATGAGAATCTAATTAATGCCTGATGATTTGAGGTGGAAAAGTTTCATCCTGATATCATTGCCCACCACACCCTGCCTGTGGAAAAATTGTTTTCCACAGAACGGGTCCCTGGTGCCAAAAAGGTTGGGGACCAGGGCCATAGAGGATGGCTTCTAAACATTTTGTTTATTAAGAATCTTGCATCCATTAAAGAAGAAAAAATCTTTTTCATGTAGGGTGAATATGATTACAGGTATAAATATGTATATATGAAATAGATGATACTCTGTTTCAAGTAAAAAATAAAAAGGGGCACTTTTTTTTCCTAAGTAAAATAAATCTCTTTAAGTTTTAATACAAAACCATTTTTTAAAAGCTAAAATTAAGGCAAAGACTTTCTGAATTGTTTTTAAACTTTTATCTTGTTTAGCAAGACCATTTTAAAATTACGACATGTGTGTGACTGTATCTTTTTACATCTGCTATGCTCTCAGTCTTTATATTGCATGTTTGACACAGGCTCCATTGTTGAGATATAATTTACACTCTGAAGGACCATGAGACAATAATCCTTGCCTACATTTTAATTGGAATTTAATTACATTAAGTAGCCTGTTTATTAAAATATCTGTTCTTAAAAAGATTCTACAATAATCCCTTCTCATTCAATTCATAATCAAATTTGAGGCTATTATTTATTTCAGAGTTTTGTCATATCAGCAGTACTAATCTAGATGATAGATTAAATTTGGGTCTGTGTGTGCATCAGAATTATTTATGCATGGGTTTGTGTATCTCAATTATGTGTACATATATTTCAGAATTATACACGTATAATGTGTATGTGCATGTGTATATCAGAATTCTATATGTATGTGTGTTTCTATCAGAACTATATGTGCATATCAAAAATATGTAGGTATCAGATATATATTAGAATTTTCTCATGCTTAATTTTTATTGCATATTTTTTCAAATAACAGTTTCTGAATAGTAATAATATATCTTCATTTTTCTATATATAAACTTAAACACAATGTCTAGTAATTTCCCCAAAGGTCAGAAGACAAGTTCTTAATCAAATCTGGCTTTTGCCATTTAAGATTTACATTTAGTCCATTCAGGAAGAACTGTTGTTTCCTCTCTGTCATCAATGATCATACGCATGTGTTTGGTGGTGGTTCTAGAACAGTTTCTATTTTAAGCCTGTTGTCTGGAATAATTCTTATTATTCCCCCTTCTTACTCTTAAATATTCCTGTGTTTGAATAATAATGTAAGTGGTCTTCAGCCTCTAGCAGCATTTTATTTGTAAGGTTTATGCATCACCATGTCATCAGCAGTAGATACCTAGCCTCTTTCAACTCAACACCATGCGCCTACTAAGATATGAGCCATATCTTTCTCACTCTGATTTTATCCACCTAGATTTCCTGGAGTACTACTCCAGTGACTCTTTTGTCCAGTCACTGGTCTGGGCAAACTAAATTGTCTTCTTTCAGACAACAAAGTGTCCATAAATCTGCTGGCTTTTTCAATCATTTTTTATTCCTCTCTGGCATATGTGAAAATTTGGATCTTCACTTAAGACTCTCTCAAATTATAGGAATATGGGGATGAAAGGAGCACTATGACTCTCTCTGCTTAGACCCATGATGCCACCCCTTGTATTCTACTGACCCTATCCTATTATGAATAGGTGCACAGAAAATATTTACTTTCAAAATCTTGCCTTGGAGGTTAGTATATTTCTTCTCAGTGTTTGGATTACTGACCTTACCTGGAAGTTGATTTTTCTCCCCATCCAGGTCTAGACCTCTAGGTAGAATTGGGCACAGAGTCCTTATCACTGAATCAAAATATCTTGTAGCCTACTGATAGCAGCAGGAGACAGATGAATTCTGAGACAGACAGGGATGGGTCTCCAGTGAAACCTGACCTTCAAGCCAAAGACAATTTAAAGTCTGAAAGCTGAGCTGCCAGTTCCAGATGGAGTCCATGACTGGAGTGAGAACTTCCTTGATGCCTTTTAGCCAATTGAACGGTGCTTTTTCCAGGCCCGTATGGACAATTCAGCACACACTTACCCATTATGAGCCCATAAAAACCCAGGACTCAGCCTCGCAGATGGCTACCTGCTTTTGAGCCCCCTCTCAAACAGAAGGATACCCACTCTGGGTCCCTTCTTATGTTGAAAGCTTTTCTGTCACTCGATAAAAATCTTCTCTGCCTTGGTCACTCTCTGGTGTTCATGTACCTCAGTCTTCGTGGTCATGGGACAAGAACCCAGAACCCGCTGAGCTGTAACACTATTACCTTCCCTCTGGCTCTTGTTTAACAGAGGAGAAAAAGCTGCTGGGTGCCACATGCTCTCACTGGCCAAGCTGTGGGCAGTGGAATTGAATAAGATGTGATACTTCCTGGGGACTCAGACCTCTGTACTTCTCACACAAAAGGTGTTAACGCTCCTTGAAGCTCGGCAGTTGCTGGCATCTCCAAGTTTTTGGGTGACGCAGCATCCCCCTCATCCACACACTGGGACCCAAGGCAGAAGCCAGTCGCAACACACCAGGACTAGCCGCAGGTTGAGCGCAAAGCCACTGCAGGCACAGAATCCTGGCTGATAGTGCGAGCAGCAGAGCACAGCATGCCAGGCTGAGTGGGTAGAGTGAGCCCAGCTGGCTTGAGCAAAGCCTGGGCAGAGGCACTGCCAGCCATGGAGAATTCCAGTTGGCAAAGTGGCACCAAAGAACCCCATGGTAATATTATAACTCTTTGTTTCCTCTAGCTCAGAAAATAGTTATTTAGTCCACATAATGTTTAGGGGGGCACAATGTGCATGCAAAAGAAAAGTTCAAATTTATCCCACTTGTTTTCTATCAAAATAACTATGTGAAACTGCTAAAATTCAAGAGTTTTTGAAGAGGGGGTATATTATGGTCCCAACATTAGCTCTTTCACTTAGAGGAAAAAAGCAGCTATATGAGTAAAGTATGCCAAATAAAGAGTGGAGTTGAAACACAGGGAGAAAAATAATTTTTAGTTAAGAATTCACTGTTCCATCACTCCATTTTAGATAGCGGAGTGGGGCTAAGATAGTTTAAGCAACATGGTCACAAACTAGTAGCTTAATAAGATAATTATATGGTAGCACAAAGTAAGGAAAACAAAGTTTAAGGTGTCTTTAGTTTTTACATATTGCACAATATATTGCTATACATGATCAGAAAATGAGAGATTCCTAATACACAGGGCCCCAAAATAGAAAAAAATTGTTTATCACTATAGGCAGTCAACATGGGTATAAAAAAAGTGAAGCCAGTCACCTGCAGGAACAGAACCAGTAGTGAGGTCATAGCTACAAAGTTTGGAACCTCTCTTAAAAGAAGAGTGCAGCTATAGCTTTTCAAAATTTTCAAAAAGAGAGCTCTCATGGCACCACTGCACTCCAGCCTGGGCAACAGAGTGAGACTCCATCTCAAAAAATAAAATAAAATAAAAAAATAAAAACACAATGAGTAATTTCTGACTATAATTTATTTCATATGAGAAAGTAACAGACTTTGTTGAAAGGCCATTTGAGAGTAATACTTATCATTTGCTTGTGTCAACTTAGAACTTTGAAATTTCCAAAAGATAGTAACAATTTTGTTGGGTTATTAAAAAGGATAAAGTAGTCAGCCTTCCTTGATTTTCATTATTGTTCTTTGAGTGTTGCTCATGGTTTGTGTTTGATTCTTTCCTTTTTTGGTGTTTATTACTTTTACTGTTTATTCATTAGGGTAAGAGTAAAAGCTCATGGTATGATAATCTTTACAGGAAATTACTTTCCCTCTCTTAACATACCCCTACAGATATACTAACCTAAAAATAGAATTTTGCTCATGCCTTTCATTGCGTAGCTGAGCAAAAAATTCACCTGACTCTTCAATTTCAGAATCATTATGTATTTGAACTCTGTGTATGGCTTCATGATATAATGTAGTGGAATACTGAAAGAGAATCTATCCAGCATTGTCATATAGTTGTTATTTTATTATTTATTTATTTATTTTTTGAGACGGAGTCTCGCTCTGTCACTGAGGCTGGAGTGCAGTGGCTGATCTCGGCTCACTGCAAACTCTGCCTCCTGGGTTCAGGCCATTCTCTTGCCTCAGCCTCCGAGTAGCTGGGACTACAGGCGCCCGCCACCACGCCCAGCTAATTTTTTGTATTTTTAGTAGAGACAGGGTTTCACCATGTTAGCCAGGGTGGTCTCGATCTCCTGACCTCGTAATCTGCCCGCCTCGGCCTCCCGAAGTGCTGGGATTACAGGCGTGAGCCACCGCGCCTGGCACATATAGTTGCCATTTTAAACCTGAATATAGTAATTTTGAGGATAATGACATACGTCAGGGAAAAGAAAAGAAACTACCATTGAAATATTATTATTGGGTATTCTGTAGTTTTTAAAAAGTAAATCATGTAATAAAAACTTAAAATGCCAAAAACCATCAAGGCACCAAATACCTAATTAGATAACCAAAGGCAAATCTACTAACATTTCATTTCAAAACTTGCATTTTATACAAGCATTTTCTTGCTTTTTTTTTTTTTTAGAGTCTCACTCTGCCCCCGAGGCTGGAGTGCAGTGGCGCGATCTTGGCTCAATGCAAGCTATGCCTCCTGGGTTCACGCCATTCTCCAGCCTCAGCCTCCCGAGTAGCTGGAACTACAGGCATCTGCCACCAAGTTCGGCTAATTTTTATTTTTTATTTTTTATTGTATTTTTAGTAGAGACGGGGTTTTACAGTGTTATCCATGATAGTCTCGATCTCCTGACTTCGTGATCCGCCCGCCTTGCCTCACAAAGTGCTGGGATTACAGGCGTGAGCCACCGCGCCCGGCCACAAGCATTTTCTTAAATAAGTGAGGTGAAACAACAAAATCACCTGAAGCAAGATTCAAATAGGATACAGGAGTAACTAAATCTTAAAGTTAAAAATATCAGAATACATCTAGCAAAAAAAGATTTAAAATATTACATATATTTAAAAATCAATATAATATTATGGGCATACATATTTTGTTGACAATTTAAAAAATATTTAGCAGGTACTTGAATATTTGAAATTATATAAAACCAATTAAAATGTATTTGGGAGAAAATGCAGGTATTTCAGGTAACATAATCAGAGTACACTTAAAGCCTTAGAGAAATTAAAAAAAAAAAACAAAACTTCACAGTATCACTATGTTTGACAATTCTGATTACTCATATATTAAAAAATTAAGTCATTATAGGATACTAGAAGTCTCAACTGATTGAAAACACAACCTTGTATTATATTCTAGTATAATGCATACTAATTATATGCATACCAGCATATATTAAAGAATCAAACATTTCAGGCCAATTTTTATTGGGAAATTTTTGTCTTCCACCTATTTCTGTCAGAAATTTATTAACCAAGGTGTTGGTAATGAAGTAAAATTCACATGACATAAAATTCACGACTTTAAAAAATATAATTCAGCCACATTAGGTACATATATAATGTTGTTTAACCACCACCATCTATTTTCAAAACATTTTTTTCGTCTCAGAAGAAAATGCAATACCCATTAAATAATCACTCCCCATTGTTCCCTCCCCTCAGTCTCTGAAAACCATCATTTTGCTTTTTGTCCCTATGGATTTACCTGTTCTGAATGTTACACACAAATAGAATCCTAAATATGTATATGTGTTTATACACACACACACACACACACACACGCACCATATTTTGTTTATTCATTAATCTGTTGATGAACATTTGGCATGTTTTCACTTTTGGCTACTGTCAGTAGTCTTTCCAAAATGTCTTGGGGAAGTAAATATCTTGAAGTGGAATTGCTGTGTAATATGATTATTCTATGTTTAAATTTGACAGAAGAACTGCCAAAATTCCCACCATGGCTGTAACACTATACATTCCTATCAGCGACGTGCAAAGGATTCCAATTTCTACATATCTTTCCAAACACTTTTTATTTTCTTTTTAAAAAGTCATTATAGTCATTCATGGATTTGAAATCGTATCTCATTGTAGTTTTGATTTGTATTTCCCTAATGGTCAATGATGTTAAACACCTTTTATGAATTTTAAGCGAGGTCTTTTATGATAATATTTTCCCAGTGTGATACTGCCAGTTTTTCCCCCCATGGTAAAGGATAATTATGAACATTGCAGAAATTTCCAAACTCTCTAAAATATGATTACTTTTAAAAAGATATAATTAAAAATGTGTATTAAAATCACCTTAACAAAATTCAATGACAAAGCCTGAAAATATTTAAAATGTCTTAGCTTCATTTTAATGTGAAAAAACATACAAATTCATAAGCAAACTCTAAAAATGCGGCCAATAAGCAAACAATAAGGCTTGATAATGTATATACACATTAAAATGCATAAGTAGCCATATTTAGCATGCTTGAACTCTAAAATGAAAAATCAAAACTGATGAATTTATGGTATATACGTAAGGTACGAATGTAAACTTTCTGAGAAACTACTTTTATAATGTGCATTAAGAGTCTTCAAACACCTTCATTCCAATTGATCTCAGGATTTCTTTGTAAAATTTATCCAACAAATCATCAGATAAAGTAAAAACATCAATAAATATCCACCTCACCAAAATATTATTTATCTCTGAGTAGTAAATATTATGCTCCTGTTTGTCGTAGTTTTAGCACTGCTCAAAGGTTAGTTTGGTTCAAGTAAAATGAAGTTTTTTTCTGGATTAAAAATGGTTGACTGTGGGCATTTACGTATGGTGTAACCTATATAATACTTACGTTAAAAAAATTATAGTAAAAAAAGTGTTAGAACTCAATATTAGAAAAACATGCACCAAATTTGTTTGGTTTTGGTGAATTATAAGATGTGGTGGCTGGTGGTGTTTTTGCCCACCATTCTGTTTGTTACCCTTCCTCTATAATTTTAATGCCTTTCTTTGAAGAACTGGTATATTTTCCATAGTATATTCCAGCTACATCTAAACTTACAGGATAAAATACATATCATTTAGCTTTTGTTGCATAACAAAACATCTCAAAGCTTAATGTCTCTGAACAAAATCGAATTTATTTGCTTAAAATCCTGTGGATCAGCCAGGTGTTATTTTAGACTGGTCTAAGTGGGCTGATCTCTGTGGTAAGCTAATAGCTTGCTTGACTGTGACGGGATGGTCAAAGATATCCTCACCCTTATACCTGGGGTCTCATCACTGACTTATGGGATTGCTGAGGCCTGTCTATACATGGTCTTTCCTCCCCAAATGGGCAAACCTTGGATTATTCACATAGTGGAAAAGCGTAGGGTAGAAATAAAGGGGCAAGCCCAGAGCACAAGCACTTTTCAGTTCTCTGCTAGTATCATAATTGCTAATGACAATTAGATGAAATAATAAGACCCAAGTCCAGATTCAAGAGTGGAAAATAGACTCCATTTCTTCGTGGGATAAACTGCAAATTATTATATTTTCCAATCAGAACGGAAGTGTTTTTCTGTTGTGGTGTGTTGTTTTTCCAATTTACTCACAGGGACTAAACATCTGATTCTGAGCATCTTAATATATGAAAGTAAATGGTGGCAGAATGAATGTGGCTTATTACTTCCACGCCTTTTATTGAATCTGGAAAGCATGAGTCTTCCATTAGGGAGATTGTTGGCTATATGTGAAGAATATTCAAATTTCTGTTAAATAATAGTAACTGTGTGTTTGAGTGTCCTTAAAAAGATATCTGTGAGAGACCTGCAGACCATTTTCTTTCCTATCCTAATAACAACAAGCTTTGAAGATGAGTGGTGAAGGTGGGTCTGAATTACCAGATCAAATTTACTGTGAATGACTCCGCTTTCACAACTTTGAAATCAATGGACTGATGCAGAAGTAAGAGTATGCCCATTTTAAATGCTTACAATGTTTTCAAGTCTGTCATATGTGACAGCAATGAGTTTGAAACTTTTTTTTTTTTTTTTTTCTGAGACGGAGTCTCGCTCTGTCGCCCAGGCTGGAGTGCAGTGGCGCGATCTCAGCTCACTGCAAGCTCTGCCTCCTGGTTTCACGCCATTCTCCTGCCTCAGCCTCTCCGAGTAGCTGGGACCACAGGCGCCCGCCACCACGCCCGGCTAATTTTTTATATTTTTAGTAGAGACGGGGTTTCACCGTGGTCTCGATCTCCTGACATTGTGATCTGCCCGCCTCGGCCTCCCAAAGTGCTGGGATTACAAGCGTGAGCCACCGCGCCCAGCCGAGTTTGAAACTTCAAAGTGGCACTCATAAGAGAAGAGGTAGTGCCTTGTGGACTACTTTAAGAAAGCACAATAGGATATCTACACCATTACTTAGTTTCTGGATATCACCCATAGCATTGCATTTAGAGCATTAATAAAGATTGTAGTAGAAAACATTGGGGTAAATTAAATAAATAAACCAGTGTATTTGAGCAGCTAGTGCAAAGAGCCTAAACTATGAATGCACACTAGAAGATGTCAATAAATTGTAAGAAGATAAACCTAGAAGAAGTGGGTAGTAGAAATCTGTAACAGAAAAAGATTAATAAACTCAAAAATTTGTATTGACTCTAGTAGAACTCCAAAATTGAATATCTGAAATTAGTTACGATACATGTAAATTGGGAATAATAACACTTATTTGCTATTTTGGTGAAGATTTATTTGAAGCACTAAAAAAAAAAAACGCATTTTCCTAAACACAAGTTTAATAAATAATGCTTTATTGTCTACTATAGAGAGCTGAAACACAACTTCTTAAGACAATAACAATCACTGACACCAGAGTCTTAGCTATAAGAAGAGAGAGGTTTGAAGCTCAGGAATTTGGAATAGAATAGGATTGGCATTGAATTGAGATAAAAGTATTCAGGAAGGGATCTAGTAAATTAAATACTGTATTAAATTGGCTTACCAACTTTTTCAGAGGAGTAAACTCAAGAATCTATGAACAAAGACTAATTTTATGGGATGTAGTATGTTCATTTTCATGAATGTACATATTTGTTTCTAAGAGACTTTCAGGCTTAATTATCAAAATAACAGGAATTTATAGTTAGAAATGCTAAATTCTCTTCACAAAGTACTTTAGGTATTTAGAAGCAGAGCTGAAATCATAATTTATGTATTCCTAGTTATATATTCAATTAGTTGGACTTATTCAAAAATTCCTGATTGAGTTGAAACAGAGCAGGTATTGAATTGGTTATTGTACGGAGTGAACCATATACGCTAATATAAAATTCAGTGCCCAAGTAAAAATATTTAATTTTAGATGAAGTTTTTCCCAATGAATAACATTTTTAACAGCCCATTTCTAGAAAAAATATAATGGAAGAATTGGCAGTTAGACTAATGAGTTTAAATTTTTATATCCCAAATAATTTTGTTTTGTATACAATATGTACCTTCAAATAAATTTGTTTTAATAATAAAGAGAAATAGTGCTCACGGATTGCTTGAAGTCAACAGCACATTGCTGTTACATGTGGTTCTTTAAAAGTATGATGGTTCTTATTTTCTGTCAAACTCCCCTGAGCTTAAACGGAAACATGGCAACAAAACTTTGACAATTTCTCATAAAAGCAATTCTGAATGTGGTGAAATCTACTCTAAAATCTCAGTGTGAATATTGAACAACCAATTTATTATGGATAGATTTTTACCCATATAAATAATGTGAACGTCTAAAATAAAAAAAAAAAAAATCCTGATCAAGAATCTCTAACATACTTTAAAGTCAAAAATGGCAACAACATAAAAGCTCTATAGACCTGACAGTCTGATGAAAAAGTTCCCATTGTGGCACTATCTTTTAGAAAATATATAAATCAAGTGATTACAACCACTCTTTCTTTTTTAAATTGGCCTGTAAAGTTACTGGCAGAAAATCTTTAAATTCCAAATGAAAAATAATAATGCAATAACCACACTCAGCTATGACCTGAAAAAATGTATAACAATCAATGTAATAAAGACTGTCTAAACTTGAGTGTTTTTTTTTAAAGACAGAATAATACATCCATGTATAAAGGTCATTTTGCCAGCCAAATATTCTCTGCAGGGGAAAAAAATGCTGATAAACATTCATTTTTCTTAGGTTGTAATATATTTTTATATCGTAGAAATGCAAGAATTTTGTTTCCAATGTTTAAAATAATCCTCTGGGATATGAAAACATCTCTGCAGGAGGTTATTGTAAATATATGTATCATTCACCTTGTATGTTTGTGAGGAAAAAATATTTTTAAGCATTAAATATTCTAAACTACCATGAGTTTAAAAGTCTATGTTTGTGGAAAAATGAAAAAAAAAATAAAATTCTTGGCTGAGAAAAGCCTTTAATATAGACATACTATAATAATTTATGTTTATTCTGTATATCCATGCCTAGCAGAAGATCCCTTGTCTTTTCTTGAAGAACCATTGATATCGATACTTCAAACAAAAATCAAGAGATAGTCCACTATGTTCTAAACAGAAGTTTATACAAATTGTACAAAAAAGTTATTTATTATCTCTAAATTTTATATTAAAATTTTCACTAAAATGCTTTATAGTGAAGATACCATAGCTGTCCCTGTAAATTACATACCATTGCACACTACATAGATGGATCAGAAGGTATAGATGAATCTTTTAAAAAATTGAATTTCATGTTAACATGATGGCATACACTATTTGTGTTGAAGTTCTTTCCATTAAGCACATTTTTCGATGGATGTTGGGGCAGAGTATGGTTTTGGGATGAAACTGTTCCACCTCAGATTATCAGGCATTAGATTCTCATAAGGAGTGCACAACCTAGAGCCCTCACATGTACAGTTCATAATAGGGTTTGTGCTCCTATGAGAGGCTAATGCAGCTGCTAATCTGACAGGAGGCGAAGCTCAGGCAGTTGTGCTTGCTCGCCTGCCACTCACCTCCTTCTGAGCAACCTGGTTTCTAACAGGCCATGGACCAGTATCAGTCCATGGCCCAGGAGTTGGGGACCTTTTCTTTAGAGTAGTTTTTCTTATGTTATTGTGATATAGTATATAACGTATAGTAGAAAATACACAAGTGTTAATGTCAATCCAAATTTAGAGTTAGACTGGGCTCTGCTACTTCTTACTCTGTGATCATGGGAAATTTTATTAACCTTTTTACTGTGTTATTTGTATCACATCTGGGAAGGTTGTTGAGAATTACATCTAGTGCTTGTAAATCCCTTGCTATGTCATAAGTATTCAATAGATTATAGATAATTTAGTTACAGTATTCTACATTAATATTGAACCTATTATTATTGAAACCTTAATTTCTTGGTCTGAACTTTTATTTATTGAGGGCCTATTATATGCTTGAAATGAAAAAGAGCTAAAAACACCAAAATGAAAACACAGACAAATAACCCCCTTCTCTTAGAATCTTTCTGGCAGAAAAGAGAAACATTAAATATATCTGTCAGTAAAATTTTGTGAGTGGTTTAATCCGGAAACATATCAGCATAGCATAGGGGTATAAATTAAGGATATCTAGGGATACCATGTTGAGTTTGTCTGAGAAAGTGACAATTCAACTGAAATATAGATAAACAGTTGTAATTAGATCAGTGAAGGTGGAAAAGTGTAGAATTAAAACATTGACTCATAAACTATGAGTCTCAACTTTGGCTGTACATGAGAATTAGCTGGAGAAGTTTTAAAAAATCCCACTGCAGACATCAACTAACATAAATTAAATCAGAAGCTCTGTGGATGAGATCTAGGCATAACGTTTTAATGATCCTCAGGTGATTCCAATGCACAGATAATTTTGAGAACAACTGACTCAGAGAAATAAAAACTATAAAATTTTAAAGAAATGATTTCAGTTGTGCTAAAGTATAGACTGAAAAAAATGTTAGAGACCAGTGTGCACAAATCCCAAGTTTAATTTTTTTTAATTTAATTAGAGTGCTTCAGTTATTCAGTAATAGCTAATGAGATATGATGTAAACTTTCTTTTGACCACATTTGTGGCTCTTAACACCTTCCAATTTTTCTATTATGGTACCATATCATGTATTTTAATGTTCTGTTTGCTATCTTCTGGCCACATTCCTTTGTTAATGATGTTCTTATAGTGGGTTAATTAGGATATATCACAGTGCCCTAAAATGGGTCTGAACAGAAAAGACAGTGAAATACATTCACCTCACTTGCCCCATGTGGGGGATGTATTTGATACTTAACAAAGAATGCTGTGATGATTGAAATAAACTTGAATCTATAGAGTGCTGTGGAAAAAACACTGGACTTGATGACAAGAAATGATGTATGCAAATTGCTAACACCTCACAGAATGATGTTGGGAATTTGGACCTACTATTATAGAATAAAGTGAGCAAAGGAGAACAGTTCTATGAATGGCAATTTGTGGTAGTCAAATTATGGTTTCTGACTTTTTTTTCTACTTCTCTTTTTGTAACACGAGACACATTTTCTAAGGTCCTTTGCAATATTATGAGTTGGTGCTTTGCAATATTATGAGTTTATCTGCAAACTGTTTATCTATACAGTGTTAACACTGAATGGAAATATAATGAACACTAAGTGCAGTGTAAACATGAGTTTTCTTAAGCAGCTCAGTTCTTCCTAAACCATATTCTGAAAGCTATATTTTTTGACCTTGTGAAAGATAATTACCCTTATTATGTCTTTGACTTCAACTGTGTTTAAAAAAGCCGTAGACAATTAACTATGCTATAGAAATTGTGAGATGCTTATAGAAATGCATCTAATTATGTTTTCATGATGCTTTGAAACACTTGAAAGAAATGTTATAAAACAGCAGAGGCTATTTTAAGTATAGTGTTTTCTTTTGTGATCATTACTGTTTAATTTTTATAGAAAATTAATAATCATTACTGGTGGCAAGTATCGGAGTCACATGGTGGTGAATCCGCATGGGTCTTCAGGAACCTTAATTCTTGCCTCCTTAGAAGAAAGCATTTGATTTTTTGTCCTTGCGATAGTTTGCTGAAAATGATGGTTTCCAGGGTGTGGGGAGGGGGGAGGGATAGCATTAGGAGATATACCTAATGTTAAATGATGAGTTAATGGGTGCAGCACACCAACATGGCACATGTATACATATGTAACAAACCTGCACATTGTGCACATGTACCCTAAAACTTAAAGTATAATAAAAATATAAAAAATAAAAAAAAAGAAGAAAGAATTTGACTGACGGGCATAAGGCAGAAAAATAGACTGAGGCAAGTTTCAGAGCAGGAGTGGAAGTTTATTAAAAAGGTTTAGAACAGGAAGGAAAATAAAGAAAGGAAGGAAGGAAAAGAAAGAAAGGAAGGAAAGTACACTTGGAAGAGGGCCAGGCGGATGACTTGAAACCAAGTGTACCGCTTGACCTCTTGACTTGGGGTTTTATACATTGACTAACTTCCAGGATCTAGCACTGCTTCTCCCCACCCCTGAGACCTTATTGGGAAGCTTCTGATCAGTTTCAGGTGTTTTCTATCTATATCTATTAGTAGACTGCCTTTCCCTAGTGCTGGCTGTGACCAATTATTACTTTAGAGAAACAGTTAACAACTGCCTGACCATCACCTGATGGTCGCCCAACACTCCTGGTGTGTGAGGGGTGGTGGTGAAGGGAGAGCCCTCTCCTACCCTGCTCATACCTGACTACCTACTATAACATTAATCACTATGTTTTATTAAGCATTGATGTTCTGAGGACTGTTGTAAGGTTTTAAATTTATTCAATTATTTTATTCACTGAAATCCCATAAAAGACTTATTAGCTTTATTTTACAAATGAGAAAGCTTATGCTAAAGAGAAAAAGTAGCTTATCCACTAACACACAGTAGGAATTAGCACTCATAGAATCATAGGATTCAGAGTTTATGGGAATCAATATTATTTCAAGTTTCTTTTCTGTTTAAATATTTTAATCACTGGCATTAAGAATAATCTGTGTGAGTCATGGTTAAGAAAGATTAATTAATTACCCACTATATGTCAAAGAAGGTCAAACAAGGTGCTGGTCACTAGAGTATGGTGGTGAATTTAAAAAATATGGTCACTGCCTTCATGGATTCTAATGGAGCATCAGGCAAAACCAAGCTATCAGGCAGATGTAGGTAATATTAAGAAAGTTGAGGCTGGTGCGGTGGCTCTCACCTGTAATCCCAGCACTTTGGGAGGTCCAGGGCGGATCACCTGAGGTCAGGAGTTTGAGACCAGAGACCAGACTGGCTTACATGGTGAAACCCTGTCTCTACTAAAAATACAAAAATTAGCTGGGCGTGGTGGTGGCCACCTGTAATCCCAGCTACTCAGGAGGCTGAGGCAGGAGAATTGCTTGAACCCAGCAGGCAGAGGTTACGATGAGCCAAGATTACGCCACTGCACACCATCCTGGGTGGCAGAGCGAGACTCCATCTCCCTGCCTCCAAAAAAAAAAAAGTTGATTATGGCTCAGCATATGTAACAATTTATGTAGGAGTTTATTTGACATAAGATGATTAAGAAAAAAATGTCTCTAACCAGAACTGTATAAGGTGAGATTGAAAGAACAAAATAAGAGAGGCCTATGAGAAATGAGAGAATTTCAGCCAGAGGAAATAACATATCCAAAAACTTTGTGACTTCTATGGTTGTAGCAGGCTCATTAGGAGAGGGGTGAAATGGAATATGGTTGAAGCATACATGGCCTTAAAAGATCATCATAAAATATTTGATTTTCATTTTAATTCCAACAATAATTCATTCCAGGTTTTTTTTTTAGTTTGTTTTGTCTTATTGTTTGTTAATTGAATGAATTATTTCTTTCTGTATCTTATAAACTGTGTTATAAGTAACATCTTACATATGGACTTAAATGGCAATATTGATAATTGCTAGAGGCTCAATGTGGAGAGTCTGAAGTCTACAGAGCCACAACCTTAAAGAAGCCCCACACTTTTGTGGGATTTACCTCCAGAAACCCTGCCAGGTTCTCAGTGAGGATACAAGAAAGATGCCCTCAAGACTCTGGCAGGGCTTAGAGAAGGGTGGCACCCATTGTAAAGCCTCTGTCTTCCATTACAAATGCTCACTCTCCAGTAGATGGATTTTGTTTAAGTTTGTGAAGTAGAATCCTCTACACTTTTCTCCCTCTCCAGCTTTCCTGTGTCATTTAAGGAGAAAAAGCACAAAGTTAACAAAAAATATGGCTTCAAGGAAGCAACACTGGGAATGTTACAGTCAGGGAAATGAATAAAAGGCAAGGAAACAACAACAACAACGACAACAACAACATCAACAACAAAAACAAAAACAAAAAACTACACCACTGGAGAAATGATATAAATGTTAACAAAGACTATTACCAAGACAGCCTTAAAGTTTCCCTCAGTTTGACTGAAATTTACACAGGCTTCTTCAGACCCCCGACCTTCATTTTCTTACTTACTTTAGAAAACTAGGGTGTAATTGTAAATTATTTTTCTGCTCCTCTGAGATATAAAAGTTTGAAAAGACTCTTGCCAGGACTTTCTCAAGGACCTGGGGGCCATCCCTTTGAAATACAATCAAGGAAGATAGTCCCTTGTCTCTGTTTCTGTGGGAGGGTAGGATCCTAACCTTGTTTCTCCAATCTGTGAAACTACCTCCTGTCAGGAAAATAGAAACAAGCTTACTTTTCCTTTGAGTATAGTCAATTAGATGGCCTAAGAGCCACCCATCCTGGTTTTTAAAAGCTCTCCTGCCTTTTGTTAGAGTGAAGTTGAGTATCCAGACTTGGTATGTTCTCTCTCCCACGTGGCTGACAATAGTATTGGAAAAAAAAAAATCAATTTCTGTTTGTTCATCTTTGTCCATTGTGATACAGTTATCTTTTATTTTTATTTTATTTTATTTTATTTTTTGGAGACAAGGTCTCACTCTGTCGCCCAGGCTGGGGTACAGTGGCATGATCAAAGCTCACTGCACCCTCTGCCTTTCAGGCTCAAGTGATACTCCCACTTCAGCCTCCCAAGTAGCTGGAACTACAGTCCTACACCACCAAATCTGTCTAATTATTGTATTTTTTGTCCAGTGAGGGTTGCATCATGTTTCCCAGGCTGGTCTCGAACTCCTGGGCTCAAGCAATCCACCTGTATTGGCCTCCCAAAGTGCTGGGATTACAGGCATGAGCCTCTACACCTGGCCCGGTGTGATTTTTTAACAGTTCGTTGGTGCACTGACCCTGATCAGGACTGGAACCTCCATTAAACTCTGGTTCTTTCACCCTAAGGAAAGTACACACCCCTCACACCTGTGTTGACTTTGGCTAGACTCTGGGAGATACTTCAGTGAGTCTGAATCCTGATTCTATGCTATAGACATTTTTGAGGCATGATAGGAGTGGATTTTGATTCTTTTGAGCAATTATATAAGGGTTAGGGTCCCCTTTTGGGTTAATATCCTTGCACATTTTAGAGTCTTACAAAACCAGAGACCTCCTGTTATAATGGAAATAGATTCGCAATCTACTGATACTCTTCTGCCTCATATTCCTGCTCACTATGTGCTAGGGGACTATGCTACATGCTCTGTCCACTTCCTTTTTTTCCTTTGGCATGATGTTAGAAAGGATAATTTAAAACTTCAATTGCCTTTTTGGAAAACAAGATCTCCTGAAGCTGGTTCATCTAAAACTTCTCCCATCTCTCACTTCCAGTTTTCTTTCTTGCCCACCTTCAAGCTTTCCTGTAGCTCCCTAAAATCCTTTGATCTACCTTCTCCATCCCTTTATCTACCCCTGAATCATCTTTTTATTCCTACTTCAGCCCCTCAAATCCCAATATTCACTTGAATTTTGGGTCCCCTGACCTCTTCAGAGCGCTGAAGGGGTTCATGCACCCCAATAGTAACCCCTTGGTACCAGAAGATAGAAACAGATGGGGTATTTCATCTATTCACATGGGTTTTGGAGACACCCAGATATCTTCTTGGTGTCTCTTCAGCCCCTCACCCAACATTTAGTCTACAGCCTTCACAAAATTATGTATCAGTGCACAGAAAAATATTAAACGCCTTCTTCATAAATATTGTTAGGAAACTTTAGCCCTCTTATTGGGCCAGTAACCACAATTTGTCTCAATTGTCAGAAACACAATTCTGATAAAATCTAAAATCAAACAGAGTTGAGAGTCAACAGCTACAAAAACAGGTGACTTTTGTATTGCTGTGTTTATGCCTGACTCATAGCTAAAGTTTTAGAACGAAAGATAAAAGATCTTTATTTGCATCTGTCTCATATATACGTATGTATGCATTAAGTTACGAATGTGACATTTTCCTACCTCCAGATGGTATTACCAAATTCATTTATAGAATTGCTTAAAGGAGCTCTATTATAATTGCCATAGAAATAAATAAGTGCTAATATATTAAATATTCCTAAATATAGAAACTAACCCAAATGTTTTAAAGATTCAGATTTATATAATTTGAGTAAGCCTTTGGCAAATAAGACTTGTGTAATATTTGTTTACATAACAAAGGCTATGTCTTCTGAGTAATCAGCATTAAGTATAAGAAGACATGTATTTTCTTCTACGTGGGTTTACTAATTGAATAATCTAATATTATATCTATAGGATATTTAATATTATAAAAGTCAAATTTGATTTGATCAAATTGAATCATGACAAATTTTATTTAAAAATAATATATGTTATAATATGTCTGTTTTAAAATAATTTTCAACATATGTTTGGTAACTTGAAAACTTAGAAATACTAAATTAAATAATAAATATTCATCAAACATTGACATTATTCTAAGTGAGATAAAATACTGAAACATTAATTATTAAGCATAAGTTTGTTTATATAATTTTGCATCTTATTTTTATATGGTATGCAAAAGCCAAATATATTTGAGTCTGTTAATAAAAGTTTATTTTTAGTTCAATGAGAATCTAGAATACAGATTTTAGAATTTATAAATTTTAATATGATGTGATACAGATAAGATAGTGTTTCTAATAAGTATTCAATACTGTTGAGTGATATTTCAGTGAAGTAAATAATATGTCACATTTTATAGAAAGTAAACCATATGCTTAGCAATTTAAAACTAATCTCCATGAGCACTAATTTAATAATAGATGTTAAATATGGAAATCTAACCACTATCTACTCTCTCCAAACTTGTTCAACATAGTTTAGTAGCAAAGAAATGAGACGTGGAAAACTTGTGCTCAAATCCTGATTCTGCCACTCTTAAGCAATTGAACTCTAATGAAGTTATTTAGTCTCTCCAAGTTTCAGTTTCCTCACAAAGATAGTAATACTTCAAAAACATAACTGTGTGTGAGTATTCAATACTATTTATGCATTTGAAAATATTTACCCAGTAAACACTGGACAGTTTTATTAGCAAATATTTTTCAAAGAGAAAACCAAACCTTCATGTATGTGGAAATAAAAACAAATCCAATTTGATTATATTTGCACAAAAATGTATTTATTATATTGCACAAAAATATTTATTCAAATATATATTTTGAATATAAAATATTCTGGGACTTGCAGAGTCATTGCACAACCAAAGGGCCAATGTTCTAGAGAGAAAAGAATGATAGACAGGTGAAATTATATTTTGAAATTGTTTTTTCTGGATGTAATTTACTAATATTCAGATAAGACAGCCTCTGTTAAAAAAAAAAGAATAGAGTTTTTGTAGTATTGTTTTGCTGAATAAACTAGGTTTAAAGTTTGCAAACTGATGATGTGCTAGAATAAATAAACCAAGAAATTAGTTGATGCCAGATTATTATAAAACCATCAGATCTCATGAGAACTCACTCACTATCAGGAGAACAGCATGGGGGAAACCGCCCTCATTATCCAAGTACCTCCACCTGGTTCTGCCCTTGACTCGTGGAAATTATGGACATTACAATTCAGGTGAGATTTGAGTGGGGCCATAGAGCCAAACCATATCAGGCCATTTGCCTCTAAAAAGGGATATCTGAGAATGGGGAATGTATAAAGAAAAAAGGTTTAAATACCTCATGGTTCTGCAGGGTGTACAAGAAAGGGGATACTGCATCTGCTCTGGTAAGGGCTTCAGGGAGCTTACAATCATAGCAGAAGCTGAAGGGGAAGCAGGTGTGTCAGATGATGAGGAAGGGAACAAGAGAGCAAGGAAGGAGAGGTCCAGACATTTAAACAACTAGATCTCATGTGAACTGAGCAAGAACTCACTCATCACTGAGGAGATGGTGCTAAACCATTCATGAGAGATCTGCCTCCATGATTCAGTCACCTCCCACCAGGACCCACCTCCAACTTGAAAAGCAGATTTCAACATGAGATTTGGAGGGAATCTTTAAAGTCCTCAAATAAAATCATTTCTATATCCTTTAGAGTCCTCAAAGAAAACTTTACTTTAGAGTCCTCAAAGAAACTTCTTTAGGGTCCTCAAAGAAAATAACTTCCTTAGAGTCCTCAGAGAAAATAACTTCTATATCCTTTAAAATCTCTTTCAATGGAAGGTGAAATAATAACTTTATGCAAAAAAGTTAAGAAAATCTGTAACAAGTAGAAATACATTAACAGAATACTAAAAGCAGGCTTTTAGGAGGAAGTAGTTGATGATAGCAGGAAGACTGAAGGAAATGCAGGAAAGAATGAAAATCAAGTAAAATATATATATATATGAGAAAAAATATACGGCCGGGCGCAGCGACTCACGCCTGTAATTCCAGCACTTTGGGAGGCCAAGGCGGGTGGATCACGAGGTCAGGAGATCGAGACCATCCTGACTAATACGGTGAAATCCCGTCTCTACTAAAAAAACAAAAAAACAAAACAAAACAAAAATTAGCCAGGTGTGGTGGCGGGCGCCTACAGTCCCAGCTACGCGGAGGCTGAGGCAGAAGAATGGCGTGAACCCGGGAGGTGGAGTTTGCAGTGAGCCGAGATCGCACCACTGCACTCCAGTCTGGGTGACAGAGGGAGACTCCGTCTCAAAAAAAAAAAAAAAAAAAAAAAAAAAAAGAAAAAGAAAAAGAAAAAGAAAAAGAAAAAATATACATGTGCATGTCTGTATTGGTTTAATTATATGCAGAAATACAAGTGTAGAAACAATAATGCAAAATGAAAGAAGGGCAAGTAGATTTTTGTGTTCTATGGTTTTAATAGTTGGAAATTGTAAAAGTAATTTTATATTGTAATAGGTCACTAATGTATATTGTAACTCCATTATAACCACTGAAAAAACAATAAGACGATGTATATCAAGTTAATGAGAAAAATAACAAATATTCTTTGAATCTGAATAAAGATACAAAAAGAAAATACAAAAGTTAAAATAAAAACTACAGTAATATGATATAAACACAAATTTGTCAGTAAATTAAATATAAGTAGGTGAATTTTATGTACCAATTAAAAATTGGATTGTTAGAATGAATTACAAATTTTAAAATATCTGTATATAAGAAACAACTTAAATTTAAGAATAAGAAAAAGTTACAGGTAAAAGGATGAAAACAGATACAAGCAAATGCTATTAAAAGAATGTTGGTGTATCTACACTTATTGCTGACTAATGAAAAAGTGAAGTATAAAGGAGATATTGATAATGATAAAGATGAAAATATCGACATAAAGTTACATTTAAAATCTGTGTGTACTGAATAGTTTTAAGTATATAAAACAAAATCAAATGTATGAATAGGAGAAATTGACAAATCCACCCCCAAATTAGTTAACATACTTTCTCAATTGGTAAAACAAGTGGTAAAAAGTCAATAACAGTTTAACAGATCTATAAAACAAACTGAATGTCATAACATAAACAAAATGTCGAACCAAAAAAGCCACACACATAAGATGATGCCATTTAAATTTTAAAAGCAGGCAAAATGTACCCATGATCGGATAAATCAACATAGGGGTTACCTATGAGTGGGTTAATGATTGTGAGGGAGTACAAG
The DNA here is from genome assembly GCF_029289425.2 of Pan paniscus. Lineage (NCBI taxonomy): Eukaryota > Metazoa > Chordata > Mammalia > Primates > Hominidae > Pan > Pan paniscus. The sequence continues at coordinate 114,104,432 of NC_073252.2, forward strand.
GGAAAGTTTTGAAGTTTGAGTTAATTTCTGTTACTATATATGGTGCTGGTGACACGAGTCTATTCACTTCATGAAAGTTCAAGTTGTACAATTATGGATTATGCATTTTATATATGTTACATTTTTATAGAACATTTTCTTTAAAACATGCCATCCACAAATAAACACACACACATACACATATATGTACACAAAAGCTATTATGTGGTTAAAGAATAAAATAATAGCTTGCTTTCTTTTGAGATGAAAAAGAAACAAAGCATCTCCACTCTGACAACTTTAGAGACATTTCAGGATATTGCATCAGAATTTCTTGTAGTGAGAAACTTTCTTTGTATCAGTTGTCTTAACATTCCATTAAGTCACTTAAAAAATTATAATAAAATAGCTTGATTCTCTTTCCCACCCCTAGGCAGAGGAGGGAGAAAACTTGACAAACTGTTTCATTAAAACAGCTTGGAAAGTGTTTTTTAAAATCAAAGGTAAAAAGTGAATTGGTGTCCCTAAAATTTAAGAGAAACCATGTTGGCTAAACAAAATAACATATAGGCATTATCACTCCATCTGTCTCCATCTATCACATACCACCCCTTTCTGTTTTTGTTTAAACACAATATTCACTTTCCCTACCTGCCATAGTTTAATTATTTCATGTAAATCAAAAGCACACTTTGCCCTCCTTCAAGAAAGAGTAGAGCCAAAGTTCAGTTACTGCTGAAACTGAAAGTTCAAGATCTCTAAGTGATGTTCATTCCTTGTTTTGAGTTGCTTAAGCCACACCTAATTTTATTATTACACATTGTGTATATGTATCAAAACATTACACTGTACCCCATACATATGTACAATTATTATGTGTCAATTAAAAATAAAATGAAGTATTATGGGCCAATTGACATATTTACTAACAGTACCACATTGTGTATACCGTTGGCTAGGCTTTGCCAGGGTATGTAAGCCAATTCTTTGCCTTTTAATATTGCCTCCTGAGTTTTTTTCTAGATTCCATTCTTATACCACTTATATAGAAGAAATACAATTTTCCCGTAACTTCCATAGAGAAATCACAAAATTAATATTGTAAGTGTTATGCATGCCTGTTTGCTTCCTATCCCGATGAATCTAAATAGCTAGATAATCCTCTGTGTTTTCAATTCTATGGGGAAAAGTTGTGTCAATTATATTTATTTCTCCCTTTATTATTAAAGCCTGAAATTCCATACAGCTGAGTATGCTGGGTAATAAAATATATTTATATATCACAGGAGGGTTATTATGTATGATACCAAAAGTCCTGCCATGAATTTTTGCTTCCAAAAGACAAACAACAGATTTTGGTCAATAGTTTAGATAAAAAATTGCAAAATAAAGTATCATAAAGTCTTAAGGTTACTTGAGGAGCAATCTGTAACTTGGCAACACTGTATTATCTTTACATTTGTTCATGTAATTTGGAGTGTATCTGATAACGTAATAAGAACCTCTGGTCAAAGTATCACAACTTAATCAGTATTGGGTAGACACTTAGTCACTGGTGTGGAAATGGAGATATTTTAATATAAATTTTACATATAAAATATGCAAATATTTTAATAAAAATATATGTATATTTCTACTATCATCTTTTAAAGCGTTGAAATAAAGGCTTATTTAAAAATTATTTGAGGCTGGGTGCCATGGCTCATGCCTGTAATTCCAGAACTTTGGGAGGCTGAAGCGAGATGATCACCTGAGGTCAGGTGTTCAAGACCAGCCTGGCCAACATGGCAAAACCCCATCTCTACTAAAAATACAAAAATATCAGCCAGGCATGGTGGCACATGCCTATAGTCCCAGCTACTTGGGAGGCCGAGGCATGAGAATCACTTGAACCCGAGAGGTGAAGGCTGCAGTAAGCCCAGGTCACTTCCACTGTACTCTGGCCTAGGTTACGGAGAGATACTTTGTTTCAAAAAAAAAAAAAAATTCTTTGAAGGAAGTGATGGGAGTCATATACTTTAGAAGACCTTACCTGGTAGACCTAGTGCTACAGATTGAGAAATAACATACAATATATATCTTATTAGACTATATGAATCATTAATAATTGTAGATGTCTCTTCTATTCTAGAATTTTAGAAGTCTACTTATCACCCAAAACATAACTTAAGCATTTTTTAACTTGTTTCTTCAATATTAGAATAAATTTTATAGAAATAATGTTAGACTTTGCTACACATCACATCAATAATACAAAGTAGCAATTTAATTTTGGTCAAAAATGAAACAAAAACTATTATCTTTGGCTCATAAATAAGGGGCTATTTTTTTCTGGTTGCATGAGCACAGAATATATGGAAGTACCAATATATGAACATATGTCACATTTTTTTCTCCTATAGAATTTGATTCAATGGTCATTGTAGTGTCTGACATACATAAGTGTATGAATTTGTTAAAAAATATCACATGAAATATTCAAACAATTGAATAAATATAGAAGACTAGTACAACAAGATTGTGGTATAAAACATAATATGATGAATAATATATTTAGCATCGTGATAAGGGATATGGCTTATAGAATGAAAACAATTTATAAATGACTTCATTGCCTCTTTTGTGTGATCCCATTTATAGTAAACATTGAAAAGTAAATCTTTGTCTAATAAAGAAATTCCCAGATAAATAGGCTCAGGACATTTGGGTGAAGGTTTACAGTGAAAATTAGAATACATTTTTGTATTATTACTACGGGATTCTTCCTCAGTTTTTCAGCTTCACCTGGGCTCTCTCTGAGACTTGATTGAATCAGTAAACTTAAATATGGGGACAGGATTATTTACCATGGTGGCTCAAGTCAGATTTCTGTTTATATTATCTTGAGCACTTTGTTATTGTTATTTTTGTTATTTGTTATTTTAAAATAGTAGGGAATTTTTAGGCTTTCTATTTATTTTGGGCTTACTGCACCAGTAGATTGAGCAAATCTGAAAACTGCTTAGTATGGTCATTTCACATTTTCTCTAGTGTTTCTGTCTGACATATACCATTTCAAATCCTGCTATCTCCTTTAAAACCTGAGAGCTAAATTCAACTGTGTGTACCACGCTTGTCCCAAAGTAACATGATCTATTAAAAGATGACGGTGCTTGTATAGTTCTCAATGCTTTGTAAATAAAATATATTCCATATTTATTTGTAACTTTTATTAAGCAAATATTTTTAAATTGCTATTATATGCCAGGTTCTATTCTAGACACATTCAATAGTGAATAAAATTAAACAAAAATTCTTGTTCTTAAAGGACTTATATTCTAGTTGAGGAACTCAGATAATAGATACATTAAAGAATAAAATACAGAATATGCTAGAAAGTTATATGACTTCGGAAATATTAATAAATCAAGGACAAGGGTACCAGGTGTTGTGCAAAGGTGATACAATTTTAATATGATATTCAGGGACAATCCCACTGAAAACGTAGCAATTGAGATAAGATATAAGTAAGTGAGGAAGTAAGCCATGGCGAATGTGAGGCAGGAGAAAGGAATTGGCAAACAAACAAACAAACAGGAAATGAAAGATGCTGAAGTGGGACCTTCCTTGGCATGTTTGGGGAACAGAAAGGAATCCGGTGGGGCTTGAATGAAGGGAGAGAGGAGACGTTGAAGAATAGATTAATTCATCTGCCTCCTGCCTACACCATCATGTTACCTCTGTCTTGGAGAAATTTAGAAAATTTCTTTGTCTCACTTTGCCAAACTTTGACACTGGTACCAATGAGAGAGGGTAGGTCAGTCCTTCAAAGCATCCTATGAATATCTCTTTGATTTACCTCCTGAAACCCATATATAAAACCTTTGAAAATGGCTTTTTTTCTATTAGGACAATTATCTAAACATTTATTTAGGTTGTTATGTGATTTAATAGTGCATTCTTTGGTTGTTGAGTAGTATTGCATGTATGAATGTACCACCATTTATTCATCTATTCAAGGATATGTGGAGTGTTTCCAGTTTCAGACTATTATAATGACATTGTTATAAACATTCATATACAAAATTTTGTGTGACCATATCTTGATTTCTGTAGAACATATGTCTAGAAATGCAATGACTGGAATTCATAGTAGATGCATATTCAGTGTTTTTAAAAATAAATTCCCAAACTGTTTTAGAGAGAAGCTCAAAAGCTGTTAAGTTTGTGAAGAAACAGAATCACTCATACAGCCCTAGTGGCAGCAAGCTTGCCAGCACTTTCTATCATTAGTTTATATTTTAGCCATTCTGATAGGTATGCATGATATCTTATATTTTGAAAGCAAATACAGTTTATTGTTTTAGAGTAGTTTTAAACTTACAGAAATATGGCCAAAAAACCTTCAGAGTCCTCATAAACCCCCTATAGATCTTTATAAACAGATAACATTAAAGAATACTTTAGCAATTTTCAAATAATAAATTCATTCCAGTAGTTTTACCTCTCTAAGGCATTAACATTTTTCTCCTATAAATTTCCAGTAAATTACTGCTAACTTTATTTGACAAGGGCAATAACTGAGGCCATGTTCAGACAACTTACCAATTAAATATACAAACCATGTATTTTAATGCTACAGTATTATTTCCAGAGTTTTAGATAAGTGCACCTATATTGATTCATAAGCCTTGATTTGTCCTACTGGGTCTCTAAAAGTAAAAATCAATTTGTAGTTGTATTCTTCACATACTGCCTATATTAAGTATGAAATGTTTTCTTTATTTTTCTGTATAGTTCTTTTTATGTTAAATTTAAATTTGTAATTGACAAATTCAATTGTAGTCGACAAATACCCAGAATAAATTTTAGTTATAGATCTGGATAAATAAGGGATAACAGAGATTAAGTTAACTCATTGCAGCCTAATGCACTCAAGAGATGATGTGGCAGAATGATTATTGTGGCTAAAGGGTCATCATTATACAGCAGGAAAACAAAAAGAACATTGACAAGAAATTATTACTAAGTACTGTTTTTTTGGTTTTTGAACACTCTTATGTATCTCTGTTTCAATTCATGGAGTCCTAGTATTCCTAAATCACTGCTTTATTCTTATTTAAGTTTTGAATAGTATTACTTCAACTGATGGTGAATTCTAGCTTAGTATTACAGGTAAGAGAGAGAAACATTCATTTTGATAATTTTTTCAAACACCCTGGTGTTTTGAGGCTTATTAGAGAAGTGAGGAGGTTTAAGAAAAACTTTGATACTCATCTCTGTAATGAGGTGGGAAGTATTAAATTTGGGAAGTATTTGGGAAACAGCAGCATATAGATAGATATTAAAGCCAAGGCACTAAATAAGGTCACCATGTAAATGAATGTAGATAGTGATGAGATCCAAAGTCTAAGACCTAAGCTGCATCTTGGTGAAGTATTTAGGAGAGGAAGTGGCTACAGCAACAAGACTGTAAAATACAATCTGCTAATATGGGAGAAAAACTAGGAAACAAGGAGAGTCTCCACTTTAGTATTCTCCACACGGCAGCCAGATGGATCCTGTTAAACGTGCTAAAATCCTCAAATATAATTTAATTTATCTCAAGCATTGAGATTAAAAGGAAAGGAAGTAACTGACACTTTAAAATGTTGCAGACAGAAAAATAAGAACTAGCATAGTGAAATGTTTGAGTTTAGCAAAAACATAGTCATTGTTGGTGTTGACAGTATCTGTAGAATGGTATAGAAAAATTCACATCAGAAGAGATATGAGAAATATTGGAGGAGAGAATGTATTGTCATTTTATGTGGGAAAATTTATAAACAGTTCTATTTAAAAGACAGCAGGAAACCAAGATAGAAGCTCCAAGGGGAAACGTAATTAAACTCTTTCCTTTTCACGTGGGAGAAACCATAGTAATGATCCAATCAAAAGGTCAACAGCCAGAGTCTTGGCGATTGAATTACTGGCCAATGAATTTCATTAACTTTTGAGATAGCATGAATTTATACACAATGCAGGGCCTATGTTGCTTTATGTAGCTAATGGATCTCGGTTTGAAGCCTTGTTCAAAATATGTCATTTTGGGACAAAGTAACATCCACAGCTCTCTCTAATCTCTGCTTAAAGCCAATCTTAAGTAGCAGGGGTTATAGTAGTGTGTATGGGGATGAGGAAGGATATTAATATGTTCTGTTTGAGATTTAGGGATTACATTTGTTTTTGCTCACATGGTTTTTCTCATCATTTGCTGTGAATCACTAATTACTGAATTTTTTCCTCTTTTCAGCAGCTTCACATATTGCAAAGATTTGTCTGATTATCTAACAGATGAATTTCTTATTTATATGGTGATTTTTGTTCATATGTTTTTTCTTCTGTCTATATTTTCTCATCTTTTCAGTGTGAGCGAGGGACCCAGGCATCCTGAAACATGAGAAGGCAGGTAGACAGTGTAAGCAACGAGCTCCACACATTTTTTTTTCTTGTCCAACAGATGTATGTAGCTAGCAACACTGGAGAAACATAATAACAAAAATATGTTTTACAAGGTTTAAATCAACTGGAGATTTGGACGATCATTTTCCAATAATGGTTAAGGCAGAATTTGAATCTAAAGAATTAGAATTTCCATAACATCTCAATTTATGTAAGGATCATAGAACTTTGGAAGATTTTTTATTCTATATCATAAAATAATTATAAAATTTACAATAAATACAACTGTAATAAAATTAACTTTTAAAAACATGGTGGATTAAAAAAGTGAATCCACCATCCCTAATATATGCTATATTACATATATGTAATATCATCATATATTATTAATTGATAAGATGTATAATTTAATGTTAATGTCACTTTCAAGAGTATATTATTATATTATAAATTACTTTACAAACATGAAATCTATTGGTAATATTTTTAGAAAATTGTCTATCATAAAAATATACAATCATTAATTTGTATAAGTAATATATTGAGGCAATTACATATTAATGAATATGATAAAAATTATAGTGGATACGAACCAGGTGATTTGACTTATAATTTTTAATAGGTTTACTTACAGGAAAATACATTATACATCTTAATAAATTTAAGGGCTTATCAATTACGATGCCCCAAAATTCCTTTGACAATCATATACTTTCATAGCCAATACATTTTTACAGAAATCTATGTAAAATATAGAAACGTAGATACAGAGGAGTGACATCAGCAAGAAGTTAGAATATAATTTTTCAGTGTTTCCCTTCTCAGTAACATCAACTTGAATAAGTATGCACAAAAATACCCTTATAAGCTAGTGAATGTAGAGGAGAGATCATAGCACTTGGATGTACGTATCACAGAAATTTAAAAAGACACATTGAAGTGAATAAAAAGGACAGTTTCACAGCCACATCACCCTTCCCCCAATCCCAGGCAACACAGCATAGAGAGAGACATCATGTGGAGCAGCGGTACCCAACCCTGGATATCCCGGGTACTAAAAGGATGAGTAGCAATGCAATAATAGTAAGAGACAAATATCACATAAGACAGTAAATCATTAGAAAATCAGTGGACTTAAATAGAAATTGTATGGCCCTAACAGCCATATACAGAACACTCCATCCAAAAGCAGCAAAATGCACATTCTTTTCAAATGCACATTAAATATTGTCTAGGATATATCATGTATAAGGCCAAAAAAAAGTCTTAGCAAAATTAAGATGGAAAAAATAAGTTTCTTTTTTGACCACAATGGTATAAAACTAAAGATCAGTAACAAGAAAAAAAAATTGGAAAATTTACAAAAATATGAAATTAAATAATAGAATCCTGAATAACAAATGAGTCAAATAAGCAATCCAAAGGAACATACCATAGCTTGAGTCAGATGAAAATGGAAACACAGTATACCAAAACCTATGGGATACATCCAGAGAAGTTCTAAGAGGAAACTTGGTAGTGGTAAATTACTACATTAAGAAAAGAAGATCTCAAACAACCTAATTTTATATCTCAAGAAACTAGAGAAGGGACAAACAATCCCAAAGTCAATAGAAGAAAGCAAATCATAAAATCAGAGCAAAAATAAATGAAATAAAGACTAGAAAACAATAGAAAAGATTAATGAAACTCAAAGTTGGTATTTTTTTTTTTAAATAAGCAAAATTAAGAGCCTTTAGTTAGACTAAGAAAAAAAGAGAGAAACAAATATCAAACAAAAAAGGAGACATCACAACTAATACCACAGAAATAAAAAGGATCTAAGAGACTCACGTGAACAAATTGAATAATGTATTAGGTTGGTGCAAATGTAATTGTGATTTTTGCCATTAAAAGTTTTGCATTAAAAGTAAGATTTTAATGGTAAAAACTGCACTTATGTTTGCACCAACCCAATGGAACAAATGGATATCTTTCTGTAAACATATAACCTATGACGACTGAATTATGAAAAAAATAGAAAATCTGAATAGAACTAATAATAAGGATATCCATTCAGTGATAAAATCTTCCATCAAAATATGCCCATGACCTGATAGCTTCACAGCTGAATTCTACCAAACATTAAAATACATTCAAAACATTCTCAATGTCTTAAAAAATTTTTTTTATTATACTTTAAGTTCTAGGGTACATGTGCACAACATGCAGGTTTGTTACATATGTATACATGTGCTATGTTGGTGTGCTGCACCCATTAACTCGTCATTTACATTAGGCATATCCCCTAATACTATCCCTCCCCCCTCCCCCCCACCCAATGACAGGCCTTGGTGTGTGATGTTCCCCACCATGTGTCCAAGTGTTCTCGTTGTTCAATTCCCACCTGTGAGTGAGAACATGCGGTGTTTGGTTTTCTGTCCTTGCGACAGTATGCTCAGAATGATGGTTTACAGCTTCATCCATGTCCCTAAAAAGGACATGAACTCATCCTTTTATATGGCTGCATAGTATTCCATGATGTCTATGTGCCACATTTTCTTAATCCAGTCTATCACTGATGGACATTTGGGTTGGTTCCAAGTCTTTGCTATTGTGAATAGTGCTGCAATAAACATATGTGTGCATGTGTCTTTATAGCAGCATGGTTTATAATGCTTTGGATATATACCCAGTAACGGGATGGCAGGGTCAAATGGTGTTTCTAGTTCTAGATCCTTGAGGAATCGCCACACTGACTTCCACAATGGTTGAACTAGTTTACAGTCCCACCAACAGTGTAAAAGTGTTCCTATTTCTCCACATCCTCTCCAGCACCTGTTGTTTCCTGACTTTTTAATGATCGCCATTCCCAAAAAAATTAAAGAGGAAATAACTCATCCAATCTCATGAGATTAGCATTACCCGGATACCAAAGCCAGATAAGACACTACAAAAAATAATGAAAGGTCAATATTCTTGATTAACATAGTACAAATTTGCAACAAAATACTAGCAAACCAAATTCAATGACACATTAAAGGAATCATAAATCATGATCAAGTAGTATTTATCCCTGGATACAAGGATGTTCATGGTTTAGCACTTGCAAATTGATAATTGTGATACACCATACTAAGAAAATGAAAGACAAAATTATGTGATCACCTCAATGGATGTGAAGCAGAAGTTAATGAGAAGAAAAAGAAATTTTTCTCCTTTAGGTAGCTTCCCTCTCAAGCCCCCACCCCCCGCCCTGCCATGTGCTATTGTACCCTGTTTGGCAAGTTCTGTAAGTTTGCAAATTCCTGTGTTCTATAGCTGGTTTCTGTAAGTTCCTGCTTCCCATTCGGGCAGTACAGTGAAGGACACAAGATAAGCTTGAGCAAGCCTAGATTACAGCCACCTGGGCCACATAGCAGGAATCACATGACATGCTTAAGCAAGCCTGAGTTACAGGCCTGTCACTGTTTGATAAACTGCCTTGTTCTGCTTCTGTAGACCTGCTTTCATGCCACTGCCTTTTGTTCCACTGTAAGCTTGTTTCAAACTAGCCAACCCTATTTCAGAAGTGTGCATAAAAGTCAAGCCCTGTCTTTGTTCACGGCTCAGCCTTTGGATGTTAATCCACTAGTCCTGAGTGCACTCAATACAATCCTCCTCTTCTACCTATTGGTCTCTCCAGCCTACTGATTTCTGCAACATTTTGGCGAGCCAGCCAGCAGTGGAAATATCAGGTTTGCTCTCTCCTTTGCCTGTGGGTCTGGGGCCTTAAGCTGGGGGAGACCCATGACCTCAGGTACCATCGGAGGACTTTAACCCAGAGAAGGTATTGGCTCTCCTGTGACCTGGTGCCCCTCCCTGACAGCACAATGGAACCTAAGGGGTTATAGGATGATTCCAGGAACAGTGTGCTACAGGACCATGGTAAAGTTTGGGGCCCAAGTCAGGACCCATCCCATAAGGATGAATGGGGAGCCTCATCAACTCCCAGGGGTGTGCACTGACTAGCCCAGCGTGGGATGCCAGAGTGGCTCACAGAGTCAGATGAAACCTGCCCCTGGGGGTGTACTGAGTAGTCTGAACCAGGAAGCGAAGAGTGGCTCACAAAGTTGGATGAAACCTACACACCACCCAGGAAAGAGGAACTAGGAGCGGGGAAGTGTGTGAATGCATGTGAAAGAGGTGGTTCCAAAGGAAGCCAAAGTGGGGAGTGAAGTGTGTGGGGCTGCATATCTCTTAGCATGGATTGTACACTCCTAGCGAGGTGTGGGACTGACCAGGACTAGTGGCAAACTTCCTCCGGGACTACTGAATATGGCTTAAGGGGGTGCCCCACAATTTAGTACTTGTGGTGGTCTGGGTTCAGGACTTATACGAATCCTCCAATGCCAAGTGGTGTCTGAGATACTCCTGCAAGGCGGACAGTCTAATTGGTCTGAAGTGAAAGTAAAAGAGTGAATGAGTTGTGCCATAATTGGGAAGAAATGGGAGGGAAGTCGTTGAAACCACCCCATTGGAATGTATGTTAAAGAACTTTGAGAAAGGTTATGTGGGGGATTACGGGATCAAGTTGAACTCCAAGATGTTAAGAACTCTCTTTGAAATAGAATGGCCCTCTTTTAATGTCAGAAGGCTGGCTGAAGAAACTATAGATAGGGAAACAATTGGCCATGTATTTAAGGTGGTGACTGGGGTTGGAGGAGAGCCAGGGCATCCAGACCAATTTCCTTATATTGACTCATGGCTAAATATAGTCTAAACCCAACCTGTGTCACTGCAGCCCTGCCTGGCAGCTTATTGCAAAACGCTCATGGCTTAAGCTGAGTCTAAAGTGAAAGAAAAATCAGCTTTGCTGTCAGCTACAAAGACAAAGGGAAAGCCACAGGAAAAACCAGTTTTGCAGGAACTGTCAGAGGAGACAGAAATTCTTCCTCCATATGCCCCAATCTACCCCCTTTACCAAGGCCGGCTCCCAAGGAGTCAAATTCAGATGATAACCAAACCCGGGCCTCGCCCCAAAAGGAAAAATCAAAGCCACTGCCCCAGGAGGTCAAGGAGGAAAGTCAGGATGATCAGGCCAGCTGCCTCTGGTCTGGCTACGCCCAGGCTGTGCAGATGCCTCTCCGGGAGACTCAGAGACCCCTTTATTATGATTAATATGGTCAGGTTCAAGAGGGGAGAAAAGGAACCCCTCCTCTGGGAGGTTGACCAGGAGAAGGTGTTTAAACAAATCAAAGAAGCCTTAGGACTCCCTGACATAACTAAGCATTCCTTTCTGTATGTCCATGAATGAAATGAATGACTATAGGAGTCCTGACTCAAGTCATAGGATCATGGCATCGCCTGGTGGCATACTTATCCAAGCAACTGGACTCAGTGGCACTAAGGTGGCCTCCTTGGCTTAGGGCACTAGCTGCCACTTTATCAAACTGACTCTGGGGCAGCAGCTGACCATCGAGGTACCACATTCAGTTACAACTTTAATGGATCAAAGAGGGCACCATTGGTTATCAAATCCAAGGATGACTCAGTACCAGGGGCTCCTGTGTGAAAATCCCTGCCTAACTTTAGAAACAGTAAACACCCTTAACCTGGCTACCCTACTCCCGATCGAACCAGGAGTTCCCCTCCATGACTGCATAGAAACAGTAGATGAGATATTCTCAAGTCGGGGAGATCTTACAGACTAAACCCTCAGGGACCCACATGTTGAGTACTTCACAGATGGGAGCAGTTTCATATTGGAAGAAGTCTGTCCGGCAGGTTATGCGGTGGTAACATTGGACTCAGTGGTAGAGGCTCAGCCTCTGCCCACTGGAACATCAGCCCAAATGCAGAGCTAATAGCCCTAATAAAGGCTCTTTTGCTGGCAAAAGACAAAAAGGTCAATGTTTACACTAATTTCAAATATGCCTTTGCCACATTGCATGTTCATGGAGCTATGTACCGAGAGAGGACTCTTAACTGCTGAGGGGAAAAGAAATAAAGTACAAAGAGAAAATTTTACAGCTGTTAGACACTGTACAGGCCCCAAAGAAGGTAGCTGTAATGCACTGCAGAAGGCACCAAAAGGCCGGAACACTAGAGGCCAAAGGAAACAGAAAGGCAGACAAAGAGGCAAAACGGGCAGCAATGACTACTCCACCCTTTAAAAAGGAAGCCCTAACTATGCCTCTCCTCCCAGAGCCTCCCCTCCCAGAGATCCCAAGTTATTCTCCAAATAAGAAGGCCTGGTTTGCCCGAGAAATTGGAAAATACACTGAAAGCATGGTGGAAATTCTGATGGGAGACTAGCCATTTCTGAAATGGTGGCCCCTAAGTTTGTAAAAGAATTCCACCAAGGGACTCACATGGGAAAAATGGCACTAGAAATGCTACTGCGATGTCATTTCTGTCATTTCTATGTGCCACGACTCACTGCCATCACCCGAGGTGTTTGCAAACAATGTCTAATTTGTGCCCAAAACAACCCATGACAAGGGCCCACTCAGCCCCACAGAATTCAGAAAATGGGAGCCTCACCCTGTGAAAACCTACTAATGAACTTCACCAAGCTGCTCCGAGCAGGGGGCTATCAGTACATGCTGGTACTCGTCTGCATGGGAGGTAACTAAAGTACTGTTAAGAGACATTATCCCCAGATTTTGACTGCCCCTAACTCTTAAGTCAGGCAATGGACCGGCATTTGTAGCTGAAATAGTTCACGAACTGGCACAGCTATTAAAAATACAATGGAAATTACACACAGCCTACCAGCCACAAAACTCAAGCAAAGTAGAGCGCATGAACCGGACACTCAAACAGCTACTAAAGAAATATTGCCAAGAGACCCATCTAAGATGGGATCAGGTCCTGCCTATGGTCCTCCTCCAAGTCAGGTGCACCCCCACCAAACAAACTGCATATTTGCTATGAAATCTTATTCAGTCGGCCACCCGCAATCAGAGGTCAAGTTAAGGGTGATCTCCGCGAACTAGGGGAATTAACTTTAAGAAAGCAAATGCAGTCTTTAAGGACAGCCATGCAGGATGTCCATGGCTAGGCATGGAAAAGAATGCCCATAAGCCTGACAGACCCAGCACACCCCTTTAACCCTGGCGACTCTGTTTAGGTCAAAAAAGTCAATTCAACCACTTTGGGACCCACGGGTCCCATACTGTAATCTTGTCCACTCCCACTGCTGTTAAGGTTGCAGAAATTGTGCCTTGGATCCATCACAGTTAGCTGAAACTGGCAGCCCAAGACAGGTGGACCAGCCAACAGGACCCAGACCATCCGTGCCAGCTGATCCTATGAGGGGACCAAATTGCAATTTGAGACAACGACAGCCCTGCTCTGGTAACTCTGGAAGCTGACCAGTCTATGTACAGCTGAAGCTTGAGGAAACAACAGCCCTGCTCTAGTCACCCCGGAAGCTGACTAGTCTACACACGGCCAAAGCTTGAGTCATCATCAGGGAAGTAGATGTGGTTAAAAATCTCAAGCCTAGTAGTTTTCTGTATAATGTTAATTGTTTCACTGTTGTTTTGTCACTTTGCTGAACCTTCTCCCCTGGGTAAAAACCTCTTTTGTCCTTGCTAGGTATAAATATGCTACTCTTTACTTTATTCTTACTCCCCTTGTCCATGTCAGGAGGAGGACCCATAAAAGGATGCCCCCACTGCACTCATACTGCACGGTCAGGGAGCACCATAACCAAGACCCTGATATATCATACTTATTATGAGTGTGCAGGGACCTGTCTGGGAACTTGTACACAAAACCAGACAACCTACTCAATCTGTGACCCAGGAAATGGCCAGTCTTATATATGTTATAACCCTAAGTCTCCACCTACTAAGTCCTGGTTTGAAGTACATACCAAGGAAGGGGATCTTCTAAACCAAACCAAAGTCTCTCCTTCCCACAAGGAAGTCGTATCCTTGTACTTCAGTGCTTGCCAGGCAGCATTCCTATGGTGGCCCATAATCTGCTAGCCCAGCAAGCCGCAAAAATGAGGAATGCTATTTATCAAAATAGATTAGCCTTAGACTACCTCCTAGCCCAGGAAGCGGGGGTATGCAGAAAGTTCAATCTAACTAATTGCTGCCTAGAGATTGATGACAATGGAAAGGTCACTGAAAATGTAACTGCAAAAATCCAAAAATTATCCCATGTTCCAGTCCAGACTTGGAAGAGATGGTCTCCAGATTCCCCCTTCGGGGCTGGTTTTCATCTGTTAGAGGATTTGAAACCTTAGTAGGAATAGTATTAACCATATTAGGAGTCTGCCTTATACTCCCCCTTGTCTCCTATCTCTCCTTGTTAAAAACATCCAATCAGCTATAGAGGCTCTTGTAGATAGACAAACTACCACTCAACTAATGACTCTAAGTAAATAACAACCTTTGCCAAATGAAAAACTACCTTTACATGAAGAATTAAATAATAGTGATGGTTTCTATTAAACCTCATTTATAAAAAGCATCAAAGGGGGAAATGAAGCAGAAGTTAAAAAGAAAGAAAAATTTTTTCTCCCTTAGGCAGCTTCCTCCTCGAGCCTACCCCATCCCCAACCTTGGCCCGCCATGTGCTATTGCACCCTGTTTGGCAAGTTCTGTAAGTTTGCAAATTCCTGTGTTCTGTAGCTGGTTTCTGTAAGTTCCTGCTTCCCATTAGGGCGGCACAGCAAAGGACAAGAGAAAAGCTTGAGCAAGCCTAGATTACAGCCACCTGGGCCACATAGCAGGAATCACATGACATGCTTAAGCAAGCCTGAATTACAGGCCTGTCACTGTTTGATAAACTGCCTTTGTTCTGCTTTTGTAGACCTGCTTTCACAGCACTGCCTTTCGTGCCACTGTAAGCTTATTTCAAACTAGCTAACCCCCTTTCAGAAGTGTGTATAAAAGTCAAGCCCTGTCTTTGTTCAGGGCTTAGCCTTTGGATGTTAATCCACTAGGCCTGAGCACACTCAACAAAATCCTCCTATTCTACCCATTGGTCTCTTCAGTCTCCTGATTCCCACAACAGATGTAGAAGAAATATTTTATAAAATGTAATTTTTATGACAAAAACTCTTAAGTATTGAAGAAATGTTCTTTAACATAATAAAAGTTATATATGACAAACTCACAACTAACATTATACTCAACATTGAAAATTTGAAAGCTCTTACTGTGAGATGAGTAACAGTACAAGGATGTCCCTTCTTACCACTATTTAACATTGTACTCGAAGTCCTAAACAAAGCAATTATACAATGGAAAAGAATAAAAACCATCCAACCTTACCACAAAACTGTTAGAACTAATAAGTAAATTAAGTAAAATTGAAAGATTCTAAATCAATAAAAATCAGTAGCATTTCTATATGCTAACAATAGACTATCATAAAAAAACAACAATCCCATTTCCAATAGCACAAAAAACATTAAATATTAGGAATACATTTAACCAGAGATGAAATGTCTATACAATGAAACCTATAAAACATCAATAAGAGAAATTTAAGAAGACACAAATAAATGAAAAGCTATTCTCTATTCATGGATTTGATTAATATTTTTTAAATTTTCTTACTAACCAAGGCAATCTAAAGATTCAACGTAGTCCATATCAAATTTGCAGTGACACTTCCTAAAATGTATAAGAAACCACAAAAAACCTCGATAATCTAAAGTAATCTTGGATAAAAAGTACAAAGCTGGAGGCATTGTACTACCTGATCCCAAAATATACTGCAAAGCTATAGTAATCAATACATCATGGTACTGGCATAAAAAAGACATAAACCAACAGAATAGAGAAGAGATTTCAGAAATAAATCCATGCATTTACAGTTCATTGATATTTTACAAATGTGCCAAGGATACACAATGGAGGAAAGGGCAGGCTTTTTAATAGACAATTTTAGGAAAACTAGATATCTGTATGCAGAATATTGAATCTGGATCATTATCTTACATCATATATGAAAATCAACAGCAGATGAATTACATACAGACTTAAAGGTAAGACTTGAAACTGTAAAACTGCTAACAGAAAACATAAGGAGAGCTGCTTGCTAGTAGTCTGGGCAATCATTTTTTGGATCTGACCCCAGAAGCAAAGGCAACAAAAACAAAAATAGACAAATAGGATTGCATCAAATTTAAAAGCTTTTGAATAGCCATGGTAATAATTAACAGAGTGAAGAGACAACCTACAGGCTAGGAGAAAATACTTGCAGAACTTGTAACTGATAAGCGGGTAATATCCAAGATATATAATGATGTCAAACAATGCAATACAATAAAACAAATAACTAGATTAAAATATAGGCAAAGGACCTGAATAGACTTTTTTTTTTTTTTGAGATGGAGTTTCGCTCTTGTTGCTCAGGCTGGAGTTCAAGGGTGCCATCTCTGCTCACTGCAACCTCCACCTCCCAGTATCAAGTAATTCTTCTGCTTCAGCCTCCAGAGTAGCTGGGACTACAGGTGTGTGCCACTATGCCCAGCTAATTTTTGTATTTTTAGTAGAGACGGGGTTTCACCATTTTGGTGAGGCTGGTCTCGAACTCCTGACCTCAGGTGATCCATCCTCCTCAGCCTCCCAAAGTGCTGGGATTACAGGCGTGAGCCACCGCACCAGGCCTTAAATAGACATTTTTAAGAAGATATCCAAATATGCAACAGGTATATGAAAACATGCTCATCATGACAAATCACTAGGGAATTGCAAATTGAAACCAAAATGAGGCATTTTTTATGACAAAAACTCTTAGGCTGTTAAAAAGGTAACATGGTGGTGAGGTTGCAGAGAAAAGTAACTCTTTTATACTATTGTGGAGTGCAAATTAGTAGAGGCATTATGAAAAACAGCATGGAGATTCCTCAACAAATTAAAAGTAGAACTACTATATGATTCAGCAGTTTGACACCTTGGTATATGTTCAAAGAAAGTGAAATCAGTATGTTAAAGAGATATTTGTATTTCCACATTTATTTCAACATTACTCACAATAGCCAAGATTTAGAGTCAACCTCAGTGTCTATTGATAGATAAATCTGGAGATATATACATACACACACACACATACATTATGTGGAATATGCATATGAGTGTGCATACGTGTATGTGTACCACATATATGTTTATGTGTGTGTGATGGTTTACATCCACACAATAGAATATTGTTCAGCTGTTTATTATTTATTTTTTAGAAATGGGTTTTTACCACATTGCCCAGGCTGGTCTCAAACTCCTGGGCTCAAGCGATTCACCAGCCTTGGCCTCCCAAAGTGCTGCAATTACAGGAATGAGCCACTGTGTCTGGCCCTGTTCAGCCTTTGAAAGAAAAATAGAATATACTGAAAAGAAGGAAATTCTGTCCTTTGCAACAATGTAGATTAATCTGGAAGACATTTTAAGTGATAATAAACCAAAAACAGGGATCAAATACTGTATGATCTCACTTGTATGTGGAATCTAAAAGTCAAAATCATAGAACCAGAGAGTACAGTGGTGATTGCCAGGGTTGGGAATGGGAGTAATATTGGTAAAAGGCTACAGTTTCAGTAGACAGGATGAATAAATGTTGGGGATATATTAAAAAACATGTTGACTATAGGTAATGATAATGTATATTTGAAAATTGCTGACAGGTTAGTTCTCAAGTGTCTTCACCACACACAAAAAATATCTATGTGAGGTGACGAATGTTAATTAATTTGATTATGGTATTTATTTTATAATGTATAGCTATATCAAGGCATCACGTGTACCCCACAGATAGATGCAATTTGTTGTACCTCAATAAATCTGATGAAAGAAATTGGATGTATAGTAAAAAATATAAATTATTCAAATGTAAATATATTTAATTTAGATACAAAATTAACACCATATTATTAAATTCTGATAGATGTACATTTTAAAAATAATATAGCACTTAAACTTCATTTTGGGAATCATAAAATTATATGAATGACTTCCACTACAACATTTTAAACCTCTTTCACATTCAAAGTAATATGCATGCTCTGATTAACAAAAATGAACATATATTTACAGATACATAAATATACACAGCTAGTTCAAGTTGCAATTTTAGAAAATACATTTTGGATAAATGCCTTAATATCTAAATGTGCTTCTAAATGCTTCAATTTTCAAAAGTTATTTACTTTTCATGACAAATTCATAAACCAGTTCCTGGTTTTCGACCTCATTGTGCAATGTACCTATCTTAACATGTTATAGCCACTTACCTCTATTGGTTAAAACTATACCTCAAAAAACAAAAAACAAAATGTCTAGTATACATAACTTATTAACTGATAAATAAAGCATTATTAGTATTACACGTTATTGTAATTAAAGTTGAAAAAACAGAAATGAAAATATATATTTTATTGCAACGGAAAGAAATCTCAGCACATAATCACTAAAAAATCATTACTATTTTATCACACATATTGATTATCTAAGTCAACATTTAGTAAAACATTAAATTTTATAAATAATCTCCAATGACTAAAATTTTTTCAATCACTTAAATATTTATTTGTATTAACCAAGTGTATTTTTTAAAAGTCATTCAGTATCAATGTATTTTACTATTGTTATATTTCCTCCTTATAATGGATCTATAACATTCTTTCAGTGATGCAACAATTTCTTTTAACTTTTACTATGAAATTTCTTTATGTTTCAAGTTATGTAATTCATTTAGGCTAAAATAAAGTTAAGTCGAATGTAAAATTTATACTACATTTAAAGCATTGATAAGTGGCATTATTTATTTATGACATACTCAGCGTGAAAGAGGATTGTATCTCATATTCTGATGGTGAAGCACAGAGTATTAAAATTTAAATCTGTTTAGAGAGAAATAAAATATTTTTCATCTTATGGATGGGATTACTCAAGGAATAGTTCTTAAAACATTGTACATGAAAATATATCCATTTACTGAATTTGCCAGCTCTTCTTCTCAGGTAGGGCATTTAGCAGTTTTTAATCTTTACATGTGACCATTTATGGAATTAATGAATTAAAATTATTATAGCACTTAAACTTGCATCACATTTTTCCATATAGTTATCTCATTGACCTTATTTGATGTAATATAATAAACTTGTTCTTGACATAAGATTTCAGCCTTCATATGAGAAAATTAATTTTATGAGAAAATTAATTTTTTTCACTATCTCACCATTATAATGGTGGTGAAGGAGTTTCAGGAAACAAAACACAACAGCAGTCACTTTTGTCCTCATTGGAGATCATTACACAAAGTGTATTTATTAATAAATTTTGTTTCAATAACCAAATAAAATGTGTGGTCCATGTCATTGGCACTCTGCCCATTTCCTGTTCAGTATTTAATGTTTTTGTCCACACCAGACTAACTTCCAACTGCCAGCCTCTGTGACTTTCTCCCTGAGTATATTTTCTGCCGTCTGGAACCTGCTATGTCTACACCACATGTAAGTGCCAGTGAACTGACATGTTCCTGGGAGCAGCTCTCAACCAGTGATTGATGGGAGTTGATGTGGATATACCCCAGATCCCTTGCCTCCAGGTGAGATCATTCTGAGCAGTGTGTACTAAATGGAGTCCCATAGTTCCAAAGCAGGACTTATCTTCAGCTGCTCACCATGGTAACTTGCTTAATAAGGCACCCTGTATTGGCTTCTTTTCCTTTCATGTCTCATTTCTCCTCTCCTGTACAAGTGTTTCTTGAGAACAATTTCCACAAGAATTTTATGCAAATCCTCATATCACAGTCTGCTCCTTGTGAAGCTCAAAATAATGCAAGCAGTTGGACCAATAAAAATTATGTTTATACTTCTTTCAAATAGGCCTTGATAAATTAGTAAGCCATTGGGAAAATAGGCTTGCTTCTTGTCCAGGAATCCTGAGAGACTTTGATCAGCAAACAACTAAATTCTGTCAGAGAAAGCACTAAAAGAGAATCCTGGTCAAAGGAGAGGATTCTTTCAGGGGCTTCTTTATTTGGCAGATATTACAATACATTACACTCATCAGATTTCCCCTTTTGAACAGGCAACTAAAGATAGAGACTTATTATATGAGCCATTAGTTAGCCTTCCTGTATGGCATGGTTGCAATCTTCTATGTTTTATGTAGAAAATGAAATACGTATTAACACGTGGTCTGTCTCTCCAAATATCCCCATTTTGGGCCTTGATTCAGTGTTGTGATCAGCTCAAAGTAGGTAGATGGAATTCTTAACTTCCAGTTCAATACAAACACTGTTTTGTCCCCTAGTAGAAATTTTTCTCTCTATATAAAACATTTTTCTTTCTCTACATATAATTTTGAGTAATAGGGAGAAAAAGCACTCCTTTGTTCAACCCCTTCATTCCCAAACCTGTGTATTCTGACTATGGGACAAAGAGTACTGTAAGTTACTTCTTGGTTCTGAGCTTTTATGGTATCTAGAATTTGCTTTGGCAGGTGTTGTCACCCAGTTTCTGATTCTTCAATAAATTCCCTCATTTTAGCTGGCCAATTAATTTAATTTATTATTAATTCATTATTTAATGAATTTATTTAGTTGGGTCATTTGGTGCATGAGACTATTTCCTCAATTTATTTGCTGTACTTTAACAGAAAAGCAATATTATAGAAAACCATGATGGTAAGTAATGGATTCAGTAAGTTCAGAGATAGTGCTAACAGAACCATTGTGGGCAGTGCAAGAGTTTATTCCAGTGCCAAGAAATCTTCTAACAAGACATCGAAAAGTCCCTAAACAACAAGAATATTCTAGGTTGGCTTGTCAGACTTCCATTGATTCAAACCATAAGAAATCAATGAGCCTAAATGGATTTAGATAGTTTATTAATCACGGTCCAGCAGAAACCTGGTGTGTGCATTGGTTCCCCTTGTCTCTTAAGTCCAATACTTCTGAATCAGAATAAGCCCAAGTGAACATTGAGCACAAAAGACTCTGTGTCAAAACTGAGCAATACTGAGCTTAGCCAGCCCCTAATCCTATAAGGAATTTGACAGCAAACCTGCCCATCCTTTGCCCTGGAGGAAGACTATATTATACTGGTTAGGAAACAAATATACCTTCTGACCTGGAGGAAAATTCTATCTTTAGCCTTCAAGGCTGTTTGCTATTGAGACATCCTTGAAAATATATTCCTGGAGAAAAGTTATCATAAAACATACAGGAACACCACAAAGCATAGTCTCCAAACAGCTTTCAAGACAGGAAGTCCAATGTAATAAGCATGTTGCTAGGCTCTGATAAATTGTGCCATATAAATTGTGCCTTTGGTCTCTGCTTTTCAAAAGTTGATCATTTAACAGTAGTACTACCAGATAGCTCTTGATATAGAAAAGCCCGTAATAGTAGCCCATGTATTTTTTCAATTAAAATTCTACCACTATCACCACTGTTAAGGACTGTTGAATCTAACACTGAGGTACCTGGAGAGAAAGACTAATAGAGTTTCAGCCATACTGCTTATATTGAGTCATAGTCAGAATAATGATTATCACCTTACCATTAAGAGCTTCCTATGCAGGGCATGTCTTATGCAGGTAGCCATTATTACATCCTGTTTCCCTCATTAAAGACCCATTTTTTTCTACCTCTTCCTGTGCTTCTTATCATACTCTTGAAGTCATGTCCTCTTAACACAGTTGATGTCTAAGCTAATCATTAGTGACTGCCTACAAACTTATATGGATTCATATCTCTATCTCTTAATTATGAAAAACCAGATAGCCATCTTAAAATCCTACGTTTTCTACTTCATGTTTCTCCTTGATAAAAGATAGTGTTCCTGAAGTCCACATGCATGGTGCTGGCATTTCTCAGACAGCTGCACACAAGGAAATTCCCATGAGGCCAGTTGGATTAAGTTGGGGGAAAAGGTCCCAGTGCAGGGACAATGGGTATTGTTAGTGCTTGAGGTACATGATTATGCCAACAGGATATGCTGAATGAGCTGTACTTATTTAACTTCCTGGCTTGATGGGTCAGTTCATGAGTGACGGCTCATATTGCATGGTCTATTGGTAACACAAATTCAGGACTTTAGTCTTTACAAGGCTCAATGAAAGTTTGGGGCTGTATCTCAAGAGGAAAATAGTTTTCCGAAGAAAAGAATCTATCTTTGCTCCAAAATCTAAGAGTTTGCTTTGCTAGTCTTTTATTGTAGCTTTTCAACAGGTCCCCTGACAAACA
This sequence comes from Pan paniscus, assembly GCF_029289425.2. NCBI lineage: Eukaryota > Metazoa > Chordata > Mammalia > Primates > Hominidae > Pan > Pan paniscus. Next base: position 114,127,007 of record NC_073252.2, read on the forward strand.
TTATCTCCTACTGAAAAATGTAAGAAAACTATCTGCCAAGGTATTAAGCCAAAGTGACAGAGTTCTTGCATTGCTATCTGGGTCTGCTCAAGACTTTTCTCTTGCTTTGGGTCCCAAAAACTGACAAAAATAGTTTTCCTATAGAATAAGAAAGATTGTTATAGGAAGCCCAGGCAATGTAAGTCCATCAGCCTAAAGAAACTCCATCAATCTCCACCTGCCCTTAATATCTGTGCTGAATTGCATGGAAAGGAGTCTTATTGGATAAGCTCAAATCATCGTTTCACTCTTATGGAAAATTTTGAATAGGCTTATGCCATGACATTTTCCTGTGACCAGAGAATGAAAAGAGTAAACACAAACTACATGAAGAGATGAAGGTAGAGTTTCAACAATAGGGTAGTTGCTGTGACAATAGTAGGAGGCAGTCCTACACTTAAAATTGTATGGAGTGGATATGACATAGAGAATTTTTTATTATTAAAAAATGGCTCGCTAATGCCAAACCATGAGAGCCTGAAAAGTTTTACTCGATAATGTTAGAGAATGGTAATTCCACAATTTTATGTAAATTAAAATGTAAAAATAACTTATTTTCTGTATCAAAAAATGTGAATAGAACAGTATTTTCAAAGGTATATTTTATATAAATCTAGAACATAAAATTCTTCACACACACATATGTATGTGTTTGGGTTTAACACATTGCTGATCCAAATTAATGCATATTAGTCTAGGAAATTTCTTGAGACGTCTGCAAAAGAAACCTTTTTAACCTTGTTAATTACTGAATTTGAAAAATTGATGAGGACAGAGAAGATTTTATCAGTAAAATTCCTGTTGATGTGTAACTACTAATTTTGGGACAATTGGGGAAATACTAAAGAGAATAAATCAATGTTTTATTACTTTATAAAAATATATGAGGAAATACCTATAAAAATTATTCATTTGTGTACTTATTATCAGTGGATACAAATCCAGTGGAAACACCTATAAAAATTATTCATTTGTGTACTTATCATCAGTGGATACCAATCCAGTGGCTTATTAGGAGAATTTGTGGAGTTTTTAAAAAATGCCTTCGTCCAAGCCACAGTCTAAATACATGAGATTACACAAATACAAAGATAAAATCTGGATTGAGAAAAATATATTAAGCATATATTTAATATCTATGTTTCCTAAACTATCATTTATTCAAGTGCAGGGAAGGTTTCTAGACTGTGTGAAACTTTTAAATCTTTAGCTAACATTTCTTCCACATGATAAAACACAAAATTTTTAAGTGGAAGTGAATACTCTGATACAAATATACAGTGATTCATTTTTATGGTTCAGAGGAAAATAACAACAGCTATTCATGATATTCAAAGCAACTGTTAAGTCTTTATTCATATTCTCTTTTACAGAGTTTGTGGATTATTAGAACACAACATTCAGAGGCCTGTGAAATTGCCTTAATGATAACTGCTCATGCACTTAGTGCTTCAAAATCCCCATGAATACAGAAGTCAATTATGTGAGCAGGTGCACCCAAGTAACTAGGTTTTATGCTCACTGGGATATCACAACATTTAAATTTGATAAAGTTAATTCGCAAATATGTACATTCATACACAACAATAAGTTAATATACATTCATGAAAATGCAAATAGAGAAATCAAGGCCTGGAAAGTGATTAAGATTGCTTTTTAGAAAATTGATACAATGATTTCAGTTCCATGTAAGATTTTTCCTGAGGATAAAATCAGCATAGAAGAAAAAAATAGGCTGAAATATTGCCAACCATACAACATTAACTAGAAATTTGGTGATTCTTATTAAAATAGGAAAATGAAAGCAAAATATAAATTATTGAAGTTTTCTGCAGGGGTGGAACCCTCATGCAGAACCTGTTAGGGCAGAGTAGATGGAAAATTTGGGATTGGAGCTCCCACACAGAGTCCCCATTGGGGCACTGCCTAGTGGAAATGTGAGAAGAGGGCCACCGTTGTCCAGATCCCAGAATAGTAGATCCACCAACAGCTTGTACCTTGTGCCTGGGAAAGCCACAGACACAACACCAGCCCATGAAAGCAGCCAGGAGAGGGTCTGTATCCTGCACACCACAGGGGCGGAGGTGCCCAAGGCTGTGGGAGAGCCCACCTTTTGCTTCAGCATGCCCTGGATGTGAGACATAGAGTTAAGATGATCATTTCAGGGCTTTAATATTTGGCTGCCCTTCTGGATTTCAAACTTGAATAGGTCTGGTAGCCTCTTCATTTTTGTGAATTTCTCCCATTTGTAATGGACATATTTACCCAATGCCTTTATCCCCATTTTATGTAGGAAGCAACTAACCTGCTTTTCATTTTATGGGGTAACAGGTGGAAGTGACTTGCTTTGTCTCAGATGAGAATTTGGACTTGAACTTTTGGGTTAATGCTGGAATGAGTTAAGACTATGAGGGACTGTTGGGAAGAAATGATTGTGTTTTGAAATGTGAGGACAGGAGATTTGGGAGGGGTCAGAGGTGGAATGGTGTGGTTTGGCTGTGTACCCATCAAAATCTCATCTTGTACTGTAGTTCCCATAATCCCCACATGTCATGGGAGGGACCAGGTGGGAGGTAATTTAATCATGAAGGTGGTTACCTTCATGCTGTTATTGTGATAGTGAGTGATTTCTCATGAGACCTGATGGTTTTATAAAGGGCTTTTCCCCCTTCTCTTGGCCCTTCTCCTTCATGCCATCATGTGAAGATGGTTGTGTTTGGTTCCCTTTCCACCATGATTGTAAGTTTCCTGAGGCCTCCCCAATCATGCTGAAGTGTGAGCCAATTAAACCTTTTTTCCATTATAAATTACCCAGTCTCAGGTATGTCTTTATTAGCAGTCTGAGAATGGACTAATACATTTCCTCCTGGCCACAATAATACAGCTGTTTCCTACAATCAAAATATGTTCAGTCCTCCTCGCACAGCATCAAAGTCTTCTCCCTTTAGGACATCAGCCCTAAGTTCAGAATTTCATTGTGTAAATAACGTTTTGATAATGATGAGGCTCTTTCTGTGTGCTTTCTTGAATACAGTTCTTTGTATATGGTACTTACTGAGCAGGTATTTACCTGTGAAGGAAGAGGCTAGTTATCTGCCCCTCCACTCACCCAATATACAACTGTGATAGAGAGGAATGATAACTCCCATGAGGCATTCCTAATCAAAATGAGAGAAAAACGAGCACCTATATGTGGCCTACCTATGTAGTAAGAGATTTTTGCAGGATAGAACATATCTGCTCCAAGACAGAGGATTACAAGGTGATCATTTACATATGAGGATGCAGAAGTATCCAGGCCAATTATAAACTGCATTTACAACTGGTACTATCACTTATATCACATTTGTTTAAATCAGCCACAGTGTCTACCCAGAATGAAGGGGATAGAGATTAGGTATCTCTTAATTTAAATGCTTATATTATTAAAGAAGAAAGTTTAAAAATACAAAATCTAAGATTAGTTTTAAATAATTGAGGGGAGGGGAAGCAAATTAAGCAAAGTAAGTAAAATAAATGGAATCATAAAGATAACAGGAAAAAGAATAATACAAAAAAAACAGAAAGAAATGTAGTAAAGTTGATTAATACAACTGATAAAAGACTAGCAGGACCTATCAAGAATAAAAGGGAAAACAGAAATTATCAATATTAGCAGCTAAACAAGGAAGAAACTGTACAAGATACAGTATCTTTTCTATAGATACTGTAGAAAATAAAAGGAAAATGAGGAAATATGTAGCAAAACTTAATAATACATTTGATAACTTGTGTAAAAAAGATGAATCCTTTGATTAAACACAATCAACACCAAGAGGAAACAGAAAATTTGGATAACCTATGCTTATTAAACAATTTTAAATTCTAATATATCCCCCAATAGAGAAAATTCTTACACAAATGCTTTCATTGGTGAATTTTATCAATGTTCTGTGAAAAACTAATGCCATCTAACACAAACTCTTTAACGAAATTGAAGATGAGAAAAATATTTTGAATGCTAGTGGGACTGATCAATAGTATCTTTTATAAATTATAAATTATAAATTATCTATGTATAATTTATAAATTTTATAAATTATACATCATGACCAAGTGGTGTTAACAGGAAATTGAATGATGATTTAAACAATAAAAAATCAACGTAATTTATCATATTATAAAGATAAAGATAAAAGTAGATATAGTGTCAATTGACAAAGATAATACATTGACAAGAGTCAAAGTTCACTCAAAGAAAAAAAAAAAAAGCAAACTGGGAATTAAAAGTTTCTAGGTCTGATACAGGCTATATTTACAAAATTTAAAAAAATGCAAATGAACACAGAAGCTACCCCTAATTTTATAGTTAATAATTTAGGAGTTGAGACTCTGCCTTTAAAACTGAAAATATGTGAATAATTAATTTTACCACTTTGATACAGCATTGTACTGGAGGACTTAGCAAGTGCAACAAAAAGAAGTATAACTAGGAATGATGGCTTGTGACTAAACTCCGAGGTACTCAGGAGGCTCCTGTGGGAGGATTGCTTCAACCTGGAATTTCATGGCCAGCCTGTACAACATTGTTAGACCTCAATTACAATATTACTTTTGTAAGGGAATAAAGAATGACATAAGAGTAAGAGTATGCTACTGAATGAATTCAAACAGTAATATTAAGATGCTGATACAAATCAGAGTTTTAAACTTAAAACAAAGGTATAAGTTTTGGGAGGAAATATAACTGGATATCTTCCAAACAAGGTGAAGAAATATTTAGTTTTAGAGAGAACACAAAATTAGTAAACATAAAACAAAAACAAATTTAACTTTATCGAAATTAATAACTTCTGTACATAAAACATCCCCATTTTACAAAAAAATTTAAGCTATGTGACAGACTCTGAGAATATCTTACCAATATTACTGAACAAAGGGTTTAAACAACAGTATTGCAGCTCATTCTTTAAATTACTTGAGCCTGTCTCATAACCTCACTCCAAAAAATAACGAATGTTACCATGCCAGATAAACATATAAATTAGCAACCTCATATCAAATAAATTAAATATATTTGATAACAAGAGTGTTCCTTTTTATGAACTGCTTTTAGAAACATTTACCTTGTTAGGATTCCACATAATAAAAAAATCTATGACATAATCTATGAATTCACGGGATATGATTCCCTGTAATAAGCAAATACTAAACAAGAAAGTAACCAGCTATTTCATTAGAAAGCTATGAAATAAAGTTATTTCATGAATAAGAAGCTTCCTTTTGTGTAATTTATGACCTAATTTGTTAATCTATATCTTGTATGAAAAGGAACGACCTGGGGAGCGGTGTGGATTGTCTCAAAACTCTTACTGCCTTGCCTGTGACACTGTTACTTATATTCTTAAAGTTACCAGTAATATTTGATAATGTGTAAGATCTCTGAATCACAAAAGTCCCACTTGACTATGCTATCTCTTAACTCTTTATCTCTCTCATCCTTTTCTCTCCTTTTCTCTGTCTCTCCCACTCTTTCTCTCTCCATCTCTCACTCTCTCTCATTTCTTCCTTGGTCGTCAGGGAACTACAAAGCAGAAACACCGTGAATCATCCCCTTATATTCACTAGAACTGCAAAAATTAAAATTGAAATTAAAATCACCAACAGCAGTAAATATTGGCAAAGAAGTGGAGCAACTGGAACTCTGAGGTAATGCTGGATCACTTCTCTGCCTTTTGGCTAAGATCAAGTGATACAGCACTGGTGAAACTACAAACTGCAACAACTGTTTTAGAATAAAATATTTTTCACTCCTGGATGTTTAACCAAGAGAAATAAAAACATATGTCTTAAAAGAGACTTTATAAGAATGTTTATAGAGTTTTATCCATCATATCCTGAGATAGATATAACTCACATGTCTATCAACATTAAAATGGATGTCTTAGCCTCTCCAATGAATAAAGGAGGTAAGATAGAAATAATCACTCCGGTACCACAGTAGACAGGCCTTGAAGGTATAGAGTGGACTTGGCAAGTATTTTTTTTCCCTGTGACCTTCCAGTTGAAAACAAATTAGTTACTAATAGACTTAGGCAAATAATATACTTCATGGAGGCACATAACCCCAACCAATATAGCCACTAAGAAAATTGTAACGATTTGAGTTGGTCTGGTGGAATTATCTCCAGCCTTCTCCCTGTATCCAGTTACAGCAATAAATTCTCTTCTTTCATAAAAAAGTAAAAAAAAAAGAATGGATGAACAAATGTTAATTATACATAAGAAGAAATATACTCAGAAATGTACAAATAATGGAATATTAATATGCACAACAATATGAATAAATCACAACAAATATTATGTTAGCAAAAATCACGTTGGGCAAAGGATGTCAGACAGAAATGCAGGTATACCCTATGACTACATTTATATAAAAGTTCAACAACAGGAGAAACTAATCTATGGTAAGCAAAAGTTCAATGGTAGTGACATATGAGTATAGAGCCTGACTGGTAGTTGTTGCTTGGAAGGTTGGTGGTCCTCAAGCCAACTCTCAGTTTTGATGATTCACTAGAAGAAGTCATAACTCAGAAAAACTGATACTCATGGTTATGTTTTATTACAGTATAAAGATACAAGTGAAAATTAGCAAAGATAAAGGCACATACAATGTAATCCAAATGAAGTCAAGCACAAACTTCCAGTTTTTCTCTCTCAGTAGAGTCATGTAGACAGCACTTAATTCTTCCAACAATAAAGTAAATATGAAGTATTTCATATTTCCAACAATAAAGTAAAAGCAAATATGAAGTTTTTCTAACCCCTGGTGTCCAGGGATTTTATTGGGGGTTACTCACATAGGTGTGGGTGATACATATGACAGATTTACTCTACTAAGTCTCCAGAACCCTCAGAGTTTAAACTGATACTGAATGGAACAGTTAAGATGCAGAAGTAAATTCTTTCAATTTACATAAATAGTGGAAGACAGATGTGAAAGTACAATGCAGGTTCTCTGGTTACAAATTCCACTTTTTCTTAAACATAAAAAGTTACCTCATCTAGATGTGTCTCTCTGTATCAAGCTCTCCAAATTAATAAAGTAATTATCTATTAGCCTAGTTTTACCTTATATTAATAAAAAATGTGGAGGGGGATTGTGTGAGGTTAATATTTTTGAAAATATATTTTAATAACGGAATTTAACAAGTAAAATATAAAATCCAGCACAGATACTGTAACAACGAAAGCTCTATTTATGACATTAGGGAGGAATAAAACAAAATAATAATAGGAAGGGACTATAATTTGATATATATACACATAGATTTATATATCTAAATTTAAAATGATGCAGTAAAAGTTCTAGAAGTACTTAAGATGGAAATGATCAAAATTACGTTTAATGTTAATAAAAATAATAGCTACAAGTTATAGAAGATACTGTAACAACAAAAGCTGTGTTTATGAGATTATGGAGGAATAAAACATAAAATAATGATAGGAAGGAACTATAATTTTAAATATATACATAGATTTATATATAAATTTAAAATAATGCAGTAAACATTCTAGAAGTAGATGAGAATGGTTAAAATTACATTTTATGTTAATAAAAATAATAGCTACAAGTTACAGAGCACTTTCAATAAAGTATATATGCTCTCAACAACACCGCAACATAGGTACTACTAATATTTTAATCTTATAAAACAGAAAACTAAGTAGCAGAGGAATTAATACTTTTCAAAATCACAAATACCTAGTAAGCTTGTAGAACCAGAGTTTTGACATAGGCTGTCTAGATGCATACTCTTTGCTATGAAACCGTATTCCACACTCTATCTCACAGTAAATTATGTTGGCATTGTAAATGTTATCAAATATAAATAAATTAGTTAACAAAGAAGCCAAATAAATTGTATATATAAAAATATTCTTTAATTGGTTTAAAGAAATATTCATTTTAGCAATTTTATGAAATTATAGAAACATAGGAGGATTAAGAAATGATTAATATATTTGAACTTAATATTCAATATATTTTAAAGAATTATGCATTTCCTTATGACAAGAGTAATCATAAAGATATTCAAGATAAGCATCTGTCTGATAGAAAACAGTTGCCTCATATTTGATGCGTATTAGTATCACTTGATATGTAGTGAATAATTGGAAATTACGAACAAATGCAAGAGGTAAATAAACAGGAATAACAGAATAAAAAATGGATAAATTTATGAAAAAATGCTTGAATTCAAACTAAGGAAATAGAAATCAAGTTTATGATAGGGAAATCTGAATTTTTTTGGCATAAAAAGCAATGCAAAATAGGTTAAAAAGCCATAAAATATATTGACTAATACACTGAAATGGTCTAGTAGGGAAGGTTTAATGAACATTTAAACAGGTTCCATCCTAGTTCTCTAAGATTTTCTTAGCATTCTCCCATTTCTGTTTGCTTGCCTCTTTTAACATGGCTCTTTTCAGGTTTTCAAAATAGTAGCCCACAGCAAATAAGGTTGTCTGTTTCCTGAGTCATATCAAGGTGTAGGAAAAAGAGTACTTCTTCCCTACTTAATAAATAAATTTTGCATTTCATTACAATTGCCCATATATCTCATCTGACAAACAACTGTGGGAAGAGAAATGATATTGTCTATATGGGTATGCTTAGTTAAGCTATTTAGGTTGGTGCAAAAAATTGCGGTTACCACAATACACTGTTAATGGATGTGATAATTGCTAAAAATATATACAAATTAGTTAGCTGTCATATTTTGTAACTTAAAATTCATGTACACTAAGAATATTAAAGTCTGTCTCATAAATACATTTGCACATATGAAAGCAAAGATATAAATATGTATGACAATGGCAGCATTATTTGTAATAAGCATTATTACCTGTCATCAAGTAATATATATATCGAGAAGGGGTAGTTAAAATATTCTGGTATGTGCAAAAATGGAATTCTTGTAAGCTATTTACAAAAACAGTTAGACCATACCAAGAACATTCATAGGTGAAAGTCTTTTCAACAAATAGTGCTGGGAAAAACGGGTATTGATACGCAAAAGAATATAGTTGAACTCACCTTGCATCATGTATAATAATTTACTCAAAAGGTATTAAAAATAAAACATGAAAGCTACAACTATAAAACTCATAGAAGAAAACATGGGGAAAGCTTCATGACATTGGATTTGGCAATGATTTCTTTGATATGACACTAAACATAGACAACAACAAAAAATATATAAATCGGACTTCATCAAAATTGAGAATGTTTGTCTATTAAAGGACACCATCAACAGAGTGAGCAAACAGCACACATAATGGGAGAAAATATTTATAAATCATATATCCGATTAGGGATTAATATCCAGGACATATAAAGAACTCTTACAAATCATCATCATCAACAACAACAAACAAATGTAAAAGTTGTCAGAATCAAAATAGAGTCATCAATGTTATGAAAACCCTGATAAACAGAGAGAAGTCCATGAAAAGAGGGTTCTCACACTTCTATGACTAAAAAAAAGACTCCACAAAACACACAACCTTGCACAAAGGCCATCACAACCTTATATGCAATATACTTCTGCAAAAACAACTGCCCAGCACTGTCTGCCCAACGTTAGACTAGTGTTAAGCTGTTACTGATCTCTGTAGTTGGGTATCATTATTTAAAAACAACTATAAAATCCTTCTTATTTTTTCCTTTAAAAACTTTCGTCTTTCTTTACCTTGCTGAATATGCACATAGTTTACTATGGCATGTGTATTCTCATTGAAATGCTCTATTCCCAAATAAATATCTTTTTCTTTTAGAGAACCTTTCTTAGTTTATTGGATTGACACAAAAAACTGAATTAAAAAATGGGCAAGGACTTGAATAGATATTCCTCTAAATAAATTATATGCATGGCCAATAAATACATGAAAAGATACTCATCTCCTATCATTAGAGAAATGCAAATCAAAACCACAGTTGGATACCACTTCATATCCATCAGGCAGATATTATAAGAAAACAAAAACAAAAACAAAAAAATAACAAATCGGTGAGGATGTGGAAAAATTGAACCTATTGTGCCTTGCTGGTGAAACTGTAAAATGGTGCATCTGCTATGGAAAATAGTACGTTGGTTCTTTAAAAATTAAACATAGAATTACCATATGATACAGGGACTCCATTTCTGGGTATCTATACCCAAATGAGTTAAAAACAAGGACTCAAACAAATATTTGTATACCCATGTTCATAGCAGCATTATTTATAATACCCAAAAGGAGGAAACAACTCAAATGTCCATCAGTGCATAAATGGATAAACAAAATGTGGTATATTCATACAATGGGATATTATTCAGCCTTAAAATGGAGTTAAATTCTGACACATGCTACAATATGGATGAAGATTGAAGATTTTAAGCTAAGGGAATATGTCAGACTCAGACAAATGTTGTATAATTTTCATCATATGAAGTACCTAGTGTACTAAAATTTATAGATACAAAAAGTAGAATAGTACTTGCTAGGGCCAGGGGGAGGGAATGATGGGGAGTATTTGTTTAATGGCACAGAATTTCAGTTTGGGAAAGTAAAAATCTTCTGGAGATGGATGGTGATGATAACTGCAAAATAATGTGAATATACTTAATGCCACTGAATTGTACACTTTAAAATGCTCAATTCTATGATATGCACATTTTACCACAATTCACAAACTGGAAAAAATTAGACCTATATGTTCTCTATGAAAATATATACTTAAAACAGATAGCTACAGATATGTTAAAATATGATATGCATGTAAATGCATAGAAAATGCCGAACAGGTGAAAGAAGAGGGTTGAGATTTTGTATTTATGTTTGCTGACACATTTTTCTTTGTTACAGTCCTGCCCTTATCTGTTAATGACAATGTATTCATGTCTTGTACTAAAAAACATCAAATAGCAATAAGGAAATCCCTATAATATACAACACATTAATTTCTGATAAACACATGCACGTTATACCAATAAAACAAGAAAAAATATACAACTTGAGGAAAAAATAAAGCAGTGATTTCAACTATTTAATCACAGGATTTATTTTTATACTTCCAAGAGGATGACCATATTTTCCTTTTGTATAGGGAATCACAAAAGATGAGTATTAGAATTAGGACATCAATTAAGAAAGATAGATGTGAAATTGTTACTTCCTCTTTTAGAAACACCCTTATGCCTAACCTTTTTCTTGAACCTAACAAGATGATTTTTCTCAGGGAGCTGAAAAAGGCAAATACAGAAAGGGAGAGGCTAGGGGCAAAAAAACTGAGAAATGTCAGGGACATTGGTGTCATATGAATCATGAAACACAAAAATGCCTAGGATCTTCAATAACTAATAAACTCTCATGTTATAATAATCTTCATCATGCGTTTGCTAATCTCAGTAAGGTAGTTTAATAACACCAAAAATAACTCATACTCTTAACCACATCAAGTTGTTTTAAACGAAGGCCCTTCAAAAATGAAGACATAAGCCCCTTGTTCTATTTGGATCAGTGTGTCTGAGTACCTGCTTGATCCTTCTAAACCCTGTTTAATCTGAGGACATAGTTCTGTCTACTTGTCTTACATTACTGCCACATCTATCTGATATACTTCTCTTTAAATAAAGTCACTTAAGAGCTTCTGCTCCCAAAGGACAAGTAAAACTTGTAGGCTTTTAGATAATGTTTCTGCAGTGGTAATATTGGGAGTGGGGAGATTCTATCAACAGTAGCTAACACATTTTCATAGCTTACATCCTTCTAATCATTATTTCAAAAAATGGGCATTCTATTATGGAAACAACATATAGACATTGAGTTATTTTATAAGATACAGTAATTTTAAGAACATAGCAGATTGCAATAGTACTTTGGGCATTTATATTATTGCAACTCATGTTCTTTTAATGGCAACCCAGCCACTAGACAACAGTAATGGTACATTCTGAAAGTATTAAACATCCACAATTGAGAATTACTTTCTGAGGAAACAAGAATTCATGAAAAAATTATTTTTTCCAAAAGAGTCCCTTGGTTCTATTTTAAAAATGTGGTTCTAACTGATTAAAAGGATAAATACTATCAATGAGGAAAAATTTGAACAGAAGTAAAAACATTACCAGTCTAAGCTTAAATAAACAAACCAACCTTTCTCTACACAGCAACTTAAAGACAAGTGAAATCTGGACACACAGACAGTATCTCTCTCTCTGCCTCACACAGATACACACACATTATCCTAATTTTAGATAGATGGATAGATGGATATCACATTTATGTATAGATATATATGTGGAGTAGAATCATTCTTAACCACTTTTAACTAAGCAGTTTTTGTGCCAGATAATTTTGCTGTTTTCTCTCCAAAGCATGATAGTTGCTCCCAGCACATTGAATGACTACACCATTTCTTATGTGGTAAAAGCAAAATAGTACTGAAGTAATATATATATATATATATATATATATATATATAAAGATTATATATTATATATAAAATATATATTATATATAAGATATATATTATATGTAATAGATGTATATATTATATAAAATATATAAGATATATAATATATAAATATATATAAGATATCTATATTATATATAAATATATATATATTCTTCAGAATCCATCAATTAAATTCTATTATTAACAAGAATCAATTATGTTTGTTCACAAACAAAACTTGTAGATGTGGGAAAAATAAACTTTAAAGCTATACATAATGCTTGTAAAAAACTCAAATGTGACTTACCAAAAGAAAGTTAACAATGTGGGAAAGAAATTGTAAACTTCTTTTTTTTTAATCACGAAAGTGAGTAGGAGTTTCAAATCAGGTTGCTACACATGAACATCTGTTCTTGTGCCTGTGTTTGTCCTAAACGCCTTGAGTAAATACTATTTGTTACAGGGTAAGTATAATGAGTTTGTTTCTCTTCTTAGCGGTAAGCTCAGAAGTAGACAAGTGACTGAGTTCTAGCTTTTGGAATAGTTTTATCACTTTTAGAAGTGAACTCAGATGAACGAACCATGTTCTTTCTTTGGCGTCAGTGTATAAGAATGTAGCTCCTACTCTTTTTTGACCATAAAGGAGGGAGATGACCATACAGAGGATGGCAGGGGCCAAAAGCAGGCAGTAGTTGGGTCCTTGAAAACATCGCTGAGATGCTAAATTAACCAAACCCTGATGTACTTAGGAACATCTTATTTGAAACAATGTATCTTATTGATTGAGTTTTCTATTACTCCTTGCTGAAAGGATCCTACTGAGTACATTAATGGTAGGCCAGCATTTTTCAAATGTGTCTGTATACTAGGCTTACTTGAGACATTAAAATGTAGCAATGCCCAATACACACCCTCAACAGGGTAAATCACAATCGCCAGGCATTGGTGATTTAAAAATTTCTCCATTTGACTCCATTTTACAGCCCTTGTTCAGGAGCACATAGGTAGAAAGATGAGTTTTCTCTGCAGTACTATAAAGTCTTCAACTCAACTACCTCTTCTGTTAAATAAAAGAACAGATTTTTGGAGTCTGTGTAAGTTAAAGATCTTAAGATCAGGAGAGCAGACTGCCTCTTTATTCTGTGTTGGAACTGCTTTATCTTTACTCCAGTGTCTCCAACTGAGCAAGTTTAAGTCACTACAGGCTCTTCTCTGTTTCTACCATTGGAAACATCACTACTGGGCAGAGTGTTCACTTTCTTAGGGAAACAGTTGTTTATGCTTTCGTTATGTGTCACATCACTTTTGACAACTGCTGTGTATTCATTGGGAAGAGGAGGGACTCAAACAAGACTGGCCATATGTTCATTAGGAAATAATTAACTTCATTTTTTGATAATGATAATTATCTTAAGTGCTTAAAATCCACATCTGTTTGTTTTTGTAGTTTTTAAATAACCAAACATGGAAATTTTCATGAGTTCCACTGCAGAAAAAGAAAAAAAAAAAGCTGCCGTTACCTTTTCAGCAACTTGAATTATGGTAACACAATTCTAGCTTTCCTGGAATTGTATTATAATACCTGTTTTTTAGGAGTGTCCCAAATAATTGATCTATTGATGGTGTTTTCTTTCTTGTCATTTGACAACTGTTATTTCATTTGTTTGTTTATATCTTTAATGTCATTTCAACGAGATTTTTAAAAGAATTGTGATGAAGATGTGTTATATTTATGTTATTGGAGTCTTTTTAGGTTTCATCATATATTATAAAATGAACTATAATATAGCCACAACCAAAGTAATGCCAGGGATAACTAGTTATTTAATTACCTGTAACTATAACTGTAATAGCACTTATACATGCGGTTCAGATAGAAAGATAATTGATAGGTAGATAGATAGATGAATAGGTAGATAGATAGATGCCTTTATAGACAGAAAGCCTGTGAAGATAGAACTGGAGCTTCTTTTCTTTTCTTTTTATTTATTGTATTATTTGTCTTTTTTTTTTCTTTTTTTTGCAGATAGAGTTTCACTCTGTCACTCAGGCTCGAGTGCAGTGGTGCCTTTCATCGCCACTCATCACCTTCCAGGTTCAAGCGATTCTCCTACCTCAGCCTGCTGAGTTGCAGGGATTACAGGGCCTGCCACCAACCTGGATAATTTTTTTTTGTATTTTAAGTAGAGACGGGGTTTCTCCATGTTGGCCAGGCTGGTCTTGAACTCCTGACCTCAGGTGGTCCGCCCACCTCGGCCTCCCAATGTGTTGGAATTACAAGTGTGAGCCACCGTGCCCAGCCAAAGCTGGAGCTTCTTTACAATCACTTTTGGGTGTTTGCAGAAGCAACTAGGACTGAGATCACATTTCTATATTCATCTTACTGTTTGTCCTTGCTGAAAGCCAGGTACACAGTGTGAATGTGCCTCTCAGGCAGAGCCAGTCACATCAAAGGGAAGCAAGAGGCCCTAACAAGCCAGGTGGAAGCTGGCTTGACTGATATACCCACTTGCTAGAACTGTGCACATAAAGTGTCTTTCCAAGACAGCTGCTTGCCATGAAGTTGACCCACAGTGGAGGAAGAGCCTCCAAGTATATTTATTTCCATCTCCTCTTCGAGTTGAAGCCTGAGTTTCTCCAAATTTAAGGATATCACAGGGCTTTTAAAGAGATATTTTAATTACTTTTTGTGATTTAATCTTTTTTTTGATGTAGGGATAATCTATAATGAGGCTTGATGTCTTTCTTCAATTTGCACAGTCCAGCAGAAATCACTGAAATTTGTGAATTGGGAAATGGAAAAATCTCTGTATTTTCCCTCTTAGGCCTCTCGGCCCATGATGAGAGGGGCTGCCATGAAGGTCTTTGACATGTTCTGGAGACATTTTCCCTATTGTCATTACATATGCAAACTTCTGCAGTAAGCTAGAATTTCTCCCCAGAAAATGGGGTTTTCTTTTCTGTCTTTTTTTTTTTTTTTTTGCCTAAGTCAACACATCTTTATTAAACACCTGTAGTTACTGGGAGGAGGCGATGATGCTGGACACACTGTCAAAGTCTATCTTCTCTACAATATTCTAGGGTTTAATGCTCTCTTCCTGGTTACAGATGAAGATCGGCCCTGACTCGTTAGTGCTCCAGCCATATTTGCTCATCTACACCTTTAGCTGGCTGGCTAACAGATCACCAAACATTTTACCAAGCAGCCAGCATTCCATGTTCTGGTAAGTGATACCCACGACGTGGCAGATAAACTTTCAGACAGAGTCTTCAAAGCCGGTTATACCTTCCAACAGGACCATGTTTTCCTTGCCAGAAGGCCTGGAAGTGGCAGGTCTCCAGCAAGTCCCCGAGGTGCAAAATCTGTTGGATTGCCTGCTCTTCTTGTTGTGCTGGTGGATCATGCACGTGGACAGGGTGAAGTTGGTGTGTGGCAGGTGTTGAGAGCCTTCAGCAGGATCTGGGCAGTGATTGTGGTCTGAAAAAATGCTAGGTTGAACTGGTACAGCTTCGGGACAGCCAGGTTGTCTTCTAGATCATAGGCATTCTCCTTGGCCTGCATCTCCATGTAGTGTTCCAGCGTGGCCAGGATTGTATCTGTCGATGTCCTTAACCAACTTGCCCCCGTTGGCTCTCATTTGCTGAAATATGGCCATGACTACTGTCACCTTCCACAACCAGGGCTGGAGGCTGACACTGGACCTGGATTGCATCCTCCAGGACAGGAAGGGGTGGGGTTTTCTTTTCTATTGCATCATCAGGCTGCATACTTTTCAAACTTTTATGCTGTGTTTCCTCTTAAATGATATGCAGTTTAGAAATTTTTCCCCACCATACCCTAAATCATCTCTCTCAAGTTCAAAGTTCCACAGATCTCTAGGGCAGGGGCAAAATGCTTCCAGTCTCTTTGCATGGCAGGAGGACCTGTACTCCAGTTCCCAACAAGTTTCTCATCTCCCTCTGAGAACACCTCAGCCTGGACCTTATTGTCTGTATCACTATCAACATTTTGGTTAAAGCCATTCAAGAAGTCTCTATGAAGTTCCAAACTTTGCCACATCTTCCAGTCTTCTTCTGAGCCCTCTAAACTTTTCCAACCACTGCTTGCTACCCAGTTCCAAAATTGCTTCCACATTGTCGGGTATCTTTACAGCAGTGCATCACTACCAAGTACAAATTTACTGTTCTCATGCTGCTAATAAAGACATACCTGAGACTGGGTAATTTATAAAGGAAAGGGGTGTAATTGACTTACAGTGCCCCAGGGGTAGGGAGGCCTCAGAAAGTTTATAATCATGGTGGAAGGGGAAGCAAACACATCCTTCTTCACATGGCAGCAGCAAGGAGAAGCGCAGAGTGAAGTGAGGAAATAGCCCCTTATAAAACCATCAGGTCTCATGAGAACTCACTCACTATCATGAGAACAGCATCATGGGGGTAACCAGCATCATGATTCAATTACCTCCCACCAGGTACCTCCCATGACATGTGGGGATTATGGGAATTAAAATTCAAAATGAGATCTGGGTGGGGACAAATCCACATTGTATTAGGTGCTATTCTCTAGACACTGGAAGCATCACTTCTGTAGGCCAACTGAGGTTAGGAAAACCTGGGCTTCATTGTTTCAAACACATTGACTGAGATATATACAGCCCCAAACTCAGGGTCACACAGCTTTCCTAGTAGGATGCTAACTTTGAAGAACAATTTTTACCAAGATGTGAATTATGAACTTAGCTTTTTCAGAAGTTCTTTTTTTTTATAATTAGTTTATAAAACTGATCTCCTGGCAGCACAGTCTGCTCTCTGAGATAAGAAGATATTGGTTTTCTGACAATCACAGTTAATTTGGGTATTGGCTTAGCTGAATTCATCAATTTCCTGAAAGCAGTTGTGCTAACGTGGACCATTCAATTTGACTATCTCACAATTTTCATACTTCATACCTCTCAATTCCAAGAACTATCACATGTCAGTGAACCTCTATCCACTTCATCAAATCTCAATTATATTTAAAGTTTTATCATTTGTAGTACAGCATGTTGACATATTCGACATTTTATTTAACCTTAAAAATATGGTTCCTATTGTGATCTGGTTAGTGGATAATTAAAATCAAAATCTTTTGCACCTTAAAGGAAACAATGAACAGAGTGAAGAGACAACCTAAAGAATGGGAAAAATATTTGCAAACTTTACATCTGATAAGCAGCTAACATCTAAAATATACTCAACTCGGTAGCAAAAAAAAAAAAGTATACCTGTTTACAGAATGTACAAAGGATCTGAGTAGACCTTTCTCAATAAAAGAAATACAAATGGCTAACAGATATATGAAAAAATGCTCAACATCAATACTCATGAGAGAAATGCAAACTAAAACCACAATGATATATTGATATTTTACCTGTTTTTATCTGTTAGAATGGCTATAATCAGAAAGAAAAAATATGACAAATGTTGGCAAAGATATAGAGAAAAGGTAACCCATGCACACTGGTAGGAATGTAAATCATAGATTTCTTTATGGAAAATGATACAACAGTTCCATGAAAAATTAAAAGAAGATCTACTATATGATTCAGCAATTCATCTTTTGAGCATATAACCAAATGAAATGAAATCAATATATTGATTAAATAATTCCACTCTTAATATTCACTGCTGAGATAATTTTCAGTACCAACTATCTTAGGTCATATTCCTTTGAAATGATTTGTTAAGGAAGTGTTTCCATGAAAAAATCAGTAAAGGGCTGGGGGCAGTGGCTCACACCTGTAATCCCAGCACTTTGGGAGACTGAGATGGGAGGATCGCTTGAGCCCAGAAGTTTGAGGACAGCCTGGACGACAGAATGAGACCCCATCTCCACACACACACACACACACACACACACACACACACACAAAATAGTAAAGGAAAAAATATAGCCAGGTGTGGTGGTACATGCCTGTAGTCCCAGCCACTCGGGTGCTGAGGTGGGAGGATCCATTGAGTTGGAAGGTCAAGGCTACAGTGATTGCACCACTGTACTCCAGCCTGGTGACAGATTGAGACACTTTCAAAGAGAAAGAAAGAAAGAAAACGAAAGAAGGAAAGAAAGAAAGAAAGAAAGAAAGAAAGAAAGAAAGAAGAAAGAAAGAAAGAAAGAAAGAAAGAAAGAAAGAAAGAGAAAGAGAAAGAAGGAAAGAAAGAAAGAAGAAGGAAAGAAAGAAAGAAAGAAAGAAAGAAAGAAAGAAAAAGAAAGAAGGAAAAAGAAAGAAAGAAAGAGAAAGAGAGGGAGAGAGACAGAGAAGGAAGGAAGGAAGGGAAAAGGAAGGAATGAAGGAAGGAAGGAAGGACGGGTGGAAGGAAAGAAGGAAGGATTAGTAAAAGAGTAGAGATGGTAGGACATAAAAATAGAGAAAGCTAGACATGAAGGAAGGAAAGAAACAAAGAAAGAAACAGCAGCAAAGGAGTAGAGATGGCAGGACATAAAAATGGCGAAAGCTAGATATGGGGTGATCTCAGAGGAAAGCTTCACCTGGTCCTACAGGGTAATTATGAAATGAAAGCAGCCACAATAGTTGAAAAATGCTTTTATTGAAGTTTTTAAAATATTTCTTTAAATTATCAAAATGCAAAACAAAAAAAATTGAAAGATTAAAAATTGTAATATAGATATACAAAAATATATGTGTTATGTAGAAGAACAAAGTACAGAATATCCTTAAGGTGATATTATATAAACACTTCTCTCAATTGAAATTCAAAAACAGTCAAAATAATTGATGAATTATAAGTTTGAGGCTATTTTTCTTATTGATGTTTAGTTTATACACAGTCAACTCAATATTTTTAGAAGTACGTTTAGATGAATTTTGACAAACATATACAGTTCTTTAATCATATAATCAATATGTAGAATGTTTCAATCAATGAAAAAATACCATCCACACACATTAGTTGCCATTCACTACTCTCTACACTCAGCCCCTAAAAACCACTAACCTTATTTCCAACCCTACAACATTGTAATTGTAGAGTGTCACAGAAATGAAATTACATGGTGTGTAGTTATTTGTGTCTGTTTTGTTTTGCTTCACCCAGTTTATTTTATTGTATTGTTTATATTTACCATATGAATATATTAGAATGTATTCTCTCCCTTAATATACATGCTAGAAATTCATCCACAAGAACTATTCACAGCATGAAAACCATTCAGTTATGATGGACATTCGGGTTATTTTCATGGACTTTGAAAAATTATGAATAATAACAATTCTAAACGTTTTGTGTTACTTTTTGTATGTAAACAAGTTTTTCTCCCCTTGGGTAAATTTAATTGCTAAGGCATAGGTGATTTTAGCCTTAAGGGATAAGTGTATGTTGAACACTATAAGTAAATGATTGTTTTGTGGAGCAGCTATAAAATTCTCTGTATGTATGGATCTGTATGTATAAAAGAGAATAGAGAACTCAGAAACCCATGTAAAAGGTTGGTTAACGTTGAGAGTTCTTTATATGTTTTAGAAATAAGTATTTTTTCATTGTTGATATCACAAGAATGGGAAAAAATGTTTGCAAACCCCAAACCTACAACAATGTTGTTTTTTCTTTTGCATTCTCTTTGTATGGACTTTTGCAGAAAAAAATTTTCAATTTTGATGAAATGAAATTTAGATTGGTTTTCTTTTATGTATAGTTCTTTAAGTGTCATGTCTGAGAACCCTTCACCAAGATCTAGGTCCTGAAGATTTTCTCTGATGTTATTTCCTAAAAGTTTTGTAGGTTTGTATTTAAATTTAAATCTTTTTACCCAAGATTTTTATTATTTTTAATAAGATGTGAGATTTAAGTAAGGGTTTGATGGGGGAATGGCTAAGGATATTCAATTAATAAAGCACCATATGTTGAAAATGTTGTCCTCCATCCAATGCATTGATTTTTTACCTTTGTCCAAATCAGTTGGCTGTACTGAAGTGGCACTATTTCTGGGTTCTCTATGCTATTTTATTAATCTATGGGTCTATTTCTTCACCAATAACACATAGGATGACTACTATAGCTATATGGCTTCAATTCATGTAAATTGATTGTTTCCACTATATTTTTTTTCAAAATTGTTTACTTTCAAGTTTTTTTTTTAATGTCTTTCCCTAAATGCTTTAGAAAAATCCTATTTATATCTAAAAAAACTTTCTGAGGTTTTAGTAGAAATTGTCTTAAATCTGTATGTCTATTTGAGTAGACTTGACATTTTGGTTATTCATAGTCTTCTGACCCATGAACACAGCATGTCTCTCCACTTACTTAGATCTTCTTTGATTGCTTCTATCAGTGTTTTGCAGTTTCTGAAATAAATATCTTTTAAATGTTATTAGGTTTACACCTACTAGTTTGTTTCGAGTATAATTATAAAATATTTGGAGTATTTCCATTTTCTTTCTCCTACTGATTTCTAGGTTATTTCCATCACGTTCTAAACATATGCTTTTTATGATTCATGTTTTTAAAGTGCACTAAGTTTTTTGTATGGACCAACATATGATTTTGTTTTTGTTTTTAGTGAATAGTCCATGTATAATTAAAAAGAATAAGAACATATATTCTCCTGATGTTGACGTGTTTTACAATTATCAATTAGGTCAAATTGTTTAATGACATAGTTTGTTTCTTCTTTATGCTTACTGATTTTCTGTCCACTTGTTCTGTTAATAAGAAAGAAGTGTTGAAGTTTCCAACCATAATAATTGATTGGTTTATTTCTATTTCTAGTTCTGTGAGTTTTGGTACTTGTATTCTGTAGTTCTGGGCTATAGGTGCATTCACATTTGGGAGTTTTATGTTCTCTTGAAGAATTGACTGCATTATTATGTATTTCCTCTTTTTATCTCTAGTAATATAACTTTTTCTGAAGTGAGTTTTGAAGTATTAACTTTTAGTTCCTGGGTACATTACTAGAATATTCTATGTGTACAAAGTCATTAGTCATTGCAGGCTTACCATTTTTGTCAAGAATGTTTTTGTTTTGATTTTTGACCACTGATTGAATTTTAGTTTTTCCCAACCACTAAGGACAACATAATAATTATAAAACTAGTATTCAAACTTTAATAAATGTCTGTTAAATTATTTTCTATAGTAGTTATATATATATATATATATATACATTTATCTTGGGTAATTAGCACCTTTATAAATGTCAATTGTTTTAGATAGAAACATGGCACATCTTTCCTTTGTTCAAGTTTTAATTTAAATATTTTAGTACATTAATTTCCTTTATATAGCTAAAACATTTTGAAATATTTTGGTGTTTTTTGCATTCTTTTCAATAAAATTATTCCCTATTCATATTTTCTATTAAACTATTGCTTAAATGTTTATGTTCCATAGACTTCTATCTTGTGGTAACTTACATCACAAATGTTTTTATTACATTTTCTTCTGTAGTGATCTAAGATTCTCAGACTTTCTACAAAATTCGATGTGCAGATATCTTATTTTTTATTGATAAGAGGTTCTTTAGAAATTAAATGATTAAGTTGTTCTTAATAATTCCCAATAAAAATATCTATTATAAAACAATATTAGCTTTATGTTGTTATGAGGCATTCCTTGTATTCTTAATAAAGACTTCTTAGATTTATTTTTTGAGTCCCTCTGTTCTTATAATTTATATATCCTGTCTCAGCATGTACTCTAATAAGTGCATGCTACATTTTAATAATACTTTTAGCCCTCTTGTTTATATTATGTATTCTTTCTCTCCTACTAAATAATTATTGCATTATTTAGGTAACTTTTACTTTAGTGGTGTAGCCTCATTATAGTTTTTTTAATTACCAATGTTATATCTATATTCATTCATAAGTAGTTTACAGGAATTGTTTTAAATTTTTATAATTGATTAATCAGCTTTGTAATAAACACTTTGCTAGTTTTATTCAATACATTATGAGTATTCTTTATGTTACTCCTGGAATAGTTTACTTAAGGATAGTGTGGTAATATGTTTATGAATCATCCATGCTAAAGATAATCTAAATTGTGAAGTTTTAATGTGTTTCTTTGATATCTTTCAATTATTAACTATTAAGTATATTTTACTCACAGATTTTTGGACATTTCTATTTTTCTTTAGAAATGTGCCTATTTTATCAAGATGTTCAAAATTTAGAACATAGTGTTACTTTACTTTTAAAATTTCTATATATAGCACTACTGGTTTATTTCTTCTTATGTTCTCATACATATTTTTTCTAAGATCTTGTAATATTTTTGTAATTAAAAAAATAGCAATTTGTTTTTACATCCTCCTCTGCCTAAACACCCACAATGTTCTAACAAAATAAATCCACACTTGGTGTTTGCATTTAAGTTAGTTTTGAAAAATCAAGTTACAGTATTTATTTTTTCTTTCTCTAATTTTTTTTTTGTTTAATACATATAAATTACGCACTTTTAAAACTCTCACTCACATCACCACATGTAACCATGTGTAGAAAAACATAAATGTCCACATAAGTCACACTGGAGTCTAATTAAAATGATAGTCCTGTTACGATAGAGTAGTGCTCTTTACAGTAAATTATAGCATATGGTACAGGAAAGAAAAGGTGATTAATAGTACCTAATACTCTTTATAGTATTCATATGCCCAGATACAGTCTTCCTTTTAAAATATATAGGTCCAATAATAATCTCTGTTGGTTATGAAGTGATAAATCCTTGTGGTTTTTGGACTTACATTTCCCTGATAGTGAGTGACATTGAGTACCTTTTCATAAACTCATTGGTCATTTGTATGTCTTTTTTTGAGAAATGTTTATTTAATTATTTTGTCTATTTTTAAATTGGTATGTTTGTTTTTATTCTATTGAATTATAGGACTTCTTTATATTTTTTAGGTATTAACCCTTTAGCAGATATATGATTTACAAATATTTTCTTCATTTTTATAGGTGAATTTCCATTTTGTTCATTTTTTCCTTTGAAGTGTAGAAAATGTTTTAGTTTGACATAGCTCCATTTGTGTGTATTTGTTTTTGCTGTTTATGCTTTTGTTGTCATATCCAAGAAATCATTGTCAAGACCAATGTCAAGAAGTTTTCTCCTGTGTTTCCTTCTAGGAATTTTATTAATCCTTCACATATTATTGTTTAATTCATTTTAAGTTGATTTTTGTGTATGGTGTATGATGAGGGACCAATTACAAAAGATAACTTTTGTTTTTTTTAGACAGGGTCTTGCTTTGTTGCCCAGGCTGGTGTGCAGTGGCACAATCATAGGTCACTGCAGCCTCGACCTCCTGGCTCTAACGATCCCCCACCTCAGCCTCCTGAGTACCTGGAACTACAGGTGTGCACTACCACACCTGGCTAATATTTTTATTTATTTATTTATTTTGTAGAGACAGAGTTTTGCCATGTTTCTCAGGTTGGTCTCAAACTCCTGCACTCAAGAAATCTGCCCACCTCAGCCTCCCAAAGTGCTGGGATTATAGGCATGAGCCACTGCACCTAGCCAGATAACAAATATTGTTGTGGATGTAGAGAAAAGGGAACCCTTATATACTGTTGATAGAAATGCAAATTGGTGCAACAACTATGGAAAAAAAGGATGGATGTTCCCCGCCACATTATAAATGAAATTATCATATAATCTAGCAATCCCACTTCTGTATATACATTCAAGAAATTGAATCAGGATCTCAAAAAGATATCTGCACTCCCATGTTCATTGCAGCATTATTCACGATAGGGAAAACATGAAAGCAACCGGAATGTTTATCAATGGATGAATGCAGAAAGAAAATACGGTATATACATACAATTGAATATTATTCAGTTTTTACAAAGAAGTAAATTCTACCACTTGCTACAACACGGATAAATCTGGAAGACATTATGCTGAGTGATATACACCGGAAACAGAATGACAAATGCTACAAGATCCCATTTATATGAGAAAAATCTAAAATAATCAAACTCATAGAAGTAGATGCTAGAATAGTGGTTTCCAGGGACTGAGGGGAGGGGGAAATGAAGATTTATTAGCCAAAGTTTAAAAAGTTGCAGTTATACAAAAAGAGTAAGCCCTGGAGATCTATTGCGTTGCATAGAGTCTATAGTTAACAATATCATTTGTATACTTAAAAATGTGCCCAGAGGCTAGATGTTATGTTAAATGTCCTTATCACTGTAATAATAACAACAATAACTGAAGAGTGTGGGAGAAAACTTTTGGAGGTAATGTATA
The DNA here is from genome assembly GCF_029289425.2 of Pan paniscus. Taxonomy (NCBI): domain Eukaryota; kingdom Metazoa; phylum Chordata; class Mammalia; order Primates; family Hominidae; genus Pan; species Pan paniscus. The sequence goes on from NC_073252.2 coordinate 114,151,776, forward strand.
AGTTTATGGCATAGATTGTGGTAATGATTTTACATGTGCATACTTATCTCCAAACTTATCAAGCTGCATATAATAAATATTTATGTCTTTTTGTGTCAATCATACATTATTAAGGTGGTTTTAAAAATTAAAATAAAATATCTAAGTCCAAATTCATGCATTTAAATTTGTAAACATAAATAATATAGGTATATTTCTAAATATCAAAAATTCACTATTACTATTCACAGTGAATTAATATTAATAAATAAAATTCACTATTATTTAAATTTATTATCTAAATCTCTAAAATTCACTGTTATCCAAATTGATTCCCTATTATCCAGTTTGCCAATTCCTAAGTTATTCAGAAACAGATCTACTTATATTTTTTCCTGAAATATCCAGATGCTGCAAGAAAACCTAAGTCTTTGCCATGAACCATCAATGCACTTGGACCTGTGCATACCGCAACATAAAATCTTTTAACAGATGCTTTTCCTCAGTTTTGTAGATTTTTCTTATTTGGATGCAAAGTATTACACATCCGGTTATAGAAGTGAGTCTTTCCTTTTGATTACAGGAAAAAATGTAAATGAAAAGAGATATTGGCTTTATGCCTTTATTTCTTGTACCATAAAATTATTTATTCATTAATATATTTATTTACTTCTAACTTCTTCTATAATCATGGTCATCAGCATAAGAATGTAAATTATATTTAGATTGCTGAATGTGTTCTTTTTTTTTTTTTGAGACGAGTTTTGCTCTTGTTGCCCAGGCTGGAGTGCAATAGCGTGATCTTGACTCACTGCAACCTCTGCCTCCCAGGTTCAAGCGATTCTCTTGCTCAGCCTCCCTAGTAGCTGGGATTACAGATGCCCGCCACGATGCCTGGCTAATTTTTTTTTTTTGTATTTTTAGTAGACATGGGGTTTCGCCATGTTGGCCAGGCTGGTCTCGAACTCCTGACCTCAGGTGATCCATGAGCCTTGGTAGGTCTTCTAAAGTGCTGGGATTACAGGCGTGAGCCACCACGTCTGGCCATGTGTTCTCTTTAAATAAATCTCAGATATATTTTGAAAATATAGCTTTTATAAAGTTTAAAAGCAATTTTTTCATTGATAGATATTTTCTACTTCTTCATGTATAACTTTTACATGTATCCAGACTCATCATTTCTTAATATAGTCTCACATTTTTCATATATTTTTAAAATTTCTCACCTTTTACCATTTAACCTCCCTCTCTCTTTGTGAAGTTCGTATGTTTGTGTGTGTGTATACCCTAAAAACAAGAAGGACTAGCCAATCTACATTTCTAAAAGCATAGACAAAAACACAAGTCAAAATATTCAACCTTTTTTTCACAATCAGTATAAATTAATTTTATTACCTCTATAGATTTAAAATAGAAATTAGATGTAAATATAAATATAAATAAATGTAAAATTAAACAGTGTATACTATGCACAGAATTAAATAAAAGATACTATAATATAGTGAAAATTAGAAAACTTTATAATAAAATACATGGGAAATCAAATATATATGTAAATGTAGAATATTTGCAGGTCCAGAATAAGATACATAATAATTTATATGATATTTATGTGATTGGAAAATTATCAAATAAAGAAATTCTTGAAGGTTTTCAATAAACACCCACATCTACAGCCATTATGTAACGTTAAGTCATATTTTTGAATGCCCAGTCATATTGAAGAAGATTTTAGGAAGATTTTAAAGTGCTAAATATTTAAGTGATCACACAAAGGCTTATTTTTATAAGGATATTATGAGTCATTATTGTTGTTTGTATATCAACTGGAATGCTGACCTAAATTTTTCTCAATTAATTTCATAAACTTAAATATGTTCAAGAGACATGATGAGAGAAAAGCAAGCAATATAGAATAAAAAGAGATCAAGCTTTTGTGGTGAAGCAACTCAGAATGAATTATATTTTTGAAAACCTAGAAACTTTGTGACCTCAAGCAAGATAACACATATTAGCTTCAGTTTGCTTATTTATTAAAGTATTATTTATTAAAGTATGATTGTAATATGATACATAAATAATGCTAGAAATTTTTAAAAGTACTATATTTATAAAGCATCAGAACCAGAAAAGGTTATTATAATTTGTCTCATTATAGCAATTGCAATATGAAAAGAAATTAGTCCTCAAAATAAATTACTTTACTTGTTTTATTCTATTTGTGGTGATAGATGTATTATGTTGATTGTGGTAATCACTTCATAATGTATACATTTATAAAATTATCACATTTTATACAACTACATGTAATTTGTAATTTTTATCAATTAGACCACAATAAAACTTGAGAATGTAACATATACTTCAATAAATAAAAGACTACTATTAATAATATACATTTATTATTCCTATTTCTCCCTATGTCTTAAGAAGAATTGTGTAAGATTTGTTTAAAATGCATATTATAGCATGTTGAAATAATTATATTAAAAATCACGGTTTAAAATTTTTTCAGAAATTATTTAAAGAATAATTCCTGATTTATGGAGTAAATATAGAAAGTAATAAAATCATTAAATATACATTATTTTGGGACATTAAAAATAGAGAATAGTAGGTTCTTATCTGGGGGAACATACCTTTGTCCTTAGCCAACATGCATGCAGATTTTACCAATATTCTAGTAAAAAATGGGTAGATATAGTAGCAACAATTATATATCTGCTTGATATTTATAATTTACTCTAGGTTTATGTTAAAGTTAATAGTATCCCAGAGAGTGAAAGTAGACTTTTGGGTTAATTCATGTAATTAATCTAGAACATACTAAGGTTAAAAGCCTTTCTTCAGTTATCAATTAGAAGAGGTACCAAAATTGGCTGTTAACTAACCTAGTGTCCCAATACTTGTGAAGCACTCATTTACAAGCCACACAAAATAATGCTTTGTTGTTGACATATTTATATTTGCAATGATAATTAGTATACATATAATCTATTACCTTTACTTATTCTAGTTACGAAAAGAGCTACACTCATTTTGCAATTTGTAGAATAGATGCTATACGATGGAACAACAGTGTTTGCTTCAGTAGCACATATACTAAAATTAGAACAAAAACAACAGAATTATAGAAATCAATATGTACTGCTACTGCTGAGAAGAATATCTTAGACTTTTCATAATGAACTAATTGTTTTCTAAAACTTAAATGACAATACAGCAGAAATAGGTTTAGATACACATTATTAAACTCAATATATACTTTATCATATGAAATGAGTTAACTAGTTAACCATTATTTTAAATTAATTTTGAATACCATATGTATAACATACATAAATAAATTAGTTTAAATTGTATATCACCATTATTTTGTTTCTTTACAAATTAGCTTTACAAACCGCAGCTCTCTGTATATTCAAGATAATACTGTTTAATTCATAATTACACTTTTGTAAGATGTATAATAAGAGCTTTTGAGGTGCAATTATACTTCCTCTTTAAATTTTGAAGATGTGATTTAATGTGTTTAATATGGTACCCTGGGGAACAGTGAAAATAATCAGAAGCCATCTGGCAAATACTGAAACAACTGAAGAAAGCAGAGGCTTGAGGAAATCATAACTTCAATTTATTTATTAGTATGTATTTAAAGAATAAAACTAAAAGTTACACATTAAAAAGATGATGTGCATTCCATAGAAGAAAAATGTTTTTAACGTGCAGATATTGGGATCATATTTACCATTTAAAAAAAATTGATTCCTTTTTAATTACACAAAAATAGCAAAATGATTGAAACTACTTGTCTCCAATTTTAAATGAAGTGACATGAGTTTTTCCCACATATTTTAAAAATAAAATATACTTCAAGTTAAACACACTACTCTGAAAAAAAAACCTAGGGCAGCAATTATTCTTAGCCATATTTGTTATTAATTTTTTCCCGATTTAATATTTTATTTATGGAATATTTAGTGATTGTTCAGAATTTATGCCTATGGAATTTTCTTGAATGAAAACTACCTGCTTTAAAACTTAGAACTGAAGAGAATCAGAAAACAAAAACAATGATTTATATATAAAAGAAATCAAACACTTTAGGCCACAAGATGTCACTGTAGTTCAAGTAAGGTGTGGTTTTTTATGCAATTAAGCAGAAAAAAGGGTACACTGTACTTAATTTATATATTTAATCTGTTTTTTATTTATTTTAGATACTTTGTACTGGGCTATAAAATGAAGTTAGAACAAGAAATAATTTATAAAGGGAGCAAATTTCATTTGATTTTCTCACAGACAGAGTGAGAGATGTTAGAGAAAATGTCAATTCTTCAATGTTTTTGAGAAAAGAATTGCAAAGAATAATTACAATAAGAACGAATAAGTTCCACCTTTTTTTTTTCCTTTCCTTTTTTTTTTTTTTTTGAGACAGAGTCTTGCTCTGTCACCCAGGCTGGAGTGCAGTGGCACGATCTCAGCTCACTGCAAACTCCACCTCCCGGGTTCATGCCATTCTCCTGCCTCAGCCACCCGAGTAGCTGGGACTACAGGCGCCTGCCACCACTCCCAGCTAATTTTTTGTATTTTTAGTAGAGAGGGGGTGTCACCGTGTTAGCCAGGATGGTCTCGATCTCCTGACCTCGTGATCCGCCTACCTCGGCCACCCAAAGTGCTGGGATTACAGGCGTGAGCCACTGCGCCCGGACAATAAGTTGCTTGTATTTTAGCCTGAGATTTTATTTCTATCAAATAACATTATGTTCTAGGCATGGGCCCAAGATTATTCTGCAGGGATTCATATCTTTGTGATTTACTAACTGTATGGTAGACCAACCTATGCCATTCACCGGTAAAATGGGAATAATAATGGTAAAATACTTCATAGGGCTATCATGGTTTGCATAAAAATGCTTACATCCAGGCTTTAATATGAAATTAGTTTTTAATACATGTTATCTATTATTAGAGAAACAAGCAAACCTATATGGTATAACCACCTTCATTTCTACGTTTAGAAATATATATATTTGCCAATGTTACTCAGCCATTTATTAGTAAAATAAGAAAATGCCATACATGATACATCAAACCCTACTTTATCTCTTCCAGAAATAATTTCACAGGACAACTTCCATTAGACTGACATCAGGATCCTGAAATAATTTTATTAGAAATATTATTTTCCCCATTATGTTTTCTTACATCTATTATTTTATCACTACTTAATACAGTAATATTTTAATTCTGTACATGTTGAAATTACTTTAACTTATTATATATTATATAATATGGTTATATAGAATCTTGTGAAATAACACATGTGCCATTTCTTAGATACCTAATATTGTAAATGTGCTTATTATCAGGCCAGTGCAGTTGAATGGTAAAAGTATTATTTTTACAATTACCTCTCTGATATTTTTTCTACTCTTTTATCCTCAGTAAAGCTCTGAGTGGAAGAATAAATAATACTTTCTTTATATCAGATTCACGAATTAGTATCTTCAGACTCCTAGGACTCTGCCTGTGTAAGAGGGTGACAAAGGAAGACAGAGATTAGAAAAATGATGGTATTGTATTAGTCCATTTTCACATGGGTATAAAGAACTGCCTGAGACTGGGTAACTTATGAAGAAAAAGGTTTAATTTAACTTAAGCTTTATGAAGGTTAAGTTACCTTCATAAAAGTAACTTATGAAGAAACAGTTCCACAGGGCTAGGGAGGTCTCAGGAAACTTATAATCATGGTGGAAGGTGAAGGGGAAGCAAGCATGTTCCTCACATGGCAGCAGGAGAGCGAGAGCGGGTGAAGAGGGAAGTGAAACTTTTAAACCATCAGATCTGGTAAGAAGTCACTCACTACCATGAGAACAGCATGGGGGATACCATCCCCATGATCCAATTGTCTCCCACCAGGTTATTCCCTCAGCATGTGAGGATTACAATTTGAGATGAGATTTGGGTGGGGACACAAAGCCAAGCCATATCATTCTGCCCATAGCCCCTCACAAATCTCATATCCTTTTTACAATTCAAAACCAATAATGCCTTCCCAACAGTCTCCCAAATCTTATCTAATTCCAGAATTAGCTCAAAAGTCTAAGTACAAAATCTCATCTAAGATAAGGTAAGTCCCTTCCACCTATGAGCCTGTAAAATAAAAAACAGGTTAGTTACTTCCAAGATACAATGGGGGTACAAGCATTGGGTAAATGTTCCCAATACAAATGGGAGAAATTGGCCAAAACTACGGAGCTACAGTACCCACGCAAATTCAAAGCCTGTTAGGACACTGATTAAATCTTAAAGATCCAAAATAATCTCCTTCGACTCCATGTTTCACATCCAGGGCACGCTGAAGCAAGGGGTAGGCTGCCAACGCCTTGAGCAGCTTCAACTCTGTGGCTCTGCAGGGTTCAGCCCCTGCAGCTGCTTTCACAGGCTGGAGTGAGTGCCTGAGGCTTTTCTAGGCACACGGCACAAGCTGTTGGTGGATCTACAATTCTGAGATCTGGAGGACAGTGGCCTTTTTTTCATCAGGCAGTGCTCCAGTGGGGACTCTGTGTGGGGGCTCCAACCCCACATTCTTCCTTGGCCTTGGCCTAGTAGAGCTCCTCCATGAGAGCTCCACCCCTGAGCAGACTTCTGCCTGGACACCTAGGAATTTCCATATATCCTCTGAAATCTAGGCAGAGACTCTCAAAGTTCAACTCTTGTCTTCTGTATACTGTCAGGCCCAACACCATGTGGAAGCCACTGAAACTTGGGGCCAACACACACTGGGGCAATGGCCTGAGCTTACCCTGGCCCCTTTTAGCCATAGCTGGAGCTGTAGCAGCTGGAACCCAGAGCACCACATCCTGAGGCTGCACAGAGCAGCAGGGCCCTGGGCCTAGCCCACCAAACCATTTTTCCTAGACTTCCAAGCATGTGATGGGAGGGGCTGCCATGCAGAGGTAAGAAAACCCTGGAGACATTTTTCTCATTATCTTGACAGTTAATATTTGGTTTCTCCTTACTTATGCAAATTTCTGCAGCTGGCTTGAATTTCTCCCCAGAAAATGGGTTTTCCTTTTCTACCACATGATCTGGCAGTAAATTTTCCAAGGCTTTATGCTCTGTTTCCCTTTTAAATATAAGTTTCCATTTCAAATTATGTCTTTGTGAATGCTTATGACTCTATACTTTTAGAAAAAGCCAGGTGACCTCTTGAACACTTTACTGTTTAGGAATTTCTTCCATCGGATACCTTAAATCATCCCTCTCTGGTTTAAACTTCCACAGACCTTTTCCGCTGTTGACAGGGGTAGAATACCACCAGTTCCTTTGCTAAAGCATAGCAAGGGTAACCTTTGCTCCAGTTCCCAATAAGTTCCTCATTACCATCTGAGGCCACCTCATTCTGAACTTCATTGCCCACATCACTATCAGCACTTTGGTCAAATCCATACAATAAGTCTCTAAGAGATTGCAAAGTTTCCTTTATCTTCTTGTCTTCTTCTGAGCCCTCCAAACTGTTTGATTGACTCACAGTTTTCTATGACTGGGGAGGCCTCAGGAAACTTACAATCATGGTGGAAGGTGAAGAGAAGGCAAGCACCTTTTTTACATGGTGGCAGGAGAGAGAGACCGAAGGGGAAGAGCCCCTTGTAATACCATCAGATCCCATGAGAACTCATTCACTATCATGAGAACAGCATAGGTGAAACCACCCCCATGATCCAATCAGCTCCCATCAGGTCTCTCCCTTGACACATGGGGATTATGAGGATTATAATTTGAGATGAGATTTGGTGGGCACTCTGAGACTGTAGTAGGTATGTTCAGGGAAGGGCTATTAGAAGCAATTAGTTTTACCATTCATTTATCCTAATGTGAATTCCAGAAGTCAGTGATCACACGGAGGCATATATACAACAAGCACACACATACGCACACATGTACATACACACACCATAAAAGTAGCAATGTTGTGCCTTGGCCACTGAATGAGTAGTCAATTATCAACTGATGTTTGAAGGATTCAACCTGAAACAACTAGGCTAAGGGAAACAAAAAAAGAACAAGCTTATGATCCAAGTAACAATGATCCTGCACATACTTGTTATATTTTTAGATGATCTGCTGAGGTCAATAAAATTTTTAGTGTTGGAAAATGTTTAAAATGATTCTTTTAGAATCACCCTAAGGATTAGTTGAGGATCATAGCAAAAATGCTCTGATCCTGACTTCTTGCCTCAGGAGTTTCTAGGTTGAAACATTAAAATAATAATTTCCTAGGAGTTAGATGATCCAAATGTAAAATGGAAGGGACTAAGCCAAATATTTCCAGTTAGAAATATTTTGCTCACTAGATGGCTTTAACACTAACTAGTTGGATGACCCTAGTTATGTTATTTAAGAGTTAAAGCTATACACTTCACAAATCTGAAAAGTTGATAAATTTTGTCTTTAGGTTTCTTACATGTATTTATTATATAATATACTTAAAGTGTAGAATATAGTTTCTACCATTAAAATGATCATTAAATGATAGTATAAATAATATGTTAATGTTTAATTTTCTTAACTATATTTGCAGAATGCAGCACCTAACAGTATATTAATAAATATCAACAGAATCTTGACATCTGTTGTATTCTATTGTATAAATGTTTTAAGTGACTATGTCTAAAAATTAAAGTAAAATAAAGTGTATATAGAGGAAGGCTACATTTGCCTCCTTACTTATATCTTAGGAAAGTTAGAAAATATTTCAAATGCTTGTTAGTGTAGGTCATATGAAAGTTTTTTTTTTTTAAATTAAATCCTACAACAAATACAACTGTCATGAGGATTTCCTAAGGAAAAAATTATGTAGGGAACATTCAGCTACTGTGTGACTGATAAAAGATATACTTGGGGTAAATAAACAGGAATCTCTCTTTTTCCTTTTGCAATTTCACTGCTTGAATAAGTAACTATTTTTCTTTACATTCTTATCTTAGCCTTCCATTATACTTATTGACATCCATAATACCTGCACTTCCAATCACTATGAGAAATGAAAATTTCCCAAAACAGATATTAGATTGTACGGCATCATTTATAGTCATTTTAAACATAATCTTTGTGCTTCAATTTAACAACTTATATTAATTTTTAATGAAATTCCTTAGGAATATAAGTTTGCAATAACAACAGCTATATTGAAAAGTAATATTCCTCTTCATAAAACAATTTAAGATTTTAAGTAGATGGAAAAAAAAACCCTGGTTTAAATTTAAGGTGACCATTTAAAATATTTTATAATACTATCTGAAGTTTTAGAGTAATTTTAATATTTTATTTCAATTAATATACAATTATTGTTTCATAATATTGCTTAAATCAATAACAATGTGCATATATTACAGTGGTCTCATAATATTATAATACTATATTTTTACTATACCTTTTCTATGTTTAAATATACAAATACTTATTATTATGTTACAGTTGCCTACAGTATTGAGTACAGTAACATGCTGTGCAGGTTTATAGCCTAGGAACAATAAACAATGCCATATCCTACATTTGTACTAGGCTGTACCATCTAGGTTTGTGTAAGCATTCTCTATGATGTTCCCACAAAGACAAAATTGCCTAACAAAGTCCTTCTCAAATTGTATCCCCATCTTTAAGTGACACAAGACTGTAATTGCTCTATATAAATGAACTGAAAGTTTCAATGGAAGGAATAAAGGATATAAGAAAAAAGGTTTAGGACAGATGTGTTGTTTCCATTAATGCCAAGATCACTATACTTGATGAGCAATTAAAGTAACAGCAGATGGTGGAGAATTAGGGAACTATAAGAACAAAAACAGTATTAAAAGAGAAGAACTAATGCAAAGTTCCGTAATTCTCATTATTCTCTAAAATTAACTTTCTTTTTAGTCTAATGTATATATTCCTTCATATCTAACTGTTAAAATCAAGGACTTAAAATAGTAGCAATCAATAAAGCTGAAGTAATATGATTCAAAGATAGCCAACCTTACTGAATTATTTTCTGTAAGTCATCTGTTAGCATACATGTACTTCTATTAATGAACCCACTATATAAGGCAATTTTTTTCAGCTGTTGTCTTGTAGAATTTAGGTTAATGTCTCCATCTCTAAGATGTAACATAAAGGACATTATTTTGTGGAAACTACCAGCTAGGGATAGTGAGCTGAGAAGGGATGGAGAGATGGGCTGAGAAAATTTATTTGAACATTCAAAGCACAGAGAATCAAAGGCAGACATGATTCAGGTTGGTGATAGTCTCCCAAACAAGTACTATTTTCTTTCTTTTAATTTTATCAAGTTTTAAAATATGCCCTCTTTTCTCTCTTCTGTAGTGTTCTTCTCATAACTTAGCAGAGTTAAGATTAAAGTTTTTTTTATAGACTATGTCCAGGACCATATGCAGTTTTCCACTGTAGAGTAAATGGTAATAAAAGTATCAGCTACCATATGTTAAGCAGGGTATTATATTTTTTATATATTTCTGTGAAAAATATCATGTTTATAAGAATTCAGTAGTGTGACCTGTAACTTATAACTGGGTTATATGCCCTTACCCTTAGTTTATTTTAATTAAACAAAAGCATTATATAGTAGATGAATAAATTCATTATATTTTTTCCTCAAATAAATTAAATCTATATTTTAAGAAAATCCAGTAGCCACATTTACCAGTTCGCATCTTTCTGAATATGTCTTTCGGTAATTATTAGGTTTAGAAATTTGAGACAAACACTTTTCAATTGATTATCATGTGATTATTTCAGTTATCTGATGATGTAAAATTAATTACTGGTTCAACACAATGATTTATTTCTTCATCGTTCCCCACTTTGAGTTGGATTTTCCATAAATGGATTGTTGCTGCTCCGTGTGATGTTGTGATGTTGGCTGGCAGACATGTGCCTACATTCACACATCTGCCATCTCAGCTGGATTGCTGCTGGAATGACTGAGGGTTGGCTAGACCTCTCTTTTCATGTAAGTTGTCGTTCATTCTGTGGTCCCTATAAGTGGTCTTACTCTTCACTAGAAAGTCAGAATTCTTTACATGACAGCTGACTGACTTCTAAGAGGATAGATATAAAGGAAACTGCAAAGCATCTTAAAAACTAAGCCGAGATCACACAACGTCATTTTCACACGTTCTGTTGGTCAAAAGATATTTCCAGGATAGGCCAAATTCAGTGGGACAAATAATGTTTTTTTTTTTTTCTTTTGACAAGAAGAACAGAACAAAAACACAAGTATGGGAGTAATTGATAATTACTGCAAAGTTAATGTACTATAAGCCTCAATATATAAATTTTAACGTATTTTACATTGGCATATAGTTTGAGAATAATAAAACATTTTTGTCTGCAAAAAAATTGCACTTATTTTCTTCTGCCATCTCATTTCCTGATACTCCACACTGACTTATATTCTATTGTTTCTAATGTTCTTAGTTGTGTAGGGGTCATTACTGAACTTTCGTAGGTGCTATTAGAAATTTTCTTAGTTTCATCTGTATAGTTTTTCATATACAAATTTTAATTGCCATTGGAAGACAATGATGGACTTTATTTTATAAGAAACAATTCACACAGGTGCTATTGCAGTTGTTTCTATGTTTGTATATAAAGTTTATGATTACTCATGAGATCAACACCAGTATAGAAGTGGAGGAAGTATAATTGAGCAGAGGAGAGATTTAGCTGCCGTATTGCTGCACCAAGACTCAGCAGATACTATGAAGAGATCAAGAGTTGAGATGGCTTTTTAGACTTATCTTGAATTTAGGCAAGCTAGCTCAAATTATTTACCCCTGCAACAGTTTTCATTATGTGTAATCTTTCTTGGGCAAAAAAGCTGTCTTCAGTTGAAAAGAGGTTCCAAGGAGAGACTCAAATGAGAGCTATTGTCTGCGAAGACTTCCAACAAATGGGAAACACATGTTTCATTCCTTAAAGGGGAGATGTTCTCCTGGGTCATACACCACATATGTGTACTACAGGAACAAATAGTAAGCCTGAATAATTGATCTAATGTGTGTAATGAATTGGCATATATTTGTTTCATTATATTGCATTGCCAATATTAGTGACATAAGATACCAAAAATAGCACATCCATATAGAAATGTAAGCAAATAAAAATCTTGAACTATGAAGATGGCTTATTTCTTTGAATGAGTGTTTATCCATAATACTAACATTAAGAAGATCTTCAAAATTATCTTGAATTTAAGCAAGATAGCTCAACTTTTTAAGAAGAAGATTAATATCTAATTTTTTCTTGTTGTTTGTGGCTGTGACTTCCTGGTAAGTAGTAACAGGAAAAAAAAACAAAGCTCATTTTACAAAACTGCATTCCATAATTCAAAATTGGTTATTCTACTTGTATAAAGCTTCACTGAGGTCAAAATATGAGGAAACTATTTATTTCACAAACAAATAAATTCCATTTATATAAGGCCAAGGTTTTTCAGTAGATATAAGATAGCAAAGCCTATATTTTCTTTGTTATACATGCTTTGCTATTTTTTATGATTTAGTTTCTATTAATTAAATAATAAAAGTATAATTATGTTAAACACATGAGCCAGCTTAAGTATGATGATAATCTTATAAAATGTTAATACTATGATATTTTGAAAATTACTAGAATAGAAAAAGTGGCTTCTTTAAAATCAATAGAAAAATGAATAATAGTTATGATGTACTTTTATCTTCCATAAATAATGCAGTTCATTAAGGCATTACTTAAGAAAAATTAATTTATTAAATACCAACAGCTAACATCATATTTACTACAGCTAACATCATATTTAATGATTAAAGACTAAATGCTTTCCTCCGCTGATAAAAAATAAAGCATGTGCTCATCTTCAATACTGTTATTCAAAACAGAACTAGAAATTCCAGTTAACGTATTTCAGAAAAAAAGAAAGAATATTTTTTTAAAAAGTCATACTTATTAGAAGGAAAAATGAGTATGGCATATATTTCCAGGTTATAACATGGTCTACATAGGTTACCTCAAAGAATTTGCCTACAAATACTAGAATTAATAACTTCAGCTATCAAGGCCACAAGTTACAAGATAAACACACAAAAATTAATTACATTTCTATACGTTTAAAATGAACCTATGGTTTATTAAATTTAAATTTATCAAATCATTTAGATTCTCTAAAAAAGATGAAATATTCAGGTGTAATCTAACCAAAAGTACATAGAATTTGTATACTGAAAATTGTATAACACTAACAGAAGAAGTCAAAGATCTTAATAAATGGAGAAAAAGTTCATGTTTATAAAACTAAATTTTATTTATAAAAAAAAATAAAGTAGGAGAAATTACTCTGCCTAATATTAAGGCCTACTATACAACCACCATAACACATACTGTGTGGTATTGGTGATGGTATAGACACATAGATTAATAGAACAATATAGAAAACCCAAAAACAGACCCATAGAATTGCAGCCAAATGAATTTTGGCAAAGCTACAAAAGAAATGTAATGGAGTAAATGTAGCTTTTCAACAACTAGTCCTGGAGTAACTGTATATCCATAGGAAAAGCAAAATAAAAAAACCAAAAACCTCCCACAAAATTTAACTTAATCCTCACACTTTACAGCAAAAATTAATTATAGAATCAAATGTAAAAAATACACCTATAAAACTTTTAGAAAATAACATGAAATAAAATTTTCTTGGCATAATAATACTTGGTGAGAAGTTATGTCTAATGATGACATGAAAAGATTGATTCAGAGACCTTTGAAGGAAGTAGCTTGCTGCTGCAGGTTCTGTGAGACAGCCAAAAAACTGTTGAGTGCCCAAAATGTGTGTGTGGGGGGTCGGGGGGGTGAGAAGGGGATGTCCACTCATGAACACACACCTTCTCTGAGTAACCCAAAGATCCAGATCACGGGAGAAGGATTTGCTCTTACCTGGAGCTGAGATGAATTTAGACAGCTGAGCAAAATATAGGGTTAGAGGAAGCAGTGTGAAGAGCCCTGTGGACAGTCTCGGTCCCCAAGGAGCTACTCCTGATTTTGTCTCACGGGGGTCCCAGGGAAGGGCTGTCAGTGGAATTGGGAAAAGACCACAGGGAGAAAAAAACCTCCAGCTGAACTTTGTAACAATTTTCACCAAATATGAAGTTTCATGGACAGAATCCAGGAGAGAGAGTGAAGGGGGAGTGCAGATGCCAGCACAGAAATCACAGCAGGCAGGGAGGAGCAAAACCTAAAAGCCCCTGTTTGCTTTCTCAGCTGGGAGGCTTGTAGCTGGCGGCAAGTTCTCAGTCCTGCTGACTGCCTGGAAATAAATTCAGTGCTGTTGTCGGGGGTATGGTGCGAGTGAGACTGCCTTATCAGGCTGCGGGGGAGCTAGGTGACATAACTCCATCAACCTGAGAACCACACCCCATCCCCCACAGCAGCCACAGCAAGCCCAACACAAGTAGAGTACAAGCTCAGGCACACCTAACCCCGCCTCCATGTGATGGTCTTTCTCTACCCACACTGGCAGCCAAAAACAAATGACGTAATTTCCTGGGAGCTCTATGGCTCTGCCCACTGCCTGATAAACTTATTCAGGCAACCCTGTTGCAGCTGATGCTCTTGAAAGTGCTACCTCCTGGTTGGAGGAAAACCAACAAAAAACCAGCACACTAAACAAAACTACAAACAACAGTCCAGAGCCCAGTAGCTCCATTGGATGGTGACACCCAGAAGAGAAAAAACAATCACTGCAGTTTGGCAAGTTTGGCAAGAAACCCCAGCTCTAGAAGAAGGGAGAGAGCACTATATCATGGGAGCACCCTGTGGGACAAAAAAAATCTGAACAGCCCTTGAGCCCTAGATCTTCCCTCTAATATAGTCTACCCAAATGAAAAGGAACCAAAAAAACAATTCTGGTAATATGACAAAGCAAGGTACTTTAACACCCCCAAAAGATCACACGAGCCCACCAGCAATGGATCCAAACCAAGAAGAAATCTCTGCATTTCCAGAAAAAGAATTCAGAAGGTCAATTATTAAGCTACTCAAGGAGGAACCAGAGAAACATAAATACCAACTTAAAGAAATTTAAAAAAAATGATGGAGGATATGGATGGAAAAGTATCCAGAGAAATAAATAACATGAATAAAAACATCACAATTTCTGGAAATAAAGTACATTTAGAGAAATGCAAAATACACTGGAAAGTCCCAGCAATAGAGTTGAACAAGTAGAAGAAAGGACTTAAGAGCTTGAAGACAAGGCGTTCAAATTAACCAAATCCAACAAAGACAAATAAATAAATTAAAAACAATGAACAAAACTTCCAGGAAGTTTGGGACTGTGTTAAATGACCAAATATAAAGATAATTAGCCTTCCTTAGGGAGAAGAGAAATCTAAAAGTTTGGAAAACATATTTGAAGGAATAATTGAGGAAAACTTCCCTGGTCTTGCTAGAGATCTAGACATACAACTACAACAAGGTCAAAAACACCCCAGAAATTCCTTGCAAAAGATAATCACCTAGCACATAGTCATCAGGTTATCTAAAGTCAAAACGAAAGAAATAATTTTAAGAGCTGCAACACAAGAGCATCAGATAACCTAAAAAGGAAAGCCTATCAGATGAACAGCAGATTTCTCAGCAGAAACCCTACAAGCTAGAAAGGATTAGGGTCCTATCTTTAGCCTCCTTAAACAAAACAATTATCATCCAAGAATTTTCTATCCAGCAAAACTAAGCTTCACAAATAGACACTCTAACGTCATACCTCAAGGAACTAGAGAAATAAAAACAAATCAAACCCAAACTCAATTGAAGAAAAGAAACAACAAAGATCAGAGCAGAACTACATGAAATTGAAACAAAAAAACACCAAAGATAAATGAAACAAAAAGCTGGTTCTTTGAAAAGTTAAACAAAATTGATAGATCATTAGCAAGATTAAAAAAAGAAAAGAAGAGACTGTAATCCCAGCACTTTGGGAGGCTGAGGCCAGGAGATCGAGACCATTCTGGCTAACACGGTGAAACTTTATCTGTATTAAAAATACAAAAAATTAGCCAGGCATGGTGGCCGGGGCCTGTAGTTGCAGCTACGCGGGAGGCTGAGGCAGGAGAATGGCGTGAACCCGGAAGGCGGGAGCTTGCAGTGAGCCTAGATCGCGCCACTGCACTCCAGCCTGGGCAACAGAGTGAGACTCCACCCACCACCCTCACCCTCCACAAAAAAAAAAAAAAAAAAGAGAGAGAAAAGAAAAGAAGAGAGAAGATCCAAATAAGCTCAATTAGAAATAAAATGATAAATATTACAATCGATACCACAGAAATACAAAAGATCATTCAAGCCTTCTATGAAGGCCATTACGCAGACAAACTAGAAAACCAAGAGGAGACAGATAGATTCCTGGAAATATACAACACCCCTAGATTAAACCAGGAAGAAATAGAAGCGGAACAGACCAATAACAAGCAGTGATATTAAAATGGTAATTTAAAAATTGTCAGCAAAAAAAAGTCCAGGACCAGATGGATTCACTGCTGAATTCTATCGGACATTCAAAGAGGAATTGGTACCAATCCCATTGACACAATTCCAAAAGATAGAGAAAGAGGGAATCCTCCCTATGTCATTCTGTGAAGCCAGTATCACCCTAATACCAAAACCATGAAAGTACATAACAAAAAAAGAAAACTATAGACCAATGTTCCTAATTAACATAGATGCAAAAATCCTCAACACAATACTAGCTAACTGAATCCAACAGCATATCAAAAAGATAATCCACTCCTGGGCTCAAGTGATCCTCCCTCATCAGCCTCTCAAAATGCTGGGATTACAGGCATAAGCTACCATGCCTCTTCCTCTAGTAATAAATTTAACCAAAGAAGTAAAAGATCTCTACAATAAAAAGTACAAAAAAATGATTAAAAATGGAAGAAGGCACTAATAAATGAAAAAATGCCACATTTATAAATTGAAAAATATAATATTGTTAAAGTGTTCATACTATACAATAGACATTGAATCTACATTTATTACAATCCATATCAAAATACCAATGACATTTTTTACAGAATTAGAATGAAAATCCTAAAATTTTCATGGAACCACAAAAGACATTGAATTGTCAAAGCAATATTAAGCAAAAAGAACAGAATTGGAGGCATCACACTATATATTACAAAGCTATAATTACCAACACAAAGTTATGTTACAAAGTGTATTACAAAGCTACAGTAATACACTTTACTTCAAAATATATTGTAAAGCTTATAGTAACCAAAAAAACTTGTATTTATATAAAAATCGACACATAGTCTAAAAGAACAGAATAGACATCCCAGAAATAAGTCCACATATTCACTGATTTTTGACAAAGGTGCCAAGAACATACATTGAAGAAAGTCTTTTTAATAAATGGTTCTGGGAAAACTGGATATCCACATGCAGAAGAATAAAACTAGATCTCTCCCTCTCACCACTTAATAAAATAAAATCAAAATGCATTATAGATCTAAAGGTAAGACTCAAAATTATGAAACTACTAGAAGAAAACATTGAAGAAATGATTCATGTCATTGGTGGGGACAATGATTGCTTTGAGTAAGACTTCAAACAGCACAGGTAACAAAAGCAAAAATAGGCAAATGAAATTACATCAAACTAAAAAGCTCCACAATGAAGAGACAATCTAAAGAATAGAGAAAATATTCAAAATCTGTGTATCTGACAATAAGTTAATCTTCAGAATATGTAAGGAACCTAGACAACACAATAGCAAAATCAATAATAATCTAATATAAAATTAAAAATATATCTGAATAATTTTCTCAAAAAAAAGTACAGCTGATCAGCAGGCACATTTTAAAAAGTGCTCAACATTGCTAGTCATCTGGGGAATGCAAATGATAACCACAATGAGACATCACCACACCCTAGTTGAATGACTATCACAAAAAAACAGGCAAATGCTGGTGATGCTATGGAGAAAAAGGAACTCTTCTAAACTGTTTGTGGGAATATAAAGTAGTACAACCATTGTGGACAATAGTATGAAAATTCTTCACAAAACTAAAAGTAGAACTACCATATGATCTAGCTACCACACTACTAGATATATCCAAAGGAAATTAAATCAGTATGTCAAAGAGATATCTACATTTCCATGTTTATTGCAGCCCTGTTCTCAATAGCCAGGATATGCAATCAGCCTAAGTGTGCATAAAAGGATGAATGAATTTTTAAAACGTGGTATATATAAATATACAGAATGTTATATTATTCAGCCATCAAAATAATGAAATCATGTTATTTGCAACAAAATAGATAAACTTAGAGGACATTTTGTTAAATGAAGTAAGCCAAGGACAGGAGGACAAATACTGCATAATCTTACTTACATGTGCAATCTAAAAAAGTTGATCTCATGGAAGTAGAGAGTAGTATCGTGGTTACCAGAGGCTGGGGAGAATAGAGGAGAAGGGGGTATGAGGAGAAGTTGATCAATAGGTACAAAGTTATAGTTAGATTGGAAGAATAAATTTTGATGCTGGATTGCGTAGTAGAGTGAACATAGTCAACAATAACATATTGTTATTTCAACATAGCCAGAAAAAGGGTCTTGAATGTTCTCACCACAAAGAAATGGCAAGTGTTTGAGGTGATGGATCTGCTAATTACCCTGACTGGATCATTACACAATGAAAATATGAATTGCAACATCACACTTTACTCCATAATTAGGCACAATTGTTATTTGTCAATTGAAAACAAAATGAAATGTAAAATAAAATTAAAACATTAGAACAAATCTAAAGGCAGATGTGCAAGACTGATGTTGTAAAGGTATATATATATATATTTATATATAAACCATATACATAAACTCTGAGAACAATTAAATTTTAATAAATTAAAATATTTCTAATTTAATGAATTGAAAGTCTCAGTGAATGTCTCCAAATTGTCCATACATTCAATGTAAATACCTATCAAATCCTGAAGTGTTTTGACATTGATAAGCTGAACCTGAAATTTATAGGACAATTTAAAATGCTAAAGACAGTATTTCAGAAAGAGAGGTTTGGAAAATATACACCATAAGCTATTAAGACATTTTTAATAAAGCTAGATAAATTAATACAGTTGGTACAAAGAAAGACAAATACACAAACGGATCACAGTAGAGCATCAAGAAACAGACCCACATATAAAATGTCTATTTATTTTACATATTTTTATATTCATTTAGTAGGAAAATAAATTATTTCAATTAATGTTGATGAATGGTTTCATTGACCAGCAAAATACTCTCTTTTTTTACATGTCTGAGTATTTTTTCTCTTTCCATATTCCATTTGATTGTCTGCTTTTTTAATGTTTATTTTTACAGGGGACCAGGGGGATTTATAATTAGTTGTACTCAATACATTCTAGATGTGAGTCCCTTTTTCATTATTTATGCTACAAATATATATTACAGCTTTTGTTTTTTCATTTTCTTAATAAATTTCCTGAATGTATTCTATCATCTTGCCTTCTGAAGCTTTCTCATTTTGTCATTTGTACTTAGGTCTACAATCCAATGGGGACTTTTTTTTTTTTTGGTAGTAGAAAAAATTTCATGTTTATCTTCAGTTTGGCTACTATATTTTATTAATAAAATGTTTCTTTTTCCATGCTCTTTAGTGAAAATTTTGTAATGTGCAAGTAGATTTATTTCTGGGCTATCTTTCTACATTTGTTGTGCAATTACCATAATACTGTCATTTTATAATAAACTTTTACATCTCACAACACATTCTTCTTCAACAATATTTCAACTATTTTTTGGCCCTTAATATACATACACATTTTGAAATTAGCTCGTTTATTTATCTAAAGAGATAGTGAAATTGTTGTGAATTTTGGGTAAATGCACCAAAACTATAATATAGTTTGTGTGAAATGGTGTCTTTGAAATATTGAGTCATCTGATCCATAAACATACTGTATTTCTACATTTATTTATTTATTTAAAATTTTCTCAGCAACATATTATTGTTTTATGTTTATAGGTCTTTCACATCATTAATTAGAATTGTATCCTAGGTATGTGATATTTCCAAAACTATAGGTATAGCAATTTTTATTAATTTTATTTTTAAGTGTTTGATATTGTCACCTAAACATAAAATTGATTTTTTCTATATTAGCCTTGTATCCAACTACTTTGCTAAATTTACTTATTCATGATAACAACCTTTAAAAATGTGTTTAAATGTTCTCAGTGCATAATTATAACACTGATAAATTAAGAGAGTTTGCCTATTTCTTCCAAGTTACATATCGCTCTTCCTCCATTTTACTTTATTCTACTGGATCTAAACTATGCTCTTGTTGAATGAAGTGGTGTCAGTAGATAATTCTTCATTACACCCACATCAAAAAAGGGTTTCAAAAATTTCATCATTAAATATGTTACTTAACCATAACTGATGATAGGTAGGTAGGTAGATATTTAGTTAGACAATTGATGAAAGAGAGACTGCGAGAAAGAGAGGGGGAGGGAGGGAGAGAGAGTTCTCTTGAATACCTAGTTCTTTAGAAGTCCCTTCCTATTTTAGTCTGTTCACATAACGAGTTAATTGAGTGACACTGTAATCATTAACTAGCATTGCACTCTTGAAGCCAATCCATCCCATATATGGTATATTATCATAGCTGAGGATGTTGGCAATCTGCCTCTATCTGCTCTCATCCCCTTTACTTTTCTCAAGAACAGGATCTCCTGGTATTTTTTCATTCCCAAGAGTCACCCCACCTCTTCCTGTGGTGCTCCAATATTTATTAATAGAAGCACCTGGGAATTTCTGTCTTCATCATCATAAAACAGAAAATAACCAATGACTGAATGTACGGTAATGTACATACCCCAGCTTCTGTGTCTCTGATTGGACAACTCTGTGATGTTTGGAAAAGGTCTTAAAAGTGAAATACTGTCTCCCTGGTTTCCCTGAGGGACTAAGCCAAAGAAATCCTGATGGAGATTGTTTGGCATCTCATCCTTGCTTGACTTTCTTGAGTTTCCCTTCCCACATACTCACCACATTGTGGATTTTTCTGGGATCAATTCTTCACAAAGCACTTTCATAGGAATCTTCATATTAAAATGCTTCAATTTGGCTTTTCCAAGAAGCAGATTATATATGGATTCTTTTCACCTAGTAGTTTGTTTAAAGTTTGGAAATCTATAATCATGAATTGACTTTACCCAAAACACCCTCTTCTGATTTTGATAATAAAACTGGTCCCATAAATACACTGGTCTCCTAAAACTCATAAAATACTGACCTCATAAAACAATATGAAGTCTTTCTCTTTTGCTATTCTTAAAGTATTTCAATATGTTTGGATTTGTCTTTCATTATGTTTGGATTTGTCTTGCATTGTCTTTTTGGTGAAATTTGTCATTGAAATGATATAAATTCTGTGTTTCTTCTAGGTTTTAGATTGTTTTCATTATAGGTTGTTTTGTGTTGCTGAAGGTGGTGCTTAAGTATTCATTAATTTATACAATCATAAAATTTTCTTCTCATCCTGTTCCTATACTGAATTACATTGATTGATTTTTAAATACTGAACCAGCCTTGCATCACTAGGCTAAACCATACTTGATCATCATATATACTTCTTTTAATATATTGGAAAATTATATTTGCCAATAAATAGTTACAATTTTAGCATCTATGTCCATGAGAAATATTTATCTCTAATTTTCCTTTTTTACAGTCTTCTTTTTTAAATTTTGTAATCAGTGTAATAAGAGCTTCATAAAATGAATAGTAAAGAGTTCCCTCTGCTTATATTTTTTAGAGGTACTGTCTAAAATGCATGTTGATTTTTCAAAAGCTTGGTGGAATTATCTATTGAAACTATTCGAGCTTGCAAATTTCTTTTTAGGGATATTTTAATTAGAATTTCTTTAATGAGTATAGGAATATTCTGATGCCTATTTTACCTTCTTTGTGTTTTGGAAGTTAGTGGCTTTTAAAGAACTGTTTTATTTCTTGTAAGTTATTAAATTTATGAAGGTAAAGTTGTTTCTAATATTTTCTTATATTTTTAAGGGCTCTAGGATTTGTAGTGATATCCTGTGCTTCCTAATGTTGGTGATTTGTGTCTTCTCTCTTTGTATTTTTGTCATTCTTGCTAGACGTTTACCAATTGTATTAATCTTTTTGAAGAATCCGTTTGTTATTTCATGAATTTTGTTTCCCTCTTTTCAATTTATGCTCTTAAATTTTTTTTCTTCTGCTTGCACTTGGGCTATTTTGCACATCTTTAATTAATTTTTAAAGGTGAAAACTTAAATTATTGAATTATAGCCTTTTCTCTTCTTAAGTATCATTGACTGCTTTTACTATGTTCTCCATGTTTTATTCTACATATAACATATGTGCAATATATGTTATATTTCCATCTTTCAGTTGGTTAATTTTAAAAATTTTCTTTGACATTTTCACTCTTTGATTATTTAGAATTGTATTGCTCAATCTGCAACTTTTGGAGCTTTTTTGTTACTTTATATTATTGATTTCTAGTTTATTCCATTATGGTTATAGACATATGCTGTAGAATTTTAAATATTTTAAGTGTTTTGAGGTTGCTTTAAGTCTGGAATTGATCGCTCATGGTGAATGTTGTGTGAGTGCTTAGAAAAATGTATATTATGCTGTTTTGGGGTAAAGTATTCTATAAATCTTGATTAGGCCCTTTCATTGACTGTGTTGTTAATTTTCTATGTCTTTGCTTATTTCCTATCTAGTAGTTGTATCTGTTGCTGAGAATAGGGTGTTGAACTTTAACAGTGTAATTGTGGATTTCTCTATTTCTTCTTTTGGATATACCAGGTTTTTAAAATTCAACCATTTATTTGTATTTTATTAATTTTTTATTGATACATAAGAATTGTATTTTGAGAGTGTTGTTTAGTGTGTTGTCTCTTTCAGATTAATCCTTTTATCATTATATAATATTTTTGTCTACAGTAATTTTTTTTCCTTTCGAAATCTACTTGTCTGGTATAATATAGCCATAGTAAAATATAGCTATTATTTACTTTTTATTTAATGTTTACATTTTTAATCCTTTTACTATCAACCTATTGATGTCTCTATATTTGAAATGGTTTTTGTTGACAATATTTGATAGCATATTGATTACAGTGTTTTCTTTTGTTTTGCTTTGCTTTGCTTTTAATCTACTCTACCTATCTCTGCCTTTTATTCATTTATTAAGACTGTTTATATTTAATGTGACTGTTGATAATTTAGGACTTAACCTTGTTTTTCTGTTTTCTGTTTGTTTCCCCTCTTTATTTTCCTGTGAGTTGTTTGAACATCTTTAATTTCATCTTCATTTATTTACGTGTGTTTGATTGCATCATTTTGTCTAATTTTCTCAATCATTTTCTAGGTATTAGAATATGCATATGTAACTTAGTCTGCTAGTTTTGACGTTTTAGCACTGCAAGTCAATATAGAAATGTTACTTTTATTTTGGTCCGTTTACCCTCCCTACTACTTAATATAATTGTCTTAAATGTTTCTTTTACATGCATTGAGCATCACATTAGATGGTGTTTTGTTATTTTTGCATCTACCATCCAATACAATCTTAAAAGCTCATGAGAAATAGAATGATCTACTTTTTTAAGGGTAAGTCTTTTAGCAAAAAAAATCTTTTTTTTTTTTTTCTTTTTTTTGTTTTTCGAGATAGGATCTTGCTTTCTCACCCAGACAGGAGTGCAGTAGTGTGTTCACAGTTCATTGCAGCCTGGACCTCCTGAGCTCAATCGATTCTCTCACCTCAGCCTCTCAAAGTGTTAGGATTACAGGCACCTGGTCAAAATAATCTTATTTTGCTTTGTGGAATAATGTATTTATCCTTTATTTCTGATAGATATTTTTACTTGACATACTATTTATACTTGACAATTCTTTTCTTTTATACTTGAGAATTGGTGTGCCACTTTCTTCTGGCCTCTGTGGTTTAAAGTGAGAAATCTGCTGCTGTCTTTATTTTCAGACACTTCATTATGATCTGTCTCAGTGTGGATTTTTGGTGCTTTATCTTATTTGGTGTTTGCTCAACTTCTTGAATCTGTAGATTAATGTCTTTCACCAAATTTTGGGTGCTTTAGAATTATTTTTGAATATTTTGTAGTACCTCTCTCTCTTTTTCTTTCTTTCTTTCTTTTTTTTTTTTTTTTTTTGGAGACTGAGTCTTGCTCTGTCGCCCGGGCTGGAGTGTAGTGGCATGATCTCGGCTCACTACAAGCTCTGCCTCCCGGGTTCACGCCCTTCTCCTGCCTCAGCCTTCTGAGTAGCTGGGACTACAGGCCACCATGCCCGGCTAATTTTTTGTGTTTTTAGTAGAGACGGGGTTTCACCATGTTTGCCATCATGGTCTCGATCTCCTGACCTCATGATCCACCCGTCTCGGCCTTCCAAAGTGCTGGGATTACAGGCATGAGCCAGCGTGCCTGGCCCTCTCTTTTTCTATGCAGTTTTTTATGATACACTTGTTAACTCTGTTGTTATGGTCACAAAGTCCTTAAAGCTACTTAAAAAAAAAAAAAAAGTCTGTTTTTCTCTCTGTTGCTCAAATGGGTAAATTCAACAATCTGGTCCCAAGTTCACATGTCCTATCCTTTGTTATGTCAGTTCTACAGTTTAGCCCAATCAGCATGTTAATTATAGTAATTGTATTTTTTAATTCTATAATTTTCATTTGGTCATTTTTTATGACTTGTTTTTTATGAGATTTTCTCTGTTTTTATTTGTTTCAAGATAATTGTTAATTTTTGTCAAAGCATTTTTATAATGGTTGTTTTAATGTCAGATTTTCCTAAAATCTGAATAATGTAAATATTTGGGTTTGTTGATTGTCTTTCTCATTCATGTATTGGTTGTTCTTGGTTTGATGAGTGATTTTTTATTGTATCCTAGACATTTTGGATATTATATCATGAGTCTCTGAATTCCATTCATTTAACTTTTTGATAAGCATTCCCTACCCACATTCAGTTTTGGCACTAGGTCTAGGTGGGTGCCCATATTTACCTCCCTATTGGATTCTGTCAACATTACCCCAAGAAAAAAGAATCACTGACTCAAATTGCCTTGCTGCAGACAAGTGGAATAAAGGTTCCATTTTCTTTTTTTTACTTTCTTTTTCTTTTTTCTTTTTTTTTGTTTTTTGACACACAACTTCACTCTTGTTGCCCAGGCTGGAATGCAATGGCACAATCTTGGCTCACTGCAACCTCCACCTCCTGGGTTTAAGCGATCCTCCTGCCCCAGCCTCCTGAGTAGCTGGGATTACAGGCATGTGCCATCACGCTCGGCTAATTTTTGTACTTTTAGTAGAGATGGGGTTTTACCATGTTGGCCAGGCTGGTCTCAAACTCCAGACCTCAAGTGATCCACCTGCCTTGACCTCCCAAACTGCTGAGATTACAGGCTTGAGCCACAAAGCCCAGCCCCAAGGGTTCAGCTTTCTTCTCTGCCCCACTGACAGCTTGCTGGAAAAGTGAAATACTGAATTGCACATTACTTTTTATTAGAAGTATATGATCACCACTGCATTACAGCTCTAACACTAAAGTATGTTAACACTATCCTGGGGCTGAAAAAAGCAGAGAGTGGGGCACTAGGGAAATGGGAACACAGTGCCAACTATCCTTACCTCCCACTACTTTGTTGTACTGCTGTCGAAGTGGGTAGATTGGACGTTTAGCTCCCAACTGTGCCTCTCTGACACCAGTGGAGGGAGAAGTGGAATGTCTACACCTCATACCATCTTTATCTGCCTTGTTGGTGTTGGGTGCCCAGTAAGTCCAACTGATAAGGTGAGGTGGATAAAAAATAAAGTAAAGAAATTAAAGAGCCAACTAGCCCTGATTCTCACAGCATTATGCACTCTTGTTATTGTCAGGTGGGTTTGCAGATTCAATTCTTCATTGGATTTCAGTTGGTATCCCAGGTTGGGGAACCAGCAGAAATGAAGGGGAGGTTATGAGCAGAGACAGCTACTCCCTTCTGACCCTACCTACCTTGTTAAATTTCCCAGCTGCTGAATAGTGGTAGAGGTTCTACTTACTGCTAGATCATATTAACACTATTCTGGGAACATTTGGAACATGTCAATTGCTACCTTGAAGTAGTGTGGGAATGGGGAAGATCAACTTCCTTTATAGACCTGCTGAAGCCTTTTAATGGGGAAAGGAGAAAAACACATTTTTATTATTAGTGTTAGGCTGGAAAAGGTTTGTATTTGACAAAAGATTTTCTGCTGTCTGTTGTTTTGCCATTTGTTTTTCAGACTTTGGCTTAAATAAACAGCCTTTATTTCAAGCTTTGTTTTGCTTTTATTTTTTAATTATACTTTAAGTTCTAGGGTACATGCGCACAACATGCAGGTTACATATGTATACATGTGCCATGTTGGTGTGCTGCACCCATCAACTTGTCATTTACATTAGGTATTTCTCCTAATGCTCCCCCTCCCCCAGGCCTCCACCTCCTGACAGGCCCTGGTGTGTGATGTTCCCCACCCTCTGTCCATGTGTTCTCATTATTCAATTCCCACCTATGAGTTAGAACATGCGGTGTTTGGTTTTCTGTCCTTGTGATAGTTTGCTGAGAATGATGGTTTCTAGCTTCATCCATGTCTCTACAAAGGACATGAACTCATCCTTTTTTATGGCTGCATAGTATTCCATGGTATATATGTGCCACATTTTCTTAATCCAGTCTATCACTTATGGACATTTGGGTTGGTTCCAAGTCTTTGCTATTGTGAATAGTGCCACAATAAACATACGTGTGCATGTGTCTTTATAGTAGCATGATTTATAATCCTTTGGGTATATACCCAGTAATGGGATTGCTGGGTCAAAGGATATTTCTAGTTCTAGATCCTTGAGGAATCACCACACTGTCTTCTGCAATAGTTGAGCTAATTTACACTGTCACCAATACCAATACCTAAATAGTATTGCCTAGGTTTTCTTCTAGGGTTTTTATGGTATTATGTCATACATTTAAGTCTTTAATCCATCTTGAATTAATTTTTGTATAAGGTGTAAGGAAGGGATCCAGTTTCAGCTTTCCACATACGGCTAGCCAGTTTTTCCAGCACCATTTATTAAATATGGAATCCTTTCCCCATTTCTTGTTTTTGTCAGGTTTGTCAAAGATCAGATGGTTGTAGATGTGTGTTAGTATTTCTGAGGGCTCTGTTCTGTTCCATTGGTCTATATCTGTTTTGGTACCAGTACCATGCTGTTTTGATTACTGCAGCCTTGTAGTATGGTTTGAAGTCAGGTAGTGTGATGCTTCCAGCTTTGTTCTTTTTGCTTGGGATTGTCTTGGCTATGTGGGTTCTTTTTTGGTTCCATATGAACTTTAAAGTAGTTTTTTCCAATTCTGTGAAGAAAGTCATTGGTAGCTTGATGGGGATGGCATTGAATCTATAAATTACCTTGGGCAATATGGCCATTTTCACGATACTGATTCTTCCTACCCATGAGCATGGAATGTTCTTCCATTTGTTTGTATCCTCTTTTATTTCATTGAGCAGTGGTTTGCAGTTCTCCTTGAAGAGGTCCTTCACGTCCCTTGTAAGTTGGATTCCTAGGTATTTTATTCTCTTCATAGCAATTGTGAATGAGGGTTCACTCATGATTTGGCTCTCTGTTTGTCTGTTATTGGTGTATAGGAATGCTTACGATTTTTGCACATTGATTTTGTTTCCCAATATTTTGCTGAAGTTGCTTATCAGCTTAAGGAAATATTGGGCTGAGGCAATGGGGTTTTCTAAATATACAGTCATGTCATCTGCAAACAGGGACAATTTGACTTCCTCTTTTCCTAATCGAATACCTTTATTTCTTTCTTTTGCCTGATTGCCCTGGCCAGAACTTCCAACACTATGGTGAATAGGAGTGGTGAGAGAGGGCATCCTTGTCTTGTGCCGGTTTTGAAAGGGAATGCTTCCAGTTTTTGCCCATTCAGTATGATATTGGCTGTGGGTCTGTCAAAACTAGTCTTATTATTTTGACATACGTTCCATCAATACCTAGTTTATTGAGAGTTTTTAGCATGAAGGGCTGTTTTATTTTGTGGAAGGCCTTTTCTGCATCTATTGAGATAATCATGTGGTTTTGGTTGTTGGTTCTGTTTATGTGATGGATTATGCTTTTTGATTTGTGTATGTTGAACCAGCCTTGCATCACAGGGATGAAGCTGACTTGACTGTGGTGGATAAGCTTTTTGATGTGCTGCTGGATTCGGTTTGCCAGTATTTTATTGAAGATATTCGCATTGATGTTCATCAGGGATATTGGTCTAAAATTCTCCTTTGTTGTTGTGTCTCTGCCAGGGTTTGGTATCAGGATGATGCTGGTCTCATAAAATGAGTTAGGGAGGATTCCCTCTTTTTCTATTGATTGGAATAGTTTCAGGAGGAATGGTACCAGGTCCTCCTTTACCTCTGGTAGAATTCAGCTGTGAATCCGTCTGGTCCTGGACTCTTTTTGGTTGGTAGGCTATTAATTATTGCCTCAATTTCAGAGCCTGTTATTGGTGTATTCAGGGATTCAAGTTCTTCATCTAAATAACATTTACTTATTATATATGGGTGCTCCAGTGTTGGGTGCATATATATTTACAACTATTACATACTCTTCCTAAATTGACTCCTTTATGATTATATAATGATCTTCTTTGTGTCTTTTTATGGTTTTTATCTTGAAATCTACTTTATCAGTTATAAGTATAGTTGTTTCTGCTCTTTTTTCACTTCAATTTTCATGGAATATCTTTGTATACGTAAGTACCGGAGAGGAAAGGGGGTACTCCAACTTGATGGCATCAAAAGTCAACACAAACTTACAAGTAAGTTTGAGTAACCTTGGTGGCAAGTAAATCAGTAGATTGCAAATGTGATGCTTAGAAATTTGGAGTAATTGCAAATTTATAATTTTTTTACAATGATTCCATCAGTTAATAAACTTCTTTGATTTTTAAATCAAGCATAATCCCATTAAAAATTATTTTTAAACAATACTTTTCAGAATTAATGTACTTTTTCCACACACTTATCTAATATTAATTTTACACAAAATTCTGATGGGAATATTTGGTATGGTTTCTGGAGCTACCATCTTCTCTTCTGCATTGTTTTTGTTATGGTAAAAGTAGATGTTTTACTAATTTTCAACTAATTTTATCTAATCCACTAATTTTCAACTAATTTTAACTATTCTGCTAGTAAGTAATTTGGCTTATTTTTTTTAAAGGACAAACTGTGAATTTATTAAGAATCGTAAAAAGCAAAGTTACATATAAGAAAAACATTTTTTCATATAAATACAACATTGAAATTTTTTATTACTATTGCTACCAATTTAGAAATCAAAATATTCTATATGCTGGAGACTTTCATAACTCCCGTGTTAAAAAATAATCTCAAAATATTGTGTACTTTTTTTTTAGGTGACATATACCCATGCCTTTTCCATTAAAAACATATTCCACATTTTGTGATAAAAATAAACTTCAGTGTTTTTTTAATTTAAAATGTAATTTACTTCATTAATAGTTTTCACATTGTGTATTGATTCTTGTTTATATTTGAAATGACTCTGGCATAAAATTTGGTAATCTAGTGTTTTTTTTTTTTTGAGACAGAGTCTCGCTTTGTCACCCAGGCTGGAGTGCAGTGGTGCGATCTCGGCTCACTGCAAGCTCTGCCTCCTGGGGTTTCACTGTGTTAGCCAGGATGATTTCAATCTCCTGACCTCGTGATCCGCCCGCCTCGGCCTCCCAAAGTGCTGGGATTACAGGCGTTCTTAACTTTTATTTTAAATTCGGGGGTAAATGTGCAGGTTTGTTATATAGTTAAATTGCATGGCACGAGGGTTTGCTGTACATATTTAATCACCCAAGTAATAAGCATACTACTTGAAGGCTGTGTTTTGATTTTCCCCCTCTTCCCACCCTCGACTTTCAAATAGGCCCCAGTGTCTATTGTTCCTTTCTTTGTGTCCATGTGTAGTCAATGCTTCGTTCCCTCTTATAAGTGAGAACATGTGGCATTTGGCTTTCCGTTCTTTTATGAATTCACTTAGGATGATGGCCTCCAGCTCCATCCATATTGCTGCAAATGATATGATCTCATTCTTTTTTTATAGTTGCATAGTATTTCATAGTGTATGTGTGCCACATTTTCTTTTTCCAATCTACCATTGATACACATTTAGGTAGATTCCATGTCTTTGCTTTTTTGAATACGACTGTGATGACCATACGTGTGCATGTATCTTTATGGTAGGACGATTTATGTTCCCTTGGGTGCATACTCAGTAATGAGGTTGCTGGGTCAAATGATACTTCTGTTTTATGTTCTTTGAGAAAACACTGCTTTCCAAAATGACTGAACAGCTAATTTGCATTCCTGCTAGCAATGTATAAATGTTTCCTTTTCTCCACAAACTTGACAATATGTATTTTTTTTTTTTACTTTTAAATAATAGCCATTATGACTAGGATGAGATGACGTATTGTGGTTTTGATTTGCATTTCTCTAATGATTACTGATGTTGAACTTTTTTTTATATGCTTACTGGCCACTTTTGTGTCTACTTTTGAAAAGTGTCTGTTGATGTCCTTTGCCCACTTTTCTTTTTCTTAAAGCTGTTTCCTATTTAGTGGTGAAGAGATAAAAATGTGATGGAATATTAACCTCACACTGTATATGGGAAGCCTGTGTGAAGGACTGACTGAAGAGAGAAATGAAAGAGATTTATTGGTTATTTTAGTTTTTCATTTTTCTGTTGAAACTCAAGGGTGTAGTAACCTTTTTCTGACAACTCAAGTGAGACCAGGAACAAATCTCTAAGACAGGGAAAAACAGAAAATGGAGAACAGAGAAAAGAAACTACACTCAGAGGCAAAAAAGCAAAGAATAGCCACGTGGAGAGGGGAAAATCCACATTTTTGCCCAATCAAAGGTATTTTCTATGTATTTCCCCATAGATTTTTAGTAAATACTATTTTTTTCTCATTGTTCCTAACTATTATATAGCTATTTAGTTCTTGGAACATAATGTAGAATTATGATATTCATTATCGATTAAAAAATTAAAGTACTATATGTGTCCAATATAATATAGAATGAGGTAAGTTGAAATAGAGTATCAGTGACTTATTGGCAGAAAGCATCAGACTCCAAACAAAGACAAAGGACTCTTGGTTCTGTTAGATCATTGATATCTAACTTTAGAAAAACTCGTTAATTTCTTTTCCTTTTATCTTTGAAAATAATAGATTATTTAACAAATACGTTTTCTACATGCTCTAAATTCTATGATGTTAATAAAATATTTTATTTGAAGACTAACTAGGTGCTTGATAATTTGTAATATAGAAGTCAATTAGGTTGACATAAGTAACAATTCAATCTTCCCTGTGGCTGTAAGTACTATGGTGCATAGATACAGAAATAAATACGTGAAGAATTATTTATAATATTTTAATATAATTCAATTATTTTTTTTTAACATTCTCTAAACTTTATACAGTCTTCTAAATAAAGATAATGATTGAAAGGGAAAAGAAATGTTTAATGAAACATAGCAGCAGATTTGCTTTTCATATTTTCAGCTTATTTTATATCTCAATTCTGTAACAAAATATCTTAATCTATTTAAGAGAAGATTAAATGAATAATCCCTACAACCCAAAATACCTCAAAATTTGGCAAATTAAAATAAGTATATAAAAATAATTATTAACATATTGAAATATTTATATTAAAAATGAAGTAATGCACATAAACAATTGATGTCATTATTTCATTTCAAACATACTAAAATTGAATTAGTGAAGTAAGATATTTCATATTAAATGTATAGTATGCAATACATTGCTACCAGGCGAAGAATCCGTCAAAAATATATAAAAAAAGGAACAGTCAACTGAGCACATTCTATGGGCATATGGGAATTTATGCCCCCCGACTATGGGAATAAATTCCAAATAACTATGTTTCAAATATATATGTACATACAGTGATAACTGATAAACTTTTCTTTTTATTCTTTTTTACCAAAAAGTTGTCTATAGCATCACATTTAAAAATAATACATTTTAATATCAATAAATTATGAAATCTATATAATGCCTTAATCAAAAAGCGATTATTAGTACCAAACCCCAAATTTTAAATGTATGTGTTTTTATTTTGTAAATAAACTTTAGAGATATTAAAAAATGAATTAACTTTGATTAAGATATTTCTAGATCCTCTGTATATATATCTTTTTCACCCTGGATAGAAACAGAAATACATAATATTACAGCCATATAGTGTGGGTTCCTGGTTCTTTTTAAATTTTGTGAGAACTGTCTTTTAAAATTATTGTTTCTTCTGTACATTAACACTTTGATGCAATTATTAGCCAGCCATGGTTTAGATTCATAGCTTGTTCTGGGAAAGTTTATGCTTAAATTGATTTTAAAAAACTGTATTTCTGCTTTTAAAATAAACATCAAAATTAGGTCACTCAGAAAAACAAATAGGCTATACTTAATTAGGATATTTAAAAGTCAACAAGTGTTGATCATATTTCCTTTAATAACTTACCATGTTATTTTGTTATGATTTTCTCAATTTATTAAAGGCATTACTGTCTGCCATGGGATTTTTTAGTGATATATAATAATAAATAGTGCTTAAAATGTATCGAGTATGTGTAAATTAACACAGTTTGCATTTCCTAATGACTCTATCCTCACTGAATATATTTACAGAATGTCAGTTCAAAGAGAGTTAGTATAATATAAATGCTCGTCTTTCACAAAAGAGTCATGAACTAGAATAATATTTAAAAATTTGCTAAAGTAAACTCCTTTCTTGCTTTCATATCCAGTAACATATATTGAGGCCATGGAGATTAATAATAAAACATGATGGAGTATTTCTTTACATCTAAAATTATTATTTTATTTAACCCATTCTACTTCCTTCAAAGAATTGTGTATCTAATGCAATACTGTATGTAAAATTGTCTTATTATTGTAAAGTACTTCAAGTTTAAATGAGTTATTGGACATTCTTTGGGCATATATTATGAATTGTATTTATCAAACAGTAAATACAAAATTAACAAAATGTGATATTTTTACTCTAATAGTGCAGGTTATTTAAGAGAAGATAAACATATATAACCATAATATATAATGGAATATTGTAAATGTTTCACATATGATAATTATTTTAATAAGTTGCATTGAATGTTGCATTGAATGAATAATGATAACAAGGAGCTCTAGAATCTTATCGTGTATAGAAATTGAAAGATATATAGCATTCAAAAGATCATATAATTGTTATAGATACACGGAAATGTCTTTCTACTCGCACATTTTACTAGGACAATAATAAGGAAGAAGTGTGCCGATAATTCTAAATCATAATTTTTTTGTATAATTATTTAGGCTTAAAACAAAATTACAAAGAGAATTCTTCTCTCTGATATTCTCTGACATTCAGGGTGTACAATATGTATCTATAGCATATGAAAAGAACAAATAAAGATATTCGTACAACTTGTAAATTAAAATGTAATTCTAGTATGCTTCATAAATTTTCATCACTTCTGGCACAGTTATATACATATTTACTTTAATTTGTGTTTCTTCTCTCTATGCTTTATGTTTTCTAGGGTCAAACTTAATTCAAGAAATAAAGTAGGTAGAGGGTATTGCACTTGTAAGCAAAGTGATAGCTTCAAATTTTACTCATACATATTTTTCTGCTAATATCTGGGCTAAATAAGACTAAAAGCTCAAAATTCAAATAACAGTAATCATCACAAGTTAAGTCATAGAGAATAATAATCAAAAGAAGAAAATTACTTTTTTTCTGTATATTAATTGCCTATAATCCTATCAAATAAAAAAGAGCTAATAACTGTTTAAGTGGGTCCTATAAAACAATAATAATTTGTTTTCTACCTTCTCACTTCATAAATAACTTATTTTAACTATTAAGAAATATCCATTTCTGGTGCTGTTTAAAATACTACATATTACTGAAGAAAGTAAATAGAAAATTATTTTTATGAAGCAAACATGGAAAACAATAAAAGTTCAAAGGAAGAATGCACAAAAAGAAAATCTGTGAGCTAATGGTCATTATAAATATCTATGCAAAACAGCAGTGATTCTATTATACTGTTGCTAGAAAGTGGAAGTGTTATACATGTTTTTGAAAGAACAATGTCTAAATTTGACTTATTCAAAATTTTGAAACCATAAATTTCATAAGTTCAACTCCTAAATATTTTTGCAGCAGAAGTAATATTCAAAATGGTTAAGAAATTTCAGCCTATCATTGTTTGTAATTGCAATGTCAAACAACTGGAAACAACTAATATCCATCAATGGCAAAAATTGCGTAAACATATTGCATTCCAGAGTCCTATGATGTGCTGCTGCTAAAGTCAAACAGGTAAATTTACATACATTTGTGTGAAAAATGGTCGAGACGAAATGGTCTAAGGAAAGGAGACTTTATTGCGACAGTTCTGACCACTCCAAGTTCATTAGGCAAAGGGTATGTTTTTTCTGTCTGCCACATGGAAAGGAAGAGATTGTAGCAGATTACTCTTGGTCCTGTCCTGAGAGGCAATCAGACTTCCACCCAAAGCAGCTAGTGGTGGGCAAGGTAATGCTTAGGAGTACAGAAATCATTTCAAGTTATAGTTGAGATACATTAGCTCATTTCAAGAACCCAAAGGTAAGACAGCTGGTAGAGGAAAAAGAGAATATCAAACACAGGTCAAGTCCAGGGAATAGTGGTTTCTAATGGGCAAAATATTTCATATCTTGCTTTCATCTTCCAGAGTCAGAACATAAAAGTAGAAAAGTTTAGGTGTCACAGAAGACAAAGGAAGCTCAAAATTCACCAGTGATTTCAACAATGGTCTTCCTTTAAATAACAATTATAAGCTAAGGGAAGAAAGATAATTCATGTATTTCAAATTCAACTTTGATCATACCTCAATTTGGATATTGTGATCATCATTATGTTTTGTCATTTAAATTGACATAGTAATTTTTAACCACTAAGTGTGACTGAAAATATGATCACAATTTCATCCAGGGGATGAGGGGGAAAAACACAAAATATTTGTCCACAGATTATACATTTTAAGTGATCATGAGAATAAAAATAATATTTCTTCATATTGATGGTCTGTGAGTCATGCTTGTTTGATTAACATAGAATTTACATGCATATGTGTGAACAAGTACATCACAATATATGTCAATAGGTATGGTAGGATTACCTATGTTTCTGTATTTATCCATAACTAGGATTTTATTAAGATCTGTATTTAGAAAAAATAAACATATCCAGGGTGTTAGACTGGTAGCAGCCTGGGAAGCTGAAAAGATAAAATTCATAGTTTTCTATATAACTTTAAACGGTTTAATTTTTTTCTTATTAAACCTCTGGACTATCTCCTGTAATTCTCTTATGCTCTTTCAGTATAGCACACTATTTCTTAGTAATGAGAATGCCTGTATCTACACTTGCTTTTTTCATCCTTAATATATTCTTGTGATTTATTTTCATATATTAGCCACCCATTGTCTTTTAAAATTAAGGTTTTGAAAATGGATCAGCATAATAAACTGCTATTTTTAAATGTGTTTATGCAATTCCAGTGTAATTTGAAAAGTGCTTATCTTATTACACAATTAGATATGAATATTATCAAGAAATTTTGTTTATATTGGCATCATTTTCCTATTTTCTCTCTAAATTCTATCATTCTTAATATGAATTAAATTTACTAAAGTGAATGAACTATTACAAACTATCCTCTTCACAAAATGTACATTTTGCCCGTTAGACTATTCATTTTCTGAGCTATTATCTTTTCTCTAATGGTCCAAACAGTATTAATATCTTAATCACTGGTTTCTTCTCAGCAATAAAATAGAAGGGCTTTAGCCATTCCTTGTATTATAATTATCAGAAATCATATTAATAGGGAGGAAATATTTTCAAAGATTCAATTTGTTAATGACATATTAAAGGCCTAAGTGTTGAAAGTCATTAACATGTAATCAATATGTTGATGAAATAATAAGTAATATACTTTATATTACTAAAAAAATTGTAAGTAAAACATATGTAATTATTCATTTACAATATGGATTGCCAAACTAAATTATCTATAATTACTAGCAGGGCTGCAGTCAAACTATGTCTTATGTCAACTGTGAAGAATGCATTTGTTGGGGCTCATCCAGTACAACATGCCACACTTCCTGGTTATAGTTTTTCTGTCTTTTATTTCACTATAAGCCAGCCAACATTTGCAGAATGCTCTTCCCACTGTACAATCTAAATAAATGTGCTGATTGACAGCAGTCCCTGACCTACCTACAAAGAACAAAATATAATAGCTTTATAGTTTATAATAGAAATGAGTATTAGTAAATTTGCAAAAGAGGGAAATTTAAAATAATAAAATCAATAAAATATGACCATATGTATTAGGTTAAGCCATTTTCTTAAGCAATTATTTTACTTTAATATCAGAATTATAGCTTAAGTATATTTATATCATTTAAAAAGAAACATAGTACACTTCAAAGCTTAATTTCAAAATTACAAAAAATAATACTGCAAGTAATTTAAGAAAATACAGTACTCTTTAGTATAACGAAATTTAACAACACATTATCATTTGTCTATAGTATTTGTTGTTGTTAATTCAGGTAGTTCTTTTCTAATGGCATTTAGAATGAATGAGCCCTTAGCACGGTATCTGAAAGGAAGCATAATTAAATAAGCAAAGGAAAGTCATTTCCATTTAGGGTGATAGAAAATGCTGTCAAGCTGATTCATGAAATAATATTAGCATACAGCTCTATCCCAAAAGAACAAATGTCTGTATTGTAACAAAGCCAAGTAAGTCATTGTGATCATTCTAGTACAATATCGTGACATGTTGTACTAATGAACAGTACAACTGCCAACAGTTGTGGAAATAACAGGAATAGCATTAACAAAAAATGTCAATTTACTTATATATGCACTTTAACTTGAAGGCAAAAGCTTGGGAAGTGAAAAAAATGATGGTCAGAATGATTAGATGAATACATTTTATTTATGTTTTGGATAACAGAATATTTAAATCCATGGGTCCATTTATATGTACCCACTTATTATTTATTATATATTTGTTCATTAAATCATCAAATGGAGCACTTAGTACATGTTAGGATATATGTTTGCTGGGCATTTAAGATGCAAAATTGGATCTATTTCCTCAATAATTTTATTTTCAATATGTAACTTCCTGTGGTGTAAAGTAGAACTATCTACATTTTTCTAATCACAAAGTATCCATCTGTACCTTAAGCAAATTTCATTCTCAGTGTTTCTGCTCCAGAGGGAACTGGGGGCCTGTGCTAGTTCCAGCTATGGGACTTAACTTTCAAGTAACCTTATGTTTCCCTCAAATAATTTTTTCATCTATTACAAAAGAATTAATGCAAGCTGGGGACACAATGTCATAGGGTGTAGTCTCAGCTACTTGGGAGGCTGAGGCAGGAGAATCACTTGAGTTCAGGAGTTTGAGTCTAGACTGGACAACAGAGTGACAACCCTATCTCTAAATAAATAAATAAATAAGAGTTAATGCAAGGGAAATTCACTATAGAAAAAGATATATATTAATAAATCTATATGAATATAAATTTATCTGTGTCTTTTATTTGTGCATTCCTTAAGTTCCACCTATATAAAGAAAATGTAGATCGTGACTACTCACATATAACATCAGGTCTATGAATTAGAATAATAAACAGTGAAAACCATCAAAGCCAATTTCCTTAACAATGTTTAGATCTTACCTATTTCTGTAATTGTTTTATCAGTCATGCCCTAACTGTAATAAACTCAGTGGCCATTTGTACATAGATATATACACAGATAGTGCTATATATTACTATAAGTACATTTTAAAAAATTAAAATATAATTGACAATTCCATAGAAAAAGATTTTAGGCTAAATTTGCTACAAAATTAGTTACTTCTTGAATTGACCTCCATATAGCCAGTTTGAATTGAAAGCGGAATTCATGCAAATTATAAAATTTATTTTAATATAAAACAACGTTAAAAGGGGGTACTTATCCATATATTTAAGGAAATAGAATAAAATGGACACATATTACTTTAAAAATGAGATCATTTCTTCAGTAAACCAGAAGCTGTTACCACACCTTAGTGTTTGATATGTGTCTGCTAATAAAACGCTTCACTGAGCCAGAATATCTCACAGTCAACACTAATGTCTAAACATCATTGCTGAACTAATTTCCAAGGTATGTATGCAAATGACTGATTGACAAAAGATTGAAACATTTGCAGATACGAAAAACAAGTTTGACATTCAATAAAATTTTAAGTATATCAATTAATAAATTGCAATTCCATACAATATTAAGAATAATGCCTGAATAATAGTTCAGTTTTTCTAGTAATATTCTGTTAAAATCATTTTCATAATTTGAACAATATTTTTATATTTATAGATGTAATCACTTAAAAAGAAGCAAGAAATTATATAAATATTCATAATATTTATAACACGGATGCACAAACATAACTTTCTTATATTTGTCTTGTGACTGTCTTTGAAAAGTTCTATTACCCTGGACATGACTGTAGTTTTAGTATTAACATAATATTAAGAATGTAAAAATGTATCTTCATCCATATAATATGATCTTGTGATCAGTAAATCATAACAATAATGGAATCACCTTAGAAAATTTAAGAAACATTTTTTAAAACCTTCAGATTTCACATAAAGTAAATATTTAGCTACATTAACACATACACACATACACACCCCTTGCTAACAATTTTCCCTCTGATATAGACAGAATACATTTCTGTATCTTCCTCATTAACTAGCAACCTTCTATCATGCAAATCTAGCCATTTATCATTGTGTCTCACTATCAAACATCAAAATCTACATTTTAAAATGAACTGATTTTACTCATATAAATCTGCTCAAAAGTATTTTGCATTTTTTCACAGAAGCTGTAATAGGCAAATTCTCATATACTCCTATTAGAGGCCCTCCAAAATGAACATAGTCTAAATTATTGTTCTTGCATACCCTGCTGCAGAGGTTACAAATGTTTAGCTTCATTTTTACTTATCTTGTCCAAGGTAAAACAAGTATCATCGTCATTGTTGAATTGTATAGTGTGCCAGACCTGCAGTGTGATCTAAAACTAATATTGTCAGTGATGACCCTAGTCATGAAAACTACAGATTGTATTTATTAACTTATTTTTAAACGTGTAATCATTTTAAAAGTTTTTGATCCAGCTTTATTACCCTTAGAAATTGTAGAATAGCAGTGATTAAAAGATAAATGTTACTTTTATAGAAAATGTAGCATAGCACTTTATTTCTGATATGTGTACAACGTTTGAGTTAATATACTGTAAAGCAAATAAAGACAGGTAAATATGTAGTACATGTGTATTTGGCATTGTTCTAGATTCTCTTATGCACATAGG
Organism: Pan paniscus; assembly: GCF_029289425.2. Classification (NCBI taxonomy): domain Eukaryota; kingdom Metazoa; phylum Chordata; class Mammalia; order Primates; family Hominidae; genus Pan; species Pan paniscus. The sequence goes on from NC_073252.2 coordinate 114,191,469, forward strand.
ACAACTAATTAAATTCTGTTATGTAGGTGATTTTTTAAAATTTATAAATAAATTATGGCTCAGAGCATCTAAGTAACTTTCTCAAGGTTATGCAACTAATAAATTGGTCTGACTGAGTGTATTTGGCTTTTCACAACAGTATGGTACTCAAGAAAACACATGTTGTCAAATGTGTATACAATGCACATTTGTATACACATATTTGTATGTGTATATTTTCTTGTATCATACTGCCTATAAGTACGTAATCCCACAGGCAGTATGTTACAAGTAAATATGCACATATAAATTTGTGCACACCTCTATAGAGACACACACTTTCATTTACATTTTAACCTAATTTTAGTTTCAAATTTTTCAAAAATGGCTTTTCAATTACAGAAAGGAAAATGCTTCATATACTTCAAAGCTATCTACTAATGTATATCATGTTATTTATAGTCAGTAATGCTTATTCTTTGACTGGTGTTTGTAAACCTAATACATACTCACCAATATATAAAGAGACAACATGATGTAATATAACAAGCATAGGTGGTAGAGAGAACGAAGTGGACCTGCCTTTTCCCAGTTGAGTGATAATCAGTAATTCACATAGTCTTCCTCATACGAATGGTCATCACTTATAAAATCAAGATACTAATGCATACAGTAGTCCCCTTTTATCCACTGTTTTGCTTTTTGGAGATTCAGTGACCTCTGGTCGGCCACAGTTTAAAAGTAAGAAATAGAAAATTCCAGAAATAAACAATTCATGAGTTTAAAATATGTTGTTCCAAGTAGAACGATAAAATCACACTATCCCTTTCCTGCCCAGGACATGAATCATCCGTTTGTCAAGCATATCTGTGCTGTCTATGCTACCTGTTAGTCACTTAGCATCTGGCTGGGTGATCAATCAAATCAACTGTCTCAGTATTACAGAGCTTGTGTTCAAGTCACCTTTACTTTACTTAATAAAATTTTCAAAGTGCCAGAGTGGTGATGCTGGCAACTTTGATATGCCAAAGAAACGCTGCAAAGTGCCTCCTTTTAGTGAAAAGGTAAAAGTTCTCAATTTAAAAAGGAAAGACCAAAAATCTTATGGTGAGATTGCTAAAAACTATGGTAAGAATGAATCTTCGTCATGAAGAAGGAAAAATAAACTTGTGCTAATTTTGCTGTTGCACTTCAAATTGCAAAAGTTGTGGCCACAGTGTGTGATAAGTGCTTAGTTAAGATGGGGAGGAATTAAATTTGTGTGTGGGAGACATGAACAGAAATGTGCCCCAACTGATGTAATCAGGGTTGGTATTATCCACTGTTTCAGACATCCACTGGGGGTCTTGGAGTGTATTCCCCCATGGATAAGGAGGGACTACTGTACCTTTCAATGTGAGTTGAAGCTGTACATTACAGAGTATAGATGCTTAATAAATTTTGCTTATAATAATCCCATCATCATCACCATGATAATTATCAACAGTAACTATTATTGATAAAAAAAAATCAGAGTAAAATTTCTGTCCATAGAAAAGATCTCTAGTGTGGCCTGCTATATTCTCATTCCTAGAGCTCACTTCTTATAGGATATGTAGTATTCTGAGTGATCCAGCAATTCTAGTGCTGAAACAGAAGACTGTTTTCTTTAGTCCTATTTTTTGATAACAATTTCATCTTACACTCAATAGAACATTTAATTTTATGAAAGGCTATTAACTCTATAATTTATCTTCAAAATAGCATGTGCATTTTACAGGAGCAAGTTTTATAAATTTTTAAATGGAGTGAATAGAGGCTTACAGAAATGAAATTTCCACTTAGATCTCTATGTTACTAGAAACCCAGGATTTCTAGGTTTTGCTCAAGTGTTTGTGTTCACATAACCATCAGTCACTTAATTTATCAATATTCTTATTCTTCTACCTTTATATTGCTCAGGATTTATAAGCAAAGAATTACAAGTACATGTATAATATGCTGATAGTGAAGTATTTCTGATTTGTTTTATAACCCGTATGTGGTGCCAATGCTAAAAACCTCCGGATCTCAGTTTTCCCTAACTTTACTTCAAGGAATGACTTTCCCCAGATCTAAATGACTGACACAAAGGGATGCTTTGCTTTAGTATTCAACTGCTTAAGTTTTCCTTCTCTGTCTTTGATGCTCTAAAAATAAGCTTCTATACAGAATATTTCTTCATTTTTGTTGATTTTTACATCACTATGTTTAACAATTACTAGGATTTCAATAAACACTTCTATTAGTAAAATATTTTAATGCATACCAAAATGCATTTTGGTGCATTAGTAAAATATTTTGCATACCATTTTGCAAAACATTTTGCATACTAATAGCGGTGTGTAGTGAAAATATATTCAGCTGAATATTTTACTACCATCCATGTGTTATTTTCTTTTTCTTTTCGTTGGAGGGTAAAAAATTGTAATTTATTGAAATTCAACTGAAAAAGTATCAGATGCTTCAGTGTACAATAAATTGCACAAAGCACCCTCAGTTGCATATTCAAGTCAAGTAAAAAATCCCTCCATGTCCCTTTCCCTAGCCCTCACACTCTTGAGATCTTAATATTTGTTCCATGTGCAATCATGCACACTTAATTTGAAAAAGAAAGCCCGGTATATTTTGATGTATTAATTAGCGCCAAATGAGAACAGTTTCATTTTTTTAATAAAGAGAAAAACTCAATCAGTAAGACAACTGGAAAACAAACAGACTCAGCCAATGCTGCTGACATAGATATTGTACATTCCCAGAAATACACAGGCTATTCTACCTAAACAACGGTGTGGCTGCTTTTCAGCTGTTGTTCATGTTGGCAATTGTCCTGTTTCTTAATTGCATTTATCCTTTTTAGAATGGCAGTGTGATTTCTCAGATTTACTGGTGCAATCACCTCCAAGTTCTGCAGAACAATTACCTTTTACTCTATCTACTAAGCATGTTGTGATCACATTTTTTATTATCTAATAGTTTGTGAGTTGCTCTGAAAATTTCATTTTGATGTTTATTTTTATAATAAATTCTAAGGTATACTTTTGCAATAAATGGGCCTTTGGCAAATAGGACATTGGCATGGTGAACTGAAGATTTGTTTCTTTTTAGTAATTATGCTTTTAAAGATAATGCATTAACAAAGCCTCTCTGGTCACAAATTCATATTTGCATCATTGAAGCTCACAGAAAAAAAGGTTAGCCTCCAACTGTGCAAGGTACTAAAGCCAACTCTGATATCTTTCAGAAGAACCAATGGGTTTTTTGTTTCTTTCCTTCTTTCTTTGTTCTTTCCTTATGCTGATCTGTCAAATATCTTTTATATTGTTTATCTTCCTTACGTTCATCATCATCACTAAGAAGTAACTCTAAAACATCTGTGGCATTAATAGACATTTCTTAGCTATTTTCTTCCTCAGGTTTTTATGTGGTTGCAAATACAGTTTTTCCAACATATTAAATCCATCCAAACTGGATTTAATTAAGAATTCTGTAAGCTGACAGGATCATCTAACATCTAAATATTCTGGTTAAAAAACAGGCAATTGTTTTACTAACTAATGCCTTCCTTTTGTCATTCTTACTTGATATGAGTTGAAGAGCTCTGAGACACAATAAAATCGACATCCCAAGAGCAGCATCTTGTGCTTCGGTTTGTATAAATCTACTGAGGCAAAATAAATGCTGCTGTGTTTTAGCTACAAACTGACAACAGCAGTCCAAAAAAATATCTAAAGAAGGGTTGATTCTCTTTGCAGAGTACTCCAAAAGAGTCAGTTCCTAAGAACAATACACACTTGCAGTTTGGAGCTGCTGGGTAAGGTAAGTAGCACAAAGAACAAAGCCTCTGTAATCCCAACCCTTAGATTCCAGGTTACATATGACGTCTATGATGTCTTTCTTGCAGCTGACCCTTGCAATCTCCTTAATAGCATATTCATTAAGAGGCATGGAACATAATTATGTTACAAAGGCTTGTTGAAAAAATGACACATTTGAAATTTTTTAGATTCGGCACATAGTTTTAATAAAGCAGTAGCCTGGAGGATACAGTTAGATTTCAAGAAATGTTTTATTTGCACTTGCAGAAAGGAAGGGCTTTCCTGTGTAATCAATTTATTGACAAGGATTTTAAAGACAGTAGTGCTCTTTCCTCTAAACTAGGCATTTCTCAAAGTGTGTTTCACCAACCAAAAGACCTGCAGGATAGTCTTCCCTCTGTTTCTACTGACTGTTGAGACAGAATTTAAGAAAAACTTTTTTTTTCCACACCCTTTCCTTGGAAACATGAACCAATATTTGTAGGTTATTATTCTCAGATTGCAGTCATTCATCATGTGACTACTGTAGAGACTGAACGAACAGCACCCAGACTTCACATGGCAGTTAATTTTCAGACACTGAAAGCAATAATTAAAAACAACTCAGTACTATTCTGCCGAGCACTAAGAGGACATCCTCACATTCCTTAGTTAAATATGGACATGCACTGGCAAAGCTTTGGATGACAAGACAATATACCTCCTGATGATACACAATATGCTCTCATGCATTTTGTTGCTTTCATATTGCAACAGGGTCTGGCAGAAGCTCTGGAAGTAGTTTAAAGCTGAGACCTCAGACTCCTTTTGTTCTCTCAGCTCTGTCTCCAATTGCCACAGACATTATTGCAGTCCCAGAGTTCGTGGCACCTGCAATTCAGGCAGATGATGCCTGCCATGGACTCTGTCTTGGCTCCACTTTGGTTCCCACTACCACAGGAACCTCAACCTCATCCCCCACACCACGGCAACAGCATCTGCCTGCCCTCCATCTTCACACTGCCCAGGTTGTATTTTTCCTTCAGAATATATTTTAAAAGCTTTCTCTAGGTGGTTTCTAATTTTGATATTCTTTATCATGATTACTGATATGATTTGGCTCTGTGTCCTCAACTAAATCTTATCTTGAATTGTACTCCCATAATTCCCACATATTGTGGGAGGGACCTGGTGGGAGACAATTTAAATCATGGGGATGGTTTCCCCCATACTGTTCTTGTGGTAGTAAATAAGTCTCATGAGATCTGAGTTTTATCAGGGGTTTACACTTTTGCATCTTCCTCATTTTCTTTTGCCGCCACCATGTAAGGAGTGCCTTTCACCTCCTGCCATGATTTTCAGGAATCCACAGCCATGTGGAACTGTAAATCCAATTAAAACTCTTTTTCTTCCCAGTCTTGGGTATGTCTTTATCAGCAGTGTGCAAATGGACTAATACAGTATGTTGGTACCAGGAGTGGGGTGTTGCTGAAAATATACCTGAAAATGTGGAAGCGACTTTGGAACTGGGTAGCAAGAAGAGTTTGGAACAGTTTGGAGGGCTCAGAAGAAGAAAGGAAACTGTATGAAAGTTTGGAACTTCCTAGAAACTTGTTGAATGGCTTTGACAAAAATACTGATAATGATATGGACAATGAAATCCAGGCTGAGGTGCTATCAAATGGAGATGAAAAACTTGTTGGGAACTGGAGCAAAGGTGATTCTTGCTATATTTTAGCAAAAAGATTGGTGGCATTTTGCCCCTACCTTAGAGATTTGTGAAACTTTGAACTTGAGAGAGATGATTTAGGGTATCTGGCGGAATAAATTTCTAAGCAGCAAAGCATTCAAGAGGTGACTTGGGTGCTGTTAAAGATATTCAGTTTTAAAAAAGAAGCTGAGAATAAAAGTTCAGAAAATTTGCAGCCCAAAAATGTGACAGAAAAGAAATCTCATTTTCTGAGAAGAAATTAAAGCCAGCTGCAGAAATTTGCATAAGTAACGAGGAGCTGAATGCTACTCCCCAAAACAATGAGGAAAATGTCTCCAAGGTATGTTGGAGTCCTTTGCAGCAGCCCCTCCCATCACAGACCCAGAGGTCTAGGAGGAAAAAATGATTTTGTGGGTAGGGCTCAGGGTCCCCATGCTGTGTGCAGTCTATGGATTTGGTGCCCTGCATCTCAGCCACTCGTGCCGTGGCTGAAAGGGGACAACAAAGAGCTAGGGCCATGGCTTTAGAGGGTGCAAGCCCCAAGCCTTGGCAGCTTCCACATTGTGTTGAGCCTGCAGGTGCACAGAAGTCAAGAACTGGGGTGTGGGAACTTCCACCTAAATTTCAGAAGATGTGTGGAAACACTGGGATGCCTAGGCAGAAGTTTGCTGCAGGGGCAGTGCTCTCATGGACAACCTCTGCTAGGGCAGTGCAGAAGGGAAATTGGGGTTGGAGTCTCCACAAAGAATCCTTACTGGGGCACTGCCTAGTGTACCTGTGAGAAGAGGGCCACAGTCCTCCAGACACCAGAATGGTAGATTCATCTACAGCTTGCATCATGCACCTGGAAAAGCCACAGACACTCAATGCCAACCCGTGATAGCCAGGGGGAAGGCTGTACCCCGCAAAGCCACAGAGGCACATTTGCCCAAGGCCATGGGAACCCACCTCTTGCATTAGCGTGACCTGGATGTGAGAAATGGCATCAAGGGGATCATTTTGGAGCTTTAAAATTTGACTGCCCCACTGGATTTTAGACTTGCATGGGCCCTGTTAATCCCTTTGTTGTGGCCAATTTCTCTCATTTGGAACAGCTGCGTTTACCTAATACCAATACCCCATAGTATCTAGGAAGTAATTAGCTTGCTTTTGATTTTACATACTCATAGGCGGAAGGGACTTGCCTTATCTCAGATGAGACTTTGAACTATGACCTTTTGGGTTAATGCTGAAATGAGTTAAGACTTTGGGGGACTGTTGGGAAGGCATGATTTGCTTTGAAATGTGAGGATGTGAGACTTGGAGGGGACAGGGTTAGAATTATATGGTTTGGCTCTGTGTCCCCATCCAAATCTCATCTTGAATTGTACTCCCATAATTCCCACGTGTTGTTGGAGGGACCCAGTGGGAGATAATTTGAATCATGGGGGCGGTTTTACCTATATTGTTCTCATGGTAGTGAATAAGTCTCTTGAGATCTGATGGTTTTATCAGGGGTTTATACCTTGGAATCTTCCTCATTTTCTCTTATTGGTGCCATTTAAGGAGTGTCTTTTGCTTCCTGCCATGATTCTGAGACCTCCCCAGCCATGTGGAACTGTAGGTCCAATTAAACCTCTTTTTCTTCCCAGTCTCGGGTATGTCTTTGTCAGCAACATGAAAACAGACTAATACAATTACTTAATATATATTTTAAGGTAATTTTTGTATATATGCTGAAACATGTTCATTACATTTTATTTGGGCTACCTCATTACATTAAGTGGAATGATCATCATTTATTTATGATAAATAATTCTCTTTATTTATAGTAGATATTTTTCTTAATCATATTAAAGAATATTTTTTGGAAATTCAAAATTAGTTAGAACTAGTATTTTAGCAATTTTTAAGTTAAATTAACATAGCTATGAGTAACTATGATAGTTGGCACCTTTTTGCTTACAAAGTGGTCATGTTACTTTGGTTTAATGTGATGGGAACTCTTCCTGAATCAGATTAAGCAAAGTTGACTCACTGTGATGAGTCTACTGGGTGCCTCTCTAGTGACCAGGAAACTGTTATGAAATTTATTATCTAAACACTGTTTTTCTTTTAGAAATGGATCTTGCCAAGCATCCTGGTTATTATAAGAATACCCTGAAACCAACAGATTTGAAGATCAACTAGAATGTATTTCTAAAGCTGTAAGGACCCTGTCTTTCCTGTATCTCATTGTGTATGGACACTATTCTTACATTTGGCAGAATGTCTTTTCTTACATGGCAGAATACATGTCTCCAAACAGCTCCTGAATTTTCTGTCTGAGTTTCATCCACCTAATGATAGATATGTTTTTCTTTCAGTTTTTTTAAGTTTACAGCTATATCTGGGAAGGAAACATAATCAATTAAGAATGACTCCAATGACTCCATAAGAACAATTAGCATAAAATTTGTAAGCATGAATGCACAAATAACAACTCTACAATTAATTTAGTAAAACTACATATTATTTAAGGAGAATCAATTAGAGAAAGGACTATAAGGGTTTTATTTTAGAAAAAATAAGCATGAACCATTAAGACATTAATGAAAGTTCAAAATAATAAATTTTTTGTGGCTGATATTTTGAAATGGCTCTCTCAGCTCTAATAATAGCACTTTTTAAAATAAGTATACCTATAGTAAAGAAGATAGAGCTCTGAAAACTACATTTTCCAGCTTTTTAAGTTGAAGATGTGATCCAGATCTGCCAAGATGAGAAAAATGGTCGACAATTGGAAAGAAATATTATAAACACTTCTTTTCAGCTAAATGGAGATGGCATTGGGTTTCTCTGGGGCAGCTCTGTTTGACCCTGTACTTTCCTGTCCTGCAAACATAAAGTTAAGTAGCAAGAGAACGTGGAACACAATTTTCTGTATAAAATGTGGAGAGTGTTTGACTGGTTTTCTTTGTTTCTTCTGTTCCTTATTTAACCATAACCATATATTTAGTTTGTAGAAGCAAAACATTGCCTCTGTTTCATTATGTGACATCTCCTTGGAGGAACTGACTATGAATAAAAATAACAAAGGTAAAAAAGAATTAGGTCCTTGCAACAAGATAAATGCTGAACAAACTCAAGCTCAACTTTTCTTCGGTCCATCAGAGAAGTGAAGTCAGAACAAATCACTGAAAACTGCAGAGACAGGCAGATACAGAGAATGCACATCAACTTGCCTGATCTGTGAGAAACCACTGCAGCCAGTTCTTGATGGAAACCCTTAAATTATGATTTTATCAAGTTAGTGGAGATATGTGTGGACAAACTTGAGATCTAAAAACTCCCGGGGACCAGGCCTATAATGGGCCACCCATTTTCATGAGTTGTGCATCCAGGAGACCCACTACCTTCTCACAGTAAAATCAGAGAAAAAGCCCCTTATGTTTATCCAGGGGGTAGAAATACTAACTATTTTGAATTACGACCAGGTGAAAAATAGCTATTATTTAAAAAGCCCAGGGAATTCTCACAACAAAATATTACTCAACAAGGAAATATACATCACTAAAATTACTGGATTGGGAGTTGAAAATTACCCAAGCAATTCTCACTCTAGCCTTTCTGTATTATCTGAGAAACATTAAAAATAAGAAAAAAATTCTGAGAAGTGCTTGCAAAGGTCAAAGCCCAAAGGCACAGGCTTACTAAGACTGAGAACTAAGCAGGGAACTATAAACCCTTTCTCCCCCAACCCCAATCCCATAAACACACTTTTTCACCACGTCAACAGGACTCCTCCTTATTAACAGTGGACTACAGCTGAAACAGCTGCAGGGGACAGAATCTATTTATGAAAGAGTTTTTAGAAAATCCAAACACAACAATAGAAACAAAAACAAAGTTACATGAGGACATAGAAACCTCAGTCATTTAATGCCTGCAGAAAACAGTAAACACTGACTAACTCCTAGGCAGATACATTAGGTTGGTGCAAAAGTAATTGTGGCTTTGGCCATTTTTAAAAAGTCATGGCAACACCACGATTACTTTTGCACTAACCTAATATATAATACCTCATACTAAAGACCTATGTTCTTCAGTTTCTATTACCTAATACCGATGCTCAGCTTTTAATAAAAAATTACAGGGACTGAGAAAAGATAAGAAGAAACACAATCTGAAAATGCAAAACAAGCTTTAAAATGAAACACAAATACGGCAGAGATTTTGGAATGATCAGACCAAGAATTCAAAATAGCTATAATTCATTGTCTAATGATTCTAATGGTAAAAGTGGACAATATTCAAGAATAGGAAAAAAAATACACACACATGAATAATATAAGCAGGGAGATGGAAACTCTAAGAAAGAAAAAAGAAATGCTAGAAATCAAAAGCACTGTAGCAGAAAATGAAGAGTGCTTTTGTCAGGTTTATCCATAGATTGAGCATGGCTGAGGGGAGAATAGTTAGCTGGAACATGTGTCAATAGACACTGGAACATGTGTCAATAGACACTCCCTAACCAAAATTAATGAGGAAAAAAAAAGAATAAAAATGGAACAGAATATTCAAGAATTATGAGACAACTATAAAAGGTATAACATGTCTGTAATAAGAATACCAGAGGAGGCTGGGCGTGGTGGCTCACACCTGTAATCCCAGCACTTTGGGAAGCCAAGGCAGGCGGATCACGAGGTCAGGAGATCGAGACCATCCTGGCTAACATGGTGAAACCCCATCTCTACTAAAAATACAAAAAAAATAGCCGGATGTGGTGGCACATGCCTGTAATCCCAGCTACTTGGGAGGCTGAGGCAGGAGAATCGCTTGAGAACCCAGGAGGCGGAGGTTGTGGTGAGCCGAGATCGTGCCATTGCACTCCAGCCTTGGCAACAAGTGTGAAACTCCATCTCAAAAAAAAAAGAATACCAGAGGGAAAAAAAAAAGAAAAGACACAAAATTATTAAAAGTAATAATTAAAAATATTTCCAAAATTAGTGATAGAAAACAAGACACAAGTCCAAGAGTTGAGATAACACCAAGCAGGGTAAACAATGGCAATAACAACAATAATAAAATTAAACCGAAGGATACCATTTTCAAACTGCAGAAAACCAATATCAAAAAGAGAACCTTGTACAAAGCCAGAGGGGATTTTTTTTAAGGCCTTACCTGAAGTTAAGCAAGGATAAAAATTACATCAAATTTCTTTTCAAAATCAAATTTAGTTTCACAAACTATGCAAGCAATAAAAGTGCTGAGCAAAATATTTAAAAGCTTAAACCGACAAAACATACCAACTTTGAATTCTTTTTTCTTTTTTTTTTTTTTGAGACAGTCTTGCCCTGTAACCAGGCTGGAGTGCAATGGCACAATCTCAGCTCACTGCAACCTCTGCCTCCCAGGTTCAAGCGATTCTCCTGCTTCAGCCTCCCGAGTAGCTGGGACTACAGTCGCAAGCCACCATGCCCAGCTAATTTTTGTATTTTTAGTAGAGATGGGGTTTCACCATGTTGGCCAGGGTGTTCCTGATAGCTTGATCTCGTGATCCTCCCACCTCGGCCTCCCAAAGTGCTGGGATTACAGGCATGAGCCACCACGCCCAGCCCAACTTTGAATCCAGCAAAAGTGAAGAAGACAGATGAACAAAAACTGAGGGAATTTGTCAATAGTAGAACTTTCTTTCATACAATGTTAAAGACTCTTCAGAGAGAAGAAAAGTGATACAAGTCAGAAACTTGAATCTACATAAAGAAAGAGAGTAGTAGAAAAAGAATACATGAAGAAAGGAAATAAAAACAAACAAACTGGATATTCAATTTGAGAAGTACTAGTCTCAACCAAGAGTGAGGAGAAAGATACTGTCCTGGGGATGCCAGTTGACCCTGCCTAAAGGTGGCAGAACTCGACTCAGAAACAGCAAATGCTAATCAAAGCAGGAGAGAATGTAATGCTATCTGCAAATAATGAGAGTTTTATTTTTCCCTTCCTTTAGCTTTAAATAGTGCTTGTTTTAGTTTCTCTTTTCTAAATATGATATCTAGCAAAAAAAGGATCTAGTGATATTATAGTGTTTTAATACTTAATTACTTATTATAAATGCCTCGACATATTATCTCCTTAACACTGAGATAAAATATGATACACTTAGAGACAGACATATTTGGAAAATAATCAATACACTCATAACTATACAATTCTGTTGAGTATTCAACTTTATTCTTTATATTAATTTAAATTAGTTTCAGATGCTTGGGTAAACATATTTATCTCAAGAATAGGAAGTGAATTATTTGATTTATATGTCATTTAAACAGCATTTTGGAAATTCAAATTATTTTCTGTGGTATTGCTTTAAGATGCATTTCTTAGCACTTTTTATTAACATGATATATTCTACTATGAATGGTATTCTAGTATTTTGGAAATTTGCATGTACCTCCTAGTGTGTAGCACAGTGGTATTTTTGTGTTTTATTTAAGTTTATTTGTTGAAAAGTCCCCAATTGATTTTTTCACAAACATTAATCTGATGCATTTTCTGTAAGCAAAGTGAGCAACATGAGGTAAATTAAGTAATATAGGTCATAAAATCACAACACGTGATATTAATCTATAATTCACAGACTAGAATTTGATGGAAGACTATATTTTTATTAAAATCATTCATCTTGTTGATGACTAACTGACCATTGAAGGTCCCTAGTACATGATAAAAATTGGTCGAAGTAGCCATTTTATTTTAACAGTTTCATTGAGCATCACCTCTTCAATGACACAGAATAATTATTTTTCACCCCAAGTGGCATTCAAGATATTGGAAGGGATGTGATTTATTAAGTTATTTTTAACAAGCTTAAAATGATGATTTTAAAATAAATGAATATTAACTTATTAATTCACCCTCTTCTATGTACTAATAGTCATGGGGAAAGAAAGGATCATACTACAATATTTGGTTGATAGCAGAAACACAGAAATTCACTCAGGCAACTGAGCATATTTTTATGTTACATGGGCCTAATTTATGAACCCTCATTATCTTCAGATAAAATGACAATTCAAAGCTAGCACACAATTTTATATATATTGAATTCAATTTTTCCTAAGTTACCGTATTTGTGCTATTCAGGATATCTTTATTTAATATAACTCTTGCTGACATTTTATTTAGATTTTTATTTTATTTTATTTTATTTACACTTTTGCTAAAGGCTAAAAACAAATTTCTTCAAACTATTTGCTACAGAATAAATGCGCATGTTGTCTCTTAGCCTCATTCTGGAATTAGATATTTCTTAAAATTTCAAAAATCTATTGATGGTTGATTACATTATTTTACTTTTCTTTACTCACGGTGTATGTACAGCATATTTGACAATGCCTCATCCCTCTTGTAGTGAAAACAGAATGAAGATGTAGATCAATTATTCAGTGAATTAGCTGGACTTGAAACTGAAATTAATGGATTTATATCACCATAAAGGGAAATCTCCAGTGCTTTTATTTCTTTTCTTTTTTTTTTTTTTTTACAAGATTCTTTCCTTATTCCTGCCCTAGTCAATATAGTTTTCAGGAAGATGAAGATATAGATGTCATGCCCATGAGCTTTGTCTCTTACATAAAGCTCAAAACCTAGTGCCACAGTGATATTTCATCAAAATATAAGTTCTTCAATTGGCAGAAACCATTTTTCTGGAATGCACATTGTATTGCCACAGTTTGGTAGATAGTAGTAGGTTCTCAGTAAATATCTGTTGAATTAATTAATCTACAAGAGCAATGAGAATATAAAGAGAATTGATATGTGTCATACGGCTAATGATAATAGAGTCTTAAATAGTATGTTTCGCCCTAAGGGAAAAAAGATTTAAAAGGCGCAATATTAACCCCACAATATCCAGAAAGTTGTTCTTGAAAAGTACAATAAGGTTTTCTATTGATGCCCTTTGGCTGGTCAATAGCCTCAGCAAGGTGTTTGATTTTAACATGATTAGACACTTTCTGATAGGGTGGTCTAAAAAAATTACATAGCTGCCTAATATGAACAAGCTATTATTGAATGATATTTAAGGAAAGTCCCCAGGTTAAACATTGTAGTAAGCTTTAAGCAATGTTAAAGGATAAACTGAATATTTATGTACTTTAAAGTTCTCATATTATATGATTATATTATAGTCGTACAGAGTCTAACTCCACCACCATATCAAGCAATTATTGATTTTATGAAGTACCTAACAATAACAGTTTTTCAATTAAATTATAGCTTTTGGGAGTCATATGTATTTAATAAAACACTTGGTTACATAGTCAATATTTTACCCTAGTAGTTATGAAAATTACATTATAACTGTTTCATAAAACCAAACGTTTTACTGTTTTTAAAACTAATCATGAGACTATTGTTTAGAATACTAAAAATCAAGAAGCAAAGTGAAAAGGCAATGAAATAAAACTAAGCATATTTAAAAATATGTAGGGACTATTTTTTTCATTATTGTTAACATTATTACAAAGATACACTAAAAGGACATTGACTTTGGATGATTGTGTTTTATCTGTGAAGCCCTTAGTTAATGTTACTGAAAATTAAAAAATTAGTTTGTTTAATTTTAAAAATTTTATGTATAGTCTAATATCCCAGTATAAAAACAAGGCAAATATTAATAAAGTCATAAACAAAGAAAAATCTGTAATCCAACTTATATATTACATAAACTTACACAGGAAACAAAAGTATCATATTTAAATGAGAAATTTGTAACAACTACTAGCATTGCAAACTGAAAAAAGATTTATGTTGTATATTGTGTTAGTTTACATCAGAAATCATTGCTAAAAGATGTCTAATATACAGCAGATTTTAAATCCTCAAAATATTTGTTTTTTTTCTGCAAAATTAAACATAGATGAATTAAGACAATGTGAATGTTTCCTGTTATATTCATTTTTCAGATTAAAAAAAAGGTAGATGTACTTTTAAGAGAGCAATGAAAAATTAGGGAATATTTTTGTAATTTGATAGTGTTATCACAGTAAATTGCCATGCATAGTAATGTTCTTATTGTGAATATTGTACATAATCATAAAATATTTTATTTAAAACACTTCTAATTTGTATTATATTAAAAATTTAGAGAGCATCTTTTTGCATTTTTTCTTAATATGGATATAAATTGTTTTACTATATGCTCATCTCACTGAGGACAGTGATAATATTTAATATATCCTATGACCTAAAATTTTAATCTGCCTCCGTTATTCAGCGTGCATACTCAGCGGTTTTGGAGAAGAGAGGAAACCACACTGGTTTTAAAGAATGTTTACAATGCAAAATTTTCACCTAAAATTTTAGATAAAGGTAACTAAACTAGAAAGTCACTCATTCACATAAAGCTCTAAAATTTCCCCAAGAATAAAATCAAATAATGCATAGAATTCTGTTAACATATTTATAAGTAAAATATAAAGTGAAAATGTCAAAATTATTTGATAATTTGCCTAATTGAGTGGCATAAGATGGATAGTGTAGAATTTCAAATTTCACTTTGGGGTCAGTTGATCTAGTTGATAATATTTTACAGTGCATGTTAACTATCACTTTCAAGATCCTTTGCCAGATTCAAGGTCTAGTTCTGGGATAATGTAGCCCATCAGCGAAGGCTAACACTTCAGAGGGTCAGCTGAGAAACTCTTATGGTCACATTTAAAGAAACCAGCTTTTCTAGATAACCCCAGTTTGGAAAAATTGACATGAACAGATGTTGTGTGTGTGTGTGTGTGCGCTATTCTTCTTTCATGTCCTTTGCTAAGCTACAATGACTATGTTGTTCATAATAGTAGCAAACAAAATACAATAAATATAAAAGTTATTTTTTGTATCAGTAGTACTATTAGCATTGTTATTATAGCTGCTATATATTAAGTGACTGTAAATCCCCAAGGGCATTAACAATTGACCATTTGTGGATAATGGGACTGACAGCAGAAGAGTTTCTATAACTCTCACAAGGTTACAAAATTAATAAATTATTGAATCTGATTTTAAAATATTATTTTGTTTGTTTTAATTTCAACTTTTATTCTAGATACAGGATTACACATGTGGATTTGTTACATCAGGGAATACTGCCTGATGCTGAGGTTTGGGGTAGGGATCCTGTTACTCAGATAGTGAGAATAATACCCGACAGGTAGTTTTTTAACCCAACCCCTACTTCTTCCACTCTCTAGTAGTCCGCAGTGTCTATTGTTCTCATATTTATATCCATGTGTGCTCAAAAACTAGCTCACATTTGTAAGTGAGAAGATGTGGTATTTCGTTTTTTGTTCTTGCATTAAATTTGCTTGGGATTATGGCCTCCAGCTCCATCAATGTTGCTGCAAAGAACATGGTTTCATTTCTTTTTATGGCTGCATAGTATTCTGTGGTGTGTATATACCATATTTTCTTTCAATCTACCATTAATAGGCACCTGGGTTGATTCCATCTTCGCTATTGTGAATAGTGCCGCAATTAACATACAAGTGCATGTTTCATTTACGTATTTTAGCACTTCATCCTTTTGTCTTCTATTTCAATCAATTTAAAATACTGTATACAAAGAAATATTTTATTGGCAGAACAAGTTTATACATAATCTTGGCATTAATTTTAAGCACAATATTTAATCATATTTTTCTGAATAATAATTGTTCCTAAAATTGTAATATTAATAATCATTCTTATAGATATAACTCTACCATTGATATATTTCATTTTTATAAAAGACATTAAATTGAATCTAGCCTAAAAGTGACATTCTATAGACTAGAGAAAGGTGGAGTAACTTACCAAAGTTCTGTGAATTATGGAAATGGAATACTCAGTCAGAGCCATGTAAACGATACTGAGATATGTTAGAACACTTTGTGGCTTTGCATTGCCGAGTCTGTCCTGCAGACTCTGGCCGAGTGACAGATAAAAGAAGTACACTGACACAGGTACACACAGGTATTTTGTCTGACAGTGTGGCTAGGGGACCGCACGGCTTAGCACCGCGGACAAAAGTGCTGCCCCCATAAGCTGGCCCCGCTCACATTTATTTAGTGCAGACTTAATGACAAAGGCTTGGAGTGAACACAATTTGTGGGTAATAAACTTTGTTGACTCCTCAAGTAGACAGCAGTCCTGCACACGAATGATCAAAGGTTGGTTTCTGGAGACAGGAGTAAACAAATTTATCTATATAATTCCTTTACATTCCTTTGTTATCTGCCCTTTGCTTTCAGCCTCCACATAAGAGAATTTGGCTGCCTTCAGCTATAATTCTCTTCCAAAGCTTTTGCAAAGCCTCCTGGCCTTCCAAGAAGGTTTGCATCTTTCCCTATAACTTTTTCATATAACTTTTCCCACCACCCTGACCGATGTCCTACACACATATTCCTGAATTCTAAAGCAAACATAAAGAATTATACAATGCATGATGTAAAGCCCATATTTTTGCAGGACTATATAAATGAATTATTTTTTAAATTTAAAATGAATACTGGTTAGGTTTTTGTGTCTTATAAGTAAAGCAGCTGGAATGGCTATTGAAATATATAATTATAGTATATTTTTGTCAGGTATATTTAATTTACATTAACATTTACTAAATTTGTAATACCAGAGTATTAGTAAGTTATGTCACTCAAAATTCCCAGGAAAAAAGAAAACTTCAGGTCAATATCTCTGATGAAGACAGATAAAAAAATCCTCAACCAAATACTAGCGAACTGTATTCAGCAGTACATCAAAAAGTTAATACACCACCATCAAGTAAGCTTTATTCTTGTGATGCAAGACTGATTCAACATATGCTAATCAAAAATGTGATACATCGCATAAACAGAATTAAAAGCAAAACCATATGATCAACTCAAGAGATGCAGGGAAAAAGTTTTCTATAAAGTCTAACATCAACTCATGATAAAAAAAACTCTCAAGAAACTATGTATGGAAGGAATATATGTCAGAATAATAAAAGCCACTCATAAAAATTTCATAGCCATAAATGGGCAAAAGCTGGAAGCATTCCCCTTGAGAACTAGAACATGACAAAAATGCCCACTCTCATCACTCCTATTCCACACAGTACTGGAGCTCCTAGCCAAAGCAATCAGGCAAGAGAAAGAAGTAAAGACATCTAAATGGAAAAGAAAAAGCCAAGCTATCTCTCTCTTCTGAGAATATGATTCTATACATTGAAAATCCTAAAGACTCCACCATGTAATTCCTAGAACTGATAAACAATTTCAGTAAAGTTTTAGAATACAAAAATCAATGTAAAAAAATCAGGAGCATATCTATATACTAATACCAGCAAAGCTGAGAGTAAAGTCAAGAACATAATTCCCATAATTCCATTAATAATAGCCACAAATAAAATGAGATACCTAGGAATACAGGTAACCAAAGAAATGAAAAATTTCTACAAGGATTACACAAAACACTGCCAAAAGAACTCAAATATAACATAAATAAATGGGAAAACATCCCATGCTCATGGAATGGAATAATCAATATTATTAAAATAGCAATACTGCCTAAGCAGTCTACAGAGTCAACACTATTCCTATCAATCAACTAACACAATTTTTACACAGTTATAAAAAAACTATTCTAAAACTCACATGGAACCAAAAAGAGCCAAATAGCCAAAGCAATCCTAAGCAAAAAGAACAAAGCAAGAGGAATCATGTTACCCAACTTCAAACTGTACTATGAGGCTGTAAACAAAGCAGCATGGTACTGGTATAAAAACAGGCACATAGACCAATGGAACCAAATACAGAGTCCAGAAATAAAGCTGCATACCTACAAACTTATGATTTTCGACAGGGCTGACAAAAACAAGCAATAGGGAACAGATTATCTATTCAACAAATAGCTCTGGGATAACTGACTAGCTGTATGCAGAAGAATAAAAATGGACCTTAATTTTTCACTATATACAAAGGCTAACTCAAAATGAATCAAACATTAAATGTAAAACCTCAAAGTATAAAAATCCTTGAGGAAATCCTAGGAAACACCATTCTAGTCACCAGCCTTAGCGAAGAAATTTTGGCTGAGTCGCCAAAAGCAATTGCAACAAAAACAAATGTTGACAAGAGGGACCTAATTAAACAAAAGCAATTCAGCACAGGGAAAGAAACTATAAACAGAGCAAAGAGCAAACCTACAGAATGGGAGAAAATATTCAAAAAGTATGCAACCTAATGTAAACAATATATACGGAATGTAAACAAATCAACATTCAAAAAGTAAATAATCCCATTAAAACAAGGGCAAAGTACATGTACAAGCCCTTCTCAAAAGAAAACATACAAGTTACCAACAAACATATTTTTTAAATGTTCATGACCACTAAGCATCAGATAAATGCAAATCAAAACCTCAATGAGATACCACCTCACCCAAGTTAATATGGCTATTTTTCAAAAGTCAGTAAAGAACAGATGCTGGCAAGGCTGCAGAGAAACAGTGTATACCTATACACTGTTGATGGGAATATAAATTAGTTCAGCCACTGTGGAAAGCAGTTTGGAAATTTCTCAAAGAATTTAAAACAGAATTGCCATTTGACCCAGCAATCTCATTACTGGGTATAAGGAAAATAGATCATTACACCAAAAAGGCACATGCAGTTGTACATTCATCACCACACTATTCACAATGGCAAAGATATGAAATCAACCTAGGTGCCCATCAATGGTGGCTTGGATAAAGAAAATGTGGTACATATATCCCATGGAATACTACACAACCATAAGAAAAAAATGAAATCATGTCCTTTGCAGCAATACAGACGGAGCTGGATGCCATAATATTATACTAAACGAATTAAAACAGGAACAGAAAACTATATCTTGCATGTCCTCACTTATAAGTGGAAGCTAAACATTGAACACACATGGACATAAACAGGAATAACAGACACTGCAAACTACTAGAGCAGAGAAGGAGAAAAGGATATGGGTTGGAAAACTACATATTAGGTATTATGCTCACTACCTGGGTGCAATATGCATATGTAAGAAACATGCACATGTACCTCTTTTATCTAAAATAAAGTTAAATTTTTTTAAAAAAGAAATAAACCTTAAATTTATAATCAATTCATTTTGACAAGTGTACCAGCTCAATTTAAGAAGATAAATATTGATCTTTTCCACAAATTTTGTTCAGATAACAGGATATTCACCTGCCTAAAAATGAAGTTGGACCTTTTTGTCACACCTTACACACAAAAAAACTCAAAGTAAATTATACACACAACTGTAAAAGCTAACCTTATAAAATTATGAGTCATAAATATGGGAGTAAATCTGCATGACTTTGGTTAACGCAAAGCTTTCTTCCAAATGACATCAAGAGCATGAACAACAAAAACAATAACAATTTGATAAATTGAAACTCATCAAAATTAAAAAATTTTACTTCAAAGGATGCAACGAAGAAAATGAAAAAGAACAACCAATATTTGAAATTGTATTTAGCTAGGGGGAATTAAATCTAGAATATTTAGAAGATTCAACTCAATAAAAAAATAAATGATCCATTAATAAAGGGGCAAAAGATGGAAATAGATATTTCTTCAGAGAAGTTAGAGTTACCACGTGACTAAGCAATTCACTTCTAGTTAAATTCCTAGAGAAGTTAAAATGTATGTCTACACAAAAATTCATACATGACTGTTTATAAGTATATTTATAATAACCAAAAAGTGGAAATATGCATTAGTTGATGCATAGATAAATAATAGGTATAATGTCTATTGTATGGATTAGTGTTTAAAATGATAAGTAATGATGAAATGATATATACCACAACATTGATGTGCCTTGTAAACATTATGGTAAATAAAAGAAACCAGTCCCCAAAATTCATAATTGTCTCATTCTGTTTATATGTAAT
The DNA here is from genome assembly GCF_029289425.2 of Pan paniscus. NCBI lineage: Eukaryota > Metazoa > Chordata > Mammalia > Primates > Hominidae > Pan > Pan paniscus. The sequence continues at coordinate 114,211,884 of NC_073252.2, forward strand.
GACTAAAATAGGCATATCTATAGTGACAGAAAGTTGCTAAGGTGAGGAAGGGGGATGACATAGGTTTAGTGATAATGTGTACTGGACTTTTTTTTTTTTGCCATGATGAAAATATTCCTAAGCTCATGGTGATGGTGGCTCAACTCCTTGAATATAACAAAAAACACTGAATTGTGTAAATGAGTGAAAAACATAGTAAGTACATTATATTTTAATATGGCCATGAAAATGAATGATATATAATGATACATAGTAAATATCAAAAGGAAAAATGTCTAACTCCATTTACTCCATTTGGGAACATTTGATACATTATCTTTCTGAGTTACTTACATTTTTAAATTTTTTTTCTTTTTTTTTTTTGAGGCAGAGTTTCACTCTGTCGCTCAGGCTGGAGTGCAGTGACGCAATCTCAGCTCACTGCAACATCTGCCTCCCGGGTTCAAGAGATTCTCCTGCCTCAGCCTCCCTAGTAGCTGGGATAGCTGGGATTACAGAGCCTGCAACCATGCCCGGCTAATTTTTTTGTATTTTTAATAGAGATAGGGCTTTGCCATGTTGGCCAGGCTGGTCTCAAACTCCTGACCTCAGGTGATACGCCTGCCTCAGCCTGCCAAAGTGGTAGGATTACAGGCATGAGCCACCACGCCCAGCCTACATTTTTAGTTTGTTTTTTTAAATTTAGTAATATGTGTAAGAGCTCTTTTCATCTTATCATGAACAATTGTACTACCTAATTTTAGTGTCTACTCAGTATTACTTGCTATTTTATTTTAGCTGCAACACAAGCTCTGTAACAAGTGACCTGATTATGAATCTTTAGACTTCGCTCCAGACTTATACTGTTACTACAAATAGAAACTTTGTTCATGTGTGTATATGTGTAGGTAATATTTGTGGTCAAGTGTATTAGATGAATAAGTTTATTTACTCAAACTAAAAGATATATGGGATAATTCCCAGAAGATGACGGAGTACAACGCACCAAGAATCTGTCCTTCCAACCAGGAAAACTTGTAGTCAGACTCTGATGTAATGTTTTTGAAACTCTGGAGTCTTTTGAGGCTTTCCATTTCCAGACTTGCATCATAAACTCAGGCTAATTTCAGTCAAATTTAGCTCAACACAGTTCCAGCTACTATACTTCCATGTTAGGCACAATAACCAGATAAAATAGACATTAAATCAAAAAGATTACAGGAGACAAAGAAATATATTGTATAATAATAAAAGGTTCCATACATAAAGAAATAAATATAAAAGTCACAAACATTTACACCATCATTACATGAGGCCAAAATAATTTAACAGACCATCAAAATGTATAAAGCAAAACTGACAAATTGAGGGTGAAATACACAGGCCTACAATAACAGTTGGAAATTTCACTATCTCACGCTCAATACTGAATAGAATAACTGAATAGAATATAAGAAAGCAAATAGAGAACTTTAGACATAAAACAGCAATATATATATATACACATATATAAAATGTGTATACACATTTATATATACACATTATATGTGTATATATATTATGTATACACATATATATACATATATATACACATATATAAAATATATATATAGATACACATATATAAAATGCTCTACCTAACAACAGCATACATATTTTTCTCAAGTGCAGTGGACATTTTCCAGGATAGATCTTATGCCAGGCCTCAAATTAAGTCTTGATAGATTTTTTTAAAAAACAGATATCACACAAAGTATGTTCTCCAATCACAATGAATGAAATCAGAAATCTGTAACAGAAGTAAAACTGGAAAATTTAAAAAACTGTGAAAATTAAACAGCACACTCTTTAACTACCAATTGATTAAAGAAGACATCACAAGGGAAATGAGAGATGAAGACAAATGAAAATACAAGCCACCAAACCTTATGGGACACATAAAAAGCAGTGTTCAGGGGGAAATTTATAGCTATAAATGCTTACATTAAAAAAATCTAAAATCAACAAGTTACCTTTACAACTTAAGAAATTAGAAAAAGAACAGCTTAAACCCAAAACAGAATGAAGGAGATAGATATTAGAACAGATAAACAAAATAAGAGAAAAGAAAAACAATAGAGAAAATCAATGAAACTAAAAGCTGTTTTACTTTGTTTTGCTTTTGCAAAGATTGACAAAACTGGAAAACCTTATTCAGATAGACTAAAGAAAAAAAACATATAGAGAAAAGACTAAATTACTATAATAAAAAATGAAACCCGGGACATTACTACTGATTCTATAGAAATAAAAAAAGACCATAAAGGAGTACTACAAACAACTATGTACCAAGTTCAATAAGCAAGATGAATAGACAAATTCCAAGAAATACAAAAGCTATTGAAATTAATCATAATGAAATAGAAAATGTGAATAGGCCTGTAAATAATAAGGAGATTGAGTCAGTAATTAAAAACCTCCCAACAAAGAAAAGCTCTAGGCCTCATAGCTTTACAGGAGAATTCTACCATACATTTAAAGAATACCTAACAAATCTTTCTCAAACTTTTTCAAACACTTGAATAGGAGGGAACACTTCCTAGTTTATTCTTTGAGGCCAGCATTACCTTGATACCAAAGCTGGAAAAAGATACTACATGAAAACTACAGACTAATATTTTTTTCATAAACATTGATGAAAAAAATCCTCAACAAAATAATAATAAACTAAGTTCAGCAGCATATTAAAAAGATGATACAACAAGACCAGGTGGGATATTTTTCCTGGAATGCAAGGGTGATTCAACATATGAAAATCAATTATTTCCTTCATAATTAGTGATGCTGAGCATTTTTTTTCGTAAGTTTTTTGGCCATTTGAATGTCTTCTTTTGAGAATTGTCTGTTCATGTCCTTTGCCCACTTTTTGATGCAAATCAAAACCACACTGAGATACTACGTTACTCCTGCAAGAATGGCCATACTTTAAAATATCAACAAATAATAGATTTTGGCATGGATGTGGTGAAAACGGAATGGAACACTTTACACTGCTGGTGGGAATGTGAAAATGTGAACTAGTACAACCACTATGGAAAACAGTATGGAGATACCTGAAAGAACTAAAAGTAGAACTACCATTTGATTCAGCAATCCCACTACTGGGTATCTACCCGGAGGAAAATAAGTCATTATATGATAAAGACACTTGTACATGCATGTTTATAGTAGCACAATTCATAAATGCAAAAATATGAAACCAGCCTAAATGCTCATCAACCAATGAATGGATAAAAAATGTGATATATATATATATGTATATGTATGTATGTGTATATATATATATATATATATATGAATAGTACTTAGCCATAAAAAGGAATGAAATAATACCATTTGCAGCAACCTAACTGAAGTAACTCAAAAGTGGAAAATCAAACATCATATGTTTTCACATATAAGCAGCAGCTAGGTTGTAAGGATGCAAACGCATACAGATGATACAACGGACTTTGGGGACTTGGGGGAAAGAGTGAGAGAGAGTGAGGGATAAAATTTTACACATTGGGTACAGCGTATACTGCTTGAGTGATGGGTGAACCAAAATCTCAGAAATTACCACTAAAGAACTTTTCCATGCAACCAAACACCAGCTGTTCCCCAAAACTATTGAAATAAAAATAAAAATAACTAAAATCAATATAATGAACCACATTAAGAGATAAAAGAAAAAAAAGCACATGATCATTCCAATTGATGCAGAAAAAGCATTTAACAAAATGCAATAATTTTTCACAATAAAAAGCACTCAGAAAATTAGAAATATTATAAAACTACCTTATCATAATCAAATTCATATATGAAGATCCCACAGTTAACACTGTATTAGGCAATGGTGAAAAAATAAATGCCTTTTCTCTAACATCAGGATCAAAATAAGTCTGCCTGCTTTCATCACTTCTATTCAACATATTACCAAAAGTTATAGTCAAAGGAATTAACCAGAAAAAGAAAAGAGAAGAAATAGCATTTGAATTGAAAAGGAAAAAAGCAAAATTATCTCTGTTCACAGATGATATACTCTTAATTGTAGAAAATACTAAAGGCTTTACACATAAAAAAGAGCTAGTAAAAAAAGGTTCCACAAATAAAAAAATAGAGCTAATAAAAAAATCCAGCAAAATAGCAGAATTCAAATCAACACATAAAAATCAGTTGCATTTCTACACACTAACAATAAACAATCTGAAAATAAAATGTAAAAACAATTATATTTGTAATTGCATTAAGAATAATAAAATATTTAGAAATTAACTTATGCAAGGAGGTAAAAGATCTATACAGTGAAAACTAAAACTTTGCTGAAAGAAATTAAATAAGTAAATCAGAATATCTCTTCCTCACAGATTGAAAGACTTCATATTGTTAAGATATCACTGTTACCCAAAGCAATCTACAGATTCAGTGCAATCCCTATCAAAATCCCTTTTTTAGACATAAAAAAAACCCACCCAAAAATGTCTACAGAATCTCAACAGACCACAAATTATTCAAAATAATATTGAACAAAAAGAACAAAACTTGAGGACATATGCTTCTTGATTTCAAAAACGACTACAAATCCAGCAATTAACAGTGTGGTACTGGCATAAAGACAGAAATATAGACCAATATAAAAGAAATAAACTCTTGTATATAAGCCCAAATTATATTTGTCAATGATGTTAAGATTATTCAATGTGGAAAGTACTGTTTTTTTTCAGCAAATGGTACTGAAAAAATTAGATACCCACATGCAAAAGAATAGAGTTGAAACCTTACCTAACACCATACACAGATATTGACTCGAAGTTGATGAAAGACCTAAATGTGAGACCTAAAACAATACAACTCTTAAAGAAAACATAGGACAAAATTCATTACATTGAATTTATCAATGATGTCTTGGATAAGACACCAAAGAAACAGGCAACAAAGTAAAAAAAAAAAAATTAAAAATTGGACGTCGTGAAAACTAAAAAAAAAGTGCATAAAATGCAGTATGAACAAAGTAAAAAAGCAACATACAGAAGAAAAGGAAATATTCACCGTTCTTATATTTGATGAAGTTAATATTCATGTATAGAGGACCTAAAACTCAACAATAAAAATACAAACAATCTGATTCACAAATGGGCAAAGGAGGGGCCAGGCGCTGTGGCTCATGTCTGTAATTTGAGAACTTTGGAGGCCGAGGCGGGTGGATCACTTGAGGTCAGGAGTTCAAGACCAGCCTGGCCAACACGGTGAAACCCTGTCTCTACTAAAAATAATTAAACAGATAAATACAAAAATACAAAAATTAGCCAGGTGTGGTGGCGCACAGCTGTAATACCAGCTACTCAGGAGGCTGAGGCCCTAGAATAGCTTGGACCCAGGAGCCAGAGGTAGCAGTGAGCTGAGATCACGCCACTGTGCTTTCCAGCCGGGGTGACAGAAGGAGACCTTGCCTCAAAAAATAAAATAAAATAAAATAAAAATAAAAATGGGCAAAGGACTTGAATACACATTTCCAAAGAAGACTCACATGTGGCAACAGGCACCTGAAAAGATGCTCAATTATAGGGTAAATGCAACTCAAAACTACAAGATGACACTTTACACTCATTAGGATGGCTACTATTTAAAACAAAAACAGAAACAGAAAATGTGCTGTAAAAGATGTGGAGACATTGAAACATGTGTGCACTGTTGGTGGTTATATAAATAGTGCATCCACTGTAAAAACAGTTGGGTGGTTCCTCAAAAAACCAAAGATAGAATTATCATGTAATCCAGCAATTCCTCTTCTGGGCATGTATCCAAAAGAAATGAAAGCAGGGTCTTCAAAACATATTTGCGTACCCACGTTCATGGCAGCATTACTCACAATAGCTAAACAATGGAAGCAACCCAAGGTGTTGATGGTGAGAGTGGAATAGATGAATAAAATGTGATATATACATATAATGGAATATTATTCACCCTTAAGAAGGAACAGATTCTGACATACACTATAACATGGATGAATCATGAGGACATTATTCTGAGTGAAATAAGTCAGACATAAAAAGACAAACAGTGTATGATTCCACTTATATGAGTTATTTAGAATTATCAAAACCATAGAGGCAGAAAATAGATGGATTGATACCAGGAACTGGGGAGGAGAGGAAAATGGTGAGTTATTGCTAAATGGCTATAGAATTTCAGTTTTATTAGAGGAAAGGGTTATGGAGAAAAATGGTGATATGGTTGCACACTATGAATGTGTTTAAAACCAGAGAACTGTATACTTAGAAATGCTTAACTAGTATATTTTATGTTATGTGTATTTGCTTCAATAAAATATTGGGAAAATAACTTATGTGTGAACTTCTAAAATACTGCCAAATATTTTTAAAGAAATACCCTCAAATACTATCACAGTAACATGAGTGCCTGTGCACCTGTTTGTCTACAACCACAAGCTACTATTGGATAATTGCAATTCTTTGTTCCCAGCATTCATATCTTCCATCAACAAAGAAAAATACACATACAGTGTAGGAGAAGCAATTTATAATCACTGCAGAAGTCAGAACATAATACTCCAGATGGACTTGGACAAGTAGTATATCTCATTCATTTTACAGTGCTTTATTCCTGATGTGAAGATTATGTAATCAAAATCAGTAATGTTGGTGAAGTACTTCTTTCCCATTTCACAAGATTCCATGAAGAAACATTTTGCTAAACTTTCCTGGCCTCTTATTCCTCTAACCCTTTCTTCTATGAGTTAGTAAATTAAATAATTATGACTGGAAAGTGGAACTGGGCATTAGTTTCTCAGTCTCAATTTCCGTTCTCTTGAAAGTTGATTATCTGCAGATAATACATATTTTAATTTTTTTCTCCATTATTTGATATTTAAGGGAAAGACAATGATGAGAGGAGGAATACCAATTTCTATAGCTGTCTATTTCCAGATAGATATTCCAGTTTAATTCTAGGGATTAAAATTGGAAAAATATATATATTTTTGCTCAGATACCTAATCTTCATTTTTATTTATTTTAGTTGTGATACAACAGATATTATGGTAATTTTCAGCCTTCCTATTTGGTATTTTTTTAATTGACAACCAATATATTTTTAGTTGAAAGAATCAAATGTTACCAATGTTATGGAATATAACACAATGTGAAATATCTACAATGTAAAATAAATTAACAAATAAAACTCATATTATTCACTGCTAAACAGAAGTAATCCTCAATTATAGGCCATCTACCTACATTCAGAAAAATTTAAATGTCACTGTTTGCATATGCAGACACAGAAAATTTGAATGGATCAATGCGCATAACAGAAAGAAAAATCTTTCCTCTCTAAGAGCCTAAGTATACAGGATTTCATTACTTACACCATACAAAACAGACAAGTAAGAATGGTTACCTAACGTATTTTATGACGCTACTACAAATTTAACTCCCATAATGGTTTATGAAAATGTTGGAACCAAAATTATAAAAATATTTAGCTAGTGAAGATAAAATATCTTGAATATAACATTTGTTGAATAAAAATATAAATAAGATAAAAATCATGAAAATATAAATTGATAGCAAAAATTCAAATATAGTTTAAAGCAGAAAATTCATCAGTAAAATTCAAAATGGAAATACAGTAATGAGAAAGCTGGGTTATGGCCTTAAAGGAGGGTAAGTTTTGATAAATAAATAAATATTTACATGTATATACACATACGCAGCAAAATACCCTTAATGGAGAAACTTTCATTTACTTTTCCTTTAAGTCTAAGAACAAAATAAGAATACCTGTAAAGTTACTAATCATAGTACCATTACACTAAAAATACAAAACAGAAAGCACTAACAGTTCAAAATTTATATAAAGAATTAATCATTTTTAAGAAATATGAAATAAGATCTGAAAAACAGATAGATAGCCCATGCTCCTGGATAGGAAAACATAATATAAAATTGTCAATTTCCTCAACTTAATATACACATTTAATAAATTAAAATTAATTTTTAATTTTGTGAGGACCTCAACAAACTACCCTATTCATTAGTAACCTAAACAAGCAAACATTTATTGTGTTTTCTGAGAGCTTCTCCCTTTCTAGTCTGAGCTTGACTGATTTTGGCAATTGTCTGGGATGGCATCCATCAGCTAAAATATCTTGGCTCTGCTATATGTGCTCTCTTATCATTTGTGATGCTAGAAAAAGCCTTGTTTTCACGTTCAAAAAAGGAGAAAAAAGCAGGCTGTAATGTGCAAGTCCGCCTGATTCTGAGGCTCTGAATTGGCACATTTTTATATCTGTTTCATTCTGGTGGCCAAAGCAAGTCACAAAGTAATCCTAGAGTCAAGAAATAGAAAAATAAGCTCCAAAATCTTAAATTAAGAAGGCGCAAAGTCATTTTACAATGGCTGTAGGTTCAAGGAGGGAAATAATTGGAGGAGATTTTCTGATTAATCGGCCATAAAGGGAATAATAAAAGTTTGTAAATAGTAAAATAAAATATGAACAAAAATAGCAAATGCAGGGGATTTATACTACCTGATAGCAAAATAATATACAATTCCATCATAGTAATACTTACGATTATTCTTACTGGCTCAAAAATATACAAATAGATGAATGTAAGCAAAATGGAGAATTCTGAAATAGATTATATATGTCATATATGTAATTGAGGTTTTATAAATTTAGCATTACATATTAACAAATTATAAACTGGTGCATGTTCTTAGAAAACAGTATGCCTTTATGCAGAAAAATAAAACAAGGAAATATGTATATTTAACAAAAACCATACACAAAGGTAGATACCGGATGTTTTAAATAAGTTAATTGAAAATACAAATACTAATTGGCTTATCAGTTCAATGAGGGATGAGAAGGACACCAGAATTACCTTTTGAGACAGGAATAGCACTGAGTAGTCACAGGAGGATGGAAAAACACAAACAACAGCTAAAATGAGAAGTAAGCAAAGAAACTACAAGATAACAGAAAACCCAAAATATGCAAGAGAAAATGGCCAAAATTGTGGTCAGGGGGACATCTCCATGACTCTTCAGAAAAATCAAAACAAGGAAGAAAGTGGTCAGGAATGGGGGTCCATGAAATCCCCTGCTTTTCCAGAATAACTAATGATTATTATACCCCCAAATTAAAGAAATACTCTAAAACAGGAATGCTTGGTGGTCACAGGGGAGGCAGAAAAATATCAAGCTGTAATTTCAGAAAACAATAAGAAACGAGCTGTTAAAATTAGCTACAAGGACAAGGAAGAGACTGATTGACAAGACTGTAACAGAAAGGACAGGAGCTGAGCTGATTGAGACAAGCTAGGTCCATTATGGCCCTTGATATGACCCATGCCCTACCTCAGACCTAATTACACACTAAATCAGAAACTCACCAGTGCCATGACAGATCTCAGCATGGCCATATTTTGTTTAAAAATGGGTGACACCTCAATTCTAATAAAACTTCACTTTTTTTCCTAGAAAACCTCATGGTTACTCTACCCCCTGGTTAGAAGAGCCCATAAAATTAGAAACCCAAACTCCATTATGCACTACTCACGCCTCCAAGTATGCCCACACTCTGCTCTTGAGTGTGAATGGGTTTTGTACTCAATGTGTACTTTTGCTTGGCAATAAAAGCTTGTTGCCTTTTGCTTCATTCTGACTCATCTCTGAATTCTTTCTCTGGATACTGGCTGGGGGTGGTGTCTCACTGGCATCTGGAGACACTCTTGAGCCCTCCAGCAACATTTTGATAAAATGTTTACCTGCTTTGTGAATTCATTATTGTTCAGATAACCTGTATGGTTTGTTCTTGCTTTAAATCTAAGTCTGTGTCTATTAACATTTTATTCTCTATCATTATCATTGTCTCACTTTTGTCATGGTTGGCTATTTGAAAGTACACTTTATAAGTTCTCCTTGTAAGTATTAGTAAAAACATTTTACAACAAAGTTAAAAAGCAGGCTACACATCACTCCATATTTTGAATGCTTAATAATATATTGGTATCATTTATCTGACATATTTACATTGAAAATGTGACTATTAAACAGTGGTTAAAATCCAACAAACTATCCCTATGACATGTATTTGAATCTTCAGTTTAATAATGATGTTAAGTAAAACGTTTTATTGTTAACCACAAATATATACGGAACTTTCAGCAACCTCCATTCTTGCCTCCTCAGAAGAAAGAATGCGACTGAGGGGCATAAGGCAGAAAGAGGGACCAAGGCAAGTTTTAGAGAAGGAGTGAAAGTTTATTAAAAAGTTTTAGGTCAGGAATGAAAGGAATAATGCATGCTTGAAAGAGGGCCAAGCAGGTGACTTCAGAGATCAAGTACACAGTTTGACCTTTTGACTCGGGGTTTTATATATTGGCATGCTTCCAGGTTCTCGACTTACTTCTCCTCTGATTCTTCATTTGGGGTGGGCTATCTGCATGCGCAGTGGCCTGCCCGCACTTGGGAGGGGCTGTATGCATGGTGCATTTACCGAAATTGTGCAAATGCTCACTTGAGGAGTTCCCTTACCAGTCAGGTGATTCTAGAGGAAGGTCATATACTAGTTAAATTCCACCATTTTGCCTCTTAGTGCACATGCTTGAGCTCTCTCACCAAGCTCCTGGGGTCTTATTGGGAAGCTGCTGATCAACACTATCAGGGTTTTTTTTCTATTTTTTGAAAGACTATCTTTCCCTGGCACTGGCTGTGACGAATTCTTATTTTAGAGAGACAATTTAATAACTGCCTAACCATCACCTGATGGTTACCTGACATTTCTGGTGGGGAGGCTGTCTCCTGTCTTGTTCATGTCTGCCTGAATATGTACTGTAACATTATTACTGGTAAGTAATATTTAAAAACATATAGATGCAAAAAATTTCAGCTCTAGTATTCCATTCCATTATATACTCATGTGAGAGTGTAAAAGTGTTTACACAAGAATATTTTGTAATACTTTATTAGTAGAAATTCTATAAATAATGTGCCCAAGCTAAATATATATATATTAATATAGAAAACATCCCCTATATACTCATACATATATTTATGAAGAAATATGAGTCCAAAATAACGTGGTATGTCTGTATTAACAGGTAAGAAAATATGTTCAAATATGTTCAAGTGTAATAAGACAATAAATAAGTTACAATGATGTAAGTATAGTATGTAGTTACTTGTAGTAAATGATACTAACATTAGTTAGTTAACAATAGTTCTACTGAGTAAATAGAAAATACCAGGAGTAGCTTTCACTGTTTTTTTTTTTTTCTTTTACTTTATCAACTTTATTCTCTGACAGATCTGGAGGCCAAATGTAAAATCGAGTTGTTGGTGGAGCTGCACTCCCTGTGCAGTCTTTCAGGGAAAACCTGTTCCTTGTTTTTTGCAGTTCCTGGTGGTTGTGAACATTCCTTGCCTGTGGCTGAAACTATTTCTCTGTTTTGTCTTCACATCATCTTCTCTAGGGTGTCCTTTGTGTCTTTTATAAGGACACTATATAAATGTCTATAGCAATGACTGCTATGGAAGTTACATAAAAACAGACTTGATTTTTTTAATTGCATGAATAACCAAAATGGTTATTTTTAATTTTAATATATTTTTTAAATTAGGACATGGTTATTTTAATTTTAAATCATTAGTAATATGAGATGTGTAATTAGTTGATATTTAACGGGAAGTGTTAAAATTCTTGAAGATACATTTATTTTGAAAACTGGATAGGATTTTATAATATTCAAATAACACACATGATTCACCTGTTCAAATTACAAGCAGAAGGAGGGAAAATACATGGATTCATATATTTGAGGCAAATGTAAATTATGAGCTTCATATATGTAACGTGTGTATTTCTTCTTTTCCCTAAGAAAGAAGAAATGTACACATTAAAGTATATATTTATGGCTACATGGTAAATTAATAGAATGAGAAATGAAGTCTTGAGGTGAATGTAGGCATAACATTTACTTCTATGACTAGATCTTAAACAAATTGAGCAAAGGGTGTAATATACGAAAATCAGTGTGTCCCATATATCCCCCTGTTTGACAAAGGATAGTGTAAAAAAGGAGTGTCAGGTCATGGACACTCATTCAAACAGTCCATTTGGGATTCCATGTGTATTGTGGCTTCAAAATTTAAATACTGCAACCTTTTTCCAGATGGATACATGGTTTTCAAATGTGTGGCACGTATGTATATGAATGTGTGTCCAGAAATAAAATAATATATATTAGTTCTTACAATAATATGTAAGAATAAATTTCTGCTTTTTGAATTACCTCTTTCAAAGTCATCAAATAACTCCATTCTAATAAACTAGGAATATTAATGAAGCTAAACATTATAATTATTCTGTTATATAAATTATAATATTGTTTTTACTTTATCACTATTTCTGTTACTTATCTCTTTTGAAACCATTACAGGCTTTGATTAGGTTTCTAAAACATATTTAAACTGTTTTTATACTTACCAGTTTTTTACAAAGACCTCTTTATTGACAATATTTTATTTTTTGCTTGGTTGGATTTTGTTCTTGAGTTCTTACTTTTAACCTGGGTTCATGGAAACAATGTTATCTGCATATTTTCATGCTTCAGAAAATTTAAATACACCTTTGAAGAAAATAAAATTTATTGAATATAATTTTTCTTTATGTTTTAGATTTTGATGTATTTTTTGGAGGCAGATAATTGTATGATATAGAAAAAAGAAAATACTGTATTTTTTCCCCTGAATTTGACTTATTTTTATCCTTAGAACTTAGAATTATGGTTAGTAGTGAAGGCTCAATGTTAAGCCTAGGATAAAAATCAGTGACAATCTTTCTATATTTCTCGAGACATATTTATCAGATTCTACTCAAAATTTGATGACAGCATTCTTTCTGTTTTTAGGGTTTCTTGTTTTTGTTGTTATTTTCTTGCTATTATTTGTTTCTCTTCAATTTTTATGTTTGCTCTATAGAAACAGCATGCACATGCATTGGAATATTTTTGGGTAATCGAATATATTTTTATGTATGAAATTATGTATAAGTTTGTAAAATTATTTATTCAACATAATTTCTCATGATGCCATTATTTGTCTCTACTTTTGTTTTTGCTGTGATTCAGAAAGGAGAGTAAATCGACTGCTGTTACATTTGCATATTTAACTGGATATTTTCTGTGCTCGTTGACAGAAAGTGCTATTTTACCACTTATTTTATGTTTTTATAGATTTTTATTTAATAACAGCTGATTTTAATTTTTAAAGCAGTGATTCCAACATTACATATTCTATTGGGAATGATGCACATCTGAACAACCCTTCATCAACTTGGGGCACAGTTTGAAATCTTAGAAATCAGTTTCACTTTCCTAAGTATAGGATTGGCAAACCCTAAAATCACTACTACTTCTATTGCAATCATTGAGTAGTGCAGTGAGAATGACTGTAGCTGGAGAATTTCATTAAATTGGGTTCTGTCAGGAGACAGAAAACACATCAGTAATTTGAATTGGACATTTTAATATAAAGTTATCTTAATTGGTAAAAGAGGGTGGGTTAAAGAGAAACATAAAAAATAAGGAAACAGTAGATATAGGATCAGCCACTGTATACTGGCTGAGGCAGAGGGCACAGGAAGAAATGGACTTGGAATAGATTCTTCACATCTCATTGAAAGGGTTGTGACTATGTTCCTGTGGATGGCTGAGAAGTTGAATGAGGTACTGTAAGCTTTGGACAGCAAGAAGTGTCTCAGCTGGGTGAGACTCTTTGGGAGCAAGGTTTTGATTAAAGTTCCTGGGAAGCGCTGTCTACTGAAGTGTCCATTAATCTTGCTGACAAACCACCAATGAGTATGTCACTGACACTTGGTGAAGGGCAAGGACCACTACATGTTTTATACTCAGCTGGTTATCACAGGCCATAACAGCAAGAAGGAAACAGCACGCTGGAGTATAAAGAGAAGACCCTCCCTTCAGCGAAATTTACTAATAAAGATTAGCATTATGTCAGCAGCAAATGAGAAATGTTTAGAGGGTACTGTTTCAGTATTACAATGCAAGCCAAAGAAGGTGAATTTGGAGTTTAGCCTCAACAAACTGATAACTGGCTCAGAAAACAAAAATGCTATCAGGACATGCACATACCTCTTGATATGGTTTGGCTGTGCTCCCACCCAAACCTCATCTTGAATTATAGCTCTCATAATTCCCACATGTTGTGGGAGGGACCCAGTGGGAGATAATTGAATCATGGGGGTGGTTTCCGCCATACTTTTCATGTGGTAGAGAACAAGTCTCATGAGATCTGATGCTTTAATAAGGGGTTTCCCCTTTCACTTGGCTCTCATTCGCTCTTACATGCTGCCATTTAAGACACTCCTTTCACCTTCCACCATGACTGTGAGGCCTCTCCAGCCATGTGGAACTGTGAGTCTATCATACCTCTTTTTCTTGATAAATTACCCAGTCTCAGGTATGTCTTTATCAGCAGCATAAAAACAGACTAATACACCTCTTAAAGTAACAAGGCTCATAATTGTTATAATCAGGAAGCTTCTCCAGAAACATGGTTTCATCTGGGTCTCGTCTTTGAATCTGAGTTCTTACTTTTATTTAAGTTTTCTTTTCATTGACTTATGTTCTATAAGAGTAACAGAGTAGTTCTCCTTCTTCCCTGAACTACAGTCTTCCTCAGGGGGAGCTTGGGAAAAATACAATTGCTGTAGTTCCACCATCTTATTCAGCTTTACATAGTGACACTAACAGATACCTATTTCTGTGTGAGTGACAAATAAAAGAGATGTACAGAACAACACTTACATGAGAAATTAACAATATAGCATATTTTATATTAACATATATTAACCTGAAAAAAATTAAATTATTTATTATTTGCTAGTATTCCTGTAATTTCCCACAGATTAAGGGTTCTCCTTAGAAAGTTTTTTCAACTTATTACCATTCTAGAGTAATGATATTTTTACTCTTCGGTACTTTGAGGATGTTGCTTCATAGTATTTAATATGCATTGTCTCTGAAAAGAAGTCTTCTGTCATTCTAATATTTTTTTCTTTGTACAGCCAGGTATAATTTCTTTTCTCTGACTCACTTTAAGGTGTGTCTTTCTCACTAGTTTTAAGAAATTTTATTATGATATGTTCTGCTACAGTGTTACTTTTTTTTGGCAGGGGAGGGACTTGGGCCTGTTATACCTTTTTGGATCTGTGGGTTTATGAATTTTATTGTATCTTGGTCATTATATCTTGGAAAATTCTTGGCCATTGTATCTTCTTTTTCTGTCTTACTTCCTCTCTCCTTTCCTTAGTAACTCCATCAGCATATATATTAGGAAGCTTGAGTTATCCCATATCTCACTGTTGTCTTCATTTTTTCATTTATTTTACCCTATTTTATTTTCCATAAATATGTCCTACTTTTCAATGGCAGAAAATTTTTACTATGTTCAGTTGCAGTTATGTTCTACTTTTACGTCTTCAGTTTCATTAATCTTTCTGTATGTTGTATAACCTGCTGTTGATTATATACAGAATATTTTAAATCAAATATATTTTTAATCTCCAGAAGTTCAGTATAGATTTTTCATATATTTTCCATGTCCCACATAATTCCATCTTGTTGAACATATGTACAAGTTGACTGAAGTCAAGGGATACTTGACCGGAAGTATGGATACTTGAGACTAGAAGTATTTCAGATTTCAGATTGTTTCAGATTTTTGGATATTTGCATATATATAATGAGATATGTTGGGAATGGGAGCCAAGTATAAACACAAAATTTATTTCTGTTTCATATACACCTTATACACATAGCATGAAGGTAATTTTATATAATATTTTAAATAATTGTATGCATGAAACAGTTTTAACCAAATTTTGACTAGGACTTGCCAGTTGATGTCAAGTATGAAATTTTCAATTTGTGACATCATGTTGGTGCTCAAAAAGTTTCAAATTTTTGGGCCTTTCAGATTTTATATTTTTGGATTAGAAATACTTAACCTAACATTATATCTTTTTAGCCATACCATCTGTTTAAAAGACATACCTTCTGAGTCCGCTTATATTGATTTATTTTTTCTTCCCATTGTTGGTCATTTCCTACTTCTTCACATGTGTAGTAATTTTTTAATTGATGCTGATTAATGTGAAGTCTATCTTTTCTGATGCTGGATATTTTCACATTCCTAGAAATATTCCTAAGCATTTGGTTCTGCACGACAAAAGCAGCCTTTGTCTAATATCCATTTTTCCTGAGTACTGAGAAAATACATTTGGATTATCCTACCAGATCCCTAATGAATTACATTCTTTACTTATGCCATTGGGAAAATAATCTATTCTCAGTCCAGTGTGAGTTCTGGGATTCTATGCTTCTTTTTTTCTTTTAATTATATATTTATTTTTATATTTTAATTTTTATTTTCAAGACAGATTCTCACTGTGCTGTCCAGGCTGGAGTCCAGTGACTATTCACAGGTGCAAACTACAGCCCTAAACTTCTAGGCTCAGTCAGTCCTCCCTACTCAGCCTTCTGAATGTTAGGACTACAGGTGCTCTTCACTGTGGCCAGGTACTTTTTCCCAACTTTGAATTCTCTTATATGCATGAACCGATCAGTACTCCACTAAATATTCAAGGGGAATTCTCTGAAGACCTGCAGATTCTCTCTCTTTCTCTCTTTCTCCCTCTTTTTCTCTCTATCTCAATTCTCTCTCCCTCCCTGTCTCTCTGCCCACCCCACTTCTCTTCCTCCTCTTCTTTTTACCTCTCTCCATTAAATTATTCTGTCATTTGAATGCCAGATTCCTTGGTCTCCTTAGAATCCAACCTTTATATCCTCTCCTCAGAGAGGCTTCTCACACACACTGGGATTTATCTTCACCGTGCTGTGGACTAGAAACTCTTTCCATTGAGGAAGTTAGGCAATTTTAAGGCTCAACTCATTTATTCATTTATTTTATCTCTCTCTATGATAGCTCTCATGTTTAGCTAACATTTTTCACATATTTTGCTTATTTTATATTTTAGTTAGATAAAGCCTAGTTCCAATTATTCCATCTTGACCACAAGCAGAAGTCAATTCAATATTTTTTTATTATCTCTTTTTACTTTTTATTTGATAATTATTTTTTAAGTTATATTTTAAGTTTAGGATTACAAGTGCAGGTTTGTTACATAGGTATTCTTGTGTCACGGGGGTTTGTTGTTTTTGCTTTGCCTAATACACAGAGCTTGTTGAAGAAATATTTCTCCTCTGGGCTCACACCTGTAATCTCAGCACTTTGGGAGACTGAGGAGGGTGGATCACCTGAGGTCAGCAGTTCGAGACCAGACTGTCCAACATGGTGAAGCCTCATCTGTATTAAAAATACAAAAATTAGCTGGGCCTGGTGGCACATGCCTGTAATCCCAGCTAATTGGGAGGCTGAGGTGGGAGAATTGCTTGAACTCGGGAAGTGGAGTTTGCTGAGATTGAGCCACTGCACTCCAGCCTGAGCGACAGAGTGAAATTCTGTATCCAAAAAAAAAAAAAAAAGACAGAAAGAAAGTAAGAAAAACACAGAAATAAAATAAAAATAAGAAAGCTGGGTATTTTTTTCAAGTTGAGCCAAGATTAAGTGTTGGTGCACATAATAGTTTGACTCTATATTAATAGTATTACAGTTCAGTTCATTCAGTAATTATAATTCATATAAATGCATATATATTTGATAATTGAAATAATATATTTAGTAAATGCAACTACTAACAAATCTCATCTACTTATACATTAGGCACTTAAAAAAAGAGAAAAGGAAAAAGGGAGAGCATACATATGAAGCGCATGCACATATACATATTAAACACCAATATTGTTAAGAATACTAACTTCATATGTAATTAACCAGTTTTTATAAAGGATCCAGTACGTAAATCATCAATTTAAAATTATATCACATAGGTAATTCATTATAAGAATTATGATAACATTGGTTTATAAAGTCTGAAATATGGTAATTCTATGTTGTCGCTGTCATTTTTTTAGACTACATATTTTTTATATCACAAATATTTCAATAAAATGTAATTTCTTCACATTCTAATACCTCATTTATGATCAATTGTATTGTATTTTATCCTAGCAATATGAATATATAATTAAAACAATTGAAAAATATCACCGAATTCTCAAATTGTTTTCTCGAATTTTTTTCAAATGATTTCCAAGACTACTCATTTGTATTTAAAAATCTACATTTTAGCATGTTTTCATACTTTTCTATCTAAACAAGTTATTGTAATATCTACAGGTTTTAGTAACATAATATTATCTCCAATGTATTTAGTTATACATTATGTTAAGCATTTTCTCTTTTTACTATTCCATTTATATCTGTTGTGTTTGTTAACTCATACGATAAATTTCTCAATTCAATTTCAGATAAAATTATTCATATTTTAATATTTAACAAAAAACATCTTGTTTCACATCAGATAAAATTCTTTGCTCTGCAAAAGTGCTTTGGAAATGGAATTATTTCATGTGCATTATTTACATGGTGTGACATGTTATAACCAAATGTTTTTAAAGAAATTAAATAATATAGAATATTAGGCTACTCTTAGAATAGTGCTCCAATCCAGGATATAAAAGCACATATATTATTAATTTTTAAAGAAAGTTACTTTAAAATAATTTATTATTAAGAACTGCATTAACAAATTCTCTTAAAAAGAGCTTTATTTTAATCCTTTATGACATTCTGAATAATATTTAAAGTATTAATGATGTTGGCTATGATTTTTAATATGCTGTTAATATTTTCAGTGTCATATAATAATTACTTAATTTTTATTGTGATCATGTTATATATTAAGTTAATAACTTCAGGTTATAATTTAAATAACATTTTTCATTTATATACAATATTGGGCATAATTACCTAATTATAATCTATCATACACTACAGTAAAGTATAAATATTTACTTTACTTGCAATTATTTTGCCTTAGCTGTCTCATTAAAATGCTATATCCTATAAATGATCTTTTAATTAAAGGTTAAATTACACTTCACTGGATATACTATTAGTGTAATGAATTCCCAGGCAAACATGGGCACTTTGTTAGGAGAATAAAATGTATTTCTTGTTATGAATGAAATCATCCTCTCTTTTATAAAATACTCTACATGAAAACTTGTTCTCTTTTCTGGTAAACACATTTTAATAATGAAATATAGATGCATATAGATGTGTCTATAACATATACGTAGATCTTGTGCAGGGAAATTTTTAAAACCATCAGATCACCAGAAAAGCAGGGGAAAGACCCACCCCCATGATTCAACTACCTACCACTGGGTCCCTCCCACACACATGGGAAAGGTGGGAGTTACAAGGTGATATTTGGGTGGGGACACAAAGCCAAACCATGTCATTCTGCCCCAACCCCACCCAAATCTCATGTCTTCACATATCAAAACAAATCATGCCTTCCCAGCAGTCCCCCAAATTTGTAACTCATTTCAACATTAACTCAAAAGTCTAAAGTCCAATGTCTCATCTGAGACAAGGCAAGTCCCTTTTGCCTATAAGCCTGTAAAATCAAAAAATGAAAACCAGTTAATTATTTCCTAGATACAATGGGGGTACAGACATTGGGTAAATACAGCCATTCCAAATGGGAGAAATTTGCCAGAACAAGGGGCTACAGGGCCCATGCAAGTCCAAAATCCAGCAGGACAGTCAAATCTTAAAGATCCAACATGATGTCCTTTGACTCCATGTCTCACATCCAGGTCATGCTGATGCAAGAGGTCCATTCCCATGGTCTTGGGCAACTCTGTCCCTGTGGCTTTGCAAGGTACAGCCTCCCTCGCAGCTGCTTTCACAGGCTGACATTGAGTGTCTGTAGCTTTTCCAGGTGCACAGTGCAAGTTATCAGTGGATCTACAGTTCTGGGGTCTAGAGGATGGTGGCCCTCTTCTCACAGCTCCAATAGGTGGTGCCCCAGTAGGAACTCTGTGTGGGGACTCCAACCCCAAATTTCTCTTCTGCATTGCCTTAGCAGAGGTTCTTCATGAGGGTTCTACCTCTACAGAAAACTTCTGCCTGGGCATCCGAGCATTTCCATACATCTTATGAAATCTAGGCAGAGGTTCCCAAACCTCAATTCTTGGCTTCTTTGTACCCACTGGCTCAGCATCATGTGGAAGCTGCCAAGGCTTGGGGCTTTCATCCTCTGAGGCAACAGCCTGAGCTGTACCTTAGTCTCTTTTAGTCATGGCTGGAGTGGCTGGGACTCAGGGCATTAAGTACCTAGACAGCACACAGCAGAGGGACCCTGGGCCTGGCCCACAAAAACATTTTTAGCTTCTAAAATTCTGGGCCTGTGATCGGGGAGGCTGCTGCAAAGTTCTCTGACATGCCCTGGAGACATTTTCCCCATTGTCTTGGTGATTAACATTTGGCTCCAAGTTACATATGCAAATTTCTGCTGCCAGCTTGATGTTCTCCTCAGAAAATGAGATTTTCTTTTCTATTGTATTGTCAGACTGGAAACTTTCCAAGCTTGTATGCTCTGTTTCCCTTTTAAAATGGAATGCTGCCTTAATAGCACCCAAGTCACCTCTTGAATGCTTTACTGCTTAGAAATTTCTTCTGCCAGATACCCTAAAGCCTCTCAAGTTCAAAGTTCCACAGATCTCTAGACAAGGGGCCAAATGCCACCAGTCTCTTTGCTAAAACATAACAAGAGTCACCTTTGCTCCAGTTCCCAATAAGTTCTTCATATCCATCTGAGAGCACCTCAGGCTGGACTTTATTGTCCATATCACTATCAGCATTTTGGGCAAAGCCATTCAACAAGTCTCTAGGAATTTCCAAACTTTCCCAAATTTTCCTGTCTTCTTCTGAGCCCTCCAAACTGTTCCAACCCCTGACTGTTACCCAGTTCCAAAGTCACTTCCACATTTTTGGGCATCTTTTCAGCAGTGCCCTACTCCACTGGTACCAATTTAATGTATTTGTCTGTTTTCACGTTGCTGATAAAGACATACCTAAGACAGTGCAATTTATATAGGAAAAAGGACTTACAGTTAATGGACTTACAGTTGCACATGGCTGGGGAGGTCTCACAATCATAGCAGAAGGCAAGGAGGAGCAAGTCACGTCTTACATAGATGGCATTAGGCAAACAGCTTGTGCAGGGAAACTCCCATTTTTAAAACCGTCACATCTCGTGAGACATATTCACTCTCACTATCATGAGAACAATACAGGAACGACTGTCCCCCATGATTCGGTTACCTCCCACCAAGTCTCTCTCACAACATGTGGGAATTATGGAAGCCACAAGATGAGATTTGGGTGGGGACACAGAGCCAAACCATATCAATATTCTCTGGCAATGCTGGGCAGCAACCACGAAATGCAGCTGCTTGTCAGCCAAGAGATCAGAAGGGTAAACGACCAATAGTCTACAGTATACTGTGTTCCCAGAAGAGTTTGTACAATTGTAAGCTAATGTAAGTGTTGTTAGCATGTTTAAGGTAGACTAGGCTAAGCAATGGTGATCGGTAGGTTAGGCTTCTTAAACGCATTTTCAACTTATAATGGGGTTTTGGGGAGGTAACTTCATTGTAAGTTGAGTAGCATCTGTATTTTAATTACTCTAAGTATTTTTCCCATATTCTTAAGCAACCAAACTTTTTTTTTTAAATAGACAGCTATGAGTTTAGCAAGCAGAAAAAATAAAAACAACACTGTAAACTAACATCAATGATGACATCTATTTCCACAGATAATGAATGAACTAAAAATGTTTGGATTTTTTCCAAAATGTAATAATGCAGGATCTATGGGATTTACCAGGAAACTAATATAAGCACTGGGACTGTCAGAGGATGTCAGAACTGAACCCTCAGGTTCTTGACCACTTTTAACCTCACTCTAAATTTTGAAATTTGTCATTTCTTGGAGCTGTTTCACTTCATAAATTAGAAAATCTAACATTAACATTCACAGGTCTTAATTCTTTGACTTCTAATTACTTATTTTTGTTATACTCAGCAGGAAATATCTGTTAACAATATCTCTCCTGTGATGAATAGCTCTGCTTATTCTTTTTTATCCAACAATATATCAGACTCCTCATTTTTATTTCAACCAATTTATTGTCATTATTTTCAACCCTTTTATACAATTTACTTATTTTCCAGCATGGCAATATCCCAAAGCTGGCTTAATATATTTGTTACCTAAACTATTCAGCAAATGCAGTGGAAAGTCACGAGATCTTAATTAACACAGTCACAGATTTACATTTTCTATCTAGAAGGCTCTCAATGCTTTCAGAAAGTTCACCATTTTAAGTTTTCCTTTGACTCTCCCTAGCAGTTTGTTAAAATTTTCTCAGCTCTACTCATCCCTCCTATTGTATCACATCACCAAAAATTATTTCCTTTTATTTTGTTAAGATAATAAAAACCAATAGATGAAAAATATAATTTCTTATATCAAATCAGCAAAATACTGGTATTCAGCATCATCCTTGTAGAAGGGGTTCATGTAGTATCATTCAATCTTTCTATTATAGTGGGACAAAACATCCATTTTCCAATGTAATTATGTTAGGTATTGTGAGAAAAAAAGTCACCCATCCAAACCTACAGAATGGACTCATAGACCCAGAGAACAGCGAAAGTGAGATTTTTAATGATGGTCTTACAAGATGAGATGTTTGATAGGCAGGCACACCCAGCACAGTTTTAACAAGCAATTTATTCCCTAATGCTCAGGTCCCTCCCCACGTTCCTTATAGGCTGTAACATACTATGAGGTTACAGTATTCCCCGGATGTTGCCTATTGATTTTTAGGTAGGGGCTTTAGATGTTTCTTTTTTATGATTGCCTTGCTGCATTTTGTTGCAGCCCACAATGGATTACAATCCTAATTAGCTTAGGGGCTCTTCAACTATTTGACTTATGACCTAAATAGCTGGGCAGCCTGACAAGAACAGACAAATGAGCTATTTTGCAAGCTAGTAAACTTTCATTTTAGACTAAACTTCTTTGGTTTGAGTGAGGGAAACCAAGGGGAACGGGGGGGTGACAAGCAGGCATTTGCTATCCAAGCAGGGGCCTAGTAAATCCTGTTTCTTCTGTAGTTTGCTGACCTAAGCCAATTTAAGGCATTTTATCTTGGAAATGGACCAGTGTATACATTATTTCCTTCAGTATGATACTGGTTTTGAAGAGGGAAGATTTTAAATAATAGTGAGAATAACATGCTTTTTAGTTCATAGCAAGCCCTATGCTATGGGCTGGAGAGAGGATTGGAAAAGTTATATGTGATCTCTGTCATGATAAAATTTACAATTTAATTGGGAAGACAGAATTGAAAGAAGACCAATATGAAGTTAAGAAGACATTAGCTCTGATGTACACACTTAACTATTTTGTGGAAGGTATATTTACTAACTGAAAATTGATGCTTCATGCTTTTTTACTGTTTAACAAAATCTCGTTTGAGCTCTTGCTTACAAAGATAGTTCTTGCTGGAATCATGCTGTTACTGCCAGGAAAACATATGTTAAGTTATGACAATATGAGTTGTTCTATTTTGCATGTCAGTTTTATTTATCATAGCAGATTTTATAAATAGTCAGTTTGGTTTAGTATCAATCTTGTGAATGTGTGTCTGCATTCCAGTGTCAATCTACTCTGAAAATCCAACTTGGAAAAGGATAATTCCTTTTAAATATTGGAATACACAATATAGTACAAGGAATGAACCTAAGGAGATAGCTAAAGAAAAGACAATCTGATAGATGCCAATGATGTAGTTCAGCCAGGAATTGGGCAAGTCAAAAGCCTTAGAAGTATCAATCAAGGATGTTGTAGAAGAAGTTCATGTCGTATAATTTAGCATTTATTGAGGATGGGAAATGTTAGCAACATTTGAACTAGATAGCATCTGGAATTTATTCAAATACCATCTACCTATTCTTTAAATCAGACTTCAATTTATATTCCTGAATATGTATAATTTACAATAGTATAAATAATCCTCAGAATCATTGTACATTTTTATATCACCCTTTATATAAGATAATGGAATTTTTTTCTCTGCTTTATGACTTCTCAGCTTTTATTATAAACATGGTATATATTAAATCCAAATAATAATTAGGCATTATTTTCTTAAATATGTTTGAAATTTTAAGATTTTATTATATTTACAGAAAAATAACTTAGTTACTATTTTAAAGTTTACAGCAAAGACTGCAAGATTTACATGTGTTTTGTTGTTTTAATTTTGGTTAATCTCTATCACTAAACATGGATAAGAATTTACTCTTTCCGGAGGCCCAGACACACATGACCCTCATTAATTGAAATATAATTCATAAATCCCAAGTGTTGGTGGTGTAAAAAAGAAAGTTCTGACACCTCTATATGATCATGATAGGTAACAGTGAGTGAGACATCTTTTTTTCCTATGTGGTATTTTGGGTTGATCTTTAAGAATAATATTGGCCCATAAGCTTCTATGTTTTCCTTCATTATATAAATTTAAAATCACTAGTATACTGTTCTCATGAACCAAGTGTGTCCCTATGCTCTGTCTGAATTTAAATAACTGGAATCATCTGTTATAGAAAAGTTCATTGAGCTGTATTGGGATCTTCCATGCTTTGGTTTCTGGAGGGAGTACATTCACTTAAAGCCTTATAGATTATCTTATATAAAATAACATGTTTAATTTTTCTGCTATATATTTTTGAAATTTTTACTTTAAGAATCTGATTTCACTCAATTTTTCTAAATGTATGTGCACAGAAACAAGAAATATTAACTTACCACTATTTTATTAATAATGTAATCATTTTTATTCTCATTTAAGATTCTGTACCATTATATAACCTTTCTAATATTTTTATGTTAGTACTAGTTTCCTATTTATTATAACTAGATAATTCTGGAAAATCCCACGTTTTATCATAATTTTTACTTTTAAGTTTTATTACTTAAATTTATTATTTTGTTTCATGACTCTGTATGGGTTAGAAATATATACACATTCTCAAATGTTTCAATATTTATTGAATTATAAAATATCCTAAAAGAAAACCTATGTCTCTTTTATATTCTGGAATCTAAAGACTATCAATGATTTTTCATTACTGAATTTTCATATTGAGCAAAATTGCTCTATGAACCCATTTCTAATGTAGAATAAACTATGGCTTAATAGATAATATTGGTTACTATTTTGCTGTTACTTCATTTCCTCTGTCTGACTTTTATCCAATAATCCACATTATTCATCTACCTCCTGTGGGCAGTATTCATTTCTAAGTTACATACATTTTTGTTTTCTGGTGTTTGAGCAAGAACAGTTTTCAGTCCTGCCATTAACTTTAAATTATTGTATTTAGTATTTTTAACAGAAAATGGTAATATATGTAAGTATTTATAATTTAAAATCATAGTACTAGAAATAATGTTGATCTATATTTTATTAATCAGTGTTTTCCTATGATAAAACCTCTTTCTTTAAAATTATGCAACCTAGGTAACATTCTTAAGATGAAAGCTTAATATTGGATCTTTTAAGAGAAATATATTAATCCAACTCAAGTACTGTCCCTAAAAGAATTTTATCTAAGAAGTATTAATGTAAATAATGTGGCTATCAAAAAGGCATTGGAATAATAAACACAATTTGATAAATTAAGCAAATAAAAATAGTCTATGTATATAATATTTTCATAATTATGAGAAATTAAATATGGTTTTAAAAAGTATTTATTAGCTAAAATATTTTATAAATGATACAAACAGTAACCTAACACTTTAGATAAAACTTTTAGAAATTAAGGACAAAATTGTTTTTCTCTCTAAGAAATTTATAAAAAATATCTTATTTCAGATTGATATATATATATTTTGCAGGACAAGTTTATTTCAAACAATAATCTAATTTTTATACAAGGACCCTGGAAATATTGTGAACTTCAGCACTTTCATTCATCAACCCATGGATTGAAACTAGCTAATATAAGAAACAAAAGGCCTGGTGCAGTGGCTCACGCCTGCAATCTCAGCACTTTGGGAGGCTGAGGCGGACGAATCACCAGGTCAAGAGACCGAGACCATACTGGCCAACATGGTGAAACCCCGTCTGTACTAAAAATACAAAAATTAGCTGGGTGTGGTGGCGGGCGCCTGTAGTACCAGCTACTCGAGAGGCCAAAGCAAGAGAATCGCTTGATTTCTCAGTAAACTATCACAAGAACAAAAAACCAAACATGGCATATTCTCACTCATAGGTGGGAATTGAACAATGAGATCACATGGACACAGGAAGGGGAATATCACACTCTGGGGACTGTGGTGGGGTGGGCAGAGGGGGGAGGGATAGCATTGGGAGATATACCTAATGCTAGATGACAAGTTAGTGGGTGCAGCGCACCAGCATGGCACATGTATACATATGTAACTAACCTGCACAATGTGCACATGTACCCTAAAACTTAAAGTATAATAACAAAAAATAATAAATAAAAAAATAAAAAAATAAAACAAAACAAAACAACAACAACAAAAAACAACAACAACAACAACAAAAAAAGAGAATCACTTGAACCCGGGAAGCGGAGGTTGCAGTAAGCCAAGATCACGCCACTGGTTGAAATCAGTGCTAACAACAACAAAGATTAAGGGTGCCGTTTTACCAATTCAGCTTATCAATAGAGATAGTCCCAAAGTAGTAATCATTTAATTGAAAGAGAGTTGAATACACCAAGCACAGAGACCAGTACATAAACAAGTAAACTTGGGATACACATAAACTAGACACAATATAATGACACTTTCAGCTAATTACTCTTATCAAGAAAGAAAGAACAAAATGACAATTGAAATGATAAACAATTAAATGTGAATAAAAATGTGCTTATGAAGGCCTGCCAGTATCAACATGAGCAAACCACTTTGTGTTTTATTCATTAGGGAGAGATGGTATTATTGAAATGTCAGTTATCAAAGTTGATTTTTCTAACTCTGAAAAAAAGTATTATTTTACATCTGCAGAAAAACTACTTTATTATTTTTTCAATAATGAACTATTTCAAGGCCTACAAATATATAAAACATGTATTTTGGGGGAAAGTGTATTTTTTTAAAAACCTGACTTTTAATTTTTTTCAAAATAAATTCTTCTCATAATTTGACACATGTATTTTTTCCTGTGGGCTTATTCAATCTAGGAATAGCTCATTCTTTTTTTAACTCTCATGCATTTCTTAATGTGGAGCTTTTAATAACAAATACCCAAGTCAAAGAGTTGGAGGGTTAAATGAACGATATAATATACACCTCCTTGTTAAAGCCTCATACTCAATAATTATTAGACTGTCTCCTTTTTTACCATTATGGAGGTATTAACATTAGAAATTTTCTCAAAGAACTAGGAAAAAATTTAATGTGCCATACCCTTGTTTTTATTCTTCTAATGAGTAATATTTTCACCAAATAAAAATATTGGTTTTTCATGAACAGTTGCGGCATATCCTTCTCTCAGTGAGGCCAGTGTGATTGCTGAAAACAGTATTTGTGTCCCTTGCTCCTAACTAGGTAAAATTGAAATAACTTTAGTATAATTAAGTACTCCATTTTTCTAAGAGATAGAGAATGAGTTATTATTGTCTGCATCATTTTTTTTTCTCCTATTTTCTCGGTTTCCTCCATTCCCCACCTCCTACTTAGCCCTTCAGAAATGCAATTAGAATCTTTCACCTCCCCTTCACCAGATAATCCCTATGGGGTAAGTTCATCTAACTATGTGCTTAGAAGCTCCAGAATGGAGCTCTCTCCCACCAGGAGACTGCCTCAAGAGACCACAGTCAATTTACAACGCAAATTCTGCCTGCTATGACACTCTCATCCACCAGCAATCTGCCTCAAGAAATAACAGGCAATTTAAAACCCAAAGTCCCTATGGAACCTTGTCCCACCTGGAGATGCCTGGCCACCTTTACAACCTAGTTCTACCGCTGTCCACAAAGGTAACAACTTGACGGCCTGGCATGTAAGACACCAAAACTGGTACACAGAGCCTCCCTGCACCTGCCCACCTCCTCCCCTGCATGCGTTTCATGCTACGTCCCCTTTGAAAAGTACACACTTTCTCCTCCAAAAGTGAAGTAGTATCCTTCAGACAGGAAGCTGTACTTCTTCCCCTAAACTAGCTTTAGAATAAAAAGTCACTTTCTTTACACCAGATCTTGCTCTTGTTAATTGGACTCTGCAAGTAGCGAGTGACTGAACCTGCATTTTGGTTACATTAGCAGCTTGCAAAATCCCCTCCTAGGTCCTCTGACCTGGAGATAAATGGCCATTATGATAAAAAAAAAAAAAGCCAGTGTAAATATCTGAAATTGCCCCATACCAACATAGTAAAAAAAAATGCAATGCAGCATTTCAGGAGGAATCACAGACATTAGTGCCACCATAAAGGAGATATGAGTGGTGATCACTATTATATCATCTTTTAATCCATTCAAATTGCCTCAGAGAAATGAGATGCATTATGACAAATACAAGTGTATTAATGCAAACTTAAGCTATAGCTCCAATTGCACCTGTTGTACTGGATGTGGTATATTAATCGGGTTGATCAATATGGCTCCTTGATACTGCAGACCACATAAAATCTTCAATATCCAGGCAAATAAATATAGTTCTTTAAAAGCATACAGAAACACAAAATAAATGAGTTTTTTTCTTCAGCCTGTGGTTTTAATATTTTACACAGATTTCTTTCATTAAAAATAGCTAAGTTCATAAATAAAGTTTATATTCAAAATTTAATTGATTTTGTTTCCTTGGGCAATTTAGTGATATAAAAGTGTTGAAAATAGAATTTTCCCTTTGAAATCAGTGGAGCAAAGAAAGAAAATTTAGTTTATTTCTCAATGTGCATATCTGATTTGTACAGAGTTCTCAAAATACCAAATAGTTATTAGGCGTTTTTATTCTTTTCAAATGCATTGTCTGTTTTTTTGTTTGTTTGTTTGTTTTTAAATAAATCTTTCTTCCTTTAAGTATCTGACTATGCAGGTTTCTGTACCTGTGGCTTTTTAAAAACTTAAATGGTAATTTAATGCAGATATAGTGTTTCTTACTAGTGACTATCACTTTATATTTATATATTTTATGGTTAAGTCAGCTAGCACAGAGCCTATCAAGTGAAAGATACACAGATTTAAACAGTGGTATAGCATGAATAAGTGATAAACTTAAATATTTCACCTTCAAATACATTTAAATATGGTTTACATATATTTTTATTCATCCTGAGAAGTAAATATTATATTGATAGTTTTATTTTCTGATTGAATGCAGCCCTTTACTTATAAGTATAATTAATTTGTTTATATTTTATTACTACATAATCTATGTATTTATATCAAAGCAAGATAATAAATATAGCTAAATAGCTTTTGCAAGTATTAATAAAAGTAAAATCACAAATATACTTTAAAGTCAATTAGAACATTTTAGTTAATATGTGACAATAATTAGAGCAGAAAGTTGTCAATCAAGATTTTAACTTTTAAACATAGTGGTCAACTATATTTTATTTTGTTAGATTCCAAAATTTCAGTCTTCCAATCATTTCCTTTGTTTGTTTTTTTGTTTGTTTCTGAGACAAGGTCAGTCTGTCACGGAGGCTGCAGTTCAGTGGCGCTATCATAGCTCATGGCAGCTTCAGACTCCTGGACTCAAACAATTCTCCCGCCTCAGGCTCCTGATGAGGGACTACAGGCATGCACCCTATGCCTGGCAATTTTTAAATTTTTTGTAGACACAGGGTTTTGCTACATTGCCCAGTTTGGTCTTGAACTCCAGTCCTCAAGCAATTCCCCCACCCTGGCCTCCCAAAACACTGGGATTACAGGAATTAGCCACCACACCTGGCCTCTTTCAGTCATTTTTTAACAATTTATGGATTTATATAAAAATTATATAATAAATTATACTAACTTTTAGTGCGATTGAAAATATTGTATTAAATAGTTATCCCGATAACTATAGTCAACACATATTTCAAAATTTTACTACTCAAAACATAAGATTATATGATGTATTTTTTACTCTAAAAGTTGTGATAACAATTTTTAGAAATAAGATACCTTGATGCACAGGGTTAGAAAATATTCTAGGAAACTAATACCAAACGCCTAAAACTTACAAATTATTCTATTCACAGTTGCATAGGAAGATACAAGAAGAATCAGCTGAAATATTATGAAAGTAGTTGCTACTGGGATTGAGGAAATTGTCTTGGAAGCAGTATGTATATTTCTCCTATTGCCATATAACAAATTACCGCAAACTAAAAGCCTTAAAAGACCATCCTTAGTGGTGGGTGTGGTGGCTCACACCTGTAATCCTAGCATTTTGGGAGGCCAAGGCAGGAGGATTGCTTCAGGCCAGGAGTTCAATGGTCAACATAGCAAGGCCACCCCTGTCTCTACAAAAAAATAAAAATAAAAAAATATCCAGGCATAGTGATGCATGCTTGTGATCCCAGCTACTTGCAAGGCTGAGGCAGAAGGACCGTGTGAGCCCAGGAGTTGAGGCTGCAGTGAACCATGATGACACCACTGCCTTACAGCCTGGGTGACAAAAACCCCCATCCCTTAAAAACATACAAAAAAAAACCCCATCCTTTGAGTATCTAGCAATTTCTGTCAGAATTTCAGGTCTGACATATTTGGAGTCTCTGTTCAAGGTCTCAGAAGGCTATAAGCAAGGAATCGGTTGGTCTGCATTCTTATGTGACGCTCAGGATCTGCTTCCAAACTTATTCAAGTTGGAAGAATTTACTTTCTGTTGGTTGTAAAGCTGAGAACCCACCTTTCTTGCTAGCTGTCAGCAAAGGTTTGCTCTGCTCTGGTGACATCTAGAGGGGTAGGCAGCTTTTAAACATTTTTCTCAATGACAGTGCCTCCCTCTTGTTATGTGTATCCTTGTGCAATCACCACCCCTTAAGTATGGGCTCAATTTAGTGACTTGCTTCTGACAAATACAATATAACAAAAGTGAGACAATGCCATGTCCATGATAGGGTTATAAAAATTGTGACTTACTGCCTTCCTAGCTCTCTTTCTGGTGAAGCAACCTGCTTTGTTGAGTGATGCTGTTTAAAAAGATCCACGTGTCGGCCAGGCACGGTGGCTCACGCCTGTAATCCCAGCACTTTGGGAGGCCGAAGTGGGCAGATCATGAGGTCAAGAGATCGAGACCATCCTGGCTAACATAGTGAAACCCCGTCTTTACTAAAAATACAAAAATTAGCAGGGCGTGGTGGCGGGAAACCTGTAGTCCCAGCTACTTGGGAGGCTGGGACGAGGCAGGAGAATCGCTTGAACCTGGGAGGCGGAGGTTGCAGTGACCCAAGATCGTGCCACTGCATGCACTCCAGCCTGGCAACAGAGCGAGACTCTGTCTCAAAAAAAAAAAAAAATCACATGTCAAGGCACTGAGGGAGGCCACTGTCTAAAGTCTGATGAGAACTAAATTCTTTCAACAAACAGCTGAGCCACATCTGAATGTCTGAAGCACAAAATCTGTGAGATAACAAATTATGTTGTTTTAATCCACTACATTTTGGGATAATTTATTACGTAGTAATAGATAGTTAATACAATGCATTAGAGTTATAGCATTTATATTAGGCTTAATAATTTCTGGTTGCTCAGTAGTATGGTACTCTTGCATTTATATATACTTGCATTTGATTTATCCTTATCAAATATGTGCAAAGGGAAAATATTCTTTCTATTAGAGGACAAACTATTTCCAACAAGTTTGGGTCTATGTTATATTCGTTGAATTGTTGAGCAATTTTAAGAATGAGCAGATAGTTTAGAAACATACGAATTATGGGATATACTCTACAGATGTTTTCTATTTTGCTGTAAGAACCATCTACATCAGAATCACAAACCAGAGATTTGTAGGAGTGCTAAAATTCAGCACCAACGTCCTGTAGTAAAACATGAACTCTGAAGGTAGAACCAAGGAATCTATAATCTAACTTCCCCTCTCAAAGTAGTATGTAATTTTCAAAACAAGAGCCATTGTTATATATTTTTATTTTAATCATCATGTTGCAAAGAGTGAACAGTTTAAATAACTAGATCAAATTTTGAATGTTTATATTTTGGATTAATTTAGGTAATTTTTCTGGACATGCAATTCAATAACTTTGCTTATTTTTCTTCTTGTAACATTGATTTCAAATATATAATGGTAACTTAATTTAAGACTGATTTTATCCGTCCTTTTCAAGGGTAAATGGACTTAGAATGACTTTGTCAGGATACCGAGGTAAGAAAATATCTTTAATGTCACCTTTTATAGCATTTGAAAATAAAGAAAAAAGGTAATTCTTCATATTTAAACTGAAATATCACTTAGAGTGCCACCTGCCTATCTTTATTTTTTGATTTATTGATTATACACTTTTATTTTAAATTTTCATGTCTACACAGTAGGTGTATATATTATGTGAAGCTCAGGATCTGCTTCCAAACTTATTCAAGTTGGAAGAATTTACTTTCTGTTGGTTGTAAAGCTGAGAACCCACCTTTCTTGCTAGCTGTCAGCAAAGGTTTGCTCTGCTATGGTGACATCTAGAGGGGTAGGCAGCTTTTAAACATTTTTCTCAAGCATACAATATGTAATAATCACATCAGTGTAAATGGGGGTAGTTGTCACATCAAGCATTCATCATTTCTTTGTGTTACGAACATTCCAATTGTACACCTTTATTTATTCTAAAAGGTAAAACAAATTATTGTTGACTGTAGTCACCCTATTGTGCTATCAAATACTACATCTGACTGATTATACCTAACTATATTATTGCAACCATCAACTATCCCCATTTCCTCCTCCCCCAATACCTTTGCCAGCCTTTGGTAACCATCATTCTACTCTCTATCTTCAGGAGTTCAATTGTTTAAATTTTTGGCTCCCACCAGTAATTGAAAACATGTGAAATTTGTCTTTATATGCCTGACTTCTTGCAGACATGATTCAAAGATTCTCCTGTCATTTTTCTAACTGAGCCTTTACTCACTAGACCTACTGCACAGTCATCATTTTGACATTTCCATTCACATCTTCAGAAAAATTCTCTTCACCTTTTCCCTATATCGAATCCTTCATTTACTGGATCTCATATATATCTTTAATTTTGTTGGCTTATTTACTCATTTTAAATACCATCCCATCCCATGGTTTCCTGTTAAAGAGATCATAGAAGATATATCTTTTACAAACCTTGCATATTGTAAAGTTATTTTATTACAGGTTTCCTCATTGGAAATATTTTTTCTCAGAAATGTAGAATATTTAATTGTTATTTTTTCATTTTTGCTCTTGCCAATGTGCATGCCATTATAAATCACAATTATTTGTGTATAGATATATTGTTTCTATTCTTGTTTTTGTTATAATTTTCCTGTTTTTCTCATTTCAAGCCTTAGATCTCCTCTCTATATTTAGTGTTTGTAAGTATCATGATGTACATACTACATTTTTTCCTCTCTTTTTTTCTTTTATTTTTAACTTTTAAGTTTGGGGTACATGTACAGGTCTGTTACATAAGTAAACTTGTGTCATGGGGGTTTGTTGTACAGTTTATTTTATCCCCCAGGTATTAAGCCTAGTACCCATTAGCTATTTTTCCTGATCCTCTTCCTCCTTCCACCTCCACTCTCCTACAGGCCCCAGTGTGTGTTGTTCCCCTCGATGTGTCCACGCGTTCTCATCATTTACTTCCCACTTATAAGTGAGAACATGTGGTATTTGGTTTTCTATTCCTGCATTAGTTTGCTAAGGATGATGTCATATTTCTGGGCATTTCTCTTTTTTTGAGATGGAGTTTCGCTCTTGTTGCCCAGGCTGGAGTGCAATGGCCTGATCTCAGCTCATGGCAACCTTCGCCTCCCAGGTTCAAGCGATTTTTCTGCCTCAGTCTCCCGAATAGCTGGGATTACAGGCATGTGGCACCATGTCTGGCTAATTCTGTATTTTTAGTAGAGACGGGGGTTTCTCCATGCAGGTCAGGCTGGTCTCAAACTCCTGACCTCAGGTGATCTGCCCGCCTCGGCCTCCCAAAGTGCTGGGATTACAGGCTTGAGCCACCGTGCCCGGCTGATGTCATATTTCTTATTACCATATTAGACACACAGTTGGTCTACTCAGATTGTAAACCTTAGAACTTCTGTTCTGTTCTAATAAATTTTAACTAAAATTTATTTGATACATTTTGCTCAATTTTCTCCTCTTTACTTCCTGAACTCTTTTTTGGTTGAAAATTGTGTCTCCTGAAATGATTTCTTTCTTTACATAGCTTTTTTCTATTATTTTCTTCTACTTTCTGCAACATTTTCTTAAGTGTGTTTTTTTCTCTAAATGCTTGTTATCTAATTATTTTATGATCTTTTAATTACTTGGGTTTTTGTGATAGAGAGTTGCACATTTGATGTCTTTCGTTTGCTTTTTTATAAAATGGTAACTGGAAGCACTGTATTTATGTCTATGTATTATGTGTGTACAAAGAGATCTAAAAGGGAACAGAGATATCTGATTACAGAACAGCCCTCCAAATGCATCGATAGATACAAAAAGAACTGTTCCAGAGATAAATATTTTATAATTTTAAAGTTCTGTACGCAAGTTACAACCTTAGCTGTTTTGCTCAGTGTCTTAAGGGTACTCAAAGTTTTTGTTTGTTTGTTTGTTTTTTAAATTGTGCAGAGGTCAGAAAACCAAGGGTCATGGAACACATTCTGACCACCATATATTTTTGTACTGACCACAAGCTAAGAAAGATTTTCAATGTTGAAAAAAATCAAAATAAGGTGTTTTGTGACACACACTATATAAAATTCAAAGTTTAATATCTAAACAAAAATTCATTAGAAACCAAAAATTTATGAGAAACGAGCCAGGTTCATTCCTTTACACATTGTCCATGGCTACTTTTGCTCTGCAATGTGTACTACTGGTTGAGTAGTTGTGTCTGAGATCATATTTGTTGTTCTCATTGCTTCACACTGCTGCTGGGCTTACTACAAGTTACAGTGATGGAGTTACAACTGGAAAGCATTTCCAATATGTTACATATTATAGTAACACTAGTTTTTCACATGCTAATCATCAGTGCATATTCATCATGTTGGTATAAGGAAAAATGGACTTCAAATGACATGCTTTTAGGCACAGTGGTGTATGGATTATTTTGTTACCTAATTACATGGCAAAGCATTTCAGTTATCATGCAGTGACACAAAGAAGACTAAGAACTTATCACAATATTTCCCACTCACAAAACAAATTGTCAGAAAAATAAGACAATTTGAGACAGAATATTTCATCACAGCAAAATTTCTTTATGATTTTTTAAAAGTCAAAATGAGTTTAAAACTACAGTAAGTTGCCAAGTGGCTCCCTTGTTAGTTCAGTCGTGAAAGCTACTTACTTAGGGTGACTTACATAATATTTGATTGCAGAAGCTAAAGACATGTATTCACAGAAAATCCATTTGTTTAAGACTATTAACCTACAGTTATAACAGTGGCTTTTTCAGTTGTGTACATTAGGAGCAACACCATTAGTCAATTAAGAAAGAGAAGAAGGATTTTATTACTCAGTTTTTTATTTGTTTGAGAAGTTCTGAGTTTGAAGTGATTGAAGAGTTAACTTCTATGAATAGCCTGCATGGAACAACTACAGGTGAAAATATTTTCATAGAAGTTAAGTACAAATGCCAGGCGCAGTGGCTCATGCCTGTAATCCCAGCACTTTGGGAGGCCGAGGCGGGTGGATCATGAGGTCAGGAGTTCAAGACCAGCCTGGCCAAGATGGTGAAACTCTGTCTATACTAAAAATACAAAAATTAGCTGGGTGTGGTGGTGGGTGCTTGTAATCCCAGCTACTTGGGAGGCTGAGACAGAGAATGGCTTGAACCCGGGAGGCGGAGGTTGCAGTGAGCCGAGATCGCGCCACTGCACTCTAGCCTGGGCAACAGAGTAAGACTGTCAAAAAAAAAAAAAAAAAAAAGAAGTTGAGTACAATTTAGTACAAACAAATGGAATTTTCTGGGATGAATTATAACTGATGGAGACAAAATTATATAAAAACTTAATTGGTCAAATTTTAAAAGCTTGTGAGAATTTAAAATATTTAATGCCTATGGTGTTCACTGTGTTATTTATCAGTAAGTTACTGCAGAAATTATTTGAATCTAAAATGTGTAATCGAACCAGCTGGATCAGTGAGGGAACTTCATTTGATCTTGTGGACTCAAAGCAACATCAGTTGCTTACTTTCTCTCGGTCAGAAATAGAAGCTGAATATCTGGATTTTCCCTACTGCAGAGAAGTTTGATGGAGTAGAAGTGGTAAATTTTTTGCAGCTTTCTGGGCTCAGGAATGAAATTGAAATCTTTACAAAAGAGAAAAACAGCTCTCAACCACTATTATCAACACTGAATGGCTTTGGAAATTAGTTTTTGCTGCAGATTTTGATAATGTTCTTTAAATGAATTCAAACTAAAACTGTAAAGCCAAAAAAAGTTCTGACAGGCAAAATGTATACTACGATAACGTCATTTAGATGAAAACATATGTTATTTAAATCACCAGTAATGTCAAACTACCATGCTGTCAAAAGTTAAAACATAAGGTAAGATCATCATTCCCTCAAAAATTTGCAGCAGATAAATTCTCTGAACTTAAACTACAGTTCCAACAGCTTTTTTCAGACCCTGATGCAAGTGCAAAGGAAATTTCCATATTTCAAAATACATTTAACTATTCAATTGAAGAACATCCTCCTTACCTGAAATTGGAAGTGATTAATCTGCAACATAATAACATGCTAAAAGGCAAATATCAATAGAAGAATCTGAATTTGACAAGTTCCTTCCAAGATTTAAATAAGCTTAATTAAAATCTTACATTCATGGATTTATGTTAGTATTTGTCATTACCTATCTTTGTTAAGAGATATTTTCAAAGATGAAATAAAAAAAAAAGCTCGCCACAGATCATCATTAACAGATGAATATTTGCAATCTATTCTGATGAGAAGGTACACTAACTTTGAATTTTCATTAACTGAAATGTTACACCCTGTATTAGTTTGCCAGGACTGCTGTAACAAAGTAACTCTAATTGGGTGGCTTAAACAACAGAGATTTATTATCTCATAGATCTGAAGGACAGAAGTTAGAGAACAAGGGGTTGTAGAATTAATTCCTTCTGTGAACTGTGAGAAAGAATCTGTTTAATGTGTCAACCTAAATAACAAACAGAGAGGAAGACTCTCTAAAAAAATGATGTTTATTCAGGAATAGGCATTGTAATGCAAACACACATGCCATAGTAAACTATATGCATATTTAGGGAGGTAAATGAAGATAAAGGTTTTTAAAGGAAAAATGAGGAGAATTACTTAAATGTTTTGAGATAATTATTCTTTGCTATGAGGATCAACAATAAGAGAGGCACCAGTCTGAGGCTGGATAGGCAACTGCTGGGCAGATGTTCTCTCAAAAGTATTTTTACGTATGAAGTTGTGATGATCTTTGTGCAAGGCTGTGATGTTTGTAGAGACTTCTGTGATAGTTCTCTTTATCAGGCACTTGTGCATGAGGACCCTCCCTTCATGACTTATGACCATAAGTCTTTCTCCCTGATGCATGTTTGTCTTCAGTTTTCCCTTTTCATAAACACACCAACAATACCGGATTAAGGCCCTTTCTAATGACCCCATTTTAACTTAGTTTCTTCTGTAAATCCCCTATCTTCAAATAAGGTAACGTTGGGAGATATTGAGAATTAGTACTTCAACACATGAGTTTTGGAGGGATGCAATTGAATCCATAACTCCTTCCCTCCAGAATAATGTTATTCTTCTTATTAGTAGAACTACATTACAAAATATTATACATTATTATTACTATTATTTTGATTGTGATCCTTAATTTGTGGAAATGTATTACACTATATCTTATTGTATTATTAAATATATTTATACAAAAAACGTGCCCACCGTTATGTAAATTTCACTTGACCCTGGTATGTTCAGTTTAGTGCTGCACCTTTGCTCTCCTATTTATCTGATGATTTAGATGCTTGCTACTCTGTGTTTTAAAAGTTGATGTAGAGAAAACAGGATTCTTTAACTCAACTCTACTAACTGGGATTTCAGCTTATTGAAACCATGCCAAGTAAACCTGTTTTTGTCTATGTTGTGTGTCTGCAATGTGTATGCCTCCACTCAAGACCTACTACATTAGAAATTCTAGGGTGGAGCCTAGCAGTTTCTATTTCTTTATTTTAACAAACCGTCCAAGTGATTCTGATATGTCCTAAGTTTACACACACACACACACACGCTTACACCATTGTCACCATCACTGCCTATTTTGCTTTTAGTACTGCATTCTCTACAAATTTGTGTGGGTCAAGCCAAATTGTGTGTCATAATTCCAACCCCCTGGCAGGCTGTTGGTGGTGGTTAGGTACTGTTACTGGAAAGGGGTGAAGATGCAGACCCCAGTTGAGGGTTCTCAGATCTCGAGCAAGAAAGAATTTGAGATGAATCCAGAAAGTGAAAGCAAGTTTATTAAGAAAGTAAAAGAATAAAGAATGGCTATTCCACAGGCAGAGCAGCCCCGAGGGCTGCTGGTTGGCTGTTTTTATGGTTATTTCTTGATCATATGCTAAATATAAGGGGTGGATTATTCATGAGTTTTCCAAAAAAGGAGTGGGCCATTGATGAAACTGAGGGTTCCTCCTGTTTTTGGATCATATGGGGTAACCTTCCAGAAATTGCCATGGCATCTGTAGACTGTCATGGAGCTGTGGGAGTGTCTTGTAGCATGTTAATGTATTATAATTAGCATCTAATGAGCAGTGAGGACAACAAGACATCACTTTTGTCACCATCTTGGTTTTGGTGAGTGTTGGTCAGCTTTTTTATCGCATGCTGTTTTATCAGCAAGATCTCTGTAACCCGTACCTTGCTCTGGCCAGCTGCTATCTCATCCTGTGACTTAGAATGCCTGACTTCTTGGGAATGCAGCCCAGTAGGTCTCAGCCTTATTTTACCCAGCTCTTATTCAAGATGGAGTTGCTCTGGTTCCAACACCTCTGACAGTATTAACAGCTGGCCTCTACCATTCCAGCTCCTATCATTACCAAAGATATTAACAAGCCCAGCTTTGTGACCATGTCTTCGACTATCACTCCTGACCTGCAGAGGAACGTTACCACAGAACTTTGCAATTCTGGTATCCCACTCACCAGTGCATTTTTGATGTGCTTAATGAATAGTGTGTCTTCTGGGATTTCCCTTGAAACATAGTACTCTAGAGGATTTTCAGGCTTTGCACCATATATCCATTCTAGTATACCAACTATATTTTTATCTTTTTCTCCGTCGTCTGCCACAGTGGTTCAGGCATTTCCACTTCAGACAGTATGGGCCATCGCTCCTAAGAACTACTACCCCAGTGAGCTTATTGACTTCGGACCTTACAAATCCATGGCCATATATCATGTACTTAAGGCTCTATTAATCTACCCTTAAAAACTGGGGTTTTTGTTAGTGTATTAAATAACAGCCTGAAAGAGTTACTCCCAATTCAAAAACTTTTCAGTATCAAATATTACGTTCTATTTCCCTTAACCAAGCAACCTCAGAATCCAGTCCCATGCATATTCCCCTGGCTACTGCCAGTACACAGTGACTAAATTCTTGGACCTCCTATGGGGTATAGTTCTTTCTTTCATTATCTTCACCTGTGATATTTGCCATTTAACCAGAGTTATGACCCAGGAATCCAGGAAAGAAAAGGAGGACAGAGATCCTGAGGAAGGATCTCCTTGCCTTGTAGGAAGGAGACTTCCTTAGCATTTTCTCACACTGGAGATTCTTTACTCTTAATAGGGAGGCACTGGCCACTTCTGCAAGTTCTAAGCATAGAGGGCAGTCTAGGAGAGTTCAGTTTTTGGAGTTATTTACCCAGATATTTTCATCACAGTGGTATGACAGATCTCAGCAGATATTCTTCTTGGAGCTTGATAAGTCTATTAAATCCTGAGTTTCGCCTTCAGTTTCTGTGTTCTCCCATCTCTTGTTATCAATCACAATGTTCCTTTGCCCTTCACACTTAATTTTCATTGTTCATTAACTGCTTTCAGTTTTTTATTATACCTCTGAGGACATCAATGCAACTCAATAACAACCAGCCAGTTCTGTTGTCCTTGAATGCACTCTCCCAGTTTTCAAAGCCTTATTTATTGCAAAATGCAGAACATTCCCTCCACTGGGACAATATTCCAAATTGCCCAGTGAATATTTTAAGAGTAGAGCTTTCACATTGTGCAGAAATGAATGTCCCACCTACTGCCTGGGAGGAGTCCTACTGCCAATGAGACAGAGGTGATTTAGTCCCCAAATTTCCACCAACCACCTGCTTTTACAAACTTTCCAACTATGCCAATTCAGGACTTACTGGAGGCAGATGTTCATATGGAGTTTGAGTGTGAGAATTTTACTGGGGAGAGAATGCTGTGAAATGAAAAGGGCAGAAGAAGCAGGCCAAGGTGGGAAAAAAATCCTGATTGTGAAGCAAGTGTGACATAAGTGGAAGAAAATGGAAGGGCCAGGTGCGGTGGCTCACACTTGTAATCCCAGCACTTTGGGAGGCCGAGGCAGGCAGATAACTTGAGGTCAGGAGTTTGAGACCACCCTGGCCAACATGGTGAAACCCCGTCTCTACTAAGAATACAGAAAAAGTTAGTCAGGTATGGTGGCGGGTGCCTGTAATCCCAGCTGCTTGGGAGGCTGAGGTGGGAGTATTACTTGGACCTGGAAGGCGGAGGCTGCGGTGAGCCAAAATCACGCCACTGCCCTCCAGCCTGGGCAACAGAGCGAGACTCCATCTCAAAAAAAAAAAAGAAAAATTGGAAAAGGAAGCAGAACTGAGACCAGGGAGCTTCGGCCTGCAATGTACTTCTGACAATGTCCCAACAACCCAACAGGCAGTTCTGGAGTAAAAACAATAGCCAGACCCTAATTAGCCCACTGTGCACAGTAATTTGCTGGGAGCAAATGACTGGGAAGCGCATGACCTCAACTCAAAATCAGAGACAGATCCAAAGGGCAGCGTAGCTGAAAGCTGTCTGTGAAATACACACCTCTTAAAGTTGAAAGACATGTTATTTCTTGAAAGGAGATCCAGGCAGTGAATTCCTGCCATATATCCTCTTATGATCTTACATGCTTATGATTTTATCGTGGGCTCTAAAGAAGCAGATATATTCAGATTTGTTTTCAATATGCAAAAAACTATATTTTATACCAAGAGAAAATGGTAGATTGTGAATTCTCTGAACACTGAGCAAAAATGTCTTTCTATTAATATGCTGAGAGAAAATTCTAAATAGTAAGCCCAAATAATGCTTAAAGTTTATGCACTAGAGCATACAGCATTTTTAATAATATTATTTTCACAGTAAAATTAATGACTTGATTTTTCTTGAATGTTTATTTACTTACATGCAATCAGATTTACCAAGTTGAGATGGGAATTTTTTGAAATGTTTCAGTCACATTAGCTTTTCTTGTTTACATGATAAAATAATTAAGTATAATCTTAGAAGATATTTAATTTTTGGAGCTTCTCTTTTGTGTTTTTTTTTTGGCTATCAGAAATTTTGCTTGGTTGTCATAAAAAATTGTTCCTTTACTGAGTTACCTACGGAGTCCTGTCAGTTGTTACTCTTCCTAGAGTCTGGACAAATTTGTTCAAGTGAATACAGAGATTGAAACTTATATAATTTTTTATAAGTGTGGTGATATATAAGAAGACCTCCCCAATCGATTTTACAGTTCTGCCTCTCCTACAGAGATTTTTGCATGTCACAGAGGAACTACTATTGCTATTGAAGTACATACTCACCAAACCACTTAAGCCTAAAGGCTTCTATTTTGTAGCTGAGCATTCAATCAGATGACCCTAGGGTCACTTTTGCTAGTATCAAGTGTAATATAACCACCAAGTATCATCCTTC
The DNA here is from genome assembly GCF_029289425.2 of Pan paniscus. Lineage (NCBI taxonomy): Eukaryota > Metazoa > Chordata > Mammalia > Primates > Hominidae > Pan > Pan paniscus. The sequence continues at coordinate 114,254,093 of NC_073252.2, forward strand.
TATCACAGATGGCAATACATCTCAGAACCATAAAAAAACAGATGGATAACATTCACAGGTGGCATCCAACTAAATCTATGTATCTGGAGATTGGAAGAACCTAAATTTGAAAAGCCCAGTGGGAATTCTAAAATCAATGTGAGGCTGAACTCAGTACATCAGACTGAGTGTCATAACAGTTCAGGGCCATCATCGCTGCAGTATAAAGAGAACAACTCACTGTGTTAGGCATCTGATTATATTGAATAAGGATCCCATAAATGTAATAAAAATTAAATTAGAAAAAGCTAGTTATCACTACTAAACTGTTACAAATGATATTATTAGAGATTTGTATATACACATATCTCAGAATCAAAGTATTTTTATGAATATTTTAATATTACCCCTTTATTAGAAACTGAAAAATGTTTAATAGCTTTTAGAATACAACCAGTAAATATTTCTACTATTTAATAGGCCTATATTAATGAACTGCCATCCTAGTTCTACAGCTGTATATTCTGTTATTTTTTTCTAATATTCCCAGGCAACAGTAATAACTTATTTATATTCTTTCAGTATAAAAAGTAAAAATTTTCTTAAGAATTTAGAATAAAAGGGGAAAAAATACATACTAAGTGGCCTAATAGAGTATAAATTTCACGACCATTTGAGCACTTGCAGGAGTTCTGAGCTGGCAAATAAAAACTCTTCCAAAGGAATCTTATAGCTCCTTAGATTCTCAATGGGGTGTGTGTGTGTGTGTGTGTGTGTGCGCGCGCGCACGCGCACACACGTGCACAAGTGCACAAGAGAGAACAAACTATATGTAGACATAATTGTCAAACTTTTGCTCAGTTTTAGTCTGAATGGTAAAATATTAAACAATAATGAGTATAATTTCCAGATTATTTCTAGCTTCTAGGAAAATAAATTATCAACTAAATAGAGAAAAAACGAAAATCTTGTTAATGCTTAATGCTATTCTGTAATTTAAAAATTTTCTAGAAAAAATTTTAGATTTATAAAGAAATTAAGCAAATACTGTAGAGTTTACCCACATATCCCACTCTCCCACAGAGTTTTCCCTGTTATTAATATCTTATATTAGCGTGTTACATCTGTTCCTATTAATGAATCACTATTGATAAATTATTATTAATGAAATTCCATTGTTTACATAAAAGTTAACTCTTTGTGTTATACAGTTCCGCACTGTGTGTTTTGAGAAATGCATAGTGTCATCTGTATGCCACTATGGTATCACACAGTATGGTTTCACCACTATAAATATCCTCTATGCTTTACACATTTATCATTCCCCTGTCCCAAACCCTGGAAAACTGTAGATCTACACAGATTACTGTCTCCATAGTTTTGCTTTATCCAGAATGTCATATAGTTGGAATCATACAGGATATAGTCATTTCAGGTGATATTCTTTCTCTTAGTAATATGCATTTTGTATTGTGTATTTCATGCCTTGAGAGCTCATTTCTTTTTATCACTGAATAATTTGATTGTAGATTGAAACAAAACTCTAACACTTTGTTTAACTATTCTCCTGTTGAAACAACCTATTGGACATTTGGTTGCTTCAAGTTTGGAGCACTTATGAATAAAGCTGCTATAAACATTTGTGTGCAGGCAATTTTATAAAATAAATTTTTAACTTTTTGGGCAAGTGCCTAAAAATGTGATTGCTGGATAACAGGAGAAGTGTATATTTAGCTTTGTAAAACACTGTCAAATTGTCTTCCAAAGAGATTACAACATTTTGCATTACTACCAACAATGAATGAGAATTTCTGTTGCTCCACATCCTCCTTGGCATCTGGAATTAGCAGTGTTTTAGATTTTACCAGTTCTAGAGTGTGTATACTCGTATCACATTATTTTTTTAAATTGCAATTTCATAATAGCATATGATATTAAGCATCATTTCATATGCATGTAACCTGCATACCTTTTTTGATGAACTGTTTGTTCAGATCCTTTGCTCATTTTTTGGTTGGACTGTTTGTTTTCTTATTGAAAATTGAGATTAACAAGTTATTTGTATATTTTAGACATCATACTTGTATCAGATATATGTATTGAAAATATGTTCTTCCACATTATGGGTATTATTTTCCTTCTTCCAATAGTGTATTTCTCAGAACAGAAGTCTTTAATCTTAATAAAGTTCAACTTATCAATTGTTTCTTTGATGGATCTCATTTTTGGTATTAATTACTAACAACTTCTCAACAAATCTCAGGTTATTTAGATTTTTTTCTATGATATCTTTTAGAAGCGTCATAATTTTATATTTTACATATAGGTTGATGATACATTTTGAAGTATTTTTTGTGAAAAATATAAGATGTATATCTGGATTCTTTTGTTTTGCATATACATGTCAAATTGTTCAAACACCTTTTATTGAGAAGGCTACCCTTTCTCCATGGAGTTACCTTTGCTCCTTTGTCAAAGATCAGTGGACTACATTTGTGTGGGCTTCTTTCTAGGCACTTTTTTCTGTGCTAGTAATCAACTTGTCTATCCTTTTGTCAACATCACACCATTGTGATATTCATAGTAAGTCTTGATGTGGGATAATACCAGTCATCTGACTTTGTTCTTATTTAGTTTTGTGTGTGTATTGTGTGTCTTTTGCTGTTTCATTTATAAGTCATAATCAGTCTGTTGTTATCCACAAAACAATCTCCTGAAATTTCAAATCATATTGAGTTGAATCTATTCACCAATTCGGGAAAAAAATGACATCTTAAAACTATGGAGTCTTTCTGTCCAGGAACATAGAATATCTCATTTATTTAGATCATCTCCAATTTATTTTATCAGAGTTTTGCAGTTGTCCTCATAAAGATACTGTTAGATCTATACTTAAATATTTCATTTGTAAATGACATTGCATTTTAACTTCAAATTCCAATTGTTCATTGCTAGATTATAAAAAAGGAATTTTGATTTGTGTATTAACCTTATATTTTGCAAGTTTGTTATAATTCCTTATTAGTTCCAGGAGAAATAATAAGAGATTCAGAGAATAAGGGAATATTTTTGTTGATTTTCTGGAATTACAGACACATCTGAGAAGGACAATACTTTTATTTCCTCCCTTCTATATACCTTTTATTTTATTTTCTGGTCTTATTGCCTCAGCTAGGACTTCCGGTATCATGTTGAATAAGAGTAGTGAGTACGGATCTTTCTTTGTTCTAAATCATAAGAAAAAACCTTCTAGTTTCTCACCATTAATTTGAGGTTAGCTGTATTTTTCTGTCTTTTTGTCTTTAGAGATTTTTTTTTGAGTTAAGGAATTTCCATTTATTTCTCAGTTTGCTGAAAGCTCTGATCATAAATGGGTATTGGATTTTATCAAACACTTTTCTCTGTGTATGTTGATATTTTCCTATGATTTTTCCTCTTTAGCATTCCTTCATTATCTTTTTAATATGCATGAGATCAATAGTGAAGTCTCCTTTTTGCTTCTAGTATTAAAAAATGTGCTGCTTCTCCTTTTTTATTGGTTTGCATGGCCAGAGGTCCACTACATTTATTGATATTTTCAAAGAATCAGCTTTGGTTTTGTTGAATTTCTTTATAATTATTTTTTTCAATTTCACTAATTTTGCTTTAATATTCATATTTTCTTCTATTTTATTTGCATTGAACTTGCTCTTTCCTTTTTCTTAACATTATTGATTTTAAGTGTTTTTTATACATGCATGCAATATTATATACATACGCCTTTAATTACTGGTTTTTCTGCATCCCAGAAATTTGATCAGTTGTATATTCATTTTAATTCAGTTCAAAATATTTACAATTTCTCTCGAGACTTGTTTGTCCAATGTGTCATTTAGAAAACTGTCATTTCATCTCCAAATATTTAGTATTTCCCAGCAATCTTTCTGTTACTGAGTTCCAGTTTAATTGCATTGTAGTCTGAGGGCATATATTATGTAAGTTCATTTTTTAAAAACTTAAGTTCATGGGTATATGTTCAGGTTTGTTAAAACAGGTAAACATATGTCATGGAGGTTTATTGTGCAGATTATTTTATCACCCAGGCGTTAAGCTTAGTACCCATTAGTTATTCTTCCTAATCTTCTCTCTCCTTCTACTCTCCACCCTCCGATATGCCCCAATGGGTGTTGTTCCCCAATGTGTCCATGTGTTCTCATCATTTAGCTACCACTTATAAGTGAGAACTTCCAGTATTTGGTTTTCTGTTCCTGCATTAGTTTGCTAAAGATAATGGCCTCTAGCTCTACCCATGTTCCTTCAAAGGATCTTATTCCTTTTTATGACTGCATAGAATTCCACAGTATATATGAACCACATTTTCCTCTATTCAGTCTATCATTAATGAACATGTAGGTTAATTCCATGTCTTTGCTATTGTGAATAGTGCTGCAATGTACATACATGTGCATGCATCTTAATAATAGAACAATTTATATTTCTTTGGGGAAATAGCCAGTAATGGGATTGCTGGCTCGAATGGTATTTCTGTCTTTATGTCTTTGAGGAATTACCACACTGTCTTCTACAATGGCTGAACTAATTTACACCCCCACCAACAGTGTATTAGCATTTTTTTTCTCCACAACCTTACCAGCATCTGTTATTTTTTGAGTTTTTAATAACAGTCAGTCTGACTGGTGTGCGATGATATGTAATTGTGGTTTTTATTTGCATTTCTCTAAAAATCAGTGATGTTGAGTTCTTTTTTTCATATGCCTGTTGGCCACATGTATGTCGTCTTTTAAGAAGTGTCTGTTCATGTCTTTTGCCTACTGTAAATTTTTTTTTGCTTTCTTCTTGTACTTTAGTTTAATTTCCTCATAGATGCTGGATACTAGATTTTTGTCAGATGCATAGTTTGCAAAAATTTTCTCCCATTCTGTAGGCTGTCTGTTTACTTTGTTAATAGTTTCTTTTGATATGCGGAAGCTCTTGTTTAATCAGATCTCATTTATCAATTTTTACTTTTGTTGCAATTGTTTTTGGTGTGTTTGTCATGAAACCTTTTCTTGTGCCCATGTCCTGAATTGTATTGCCTAGGTTGTCTTCCAGGGTTTTGGTAGTTTAGGGTTTTACTTTTAAGTCTTTAATTGATCTGGAGTTAATTTTTGTATAAGGTGTAAGGAAGAGGGGCAGTTTCAATGTTCTGCATATATCTAGCCAGTTATTCCAGCACCATTTATAGAAGAGACAGTTATTCCAGTGCCGTTATTAGAGAAAAATGCTTTCCCCATTGCTTGTTTTTGTCAGGTTTATCAAAGATCAGATGGTTGTAGGTGTGCGGGTTCTCTATTTTGTTCCACTGGTTTACGTGTCTGCTCTTGTACCAATACTAGGCTGTTTTGGTTAATGTAACCCTGTAGCTTGAAGTTAGGTAGCATGCTGCCTCCAGCTTTGTTCTTTTTGCTTAGGGTTGCCTTGACTATTTGGACTCGTTTTTGGTTCCACATGAATTTTAAAATAGTGTTTTTCTAGCTCTGTGAAGAATGTCGATGGTAGTTTAATGAGAATAACATTGAATTTATAAATTGCTTTGAGCAGTATGGCCACTTGAATGATATTGATTCTTCCTATCCATGGTCACACAATGTTTTTCCATTTGTTTGTGTCATCTCTGATTTCTGTGAGCAGTGGTTTGTAATTCTCCTTATAGATATTTTACCTTATTAGTTAGCTGTATTCCCAGGTATTTTATTATTTTTGTGGCAATTGTGAATTGGAGGTTGTTCATGATTTGCCTCTAGCTTGACTGCTGTTTGTGTATAGGAATGCTAGAATTTTTGCACATTAATTTTGTATCCTGAGTGTTTGCTGAAGTTGTCTATCAGCTTAAGAAGCTTTGGGGCTGAGACAGTGGGGTTTTTAGATATAGGATCATGTTGTCTGCAAACAGCAACAGTTTGATTTCTCTCTCCCAATTTAAATGCCCTTTATTTCTCTATTGCCTGAATGTCTTGGCCAGGACTTCCAGTCCTATGTTAAATAGGAGTGGTGAGAGAGGGCCTTTTTGCCTTGTGCTGATTTTCAAAGGGAATGTTTCCAGCTTTTGCCTCTTCAGTATGATGTTGGCTGTGGGTTTGTCATAAATGGCTTTTATTATTCTGAGGTATGTTCCTTCAATATCTAGTTTATTGAGAGTTTTTAACATGAATGGATGTTGAATTTTATCGAAAGCATTTTCTGCAACTATTGAAATATTCATGTGGTTTTTGCCTCTAGTTCTGTTTATGTGATGAATCACATTGATTGATTTGCAGATGTTGAACCAACCTTGTATCCTGGGGATGATGCTTACTTGATCATGGTGACTAAGCTTTTTGATGTGCTGCTGGATTCAGTTTGCCAGTAATTTGTTGAGGACTTTTGCATTGATGTTCATCAAGGATATTGGCCTGAAGTTTTCTTTTTTTGTTGCGTCTCTGCCAGGTTTTGGTATCAGGATGATGCTGGCCTCATCGAATGAGTTAGGGAGGAGTGCCTCCTTTTCAATTTTTTGGAATAGTTCAGCAGGAATAGTACCAGTTCTTTGTACATCTGGTAGAATTCAGGTGTGAATCTGTCTGGTCTTGGACTTTGTTTGGTTGGTAGGCTATGTATTACTGCCTCAATTTCAAAACTTGTTTTTGGTCTATTTGGGGATTCCTTTTTTCCCCCCATCCCTTTATTTTGAGCCTATTCCCCTCCCTCTGGGAGCTCTATTCCAGGAAATTTTCAAAACTCTAGAGGTTCCAGTTGGGAGGTCCCACCCAGTGAGGAGAAATGGATCAGGGACCTGCTTAAGGAAGCAGTCTGACCACATTTTTGTAGAACTGTGGTAGGGGATCCCTTCTGCCCCATTTCAGTTTGGACTCTCCAAAGTCCACAGGTTGGAATGTCGTCACATAACAAAGATGGTGGCCTGTCCCTCCCCATAGGAACTCTGTCCCAGGTAGGAGTGACACTGTTGCTGGTGTTTGGCTGGAATTTCACACCAGTGGGTCTAATCCTATGAGGCACTGTGGAAGTGGGGCTCCAGACTGTCGCTGACCAGCCCATTGGATTCAGCCCCCTTCCTAGTGGTATGTACAAAGTTCCAACCTTCCACCTTGCCAGAGTTGCAGTCAGTTTTGCCTGGAAGCCAGGCGCTGGAGTATGTTAAGCTCCTGAGTCTCTGCGTGTGCCTGAGTGGCTACTCTGCCAAGACTCCAGGCAGCTGTGTGTGTCAGACTGAAGGCCCTGATGGAGTCGGTTCATGATGGAATCTCCTTACCAGAGGGTTGAAAACATCTGTGGGAGAGGCTTGGTTTCTCTGAGTTGCACATTCACTTACTGCTTCCCTGGGCGGGGGATGTTCATCTGGCTCTGTGTTGCTCCTGGGTGAGCTTTTATCCTGTCTTGCTTTTCTTTGTTCTTCATGGGTAGAGTTGTTTCCTTGATTAGTCCCAGTGCGACTACCTTGATGTTTCAGTTGAAGGTGATGTATTTACTTGCCCCTTTCATTCCTCTCTGTGAGAGCCACACACCATAGCTGCTTCTAGTTCAGCCACCTTGGCCCGAATCCCTATGTAAGCTCTATTCCTTTAAACTAGTTAAAGTTTATTTTATGACCCAGAATGTATTCTATTTTGGGCAATGTTCCATGTGAGCTTAAGAAGAATGTGAATTCTGCTGTTTTGGGAAGGGGTATCCTATAAATGTCAATTACATACAATTGATTGATGATGTTGTTCAGTTCAACTATACTTTTGATAATTTCTGTTTAATGGATCTATTAATTACTAACATGAGGGTGTTAAAGGCTTCAGCTGTGATCATGCATTTGCCTGTCTCTTCTTGCCTTTCAATCACTTTTGCTTCAAATGTTTTGACGCTTCATTCTTAGATACCTATACATTAATCATTGTTATATCTTTGTGGAGAATTGATTTCTTAATAATTATGTAATGCCCTCTTTCATTCCTGATAATTTTCCTTGTTCTTAAGTCAGCTTTGTCTGAAATTAATACACCTATGCTAGCTTTCTTTTGATTTGTGTTAGCATGATATAACCTTTACCATTGCTTTACTTTTAACCTGTATCTTGATATTTAAAGTAGGTTTCTAAAACAATAAACAGTTGGGTTTAAAAAAATTCTCTGAAAATCTGTTTTAATTAGTATATCTTGATCATTCACATGTAAAGTGATTACTGGTATAGCTGTATTAATATCTAAGTGTTCTTAACTTTTCTAGTCATAATACTTGTTCCTTTTTTTCTTTTTTTAAACATGCCTCTTTTTCTGCCTTCTCTGGTTTTAATTCAGTATTTTATACAATTTCATAGTTTCTCCCTCTTAGCATATTAAGTCCTCACTTAATGTCACTGATAGGCTCTTAGAAACACTGATTTTAATTGAAGCAAATTTTTTCTCATCAATGTTATAAGAAAAAAACCTGAACAAGATGATACTATTCCAGAAACTGTTGTATTCGATTTACTTAAAGTCACTATTTCTAAGAACTTATTGATGATATTAAGTGAAGACTTATTATACATATCTTAAAATACATATTAGTAGTTACCCTAGAGTTTGCAGCATACAATTAAAAATGCTGTAATTTTACTTTCAAATAACATTATACCACTTCATAGATAACACAGGTACTTTAAAATAGAATAGTCCCAATTATTTCCTCTTAGCCCTCATAATAATGCTGTCACTCACTTCACTTATCTATAAGCTACAATCACCAAATACATTATTGCTGGGTTTTTTTTGAACACAGAACCACTTAGTAGTTCAATGAAGATTAAAAATAATGCATGATTTTATTTTACCTTCTGTATGAGTCCATTCTCACACTGCTAAAAATAACTACCTGAGACTGGGTAATTTATGAAGAAAAGAGGTTTCATTGGCTCACAGTTCTGCAGACTTAACAGAAAGCATGACTTGCGGGTCTCAGGAAATTTAAAATCATGGCAGAAGGCAAAGGAGAGGCAAGGCATTTCTTCTCATAGCAGCAAGAGACAGTGAAGGAGGAAGTGCCACACTTTTAAACCATCAGATCTTGTGAGAACTCACACACTGTCACAGAGAACAGCATGGGAGAAATCTACCCTTATAATACAGTCACCTCCCACCAGGTCCTACCTTTGACATGGGGCAATTAAAATTCCACATGAAATTGGGGTGAGGATACACAGCCAAACCATATCACCTTCATTTATTCCTTCTCGTATGCCATTTTCTGCATGTATGCTAGAGTTTCTGACCTATATCATTTAACTTTTCTCACAAAGAATATGTTTGGAAAAATATTATTTTTTAATTTGTCTAAGTAAGCCTTAATAGTTTCCACGTTTGAAGAGAATTTCACTGGAAATGGAATTTTAGATTGGTCATTTTTTTTGTTTTGTTTTGTTTTGTTTTCAGTCAACACTTTAAATATTTCACTGACTCTCTTCTTGCTTTCCTGGTTTTGGAACAGAAAGGCAATATAAGTTCTTCCTTGCTCCTCCATAAGTAAGGTCTGTTTGTGCTCCCCCACCTTCCCATCCTAAGCTTCTGCCAATATTTTCTCTTTGAGTTTGTTTTTATAGTGTGAGTATGACACGGACAGATGTAGATTTTTGTTACTTTTTTTGTTGTTATTTATCCTGCTTGGGGTTTTCTGGGCTTCCTGGGTCTGTGGTTTGGTGTCTGTCATTAATTTTAATTTTGGAAAATCTTCTGGCATTATTACTTCATGTATTTCTTCTGTTCCTTTCTCTTTCTTCTCCTATGGTTATTTCTGTTATGCATATGTCACGCCTTTGGTGATTGTCCTATAGTTTTTGGCCATTCTCTTTCATTTTTTTCAATTATTATTTTTTTCTTCTTTGTTTGAAAATGACAATTGCTATACCGTCAGGCTCACTGACTCCTTCCTCAACTATGTCTGGTCACCTGAAGATCCCGCCAAAGGTGTTCTTTATTTCTGTCAGTGTTTTTTATTTCTAGTGTTTTATTTTAATTTATCTTAGATTTTCCATCTATCTGCTCACATTACCCATATATTCTTATATGTTGTTTACTTCTCCTATTAGAGACCTTAGCATAATAATAATTTTCATTTGAAAGCCCTTATCTAGTAATTTCAAATTGGTGTTGTATCTGAATCAGCTCTGATGTATGCTTTGTTTCTCCAAACTTTTTTCTTGTTTTTTAACATACCTAGAAACTGTTGGGTCCTAGCTCACTACCTGGGTGACAGGATCACTGATATCACAAATCTCAGCATCACATCCATATTACACACCTGCACATGTTCTCTTTGAATCTAAAATAAAAGTTGAAATTGTTGAAAAAAAAAAAACACCTAAACTAATTTATCTGGTAATAGAAACTGAAGTAATTATAGCTGTAGTTTTATTTGAAGTTTTATTCTGATCTGTCTAGGAATGGGACTACATTTAATATTTGCTGTAGCTGCAAATAAGGCTCTGGTAAGGTAGCTTCTCTTAGGGGCAGGATTTTAATGGAGAAAGATCTTGTCATATTTTTAAATGATGACTTACTTTCGTGCTTCCCCTGCTTGAATCACAAGGGAATTTTTATCCATCCAACCGCAAGAATCTTGTGAAGCTCCTGAAGGTAAAACTCATGAAAATGTAGGGGGGATTCCCTTAAGACTGGGACCCCAGAAGCTTTTAATTCTAAAGCAGTCCACAGTCTCCAGCAACTCGTCAGTACAGTTTAAATTTCAGTGTTTCTACCAGGTACTGGCTCCAGTGACTTCTGCTCAGGATAAACTGATCTCAGCTGTGATTATATGTATTTGCCTGTCTACCCACTTTTCAGAGTGGACTTTTCTCTGTGACCTCAACTTTCTGATGGACCTATGAAAAGTCAATGATTTTTAGTTTATTTAGGTTTAGTTGTTGCTGTTTTGTTTTGGGATCAAAAATGATAACTTTCAAGCTTTTTATGTATTGGAACAGAAACAAAAGTATCCAATAAGTTTTTAATGGCTACTTTTTTCTTATTTTAGAGGTTGACAAATGGGGTGAAATCTTTGATAGGCAATAAACTTACTTATTAATTTATTATTTATTAATATGTTTAGAGAGTCAGGGGATACATGTGCATGTTTGTTAAATGGACATATTTTGTAGTGGTGAGATTTGGGCTTCTAGTGTACCTGTTTCCTGAATAGTAAACATTGTGCCCAACAGGTAATTTTTCAACCCTCACACTCTTATACCCTCACACGTTTGGTGTCCCCAGTGTCTATTACTCCCCTCTGTATGTTGGTGTGTACCCATTGTTTAACTCTTACATATAAGTTAGAACATGCAGCATTTGATTTTCCCTTTTTTATGAGTCATTTTACTTAGGATAATGGCCTCCAGCCTCATTCATGTTGCTGCAAAAAAGACTATTTCATTATTTTTTATGGCTGCATAGTATTCTGTGGCATATATATACCACATTTTCTTTATCAGATCAGCTGTTGGTGTACACGTAGGTTGATTGCATGACTCTGCTCTTATGAATACTACTGCAATAAACATACCAGTGCAGATGTCTTTTTGATATAATGATTTATTTTCCTTTGGATACATACACAGTAGTGGGACTGTCAGATCAAATAGTAGTTCTATTTTAAGTTCTTTGAGAAATCTCCATACTTTTTTTCATAAGGGTTGTTCTAATTTACATTTCCACTAAGAGTGTATAAGTATTCTCTCTTCTCTACAGCCTCCCCCAACATCTATTATTTTTTGTTTTTTTAATAGTAGCCATTCTGATTGATGTGAGATGTTATCTACTTTAGGTTGTAATTTGCATTTCCCTAATTATTAGTGATGTTGACAATTTTCTCTCATGATTATTGTCCATATGTATGTCTTCTTTTGAGAAATATCATTTTTTGTCTTTTGCCCACTTTTTTTTTTAATGGAGTCTCACTCTGTTGCCCAGGCTGGAGTGTAATGGTGCGATCTTGGCTCTCCACAACCTCAGCCTCCCAGGTTCAAGAGATTCTCCTGCCTCAGCCTCCCTAGTAGCTGGGATTATAGGCACCTGACACCACGCAAGGCTGATTTTTGTATTTTAAGTAGAGATGAGGTTTCATCATGTTGACCAGGCTAGTCTCAAACTCCTGACCTCAGGTGATCCACCCACCTCAGCCTCCCAAAGTGCTGGGATTACAGGCATAAGCCACCATGTTTGGCTGCCCACTTTTTAATAGGTTCATTTGGGGTCCTTAAGTTGTCATTAACTAGAGTTCCTTGTACATTTCAGATATTAGTCCTTTATCAGATGAATAGTTTGCAAGTATTTTCTCTCCTTCCGCAAATTGTCAGTTTAGTCTATTGATTATTTCTTTTGTTGTGCAAAAGTTTTTTAGTTTAATTAAGTCCTATTTGTCTATTTTTGCTTTTGTTGCATTTGGTTTTGAGATTTTAGTCATAAATTCTTTCTGAGGCGAATGTCCAGATGAGTTTTTCCTAGCCTTTCTTCTAGTATTTTTGTAGTTTCAGGTCTTACATTGAAGTCTCTAATGTACCTTCGGTTAATTTTTATATACGTAATTTTTATATATGTACCTTCGGTTAAATTTTATAGATGTGGAAGATATGGGTTCAGACTCATTTTTTTGTGTGTGGCTATCCAATTTTCTCAACACCTTTACTGAATAAAATATCATTTCTCCATTGTAGATTTTTGTTGACTTTGTCACAGATCAGTTGCTTATAGGTATATGGCTTTATATCTGGGTTTTGTATTCTGTTCCTTTGATTAATCTGTCTATTTTTGTAACAGTACCATGCTGTTTTGGTTACCATTGCCTTGTAGTATAATTTGAAGTCAGGTAATGTAATGCCTCTAACTTTGTGCCTTTTGCCTAAGATTACTTTCGCTATAGGGGCTTTTTAAAAATTTTAATATAAATTTTAGGTTTCTTATTTCTAATTCTGTGAAAAATGACAATAATTTTAAAGGAATTGTGCTAAATTTCTATATTGCTTTGGGTAGTATTGCCATTTTAATATTGATTTTTCCAATTCAAGAGCATGGAATGTTTTTCTAGTGTACCCATCTATGATTTGTTTGTATCATCTATGATTTCTTTAATCAGTGTTTTATAGTTATCCTTGTAGAGATTTTTCACATTCTTGGTTAAATGTATTCATAAGTATTTTTTTTTGTGGCTAGTGTAAATAGGATTGAGTTCTTGATTTGGTTTTCAGCTTGAACATTATTGGTATAGAGAAATGCTATTAACTTTTTTACACTGATTTTATAACCTGAAACTTTACTTAAGTAAGTTATCAAGTCTAAGAGTCTTTCGGAAGAGTCTTTAGGGTTTTCTAGGTATAAGATCGCACCATCAGTGAGCAAATATAGTTTGACTGCCTCTTTTCCAATTTGGATGCCTTTTAATTCTTTCTTCTGTTTGATTACTCTGGCTAGGACTTCCAGTACTGTGTTGCATAGGAAGGGTGAGAGTGGGTATTCTTGGCTTGTTCAAGTTCTTATGAGAAATGCTTTCAACTTTTCCTCATTCAGGATAATGTTGGCTGTGGGTTTGTTTTATATGGCTGTTATTATTTTGAGGGATGTACCTTGATGCTTAATTTGTTGAGGGTTTTGATAATGAAAGTATGATGGACTTTTTAAATGTTTTTTCTGCATCTATTGCTTTGATCATAAGTTTTTGTTTTTAATGGTTTGGTTTATTCTTGTTTTTCCAGTTCCTTGTGGTGCAACATTTGGTTTTTAATTATAGATTTTTCTAGCTTTCTGATACAGGCATTTAATATTACAAACTTTTCTATTAACATTACTTTTTTTGTATCCTAGAGGTTTTTTTTTTATATGTTGTGTCTCTATTCTCATTTGATTCTTTTTTTAAATTATTACTGCCTTAATCTTATTGTTTACCCAAAGATCATTCAAGAGTAAGTTGTTTGATTTCCATATATTTGTTTGAGAGTTCCTCTGGGTATTAATTTCTAATTTTATTCCACTGTGGTTAAAGAAGATGCTTGGTATAATTTCAATTGTTTTAAATATAATGAGGCATGCTTTATCTCCAAGAATATGGTCTATTTCAAAGAATGTTCCATGCACAGATGAGAAAAATGTATATTGTATGATTGTTGGGTAGAAAAACAATCACAGAGTATACATTATATGATGTAAATGCCTCTTAGGTGCATTTGTCTTAGAGTCCAATTTAATTCCAAGGTTTCTTTGTTGATTTTCAGTGATGATGATCTTTCTAGTGCTGTCAGTGGGGTGTTGAAGTTCCCCAATATTATTTTACTGTTTTCTGTCTCTTTTATTAGGTCTAGTAGTATTATTTTATGAATCTTTGTGTGCTAGTGTTGGTTACATATATACTTATGGTTATTGTATCTTCTTGAATTGAATCCTTTATTATTTTCCAGCGACCTTGTCTTTTTTCACTGATGATTTAAAGTATGATTTATCTGATATATGTATAGCTAATCCTGCTTTTTTAAAATAATGTGTGTGGTATATCTTTTTCTACCTCTTTATCTTAAGAATCTTTACTGATTAGTAAAGTTTCTTGTAGGCCACAAATGGTTGGATCTTGTGTTGTAAATCCAATTTGGCAATTTATATCATTTAAGTGCACTACTTAGACTATTTATCTTCAAGGTTAATATTGATATGTGAAGTTTTGTTTCTGTCATAATGTTAATTGTTACCTGTTGCTTTGTAGTCTTAATTGTGTAATTTATTTATAGGAGCTTTGTACTTTCATGTGCTTTTATGATGGCAAGTATCTTCATTTCATTTTCATGTTTAGAACTCCTTTGATCATTTCTTGTTGGTGAATTCCCTTAGTTTTGGCTTGTCTGGGAGATACTTTATTCCTCCTTTATTTATTAGGCTTAGTTTGGCAAGATATGAAATTCTCAGTTGGCATTTATTTTTTCCTTTAAGTAGACTGAAAATAGGCCCTCATTTTCTAATGGTTTGTAAGGTTTCTGCTGAGAAGTCCACTTTTAGTCTGAGGAGATTTCCTTTATAAGTAGTTACATGGTTCTCTTTTGCTGCTTAAAGATTTTTTTCCTTTATGTTTACTTTGGATAGTCTGACTATACGCCTTGCTGAGTTTTCTCTTCAGAGTATCTGTCAGGCATTCTCTGTGCTGCTTTTCTCTCTCTGTCTAATTCTCTATCTAGACCTGGGATATTTTCCTGAATTGTTCCATCAAATACATTTTCAAAGTTTTTTAATTTTTCTTTTTCTCCATTAGAAGTGATTATAACTTTTAGGTTTGGTCACTTTACACAATTCTATACTTCTTGAAGTTTGTGTTCATTTCTTAATTCATATATATATACATATATATATGTAATCTGACTGGGTTAATTCAAAGGATCGGTCTTCAAGCTCTGATATTCTTTCTTCTCCTTGGTATCGTTAAAGTTTGCAACTATTTTTTGTTAATTTACTCAATGAATTTTTCTTTCCCAGAAGTTGTTGTTTTTTAAAAAAAATCTATCTATTTAGTAAATACTGTATTCATATTATGAGGTTTTTTTGTTTTGTTTTGTGTGTGTGTTTGTTTTCAACTTTCTCTTGGATCTCGTTGAACTTCCTTACAATCTGTATTTTGAATTATTTATCTGTCATTTCACAATTTTCACTTTGGTTAGGATCCATTGCTAAGGAGCTAGTGTGATCCTGTAGGATGTCAAAACACTGTTTTGTGTGCGTGTGTGAGTGCTGATATAGTTCTTGTGCTGATTCCTTCTCATCTGGAGAAGCTGTCACTTCTTATTTTTGATTTTACTCTCATTTCAGTAGGACTATGTTTTTTCCTTTTCATGGTGTGACTGTAATGTATGTTGTGTATTATTGCTTGGCTTTGATTCCAGATCCTTTCAGGGGGCCTTGGGTCTGTATGAGTTCCTTGATTATAGATGGCTTTTGTGCAATAGATTTCTCAAATGCTGATTGTAGCAGCAATGTATTGGGTGTATGAGTAGGTTCACTCTTTTTCTGTGAGACTAAGAGTGCAGAGATCTCAAAAAGTTTATCTCATTCCCCAGCACTATGCTCTTTTGTCAGCAGGCTTTTTACTTGGTTGTACATTCTGATCTCCAGACCATTTCACACCTTGTGCAGAGGGAACCAGATCTATTATAGGGGAGAGTTTTGACAAATAGGTACATTAAAGTAAAATAATTGAAAACTGTCAGGTTACTTGCAAACAACTCTGTAACTACTGGAATAAGGCAGAATGCTATCATTCTAAAATTTAACACCATTAGTTCAATGGAAAATACCATAGTATTTCAGTGACAACAGATTAGTTATGTTCTTCAACTTTGAATATTATTTAAAAATATTCATATCTTCAGCAAAGGGAAAGAAAGAGGTTTAAAGTGTATATACACTCATGCCACTGCTATCATCCTTCAAACTGCAATTATGCTTCACCTATATTGAAACAAGAGCATCCTTTGTCCTTCATTTTAATCTTGACCTCTCCATGTCAATTGATTCTGCAAAACTGACAAATCTTATCACATCCCAATTTAAGATTGCAAAAATTTCTCATTCCAGTTTCTATAAACTTAACTTTTTTTATAAATGGCTAGTTGGGAGTAATATTACCTAGAATTCTGTTTAACTCTCAAACCTTATTGGTCCTTGTTTCGTCATGAAATCTTTGCCTGTGCCTATGTCCTGAATGGTATTGCCTAGATTTTCTTCGAGGGTTTTTATAGTTTTGGGTTTTACATTTAAGTCTTTAATTGATCTTGACCTAATTTTTATATGAAGTGTAAGGCAGAGATCCAATTTCAATTTCCTGCATATGGCTAGCCAATTCTCCGAGCACCATTTATCAAATAGGGAATCTATGGCTAGCCAATTCTCCGAGCACCATTTATCAAATAGGGAATCCTTTCCCCATTGCTATATGCAGCACTTTTTATATTATTGAAAACCCCCAGTTAGACTTTAGAGTTGCTGCATGCTAGTCCTTGAGCTCAGAATATTTAGTGCTGTTTTTCTTGCTTCTGCACAATTTTTTCAGTTAGCTGTTACTATTAAATAAATGGCCCCAAACACAGTAGTACAAAACTACAAATTATTGTTTCTCATGTTTCTGTGATTCTGTGGAAGGGCTAAGAGGTTGTTTTGTTTTGCATTGTCTTAGCTGGGCCTGAATGATCTCCCACTAACTCACTTACATATCTGGGTGATACAGTTTGGCTCTGTGACCCCATCCAAATCTCATTTCGAATTGTAATCTCCACATGTCAAGGGAGGGAGGTGACTGGATCCTGGGAGTGGTTTTCCACATGCTGTTCTCATGATAGTGAGTGAGTTTTCATGAAATGGTTTTATTAGCGTCTGGCACTTCTCCTATAAGCACTTTTCAAATCTCTGCTTGTGGCCATTTTTGTTATTGCCCCACTGGCAAAAGCAAGTCATATGCCAATCCAGACTTGGAAGATGCGGAAATCAACCCCACTCATCAATAGGGGAAGTAGTGGCAAAGTCACAGCACAAAAAGATGTATACAAAGGGATTAGAGGAGTCATTGCAGCTTTTTTTGCAAAAGATCTTCCACATCAATCTTTTAGCCTCCCTTCAAGTTTCTCTTCTTTAAGATGAAGTTTAGGAAGAACCTACTCATCCCATCCATAAGTTTTGTGTGACTTCCTACTCTCAGAGAATCTTTTATTGTTTTCCTTTCTGGCATTAATTATATTTATCAGCAAATATTTTAGAACTTGTCTATGTATTAATGCTCATCCAGTATAATCAAGTCAACTCAGTGTCTACTGAGCTGGCAATGCTCAGTATTTTTTAAATGAATGAATGATTGAATTCTACCAATGGGTGAGGCATGTCAGTCTTTAGTGGAACAAAAACTGAACATTTTTTAAAGTAATGAAAATCAATAATTAAGCATAAAATGTGTGTTTTTGTATGTGTGTGTGGATGATAAGTAGATTTTTACATTTTCAACGTTGTGTTGGTTACACAATTCTATTTTCATGAAGTAAAACCAATTCATTAACTTCAGAAAAGGCTGTATTCAGAAAAGAGGATTAAATAAAATTAAACCATTTGACGTAGGTTAGGGAATGTGTCTTTGAGACTCTCACTTTATATTGTGAACTCGCCAAGTGTTTGCTCTTTAGCAATCAGGACAAGGCCTATTAGAGCATATTATTTTCTGTCTTTATGACCTATACTAACCTTAGTGCAGAAATAGCACTTTTTTGAGTCTTCCATATAATATCATCATATAAAATGTTTACTAAGCAATTTAGATTTTTCATCATAAGATTACATAGCAAACGACTGTAATCCCAGCACTTTGGGACGCCGAGGTGGGCAGTTCACGAGGTCAGGAGATCGAGACCATCCTGGCTAACACGGTGAAACCCCGTCGCTACTAAAAATACAAAAAATAATTAGCCAGGCGAGGTGGCGGGCGCCTGTAGTCCCAGCTACTCAGGAGGCTGAGGCAGGAGAATGGCGTAACCTGGGAGGTGGAGCTTACAGTGAGCTGAAATCACGCCACTGCACTCAAGCCTGGGCAACAGAGCGGACTCCGTCTCAAAAAAAAAAAAAAAAGAAAGAAAGAAAGAAAGAGATTACATAGCAAAGACAAAGGAGGTGTTTTTTGTTTGTTTGTTTGTTTTAATATAGCCCTCTCTACAGCAGATAAATTCCAAAATTAGTAGTAGTTATTTATCTTTTCCAAAATCCCTTCATGGTCATACAGCGTCTAGGACAGGCTTTGCTCTGCTGTACCTTAAAAATAAGTTGAACTCAACTGGGCATTGTGGCACATGCCTGTAGTCACAGCCACTTGGGAGGCTGAGGTGGGAGGACTGCTTGAGCCCAGGCAGTTTGAAGCTGCAGTGAGCTGTGATTATGCCACCGCACTCCAGCCTGGGCAACAGAGTGAGATCCTATCTCTAAAAAGAAATAATTTTTAAAAATAAGTTTAACTCTGCTCTTGTTTCTTATAATGCATATCCAAAGGCTCATATTGTTGGTCAGCAAAACCAAATAATCATATAAACAACAGTGTCCACATGTTTTAGAAAGCACATTTTTAATAATGTTTAGTGGTGCGTATTCTCTGTGTCTTCACCTCCAAAATACTGAACTTATTGAATATTTGTTCTAAACACAAAATGGCTAGGTGTGCTGGCTCACACCTGTAATCCCAGCAATTTAGGAAGCTGAGGCAGGAGGATTCCTTGAGCTCAGCAGTTCAAAAGTAGCCTGTGCAACATAGGGAGACTTTGTCTCTAAAAAAAAAGAAAGAAAGAAAGAAAGAAAGAAAGAAAAAAAACCATATCTAAGCATGTGGCACATGCATTTGGTCCCAGCCACTTGGGAGGCTGTAGTGGAGGATCGTTTGATCCCATGAGGCCGAGGCTGCAATGAGCTGTGCTGAGGCTGCAATGAGCTGTGATCATGCCACTGCACAACCTGGATTGCACAGCCTGGGCAAGAAGAGCAAAATCCTGTCTCAAAAAAAAAATAAATTAAACAAATAAATAAATACAATATTTCTATACTCAAGGGAAATTCTGATGAATGATTTCCTTCCTTTTTTATAGGTCAGAATGTAAAGTGTGTGGTAGATGAAAGAGAGTGTGATAGGAGGGACACATAGGGGCTTGCATGGGAGGAAAGACTACCCAGATGTGGAAATAAAAAGTGAAGATTTCAGAGGGTTGAAAACAGGAAGTGGAATCATTATTTTAACTACAGGTGGGAGAAGCATATCTAAACACTAGAAAGCCAATATTATGGGAAAAATTATCCTTGAATAGTTCAATTCTGGATATAAGGAGGAAACAAAATTTAGATGTATGGGTGTCAGCAAGGCTGTGAAAGGAATAAAAAATGAGAGCTTGCAAAACCTTATGAGATAAAATTATGAAAATCTAGAAATATAATCCTGTGTCTGATTACATTTTTTTAAATTGCTTTTCTCTCTATCTCTATATGTATGTATATAATCAAAGAAAATATGTGTAAAATCTGTTATGAAAGAGTATACAGCCCATTTTGTACCACAAAATAGAAATTTAATTACCAAAGTTTGTATAGACTGTCAAACATATTTGTTGAGATACAATTAGATACAATATTATAGTCAGTTGTATTAGTATGTATGTTTATTTTGTGTAAAAATATCATTCTTCGGAAAGCAAATTGCAACTAAAGTATCTAACAAGAGACTCAATCTAATTACTTCATAGATTTTATTATACTTTCTCATTATGCAATGAGCTGTCTTGTTATTATTTCTTCCTCAGAGGATCATTAAACATTTACATATATATTTTAATAGCCTGCAGTTTCGATTAGATGGAGGACATTGGCATTATAATTTTGTGAACAGATCACTCTCCTCTGAGCTGGTTTATGTTTGTTTACTGATCTTCCAGCAGATGGTGCCCTTGCAACAGATATTCTTGTTTTTTGTTTTGTTTTTTCATGATTGGGGTAAAAGATGCATCACTACTTTCTCTTTTGTGGTGGTATAATTAATAAAGATATATTTTATGAACATATTGTACCCCTTCTACATTTTTCTCAGTATTTCAGAAACAGCAAGACTGCCTAGAAATATGAATAGATATTATTGCTTGCTTTTCCTGTCTTCCTCCTCCCAAAGAGTTACAGTCATTTGCTCTTCTCACACTCCAAACAGTAAACTGTTTACATTCTATAGTCAAGTATTTTCTGTTACCAGGATTCTGGAGACAGATAGCCCATGGCTTAAAACAGTCCTTAAGCAATCTTTTACCAAATCCTGTGCCTTTTCTGTAGAACATTCCTCTGTTATTTTAGCTCCCCATTTGACTCTGGCAGACAGTTCACCTTTTCTATTTCACTGTGCAGTATTGCAGGGGTTATATTACTTCCTTCATTTGCTTATTTTTTCAGTTGGCTATGTTATTCTGGAAATTGTAACTAATTTGGAGGCATTATCTTACAATTGTTTTTGTAAGGCCAATAGAAATGCAATATAACATTTGCACCCAGTAAGGCTTAATAAATTAAACATGCTGCTTATAGTTTTAAATCATTTTTTATTCATGTCCAGATGCTAACTTTCTCTTAATACTTGAATTTGTGTAATCATTCTTACCCTCAATATAGTCTCTATAATTAAAATGGTCTCCTCACGGCTTTCACAATATGCATCCTCCTTCCTATCGTTCTAAACTCCTAAACCAACCTTGTCCTTGACGCATTTCCCTTCCTATTCCCCTTCACATGTTAACCAATCAGTTAATTAATCTGTTAATTAATTAATTGTTACATGTTTTCATTCAAAATATATTGAATTAGGCCAGTGTTTAATGTTTTCTACAAAAAATAAAATATGGTTCAGAAAATTTTGCTTTCTCAGTGATGTTTTACTGATCAAAATCCTCCCATCTATCACTGCCAATAAAACTCATTTAACTCAAACACATTTTTTTAAAGTGACAAAGAACAAAACAATATTACACTATGTGCTTCATGATGATTCAAAGGCAAATTGCAGGACACAGCTTAAAAGGGGAAAATAAAGTTTTTAAGAGAGTAAATTGGAGAATCTTTTATAATAGAAACATAATTTTTCTATTGAATTTCAAACTGGAAAATGACGAATTTTTTTTCAATTGTAACACCAAATTTTCTCTTGACTTCATATTCTGTTGTGTCATAGATGAATGATAATATGTTCTAAGATATGGTCCAAATATACCTCATTGATAAAATTTTGAAGTATAAAATTAGAATGATTATTATGAAAATAATGTACAGTAATAAAAATTAAAATTTAAAATGTTAACTAATATATTGACACAAATTTTAAAAAATTAAATACAAAAAATAAGAAAGAATGAAAAAATCACTTGAATAAAACCTATCTCCCTATTCCTAGTGTATTATTTTCCTTGGGCTTCCATAACAAAGTACTATAAACTGGGTGGACTAAAACTACAGAGATTAGTTCTCTATAGTTCTAGAGGTTAAAAGTCTTGATTCTAGAAGAACCAAGTTTTCCATTTTCCCTCAGAAACCTGTAAAGGAAGATTCTTTTTAGCTTATCCAGCTTCTGCGAGCCCCAGGCATTCCTTGGCTATGGCAGCAATGCTCCAACCTCTGCCACAATTGTTATATAACTATTTTCTCCCTGTGTGCCCTCATATCTCTCTTGTATCTGGCTTTTCACTGGACTTTCTCCTCTCTTATAAGGACATCAGATATACTAATTTAAAGGTCTAACCTAGCTCAGTATGACTTCATCTTAACTAGCTATACCTATAATGACACAATTTTTAATCAAGGTCATGTTCTGGGTTACTGTGAGTCCTGACTTCAATGTATCATTTTGCAGGGCATAGAACAATCTATAACACTTGGATATAAATGTAATAAAAATTATGTATTTACATCAAGACTTTTCAAATAAAATTATTGATCTTTTTGTATGAAAAGTTTATATAAGTAGTGGATGAATTTTGGCAGTATTCTCCTAGTTAAATATACAAACGACCAAATGCCGACTGGGCACGGTGGCTCAAGCCTGTAATCCCAGCACTTTGGGAGGCCGAGGTGGGCAGATCACAAGGTCAGGAGAACGAGACCATCCTGCCCAACATGGTGAAACCCCATCTATACTAAAAATACAAAACTTAGCTAGGTGTGGTGGCGCGTGCCTGTAATCCCAGCTACTCGGGAGGCTGAGGCATGAGAATCACTTGAACCCAGCAGGTGGAGGTTGCAGTGAGCCGAGATTGCGCCACTGCACTGCAGCCTGGCGACAGAGTGAGACTCCATCTCAAAAACAACAACAACAAAAAATACCTTTTGAGAACTTGTTATGTGTAGGAGCTTTATGTTAGCCTACACACATTTATCACACCCAACCAGTGCAATAGCTATTATATATGTTTTACACAGCAGAAAAACTCAAGCTTACAGAGAAGTAAAGTCTTCACAGCTGTTAATTCCAACATCATTCTCCATAATACCAGTAGTCCTCACAACTCAATGTATGTAAAAATCACCTGAGTACACATGTTAAAAATGTAGATTTCTAGTCAAGATAACCCAAAAACTCTAAATCAGTAGATTGAAAGTAGGAAAAAGCTAGGCATACTTATTTTTAAAACAAATCCTAGTTGACTGATGCAGATGACCTCTTTTTAAATTAAATGACACATCTCAGGTAAACAAGACTCATAAGACATATTACTGTTGTCCTAATGCAATTCTGAATTATATAAAATCCACACACAGAAGCTAGGTAACCATGAAGGGATTAGGTGATTTACATTTCAAAATAATTGTTTCAGGGGTTGAGAGTAGGCAAAATAAAAGATGGCTGGGACCATTATTGCAAGTTTCACCAAGTTTATCCGAAATATGGATGTGATGTGCTTAGTTAAGAGGACAGTAATGTATAAACACCTACTGTGGAGCTTAAGCATAACACATGTAGGGTTAAGTGAACATATGGTGCCTTAAGACTTAAGCAGAAGTATTATGGCGTGCAGATAAGATTAAATAGTAAAGGCTCGTTCAGAGTTTTACAGATTCTGAATGTCAATCTAGGGAAAGTTTTAACAAGTAGTTACCCAAGTTATAAGATGAAGTGAGGGCTTTAGAATTTTAGTAAGTAAGAAACTGGAGAATGATTTATAAGGAATAGAGAATGAAAAAAATACCAGTCAGGTATGCATCTGTTAGAGAAATAAGTTATAAAAGGAAGGAAGGAAGGTAGGAAAGAAGGAAGGCAGGCAGGAAGGAAGGAAGGAAATCAGGAAGGAAGGAAGGAAGGAGAATTAAATTATTGGGACAATAAGCAGAAATTTTTCACTACATACAATCAAAAAATGAAGGAAGAAAGCCTACAAGGAATGAAGCATAAGTATAAATTAACAAAAATAATAACATTAATAATTTACTGTATGGATTAGTTATTATAATATGTTACATGATTTAGTTCTGAAAAGATAATGTACTTGAAGAAACGGAATTCTATAAATAAAAAGTGATTTTGAAAAGGATTATAAACTATTGTAACTTAGAAGGAACAAGTTCACAGGGCATATGAATGAAAATATTTCAGAAAGTATAAATAATATAAAAGTTCTAACAACTTTTGATTCTGTAACAAATTTTATATCATTACAGTGACAAATATTACTATGAGTGGGATTCTCATTTTTCCCTATGAAGTAGGTGAACTGT
Source organism: Pan paniscus (assembly GCF_029289425.2). Taxonomy (NCBI): domain Eukaryota; kingdom Metazoa; phylum Chordata; class Mammalia; order Primates; family Hominidae; genus Pan; species Pan paniscus. The sequence continues at coordinate 114,278,344 of NC_073252.2, forward strand.
GGAAAATAGCTTTTCAACTGAAGTTAAAATATCTTGAAGAAAATTCCAGCTCTGTAATTTAATGGCTTGATTACTTTCATGTAATCATAAAATTATATTTGCCTCACTTCTTTGTATATCTATGATAATAATATTCATTTTTGGTGATAATCCAATGAGATGATGCATATGAAAATGCTTTTATAGCCAAGTTATGAAAAGTACTAGACACTATAATTATTATTATTGACATTATTTTTCACTCTGCTTAACTTTTTAAAATATGTATTGTAAAAGTTAGAGAAATGTAGATGACAAATATTAACCAAAACCAGAAAAAAAATTGTAGCTTAAATGCTACTTGAGAGTAGATATGCAGTACTGTAAAGCCTGGTAATTGACATATTAAAATCTCTTAAGATGTTTTATTTATTTGCCAACAGATACGTGGATCTAAGCTTTATTTATGCATTAATCTAAAATAATTCACTTGATTTTTAAAGGAATTAGCTCTTGAGATTGCATGCATTGTGAAATTAGAGTGATTAAAATTATTTATATATTATGGAAAGGATATTAGGGTTATATATTTTAAATGTATAACCATATTTTATTAAAGTACCTATTTCACTGCTACCTCTTTTATGTAATATTTGATTCAGGTTTTGGAATACTAATTTGATACACTATTTGCTGTGCTCTGAATGTTTTGGTTCTCCCAAAATTCATATTTGATATCTAATCCTCAGTGGAATAGTGTTAAGAGGTGAGGCCTTTGGGAGGTGATCAGGTCATGAGGTAGGTGGGATAAGTGCCTTATAAAAGAGGCCCACCCAAGGGAACTTGTTTGCCCCTTCTACCATGTGAAGATACAGCAAGAAGGTACCATCTGTGAGGAAGAGAGTGAGCCTTCACCAGACATTGAATCTGCTGGCACCTTGACCTTTGCCTTTCCAGCCTCCAGAACTGTGAACAATTAATCTCTGCAGTTTATAAATTATCCAATCCAAGGTATTTTGTTAAAGCAGCCTGAATAATCTAAGAAAGAAATTGCTACCAGAAGTGAGGCTGATGCTGGAACAAATACCTAAAAATATGGAAGGGACTTTGAAACTGGGTAATGGATAGACTTTGGAAGTACATGCTAGGAAAAAGCCCACATTGCCATAAATGGGGGAGCATTAGGAGTAATTCTGGTGAGGGCTCAGAAGAAGAGAAGTTAGAGAGAAAGCCTCAGTCTTCTTAGATGTTTTCTAAGATAGCGTGAATACAATGTTGATAGAAATATGGACAGTATTTCCATTCTGATGAAGCTCAGATAAAAAGGAAGGAGCAAGTTATTGAAAACTGGAGGAAAGGTAATCCTTGTTATAAAGTGGCAAAGAACTAGGCTGAATTGTGTTCGTGTCCTAGTGTTTTGTGGAAGGTGAAACTTGTGAGAGATGAAATGGGATATTTGACAACAGAATTTCTAAGCAAAATGTTGAAGGTGCAGCTTGGCTTCACTTGACTACTTATAATAAAATACCAGACGAGAGAAAAAAATGTAAACATGAAATTGATAAAAAGGAAGCAGAATTGAAGGATTTGGAAAAACCACAGTCTCCCCATGTTGCAAAGAATGAGAAAGGCTGTTTACAAGATTACACCAAGGGCATGGACAAGCAGTCCTTCCTATGGATGAAGACAGCTAGGTGCTATTCATCAAGACAATGGAGGAATGACCTCAAACTCATTTTGGAGAGCATCAGGTCTGTCACTTCTATCATAGGTCTAGAATTCCAAGGCCTGGGGGACAGAAAAATATCATGAGAGACCTGAGGCTCCTACTGGCCTCCACACTCTCCTCCCTTTCCTGTACCACCACAAATCTCTGCTCCCTGCTTTCTGGCACACCAATATTCAACTGTCCCACGTGTGGTTCCAGTGGTCCCAGGCACAGCGGTGACACGAAGTCTATGGCTCTCCTTGGCTGGAGTTTAACACAGGTGGGGGTCTTGAGGGTAGACCTGTTCCCAAACCTCCACTAGACATTTCCCTAGTGGGAGTTCTCTAAAGTGGCCCTGCCCCTGTGGCAGCTCTCTGCCTGGGCCCTGAGGCTGTCTGGGACATTTTTTGAAATCTAAGTGGAGGCAGCCATGCACCCACAGCTCTGCACTCTGTGCACTAGTGGAGATGGCATGGTGCAGTTGCCACCAACGTTTACTGCCTGCAGCCTGTAGAAGAGTGGCTCTGAATAGAGTGTTTTCTAATTAGCTTTATCCATTCATTACTTTTTCCTAGTTTTAGTTACACACTCTAATTCATTTATAGAAATTTTGACCTGATGTAGTTCCTAGTTCCTGAATTTAAAGTTCAATGGTCACCAGCACTTTCTTAGGATTTGTAAAGAAACATCAGCAGATCATAATGTTCACTTTGTTATCCTCTGGGTAGAGACTGAGAAGGGAGAAGCAAATACAAATTTATGTATTCTGTTTTCCAGAGCTGGGCTGTTGTATCTTAATTTTGGGCCCTATTCTTTGATGAGACATCATTATATAATGTCTAAGCTATCTGCCTTGGCTTTGAGTTTCTTTCTATTGAAAATAATTTCTGGGGTCATTTCCTCATACTTGGGCATTTGATATTTTATCTTTTTTCTGTTATATTCTGTCATTTGTCATTTGTTAAAGTTTCCAACAATATCAAAGTTATCTTCTTTAGACTTGGGCTTTTTCTTTTAGATTTCAAGACCTTTTTTGGGAGGCTTATTAAATCTAAATTGAGTTTGGGTCTGAATATTTAACTTCTTAATATAAACTGTGGGTGTGTTGTTTGATAGTCCTTCTAAATTAGATTTCTTCATCTTGGATATTGCTTTCATTTTAGAGAATATTTTTTAGAGCACAAATTCATCCTCTTATTAATTTAATTGGAATGCCTATATAATTGCATTCTATCCTTGTGGAAGTGTGAAAAATTGATACAAGTGTATTGCTAAAGTCACAGAACAGACTCACTGAGAAAATTGAAATAAATGAATCTCATGGTTTATCGAATTTATTTCAAACACACCGTAAGAATCAAGGGGAAAGAGAAGAAGGTAGGGTTACACACTTAGGATAGCGTGCAAGCAGAGTAGAATGACCAAGCTACCTGAGTCTTGTTTTATGCAATGTACATATATCCTATCTCTTTCTGCTTCATCAGGTTTTCCTACTGACGGCAGGGATACAAGAACCAGAGTTAAGGTATAAAAAAAGGAAGTCAGCAGATAGAGGGGCCTGTAACCATAACACTCTTGTTCTTTTGAAGACATTCAGGAAGGTGCATGCCTGTAGCTGAGCCTTACGAATTGGCCAGATAAACAGTTACGGGTACTATATGGCAGAGGACAAACGAATGAAGATGGGCATCACTAATGGGTGGCTGGTTAAAAACTCCGTGAATATTGAATGACTCATGTGGCTTGCATATTTACTGTATCATGAATATTTAATGTTTTATGTGCATAATTTGGGGTATCAAAGTTCCTCATATACTTAATGAATATCCCTATGACTTCTTAGTCCTTCCATCCTTCTTTTTTATGTTGACAACTAAAATTTATTTCATAATTTATGTGTAACTTTTCTCACAAGCTACTTGTCTGTATAGTTAGATTCATCCAACTGTCTTATGTTTTGTTTCTTTTTTGTTTCATATATATGTTCTAGTTATTTTTAATGATAGAATTGAATACTATTAAATGTTTACTGGATACATTTCACTACAACCTGCAGACTCTGCTCTTCTATTTCTATGTATCTATACAATGACAATCCCTACATAAGCCATCAATAGCAGTATTAGTCATAATAACCCAGAAGGGGAAAGAACCTGAAGGTCTGTGAAAAACAGAATGGATAAATTGCAGTGAAAACAAATGCATCATGGTTACTTTCAACCACCACGTTAAACTGCACAAACATAATGTTGAATGGATGAAACCACTAAACAAAATTAAAATTTGTGATTCAGTTTATATAAATGTCAGAAAGAGGAAAATCTAATTTACGGCACAGTGAGTTTGGCTAGTGTTTACTTTTGTAGGGGATTAGTGTCTAGAAGGAGGGAAACAAAGGGATATCTGGAATTCTGTGAATATTCTTTTTCTTGATCTGGGTATTGGCTTTGTGAGTATTTGGTTTGTAAGGAAAAAAAGACTACACACTTTTTTTACAGTTCTGATATTGCCTATATAATAAAATAAAATGCAAAATAAGCATAATAAACAACATATGAAATATAATTAGTATGATTTTATTTCAAGAAAATATAGAGGGAAAAGACTGGAAGAAGACTGAACAAAACAAAAATTGACAAATGGTATCTAATTACACTAAAGCCTTTCTGCAGAGCAAAAGAAACTATCAATGAAGTAAACACGCAACATACAGGATGGGAGAATATATTTCCAAACTATAGATTTTACAAAGGTTCAATATGCAGCATCCATAAGGAATTTAAACCAATTTACAAGAAAAAAAAACATTAAAAAGTGGGCAAATGAAAGCAACAGACACTTTTCAAAAGAAGACATACATGTGGCCAACAGGCATATGAAAAAACGCTCAATATTAATAATTGTTAGAGGAATGCAAATCTAAACCACAGTAAGATGCCATCTCACACCATTTAGAATGGTTATTACTGAAAAGTCAAAACAAACAAACAAACAGATGTTAGTGAGACTGCAGAGAAAGGTAACATTTATACAATATTGGTGGGAGTATAAATTAGCTCAACCATTGTGGAAGGCAATGTGGTGATTCCTCAAAGAGCTAAAAACAGAACTACCATTCAAGCCAGCTATCCAATTACTGGGTAATACCCAGTAAGGAATATCAATTACCCTCTCATAGAATATCAATTATTCTATCATAGAGAAACATGCATGTGTGTGCTCACTGCATCACTGTTCACAATAGCAAAGACATGGAATCAACATAAATGCCCATAAATGGCAGACTGATCAAAGAAAATGTGGTACATATACACCATTGAATACTATGAATCCATAATAACAAACAAGATCATGTCTTTTGCAAGAACATGCATGGAGCTAGAGGACATTATCCTTAGCAAAGTAACACGGGAACAGGAAACCAAATACTGCATATTCTCATTTGTAAGTAGGAGCTCAAAGATGAAACACATCGACACATAGAGGGCAACAACAAACACTGGGGCCTACCAGGTTGGAGGGTGGGAGTGGGAGAGAAGCAGAAAGAATAGCTATTGAGTACTAGGCTTGGTATCTGGGTAATTAAATGATCTGTACAACAGACTCCCATGACACAATTTTACCTATATAAAATCCAGCATATGTACCCTTGAACCTAAAATAAAAGTTTAAAAATAAATAAAATAAAATAAAATAAAGATAAAGTTAGAGGTTGAAAGGCCACAATTTTTTCAAATAATAAGGGCTCACTATTCAGATTATTAGCACTCTGGGAAATAAGGCCAGTAGGCATTTCAAAATTAAAATTTGAGGAAAAATGTTTGAAGTTTAATAAAAGATGTCACTGGAAAAAAATTTTCATATCAAAAAATAAAAATTTACCTATGATACTTAATGGTTAAAATGCAGAAAAACACAATACTTACTTCCATAAATGATGCAAATATTCCCTACAAATTGAAAACTTTACAATGATAATAAATATTAGATATGAGTAGAATCAAATTTCCAAAAATATTTTGTAAAGAACAAAGAATTATACATACCATTATGTCTTTTAAGATTTTGTTAATATTTGTAATAATTTAGCAAATTTGTCTTATTATAAGCTAATCACACACATATACAAGTCAATTTTAGCCACTTCTTTTTTACCAGCAGCAGAGAGATATTAGATCATAGCCACACTCACACGTAATTGAAGCTTGGAATTATACCCTTTTTTAAAAAATTTATTTCATGCTGAGAAGTACGGACAAAAAGAAAATGCTAATTTTTTAAAACAAGTAGAGAATAGTTCCTTGGGAATAACCTTCTGTCTCTGCCTCTCCCATATTTTATTTAATAAAGCAGTGGTTTATAAGATGTTATTATATATACTGCAAGAAAAAAGTTGTTGCATAGTCAAATGCCTTAAATATTGGTTTATTCAAAAGTAAATACTTTGCTTACTGTATAAGTTACCATCATGTGTAACATGGTGACTTAATTTTCCAAAAGGAAATTGATATATATAACGATTCCCCAAAACTGTTTTATTGGTGAGGTAGAGTCACTAAGATTGACAAACTTTGTATTTCCTATTGAAGTCAATAGACATTATTTTATAATGTAAAAAGATTAGAAATCCCTAGTAATTGGAGAAATCTCATTTTAAATGCATAAAAAAAGAGTGATAAAATGAGCAGGGTAGAGCTCAGGTAGTGTAAGAGATCAAAATGAACAATAGTAAAGAACTACAGGCAATAAGGTATTTATGTTGTTCCAATAAAATACTGAATGTATATTTAACCATCTACCATCCTTGTTGAATGCCAGGGATGGTGTTTTTGTCAAGATAAATTTGAAAAAAAAAATCTTGGAAAATCGGGTTTTGTAACTGATAGTAAGATGAAAGACTTCTTGAAGTATCTTCAGGTTTGGATCCTTTGTACTGGAATTCTTAGAGAGTTTGAAAAGAAAATGTAAAAGATTACCTCACATTTTTTCTTAGAATGTTGCAAGGACATGGGTGAAGCTGGAAGCCATTATCCTCAGCAAACTAAAGCAGGAACAGAAAACCAAACACTGCATGTTCTCACTTATAAGTGGGAGCTGAACAATGAGAACGCATGGACACAGGGAGGGTAACAACACACTGGGGCCTGTCGAGGGATGGCAGGTGATGGTGGGGGGAGCATTAGGGAAAATAGCTTATGCATGCTGGGGTTAATAGCTAGGTGATGGGTTGACAGGTGCAGCAAACCACCATGGCACAGGTTTACCTATGTAACAAATCTGCACATCCTGCACATGTAACCCAGAACTTAAAACAATAATAATAATAATTTTTTAAAAATTGTCTGGGATACTTTTTGGTATTAGCCCCAGTGTTATAACCTCATCACTCTCTGAGCTCTTTCACACAATTTATTTAATTCACAACTTCTAAGAAAATATAATACGTTAGTCTGACTTCTTGGACTCAGAATTGTACACTATAAACATTATAAGTCCATAGGTAATAGCTATTTTTAATACTTTCCTCAAAAATGACTAGTTTAAATAAATGAAAGCATTATTCCTCATAATTGTCAACAAGAGAAGCATTATTTGTTAAGGTTCTAATGTGATTTTTAAAATTGGTTGAATAGACTTTAATTAGTTTGCTTATTATTGTAATAATCATTCAATATACTATTGCATATATTCTTTGACATGCTCAAATTTTCACTATAATTATGGTTGATTAGACTAATTCATATCTGTTGTATTATAAATAAACACATTTAGGAAATTCAGATTTTGTTAATTTACTGTAAAGAATAATATCAAGATAACTAAGTGACACTGGTAGAATTACTTTTTTGCATCACAAAGAAGTATTTAATTAACATAATTAATTCTAATTATTAGTATTGGTGTAAACATTTACACATGTGGTTTTATTTCACCTGTGTTCTATATATTTATACAGCTGTGTTAGTCTTATTGAGTCGATAAATATTCAAATATTGATGGCATGGGATTTGAAGATGGTTAGCCAATCTCTACTTGTTACAACTAACAATCAGATGGGGGAGTAGGAACAGGAAAATTAATTCACCTGAATAAATAATTATAAAATAAGGTAAGATATAGTAATGGAGAAGAATGATTCAAAGCCAGGCACTGTCTCTTATTATTTGCAGAACTTTAATATTATGAAAGTTACCCTTATTTTACTTTATACTGTGGACGATGCCTGGTATATATAAAGCTCCAGGAGACAATGTTAGCCATTATTGATACCATATTGAAGCTAAATAATACTATGGGTGTTCAGTGAAACATTTGGTTATCAGAAAAGGTATTGGGAGCAGATAGTGAATGCAGAATAAGAATTGGTGGGTGAAGCATGAACTGTCAGTGTGAGAAAAATGCATTTAATTATGGAAGGAATGGGGTAATTTGAGATTTTTGTTTGCTTTTATGTAATTTCAAATAAGGAAAGTGTTTGTGTCGGGTTTAAGTTTTAAGAATTTAAATTGGATGCTGGTTTTCATGGATTAGAGAAGAAAGACAGAAAATATGAAATGACCACACACTGCAATTTCTGAATTAGATTAGGTGAAAAGCTATGTATCTGATGATAATGAAGAAAAAGAGGATAGCTGGAGAAATATTGTGAAAAGAAAAATTTACTACATGAGGTTGGACCTCTGCAAATAAAAAAACCTTAAATTAATCTTCTCAGAGAAGAAAAAAACTATGTAAATTATAACATTCTTACTGAAGCAGATCTACCTATTGTAAAAGTATTTGTATGCTACAGATATGAGCAATGCCCATCAAGAGGAGCCTAGGACACAGCCAAGACTGCAATTGTGGGTAGCTTCTACCTACTTTCATTTCATTACATTTTTAGGCTATAGATTATGCTCAATTTTTAAGCCAAAAATTATGAAATATTCTCATTGAGTACAGGAATATTATATTATGTTAAGCATCTCTAAAGATTCTAAAGAATTTGGCTAATTTCGATTGAGCTTTCAATAATGGGCATGCTTTTTAAAAAAATCTAATATTCAAATTGGACATTTAATTGAATGTCAAGACAGATGCACTGAACTTTCTAATAAGTTGGCTCTTGATTTCAAATTTATCATCTTTTTTCTCTTAAATATTCTTCTCTGTATAAGCAAAGATTACCTTTGTTGTAATTATATTTAAAAAATCAGTGAAAGCAGCAATTTAAAAAAAATAATAAAATAAAAAGTCTAGGTTTGTTTGGTTTGGTTGGTTTTTTGCCCTTGGCATCTGTCTTCACATGAGTCACATATTTTTGATTCTTTTCATCATTTAATAGTAAATAAACATGGATATCTGGATATTGTATGAAACAAGGACAAAACTACAATGCAGAGTTCAAAAGTATCCTCAGAATTATATTTTCACTTTATCCTGTTTGTCTCTTATTCTGATATCCTGCTTACTTAGTTACCATTTCTAGAAATCCATATATTCATTTATGGAGATGGGAACATATCTCATTTCCTATTGTACTGTCAGAGCCTACCACACTCATTTACTATTATATTGTCAGAGTCTACCACAGTACTTTATATGTGGTAAAAGTCCAATAAATATTGGATAAATATAATCATAATTAGTTAATAAGGGAAAACAGTTGCCAAGAGAACATTATTTACTTTCTATTTCAAACGACAGGTAGTATAAAGAAAATTAAAATGAGATTCATCTAGAGTGTGTTACAGGTAAAAGCTGTTCAATTAATTAAGAACTTTAGTAACTTACAGTTTATGGTGCTATGACAATTTCTGGTATCTAGAAGAATAGACTCATCTGTTTTTATCATTGAAACGAACAAACACAAAAATAAAAACGAAGAATGTATAGCTATCTTGCCCCCCGTTCTCTTTAAGTGTGAATATGCTGAGATCAATAATGACTGAGATTAGTCGCTTCTGTATTTTATTTTTGAATACTTAGTTTAATTTTGTTTTAAAATTAATAAATCACAAAATTAAAATGAACAAGTTCATTTAACTGTCTTCCCAGGTAGTTATTATTATTATTATTATTATTACGTTTTAGTTATATGTTTAAAAGAGGAGATATTTAATATGTCAGCCTAACTGGAAAAATGTGTCTTTGGCATAGGTGATTTTCAGAACAAAAGCTCATCTTTACAAGAGCTTTGTCCTCTGCTTTGATCTTAAAAAACAGAACCTGGGTGGAGAGTGACAGAGCAGAAATATCAGATCTGTCACTGAGAAACCAATTTTCTGAGAAAGACTGGAATCGATGTAAAAATGCAATCCGTTTTCAAAGATGGAGCCAGAGCAATCGTATTTTTCTTAAGAAGTAGAGTTCTGCTTCTCTCTAGTCTCTGCTTTCACTAATAGAAAATAGCCAAGTTCACAGCAGGCATACAGTTGAACATGTAAGTTATACTGATGACACAACTCATCTTTAATTGCTTACTGAAATAACAACATCTTCTGAGTTTCCTAGAGATTTATGTATGGCACCAAGAAGCAAATACTTTAATCCAACAGATGAATTATCCACTCACTGGTGAAATTTGACTAATTCCTCTATAGGTTGGGAAAAGAACAGTTTGGAAGGGCTTTCTATAAGTATAACACTTCAGTAGATGCCAGCACACAGGGCAGTTTGGTTAAGGTTTGTTTCCAAGCTCCCTCTGACTTTTTCACAGAGAACTGTTCAATTTCGTTGTTTTTCCTTTTGAAGAGTTTGTGAACTTCTTTAAAGACAAACTGTGCCTCCCACATCACCAGTGGATTCCTGACAAACTGCAGTTAAACAGGCAGATAGCACTGGGACTGTCTGAACCCTTTATTTTTTTTCAGCCTCTCTAAGGAATCAAATTTATCCTTGCAATTCAGCTTTATCATTTGGCACCAACCGATTTCATACAGACAGACATGCTGAATTTCTCTCAGACGTATTGCAAGTTCCAAAGCATTATGAAAAGGAGTTAAGACACTTGATTTGTCATGACTTGTTATAAAGGACACAACTCAGGAACAGTCAAATGGGAGAGATGCACAGGGCAAGGTATGTGGGAAGGGGCATAGAGCTTTCATGCCCTCTCAGGGCATGCCACCCTTCCAGAACCTTCATGTGCTCACCAACCTAGAAACTTCTATTTTTAAATGCCCTGAATATATATGCCATACAAATGACTGAAAACAACAACAACAACAAATCAACTCCATGGCGGTCACCACGTTAGATCTGTTGAAATGCTACAACGGGCCAGGCATGGTGGCTCAGGCCTGTAATATCAGCACTTTGGGAGGCCGAGGCGGGCGGATCACCTGACGTCAGGTGTTCCAGATCAGTCTGTTAAACATCGGGAATCCCTGTCTCCACTAAAAATACAAAAATTAGCCAGGCGTGGTGGCGCGCTCCTGCAGTCCCAGCTACTCATGAGGCTGAGGCAGGAGAATCATTTAAACGCAGGTGGCAGAAGTTGCAGTCAGCTGAAATCATGCCACCGAACTGCAGCCTGGGCGACAGAGCAAGACTCTGTCTCAGTACATGCATACATACACACATACATAAATACATACATACATACATACTACAACTTTATTAGTTAAAATGATAATAAGTTAGTTACACAGAATAAAAGAAGCATCTTAGTGATCCGCCTTTTGGAAACAGAAAACCCAGTTTTCTGGGGGAAATAAAGCATTCTGTATGAAGGTTTATTAAAGCATTTAGTTGACAGATTGCTTCTAGAACCTTTGTTCTTGTTTGTGAGAAACATTTATAAGCCTATGCTTCTAAAATCTATAAACTGATATTCTCATTCACAATTAAAATGAGCAAGACAGATTGGTTTTAGCACACAATAGCATTTTTATGGACTCTCATTTTTTTCATGGGCCACTTAGCTGTAAAGAATCCATGCAAATAGCAATTAGACCTTTCCTGGTTTATGCATATACACATAATGGTTATTCAAGTAACACAGAAATATTTCAAGCAGTTTTCTATATAAGACATGGATATTTAAAACCGTATGTTTGAAAGGTTAATTAAATGGATTTGAAATAAAATACAAGATAATTCAGAATGGTGAATTTCTGTATTTTTCAGGTCAGTACCTCCACATACTGTAGCAAACAAGTCAAAAACCTGTTGAATTTTCTGTTACCATCTTACAGTGTTTTAAATCTATACTGTTATGTTCAATATTTTTTCTTAAGAAAAAAGATGAAGATTATATTTAACTATAGTGCAAGTATAAAAACTGTAGTATCAGCATTGATACAGTACTAGTATCTTATTTAATGACCTTACTTAATTTTTTCCTATTGTTCCATTGCTATAAGTGACAAAAATCTGGTCCTGGATCCAAGGCAAGATTTTAACTTGCATTGAGTTGTTATATTTCTTTAATCTCCTGTAATCTGGAACAATTCCTTGGATTTTTGTTGTCTTTGATGTCCTTGATATTTGTGGGATGTTCATCTATTTACATATTTGTATGATGTTTCTTTATGATTAAATTCAAGTTAAACATTTTTGGCAGGGTTACCAGATGAAATATTTCATCCTTCTCTGAGCATAATGATAGGAAGCACATGATTTCTATTTGTCCCATTACTGATGAGGTTAACTTGTTTTGCTGAGTTCAGGTAGTGTGTGACTTCTGCTCTTTGATATTACTATCTTTCCATTTCTAATTAATAAGTAACTTGGGCAAGTACTATCTTGAAGTTATGACCAAGACCCATGATTTATTTTAACAGTGTGACGAAGTATCAACATAAATTTCTGGGAGGATTATGGCCATTATACAATTAACTAAAGAGACATTAAGACTCACGTTGAGTAGAGGTAAAGAGCTGTGCAGTGAAGGATCTTCAGTGACAGGAGTGAAGGCAGAGCATGTTCACAGATGCAGAGCAGTTGGAATATTTCTTGAAGAAAGGTGAGTTTTTTCTTCTGTTACTCCCTTTTCTGTAAAATAGATGGCAGAGTATCAGCTTGATGCAAGAGGCAAGGAGATGTTAGAGGTTTGATGAGAGAAAACGTTCATATTGGAAGTATTTGAGAGTTCATAACCTAAGGGGAAAATAGGAGGACTGCTTAGTAGAAATTATAAATTGTGTGAGATTAAGTATCTCCATTCACATAAAATGAAAAGAGTGAGCACAGCTGTTTCAATTTTTCCCAATTGTATACTTCTTCTTGCATACAATTGCTGAAGAGGAAATTAATTGGTTTTAATCATTAAAATTAGAGATGAGAGATTTTCCCAGCAAGTATAAGAAATGTAGAGCAGGGAAAGAAAATGATGAAGCCCTGTCTTTATGTTGGGTAAAGAAGAAAGGAAGAAAATGATAGGTGTGGTGAAGTTTAAAAACTGTTAGTGTCAGTAAATTAGATGATGCAAAGTGTTGCAATAGTATCTGGAGTGAGAATATTAGAGTAAGTAATCTTGAAAAACAGATGAATGCAAACAGTAGCTAAATGTTTTAAATAATTTTGGAAGTGAAACATTTATTGATAACTATATATGTGTGTCTGTATACACACACACACACGAGTGCACACATGTGCTCATACTAGTGTACCAGGGTACACTGTGGAATAGTGCAAATTAATAAGACAGGATGTGGATGATCTGATGACATTTTTATTTTTCTTGGATGAGAAGTAATATATATCCTGTCAATCTCTTCGAAATAGGGAGGAAATCTGTCTCACCAACTCACCTGCCTGTTTTGTAGTTGACTGAGTGACAGAATATATATCCATCATCTAATAGTACTCAGGGAAGCATTATCCTGAAGCTATAACCAAAATTGTGCTATTATTCTTATTTATCATAATTATTATTCCATGTCTACAGAATGTTTGTTGAAATCTTCCATTTGGAGTCAGGAAAAGTTCTTCTGTTGTCATTCCTGTGTAGCCTGAAGTTAGTCACCTTTGTAAAAACTAGGAGAAGACTATTTATCCACTGGCCGCTACAGTTTCTCCTATTCCACACCCATAAAATATTAGCATAGTGATCATGGCAAACCCCCAATATAAAAAAGAGATACTCAATTGTGTCAATAATTGAGAGAATAAACATGTAATAAATAAAAGTGTGTTATTCTAATAACTGTTTTTGTCTTATTTAATTTTGGCTGCCATAACAAAGCATCGTAGACTACATGGCTTATAAACAATAGGAATTTATTTCTGAGTTCTAGAGGCTAGAAGTCTGAGATCAGGGCACTAGCATGGTCAGGTTCTGCTGAGGGTCCTCTTCTGGACTATAGATTGCAGAATTCTCATTGTATATTTATTGTATCCTCTTGTGGCAGAAAGAAGGCTCGAGAATTCTCTTTATTTTTTTTTAATAGGGACACCAGTGCCATTCATGAGGGCACCACCATACCAAGTAATTTCTTTCCAAAGACTTCATCTTTTAAACGATCACATTGGGGATTTGGATTTCAATATATAAATTCCAAGGTGACACAATTGTTCAGGCCACTGCAGTTAACATAATTTTTTATTTAGAAATTTAATTGCACTTTTTGAAATATTTAAGAAGAAATATGAGAAGAAAGAATACGCCCATAGTAATGCATTTTAGTGAAGATTAAAACTGTTATTAAATAGCAGAATGGAGAAGTAGATTGTGTAATGCCAGGGGGCAATGGAATAAATAAACTATAGCTATTTTCACAACATCGATAAATTTCACAAATGTTCATATGGAAATGTACACAAGTCATAAGTATGCAGCTTAGTGAATTATTACAGTGTAGAATGGAAGATTACCTCACCAATTAAGAAAGAATAAGTAAAAAAGGATATTTGAATTATTGCAAAGTAAATATTTAATGAAGTAACACATTTTCCCAGTGAGAGAGGAAAAGACATAGAAAGTGATGAAAAGAAAGATGACATAAGTAGGTGCTCCATACATTTTACTTGGGGATATACCCATATACCCATAGATGATAATGGGTTAGCTAGTCACCAGCAACCAGTTCTTTAGATGTTCACAGCCTATGACTCAGCAATCTCACTTCCAGGAACAGATTTGGTAGACATATTTGCACATAATTTTTAAAATAATAGCAAAGTAAACTATATATATAATATATAAGTTTATATATAAAGTGTATATAATAGTTTATTTTGCTATTATGACCTTCATATCTATTAATCGTGTAATAATTGAATAAATGATATATATGGAAAAATAAAATAGCTCTCTTAAGAAACACACATAAAATGTGAAATATGTTGCATTTTGTAAAGTGTATATGACATGTTTAATTGTGTGCTTTATACTTTCAATTTGTATTTGATGAATTATATATTGTTTTCTTGTTCAATAATAGATGAACAATTTAGACTTTCTTTTATTTCCAAAGAACATACTGTAGCATTTATTTCTCAAAGCATTCATTTTTATCTGTCTTAATTTATTAGTATCTTTAGTGTAAGTAATACCTTTCTTTTAGGTAAGTTATGCCTCTTTTACATAAATAAAAACCTCTTTATTTTTGAAAACTCTCCTATTTTCTGAGTTACATGCTTATTTTATTTACTTGGTTTTTAATTATTTTCTTAAACAATTTTTAACATACATTTTTATTAAGATGGAGTATCACTCCGTCTTAATAAAATTAATTAGCTCTTAATTTGTTGTTAAATGTTAAGTATATCTTATGTAGGAAGCATGTATTTTGTTTTTTTAAAATTTGTCCAGTATCTCAGCTCTTTAATTGTTATATTTAATTAATGTATTTCAATATAATTAATATGATTGTTGTGGTGGGGACTGTTAAGACCACACCCAGGTTTGATAATTCACAAAGAGGATTCATAGGACTTAGAATATAGTCATACTCATGGCTATTACTAATTACGGTGAAAAGATACAAAGCAACATCAGCAACATGAATAGATGCAGGATAGAGTCTGGAGGAGAACAGGTGCAGCTTACAAAGAGTATTCACCTACTGGAGTTACACAATGCATGCTCAATTCCTCCAACAAATGTTGTGACACCATGTGTTGTAGAGACTCAATGTCCACAGTTTTATTAGGGTCTAGTCATGTAAAACCCTATTCCTAGCATATATGAAATATCAGACTTGCAGAAAGAAATTAGATGTTCAGTATAAGCCATATAGTTTTTACAAGTATTTTAGGCAGGGTGAGCCACTCTTTTCAGTTCTGAGAATAGTAGGAACTATCCCAAAATCCAGGTTCCCACATGCCAGACAAAAGGCAACTTCGCCAGCAGGTCTTTATAAGGACAGCAACCTCAGGCTTTCTATGTTACCCCTTTCTAAGCAGCCATACCTTTGGCCCTTGGCCAAAGTTTCCTTACAGCACGGCCTCTTTTCCAGATTGCGTATTACTATGATTTTAGTTTGATTATTTAAGTAATCAAATTTACAGGATTATTTCACTCTTAAGAGATTACAGCATGCTGCCACATGAGAAATGCCCCAACAATTTTGAGACAACACATAAAATAGCTAAGAGCATTTGTAATCTTCCCCAGGCAAGGGTGAATAACAAAACTTCCAAAATTTCTCAGTGGCTTTACAATAATAATGATATTTTTCACTTATGTCACCTTTTGGCAGCTAAGAGTAAGCTGCAGTTCTTTGCTTCTGCATCTATTTAGCTTATCTATATGTCTTCTTCTCTCTTAGGCCCTAACTGAAAGATCAGTGGTTACAAGTGTAACAAGATGAAAAAGCAAGAGAGCAGGCAAAAACCAGCTATGGCTCTAAAAGCTGTCGTAGTTATCACTTCTGCTCACATGCCATTGGCTAAATCAAGTTACATGGTGAAGCCCAGCACTAATTCTGGAAGGAGGCATACTCTTCCCACTGGAGAAGGCTGTATCACACGACAAAAGAAAGGAAGGTCAATCTTTCTGAGAAAAGAATGAGTGAATAAATGGGAACTGTTATACCTTTAATATTTACTGTTTCCACGTGATGGTCCAAATGCTTTATATATGTTATGAGGAATTATTTACCTTATTTCAAAGAAAAGCAAAGTTCAATATAATTCTTCCTGAAATATTTAATAATGAGATTCAGTTAATTCGGTTGTGCCTGAAATTTTTAATCTATCAATGTAATATTCAGCAATTTATATCGCAAAAGAATATGCACTTAGACTTTAGAGATTTTAGTATAACCTCAAATATATTTATAGACTTTACTAAAGTTACA
Source organism: Pan paniscus (assembly GCF_029289425.2). Lineage (NCBI taxonomy): Eukaryota > Metazoa > Chordata > Mammalia > Primates > Hominidae > Pan > Pan paniscus. The sequence continues at coordinate 114,295,261 of NC_073252.2, forward strand.
TATATTCTGTTCATTTCACTATTTTTTTATACACACATACATATATACTGATCATAAACTTATTCAGCCACATTGGTGGCTATATGCTATAATTGTATCTATGAGAAAATATGTTGTTCATCACAGCAAAATATGAAAGCTATTACATGCTGCTACAGACTGAAAACTTCACTTGATGATGTGTGGCTATGAGTAATAGAAACAATGTTAACTACAGCAATATATTTGTTTATGAAAATACAGAATATTTTATATAGGATCTAGAAATGTAATATTATGTTTATTTATATTTCAAGTTCTTTATCTATAAAATAATCATTTAAATTTTATGGGATTTCATGTAAGTTAAACTAATTTGTAGAAAGCATTTGGATCACTGTATGAAAATAGTACATATTTAGCATCAATGTGTGCATTTTTATTTTATCCACATGAAATACAGCAAAACTTAAGGAAAATACCAACATTTTCTTTATTACATAGTATTTACTTAGTATTATTTAAGATATTTATCTTGAATATTAACATTTTAAGCACATAGTTCAATATCAAAAGTTTCTCTAAGTTTTCACAACATTTGACAAGGGATTTTGGACAGTTGAAGGAAGATAAATATTGGCTTGGAAATAAAAAATGAGCTTGAAAGATAGAAAAACTTAAATGTATGGGACTTTGTAATTGACTATATAGCAAAGAAAGTCAATGATAACTTGAAATGTTATGGCTGTATACAGAATGGAGGATAATGGTGCAACAGAGATAAGAAATAAAGTAGAAGAAAAGATTTAGTGGAAAATTCAAGATTTGAATTTTACTAGTTCAAAATGATGACAAAACCCTAATTTTTAAAGTTTTAAGTAAATGTGCATTAGCCACAGAAACTCATGCTCAGTGCAATCCTATTAAGACACAAGTATCTGCCTTTTAAGGATACATATTCTTGCATTAATACAAAAATTGATACTACTGACGTAAAAGTGAAACAAAAATCTTGGGATTTGACTTGTTATCAATATCTATCAGATTTAATAAGGACACCAAAATTTGTAAGAAGTCATTTCCCTATTAATCCAGATTTGCATTTTAATAGAGAGAAGTAAAAGAAACTTCATACAGATAATATATCATAATATATTATCTGACGATATAATCTGATTATATGTGATTAACAGAGAATATTTTTTCTCACTCTTTGGATTTTTATTTTCTGTCACTCTCCACCATTCTTATGCTAAGTTCTAGAAAATTAAATTAATTTCATTATGGCTCAAGATGCAAACTATCTTAAGTACTAACTTTAAATATGAATTAAAATTTGCCTTGATATTCATTACCAGGAGAGGTTTCCTACATCTGGTCCTAACTGTTTGAATCAACTCCTGATTTCCCCTGGTTTTCCTTGATCCAAGACAAACATGCCTAGATGCTATAGGTTACTCTTTTTGATGACTTAAAAATATAATATTTTGGTGAAATTAACTTCCAATATTTTTAAAATTATCATCTGGGCATGTTTAGATAGTTGGAGAGCATTAAACTTATCTATTGTCATTAATTTCATGGAAATGAATTTGGGAAATTATCTGATAACCTAAGGATGCCACTGTTGGAAAGCACTTGACTCTTCTCTGATAAAAAGTTAATTAAAACATCATTCTGCTAGCATGTTTGGCTCTCTTTGATGTTCACGTAATTACATTATTTGGATATGATCAGATTATATGCAAAAAACAGAGGTAGGCAAGTTAGAAGATTAGAAAAACAATTTAAACAACTTGAGTCAGCACTTTTTGTAGGGTAATTTCCCATGCTTAATCTGATTTCCGGCAATTCTTACATAATGAATTCATTTGAAATTTTCTAAGAGGTTTGAGCAGATTTTCTTCTTTGATAAGGCCTATTAATGTGAAAGTGAACATGACAAATGGCCTTTGCTATACATCTGACTTCAAGCAGCCAATTTTGTAACCTTGAAAATCTGTCAGGGAAAGCACCAGATAAAAGAAAAATAAACTTAGATTCATGAGGAAAAGAGAAAAAACACTGTAAATAACTCTTGTAGTTATCACTTATCAAGCTACTATATGTATTCCAAATACTAGATTATATGTATACGTCTACTGCTTCAGTAATTACTACTTAAGAAAGATTAATGCAGAAAGAAAAGTCAAACAGAACAAATTGAAGGTACAAATAATATTCAACTTAAAGGAGCACACTTTTGCATAACAAAATAAGATTCTCAGTATATTTTTAAATGAAATTAATTTACTGAGTTGTTAAATTTGTGCAAATTAATATTTCTTGAAAACAGCATTTATTAAACATAAAAAATTATGTTTTACTTTAAGCACAAGATAAGTTTATCTTTTTAAAGTATATAGTATGAAATTGTATTATTTACTGAAGGTTTTTTCTGTCTATAAAATACACTATTTAGATAAATAACCATGCTAGTATACCAACTGTTACCATTACAAGCTGTTTCAAAGAGAAATTACTTTTTCTAAGTTAGTCATTAGAAACATATGCTAGCAAAGCAAAATAAGTGCCAAATAAGATTTTACATTTTAAGCAAAAAGAGGAATACACTTTAAAAATAACCCTCAAAGTTATTTTAAATAGCCCACTTTACACTCATACGATTTTGCCTTTGGGAAGACACAAGATGGAAAGTATCTTCCTAAATACACACACACACACACACACACACACACACACACACACACACACACGTTGTTTTAGGCAGATGTTTTTGCAGAGGCAAGGGAAGAGAGGAAGATTTAGGATGTGCTCTGGCCAAGCAGCTCAAAAATTACTCTATCACAGATGAATAAGCATCCCTACCAAACACACTGTCACTGTCCTAGTTCTGTGTAATAGATAATAAAAAACCATCTGTCCATTGCAGTAATTTGCCAAGAGCACAGCCTAACATATTATTTCATTTTACTAACTTAAAAATGAAATAATAAACAGTATTCATGAACAAAGTTTATTATTTTCTGCAATGTTTGAAATGAAGTGTTCTATGACTAACTTGACAAAATAAGTTATGGAAATAATAAATTTTGTGGTTTATAATGAAAAAACAAAATGCCTGTTTTTGACTCCTTCAAAAAAGAACAACAAGAAAAAAAAAACAAAACTAAGATTAGTTTTGATTACTCTTTCATATCTACTTTTCTTTAAAAAATCAATAAACTTTTTTTTTTCAGATCAGTTTCAGGGTTAAAGAAAAATTGGGCAGAAAGTAGAAAGAGTTCCGTATACTTTCTGTCCTACTGCCCTTAGTTTTCCCTATCATTGATACCTTGCATTGGTGTGACACATTTGTTACAATTGAAACAATAGTGGACGGGCAGGCCCGGTAGCTCACGCCTGTAATCTCAGCACTTTGGGAAGCCGAGGTGGGCGGATCACCTGAGGTCAGGAGTTCGAGACCAGACTGATCAACATGGTGAAACCCTGTCTCTACTAAAAATACAAAAATTAGCCAGGTGTGGTGGTGCAGACCTGTAGTCCCAACTACTTGGGAGGCTGAGGCAGGAGAATTGCTTGAACTGGGAGGCGGAAGTTGCAGTGAGCCAAGATCATGTCACTGCACTCCAGCCTGGGCGACAGAGCAAGACTCTGGCAAAAAAAAAAAAAAAAGTACTGACACTATAGATGTTATAACTAATATCTATAGCTTCTATTACGGTTCACTCTTTGTGTTGTAACACATCTATGGGTTTTGCCAAATACATAATATCACATAGCCGCCATAACAGTATCATTAAAAATTCAAATTTTTATTACAGGGTTATACACAGTACATAGAGTGTTATTGCTCTTAAAACTCCCTGACTTAATCTATTCATCCCTCTCTCTCAACCTCTCAACCCCTGGCAACTATGGATATTTTTATTGTCTATAACTTCACCTTTCCCAGAATGTCATACATTATGTAGCCTTGGAATGGTACACTAAGTACTTCTCAGATTGGCTTCTTTCACTTATTAATATGAATTTAAGCTTACTTTGTGTATTTTTGTGGCTTGATGGCTCATTTCTTTTTGTCACTAAATTTTGATAGAGGTATACACCTGCGAAGCCATTAACACAATCATGAAAATTGGCATAGTCATCAGTCCCAAAAGTTTTTTTGTCACATTTTAAAATTAATATACTATTTTTGAGAAGTTTTAGTGTTGTGTATTTGTTACAATTATTGAGCCAAATTAGATACATTACTTTTATTATTATTATTATGTGAGATGGAGTTTTGCTCTTGTCGCTCAGGCTGGAGTGCAATGTCACAATCTCAGTTCACTGCAACCTCTGCCTCTCGGATTCAAGCAATTCTACTGCCTCAGCCTCCCGAGTAGCTGGGATTACAGGTGTGCACCACAATGCCCAGCAAATTTTTGTATTTTTAGTAGAGACGGGGTTTCACCATGTTGGCCAGGCTGGTCTCGAACTCCTGACCTCAGGCGATCCTCCCACCTCGGCCTCCCAAAGTGCTGGGATTACAGGTGTGAGCCACCGTGCCCAGGCTACTTTGAGTTAATTGTAATGAAAGTTTTAAGGTCCATGTTTAGATTCTTTTTTTTTTCTTTTGCATGTGGATGTCCAGTTGTTTCAGCATCACTTGATAAAAAGATTAGTTTTTCGTTATTGATCACCTTTGCTTCTTTGTCAAAGATTGGTTGACTATATTTATTTGAGTTTATTTTGTGGCTATCTGTTCTATTCCATTGATGTATTTGTTTACTTATTTATTTATTTTTTTTGCCAATGCAACACAGTCTTAATTACAATAGTTTTATAACAAAACTGAAGTACAGTAGCTTTAGTCCTCAAACTTTGCTCTTCTTCACTATCATCTTGGCTATTTTTAGACTTTTGCTTCCATATAAATTGTAGGATCAGTTTATCAATGTCTACAAACTAATGTGCTGGAATTATGAGTAGGGATTCCTGGAATTCGTGGGTCAGGATGGAAATAACTAACTTATTAACAATATTGAATCTTACTATCTATGTGCATGCAATATCTTTTTATTAATTTATGTATTCTGTGATTCTTTCATCAGAGTTTTGTAGTTTTCCTCATTGAAAACTGGTACACATTTTGTTAGACTTATACCTATTATATTATTTGTTGGTGCTAATGTAAATGGTGTTATGTTTAAATTTCAAATTTTCATTATTCTGATCATGTCAATAGATGCAGAAAAAGTATTTCACAAAATCTGACAATCGTTTATGGTGAAAACACTCAGGAAACTAGAAATGGAGGGGAAGTTTGAAAACTTGACAAAGAGTATCTCCAAAAATAATTCTACAGCTAACATCATACTTAAAGCTGAGTACAATGGACCAAATACTCATGACCTCCAAAAATTTGTACGTTGAAATCCTAATTCCTGAAGTAACGATATTGGGAGGCAGGGCCTTTGGAAAGTTATTAGGTCATGAGGGCTGAGTCTTCATAAATAGGATTAGTTCTTTTATAAAAGAAGCCCAAGGGAGTCCTCTCACCCCTTCTACCATGTGAGAACACAGTGAGAAGGTACCATCTATGAATCAGAAAGTGGCCCATCACCAAACACAAAATCTGCTGATGTTTTCATCTTAGGCTTACCACTTCCAGAAGTGTGGGAAATAAATTTCTGTTGTTCATTAGCTATGTGCTTTGGCATTTTGCTATAGAATTTTATGGCATTTTGTTCTAGAAGCCTGAATGGACCAAGATAGTAAGAAACTAAATGATTTCTCATTAAGATCAGGTACGAAAAAAAAACGTCCCCCCCGGTCACTTTTTTAAAAGATCATTGAAATTTAAAACTAATACAATAAGACAAGAAAAGAAAAACATAAGGTATACAGAATAGAAAGGATGAATAAAACATCTTTGTCCACAGTTAACATATTTGTCTATGTAGAAAATCCTAAAGAATCAACAAAAAATTCTCCTAGAAATAATAATAATTATAATAAGATTTCAGGATAAAAGGTTAACATTAAAAAGTCAACCACTTTTATATATACTGGCAATATGTAAGTGGAATTTGAATTACACACCCAATACTATTTAAAATTAGCAGCCCCCAAAATAAAATACTTAGGTATAAATCTAACAAAATATGTATAACACACATATGAAGATAACCGTTAACTCTGATGAGTGTAATCAAAGACAAACTAAATATTTAAAAATATATTATATGTTCTTGGACAAAAAGACTCAAATTGTCAAGACATCAGTTCTTCCCATCTTGATCTACAGATTAAATGTAATCTCAATCAAAACCCCAAAGAGTTATTTTGTGGATGTCAATAAATTAATTCTGAAGTTTATTGAAAGGCAAAATACCCAGAATAGCCAACACAACATTGAAGGAGAAGAACAAAGTTGGAGGATTGACATTACTCAACGTTAAACTTATTATAAATCTGCAGTCATGAAGATAGTGTGATATTGACAAATTAATAGATAAATAGATCTCAAAACAGAATAGAAAGCACAGAAATAGACCAACTGATCTTTAACAAAAGAGCAAAGGCAGTACAATAAAAATATAGTATTTTCAACAAGTAATGCTGGAGCAACTGGATATCCATATGCTAAACAAAATTAATCTAGACATAGACATTACACTCATTATAAAACTAACTCAAAATGGATTACAAACTAAATGTAAAATGCAAAACTATAAAACTCCTAGAAGCTAACATAAGAGAAAACTTAGATGACCCTTGGCATGGTGGTAATTTTCTAGCTACAACACCAGAAGCACAATCTATGAAAAAAAATTGATAAACTGCACTTTATTATAAACATCTGAAATTTATGCTCTGTGAATGACCATGTCATGAGAATAAGAAGACAAGCTACAGACTGGAAGAAAGCATTTGCAAAACACACATCTGATAAGATATTCATATACGATGAACTCTTAACTCAAAATAAGAAAACAAGCTACCTGATTAAAACTGGGCCAAAGATCTTAAGAGACACCTGACTCAAAAAGACATACAGATGATTAGTAAGCTCATAAAAACATGCTTTATACCCTATGTCATCAGAAAATGAAAATTTAAACCACTTTGAGATAACACTACACATCCATTAGAATGGTAGGTACCAAAACCTAGAACACTAACACCACCAAATGCTGGTATCCACACCTATAGAATGTATAAAACCAAGAGTAAACTCTAAATTCAACTATGGACATGGGGTGATTGTGATGTGTTAATGTAGGTATATCAATTGTAGAAGATGTACCATCCTAGTGGGGATAATGACAATAGAGTAAGCTATGCATGTGTGGGGACAGGGCTATATGGGAAATCTCTGTATTTCCTTCTGATTTTTTTTTCTGCGAGTCTAACACCACTTGGAAAAAAATGTCTTAAGAAAATTTTAATTGCTCATTACTAAAATGTAAGAAAGCAATTGACTTTGTATACTAACATTGCATCCTACAACCTTGCTATAATTTCTTATTAGTTCAAGCAGTTTTGTTGTTGTGCATTCTTCAGGATTTTTTATATAGACTGTCATGTCATCTGCAAGCAAAGCCAGCTGTATTTTTCTTTCCTAAACTGTATATAATACTTAACTTTTATTTACTCTTTTCTTATTGCATTAGGCAGAACTTCAGTACAATGTTGAATAGATGTATGCTGTTAGCTCTACTTTTTTGGTAGATGATATTATTTATCGATTTGAGGGATACTTCCTCTAGTCCTAATTTACTGACAGCATTTATCATGGATGAGTGAAATAATTTTTCTGCATCTATTGGTACAATCATATGATTTTTCCCCTTAGCCTGTTGATATGATGGATTACACATTAATTGATTTTCAAATGTTGAACAAGTTTTGCATCTCTGGAACAAATCTCATTTGGTCTTAGTGTATAATCTTTAATGCACTGATAACTTTGATTTGCTAATAAATTTTTGAAGATTTTTGCACTTATGTTCATGAGAAATATGGTCTGTAGTTTTCTATTCTTGTAATGTCTTTGTCTGGGTTTGGAATTATAGTAATACTGGCCTTACAGAAATAATTACGAAGTGTTGTCTCTGCTTCTATTCTATGGAGAAGATTGTAGAAAATTATTATCATTTCTTTCATTAATGATTGATAGAATTCCCAAGTGAACAATTCTGGGACTGGTACTTTCTGTTTGAAAAGGTTATTAATTAATGATTCAGTTTCTTTAAAATATATATAGGTTCATTTATTCAGAGGATCTCTATGTCATCGTGTGAGTTTTGGTAGATTTTGTCTTTCAAAAATTTATTTCATCTAAGCTATCAAATTGTAAGGCAGAGAGTTGCTCATAATATTTCTTTATTATCCTTTTAATGTCTGTGAGGATCAGTTTCGTTAGCCCTTTCTTCAATTCTGATATTAATAATTTGGGTCTTTACTCTTTTTCTTCATTAGCAGGGCTCGAGGCTTATCAATTTCATTGATCAACAGTTATACTTTTAGTATTATGTTTTACTTATGATTTTTTATGATATTCATAGCTACAATTGAGATGGTGATGCATACCCTATAGAATACACAGAAAATGTTGTAGATTTATAAGAAAATACCAGGTAGTGGGATTCCAACTAAATTGGAAAAAAAATTATAATCTTTAGACAGAAAATGACATGAATCTGCTGGTTATATTTTTCAAAGTGCATTTTCTTACACTGAATATAATTAATTGTATAAAGGATCTGTACTGATTGCAATGTAATCCATGGAAATTTTGTTATTTAAATACAGATAAATTTTAAAATTTAAATTTTATATTAACATATGGAGTACTGAAAATGTAAGCTATCTTTCAAAATTTACCCCATTCTCTCAGATAGATATGATCAAAAATTTCCATTATGAGAGGAGATCTCCCAGAAACATGCCCTAAAATAAAATTTAAATAAAAGTAATTTACTTTGAAAGTGATATTTGAAAGATCTAAAAGTAGAGTCTAGAAGTGAGGCAGGGCAGCGAAGAACGCTAAGACAGGTTGCATGGAAAAGCAAGTTATCATTATGTCAAGTAAGGCTTACTCATGCCAAGGACATCTGGGACTGATTAGACAAACTCCTTAAGGAGTTTCCCCACCTTAAGCATGAAGAGGCTGGGGTTCACCATTGAGGACTTCTTCTGAGGATATTAATACTCTGATACTCCAGACCTATCTCATGCATGGGCTGAGCAAAGCCCACCAGCTAATAGTCACTGGTGTTTGCAATAAGAAGCCCATAATATGGTTGAAAAAAAGAGGTACAAAGTAGTGTAGATAAGGCACTGATAGTGTCTGCTACAATCTACCCCTTGAACCACTAAGATCTACTGGTGATACTTCATGTTGACATTAAGGACACTGATTCTTTCAGGTGATGGCTGGTTATAATTTCTAAAATAACCTTATAAAAGGAAAAAAAATGAAGAGTAGTTAGATAAGCTACAGTTCTCACTGCCATAGCTCACCTCTAAACCAAAATTGGTATTTATCATCACCCTCCTCAACAATCATTCTAGATTGGCTTTACATTTGGCCAGGATTTCTGATCATCAAGTTTGCTTGTCTGGTGTCTCAAGCTACATGTATACAATTAAGATGTTTAAACAACTGATTACTCGGCCAGGCTCTGTCCGTGATTATTGGTTCAGTGCTTCCTCTGCAACAGATGCTGCTCGGTGGGCAGTGATGTAAGAAATAAAGCTGTGGGCCTGGTGGCTCATGCCTGTATTCTCACCACGTTGGGAGGCCGAGGCAGATCACTTGAGGTCAGGAGTTCAAGACCAGCCTGGCAGACATGGTGAAACCCCGTCTCTACTAAAAATACAAAAATGTGCTTGGCATTGTGGTGCGCACCTGTAATCCCAGCTACTTGGGAGGCTGAGTCAGTAGAATTTCTTGACTCAAGGAGGCAGAGTTTGCCGGCCAAAATGGTGAAACTCCATCTCTACTAAAAATACAACAATTAGCCCACGTGGTGGCAGGCACCTGTAATCCCAGCTACTAGGTGGCTGAAGCAAGAGAATCGCTTGTGCCTGGGAGGCAGAGGTTACAGTGAGCCGAGATCACGCCACTGCACTCCAGCCTGGGTGACAGAGCAAGACTCTGTCTTAACAACAACAACAACAACAAAAAATAGAGAGAGCGTGAGCTGGGAATGAATAGTGTTCCTCAGAGTCCATCTACCTGCCTTTCCTCCAGATTTTTTTTGTTTCCAGTTTTCCAGTCTCACATTTTCCAGACCCCTTATCATCAGTCCAAATTATGTGCTACTATGAGAAAAAACTCTTCCTATATCTAAATTTATGGAGTTCAGTTCCTGGTAATATATCTCTTCATCAATGCCTTTTAGAACTACCCTAAGAGGAGCTGTAGCAAGGTACTATATTGATCAGAGTTCTCCAGAGCAATAGAACAGAGAGAGAGGGAGAAAGGAGAAAGAGAGAAAGAGAGAGAGAGATTATTATTTCAGAAACTAGTAACACGATTGTGGAGGCTTGGTAAATCCAAAATTTTCAAGGTAGGCTGGCAGACTGGAGATCGTGGGAAGAGTTGCAGTTCAAAGTCTGAAAATAATCTTCTGGCAGCATCTTCTCTTTCTCAGGGGAGGTCAGCCTGTTCTATTAAGACTTTCAACTGATCAGATGGGGCTCACCCTCATTATAGAGGATGATCAACTTTACTCAAAGTCCACCAATTTAAGTGTTAATCTCATTCAGAAAACATCTTCATAGAAGCATCAGAATAATGTTTGATGAGATATCTGGGCACTACTGTATTGTCAAGTTGACAAAATATTAATCATCACAGGCACCAATATACCTAGCACATCCTTCACTATCAGTTCTTCATAGAAAATCACTCAGATTCTACTGATACAAACAGGAAGAGAGGAACTGAAGCAAGGAAGGTAAATGACAATTAACTCAACAATACTGACTGTTCCTCTTGACACTAGGGGTGCCATTTCCACACCACCATTTCCTGCTACTTCTTTTACCTGCTCTTTCTGGGCCTGCTCAGAACCAATCCTGAATATGCCATCTCCATCACGTAAAGTATTTGAACTATCCTCATCCAACATTTGGGTTTGATGGATCTGACAACACTCAACTCATGTCAAGCAGCTTCAACAGAATCATAGTCACCTGACATCCTACAGTCAGGCATTCAATCTCCATGAGGTATCAGCAGTATTCTGGAAGCTGCTTTTTAAATTATAAAAAGTTTTCTTTTGAAGATAGCATAACCTAGGGTTTTATGCTATGATTTCTTTATTGAGGATTGTCAGAGACTCCATGCATCATCCTTGTGACACAGATAACACTATATGGCTTTGACCAGGTCACATGACCCACAAGTTAGAGCTAACTGAACTTCAGGCTAAACCTAGAGCATTATCCTCTCTTTCTATAGGTTCCACTTAAAACTGCCAGCCTTCCAAAATCCAGGCAGTACTTTAAATGTGACATTTGCTGTTTCCACATTCTAAAGCAGCCTATCAAGTTCTATGCTCCTTTGTTTTGATAAGAAGTACAGCGTGTATTAACTTTTAATTCAAACTGGAGGACAGACATGCCCAAGCATATGCAAGAAAAATTGATCCCTTAAAACTTTTGATGTGGCAGATCTATGAAAATCTGTACAGATGATCTCTCACTGTCTTGTTTACATACATCTTATCAGGAGAGGACATCCAAAGTATTTACTTCTTACTCTCAAGCCAAATTAACCAAATTCCATCATTATAATAGACCAGTGCATTTTTCATTATTATGTCAAGATGGTTAAATCCCCTTTCTTTTATGTTGATAGAGAACAAAAGAGTTTACTTTGTCCTGGGGAAAGGCCTTGGGTGACTGCAAACTACTTTGTCTTCAATTTTGATGAAAATCAAAAGAAACATATTGACTAGATCAAAGAATACAGTGTCAGAATATGTATAAAAGATTCTACATTATATGCTTGAAACCGTAAAACAATGATGGCCTGCAATAAAAGAAGAAAGAACTGTTGGCAACACCTATCCACCAGAAATAAGGCAGGCAGAATTCTGGGATTATCAGCAAAGTTGAAAAAGCAAATAGAAATCCCCAACTTGCAAGATCCTGTAGTGGAGATAAGTAGAAAAATGAGAAGCAGCTGCAGTAGTGACTATACAATCATCTCTCATGATCTCCTCTCATTTATATGATGAAAGCCATTGAATTAAGTGTGGTTCTCTGCATTCCTTAAGCCTTTAGGTGTGGCATTAATCTATGCCATTCTACTTGGGATGCGGCACTGTTTCTGATTTACAATGTTGGCTGTAAAATAAGTTTCAAAGGCTTCCACTTGACTTCTCCTAACATAATCTTTCATTGCTGCACATGAAAGAGAACCAATGCAATAATCGACCATCTGTTAAGTAAATCCATGCCAATTATTCACATAGAAACTGGAGAAATAACTGCAAGATGGGTTTCCAGAATCTTTGGACATTTGAGATAGACCTGGGCCTGGTGTGCATTTACCACCTTGTATCCATATACTCCTATTCTAATGGGAGACACTGATTTCATTTTGGTTCACCTGGTATTACATTCAGCTTGGCTGCTCATAAACGTTTCTGTTTCATCTGCTGTCCTCAATATACATTACTCTTTTGGGGGAATAGCCACCAAATACACTCTGCAGAATTTCAGGGTCTTTGTTCAAAAAGATATGTGGATAAGTCTTTTATTCAATCAACTGACTCTGGATCTGAGATTTGGCTCAGGTGAGGAGACTGAGTTAGATATTATGATTTTTCCATTGTAGCAATAAATATTAGACATTGACTCACCCACTCTTGGTATTTTATGGCTATATAAGTGAAAACACACAGACACACACACACACACACACACACAAAACAACAGTTGGTTGTGCATCTCTCTCATCCCTAGGAACACCATAGTCTATCAGCCATCACTATAAATCCTTGCGAGTCAAGAATCTCTAATTGCAATGTCAGTTTACTGATCCTCGCAGTAATTCTGTTTGCCTTGTTTCTGATAGTTACATTCTGCTAACAGTTCTCTCTTCATTTCTTTTAATAAAGGCCATTATTATTTCCAAGTTTTAAACAGTCATGATAATGGCAAATAAAAATTATATAAAATCATATTCCCTGAATCAAAAATGTCCTGGTATCAACAAAATTTCACTTACCCAGGCTTATTGTCCACATTCTGTAATGTAGTATTTTCAAAGTTTATTCACAAGCGTGTCCTCATGGTTCTTCCTGGAATGTTAGCTAGATCTTATAAATTTTTGGATAATGTCATGTTTTTTCTTCTGGATTATGGCCACTGAAATCATTCTGAAATCTGAGCTAGTTATTGTTCTAGAGGCAATAAGTGTGGAAATGGAAGGGAACCAGTAGAAAGTTATTATCCTGCAAAGTAACTTTCTCAAGTAAAATATTGAATGTTCTCTAGATATTGGGAGGATGTTCTCTTCTGGAGGTTATCAGGGGTCAGCTCCTTTCAACCCAAAGGTTCAAGGGCATCTGGGAAATGAAAGTTCTCATATACATACAGAAAAATGTCTCAATGCATTGCTTCAGGACCTACTTCTATTTCCTTTACTTCAGCGTAGGAAACTTGTAGGGACTGTGGACTTGGTTTCAATTATAACTTTGTCATACTCGTAATCATTTCTTGGTCCATTTAATTTACAATAGAGTCAGCTCTCTCACTGCATGAGATAAGTTATTTTAAATACTGCTTTAAAATATTTGTGGCATTCACTTCGCATACTAAATTCTTAGCCAACTGAATTGAGTCTGGTATTTTCATACTTTGGCACTTCTCTGGCAATTAATAACAGTCAACTAAATCCACAAACATGAAAATCATCATTGCTTTCATATTTTTCAAGCACATGAGCTACTACTTAGGACAGACAGTATAACCCCTTCCATCTCTAGCCGATACCAATCCATCATTTAATAATCTTGGTGCTACAATATGCCAGGCTAGGCAGTAATATTCTCCACATAGTCTCAATAAAGTTGCTGACATCTGGCCTGCAAGTGACCCATTGCCTGTTCCCATTCTAAGGGTCTCTTCTTAGGAGCATTTTAAGTACCAAGTGCATTATTCTTGGTTTCCCCAAACACATACTCTAAGGCAAAAGATTCAAATGCAAGTAATCTATTTGAGAGTTAAGTACAAGAATCACCAGAGAGGGGATGGAGAAATGAAAAAGGGAAATTAAGAGAAATTCAATGTATTTTAATGAGCATGTTAGCACTAGGAGAAACGGGCTATCTGTTTTGTTAGGGATCTCTGGCAGATAATACAGGACATGACTCAGAGTTAGCTCAAGGAGCAGAAATTATTATACCCCAGTTTCTATCCATCAGATGTTGCCAGGTAAAGAAACGGAGGAAATGAGCAAAGTTTAAAGTATTTCCAAAGGACTGATTTTCCTTATGGTCAATGACTCTATCTAATTGGAAAATAAATACTAGAAGATACAAATAGAAACCTGAGAATTCAAAGGACTGAGAGAGTTAAAAAAGACAAAAAATGGTGGTTAATGGATTTGAGTAGCTGAGATAGAAAGAAAAATGTCTGTGATTTCACATGAGAAGCTGCAATTTAAATATTTTGCATATTAAAATTTGGACAATAAACAATCCAAAGGTGTTCAGAGTGTTGGTTTTCTCCAGAGGAGCTGAAGGAGAGATAAGGAGAAGGGATCAAAAGATTAAGTAGGAAACGAAAACAAATTAGAATAAATTAAAATTGATTTAAATTGTGAAGAATAAGCAAATAAATATATTTATAAATTATATACTGAAGTGTATAAAACTTCTCTATGAATAAAATAATTATCATGTTTTCAAAAATGAAAAACACAAAGCATACTCTTATAGTTATAAAAATTGTTCCCAACCATTCAAAAGCAACCATACTGAGCATCTTAATTTGTAATTTTAGTTTAATGATCACATAAAGTGATTATCTGAACTATATCAATAAAACTTATTCTTAAGTCTCCAGAATATTTACATTTAACTCTTAATATGTGCAAATGCAGTTCTGTATTTAATACGTAACACTGTTCAGCTCTTAATTCTTGGCCAGTGTGGCACGACCCAGTTTAAAAGTAATAAAGGAGATATTTAATACTTAAAAGAATGTGAAAAGAAAAACCTCTAATATAAATAATTGGAAAAGGTATCTCAATTTACAACATATTTTGGGATACTTTTATTAAATAATAGTCTAAGTTAAGCTTACATTGTTAAATTATTCATCATCACACCTGGTTTTGCATTGAGTAATGAAAAATTTACATCATTATTTAACAATTAAAACTTTCCCCATTTATCTCCAAATTTAAAGTGCACTTTCAGATATAAATTAAGTTGTACTATGTTTACTGTAGAATTTTGGTCATGTTTTATATCTAGTATATAACACTGACACTGATTTGTTACCTTTGCTGAATTTGAGTAAAGTATATCACAAAATTTTCACATTTCAAATATTTTTATTATACCTTTGTCCTTGCAATGGAGTGAATATTTTTGTCTCCCTGTCCCCCAAATTCATATGTTGAAATCCCAACTCTTAATATGATAGTATTAGAAGGTGGAGCTTTTGGGAAAAAAATAAGTCATGAGAGTGGAGCCCTCATGCATGGGATTAGTGTCCTTTTAAAAGAAACCCTACAGAGCTCTCTTGCCCGTTTTCTGGTATGTGAAGATACAACAAGAAGGAGGCAGTCTGCAACCTGGAAGGGGGTTGTCACCAAATATCAAGCAGGCTAGCACCCTGATCTTAGATTTCCAGTCACCAGAACTCTGAGAAATAAAATGATGTTATGTATAAGCAACCCAGTTTATGGTACCTTGTTATAGCATCCCAAACTGAGTAGGACCATAATGAATTGCTTGAATGTACCACAATTCATATGTTAAAACACTAACCCCCAGTGGGATAGTAACATGGGGGTTTGGGAGGTAGTTAGGTCATGAGGGTGTAACTCATAATTAGATTAGTACCCTTCCAAGAGACATACCATAGACCTTGCTTTCTCTCCCTCTGTCTCTCACCAGCATAGGAGAACATAACCAGAAAACAGGCCCTCACCAAACTCAGAACCTGCTGGCACCTTGATCTTGGACATCCCAACCTTCAAATTTATGAGAAATAAATTTCTGTTGTTTAATTCATCCAGTTTATGGTATCTTGTTATAGCAGCCTCCACACAAACGTTTTCCAAATATCATTTCAAAATACATTAGCCAAAACAATTTTTCAAAGTGTGGTTACTCTTCCACTTAGTTGTTAAATCTAAATATATATTTAACATTCCAGAAAGTGCCCTTCACTAATTTTTTTCATTAGTGCTAAACTTGTTTTGTGTGGTAATATTAAAAGAGTTGCTGTCAGTAGTAATCAGTTTGAATGATATTAAGTGGTTCCTTGTGATACTAGTTACTGAAGTCTTACTATAACAGATAAATGTTTTACTCACTTAGAAAAAGAAGTGCCACATGGGTAGTTACGGATTTAAACAGGTGTAAAGATTACTAGAATTTTTTTTTCCTGTTCTTGGTTACTTTCTATTGAATAGAATATTATTGCAGGTGACAGATATAAACCATTTGCCATGTCTTCTCCTTGTTAAATTTCATCATTCTAGCAGAATAAGTTGGTAAACAAGTGCTGAAACAGATAACCACAGATCTAATTTAGGGAGAGTGGTTAGCCAATCGTAAAGCTGTAATATAAAAACCACTAGGAGGAGAATGTAATATTGTGATTGTTAAGTTGAAGTAATTACAAACCATAGAAAAGTCCAAAAAATGCCCTAATATTTCTGTGAATTATTATTTCGTATCCATAAATTTCCCTAAAACTCTGGAAGCCTGTTTTCATTAGTCTATCACTGCCCCACATCTTTTTGATCCACATTTTAAACTCTTTTGAGACAATCCACCCTAAATCCACACATGCATAAGACCTTACATACTTTATATTGAATATACCAACATTTATTAAAATTCAGAAGAAATATAAAGATTAAGGAAGACACCTGACTTCTTTTTAAACATGTGCCTAATAAAGACCTTTTGCTTCACCACAGGGCAAACATCATTGGCCCTTCATTTATGTACACTTATACGTCGTCTTCTTCCTCTTTACTTTTCTGTTTTCCTATATTTCCTTCATTTTCCTAGAAAGAATTATAAAATTAATTTTCCCCTTTTTTTTTTTGCACATTACTTTAGCCATTTTTCTTTATTGCCCAGATTGTAACATCTGTGCAAATCCTCAGGTCTTTTCTCATGTATTAGTGTTGTAGGCCTGCCATAGTAATTTACCATAAACCTGATGGCATATAATAGCAGCAATTCATTCTCTCACAGCTCTGGAGACGAGAAGTCTGAAATCAGTGTGTTAACAGGGTCGCTCTGTCAGGAATATTTCCTCCTTGCCTCTCTAGCTTCTAGTGGCTTCAGGCACTCATTGACTTGTGGCTGGGTAATTCCAATCTCTGATTCTCTCATTGCATGGCCTTGTCCTCTTCTTGTGTCTTCTCCTTTTCTGCTTTTTTAGAAGCATAATTGTCATTGGAGTTAGGGTCCACCAGAGTAATCCAGGATGATCTCAATATTTTTAATTATAGCTACAATGATCTTTTTTCCAAATGAGGTCATATTCATAGGTTGTCTTTATTTTGGTGTGGGGGGGGGCGCTATTCCACTCACTATACCACTTAAATGGTGTCAGGAAAGGGGAACTTGCTATTGGGTATATGAATTTCAGTCAATAAAAACAATAAAATTTTGTGTGGTCAGTTGCTCAGAAAGTGAATTAATCTTGTGGGTGACTTGAGAGATGAAGTGCATGGTTTGATCTTTTGACTTGGGGCTTTATATGTTGACATACAGAGCGACCTGCAGTTGTGTACTTGACCAGTGCCACAGCTTGCTTTTGCTGGAAATGGGAATACAGTGCTAGGCACAAGAGTAGCTGAGGAAACAAGATTTAGGACAAATGTGTAATTATGCTTGGGGGAGCAAGAAAGGTGTCCATAATTCTGGGCACTCACTTGTCTGGTAGTTGTGTAGATGGGTTCAGCTTGTGACAGTACATCAAGTTGTATGCTTAAGGTTTGCAAACTGCTTAGTATAAATATAAGTAAAATATTTAAAAGAAACAATTTTTTAGGCATTTAAATCAAGCTATTGTTTTAAAGTAACTATTGTGCTGTTGTTTAAGGCTTTTTTTTTTTGAGATGGAGTTTTGCTCTTGTTGCCCAGGCTGGAGTGCAATGGCGTGATCTCGGCTCACTGCAACCTCCACCTCACCGGTTCAAGGGATTCTCCTGCTTCAGCCTCCTGAGTAGCTGAGATTACAGGCACGTGCCACAATGCCTGGCTAATTTTGAATTTTTAGTAGAGACAGGGTTTCTCCATGTTGGTCAGGCTGGTCTCCAACTTCCAACCTCAGGTGATCCACCCACCTTGGCCTCCCAAAGAGATGAGTACAGGCGAGAGCCACCGCGCCTGGCTGTTTAAGGCTTTTTACATGTTTTTCCAGCGGGATTTCTTTGCAAGTTTCATGACAAACCATTTATATGTTTTAAAAACTGAAGTCGATTTAACTGTCCATAATGCAAAATCACTTACTATGCTTTTCCTTTAGAATCACTGTTTTTAAAAGTTAAGCTATGGATTCAGTAACAATGAGCATATCTAGCACATAGCTATGGTTTCTAATACTGTGGCTGTTTTTACACTGGGACAAGAAATACATAGGAAGAACATGGAGAATCTTTTAGTAGCAGAAAGTAAGGAGGTACATAAACACATACACACACACACACACACACACACACACACACACACACACACACACTGATAGGGGTATCTCAAAAGGAAATAAGAGCCAACTGAAAGATCTGCCTACGTTACCAGCAGCGAATCCATACGGTCTGCAGCAACCTCAATTCTTTCCTTCCTATAAGAAAGAATTGGACTGAGGGGCATAAGACAGAAGGAGAGACCAACGCAGAAGTGAAAGTTTATTAAAAACCTTTAAGACAGGAATGACAGGAAGTACAGTATGCATGGAAGAGGGCCAAGCAGCTACCTGAAAGATCAAGTGAGTGGTTTGACCTTTTGACTTTCGGGTTTATATGTTGGCGTACTTCTGTGGTCTTGCCATTTTCTCCCCTGATTCTTCCCGTGGGGTAGGCTGTCTGCATGTGCAGTGGCATGATAGCACTTGGGAATTGAGTATGTGCGTGTGTTTACTGGAGTTGTATGTCTGCTCATTTGAAGTGTTCTTCCCTTACTAGTCTAGCATTCCTGGAAGAAGGTCATACGCCAGTTAAACGCCTCCATTTTTTCCTCTTAGTGCGCATGCCTGAGCCCACTCACCACCCCCCTCCTGAGATCTTATCCTGAAGCTGCCGATCACCAGTATCACGTGTTTCTATCTATTAAGAGACAGCCTTTCCCTGGCACCAGCTGTGACCAATTATTATTTTAGTGACACAGTTAATGACTGCCTGCCCATCACCTTATGGACATCTGACAATTCCTGGTGTGTTTGTGTTGGAAAGCCCTCTCCTGCCCGGTTCATGCCTGACGAGCTACCTACAGTAACATCTACAGCTAAAGCTGGAACAATTTGAGCAACAACATAAAGAAATTAGTATTATAGCTCAGAGTATAAAATATATATCAAGCCCCTACAAATAGTATATTACTAAATAAATGAGAAAAATTGATATCCTATGCAAAATAATTTTAAGTCATTTATGTAGATACTCTGCCCCCAGGGAAATGGAGCATAATTCCCTATCTCTTAAGTGTGAGCTGCCTAGAATGATGTCTTTAGTAAACTGACAGTGACAAACCTGTCACAGACTTCCTCAGCCAGGCAATAGAGGTTCACAGCAGGGGCAAGTCATGTTAGTATTGATATTGATATGCTATGAAAAGAATGACACTTAATCCTTGTGGTCTTCCTCCCCAAACCCTAAATCCTCAGTCTTATAATCATGGGGAAAGTGTTAAACAAATTCATATTACAGATATTCTAAAAATACTGTTGGCATAAGCCAAAACAAAGTATTGAAAAAATCCACTGTCTATTAGGAACCTAAAAAGACATAACAAGTAAGTACAATGTGGTATCATGGATGGATTTCTGGAACAGAACAATGAACATTGTGTAAAAACAAGGAAAATATGAATAAAGTATGAACTTCAGTAAATAGTAATGTATCATTACATTCATCAATAGGACAAATATACCATAATAATGTAATAAGATGTTAATTACACAAAACAAAACTGGCTGTGGGGTAATTGGAGCACGGTACTATATTTTTAATTTATCTGCAAATTTAAAACAATTCCTTTTTTTTTTTGTATTTACATATTTATTTTTTTTTTATTTTTTATTTTTTTTATTATACTTTAAGTTTTAGGGTACATGTGCACATTGTGCAGGTTAGTTACATATGTATACATGTGCCATGCTGGTGCGCTGCACCCACTAACTCGTCATCTAGCATTAGGTATATCTCCCAATGCTATCCCTCCCCCCTCCCCCCTCCCCCCTCCCCACCACATTCCCCAGAGTATGATATTCCCCTTCCTGTGTCCATGTGATCTCATTGTTCAATTCCCACCTATGAGTGAGAATATGCGGTGTTTGGTTTTTTGTTCTTGCGATAGTTTACTGAGAATGATGGTTTCCAATTTCATCCATGTCCCTACAAAGGATATGAACTCATCATTTTTTATGGCTGCATAGTATTCCATGGTGTATATGTGCCACATTTTCTTAATCCAGTCTATCATTGTTGGACATTTGGGTTGGTTCCAAGTCTTTGCTATTGTGAATAATGCCGCAATAAACATAGGTGTGCATGTGTCTTTATAGCAGCATGATTTATAGTCATTTGGGTATATACCCATAAAAAGTTTGCTTAAAAAATTTTAAAATCCAAGATAAATAGAGGAATAAATGAGGAATAATGTGTGATAAAACAACTGTAATGGTTGAATCTATGTAGGTACTATATACTTGTTCAATGTTAAATTCTGTTAACATCACTATTTATTTGAAAATTAGAATAAATAGGTGAAAGGAAAGAATTAAGTTCAGTAGAAGGATCAAACTCAATAATTTATGCCAAATGAGCCTCCTATGACCATGAAAATACTTACACATAGGAAAAAATGCTTTTACATTTTTCTGAGAGTTCTTTTTTTAACATACCATAAGACCATGTATTCATTTATTAATATTTATTGAAGGTTTTTTGATAAATTTATAAAAATTTAGGTCTTTTGTTTTTTGAGACAGGTTCTCACACTGTCACCCAGACTGGAGTGCAGTGGTGTGATCTCGGCTCACTGAAACCTCCCCATCCCTGGTGCAAGCAATCCTCCCACTTCAGGCTCCCCAGTACCTGGAACTACAGGCACACACCACCACGCCTGGCTAAGTTTTGTATTTTTTGGCAGAGATAGAGTTTCACCATGTTGTTCAGGCTGGTCTCAAACTCCTGACTTCAGATGATCCACCTGCCTCAGCCTCCCAAAGTGCTGGGATTACAGGCATGAGCCACCACACCTGGCCAAATTTAGTCCTTTTTAAAATTCTACAGTCATTGTTATTTCTTAGTTGACAAATGTTTTGAAGTGTCTATTCTTATATTAGACTTCACTTAGGAAAGAGTAACAGAAATACTAAGCTAGGATTTCTGATGAGTTTTATCAACCTAGACTTAAAGCCATGGCTCTAAGTGCTTAGATGATATGCTTCTCTATGATTAAATTAAAGTCTTACCATTTGTTCCAAATGTTTTCTAAATCAAATGAATATATGCATGTGAATATGCAAGCAGGTGTGGGAAATTTAAATATTTTGAAGTCATATACAGATTTTAAATAGTTAAAATATGCAGTGACAGTGGAGAAATTTTCTTTTTACTTACTACTATAAAATCAAGTATAATTATTTTCTCTGGCATTTCTTTACAAATATGCAATATTATAGAATGTTAATAATCAAGTGGTATTTTTGCTTTAATTTCTCTTTCACAAAGTTTGGTTCTAAAATGTGAATATTTATGAGAGGGATAAGATGCAAAAAAGAAAGTTTATTATAGGTCTCTATAATCTTTGAGAAGTTCACATGACTGAGAAATATAAAATAATTTGATATTCAATGACTGAATATACTGAGGTCCAAATAATTCCTTTAACTTGATTTGTTAGACAAAGAGCTACTCATAATATTTTTTCAAAATCTAAGTGTGATGTGAAAAAAGATATTGCTATAACAAGGTTTTATATTTTTTTAAAAAGAAGGAAAACTGTAAAATCTTTTGATTTGAAAGAGTAAGTTTACATTTTGTAACATAAAATGTTCCTCAGCTTACGATGGGGTTATGTCCCAATAAACCCATCTTTAAATTGAAAATGCTGCCAAGTTGAAAATACATTTAATGCAAATAAAAACTACAATGAATTATCATCTCACACCAGTCAGAATGTCTATTATTAAAACGTCAAAAAATAACAAATGCTGGTTAGGTTGTGGACAAAAGGGAGCCCTTATACACTGCAGAAGGGAATGTAAATTAGTTCAGTCACTGTGAACAGCAGTTTGAAGATTTCTCAAAAAAATTTAAAACAGAAGTACCTTTTGACCCAGTAATCCCATTACTGAGTATATATCCAAACGAGTATATATGTATTTATATCATAAAGACACATGCATGCAAATTTGCATTGTACCACTTTTCACAATAGCAAGGACATAAAATCAATCTAGATGCTCATCAATATTTGACTGGATAAAGAAAATATAGTACATATACACAGTGGAATACTGCACAGCCGTAAAAGGAATGAAACCCTTTCTTTTGAAGTAAAATGGATGCAACTGGAGGTTGTCATCCTAAGTGAAGTAATGCAGGAACAGAAAAACAAATACCACATGTTCTCCTTTATACGTGGGTCTAAATTCTGAGTACACATAGACACAAAGAGGGGAACAATAGGCACTGCAACTTACCTGAGGGTGGAGGGTGAAAGGAGGATGAGGATTGAAAAACTATCTATTGAGTAGTATGCTTACTACTTGGGTGATGAAATCACTTGTACACCAAACAAGTGACATGCAATTTACCCATGTAACAAACCTGCACATGTACCACATGACAGTGAAATAAAAGTTGGAAAAAAAAGAAAGAAAGAAACATAAGAGAGGCCAATTAAAAGCTTTTGGGGGCCAAAAAGAAATAAAAACAGAAAAAAGCTTTCTTTGGCCAAAAAAAAAAAGCAAAAGATAATGCATTTAAAACTATACCTAACCTACTGAGCATTGTAACTTTACCCTAGCCTACCTTAAATGTGCACAGAATATTTACATTAGCCTGTTTTATAATAAAGTGTTGAATTACTACTTTTGCTTCTTTATTTCTATAAGCTAGTTAAAATGATGGAGAAAAAATTAAGTGAGAGAAAATTTAGTCTTATGTAGTATGATACATTTAAAAAACAAATATTGAATTAAAAGTCAGAAAGCTTGAAGTTACCTAGATTTTTCAAAATAAACTTTTGTTATCATGGAAAAGACACTTGACTCTCTGTGCTTCTATTTAGTTATTTACATAGTTAGAGAATTACATTAAACAAAATCTATAAACTTCTGCTCTAAAATTTATTCTATCAATAGACATGTTTATTGGAAAATATGCTAGATGCAATGATTTATAATCTCAAAGGATACCACTATTCTTCCATCACGAAAGTTAGCTCCAGCTAGTGAGTAGAGCCAAGACTGCAAATAGCATATAGGTCACTGCATCTGAATATTCAAATAGCCAAAGGCCAAACTGGCATTAAAGTACAAAATATTTATGGGTATAAAGTTATAATAAGAAAAAATTGTAGAAATATTTTTAAATAATTAAAAATATACATTAAGAATGTGTGTTAAGGAAGAGTCTACTCTGATTGGATTGGATCTTTTGGTAAAACTGTTGTCATTTTTGAAAAATCTGTTTATTTCACTCACATTTTATGGTTTACTCCTAATGTTTGAATAAAAAGAAATAACATGGCAGGTTAATCAAAGAGGACCAGTAGAAAGAGTCTGACTAAGGTTATGTTATTAGCTATTTGTACAAACATGCATGTATGCACACACATGCACACACACACACACACACACACATTTAACATCAAATAATTAGGCAAAATAAAAGATGTTAATGTATTTTAATTTCCACATTATGACTAAAAGTATAATTATTACGACTCTGCATTATAGGGTCTGTAATTTATTTCTTTGAATTGTATAAATAGACTGCATATCTAAGGAATTCATTGTTCTGCACCTATATGTCCCAAATACATATTTTTCAGCTTATGTTTCCAGACAGTTAATTTTTTAAAAGACATTTTTGAACTATATTATTGGATCATATCAAATATGTAAATTTTATTCATATTGAGAAAAAGAAAGCAGGGTTACTTACATAGAACATGTACTTCAGTGATGAATGGTAAGTACTAATACTGCCACATCAGTTGCAACTTCAAGTTTATAAGTACTACATATTATTCTCCTTTGAACATAATGGATGGAACAAGTTAGTTTGGTTGCCTTCGGGGGATCTAAGAATAAAGACAAGTAGCAGATGGCTTACTGTTGTCAGATCAGCTATGTGAGATTGGGACAAGGTGGACAACCCTAAGACTTCTGGTCCAGGAGGAAAGGAGAAGAGGGAAGCTTGTATCCAACACCCCAGGCTTTTAGAGCACTTCTATAGGGAAAGAGAGAACCTGGCTTATTGCAGCTAATATGGCTATGTGAGATCTAGAGAAGGCACAGAACACTGAGACATCACCAAAAGGAGGAAGGAAGAGTAGTAGAGCATACATGTCACAGAAAAGATTTTAGAGGCTTCCAGAATATCTAAGTAGGTTTATTGCTATAGGTCTTTTTTTATTGAAATTAATTTGTAAAAACTGGAAAAATTGGCTGCTCCTTTCAATGCACAAATACTAACATAAAGCAACAAGAAACATGAATAATCATGGAAACATGACAAATGAACAAAATAAATCTCCACTAACTGACCTTCAAGAAATGAAGATCTGTGAATTGTCTGACAGGGAATTCAAAATGAAGGTCTTAAAGAAGCTTGGTAAATTATAAGAGAACCCACTACACAACTAAATGGAATCAGGAAAATAATGCATGAACAAATGAGAATATCAATAAAAATATAGAAGCCATAAAAATAACCAAACAGAAATTATAGAGCTAGAGATACAACAACTGAAACAAAAAGAAATCAATACAGAGTACCAAAAGCAGACTTGATCAAGCAGAGAAAAGAATCAGTAAACTCAGAGGAACAAAAAAAGAAAGAAAAATCAGGCAAAAAAATTAGAAACATACAAAACATCATTAAGTGACCAATGAATGCCTTATGGAAGTCACAGAGGGAGAAGAGATAGAGAGAGGGTCAGATATATTATTTAAAGAAAACTCCCTAAACCTAAGGAGAAAAATTTATATTCAGATCTTGAAGACCAAAAGATCTCTAAGTAGAGGAACTCAAAGAAATCTATTCTGAGACACATCACAATCACATCATCAAACAATCAAGACAAACAGAGAATTTGAAAGCAGCAAGAGAAACGAGACTCATCATATGCAAGAGAGCTTCCATATCAGCACTTTGCTAAACAGAAACATTTCAGGGCAGAAAGAAGTGGGATGATAGATTCAAAGCGCTGAAAGAAAAAAATCCGCCAACTAAGAATATGTATTTGGTAAAAGTGCCATTCAAACACGAAGAAATAAAAACTTTCCCATATAAACAAAAGCTGAGGCAGTTTATCACCACTAACCTTTCTTATAATAAATGCTAAAGGAAGTCCTCCAGTTTGAGACAAAAGGGCATTAAATAGAAACATGAAGGTATATGAAAGTATAACTCACTGGCAAAGCAAACATATAGGCAAATACAGAATACAGTAATGGGGGCATGTAAATACATTGTAATTTTTAGTACATAAGTTAAAAGACAAAAATATTAAGAATAACTACAATTACATAAAATTTTAATGGATACACAATATACAAGATGTAAACTGTGACATCAGTGGCATAAAGTGTGTTTGCAGGAGAAGTAAAAGTGTAGCTTTACATATTTGCAATTTATGATAAATTATTTCAACTTAAAATGACTATTATAAGAATAAGAACTTATATGAGATCTTCATGATAACCACAAAGAAAATATCTATAAGGGACTTGTATTAGTCTCTTTTCACACTGTTATAAAGATACTGCCCAAGACTGGATAATTTATAGAGGACAGAGGTTTAATTGACTCACAGTTCTGCATGGCTGGGAAGGCCTAAGAAAATTTACAATTATGGTGAAAGGCGAAGAAGCAGCGAGTACCTTTTTGACAAGGCAGTAGGAAAGAGAGAAGTGAAAGAGGAACTTACAAACACTTATAAAACCTTCAGATCTCATGAGAACTCACTCACTACTATGAGAACATCATGATCGAATCACCTCCCTCCCTCTACATGTGGGATTACAGGTCCCTTCCTTGATGTGTGGGGATTACAATTCGAGATGAGATTTGGGAGAGGAAACAGAGCCAAACCATATCAGGACTCAACTTAAATTTAAGAACATAGAAACGGTGAACATAAAAAGATGAAAAAAGGTATTCCATGCAAACAGTAGAAAAAAAAAGGAGTCAAGGTTACAATTATATCAAACAAAATAGACTTAAATCAAAAATTATCTCAAAAGACCAAAAGACAAGTTAATCTATAATAATAAAAGATCCAAGTCATCAGGGAATTACAACAATCCAAAACATATGCACTCAACATCAGGGTGTATGTAGAAATTAAACAATGCACACCTGAACAACCAATGGGTGAAAAAAGAAAAGAGAAATTCTAAAATACTTCGTAAAAAATGATAATGAAAACAAAACACACCAAAGCTTAATGAATGAAGCAAAAGCAGTACTAAGAGGGAATTTTATATCAATAAATGGCCTACATTAACAAGGAAGAAAGAGCATCAATAAACAACTTACGTATATACCTAGAGAAACCAGGAAAAGAACAAACTAAGCCCAAAATTAGAAGAAGAAGGACTAAAGCAGAAATAAACAAAATGGAGAATAGAAAATCCAACAAAACTAGGTATTGGGGTTTTATAAGACGACAAAACTTTCTTAAAATAAGAAAGAAGACAGAAAACTCAACAAACAAAATCAGAAATTAAAAGGAGATATGATAACTGATGTTGCATACATAAAAACTACTGTGAACATATGAGCAACGGTACATCAAAACAATGGATAATCTAGGTGGAATAGATAAATTTCTAAAAACATACACCTGCTATGAATGAATTATGAAGAAACAGAAAACCTGAACAGACCTACAACACGTAAGGAGATTGAATAAGTAAACAATAATGTCCCAATTAAGAAAAGCCCGGGGCCAATTTGCTCCACAGGTGAATTCTACCAAATATTTGAAATGAATTATGCCATTCCTTCTCTTCTCAAGAATTGAAGAGAAGCTTCTCAAGAACTGAAGAGAAGGACACATTTACAAACTTATTTTATGATGTCAGCATTACAAACTTATTTTATGATGGCGACATTGCCCAGCAAAGCTAGGCAAAAGTACTGCAAGAAGAATAAACTTCAAGCTAGAAATATACTTGATAAAACATAGTTCCAAAATTATTAACAGAATAATAGCAAACTGAATAGCTGTTGAACTCAACAGAACATTGAAAACATCATACAGTATGTTCAAGTGAGATTTATCTTTGAGCGGCAAGGATATTTCAATATATGCAAATATGATACACCACATTATCAAAAACAAAGTATACTAATCAGATGAGCATAATCATCTTAATACATTCAGAAAAAGCATTTGATAAAATTCAATACTCTTTTATGATAAAAATATTCAATAAACTTGGTAAAGAAGAAATTTAACTCAACATTTATTATTTATATATTTATTATATATTAAATATTAAATTTAAATATATATATTTATTAGGCCACAGTAGTAGACTTGGATGTAAGTTCTTCATACATGAAAAACAAAAGATGTGGGGAAATGCAAGAAAGAAGCAAGGGAGTATTTCAAATGAAAACTCAGGGGAAGCTACAATGTTTTATCTATGTACAATTCTTTATATGAACTTTAAAGGGCAAAAGAATAAGTACATGGAATATACATCTGATAAGGACAAAGGATTGTGGAAACTTTGGGATTCTTCTGACATTTATTTGGTAACTACTTTGCCTTATATAAATTCCAAGACCATTTTGTAAAGTTAAACAAGGAATAATTAATATATTGGATTCATAATTTATAATCACATTTAGTTTATATAATGGTTAACTATATGTCTCTACTTTGCGTGTCCACAGTGCCTAGATATATGGTCAAACATTATTCTGGATGTTTCTGTGAGGGTATTTTTTTTACGAGATTAACACTTAAATCAAGGGACTTTTTGAGAAAAGCGGATTACTTTCCCTAATATGAGTAGGTGTTTTTTTAAATCTTTTTTTAATTTTATTTTATTATTATTATACTTTAAGTTTTAGGGTACATGTGCACAATGTGCAGGTTTGTTACATATGTATACATGTGCCATGTTGGTGTGCTGCACCCATTAACTCGTCATTTAGCATTAGGTATATCTCCTAATGCTATCCCTCCCCCCTCCCTCCACCCCACAACAGGCCCCAGTGTGTCATGTTCCCCTTCCTGTGTCCATGTAGTTCTCATTGTTCAATTCCCACCTATGAGTGAGAACATGCGGTGTTTGGTTTTTTGTCCTTGTGATAGTTTGCTGACAATGATGAGTCGGCTTTATCCAATCAGCAGAAGGGCTGAATAGACCAAAGGACCGACCTCCTGTGGATAAGAATTCTGCCAGCAGATGGCTTTCAGACTTGAACTGCAACCTTGTCTCTTCCCTAAATTATCACACCTCAGACTTCAGACTGTATTGTCTCTTTCCTGGAATCCAGCCTGAAGGCTCTGGGACTTGAACTGTAGATTTTGGGCTTGTCAGACTTCATAATTCTGTAAGCCAATGCCTTAAAATAAATTTCTTTATACTAATATCCAGATCCTATTAATTTTATTTCTCTGGTGGATCCTAATACAATTTATATTTAAATGCCATCTATTATTTATACACCACAGTTTTTTCTAAATATTAGTAATTGTTTTGATTGATACATCTAGTAATTTCAGTAAAAAGTAAAATCACAATTCTTGTTACTGCTATTAAAAAACTCCAAGCCTTTATTTAAGATGGATTTTTATATCACTTTTAAAGCTTCAATGTACTATTTGCAATTTATTCCTAATATATTACAATATGGACAGATAAAGAGGCAATGAAAATTTGGAGTCTTTGACCAAGGTCATAAAGTTAGATTTTGATATTTAAAATTGTACTCTATAATCCCTGACTTCAAGGTCACTGCTCTGTCTACATTACCACATTTTCTCTCAGATTAACTCCAAATGAGAAGTTGTGTGTAAATTATTCTTTGTGTGGAAAAAAATGTGCTACTTAAACTTCATGGTTAAAAATGTTGCTATCTAACTATTTTTAGAGAATTGCCTGAAGTTACTAGTTTTCTTCATACAATATTTTTTTAAATTAAGTATACCTTTCAAAAATGTTTCTCAATCTCTTTAATACTATAGTATTTAGTGTATTAATGAGCACTTTAGTTGTGCAATTTTAATTATTTCACCTCTGTTAGTGGCCTTATTACTGATACTCATATTAATGGATTTCTTACTTGTGATGATCTACTTATGGATCATTTAAACTTAAGAATATATATTTTTAATGTGTCATTAATGCAGAGTTTCTGAGGATTTTGTCTTTAATTATTTAACTGTAGTAGTTAAGCTTTAAATTGGTTTTCAAAGACTTTCTACAGGAGTGACTACATAAGAATTATTTTTTGATGATGTTGCCTACATTTCTTTGGAACCAGTAAAGTGCTAGTTAATCTAGATAGTTTTAGATGCCAATTCTATTCTTCAAGCTGTCAACTTGGATTTACACTAGTATCTTCCAGCCAGTTATTAATACTAAGAGAGCTAAATTAGAGCTGTGTGACTCAGCTTAAACTTCTATTTTTTTTCTATGATGAATCCATGTACTTTAATACCAATTCTTCTGGTGTTAAACTCAGTTAAACTTACTATTATTATGACCCATGTTAACCTAGATTTTTGTTAACAGATTGAAGCTAGTGCATTTAATTTCAAGTTTATTTAGTCATGATACCATCTAGACGTGGAATTTACTAGATATTACTTGTGACAATCCACCCAAACTCTATGGTGCTCAGACTCATGGAACAGGGGCTCAAAGTAAATAGATGTTATTTCTGATTAAATTTATCTTGCTAATGAAATGTTTTAGAAGACACTTTTGTAATTCTGTGTGACATTTACAATAGTGAGTACCCTATTTATCAAATTTTGTCAGTAGGAATGTAAAGAAAATTGCATTATTTGTCAGCTTATGTTGAAAGGAGTGAAGACACTGAATTCAAGCAAATCTAAAGATAAATGCTAACGACATTTTAATGGTATGTGTTGCTAATTACTCTTACTTCATTTCCTTTGCCTAAAGGCTCCTCTGGTCAGGTTCCCTTATTTCTTTTACTTGCATGTTAATATATCCCAACCTAATTCTGATAGACTTAAAAAGGTAAGAAAGCTGAAGCATGCCTTGATTAGGTGTTCCTGATTCTGACTACAACTATTTGCAACACCTAATTTGCAACAACTATTCCATTACTCAATGGTGATCACTAAATTCTTGAGTCATTCATTTGAGTTTTTTCTCCCTAGCAATAAGAGCTTCAACACATTCTTAGCATGCTATCCATAGTCCTTTCCAATATGCTGAGGCAATGTTTGCCTAGACCATTTGGCTTGGCCATTAAAAAAATTACTTTTTTGAGTGATGTAATATAGCAGCACATATATGTGTGACTTGTGATTTTAATAGTTAACTTTTAGATATAAACCCTGAAACATGTATGTATGATAAAGAAACAAAATAGCTACATGACAACATAAAAGTTATAAAATTCCAATGGAAAAGCCAGAAACCATCATGTCATTTTAGAATCCCTTCAGTCCCTCAATCCTACAAACAACCATGTTTTTACTGTATTCATATAAAAATAACTAGCAATTATTTAACACTCTGTGATAAACATTTTCCCATGCAATTTATGTGTTTTATTTAAACTTTGACAAATCACTATTGAGTAAGGGACACATTTTTATTACTTATTCTTCAGTAACAAGTACAGCAATGAATCTGCAGATAGCAGATCAGCCTTAGTTCCATTAAAGGGCTTAGCTTCTCAATGATGCTATGAAGCATCTATATTCTTTCCATTACTCTCCTGCATGTTAGGGAAAACAAACAGGAAGTCTTTCCAGCTTTCTAACCTTACCTTCATTTTCATTTTGCTTTTCTCTATTCAGGCAAGTCATTCCCTTCACCTCATCTTTCCTTTTAATGACTTCTACATTAATGTACAAGAATCTTTCATTTTTATCTTATTATAGACTGATGAGGGCAATGCCCAATGAATGAACACTTCATCATCCTGAAATCTGAGTAGGTAATATTATGGCATTATGTATTCATTTTGTAAAATAATTATTTGCTTGTTAAACCCTTTCCTAGATAGTAGAATAACATCAACAGATTTTTAAAGATATTGACTCTCCAATAGATTATATTCCAGCAAGAATGACACAAAAATAAATAGAAATATAACACAGAAAGTATGCAGTATAGTGGAAGATTTTGAGTGTTCTTGTTAAAATGTTCAAACAGGTTAAAGGAGTTCAGGAGTGTAGGTTTACCATTTTAACTAGAGTGGTCAGGATAGGCTATAAGGTAAAGGTAATATTTGAACAAAAACTTAATAGATATAAAGAGGTTGTGAATCCGAAGGACGAGTTTCTAGGCAAAAGTTAATAGCCAGAACAAAATATCTAAGGTGGAAGAATACCAGATGTGTTACAATAACAACAAAATCTGGAGCAAAGTGGGCCAGGGCTATGGAGGTAGAACATAGAATGTCAAATAGTACATGTTTTAAGAACTGAGTTACTAATAATTATGCAGAGAATCAGGTATAAACAGTGATTCCCCAAAGCAAACTATAATGTATAATCACCCACTTATATACCATAATGAGAATTTTACAATTTACATTGAGGAAAGAAGAGTAATTGCAGAGTTTTGAGCAGATGGATTATATGGTCTAACGCAAGTCTTTAAAATGTCTATTAATAGAAGTAGACTTCCTGTGAATATTCCTTGAATGAATGCCGGAGTGCTCTCACAATCCTATTGATAATAAACAAGGCAGGGTGTGCACAAAATATGAATTCAGGAGACCAGATAGGAGTCCAGGAATACAACATAATTCCAGTAAGAAATATAGCTTAGACAATGGTTATAGCAGCAAAGGCAGTGAAATACGCTCAATTTCTGGATGTATTTTGAGAGCATACTCTGACTCTGAAGGATTTCCTGTTTCTACTGGATAAAACACAACAGAAAAGCAGAATAAAGATTTATACAAATTTTAGATCTGAGAAGAGTTGTTATTATTATAAATGGAATGGGATAAATTATAGATGTATAGACGTAGATCCATTTCATAGGTCCAGAAGTTTCATTTGAAAACTTGATTAGATAGCCAAGTTGGAAATGTTGAGTAGACATTAGAATATTTCACTCAGTTGTTAGATAGAGATAAATACAGAAATTTTAAAAATAATAATTCAGAGTTGGTATTAAGATATTTTATAAAAGTCATGAGACTAAATTCTACCATTAAGGATTGAGTATAGAAAGAGAAGAGAAGAGGATCAAGTACTGAAAGCCCTCCCACATTTTTATTAATTCAATAATTATTTGTTATACCAGGAAAACCAGAAGAAGAATAGGAAAAAATCAGCTGAGGTACCACAAAGATGGGCAGAAAATTTACAGACTGTGGTGTCTAGAAAGAAATGAAAAAAAAAAAAAAAACATCCGTTTTGTATGAGAACACTGTAGTATTATCTTAGTAGGCAAAATATTTTTCCTTATGCTCTAAATTCTGTTTAACCACTTTTGGGCTGTATGTATGTGTGCGTGTATATGCATATATATATTAATTTGATTTAATTTTTTAAAAAATTATAGAAACAAATTTGCCTAGTATTGATGCTTCAATTACCTCTTCTCATAACTGTTTTTTTCATATTGAGAAATATAGAAAGACGTACAAATAGAAAGGATGTGAATGACTATTAGGAACAACCATAAGTGTCTACAATATTGTTAGACACATTATACACGTGAGAAAATGACAGTTAAATGCTTAGTCAGCTTCCCAGAACCCTACTGGTATAAATAGTGAATTTGAATTCAAATCAAGCAGTCTGATTTCAAAGTCCAAACATTTTTTCCCAATCAAACCATTTTCCCAAATATCTTCTATTGAAATAAATAACTTCTCTCTCTTCATACAGATTCTTACCTTAATTCAGGAATTCCATATTTCTCAGGTATATTTTGTAAATTACTACTAGATTTGTCTTCAGTCCTCCATAATGTCATGTTTCCAATTTCTTCATCTAAATTAC
Source organism: Pan paniscus (assembly GCF_029289425.2). Taxonomy (NCBI): domain Eukaryota; kingdom Metazoa; phylum Chordata; class Mammalia; order Primates; family Hominidae; genus Pan; species Pan paniscus. Next base: position 114,329,097 of record NC_073252.2, read on the forward strand.
TTGCAAGGATATCTTTCTATAATATGTTTACAGACCTACACTGCTTCTATTTAAATTTCTCTTTTTGTGCAGAATAAAGTACAAATATATTTAGAGGGTATATATGCCACTTTGGCTGCACCTAAATCTTCATGTCATGTTTGTAATCCATTAACCAATTTTTACTTTATGCCTCACTAAACCATTTGTAGTTCCTCATACATATATAATACTGGCATTTATGTCTATGTTTTCCATTCCCTCACCTGGTATGTACTTTTTCTGAAATAACTAAAATATATTCCTCAAGAATAAACATTGCTAAATTTCATCTGAAGTCCCTTCTTGATGCCAAGACTGCCTCAATCCAGTTACTTCTTATGTGCATATGTATTTCATATGGTTATGTATTATTTTTATTGTTGTTTTAAGTCTGTTTTTTTAAAAACGGATTACAAATTTCTAAAGGCCTTAACTTCTCTATTTCTATAGCACAGTACATATTATTTATTAACTGAAAAATTAGTTGAAAGGCTAGAAACCATCAGGTGCAAACCATAAAGCAGCGTGATTTCTCTATTCAATCCCAACTTCCATATTTTCTATTGTCAAAGGACAATGCATCTATACAAAAAAACTAAAAACAAACAAATAAGAAAAAACACGCAGAGATCAGCTCAGGGACAGGAAGTGGAAACAAAGAAACAAGTATGCATAAAGAACAATACTGAACTATAAAGTGTAAAGCAGAACTAATTTAAAAAGGAAATAAAAGCTAAAATTCCTGTGCTGTAGAAGTATGAGAGCAGTCTGGTACACCCAGACAGAGCTAAGAAGTTTATTCTAAGTGTCTGGCAATAAGAGTTCACTTATCTATCTAGCAGATCTTTCGTCACTGCCAGTAACGAATATTAAATCAGTAAAGCTGTGAAAACTGTAATATAGTTCATTGCTCCATTTTCGAGAACCACATATAAATAACATTTCTATTTATTTCCATTTAAAATACAATAAAGTAAATTGAGACAGATTATTTTTGAAATTATACAAACTACATAACTTGTAAATACAAAATTAAAAATTATAGAAAAATATAACTCACCAAAGCCTAATTACTGACATTAAGTTTATTTGGGCATGACTTTTCATACTGGGATTCTAGGCAGCCACATAGATTATGCATATTTTTACTCATATTAATGAAGAATCTGAAATTCCTCCTATAAAGCTCCCATTTTATACATTAAAATTACAGGAAAATATTTGAGATGCTTACATACAAACAGACTTTGTGCAGCTTTCTATATGTACTTTTTTTATTTTTAATTTTAATTTTTAATTTTTGTGGGAGCATAGTAGGTTTATATATTTACGGATTATATGAGATATTTTAATCCAGGTATATATGTTTAACAATCATATCATGTAAAATAGGGTATCCACCACCTCAAACATTTATTCTTTGTGTTACATATAATCCAATTACACTCTATTAGTTATTTTAAAATATATAATTAAATTTTTTTAACTATAGTCACCTGTTGTGCTAGCAAATACTAGGTCTTATTTATTCTACCTAAATATTTTTGTACCCATTTATCACTTCCACTTTCTCTCACCCCCCTGCATCATTCATAGCCTCTAGTAACCATCCTTCTTCTCTGTTTCTCCATGGGCTCAATTATTTTAATTTTTAGTTTCCAAAAATAAGTAAGAACTTGTGAAGTTTGTCTTTCTGTGCCTGGCTTATTTCACTTAACATAATGACTTCCAGTTCCATCCATGTTGTTACAAATGACAGAATCTCATTCTTTTTTAAAATTAAAAGATTTTTAAAAAGATGAATAGTTTACACACCAGTTACTGTGTTAAAATATTCTGTGTTTTTCTGTGTACTTACTACTACCAGAGAATTTTGTACCTTCAAATGATTTCTTATTGTTCATTATCATCCTTTGCTTTCTTATGGAAGTACTCCCTTTAGCATTTCTTGTAGGACAGGCCTGGTGAGGAAATCCCTCAGCTTTTGTTTGTCTGGGAAAGTCTTTATTTCTCCCTCATATTTGAAGGATACTATTGCTGGATATACTATTTTAAGGTAAAGGTTTTTTTTTTTTTTCTACAACAATTTAAATATATCATGCTACTCTTTCTTAGCCTATGAGGTCTGCAGTCAGACATATTGGAGCTCCTTTGTATGTTATTTGTTTTGTTTATCTTGCTGCTTTTAGGACTATTACTTTGACCTTTGGGAGGTAGTCTTCTTTGGGTTAAATCTGCTGGGTGTTCTATAACCTTCTCGTATTTGGATCTGTAAGTTTGGGAAGTTCTCTTTTATTATTCTTTTGAATAAACTTTTTGTCTGTCTCTTTCTCTACCTCCTCTTTAAGGCCAAAAACTTAGATTTGCTCTTTTGAGGCTATTTTCTAGATCCTGTAGGTGTGTTTCATTGTTTTTCATTCTTTTTTTTTCTTTTTTCTCCTCCTACTGTCTATTTTCTTTTTTTTTTTTTTTTTTTTTTTGAGATTGAGTCTCACTCTGTCGCCCAGGCTAGAGTGCAGTGGCGTTATTTTGGCTCACTGCAACCGCTGTTTCCTGGGTTTAAGCGATTCTCCTGCCTCAGCCCCCTGAGTAGCTGGGATTACAGGCATGCACCACCACGCCTGGCTAATTTTTGTATTTTTAGTAGAGATGGAGTTTCACCATGTTGGTCAGGCTGGTCTCGAACTCCTGACCTCATGATCCGCCCACCTCGGACTCACAAAGTGCTGGGATTACAGGCGTGAGCTAATCTGTCTTCAAGCTCACCAAGTCTTTCTTCTGCTTGATCTATTAAGCTATTTTAAGACTCTGATGCATTTTTCACCTCCAGAACTTCTGCTTGATTCTTTCAAATTATTTTAGTCTCTTTGTTAAATTTTACCAATAGAATTCTGAGTTCCTTCTCTGTGTTATTTTGAATTTCTTTGAGTTTCTTCAACACAGCTATTTTGAATACTGTGTCTGAAAGGTCACATATCTCTATTTCTCTAGGATTGGTCCCTGGTGCCTTATTGCATTCATTTGGTAAGGTCATGTTTTCCTCAATGGTCTTGATGCTTCTGGATGTTCTTCAGTGTCTAGGCATTGAAGAGGTAGGTATTTATTGTAGTCTTTGCAGTCTGAGCTTGTCTGTAATTGTCTTTCTTGAGAGGGTTTTCTAAGTATTCAATAGGACTTGGGTGTTTTGATCTAAGCTGTATCCGCATTAGGGGCACTCCAAGCCCAGTAATGCTGTGGTTTTTGCAGCATCATGGAGATACTGCTTTGATGGTCTTGAATAAGATCCATAAGAATTTCCTGGATTACTAGGCAGATTCTTGTTCTTTTCCCTTTCTTTCTCCAAAACAGAGTGTCTCTCTCGCGCTCTCTGGTCTGAGCTGCCTGAACCTGGGGTTAGGCTGGGGTGGCACAAGCACCCCTGTGGCTACCACCACTGGAACTGTGCTAGGTCGGACCTAGAGCCAGCAAAGGACTGTGTCTCACCCAATGCCTGCTGTAACCACTACCTGGGTATGGCCTGTATGTACTCAAGTCCCTGGAGCTCTCCAGCAGCATATGGTGAAGCCAGCCAGTCTTGTGTCCTTCCCTTCAGGGAGGTGAGTTCCCCTAGGCCCTGGGAGGGTCCAGAGATGTCCTCTTGGAACAAGGGACTAGAGTCCAAAACCTCGGAAGTCTATCTGGTGGTCTATTGTATTGCGGCTGAGCTGGCATTCAAACTTCGAGAAGTAGTTTTTCCTCTCTTTCCTCCCCTTTCCAGACAAAAGAGGCTCCCATTGTGGCCACCACCACAGGCCTATGAAGGAATACTGACAGGCTACCATTGATGTTTCCTTAAGGTTCAAGGGCTTCTCAGTCAGCTGTGGTGAATGCTGCTTGGCCTGGGACATACCCTTTAGGGCATTGGGCTCCGCCTCTGGCTCAGGGTAGGTCTCAAAATGCTGTCCAAGATCCTAGGCCTGGAATTGGGGATCCTAAGAATCCACTTGGTGCTCTGCTCCCCGTGGTTGAGCTGGTACTAAAAGTGCAAAACAAAGTTCCCTTTGTTTTTCCCTCTGCTTTTCTCAAGTAGGAGGAGTCTCTCCCCTAGCCACCAGAACATGGAATATGTATGGTGAGTCTCACCTGAAGTCAGCAAGTCTCAGAGTCTCACCCAAGGCCCATGGTATATTTCCTGGGTATCACTGCTTGTTATTCAGGTCCCAAGGGCTTTTTAGTCAGCAGATGATGTGCCCTGCCAGGACTGGATCCTTCCCTTCAAGGCAGAAGAGTTACCTTCTGGCCCAGCGTGTGTCTAAAAGTTTCATCTGGGAGATAGGACCTGGATATGGGGCCTCACAACTCTGACTAGTGCCTTATCCTACTGTGTGTGATCTGGAATCCAACATGCAAAGCAAAGTCTTCTTTAGTCTCCTTTTTTCTCTCCTCAAGCACAAGGAAGGAATCTCTTTTGGAACCGCAAGCTGTACAGCCTAGAGCTGGGATAAGTGTGGCACAAGTACTCCCTTAGCCTCCACAATTGGAGTCTCAGTAGGTTCTGTGTCACCTCAGTTCACTAGCTCTGAGCCGAGTTCAGCACTAGGACTTGCCTAGGATTCGCCTAGGAATTGCAGACTAGTTGCCCCAAGACCCACCACATGTACGTCCATTTTATTGAGGGACCCACAGCACTTTTGCCAATGGTGGTGAGGCTTGCCAGAACTCAAGTTTCGACCACTGGGATGGGTAGTTTTCTTGTGGCTAGGGCTTGTTTAAATTCTCCCTCCATGGGCAGGCACTAGCCAAGTTCAGACTGGTTTTGCTTTCTATTGGGACAGGGCAACTCCTGAGTTCAATGCAATGTCTTGCAATTGCTGTACTCTTTCTTCCCCAAGGGCACGGATCTCTGTACCATGTGGACACTGCTAGGGAATGGGGCAAGAGTGGCCCTGGGAATTCAAAACTGTCTCCTACCCTCTTCAGTGCCTGTTTCTGCAGAATGAAGTTAAAACCAGGTACTGTGAGTGCTCACCTGATTTTTGGTTCTGATGACTGTGCTTTTTTTGAGTAGATAGTTGTTAAACTGGTGTCCCTGCAGAAAGGACTGTTGTTGGGGCCTTGTATTTGGCCACCTTGCTCTGCCCCTCCTGTCTGTGTATGATTGCTCCTCTTTCAATTTTTACGAAATCATCTTCTTCCCAATTGATTTTCTGACCTCTTTTTCTCTATTCTTCCCCTAATATGTTGAGTTTTTCGGGGACACCACACATGAATTATTGCATAGAACTAATTTAAATAAACTTGTCAGACAGTTGTCAAGCTTTTCCTTCAATGATGCAATGTTATTTGCTATTTTGTGCCTCCACAAAATATTTTTTATATTATATTGCAATAAACTCTTTAATTATCTGCTTTTCAACTAGTCTATATACTCCATTTGAAAAAAACTAATTTATTTTAAAATATTTCACATTTTACATTGTACCATAAGACATTAAAATAATAAAATTATTAAACATATATGAATTAATTATCTGTGTACTACATATATTTTCCTAAAAACTTTGCTTTTTACTCTATTATGGTATGTATTTGATAAGTTGCTGTTTGAATTTAATTTCAATTATATCTGGTCACGTGTAATTCAATAAATTATTAATAAACATCCATTACATGCAAAGCACAGTATTAGACTCCAATATACAAATGACATTAGAGTATATATATCTATATCTACATATATATGGAAAATCATCATGCCCAACAATGGTAATGGCAAAATCTCAAATTTTACCACTGTAACACTTTTGTATTCTAATCATTAGCCAAAACCTAGCCAAAACAAGCTGACCTGTTCTGGGTATACCAACACTTAGTAATTAAATTGTTTAACTAAGTTGTATGAACAAGTAAAGTATGGGAGGTAGAGTCAGGCAATGTTTTAAGTTGATTTTTTAGGAATTCATAACATAGCTCAACAATATCATATACCTGGAGATGGTAGAGGGCTTGAAATTACCAGTAAAATTTCTTGAATACTGGCCCATTGTTGCACAGCATTTGCAACAAAAGGCACAGACTTGTGGGACTGTGGACGGTCTGGAAAGCCAGAAACATACCACACATTAAGTTCAATGGTCACAATTGTGTGGTGTAAGTTGGCTGATTATTTTGGTATACAAACACCTTAAAGTAAAAGAATGCCAACAGAAATTAGTATTGAAAGTTCTGGGAGTGTTTCAGATGTCAAGAGTGCAATCTATCTTCAAAGAACAGGCAGGATAAAAGTCCCATAAAATGTGACTTTTTCTACCATGGGCCCAAGAAGGTCACATTTTGGCAGGAATCACAAGTGTGCAATGCATTGGTGTCTTCTGCATCAGAAACATATAGTTATTTATTTTGTGCCCAGTCTATGATGACAAATGCATTGCATATCTGATGCAATTATGGATCCAGGTTTTAAGGGTACTGATCTGGTCAGTTCAGGTTTGAACAACAACTTTATTAGAGTAATTTCAGTACAACTTATTGAGAACTGGCTCTTACTGTGGACATCTGCATTCATTTTAATTGGCCACGAAAATTTGTGTTCACAGTTCTTAAAACAGCTCTGGCCTGGCTAAACCAGTGACCTTATGCTATTTGGCAAGCAAAACCAAACACATCTCCCATGACTTCTGAACTCCTTCCAAGTTTGTTCTTCCTTGGATACTGTCCTCATCCCTAGGGTAACATATATAGTTTCCTGTTATATATTATATGTTACTATTTTATCATAATTAAGGATACATCATAAATTTCCCTTGTTTAACCTTAAAAAACGATAAGAAGGGAGAAGAAAGCAAAATAAAAGAAAATAAGTCAGAGGAATTAGATATTCCAAGATGCCTCCCCTGTCTCAGAACCTTGGACAGCAACAGATATTTGTGTCTGGTCAGGCTTAAAGATTAGAAGACCAAAGTATGTTTTTAGATAACTCACATGGAAGCCCTAGTACTACCATTCAGTATGTCTGAATTTGACTTTTTCTTTACAACATCATGTTTCAGTATTTTTATCTTTTTTTAAAGTGCTGATTTTGTTTATGAATGATCCCTTAACAGCATTATATTTTCACTCAAAAATTCTATCCAGGCATGATATAAAACCTAGAGCCAAAGACAGCAAGGCTAATCAGTAGTTGTGCAAGATGCAATAATCTTGTTTCTAATGTGAAATGTCATGAGATTATTCATGTCTAACATGCTTGCTTTTGAAAAAAGGACAAATGTGAATAATATCTACTGAGATCTGCAGGTTGGCAAAGATGGGTCACATTAGACATTTCATGGAAGGCTGACTAGAATGAAGTGATCGTACTTAAAATTTGGCCAGCCTCTATATTTTAGAGTTTGAGGAATATTTCAACACAGAGAGGTCATTCATCATGGAGGCATAAGGAGAGTGATGCCAGAACACCATCCTAAATATTGTACTTTCGCATTCTGTAATCTGGTTTTATCACTTAATTAGGAATGTGGCAAATGATTAATAAATGTTTAAGTGTTGAATTGAAACTTTTGTTTCATTTTCCATGAAATTGTGAAGTGAGAATGACTTATGTGATATTTAATATCATGAACAATTATGATCCTATTTCCCAGATTCAGGGTTATCTAGTACCAAAGAGAAGAGAAGCCTTATCCTGAGAACAAATGCAATTAAACTTTCTTCTGACATATGGGTGAAGAAATTCTTTGGACTTTTATTTCTGCTTTTAGGTGGGATAAAAAGAAAAAAAAACTAGGTGAACAAGTGAGAATAAGGGGATAAAATAGAAATATAAAACTAACCATTTATTATTTATTTTAACTTTGATCAAAATAATCTGTATTTTAACCTCTCTATTCATCTTTCAATTTTGTCTCTGTTTTTAATATTTAATTTTGTACTATTTTGATTGATATGATTTGGGCTGTGTTCCCACACACATGGGGTAGTTACCCCCATGCTGCTGTTCTCATGATAGTGAGTGAGTTCTCACAAGATCTGATGGTTTTATAAGGGGCTTTTCTTCCTTTTCTGGGTACTTCTCTTGGCTGCCACCATGTGTTGAAGGACATGTTGCTTCCCCTTCCACAATGATTGTAAGTTTCTTGAGGCCTCCCTAGCCATGCTGAACTGTGAGTCAATTAAACCTCCTTCTTTGATAAACTACCCAGTCTCAGGTATGTCTTTATTAGCAGTGTGAGAATGGACGAATGCAATGATTTTTCATTATGACCGTGTTGGTTTCTATTCTTTCTTTGTTCTCTTTAATGATTTTAAATACATTTTTTCTGATCTCCTTTACATGGCTCTATTATGTCGTCTTCTTTGGTTACCGTCTCTGTTTTTTATTGAATAGGCTGATTCTTCTACATTAGATTTTATTCCATTGTGTTTTCTCCACCATGAGTTTTTCCCTTTTGGAATCCCTTGTCCTGTGGGTTGTGAGATTTTTCCATTTGCTTCTGCTGGGGTCCTTGGGATTTTATTTCACTGGAACTCACTTCTTGTCTCAGATTTCCTCAATTCACCACATAAATGAGGTTTGAGTTCCCCTTCCCATGCATATCAGGGTATGAATGAGATGCTCTGCATAACTTTCTCACTCCACTCTAGACTCCAGATAAATGTCATATCTCATTACCCTTTCTTGGGTGGGTTCAGGTTTTTCTGGTTCATTTTAAAAAATAATGGATAAGATTCCTTTGGAATTCCTGACCCTATCCTGTGAACTCAGTTTCTGCTTCTTGCCTTAGGCTAACTTAACCTTATGGATACAAAAACGTCAACCAATTACCTAATCCAACACCTTGTAAGTCACCACATTCACCACTACTGCTTCTCACACAAGATTTTGGTAATACCTTTAGGTGCTTTTTTGTATATGCATATTTTATTATTTTTCTTTCTTCTGATAGCACATACACTTGAAAATAATTGGGGTTTAATTACTTCCATCATTTATTATGTTTGTAGCTGGAGTTGGACTATTCTGGATTAACACTTTCTGCCAAACAACTTGGAATGTCCAATCTTACATTTCACTAAACACACACAATCTTGTAGAACTTATTTTTCCAAATCTTTACTAAAAATAATCATTTGATAAAGCGAACAGTATGGTAGCATTTCTGAAATTAATGAAAGATAACTTCAAACTAAAAAATGAGAAGTATTATGCAAAATCCAAATTGTTTATTTCAAATCAAATTAAACTCTGGAATTCATACATAATTCTCTATCACCAACCCATTTTAGTAAGAAAGTTAAGGGGTCAAGGTTTTAGGATATAAACTAGGTACCCTAGTAGAGTACAGCTTTTGGGCAGATGAATATAATTTAATGCTCACGTAAATTTTTAGAATTAGGACTTTTTCTTCCCCAAAAGGAGAAAAAAAGGGAGTAAAGATTGTTGTAGTAGAATAAATGGAATAAAAGCTTACATATAAGGAAATGGGGAAGAAAATAATACAAATTCTAGGTTACACAATGGAGTCTCTTCTGCCAGTTTACTCTCTCATGGAGACTAATCCAAAATCTAAAGGAGCATTCTATGACTTTAGCCATGCCCTGGATGAAAAGGAAAATAATACAGAGGTATTACAGAGCCTACAAAGAATGAAGAGAAACACAGATGTACTAACTGCTTCTGCCCACCAGTCCTTCTCACTAGGATAAGAGAGTATAAAGTATTTTTTAACAACAGGAAAATAACAACACCAGTGCTCACTGAAATGATTTGAAAAAAGGATAAAAATAGTTTTGTAAACGTGGAAAATAATAAAATAAAAATGATGCCAATATTTTGGAGTAAAACAGATATCCTAAATGAGTTTCCATCAAATAAAAATAGGCTTAAATAAAAAATTAAGACAATAAAAAGGAAAACGAGCAAGTTAAAAAGAAAACTTATTTTTATCTCCCTTAAGAGAAAGTACTTAGACTACAAATGCTTTACTATGTCAACGAAATTAGAGAATATGACTCTGCTCACAAGGTGTTAAAAGGCTAATACATTTTCAATGTCCATTGATTTATGCTACCTTTTTGATGCCATTTGTCATTTTAGTTTTAGGATATTTCCTATAGGAAAATTATGTAGAAATAATGAGAATCTACAGCTAGTTTCTGTATATTATTGGGAAAGAAGGCAGAAAAATAAGAAACCAAGAGTAAAACTTGTATGTTCTGATCATCTCTCTAGAGATAGAAGCCTGAAAAGAGATTTATTTTGTTTATTTTTTAGTAAGAAAGATAAGATTGCAGAGGATAAGAGGCGTTGCTTATATTCACACTTCAGAATAATAGTATGTTTGTCTAATTTGATTGTTCAAATGTATTTGTTGTATGTTTTATTCTTTTCTCTATGCTACAGGGAGGAGTGCAAATGAGGAAAAACAATTATATGTAAAAAAGATGTTCCATATACTCTGTATATTTGGGGATAATGTAAATAAATTGTTATGTAAAATATATCGAAATAAAACAAGAAGACAATGCAATCATCTTAAAATTTATCTGGTAAATCTAAAGAATGCATTTGAAAACAATAATTACTGAAAATTAATGGATAACTTTAGACAAAAAAGAAACACACTTACCAGAGTGAAAATCATTGTTTGTGATGTAAAATAGAGATATAAAAATACTTAAAACAAAATATCAAATTTACCGCTACTGAATATAGCATAACAAAATCCTGATACATTCTAACAATATTTATTTACTAGCAACAATCTTCTCACTAAAATGATATTGAAACTGGAATTCTTTCAAATAGTAATCGATGATTCAAATCTTATAGAAACTCTTCCAGAGAAAGAACTGGGGAAAAATTTAGCCAATTGAATCTATGAAGCTAGTATAATCTAGAAAATAAATTCAGACAAAGATAGAACAAGAAAAGATGAATCCCACTTGCAAACAGAAATGTAAATTTCTCAACAAAATATTCACAAAATATAAAAATATACCATAATCAGCATGACTATGTCTCAAAATTACAATCATATTGCAACATTAGAAAAAAATCTATGAATATCATTTTTCATTTAAGTGAATGAAATAAAAATAAGGTCATAACAGATGCATTAACAGCCTTTGATTCAAATTCAGCTTTGAAGCATAATAAAAGCCCTGCCGCTTCTAATTAGCATAGTATATGCAATCTGGTCCTACCCTCACTACCCTCTTCCAATGGTCTCTTCCTCTATTTTTAATCCAATACCACATTGTTTATGAATGTGGCTTTGTCGTATATCTTAATACATGGTAGGGAAGACCCTCTGTAACTTTTCTTAAAGTTTACTTGGCTCAAGAAGAGATGACATCTCTTCTCCATATAAATTTTATCATAACCTATTCAAGTTCCTCAAAAGTTCAACAAATATCTTGTACAGTATATGGTGATTATAGTTAGTGATAATACATTGTTTTCTTGAAAAATGCTAAGAGAATTGATGTTAAGTGTTCTTGCCACAAAAATGATAACTATGTGAGGTAATATATGTGCAAATTAGCTCATTTACAAAATGCATTTATACTTCAAAATATGCTGTACACAATAACTACATACAATTTTAGCTGTCAATTTAAAAGAAATAAATGAAATTTTTAAAAAAGTTGAAGTCAAATATTTATGGATTGAAATTACTCATAAATTAATTTGTGGGGAAGTGCCTTAATAGAATTTTGTCATCCTATTCAAGACCTTAGAATGTTTATTTAGATAAGCATTTTGTTATTTATTTTTTTCATTTAAGATGCAATGGATATATTTGTTAGAAATAATTGATTTTTAGACTAAAATTTTTATTGCTATCATGAACAGTATATTAATTTTTTATATTTCCTTATTGTTGCAAAGGCATTTTAGTCTTTTTCTATATGTTTTCAGTATAGCTACATTTATTAAATCTTAGTAGTTTTGATAGTTTATCATTTAGTTTCAGCTTATTTGATTCTTAATTTCAGCACTGTTTCATCTCTTTATACTGAATCTTTCCATTCATCTTTATTTTTCATTTGTAGCAGAACCAATGAAATTAGATAAGCGAATGACTCTTAAAGCCGATTATTTTTTTTCTTTACTTTTCTTTTTTTTCTCTCATGTTCTTACCATGAGAGGTTTGATCTACCTTAACAAATTTAAGTGTAAACATAGCAGTACAATGCACAACCTTGATCTAGTCTATTTACAGTAAAGGTGGCATGATGAAAAGATGACCCTGTTCACTTAACTAAATGCAACTTTGGTATCCTAAACAAAATAAAAAGTCATTTTTAATGAATAAGTGACTTATATAGCCCTGCAAGTTCTTATAGAAACACCAACAAATTTGCCCTCTTGAAATTTCTATTAGAATTGAGAGATTTGGGCCATTCAGATATCTACAACTCATATATTTTTTGATATGGCCTTACCATGTGCCAGTCACTATGTTAGGTGACAGAGAAGTGATAAATGATCAAATAGTAAATGAAGTTTCCACAACTATAAACTTACAGTACTGAGGAGCAGAGATTACTGACAGAATATTCATGCAAACAAATACAAAATTATGACTGTTGCAGAAGGAAAACATATTGTTTAAGAATATAAAATATTTTACACTGATTTGAATGGCATAGAACATTATCTGTTATTATCCAATATTGAATATTTATTTGACCTAAAGTTACACTTAATCATTTAAGTATTAAATAACTAATAAATAAAAGACAAGCGGTATCAGTCAATATTCTTGAAAGTTTTTTTAGTAGACAAAATATTCTTCATAAGAAGAACCACTTGATAATATATCAACCAAATAGCCATTGAGAGGGACTGTTAAAAATGGAATATTTCTGATTTGCTTTTTATAAAACAAAGAACATAGTTGTTGTTTTTGAATAAACTAAATATTTAAATTTTTGGAAAATGGTAGGCAAGAATATGGACACTTACCAGTGGCTATTGGGCAAATATCAAGTTGCTTGTGTGTTGACTGTGCCATCCCACCTTGCAGTGACAAAGAAGCTCCATGCTTGGATGGTAGCATAACGTTGTCCTGGTGGAACAGTGTACACAGTGCATAACAAAAACCAGCCAGATATTTTCAAAAGGGGGATATAGAAATCAAAGATATTTTCATCACAATTATTTTTCTTATGTGTTTTTTTTTAATTAAAATTCAGATTCAGAGAGTACATGTGTGTGTTTGCTGCATGGGTATATTGCAAAATGATAAGGATTGGGTTTCTAGTATACCTGCCACCCAAATATTGAACACTGTGTACAATAGCTAATCTTTCAAACCTTACTCCCCTCTTTTCCTTTCTCCCTCCCCTGTTTTGAAATCCCTAGGGTCTACTATTATTTCCATCTTTATGTTCATTTGTTTAGATCCCACTGATAAATGAAAACACGCAATATTTGATTTTCTGCTTCTGAGTTAGCTCACTTAGGATAAAAGCCTCCAGCTTCCTCTGCATTGCTCAAAAGGACTTGACGTCATGTATTTTCATGGCTACATAGTATTCCATGGTGTATATATACTTTATATAGTTTTTTAGTCAGAATTTTTTTTTTAATTTATGGAAGAAGACATGCATTTTCAAGTTATTAAATATACACTATTGGACTCAAGAGTAGCATTCCTAGAAGCTGTATCTACAAATACTTCAAGAATGTGCTGTAAAAACCAAGGTATAAAAAATCAAGCTAGTAAAATTTTCCAATCAAGTTGAAGTATTATGCCTAACTCTGTAAAGTTGTCATCATTAACTAGACGTATTTGTTTTATGACTACTCTTGAATACTATAATATATAATGTAACTCTGAAGCCTAGTTAGATAAGAAAGGTGTTCAGTTTAACATATTTCTGGGAAAATACAGAAAGCATATATGAAAATTTAGGCTTGTGACATTAGACTTTCTTTTGAAAAATAATAATAATAATCTATAGTAAGAGGTACAATTACACGTACTTATAAATGAATTTTATAAATTTTTAAAATTATACTATTGCACATTAAATATTTCAAAATAGAGTTGTCACTGTTTTATTAAAATGTAATCTTTTATATTCAGTATGAATCTAGAAAAAATGTTATTTAAAGTGATAATTATTATCCCATTTTCTGCTCCTTTACAGTACTTGAATAATTAGCCAGCCATCACAGTAACTTAGTATCCTTGATTAGTAAAAAATCCCTGATTAAAAGCCACACTGCTTTTAATGTAAATTGTTGTTACAAAATCAATGCCTCTTACTTCTAATGAAATGAGTTAATGGATTTCAGCATGGAAAAAACCTTGAAATATATTACATACAAACTATTCAGATTCTCATTTAAATAATGGATTATCTGATTAGCAATGACCAGAGAAAACCTATCAAGAAGATTGCCTAGAAAGTAAACCTGACATAATAAAATTGCTCAACTTCCGTCACCTTCCAGCTCATGATTGGTAGGTAAAAATACAGTTAGGCAGAACTCGGATGAAATTAGAAATCATTTTAATTAACTTCTTGGTGAAGGTTTGGTTCTAATCTTTAAAGTTAAGATATTAGGATAATCAAGGAATTCACAAACTCTCATTTTTACTGTTCTTCATTTGACTTTGGAATTTAATTATTAAATTTATCTGACGATTTAGTGAATAATGCTAATGATATTGATAAATAATTGAAGTGATTTTTGTGTCTGACTATTTTTAATCTCAAGAGTTAGGGATAGGGCCAAATTATTTCTAGAAATCATTGCAGCTTAAACATTATATAATTCTCTGACAATGTGAGAATATTAATTTTCACCTTTTGCTTCCCAGGAGAACAACAGCACATGAAAAAATTAGAAAATTATTTCTAAAGAACTTATACTGATGATAAAATCAATTGATTTACAGCATTATTTTCTTAAGGTTAATTTCAGGTATACGATACACATAAACAAAATGAAAAAACAAGCATGTAAAGCAAGTAAAAATTTTAAATCAGAATAAATCATTTAATACAGATATAATTCTTAAATGTATTTAGTGCATTTTAATGTTTCCAGTGTTTTGTCTCCAAAATATTTCACCATATTAAATTAAATAATCTTCAATATAATCTGTTATAAATTGTATTTTAGGAAGAAAGATTCTTAATTCATCCAAGTATTATTACTAAAACATATTAGGATTTAATATACTTAAATTTTAACGTTTTTTTAATTATACTTTAACTTTTAGGGTACATGTGCACAACGTGTAGGTTAGTTACATATGTATACATGTGCCATGTTGGTGTGCTGCACCCGTTAACTCGTCATTTAACATTAGGTATATCTCCTAATGCTATCCCTCCCCCCTCCCCCCACCCCACAACAGGCCCCGTTGTGTGTTGTTCCCCTTCCTGTGTCCATGTGTTCTCATTGTTCAATTCCCACCTATGAGTGAGAATATGTGGTGTTTGGTTTTTTGTCCTAGCGATAGTTTGCTGAGAATGATGGTTTCCACCTTCATCCATGTTCCTACAAAGGACATGAACTCATCATTTTTTATGGCTGCATAGTATTCCATGGTGCATATATGCCACATTTTCTTAATCCAGTCTATCCTTGTTGGACATTTGGGTTGGTTCCAAGTCTTTGCTATTGTGAATAGTGCCACAATAAACATATGTGTGCATGTGTCTTTATAGCAGCATGATTTATAATCCTTTGGGTATATACCCAGTAACAGGATTGCTGGGTCAAATGGTATTTCTAGTTCTAGATCCCTGAGGAATTGCCACACTGACTTGCACAATGGTTGAACTAGTTTACAGTCCCCCCAACAATGTAAAAGTGTTCCTATTTCTCCACATCCTCTCCAGCACCTGTTGTTTCCTGACTTTTTAATGATCGACATTCTAACTGGTGTGAGATGGTATCTCATTGTGGTTTTGATTTGCATTTCTCTGATGGCCAGTGATGATAAGCATTTTTTCATGTGTCTGTTGGCTGCATAAATGTCTTCTTTTGAGAAGTGTCTGTTCATATCCCTCGCCCACTTTTCGATGGGGTTGTTTGTTTTTTTCTTGTAAATTTGTTTGAGTTCATTGTTGATTCTGGATATTAGCCATTTGTCAGATGAGTAGATTGCAAAAATTTTCTCCCATTCTGTAGGTTGCCTGTTCACTCTGATGGTAGTTTCTTTTGCTGTGCAGAAGCTCTTTAGTTTAATTAGATCCCATTTGTCAATTTTGGCTTTTGTTGCCATTGCTTTTGGTGTTTTAGACATGAAGTCCTTGCCCACCCCTATGTCCTGAATGGTATTGCCTAGGTTTTCTTCTAGGGTTTTTATGGTTTTAGGTCTGACATGTAAGTCTTTAATCCATCTTGAATTAATTTTTGTATAAGGTGTAAGGAAGGGATCCAGCTTCAGCTTTCTACACATGGCTAGCCAGTTTTCCCAGCACCATTTATTAAATAAGGAATCCTTTCTCCATTTCTTGTTTTTGTCAAGTTTGTCAAAGATCAGATGGTTGTAGGTATGCAACATTATTTCTGAGGGCTCTGTTCTGTTCCATTGGTCTATATCTCTGTTTTGGTACCAGTACCATGCTGTTTTGGTTACTGTAGCCTTGTAATATTGTTTGAAGTCAGGTAGCATGATGTCTCCAGCTTTGTTCTTTTGGCTTAGGATTGACTTGGCAATGCAGGCTCTTTTTTGGTTCCATATGAACTTTAAAGTAGTTTTTTCCAATTCTGTGAAGAAAGTCATTGGTAGCTTGATGGGGATGGCATTGAATCTACAAATTACCTTGGGCAGTACGGCCATTTTCACGATATTGATTCTTCCTACCCATGAGCATGGAATGTTCTTCCATTTGTTTGTATCCTCTTTTATTTCATTGAGCAGTGGTTTGTAGTTCTCCTTGAAGAGGTCCTTTGCGTCCCTTGTAAGTTGGATTCCTAGGTATTTTATTCTCTTTGAAGCAATTGTGAATGGGAGTTCACTCATGATTTGGCTCTCTGTTTGTCTTTTATTGGTGTATAAGAATGCTTGTGATTTTTGCACATTGATTTTGTATCCTGAGACTTTGCTGAAGTTGCTTATCAGCTTAAGGAGATTTTGGGCTGAGACAATGGGGTTTTCTAGATATACAATCATGCCATCTGCAAACAGGGACAACTTGACTTCCTCTTTTCCTGATTGAATACCCTTTATTTCCTTCTCCTGCCTGATTGCCCTGGCCAGAACTTCCAACACTATGTTGAATAGGAATGGTGAGAGAGGGCATCCCTGTCTTGTGCCAGTTTTCAAAGGGAATGCTTCCAGTTTTTGCCCATTCAGTATGATATTGGCTGTGGGTTTGTCATAGATAGCCCTTATTATTTTGAGATACGTCTCATCAATACCTAATTTATTGTGAGTTTTTAGCATGAAGGGTTGCTAAATTTTGTCAAAGGCCTTTTCTGCATCTATTGAGATAATCGTATGGTTTTTGTTGTTGGTTCTGTTTATATGCTGGATTACATTTACTGATTTGTGTATGTTGAACCAGCCTTGTATTCCAGGGATGAAGCCCACTTGATCATGGTGGATAAGCTTTTTGATGTGCTGCTGTATTCAGTTTGCCAGTATTTTATTGAGGAGTTTTGCATCGATGTTCATCATGGATATTGGTCTAAAATTCTCTTTTTTTTTTTCTGTCTCTGCCTGGCTTTGGTATCAGGATGATGCCGGCCTCACAAAATGAGTTAGGGAGGATTCCCTCTTTTTCTGTTGATTGGAATAGTTTCAGAAGGAATGGTACCGGCTCCTCCTGGTACCTCTGGTAGAATTCGGCTGTGAATCCATCTAGTCCTGGACTTTTTTGGTTGGTAAGCTATTAATTATTGCCTCAATTTCAGCTCCTGTTATTGGTCTATTCAGAGATTCAGCTTCTTCCTGGTTTAGCCTTGGAAGGGTGTATGTGTCCAGGAATTTATCCATTTCTTCTAGATTTTCTAGTTTATTTGCATAGAGGTGTTTATAGTATTCTCTGATGGTAGTTTGTATTTCTGTGGGATTGGTGATGATATCTCCTTTATCGTTTTCTATTGCATCGATTTGATTCTTCTCTCTTTTCTTCTTTATTAGTCTTGCTAGTGGTCTATCAATTTTGTTGATCTTCTCAAAAAACCAGCTCCTGGATTCATTGATTTTTTGAAGGGTTTTTTGTGTCTCTGTTTCCTTCAGTTCTGCTCTGATCTTCTTAGTTATTTCTTGCCTTCTGCTAGCTTTTGAATGTGTTTGCTCTTGCTTTTCTAGTTCTTTTAATTGTGATGTTAGGGTGTCAATTTTAGATCTTTCCTGCTTTCTCTTGTGGGCGTTTAGTGCTATAAATTTCCCTCTACACACTGCTTTGAAAGTGTCCCAGAGATTCTGGTATGTTGTGTCTTTGTTCTCATTTCTTTCAAAGAACATCTTTATTTCTGCCTTCATTTCGTTATGTACCCAGTAGTCATTCAGGAACAGGTTGTTCAGTTTCCATGTAGTTGAGTGCTTTTGAGTGAGTTTCTTAATCCTGAGTTCTAGTTTGATTACACTGTGGTCTGAGAGACAGTTTGTTATCATTTCTGTTCCTTTACATTTGCTGAGGAGTGCTTTACTTCCAAGTATGTGGTCAATTTTGGAATAGGTGTGGTGTGGTGCTGAAAAGAATGTATATTCTGTTGATTTGGGGTGGAGAGTTCTGTAGATGTCTATTAGGTCCACTTGGTGCAGAGCTGAGTTCAATTCCTGGATATCTTTGTTAACTTTCTGTCTCGTTGATCTGTCTAATGTTGACAGCGGGGTGTTAAAGTCTCCCAATATTATTGTGTGGGAGTCTAAGTCTCTTTGTAGGTCTCTAAGGACTTGCTTTATGAATCTGGGTGCTCCTGTATTGGGTGCATATATATTTAGGATAGTTAGCTCTTCTTGTTGAATTGATCCCTTTACCATTATGTAATGGCCTTCTTAGTCTCTGTTGATTTGTGTTGGTTTAAAGTCTGTTTTATCCGAGACTAGGATTGCAACCCCTGCCTTTTTTGTTTTCCATTTGCTTGGTAGATCTTCCTTCATCCCTTTATTTTGAACCTATGTGTGTCTCTGCATGTGAGATGCGTTTCCTGAATACACCACACTGATGGGTCTTGACTCTTTATCCAATTTCTCAGTCTGTGTCTTTTAATTGGAGCATTTGGCCCATTTACATTTAAGGTTAATATTGTTATGTGTAAATTTGATACTGTCATTATGATGTTAGCTGGTTATTTTGCTCGTTAGTTGATGCAGTTTCTTCCTAGACTTGATGGTCTTTACAATTTGGCATGTTTTTGTAGTGGCTGGTACCAGTTGTTCCTTTCCATGTTTAGTGCTTCTTTCAGGAGCTCTTGTAGAGCACGCCTGGTGGTGACAAAATCTCTCAGGATTTGCTTGTCTGTAAAGTATTTTATTTCTCCTTCACTTATGAAGCTTAGTTTGGCTTGATATGAAATTCTGGGTTGAAAATCCTTTAAGTATGTTGAATATTGGCCCCCACTCTCTTCTGGCTTGTAGAGTTTCTGCTGAGAGATCAGCTGTTAGTCTGATGGGCTTCCCTTTGTGGGTAACCCGACCTTTCTCTCTGGCTGCCCTTAACATTTTTTCCTTCATTTCAATTTTGGTGAATCTGACAATTATGTGTCTTGGAGTTGCTCTTCTCAAGGAATATCTTTGTGGCATTCTCTGTATTTCCTGAATTTGAATGTTGGCCTGCCTTGCTAGATTGGGGAAGTTCTCCTGGATAATATCCTGCAGAGGGTTTTCCAACTTGGTTCCATTCTCCCCATCACTTTCTGGTACACCAATCAGATGTAGATTTGGTCTTTTCACATAGTCCCATATTTCTTGGAGGCTTTGTTTGTTTCTTTTTATTCTTTTTTCTCCAATCTTCTCTTCTCACTTCATTTCATTCATTTGATCTTCCATCACTGATACCCTTTCTTCCACTTGATCGAATCGGCTACTGAGGCTTGTGCATTCGTCACGTAGTTCTCGTGCCTTGGTTTTCAGCTCCATCAGGTCCTTTAAGGACTTCTCTGCATTGGTTATTCTAGTTATCCATTCGTCTAATTTTTTTTCCACATATAAGTGAGATTATGCAGTATTTGTCTTTATGTGTCTGGCTTATTTCACTTAACATAATATCCTCCAGACTTACCCATTTTGTCACAAGTGATAAGATTTCATCCTTTGTATGGTTGAACAGTATTCCATTGCATTCCCCACGTATATAGCATTTTCTTTATCCGTTCATCCCTTGATGGGCACTTAGGTTGATTCCATATCTTGGCTATTGCAGATGTCTTTTTAACATAGTCATTTCCTTTGGCTATATATCCAGTGGTGAGAAATTGCCGGATCACGTAGTCTTTTTTTTTAATCATGATTTGATTATTTCATAATGTGTACAGGCATTTATTTTTACTTTTTCTGGGAACCTCCATTCTGTGTTCATAATGGATATATTAATTTACATTCCCACCAAGAGTATATAAGAGTTCAACCTTCTCCACATCCTCAGGAGCATGTGTTATGTTGTGTCTTTTTGATAAAAGCCATCCTAACAAGTGTGAGGTGATAACTCATTATGGTTTCAATTTGCATTTCCCTGATGATTAGTGATGTTGAGCATTTTTTTCCTGTATCTACTGGATATTTGTAGGTCTTCTTAGAAGAGATGTCTATTTAGGTTACTTGCCCATTTTTTAATTAGGTTATTTATATTTTTGCTATTGAGTTGTTTATTTTAAATTCTCGATATTAACCCCTTGTCAGATGTACAGCTTGCAAATACTTTTTCCCATTCTGTCTTTTCACTTCATTGACTGTTTCTTTTGCTATACACAAGCTTTTTGGTTTACTGTATTCCCATTTGTTTATTTTTGCTTTTGTTGCTCATGCTTTTGAAGTCTTGTCTAAAAAATCCTTGCTCCAATTTATATCATTTAGCATGTCCCCTGTGTTTCCTTCTAATAGTTTCACAATTTCAGATCTTACATTTAAGCCTATAATACATTTTGAGTTGACTTTTTATGTGGAGGGTGATAAGGGTCCAGTTTTGTTTTGTTTTCTTTTGCATGTAGGTATCAAGTTTTTCCATAACTCTTTACTCAAGAGACAGTTCTTTATTCATTTTGTATTCTTGGCATCTTTGTCAAATAGAGTTGGCTGTTAGCTTAAAAAATATTGCCTTTATATATGCAAATTCATTTCTGGGCTCTCTGTTTTGTTCCATTGGTCTACCTGTCTGTTCGTATGTCAATACTATATTGTTTGGTTACTACAGACTTATAGTTTAGATTAAAATTTGATAGTGTAATGACTTCAACTTTGTTCTTTTTGTTTAAGATTGCTTTGGCTATTCAGTCTTTTGTGGTTCCATACAAATTTTAAAATTGCTTTTTTCTATTTCTGTGAAGAACAACATTGGAAAGTTGATAGAGATTGCATTGAATCTGTAGATTGTTTGGGGTATTATTGATGCATTGCATGTATGTTCGTTGGGAATATTGGCCTATAATTTTCTTTTTTGGCCTATAATTTTCTTTTTTTTTTTGACCTATAATTTTCTTTTGTTGTTGTTGTGCCCTTGTCTGGCTTTGGCATGAGGGTAATACTGGCCTTACACAATGAATTTTGAAGGATTCTCCTATTTTCAATTTATCAGAATATTTTTTGAAGAATTGATATTCATTTTTTCTTAAATGTTCTGTAGAATTCAGCAGTTAAACTAACAGTCCTGGACTTTTTTTACGGGAGACTTTCTATTATTTCTTCAATTTGGTAACTCATTATTGGTCAGTCCAGATTTTCTTTCTTTTTTTTTTCTTGATTCAATTCTGGTAGATTGTATGTGTCTAGGAATTTGTAACTGATTTTGATTAGTCTTTCACTAGTGGCTCTTTGACTCATACTTCATAGAAGTGTGCTACTCTGTATACATGAGTAATGTTTCAAACTGGAATTTTATTTTTAACATAAAGATGACTAATATAAGAATAAATTTTTCAGAAGAAAGAGATATGAAAAAGTGTTTAGACACTTGGAATTTGTATCTTTTGAAAAATATAAATGTGTTAACTATTATACTAACAAACATGCTATAAAACATGTTTAGTCCAAGCATTGTGGCTCATGCCTGCAATCCTAGCTCTTTGGGAGACTGAGGTGAATCACTGGAGCCCAGGAGTTTGAGACCAACCTGGGCAACATGACAAAACCCCATCTCTATAAAAATACAAAAAAAAATTAGCCAGGTGTGATAGTGTGTACCTGTAGTTTAAACTCCTTGGGAGACTGAGGTCCAAGCTACTGGGAGGTCAAGGTTGCAGTGAGCTGAGATTGCACAACTGAACTCCAGCCTAGGTGACAGAGGAAGACCCTGTCTCATAAAATAGTTTAATATTCCTTTTAATAACTCATTTAATCTTTTTATTTGCTATTTTATAGCATTTTGTAGCTAGGTTTGGGAGGTAAGGTCTTAGGAATGCAATCAAGAGATTTGTACGTAGAGTTAACTCTAGCTAAACATTATGTATGTCACTACCTGAAAACTTTAATAGCAACTAAATTTGCGGCCTCCAGCTATATTTATTGCTATTAATATTTTGTTTAGTGTGTGCAGTTTAAAACTATATGTTTTATTATAGCAAGGGTAATATGCCAACTAGTCCCATTGTTTGAAATTGAGAATAACATTGTTTTACTGATATGAATTATTCTTTTCAGTTTTTTAAATGTATAAAAGTTGGATATTTAAAGTATTATAGAAAGATTACCTCTAAGAAACAAAAAATGTTAAACAGAAGCAGCAGTTGTATACATGACTGTGTATAATGCATATTAATGGGACCTTCTAAGCAAGAGCCCTGAGTAACTTCACTGGTCTAGCACAAAAAAAAAAAAAAAAAAAAAAAAAAAAAGCCCTATTCTCAGGTAATACTTTTTAAAAGTGTTTTATAGACTTCAATAAAATTGTTTCTTATTATATGTAATTTAAGTATAAATTTGCATATCTCTCCTTTTACATTGTGAAAAACGTATACGAGTAGAGTATATAAATGTTTGCTTTAACTCTCACTTGCAATTTTATGTCTTACAGTTTTATAGAAAATTGTATATCGCATCATGATATTCAAGAATCAAATATTTGGTATCATACCTCACCCCAGTCTGCTCATATTCATTTATAACTTACTTTCAAAATAGTAGACTATGAAAAATCCACTGGTTTTCAGCCCTCCATATTATCCATGCATCATTTACGTAAAAGCTTTACTAATTCTAGTTTTTAGTCCTAGTTATTGTATTTGCAGACTGTTAAAATAGCACTGAGATTTTAGGAGTAATACAGTTGGATCCAGAGACAAACATAACAAAACATTTCTTATTTGTTACTTTAAACTTTTTCAGTTTGCTGAAGTTATTCATTCTTAAGTAACTGACGTAAAAATACTTTGTATTAGTCTTAAATTTTACATATGAAATGACAGTCTTGAAAATATAAATAAATGCCAACTTTTATGACTAAATATTTTATTTTCTATACATCTTTCTAACGGCAAAACTAAATTTAAAAAACAAAACTCCTTCTTCTCCAAGATTGCTGACTAGCCACAGCCAAGTGGCACATCTCACACTGAGGGACAGAAACATTGTGCAGACTGGTGCAATTCTAGCAGATCTTCAGAGGCATGGCACTGAGAGCACACAGAGGAAAGACACAGAGGCTTGGCTGAAGAGGGAGAAAGTTGGGAACCTGACATGGGGCTACCATACACTGGGATTTGTTCCTAGCACCCAATTACTACTGCGGAGGTGGTGAATCGAACAGGCAAGGAGCAACCTGTTGTCATCATAGGCCTTTGGATTCCTGGCAGGAAGAGACCCCTCGACTACCACAGATACTTGAGTTGGTAAGGAAAGCTGCTTAGAGAAGAGGTAGAGGCAGAATTCCAGCCTGGGCAGAACCCAGAAGGTTTGGTACAGGAGTGTCTGTAGTGGAGCATAGCCAGGGATGTCCAACCCCTAGGCTCAACTTGCTCCCAGAAAAGACTTTAGTCCTAGGGAACTGTTGGACCTGAACTTTGCATGGCAGTCTTGCCCATGACATGCGGCCAGTCCAACCTGAGCACTTCTTGGTCTGCTGGCCCCTCCTGAGCCCCAGCCTGGTTGTGCCTGTCAGCAGTGCAGCTCCCAGGTACCTCCTGGGAGTCTGCACCATAGCTCCTGCACTGCTGGACCATGTCTGACCAGCAGAGTGCTCCAACAGAGCACCACAAAGACATGCACCAGCTTCTTCATGCCCTCCCCTTACCCAGAGTCTCCCCCATGCCACTTTGTCTGCAAGCATTCACCCACAGCCACCCCCCATACTGCTCTGCCAGTGCATTTGCATGGGCAGACCATCCTTCCCTTCCCAGCCACTGCTGCCAGCCGGAGTGCACTCTACCCTCAGCACCACACCACTGTTTCCCTCTGAATATTAGGAGGCACAAAGTCTACCAGCCCCACTGGCCACAGTGCCCCATTCCCACCAGTGCCCCACCCCCAAGCTAACACCACCTTGGGTGTGAACCCATGCACAGTTGTCGGCATGGGCCCCCTCCCTCGAGCCATACTGCCACCACCACTGCTCTGAATGCATGCCTACAGGCTAGCACCCCACCACAGCTAACAAATGTGAAGCCTGCCACAGTGCTGCTGCTTCTGCTGCTGCTGGCACATGCAAACCAAGATGGATCCCTTTGCCACTGCCCCAGGAAGTGCTTTGGCTGGCAACACTCATTGGAATGTTGTGATCAGCAGCCCAGGAGAAACTTGACCTCTCCAGCATAGCAGGTTCCTAAACTGTAGGAGCCAGAGATCAAAGCCAAGGCCTGATATCACTCCGCCAGAATTAGACCACACAGTACAGGAGTCCTAAGCTGAACGCTGCCCCCCTAAAATCATCCAGTAATGAAGACAGTTGCATGAACCCACCTTATACCTCAATCAAACCCCCAAGATAATCAAATAGGATAAAAAAAATCCAAAGGACAGAAAGTTCAAAGATTGAAGGAATAACAGCACACAAAGACAAAAAAAGGACAAGCACAAGAACTATGACAACTCAAAAAGCCAAAGTGTCTTCTTTCCCCCAAATTACTGTGCTACTTATCCAGCAAGGAGAGATGAGATGAACTGGACTGAGATGGCTGTGATGACAGAAATATAATTCAGAATATGGATAGGAAACATCATCGTGATTCAAGAAAATATTGAAACCCAATCCAAAGAAAGCTAAGAATAACAATAAAATGACACAGAAGCTGGCAGACAATATAGGCAATATAGAAAAGAATGTAACTGACCTGATAGAACTGAAAAACACTCTACAAGAATTTCATAATGCAATCACAAGTATTAACAGCAGAATAGAAGAAGTTGAGGAAATAATCTCAGAGCCTGAAGACTGGCTTTCTGAAATAAGACAGTCAAATAAAAAAAATAAAAAGGACAAATGAAGCCTCCAAGAAATACAGGATTATATAAAAATACCAAATCTATGACTCATTGGTGTCCCTAAAAGAGATGGAGAAAATGGAAGCAAGTTGCAAAATATATTTCAATATATCATCCATGAGAAATTTCCCAACCTAGCTAGAGAGGCCAACGTTCAAATTCAGGAAATGTTGAGAACCCCCACAAAATACTCCACAAGATCATACCCAAGACAAAAAATCATCAGATTCTCCAAGGGCAAAATGAAAGAAAAATGTTAAAGCAACTAGAGAAAGGACCAGTCATCTACAAAGGGAAGTCCATTAGACTAACAGTGGACTTCTCAGCAGAAACCATACAAACCAGAAGAAATAAACATTCAACATTCTTAAAAAAAGCAATTCCACCTAAAAATTCTCTATCTGGCCAAAGCAAGCTTCATAAGCAAAGGAGAAATAAAATTATTTTCAGTCAAGCAAATGCTGATGGAGTCTGTTACCACCAGACCAACCTAACAAGAACTCCTGAAAGAAGCACTAAAAATGGAAAGACTATTATCAGCCACTACAAAAACATAATTAAATACTCAGACCAGTGAGACTATAAAGCAACCACATAAATATGTCATTATAATAAACAGCTAACAACATAATGACAGGATAAAATTCACACATATCAACACTAAACTTGAATGTAAATAGGCTAAATGCTCCCAATTAAAAGGCACAGAGTGAAAAGCTGGATAAAGAAGCAAGGCCCAATGGTATGCTGTCTTCAAGAGACCCATCTCCCATGCAATGACACCCATAGGCTCAAAACAAAGGGATGAAGAAAACACCACCAAGAAAATGGAAAACTGAAAAAAAGCACAGGTTGCAATCCTAATTTCATACAAAAGAGACGTTAAACCAAAAAAGATCAAAAAAGACAAAGAAGGGCATTGCATACTGGTAAAGGGTTCAATTCAGCAAGAAAACCTAAATATCCTAAATATATGTTCACCCAACACAGGAGCACTCAGATTTATGAAGCAGGTTCCTAGAGACCTGAAAGAGACTTAGACTCCCACACAATAATAGTGGGAAACTTTAACACCCCATTAACATTACTAGCCAGATCATCAAGGAAGAAAATTAACAAAGATATTCAGGACCTGAATTCAACACTGGACCAAATGAATCTGACAGACATCTACAGAACTGTTCACCCAAAACAGCAGTATATACATCCTTCTCATCTGCATATAGCACACATTCTAAAACTGACCACACAGTGGGACATGAGACAATCCTCAGCAAATGCAAAAGAACAAAAATCATACCAACCACTCTCTCAGACGACAGCACAATAAAAATAGAATTCAAGACTAAGAATATCACTCAAAACCATGCAATTACATAGAAATTAAACAACCTGCTTCTGAATGACTTTTGGATAAATAATGAAATTAAGGCATAAATCAAAAGGACTGAAACTACTGAAAACAAAGATAAAACCTGCCAGAATCTTTGGGTCATAGCTAAGGCAGTATTAACAGGGAAATTTTTAGCACTACACACCCACATCAAAAAGTTAAAAAGATGTTTAACAACCTAACATCACAACTAAAAGAACTAAGGAAGCAAAATCAAACCAATCCCAGAGCTAGCAGAAAGTAAGAACCAAAATCACAACTGAACTGAAGGAGATACACAAAAATCCATTCAAAAGATCAACAAATCCAGGAGCTGGTTTCTTTGAAAAAAAAAATATGGATAGATAAACTGCTAGCTAGACTAACACAGAAGAAAAAAAGACCCAAATAAACACAATCAGAAACAACAAAGAAGACACTACCACTGACCCCACAGAAACACCAATAATGACCAGAGACACTTATGAACACCTCTATGCACACAAACTAGAAAATCTAGAAAAGATTAATAAATTCCTGGATACATACACCTTCCCAAGATGGAACCAGGATGAAATGTGAATCCCCAAACAGACCAATAATGAATTCGAAAACTGAATCAGTAATAAACAGCCTACCAACCAAAAAAGCCCTGGAGCAGATGGAATCACAGCCAAATTCTACCATATATATAAAGATGAGCTGGTAACATTCCTACTGAAACTACTCTAAAAAAATTGAGGAGGAAGGAATCCTTGCCATCGCATTCTATGAGCCCAACATCATCCTGATACCAAAACCTGGTAGAGACACAACAACAACAGAAACTTTAGGCCAATATCCTTGATGAACATTGATACAAAAATCCTTAACAAAATAGTAGCAAATGAAATCCAGCAGCACATCAAAAAGCTAATCCCCACAATCAGGTAGGCTTTATTTCTGGGATGCAAGGTTAGTTTAACATAGGCAAATCAATAAATGTGACTCATCATGTAAACAGAAGAAAAGACAAAAACCACATGATCATCGCAATAGATACAGAAAAGGCCTTTGATAAAATTCAACATTCCTTCATGTTGAAAACTCTTAACAAACTAGGTAGTGAAGAAATATACCTCAAAGTAATAAGAGCCATCTATGAGAAACTCCCTGCCAACATCATATGGAATGGATCAAA
This sequence comes from Pan paniscus, assembly GCF_029289425.2. Lineage (NCBI taxonomy): Eukaryota > Metazoa > Chordata > Mammalia > Primates > Hominidae > Pan > Pan paniscus. The sequence continues at coordinate 114,357,202 of NC_073252.2, forward strand.
GCATTCCCCTTGAAAATTTATACAAGACAAGAACGCCTTTTATCATCACTTTTATTCAACATAGTATTGGAAGTCCTGGCCAGAGCAGTCAGGCAAAAGGAAAAAGTGAAGGGCATCCAAATAGGAAGAGAGGAAGTCAAACTATCCCTGTTTCCAGATAGCATGATTCTATATCTAGAAAGCCCCAGAGTCTTGGCCTTAAAACTCCTTAAGCTGATAGACAACTTCAGCAAATTTAGGATACAAAATCAACGTACAGAAATCACCAGCATTCTTATACATCAACAACAGCCAAGCCAAGAGCCAAATTAGAAATGCAATCTTATTCACAACTGCCACAAAAAGAATAAAATACCTAGGAATATAGCTAACAATGGAGGTGAAAGATCTCTACAAAGAGAATTATGAAACACTACTGAGAGAAATCAGAGATGACACAAACAATTGGAAAAAACATTCCATGTTCATTGATCAGAGGAATCAATATCATTAAAATAGCCATACTGCACACAGCAATTTACAGATTCAACGCTATCCCTACAAAACTACCAACAACATTCTTCACAGAACTAGAAAAAACTATTTATATGGAACCAAAAAGCAGCCCAAATAGCCAAAGCAATTCTAAGCAAAAACAACAAAGCTGGAGGCATCATGCTTCCCAACTTCAAACTATATTACAGGGCTACAGTAAACAAAATAGCATGCTACTGGTACAAAAACAGACACATAGACCAATAGAACAGAATGGACAGTCCAGAAATAAAGGTTCATGCCTGCAACCATCTTATTTTTAATAAAGTTGACAAAAACAAGCAATTGGGAAATATTCTCTATTCAATAAATGATGCTGGGATGACTGGCTAGCCCTATGCGGAAGATTGAAACTGGACCCCTTCCTTACACCATATGCTAAAATCAACTCAAGATGGAGACTGAAATGTAAAATCCACAACTATAAAAACCCTGGAAGACAACCTAGGTAATAGCATTCTTGACATAGACATGGGCAAAGATGTCATGATGAATACACCAAAATCAACTGCAACAAAAGCAAAGTAGACAAATGGGATCTAATTAACCTAAAGAACTTCTGCAAAGAAAAGGAAACTATCAACAAAGTAAGCAGACAAACTACCTAATGGGAGAAAAGTTCTGCAAATTTTGCATCTGACAAAGGTCTAATATCCAGCAACTACAAGGAACTTAAGCAAATGTACAAGAAATACTGAAGAACTTCATTAAAAAGTGGGCAAAAGATATGAACACTTTCAGAAGACATACATGTGGCCAAAAAAGCAAATGAAAAAAGCTCAATATCACTGATCATTAGAGAAATGCAAATCAAAACCACAATGAAATATCACCTCACACCAGTCAGAATGGTTACTATTAAAAAGTCAGAAAAATAACAGATGCTGTCAAGGTGGCAGAGAAAAAGGACACTTACACACTGTTGGTGGGAGTGTAAATTAATTCAATGATTGTGGAAAGCAGTTTGACAATTCCTCAAATAGTTTAAAACATAACTACCATTCAACACAACAATCCCCTTATTGGGCATATGACCAAAGGATTATAAACCATTGTATCAGAAAGACACATGCATGTGCATGTTCATTGTAGCATTATTCACAACAGAAAAGTTATGGAATCAACCTAAATGCCCATCAATGATAGACTGGATAAAGAAAATATGGTACATATACATCATGGAATACAATGCAGCCATAAAAAAGAATGAGATCATGTCCTTTGTAGGAACATGAGTGCAGCTGGAGGCCATTATCTTTAGCAAACTAATGCAGGAAAAGAAAACCAAATACCAAATATTCTCACATGTAAGTGGGAGATAAATGATGTATGGACACAGAGAGGGGAACGACAAACAGTGGGGCCTATCAGAGGGTGAAATTAGGGAGAGGCTCAGAAAACATTACTATTGGATACTAAGCTTAGTACCTGGGTGACAAAATAATCTATACATCAAACTCCTGTGACACAAGTTTACCTATGTAAACAAAGACACATGTACCTCTGAATCTAAAGCAACAAACAAATGAAACAAAGGGCTTAGTGCTTACTCAAAATTTCTGCTATGAATACTGTTAACTGTGAAATAGCTTATTATATTAACTGCCTTTAATGTCAAGTGTCCATAAAATGATAACTTATGAAAGATAAGTCTTAGTCTCTTTGTAATAATTTTTAGTGTGGCAATGTAGTAAAGTAGGAGAATTTTGCTCATATTGATATTTATCCTATGTGACATTGAAGCTACATTTTTTAAAGATTCATTTAAGCAAAAATGTAATTGCAGTAGGATGTTTAGCTCCTTTTAGTGTCCCTTTTTACACTGGGGTCAGAAAACAAAACAAAAAAAAATGGAGTTTCCAATATTTAATCCTTTATTACACCATATGTGGTAATGGGAAATAGTATACTTGGCATAACTCACTGAAGTTTATTATAGAAGATTACTAAAATAGACAGTACATCTATTGTTTTCTGAAGTAATGAACTACATTTATTTTATTTTATTTCTGAGACGGAGTCTCGTTCTGTTGCCCAGGCTGGAGTGCAGTGGCGTGATCTCAGCTCACTGCAAGCTCCACCTCGTAGGTTCACACCATTCCTGTCTCGGCCTCCCGAGTTGCTGGGACTACAGGCTCCTGCCACCACGCCCGGCTAATTTTTTTGTATTGTTAGTAGAGACGGGGTTTCACCGTGTTAGCCAGGATGGTCTTGATCCCCTGACCTCGTGATATGCCCGCCTCGGCCTCCCAAAATGCTAGGATTACAAGCGTGAGCCACTGTGCCCGGCCTGAACTACATATTTATAAGAACTGCAGTAATGATGCTGTCTTTCTTGAAATTGGATGATTCTCTATTTCAACATAGTTATTTTTTTCAGCAAAGGCATGAATGTCCAGTCATTTTCTGAAAGGTGAGAAATTTGAGAAGCAACTAACAAAATATAATGTGTGGATAGATATAGATGAAATAGGAAACTTTTGACATGGCACAAAACATAATTTCATTTTTCTGCATGTATGTATTACTCTTGAACATTTAGAAAATGAGGCTTAGGAATTCAAATTACTTAAAACAACTCATCAGCTTCTCATACAGTTGCAAAATTATTTTACTTTTGAATTTTTTAAAATAATGAAATGGAGCTTTTGTGCAAATTCAAGAAAGTTCAGAATACCAGAAGCCCAATATATGTGTATTATCATACATGTATGTTCTTCATCTGCTTCTGTATGTGATCTAGGAAAAACCAAACATATTGCTTTTTTTTTATGACTTTAGCAACGTTCACAACATAATTAATTCTACTTATCATAGTAAAAGGATGGACACAAGCATATATAAATGTGTATTTCAATTAAAGTGTATTCTCTGCCATGTGGCTTCAGGAGGGTATATAATGAACAAAATGGGAATAGGAGAAATAAAACATAATATATTAACTATATGAGTTCTAAGTGTATTTAGGGATTGTGTGGTTAGCTTTGGGTCCTGTTTCTTCTTCAAGTATCAGCAAAGTAGATCATAATCAAAATAAAGCACTAATTCAGTTCTGGATAAAGATGTTCACACATATATCCAGAGTACCTGCAGATCAAGAATCCAGGCATAGCTACTGAGTCTTCTGTTACAGATCTCACAAAGCTACAGTTAAGGTGTCAGCCATACTGCCTCCTCTTCCAAAGGATTATCTATGGAATTACCTGCTTCCAAGCTCATTCAGGTTGTGGATATAATTCATTTCCTGTGGTTGTAAGAACAAGGTCCCCAGTTATTTGCTGACTGTAAGCTGGAAGCTGCCTTCAACTCCTAGAGGCAACTGGCCTCCAGATCCTTCTGTGAAATTCTTCAATGTGGTTCCTTAATGCATTGAACCTGCAAGAAAACTCTAGCTCTAATCTGCTGGAATCTTTTTTAACTTAACACACTATAGGCATAACATCTCATTACCTTTGCTATATAGCATGATATAATAAAAACTCATCAGGACAGTATCATTTTATCACTTTTTCCATATTCTACTGGTGAGAGCAAACCACAGATCCTGTCCAGACATAAGGAGACAATAATACTCAGCAGTTTGAACATCAGGAGGCCAGAAATTATTGAGGGGTAACCTTAGTGTCTGTCTGCCACATACTCCATAGACAAACTGCTAGAAAGTAAAGATAAGGAGAAAATCTTTGCAAAACTTTGCAAGCTGATCGATTGTTGAAGGTGTTGAAGATGGCCATTATTGAAAATTAAATTATAAAAATTACAATTAAGCAATTTACATTAAAATAAAATTAATAAATACTTAAAAAGAATCACCTTACAATTACTCTACTATACTGTACTATTTTCTATGTTCTTGAGGATATTTACATTTTTTTTTTTTTTTGGAACTACTCTATAATGGTGTGCTACTTCACCTTTCCTCCTAATTCTGCATTCAATGACTTTATGTTATTATGCTGAAATCACCCATAGTAAAAATGTTTACACTCCAGAAATGAGCAAATGTTACAACTGAAAATCAGAGCTATTTTTGTTGTTGTTGTTGAAAAACAATTGGTATGCATTTACCAGCATGCCCCTAATTACAGGTAGAGTAAATTTAAGAGTTGTGAGATTATGCTTACATAGCATCTTTGCATTTTAAAATTAAATTTATAAACACACACATAATTGGAAGTAGAATTGTCTGCATTGTACTTTTTGATAGTTTTGTTTGTTTGTTTGTTTGTTTTGACAAAGTCTTGCTCTGTTGCCTAGGCTGGAGTGCAGTGGCGTGACCTCAGCTCACTGCAACCTCCGCCTCCTGGGTTGAAGCGATTTTCCTGCCCCAGTCTCCTGAGTAGCTGGGATTACAGGCAGACACCACCATGCCCAACTAATTTTTGTATTTTTAGTAGAGACGGGGTTTCACCATGTTGGTCAGGCTGGTCTTGAACTCCTGACCTCGTGATCCGCCTGCCTCAGCCTCCTATAGTGCTGGCTGGGATTACAGACAAAGTTGTTCTTTCAGAAGAGAAGATTTTCCCACACTTTCTTTTCAGCCAAACTTACTGTCTAATCAGATTGTTGCCTCATGTCTCCTAGATCTTCTTATCTTTTCTTCTTGCAATGTTGTGCTGAAGTCACAGGAAAAGTACGTTAATGAATGCCTATTGCATTCATTAAAATATGTTCACTTTTTTGAGTTGTGGCAAACAAATATATTTGAGATCTCTCTCAGAAAATGCAAAAACAGAATTACAAATATGTCTCCTTTTAGATACATACTCATCTTTATGTAAAAAATAAGTAAAGCAAATCACTTGAATTTAAAAGTATTTCATTTATTTGGATCTCAGGTGAAATACATTGGTCTTTATTAACAGTAAGAGGGATTGACAACCTGGTTAACTGAGGTCTGGTCAGCTTACCAATGAGTTTTGAATCATAGGTATCATTTAATATTTAGTGTGATTTTATTCTGTACTGTGTCAATAGCAGCACATCGTGGTTATGTCTTTTATATTAAATATAGATATAGTCTCTTCTTGTCATCTTTAAATCTTCCTAACATTATCAAAAGTATGTTTCTCAGAGCTATAATTTTAGGAACAATTTATTGATAATCAAGAAACATTAAAAACAAATATATGTAGGGTATGGAGATTCAAATTATACTTATTTTTGTTAGTCACTACAAAAAGAATGGGATTTAAGATAAACATGTTGCTTGATTTATTAGTGTTATGCTTTTTTATTTGAAGCCAAATGTTTGTGTTCCACAATATTAACAAAAATATCTCTGTGTAGCTTCTTATTTTTAAAAACCCTCTGTAGTATTTCAGAATTAAAAGCTAAAATGCATTTCTGGAAAGGGAATTAGGAATGTCTGTTTTAGCCAATTTATTTGGTTCTATCCAATGAAAAGTTGGCATATAATACGTTATAAAATGTATAAAACTTCTAGGCTCTTAATCATTCATTCTATCTCATAAATCCCATTTGCCAGCTTGGTTTCAATACTCTGAGTTACTTTGGAAGCCACATACTGAAGAGGTCAAATCTTCCATCACCCTCAGTTGCTGAATGGCTTTACAAAACAACATACCTCTGTGGTGCTGGTTCGATTTATTTGAAAAATAAATGTTTACTATGTTAAGTGTAGCTGCAAAAAAAAGATTATAGAGTAAATTTCACAGAGGACTTCTTTGTTTTATTTGGAAATTTTCATCCTGAAGAATGAAGTCCCTTTCTCATCAAGAACAGCCACCTTAAAATCAATTTCCCACAGAACCAGTAGTTTATCTTTATCTCAAAGGTAAGGTATACTCAATCTCGGCTCATATTTAATGTCTTAAATTCAGAATACATTGCAATTCCATGAGAAGAGGGCACAGAAGCTCTTCATTGGGAATTCTCCCAGACCATGCCTCATGTGTCTCTTCATTTCATATGTCTCCTAATTTGTATTCTTTATAATAAAACTGTAATCATAAGTATAGCAGATTCCTGATTTGTGTGTCTTTCTAGAAACTATCAAGCTTCAGGGGGTCATGAGAACTCCTTGGATGCGTGACCAGTTGATTAGAAGTTCAGGTGGCCTGGGGACCCCAAATTTGTAGCTGTCATCTGAAGTGTGGGCAGTCTTTAACTTATGGATTTGCAACTAACTCCAGGTGGCTGGTGTAAGAATTATTTTCAGTATTGTAGCTATATTAGGAAGCCTAAACCGAGAATATTGAAATGTAAAAATAAAAATTGGAAATATAAAATAAGTTCTATGTGGATAAATTTTCAGGAAAAAATGAATTTCTTACAAAATAACAAGAAGGCAAAAAAAAGATTCATTTTAAGATTCATTTGGGAAATCTTGTGTTAAAAAAATGAAAACATTTTTCCTTCTTTCTCAATATCCTGAGATTTTTTTTTTGAAGAATTTAGGTGCATCAAGTCTTCATACCATTATGAAAAAAAAATGTGGGCCATCTGAAACTTCAGTTAACAGGTTAACTTGGGTAGGAAATGCCAGACAGTTTTTCTCCCTTTTCAAATCAGTTTGATCCTTTCTCAAACTGAGAATTTAACTTATTTGTTAAAAATTTCAGACTGTTTCCATATTGCCTCAAGGACCAAAGGCAAAAGAGCATTCGGTGAAGACTAAAATTTACCTAGGCCATACACCTGTTCTCTTCTCAGGGATTGAGTATAGATTCCCAGTTACTCCCTAACAAAATTTTACCTGTTCATTGTTATCCTTTTGTTTTATATAATTCAGGAAATGATGCTTTTGCTATTTTAAAATAGAATGACTCAGGGATGTTTTACTAATTATTTCCTTGTGTAACATATATTAGTTCACGAAATATCTCATTTTAATCTTTTTCTATAATTGCAAGTATTTTAAAGAAAGCAATCATTGCATATTTAATAGAACACAATGTAAAAAAGGATAAAAGTTGACCAAGTGAAGAAAGAATGAGACAGTTATATATTTACAAATTCATCATTATTCCAAAGAGCATGGTATACATGTTAAATGTCAAACAAAAAGTGTTTAAAACACAGGCTACAAGCATTTTTCATTCTTGCCCTTTTATCTTTTACCACCTCAAAATTTATGACAGAATAAAATAAACATTAAGCTCCCTTATATATTTTTTCCAAATGATTCTTTTTTCTTTCTTTTTTTTTGCTTGCCCAGCATTAAAGAATGTTTGTATAATCCAATGTAAAGGAAATCAATACTTCCAGATTGCTCTTTAAGTAGAATAAGTTTTACAAACTAATCAAGGGAGTAAATCATCAAAGAATAAATATTTAACAACTATTCATCAAACTACAAATTTAAAGTTCAAAGTATTAGCCTTACAATTTCCAAATCAACATATTGATTCCTTAAATGCAATGTCTAGCTCGCTTTAAGGGTACTACAAGTAAAGTACTGAAAAAGTCTTACAATATCAACATCCATTTTTTATTGGCTAGTTATTGCTATTTAATTCTGTAACCAAATTAGCATGTTTGAGACAATATATTAAATTCAAAAATTTAAAACTCTTTTGTAATATATGAATTGTTTTCATTGCCTAGGGGAATAAGTTCTTGTGTTTTTTTGTAATCACAATTATTAATATAGTATATTTCTAATATCCCAATGAAGATTTAAAATATTATATGTACTAGATTGATTCTATTTCAATTTATTCTATTCAATTTTAATCCACTCTAGTTATTCCATGCAAAAATATTTGATGGCTCACATAATCTGTTTTTATAACACACTAATAATTCACCACCCTCAGTATGAAAAACATCATCTAAACAACACAGTTTATGATCACTATTGGCTGTCTTGCTCTCTATTGGCAAGATAATTTTCTTTATGTATACTATGTAGATTCAGAACCTGCCTCCCAAAAATGGTTTTCTCTACTCCTCTCTGGCTCTGACAGTAAGAAGGACAATTGTTCACCATGTGATTAAAGAGCTTCTTTTGCTAATGCTATTTTTCTTTTCCAGTGAGGCTACTTAACACTTGTACTTGACTCTCATTTTGCTTTGCAAAAAACACCACAATGTTTTAAATCTCCTCTGTTATTCTATCACTAGACCACAAAATAAGGCAGAAACACATTTTAGTCACTTCAATCTTGACAGCATTCTGACACTCCTATAAAGTTTACAGGTGGTGCTTTCCCTATCCTAGGTTAAACTTGGATTAGATAGCCCAGGAGAATGAGGGAGGAACTCTGAAACTAACTTTATCACAGTAGTCTGTGTTTGGGGGAATAATTTCTCCTAGATGAGTGTCCAAACTGTGAACTCTTTATTCATATAAATCTGGGATGTAGGAAAAAACTTTTAAAAATATACTGGTGATGTTATTGTAAGATACAATTTCAAGTATATTGAACATTTACTTATTTCGGTGGATCCTGAGTATGTGAACTGACTTAATTCTGAAAACTGTGTAAGAAACCATGACTTCAATATCTAATTCCAGGTCAGACTTCTGTTAACATGACTGAAATAGTTATAGTCATACCAATTAGTAGCATACCACATTAGTATCCATTTATTTTGGTCCGGGAATGCTGTGCACATTTGAGCAAAATTAAAGATTCCTTCTGATGTAAATTCTTGTTATTAACTGGCTTTATCTCTTTTTGGATCCACTACTTCGGCACTGTAATACAAATATGTAGTCTCTGGTGCACCAGATGATCTCTTTCTACTAAAAACCTAGGAGTAAATTTTAATAACACCATCTCCCAACAGGATCACAACCCACTGAAAATAATCAATACAGTGATATATACGGAAACTAGTGTCCCCCTTGGTTAAATGTTTCTCAAGATGATTATCTCTGGGCTGTCTCCTCAAATATAGTTTGGGCAAGAGTGGATATATCCAAAATCTCTTGTTGCTTTCTCTAATAATTTTTCTCTAATTTGTCACCTTAATCTTCTTTTTTTTACTAATATAAATGATTTAAAAGAATAAAAAGACATGTCACAGGCTAATATAAATGGCCAGCAAATCACATATTTGAAAAATAATTTGAGTTCAGAATATACAAATAAATCTGAAAGGTCAATAAGAAATCAAAGAAACTAAAAAACAAATGGACAAATGTCTAAATAGACATTTTTCCAAATAATATACACATACAGAAAATAGGCACATAAACAGATACCTAATATAATTAGTTATTAAGGAAACCCAAATTAAACCCACAATAATATAATTGTTTATATATATATATATATATATATATATATGCCTAAAATTAAAAAAAATCCAACCATACCAAATTTTGGTGAACATGTGATTCAAATGAAATGCTCATGAAATTGCTGATAGGAATATAAAGTAGCACAACTACCTTTGTAAACAGTCGCCATTTAACTAAAAGCTAAAAATACACCTGCCATAGGACACAGATATTGCATTCCTAGGTATTTCAAAACTGAAAGTGTTTTTTTCAAACAAAGCCTTCTGCATAAATACTTGTAGTGGCTTTATTTTTATTTTCGATAGTCAAAAACTGGAAGCAATGCAGTCTACCAACATGTAAGTGAGTAAACAAATTGCATTTCCATATAATGGAATACTATTCTTCAATAAAAAGAATAAATTATTGATATATATAATTATAGTTTGGATCTCTCAAAATAATTATATTAAGTATGTCGACTGAAGAATCACAAGGTTAAAAAATTTGCAAAGGAGAACTTTGTTTCTTCTAAAGGGTTGCATCCTGCAAAGTGGCCATTCGGACAGGCTAGGAAGCACAGTCTCTGACAGAATCTGGAAACAAGCACTTTGAGTGAGGGAAGAATAAGACCGGAATTTATTGTGAATAGGGTGACTTTTCATTTTTAAAATTGGGATTTGTAAAGGAAGTTTTAAATTTTGCTGAAGACTATATATTTTTTGTTGTTTTTACATTTATAATGTCTTTATTGAAATAAAATTGTCATAAAATAAAGTAAAAATATGTAAACAATTCGATAAGTTTTGGTACATGTATACACCTATAAAACCACTATTACATGTAGATAATGGACAAATCCATCACAGCCAAAAGTTTTCTTCTGCATATTGTCAGATCTCTGCACATCCCCTTCCCCACTGCTAATCCTCTTCCCCAGGCAATGAGTAACCTGCTTCTGTCAGTTTAGATTAGTTTGCATTTTATGGAATTTTACATAAACAAAATCCCAAAATATCTACTCTTTTGGTGTGGCTTTTTTCACTTGAGACATAAAAATAAAATCTTAAACCTCCCAATCAACTGAATGAATCCTAATCTCCATCTTGGCCAAGGGGAACCCAGAGAAACTTTACAAACTGAGTTCCTGGCCATGACAGAATGGGAGGTTGGATACACCTCAGTATGACCCCTCTTTATTAATCTTTAACCAGAGCGCTTTCCTAAGGAGTAAACAAACCAGCTCTGAAAAACAAAAAATATAAAGCACATTCCTTTGACTCCTTATGCCAGTCATCTGAAGCCAACAGCAGATGTGACAGCTCACCAGATTTACAGTGCATCTCTTCCTAAAAACTGACCATGATCACCAGACTAGTTTGGAAAGGATGCACAGAGATGGTTTTTGCATCCTTGGCTTCACCTTTTGATGTCAGTGTGTTGAAAACTCCACTCTTAGATCATGCTCACGCTGCCATTTTTAAATCATTCGACTCATGAAGAGGCACAAAGCTCAATTGCACAGGTGCACATTTCTCCTTTTATAATTATGACTCCACTTATGGATTATTAAATATGTATATTCAGCCACCCTATTCACCTCAATCTTCTTTGAGGCCATGTTCCTGTTAACGAAGCAAGTAAAGACTGGGATAATTGGAACCACATACTGATGTCCCAGTTGGTCCACTGAATCCGGATTGTGGAGGAAAGTACTCATTTTTTTAAAACTGACTCTAGCGTAAAATTGTAATATTCTCTCTTTTTTGTTTTCATTATCCTCAGAGTTTATTTATACATTTAGCAATTTCCTGAGGTTTGTGTTTTTAATCCTGTGTTTATACCTCTCACAGAGACAGGCTAATATTTAATTCTACTGATAGTCTTAGGGGAAATGGGGTTTGGGGCATGGGAAGCATCAGCTCCCCACTGTAGGGAACTTACCTTAGGCAAGATAATTGTTATTAAAGCAAGATATGAGTTTCATCATTCAAGGGAAGCACTACTGCTTCTTCTGGCAAAGCAAGCTTGATGGCATGGAGGTTCAGGGAGCACTTAGTTACCCAGATCCTCCCACATAATATATTCTTGGAGCCACACTCTTCCAATCATTGAACCAATTTCACTCATGCAATCTGGTGGGACCAACATCTCACCCACTATTTCAAATCAGATACCAGAAGGATCACGAGAATGAATATTTTTACTCAGCTAGAAAAGATCTCTGGTGCTCATAAAATTCTGTATTCTCTACTTTGTAAATTGAACTAATAATTTAATGATCTGTGCTTGTGATTGAACCATTAGTATTATTAGAGGAAATTATGCTAACCTTAGTTACTGAACTTATCATGGTATTTATATTGTTCTAAGGCAATAAACACTCAATTCAGTAAAATATTTATTTTAAATAATTCTTCATTCTAGTCAACTAAAGGTTAACTGAAGATTTTCTTTACTTTTATTTATTTATGTATTCATTTATTTATTTGCTTCTCATCACCTTATTTCCCCAGCCCTTCCAATAGTTTTGAGAGATATCTTGAGTAGTTTCTGCTTTCCTAATCATACACTATTGATCCAGTCTACCCCTGTAAACATGGAGGATTTGCCTGGTTTCTCTTTTTGATTAGTCTTTCTTCCTAAACATCAGTGTATAATTTACTTCTGAGATGCCTTAAAAAACAACAATCTGACATGCTATTCCAAGTAAGAAACCAGTGGTTGTAAAATCATGTGTCCATAATTTTGCCTAGGAGATTAGAATTATGTAGAAATATGTACCCCATCAGGATCTAACCTTATTTGGCTCGAAAGAAATGTATGCCATAGGGCTTAATTATATATATATTTTTATTTTCAGTTGATTTTTTCCATGTGTTTAAAGTGGAACATGTGCATGAACAATAAATCTGAACTTAGGTTTTTTAATGATTAAGGTAAAATAGTCCATCCTTGGGAAAAAATGAATTTATTGTAGAAATACCATCATTTTATCACCTTATTTAGAAATACATTTAACATCTAGTTTTGAAAATAACAGTAATGGGTAAATTTTAAAAGTGAACACAATATAGAATATTTTATGCTTATGTATTTTGAATAGAATTGCTTATTATCTAGAGGTTTTGTCTTAAGCAGTAGTATAGGCAAGAAATCAAATATTAATGAAATATCAGAAAAAAACAAAATTCCTTCTAAAATAGATATATATCTATTACTCAGTTTTACGACACACTGATCAATATTTTTACTCCTCAAAGGCTTAACATAGTTTATTTAAATTTTGACAGATTAGTTTTATATTATATAAAAGAATTTCATTATCTTATCCATCAGTGGGCACTCTCAACTTTAACCTAAACACTGGATTGTATTTTGGGTAGAATACAAGATATTTATTTATAATTTATAGTTGAGTCCTTGTCTATTCACCATCATTACAGTAAAATTTTCTAGTTGACTGCCATTAAATAGGCAAAATAAAACACCTTGGATTTTGAATCTTACTTGTAATTCCATCAAGCATTCTTAATATGAAACCACATTGTTAGCAATTTAAAATCAATGTGCAATAATTTCCAAGAAAACCTATTGTGTTCGGAGAATTTATGTTATAAAATGAGATTCAGTTAACATTTTGTGAAAAATTTGTAAATGTCAGTGCTTACAAATGATTTGAAGAAGTATAATTTTCTTACTTCAAATTATTTTTTGTTGTTAAAATCTACAGGAGGTAAGTAAAGTACCAGTGAGATTGACGTAAAATTTAGATAAGCCAACCGATCTGTAAACCAAAATTACAATATCTCAATTGAAATAGACCCGAATTTTGAATCAGTATAATACGTAACTTGTTAAAACAAAAAGTAATCGCGCAGCAAATAAAATGCAAATAGACTTTTATATCATTCTGGTACAACATTCAAAGAATAGACTTGGACCATTTACTTTCTTCTCTCTTTGATATAGTTTGATTTTGAAGACGCAGTATAATAATCACTTAAGAGTGTCATTATTATTATCAAAGACATAAAATGCAGAAGGAACTCCAAATAGTCAATAAATTCATTTTTTCCCAAGGATGGACTATTTTACCTTAATCATTAAAAAACATAAGTTCAGATTTATTGCTCATGCACATGTTCCACTTTAAACACATGGAAAAATATAGTACTAATATTTAATAAGAATTTCTAGACATTCCTGGGGTGTATGATTTAGAATACATTTACAAGCTGAGTAAAGACTGTTTATCATCCATTGACTCAGGGAAGTCTCACCAGTGCCATTTCCAGAGGCTAATTGCTATTAAAAAGATGATACTAGGTCATCAAATCATTTCCAGACAGTATCTCTATCCACTCATTCATATCTGTAATTTTAACGCATAGTACGATGGTCATTTAGAAAAGCAAAAATGTTGTCATCGACTATAAAGGTGGTGGTACCATTGAGGTACTTCTGCACAATTGAATGAGTCTTCTTTTTTTCCTGTTTCTATTCTGTTAGCATGACGGAAAACCATCACTCGGTACTCACCATAACTGAATGAAATTATATCTTACAAGATATTTGTTTTAAATCAATGTGTAAATATAACAGACAAAATATAAATTATCATTAGAAGAAATATGGGAGGTTTCATGTAGACAGTAATTATTCAATTATTTTAAATAAAATTTCATACTCCTGGATGTCCTAAAGTCATTGTAGAAAGTCTCTCACTTATGACATGTCAGTTAAAATTCAACAGTAATTCATAGTAATGATTTTAAATTTAAAATTGCATTTACCCACAGAAACTAGGTTGAAAATTTTGAGAAGATGCTAGGACATTTCAAAACACATTATTTTTTGAGCTTTTAATGAACGTGACACATTATACTCTTAAGATCATTTAGCTACAAATTTTCATAATTTAACAATAAAGCTTATTATTTATCATATCAATTTTTAATGAATGCAGATGAAAGTCAAATACACTTTGAGTGAAATCTTAGAATGGCACAGTACATTATATAACCTTGGTAGATTCTCAACTAGGGACTTCATAAGCTTATTATGTGAGTGACAAGATGGATCTATATCTACCCAATGGCACTGTTGGGTGCTTATTTGTAAATATCTAGAGCATTGTTCGATGATGTGCATATAAAAGACCTCAAAATTGTTTGAAGAGATAAAATAATTAAATAAAACAATTTAGTATTTAACAAATTTTTTATCAGATTTATGTTAGGTGGTTTACCCCCAAATTTATACAGTTGGCTTCAAAATACATCCTTTAATTTTTATGGAGTGTTTTCATGTGTCCTTATTAAGTCTAATAAGAGACTTAATTCACATGACATTTCCTACAAAATTATTCTCTCCTCTTATTTTTATACTAAAATAATATTTTATACTTTTATACTTATATTTAACATTTGTACTTATTTTTATACTATACCATTGTTTGATTAGGTACTATATCTTCCTGGCTAGGAGCCTTATTTTTAAATGACTCCTCTTTTCTATAATCTCCACATAAAAGTAATTACCAAATCCAGCTTGAATGATATGTGCAACATGTTCCTTGTATTTTCTATCAATTTCTATCCTGGCTTAATTATTATCCACTGGAAAATTTAAATCATCTACCCACCTGTGACCCATACCACAAAATGCATTTTCTCAAAGTTCTGATCACTTTCCGGCTTTAAACATTTTTTCACTCTCCTCTGTAACCTTGTTCCATTTTGTGGGGGGAAAGACTGCACCGAGTTTATACTGTAACTTTGTGTGAAGAAAGAGGAAGAGGAAAAGGAAGAGCAGGAGGAGGAACAGGAGCAGGAGAAAGCATTATTTTTTAGGTGGATTGATGATGAAAAAATAATAATAATAAAAAGCTCCTCTTTGGGGAGGACTAATTAGAAAATGAAGCCCCTTCCTCAGGACTGATGTAGCCTCATGTCACGGCTCATTGCTTGACATGGCACACCAACAAGGTGACCCTGTGAAGACTACAGCCTACAGCCTACTTAACTACACACAGTTGCACTAGTTAACATGGCCCCTTTCTATCTCCAGTAACATTCCTGAAGTTTAGTTCTTTTGCTGAGAACATTGTAATAACTACCTCTCCAATTTCCTGCGCTATCATTTTATTACACAGATTTTCTCTCTTCCTTCCTTGGAAATTTCTGATAGTTTGATTATCATCACATAAAACTTCTCATTCAATATTTCTCTTGTCTATTTTGATTTTCTTATCTCTTACTGTATTTTTCTTCCCTTATTCTATCTGTTATCAATTTTAGTATATCTTCTATTTTCAATTTTTTTTTTTTTTGGTTTTCAAACACATGCATGTCAAGTATTATGTAACGAAGTCCATTGATTACTTTTCCAACTTGCTATCATCAATTCTGAGGCAGTCCTGGTGCCTCTAGCTTGGTTGTGCAGCTTTCAAATTCTATTCAGTAGGAGCTTACAGGGATGTGATGGGCAGCATGTAATGTTTCTTAAGCTTGAAATTACTAGTTTTACATTCCCTGAGTTAAGTTTCCAGAGCATACCTCACAAAGCCCATACCTGTTTTTTAACTACATTGTGTAATAATTTTATAAAAAATGGTTTAATGCTATCATTTTTACTGCTTTTATTATGATGCTTTATAATTCATGGGCTGTGTGAATAAGTAGCCTTTAAACGATGATTTTTTGTTTTCCATAGAAGTGAGCTTATTATTGATTCATGACTTTCCAGGAGAAAGATGAAAATTGATCTGATCTGATTATAACATAACTTGCAAAATCTCCAAATAATCTCCTTACATATTAGCACTTTATAAAATCAAATACTTCATTTATGCTTGGGGAGAAGTGGAGGAAGTACACAGAATTGGTATAGATGACTTTTAAAAGTTCTGATTGAGTCTGGTCAATACAAATCATACTTTTTTTTCCTTTAAGTGTGCTATATTATCTCAAATCATAATAGCATGCATTAGTACAGTAGTTTCTGGCAACTTACATTGATTTGTATTATAGAAACTTTACTACTAATAATAAACATCTTCATAGCTCTTAACATTTTTTGGAGGAGTTTACTGTAATACATAGTGTTTTATTATCACATAACATAATCTATAGGTGCTATCATTAATATTACAGAGATATGGAGACTCAAGTTTATACTGTTTAAGCACATAATTGTACAGTACATATCCTACTAGCAGAAGATCCATAAATGAAACATGAAATGTTTTGCTGAAAGTTTATTGTGCTTTCTACTAGAGCAGAAGGCCTTAGATTATTTGTCTTGTCTGAAACCATTTATAAACTATCATGCTAGTCATAATAACAGGAAATTCATATTCCTTGGCAATTTTGAAAGAGAATGATAACTTCAGATTTGAGACAGTACATATTAAGCAGTCTAATATTTTATAAGTATATATAAAATGGAAATGAAGCTCTAGAAATGATTGGACCTAATGATACAGCTTTTAGGTGATGCTGTAATTAATGGATTATTTCACTCTCAGAGTATCAAAGGCATAGGGAGATGAAAAATAAAGGTTTAGGAATAGGAACACTTATATGAAACAAAATCAGGAAAGAATTTTGGAGAATAGTCATTACAGTATAAACACAGTCCAGTCTTGGAGGTTTCTTTTTAATGAATTTGGACAACTTGAAAAAACATACACTTGGTAATGTACTAGCGTCTATTTTTAATAGTTAACTGGAAAAGTTTAATGAGAATTCAGATATACTGTATTTTACTATGCGAACTAAACTAAGTAAAATCATAAAATATATAAACCTATCTTTTCCTATTATGTATACTGATGTTTAAAATGCTAATTTCTTCTACAGTGAGAAGACAATTTCATTGCACATCATGTTACGTTTATTCCTGTGTATGTTGTTTCCTCTATCTACTGATATTTACATAATTCTTAGGGTTTTTTTTAATATTAACACCTCCTAAATTATGATCTTCCACATGCATAGTCCACATGCATAGAAGCACATATTAATAACCTCTTAATCAACTATCACACATCTACTACTGACTGTACAATAAAATCTAACCCACATGGATATTGACCCATACTGTAAATCACAGTGCATACATTCGTTCATCGGACATAGCACATTTCAGTCAAGAAATCCCTCGTCAACATGTATATGCCCTACCAAATTTTGCTCTCTTAATCTACCAACCTCTGAGAAATCATCATCCCTCTCAGGAGTGGCACCCTCCTGGTTCCAGGCCCATGACACTTGCGGGTGACTATACTGAAACTATACCTGGCATCTGGTTCTTACTTCAGGGCCATAGAATTAAGATCGCCCACACGTTCCCCTTAAATAAGACATTTCCATGGACTAATGACTACCACCCTATTAACCAGTCACAGGAGCACTGTCATGTCATGCATTTGGTACTTTTAACTTTGGGGGATGCTATCACTCACCATCGCTGAAGGCCTGGTCCCTGCCGAATCCGCAGTAGAGGAACTCGGATTTGATTCCTGCCAAATCAATTGTAGAAGCTAACCTTATATTCATATTCCGGGCTGACATTATAACCAGAAGGTGTTACTTAATTCATGCTTGAAGGACATAACAATTAATAGACACGCAAGCCCCTACCGACGCTCACGCCCGTACCGACGCTCACGCCCGTACCGACGCTCACGCCCGTACCGACGCTCACGCCCGTACCGACGCTCACGCCCGTACCGACGCTCACGCCCGTACCGACGCTCACGCCCGTACCGACGCTCACGCCCGTACCGACGCTCACGCCCGTACCGACGCTCACGCCCGTACCGACGCTCACGCCCGTACCGACGCTCACGCATGCACTCTGAATTTCAAGGACTATTTCCGATTAAATCTGCAATACCCCCTCCCCGCATCTCTGACTTTACTATCAACCTAGGTAAATGTATCCTTGCCAAACCCCAAAAACAAAAGACTAAAATGCAGCCCAGTCAGAGCCCAGAAATCATATTTTAACTGTGAACGCCTCAACAGCTACCCCTCGATTGATGTAATTTTTCTGAAAAATCTTAACACCCTCCTACTAAATTAATCCTCCACTTTGTATAATAAATATAATAACTAAATTTCTGCCCTAATACTAATATAATACCTTGAGCATATCCCCCGAAAGCGTTGCCCCATATATCATCTCCTAAATCAATCATATTCTGATTATGAGTGATCTTCTCAGCCAAACCTCTGCCAATTCAACTTTAAAGACCCTGAATTTCCAGAACTGTAAACGACTATTTTTATTTATTTATTTATTTCTCATATTTTAATATTTACACTTAAGAATTTATGCAGTTAATGTAGCTTAATTATTCAAAGCAAGACACTGAAAATGTCTAGATGGATCCGCACAACCCTATAAACAGACAGGTTTGGTCCTGGCCTTTTTACTAGCTCTCAGTAAGATTACACATGTAAGCATCCCTGCCCCAGTGAAAATGCCCTCTAGGTCACCCAGATCAAAAGGAGCAGGTATCAAGCAAGCATGAATACAGCTCAAAACAACTTCGCTCAACCACACCCCCATGGGAAACGGCAGTGATAAATCTTTAGTAATAAACGAAAGTTTAACTAAGCTATACTAATATTTAGGGTAGGTCAATTTCGTGCCAGCCACTGCGACCATATGATTAACCCGAGCTGACAGAACTCAGCGTAAAGAGTGTTTAAGGTCTACCCTCAATAAAGCTAAACTCCAATTGAGTTGTAAAAAACTACAGCTGAAATAAAATATACTACGAAAGTGGCTTTAATACCCTGAAGACACAATAGCTAAAACCCAAACTGGGATTAGATACCCCACTATGCTTAGCCCTAAACTCTAATAGTTACATTGAGAAAACCATTCGCCAGAGTACTACAAGCAACAGCTTAAAACTCAAAGGACTTGGCGGTGCTTTATATCCCTCTAGAGGAGCCTGTTCTATAATTGATAAACTCCGATACAACCACCTTGCCACCTCTTGCCCGCAGCCTATATACTGCCATCTTCAGCAAACCCTAAAAAAGTTACAGAGTAAGCACAAGTACACACATAAAAACATTAGGTCAAGGTATAGCCTATGAGGTGGCAAGAAATGGGCTACATTTTCTATATCCGGAAAATCTCACAACAACCTTTATGAAATCTAAGGGCTCAGGGAGGATTTAGTAGTAAACCAAGAGCAGAGTGCTTGGTTGAATAAGGCCATGAAGCATGCACACACCGCTCATCACCCTCCTCAAATATTACTCTAGAAATCACTATTACTAAAAACTTTCTATGCACATATAGAGGAGATAAGTTGTAACATGGTAAGTGTACTGGAAAGTGCGCTTGGACAAACCAAAGTGTAGCTTAACCCAAAGCATCCGGCTTACACCTGGAAGATTTCATCATGATCTGTTCACTTTGAGCCAACGCTAGCCCCAAACCTCACTAAAAATATTATCAAACTATCTTAATCAAACCATTTACATTAAACAAAAGTATAGGTGATAGAAATTTTTACCGTGGTGTAATAGTACCGTAAAAGAAAGGTGAAAGAACTATATAAAGCACTAAAAAGCAAAGACAAGCTCTTATACCTTCCGCATAATGTATTAACTAGAAGTAACTTTACACAGAGGATTATAGCCAAGTCCCCCAAAACCAGATGAGCTACCCAAGAACAACTGAAGAGTACACCCATCTATGTGGCAAAATAGTTGGGAGATTCATGACTAGCGGTGACAAGCCTACCAAGCCTGGTGATAGTTGGTTGTCCAACGTGGAATCTTAGTTCAACTTTAAACTTACCCACAGAATTATTTACTCTCCCTGTAAATTTAGCTGTTAGTCTAAGAGGGACAGCTCTGTAGACCCTACGAAACGACGTTCCTACAGAGAGTAAAAAATACTACCACCATAGTTGGCCCAAAAGCAGCCACCAATTAAGAAAGCATTTAAAGCTCAACATCTAACTATCTTCAATTCTAATCACTCTACTGAACTCCTAACATCATACTGGACTAATCAATTACTTAATAGAACCAATAATGTTAATATAAACATTCTCCATTGCATAAGTTTACATCAGACTGGAATAACCCACTGACAGTTAACAACCTAATATTAATAAATGATATAATAAGCACCCTATTATTTACACTGTTAACCCAACTAAGGTATGCTCTAAGGAAAGATTGCAAAAAGTAAGAGGAACATGACAAATCTTACCCCACCTGTTTACCAAAAACATCACCTCTAGCATTACCAGTATTAGAGTCACTGCCTGCCCAGTGACATATGTTCAACGGCCATGGTATCCTGACCGTGCAAAGGTAGCATAATCACTTGTTCCCTAAATAGGGACTTGTATGAATGGACACACAAGGGTTCAGCTGTCTCTTACTTTTAATCAGTGAAATTGACCTATCTGTGAAGAGGCGGATATAAACAAATGAGACTAGAAGACCCTATGGAGCTTTAATTCATTAATGCAAATAAAAACCCAAACATGCCTAGAGGCCCTGGCCTACTATCCCTGCATTAAAAATTTTGGTTGGGGTGACCTCGGAGCATAGTTCAACCTCCGAACAACCTAAACTAAGACTGCAGTAGTCTAAGCGAGTTAGTACACATTGACCAAATAATTCGATCAACGGAATAAATTACCCTACGGATAAAAGTATTGACAATAGGGTTTACAACCTCGATGTTGGATGAGGACATCCTAATGGTGTAGCCGCTATTAAGGGTTCGTTTGTTTAACGGTTAAAGTTCTATGTGATCTGAGTTCAGACCTGAGTAATCCAGGTCAGTTTCTATCTATATAACATTTATCTTAGTATGAAAGGACAAGAGAAATAGGGCCCACTTCATAAAGTGCCCTCGCTCCATATAGTCTTCCATGCAAAGAAAAATTCATATATTGTCAAAACCACTAAGATTACTAAAAAGTATTTTTCTCAATGTAGACATATGTAGCAGAAAAATAGAAAAATGTGTACAGATAACTTATATAAGCAACAAAAATCTAGAAAACTAATCTTATTTATCATATATATTTCTATATATACATGTAAGGTAGTTTACATCATGTAAATTACCATTATTTCAAATTCACATGTACCATGTACATGTACAATACCCTGAAAGAGACTGTCATTAATGCTGGTCATGCCACAGCTCTATCATTTCAATGACCAGAAGCTTGCCTGGTCATCATGGAAGTAGTACACTTTTCATGACTTTATGTTATTTCAACTGTTGTTTTATCTCTATGTTTCTGTATGACATGTCTAGAATGGTACATATGCTCCTAGGGTATGATGTATTTTAAATCAAAACATTTATATAAAATCAATTTTAATTTAGATTTGAGTATTTTCTGTTATCTATGACTTGTAGTTATATATGATTTTTTTCTCCCACATTACCCTTGCTATTGAGACTCTCATATTCGATCAATTGTATCAGCACCATTTAGTCCTTCCCCACTCTGGAGGTGCAGATTTTAAATATATGCTCAATTATTACATAACTAATAAAATTCATGGTATCATGTGTACCAATTTTTGCAAAAAGACATTTTGAAAGTAAGTCCATCATTCAAAAGTCATTGAAAACACATTTTAATGTCTAATTATGACAAAAAAATTCACACTTGCATTTGTTTTGAGAAATGAATCTGTTATTGTCAGCAATTTAATATGGCGTACTGCAAGAAAGTTACTGCTTTCTGACAACATAAAAATTCATAGCTCTCATAAAGAAATGAGTCTGAAACATGGGAAATTTCCCATGCTAAGCATTTAACTTACAACATAGTCATAAAATTAATAATTATATTCCAATGAAGACGATGGTAAGCTTTTTAAGCTCAAATGTTGTTAAAAAGGACTATATTGGACAAATTACCATATAGACACTAGAGAATTCTAATATAGACCTGACAAAAATGGACCTTTATTATAATATAGACTATAATTTATTACCTAATATTTTTAAGGCAAATTGCTTTTGAAGTTTCCCAGTTCAGAACATTCACATGATTCACTAGAAATGCTTAAGTACATACAGAACTTGCCTTTATCCTTAAACTGGGCCAATAATTTCCTCATCATCAAGTGTGTTTGCTTGTGGAGCAATGAATGTTATAGGGAGTCCAGTTAATAACACCTGCCCATTCGAGTCTTTGCTTATGAAAGAACAGGCATTTTCTTCACTCTTCCTAGTCTCTTTACCTTTACACTCATCATACAAGTCAGTTTACTATACTCGTTGATTTTCTTTTCATTTTTTTCTATTCTTATTCTATTATCTGGATTCCAACAGAGAAGATCCTGAAAAATATATTTTTTTATTTTATTACACCAATTTATCTGGTTTTCAAGCACAAATATGTATTAACAACAAACCTAGTGAAGAAGGCTTGGAGCTCTTACACATGAACACATACTTTTGATATATTTTAGTACTGTTAAAAATGTACATAGCACCTCTTCCACCCCCACACACTGCTTATAAGTATAGTAGAGAAAATGCAGTATTTCCTCAGCAGATGATGGAGAATTTTCCAGCCTCATTCCCTTTTAGGATACTTACAGTCTGAAAAAGGCATTTCATCCCATCTTGAGCCATTGAGGAGAGGTAAAAGTTGGTATCCAACATTAGACTAAGTTTCTTTGGTAATGTAAGAACTACGACAAGTCCTTCCTTCTCAATATTTTAGTTTTTGCTTTATTTTTGGTGCTATGCTAATTGGCTACAAGATATTTCTCACTATCTTAACTTTAAAAAGTGTGAGATTCTTTTTAATTTCCTAGGTTTAAAATAATACTTTGGGATATGTAGCCAAAATATTGCAGATAATATTTGGATAATATTGGTAATCAATTTTAACACACTTGAAATTAAGGAACAATTACAACTACCAAACTGAAAAAGAGCATTTGTTTTAGAAATATTTGTCAAGAAATGAAGAAGCTGGTTATTACTATGCAACAACTGAATTTCTTATTTTTAGCATATGAACACGATTAGTCTTTCAGATCTGGCATTTCATTAATTGATCTGATTTTTAGTGAACTGCCATAGTAGTCTAATATGGTTTGGCTGTTTCCACACCTAAATCTCATATTGAATTCCCATGTGTTGTGGGAGGGACCCGGTGGGAGGTAATTGAATCATGGGGACAGGTCTTTCCCATGCTGTTCTCATAATAGCAAATGAGTCTCATAAGATCTGATGGTTTTTAAAAGGGGAGTTTCCCAGCACAAGCTCTCTTCTGTTGTCTGCCTCCATGTAAGATGTGCCTTTTACCTTCTGCCATGATTTTGAGGCCTTCCCAGCCATATGGAACTGTAAGTATAGTAAACCTCTTCTTTTGTAAATTGCCCAGTCTCAGGTATGTCTTTTTCAGCAGTGTGCAAACATACTAATACAGTAAATTGGCACCAGAAGTAGTGCTTTGCTGAAAAGATATGTGAAAAATTGGAAGTGACTTTGGAACTGGGTAACAGGAAGAGGTTTTGGAGGGCTCAGAAGACAACAGGAAAATGTGGGAAAGTTTGGAACTTCCTAGAGACTTATGGAATGGCTTTGACAAAAATGCTGACAGTGATATGAACAATAAGGTCCGGGCAGAGGTGGTCTCAGATGGAGATGAAGAACTTCTTGGGAACTGGGGCAAAGGTGACATTTGTTATGTTTTAGCGAAGAGACTGGTGGCATTTTGCCCCTGCCATAGAGATTTGCAAACTTTGAACTTGACAGAGATGATTTAGAGTATCTGGTGGAAAACATTTCTAAACAGCAAAGCATTCAACAGGTGACTTGGGTGCCATAAAGGTATTCAGTTATAAAAGGGAAACAGAGCATAAAAGTTTGGAAAATTTGCAGCCTGACAATGCAATAGAAAAGAAAATTCCATTTTCTGATAAGAAATTCAAGTCAGCTGCAAAAATTTGCATGAATAATGAGGAGCCAAATGTTAATCCCCAAGACATTGGGGAAAATGTCTCCAGGGCATGTCAGAGGTCTTCATAGTAGCCCTGCCCATCACACGCCCAGAAGCTTAGTAGGAAAAGATGGTTTCATGAGCTGGGCACAGGGCCTGCCTGCTCTGTGCTGCCTAGGGACTGGTTATTCTATGTGCCAGCCACTCCAGTCATGGCTAAAAGGGGCCAAAGTACAGCTCAGACTGTTGCTTCAGAGGGTGGAAGTCCCAAGCCTTGGCAGCTCTCATGTGGTGTTTAGCCTTAGCCTGCAGATGCACAGAAGTCAAATATTGAGATTTGGAACCTCCATGTAGATTTCAGAGGATGTATGGAAATGCCTGAATGGCCAGGCAGAAGTTTGCTGCAGGGGTGGGCCCTCATAGAGAACCTCTGCTAGGGCAGTACAAAAGGGAAATGTAGGGTTCGAGCCCCTACACAGAGTCCCTACTGGGACACTGCCTAGTGGAGCTGTAAGAAGAGGGCCACTATCCTCCACACCCAAGAATGGTAGATCCACCAACAGCTTGCACTGTGTGCCTGGAAAAACCACAGTTACTCAATGCCACCCCATGAAAGCTGCCAGGAGGGCAGCTTTACCCTGCAAAGCCACAGGGAAAGAGCTGTCCAAGGCCTCAGGAAGGCACCTCTTGCATCAGTGTGACCTGGATGTGAGACATTAAGTCCAAGGAGAGCATTTTGGAGCTTTAAGATTTGACTGCCCTGCCGGATTTTGGACTTGCATTGGGCCTGTAGTCCCTTCATTTTAGCTCATGTCTTCCATTTGAAGTGGCTATATTTACCTGATGCCTGTAACCCCATTGTATCTAGGAAAAAACTAACTTGCTTTTGATTTTACAGGCTCATAGGCAGAAGGGACTTGCCTTGTCTCAGATGAGACTTAGGATTTTGGACTTTTGAGTCAATGCTGAAGCTAGTGAAGACTTTAGGGGACTGTTGGGAAGGCATGATTGGTTTTGAAATGTGAGGACATGAGATTTTGGAGGGGCCAGGGGCAGAATAATATTGTTTGGCTGCGTCCCCAACCAGATCTCATCTTGAATTCCCATGTGTTCCGAGAGTGATCCAGTGAGAGGTAATTGAATCATAGGGGCAGGTTTTTCCCATGCTGTTCTCATGGTCGTGAATAAGTTTCATGAGGTCTGACGGTTTTAAAAAGGGAAGTTTCCCTGCACAACTCTCTTCTCTTGTCTGCCACCATGTGAGACATGCCTTTCACCTTCTGCCATGATGGTGAGGCCTTCTCAACCACATGGAACTGTAAGTCTAATAAATAAATTTTATAAATTGCCCAGTCTCAGGTATGTCTTTTATCAGCAGCGTGAAAACAGACTAATACATAGTCTGCTTGATCAACATTATAACATCCACAAGCCTTTTTCTGAGTTGTAGTTAAGTCAACTACTTCTTTTTTTTTTTTTTTTTTTTTTTTGAGGTGGAGTCTTGCTCTGTCACCAGGCTGGAGTGCAGTGGTGCAATCTCGGCTCACTGCAACTTCTGCCTCCCGGGTTCAAGCAATTCCCCTGACTCAGCCTCCCAAGGAGCTGGGATTACAGGCACACGCCACAACACCTGTATAATTTTTTGTATTTTAGTAGAGATGGGGTTTCACCATATTGGCCAAGATGGCCTCAATCTCCTGACCTCGTGGTCCACCTGCCTCAGCCTCCAAAAGTGCTGGGAATACAAGCGAGAGCCACTGTGCCCGGCCAAGTCAACCACTTCTTAACAAACAATACCGATTATAAATCAGCATTGACTTTGTGTCACTACTGTATGGAATTAGTTATTTCTGATTTTCTAGGCCGTGTTCTACCACTCCCAGGAGAAGAGTAGTTTATCTGTTGTGCAAATAGTAGCATATTTTCCCCCTTTCTCTTGCTTAGATGTAATGATATCAATACATGTCAATATAATACAAGTATTGCTTAGATATGATGACATCAATACATGTCAATACAGTACAAGTTACTGCTTACCTTGACATTCAGTGATTTGGACTCTGAATCTTTCATGGGATGCGTAAATTCCAATCCCAAGCATAATCCCTATAGAATGTTAATTCTTGTAAAATCTCATTCAGATATGAAAATTTCTGCTTGTAGTGTATGCATTTTATGTTCTGACCAGTATCAGTCCATTCCTCAGGCCCTTGAAATAATATCTAATAAAAAATTTATCTAGCTTCTGGTAGAAAATTATTCCTAAAGTTACCTGACTTAAAATCCCACTGAAACACATGTTCCTGCATCAGCAAATAATGGAACTATATTTCTCCTGACCTATGCAAGTCTGGCGTAAAACTTTCAGCAATTTGAAGCATGCATAATTAAATTAGTGCTATTTCTTGAGCACCTGATTGTACTGATGAAACTATGTTTATATGAATCACAAGTTTGAAATTCAGTACTAAAAGCAAGTAAAGAAAGCAAGAAAAAAAATTACTTCATGCTAAAGATTTTTTTAAAGTATATTATTTTGAATACTGACCTAAACATAGGGCTATTTTAGAATGACTAGCTCAGGACATACTAACAACAAAGTATTATATTGTATTCTGATACCTTTTAACTTCCTCCAGTCCAGGAAATTCTGCAAGGACATAATAATGTGGGATCTTCCTGAAGATGAGATTAATCCCATTTGAAGTTATTCTACAAAAAAAAAAAATTCAGACAGGTGGAATTTGTTAGTGTTAACAGGATTTGGGTTGAGAAGGAAATTCTATCTTCTGAGGCAAAAGGCATATAGAGTTTCATTTTTCTAGGAT
The DNA here is from genome assembly GCF_029289425.2 of Pan paniscus. Classification (NCBI taxonomy): domain Eukaryota; kingdom Metazoa; phylum Chordata; class Mammalia; order Primates; family Hominidae; genus Pan; species Pan paniscus. The sequence goes on from NC_073252.2 coordinate 114,384,734, forward strand.
GGAGATCTCCAGTTCAGGCTGAGCGGTGAGGATTGAAATTGCCTTTGCCACAAAGTGACAGCCAGGAGGGATGTGTGCTGTCAGAGCTGCTAAGGGCCGACCCAGATATTGAGGCTAATTTATTGTACATCTCAAAATAACTGAAAGAGTGGAATTAGAATGCTCCTAACACAAAGTAATAATAAATTCTTGAGGTGAGGGATACTCCACTTACCATGATTGATCATCACACATTGTATACTTATATCAAAATATTACATGTACCCCATAAATATATGCATCTATTATGTATCCATAATAATTAAAAAATTAAAAAAGAACTACTTCTAGAAGTGGCTTTCTGATTATTTTCTTATGTTTTCTAAAAGTGACCTTTGCACCTGAGTTGGGGAGATGAAGAGAATACTGTAAGTGAAGAAGCTTTGGGCCATTCCTTGCAAAACAAGCCTGTAATAAATGGCATAGATGTGTCAACAGTCTCAGTGCGGATGAAAAGCAGTAAAACAGTCAGTGTGACTAAAAATTAGCCATTTCAAATGTGATGTATCCCACATTGTCCTTCTTTTATTCTTATTTTTCTTCTCTTCTATTATTATCAATTTCTTATCTAGTATATACTTTTTAATTTGATTTACAAACATATATACACATATTTAGACACAATGGCATATCAAGAATTTTAAAAATATGTATCTAGCAGGATTTATTATAGATGATTGTAAGTGAAATGCCAAATAAATAGAGCTTACACAGATGAGCTTATTCACCTCATAGATAAGAGATCTGAAGATAAATAGTCCAGAAAATGAGTCCCTTCTTGCTTTCGGCTATACATACCACATTTTAATTCTTATATCCCCCTTTCACTTTTTTAGGAAATTATGGTGGCTTTAATTTGAAAATGTATCCATCAGACTTGTGTTTCAACTCCAACATGTGAAGAGCTTAGAAGTCATCATACCTGTCTTTACAACAAGAAGAAGCTGAACATACAGAAAATCAAGACATTTTCATGTGTCCACCAGAGAACTAAGGTCAGAGTAAATTGTCATGATGAAATCTGGAGAGACAGGCAAGTCCAGAGAGACACAATAAAAATATTCTCACCTGGAAAAGACAGCACTAAAGACAATAACTGGTAGGGTCTCTATACTGCTGGAAGCTGAGTGTAGAAGTGTAGAGTAAAAACTAGAGTGAGAATAAGAAAATCATATTTTTTTGCAGGATACACACATTTCTGGACTTTACCTTTGGAAATCTCACAAGGTTCTCCCTGTGGAGATCTGAGAAAGACCCTCTGTTGGCTCTAGCAGGATAGAAAATACAAGTGTAATCATAATGAAATATAATATATGACATACACAGAGTCTTTTGCAAGGAAAAAGACTCAGTCCCTTCTAGACTTCCTGTCACATCAAAAGTGAAATAAACAAACACAAAACCTCATTGTAGCGTCAAGATTCCAAGCATGTACATTGAGAACTTTTCAGCCAGGAAAAGGAGGCAGAGCCTGGGCTTGCAAGCAGAGCTATATTACTGAAGAAACACTTTTTAAAGTCTCAAGGACAAGACCCAGACCTTATTAAAATATTAAGATTTAATAAAAAACACATAAAATATTCCTGTTTTCCACACTTTACCACCACCCCAATAGAATTCCAGTAAAATAATAGTGGAGGTGGCTGATTAGGATAGACTCACTGATGAGATATTTAAGGAAAGGCTGAAACACCATGAGGAATTTGGCAAGGCAGGTATCTTGAGTATAAGATTTCCAGGGAGAGGGGTCATCACTGAGGCAAGAATACCACTGACTGAACCAAGAAACATCAAGGAGACTACTATAGATTAAATAAGTAGGAAGAAAAAGAGAAGAGGAAGTCAAAGTGGTAACATGTAGTCAAATCATGTATAACCTTGTAGGATATTGTGAGGGGTTAGCTTATGTGTAGTAGCAGAAAAATTTGTTAGGAAGCTGTTTTAATAATGGAAGGAAAGACAATAATGGATCTACCGAATATAGTACCAGTGTAGATACCATGCTGTGTCTATTAAATGCTGTGTCTATTAAACCATTCAGTAGGTTTTCACTTCTTTCCCCATGTGAACTTTTTCCCTATGACTTTCTTTTTTTTTCTCAATAACGCAGTTCTGCCAGCCACAAAGGCATGAAAACCTAAAATCATTTTAATTGCTTTCTGTCATTTGCTATGAATGAATATATTCCACTAATTCTACCTCAGGAATGTCTCTTGAAAATGATTGTACATATTGGAAATCCATAAATTTATCATTATATTTTTAATTGTTCTTACAGCTATATTCTACCTACAGCACATCTTAAATACTTAACCTAGAACAATCATTATAAAGTTTTATATAATTTACCTATTCAAAAATCTTCATTGGCTCCTTATGCAGTTGAAATTAAAGCTTTTCACGTGCTGTTGAAGTGCTTGGCTCTAATATCTACTATTTGCTCTTTATCTAAACAATGCTTCAATCCAGCACAAATTCTCACTATTTATAATATGTAAAAGATGAGTTTTTGCCTTAACAACTTTCTTATTTTGTTATCTTGGGCATGAATAACTTCCTTATGATTTAAATTTACTAGTTTAAATATTTATACTAAATTACTGTAAATAGTCAGTCTCCTTTGGGATGCCTAGAAAAATGTCTTTCACTCACTTAATATTTTCTGATCTCATGAGTAAGTTATTTTACCGAAAATGTATTACATCATTTTAGAAAAGATAATAGTTTTAATGACTCAAATGTTTTAAGTGATTTTATCAGTAAAATTTTGTCTCATTAGATGTTATAATCTAGATTATTAGCAAAGGAAAAATAATACAACAAATTAATACCAAAATTCAAATTCAAAATAAACATTTATACTGGAAAAAATGAACCAAATGCAAAATGCGAACTATATCCAACTTCTTTTCACTATAATATATGTTGTACAAATTCAAATGAGTAATTACAAACACTTGGAAAACTTAGCTAAGCATTAGTTGTGCCATTGATAACTAAACAATGAGGCTTTCTCAGCTACGAATAACAGAGACAAGATGTAAAAATAATTTTAGAAGATACCACATTTTCCCTTTCAAACACTGATGTTTTGTGAGGAGAAAAAATACATCATAACTAGGCTAAAAGAATATTATGTACTGGAGTTTTGTTTCTGAATTTACCAACATCTTTGGCCCACACTTATTGGCCAGAGTGAAATTAGAAACTTCCACATAGCTTTGGCATAGTAGTGGAAAATCAGGAGGGGAACTCTATTTTTCAGGCTTATGTAAGGAAAATTGTGAGCCTATGTAAGTCTGTAGGAAGCACTTCAAACATAGTGCAAGGCAGCGACAATGAATCATTATTAGATAGTACCTAAATGGGTGAATTGAATAATTTTTTGACACACCATGGTCTTATAATTCTATGTAGAGGCTCCCTGGGTCCCAGTCTTCCCAATAAAATACATGAAATTGTTATCAAAACACCAGGGGTTTGGTCTACATCCTGCTGTTCACTGCATAGGAAGTCAATCACTGAGACAACAAATGTTGCCAGGGAAAAAAGCTTTAATTGGTGCTGCATTTGAGGACATGGGGGATCAGTCTTAAATTCTTCTCTCTGATCAACTGAAATGAGAGGTTTATGTAGCAGAGAAGAAATTTAGCTGCATGCAGAAAAACAGGAATTAGCAAGAGGTAAGGAAGAGGAGTTGGTTAACAGGAAGCAGGTGATCAGTTAGGCAATTATGATGGATGAGGGGTCTAGTGTCTCATTGTACAGATGCAATGATCTGGTAAGTTTCAGTTCATTGATACTATCTGAGAAGGCTGATGGTTGGTTTCCCGAGAAAGGAACTCAGATAAGAAAACTGTAACTTTCATAAGTTTTAACACTGGGAGTGGCCAGATGTGGTGGCTCACGCCTGTAATTCCAGCACTTTGGGAGGCCAAGGCAGGTGGATAACGAGGTCAGGAGATGGAGATCATCCTGGCTAACACAGTGAAACCCTGTCTCTACTAAAAATACAAAAAATTAGCTGGGCATGGTGGCGGGCGCCTATAGTCCCAGCTACTTAGGAGGCTGAGGCAGGAGTACGACATGAACCTGGGAGGCAGAGCTTGCAGTGAGCAGAGATCGTGCCAATGCACTCCAGCCTGGGTGACAGAGCAAGACTCGATCTCAAAAAAAAAAAAAAAAGATAGGGAGTGTCGATTTTTATGTTTATTAAAAACACACACACACACATAAACATCAGTTCAGTTCTGTGGGGCAACTGGGTTGGTTTCAAAGCTACTTAGATTGCATGTGGTTTGTAGAAAGCCAGGTTGGAAAAATAATACCTCTGTGGTTGGAAATACTGAGACTGGAAGCCCATGGCCAAAACTCCACTGTTAGGAATCAGCCACTGAAAGAGCCCAAGAACATCAGACACACCTCAACAGTCTTCAGTTCATGTAACAAACTAGTTTGCTAACAACCCAGAAATTTGAAAGTCTAGAGGTCTTGTTGGATCTGCAGAATCAATTTTCCCTCTGCACTGTAAGTTTGTAAGCTAGTTTGTAAACTAGAAAGGGAAGGAAGTGGTAGCAGATATCTGAAAGACTGAGTATTCAACTCTATAGAGAAATTCTCAGAGCTATAGTATATATCTCTATGGTGTTTGTCTGCAAAAGCTTGAAATACACAAATAAACTACTCAAATTAAGTTATTCTAACATAACTAGAATATATTTCATTAACTTTGCACTTGTACCTACTTCATTAAAAAGCAGATATCAGTTAGAGGAAAAAAAAGTACAAGTATAGCTCCACCAACTACTAACATAACTATGGTAGTTCTTTTCCTAAAGATAAAGCTAAGAAACCTGTTTCACCAGCTGTATTAGTATAAGACTAAGACATGTTTCACCATCTGTATTAGCTCGTTTTCACACTGCCAATAGAGACATACCTGAGACCGGGCAATTCATAAAAGAAAGAGGTTTAATGGGCTTACAGTTCCACATGGTTGGGGAGGCCTCACAATCATGGCAGAAGGTGAAAGACACATCTCACGAGGCAGTAGACAAGAGAAGAGAGAGTGTGCAGGGAAACTCCCATTTTTAAAACCATCAGATCTTGTGAGACTCATTCACTGTGATGAGAACAACACCAGAAAGACCTGCCACCCTGATTCAATTACCTCCAACTGCATCCATCCCACAACATGTGGGCATTCAATATGATATTTGGATGAGCACACAGCCAAACCATATAATTCCACACTTGGCCCTTCCCAAATCTCATGTCCTCACATTTCAAAACCAATCATGCCTTCCCAACAGCCCCCAAAGTCTTAACTCATTTCAGCATTAACTCAGAAGTCCACAGTCCGAAGTCTCATCTGAGACAAGGCAAGTCCTTTATGCCTATGAGCCTTTATACATTTTCTTATGTTCCTCTGAGCCCTCCAAACTGTTTCAGTCTCTTCCTGTTACCCAGTTCAAAAGCAAGTTAGTTACTTCCTAGATACAATGGGGATACAGGTATTGGGTAAATACAACCATTCCAAATGGGAGAAATTGGCCAAAACAAAGGGGCTAAAGGCCCCATGCAAGTCTGAAACCCAGTGGGGCAGTCAAATCTTAAAGCTCCAAAAAGCTCTCCTTTGACTCCATGTCTCACATCCATGTCACACTGATGCAAGAGGTGGGTTCCTATGGTCTTGGGCAACTCTGGCCACATGGCTTTGCAGGATACATCTTCCCTCCCATCTGCTTTCACAGGCTCACATGAAATTGAGTGTCTGAAGATTTTCCAGGTGCATGATCCAAGCTGTCTGCAGATATATTCTTCTGGGGTCTGGAGAATGATGGCCCTCTTCTCACAGTTCCACTAGGCAGTGCCCCAGTAGGGACTCTGTGTGGAGGCTCCAACCCCACATTTCCCTTCTGTATCACTGTAGCAGAGGTTCTCCATGAGGGCCCCCCACTGCAGCAGACTTCTGCCTGGGCATCCAGTCATTCCCATACATCCTCTGAAATCCAGGAGGATGTTCCCAAGCCTCTATTCTTGACTTCTGTGCACCCACACTCCCAACACCACAAGGAAACTGTCAAGGCTTGGGGCTTCCAACCTCTGAAACAACAGCCCAAGCTGTGTCTTGGCCCCTTTTAGTTACAGCTGGAGCAGCTGGGATGCAGGACACCAAGTCCCCAAACTGCAAACAACAGAGGGACCCTGGGCCTGGTCCAGAAACCACCTTTTCCTTCTAGGTCTCTGGGCCTGTGATGGGAGGGACTGCTGTGAAGACCTCTGACATTTCCTGGAGACATTTTCCCCATTGTCTTGGGGATTAACATTTGGCTCCTCATTACTTATGCACATTTCTGTGGCCAGCTTTAATGTTTCCTCAGAAAATGGGATTTTCTTTTCTATTGCATTGTCAGACTGCAAATTTTCCAAGCTTTTATACTCTGCTTCCTTCATAAAACTGAATGCCTTTAACAGCACCCAAATCACCTCTTGAATGCTTTGCTGCTTGAAATGTTTTCCACCAGATACCGTAAATCATCTCTGTCAAGTTAAATTCCACAAATCTCTAGGTCAGGGGCATAATGCCACCAGTCTTTTTGCTAAAAGATTGCAAGAGTCACCTTTGCTCCAGTTCCCAAAAAGTTCCTCATCTTCGTCTGAGACCACCTCAAGCCTGGACCTTATTGTTCATATCACTATCAGCATTTTTGTCAAAGCTATTCCACAAGTCTCTAGAAAGTTCCAAACTTTCTCACATTTTCTTATCTTCATCTAAGCCCTCCAAACTGTTCCAATCTCTGCCTGTTACCCAGTTCCAAAGTCGCTTCCATATTTTTCTGGTATTTTTTCAGCAACGCCCCACTCTACTGGTACCAGTTTCTTATGTTAGTCTGTTTTCATTTTGCTGATAAACGCCTGCCTGAGACTGGGTAATTTACAAAAGAAAGAGGTTTATTGGACTTAACAGTTCCACATGGCTGGAGATGCCTCACGATCATGGTAGAAGGCAAAAGGCATGTCTTACAAGGTGGCAGACAAGAGAAGAGAGCTTGTGCAGGGAAACTCCCCTTTTTAAAACTATCAGGTCTCGTGAGACTTATTCACTGTCAGAAGACAAGCACAGCGAATACCTGCCTCCATGATTCAATTCATGAGTCAATTCCCACCAGGTCCCTCCCACAACACATGGGAATTCAAGATGAGATGTGGGTGGGGATACAGCCAAACCATATCACCCACCCAACTTTCTGAACCAAGCAGTTAGTACTTCATGAGTGTGGTAGGCTCATCAATAATCCCCAAAGATGTCCATGTCCTAACTCCTGAAAACTGTGAATATATTATCTTAGATGGCAAAAAGGACTTTGTGTATTTTATTAAGTTAAGGATCTTGAGATTGGGAGATCATCCTGCATTATCCCACTGCCTCTTGTGTAATCACATGGTCATTAAAATAGACAGGCAAGAAGTCAATTGGTGATAGTGGAGAGGGTGGGAAGATGTTACACTGCAAAGCAGCCTTGAAAGTTAGAGAAAGGCAGACATTAGAAGCTGGAAAATACTATTTCTTCCCTAGAGCCTCCAGAAGAAAAGCAGCCCTAAGAACACATTTTAGACTTCTGACAACTAAAACCGTGAAGTAACTTATTTATATTGCTTAAGGTCACTATGTTTTGGGCAATTTGTTACAGCAGAAATAGGAAACATATACAATGGGTCTAGAAATTGTTTTCACGTTCTCCAATACAGAATTGAGTCATTGGCTCCCATGTTAGCCATGCAAAGGGGCACAGTAGGAAAAAGAGGACAGGAGAATATGCAAAGTATCAATTATTTCCTCAGCAGCAACAAGCAAAGCAACAGGTTTGCAGCACAACTAAACACCCCAGTTCTTGTAATAACAAGTGTTATTCTTCAACCACTATTAAGAGAAACAATGAGTAAACAAGGCTAAAACATGAAAAAGCTGGAGAACTGCATCAGAGATAATGAGTCATTAGGATACAAAGTAAAATGCTCACAAATATTAGATAAATCTATTAATTGATAAAGAATATTTTGTAATGTCATATTTCACAATAGTCATCTTTGGTCATAGATTTGATTTTTGGCTAGTCCATAAATTACTCTTATTATAAGATTTCAGAAAATGTTTTTTGACATATTGCACATAGCTTTAGCTATTTCCATACCTCACAATGCCAAAATGCATTAACTTTAAAGAATAAGACTGCAGGTTATTCTAAATAGAAAACATGTTTTTTTTTCTTTAAAACAATCACTTTCATTTCTGTGAAAGAAATTACACAAATTATTTGCCACTAAAAGAGACACACACAAATCTGGCATATGTCATTATGGGGAGACTATGCTATTCTAATGTGTTCAGCTATGTGATTTAAATTTTAGAAGCAGCCATGCAGAGTTTAGAATCATACTGCATGAACATCTATTCTCATTATACATTTATTAATTAAAACTGGATTTAACTCTCTTTTTTATGAGAAGCACAGAAAGATGTTGGTGCTTTGGGAAGCATCTTTAAGTCAGTTCCTGTGTTAGCGGCATAGGATGGATGTAATTAACTTCTACTTTGGGCCTTGCGTGTATCTGTAAGAACTGTGGATTTTACCTGACACACAATCTTGTAAGGGCAAATGGCTGGGTTTATATTGCGTTAGATTCAACACTACTTATGATTACCAGCTGGACTTATAATGAAGTGTCTGTCATTGAGTTTCCAACAGTAAGGCTTCTGCCAAATTTAAAGCAAATTAATGAAACTTGTTCACTGAAGGGAGACATTGGCATTAAAGTTTGGCAGGTGTTATTTGTCACCCACTGCAGGATATGGTTATAGCTTGATTTTTCTATTGTAATCTATGTATACTGGAGAGAATATAACCCAGAGAATCACAAAACTAGTTTTATTTACAATAGTATTTAAATATTATGTTGGTCTAGTTGCTGAATAGTCTCACTTTCACAAGAATATACACTGAAGCTAGGTGTGTCTGTTTATAATTCAAATATCCTATATTTGATTTATTCAACAAATGTATATTTGTCTCAAGGAGATTGTAATCATATGATAAAAAAGTAAGTTACTATGGTTGAAAAATCTATAGTGCTTCAGCATGTAACCCTGATAACAATACTTGAAATGGTTTTTTAATCTCTATTTTAAGGAAGAGAAATGAGTTTAGTAATTTTCTAGACACCTAAATAAGTGTAAAATCAAGGCTATCACTAGTTTTATCCATTAAAAGTCATAATATGCTACATGAAAGGCAGTGCATTGCAAGGGTTTATTAGAAATGAGAGCACTCTGAAGTAGAAAGAGTTAGAAATTACATACATTTGAACAAGAATGGGATTCACAAAAATGGCTACATTTTGGTCTCACCATAAAGAAAGAGGATATGATTGATGTTTCTTCATATCTGCATAGTCACCATCAACACTGACATACATCTAGTATGCATACATTCACTATATTGGGCTTTTTAAAATTGCTTCTTTAGACAATATATTTTTCTAATTAATTTAACCTTCCCACCTATATATTTCACAGGGATCTTCTGGGTTTGTTGCTGTTCTTTCCAAAGTATTTCCTTCAAGAATATTTTCACAAAAGATTTCTTTTCAGTCTTGTGTGCATGAATATCTTGGATAGGCCATGATATTTACATGATAGTTTGACCAATATGTACATTTTTGATGCTTAATACATGTATTAGGTTGGTTAAAATTAAAATATAGCTGACCACATGGTTTTAGCTATTTCCTAAATTGATGGTGAGGCCATGGGGCAACTGGAAATCTACTGCATTGCAAGTGGAAATGCAAAATGGTAAAAACACTTTAGAAAAAATTTGGAAGCTCTTAAAAAATTAAACATCCCCATGCCATATTACTCAGACATCCCATTCCTACTTACCCAAGTAAAATAAAAATATACCCAAAGATTTATACATTTAAAAATGTATATAGAAGCTTTATTGTAATAGCACTGAGCTAAAAATAATTTAAATGTTCATCAGTAAATGAATGGATAAACAAATTAGACTATACGCATTTAATAGAATACTATTAAACAATACAATTATCTGGAATATTGATATGTGCAAAAACACAAATGAATTTTAAGAAAATTATGTAAATATGAAAAACTAGGCAGAAGAAAAGAGTATATAGAATTAGAGAAATGTATATAACCTCAAGAAAATAGAAATAAATAAATGTAGCAGAAATCACATCAGCAGCTCCGTGAGAATTTTACCTGTAGGACAGATGTTTACAATATGAGCCAAAAGAAAACTTTTGGGGTGATGGAAATGTCTGCTGTCTTGATCAAGGTTATGATTTCAGGATGTATTAATTTGTTAAAATTTATCCAATTATACACTTTAAGTACATACGGTTTATTGTATTTCAATGAAAACCCCACAAAGTTATAATTCTTTAAATCACTGAAAGGCAGTGTCAATTTCTTTCAACTTTTTGAAGTATTTGTGCTATTATTATTTTATTTACAATGTAGCTATTGAAAATTTTGCTGTTATTTTGACTCTTGTTCCTTTTTAACTGCTGGTTCAAAAATGATTTTAGAATAGTTTTCTTTGATATGATCACATTTTATTGATACATACCTACATGTAGATTTCCAGCTTTTTTTACCAACTTGATTTCTTTGACCTGAATTTCTGCATTTCTACCTCACTAATGTTGATGCTTTACAGTTATAAATGTTTAACTTAATTTTATTATCATTATTATTTCAAATTATCCGATTACATTATTAATCTCAACTTTTGGTTCCATAAATATGTTCAAAGTTTGTGCATGATGACCCGATGATATATGACCGTGTTGATTGATTCTATTGACTTGATTTAAAACATAATATCTTCTCTCCTTGTGTTACTATCAATTTTTGTTTAAATGCCTAGTACTTTATATAAAAATATTTAAAATACTTTGAGGCCTAGAATGATATTATATTCCTCTTGAGAGAATTTATTATTGCTTCTGTCAACATCTAGGTGTAGAAACAATCATAAATCACCATAGTACAATTTCAGAGATTTATATATTTTGGCCCTTTCTGGACCCTGTGGTTCCACTTCACCCCTGGTGCTTACATTGCCTTTCGTAGTCTTTATTCCAAGGTTGACTTTTACCACAGAAGGCGTTCTTAGCTGACTATAGAATCCTTTTTTTCTTTCTTTCTCTCTCCAGAAAGTTATGAAAAGTAGTGATTTTTTGCTTGGTTTCTCAGTCTCTCAGCTAATTGTTCTGAATTGGCAGACAACTTTGGGTAAAGAATGATTTCAAACATACGGCTCGCATTTCTGTTCTTTTTCTTTTAGATTTTGATTACATACGATTATTCTTTCTTCTTTTTTTTTCAACCCCTCCAGGTTTCCTAGTTATTCACCTTGGAAGAGTGGATGAAAATTTCCTGGCTAACCATTACCAAAAATATAATCTCCCTGAGTGGGTAACTTTTCACTGTTATTTACATTTGACTAAATGCGTAAACTAGAATGGTATATCGAAAATAATATTTAAAAAAGTAAAAGCTGGAGGGTACGAAATACAGAGTTTACTTTTAAAATAGAATTAAATGTTTAGTTTTAATAAAATAAAAGAAATACTAGATAGCAAAAATAACTTCGCTTTTCTTCGTAGAATTCATATAACAATTTTATATATTTGGCAAAGATCAATTAAATTACCCTTAGGACTCATATTCCCTTCTGCATGAAGACACGAGTAAATTATAACTTTTTTTTCTGATACTAAGGAAAAGGTACCCCCACTACACCACTTGCCAAGTGTTGTAAGAACAATGTGTGCCCTAAGCACTTTGCAAAATTCCTTCTGGTATTTAGTTGTAACTATATACAAGTTAAACTTAAAAGTTTGCTGTAAAATTTTAAAAATATTTTAACACAACTTTAAAATAATATGAGTGTAAATTGAACCTCATTTTTGAAAATATAAAAATTTATATGTACAAGATTACAACATTTTTAAACATTTAGACATTTATTGATTTTTACTTAAAATTTTTTCTTTGATATTTTGGAGTCAATAGTTTTTTCCTATAAGCCTCCAATAATTTTATTTCAATGGTTAAAAAAATAGAAATATCTTTAAAATGAATGGGAATACCTTTTCTTAATTTTAATATAATAACTACTATAGCTTTAAATTCCCTTACACGGGAAAATGACTGAAGAAAAAAAACCTGTCAGAAAATTTATATCCCACATATTATCCCACAAGTGGCATACTTCAATCACTCAATGGCACATTTCAATCAAACAGTACTTTGCCATTTTAGCTGAGTCATAGAGAGTTTTTGTTAAAATATTTCAGGACAACTTCTATTATTAGTGATGTATTGGCAGTAACTATACACCTCTTTTGAAACCCTAATTAGAACAGACATTTTTAAGAAACATTTGAACACAAAATATACTGGGTCATTGATCCCAGGAAGTCCTATCCGGATTGACTCATACCATTTGATAATGGTGATTCACAGAAGACATACCTTATGTAAGTAGGAAAAAAAAAAGGAAATCATTGATATGTAAAGTTTGAAATTAATTGTATGCTGTGTAATATATACTTAATTAAAATTGCTTTAAAAAACTAAAACAATCCAGTTATCCATCAACTATCAAATGGATAAATCTTGGGTTAATAATATAAATTTTGGAGGGTTATATAATTTGGGGTTATTGTTATAATTATTGTATTATTAATATAAATAATAATTATGACTTATTAATGATGATTATAAAATAATGGTGTTGGGTTATTAATATAGATAACAATAAATATGTGATTCATTGTCAATTATACGAATTATTGTTTGGCAACCAAAAAAATTCTACTGATATACACAACACTATAGATATATCTGAAAAGTATGATGCTGAACTAATAAAGCCAGATATAAAATACTGCATGTATGACTTCATTTCTTTTAAATTATATACAAGTTAAAACTATAGAGAAGGAAAACATCAGTGGTTGCCAAGATCCAGCAGGAAATGTGATAGCAAAGGGGTAGAAGGAGAATGTTGGTGTTGAGGGAAACATTCTACATCCTGAATTCATGACGATGGTGCACACCTATATCATTTTCAATACTTATCCGATTGTACACTTAAAAACAGTGATTTTTACTCTGCTTAAATTATGTTTTAATAAAAGTTTATTTTAGAACACCATTTAAACAATAATCAGTAAGATAAATAGCCACATATTTATGTTCATAGTCAGTATCAAAGTTTAAATTTATCCCTTCCTAAGTGAGGTTAACTATTCTATTGAGTCCTCTGTGTTTTTCCTTAGGGAGGTGGACTGTTCACAGTAACGTTTTTCATCTTAGAGGCTCCTGGAAACTCCTAATACGGAAGCATTGGAGTCAACAATATGAACACACACTGTGTTGAAGAACATGTGCCTTTAGTTTCCATTTCCCATTTGGACAAACTTTGCTCTGTAAATTTTTATTTCATTTCTCCTTTAAGTCCATGTTGCTGATGATTAACATTTCTTGAATATCAGCCTGTAGGTTTTGAAGAATATTCAGCACTCAATTAATCTTTTGAAATCATTCTCACATATCTCTCCTAGCTCTGACCTCTTCTAAGAGGACGATTTTTACAGCAATGGAAGAAAGTGTATTAACTCAATTAACAATTGAACAAGCAGAGTCCTCTGCTCTTTGCCTCAGTACACTTAGGCAAAAGGCAATAAATTCACACTTCATCCTCTGCCTGTCAGCAAGTAAGTTATTTGTGAGAGTCCAATAACCCCCAACTAACTTCAGCCATGTAAGACATATACAGAGATTTGAATTGTGCAAATATGGTATCACTATCACATTAACAGATAAACAAATTGAGATGTAAAGAGTCTTGTTCAGTGTCAACAGGCAAGAAAATGCTGAAGTCAAACCTCGAATGAAGATCTATCTTCCAATTTACTTTTATTATTCAAGGGCACACTGTACCCTTGAATTACAGGGCTTCAGAGATCCTCCTGCTTCAGTCTCTGGAGTGACTGAGACTACAGGTGTGCGCCACCTCACAGCTCCAAATGCTCTTTACAGATTGAAATCTCCACATTTCTGACATAAAAAAATGAGCTGAGCAAAGCATTTGATATTGAAAATGCATCTGCTTTCTGACAACAGACAACTCACTGTTATTAAAATGCCACATCTTTTTTTTTAATTTACAGTACTTTTTTTTTTCTTTTGACAGGTGTCAGGATGAAATGCTCATGTATAACAGCAACATAAAAATATGTGGAGTTGAATTTAAAGAGGAAGTTTTAGATGCAAAGAAAATGCAATGAACTATTTTTAAAATTTAACTTTAGCAAAATAAACAAAGGTGATTTTTACAGCTTCTTCATAATTTTTCATCCCATGGTCCTTTCCTGATAGTCCTGCTTTCAGTTAGAATTTTTTTTTTCACAAGCCAATTAAATTGTACGTGACAATCTCTTTTCTATCACAATTGACCAAGCTTCTGAAAGACGGAAAAATGATAATGGAATAATTAGGAATTAGGCTATATAAATTGAATTATTTTCTAACTTCAAGATTTATTAACAATTCTTGGCAGTGCTCGTATCTAAATAGGTCTTGGAGTGTCTGACCAAACATGTTCCCTTTTCTGAGAAATTTTCATCTCCCATGTTCACCTTATCACTCCTGAGACAGTTGACTTTCACAACCCTTACTTGTGTGAGAAACAAGCCATATGCACTTTCCTCCAATAACACCCTCCACACAAGCCACAAATAAAGGATCAAGGGTAGGTCGATTACCTAATACAACCAAACAGAGACCCTCTCACAAAAATTAGAAGTTGCCACACGAAGAAACTTTATTCACTTGTTGATTGATGGGCATTTTGGTTGGTTCCACAATTTTGCAATTGTGAATTGTAGGAACTAAGCTATGAGGACACAAAGGCATAAAAATGATACAATGGAGTTTGGGGACTTGGGGGTAAGAGTGGGAGGGGGCGAGGGATGAAATACTACAAATATGGTGCAGTGTATACTGCTCAGGTGATGGGTGCACCAAAATCTCACAAATCAACACTAAAGAACTTACTCATGTAACCAAATACAACGTGTACCCCAATAACTTATGGAAAAATAAAATAAAATAAAATAAATTTTTAATTAGTTAGAACTAAGGTTTAAGATTATTTAGATACAGTTCAAGAGTATCTATGTTGAAGTCAAATTTTGAGGCCCTCTTTATTGGAAAGAGTATACACTAGAAAATCTAGATTTAAAAATTAGAAAAATAAATATTCTGAAGAAACAAATGAGAGACTGAAAAATGAAACATAGTTTTTCTGGTAGTTTTCAGTTTCTTTTGTTGTTAGAGCCTTCCCTGGCACTTGAGTTTCAAGAAATGTGCTAATTTCTTCGTAATAGATTCCCCTTTACTAAAGCTAGTTTATACTTGTTTTTCTTTTCGTTAAGAAATTATCTAGAAAAAAATTAAATCGTTTATATTTATTTTCAAAAAACTTTTCTGGCCTTTTTATTTTTCACATATTTTAAGCTTTGAGCATTTTAAGTTTGTTCTGTTTGCTTACTGCTAAATAATTAATTCCATTTCCTACCCTTGAAAATGTCACTAGGGAACAGAATGTTTGAAAGATAAGATTAAAATCTTCCCTTGCTTGAAGCTATAAAAAAAATATAACTCGAAGCTACATAGTCTTCAAAAAGTTTAATCTGATAAAGTGTTAAATTAAGAACATTCTCCAATTCCCAGCCTTATATTTTGCTTAGTATGAAGGCATGTACAAAAATATGCAATACTGTTTTGCTTTTTATTAAGAAATTGTCCTTGGAAATATTATTTTAACACAATATTTAAAAAATTCAAATCTCAGAGAGTAATATGTCCTGTAAACAGAAAAATTTAAATGTTACATGTTGTAATTATAGTAATGTGGCTTTCTTAATAATGTTACACTGCTAATAAATGTTTAATCCACATCTATTGACTTCTACAAATTATGGATGCTTACAAAATATATTTGTTGAAGTAGTGAAATTAGATAATCTCTTCCTGCACACTCGAAGATAAAATAAAACATATAACTCTTTTGGCTTAATTAGTCTAAACTCAAGTAATAAGTTTTAAAAGCTTTCTTTTGTTTATATGAATATTTCATAATTCTTATAATTTTAACATTATTAGTTCTTTTATTTTACTTTGAAAAAATGTATTTATGAATTTTGTAAATTTACTGAAAGTAATTTGCTTGCAAAGAGAGCAAATTGTTTTCACAGAAAAAAATGTGCAAACTCTGACATTTCATTGTATTTAAACTTTGCGTATAAATAAAGCAACCTTTTATTTGTAGGTAAAGTGTCTAAATAATCTTTCCAGATATTTGAGTTCTTGATTTCAATATATTTACTTATTGAGTAAAACTTGTTTCTTATTTCTATTTTAAAGATACAGATGCAAAAGAAATTGAGAAATAAGCCTTTAAAGAAAATCTACCATGTGTTAAGCAGAATGCTGTATAGTTTATTATACAATTTTGAAATTAGTTTTTCTTTTCTTTTCTTCCCCCACTCACTCTCACCCAGATAGCGGCTCACTGTGTCTCCCAGGCTGTAGTGCAGTGGTGCAGTCGCCCTCACTGCAGCCTCAACCTCTTGGGCTCAAGAAATCCTTCTATGTCAGCCTCCCGAGTAGCTGAGACTAGGCGCCCGCAACCACACCTGGCTAAATTTTGTAGAGATGGGGGTTTCACTGTATTGCCCAGGCTGGTCTTGAACTCCTGGGTTCAGGCAATCTGCCCATCTGAGCTTCCCAAACTGCTGAGATTACAGGCTAAAGTCACCACCCCTGGGCCTAATATTATTTATTTATTTATTTGTAGAGATGGGGTTTCACCATGTTGCCCAGGCTGGTAAATCTCTTTTAATCATGCAAAATTGTAACAGGAATTTTTAAAGATGAATTCCCTAAAATGAAGTATCTTTTCCAGGTACACAACCAGTATGTCCTGACTAGATTTTTAATTGAGATTTCATTTTATTACATATATTTGCGTTAGGCTTTTTCTCATGAACTCATTAAAAAGTTCTCTTTCATTTTCAATAATAATTGGGTTTTCTAGCTCCTAAACCAGTCAATTATTTGAGCTTAATAATATTTGTGTCAATCATAATCATAAAATATTTGGTAAAAATATTAGACTCTTCAGGAAAACCTTCTGAGGAACCTATCTATTCTTGACATTGCACCCTAGCCATGAACTAACCTGGGGTGAGCTATCAATAAGTTAGCTATGTTCAAACCCCAAAATGACACCCTTTTTCTTCTTCTCTGTTCTCTTGTCATTGTGTTGCTTCCAGATTGTCTCTTTTTGCCATTCAATTGTTTCACTTTTTAATTTTTCCCACGTGACTTTCTTAACGATCATTTAATTCTCATTTTTTTCCTCACACATTTATTTTTCAAAAATATGGTAGCTTCCAACTTTATCTAGTGATTGTACAGCATTATGAAAATAGTTCTATCCTCACTTGTTTCCGTGAGGTTTGTAGAATTTTCCTGGAGCTGGGTCAGTCAATTTGGTAATACGTAATAAGCCTTGCTTCATTCCAAGTCAATCACATATTTAACCCCCTAAATTTTACCGTCACTTCCGCAGTCTCACTTGTCAAATGTGTTTTTGTTTATTTATTCAATTTGTTTATTCAACTAAAATTAAAGTAGATGATGGATATAAAATGTCCTTCAGAACTCCATCTAAATCATAACTCTAGTCTTTGCCTTGATTCATGTTTATGCACATATTTGCTGGCCCCTTTATATTGTACATATAACTATATATAATTCTTTCCAACCTTGGGAAGTTTAATATTGTGACATAAAATTATATGACAAATGTCACTTTAATAAGACTTTAAATACAACAGGACTCATGATTTAATATGTCTCAGTAAAAGCAAAAGTAAAAAAATTCATTTGTAATTATCTGTGACATAGTTTTTTAGGAATATTTACTTTTGTCTTGATTATACATCATTGTATCATTGCCTTACAAAACAACAAAGTTAACCTTACAACTTGATGACAAGGTAATGTTGAAAGCAACTTAATTTATAGTAAGTGATAGCTAAGATTTACACTATATTACTAACTTTTTTAATATAATGAAGAAAGCATAATGCTTCATATAATGAAGAAAGCATAAATGCTTTCAAATAATCTCAGAACTTTTAGTTGCTTAAGTTCACTCTAGAAGCTAGAAAAAGTCAAGTGTATTATGAATTTTTAACACATAAATCACAGAGAGATTTGGTCCTCAGAATAATCCATCTGCTATAGTTTAAAATTATGTATGTTTAACAGAAACACCTTAAAAATAATTGTATATTGTTTATTAAAACATCAGTGTGACACATAGTGGTGAAAATGTCACCAAATTTTGTATTTTAGTAATTTCACTGAGATTTTTGGTAGAAAACTATATAGTATATATTTCTTTATACTTGTTCAATGCCTAATTTAAAATCTTACAGTATATATGTATCATACATACAAAAACATACTATATATATATGGTTTTAATAATAAGCAACATCTGAATATTTACCATCAAATTTCTGAATTTTAGTAACATGTTGACTGCTCAATGTGTGCCTTTTAATTTTACATAATATCCACTTCTCCCTCAGGAAATTAATAACCTGAAATTAGTGTTGTATATTGAAATTGGTGTTATAGATTGCCAATTTTTATAGTTTTACTGTTTGTTTATGCCTATTTTTGAAATTTATGTAAATAGCATCATATGGAATATAATGATGAGGTATTTGGAGGCTATAATTATAAAGTCAAGATTATCAATATAAAATTAATATCAAAATTGGAAAATTACTGTATTTATATATATAAAATAATCCACTGTATGAATATACCACAAGCTGTTTATATATTACATTGTTGAATGACTACTGTTTTATGACCCTTCATTTATTATTACTGAAAATTATGCTATATTCTTGAACATTTATTCTGAGGCACATGGCAAGAAACTTTTCATGGGTATATAAGAAGTTAAAAGTACACATATCTTTAACTTCAATAATTAATGCAAAAGTATTTTCTAAAGTGCTTGTAACAATTTTCCTCCTAAGAGCATACTGATGAAACCCATGTATTGCAGACTATATTTTTCTGACAATTTGCTGAGAGTGAAACGTTATCTCATTATGGTTTTTAATTAGAAATGAGGTTGAACAATTTTTCATACGTTATTGATTATTTGTTTTTCATCTTCTGTATAATGTTTGCTAATGTGTTATTGCTTATTTTGCTAGTAAATTGTTCCTTTAATTGATTCATGGGAGTTGTTCATATATTTTACATAACAATTATTTGCCGATTTTAAGTATTGTAGATATCTTCTAGTTGTGGCTTGTCTTTCTGCTAAATTTCCATCATATTTTGATGAAACTAATTTTAAATTTCATATAGTTGTAGCTTAAATTTTGTCTTCCTTTATTCTAATATTTTCCTTCAATGAGATCATAGCACCATTAGGATATTTTCATAGATTATTTGGAAAAACATAACATTCACAAATAAATTAATTACCATTCTGGAATTGTTTTTTGTAACTGGTATAAGGAAAGAATAAAAGTCTATTTACTTTATATGATTAATGAATTTTTCTGGTACCGTTTTCTTATTTTCCCACTCATTTGCAATAGCAGCTTAGTATTATATAAAAATTTCACAGGTGTCTGAAAATTTCCTTATTGTTATACACAGATATTGCTGCACCAACCACATTGTTTTAAACAATGAGGCTACACAAATAATGTATGAATATCTAGTAGGTTATTCTTCACACCATTGTCTTACTTTTCACATTTTTGATAGCCATCTCTAGCATATATGTTTTATAACTTTTTTTTACTTTATTCACATTAATGCTACAAATCAAATGAAGGATAACAAATAACTTTACCTAACAAATCTGCATCCTATTAGCATGACATGTCTCTCCATTAATTTTCATCTTACATATTTTTCAGTAAAATTTTATGATTGCCTCCGTTAAGGTCTTGTAATTCTTTTGTTCAGTATATTCCTTGTTAGATCATATTTACATGACAAATTATATTATTTTGAATGAAAATATGTAACTTCTTATTGCTGATTTATAAAAATGAATACTAAAGATCTAACCTGAGAGGAGAGAAAGCTCTGTTCACATCATTATTTGGCAGAGGAGAA
Source organism: Pan paniscus (assembly GCF_029289425.2). Classification (NCBI taxonomy): domain Eukaryota; kingdom Metazoa; phylum Chordata; class Mammalia; order Primates; family Hominidae; genus Pan; species Pan paniscus. The sequence continues at coordinate 114,405,108 of NC_073252.2, forward strand.
TACTCCAAAGATTGATTTATTTGATTATACAACTCCATTGCACATTCCGTAGTCTGAATGATTCGACTGCCTATTAATCCTTTAAGAATCTACACTCCAGAAAGTCCAAAGCAGTGTGAATAGAAAGACTATATTTTCTAACTTAAAAAAAGTGTTTTTGAAATCATATCAGATGATTGTGAATGAATCATACATCTCAAATTGGGTTAGGCTAGGGAGGGGAGCAGAGACTAGGTGGATTTATGTTTTGCTCAGCTTGACTAGCTTCACTTTAAAATTCAAATTTTGAAATTTCTGAGTTATACCTAACTTTATAAGTAACTTCACCTCACAAGAAAGCAACATAAGTTTTCACCAGAAAGAGGAGGTCAAGGGGAGATCCTGCACTGTATTTGACATTTCTTCAATTGCAGTCTTCAATCTCCACCACAGTGGAGTGACAGTGGTCATAAAGACACCCAATTCCACGTTCAATAAGACTTTCAATACAGAATGAGTCTTTGGATTTATAGCTTTACCTTTCCTACATTTAATAACTATGTAATTCATCAAATAGAGATTTTTCTATTTGAAGATTAGAAAAGGAAAAATGAAAGGCAACATTTATTGCTGCCTCTGGTTTTATTTTCAAATTCAGGATCTTACTAATTTACATAAATACTGGTGATATTTTAAGCAGTGGAAACTTAAATGAATCTCATTAATCCCCATTGACTACTATGCAAGAGTGTTTAGTGGTCTTCTGTCTTACATACCTATCTCTAACATCAAGCCAACTGCCTGATACATGATTGCCAGAGCAGTTCATATTTTCTATTCACTTGTATTTAGAAAACAAATGCTCAGTGAAACTCCTAGCCAACAGCAGTGAGAAGTTAAAACAAGAAGTATGCTGACAACTACTAGCAAATACTTAAGACTGAGTTATTTCTATATGCCAAACACTATCTCATGAGGATGAAATGGGCATTATGTTAACCCTCTTTATGGCAGCTTTCACTAATGTTCAAATAGGATCAGAATCAACAGCTGCTAAGTGACAGGACAGTTAGAACATAGAAATGTCTGAAACTAAAACCTGCAATTTTAACCATTATGCAAAGAACATATTTTATATATATATATATATATATATATATATATATATATATATATATATATAATTCCTGATTATGTTTCTGGAAATCCTCTTCATCAAGTGTCTCTTAATGTGAGTCATTTAATTTTGTGGTAGTTTTGACTTTTTTTTAACTTCTTCCTTCACATAGAAAGTTAAGGAACCTTAGCCCAGGATAAAAAGTAAAGCTCAACTGCCATGAGGGGAAGCTGCTATTAGATCTTGCCAGTAACTGAAGTCTAAGAACGTATGAATAGTGGGAATTCTAGGCAAAATATGTGAGATAAGTCTGTAAGAAAAGATCAAGACATTCTAAAGTTATGCATATGTTTCAAATTTATTTGGCTAAGGAACAAGCAAAAATAACTATGGTATGATAGAGGATAATACCAGCTCACTGCTTTTGAAAATCTAAGTACATGTTCTGTCTTAGTCCAGTCAGCCTACAATAAGAAAATTACCACAAACTGAGTGAAATATACAACAGAAATGTATTTCTCACAGTTTTGGAGGCTTGGAAGTCCAAGATCAAGGTGCTGGCAGATTCACTTTCTGGTGAAGGCCATCTTCCTGGTCCATAGATAGCCCTCTTCTTGCTGCATCCTTGCCTGATGTAAAAGGTGAGGGTGTTCTCTGAAGTTTCTTTTATAAGGGCACTAATAATCCCATTTATAAGGATTCTGCCCTCATGAGCTAGTAAACCTCCCAAAGGCCCTACCTCCTAATACCATCATTACGGATTAGATATCAACATGTGCATTTTGGAAGGACACAAATATTCATTTTATAGTGAGTGCTCTATGGCTATGATATATGTCTTTTGAAATATACTTACGTGTCAGTATTTGACAGGGCTAAGATTACTGTGTTAGTTTTTTAAGAGTGCTATAACAAAGTACCACCGAAATGGTGGCCTAAACAACAGAAATTTATCTTCACAATTTTAGAGGCTAGAGGTCCCAAGTTCAAGGCGGGTTTCCTCCAAGGACTCGCTTCTAAATTGTAGACAGCTGTCCTCTCCTGACATCTCCATGCTGTGTTTCTTCTGCAAGACTTTGCCTTAATCTTTGCTTTTTATGGGGACATGCATCATATTGGATTAATGTCTACCCTAATGACCTTATTCTAACTTAATTAGTTCTCTAAAGTCCCATCACCAAATACAATTACAATCCAAAGTACTGGGGGTTAGAATCCATATTTTGACATATAAATTTGTAAGGGACATATTCATCCCTTAACAATTGCCATATACATTATAGGTTTTATTTGTATTTGATTATCCAATTAAACATAATGAAGTCTCTTTAATAGGATTCAAAATTCAAACACTGTGTCATCAATACTCTATTTGTATTCAAATATGTATATGCTATAGTCTGAATGTTGGTGTCGTCCCAAAATTCATGTTAAAACCTAATGACCAATGGAATAGTATTAAGAGGTGGGGATTTTGGAAGGTTATTAGGTCATGAGGGCTCCATCCTCATGAATGGGATTAATGCCCTATAAAAAGGCTCAGGGGAGCCAGTTTACCCCTTCTGCCATGTGAGGATGCAGGAAGAAGGTCCCTACTTTAAAGCAAAGGCAGAGCTCTCATCAGACTGAACCTGCCAGCACTTTGATTTTGAACTTCTCAGCCTCCAGGGCTGTGAGCAATAAATTTATATTGTTTATCAGTTACCCAGTTAAGGTAATTTTTTATAGAAACAAAAATTGATAAAACCATTATGCTTTCATTTCTCTACAGTATTTTGTACTATTTTGATGAGATATTAAAATTATAAGATTATACCAGATCTTAAATTAAGTGGTATGTACTCAGGTATTCATTTTATTACTACAGTTTGAAATTACATACGTATTATAAATATCCAGTAATTTGATAATATCAAATATTACAAATAAACATAGACTTAACATGGTGACTCAACCCTGTAATCGCAGTACTTTGGGAAGCCAAGTTGAGAGGATCACTTGAAGCCAGCAGTTCAAAACCATCCTAGGTAATAAGCCCCTATCGCTACAAAAATTTTTAAAAGCTTATTCGGGTATGATAGTGTGTGCTTGTAGTCCTAGCTACTCAGGAAGCTGAGGCAGGAGAATCAGTTGATTCCAGAAGCTCAAAGTTACAGTCATCTATGATTGTGCCATTGTACTCAGTCTTGGCAACGGAGAAAGTTCTCTCCAACATAAAATTTAAAAAATTAAAAATTAATAACCCATAGTTTATAAATATAGAATAACACTCTCCATTCTGAAGAACTGATAATGGCAAAGTAAAAAGGCAATATTCATGTTAAGGAGGCAACTTAGAATCTCAACTACAACAAGTTGACGAGTAGCAGATGGAACTTGCATAGTAGTAGCACATGTGCAAGATATTAGATAGAATATTGGAAAAATGGTGAAAAAGGAAATGTATGATTCACATAAGAAAACTATAGATCAGATCACTAAAAATCACCATGGCTTTAGAAATAGTCTTTTTGAATATTTTTTCAAAAGTTTTGAGACACGTATTTCTGCTATATTAAATCTTGATGTTCAGACTGTGAAAAAACAAAATTACTTCACAGGGACTATCTAAGGCTATCAACTAACAATAAACACTTTTAGACTCTTAATATGTAATAGGGTAGGTGTATATCATGTAAACACATTTTACTAGTAAACACATTTTCCCAGAAAAAAATGTCAACTGCACTATAATAGGAAAATTATGTCCAGGTCATTTGGCCTTCCGAAAACTGAACTCTCTACTTCTAGCTTGAGAAAAGAATGTCATCACCAGCTATATTTCTTCAGAGATAGAACTTTAATAAGAACACAAACTTTTGATGACTTTATTACATGGAATGCCAATGGTAGTTGACCTTTCTAGTTTAAACTGAAGCCATATAATTTATGGATAGCTGCTATACCGAGAGGTATAGAAAAACGACAGTAACGTTTTGTACATTCTAAATACGCTATCTTACAACAATACATTTTCTGTCCTGCAATCAATTTAATGATTTCTGCAATTTTTTTTACTTTTTATATATTAAACTTACATTTTTTTCTTTTCTTACACAGCATAGATACTGCAATATTATAGTTATATCCACGTTTTTAGGGACATACCCTTAAAGATGCATAATTTTAATATTCATCATTGCATGCTAAGACACATTTGAGAAAAATATATCCCTCCACATTTTCCCAAAGCTGTACTCACTTAATTGTATCATTTACTTCTATCATCTGCATTTTGAAAATTCCTCCATCCTAGGAACTAAATAGTAATTGTTTCTTAAAAATATGTATATATTTTAAACTTAATTTATTTTAGTTAAAAGACTTTATCTTCTTTACTATTATATCCTAGAAATGAGTACAAATCCAAACACATAAGAATAGGTAAACAATGCTATTAAAATGGGTACAAAATCTGAACAGGCTATTGAAAATTAAAAAAACAAACAATAAAATCTCACTTCTTATGATTATTAAGAGGGTCCCTAAAAAATACACTCACCTTTCATGTTCCATCTTTAAAAAGATTACATAAAGAAACATTAAATGGGTATAGAGATCAAAATATCACCTACCATCTTGGCAAAGATACCCTGGGTTATGTTACTTGATTGAAAGTCCACTGGGCCTGCTCTCCGAATCCCAGATTTACCGCTTTGTTTGCAGACAACACTGAAATGAGCAGGTCACTCCCCATGGGAGGTGGACATAGACTAGATCTATTTATAAATCCTAAAGAAAATTTAAAACCTAAAGGGAAGCAAAGAAAATAGCTGTAGCTGTGCTATGCATGCCAATTTTACCCCAACAAAGTGTGTTTATCTGATAAGTCGCTTCGTCTATCTAATGCATTTAAAATTAGAAATTGGCATAATTTACCTGCAAAATAGGGAAACTGACCACATGAGCTTTCAACCTGATAGCAGCAGAAATAAAGAGAACATTTACTCACTTTTGTAAACAGGCTTGTTTGGACACAAGAAGTCAGGCAAAAATTTCAATCACAGGTGCCAAGCTCTCCCTGCTAATAGCTGTACTCATGGAAAGAGGAAGAGAGAGAGAGAGAGAGAGACAGACAGACAGAGAGATCAGAGAGAGAGACTCCCACATGCCTTTAAATGATTTTCCTGGAGAATGTCTACAGCCATGACTAAAATTCAGTGACAGTTCCATTTTTATCAGTACAAAACAGACCTTTTATTAAACCATCTCTTAAGTAAAACTCACTTGTATGTCAAACCTAGATTTATTAGGAAGTGTTTCAGTAAGAATTGTAAATAAAAATGGCTTGCCAGAATCAAATTGTGAGTGAGTGGGAAAAAAATCCACGTCATTGATGATTTTTGGTTAAAAATGAGCTTCAGCATGTTTCTTCATTGCAACTGAAAATAGTAGGTTACACCCAATTCTTGTTTCTCTGGTTCTGGATTCTGTAACAGTAACTCACAGTACACCTAAAAGTATGAACTGTTCATCGCCATAGTCTCCTCTAGTTGGAAGAGATAAAGTCACATGAAGCCTGCATTTTTTGAATTAAAGAGAGGTCTAAAAGTACTTTAAATATAATATCACAGAATTGTTACGGTGTATTTAAATGAAATTGATGTCACTGAAAGCTGTCATCTAGCTGTAGAGGGCCAGTGTCTCTTCACAGCCAGCTTTCATCTCAGGAAGCAGCTTTCTCCAGACATGCTGAACCTTCATTTATTTTGTCAAGAAAAATAAACAGCTGCTTTCTTTCTTCCCATGATAAATAAAGTCTTTTCAACTGGAAAGAATAAGATTGGGTCCACAGAATAAATTACTATGTCAATAAGGTACTATTGATTCTTGGGGTAATAATCCTTAAACTATGTGGGATAAAATAATTCTGCTAAGTAGATTTAATGTTATTCAGGGGTAATATAAGGTATTTGTATAAAATAAGGAAAAAGGATCATAAATTATAAAAACTTTATGCAGAATTACACCTAATATGTTTTATAACAACCTATGAATGGAACTCCAAAATCAGTAAAATGATTAATTAATATGCATGGAGTGATCGATTGAGACATAGTGCTGTTTTTTGGAAGAGAGGAAGCTTCCTTTGCCTTTTAATCATTGTTATTTTGGACATTTCTTCAGTAGTTTTTAAAGATTAGGCTGCAATATGTAGATAGAAGATAACTGCAAATCTCCCTGTCTTAAAATAAATCTTTCACATTTTTCTGTGCAGTATCTTGCTTAAAAGCATATAAAACTATTGCTTTAGTTTATTTCTTCAAACGTGGTCATTGAATACCATGTTAAATAATAAAATATAAGAAAAAATAACGCTTGTCATATTGAATCTTTAGTTTTATGTATATCCAATTTCTTGTTTCTAAATATGTGTATGAATCGCTTTAAAATATTTTCCTGAGGCGGGTGGATCACGAGGTTAGGAGTTCAAGACCAGCCTGGCCACGATGGTGAAACTCCATCTCTACTAAAAATACAAAAATTAGCCAGGCGTGGTGGCAGCTGCCTGTAATCCCAGCTACTCAGGAGGCTGAGGCAGGAGAATTGCTTGAACCCGGAGGCTGCAGTGAGCCGAGATAGTGCCATTGCACGCCAGCCTGTGTGACAGAGCAAGACTCTGTCTCAAAAAAAAAAAAAATTCCCAACCATACTGATTCACGTTCTTGATAATTATTCTTGATAATTTTTCTAACAAGCAAGTAATTTTATAACATTGATCATTAAAAATATTATAGTAAGTCAGTCATAGCACAATTATATACATGCTAATTACAATCAAAGTCCTGTCTCTATCTCTAAACTCATCCCGAAACAATATACTAAGAAATTCACTTCCCACTTCCAAATTCCTAAATGTTACATTAATGTGCATCTCAGTCTTAATATTAAAAGCAAAATTGATTATATTTGTCTCCTCTCTACTGCACAAATTAGTTTCTCCCATATTCTTCTCATTTAATTAGCACCTGCAAAACCAAATCTGCAAATAATCGCTTGATTCCTCCTAGTTGCTCTTAATAGATCATCTTTCATCAATTCCTGCCATGAAATATAATTCAAATCCATTTATTTTCACTGCTGACATTAACTCCTACCTGTAGTACTACCATAGCTTTAAACTGACCCCCTGCTGCCAAGCTACAAGCCTTACTCCACGTAATAACTAGGGTGAATTTTTAAACATAAATAGTTTATATTATTCTCCTGCTTAAGATTTATCATGCCAGATTAAACACTTATCAAAACGGCCAAAATCAAGCCCCCAAAGACAAAGGCAAGTAAACAAAATCCTACAGACTATGGATGGTAGCTTACATTTGGATGTAGGGAATGGCATAGGAAGAACAAAATTGGCACAGGGACATCAGCTAATCCCTGATATAAAACCTCAGTCTCTCTGGAATGAATGTAAAATCTGAAGATTTTCTGGAATGATAATAAACAATGGTACTAAATGCGAAAGATAGCAAAGCAGGCATTTAAATTTGATTGTCTTGGGTCTAAGCACCAATTCTTGAGCTGGGTACATAGAAGGAGCATCATTTCAAGGAAACCATCACCAAGATGAAGCACACAAAAAATCATACTGTCATCTAGGACCAACAGAGTAGAGCTTGTCAGCCCTCTTGACAACCATGTATATGTAACTTTTAGAAGAAGCAGAAAGAAAAGAGGTACCATTTTAATTTAGATATTATTTTTATATATAATTGCATAGATTTATATATACATATGCATAAATATACACAATAATATATTGTGAAAAATAAAATCAGATCAACTTAGAATGTTAAGTGTTTATTGTGCATATAAAAAACCCACTTTATGATCAACTTAGAATGTTAAGTGTTTATTGTGGATACAAAAAAAAAAACCACTTCACAAACTGGGAGACTTCATATCAAAAAATGGCACAAAGTCACTGTATTACAGCAATTATAGCACACCTTACCAATCATAAAGGATAAAGTATTTTGACTTTTTAATGATTGACTGCCATGTATATTTTTAGGTAAACAGAGCTGTTTAATCTGATTCATTAATAAGCGATTGGTTTAGTTGGTTTAATTTCATTTAATCATGCTGATAAGGATAAAAAAGCTTATGTTTGTGTTTTATTTATGTTTAAGGTTAGTGTTTTGGGGAAATCAGCATGACTTAAGTTTTGGTTACATGGCTATGGGTGGTTGACTTTAGGGTATTCAGACTGTTATCTCCATTTTTGTTTATTTATTTCTAACAGGACATATATTGTTTATATTCCCTTCTTCCCTTTGAAGGTAATTGAAATGAACGAACAATAGACAGACTAACAGGAGAAAAGGCACATAAATGTATTAACATGCAAGCCAAATCCTTTATATGGCCCTGAAAGCATAGAAAACACAGCAAAAATAGACAAATGGGATGACATCAAACTAAAAAGTTTCTACACAGCAAGGAAAACAACAGAGTAGAGACAACCCACAGAATTGGAGTCTGTATTCAAATTATATTTGAAATATTACTCCATTAGATTTCAATCTCAGAAATGTTTCTTTTCAAATTATTTTTAACTGACAAATAATGATTGCATACATTTATAAGGGAAAATATAATGTTTTGATATGTGTTAACAAGTTAAAGACTAAATGAAACTAATTAGCATATTTATCATCTCACTTATCATTTTAATGGTAAGACGTTTAAAACTGGCTCAGCAATTTTGAAATATATAAAATATTAACTGTAGTCATTGTGCCATATAAAACTCAAACATTTATTCCTCCTCTCTCATTGAAACTTTGTACCTTTTGACCAACATCTCCACATTTCCTCTCTTATCCTTTGCTTTCATAACCATCATTCTACTCTCTATTTCTATGAGTTCAACTTTTTTAGATTCCACATGTAAATGATATCATGTAGTATTTGCTGTCTTTGCCTGGCTTATTTAGCAGAACTTCCTCCAGGTTCATTCATGTGTTGCAAATGACAGAATTTTCTGCTTTTTAAAGTCTGAATAATATTCAATTTTGTAAACACACCATATTTTTCTTTATGCATTCATTGGTTGATGGACACTACGGTAGATTCCATGTATTGGCTATTATCAATAGTGCTGCAGTGAACATGGGAGTGCAGACATCAGTTGTTCATATTGATTTGAATTCCTTTGGATATATACTCAGAAGTGGAATTGCTGAAACACATGGTAATTCTATCTTTAATATTTTGAGGAACCTCTATGTGGTTTTGCATAATGGCTGTACAAATTTACATTCTCACTTAATAGTATACAAGGATTCCCTTTTCTCCACATCTTCAATAACACTTATCTTTCATCTTTTTGACAATAGTCATTCTAACTGTTAGGAGGTATTATCTCATTATCTCATTGTGGTTTTAATTTTCATTACCCTAATGATTAGTAATGTTAAGTATTTTTTTAATGAATCTGTGGAACATTTGGATGTCTTTCATAAATGTGTATTCAGGTCTTTGCCCATTTATATTTGTTTTTTTTCTGGCTATTGAGTTGATTATCCTATACATTTTGGATATTAACCCTTTATCAGATGTATGGCTTGCAAACATAGACTCCAATTTTGTGGGTTGTCTCTACTCTGTTGTTTTCCTTGCTGTATAGAAACTTTTTAGTTTGATGTCATCCCATTTGTCTATTTTTGCTGTGTTTTCTATGCTTTCAGGGCCATATTCAAAAAATTATTGCTTAGATCAATGTTAAGCAGCTTTTTTTTCGATGTTTTCTTCATTCATTTTAGAGTTTCAGGTCTTACATTTTACTTTTAATCCATTTTGAGATGTTTGTTGTATATGATATAAGAATCAGATTTTATCTTCTGCATGTGGTTATCCAGCTTCCCAACACCACTGAAGATACTGTCCTTTCCTCATTGTGTGTTAGTGGCACCCTTACAAAAAATAATTTCTATAAATCTGTGGGTTTATTTCTGGATTTTTTATCCTGTTCCAGCGTATGATGTATTTTTAAGCCAATACCATTATATTTTAATTATTATCACTTTGTAATACATTTTGACGCCTGATAGTATGATGTCTCTCAGGTTTTTTTGTTTGTTTGTTTTGCTCAATTTGTTTTGACTATTGGGCCTTTTTTTCTGACTTTATATGGATTTTTGATTGTTTTGTATATTGGTGTGAAAAAATGAACCTGAAATTTTACTAAGAATTGCACTGAATCAGTAGATTTACTTAGGTAGTTTGGACATTTTAACAGTATTAATTCTTCCAATCCATGTACAAAAGATGTCTTTCTATTTATTTGTGTTTTTGTCAATATCTTTTATCAATGTTTTATAGTTTTCAGTATACAAATATTTCACATCTTTGGTTAAATTTATATCTAAGAATTTTTCTTTGCTAAGTATTTTTGTTGTTATTGCTATTGCAAGCAGGATTGATTTCTTAATTTCTCTTTGGAGAGTTCATTATTAGCACATACAAAGATAACTGATTTTTGTATTTTGATTTTATATCCTTCAACCTTAGTGAATTCATTTATTATTTTTAACAGTTTTTTCACGGAATCTTTATAATTTTCTACAATAAGACCTATAATTTTCTGTAATAAGATATGTCATCAGCAAACAGACAATTTCACTTCTTATTTTTTTCCTATTAGGATGTTGTTTATTTATTATTCTTGCCTAATTACTCTGGTGAGGATTTCCAGAACTATGTTGAAAGGAAGTGGTGAAAGTGAACTCCCTTGTTATGTTTTTGATCTTAGAATAAAAACTTTCAACTTTTGACTATTCAGTATGATTTTAGCTGTGGTTTTGTTATACATGGCCATTACTATTGTGGTACTTTTCTTCTACATGTAGTGAGTTGACAAGTTTTATAATAAACGAATGTGGAATTTTGTCTAATCCTTTTCTCTGTTAGTATGATCATATGGTTTTGTCCTTCATTCTATTAATATATCACATTTATTTATGTTTGTTCAACCTTTCTTGCATCCCAGAGATAAACCCAGCTTAATCATGGTGAATAATTATTTCAATGTGTTGTTGAATACAGTTTGATAGTGTTTTGCTTACAATTTATGCATCTATGTTTATCAAAAATATTTGCCTGTACTTTTTTGGTAGTATCTTTGTCTGGCCTTGGTATTAGGGTAAGTTTCAGAGTATTCCTTTTTCATCAATTTTTTGGAAGAATTTGAGAAGGATTGGTATTAATATTTCTTTAAATGTTTGGCAGAATTCAGCTGTGATACCATCTGACCGTGGATTTTCTTCGATGGAAGATCTTTCATTACTGATTCATTCTGCTTACTCATCATTGATCCATTCAGATTTCCTGTTTCCTCATGATTCTATTGGTAGGCTGCATGTGTCTAGGGATTTATACAATTCTAGGTTATCCAATTTGTTGGTGAATAATTGTTCATAGTACTTTCTTATGATCTGTTGTAGTTCTACGGTATCAGTTATAATGTCTCCTCTTCCATTTCTAATTTGATTGATTTGAATGGTCTTTCTTTTTTCTTAGTCTAGCTAAGGGTTTGTCCTTTTTTTTTTCAAAAGGCCAGCTCATAGTTTCGTTAATTTTTTCTATTGTTTTCCTAGTCTCTATTTCATTTATTTCTGCTCTGACTGATCTGATCTATATTATTCCACTCTTTCTGCTAACTTTGAACTTAGTTCTTTTACTGGTTCCTTAGGGTGTTGTGTTACATTGTTAATTAGAGATCCTTGAGGTGTAATGTCAGATTGTTCAAGATATTTCTTCTTTTTTTACTTAGACATTTATTATTGTAAATTTCCTTCTTACAAATGTTCTATGACTTGCCTTTCACCTCAATCTTCAATATTCTATTTGTTCAAGTAGTCATGATGTTTGTATGAAGGAGAAAATATATATTAATGATTCTATATACTATCAGTCAAATTCAACATCTTGTCTGACACCTATAGCAATGTTCTCAAACCTTTACTGAACGTGCATCTGTAGCTATGTTTTTTGTCTGTTTTGTTTTTGAGATGGAGTCTTGCTCTGTCGCCCAGGATGGAGGGCAGTGGTGTGATTTTGGCTCACTGCAACCACCACCTCCTGGGCTCAAGCGATTCTCCTGGCTCAGCCTCCTGAGTAGTTGAAATTACAGGAGTCTGCCAACATGCCTGGCTAATTTTTGTATTTTTAGTACAGACGGGGTTTCACTATGTTGGCCAGGCTGGTCTCGAACTCCTGACTTTAAATGATCTACCCACCTGGGCCTCCCAAAGTGCTGGGATTACAGGGGTGAGCCACCATGCCCAGTCTACAGCTATGTTTTTAATGTGAACTTTCATCTATGAATTTTTTAATGTTTTCTCTATATATAATACACAAAATAGGACAACGTAAAGTTAAAAGTGTAACATTAAAATAAAATATTTTTTTTCTTTTTTAATCAGAATCTCATGCTGTTGCCCAGGCAGGAATGCGGTGGCACAATTTAAGCTCACTGCAGCCTTGACCTCCCAGGCTCAACAATCCTCCAACCTCAGCCTCCTGAGTAGCTGAGGCCACACGCACATGCCACCACGTCCAGGTTTTTTTTTTTTTTTTTTTTTTTTTTTGTAGAGATGGAGTGTTACTGTGTTGCTGGTCTCTAACTCCTGGGCTCAAGTGATTCTCCCACCCTGACTGGGGTTACAAGCATATAATTATATAATTACAGGCCACTGCACCTGGCCTATGAATATTTTAAATGTTGTATAATTAGTATGGTGTTAAAATAAATATAATTTAATGTGTATAGTTTTTATGTATTTGGAGTTAATGCATTATCATACAACAGTTTAAATGGTTGGTTTAATTTTAAATGGTTGGTTTTACTGATTACATCAATGAAAATGTTACTTTACCAAAATATGTGGGCCTAAAAGAAAAAATTTCATCTTGGTTTCAATGAACTAATCATGATATTTTATTTTCAGTCATAATGTTTAACTTTAGTTTTGAAATTAAACTCATTAAATTTCATCTTCATTGATATCAAGCAGTTGTTCTTAATGACTAATCAATATATATTACATTTTAATAATTGTGATTACATTTCATACTTCCAATGAAATTTTTATATGAAAAGTCATGTAAATGTTGTAATACTCCTTTTCCAAGTCGTGTAAAAGTGTCATGAGTGTTTCTGTAGGTGAGAAATTTTGCCGTATTGGTGCAGAATCAGTATGTGATTGACAGAAGACAAGGAACTGAGGTAAGGGATACAAGTATCTTCCCATTAGATAAAGAGTGCAGAAATTTAGCTGATACAAGATGGGCACCAGATCAGAGCACCTGGAATCTGAGGGGCAAATATTATTGGCACTTTAAGGCATGTTGTTGCTCATCACACCTCCTGATAAATATGAAGACCCTGTGTGATTCCTTCAGACTCTTCCCACATCTTCTAGAGATCTGCCATGTGAAAATTCCTGGAAACAGCCCAAACACAGTCCTGGGTAAATTACGAATTAAAAGTTCATTTTCTGTCAGTTCTTAGCAAGCTGAAGCTTTAGGAATGCATGAATTTCTTTTAGGTGCCAGAAACTTTTCCAAATAACTGTTTCAGACTTATGGTTTCACAAAACAAATTTCGTCTCAGAAGCAGTTGCTTTTACTGTGAAGGAATGGTATAAATGCCTCTGTTTGTTTTTCAAAAGTATCTGTTTGTTGATATAATTCTGATATCTTATTCCAGCAAAGACTGACAGATTTTACAACATGTATTTCTATAAGATATATAATCTATATGTAAGCTTGTTAAGTCTTTTGAAAGAACTAGGATCATATCCTGTAGCTCTTTGTAAAAATATTTTTCTTTGGTTACATTATGGATGTTTCAGAGTATGCACTGCACATATAGTGTTCTCTCTATTACCATACTCTAGAATATATCTTTATTAAAATTTAAGCCAAAACAACCACTCTTTCAATGGGAACACCGAAATAATAAATAGTTTCTGATATAACCAAACCATTTTTAAACTAAAGTATCACAAAGTATTTTAGGGTTGAGACATATTATTATTCAAAAAGTGTAATGTTAAAAAGTAAAAAAGATAAAATTTTTGCCCTCATGTAAATATAAAATAAACACTTATTAATGATTTTATTTCATTCATTAATTATTGGAAGAAACAATGAGATGTCACAACTATGTTCACAGAAGAATCCAGAGTGTCAAGCATCCATCGATGAAAAAAAAAGAATAATGACATAAATTTATAAATAGAATCAAAACTGTCAAATATACAGGGCAATAGGCAATTAAATTACAATTGACATAATTTGCATTTCTATGAACAAGATCATTTTTATTAGTATGTGTTCTACTACTTACAGGTTGTAAGTAACTCAGTGACAATAAAATGCAGAGATAACCTGGCAGGGTGTGTTAGACAGGATACCCATAATCATTGTCCATTCAGAGTTTTTCAGTGTTTCTTGACACTAGCAAATAGCAAACACCAATACATTTTAGGAATGTGTAATTTTCCTTACCATTCTCTAACAAATCTTCAACATAATATATTTCCCAAAGTATAAATTCTGCTATTCCTATGTGGGCTATTTCTAGGTTTTATTTATGAATATTACTGCTACCAAGTCCTCGTACCTGTTGTTAAATAAAATTCATTGGAGGCATTGTTTTGGACTAAGCTCCTGCACTAGGCCCCAATAGATCAAAACAAAATGGAGTCACTCATGCTAAGTGCCATGTAATCAAACTGAAATTTTAAAGAAGCAGGAAAATCCCAAAGCATCCTAAAAACAGGAGATTCACATCAACCAATATGAAAGGGCCCAGTCAACCTAAGCCAGCATGACTTGAAATCCTCTCTGCCTTAACTCTTACAAGGCAAGTAACCTGAAGTAACATGAGGTTAACAAATACACATTTTTTATTACTGTTTCCTTGTTTGTGCTCAAGTTACCTTACAAAATCAACTGTTCTGTCATGCCCAACAAGGTACCTCTCTCTTTCTAGATGGAATGCTGTCTGCTTCATGGATCACTAATAAAAGCCAATTCAATCATTAAAATTAATTTGTTGAAATTTTGTCTTTTGGCATTGCATTCAATTAACTTACATAAACCTTTTTGTTGGGTATTTACCTAGAATTAGAAGTGCTGGGAATTTTTTATGCATTTGTTTATCTTTTGTAGATACTGCCAGATAACTTTCCGAAGTAGGTGCATTAACTTACAATTACATCAGCAGTATATGGAAGTTTCAATTTTTTCACAATCGTGAGAACACTCAATATTATTTGCCTCTGTATTTTAGGTATTTTGATGCATGTATATTACGATTGAAGTTTTTTGTGTAAAATTATTTGGATGCATTTAATTATCTTTAATTTTCTAAGATTGTCGTCATATTTTCTATGCATATTTATAATTTTTTCATCTATTTTTCTCATTCTAATAAAACTGTTTTCTTTCTCTTTTCTAAATAAATTAGGTAGTACTTCCAGAAAATATTTGAGAAAAGTAGTTAAATGCTTGTCTTATTGCTGACTTTATAGAAAATGTTTCTACTGTTCAATCATTTTGTATACATCTACAAATATATACTTTTATATATTTATCATATCACATATATTTTATGTAACATTTTTAGAATGTTGAGTGAATGTAGTTTAATTCCTTTATTATATAGTCTTTTAAATTCAATTCACATGAACTATCACATGATTTTCACCAAATGCAGAAGTGACTATACATTTTTTTTTCTTAGCCATTAATGTGGAGTCCTAGCTTTTATACATTTATTATTCTTTAAATGTGAGGTTAGGTTCTGTTTCTAATATTTTATTTGGATATTATATAAATATAACTTAATGCAATTGATTCTTAGTATTTTTTTGCAAAACCTCGACCTTTTAAAAAAATTCAAATCATATAGTAGATTCATAGCAAATAATTTGTTTTTCTTTTTTATGATTTAAAATAAATTCAAAATACATTTGAATTAAATAGTCCACATTTTTATTTAGATATAAAAGAAACAACGTATTTGAGGTTTCAAGTACTCTTAAAACATATTTAAATTATTTTTTCTTAAAGAAACCAAGAGAAGCATCCACAGTAAACATCTACTTCCAGAAGATGAATAAATAAACTAGAACAAAAACTGGATTCTTCTTTATATTTATTGAATAATTTAAAAGACATGATATTGGTAGCATAGTTTTAATGTCATAATTTCAAACTCTGAAAATAATTTCACTACATACTTTAACTTATTTTTTCTACCTTTTTTTTTTTCCCAGACAGAATCTTACTCTGTTACGCCCAGGCTGGAGTGCAGTGGCGTGATCTCAGCTCACTGCAAACTGTTTCCTGAGTAGTTGGAATTTCAGGCTCATGCCACAATGACTGGCTAATTTTTGTATTTTTAGCAGAGACCAAGTTTCCTCATGTTGGCCAGCCTGGTCTCAAACTTCTGGCCTCAAGTGATCTGCCCTCTTCAGCCTCCCGAAGTGGTGGGACTACAGGTGTGAGCCTAGCCAATTTTTTGCTATGTATTTTAAATGTCATGTTATTTTTTGCATGTGGTTGCCTGCTGTATTTAACAGTCAATTTGTAATCTTGCTGTGTCTCTCTTCTCAATGGCCTATTATAGGATGCATTTATTGTTTGCTTTTACTAAAAATTCAGTGTGAAAGTCTATTTTAATATCATAGTTGACACAAATTTTTAACTATTTTTAGATTATATATTTTCTATTTTTTGTCTTTTATTGTTTTTGAGGTTAAGATAATTATTTATAAGAATAAATGTAACAATATTTAAAAAACATTCTTAAACCTGTCTTATATCAACATGAAAATAAATGACATTTTGGCCACCAAAAAGGAATTTAACATATTTTATATCTTTGATTTTAGGTCTCCTCTGTCTACTGAAGACAAAGTCTTAATTTCAAAATCAAAGTGCAAAATATCTCTCACAACTTTGCCAGCTTCTAATCTCTAGTCTTACCTACTGCCTTTTCTCCATTTAATTACTTTTTTCCTACAGTCTAATTGAATTTCTTTTTCAACAAATTGTTTCTTTTCTTTAGACTTTTACATGTGTTATTTCCCCTTGAATTGGACAAAATATACACGACTTCTTAAACTACTTTATGTATTCTTATATTTCTCAAATCCAGTTTAAATACTACATCCACCTGAAGGCCTTCTTTAACCTTTACTTTGATCTGACTGTCCTCCACTATGTTCCCATATTTTGATCTTATTTTTAAAAATCATTAATCACATTGTTTTGGTTTTGTTAAATTGTATGACTAAAATCCCTGATGGAAATTTAAAATTCTCTCAGACAAATCGTGAGTTGTACTTCTTTTCAACTCCACACTTAGCATCATTTTTTTTTATTTCAGAAGGCTTTTTATAAATATGTATTATTTAGGAACATTTCTGACAGCTTTTCCCACATTTACTAACCTCATTATAATCCTTCTGCAGAAATGGATCTTAACCTAGAATCCTCAAACTTAAAAAAATATGGGGACCATCAGCAAGTTCACAGGAAAATTTTTGGAAAATAAACTCTGTATCTGAAGAGAATGTCTCCTCATGTATCTGTAAAAAGAATCCATTACTCCAAAATATTCAGAAAGATCAGTCTATATTTATTATGTAGAAATTGCTTTCAAGAGATTGATTGTTGAGGAATTTTTCCATGGAAATCATAAATGTATTTTCACTGGGTTCTATTGTAGTTGTGTAAACCAACAGGTCCTTCAACAAGAGTTCTTCAGAAATCATATACTTACGTAAAAGGAAAAAACATTACTTATGTAAAATAAACATAGTCTACTCTGTTTCAGTATATAACCTCACAATAAGAATTGATCTATATGCTAAGTAGGCTAATTCTTCAATATAATTTGGAAGTGTCATTGATGTATGCACATAAAATTCATATCACCAAGGTCCACTGAATACTAAGTGTATTAACATAGGCAAGAGGAAAGAATACCAGGTAGAATTATCTTTTACCCTCATGATCTTCCCCTTGGTTGAGCCTGACCTCATCCTCTGCTTTAAAAGCTTATTTACAGTTCTCTCTCATAATGATGGTGGTGAGTCAAATAAAAGACAAGGGGCCAGAGTCCTCTGTCTGCAGTGCCACTATAATTCACGTACAGCTCTCACCTGCATCTTCACCTGCAACTTCTACATATAGTTTCCTTCTGTCTTGTTTACAAAACTCAGCTGTTTTATGCCTTTCTTACCTTCCTTTCCATCAAATAACTCACATTTTGTTTTGTAAAGGCCAACATTTATTGTAACATTTCTTCTTGTGTTAGAGTTTTATTTGCATAGGTATTGTTTTTGTTAGTATTCTGGATAAAAAGTGCAATGAGTCCATTTCAATTTTTATTTGGAGATATATTTTTACAACGATTGTTTTCCACAGATGCATATATAGTGTTAGAGTGTGAACCTCTCTCTTTATATAATTTTAATAGGTTTGATTTAAAAGCTCTAGAACAAGTTTCATGAAGCAAATGTCACAAAATATATAATATAGTTTAAAATGTTTTTAAAATTACATATATACATTGATTTCTGGACATTATAATTTATTTATAACAACAAGTGATGGGTACTAAAATTTACTAAATATATGTAAACTCACTTAATAAACAACAAACATGCTTGCTTGCTACTTTTCCATACATTAATCACATGGTCATGATACAAGGGAATTTGAGAATAACAAGGTAAAAATCACCAGAAATTCATTCTAATTGTTACAGAGTATTGACCCATCATATTTCATACATTAGAGAATGAAATTTTAATTTTACTTAATTTATGTTATTAGGTGTTTTATTTTTTAACAAGTTTAAGTTGTAGGATATAGGTTTTTAAAAGATAGGTGAAAAGCAAATACAGACTATGGCCACCAAATCAATAGACCTTTAAAAACCAATTAGTTCTTCAAATATATACCAAATGGACAAGGTACACATTAATATGAAAGTCATAAGTAAGAAAAGTAAATAGAAAAAGGAAAGTAATTGCTTTTCAGCGAAGCTTTAAAAAGAATAAACCAAAGCAGTCAGGAAGAAAATCTTGTGGCTTACAAAATGATTTGCCATTGCAACGGTTAATTTCTAGTTTATAATGGGTTTTATTTCCACACTTTTGCAGTAATACATTCATTTCATGCCCAATTTATACCAGAGTTGGCCAGAGAATCCCTTATAGAGATAAGGCAGTTATATTTCATCTTATTTTCTGAGCTATATCAGCATAACATTCTGTAACACTGGAAGATACTAACACAATGTACCAATAAAATGTAGGCAAGATCAGTTTTATCTCTCTAATGGAGAAAAGACTGTTGATTTAATAACACATGTAGCTTTCAATCTACTCAGCTAGCATAGCTATATTGTGTTAGTCAGTTTGACTCATTTCTCAAAATTTTGAATGGCACTTGTTTTTGCTTATATACATCACTAAATTATTCAAAACTGATTATGTATATGGAAGTATACTTTAAAAAGTGGGACATTAGCAAGCAAACTTCACTTTTCTTTTTGATGTACTTCATTACATTTCAGCTTTTAAAGGGAGAAAAAAACTAAAATCTTTATAGCCAAAATATTTAAATTTTGTAATATCAAAATTGTAATAATTATACTAGGGAAAACATTTAATTTAGGAAAACAAAGCTTGCATGTGATAATAATCATATGAAATCTAGTTAGTATGTTTTGGTAATCTTGATTAACAAAAGTGTACATAAGCTTTTATAGAATGCAGGCATATTTGAGACTCCTACTGTCATTTTTTTAGTTACAAGGGGTAGATGAGAAATAATATTTTTTTATGAGAGTGTAGTACAGGAAGAACCTAATTGCTATTTTCATGAGAAGATGAAGGGAGTGTGAAAGTGAGAAGTTAAGAATGAGAGTTTGTTTGCCAAAAGACAGAGAGTCCAGAGCATGCAGTGAAATGAATTTAGAGAGAGGAGATAGGGAGGACTTGGTTAAGAGAAAAGGAAGAACACACAGCTATGGGCAGGAAAATACGAATATGGAAAAGATGGTAGTTAAAATTGGCAATGTGATTTTCTAAAGCATTATCACAGAGAGGTGGATTAGAATTCACTTAGGCTTTTCATAAACAGCAGCAGCGCTCTGGATGGTCTGCAGTCCTAACATATATTATTACCTTCTTAATTGAAGGACACCAGCCAATTCCGAAAGTAAGATCCTGGTTTGGATTAACTATATGTTTTAAAGGTGCAGTGAGGTCCAAGGTGGAACTCAAGAGTTCATTGTTACCTGCATTTATGCTCATAAAAAGTCAAGTAGAGGCATCTGTGACTGCCCACTGTGAGATGCTAAAGTCTAAGTTTGCAAGGCTGGGGAAGAGGGTGGGAAGTCAGGGAGTGGAAGGAGGTGTGGAAGTGAGGATGTTCCATAAAGGCAGGGAATATATGGACAGCCCAGCATAGGTTTTCAAAGACCAATCATAGATATTCAGAACCCAAGAGGATAGAGAGGTGGCAACAGAAATGATGGGACATTGTTTACACATAGTGAGATTAAGCAATACTCATTTGAACTCCTTAAGTAAGCATATAATAGCAAGTAATAATAATCAAATTTCTCACTGTAGGAGAACACAGTTAAAAATAAGGCTCTTATGGATGTGATAGTACTCTGTTTCTTGGTCCAGGTTCTGATTACGTTAAAGTGCAAGTGTTTCTGTGAATCTGAGTTTTCGTTTCTCTGGGATAAATGTTTAAGAGAAGAATTACTGTCTTATAAGTGCATGTGTTACTAAGAAACTATCAAATATTTTCCAGAATGTCTATACTGTAATACAACCCCACTATCAATATATGAGGTACCCAGTTACTCTACATGATTGCCAGTGTTATGACATTACCATATGGCTTTTTAAAATTTTTCAGTTATTCTAATAGATACGTAACAATATGTCATTATGGTTCTAATTTGCAGTTCCCCAGTAGCTAATGATGTTGAATATCATATATTTACCTCTCATATGTATTTTCTTTAAAAAAAAGCCTGTTGGTGTATTTTGTACATTTTCTAATTATGTTGTTTGTTTTACTGATGAGTTTTGAAAGTTATTTGTATATTCTAGATACAAGACTTTCCTCAGTCATGTGGTTTGCCAATATTTTACCCTAAGCTGTAGCTTATCTCTTTTTTTTTTTTTTTTTGAGACAGAGTTTCACCCTGTCACCCAGGCTGGAGTGCAATGGCACCGACTGGGGTCACTGCAGCCTCTGCCTCCCAGGTTCAAAAGATTCTCCTGCCTCAGTTTCTTGAGTAGCTGTGATCAGGGGCCCGCCACCATGCCCAGCTGTTTTTGTAATTTTAGTAAAGACATGGTTTAACCATATTGGCCAGGCTGGTCTCAAACTCGTGACTTTAAGTGATCTGCCCGCCTCGGCCTCCCAAAGTGCTGGGATTACAGGCATAAGCCACTGTGCCTGGCCTGTAGCTTATCTCTTTATAGGATGTTGTAGAAATCAATAGATTTTAATTTTGATGAACAACTTAACAGTATCTTCCATAATAACTTTGCTTTTGGTTCCCATATCTTTTCTTAAAAATCATTTTCCTAAAAGTTTATAATTTTATATTTAAATCTATAAATAATTTTGAATTAATTTGTGTATGTGGTCCTGTTTTTTCTAAAAGTTTTGTAGCTTTAATTTTGCATTTAAATACATTATCTATATTCAATTAACTTTTGTATACTCTATGACTTCAGTGTGAATTATAGGCTAAGGTTTTTTTTCTTTTTTGGTCTATGATTGTCTAGTTAGTCCAGTACTTCAGCAACTATCCACATATTGTATTAACAATTTACTAAGGGCCGGGCGCGGTGGCTCACGGCTATAATCCCAGCACTTTGGGAGGCCAAGAGGGGTGGATCACGAGGTCAGATCAAGACCATTCTGGCTAAGACGGTGAAACCCCGTCTCTACTAAACATACAAAAAAACAAAACAAAACAAAACAAAACAAAAAAAATTAGCCGGGCGTGGTAGCAGGGGCCTATAGTCCCAGCTACTAGGGAGGCTGAGGCAGGCGAATGGCATGAATCCAGGAGGTGGAGCTTGCAGTGAGCTGAGATGGCGCCACTGCACTCCAGCCTGGGCGACAGAGCGAGACGCCATCTCAAAAAAAAAAAAAAAAAAAAAAAAAACTCACTGAGAAAATTAATACCCTTTAATTCTGTGTTCATGTTCTATATTATTTGAACTCATTAGGAAAAAATTATACATTTTTCAGACAATATCTCCAATATTGGCATTTGCTAATTACATGTATTTTCATCTTGAATCTGCATATATAAATAGTTTGTTTATTTTTCTTTGTATTCTTTTCCTGTAGAAATATTTGTTGTCATACTAATTAGTTTGAAGATCTTAGGAATATAAAAAAATTTAAAAATCTATATTACAGGATATGCTAAAAAAGTCACTATCAAGTGAATAGGAAAAAGTAACCAATAATTTCAATATTGTAAAAAAAGTTGGATATAGATAATTACTAGAGCTCCACAATCTCAGAATCCATATTAGCTGAGGAACAGCAAAAAGAGGTTTCCAGAAATTTCAGGCTTCGTGTTCAACTCTGAGATCCACCTGGAGTCTGGTAACATATCTAAAACATATAGTGAATCCAAACCAGGGTCTTCCTTCCAGAATTGGCTGGTGTCCTTCAATTAAGATGGCCGTAAAATATGCTAGGACTGCAGACCATCCAGAGCGCTGCTGCTATTCATGAAAAGCCTAAGTGAATTCTAATCCACCTGTCTGCGATAATGCTTTAGAAAATCACATTGCCAGTTACAACTACCATCTTTTCCATATTCGTATTTTCCTGCCCATAGCTGTTTGTTCTTCCTTTTCTCTTAACCAAGACCTCCCTATCTTCTCTCTCTCAATTCATTTCACCGCATGTTCTGGACTTTCTGTCCTTTGGTAAACAAACTCTCATTCCTAACTTCTCATTTTCAGATTTCCTTCATCTTCTGTGACAATGGCAATTAAGTTCTTCCTGTCTTGCACTCTCATGGAAAGGCTAATATTCTCGTACACAGTTTTAACTAAAAATTGAAAGCTGGAGTCTCAGATATGCTTGATCTCCAATGCTGCCTTTACATCTGTCCTGTTCCTTCTTTTTTAAAATAGCCTTGCTTTTTTCTTTAAGACATGCCACCCAGCTACATCACCCTTCTATATCTTCCTCTCATTATTAAGTAAACATGCATCCAGTTACTACAGAATTTAAAACGTGTATGATGTCTCGCTCTCCACTTAAATATTTCACCACATTTGTTCTGACTTCAAATTCATGTGGAATTTCCAATGGTACATGGCAACTTAGTGACTGAAAAATATGATATTCAGTGAATTTCCCTTTATATCCATTCTCATGGTTACATTTGTACTTCTAATAGCGTGAATTCCTACATCACATCTCTGCAGTATTATGTTGTTTTTGCACCCAATTATTCTAATTTAGTTACCTCCACTACATATCTTATTTGGCCTATTGAGAATTCCAATTCTGAAGTGGACAACTTGGTTTCTCTCTTTTTTAAAAACTCTATATCTGATCTACCTGTATCTATTTTACAGCTTACACTTTAGTTTTGCTTTGTTTTTCTCTTATTTATCAATTCCTTCTTTGTTTTTTGGCGTTCCTACTAGGCTGCATGTTTTATCACTCAAGCTCTGTCATCAAAAACTTAACCATATTCCCTATCGTCCGTTTTTTTTTAACTCTTCTGGATAAACCCTAGTCTTGGGAAACTCCAAATGATCATCCTCTCTCCCACTCTGAGGCTCCTGAATATTGCCGTAGTAAATTGTACAACCTTTAGACTGTGGCCACCATAAATTTAAGTGTTCAACTTCATGTTTGCCCTCAATATTGCCCAACAACCTTTCATTTCCTTCATCACCTCCCTTTCTCATTTATCACAACAGTTATTTCAAAAGTTTCCAATCGCTTTAAACTTCTGACCCTACAAACTCTCCTCTATACTCAGCAGATAAACTCACTTTCCACTTACTGAGAAAACAGGCACCAATTTTCTGCCATTAGACCTATAAATTTACTTGTATTGCCGCTGCTAAATCTGCTTTCTATCGTTGGGCTTTCACTCACGTGCTGGATATCATCATTCTCCTAGCAATTTAGGGAATTTTAATTTTTACTTGCACCATTTTATCTTATTTTCACTCTCTCTCTGTACACACACACACACACACACACACACCCCTATTGGTTGTTTCCCCAGAGAACTCTAACACAGATTTCTTTAACTGTCTCGTGTATTGGAAGCCATTAAATAAGCATGATTTTTCTTGTGCTTTTCCTTGACTTGAAAAGCAGCAAATTCACCATTTGCTGCTCTGATAATCAACTTATAGATCGAATAATAATTGAGGCAGAGTATATCAATAAGGTAATAATTGTTAAGTTTCAATAGAACCCTGGTGATAAAATCTATATTACAATAACATGAAAAGTAAGTGATGAAATAGCAAATATAGACAAACCAATTATTAAGTCTGGCCATGATGAAGAAGAAAGACAGAGAGTAACATGGGTCAACATAGATTAACTTTTTAAGTCTCCATTTGAAAATAATGTGAAATATATAGTGGAATGCTAACAATAGACACAATATCTGTATACTTTTTATCTAGATTTATGAATCTTTACTTTCTCTTCACTCATAAATGCTTCCATTTATTTTCTTAAACAAAAGGGCATTCCCCTAAATAACTACTATGCAATTATCAAATTCAGTGAAGTTACTGCTGATAGAAAAAACTATTAACATATATAGTTCATATGCAAATTTTATGAATTATCCCAATAATGCCTTTTATTTCACTTTTTCTCCCAATCTGGAGTATAATTGATAAGCATGCATTGCATTTAGTTATGATGGAAAGCAATTTGAGTTTGTGCTCATGCTTACACAGTAAGAGGTGGTAATTTTATTTTAAATAATTGGTTCCTGTGACTATGTGGGGTGGCAAATATAAAATCTGCAGACCAGGTTAGAACGATGGAGACATAGGAGAGAATTGATGTGTTGTGAGTTCAAAGGCAATCTGGAGGCAGAATTTCTTCTTTCATAGGGGACTGCAGGCTTTCTCCCCCAATACCTTCAGTTTAAGATGAAGATGAGACCCACCCACATTATGGAGGGTAATCTGCTTTACTCAAACTTTACTGACTTAAATGTTAATCACATCCAAAAAATTCCTTCACAGCAACATCTAAACTGGTATTTGACCAAACATCTGGGCATCATAGCCTAGCCAAGTTGAAACAAAAAATTCCATTGCAAAGGTAAGAGTTTATATCTAATCTTGTGGGAAAGATATTTTATTTTAGATAGATTCGAAGGGATGAGAATGACTTCAATATGTATTTGTACCACTACAGTAAATAAAAGCCCAAGCATTTCTTTCATGAATTGTTATTTTCAGTTTTGGGTTAAAGTGTTATTTTCTTATCTTACTAAATTTCTGAAGATTAACAAACGTTAAGTTTGGTATATGTAATTTTATATCAGTATTAAGTGAATAGGGAATTAGCAACTTATTTTCACTTCTCCAGTGGGAAAAATTAAATGTTCTATACAGTATCAGGTGATAATTAACATAAATCAAGTAGAATTACATTATTTCCATTTGATTCCCATTTTTGAAATAAAAAATTTCTTATAGTTTCTGATTTAAATGCTTTGTTCTTATTGAAATTCTAACAGGTTATGTTTAAAAACTGCTACATATTTAAGTTAAATTCACTCAAGTTATCAATGTACCAATTATAGGAATAAGTCTTTTTAAATTACATTTTTACTAGCAGGAAAGCAAGAGCCATCAACCAGAAAAATGATATTCTAATAATACGCAAACAATAGACTTAGAAAAATATCAAACAATTGTAACTATGTTAAGATCAGTTTTAAATTCCCAGTTTAAAAAAATGAAAAATAAATGTATAATACTTAGCAAAAAGTTTAAGATGTTCAAGAAAGTTTATGCTGTCTTGGCAATTTTCATTTTTAGAAAACAAATAATTCTCAATTATGGATGTAATCATCAAATAATTTATTTTCTCTCCTTTTCGTCATGTTTATTATTAAAATGGAGCTTTTATTTTGCAGATGCTGATGCTGTATGAGAGGTTAGGAGATTTAAACTCCACTCTAATGGAAATGACCCATGGAGATAGCTGCTGAAGTTTTTGGTCTCAATAGCTGTCTCTAGGCTAAAATGTCTTAGCTCTACGTTGCCATTCTTTGAGATACTAGTGTCTTGTGTTTATAGATTAAATAGCTTGGCTGTGTAAGTACTGACCAAAAAGGTATTAGCTTTTCCATAGACTCTGAATATAAAATACATTTAGCGACTGCTTCAGTGTTCACATAGAAGTAAAGTTATTTTTAAATTAACCTTTGTATGTTTTTCCAGCCTTAATGTCTTTGTATGAGTTTAAGATGATGAACAGTCTTGGTATAACGTGAAATCATTTGTGAATTTGGATAAGAGCAGTATATGCCTATTCAAATTATTATTCTAGGTATCTAATATATAACATGGTTATAGTATAAAGCTTTTTGTTGTTACTCTATACAGCTAAAACTCATGAAATAATTAAAGTTGTTAGTTAAATCAACAAAAGCGCACTAGAAACACTTCCAAGTAGGTTGCTCAGATAAGTTTTAATTTGCATGTAAAGGATGTTAGTTAATTAAATGTCAATTGCTTCCTCAAGATGAATTATTGCTATTTCTCTGTAGTTAACTCGAAAACATGTTGCAAGAATTTTGAGAGAATTTTGTTTAGACAGTAAGTCAACTGCATCTATTCAACCTCTTTTTTTTAGATTTAGCAAAGTGAGCCAATAATTGTGGCTTTTATTAAATTTTAATCAAATATTTAATTGCAATTTTATGTTATTGTGAAAACATATGGCATATGATCTGGTATTCAGATTAGTATTAATAACTACATTTTTGTTGCTGATTTTCAAATATTTGTTACATGTAGAAAAAAATGGGATTTCTGTCTGCCTAATGACATTTTTTGAGTTAGTAAACATTTTATTAGAAACAAATACTGAAAATTTCCATAGTACAAGGAGGGTAAAATGTTCATTGTCTTCTTGAAAGGTCTAGACAGAAATCCTAAGACTACAGATTAATATCATACAATTGAAGATGTTTAAAACTATGTGATCTCTAGCATTGTTCTGTGTTTTGAATATAATTACCCTGTGTACATTGATCTTGCAACCTGAAATAGTAATAATATTAGAAAAGCCAATCAATAATTATATTAAAATCTGAGATTTGCTAAGATGAAGATGTAAAGTCATCTGGTCTGTTATAATTGTAAATCACTCTTTATACATTTTTATTATACTTATACCCACCTCTGTTACAGAAACCACATTTTTTTTTCCCTTCAACCCCTTGGCTTGTGGTTAATTGGTGCTTGATTGATTATTTATTTATTTATTTATTTATTTTGAGATGGAGTCTTGCTCTGTTGCCCAGGCTGGAGTGCAGTGGCGCGATCTCGGCTCACTGCAAGCTTCGCCTTATGGGTTCACGCCATTCTCCTGCCTCAGCCTCCCAAGTAGCTGGGACTACAGGCGCCCACCACGCCTGGCTAATTTTTTGTATTTTTAGTAGAAACAGGGTTTCACCGTTTTAGCTAGGATGGTCTCGATCTCCTGACCTCATGATCCGCCCGCCTCGGCCTCCCAAAGTGCCAGGATTACAGGCGTGAGCCACTGAGCCCGGCCTGGTGCTTGATTTTTATAGCTGAAAAGAATAGTGAAATATTTTTCTCTTCCACAAAAATACTTCTGAATATTGCTTTCGAAAACAAACTTTCACATAACTAGTTTTTGCCTCCTACAGTTGTTAATTGAATTAACAAGAACTTATTGAACACAAATGAGGTAAAAATCTATTATGGCATCTATTAAAAACTGTTATTGGCTAATATCCACAGGATGAAAAGATAAAAAATAAAGTATTTTTTAAAATTCTGCCCTATCTATTGCATTTTCTGAGCTGGATTTTGTGTTTGTGTATGTAAACTTATATGTATTTATTAAGAGCGACACTTCACTAAATGAATTTGGAGTGCTTATAAACTTAGGAGTGCAAATTCCAAAATTGTGTTATATTCATTTAGCAACCACAAAAAACAGCACACTAGTTCTAGTTTTGGAGGAACCAGATGCAGTTTCTAATACAAATTTACATTGAAAAATATTTTGCGATATTTTACCTGCACTTATTTAATAATTATTAAATGTATCTAATACGTTTAAGTTTTTATTAAGTATGCTACAAGTAATATAAACTGATAAAAAGTGATGGCCAGTATCTTGAGAAATTTCTGAGACTTGTCTGTTTACATTCGTGTGTATGAGTGTGTGTAAGAGTGTTCATGAGTATGTGAAAGTGTGTGTGTTTGTGTGTGTATGTGTGAATGTGTGTAAGGATGTTGATAAGGAGTGACCTTGGGTTAGTTACATAGCCCATTTAGTGAAGCGAGCTATCTTTTATATGATAATTAATCCTTATGTTCTGGATAATATTATATCACTATTAGAATTCAATTATTAAGTAATTATGAGAAGAAATCATTCTTCTGTTTGAGATGTGAGGGTATAAAAAAGCTCAGACTTTTAAAAAATGTTAAGTCATTCTAGAAATGCTTAACATTTCTGTGTTTCTTTTATTTATTTATTTTTTGCTTTCTTTGGCTCAGAGTAGATTGGTTTTCATCTCTTAAGTATATAATGGGAGTGCTTTTCCTAAATACCTTTTGACTATTCTTCCTCACCTATAGCTTTACCAATTGGTAAAGAAAAATAAATTATTTGTAAGTCTTCAGAAACATTGGGCTGTTGATAAATTGGTGGTGGTGGTTTAAAGAGAAAAAACTGAATATACCTGCAAAGAGCAATACCCTCAGATCTTTCTACAAGCAGTGAATGAGTAATGTGGATATGAAATATCACTGTAAAAATTACCAAAAATGTTATTTTCATAGAAACCAAAGTTTTTGACACTCTGAATGCTTTTAACTCCTATGTTAGAATACATATTTTCATAAATATTCCTAGAATCCTTGAGTCAGCTTTTTAAAATCCACCTTTCAGCCTGCCCAGGCAGTAATTTTTATTCAGAAAATAACTTCTTAGAAGGAATGAGGAGACACTTAATCCTGAAGTGAATTCCTTAATACTAGAGAAGGTGAAAAGAATACAACTTAGCAGAAGTCAACTAGTCGTGAATTATAGGGAATATAGTTCCATATTATTATTACTCTGTGTTTCTGAGACTTTCTTTTACAAAAAGAATCTATAATTTGAGAGGATTTTTCTGTAGAATCATAGCAAGCCTTCATTTTTAAAAAAAATTTCGCATTCTTAGTTTTTTTCTTCTAGATAATAGAATTAAAAGCAAATGTTTGTAGAGTGTGACAAATAGTAAACAAATTTATGTAAAATTAAGTAAAATTGGTTGCCTGGAATCAAGCAACAAAAATAGTTGACCTAATTTCAAATTTCTCAACTGACATTGGTCTGTGCACTAATTGCTTAAAACAGATACATCTGCAGATAGTTTCATACTTAAAAGGAGTATCGTTTGCAATTATGTATGATTCTTTGAATCATATTAAACAAAGATATCAAAATATGATGCCATCCAAATGTTGGTTGGCTATTCTGTCTCCTCCATACACACTTTTTTACATAATTGTTGTACAAATATTCCTAACCTCAGTAATCTAGAGCACTCAAATATAGGTCAAACCACATCTAGTAACATTGAAAAAAATCCTTTTAATTTCCTTTAATTTTTGTTGTGGTGGGAAGTAAAATAGGTTACTATAACCCCTTACCTTTGGTTCTATGCTTGGTTTATTTCATTCTTATTATTTTTTTAAAAAGTTCAGGTGCAATTTATATGCGATAAAAAATAAAATGCTAAAATGGAAACTCAAAGTATACAAAAAAGGAAACACACAGTTCTAAGTGTTCTATTTGATGAATTTTGCTAATTCCATAGAAATGTGAAACTTACCAAAGAAAAAAATAAAGCAAAGAATGATGGAGAACATTTCATCACTAAAGTTCCCCAGTGTAAGGTAAATGGCTGCACTTTAGTCAGGAGTAGGCCAAGGCAGGCTTCTGATGCGGCATGACTCAGCGGGTTTGGAGCACAGGTGCACAACTCTGCACATTATGTAACCACTCCATGTGAGGCGCATTATGTAACCACTCACATGAGCTCGCACTTGGCTCGGAGCCACTATTGTCTATAAAAGTTATAACTACCCTGCTGATGCTGTACATACGGATGGCTTGCTTGCTCCCAGAGAGAGAACAAAGCCATGTTGAAACTTCTTACAATTCCTCAAGTGTTCTTTCAGCTGTCTGCCACTTGTCTACCCACTCCCTTCGGTCCTCAGCTTGGGCTGGAATCTGACACTTGGTGTGACACTTGACATAGTCGACAGGATGCCAAAGTGAGTGAGCCTTTGGCCCCTGTTGATTCCAGGTCAGCCATGTGGCCACAGCATGGACTGTGGTACTTGGATAGGCTGTGCTTACAAGCAGCTGTGCTGCTTGGATGGGCTCTGGTGGAAACCTGGGTGGTGGTAGGTGGGTCCCCCACAAGCATGGAGAAGGCACTGAAGCAGCTGGAAGCACAGAGCATCGAGAAGGAGCCAGCCTTTGCCAGCAGTTGGTTGGGCATTTGTGACTGTACTGCAGGAAGTCCCTAAGGGGTCCCGCGGGGAGGTGTGGGAATTAAAGAAACAGTGTTACCAGTGTCCAGGAAACCCCTGCCCACCTGGATGCTTTGTCTGTGAAACGAGGGGGCAGATTGTATATGCTGTTCCACCTCTGAGATGGAAAAGCTGGCCTCTATCACAACTCATCCCTTCTTTCGTCAGTGGCTGCAAGTAAGTAGCTGGCTGGAACAAGGGCAAGGTGACCACACCCTGACTGAGAGGCTATGGGCAACCACAGGAACTGTGAACGATGCCGGTGAAATACTCAAAACTGTCAGTAGATGGCAGTCGTATACAGACTTGGTGCAAGTCATTCAGGAGAAGGGTAATGCTGCATGACCAGGTCCCTCCCGGGAGTTCCAGTTCAAAGATTATTTGCTGCAGCTGGGCGCGGGTGTAGAGCTTTTTCTATTTGATTAAGGAACTGGCCAAGGTGACCAGCTTAGAAAAACACCGGACGATTGGAGGCCACATGTGAAATTAGCAATCCACTTGTCCCCCACCAACATACGGCAAGTGCTGGCACTGGTAGACACTAGCACAGATACATTCTATGGGTGGACATTCTACACGGCTTGGCAGCTGACCCATTTATCACGGACTTGATGGACCACTTTATGATGAAATTGGAACAGTACCACTATAGTGGAACAATAGTGGCCACATAGTGGCCAATGCATTCTTCTCAATTGACATTGCTCTAGAGAGCCAGAAATAGCTTTCCTTCATGGAACGATGACAATGGACTTTCACAGTGTTGCCGCAGGGCTAAATGCATAGCCTCACTATATGTCGTGGTCTCTATATGTCATGGATGATATTATGTTAACTTCTGATTATCTTGCAGGTTTAGAAATGGCAATGCTCCTCTTTCCTGGGATTGGAATGGTGCGGCTGGGACCTCCTTCCTAGCAGCCAGGTGGGCTATTCAGCAGGCACAAGCCCTACAGGAAGTTGACCAGGGGCACCCATTTGAGCTGCATGTGCATGTGACCACAGATGGTTTTGGCTGGGGCCCCTCGCAGTGCACGGAGCCCTTTAGAATGCCAGTAGATTTTTGGTCCCAACTTTGGAAAGCAGCTGAGCTCTGGTATTTCTTGACAGAGAAACAGCAGCTGTATATGCCGCCCTTCAGCCTCATGAGAGCATGACAAGATAGGCTACAGTTGTCATGCGGACAACATACTCTATAGTGGGATGGGTGCATTCATGGGCAATGACCCCTTGGACTGGGACAGCGCAGACATCCACCTTAGCAAAGTGGGACACGTACTT
The DNA here is from genome assembly GCF_029289425.2 of Pan paniscus. Taxonomy (NCBI): domain Eukaryota; kingdom Metazoa; phylum Chordata; class Mammalia; order Primates; family Hominidae; genus Pan; species Pan paniscus. Next base: position 114,437,412 of record NC_073252.2, read on the forward strand.
TGAGCAGCGGAGTACTCTGAGTATGAGTCCCTTAGAAGCAGAGCAGCAAGAGGTCTTGGGACCTGTAGTCCTAATGCAAGATAAGGCCATGGGGCCTGAGGCACCCCTAGACCCCAAGCCAGCACCATTTAAGGAAGGGAGACCCCCTATTGCCAGTGGGTCATGGTACACAGATGGGTCTAGCCAAGATACTGCTGCTTCCTTGAAAACTGTTGCAGTCCAACCTAGTATTGACACCATACGGTTTGAAACTGAGTATGGGCAAAGTAGCCAATGGGCTGAAGTTAGATCAGTGTGGATGGTGATCACTAAGGAGGTGACACCTATGACAATCTGTACCAATAGCTGGGTGGTCTCTTGAGGCTTAACCTTGTGGTTAACTACCTGGAAAATACAGAAGTGGCCACTTGGTCACTGGTCCATGTGGGGCCAAGCTATGTGGCAAAACCTGTGGGAGGAAGGATGACCTCCCCCAACTAGGTGTGGAGATGAATGGTAGGCAAGGGAACAGAAAACTTGGCTGTGACCATGGACCACATGGACCAAAGCCCCCCACTCCTGGTGGCTGGCCATCAAAGCTCCCTGGGGAGAGGGCCTACAGTATGACTTGCATGAAACTCCTTGGGTGTTCCATACATGTCCCTCACAGTTGACTGTTCATAGGGGAACAGTCGGGGGGGAACCCTTCTCCAGGGGACATATGTACTGTCTGCATGTCCTATTATGAGCTTTCCTGTGACTTTGGCATATATACAGGACCCAAAGGAATCATGGGGAGCCGAGAAAATGTGCTACCATCGCCCAGTGCAGAAACCTTTGGTGGCTGCATTCTTATCCAGGATGAAAGGTTAGCCTGTATTTTGCCTGAGGGATGTGATTTACCTCTGTTAGTACCTGTGCCTGCTCTGTCATTTTGAACGTTGGTTAACATGCTCCGATTGCATTGTGGGCTGGGCCCTCGCCTACACTGAGGTAACCAATGTTTCCAACAGTTGGATCTGCATTGCCCTTCCAGCAGCAGCTGCAGATGGCTTGCCTCGGCACATACATTCAGGGTCTGCAGAGAACTGAACATGGCTGGAGATTTGGGGTCCCATGACCGATGCCTGGAATGCAACGTGGCTAGCCTTGGACAAAGGACACTGCAAGACCCATGGTACACCCACTTCCTGGCTGGCCCATAGTGTTTATGATGGGTGGGGCTGGCTAGTGGGGGAACATGTAGTACCCCTGACCCAAGCAACATGGTGCATAGAACAGCATTAGGGTACCGCCATTGTGGGATGGATGCCCCTTACGACCTGTGCAAACATAACACATGTCACCACACTGAAGGTATGGTATAGCAAGCAGCCCCACTACGGTCAGGCTCTGATGGACTTTGTGCCCCCTGGGAGTTTATGGGTCTGTGGGGACACAGGGTGGTCTTACCAGTGAACTGGACTGGCTGTTGTACATGGGGGTGGTCTTATGTACGTGCCACTGTTCTCCCCACATTGCCCAGACACTCACATAACTGGGAGGTGGTACGCTCTTGGTTTTTGCAAGTGTGATGAGCCCCCTGGTGGTTCTACCCCTTAGAAATGACTATCCCTGGAGCGGGTGTCCTAACTGTAGAAGCACAAGTTACCGCTCTTGCAGAGCACACCGCTTGGGCTCTGAATTACACCTAAGTAGCCCTCTTGCTGTTAATGGATGAGGTTGATCAGATTAAGAAAAATGGTGTTACAAAACTGAATGGCCTTACACATAGTAACTGCTGCCCAAGGAGGCACCTGTGCCCTTTTAGGAACACAATGTTGCACCTTTATTCCTGACAATGGGCAGAACATAACAGCAGCCCTGCAAAGGGTCTCACAGGAGATTAAGGTGGTCAAAAGCCTTAATCTGCAAGATTACCCCCTGCAGAGATGGTGGGCATCTCTAGGCTCTGGCTCTTGCTGGGCCCTAATAGTCACAAGTAGCATAGCTGGGATCCTAGTAGTGAGCTGTTGCTCTCTGTGTTGTTGTTGTGGTTATGAATTTGGGGCTCTGCCTTATGGGCACATGTCCCTGCCTGGAGGATGCCCTCAGCTGAGGTGGTGGAGTATAAGGGAAATGGCTGTGCTTTAGTCAGGAGTCGGCCAAGGAAGCCTTCCAGTGCAGCATGTCTCAGCGGGTTCGGAACACAGGCACACGACTCTGCTCTTTATGTAACCATGCCACATGAGGCACATTGTGCAACCATACCATCTGAGGTGCATTAGGTAACCACTCACATGAGCTCATGCTTGGCTCAGAGTCACTATTGTCTGTAAAAGGTACAGCTACCCTACTGATGCTGTACATATGGCTGGCTTGCTTGTGCCCAGAGAGAGAATAAAGCCATGTCAAAACTCCCTATGATTGCTTGAGTGTTCTTTCAGCTGCCTGTCACTTGTCCACCCACTTCCCTCAGTCCTCAGCTTGGGCTGGAGCCTGACACTTGGAGTGACACCCAGTGTTTATTTCCAGGCAGATTTCCCTATATTCTAATCTGGGTGTTTTTTTCACTGTATCTCTCACCATAGATTAATTATAACTAATCAAGAACTTGGTAAATGGAATAACATAATATGTAATCTTGGGTGGCTGACTTCTCTCACTCATTTACCTATTGCATTTACCAGCACATTTTAATTGTTGAGAAGCATCTCATTGTGTAAGTACATTACAATTTGTTTATCTGTAACCCTGTTCATGAACATTTGGATTGCTTCCAATTTGAGGTTAATATAGGTAAGATTGTTATGAATATATACAGGTCTTTTATGAATGTAGGTTTTTAAAAATCTCCTAAGTAAACACATAGCAGTCAAACTGCTGAATCTCAGAATAGCAATAAGTTTAACATTTTAAGAAAATGCCAAATTATTTACCATAGAGGCTATAGCAGTTTACCTTCCACAGCAATCAGCTAGCTAATGGGCTGGAAAATTTCATTAGAAAAAGAAAAAAAGTAGATTAAGACAAAATAAGCCATGAATAACCAGGCATCAAAGAGGAATGTCTTTCCTAAGTGAATTATCTTGGATAAATTATAGTTCCAGTAGGCAATAGAAAAGTAGGGCAAGAAAATAAAATAAGACTCTAAATGGAAGGTTGGGGAGTGCAATGAATTTGGTAGGATTCCAAAGGCTGACACAACCCTTGCTTTTTAAACTCTTCCTATAACCACTCACAACCTCAATTTTCTTTCCTCTGCAAAAGATATGTATCCCCTTTGGTTTCGAGGTAGCAGATAATTGGAGAACTAAATTGCAACAATTTCACAAGTTTGAATAATTAAAGGGACTTAAAAGGACTCACAGTTTGCACTCCTGTAAGGCCTTAATGTAATTAATACCAAAGAGCAGGAGAAAGAAAGTGCAGGCAAGCATGAGGACCCAAAAGACATCCAGTGGCTGCTCCTTCCGCTTCTTTCTTAGTGGTCTAGAATGTATTAATTTTGCGGTTGCAAATCCTCTGCAAAGTATCTTGGGTTCAGGGGAACATGGGCAAAAGTTCCTATCAAGGTGTTTTAGGTCCCACTGGTCAGGTAGCCAAACCAGGCTCAGTTGCACCAGGTGTAAGTCATCAATGTACACATCCCTAATCCAGCTGGTCCAGAATACCCCAGCAACTTTATTACTTTATATTTAGCCTTTTTTTTATTTTTTATTTTTATTTTTTACAGGATCTTGCTGTCACCCAGGCTTCTGTGCAGTACAGTGGCATGATCACTGCTCATTGCAGCCTCGATCTCCCAGGCTCAATCCATCCTTCTGCCTCAGCCTTCTGAGTAGCCGTGACTCCAGGCATGCACAACCAAGCCCAGATAAATTTTTTTGTGTGTTTTTTGTAGAGATAGGGTTTCAACATGTTGCCCAGTCTGGTCTCGAATTCCTGGGCTCAAGCTATTCACCTGTCTTGGCCCTCCAAAGTGCTGGGATTACAGGCGTGAGCCACCGTGCCCAGCCTGGCCTTATCTTAACCAAGAGAATTTAAGGTATCCATAGAGATAAGCATAGAGCAGACTCAGTCCAGCAATAATATAGCTGTATCTTATATATCATTGGCAACGGCAATCAAAGGAAGCTTAACAACATTATGAACAAGTTTTCATGCTTTTTTTCCTCCAATATTTTAAACTATTTTTATTATTTTAACTTTCATTTTAAGTTCCAGGGTGTATGTGCAGGTTTGTTACATAGGTAAACTTGTCTCATGGAAATTTGTGGTACAGATTATTGTATCACCCAGTTATTGAGCCTAGTACCCATTAGTTATTTTTCCTAATCCTTTTCCTCCTCCCACCTTCCACCCTCAGACAGGCCCTAGTGTGTGTTGTTCCATTCTGTCGTCCATGTGTTCTCATTTAGCTTCCACTTACAAGTGAGGACATTCGGTCTTAAGTGTTCTGTTTCTGCATTAGTTTGCAATGGATAATGGCCTCCAGCTCCATCCATATTTCTGCAAAGGATGTGACCTCGTTCTTCATCCTAAAAGATATTCATTTACTTTCAAAAGTAGTTTTAAAAGCACATAAATATTAATTACAATTAATTTCAAAAGTGGTTTTAGAAATAATAGATATACTATTTATATCAACATATCAATATTTCTATCCTTATCATATAATAATATCTTCTCGTAATGATGAGGACATGTAATGATCAGGTCCTAGTTTGTTTGTCTTGTTTGGAAACATTACTGAAAATGTGTTGCAGGATAGACTTTAGTTTCTCAAAAGTAGCATCAGTGTATTCAGAGCTGATCACCTCAAAAGTAACCTTCAGACATATGCAATTATATAGACTATTACATAAGATTAGTTTAAAATTTTCTGTGAAAAGAACACTTAACATAAAATCTGCCCTCTTAATAAATTTAATAAGTACAAAGTATCATATTGTTAACTATAGGCGCTACGTTGTAAAGTTCATTTCTAGAAATAGCATAACTGAAACTTTATGCCCTGTACACTTTAAGTATATGCAGCTCTCTGTATATCAATTATGCCTAAATGAAGCTGTTAAAAATAAAGGAAAAAAAACATTAGTTTAATATTAGTCAAATGTATGAAACAGTATGTGTTTTTCTTCCAGTCTTAATTATTTTTCTAAATATCATTGGAGCATTTGCAAAAACCTTTGATATGATCACGAACAATGTGCTGGTAGAGTTGTTGTTTAACCAATGAGCATTATCTCTTCAATTAAATGATATATGTGAAAAAACAAATTATTTATGCTTATTCATAAAAAAGTTATCCCATGCGTTTGATAAGCCCTCATGCAAACGTACCATTGATTGCCTAATGTGTTTTTTCCAACCATTGTACTTTTGTTTTAAGGGTAATCTCTTTAGTATTAGTGAAAACATAGCATATTATTAACACTAATATTAATGGTAGTTGACGTTTATGAAATACTTTTCCAAATACACTACTTATTATTTAACTTTCACTAAACTTTATCACATAGGTACTATTTTTCCTCATTTTACAGGAAAAGAAACTGAGACTTAGAATAGAGACTTTGGGTAGTGTAGCAGTAAACACAGCAGAGTCTAATGACAATTCTGACATTTACCGGAAGTGTACTTTGGGTAAAAGCCTTAAGCTCTAGTTCCTCACTTTCCTTATCTATAGAAGACAATTGTTTATCTTTTTCATACCAACAAAGCATATTATATATATGTCTTGACCATGACATTAAGGTGAATGGAAGTGTACTGTATCTTAATTGATTAGTCATGATGCTGGTATTCTTCTGTCAAGTAGGAAAATAAAATTGTAAGTCTCTTAGGACATTTTTGAGGTTCTATCCATAGATACAAAATATTTATTTAAAGCTGAAAACTGTGATACATATAGATGTGTTATTATGCTTAAGATGTAAATGTAAAGAATCCTAAAATTAAAGCTATAAGCATTGCTGATTTTGAACAAAACTATTTTTTAGTATAGCATTTGTTTCTAAGGAAAGAAAAATGCTAAGATGGCATGTGTTCTATTGTCTCAATGAAAAGATACATTACAATAAATTTAAACAATCTACTCTGAAACCAAGGGGTTTTAATAGTGGAAAAGAGAAAATGTGTTTGGTTTGTGTGAATCCTTGCTTCTGTACTGCCCTCAAACCTGCTTCAGCATAGGCTCTCACTTTCTCGGTCCTGAATTCACCCTCATGAAGGCAGACAACATTCAAGGTCCAAAAAGTCACCAAGAGGTGGGTTGTTAAATTAGTCTTACTGCCCTAGCTTGTATGGAGCTTGGAGTGTCTGGATACCTGAGTGCCAAGATGATACTGCCCTCCCCTCTTAGTCCCAGGGGTACTGGTCCAGTCTTAGGATGCTAGGATGGCCTGTGCCTTCGTTTCCTGAGAGCAGTGCTCTCTCCTTTATCTCTATTTTCTTGGTCCCAATTTTGAGGCTTTGCCCTTACTCATGTATCCTTACTGCACAAAAGAATAAATAAATCTCAACTTAAAAGAACATTACTAAGTGATTATTCTGCACTATACCCTCAGAAAAAGGTTTTTTTGTCCTGTGATTTCTTCACACAGAAAAATTTCAGAGTCTCAAAACCAAGAAAATGTATTAGACCAAAGTTTATTTTTGAATATTTTACTTTATTGTTTTTATGTTTATTTCATCATAAATTTGCTTGTATAGCAGAACATCCTAAGAATATATTTTAAAAATTCTTACTCTCTAGCTTTTGAAGGCTGTTAATTAGTGAAAATATTGACCTTTATTTGCCATGTGCTTCTTGAAGCAACTGAACGAATAACTGGAAATGCTTAATTTTGAAATGTTGTTAGCTTTTCAACTTCCTTATAAAACTATGCCAGTGATTACTTTTAATGAACTTAGTAATTTGTATTTATGTTACTGCAAATCTGACTTTAAAAGAAACTCTATTTTACTGAATATCTCAATAGTCTTTCCAAGTGACAGTAGAAATGTATTACAAATAATGCAGTGTAGTCTGTGTAGCTTAAAGCTGAAATTAAAAAGATTTTCTTTAAATAAGAAAGATACAACATAGCAGTAAAATAGAGCAGAATCAGGCAGGAGTAGGGGATGGCTTCAATGCCTTCATAGCTGACCACTAGAAAATAGGAATACAATGATCCTATGTAAATTAAAATGACATTTAACCTTTTCTCAGGTTATGAAATCTTAAGCATAAGGAAATTAGATTCCCTCAACTGTATAAAATTGTCTTAGTGAAATGTAAAGTCAGTTATGGGTGAGCTATACGTGTAAGTATAAAAGAAAACAATCTTGGTTATAAGTAACCTTTCTTAAAATCATAGCAATATGTAAAGTTTCTTATTACAATTGTTTCTTTCGAGTATTTCTTGTGTGATTAATAGTAGTTTTTACTTTATATATTTTGGAGCTCTGTTATGTGACATATAAATTTAGCTATAAAATTCATTGTATGTATGAGAGTTTGGCAAAGAGATTGAGTTACCAGCAACACTTTTTTTTTTCTTTTTCTTTTTTATTTGAGATGGAGTCTCACTCTTGTCTGTCGCCCAGGCCGGAGTGCAGTGGCACGATCTCAGCTCACTGCAACTTCCACCTCCCAGGTTCAAACAATTCTCCTGCCTCAGCCTCCTGAGTAGCTGGGATTACAGGCACACACCTCCATGCCCAGTTAATTTTTTGTATTCTTAGTAGAGACAGGGTTTCACCATGCTGGCCAGGCTGGTCTTGAACTCCTTACCTCATGATCCACCCACCTCGGCCTCCCAAAGTGCTGGGATTACAGACATGAGCCACTGTGCCCAGCTAGCAACACTTTTTAAAATCACTGATATTTTTGGATACAACATATTATCAAAGTTATACACTGTGGGTAAGCATCACATGGACAGTCAAACAGAAAAAGCTTTACAAAGAATTAAACTGGTGAACTGCATTGTAAGAAACAGATTTTTGGCATATGCGTGGTACATAGGTAAAAAAATGCCAGAGATTTCTGATAAGACTTGAAATACTGTGTTACATACATTTATTTCGTTTTGCTAATTATTTGATTTGTAATGATACCGCTTTAAAAAGATTCATTTGGATCCTGAATGCATGAATTGTATGTTGAGAACTTGATTCACGGTGACTAAGTAGCAGAAAATAACCTCATTTAATAAAGTGTGAGTATTTATTTATGCCAGGTATATAGATAGATCTTTTCACTTGTTTGTTCAAGGGATCCATATTGGAATATAGTCATGATTTGGATGCTTCTTTAAGGAAATGTATCACTTTTATGACAAAATAGCATAATTTTATGATTGAGAATAAGATATATAATTTTTAAGACATCATTACTTGTAAATGGTTCAAGTAATAAAAAGCAAACCTAGTTTCATTACTAAATGATTTTACTTTTTACTCATAAGAAAGATAAATTGGCCTGGCATAGTGGCTCATGCCTGTGATCCTAAGACTTTCAGAGGCTGTGACAGAAAGATTGAGCTCAGGAGTTTGAGACCAGCCTGGGAACCATAGCAAGACCTTGTCTCTACTAAAAATTATAAAACAAACAAAAAATATAGCTGGGAGTGATAACAGTGCCTGGAGGCTGAGGTGGCAAGACTGCTTGAGCTCAGGAGTTACAGGCTACAGTGAGCTATGATCACACCTCTGCGCTCCAGCCTGGGCAACAGAGTGAGATACTGTCTTAAAAAAAAGAAAACAAGATAACTAAATTATGCCACAGCATATTTACAAAGTAACAATAAAGACAATTACGTAAGGACTGAATTAGGAAGCCATTTGTCACTGACTCTCAAACTGTAACATTTAATTTCCCAGCATGTTCATTGATTAAGCTTTAAGCTTCTAATACTAGTGCTGGAAGTAGTCTGTATTTAGAAATGTCTAATTTCTCAATATGTACTTAATATAAATGTATAAAAATATGAAGATTTTCAAACATTTACTCCCATTTTCAATGGCCAATAACTGTGAACTAACTTAAGAGAAATAATGACAAGAAAATATAAGTATAAAGCAAATAAATCAATGTGAAGAGGAAATGCTAAGAACTGTTTCCATAGCAGTATATTCTCCATAGCAGTATTAAGGGAAAATACTGGAGTAGAATACAATATAAAAAAAATCTATTAAGATAGCCCATGTCCTAGATTCTTAAAAAAAGGGTTAGTCCTCTACTGGCTTTGACAAATTTGTTAAATGGATAAATTACCAAACTGAAGCATAACTTGAAAGACAAGAAAACTATTTCTTGAAAATACATAAGCTAATTTAAACTAGCCTGAAGATTGTTTTCCAATGTATTTTTCTGTAAATAAATTAATATTGCTTCAGTGTAAGATTTTCTTCGTACATTATACAGGAAGTTAAAGAGGAGCAATAAATACCCTGTCAGAAATTTTTAAATAATTGCTATCTAGTAAATAAAATTGCATTACAAATTTTTTAAAAACCAATTGGCCCTCTCATACCCAATTTAGGAATAAGGCTTTATATCTCATGCACTGGTGAAATTAAATACAAAACATTTAGAAGCATCATCAACCAAGATATACTGCTAAATTACCTGAATATATTTTTAATATGCAAAATAAATTTTTGAGTTGAATAATTAACAAACTTCGAGTAGTAAAGATAAATGTTTTCAAAGCAATGCTTTAAGAAAAGCAAGGGAATAAATTAGAATATATCCAAAATTATATGTTTAGTGTGGGTAAATTTAAAATATTGTCTCATTTTCACATATAAACAATTAATACTCATTAATGTAAACAACACAAAATGGCAATACAAATAATCTCAAATTGTAGCATAAAATACTTCAAATATTGTAAAACTAATTGCTTACTTAAAACAAAAACATATGCCAATGATCAATAAAGACAAATTTTAATATTTACCCTTCATACTTAAAAAATTATTTCTATAGGTTATAGGGGAACAGGCAGTGTTTGGTTACATGAATAAGTTCTTTAGTGGTGATTTGTGAGATTCTGGTGCACCCATCACCTAGCAGGATTCACTGCATCCAATTTGTATTATTTTATCCCTCACCCCCTCCATACTCTTTCCCTCTGAGTCTCCAGACTCCATTGTGTTATTCTTATTGTCCTCATAGCTTAGCTCCCACTTATGAGTGAGAACATATGTTTGGTTTTCCATTCCTGAGTCACTTCACTTAGAATAATAGTCTCCAATCTCATCCAGGTTGCTGCAAATGCCATTAATTCATTCCTTTTTATGACTGAGTAGTATTCCATTGTGCATGTGTGTGTGTGTGTGTGTGTGTATATATATATATACAAAAAATGCGTGTGCAAGTGTATAATAACTTCTTTTAGATAGGCATTAGCAGTAGTGGGATTGTTAGATCAAATAGTAGTTCTACTTTCAGTTCTTTAAGGAATCTCCACACTGCTTTCCATAGTGGTTGTACTAGTTTACATTCCCACCAGCATTGTAGAAGTGTTCCTTGTTCACCACATCCATACCAACATCTATTATTTTATAATTTTTTGATTATGGCCATTCTTGCAGGAGTAAGGTGATATCACACTGTGGTTTTCATTTGCATTTCCCTGATCACTAGCGATGTTGAGCATATTTTCCTGTGTTTGGTGGGCATTTGTATATCTTCTTTTGAGAATTGTCTATTCATGTCTTTAGTCCACTTTTTTATGGGATTGTTTGTTTTTTTTCTTGCTAATTTGTTTGAGTTTATTGTAGATTCTGGATATTAGTCCTTTGTCAGATATATAGATTGTGGAGATTTTCTCCCACTCTCTGGGTTGTCTGTTTACTCAGCTGACTGTTCCTTTTGCCATGCAAAACCTCTTTAGTTTAATTAAGTCCCATTGTATTTATTTTTGTTTTTATTGCATTTGTTTTTGGGTTCTTGGTCATGCATTCCTTGTCTAAACCAATGTATAGAAGGATTTTTCCAATGTTATCTTTTAGAATTTTTATAGGGTGAGGCCTTAGATTTAAGTACTTGATCCATCTTGAGTTGATTTTTGTATAAAGTGAGAGATGAGGATCCAGTTTCATTTTCTAACGTATGAATTGCCAATTATCTCAGCACCATTTGTATAATAAGGTGTCCTTTCCCCACTTTATCTTTTTGTTTGCTTTGTTAAAGATAGTTGGCTGTTAAGTATTTGGGTTTGTTTCTGGGTTTTGTACTCTGTTCCGTTGGTCTATGTGCCTATTTTTATACCAGTACCATGCTGTTTTGGTGACTATGGCCTTATGATATAGTTGGAAATCAGGTAATGTGATGCCTACAGATTAAAAATCTCATTCTTCCCACTAAAACAAATAAACAAATAAAACAGAAAAAAACACTTGCATTGTTGTCAATTTAAGGGACATCCTCCTACTATTTTTGTAAAATACACAAATTATGCAGTTATTGTTGGGGTTTGTGTTATATTCTCAAACCTGTAATTTTAATATGTACATTATTTTGATTTTGATTTTTCTCATATTATAAGTTGTTTCATCCTTATCATGTCATCATTTCTTAATGTAGTTTTCCTTTACACAATGTTTTTATGTTTCAGACACTTCCTTAAATGCTTGATAAATATTAAGTCATTTAGTCCTTGAAGCATCCCAACAAAAGTTAGGCATTACTATTTATAGATGATAAAACTGGGGCACAAATAGATAAAATAATTTCTTCCAGTTTGCATAGCAAGTATATGGGAGAGCTGTGATTTGAATTTAGAAGTTCTGGCTCTAGATTCCAACTTCTTCAAATAAAGCACTTTTGGTAGAAACATAATTGCTACAAAATTCTTCAAGGTGTGTGTTCTGGAAATATTTATAGCCATGAAAATACACACCCATAGTGTGGCATATTATGAAGTAATTATAAAGTGGTCTGTAGATACAAACCTGAAGTAAATCTCATGATGTAATATTAATGGAAAAACTTGCGATTTAGAGTAATCTACTGTAGTATTTATTTCTGGATTCTTAACTTTGTTGTATCTGTTGAATTAATGTTTTCACATCAAAATGATGTTAAATTGATATCCATGACTTGTATGTTCTGAGCAAATTTTCCTTTTCTGTGATACATTTTTATGTTTATTTTTTAGCTAATTGGGCTGAAAACATTTTTTAAAAGTATTATATTGAAATAAAAGTATTTGTAGAGATAATTTTTGAATAATTTTTATTCTGATGATACTAAGTTTTCCACTTAATAGCATGGCATACTTTCTACATTTTCATAAAATATTTTATAAATTTTATGTCATTTTGTGTTTTTCTTATATATCTTATTCCATTCTTATCAAATACCTTTATGTCCTTATTATACACTTTTACACTATTTTAAATGCATTATTCCCCCATTCCTATTGCTAACTACTTATTGCTTAGGTATAAGTAAGCAATTCACTTTGAGATATTTATCTATGTATCTATCTAATGTTTTAGGTGACCTTCCAAAAATTTATTTATTTATTCATTCATTAATTCATTAATTTATTCATTTATTTTTAAATTATATATAGAGTTTCTTATTTTTTCAAAGAAGGGAGAAAAGAGAAGAAAAACTTAAGGAGATTTCATGGTGTCTGTTTGTGCCACTGCTTTCACTTCTAAATTTCTGACTGCATTAAATTGAGGCTGAGGGATACAGACAGGAAAATAATGGTAAATCACTACACGTTCAATGGTGCTTTAAGTCACGGTGTTCTTTAGTGATTTACTAGCTGCTATCTACTTTCAAAGTTCTCAAATAGCTGCTATATTTCTTTTGAATAATTTTGTATGGTTTTATTCATTGAATGGGACAGCTAAAGTATATTTATATCAATTTTTGCCCAGAACTGAAAACCCTGATATTCACTTTTAAGTTCTTAACATATGATTTAATAAAAGGGATGTGATTTCTTATCATCACTGGCTTTATTCCAATAGATTGCAGGCTTATGGTTGTATAATTAACTCCAAACTCATAAAGTTATACTTATTAAGTATGCACAGTATTTTGTATGCCAATCATACCTCAAGAAAGTGGTTTTGAAAACACTATTAAATATTTATCCTTATTTTTTGTCTGATAATAATATAGCCAATTCCATTTTCTTCTGTTTTGAAACTCTTCTAAATTTGTTTCATTTAAAAATGTAGTTCAGAGTATAGTTCAGAAATCAGAAAGAAAATGCTTCATAGAACATAAAACATTTTGATAAAACATGTATAAATATATAGACCTTCAACTAGATAATTAACCACTGCTTCTCACAGACATACCCATTAAATGTATGCCCCCTCAACATCTATATCTATTAATATAAAATATTAAGTTCAAGCACAGCAATAAATAGCCAATAAAATCTTTAAGAGAAAAATAAAGGTATACATTTTGATCCACAAGTAGAACTTTTTTCCTTAAAATTGCACTCAAATTACATCCTGTCTTTTGTTTTGTCTCTAATAAACTGTAAGTCATTTCTACACTGCTCAGAAGAATGATTGGATTCAGAGAGGGTTAGCTTAATGTAATCCATCAAATATTTAATATTAATAGTAGCTGCAAGCAATACATCAACCTTATTTATAATAAATACAAATAAAAGAAAAACAAATGGATAAGACATTGAAATCCTCTTTCCATGCTTATAATGAATTAGTTTCCATGCCCTCAAAGCATATATTGGATACGGTAGGTGGATGTCATTGTAGGGTTATTTTTAATATGCTAATATTTTACTATTGGAGAAATAATATTTTATAACGGTTACTACAAACTTTTAATTAACATATAATTTATTAAGTACAGTAATCCCTTGGTATCCACGGGGGATTGATTGGTTCAAGGATTTTCTGTGGATACCAAAATCCACAGATGTTCAAGCCCCTTTATATAAATTGTGTAATATTTGCATATAACTTGTGCACATCCTCTCATATACTTAAATCATCTCTGGATTACATATAATACCTAACACAATGTAAATGCAATATAAATTGTTGTTATGCTATACTGTTTAGGGAATAATGACCAAAAAAAAAAAAAGCCTGTACATGTTTAGTACAGATTCACTTTTTCTTTGAATACTTTCTATTCATGGTTAATTGAATCTATGGATGTGGAATCCATGGATAATGAGAAACAATTATATCAATAATTCCTTAAAATTACTAAATTAGAACAATTATATTTTAGAAATATAGAAAGGCAAAATGTTTGCTGTTTTAAATATCACAAGTAATTATGAGAGCTAGGCATGACCCTCATGTTTTTAAATCCTCCTTATCATTTTGATTCATGATATGTTTTTCAAATAAAAATGCTGTTTTGCCACAGTTTTTAAAATTGTAAATGTATATTTATGAAACATACATTAGGCCTCTTTCTGAATCCATCTGAAGTATAAATGATAAAATTCACTGACTTTTTTTTTTTTTTTTTGGGACAGAATCTCTGTCACCCAGGCTGGAGTGCAGTGATGTGATCTCAATCTTGGCTCACTGCAACCTCCCCCTCCTGGGTTCAAGCAACTCTCATGTGTGCCTCAGCTTCCTAAGTAGCTGAAATTATAGGTGTGCACCACAACGCCCACTAATTTTTTTTATTTTTAGTAGAGACAGGGTTTTGCTATGTTGGCCAGGCTGGTCTTGAACTCCTGGCCTCAAGTGATTCCCCTGCCTTGGCCTTTCTAAATGCTGGGATTACAGGTGTGAGCCACTGTGCCAGGCCAAAACCCACTGACTTCTAATTGTATAGCTGGTCTCCAATGTACTATTTTTCCCCTTGCCTTTTTTGAGTTTACAAGGGTGCCGAAGTGGTGCATATTCAGTTGAAACCATTCTTTGAGTACCAATGCAATAATTCTGTTTTTCATTTTCAGTACAGTAATCAATAAATTACAAGAGGTATTCAACTTTATAATAAAATGGCTTGGTGTTAGATTACTTTGCTCAAATGTGAGCTAATGTAAATGTTCTGAGCACTATTAAGATAGGGTAAGCTAAGCTATGATGTTCTGTAGCTCAGGAATATTACATGTATTTCCTATTTAAAACATCTTCAATTTATGAGGAGCTTGCCAGGAGGTATAACTGCATATATATATATATATACATATATTCTCTCATTCTTTTTTCACTGTGGAGACTCAGTGAAAAGACAGCCGTGTGTGAACGAGGAAGTGGGCCTTCACCAGTCACCAAATCTGCCAGTGCTTTCATTTTGGACTTCTCATACTCTAGAAAGGTGAGAAATGCATTTCTATTGTTTATAAGTCGCCCAGTTTATGGTATTCTGTTATAACAGCCTAAACAGAGTAAGACATAAATTGATACTAAGAGGTGAGGGTGTTGACGTAAAAAAAATACCTAAAAATGTGGAAATGCTTTGGAACTGGGTGATGAGCAGAGGATGGAAGAGGTTTAAAATGCTTGCTACAAAAGGCCTGCATTGCTATGAGCAAACATTTAAAGGTGATTCTGGTGAGGGCTCAGAGAGAAAAGAAGAATACTGTAGAGAAAGTGTCAGCCTTCTTAAAGAATACTTAAGTAATTCTGAACAAATTGTTGATAAAAATATGGATGGCAAAGGTCACCTGAAGAGGTCCCAAACATAAATGAGGAACATGTTATTGAAAACTGGATGAAAGGGTATCCCTGTTATAAAGTGTCAAAGAACTTGGCATAAAGTAAATGGTGTGAGCTATGAAATTGGATATTCAGCTGAAGCAAACTCTAAGCAGAGAATTGTAGGAGTGGCCTGGCTTCTCCTGACTTACATAGAGTAAAATGGGAGAAGAGAGAAATGACATGAAGATGAAATTGTTAATCAAATAGGAATTCGAACTTAAAGATTTGAAAAGTTCTCAGCTTATCTATCTTGTTAAAAAAAAACGTGAAAGCAAGGTTTGAAGAGACCACTAAGGGTATGGCCAAATCACCAAATAAAAAGAATAGTCAGCTATCTCAACCAGAAGCCAGGAGCTACTGTTCAATACAATGGAAGAGTGGAAAGGAAGGGCTGACAGCCTGTGAACCAGGAAGTGAGCCCTCACCAGATGCTGAATCTGTCAATACATTGATCATGAACTTTCTTGTCTCCAGAACTGTGAGAAATAAATTTCTGATATTTATAAGCTACTTAATTTATGGTATTTTGTTATAGCAGCTTGAACAGACTAAACCAATAGACATTCTGCTCTCATTCCTGATTTTAAATAGTACAATTCTTATATTTTACTATAATGTGTGATATTCATTATGGCTTTTTAATGATTATTTTATCAGATTGAGTTTTAAAATTTTAATCCGAATAGATTTTGAATCATGTTGCATTCATTCTGCATCTATTGAGATAATCATATTTTTGTAGTGCTAGATAATTTAGGAGACTTTATATTTAGAACAGTTTCAGTTTTATAACAAAATTGAACAGAAATACGAGAGTTCCCATATTTTTACTATTCTCACACATGTGCAGCCTCCCACACTATGAGCATTCCCCACTAGAGTGTTACATTTATTATAACTGATGAACCTACATTGGCATGTCTCAACACCATTCAAAGTTCATAGCTTACACTAGAGTTCTGCCTTAGTATTATACAAGACAATAATATGTTTTTAACTTGATATTTCAGTACACTGGGTTATATTAATATATGTCTAAATTTATAAAGAGAAAACTGAAAAAAGTTAAGTTATACAAGGCAGGGAAGTTAGAATTCAAATCCTGTCATTCTAGTTTAAAAGTCTATATATACCTTTATCCATTATAATACAGTGTCTATAATCTTATGCTGTTTACAAGGAAAGCACACAAAGTAGAAAGTCAAAAAATGGAAAACAAGATATATGAATTATTATGAGATTTTCCTACTATATGTCTAGGTATGGATTTTTTTTTTACTCTGTCCATTCAAGGTTTTGTTTCTTTTATTTCCCTGCATCCCCACATGAAATATATATTCCAAATGATTACTAATGTATTTTTCATAGACTCTAGATTGTTTCAATGAATTTTTTATGTCAAAATGTACTTGCAGAATATTTAGCATATTGTAAATGACTGATAATTGTAGTACATGAATAAACATCTTTAAGCTATGCACTTCAAATAATCTAATTTCAGACATGGGGTGTGAATGATTGTCCTCTGTCCACTTCATCACATATGTCTTTGTAGCATTTCTTGAGCATTTATGCATATCATATCCTAATATAATAAGACATGTAATTTCTTTTCAGAGTGGAGGTGGCTGTGAAAATAATAACAACATATAATTCCAAGAAACTTCATCACTTAAGTATTTTTTACTCATTTTGTTTGTGAGAAAGCTGAGGCTTAGTGAAATTAAGTTTCCCATGGTAACACAATGTTGGAACAAAATTGGAAATGAACTCTGTCCTATCTGAGGCAGTCTGAGTTTTTCTAACATTACTGTGTCATGTGTAGAAGACTCGAAAGCTCCCCATCTGTTTCATCTTCCTACTAGGTGTCTCTGCACTAGTCATGTCTTCATAATGTTGCTAACCAAGTTTAATTAAAACACGCTTTTATTAAAAAACAAAATAAAACCTTTACATCTAGTATTTTTTGAGTATTTCTATAATCTGATCATGTTCTAACTATCCAAAATTAGTTTCTATTAATTTTATCTGAACTTCTTTTTTTGCTCTTTCTTGACTTCTTATCTCTATATCTGCTCTGTAAGATTCTTTTGTTTCATGTTTGTTAACAGTCCATGGACCTATCTTATTTTTCTGTAAAATAATTGAAATATTTTCCAAGGTTCAAAAGATAGATAAAATCCTACAACCTCTACAAAGCTTTTTATGAGTATTATTTTTCTGAATCTTCATTGGCCTTTAAATAGAGTACACATTTCCCCTGGATATTTTTTCAATAATACTTTAAAATTAGCATAAGCATTTTTATATTGCTTGATTAATACCTACATTTTAAAAACCATGCCACATCACTAAAGACCACCACACTAACGAAATATTTTTTAATGTTACACATAGCATTATTTCAATTATTGATGTGACATATAATTATTAACAACACCATTAAAACATGACATCACTAAATAGAAACGAAGACTAGTGTAATGGAAAGAAAATTTGCTATGGTCTTAAACAGGATTGAATTCACACCTGATTTGATCATTTATGAGATATGTGATATGGGGTGATTATTAAGGTTATCTGAGATCTTTTTTCTTTTGAAAAATAATTTTGATAAACTTCTCTGCATAATTCATAAACTTGATTTAAGTCTTTTCATACGTTACGGAATTCCATTTAGACTAATGTACCTAGAACAGATTTCTTCTCCAACTGTTCTCCATTCTCTCACTCTACTTTTCCACACAAAATTATCACTCCCAGAAAGTGAAACATTTCTTTATTTTGTCTTTTATACTAACCTCTATGACCACATCGATCTTGACTGTTTTAATCACTGTTATAACACAGAAGCAGGAAAAGTTCTCCAAATCTAGTAATACATTAACATGTAATTAAAATATATTAATTTTAATAAAAAAGTGTTAATATTTAATATAAACATTAAATATGAATATACATGTTTTTCATAATATACACAAAATTGTGAGTCAGAAGATAGGAGGTTAGCTTCAAGTCACTAACTTAATGGGTGGCTGCAGAAGTAATAAGCCCTCTTTATCTGAGAAATCAGGGACTTGAAACTAATGTGTCACTGTACAATTTCATTTGGAATTATATAATCTTATTTTAAAAACCCTTAATTTTGTGTCAAATTTTTAAGACATTAGTTGGCTTTATATCAAAAGACAAACACAGTTAATGATGTCTTCAAAGTACTAATTATATGTTTGCCTCAATTTTATATTACTCAATGATTTGTTGATAAGTCAAACTATTTCTTAATTATCAAATAGCCCAAAGATTTTTAAAGGTAAGTAACATAGAGACACTTCATTGAGAAATGGTATAAAAATGTATAACTAGATATTGCAGATTGGGATGGAAAATGGTTTTATTAAATTATAGAAAACTTCTGGTTCCATCCCTTTTCCAGTTCTGACCTTGCTAGAGCTGATGAGGCCACATGAAACTGTTCACCCACCATGGGCTGAGTGTGCATGTGCAGGGAGTGGGGCCCTGTGGCTTCCCCTGTGCCTCCAGGACACCAAGGTTCCTATCTCCCTGGGGAGTTCAACCTCCACTTTGTGGTTTGTGTGATACTCAAAGTGGAGTGAGTGGCCAATACCTTGCCCTGATCAAGGAACCTAAATGGCCGATTGAGGGATATGAGAATGATGCAGTTTCTGAGGAAGGTGAACCATGTGCTGCTGGAGGTGGATGTATTGGAGGTTGCCCTGCAATGCCCAGAGTCCGGACATCTGTACCCCATCAGCTGGTGGGATCCCCAACATGCTGCTGAATGATGAGGAAACAGGGTTGATGGCATCAGGCGCCAGTTTTTTTTTTTTTTTGACCTTGTGAATCTTCGTTGATGAACACTCTGTCTACTAATTCTGCCATGGATATCCCCAACCCTTGACCCAATGACACACCAAACAAACAGCATTCTTTACCTCTATAGTATATCTTTTTTTCTCATTAAAGTTTCAAAACCATTGAACTATCTATCTAGAAATATCTATCTATTATCTATCTATCATCTATCTATCTATCTATCTATCTATCTATCTATCTATCTATCTATATAGATATATAGAAAAGGAGATGAGGGACATATTTTAGAAATGGAAATAGGAGATGAGGGACATACTTTAGAAATAAAAATAGTTTAGAATGAAAATAGTTAAGTAGACTGTTAAATTATTATTGAAATAGAAAGCATAGCCATAAAATTTAACTGAATGGAGTTCACTATCATTTGCCCTAAGGTAATGTTTTCATTTCAAGGTATGTATTACATAATTGACATTAAAATGACAAAATGGATATTGTTCCAGTTGAGCAGATAAATTGGGAAGATAAGAATTGTTATACATTAAAAGTTAAATTGCTTTTAAAAATTTATTTCATCTCTGTATCATTTCAATCTACTCTCTCTAAACTCACTATATTCTTTAACATGTGTTTCTGTAACATTAATTTCTAATAGATAGGACCCAGTACAATCACGCTTTCTTTACACCTCTTGTATGACCAGTTTTCAAGGTAGCATCTTTTAAAATATCTGTGTCCATGATTTATTATTAAATGTAGGCATTCTTATTTGTGATGGTTAATTTGAGTGTCAACTTGATTAGATTGAAGAATGCAAAATATTGTTCCTGGGTGTGCCTGTGAGGGTACTGCCAAAGGAGATTAACGTTTGAGTCAGTGGACTGGGAGGGACAGATCCACCATTAGTCTGGGCAGGCACCATCTAATCAGCTGCCCCTGCAGCTAGAATAAAGCAGGCAGAAGAAAGTGGAATGAACCGACTTGCTGTGTCTTCTGGCCTTCATCTTTCTCCCGTGTTGGATGCTTCATGCCATCGAACATCAGACTCCAAGTTCTTCAGCTTTTGTGAATTTATACCAGCGGTTTGCCAGGGGTTCTCAGGCCTTCAGCCACAGACTGAAGGCTGCACTGTCGGCTTCCCTACTTTTGAGGTTTTGGGACTCTGACTGATACGCCATTGGCTTCCTTGCTCCTTAACTTGCAGACGGCCTATCATGGGACATGACCTTGTTATTGTGTGAGTCAATTCTCCTTAATAAACTTCCTCTCATATATGCATATATTCTATTAGTTCTTTCCCTCTTGAGAATCCTAATACATTATTGTGTATTGAAAGACATAAAACATCTTGTAATGCTATCAGTATCAAGTTCTATGTAAAACATGAACACAGCTCTAGTTTCTTGGACAACTAATATCACTGTGGTTACACTTTTAGAGTTAAAGTGCAGTGTATATTAGGGAGTCACAAGACTTCTGTTAGCTATGTAATTCTGGAAAAATATCAAACTCCATAGTTTCTTCATTGCCAAATAAGGAAGGTGATAATAATAAACTTTAGATTTCCGGCTAGGGATGATTCTTACAATCTATAAAATTTTTTTTTAAAAAAAGTCATAGAGGACCAAGAGAAGAGAACTAGACACAATCTTCACATTGGGTAAAATAATTATTTTCCCTAATCTTTTGCCAATTAAAATGCATAACTCAAGCGGAAAAAAGAAAGTTATTTGAGACAATGTATAAATAAAGTGATTCATTTCTTAGAAAAACGCCAGTGGATTTATAGTTTAAATATGCAATTGAAAATTTTGGAATAAATAACAGGCACCATGACAGAAATAGTAAAAGAGTAGGGGAAGTTTGAAAATTACAGAAAATTACAGGAAGTTTGACTGTGTTCTACCTTTGCATTGGTTTTCACAATAACTGAAGAATACTGTGATAAGTTAGAATTGTTTTTATTACAGAAATACAAATTTATTATAAAATGTTCCCTGTTTTTTGCAACAGACAATCCTTGAGTTGCTGTTCTCCTCAATGTACATCTAGCTCTATACCTAAATTCCTTGAGCTAAAAGTAATTCCCAGGGTTTTCAGCTGTTATTTTATTTGAGAAATGATAAATAAGATTTATTCAGCATTAATATGTATTAAAAAGAATACAGAGAAATCTTTGTCCAAGAGTCATTTGAATTTATTTGTATTGTTAAAGCACTAAAGAAATATGTATTTTTTCATTCAAAAGTTTTCACTTTGTCTACGCAGCCAAACGGCAGATAATTGTACTTGTAGCTGTTAGTAATAGCATGATAGTCTTAGTTTCTTCGATTGCAAAATTCTTTAAATTGAGAAGTGTGTGTTTTCAAATACATAATACGTTTAATTTTCAAGTACTCATTTTATATATGTTAAAGTGTTTCCATTTTCAGGAATAATTCATGCAGTTAAAGAAAGGCATTTTAAAGAAATAAAGTGTCAAAACAAATTCTAGCATTCATGCATTATAGTCTATTTCATTGAAAATCATTTGAAAGAAAAAAAACACTACTAATACTAGCCACAGATTTTTAGAAATTCAGAATTCTGATCAAGGGTATATGTTATTTTGATCATTTAGTAATGTCAAACCAATAATAAAATCATTCTTATTTTAATTATTTTCTTAACGTATGCTTAGAAAAGTCCCATTACAAAATTTTAAATAATGCTACTGAATAATTTCTATGAAGAAGCTGAAAGGTGGTTTTAACTGCTTTTTGAAATCCATGATTTATTCTATGGATTATACTTGAATTTAGACTGTACTTCTTTCGTGCTGTATGGCTGTTACTCTTCCACATTTCTACATGATAATATAATATGTTTAAATCAGATTTTATTTTTGTTTGTTGATGTTCAAGACTAGAAAAAGAAACTGTAAAACAAACATCAATTTTGTCCGTGAAAAAAGAATATTAGTTTTGATTTAAAGAGTTATGCAAACATAGAGTTGTAGAGAGATAGTCAGAATGTCCTATCATACAACAAGAGAAAAACCTGAAGCAACTACAAATTAGCAGTTCTTGACTCATCGAGGTCACAAGACAAAAAACTAGCCTGAATTCTGGAGAAAGACAGTAGGCTGCAAGGAGTTTGGGAGGGATAGAGACTAACATGGAAAGGCATGGAACAGAAGAGAATGGGGGAGGCTTTCTGTCACAGAAAGTGCCTTTGGTTTTCTCATTGTCTCTTGCATTTTTCTCAATCGTTTTTTTCTGGCTACCCACTCACTTTAAATTTTTCTTGTAGAGTGATATTCATCCCATAAATATCAGTAATTCATTTTTTTAAACAGGGATGAGGACTAAGAACTTCAGCAAACATGTTAATTTATATAAATCCAAAGAGTCATCCTCAGACACCTACAAGACTGGATTCCCATATACCCACTTATAATATGACAGACAGATATTAACCCTTTAAGAGAAAGACACGAAGGCAATATTACCAGCTTCCCATATTTTCTAACCATACAGTGATCCTTATGTCAGAGGTGTGTGAGCCAGAGCAACTCCATCTTAAATAGAACCTGGGTGAAATGAGGCTGAAACCTACTGGGCTGCATTCCCAGATGGTTAAAGCATTCTAAGTCACAGGATGAGATAGGAGGTCAGCTCAAAATGCAGGTCATAAAGACCTTGCTGATAAAACAGATTGCAATAAAGGAGCCGGCCAAAACCCACCAAAACCAAAATGGCGGCGAGAGTGACCTCTGGCCGTCCTCACTACTATACTCCCACCAGTGCCATGACAGTTTACGAATGCCATGGCAACGTCAGGAAGCTACCCTATATGGTCTAAAACAGGGAGCCATGAATAATACACCCCTTGTTTAGCATATCATCAAGAAATAACCATAAAAATGGGCAACCAGCAACCCTTGGGGCTGCTCTATGGAGTAGCCATTCTTTTATTCCTTAACGTTCTGAATAAACTTGCTTTCACTTTGCACCGCAGACTCGCCCTACATTCTTTCTGGCGTGAGATCCAAGAACGCTTTCTTGGGGTCTGGATCGGGACCCCTTTCCTGTAACAGTTACAGAGTTTTAGAGCCCAAATTACTCATGCTTATTCAGCTGTTTAAATACCTATTAAATTTTGATAATGAAATATGTCCTATATTTAAAAAGGTCTCATTTCTGAATCATCACCGTAGAATTGAAAACAAAACCGTATCAGAATAGAGGAAAACATATTTACTCTAGCTTTGTTCAGAGTGACAGCAGGTAAGAAAACAAAATGTCAATCAATAAAATGCTTGAAAAAATTTTTGAACATTCTTACTGTAGTAGTCTGATGTGCCTGGTTTTGCACAAGTCTATTCCCTTCTCTTTCCCTTTCTATAATCTGTATTGCAGAGGATAAAATTCTAAAAAGTTTAATTCCCAATCACTCTCACCTACTAGCTTCTGGAGAAGTACTGCCACTGTGAGAACTTACAGAAGCTAAAGAGAAGCTCAGGATTGTTCCTCCTCCTCTCTGTTGCAGGCAACGTTTCTGGTAGAGACAGTTTCTTCTTTAGAACTCCGCTAGGTTTCAAATATTTTTCATGTAATAGTACACTGATGTTATATTTCTAAAAGGTAATTGACTCTGCTTTATTTCCATGATAGAATCTGTATATTATCTTTGTCATCGGTAAAGGAAAACTTATACTTCAAATTTTATTGCAGTTGTCAGTCTCAAAGACAGTTTAAAAATCACTAGAACCCCCAATTCTACATATTTAGCTTAGAGTAACAATTAAATGAATAAATATTTTAACAGTGTTCACTGCAGCATTTTAGTAACAGCAATTAAAAAAAAACTGATTATGCACACCAGGAGAATGAATGATTAAACTGCTATATCCTTAGAATAGGATATTATAAAGGGGTGGAAATAAATAAACTACAGCTACACTGAAACACAAGGATAAAACTTGGAATCATAACTAAAAATGCTACAGAAGACAGCTTTCATTATAAACTAATAATATAAAAACTACTTAAAAAGCAAGAAATTGGTAATTATGAATGTCAACCCGATGGTCACTTGAGAAGCTACACTCTAGCTCTTAAGTTGGGTATGATAAAATTGTAGTTTTTGGTAAAATAATAATGATAAGAATAGCAAATTTATTTCCATCATGAAGATGTATATTTAGATATAACAATGCATTACTGAAAATGCAGACAATAACTGCATTTATTTCCATTATTAGCAGTCAAAATTAGCGATACTTCTGATATTAACATGATCTTGATGATGATAAAAATTATGATGATAATGATAATGAACAATAATAGCTAACTACAATATTAAGCCTTTACAATATACCAGGTCTAATAAAGTATTTTGCACGTGTATTTTTGCATGTTTCATAAAGTACTTCAAAATTCAGTAGTATAAGTATTATTGTTGTCTCTGTATTATAAATGACGTGGCTAAAGTTTTAAATATTAAGTTACTTGCTCAAATTTACAAAACTATTAATTAGCTGACCTAGAATTAGTATCTCAATGCATCTCACTCCAGAGCCCATGATCTTAACTGTTGTATTAGATGACTCCCAAACTACACACATATATTTTGTTTTGGAATTAAAGTCAAAGGTAGAATGTGTTTTTTGAGTTAATTTCTACTGAGGACATTTTTATTTCACATAAGTGTAAGATTGTTGTTCACTCTGTATTGGCCTGACTAATAGTTACTATTCAAATAAATTTATTTTAGAAACTCATTTGACGTATATAAATATGGCTAAGAGGAAAGTAAAACTTCTTGGTCCCCTTAGCATAACTATATATATGTGGCAAATTATTATGAAGATGCATCATAATGTTTATTTTCTGCCTTTCAATAAATTTGGTAATTAATTATTAATGCAGCATGTTTTCTTACATAGAAATTTCTCTACTATAATTTGACTTTGTCAATTTACTCTTAAGAACAAGTAATGCATTTGTTAATATGCCAAACTTCTACCCAATATATACTTCTTAAATAGTTTTTTATTTAATACACCACATGCCCTATCAATAAATACGTAAAACATAGAGTAAAGGTATATCACTATAAAGTACACTTAATATCGTGTTACAGGAAGTAGGAACTCAATATTATCTCATAAAGGAAAACTTTCTCTGTGATATATATTGCCAACTTTAAAAAATACATCAGAGAAAACTATCTTCAAATATGTTGAGTGTACTCAGGAATGAGAAATAAGGATTATAATCCAGAATTCACAGAATGGCAACCCACTAGTGCATTGGGTGAGAGAAGGGTAAAGAGAAGATTAGCAGAGGGAGAGGCTGCCATTCCTGGGCAAGTGTTCTTTTGAGGGTGTCTCATCTGAATTACTGCAGCCTTAAGAACGTGCAGTGATATACCTTTCCAATGTGGGAAGTGGCATGCAGGGTGTGAAAGGGCTTATTGAGTTTTTCTGAGAAAGTTCTTGGAAATCGTTCCTATCCCAGACATGTATGCATTCTTATCTCAGGCTTTTGCGCCTTCCTGGCCCTGTTTCGTCTGGGTCTGAGTAAAGTGATTTCATCATGGTATCTGCAAATTATATAGTATGTTCTCAAGTTTGAATTACTTTTTGTTTTTATTTATTATAAAAATACATTTATTTACACTGGGCATGGTGGCTCACATCTGTAATCCCAGCACTTCGGAAGGCCAAAGCAGGAGGATGGCTTGAGGCCAGGAGTTTGAGACCAGCATGGCCAACATAGTGAGACTCTGTGTCTCTTTAAAAAATTTATAGAATAAAATAAAAATAAAGTCAATTATAGTTTTTATAATAACTAAAGACAGAAAAAACCTAAATTTGAATGTGTATAAACTAATTGTATGTACATATGATATATAGGTTGACTTGAAATTTATGGATGTATAGACACGGCTCAGAAATGTTTTTAAAAACAAGTAAAAAAAATATTCCAAGTATGGACAAATTGCCCAGGCAAAATTGTTTAAAGAATATCTGTCTCTGAATGGAATTGAGTTGGCTGGGAAGGAGGATAAAAAAAATTCCAGGATGATGAAAATATTCTGTAACTTAATGGAGCTGTGAGTATATGCGTCTGTCAAAACTCACAAAATATAAAGGTAAAATATTTGAATTATATTTGTATGAATTTTACCAAAAGTTCTGTAAACAAAAACTAAATATGTAAAAATATTAACTAAATAGGGGAAATATATCTGGGGTGTAAGCTTAAGATATTAATGTTTTAATATATTTGTTTTCTATTCTATTTAAATGATCACATGTGATTTTTACAATCAAAGAATAAAATAAACCTGATCAAAATAGTCAAACAATATGCACAACCTGGAGAAAGTTCTTAATTTTATAATGAGTATTTATAAAAACTATTTATAATAAAATATTCATTAATTGCTATTGTTCAATTGTCCCCTCCAAAACTCATTTTGAAACTTAACTGTCAGTGTAAGAATGTCAGAAGGGCCTTTAGAAGGTGAATAGGTCATGAAGACTCTCTCTTCATGAATGTATTAATGCTATTATCGGGGTGTGACTTTTTATGGAATTGGGCTCCTGATTAAAAAGGATGAATTTGACCCAATTTGTTCTCTCTTTGTCTTTCTCTCTTTCTCGCTCATGCTTTCTCACCATGTGAAAGTTTCCACCACGTTATGATGTAGCAAGAAAGCTCTCACAACCAGATGTATCCCCTCAACCTTGGACTGTCCAACCTTCAGAACCACGGAGCCAAATAAATCTCTTTTCTTTATAAATGACTCAATCTGTGGTATTCTGTTACAGCAGCAGAAAATAGATTAAGATATTAATGTTTTCAAGTTCATAAGAATTAAAATGAAGCATTTCATTTAACATATAGTTTCTGGCCAAGTTTCATATATCCCTTTGATATTATTTTAACAGTTGTTTATTGAAGGTCTTCATATTATTTAACATATTTGAATAACATATTAATCACAGAACGTAGAATTTTATTCATATTTTAAACATACATTTTTAAATCATATAGCAGAAAGGGAATACATAGTCAGCATGACTAATTATGGTTGAGTTTGCAGTGTGATTTATACTAATTTTGCAAGATATTCAAAAACAAAACTTCTGAAAGTGTTTCAAGCAAGAGCAAGCTAAATTGATTTTGAAGGAAATCACTCAGAAAAATAATTAGGACGTTTATTATTTTCTGATGTGTTTTCTAAAGGATACATTTCATTTATTAACATTCAGTACATATGTATGTTTACAGATTGCTTCATTTATAGTAATCAAGTTTTTAAACCTCATAATTTTGATAGATAGACAAGAACTTTCCTTTTTTTCCAGTTTGTACACCTATTGACATACTTCATTATTAGCTTCTAATTGGTTTTGATTTTGCATAGCTGTGAAACTTATTTAAATATGTTCATTATTTTCCTGCCAGGAGAAACAAAATTTAATTTAATTAGAGGTCACTGCACTTCCAGATTGAGTTAATTAAAGATCTAATCAAGCCTCCTAGGAATAAGTAGATTGTCAGTAGGGGAAAATCATCACAGGCAAAACTCTAAAATCTACATTAAGGTTAATAGTTTTTTCAACTAAAACTTCATGTTTCTTGGCTTCTTCCAACTCTATAGCCTCTTTAAATACTGAAATGAATGTCAAAAAACTTGCATCTGATTAATGTTCCCTAGTCACATTAAATACAACTTTATCAAGTCTTCCAAAAACAAGCAGGATTTATGTCTTCAATGTGTAGGGACCAAGAGAAAACTTCTCCTTGCCAAAAGAGCAGAAGCATCGCCATCTTGGACAAACACCACCATTTTAGGGACCCCTAAATCCAGCCCCAAAACATCAGCCTAATGGCTAATGACAACATACCCATGAATCACAAGTGACATCTCTGACCAGAAACATTCCAACCATGAGATAAACCCCCCTCCAACCAGAAATATGCCAACCCTGAGATAACCTCTCCTCCAACCAGAGACATTTCAACCCCACAATAAAACTCTCCTCCACACAGAAACATTCTGAGCCTGAGATAAGCTCACCCTCCCTAAACCCTTCAATACCCTTAGTCTGTAAGAGAGAAGGCCAGAAGCCCCTTTCATGTTTATTCTCCAAAATAAACCTTTTGAGCCCCTTTGACTGTTGAGCCCCTTTTTCTGTTTCTTTCTTCTTTTTTTAACTCTTACACTTCCACCCTCTGAAGGTTCATTAAAAATTAACTGACAAATGGCAGATTAATAGGACAAAAGGCAGATAAATGTAT
Source organism: Pan paniscus (assembly GCF_029289425.2). Classification (NCBI taxonomy): domain Eukaryota; kingdom Metazoa; phylum Chordata; class Mammalia; order Primates; family Hominidae; genus Pan; species Pan paniscus. Next base: position 114,466,178 of record NC_073252.2, read on the forward strand.
TCACATACGTGAGAGGGTGAGAATCAGGGAGTGATTACCCTACCACCCAGTGAGTTGCAGATGCTTATAAACCCTTCTTATTCATGGAAAGAGAGATGGGGAAGTGTGAATAACTTTAGGAGGATAGTACATGATTTTTAGAGGAATTCAATGGACTTGAAGAACACACATCGGCCTGGGACAAAGTCTATTGGACCAGCAGAGCAGACAGTGATGTGAGACAGAAATCTTTCCAGGTGCGTTGACAAACTTCTGTCTTTTTCCTGTGATAAATATTCAATTAATGGAAACTCACGATAGGGAACAGAGATACTTGTTTTCTTCTTTGGATGATCCAGATTTTAACCAGATAAGAGAACTTTAGAGAAAAACTTCATCCTGTGCTTTGACTGAGAAGGACTGAGAGACTGGGTGGGGAAGGGAAGGGGTGGGTGCAGGGAGAAGGTCAGAGTGATTTTGAGGCTTTTCTTCAGGTCAGCATGTCAAAGTGTCATATTTGAAGGTAATAGTTTCTGAGGCCCAAATTATAGAATAAATGATTTTTAAACTAAACCAGATAGATGTTACATTACAGAGTCTTTGAGCACTTTTATGTCTCCTGATAATAGAACAATATCAATCTTATTAATGCTAACAGTTGACACTTTACAAATGTATAATAGCCCTATTAAAAATAGTACATTTTAAATTTCATCTTCAATTCTATTTATGGGGTGCTAAGTCTGTGGGGAAATTTTAGGAAATGATGTAAAATACATGACTCACTTATACCACTGAATGATAGAGTGAGGGAGCATACAATGCATACAAAACTTCTTTTCAGGGGTGTTTAGGGCTGCTGGGATGTGAAGTGGTTAGTATCTTGATATTTCAGATCTGTTGTTCAGGCTTAACAAAATGTTCTTTCAAAGCTTTGTTAAATGCCCTCAGATAAACAGGTGTCAGTGCTGGTGGTCAGAAACTAACAAGACAGAGAAGGAAGAAGGCTGGGCACCAACAGTATCTGTTCTACCGTTATTTTGAAAAAGGGATAGGGTTAGAGATATCAACATGATTATTACTGATATATTCTATATCTTTCTGTGATTGTTAATTGTATGTGTCAACTTCGGTGGACTAGCAGTGTCCAGATTAAACATTGTTTTCTGTGAGACTGTGGGGTGTTTCCAGAAGAGATTAGGATTTGAATCAGTGTACTCAGTAACTTAAATTGCTCTCACTAAATTGGTTTAACATCAGTCAATCTTTTTAGGGCCTGAATACAACACAAGGCAGAGAAAGGAGTAATTTGCCTTTTTGTTTGTTTGGTTTTGCCCATATTGTGTAAATTGAGCTAGACATCTAATCTCATCTTTTTTTGCCTTTGGACTGAGATTTACATCATCACTTCCTCTGGATCTCAGGCCTTTGGACTCAAACTGAATTATACTATTGGCTTTCCTGAGTTTCCAGCTTGCAAAGGGCATACATACTGTGGGACTTCTCAGACATAATCATATGAGTCAATTCCTCATAATAAATTTTATAATTTTATATATTACGTGTGTGTGTGGGTAGGTGTGTGTGTGTGTGTGTGTCTGGAGAATGCTGAATGCTAACTAAAACAGATTTTGGTACTGGGGGTGATTATAAAGAAAGTGAATTTTAACAATGAGTTTTCTTTGGTTTTGGAGTTTTTGGTATTGGGTCTATAATCTGATTAAATTTAAAGATGCTAATAATTAAATTTTCAGTTGTAAAGAGAGCACTGATAGTCAATGGCTTGGTCTGGTTATAGAGATACACAAAATATCTGTGTTACATAGTCATAGGTAACCCCTTGTATAAAGCAAGGAGCTTGTAATAATTTGCTGGTAACATTTTAAAATAATACTTTGTAACATTTTTGAAAAACTAATTAATATAATGATTTTGACTGCTTACTCCTAAGGTTGATGGACAAAGTCATTCAAGAAAAGGATGAGCTCAGAAATTCAAATTCCCACCCCAAATACCACCCAAGTAAGCTAAGGTCTTGTATGTGGGCCTGAAAGTAGATCCTCATCTCTTAGCTATAGAGCTAAAGTTGTCATAAATCATAATCTCATCTTCCAACATGCTGAATAACAATGCAAGTTGAACTCCCAGCTTTGCAGTGTTTACTGTCAAAATGAGGAGGACATTGACCAGGAAACAAGGATATCCTATGAATTGGGATGGATTTTTGTGGAAAGGCTTTGATGAAACTGGAGACACTGAGCCCCTAAATTCTGGTGAGCTTTCTTTGCCAGTGGAAGAGGTTTTCTAAACCCAGTGGAAGCAGGCACCCTGCTCTCAGTGGACTTGGCCTGTAAACTGTCAGCAGAAGTGAGCTTCCAAATCCTTGCAGCAGTAGCTTCCCCATCTGCACTGGCAGAGGCATCTCCTCCCTCCAAGTGGTTGAAGTCTCTTCTCCCACTGCAGTATTGGCCTGTCCACCTCCACCTGATGGGATTAACCCTGCATTGCCTGAAGAAACTATAATGGCCTCCCCTGAGGCAGTGTTCATGCAAGACAACGTTGATTGCCTGGACCCACCTCCATCACCTCTCTTTGCTTTTAGATCTATATCTAGAATCAGGGCCATGCAGGCACCTAAAAGGGAAGTGCAATGTGAAACCCATGAGGAGGTGCACTACACTCCAAAAGAACGACTTGAGTTTCTAATTTATACAAATGGAAATCAGAAAACATTTTTTAGAAATTGATGCTGAGGGTGTGGGATAATGGTGAAAGAAACAGAAAATTGAATAAGACTGAATTTATGGACTTTGTCTCAATAAGCAAAGATTCATCTGAATTTAATGTTGCATACTGGGGGTTAGAAAGGGCCTTAAGAGTTTGTTTCCTTCAGAATAGTTTTTGCATAGGCAATCATATCATTTGCCAATAATGACAGTTACATTTGTTTCTATTTCTTTTTTCCATTTTATTATTTTTTTCTAGTCTTATTGCACTAGATAAGATCTGTAGTGAAATGATGAATATAATTTGGAAGAGCAAACATCCTTTTCTTATGCCTGATCTTAATGAAAAGATATTCCATCTTTCATCATTAACTTCTAGATTTTTCATGTGCATCCTCTATCAGGCTCAACAAGTTTTCTTCCATTTCTGGTTAGCTGAGAATTTTTATCGAAATTGTCCTGAATTTCACCAAAATTTTTTTGCATGCATTGAATTGATGCTACAGGTTTTGTGAGGTACCTTGATTAATTTTTAAATGTTTAACATTTAATTCTTACGTTAAACCATATTTGATCTCATTGCTTATAATGTTCATTATATATTACTGGATTTCAATTGTCAAAATTTTGTTGAGGTTTAATTTCATCTATGTTTTTAAGGAAGAAACACTGATCTGCAATTTCTTTTTCTTATAATGATTTTTCTGGTTTTAGTATCAGGGTAATGATGTTCTTATAAAATGAACCAGCAAGTGATATTTCTCTTATTATCTTGAAGAATTAGTGTAGAATAGGTGTTATTTATTTTTGAAATATTTGGTAGATCTGGTCAGTATAGTCAGCTCAGTCTGGCATGATGGAGTGAGGGGGTGGTCAGAAGGAAGTTTACATTAAAATAATATCATACCACTTTATATTAGTGAAAAAATATACTTATATTTTCTCCTCCTGTCCTTTCAATCCTGCCTTATATTTTATTTTTACATGCATTATAAATTTCATACCACATTGTTTATTTTATTCAAAACAAAGATAGAAAATGAGAAAAAAACATCCTATACAATCAAATGCTAGCGTTTAAAGTATGTAATTTGATAAGATTGACATATGTATATTCCCATGAAATCATCCCCAATTAAGATGGCAACAATTTCTATCACTTCCGAAAGTTTTCTTGTATCCCTTTGTAATCCATTTATTTTTCCAACTTCATTCCTAGAGAATAACTTATTTGCTTCTTTTAACAACAGGTTAATTCTATTTGCTCAAATTTTACACAATAGAGACATGTAGTCTGTAGTCATTTCTTCCAGAATATGTATATATTTTCACTCAGAATATATAGGTTTAAATAATAAATATATATTATTATATGAATATTTACATATATATTATATATAATAAATATAATATATAAATTATATAATGCATAATACAATATAAAATATATTTTTTAATATGTAATGTAAGTTATATATTATTTATATCTAGATTGATTTAAGGCTTTGACTTTTATAAGTAAAGCTAATATTAACAATTGTGTACAAGTTTTGGATGGATAAATGGCTTCATTTATCTTTAGGTAAATATCTAAGAGTAGACATATACTTTAAATTTCATAGGAGTTCACTAAAGTGTTTTCCCAAGTGGTTGTGCTATTTTACAGCAGTGTATGAGGGTTCTAGTTCCTCCAAATCTTTGCCAACACTGGGCATCATTAGCCTTTTTTATGTTAGTCATTCCAGTATACATGCAGTGATTTAATGTTGTGGCCTTCATTTGCAATTTCCTAATTATTAATAATGCCAAATGTTTTCTTAATGTGCTTATTTCCCATTCATACATCTTCTTTGGTGAGATACCAGTTCATATCCTTTGCCTTTTTGAAAAAAAAGTGTCTTCTGCTACTGGATAACAGTCCATTATCAGATACATTATTTGCAAATATTTTCTCATCCTTGGTGTTTTTTAATTCTATCCTTATTTCTTTAGAGATGTAAAAGTTTCACTTTGAGAACACCTAATTTATAACATTTTTAACAGTTCTTTTCTGTAGTTTTATCGAAACTTGTTGCCTGACTCAAGGTCTAGAAGATTTTCTCTTGTTTTCTACTGGAATTTTTATAGACTTACCTATTACGTTTAGTTCTATTATCCATTTTGAATTAATTTTAATTGTGTATAAAATGTAGAGATTAAGGTTTTTGTTTTCATTTTAGTTTGGTTTCAATATTTTGCTTTTAATAAAATTTAAGAGGTACTAATTTAATTGTTAGCTAAGAAATTATCGTATCACTTAAGATCTTGTTAGTCAAGTAGCTTATGCATGATGGACCAACATGAGATCCACTTACACAGACGTGGTGAAAACGGCTGAAATGCCGCTAAGAAGATAGCAAAACCACCTGGAGATTAACCACATCAGGATGCTGTTCCCTGGGAGGAAGGGATTGTTGCCTCCAAAGTTGAAAAGCTGAGGCCTCCAGGCACAAACAAAAATGTCCACAAGAGGCAGAAAGTAGGCTCCTTGTAGTATGAACTGGATCAATAGTTCGGCCCCTGACAAAAAAGTTGACCAAACCAGATAACAAGGCTGAAAAATATCTAATATTTTCCCTTCCTTGCATTTTGTTTCATTAGATATAAAAAAAACTACTATTTCCTGATCTAAGCAATAATATTAAATTACTAAATTTTTATAAGAAATATAGAATAGTCAACTAATATCATTTATAATTATTTCAACCCAAAGCATTCATGTTAACATGAACTCAGAGCCTCACATTCTATGTCAGAATCTTGTTTTGTAAGAGCTCCTGACTAGACTTTAAACAGCACAAAATTTGGTAAAAACACTCTATAAAATAAAAATAGTTCATTTCAATTCTATTTTTTAAATAAAGATGTAAAATATAATAAATTTTTTAACAAAATAGTTACCACATCACAATAACCCAGTTATACTTATCTCTAAATATTTAATTTTGAGGCTGTTATAAATAAAATTCTTTTCTTAATTTCATTTTTGCATCATTATGCTAATTTTAATTATTGAAAGTACAATGTTTTCATAGTTGAGCAAATTTTAGTAGTCTGTCAATAAATAATATATAACCCATATAACATAAATTTAAAGGTAGATATCATTTTAAAATAGTAAAGATCTGAATTGAATAAGCTTTATGTAACCTCATCCATAGTTCTGAGTAATGCTTTCTACGTGTATTCAAGATGAAACCAATGGGCAAACTATTTCATCTGAGTGTGTGGATAAACCAATAAATATGTATGTGTATGCATATGTGTATTTGTATGCAATTACAGAATGATCAGTATAAATACAAATTTTACTAAGGAGCTCAAAGAAAAAAATTACTTTAATTTATTGGTCCATTTGTGATATGTCCTAGGCACTTGATTAAAAATTTAATTTTGCTTTATAGGGAGATAATTAATTCTATTAAATTTATACATGTATATCATAGAGAGACATTACATTTTCTAGATGAAAAAAGTAATCAGGAATATTCTATTTAATATGTTGAAGGAGAATAACATTTGTTTATGATAAGGCTCAAATAACTTAGATTTTATATTTACCTTTTTAAACATTTTAAATATATATAACATTGGAAAATACAGTTAATTCAATAATGATCATTTAAATATAACCATTATTCATTTTAACTTTAAACAGAAAAAATACTTTATAAAGTAAATATGTTTTTAGCCTGATGAAACAATTAGCCCCCATATGTGATACTTGAATTATTAGAAACTCATTAGGTTTCAAAAAATGTATTTGCTTAATTATGATTGGTGCCATATCATTAGGCAAACATCAAACATTAAGAAAGAAACTACTGCTGTTAATTGGACAGCCAGTTTTTGCTCAAATTACTATAATGAACAAGGAAAGATCCACATCAAGGATTCCTCCCCTTTTTAGACCAGATAGTGTAACTTCCTGATGTTGCCATGGCATTTGTAAACTGTCCTGGCATTGGTGGGAGGGTCTTTTAGCATGCTAATGCATTATAATTAGCATATAATGAGCAGTGAGGGAGACCATAGGTCACTTCCGTCACCGTCTTGGTTTTGGTGGGTTATGGTTGGCTTCTTTACCACAACCTGTTTTATCAGCAAGATCTCTATGACCTGTATCTTGTTCTGACCTCCTATCTCATCCTATAACTAAGAATGCCTTAACTTTCTGGGAATGCAGCACAGTAGGTCTCAGTTTTATTCTACCCAGCCCTTATTGAATATGGAGTCACTCTTGTTTGAATACCTCTGAAATTTATAAGCTTTGATCTGTATACTAAATCAAAGAGTGCTAGCATATCAATCAGTATTTTTAATGAATAGACAAATACATACTATTTATAATTAATACAGGGTCACTTTTCAATGATATTATGATATATACAAAAAATATAAATTGAAAAAGTTGTCCTAAAAATAGATACAACACAGACATTCTTCAACTGTTTTGGGGCTTAGAAACCCATACCCTAAAATATTATCAGAATTATTATTTTTCTGATAATTTTTTCAAATGATTTCAAATGATTTTTTCATTCCTTCAGAATGTAGTGTACATGTACAGTCTTTACCATTCATGCCTCCGTCACTAAGATAGTATATCCTCATATCCTTAGGTAATTACTTTATGTGAATATTCCTTATCAACAGCTGGATTATATGATCCTTAAAGATACTGACAATTTTCTATGACTTTACGTGTAAGTGCCCAATGGGTTCACCTTGCCTGCTGTACAGATAGAGCCAATTTACCAAGACAGAGACAGCTGTGTGCTGTGCAGGAGATGAGAGTTTTATTATTACTCAAATTAGTCTGCCCAAGCATTTGGGGATCAGAGTTTTTAAGGACAACTTGGTGGGTGGGGCGAGAGTGCTGATCCGTAGGGTCAGGGATGAAATCACAGGAACTTGAGCTGTCTTCTTGTGCTGACTCACTTCCTGGGTGGCGGCCACAAGATCAGAGGAGCCAGCTTATAGATCTGAGTAGGGCCAGCTGATCCTGTCAAATGGAGGGTCTGCAAAATATCTCAAGCACTGATCTGAGATATATATATATATATATATATATATATATATATATATATGGATATATATGCATATAATATATAATACATTGTATATGTATTGTGTGTGTGTGTGTGTGTGTGTGTATATATATAGTATGTATATATAATAGCAATGTTATCCCCAGCAGCAATTTCGGGAAGGCCAAAATCTTGTAGCTTCCAGCTAAATAAATCCTAAATCATATTTTCTAATATTGTGGCTAATTTGTTAGTCCTACAAAGGCAGTCTAGTCCTCAGGCAAGAAGGGGGTTTCTTTTCAGAAAGAGCTTTTATTGTCTTTGTTGTAAACTATAAACTATAAACAAAGTTTCTCCAAAAGTTAGTTTGTCTATGCCCAGGAAAGAACAAGGACAGCTTGGAGAAAAGAAGCAAGATGGAGTTGGTTAGATCAGATCTCTTTCACTGCCTCAGTTACAGTTTTGCAAAAGGTGGTTTCATACTTAGGAATAAATGTGATAAACACATAAAAAATAAATATACATAGAGGTAGTCCCTTAGTTCTTTTAGTGTAGGGACCCAAGTGTAGGGGCCAAGGGAAAATTTCCTTTTTGCCCTCTGAAGCCTGGCTGAAAAATCAAAAGACAAAAAGGCAGATTAATAAGAGAAAAGGCATACAATATATTTGAATGTGCATAACAAGGGAAATTGCAAAAGAATAATTACTCAATAGCCCAACAAGTGCAGAAGCTTATATAATCTTCTTCATAGGCGAAGGATGTAAGGAGACAGGAGGCAGACATTACAGAAATGTGAGGGGCATAGCTGTACAGGAGCATTATGTAGATAAATTCCTCCAAGTAATCTCTTGGAGCTGTCTCCAGAAGAACAGATGAAAAGTCTATCTGAGGGATGACTGGGGATAACTCCTAGTATTTTTCTCTTCTCTGGTAGTTGATCTTTCCTAGTTATTTGAAACAGTTGTATTTCTTTTGAAAAGAGGCTTTCTTGGTCAAATAAGGAAATTCCAGAGCTACTTCTCCTTGCACTTTGGGTGGGAGAGGGAAATAAGGCAGGGTTTGAGGGATGTTGATTCTGAGACAGCATCCAAAGCCTCTTAGCATGTCAAAGCCCCAGTCTTTGGAGTATCACTTTCTGAGCCCCAACAGAGAAAAATCACCATGAGCAACAACACTAAATGGCATATCTAAAAGAGACAAAAGCTTAAGGTATAGATGATTATTTGGCAAACAAGTAGTGATAGATTATTAACATCATTTAATAAAAGTAGACTTAATTCATATAAAGTCCTTCAGTATCTTGCACAATATGATGGGAAGAAGAAAGTATTTTTTCCCCATGTCTAAAATTTATTTAATACTTTTTCCTTATAATTATATGTCCTTCTGGAAGAAAATACTTAGAAGCAGTTACTATAAAACAGTTATTATTGACTCCTGCTATTAATATGTCATGGAGGCAAATGTAAAGAAGAAAGAATATTTGTTAGGTTATTTTTTAATTTTATTTTCTTAAGTCAGCATTTTTGGAAGTATCTTTAGGATTATTTAATTAGAAGTATTATTTTTCTTAGGACCTAATATAAAGACACTGGATTTATTCTCGTGTATTAAATGCATATACCAAGAAACATTTTAATATGCAAATTAGAAACAATGCTATATGTCTAGCATCGAATTACACATTTTTTAATTTTTATATAATTTAATCTTTAAAAATGCAATTACCGCAAAAGTAGACAGTGGCCATTTTTATTCCAATTTTCTAGATGAGGAAATTAGTGTTGAGGGGCAAATGAAAAGCTTTACAGCTGTTTGAACTCAGATCAGAACTGTTTTTTTTAAAACTTCAAATCTTTGCTCTTTCTATTGTATAATACTGCTTCCAGTAGACGTATTAATATATGTGTGTTGGTGAATGCATTTGGGCAGCAAGAACTACTACATTTAAGATAATATTTTATTCTTAAATGTTTCTCAGGAATTTTAAAGATATGCATAATTTTCAGACAGCATTTATGTTATTCATATTTGAGCAGTTATTATCAGCTTTCTTAGTTACAATTTACTGGGCACTACCATCATAATATTTTCTCAGAGAAAAATTGTTCTGTTAACTAAAAAGTAATTTTACTGTCAATAAGCAATAGGTGACACAGCCAATATTTATTTTATTCTACTTTAAATTTAGAAGTGAAAACTTATTTTCCCAAAGGAATGTCTTCTTGAAAAGTGTGTTTTCATTTTAAAAATTGCATTTGTACCTAAGATATTAATGTGGAAATCATGATATTAAATAACAGTTCTAAAATTGTAATGGGGATTATGATTTCATAAGAAGAAAATTATTTATGGAGGTAACGTTATTGTATAATTTCCTATGGGATCTCTACATCAGGGCTGGTTTTATTAGATCCGAAAACAAGTCACCTACATTCACTTTAGGATATAAAGTAATGTTAAATTAATATTGCAAAGCAGTTCACAGTGTGAGCAAAGACATCTGTTTATGTTACCATAAATAGTTATGAACTGAGGAGCTCAAATGGCTTTGCCAGCAAAGCATTGCCTCCTAATTTATTTTTATAGAAAATGGAAGCCTCATTTTTCATGATTGGGTAGTTTGCATTCAAATGTACAAGTAACTTCAAATGCAATCACTTTTACACAGCATGTTTTATTGTAGAGCCATAGGATGAAATTGCTAATGGTCTCTTGTGGGGTAGTCATGTTGTCCGATGAAAATTTTATTTTATTTCATAATGTTTTTAAACTTAATTTCAAAATTGAGATTCACTTCTTTAGAAAACAATGTAATAAATGTAAAATTAAGAAGGCTTTAATATAATGTTGATGTGTAGAGTCAAAAATGAAAATATGAATGTTCTGTCTAAGAATCTTGGAATTCTGCAAGTTCATTCTTGAGTGCTGAAACTGAAGTTTTTCTATAGGTTTTTTTGTTTTTTTTGTTTGTTTGATGTTTTTGTTTTTTTAGATACAGTCTCGCTTTATCACCCAGGCTGGAGCACAGTGGAACGACACGGTTCACTGCAACCTCCGCCTCCCAGGTTCAAGCAATTCTCTTTCCTCAGTCTCCCATGTAGCTGGGATTACAGACACCCACCACCATGCCCAGCTAATTTTTGTACTTTTATTAGAGACAGGGTTTCCCCATGTTGGCCAGGCTGGTCTTGAACTCCTGACCTCAGGTGATCCACCCGCCTCGGCCTCCCAAAATGTTGGGATTACAGGCATGAGCCGCTGCGTTTGGCTGGATTTTTTTTTTTTTTTAACAAAGAAAGTGGGAAATCTAAACTATTAAAAATATCTGAATTATTAAAATGTTACAGAGAGAAAATTTTCTGTGAATAAAACATTTTAAATGATTGTTTTGCTGATTGAATATAATAACAGAAAACAGCACAAGTATTATATTTCCAGACATGCAACCTTAAATTTTGAAAAAGTTAATTCTTAATTTTTAGAAAGCAGAGATTGTAAATTTACATGGATATTTCTATTTATCCTAATGGACATAAAATATAAATAAAATATTTTTAACTCTAAATGTATGGCATTTATGCAAAATAATACTTGTTCAAATGAAGAATTATATCTAAATATTTATAAACATTTTAAGAACAAATGACTCAGTAATTTCACGTAAAATTACGTGTATGTGTAATTGTAAAAAGTATAAGCATTGTTCCCTCATCATTTGACTATTATAAATGTTAAAAAAAATAAGCAGGAGACCCTTAACCTGAGATTATCTATGTATTTTGAGTTCCTACATAACAAACTGCAATCTGACAGTATGCAAAAAAAAAAAAACAAAAACCTAATTTAGGAGTCTATATTTTATTAACAAAAGCTGGGTTTTAGCCAATTACGAATAGCTGGGCTTCAGTCAATCACACGCAGCCAAGTAATCAGACTATACTCAAATAAGGCAAATGCCTCATTACTCTATTCCCAAATAGGCAAACATCTAGCTATAGCCAACCATGTGATAAAAGTTTACTACACATATTACTCAGTGAATCTCTCCGAACCACTCTGAGTGCTGCTTGATTCATAAATTGTTCCTTATTCAAACTCTGCTAAGTTTAATTTGTCTAAAGTTTCTATATGTATAAAACATATTTACATATTTTATATTAATATACATATTAATACTATATGTATTCTATATGTATAAAATACATATGTATGATTTTTTGAGACAGGGTCTCACTCTGTCACTCAGGCTGGAGTGCAGTGATGCAATCATGACTCACAGCAGCCGCAAACTCCCAAGCTCAAGTGAATCTCTCATTTCAGCCTCCTAATTAGCTGGAACTACAGATGTGCAGCACCAGGCCCAACTAATTTTTTTCAAAAATTTTGGAAGAGACAGGTTCTCTCTGTGTTGCCCAGACTGGTCTTGAACTCCTGGGCACAAGTGATACTCCTGCTTCTGCCTTCCAAAGTGCTGGGGTTGCAGGTGTGAGCCACCATGCCTGGTCTTGAAAAATACAATATGTATTTGAGAAAAAAGGAAACAATACAATGATATTTAGCAGGTCAAGCATAATATTCATTGTTATTCTTCCTATCACGAAGTATATATTTAGTATGTTGACAGATTGAGTATTAAGTACTACACATTTTAGGATTTTTAATATCACAAGTTTGTGAGAACATGACAATTTTCACATACTACAGGTGAGAAAACTGAAGCTTGAACATAAAAGAATATATATATATATTTCTCAATTTATATATGTGTATTATTTAGGATTCAGACATGGAAGCAGAACTACCAAGAATTTTATGATATAAGAGTTATAGGAGTTAGACTTTAATCATTTTGGAGACAGTTAAAACACATATCGAAGGCTGTTTTCTCTGTATTTGGTGGGACTTCTGAAATCTATGAAAGTCAGAAGAGCTGATAGTCATGAAGAAAATCTAAGCATGGAAACCAAGAACATGAAAGAGGAAATTGGGGCCCATGAGGACAAACTAGGACGTTTTGTTCAGTTTGTGCTCTGTTTTTCACAGCTACCAACCTCAGTGATGCAAATGACTTGCACGTGACCTGCTCAAAGCTAAGCACAACACAAACATAGAAAGAGGGCAGTAGACACGAAGGCCTAGCTGCTCTCCTTCATTAACAAGGTGAGCCAATTAATAAGTCAACCAATAAGCTGAGTAACAATTCATGGGAGGTACAGTGCTACTTGTCTCTCTAAATTAATCTACAGAGCATAAAATTGCTTCAATATTACCTTCAAATCTCATGCAAAATGATCTTAATGGCTAATTTTACCATAAACTATGGAGAAAAAAATTCTGCAAAAATGTAGTTCTAGCAATGGTTAAGACAACAAACTAAAATACTGCACTCTTTTTATTCATTTTTACTTATATCCAGACATTATGGATTTCTTACACTTTCATTTTCTACTTCTTTAAACACAAAGTTGAGATAAATCTTTCCTTTTAAACTTATAGCATTACATTTTATAGAAATTACTAAAATGAAATAATTTGTTCAGTATTATAAACATGTTAATTTTATTGCTGACTTTTAGAATTATTACTTATAAATCAGGGAAATATAATAAAGTCAATGATCTCCTTAAATACATTATCTTTCAATATGTATCAGAAATATTTGAATGATATTTGATAACATATCTTTCACAGGAAGAGATCACATGATGCAACTCTGGCATTTTGAATAAATAATTTCAAAAATAAAAATCACTTCATTACTTCATAATGACTGAATCCACTTTGATTCAGAAAGTTACTTTGTTAAGCATGGCAAATTAATCTGGGAACTAAATCACACAAATAATATATCAACAATAATAGTTTATAATTCTTTTGTGGAGTAATATTTCTAAATCAAGAAATGTATTTATGCTTTTTCCCATGTCCAAAAAACAAGCTTTCAGATTTCACCACAGCAGACGTATAGTTTGTGTTTGTAAAATTATATATTGTTTCAATAATCCATTACAATACCTATAAAGACAACACAAAATATAATAGCAGCTTTCAACGTTGGAATAAGATAAATATGAGTTATACATGTGAAAAATAAATATTAATTGTAATATCTAATGGAGTTAGATTTATAAACATACTCCTGGATAAATTGGTAATACCATTTGCATTGCCAAAGGATAAGTACCATTATAAAGATTGAGAAATTATAATATGAATTTATTGATATAAACATTAGGTTTACTTTCCAAAAATAAAAATATCACCTCTTCCACCCATTCACACCTAACCACCACACACCCACTTAACACTTATTTTTAGAGTCAGCCAACTTAATTCTACATTTATTATCATAAGTGTCTATTTACCTTCATTCATAGACTCCAAATTAAGTGAGTTCAAGTTTAGAAGAAAAACAACACACCGTGATATACTTATTTCTTTGGGGCAAATTATTTTCTTGGAAGCAAAAGCAGGAAGAGTGTATCACAAACAACGCATCATGAAAGGCTCAAACTTTCAAGTACTATTCCTTTAGAACAGAAAGACTACAAAATAATTTGCTTTACTAGGACAGGCAAAGAACCCTGTAAACTAGAATCCCATGTAAATCTAGCAAAACTTTGCCCAGTAAATGATTTAAAATATTGAGCAAAAACTTATAAACCCTAATTTTAACAACAAACTTACATTAAAGATCAATAATTTGCCTGGTACAAAATGGAAATGGACCATATTTGAGACAATGAGACACTATGCAGACCTTATGAAAAACTGCCCGGAAGTGTGTCTGTGTGTTTGTGTGTATGCGTGTGTGTATATCTTCAATAATGTTTCTGACCATACTACAATCAGAGGAACCAGATGTACACTCCTACCATGAACAAAAATAAAACTGTATCAAATTTTTAAAAAGCAATAATTATTCTCAGACATAGAAAATCAAATAATGGTCAGTGGTCATTGAAAGGACTGAGTTTAACAGAGAAAGACCTTTAATTTTCTGGTCTTTATGGCTGGAAAAACATTAACAGCATGGAGCCAGGAGGAATATCCCAAGCAGTAGTCTTGCTGAGTCTTCAAGATAGTGACCCAATTTTAGGAGAGATCATTGCATGTCTGCAAATTTCAGGGCAGAGGTGCAGAGAAGAGGGAGATTCAGGAAAAGAGCTCCACTAGTTGATATGAAATTCTGTTAAAAAAATTTCTTTTGAACACTATGACAAACAAATGTGAAAAACACCACAAATTTTGATAAAAAATGACCTTTTGAGAGTTTCTCCATAGCTTGAATGTAACTGATTTTCAATAAGCCACAAGAAAATTCAGTACTACTCTGTGACAGCCATGTCTTAATATTAGGACCAATGTTCAGTAATATATAGTGTATTCTAGGCATTTCTTAACAAAGCTTAAAATAAGAAAGAAAGCCTAATATTCTTTAAAAAGAGACATATATCCAGACACTTTATAAGATAAAATTAAATACATACGCTACCCAAATACTAATAAATGTGCCAAAAAGCAGGAACATGCAATCATACATAAAAGAAAATAATATCAGTCAACAGAAAAAGATCCAGAGATGATAGAAACAATACAATATTTTTGGAAAGATATTAAAACTGATATTATAGTTATGTTCAAATAGGAAAGAAAAAGCCTAAACATTGTGAGAAGAAAAATGGAAAATATAAAAAAGAAACTTCAAGGATGAAAACTATAGTATCAAAATGTAAAAAAAAAAAATCACTAGGAGTTATGGTAAATTCAATATTGTAGAAGAAAATCTTACAGAATTTGAAGACATAATAAAAACTAGGGAAGTGAAGCACAGTGAGGAAAAAAGAAAGTATTAACTAATTATTGGTTCCTAAGGGATAATAACAAGTAGCCTTGTTATTATAATAACAAGTAGCCTTGTTATTATAATAACAAGTAGCCTTGTTATTATAATAACAAGTAGCCTTGTTATTATAATAACAAGTAGCCTTGTTATTATAATAACAAGTAGCCTTGTTATTATAATAACAAGTAGCCTTGTTATTATAATAACAAGTAGCCTTGTTATTATAATAACAAGTAGCCTTGTTATTATAATAACAAGTAGCCTTGTTATTATAATAACAAGTAGCCTTGTTATTATAATAACAAGTAGCCTTGTTATTATCCTACGGGATAATAACAAGTAGCCTTGTTGTTATCCTATGGGATAATAACAAGTTTATAGGGAATACAGAAGGAGAGAGGCTGGAAAGCATAAATATTTAAAGACACTATGGACGAGCTTTTACTAGATTTAATGAAGTTATAAACCCATATATCTAGGGACCTAAAAAAACCCCAAGTAATATAAACACATAGAAAACAATAATAAGTCACATCATAATCAAATTCCAGAAACCTATAATAAAAGGAAAATATCAACACACAAAATACACACTGTATATGGATGAACAAAAAGACACTCTATAACAGACTTCCCTTCAGAAACTATGTAATTTAAAAAATGATGAAATGCTTCAATTCTTCAAACGCTAAAAACAAAAAAAATCCTTACCCAAGAATTACAGGGCTGCCCGTCCTAGCTCTTACCTGTAATTTCAGAACTTTGGGAGGAAGAGGTGGATGATTGCTTGAGCCCAGGAGTTCAAGGCTAGCTCTGGCAACATAGAGAGATCCTGCCTCTGTAAAAATAAAATAAAATTAAATTAAACTAAATTAAAATTAAAATTTTAAAAAAAGAGTTCTACACATGGTAAAAAAAAAAAAAAAAATCTCCCAAAAATGAGGCTTAAATTAAAAAAAAAAATTATGGCCAAAGCAAAGCTGAGACACTTGAAGTCAGCACACCTGCACTGAAAATAAGTTAAAGTTTTGCCATCAGAAGTAAAACAATGCTGGAGGAAAAGCAGCAATGAGGAAATAGTATATATATATGAGCAGACATTTTTAAAACTTTATGTTTCATTTATATTCTTATTAAAAATAATTGACTGTTTCAAGTAATATAATAAAAATTAACTGTAGGTTTATGATATATTTAGAAATAAATGCTGTAAACACACATATGGGAGTCAAAAAAAGAAAAGTACATATTTTTGATATTCCATATATTATACTTAAAGTAGTTACATTATTTTATGTAGCTTTTAATAAATTAATTGAATTCCATTTAAAGGAATATTTTTCAAATTTATTTAGATGCAGCTACAGAAGAGTGCAGAATATAATTCATAGCTTTAAATGTTTTAATTATATATAAAAATGAATACAGTCCTGAATTTAATGATCTAAAATACTAGTGGGAAAGCAAATAATAATAATAATTATAATTATAATTATAATAATTATAATGAAAAATTTAAAAACCCTGAACTGATTTTTGAAAAGATCCATGCAATTAATATATTTATTCCTAGGCTGATCAAAAAACAAACAAGAAAGAAACAAAAAAAACCAATAGCATAAATGAAAAGTAAAGGGAATTATAAATCCCATGGACATCAAATAATAATGATAAAATTAACCTTTTGCAAATAAAGTTAACCATTTTGATAGAACAGACCAACTATTTTAAAGAAATAAATTATCAAAACAGATTTACCAAGAATTAGTTTTATTTCCATAGAAAATAATTGTCCCGGGGGAGGAGCCAAGATGGCTGAATAGGAACAGCTCCGGTCTACAGCTCCCAGCGTGAGCGACGCAGAAGATGGGTGATTTCTGCATTTCCATCTGAGGTACCGGGTTCATCTCACTAGGGAGTGCCAGACAGTGGGCGCAGGTCAGTGGGTGCGTGCACTCTGCGCGAGCCGAAGCAGGGTGAGGCATTGCCTCACTCGGGAAGCGCAAGGGGTCAGGGAGTTCCCTTTCCGAGTCAAAGAAAGGGGTGACTGACAGCACCTGGAAAATCGGGTCACTCCCATCTGAATACTGCGCTTTTCCGACGGGCTTAAAAAACGGCGCATCACGAGATTATACCCTGCACCTGGCTGGGAGGGTCCTACGCCCAAGGAGTCTCGCTGATTGCTAGCACAGCAGTCTGAGATCAAACTGCAAGGCGGCAGCGAGGCTGGGGGAGGGGCGCCCGCCATTGCCCAGGCTTGCTAAGGTAAACAAAGCAGCCTGGAAGCTTGAACTGGGTGGAGCCCACCACAGCTCAAGGAGGCCTGCCTGCCTCTGTAGGCTCCACCTCTGGGGGCAGGGCACAGACAAACAAAAAGACAGCAGTAACCTCTACAGACTTAAATGTCCCTGTCTGACAGCTTTGAAGAGAGCAGTGGTTCTCCCAGTACGCAGCTGGAGATCTGAGAATGGGCAGACTGCCTCCTCAAGTGGGTCCCTGACCTCTGACCCCTGACCTCTGAGCAGCCTAACTGGGAGGCACCCCCCAGCAGGGGCACACTGACACCTCACACTGCAGGGTACTCCAACAGACCTGCAGCTGAGGGTCCTGTCTGTTAGAAGGAAAACTAGCAAACAGAAAGGACATCCACACCAAAAACCCATCTGTACATCACCATCATCAAAGACCAAAAGTAGATAAAACCACAAAGATGGGGAAAAAACAGAACAGAAAAACTGGAAACTCTAAAAAGCAGAGCACCTCTCCTCCTCCAAAGGAACGCAGTTCCTCACCAGCAACGGAACAAAGCTGGACAGAGAACGACTTTGACGAGCTGAGAGAAGAAGCCTTCAGAAGATCAAATTACTCTGAGCTACGGGAGGACATTCAAACCAAAGACAAAGAATTTGAAAACTTTGAAAAAAATTTAGAAGAATGTATAACTAGAATAACCAATACAGAGAAGTGCTTAAAGGAGCTGATGGAGCTGAAAACCAAGGCTCGAGAACTACGTGAAGAATGCAGAAGCCTCAGGAGCCAATGTGATCAACTGGAAGAAAGGGTATCAGCAATGGAAGATGAAATGAATGAAATGAAGCGAGAAGGGAAGTTTAGAGAAAAAAGAATAAAAAGAAATGAGCAAAGCCTCCAAGAAATATGGGACTATGTGAAAAGACCAAATCTACGTCTGATTGGTGTACCTGAAAGTGACGGGGAGAATGGAACCAAGTTGGAAAACACTCTGCAGGATATTATCCAGGAGAACTTCCCCAATCTAGCAAGGCAGGCCAACATTCAGATTCAGGAAATACAGAGAACACCACAAAGATACTCCTCGAGAAGAGCAACTCCAAGACACATAATTGTCAGATTCCCCAAAGTTGAAATGAAGGAAAAAATGTTAAGGGCAGCCAGAGAGAAAGGTCAGGTTACCCTCAAAGGGAAGCCCATCAGACTAACAGCAGATCTCTTGGCAGAAACCCTACAAGCCAGAATAGAGTGGGGGCCAATATTCAACATTCTTAAAGAAAAGAATTTTCAACCCAGAATTTCATATCCAGCCAAACCAAGCTTCATAAGTGAAGGAGAAATAAAATACTTTACACACAAGCAAATGCTGAGAGATTTTGTCACCACCAGGCCTGCCCTAAAAGAGCTCCTGAAGGAAGCACTAAACATGGAAAGGAACAACCAGTCCCAGCCGATGCAAAATCATGCCAAAATGTAAAGACCATCGAGAATAGGAAGAAACTGCATCAACTAAAGAGCAAAATCACCAGCTAACATCATAAATGACAGGATCAAATTCACACATAACAATATTAGCTTTAAATGTAAATGGACTAAACGCTCCAATTAAAAGACACAGACTGGCAAATTGGATAAAGAGTCAAGACCCATCAGTGTGCTGTATTCAGGAAACCCATCTCACGTGCAGAGACACACATAGGCTCAAAATAAAAGGATGGAGGAAGATCTACCAAGCAAATGGAAAACAAAAAAAGGCAGGGGTTGCAATCCTAGTCTCTGATAAAACAGACTTTAAACCAACAAAGATCAAAAGAGGCAAAGAAGGCCATTACATAATGGTAAAGGGATCAATTCAACAAGAAGAGCTAACTATCCTAAATATATATGCACCCAATACAGGAGCACCCAGATTCATAAAGCAAGTCCTGAGTGACCTACAAAGAGACTTAGACTCCCACACATTAATAATGGGAGACTTTAACACCCACTGTCAACATTAGACAGATCAACGAGACAGAAAGTTAACAAGGATACCCAGGAATTGAACTCAGCTCTGCACCAAGCGGACCTAATAGACATCTACAGAACTCTTCACCCCAAATCAACAGAATATACATTTTCTTCAGCACCACACCACACCTATTCCAAAATTGGCCACATAGTTGGAAGTAAAGCTCTCCTCAGCAAATGTAAAAGAACAGAAATTATAACACATTATCTCTCAGACCACAGTGCAATCAAACTAGAACTCATGATTAAGAATCTCACTCAAAACCGCTCAACTACATGGAAACTGAACAACCTGCTCCTGAATGACTACTGGGTACATAACGAAATGAAGGCAGAAATAAAGATGTGCTTTGAAACCAACGGGAACAAAGACACAGCATATCAGAATCTCTGGGATGCATTCAAAGCAGTGTGTAGAGGGAAATTTATAGCACTAAATGCCCACAAGAGAAAGCAGGAAAGATCCAAAATTGACACCCTAACATCACAATTAAAAGAACTAGAAAAGCAAGAGCAAACACATTCAAAAGCTAGCAGAAGGCAAGAAATAACTAAAATCAGAGCAGAACTGAAGGAAATAGAGACACAAAAAACCCTTCAAAAAATTAATGAATCCAGGAGCTGGTTTTTTGAAAGGATCAACAAAATAGATAGACCACTAGCAAGACTAATAAAGAAAAAAAGAGAGAAGAATCAAATAGATGCAATAGAAAATGATAATGGGGATATCACCACCGATCCCACAGAAATACAAACTACCATCAAAGAATACTACAAACACGTGTACGCAAATAAACTAGAAAAGCTAGAAGAAATGGATAAATTCCTCGACACATACACTCTCCCAAGACTAAACCAGGAAGAAGTGGAATCTCTGAATAGACCAATAACAGGATCTGAAATTGTGGCAATAATCCATAGCTTACCAACCAAAAAGAGTCCAGGACCAGATGGATTCACAGCTGAATTCTACCAGAGGTAGAAGGAGGAACTGGTACCATTCCTTCTGAAACCATTCCAATCAATAGAAAAAGAGGGAATCCTCCCTAACTCATTTTATGAGGCCAGCATCATTCTGATACCAAAGCCTGGCAGAGACACAACCAAAAAAGAGAATTTTAGACCAATATCCTTGATGAACACTGATGCAAAAATCCTCAATAAAATACTGGCAAAACGAATCCAGCAGCACATCAAAAAGCTTATCCACCATGATCAAGTGGGCTTCATCCCTGGGATGCAAGGCTGGTTCAATATACGCAAATCAATAAATGTAATCCAGCATATAAACAGAGCCAAAGACAAAAACCACATGATTATCTCAATAGATGCAGAAAAGGCCTTTGACAAAATTCAACAACCTTTCATGCTAAAAACTCTCAATAAATTAGGCATTGATGGGACGTATTTCAAAATAATAAGAGCTATCTATGACAGACCCACAGCCAATATCATACTGAATGGGCAAAAACTGGAAGCATTCCCTTTGAAAACTGGCACAAGACAGGGATGCCCTCTCTCACCACTCCTATTCAACATAGTGTTGGACGTTCTGGCCAGGGCAATTAGGCAGGAGAAGGAAATAAAGGGTATTCAATTAGAAAAAGAGGAAGTCAAATTGTCCCTGTTTGCAGACGACATGATTGTATATCTAGAAAACCCCATTGTCTCAGCCCAAAATCTCCTTAAGCTGATAAGCAACTTCAGCAAAGTCTCAGGATACAAAATCAATGTACAAAAATCACAAGCATTCTTATACACCAACAACAGACAAACAGAGAGCCAAATCATGAGTGAACTCCCATTCACAATTGCTTCAAAGAGAATAAAATACCTAGGAATCCAACTTACAAGGGATGTGAAGGACCTCTTCAAGGAGAACTACAAACCACTGCTCAAGGAAATAAAAGAGGATACAAAGAAATGGAGGAACATTCCATGCTCATGGGTAGGAAGAATCAATATCGTGAAAATGGCCATACTGCCCAAGGTAATTTAGAGATTCAATGCCATCCCCATCAAGCTACCAATGCCTTTCTTCACAGAATTGGAAAAAACTACTTTAAAGTTCATATGGAACCAAAAAAGAGCCTGCATCGCCAAGTCAATCCTAAGCCAAAAGAACAAAGCTGGAGGCATCACACTACCTGACTTCAAACTATACTACAAGGCTACAGTAACCAAAACAGCATGGTACTGGTACCAAAACAGAGATATAGATCAATGGAACAGAACAGAGCCCTCAGAAATAACGCCGCATATCTACAACTATCTGATCTTTAACAAACCTGAGAAAAACAAACAATGGGGAAAGGATTCCCTATTTAATAAATGGTGCTGGGAAAACTGGCTAGCCATATGTAGAAAGCTGAAACAGGATCCCTTCCTTACACCTTATACAAAAATTAATTCAAGATAGATTAAACACTTAAACGTTAGACCTAAAACCATAAAAACCCTAGAAGAAAACCTAGGCATTACCATTCAGGACATAGGCATGGGCAAGGACTTCATGTCCAAAACACCAAAAGCAATGGCAACAAAAGACAAAATTGACAAATGGGATCTAATTAAACTAAAGAGCTTCTGTACAGCAAAAGAAACTACCATCAGAGTGAACAGGCAACCTACAAAATGGGAGAAAATTTTTGCAACCTACTCATCTGACAAAGGGCTAATATCCAGAATCTACAATGAACTCAAACAAATTTACAAGAAAAAAACAAACAACCCCATCAAAAAGTGGGCAAAGGACATGAACAGACACTTCTCAAAAGAAGACATTTATGCAGCCAAAAAACACATGAAAAAATGCTCATCATCACTGGCCATCAGAGAAATGAAAATCAAAACCACAATGAGATACCATCTCACACCAGTTAGAATGGCAGTCATTAAAAAGTCAGGAAACAACAGGTGCTGGAGAGGATGTGGAGAAATAGGAACACTTTTACACTGTTAGTGGGACTGTAAACTAGTTCAACCATTGTGGAAGTCAGTGTGGCGATTCCTCAGGGATCTAGAACTAGAAATACCATTTGACCCAGCCATCCCATTACTGGGTATGTACCCGAAGGATTATAAATCATGCTGCTATAAAGACACATGCACACGTATGTTTATTGCGGCACTATTCACAATAGCAAAGACTTGGAACCAACCCAAATGTCCAACAATGATAGACTGGATTAAGAAAATGTGGCACATATACACCATGGAATACTATGCAGCCATAAAAAATGATGAGTTCATGTCCTTTGTAGGGACATGGATGAAATTGGAAATCATCATTCTCAGTAAACTATCGCAAGAACAAAAAACCAAACACCGCATATTCTCACTCATAGGTGGGAATTGAACAATGAGATCACATGGACACAGGAAGGGGAACATCACACTCTGGGGACTGTTGTGGGGTGGGGGGAGGGGGGAGGGATAGCACTGGGAGATATACCTGATGCTAGATGACAAGTTAGTGGGTCCAGCGCACCAGCGTGGCACGTGTATACATATGTAACTAACCTGCACAATGTGCACATGTACCCTAAAACTTAAAGTATAATAATAAAAGAAAAAAGAAAAAGAAAATGTGGCACATATACGCCATGGAATACTATGCAGCCATAAAAAAGGATGAGTTCATGTCCTTTGCAGGGACATGGATGAAGCTGGACACCATCATTCTCAGCAAACTAACACAGGAACAGAAAACCAAACACCGCATGTTCTCACTTGTTAAGTGGGAGTTGAACAATGAGAGCACATGGACACAGGGAGGGGAACATCACATGCTGGGGCCTGCTGGGGGTTGGGGGTGCTAAGGGAGGGATAGCATTAAGAGAAATACCTAATGTAGGTGATGGGTTGGTGAGTGCAGCAAACCACCACGGCACATGTATACCTATGTAAGAAACCTGCACGTCCTGCACATGTATCCCAGAACTTAAAGTATAATAATAATAAAAAAGGAAATGTAAAAAAGAAAAAGAATTGTCATCAATCTTGAAAAATAAAACAAAATAAAAAAAATTGTCCCATAAAAATCCTAAGAAAAAGCAAAACAAAAAACTAGGTCCAGATTACTTCCTTGGCGAATAGTATTCAATTTTAAACAGTGAATAATATCTATCTCACATAAACTTTTACAGAGAATAGAGGAGAAGAAAATACCATCATTCCATACGGGAAGCTTTAGCCTAATACCTAAAGTGGACAAACAAATTATATAAAAAGTAAACTACAGTCAACACTGAACAATGTGAGTTTGAACTGCATGAGTCCGCTTTCATGCAATAGTTGGTTATAAACCTATATCATTTTTAAAGTTCTTAAAGTTTACCTTAGTAATTAGAACTAGTAAGCTGGTAGCCTTTCTTTTCCTTTCTATATTATTATTATTTTGTATAGGAGGGGCTGAGGGCTGGTGACCAGTCTCTGTCATTCCCATAGGGTCACCTTTTTTTTTTTGAGACCAAGTGTCTCTCTATCCCCTGGGCTGAAGTGTAGTGGTACAATCAGCTATTTATTTATGTATTTATTTATTTATTTATTTATTTTGAAGATGGAGGCTCACTATATTGCCCAGGCTGGTCTTGAACTCCTGGCCTCAAGTAATTGCCCTGCATCAGACTACCAAAGTGTTGGGATTACAGGCATGAGTTACCACACCAGGCAGTAAAGTGGTATTCTGGATTTACTGATAGAAATATGATGCCATTCTAACATTTTAGCACCAACGTTACCTTATCTGACTAGTGTGCTATTGTTACTGGCTATTTAAGATCTATATATATTTTACATCTCTAAAATATCATTGTTTTATATGTCAGGATTTATTCAGATTTGCTCATTCACTTAATCTTCACATTTGTTTTAATTCCTTTATCCAGAAATGAACTTCCTTCTGAGTTTTAGCCTAATACCTAAAGTGGACAAATGATCTAAAATACTAGTGGGAAAGCAAATAATATTCTTTCCAAATGTCTGAATAAATAGAATTCCAAATGTCTGAAGAATATTTTGATATTTTGCAGTTCTGGTGCAGTTCTCCTAATAAAAACTCTATCACTATTTGTTTAATTCTCTGAAGATATCGTTAAGGTCCACAAAATTACATATTTCAGGTCTTTGGCTTGCATTGTTCTCACTGAGAAATAATCTCTTTCTTTTCTTGTTGTCCCTTTGAATGTAATCTAATATTTTTTCTCTTGGCTTCTTTGAGGTTATTTTTGCCTTTGATGTTCAGAGTTTTACTATGATGTACCTCAATGTAATTTTATGTATGCTATTTGTGGTTCATGGAGCTTCCTTTTTCTGTGGCTGGCTTTATCATCAGATGAGAAAGTTTTCAGTCAATATATTTTTAAATATTTCTCTACCTCAATCATTCTCTTGTCTATTTCTGAAATTTCAACCAAATATATTTTAAAGGTTTTTATTTTATTGCTTAAAATGTTTACATTCTCTTTTGTATTTTATATGCAAATGCAGATTTAAACTGCAAGGATCTGCTTATATGCAGATTTTCTTCCATCTCTAGCACGCCTGAGACAGCAAGACTAATCATTGCTGTTCTTCCTCCTCAGCCTACTCAATGTGAAAATGATAAAGATCTTTATGGTGACCCACTTTTATTCAGTGAATAGTGAACATATTTTCTCTTCCTTGTGATTTTTAAAATAACATGTCATTTTCTCTAGCTTACTTTATTGTAAGAATACATTATATAATACATGTAACATATAAAATATTTGTTGACAGTTTAAGTTATTGGTAATTCTTCCAGTCAACACTAGACTATTTGTAGTTAAGTTTTGGGGGAGTCAAAAGTTATATACAAATTTTCAGCTGTGCTGGTAGTTGGTGTTCTTAAGCCCTCCATTGTTCAAGAGCTGATACTAATATATATACTAATATTCCTCTGAATATACACAAATTCACCCCCAAAACACCGTAATGAGTGGTATATAACATGTGTTCTATACCATATAGAATGCATATAGAACATGCGTTCCAAGAACACAAGATTGGTTTAACATTTGAAAATCAACTGGTATTGTTTGTCATATTAAAAAAGGGAGAAACAAAGTATGAACATTTTGACATTTGACAATATTTAATAAATCATTATGAAAAAATTATCTGTAAGCTAGAAATAGAAGCAAATTTCCTTAGTCTGTAATTGTGCAGCTACGAAAACCTCCATCAATCATTATGCTTAATTGTGAATGATTGAAACCTTTTCTTTATTTAGATAAGAAAATAAGCAAGCTTGTCTGATGTTATCACTTTTATTCAATATTGCACTAGCAGTCCTACAAGTGCACTATGCATAAAGAATAAATGAGATAAAGTAACTTATGTCTGTAGAAGGCGATACAATTATACATGTAGATAATGTGGGTATTTACCAAAGAGATGAGGTAAAACCTAAATGAAGTAAGATAGTTTACAGAAAATCAATTCAATTCCTATAAAATAGCAATGAGAAATTGGAAATTGACATTAAAGTTCAGACAACCTTCACTTTGTACATTTCTGATATGCAAAAACTTCTTCAGTTACCACAGTTTAGTTAAACAAATCTAGCCTCAACAATCTACTACCATTATATATATATGTGTGTGTGATGTGTGTGTGTGTTTACATATATATATACACACATACACACTGTCATATGTATGCCTGTGTATATATATACATATATATACAAATATATATGTATATATATATTTATCAGCTTATATATATATCAGCTTACAAATTTATATGTATATATACTGTCAAATATATATTTATATATACATTATATATAAATGTGTATATACTGTCAGCTTACAAATCACTATGTAAATAAAAGATGCACATCATTACCAATGACCAAGAATCTGAAACATTACTTATTTCAAAGTCTGTTGGTGATTGATCATTGTGCATCTGTTACTTAGTTCATTCACAGACAGCATAATTTATACTTATGATGTCATCTGCCTTCTGTCACCTGGTAATAAATCCACTTGATATTTCACAAAATTGGGTAAGGAAAATATAGTATTTAAACTATTTTTGATACATTTTTCACAAGAAAATAAAGTGCTTTAATGATCAATGTTTTTAATACTTTAAATTACATTGTACTACCTCTAGGTCTTTGAGGAAAGCCGCACTGTCTTCCACAATGTTGAACTAATTTACACACACTCCAACGGTGTAAAAACATTTATTTTTCTTCACAACCTCACCAGCATTTGTTGTTTATTGACTTTTTAATAGTAGCCATTCTGACTGGTGTGAGATGGTATCTCATTGTGGGTTTGATTTGCATTTCTCTAATGATTAGGCAAGAGCAAAGAGTTTATGATGAATAAAATGATCTCTTTTTATGTGTGATATTGAGCATTTTTTTCATATGATTGTTGGCTGTATGTATGTCTTCTTTTGGGAAGTATCTGATCATGTCTTTGCCCACTTTTTAATAGCATTGTTTATTTTTTCTTGTAAATTTGTTTAAGTTTCTTATATATGCTAGGTATCAGACGTTTGGCAGATGGATAGATTACAAAGATTTTCTTCCATTCTGTAAGTTGTTTACTTTGTTGATAGTTTCTTTTGCCATACACAAGCTGTTTAGTTTAATTAGATCTTATTTGTCAATATTTGCTTTTGATGCAATTGCTTTTGGCATCTTTGTCATAAAACCTTAGCCCTTGCCTATGCCTTGAATGGTATTGCTTAGGTTTTCTTCTAGGGTTTTTACTGTTTTGGGTCTTTAATCCCTTTTGAGTTGATTTTTGCATATGGTGTATGGAAGGAATCCAGTTTCAATTTTCTTCATATGGCTAGCAAGTTCTCCCAGAACCATTTATTAAACAGGGACTCCTTTCCCCATTGCTTGTTTTTGTCAGGTTTTTGAAAAATCTGGTGATTGTAGGTGTGCAGTCTTGTTTCTGGGTTCTCTATTCTGTTCCATTGGTCTATGTGTCTGGTTTTGTACCAATACCATGATGTTTTTGTTACTGTAGCCTTGTAATGTAGTTTGAAGTTGGGTAGTGTGATTCCTCCAGCTTTTTTTTGTTTTGTTTTTCCTGAGGATTGCCTTGGCTACTGGGGCTCTTTTTGGTTTCATATAAATTTTAAAATAGATTTTCTAATTCTGTGAATAATATCAATGGTAGTTTACTGAAAATAACATTAAATCTATACATTGCTTTGGGCATTAAGGCCATTTTCACAATATTGATTCTTCCTACCCATGAGCATGGAATGTTTTTCCATTTGTTTGTGTCATCTCTGGTTCCTTTGAGCAATGGTTTGCAGTTCTCCTTGAAGAGGTTCTTCACTTACCTTGTTAGCTGTATTCCTAGGTATTTTATTCTTTTTGTGGCAATTGTGAATGTGAATTCATTCGTGATTTGCCTCTCAGCTTGCCTGTTGTTAGTACATAGGAATGCTTTTGATTTTTGCACATTGATTTTGTATCCTGAAACTTTGCTCAAGTTGTTTATCAGCTTAAGAAGCTTCTGGGCTGAGATGATAGGGTTTTCTAGATATAGAATCATGTCCATTTGCAAACAAAAATAGTTTGACTTCTTCACTTCTTATTTGAATACACTTTATTTCTTTCTCTTGCCTGATTGCCCTGGCCAGAACTTTCAATACTATGTTGAATAAGAGTGATGAGAGAGCGCATCCTTGTCTTGCACTGACTTTCAAGGGGAATGCTTTCAGTTTTTGGCCATTCAGTATGACACTGGCTGTGGGTTTGTCATAGATGGCTCTTATTATTTTGAGGTATTTTCCTTCAAAATACAATTTTTTGAGAGTTTTTAACATGAATGGATGTTAAATTTTATTGAAGGCCTTTTCTGCATCCGTTGAAATAATCATGTGGTTTTTATCTTTAGTTCTGTTTATGTGATGAATCACATTTATTGATTTGCATATGTTGAACCAGTCTTGCATCCCAAGGATGAAGCGTATTGTATTATGGTGGATTAGCTTTTTGATGTGCTGATGAATTCACTTTGCAAGTATTTTGTTGAGGAATTTTGCACTGATGTTCATCAAGCATATTGGCCGGAAGTTTTCCCTTTTTTGTTGTATCTCTGCCAGGTTTGGTATCAGGATGCTGCTGGCCTCATAGAATAAGTTATGGAGGAGTCCCTCTTTTTCAATTTTTTTTTGGAATACTTTTAGTATGAATGGTACCAGCTCTTCTTCATACCTCTGGTATCCCATTACTGGGTGTAAGCCCAAAGGAATATAAATTGTTCTATTACAAAGAAACATGCTCTCATATGCTCATTGCAGCACTATGCACAATGGCAAAGACATGGAATCAACCTAAATGTCCATCAGAGATAGACCGGATAAAGAAAATAGTGTTACATATACAACATGGAATAGTATGCAGCTATAAAAAATGAGATCATATCATTTTTAGGGACATAGATGGAGCCGGAGGCCATTATTCTTAGCAAACGAATGCAGGTAGTTATGTGTGGGAAATGAATGAGGAGAACACATGGACATATGCGGTGGTGGCGGGGGCGGTGGAACAGAACACACTGAGGCCTGTTGTAGACAGAGTAGGAGGTAGGAGGAGGGAGAGCATCAGAAAGAATAGCTAATGGATTCTAGGCTTAATACCTGATGATTGGAAGATGTGTACAGCAAACCATCATGGCACACAGTTACCTATGTAACAAACCTGCACATGTACCCCTGAATTTAAAATAAAAGTTGGAAATAATAACAATAATAATAATAAAAAATTCCTATTTTTTGACCACCCCATCCAACATCCTACCTGAGTAGACTCACATACACAGTAAAAAAATTACATTGTACTAAATAAATATTGTTTGTTAAACAATTTCTGTAGACTTTCATAACGTACAATAGAATTGGTTACTGATATAGGCAGTCATCTCTTGTTATCAATAGGAGATTTGTTTCAGGACAATCCAATCCCCCACCATACCTCACCCACCTCCTACAGATACCCAAATCTGGGAACGCTCAAGTCCCTTATATAAAATGGTATATTTTGCAACTACTCTCTAGCCTAGGCAATAGGGCAAAACTCTGTCTCAAAAAATTGTATAGCATTTGCATGTAACCTATGAACATTCTTCTGTAGATTTTGAATTATCTCCAGATAATTTACAATACCTAATACTATGTAAGTGCTGTGTAAGTAGTAGTTATACATTTTTATTTGTATTATTTTTATTATTTTTTATTATTTCATTGGTTTTTATTTAATTTAAAAAAATTTTTGATCTGAGGTTTGTTGAATTCTCAAATGCAGTACACATGGGTATAAAGAGCTGACTGTACACACACACACACACACGTGTGTATGTAAAATGTAAAATATGCAAAATGTAAGAAAGTAAAAGTACTTTTATATCTTGGCAACACTTTTAAAGGGCACAGAAAAATTTGATTTCATTATTATAGTTATTATCGTTTCAATGATTACTGAGATTATTTTAAAACATTTAAGCTTGCACATTAATTTAAAGTTTGAAATATGCAATATATAGTCAAAACAGTTAACATTCTTGTGAGATGTATTGTTATGAGCTGAATCGTATTCCCCAAAATTTATAGGCTGAAGCCCCTAAATCTCCATTGCATTAGAATATTACCATACTGGGAGGCAGGGCCTTTAAAGAGATATTAGGTGAAAAGGAAGCCATTTCATTAAAGGATGACTTTGTGAATATACAGCAAGAGGATGATCATTTTCAAGCCACAGCAAGAGATGCCTTAGAGGAAACCAAATGTGACAGTGCCTTAACCTTACACTTCAAGACCTCCAAAAATGTAGAAAACTAAGTTCTTCTTCTTT
This sequence comes from Pan paniscus, assembly GCF_029289425.2. Taxonomy (NCBI): domain Eukaryota; kingdom Metazoa; phylum Chordata; class Mammalia; order Primates; family Hominidae; genus Pan; species Pan paniscus. Next base: position 114,496,919 of record NC_073252.2, read on the forward strand.
AAGTCCCTCAGTACTTGGTATTTTCTTATTGCAGCCCTAGCAAACTAATATGCCCATACACTGAAAAACAAAACATTGCAGATAGAAAATGAACTTGAAATCAGTTTGATGTATTCAATCTTCTTGAATACAAAAATTCCATATTAAGATATCAGTTCCCTCCAAATTGACCTATAGGTTCAATGCAGTCCTAAGCCAAATCTAAGCTAGCTGTTTAAAAATAGAAATTAACAAGTTAACTTTTAAATTTGTATAAAAATGCAAAGGATTTAAATAGCTAAAGCAATTTTGAAGAGAGTTACTAAGTTGGATGAGCATTTATTACCTGAATTCAAAACATAATAATGATTCTTTAACCAAGATAATGATATATTTGCATAAGCACAGACATTTAAATCAACAGAATTCAGAAATTGATCCACGAATACAGCCAATTAAATTTAAAGAAATAAAACATCAAGGTAACTGAATAAGAAGTGCTATTCTTAACAAATTATACAGAAAAATCTGATAAATATTTTGAAAAAAAGAATCTCAACTTTTACATCAAACAATATACCAAAATTAGTACAAAATAAGTCAAATATTGCGGTATAAATGTACAAACTACAAAAGTTCAAAGAAAAAATATATTTGTGACGTTGCAATATGCAAACACCAGCCACAAACAAACATGAAGCATAAAGTTGCCAAGAAAGATAAAATTGAGCTCATAAAAAATTTTTAAAAAGTGTTCTGTATGAAAGATACCATTAAGAAAAATGAAAAACAAACCAGATACTGAGAGGGAGTATTTATAAAACACACATTTGAAAATGGAATGGCAAAACAGAAAAGATTATTTTATTCACAAAAGCAAAAATGTAGAAGCTACCCAAATATGTAGATATATTTGAGATATTTATTCAGCAATTTAAAGAACAAACTACTGGTAAACCACCTGTATGGAGTTCCTCAAAAGAACATTATCCTTAGAAAAAAAATGATAAAATGCATAAATACTGAATCTCTATTCATATCTACCTATTGCCTATGATTACATTCTTTCTTTCTGTTAACTATCTAATTCTAAGAAAGACATATCTCATCTACTTTGATTAAATGTTAGTCACTATAATATTATGACAATATTTTAGTGATTATTAAGGTAGTGTTAACACATGTATATAAATTTACAAATTCCATCAAACTGTACAATTTAGGAATGTATTTTGTCTTGTATATATTAGGTCTTAAAGTATTTAATTAAAAAATGAGAATGTCAGTCAAAAGAGCTAATGTACTGCAGTATAAACTCTGACCCTAAAGAAGAAATAAACTCTAAGAATAATTTGCAATACAAAATTACTAATATTATAAAATATTAAGTATACTTAATAAGATGCACAACATACCTTTATGTAAAAGAATTGCCTATGTTTTGCATCCATTTACCTGATCTCCATATATTCTACATCTTACAATTCTGATTTTCAGAATTCCACTGAAGTGACTCATGTCACCATTATCAATTATCTAAATTTACTAAACACAGTACATATTAGGTCCCCATGCTGCTGAATCTCTCATTAAACCTCAAAGATTCATTTGAGTTTTCTCCCTTTCTATGTTTTAACAACACTAGTGTTATATAAGGACAAAATTTTCCTACCGAATACTAAAATACATTCCAGCAATATAAAGTCACCATAGTTTCAGATAACTTTTAAACACTTTAAGCAACTAAGCAAAATTATTAGCAGACAATTTTAAGTGTTTAAGTTCTTGCAGTTATTGAAAGAAAGTCCTATTAAATTATGCATAAAAATAGATTAAGCAAAGTGTGAAAACTCTGCTATTATCACTACAACACTTGTTCCCATATCTAGAACTTCTATGAATAGTTGTTGAAGTAAAAACAATACATATTCAGTAACATATCAGCAGCAGGCCATCCACTCACTCTTCAAAATAGTGATTTTTTTTTAATGAACTATATCATGAATATAATAAACAGTTTGTTTTTTCTATGCCTGAGAACTCTCAACCTCTGGTCACACCACTTTTAAATTGTGACATCAAATAAATATACAGAGATGGAAAAATACTATTTCCTTTTTTCCTTCCTTCTTTCTTTTCTTCTTTCCTTCCATCTCTCTGCCTCTCTGTCTCTCTCTCTTCTCTCTCTATTTGTGGCAAGGGCCCAGTCAGGATACAATTCACCTTTTTCAAAGATTGGAACGCTGTCTTTAAAATGTATATGGTTTGCATGAAAGAAAGAAATGTATATGGTTTGCATAAAATATATCTGTCTTTGGGATTCTAGACAAGAGAGAACCTTCTAGGTGGCAGCTTTTCCAAAGTTATTGTAAAATTCCCTGAATTAAAATGGTGTCTAATTTCATTACTTGTTGCTATTGCTGAATACAATAATCTGGGTAATTTAGAAAGAAAAGAAATTTATTTCTTGTGGTTCTGGATACTGGGAAGTCCAAGGTTGAGGGGCTTCATCTGGTGAGGGACTTCCAACTGCATCATAACATGGCAGAGGGCATCACATGAAGAGAGGCCAAGAGCATGTGTGCACATCAGGTCTCTTTTCCTCTTTTTATAAAGTCATAACTCCCATTATGGGGGTCTCACCCTGATGGCCTTATCTAATCTTAATTATCTTCCAAAATCTCTACTTTCAGTCAACATATGAATTTGACAATTAAGGTTTTTACACATGAAATTTGGGGGACATATTCAAACAATAATACAGGGTAATTCAAGATGATAAAGGATTAAACTTATTTCCAGCACTTGTGTTTGTGTTTGAACTTGTGAATCAGTAAAGGTTACTGTCTCATAATGACTGTAATATGGACACTTTAGCTAAATATGTGTACATTTAGTTTCGTTAATGGGAATCTGTGGTAATGGTTATTAACATGGTCATTTGATGCACAGGAGAGTACAAAAAAGTAAAGAAACTGATAGAACATATGGAGGCTCATATGGTTGTCATTTACAATTTAATTATGCAAAATAGGAGCTGTGTATGTTACTCTGTAATAATACTTTTATTAGCCAGAAGATTTATACAAATTATACAACTTTTAGTATAGGAATGACATTAAAAGTGAAGCAAACATTTTATATTAATAAGCTTTAGTGATTCCATGTAGAATAAATATATACATAAATTTGGTGAACTAAATTAGGTGAAAAATGATATTGCTTCCTCACAGTTTTACTTAACTATTTATCTAGGTCTGTTTAATTAGAGGTAATATAAATATAAAATATTTTCCCAAAGAAAATACATACCTATAGGATGTTATCATTTCTAGAAGAAAAAAAAATTCTTGTTCTACTAAAAAAGTATACTTTACAAGTTATTCCAAAATTTTATCACCTAGGCAGATCGATTTAATTAGTTCTGTTGTAATTATTGTTAGTATTATTACCATATTAAACAAAATTATTTCTCTAAGTCTATAGGTAAACTGCTATATTTTTAAGAATATTGACCAGACTTAATTAATGCTAATGATGATATGTTGAGGAAATCACCCAGACAAATTATTCTAGATAATTCATTGCTAAAGAAATTGTGATTTAGTATATGACCAATTTAGCAATCTGTATTTATAGGACACAGGATTCACTGATTTTTATATTGTTTTAAGCCATGATAACTGCCTGATTTCTCTGTAAATTTACTATATCACAAATTTTAAGTTGCCTGATGTGGTTAAAAATATTATTTACAATTAACATTTTATTAGTATAACATAACAATCATAATTTCTGTTCAACTATCAATACCCTTAAAATATAGCATAGAATTTCTTAAATGACTGTTAATATATCATATTAATTATATTAATAGTATATGAATGTTAATAAATATTGCTTATTTTATGTATATAACTATTAAATAATACAAAAATAATATACATTTTGTATAATAATGCTCTGTTTTCATTTACATCTGTTGTTCTTCACAGTATATCAGGTTAAATATAAATAAAATGTATTGATAATTTTATTTCAATTAATTCCAAAAATACACTTTTTTACATCATTTTATTAATATAATTTTACCTAAATATATAAAAATTCATTGACAAATACGGAAGTTATTTAAAATTTGAAGTATTGCAATTGAAAAAGATATGAGAAAAAACACTATCTTCTTCAAAATTTATCTTAATTAACAGGACACTTGAAAGTTACATTTGGTGGTAGCTAATTATGTCTTTCATTGGTTTGACCTATTTCCCATTACTTTTTGAACTGTTCTCCTTTATTCCTCAACGTCTCACAGCCCATCTTAAGAATTTGTGAATCTGGTACTCCTGCCTCGTAAATATGCTTTAGAATATCAAATTATTAGACTATGTCCAGTGGTATAGATTATTTAGATAAGTAGGCACTTCTGGCACTAAAGAATATCTTTAGTGGTTTCCAAACTATGCTCAAAGTCTAAGATGAGAAGGTATATTTTCTCCAAAGTTTTCCCAATTTGATGACAATCACATTAGACTCACAGTCACACTCTCCCAATGGCTTATAAATGTACAGCATAATAATTTTAAGGTAGGTAACAACTGGTACCTTGATTATTCACGTCTTTACATTTCACTAAACTATAACCATGCTCATGTCACCAAATGTTTTATCAAAATCCTGTCATGATCATAGACTTGTTATGTTTAAAAAGCTATGAACTCTACAGTGAAAATTTTGTGGCTTGGGGTGACATACGGAAACACACATAAAAATATTTTTGTATGAATGAAATTAAAAGAGCAAAATAAAGAAAAACTTTATGGTAATTAATTCAAGCAATAATTTTTAAACACTAGACATAAAAATTCAGTAATATAATTAAAAATTCTCAACTTTAACTTTCAGTTGATAATGATGTCTATGTATTTATTTGAATATTATATCACTTGAATGTAACTATAATTGAAGAAAAAAGCTGTTTCCTTGAATGTTTTCTATTTAGACATGTAGAAAGATAAGAAGTATTATCTTGCCATCTATAAGAAAGTAAAACTTTTTTTTATGAAATATAAAAGTAAAATTCTAAGCCCCTAATTTTCTGAATGGACCCCCTCTTGGCCAAGGGAACCTCAGAGAAACCTTGAAAGTTGTGGTGTAAGTTTTGATGAAAGAAAAGCATTCAACAAATTAATGTCAACAGAATTTAACAAGTGAAAAATAGGGAATGACTTATTTACCATATATTTACCCCTCCTCTTCCCATTACTTCCCCTTCTGTCCAGAAGTCCAAAATCACTTTTCTTCTGTTTAGCCTAACATATATATTAGCCTCAGTCATGGCTACCTACTTGAGTCTTATTACTTTGTAAAACTCCTATGCATAATTAAACTGTTTTTTCTTCTTTAAGGGCTAAACAGATACCTGCATTTTCAAAGGCCTACTAGCTTATCTTCCCAGGTACAGAAAAAGACAAGATGAGATTAATAATTCCTTTGAACTTCCCTAATGCAGGCCTTATCTTATATAAAACATAGATTTACCATGCAGTAACTAAATTCTCACAAGTATGTAATCATTTGCCCCACTGCAACTTCCCCCCTCTGTTTTTAAAGAAAATGTATAAATACTAAACTTTCTGAAAACGTTTTTGGGAAAAAACAACCACAGACGCTGCACCTACAAGATGGCTCAATAAACTTCAATAATTTGATACTTACATCTCCATCACTCATTTTGGTTGGGAATGACGTTTCCACTATTATGTACTTATTTAAAACAATATTTTAATTTTGTTCTCTAAATTTCATCAGAGTATTTAAGGTTAATTTTTAATACTATTATTAATAAATGCTGCTCTTAATTTCCACCCTGTAGGATTTGATGTTTAAAAAAATCTAAAACCTCATACCAGCAAATCTAGTTTGCAATTGCATGTGGTAGGAATAAATGGATTTCATGAATGGTTACCGAAACAGAAAGCACAGTGTGAAGTAAATCTTATTTTGACTTTAATGTTGAATCAGTATGTTTTCAGAATATCAATTGCTATTTTGCTAAGTTAGAAAAAGATTGGCTCACACTAATTCTACTACAATAAATAGATAATACAAATGTAAAACAATAATTGTTTTTTATTATTATTATTTTACTTTAAGTTTTAGGGTACATGTGCACATTGTGCAGGTTAGTTACATGTGTATACATGTGCCATGCTGGTGTGCTGCACCCATTAACTCATCATTTAGCATTAGGTATATCTCCTAATGCTATCCCTCCCCACTCCCCCCACCCCACAACAGGCCCCAGAGTGTGATGTTCCCCTTCCTGTGTCCATGTGTTCTCATTGTTCAATTCCCATCTATGAGTGAGAATATGCGGTGTTTGGTTTTTTGTCCTTGTGATAGTTTACTGAGAATGATGATTTCCAATTTCATCCATGTCCCTACAAAGGACAGGAACTCATCATTTTTTATGGCTGCATTGTATTCCATGGTGTATATGTGCCACATTTTCTTGATACAGTCTATCATTGTTGGACATTTGGGTTGGTTCCAAGTCTTTGCTATTGTGAATAGTGCCGCAATAAGCATACGTGTGCATGTGTCTTTATAGCAGCATGATTTATAGTCCTTTGGGTATATACCCAGTAATTGGATGGCTGGGTCAAATGGTATTTCTAGTTCTAGATCCTTGAGGAATCGCCACACTGTCTACCACAATGGTTGAACTAGTTTACAGTCCCCCCAACAATGTAAAAGTGTTCCTATTTCTCCACATCCTCGCCAGCACCTGTTGTTTCCTGACTTTTTAATGATTGCCATTCTAACTGGTGTGAGATGGTATCTCATTGTGGTTTTGATTTGCATTTCTCTGATGGCCAGTGATGATGAGCATTTTTTCATGTGTCTTTTGGCTGCATAAATGTCTTCTTCTGAGAAGTGTCTGTTCATGTCCTTTGCCCACTTTTTGATGGGGTTGTTTGTTTTTTTCTTGTAAATTTGTTTGAGTTCATTGTAGATTCTGGATATTAGCCCTTTGTCAATTGTTAACGACTTTGAACTAGACAGCAGAGTAACTATGCTTGTAGTGAAACCGACAAAAGAATTACAGAAATCTGCCAACTGCATTTTAGGGGAGGAAAATATCTTTTTTCTTTACCTATCTTCGGTTCATTTGCTTCAGTGCCAGAAATTAAACTAACTACACACAAATTAACATAAAAAAGTTTGATTATGCATAGGAGTTTCACAAAGTAATGAAGCTCATGTAGGTGGTAGGTGGCCATGACTGAGGCTAATGCATATGTTAGGCTAAGAAGGTGAAGAAAAGTGATTTTGAACTTCTGGACAGAAGAGGACGTAATGCGAACAGGAAGGGTAAATATATGGAAAATAAGTCATTCCCTATTTTCCACTCATTAAATTCTGTTGAAGTTGTTTAAACTTTTTCTTTGATCAACACTTACACCACAACTGAAGTTTTTTTGGTAGTTTTTAATCAAAACAAAACATGCTATTATAAGAACATAAAGTGCTTTAAATGTTTTCAGAAAATATTTTCTGAAAATGCCTTCAGATACAAATGTATCTTTGTTATAGTTGCCATACTAACATCACAACTGAACTTTCATTTTGTAATTCAACCTCTCTCTCTCTCTCTCTATATATATATATATATGTAGACAATCTGATATTGTCTATTCTGAAACACTATATATATATGTAGACAATCTGATATTGTCTATTCTGAAACACTCTCCCCATGGTAATAATGTGGTCCTCAATGATTTTCTTCACATAAATCTGATGGATCTTTATTCTAAACAACTTCTACTTATATTCTCTGTTAAAGAAGAGTTTTCTCCATCTTTTGCCTTCTTTTCTTTAGGACTTTTAATCAGAACATGTCCTTTTCCCTAAGACAGAGACCATTACGTTCTGGAATTCAGTATCTTCTCTCCTAGTGGCCATAGTTATTTACTCAAAGCTAAATATGCCTCCCCCATTGAGCATGAGACACACAAACATCTTGAAGAAGAATGCCTGTAACACCTTCTTCCTTTCCTTAAACCCTGCTTTTAAAACAGCATGCCCCACTGTAGTCTGTCATTCACATTTTTGCCCACTGTGCTTTCCAAGATAAAATATCTTACTGGTAACATACTTCCTGAATCTTAATTATTTCTTGAGTTAAGTGTACTTCCCTGGGCATGGGTGCTGACCAGTATTCCATACTAAGAATATTTACTGTGAGTTCTATAGGGACTGGTTCACTTTTATTTTTCACGTGCTGCTTCAAATTAACCATGATGTACTTTGAAAGCTTCATGTTTTTGAACATGTGTTTCAGTTTGCTGCTAAAGGCCACATTGCACTCATGTGTGAACTTTGACAACACAGCTTTTTTAGCATCAACTGAGGCAATTTTTCCAACAAAAAATCTTCTTGTCAAATTTTTTTTAATAGAATGTTTCAAATACATTGATATGGTTTGGCTCTGTAACAAAGAAAATTGCTACCAGGACCATTGCTATAATGACATCTGAAAATGTCAAAGCAGCTTTGGAATTGGGTAATGGGAGGAGATTGGAAGACTTTGGAGGGCTCAGATAGAAGACCAAAAGATGAGCAGAGTTTGGAACTTTCTAGAGACTTGTTGAATAGTTGTGACCAAAACGCTGATAGTAACATGGACAGTGAAGTTCAGGCTGAGGTGGTCTCTGAGGGACATGAGGAACTTATTGGAAAATAAAGTAAAAGTCACTCTTGCTATGCTTTATCACAGACACTGGCAGCATTGTGCCTCTGCTCTAGCGATCTGTGGAACTCTGAACTTGAGAGAGATAATTTAGGGTATCTGATGGAAGAAATTTCTAAGCAGCAAAGCAGTCAAGATTTAACCTGGCTGCTTCTAGTAGCATATGTTCATATGTGTGAGCTAAGAGATGATCTGAAACTGGAAATTGTATTGAAAAAGGAAGCAGAGCATACAAGTTTGGAAAATTTGAAGCCTGATCATGTGAGAGAAAAGAAAAATCAATTTTTAGGGGAGGAACTCAAGCCAACTATGGAAATTTGCTTAAGTAAAGAGAAGCTGCATATTAATAGCCAAGACAATGAGGAAAATGCCTGGAAGGCCTTTCAGAGACCTTCATGGCAACCCTTCCCATCACAGGCATGGAGTTCTAGGAGGAAAAAATGGTTTCCTGGGCCAGGCCCAGGGACCTATTGCCCTGTGCAATCTCAGAGCACTGTTCGTTGTGTCCCAGATGCTCCAACTCCAGCCACAGATAAAAAAGTTCCAGATATATCTCAGGCCACTCCTCCAGAAGGTCCAAGCCTTAAGCCTTGGTGACTTCCATGTGGTGTTAAGCCCGCAAATGCACGGAGGGAAACAGTTGAGGCTTGGGATTTCAGATCCTAAGATTTCAGAGGATATAAAGAAACACCCAGATGTTCAGGTAGAAGTATGGTACAGGGGTAGAGCCCTCATGGATAACCTCTACTAAAGAAGTGCAGAGGGGAAACGTGGAGTTGGAGCCCCACAAATGGCCCCCACTGGGGCACTGCCTATTGGAGCTGTGAGGAAAGAGCCACGATCCTCAAGAACCCAGAATGGTAGATCCACAAACAGCTTGCATCATGCACCTGATAAAGCTGCAGGCACTCAACGCCAGTCTGTGAAAGCAGCTGTGGGGGCTTTACCCTGTAGGGCCAGAGGGGCAGAGCTTCCCAAGGCCTTGTGAGCCCAGTCCTTGCATCGATGTTGCCTGGATGTGAGACATGTAGTCCAAGGTGATAGTTTTGGAGTGTTAAGATGTAATGACTGCCCTGCTGGGTTTCAGACTTTCATGGGTCCTGTTGCCCCTTTGTTTTGCCCAATTTCTCCCTTTTGGATTGGGAGTGTTTGCCCAATGCCTGTGCCACAATTGTATTTTGGAAGTAACTAGTAACTTGTTTTTAATTTTTCAGGCTTATAGGTGAAAGGGACTTGCTTAGTCTCAGACGAGACTTTGGACTTGGACTTTTGAATTCATGCTAAAATGAGTTAAGACATTGGGGGACTGTTGGGAAGGCACAATTGTGTTTTAAAAAGTGAGAGAAATGTGAGATTGAGGAGGGGCCAAGGGAGGAATAATATGGTTTTCTCTGTGTCCCCACTCATATCTCATGTTGGATTATAATGCCCATCGTTGGAGGTGGGGCCTGATGGGAGGTGATTGGATCATGGGGGTGGTTTTTTATGGTTTAGCACTATCCCCCTAGTGCTGTCTTGTGACAGAGTTCTCACTAGATCTGTTTTTTAAAAAATGTGTAGCACCTCCTCCTCCACTATCCTCCTCCTGCTTGAGCCATGCAATATGTGCTTGCTTTCACTTTGACTTCTGCCATGATTGAAAGTTTCTTGAGGCCTCCCCAGCCACACTTCCTATACAGCCTATGGCATTGTGAGTAAATTAAATCTTTTTTAAAAAATAAATTAATGTATTTAAAATTAATAGTTCTTTATAGCCATGCAAGAACAGACTAATGCATACATCTTTATTGGGAAGGAACCTAAATATTATCTTAATCTTGTCCAGGATCCTTTCTAGCTCTTTGTTCACTGTTTCTTTTTAGCTCACTTCTAACTTTGAATCAACATACTTTGTGATGAGGTCTGCAGGCTTTTTTGGTCTCTTGTTGGTCTCTGTTGAAGAACATCTGGAAGTACCCCATCAGGTTGAAAAATCTCTCATTCTTCTAGCAAATCTTTGTCATGTGGCCCCCTTTGTCCTTGAAGTCCAGCAGGTCAGCAGGTCTTGTACCACATATTTGTATTTCTCAGGATTTATGACAATTGTTGTCCTCAAAGTCTTGATATATTCACTCTGATGTTACAGCAGCAACTTCTGCCTGCCTTTCACCCGGCTGAACAGTTGATTTCTCTGTGGAAGATTGAGCGCTTTGTGCTCATCAAGTAAGTAGTCAGGCTTTTTCTGCAGAATTGCTGTAAAATGTTCTCCTAATAGCTGTTTCTCCACAAAAGCAATCAGTGATTTCTATGTTCTGTCTTCTAAATATGTAATTACTGAGTCTCCTTATTCTTCCAAATGTCTACTTATGTGGTTAAGATATTCTAGATCATCTCTTTCTTGAATTAACCTTTGGCCTTCTGTAGCATGTAAACAATGAGTCTCTTCCAAACATTTCAGTTTAAATGAATCTTTATGTAACTGAAGATGAGAGAGCATATCTGTAAATTTATAATAAGCTTCTGTCTAGGGCTTCATGATCTTTCTCTCATTCAATTAATGGAAGAATGATATCAATGATTTTACTCCAATCCATTTCATCACTAATAATATAGTTTCTAAATATTTTCATCTCATATCCCAGACAGAAGGAAGGCTGGAGTTCTGATGTACAAAAGTGTGATTAAAAAACAAGAAAATGCTTCTAATCATGATCATTTGTCTGCAGTGATCTTGTCAACATGTATTAAACTTCCGTAACAATAAAAAAAAACTGGGTGCGATAGCTCACACTTGTAATCCCAGCACTTTCGGAGGCCGAGGTGGGGGGGAACACCAGAGGTCAGGAGTTCAAGACCAGCCTGACCAACATGGAGAAACTCTGTCTTTACTAAAATTACCAAATTAGCCAGGCGTGCTGGCCATTGCCTGTAATCCCAGCTACTTGGGAGGCTGAGGCAGGACAGTCTCTTGAACCCAGCAGGCAGAGGTTGCAGTGAGCTGGGATTGCACCATTGCACTCCAGCCTGGGCAACAAGAGCAAAACTCCGTCTAAAAATAAATAAATAAATAAATAAACAAACAAATAAATAAATAAAGCACTATCTATTGAGTCTTCTCCAGAGGTAAGGATTTATACCTGTTCATAATCTTCACAGGTTTGGAGCAGCTGCTAGTAGAGTGGTAGTCTTTGTGAGAAAAAAGATTTTCATTAGGTTGTCTTACAATCCCTGGGCCACCTGGCCTCCATCCCCATCATATATATGTGTATATATGTATATATGTGTATATATATATATGTATGTATGTATATATGTGTATATATGCATACATATATGTATATGTGTGTATATGTATACATGTGTACTCATATGTATATATGTGTATATATGTATATACACACATATATAACACTTATATATAACATAAATATAACTTATATATATAACACATATATAACACACACACATATATATAACAAATATATATTTTTTTATTTATTTAATTTACCTGGACCAATATTTATGAATAACAAAAGCAGACAAATCAAGCAACTTATTTCAGTTAGAATGGACTTAGTGAAAACAGACAACTGAACTGGTATTAGGATGTATGACAACTCACACAATTCTTCATTATCTTTCCTTAGTTTTGGTTCTTTCCACTTGCATTCATCTCTTTATTATATTTCTCAGCAAGGTGGCAATAACTAGATTATTTTCTCATGTAAGCAGATCCCAATTTAGCCAAATATTGGGCAACATACATCATATTTTTCATTTGTTACTGAGTAAACTTGAGCTAACCTTAGTTGCCATTGGTTAAAAAATTAAGGATTGACATGTATAAGAGAACTGGTAAATGCTAACAGATAGAGAACAAGGTGTAAAAAAGTTTAGGCTTCTGTAATCTTTAGTATGAACCAAACATTAAAATTAGCCACTTAGAGAAATATTTCTCCAAAATAAATTTTAAGTTAATAAGTAAGTATCATGGGTGGTAAATTTTTCAAAGTTTGATATTTGTCTTTATATATTATGTATAGTTTTTATATTTGGTTGGTGGGTTAGCTTATCTCTTTAAAGTCAAATAATTCTTTTTCAATTGCTTCTGTATTTTTAAGTTGTAAGAAAATGTTTTCACTTCTTGAATGTGTTAGAAAATTTCTGTAGTAACTAAATTAAAGTCAATTGTAAAATTAAAACAAAGCATTGTGAAAGAAGTAAATAAATACAAAGCAATTGTAGAAGAGTAAAAAATATATTTTATGTCTACCCTTCTAAGTTCTTGGCTAGGTGTCCTGTATCAAAAGAAATTAGAAGGAGAAAAGTGTACATCTTTAATTAATGTAAGTTTTACATTACATGGGAATCTTTATAAGGAAATGAAAAGCTGAAGAAACAGATAAACCTGAGTGTCTTTAAGTTAGATTTAAAGAGGTGTAGGGAGTCATGGGAAAATGTCATTGGACCAAAAGATCTATGAGTTACTAGTAATAAACTAAGGGGAATTTAACAAAAGCTGTTCTTTTAGATTCTTCTTGGCATTTCTCCATTTTCAGAGATAAGGTTGCTCCTTTCCTCTGGGCATAAGGAGGGCACCTCTCATTTGGGAGTCTTAAGACCTGCTTCAGGGGAAGGTCACAGAGTCCTGCTAGCACCTACCATTTCTCAAATTTCTTCTGCTTAAAAAATTAAATAGGCCAAGATGTCATAAGTTGGGGTACTATGTCATGAACCCCATCACAATATTCTTATTTAAATAATACTAGCTAGTAATTCCCAAAAAATTTCTGTGTGATAGGATTCATGTTAAATCTTTTGTCTGGATTATCACATATATTCCTTATATTATAATAAAATCATATGGCAGATTATTGTACTGCCTCCTTTTACACATGAAGACAGCAAGGCTAAAAGATTTAAGTTGCCCCCAAAATAACTTGCTAGACATGACAGAAATAGAATTTGGAACTTTGTGTCAGACTCCATAGTCCACATGCATAATTATACCCCATTGCCCTATTGTGTATGGAAATAGTATATTAGGCGGAGTAGTTTTGCCTGTTTTTTCAATTTACTTCTTTTGAACTGAGAGTAGTATGTTGCATTCCCTTATTACCAGTGTATTTTATAGGACCCCTTTATCTTCATGATTTCTGGTTTATATTGTGATTGTCAGGTGATTTTGTACATAGATATTCACAAATATTGTATTTACATTATTGATTATGGGCTTCAGTGCTATAGAGTGTTCATCTAAAGACAGGTAGAATTCTGCTTTCTTGTTACTTTAATTTTCTTGTATATCTTGCCCAACTCCTTCTTTAGTTTAGCTTTTTAAAATCACTATATTTGTCACCTGTTGTTTATATTTCTTTTTAAAAAATACAGTTATTGCTTTAAGTACCTTAGAAAAGGCTTAATATGTCTTGAACTCTTAGTGAAGCAGAATTTTCTAGTAATTTTGGTATGTTCATCTTTCCATTTTCAAGATTTAAGTTTTTAATATCTTTTTTATACTACTAATTCTTGGCCGTCAATCCAATGTGATGCTCAGAAAGCCATTTACGGGGACAAATGAGAGAATTTCAGGTAAAAGAATTCCTCGAATTTTATATATATATATATATAAACACTTTCTATACTTTTGTAGTGGTTATCAACATAAAAGCAACAATTGCTTCTAAAATTGTAGCATAGTTAAAGATTTTATATTACTATTCATAACTTTCAAAAAGTTGGCACTTGTATTGTAAACAACATTTAGTACCAGTTCTCAAATTTATAGTGTCATGTGTTCAGACATAGAGATGTCAGTTTCTATTGCACTAAATATAACTATGAGAGGGAACATGTCAAAATATACTACTAATTGAATACATCCAATAAAGTTCTAAAAACAACATACAATTCTTTTAATAACAAATGCTTTAATCAATTCTAAGTGATTTAAGTAAGATTATTACATTTTATTAAATGTTTTTTCAAATGTAGTCAATATAAATAATACCCAAACTTGCAAAATATCAGAAGTAAACACATTTATATTATTGGATTAAAAATAACTTTAGTAAGAAATGTATTTTGCATTAATTTAGCACTTTTTCATTTTCTGTGTGTCTCACATACTTTTGCTATTGCTTGTAGATAGTGATTTTATTAAAGTAAACACCAAAGATAAAAACGATATAGAAATAGTAAGCGGAAGTCTTTGCCCATGCCTATGTCCTGAATGGTATTGTCTAGGTTTTTGTCAAGGAATTTTATATTTTTAAGTTTTACGTTTGAGTCTTTAATCCACCTTGAGTTAATTTTTGTATACAGTGTAAGGAAGGGGTCCAGTTTCTGTTTTCTGCATATGGCTAGCCAGTTTTCCCAGCACCATTTATTAAATAGGGAATCCTTTCCCCATTGCTTTTTTTTTGTCGTATTTGTTGAAGATCAGATGGTTGTAGATGTGTGGTGTTATTTCTGAGGCCACTGTTCTGTTTCATTGATCTATATACCTGTTTTGGTATCAGTACCATGCGGTTTGGTTACTGTAGCCTTGTAATATAGTTTGAAGTCAGGTAGCATGATGCCTCCAGCTTTGTTCTTTTTGCTTAGGATTGTCTTGGCTATGCGGGCTCTTTTTGGGGTTTCATATGAAATTTAAAATAGCTTTTTCTAGTTCTGTTAAAAAAGTCAATGGTAGCTTGATGGGGATAGCACTGAATCTATAAATTACTTTGGGCAGTATGGCCATTTTCACAAAATTGATTCTTCCTATCCATGAGCATGGAACACTTTTCAATTTGTTTGTGTCCTCTTTTATTTCCTTGAGCAGTGGTTTGTAGCTTTCCTTGAAGAAGTCTTTAACATCCCTTGTAAGTTGTATTCCTAGGTATTTTATTTTCTTTGTAGCAATTGCGAATGGGATTTTACTCATGATTTGGCTCTCTGCTTATTAATTATTGGTATATAGAAATGCTTGTGATTTTTGCACATTGATTTTGTATCCTGAGACTGCTGAAGTTGTTTATCAGCTGAAGGAATTATTGGGCTTAGACGATGAGACTTTCTAAATATACAGTCATGTCATCTGAAAACAGAGACAATTTGACTTCCTCTCTTCCTATTCAAATACCTTTATTTCCTTCTCATTCCTGATTGCTCTGGCCAGAACTTGAAATACTATGTTGAATAGGAGTGGCAAGAGAGGGTATCATTGTCTAGTGCCAGTTTTCAAAGGGAATGCTTTCAGTTTTTGCCCATTCAGTATGATATTGGCTATGGGTTTGTCATAAATACCTTTTGCCATTTTGACATATGCTTCATCAATACCCATGACTAAAACAACAAAGGCAATTTCAACAAAAGCCAAAATAGACAAATGGGATCTAATTAAACTAAAGAGCTTCTGCTATATAAAAGCAAGTATCATCAGAGTGAACAGGCAACCTACATACTGGGAGAAAATTTTTGCAATCTATCCATCTGACAAAGGTTTAATATTCAGAATCTACAAGGAACTTAAACAAATTTACAAGAAAAAAAAACAACCCCATCAAAAAGGGGGCAAAGGATATGAACAGACACTTCTCAAAAGAAGACATTTATGTGGCCAACAAACATATGAAAAAAAAGCTCATCATCACTTGTTATTAGAGAAATGGAAATCAAAACCACAATGAGATACCATCTCATGCCAGTTAGAATGGCGATCATTAAAAAGCCTGGAAAAAACAGATGCCCCTGAGGATGTGAAGAAATAGACATGTTTTTACACTGTTGGTGGGAGTATAAATTAGTTCAACCATTGTGGAAGACAGTGTGGTGATTCCTCAAGGATCTAGAATCAGAAATACCATTTGAACCAGCAATCCCAGTACTGAGTATATACCCAAAGGATTATAAATTATTCTACTATAAAGACACATGCACACATATGTTTACTGCAGCACTATTTACAACAGCAAAGACTTGGAACCAACCCAAATGCCCATCAACGATAGACTGGATAAAGAAAATATGGTGCATACATACAATGGAATACTATGCAGACATACAAAAGAATGAGTTCTTGTCCTTTGCAGAGACATGGATGAAGCTGGAAACCATCATCCTCAGCAAACTAACATAGGAACATAAAAACAAACACTGCATGTTCTCACACATAAGTGGGAGCTGAACAATGAGAACACATAGACACAGGGAGGGGAACATCACACACAGCGGACTGTCAGGGGCTGGCGAGAAAGAGGAGGGAAAGCATTAGGACAAATACCTAATGCATGTGAAGCTTAAAACCTAGATGACAGGTTGATAGGTGCAGCAAACCACCATGGAACATGTATACCTGTGTAACAAACCAGCACGTTCAGCACGCCTATCCCAGAACTTAAAGTAAAAAGAAAAAAAAAAAAAAAGAAATAGGAAGCAGAATATTAAAAATGTAGATTTTTATATTTTTCTTTTTTGTCTAAAAGTGTTAATGTTATTGATAGATACGTATAAATAATAATGAAATCAGCACAAAGCTTATTTAAACAAAGAGAATCCATTGTTATTGTATAATAAGCACTCATTAGATTGAATGGTTGAAGAAACTTTTGTTCTGAAGGAGAAATTGTTTCCATGAGGTTAGATTGCTCTCATTATTATTAAACCGGTAAATATCTACAATAATTATCTTGCCAAAAGTGGCATCAGTTAATTTACACTTGATATGTAGGTGTTTGGGTGCATCTATAGAAAGTAGTAGATTTACAAATGTTTATTGATCTATAAATTCACCAGCCAAATTATAATTCACTCCATAAAGGGCACCTATTGACTGGCAATAGGAACAAAAATCCACGTAATTAAATATATATATGTAATTTATATATACAAATATATATAGTTTATTTCAAAGTAATCACTCAAAATACAAATGCCTTCTTAGTACCTTAATGAGTTTCACAAAACCTTACATTGCATTTATTCTATATGAAACTATATTTCATTTTTACCACTTAAAAATCTTCTTATAAATATTTCCATATTCGAATTGTTTAAAGTCTTATATACTTTCAACATTTTATTAGGCTTTATAAATGTATTAATGTGAACAACTGACAAAACTGTAGAGATCTAATATAATTCAAGTGATGTTAGTTTTTTGTGTGTTTTTTGCTTGTTAACTTGATAAATTGTATTGTATTTCAAGCCATTTATAACTAATGGCATGTGAGAAGAGTTGTTCAATGTTATGGGTAATGAAATTAAGAGACAGATGAAAGGATAAATTGAAATAAATCAGATAAAAATAAAAACTAAGCTAAGTTTGCAAGACTAAGTGATTTAGTAATCCAAAGAAAATTTTTCTGTATTGGACATTAAGGAAGCTCACCAACATTCATATTACTGAGAAAAAAACTGGAGTGAAGCTCTCATTTGAATACAGAAGTTGTCACATGTGTGTAGGTTAAAAGCTTTTTATATGCTCAGTATCCAAACGTGATTATAAAAGACATTTCGAGCTAAGTAAAATCAACAGTTAAAACAAGAATAAAGTACAAGACCAGAGATAATCAACTCCAAATGTTGGAAACCAGAGTGTTCAGACATAAGTGTAATTATGCTTTATGTATTCTTAGGTATACATACACAAAAGAAGACAAGAAGTTTTCACTTTGAATTGTTGGCTTATGGTTGAAAGTCCATTATCTCAGAGGAACTCTGCTTTAAATCCTTCCACCATACCATCTGAGCAATGGGGATGCCCTACTTTGTGATGAAAGTTATAATTTTTCTTACCATGTATCCCATTTTTAAATTATCATAGATGTTTGAGATAATTATAAAGCCAGGAAAACAGAAAAATGAAGTTAAATGAAGTACTATATTGGAGTCAGTGGTCCAGATTTATTTAGAACAATTTTTATGCATATGTAAGTGATCATAGGACCAAAATTACCAACTCGTATTCACACACTCCTATTCACGTTCTTTTGCCTTAGTACAGAATTTCCTTTTCCACAGAAACTCTGTTTTCTCAATTCTACTGCAATCATTTTATACAATCTTTTGCAATATTTCAAAGTCTTTCTAGGAATAAGTTTAAAAATATGTTCAGATTATTTAACACTATGCAAACCAATATATAATGGTATAAGAGAAAATTCTTATAATTGTCATGGGATAAAATACAAAGATTAATTAAAACAAAAACAAAAAGAAAGAGTATACCAAATAATCTTTACATACTGCTGATTATAAAATAGCATTAAAAAAACATATTCCTAAAAATTCCCAGGCATTGTTTCTATATTACTACCTAATAAAGGAATATAATTATATAAACAAAATAAATGGATCAGTTTTATCAATAATAGTAGTCATATCCTAATATGTTCAAAAATTTAAAAAAATAGGAAAAAATATGAATTTGATTTGTCTTATCCTCAAATTATAGTATCAATAAAATTTGCAAAGTCACTAAAAGTCCATTATTCAGTCTTTTTAGGAAGTATATATTCAGTTTAATGCCATTCTGACAGAGCTACTATACGGGATAAATATTTATCTTTAAATATATACTTTATTTTTCCCCCAATTTTAAGAGTGTTTTATAAGTCTATCTAGATAATCTTTTATAACATATGCAGTTTACAACTTCTGAGATTAAAAAAAAAATCCTAATATTTTACCCCCCAAAGTTTTATTTGGGGATCTCTGTTGCTAGGACAAGATTCCTTGGAGATCAAATTGCTCAGTCACTTCCTTTCATAGAGGACAGGCTGAGGTCCAGAAAAGTGCAGTGCAAGAATAAGGACAGATTAGATTTCTTGAGTCACAGGTCTACGTCTTTCACATCAACACTTTGTCTCATGCTGATTAAAAAAAAAAAAAAAAGGCAAAACATGAAAACGTGAGCCATTTCACTTTTTAAGAGGCTATTTCGTCGTAAGTATTCTCTAGATTGTAATTATTTATTACAATGTCTAATTTTGCCACCCTGTGTATTTTGGATTTAACTATTCAAACAATTCAAAATTCCACAAACACAGAACTAAATTCTAGCTTTATTCTTAACTGCTTTTTTTTGTTTCTCATCATAGTTCTTGATCAGCAAGCCAACTTATTTGCACAATCTACAACAAACGAAAGAAAACAGATGGTGTGAGATGACTCTATTCTCAAATTGCTAGTTATAAAGGGCCAAGTCACCTTAATTTTCATGATAGTCATTCTAATATTCATTTTCCAAATTTCATCAGTAAAAAACTATTAAAGAGGTAGAAAATATGAAATGATATCTACGATATCTGTGTTTCATTAGAATTTCTGTATGTGTTTGCTAAGTAAATGCCATAGCTCAATTATTCAGCTGACATTCATACAGAGGAATTCTATCCATCTGTTTGAGCTTATTTTAAATGAGAACATTGAAGAAAATGAACTTATAATAACATATGGTGACCAAGTTCATTTTGGATTTTCCACACTATTGACAAACTCAGAGAAATTATCTTATGCAAATACATATGTTCATGAGCCAAAGTTTTCCTTCTAGCATGGCTATTGTTCAGAGGAAGGAAGGAAAATCATGCTTTTTCTATTGGTGTCAGTTACATGCAGTACTGTCAGTCCTGCCTAGAATTGGATGACATACATGCTGCATATTTCACTTCAAGACTATAATTTTGTTTACTGATTTTAAAGTGCTTTAAAATTTACTGTTTAAAGATGAACTTATACTTACATTAAACAGAATCAAACTTATTGGATTAGTAAAAGGCAAACTCCACATTTAATAGCTTTATAAGGCTAACCAGTCCTACACAGGGATAAAAGATGCTGAGTATAGCTTTCTAATTAGATAATACAGTGCCCAGGATTGTTTTACTTTCCTTTATGGCCCTATAATTACCTTTTATTCAGAACTGGACAATGCATAGTGTCAGAATATTTTACAATTCATGTTGCAACATTTTGGTGTATTATTTAAATCTTAATAGACAGATTTGAGTCTCTTTGTTTTATTTAATTTGCTTTCATTTTACTTTATTGAGAAGATTTAATATTGTGAAATATTAATGAAAGGAAATAGAATACTATGCAGACATAAGAAAGGATGAGTTCATGTCCTTTGCAGGGACATGGATGAAGCTTGAAACCGTCATTCTCAGCAAACTAACACAAGAACAGAAAACCAAACGCCGCATGTTATCACTGATAAGTGGGAGTTGAACAATGAGAACACATGGACACAGGGAGGGGAACATCACAAACCGGGGCCTGTCAGGGGGTGGAGGGCTAGGGGAGGGATAGCATTATGAGAATACCTAATGTAGACGACTGGTTGATGGGTGCAGCAAACCACTATGGCATGTGTATACCTATGTAACAAACCTGCATGTTCTGCATATGTACCCCAGAACTTAAAGTATAATAAAAAAAAATAAAGTGAAAAAAAAGTAAGAGCTATGTCTTATCTATTCCAAACTATTCTTTGGTTTTGGATTTCTACACAGAAAAATGTAGAAATCTATTATTCCAGGAAAAATTCTAAGCATTTTTTCTAATATTACTCTTTATTTACATAGATCTTATATATATCTCCATATTTTAATGTTCCTTATAATCCCAGTGCCACCCACCTTGACTGAACTGTTCTCCACATTTGCAACCAGAAAGCACATAAATATATGGGACATCTAGGTGAGACTTGTGAAGTAGAATGACTCTTAAAACATAATGAATGTAATGAAGAAAGACAACAAATGAAGCACAGAGTGACACAGTTGGCTTAGTATGAGAATTGAGAAAAGATACAGGACTTTCAAAATTCGTAATTATTTTTATTATTTTATTGCTTAATTGACTTTCTATGTCTCTTTCACTGAGCACATAAGTCCATAAGAACAAGAGAGTTAAATGTATTATTCACCATTATATATCTAGTTTCTGGCAAAGTATTATATTTTATTTATTGATTCTCCTGATTTTCACCACCAACCCTTCATTTCACTTTCTGTACAATAAACTAATGATTGGTGTAATATTGCAGGGCAGAAAAATTTCAATACATATCTCACTTTTAAAAATGTTTTCTTCTATTTTGGTACCAGTACCATGCTGTTTTGCTTACTGCAGCCTTGTAGTATAGTTTGAAGTCAGGTAGCGTGATGCCTCCAGCTTTGTTCTTTTGGCTTAGGATTGACTTGGCAATGTGGGCTCTTTTTTGGTTCCATATGAACTTTAAAGTAGTTTTTTTCCAATTCTGCAAAGAAAGTCATTGGTAGCTTGATGGGGATGGCATTGAATCTATAAATTACCTTGGGCAGTATGGCCATTTTTGCGATATTGATTCTTCCTTCCCATGAGCATGGAATGTTCTTCCATTTGTATCCTCTTTTATTTCACTGGGCACTGGTTTGTAGTTCTCCTTAAAGAGGTCCTTCACATCCCTTGTAAGTTGGATTCCTAGGTATTTTATTCTCTTTGAAGCAATTGTGAATGGGTGTTCACTCATGATTTGTCTCTCTGTTTGTCTGTTATTGGTGTATAAGAATGCTTGTGATTTTTGCACATTGACTTTGTATCCTGAGACTTTGCTGAAGTTGCCTATCAGCTTAAGGAGATTTTGGGCTGAGACAATGGGGTTTTCTAGATATACAATCATGTCAACAGAGATACAGACCAATGGAACAGAACAGAGCCCTCAGAAATAATGCCGCATATCTACAACCATCTGATCTTTGACAAACCTGACAAAAACAAGAAATGGGGAAACGATTCCCCATTTAATAAATGGTGCTGGGAAAACTGGCCAGCCATATGTAGAAAGCTGAAACTGGATCCCTTCCTTACACCTTATACAAAAATTAATTCAAGATGGATTAAAGACTTAATTGTTAGACCTAAAACCATAAAAACCCTAGAAGAAAACCTAGGCAATACCATTCAGGACATAGGCATGGGCAAGGAATTCATGTCTAAAACACCAAAAGCAATGGCAACAAAAGCCAAAATTGACAAATGGGATCTAATTAAACTAAAGAGTTTCTGCACAGCAAAAGAAACTACCATCAGAGTGAACAGGCAACCTACAGAATGGGAGAAAATTTTTGCAGTCTATTCATCTGACAAAGGGCTAATATCCAGAATCTACAATGAACTCAAACAAATTTACAAGAAAAAAACAAACAACCCCATCAAAAAGTGGGCAAAGGATATGAACAGACACTTCTCAAAAGAAGACATTTATGCAGCCAAAAGACACATGAAAAAATGCTCATCATCACTGGCCATCAGAGAAATGCAAATCAAAACCACAATGAGATACCATCTCACACCAGTTAGAATGGCAATCATTAAAAAGTCAGGAAACAACAGGTGCTGGCGAGGGTGTGGAGAAATAGGAACACTTTTACATTGTTGGGGGGACTGTAAACTAGTTCAACCATTGTGGTAGACAGTGTGGCGATTCCTCAAGGATCTAGAACTAGAAACACCATTTGACCCAGCCATCCCATTACTGGGTATATACCCAAAGGATTATAAATCATGCTGCTATAAAGACACATGCACACATATGTTTACTGTGGCAGTATTCACAATTGCAAAGACTTGGAACCAACCCAAATGTCCAACAATGATAGACTGTATTAAGAAAATGTGGCACATATACACCATGGAATACTATGCAGCCATAAAAATGATGAGTTCCTGTCCTTTGTAGGGACATGGATGAAGCTGGAAACCATCATTCTCAGCAAACTATCACAAGGACAAAAAACCAAACACTGCATGTTCTCACTAATAGATGGGAATTGAACAATGAGAACACATGGACACAGGAAGCAGAACATCACACACAGGGGCCTGTTGTGGGGTGGGGGGAGGGGGGAGGGGGGAGAGATAGCATTAGGAGATATACCTAATGCTAAATGACAAGTTAATGCGTGCAGCACACCAACATGGCACATGTATACATATGTAACCAACCTGCACGTTGTGCACATGTACTCTAAAACTTAAAGTATAATAATAAAAAAGGTTTTCTTCTGTAAAATGTGGACTTTACTAAATAGCTTTTTATTAGCACAATGAGTGGCATAATCTTTTCATAAGTCCTGAGAGAGATTGAGTCAGAAGGGGAGAGAGAGAGAGAATATATCCAGTATGTTGAAACAAAATAAGTCTGAAATGAAAGTACAAAATAAGTGTATAGCTTAGAAGGAATTTGATATTGAGACAGAAATTTCTACTCTTCAATACCATAGAAAAATATTTTCTAAACTGAAAAATTTCAAATTGATATTGAATCACTGCCAAAAATTCTACAATTTTATTCTCTTACCACTGGTCCCGTTCTCCTTATCTTTCTTACATTTATCTTTGAGTGTTTATTTCTTTGCTAACTTTAATTAGCATATTTTAAAAATGTGTGATCACTATTCTCATTTAAAATATTATCTATGAGGAATATTTTCTATATTTTTACCTTGAATATAGATAATTCAGCATGAACTTATGCATCTCAAATTATATAATGGCAGGTTTCCCTGCTCTTTTGATCAAAAGTATCCTCCGAATCTCAAAAAATGTTAGAGAGATGACAGAGATAGATAGATAGATGATAGATAGATAGAATGATAATAGATAGATAGATAGATAGATAGATAGATAGATAGATAGATAATGTACCATTTTCTAGTTTAAGGTAGGTCAATAGAAAGGCTTTACTTGATTTTATGGCATTTCCAATCATATTAGCTTAAACATGGAACTGAGAAATACTGTTAGAGCAGTTATATTTTATACTGAACACATCTATAAGAAATTTGTCAAAAAGTTAATGCATATATCAGACTACATGTTGAGAAGTTTCCTCAGAATGTAGTTATGATTTCTTTCTCCTGTAAAATAACAGCTAACCATATTTGGCTTGGAGTTAAATGCATTTCACTTTTGTAATATAACATGATTCAGAGATAACTTTTTTATTTTAATAGAAAAAATGTCTCACCATGTTGTCCACTCTGGTCTTGAATTTCTGGGCTTAAGTGATCCTTCTGCTTCAGTCTCCCAAAGTGCTGGGATTACAGGCATAAGCCATTGTGCCTGGCACAGAGGTAACATTTTGTTAATTAGCATGATTTGGATATGAAAATATCCACACTTTCATCTTTCTAAATTTTATAAGTAAAGAAAATATTTATAAGTACAAACTTTTCCTCCAAAAAGTTCTTAAAACAAAATAAATCAATGAGAATTGACTTAAAAATGGAAACACCCCTGCTGTGTATCTCCCTTCAACATTTTATTTTCTTAAATTAGATTTTAACATAATTGTTTTTATTTTACTTACTTTACTTTTTTATTATTTTTCAATCCCATATATATATATGAAGCTACCTGAAGAAAGTAATTTGATAAACTTATTTGGCTTAATATTTCTACATCTAAAATATAGTGAGTTTTAGTATAGTTCTGGATACTAAATAAATACTGAATGTGTCAGTGAGTACCTGGCTTCTGATGCAATGGCTTTGGAGTTGATGGATCTCTAAATCATTAGCAGTCTTGCTTCAGATGTACAGCATGGGAGATAACACATGATTATGAGAGAAAATGATTAAAAATAACAGTCAGGAGTGTACTGGTGCTATGGTTGTTGTATCCATCCTATCCAGAAGGTATTTGAGCTATACCTCTATTTCTCTGTGTTTCTGGTAGTCAGACAAGGTGGATCTCAAACAGCTGGGTTGTTATTCAGAAGGAGCCTTTAACACTGTATATGCCTTATTTATCTTGAGCAACATACATCTGACCCATCAATATATCTATCTGGGAGCAAAGCAGTAGTATATCAGTGGAAAGTGGTGGGAAATAGATATCATTGTAATAATTTTCTTTGTTTTCTCTACATGAAGTACAAGCTACCCTAAACTTTTTACAGTTTCAAGTTTGCATGCTCAGTTAAAGTATTTCAATAGTATTTTTAATGATTAATTTTACATTCAACAAAAGTTTATTGAATGCCAAATATGTGTTAGGCATGATTTTGGCTACTAGAGATGCACTAACAAGCAAATTATCATTATGTGCATTCAAAGAGCTTACACTGTCATGGAAAAAATGAATTAGACTACCAGTCAATAAATTCAATTTATTGAGAATCTCATTAGCTGCACCATTGAATATCTGCTAATTTATCCTTCTTAACCCAAATCCAAAAGAAATATTATGTCTTGAAAAAATAAATACATATTTGAGTTAAACTTTTCTAAAATATGACTTAAGAGTTGACAATAGAGCTCAAGAGTTTTAGTTTAAACCTAAAATATATACTACAGTGGCATGGTATTGTTTTCTATAGAATGTACACTTAAATATAAATATTAGAGAATAAACTCTCTTAGGAACACTTTGTAAACTTGTTAGAACATAATATCAGATAAAATGTTAATAAAAAGCTAATAAATTCTAATAATAAACATATAATCAATAATAATATTATTAGTAATTACCTCATCATTAGATCATTTTATTTTATAGTAGATAAGCATATAATTTTTGTTGAATGTTGCCTCAGATTGAACTGTGGCCGTGTATTTTTTCTTTATTGCATGAAAATACAAGCAGAATCTGCAGAAAAGTTATCTCAGTAATAATCAACTTGCTATACGTAAAGTTTATTTACAGAAATTTCAATATCTTGGTCTTTCCTAATTTTACAGTGTATATAACAAATGCAAGGCATGTTTTAAAAAGAAGTCTACAGAGAAAAACAACGGTGCTTTTTATTTAAACTTATTAAAGCAAAATTTTAGTTTATTATTATTTACTGTAGTCTGAATGTGTGAAGCACAGCTATTTAGAGAAGTTGTATGAAAAAATAAAGGGCCCAAGCAATGCAACATTTTTGAAAGCTCTTTTCATAAAATATATTGTATTTTTGACCCCTTTTAAAGGCTAAGAAATGAAAAATACCATATGCCACAGTCACCAACATACTTAAAAGAGACGAAATTGTGACTATGAAAACATTTTTTAAAATGATACAGATGTCATTGAAGGAAACAACTGGTATCAGTTAAAGGCAAAGCTGACAGATGCATGCCATTAGGGTTTTGACACTGAAATAGAGAAATGCAGTAAAATCGATATCAAAAATGACAAGAAAGCAAAGTATAGCAAAAGTCAGGAACTTCTAAATAATGTTATCCAAAACCATAATTTAATCTTATATTATCTGTTAACGTTTTATTATTTAATAGTGTTCTTTTTATAAAGAATTTATTTTAAATGATATTTTGTTTTCAACATCTTTCTCCAGGTTGTTTTTTCTCATTGCTCTTTTAAATTATGGGGACAGTGGATATAGTCATCAAGACATATAAGGTAATTAATTTCATAATACATTATTAAATAGTTGATTCAGTAGTCCAAAGGCTTATTATAACATATAAGTATTGCTAAGAATTAAAAAGTAAACATAGTACATTACAGAGTAAATACAGATAATAAAGGCAAAATAAAGTAAGAGATTTTGGATCCATGATATTTATTAAAAATCCTTCAAAGAGAAAGAAAAATAAATAAATACATATAATGAGAAAAAAATAAATGCCTTCTATCAACCAGAAATTATGGGAATAGATAGCAAGTGAACAGAGTAAATGACAAAGTGGAATAAACCAGAGTGCAATAAATACACCACAGAAAAAAGCCAGGTGAAGGTAAAGGCAGAATTGAAGAAATGCCTACATCAAATGAACACATACAAAAGCAGAAAAAGAAGCAGTAAAATCCCCAAGGTAATTACAAATTTGCATTCTCAATTGTTGGATTCATTACCCTTCACTGATACCCAATTCTCCCAGATAGAATGAAAGAAGAGACTCCCTCATGGGCATTTACCTATGTTAAATTCTAAAGCTAACACTCTTAAGAAAGTGGGCAGCCCTCCTAATGTGGGTGTAGATGTTCAAGAGTAATGAAGAACAGTGTTTGTGGACCTCACAACACATTCAGGAAGTCAGAAAGAAGCAATTCAAAGAGAAAAATACAATAATACCCTTCATCACAAAACAAAGTTCCCAAGACAGAAGGGATGAGGAGGTGTAAAACAGACTAAATATGACCAATAAGAGTAGAAATAACAAGAAAGTATGGAAACAAAAAGCATAGTAGCAACAAAAACAACAAAAATAATGTAATTAACAATAATAAATTATTAATTATACAGTTACAATACAGCTATTTATTACTTACGAATTATTTATTATTCTAGGTCTTATTCTAAGTACTCGATTTGTTATTAACATATTTAATGTTCCTGACAACCACAGAAAGTAAGTACTGTTTTTTTCTGCTAGTGTCAGATAAGAGAAAACAGGCATAGAGAGTTTAAGTAAATTGTGCTTGGTCATATGATCAATGTGTAATGGCTATAGATTCTTTGACTTTAAGTAAAGGGAAACAATTAGGTCAATTAAGTACATTATCCAGTCAAAAGTTAAGAAACATTAGAAATGTTATTTGAAAGCAGGCATTTGATCTTCAGAAATATATGAGATTAATCACACTCTATCAAATCTCTCAAAATGTAATATTAGTAAAGGATGGCATTTTTTTTTAAAAAAAGAGACATACATAGGAAAATGTTTATACTGTTTTACCAAAGAATAAGTTTGAGAATACACCAACATTTTGTACAAATCAATAACAAAAATAGAAACTAGCCCATAGATATTTAGTTCTGTAAAAAACTAGGCTTTATGGAAAGTTTGTTATTTTCCTTGTTTCTCTTAAGCTACACTTCTCAAACCTTGGTAACCTTGAGACAGGCAGACAGACAGATACACACACACACACACACACACATAAACACACACACACACACAAACCCACTCAAAATTATGCACCAAACTGATAATCAGAAGTGTGTCTTATAATAGACATGTGTTCACAAAAAGTATTTATTGACTAAATTTTGGTTGAGGTCAGTTAAATGTTAAAGTGGAAAACAATATCTCCTCTTAAAAATTAATTACTTAGTTAATTAATTTTTGAGACAGGGTCTCACTCTGTTGCCCAGGCTAGAGGTTGGAGTGAGCCATGATTGCACCACTGCACTCCAGACTCTTAGGCTCAAGTGATCCTCCCACCTCAGCCTCCCAAGTAGCTGGGATGATATGTGTGTGTCACCATGCCCAGCTATTTTTTTTAGTTTTTGATTGAAACAGGGTCTCCCCATGTTATGCAGGCTAGTCTTGAACTCCTGGGCTCAAGCGATCTTCCTGCCTTGAACTCCCAAAGTGGTGGGATTATAGGCATGAACCATTGTGCCGCACCAAAAATAGTATCTCTTAAACTGCATGTACGATTTACCAATACTACAACTACTGCTTTTAGTACCATCTCTATGAATAATGATTATATATTTATTCAGAAGGGTAACCAGATTTATATTTTATATCATATTTGAAAGATGACATACCCTATTTTATAACCATAGGTGGGGAGGGAATGGACACTGGACAAGGAGTCAAGTTACTGGAATCTTATCACTAGTTGTTCCACCTTTAACTATGTGAATTTAGGTAATAAATACAGTGCCTATTGTCTAATGTTTGGTAACAGTTAACAAATTGCTTTAACATACATGAACTCCTTTGATTGCCATACTGTGAATTAGATGCCATTATTATCTGTCCTTCAGTTTGAAACCTAAACTTACAGAGCTTAAATGCTTTTACTTAAGGTCTTTCCTATAGGGAAAAGGTAAACCTAGAAACAATTCAAGAATTTTGGCACCAGATAGAGTGCTTTTTAATAGACATTGTTTTGCATTTTTATATTAGATGTGAGAATCCAATTAAATATTAGATCTAGAAGTGGTAAGTAAACTATAAAAGAGTAGACAAACAGGCTCAAAGTCTCGATGATTTTTCTAAATTATTTCTGAAGATTCATTATTTCTTAAAATTATGAGTTAGTTCTAAAAGGCAGATAAAAGATATTCATTAGAACTTTAAAATCATTCAAAATATAAGTAGTAAGTAAACCAGTACAGAATTGTAGGGGAGGATTGATTTTTTTTTTTCTTCAGCCCTCACTTGTTATTAGTTGGAATGGATCCCTGTAGCAAAAGACAGATTAACAAGAGAAAAAACAAACAGAAGTCTATTAGCATATATGTTTCATGTAAATATGGTGGATATTTAGGAAATGAGTGGTTCTCTAAGAGATGTCTTCAAATTCTAGCTTACATACATCTTCAACAAAAAAAAATAATAAATTTTTAGAGAAATGAGTCTCTAGGGGTTGCTGTTTCTGGAAAAGTTAGTAAATGGCAGATAAAGGATAGTTAGTAAATCTTATTAATATAGATTCCTCAGGTGCCATCTTCAGGCAGATAATGGTCTAAAGTTGTCCTGTACAGTGTATCTTTATTCTGCCTGACAGAAGACGGGGCAAGATGACTTTTATCTTTGTAAATGTATGGCTTGCTTTTAGAAAAATAAAGAGGGCAGAAAACTTTTCTGAATCTGCTTCTTCTTAATTGCCTTCAATTAAAACAATCCAATGCCAAAAAAGCCTAATTGTGGATGCTATATTCTAGTCTCCCACAGTATAAAAGTATAAAAATAAATGTGGAAGTCTTCTTTCTTTGTACCCTGATCTATCTTCACTCCCTAGAGAATCTACCATTAATCTACCATCACACACATATATAGGCTGTTGCTTATTCTATATGAACCTAGTTATTGAAAAAATTAGTTATAGAAAACTATCTAATAAGTAATTATACATTAACCTACGTGTGTGATAGTTAATTTGTGTTAACTTGACTGGGCTAAGGGATGCCTAGGTAGCTGGTAAATCATTATTTCTTGCTGTTTTTGTAAGAGTGTTCCCAGAAGAGATTAACAATTGAATCAGTAAACTAAGTAAAGAAGACCTTCCCTCACCAGTGTTAGTGGGCATTATTCAATTTGTTGTAGGCCCGAATAGGGAAAAATGGTGGAGAAGGCAAATTTATGATCTTGTCTGGAGTTGGAAAATCCATCAGTATTACTGGTTTTCAAACCTTTGGACTTGGACCACTAGTTCCCCAGATTCTTAGGCTTTCAGCTTGGACTAGACATAAATCATCAGCTTTTCTGGGTTTCCCATTTGCAGATGGCAGATCATGACATATTTCAGCCTCCATAAATGCATGAGCTAATTCCTCATGACAAATCTCCTATTGGTTCTGTTTTTTCAGGAACACTGACCAATACATGTAGTTAACTGAATGCAATTCAGGAGTCGGAGGGTACTATCTATGATAAATGTGATGACTTGCAAAGCACAACAGGCAGCTGGTAAAAATAGTTTTCTACGTATTTTTTCTCTAACAATAATGTATGCAATTTGAAATGAACTTATAAGTTAAAAACTCTGAAAACAATCTACAAATATCTAAACTGTGTGAAATCCCAGCTCTTCCTTTAAGTTCACATCACACTAGATTTTTTTTTCATTTTTAGCGAAGGTTTTTAATAATACAGAAGAAAAAAAGAAGTACAAAGATTTATAGACTATGTCACAAGATTCTTAGAGATTAGTGTTTCTCTTCGATTGCTTCTTTTATGAAAACATTTTTCTTCCATGTCTCAGTAAAGTTACTTCTCTTTTACTACAAGTACGAATTTTCTTTTTTCTTATTGTGTGGTACTTTGAATTTTTTAAATCCTGGATTTAAGCCTCGGAATACCACAGCAATACAAACAAACAAATATACAACATAACACATGTAATATTACTTAACTTTATGAGCCTGCCAACAATTTTAGATGACCTTCTCTTAGAGATAAATATAATTAAAATAAAAAAATTTAAAACTTGTGAGATTGAATAACCTTGGTAATAGGTTTTTCTTTTTCTTTTTTTTTTTTAACAGGGTCTTGCTCTGTCACCCAGCATGGAGTGCAGATCTTGGCTCACTGCAGCCTCTACCTTCAGGGCCCAAGGAATCCTCTCACCTCAGCTTTCCAAGTAGTTGGGACCACAAGTGCACACCACCATGCCTGGCAAATTCTTGTATTTATTGTAGACATGGGGTTTTGCCATGGTGCCCAGGCTAGTCTCAAACCCCTGAGCTGAAATGATCTACCTCCCTCAGCCTCCCAGAATGTTGAGATTACAGGTGTGAGCCACCATGCCCAGCTGACTTCTTGAATTAATTAAATTATCCTCAATTGATTAAACTGGATTTTTGAAAACTGAGCTTTATAGTGGGAAACAGCTATAAAATACTCCAATTTTACTTTTTGTTAAATCTACACATCTACAAATATGATATGCAAATGTATTTATTAAAATATACATCTTGGTTGTATGTGTTGGCTGATGCCTATAATCCTAGCACTTTGGGAGGCCAAGGTAGGAGTATCGCTTGAGCTCAGGAGCTCCAGACCAGCCTGGGCCAAATAATCAGCCCTCATCTCCATACAAAAAAAATTTAAAAATTAGCCAGACATGGTGGCGAGCAACTGTAGTCTCAGCTACTCGAGTGGCTAAGGCAGAAGTATAACTTGCGCCCAGGAGTTCAAGGCTGCAGTGATCTGTGACGGTGCACTGCACTCCAGCTTGGGCCACAGAGCAAGGCCTTGTTTCAAAAAAAAAAAGGAGGAGAAGAGAAGGAAAGAAAATAAAATGAACATTCCGAAGATGCTATAAGGGCATATTTTTATGGACTATACATTACAAAGGATCTATATAGATAGTAGCATTATTATATTCAATTATGCAGCCATGTTTTATGTAACTAAATTTTTCGTAAAGAAATAAAAATATTTATCATGATAATGGGAACAAAAATATACATTTGTGTGTATGTTTTTGTTTCTTTTTTAAGATGTCAAGCCTGAATCTGTTTGCTATAATGATACTTTTTGCTTTTTTTTTTTCTTCCACATTACAACTTCTGGTTTTAAATATAATTGTGGGCAATCTTCATGTTAAGGCCATTTTCAAATGAAGTATTTAATTCAACTGTCTGTAAACTTAGATTTGATAACCTTGGCTGCTACTTTAGATAACATATCCTTAATAAGTAACAGGATTAATCAGGGAAAGTTATATTTCTACTCAACATTAAGTATTCTGTCTTTTCTAATTTAATAAACTGTTCAATATCTTGCAACCACTTAGCAAATTCTAATTGACTTGAATGGCAAAGTCAGAATAAGTTAAACTTTTTGAAGCTGGATTTACACTGCCACAACGTGAAGGTATGATTTAATACATTTAGTAAGTAACAGACCATACTAGGTAACTGAAAAGAAGTACAGCTTCCTAATGCCCTAATATATTTGTACCACTACTTTTAAATTATTTTTAGTAAAATACATCTATATATTAATTGTTGGATAATCAATAATGTTTTAAAAATAGAATTAATGTGCAGAAAACAAAACAAGTAAAAGTTAAATCTATAATTCTTTGGTAACTCATATTTAAATATAATTGATAGAATAGTAGAATTTAATACAAATTGTTTGTTTGTTTTTTGAGACACAGTTTCTTTCTGTCACCCAGGTTGGAGTGCAGTAGTGCCATCTCGGCTCACTGCAACATCTGCCTCTGGGTTCAAGCAATTCTCCTGCCTGTCTCTGGTCTGCACAAATTCCATTACCTAATTTGAAATCCTGGTCTAGTCTGTATGAATCAATATTCAAGATCACATCTACTTCAGCAACAAAAGCCTCCCGAGTAGCTGGGATCACAGATGTGCACCACTACGCCCAGCTAATTTTTGTATTTTTAGTAGAGACGGAGTTTCGCCATGTTGGCCAGGCTGATCTCAAACTCATAGCCTCAAGCGATCTGCCTGCCTCAGCCTCCCAAAGTGTTGGGATTACAGGCGTGAGCAACGGCACCTGGCCTAAATTTAATTTAGAAATATATTCTTGACCCCTTATTCTTTCGTATACATCAGTCTGTATACTCATTGTATAACTAGCAAAAGTTTAGACTGTGAATTCTGCAAGGAAAAAAATAACAATACTTAGCGGGAGTTTACTTTGCTTGCAATAAGTTTATTTTTCTTTTTAATGCTCCCATTTTGTCTTTCTAGGGATATGATTCTGAGGAAAGGGACTGCAGCATTGCTTGGTTGCTAATTTTATTTTTCTCCTTAGTATGATAGAGAGAGATTATGTAAAGACTGTAGAAAGATCATTTTTCTTGTCAAAGAGACATTTGTCAGAACAAGTAGATTATTTTGTAACAAACTTTCTGGCACGTGGAAAAGTAGAATAGGTTTGAGAATCAGGGCTCAGCAGACCCTCTACCTTGTCACAAGGGACAGAGGGCTTTCTGTATCCCCGGGTTTCTTGTCCTGGTGTACCGGAAGAATTGGATCACACGTGGGCTTGGAGAATGGATGCGAGGTTTTATTGAGTGGAAGTAGCTCTCAGCAGATGAGGAAGCCAGAGGGAAATGGTTTTTCCCTGGAGTCAGGCCGGGTCAGCGGCCGGGGTTCTCCTCTGAAGGCCCCCGCCAAACGCTGCCTTGTCCCGACCGTGGATGGCCTGCCAGCGTGCTGGCGTCCGTCAGCGTGCTCTTCTATCATGGTGCTCCCTCAAGGTCCTCTCGCTATCCAGCCGCTTCTTTCTTCTTCCGCTGATGTGCTCCTCTGGAGGTCTGGCCGCCTGTGTGCTGGCCCGCTAGGGTCTTGGGTTTTATAGGCCCAGAATGGGGGTGCAGCAGGCCAGGGTGGTCTTGGAAAATGCAACATTTGGGTGCCAAAGCAGGAGTGCCTGTCCTGACCTAGGTCCGTGGGGGTAGAACCTTAGCCAGCGACCGGCCTTTATCCAGAACTTCCCTTCCCCGCTTCCATATCATTTAAAGGGACCGCGGTCTTTCCTTTCCAGCACTCCTGTATCAATATAAACACTGAAAATATGACAAAATACAATACTATTCCACATACTTATGACTTAAATATATTAATCTTTAAATTAGAAAAATAATAAAGTATACATAAAATAAATTTAAGCAGTATCAAACCGTCATATCCAATACACAAATGACTTAGTGAGTCACAATAATTAATGAAAAGTATAGGAGTCACATCTGTTTCTATCTAGGATGGACTAATATGGATCAAATTTATATTCGCCTTAAAAGAAAAAATATATGAAATATTTTTTCATAACACTGAACATCAGGCAATGATAGTGATTGAGTAAAGGGAAAAAGTCACTGAATAAAGGAAAACAAAAGAGATGGCCTCTATAATTGGCCTATATACTGCCCTGAAAGAGTTTCTAGCAGCTAAGGTGTAGGAAGCAAAAATCAAATTTTGCAAAAGATAAAAATGTATATTTATACATAGATTTATACTAAGCTAAATTTTTAAGTTGAAATTCTTTGCTATAGAACTTTAAAGCTAAATAAGACAATTTCAATGAACTATCACTGGTCGGTAAAGTAACATCTTCCGTTCAGTATAGCTTCTGAGATTCAGATCTGGGGTCTCATTATTTAACAAAATTATTCTACAGTTACGCTGTGCATTTATATACAAGGGAGTCCTCTGAACTGGCAATTATTGAATTATGGTATTTTAATTTGATATTGTTTTCTAAATAAAACCCAATATATAAAGTGGTCTGCCCAAATTCCATTCCTTAATCTGAAATCCTGGTCTTGTCTGTATGAATCTATATTCAAGATCACATCTACTTCAGCAACAAAAGGCACTTTGTGTTCTCCTCTCTGTTTGAGTCTTTCTAATAATGTTGCACTTCTATATAATTTGCAATTTACTATACAAACACTTTGTTTATTTTCCACCCATATTACTTAGTGCAACTATTGTAAAGAAGATGAGTTTTAGGGAATATAAAAGCTAACCTGAGACTGCACTTCCTAAAGTGTCAGGCATATGTGTCTGTTTATAACCTACAGGCTGAGAAGCATTTGGCCAGAGTACTCAGCACAGGGAAATAATGGAAATTACTTAGATCATTGAAAGAGGATTAGTGGTAAAATTAAGCAAAACTGTGTGCCTCTGTACTTGCTTTATTACTCTGCGTTATAGGCTGCCTGAATGACAAAGTTAACCCTGTCTCTATGCTGTGCTTCATGAAGCCATTTAGAAATTCAGTCTCTTCTTACTTTAACCATTAGTGAAGTAAATAAGTGTATGATGGATTTTCCTCATCGGATCAATAAAAATCAGTTTCAAAATAATTCATTACATATAACTTTGGTTTAGCTTCCTTAATGTTGCTTGGATAAATAATTTTCGTATTGGTGTACATTTCTAAAATAAAACAAAATATCAGTGACATTTAATATGCTTGCCAATAAGTTGAATAATTGTTACCAAATGCTAACCTTTTCTTATATGAGTTAGTTATACTATACTAAAGTGGGTAAAAGGAGGAAAAACAGTGTTACAATGAAGACAGAAAATAGCGCACAAATATCTTGCTGTCTTAATGATTAATTCAGATCACTTCAAACTTACTTTATCTGGGGTAATTTCTATTAATTGTGCAGAAGGTTGAAATGCATAAGTCAATTTGGCCAGAAGCACAGACTGTTCCATGCAAAGAAGGCCCACCAGGGAAGCTGTATCAGAAAACTAATCACAAGCATTATGAGTTAGGAAAGTTGAAATTAACCCACTGTTAGTGGGTGCAGCGCACCAGCATGGCACATGTATACATATGTAACTAACCTGCACAATGTGCACATGTACCCTAAAACTTAAAGTATAATAAAAAATAAATAAAAAAAAAAAGAAATTAACCCACTGTGCTCATGCATGTACATATAAAACAGAAAAATTAAATAGAAATTAAAGTTGTACAAATTATATATTACACACAGTACAATTTGTGCTCATGTAAGTAAATGGAATTTACTTACAGCATGTGCCCGTGTAAGTAAATGGAATTCAAATATAGATCATTAGACTTCTAGTTACTTATATTTTGATTGTGCTGTCATTATTTAGCATATCTGTCACAGACAAATATGGATTTTACTGGAACTAATTCCTTCATAGGCTTGTTTTCCTCTCTTTTAAGATTAAACATTTAATTTTCTATAATGCCATATAAATCTTTTCATCATTTTATTCAGTATGGCAGAATTGAACATTCTGTAGATTGCTACCTTGACATGAGTAGGACTTTGTCTCCACTCCAATTTCATAAGACTTTATGTCTGTTATGGTATCTCTTGTACTTATCAGTTTACATAGCTATTTATGTGTGTGTGCATGTGTGTGTTTAATTCTGTGATCAATTCCTTGAAAGCAGAAAAACTTGCTTTTATTTTTTCCTCACACTAGTAGCATCGTGTCATGCATGTATTCTGGGAGTATTTATAAAACGAGAAAATCCAGAAAAAAATAAAATACCCCTCGATTTATAGTTATTGTGTAGATCTGGTTGATACCATCTAAGTTTTTATGAGTTCATAATCTAGGTATGTATTAGATCCTACAATGACATACATTTGAATTTCCTTGTGTTGACGTGACAAACACCAAGGATAATATTATGTTTCATGTTGCATGTTTAAAGATTATTTTTCCTAATTTATAAAAAGCAGATTGTTTAGAGATGCTCATGTCACAACCTTTAATAAATACTTTCAAATTACATTTAAGAAATAAAAAAATTATTGTGAAAACTTATATTTAAATTAAAAGTCTGCAATGTAAGACTCCAGGCTACCTAAGTTTATAAAGGCTTACTCCCTCACTTATACTTCATACTGAAATCTAGTGTATGCATTTAAAAGTAAAAATTTATTTGACGTAAATTAGCCTTCAGTCTCTTTACATTGGTGTAGTATAATAACTTATCCTATAATGCAGGCATAAATGATGATACAAATATTTTACAAGACTAATATGTTTAGTAAATGAATTGTGTAAAAATTTACTTACACTAAGTAAAATAATATTTTTAAAAGAGAAATAGTTTACCAATATATGTTATCTAATAATATTAGCATATTTTTGTTAAAATTATAAGATTATAAGAATACATTATATTGGAACAGACATCATATCAATAGAGATTCATAAACATAGTTGCAGAATTTGACATATTATTTTCAAAATGTTAAAGATAAACTAATATTCCTTAATCTAACACATATATCTATTTCAAAAAAGCAGCAGTTCTTTTAATTTTAATATTAATGATTCAGTTATAGAAATTACTATTTACTTCTAATATTTGAAAAGTACATAGCATATAGGTAGTTTATAAAAAGCAACATATAATAAAAATATGTAAATTAAATAAAATATCACAATACCTGTGCCACGACTAAACCCCCATACTACATATATCACCCGCTTACAAAACACATATACCTACACTGAATCCTATCATCCAGGATTAACTACTACAACTACTGTTAACAGTTTTGTTGATTCTTTCCTTTTTTAAAATTTTTAAATCTTCATTTGGACAAAATTATGTGAGTAGTTAGAGGGAGATGTATATACAAATTTCACAGACATCTCATATATGATTATTTTAAAAATATAATCATATTTTATACATGATTCACAAAATACTTTTTTCACTTAGCATATAGCATAACATTTTTTATATTAGTGATACACATATATCTTATTCTTTTACTCACCAATTCATGTTTTTTAAATGCAAAACCGTTTTTACAAGCCTATATCTTTATTCACTGTTAAAAGTACTAGAAATAAAGCAGGGACTAACGAGACAAAATTACAGCAGTTAGATGGCTTCTATTTTATACTGGAAAGCTGAGAAGGCAACCAGAGAAGGTGATACCTGAGAAAGAACTGAAGGAAGTGAGGGACTAGACATGTAGAGCTTCAGTAGATGAAATTCCAGGCTGAGAAAAATAAAACAAAATCTTTCAGTCAAGAAAATCCTTTAAATACGCGATTAAACAGAATGATCACTGGCTGAAATGTGCTGAATTCAATTGTAGCCACTGAAATAGTCTGTTGGCATAACTCTCTATAAATGGTTCAGTGTTGACAGGTTAATTATAATTAACAAATGCCATATTTTATAGTTATAAATAAACTCTTTTTAATCATTAAATATTGCAAGAACCACAAAATAGTGTCTGACTCCAAGAAACAATTGTTATTTCTATAAAATAATAAGCCACTATAAATATGGAGACTGCCCAGAGGTAGTGCTGAATACATATATTGGAGGTCATTATCATATGGGTGAAGTTAGTGGAACACAAAATGGAAAAGGGACAGAGATGAAACTGACGTAAACATGAAA
The DNA here is from genome assembly GCF_029289425.2 of Pan paniscus. Classification (NCBI taxonomy): domain Eukaryota; kingdom Metazoa; phylum Chordata; class Mammalia; order Primates; family Hominidae; genus Pan; species Pan paniscus. The sequence continues at coordinate 114,535,928 of NC_073252.2, forward strand.
ATTTGCTAAGTCCAGGAGGTTGAGAAAAAAAAAAAAAAACAGCAAAGGGGATGAGAAGAAGCTGCTAGAGACGTGGAAGAAAGTAAATTCAAAGAGTATGACACTGAGTCATTTGAGAGTTGTAAATACTCATAAATGCAATTATGAAAATGTAATAGCAATTTAAAAAGAAGTGTAAAAAGGAGAGCCTGACTACCAAGTTTTGAGACATATCTTGGAAGCACAAACATAGAGACATTTATTGTAGAGTATTGATATCTCCTAAAAATCTGTATCATTTTCAATGACAGAAAAGTCAGTTAAAATACCTATGGATTTTAAAAATCAAAACTAGTTTTATTTTCAAAAATATGGATATTATTAAAATCAATAGGCTTTTATAAGAGTACTCAATTAGAGTCCCCCTTACTAATTCACTTCTCGAATTGTATCACATGAGCTAACCAGCTTCCTACTTACCCACTTAGAGAATGCAACCTTAAGAATAAAGGCCCAGAATGAAGAATAAACACTTTTAAAGAGTGAAGAAATATGGCCACATATCCTATCTATAATGGATAAATATGTTAGTCTTCTACTTCTATATGAGATAACGTTAAGCTAGTAGCTGTAATCTTCTTTGTATCTTCTAGATATGTTTCTGTGACAGAATATTGAGTGAAAAAGTGAATAAGTGGTTTCATAGGTAAAATAGCATGTCGGATGAGTATAAATTTAAGAAAGCTTGTAGTTTTTGAGCTGAGATTTTAAAGTGAAATTTGAGACAATGAAAATGAGGAGATAAAAACTTCCTGAGAAAAGAAAACCATCAATCAAAATTGTTCTAAGCTCCAAACATATTATAAAATTTATAAAATTCAGAGTATTCATGCAAGATGTTAATTGGGTCACTTCACCCCAGCTAGATTAAAAAAAAAATCCCCTTAGCTTCTAGCTAGGTGATAATTACATTTATTCTTGTGAAATGAAGTGACTATATGTGGGTAGAAAATTCTTTGCACTGAGCTAGACAAAGGCTGAGTGGAAATCAGTGAAGTATAACGACAAAGAAAAGAATTAGGACAATAAAATTAATAACCACACATAATTAGCATTATAACAACCTTTTATTTGTGAGTAATTACTACTTTTGTAATGGGTTGATTATTAAATTTTAGTCATAGATTCGTTTTGGTTTTATTCTTCCTTAACAAGAATTTTGATTGCTGAGTTATTTTTTTCTTAAGAAAGTATTAACTTGATTTTTTCTGACTATTTAATTTTAGTCTGTTTATGACAGAAAATGCTTTTGTAAAGTTTTAAATTATTTTTCTAAATATGAGATTTTCAGTGAGTTGTATTTTTGTTTGATCAAATGAATTTTATAATTCAATCTGATATTTTACTTTACTAATTCTAGTCAATTAGCTTTCTCTTCAGTACCTTAGCTATCAATTATATTTTAAATAGTCACTTTTTTTCATTCATTTTGCAGTACATTTCCTGTTTTGCCACTATACACAAGCAATTGTAAATTGTAAAAATATTGCTTTCAACAGGAGCAACTTGTTATAGGTTTGTCATCTACAGAGTTTTTTCTGTGAATTTGAGTTTTGCAGATTGTTGTGGGACAGCTCAGGTAGTGACAATGCTCTGGAAATGGAGCTTTTTCATGAGCTGTGCACCTGTTCTCTTTCCTGTGCCTGAGAGACTTCTGGTCTTCACAGCCACCATAATTGTGAGGCTGCTGGCTTTCAAGGCAGTGCCAGATCTCAGAAGAGAAGGATATAACAAACTGTGATGCAGATTTTCTTGAATAAACACTCAGATTATTACAAGCACTTGATTAATGTCCAGAGTTCTGAAAAAGATAATTCTGACAAACTTTGCATTTTCTCTCTCTCTCTCTCTTTTTTTGCTTCTAAGAAGGGAAAACTGGAACTGTCCTTTTTAACCTGAAGTTCAAAAGAATGCCTGACTTGGAAATGCAATTTTGGGAGTCATCAGCACAGAGATCGTATTTCAAATCGTGAAGTCATAAAGGGGGAAACTGTAGATGGTAAAAGAAAAAAAAAGTGGATAAGGATTTACCACTTGCCACTTCTGGACATAGCTCAAACAAAATGCTAAAAATTTGGTTCAAATGCCTTATTGAATTCCATGTTATATGCCCAGTTAGATTCTATTCAGAGATGCACACTTCATGCAGGTACAAGTAGGTTGAAGATTTCCATGATTATGGCAAATATTCTCCTGAGTAAATCTTACATTGCAGTTGGTTTGAGAATTTTTTTTTAATACTTGGATGTGATCTTTAAATAGGACCAATAATTTGTCATTACTTTGTTTCTCTAGAGAATGGGAAAAGAATGCTTGGAAAATGTAAAAGTATCTCATTATAAACTTTGTTACACAATTTTTTCTTAAATAGTATTGACACCTCAGTTCTAAACTGTAAAAATAATGATATTTTAGCTATTTAGTATACAGAACATACTCCTAGGAAATATATATTCTTAATAACTACCACACATACAACCATTTGACTTCATACTGAACATTAATATGGTGCTGTAAATGTAATGAAAAAAAAATTGTTTTATTCCATCCTTCATCCAAACAATTTGAATATTAACTCAAGAAACCAGATTTTTTCTCCAAATATTCCAAGCAGAAAGGTGTTTGATCCAAGGAGTTGGTATCAGAAAAGACCAAAGGACTGGAAGAGCAAAAGAATGAAGAGTGTGCTAACCAGAAATTCAGAGATCAAATAGTAAACACTGCCTAGACTGAGCCCGGGGACCAGCTCTGCAAGAGTCACTGCCGCAAGCATAATTTTTTCATTTTATCTCATCTTCTCTAATCTCTCATTCGTGAATGCCTCCCATTTTCGGGTCTCAAGGGAGCACACCCTGGCAAGAAAATCTAGCAAATATATTTGATAACAAAGGAAGAAGTAGAATCCCTATCATATGTAAGAACTGACAAAAGACCTTTGTCTTTTGTGCCTATGTAATTTTTTTGGCCTTATTAGCAGCAAGAACAAAAAACAACATAGATCTCATAGATGTATCATAAAATTATTAGGCTGTCCTAAAAAAAATGAATAAAACTTCTTAAAAGTTCCAACAATTTCGGTTGTCTGAAAAAATTACTGTGCTGTTGTGTAAGAAAAAGGTTTTTATTATTATTATTATACTTTAAGTTCTTGGATACATGTGCAGAATGTGCAGGTTTGCTACATACCTGTTACATACCTATATACCTGTATATGTGTGTAACAAACCTGCACGTTCTGCACATGTATCCAAGAACTTAAAGAAAACCTTCACTTTCCATATGAACTGGCAATATCTGAAGTTGGCATGCACATAATCAATGACCCAGTCATTGAATTCATAGGTATGTGCCCAATAATAACATGTACATGTGTGTCACGAAAGTACAAGAATTCTATTATTCATAAATAATGCTGTTACTCATAAAGGATGCATTTTTCATAAATCTAAAAATTAAAATAAATTCTATCAAGAATAGAAAAATCAATTGTGATATATCCCTTAAAAGAGAATGCAAATTAAATAAATGTGTGCTACAGTAAACAACATGGAAAAAACATACTGAAAGAAAGAACTCAGATATAAAAGAGCAGATATTGTATGATTCCATGTAAATAACATGCATAGACAGAAAACCTAATTCTTGCTGAAAGCTGGATACTGTTTTCCATTATGGGGACTGCGACTTGAAGCACCATGAGGACTTCTGGATACTGGGGCTAATCGTGATCGGTTCACTTTGTGAAACTTTGTCCAGCAACATCTTTGTGATTTGTGTAGTTTTTCTATATTTTATAAATGCTAATAAGTTTTTCTATAAAATAGTAAGATAAAAAATTTGTGTTGTACAAATTATTTTGTTAAAAATAGTTTGTCTGGAAATACAACCTAAAATAAGACAGTAATATATAATCAAAATCGCGTGAAATGCACTCTAGGAATTAAATATTTATGTCATAAGCAAAAGTTGAACCTGGATATATTCAATAAACATATGAAAGGATACCACACTTTATCAATAGTAACACCAATACCACGTTTAATGGGATGATGGCTTATTAATTTCTCTAATAGATGGTAACATCGGGAAGAACAAGATTTATTACGTTAGTCGAATTAAAGATGCTTGTGATGAACACAGAATCTTAACTGTCAGTACCTGCACAACAAACTTTATTAAGTGGTATGTCGTTGAAAATTATTTAAATGAGAAGATAATGAAGCAAAACTCTTGAAATATGTTTAGCATAATTAATTCTGAAAAGTAGGGAAGTTCATTAAAGCTAAGAAAATAGTTTCTCATTTTAAAAAACATATTTTAAACCATTTAAAGTACTGCATTAAAATGACTCAAAAGAATCAGCAATCAAGTTATATTTAAGCTTTTATTTTGCCATTAGAAAACAATATATAAAATATTTTCCCTAAATGTCTTGAACAAGTCAGTAAAATAATATTACTCCTCATGAATTAAGTAGTAGTTATAATTTCATAATAGAATTATATAATTTCATAATAATGGTTATAATTAATTATATCTAGTTATATATCCTATTAATCTAGAGTTTTGAAAACATTTAGACAAAGAGTTATATTCTAAGAGTAAAACTACATGGCTACATTTAATATATGTGGGGCTAAAACAGCAAAATCTCTTAAATCTAGTTCATATTCTTTTGAAAATGTAACAAAATGTTACCTATTTTTCCATTATTGTTCTGTACTGTAATATATATTAGTAATCAAGAAGCAGGAGAGAAAACAAATTGCCAAATAATACAAAAGTTGGCATAATTTGTAGAATTGATCAAATAAGCAATTACTATATTAAATGTGAAATGGAGAAGATCTTTAATAATAGAGATAGAAATCATAAGATACATAAAGGCATTAAAAAATAAAATCAACAATTAAGAAAATAAAAAATAAGAAACCAGTGTGCTACAATAGCATTTTCTATATGTATAGAATGCATTTCTGGAGACCTGTACCATGAATCTAGATTTTAAAAAAAAGAATGATAGAATTAATGCCTATAGAAGTCCAAATCATTTTTGTGCCCTATTAGTGAAAAATTGAGTTAGTTTTTTATATAAAAAATTGAAAATAAATGTTAACAATTATAAAGAAAAAAATACTTAGTTGATTTTTAATATATCTCTGTTTTGACAAGCTTTATGTAATCTCAGATTATTCAAATAATTGTTTATATATTATTTTTTCACAGTGACATAAAAAATGTTAACATTTCATCCAATTCCTGTTTGTGGAAATTGTATTCATTATTCCCCTAGATACTTGGCTAAGAAATAAAATGAGGCATAATGATGCTGTCTTCTCAAAAAATATTAATTCAAGTCTTTTGGTCAGGAACACTTTCTGCAATATACAATCTTTCTAGAGTATGTTGAATACCAATTTAGATAACTCTCAGCTAGGATATAAATGATATTTTATTTTATGATACCTCTCTTTTCTTTCCTTCTCTTTTTCCCTCCTTTCCTCTCTCCCTCCCTTCCTCTTCTCATAATGCAAAGCATTAGTGGAAAATCTGACAAGTATTTATTTCTTTTTAAAATTGAAAATCTGTAATGAAATCAAATAGCTTTCTTCCAGAGCAGCTCTTCTGCTCTTCATTTTTACCATGCCATTTGCTCTTTAAAGCAGACATCTGGAATGAACAAGCTCTCTCCAGATTCCATGCTGCATGGACTTTTTGACCAGGAAAGCCATTTACCGATCAAATAAGCCTTTAATGGTCCTGTATTTTCCACTGTTTTTCTCCCAAAGAGAAGAATTACCAATAGCCCCAAACTTGCTGAGATGTTTAGCTCTTCAATACAAAGTAGATGTTTTTTCTGGTTAATATTTAATAATGTAAGGTTAACTCCTAAAGACCTTTGTTATTCTTAAGTGTCAATACACCTAGATTATGAGTTTACTTTATTCAAGTTCTAATTTAGGTATTTTTGAAAAATTGCATTGGTATTCTAAAAAAACATATTCTAAAATGTATATAAAGAAGAGCATAGAAGTAATATGCAGTTCAGATCCCACGAGCCAAATATTTTAAAATAGTTCATTAATCAAATAAATTTATGTATATAAGTAATCCTTGTATTGAAAGGTGATGCAAATTTTATCTTCATAAATATGAATAACTCAAAAGAAACTAAAAGAAAAACCACAAAAATCTGTTCTCTTTCATGAATTTAAATAATTCACAAAGAAATGCTTTCTGATGTTTTATATATTACTGCTATTTTACCATTAAAAGCAACCTTGTCATCATCTTTTGAATAATGCTAATACAAAATTTTTAAAATTGTATGCTTGTTGTTTCTAACTATGATTGATTTACAATTCCATTAAGCCACATATTTTTGTATGTATAATAAAAAAACCTTGTATCTTGCACACTTTGGGAGTAAATATCAAAATATGTCACCCCTAAATTTAACATATTATGGAAATACTATTTATCTCTGTTAGAGAAACTTTTTTTTCAGCCTCTAGAATGTTAATATTAATGTCCATGCTCTGAATTATTAGAATTTATCTTGTAATTCACATGAAATACCAGTACCTAAGGCATTCATTTGATAATTTGACAATAATTTGGTTGCCTTCCAGTACATGACAAAAGCATGACTGAGATAATTCCCATTTGAAAGAGACACTCTAAAGGACTTGCTAATTAAATATTCCTTCAGATCATTGTTTCTGAAGAGCTAGTGTGCATAAAAATCACCTGTTAATATTCAAATGCCCTTTCCTATGATTAAATAAAGGTTGATTAATAGGGTAATATTCATACTTCTTTTCTTTTGTTTCTCTCGTAGTCCATCTTCCCCTTCAGTCTTCATCCTCAAGCTTTTCCCCTTGTTCACCTATTCTAATTAGATGGAGTCTGAGACACATTAGCCAATGTTTTATTAATGATTGTGTTTGCTGTTTCTAAGTTACAAACCAGATTCTGTCATTCCTTTATTTTACTTTTTGTGCTGAGGTGAAAATTATTTCATTCTTTACTTGCATCTAATTTCAAGGTCCATATAATTGTCGATAAGCTAAATTCAGCAATTCAGGGCCTGAGACAGTATATGTTTTTTGAAGCATTTTATGTTTTCTGCATGTATCAATTGAAAAGACAGAAGAAAGAGTATTCTTGTGTGATGGTTTGTCCTAGAAATAGGGTTTGAGCTTGTTTCCTGAGTACTGTACTAAAAGAATATGTGAAAATGGAGAAACAAAAGTAAACAATATTAACAGTGAATAGGGAGTTGATTGGAAAGATCTCAATGTAGAGAGAGGGTCCAAGTGATCATACAAATTTAGAACCTGTAGCACAAACAATTTTGAGGCTGCATGTTAGTTAATGGAAGTCTTGGTAGCACTAAACAGCTTGGGGACAAGTAAACTACAAACAAACATTCCAGAAACCATTGGAGAGAGGAAGAAAATTGGGTAGTTGCAAGTTGGCAGCTGTTTATTATTGAATTTGAAAATCATTTTTAACAATAAGATTCTTAAAAGAGAAAAGTTTAAGTTAGTACGTTATACATATTGTTGCTTCATTAAACATCATCAAAGACGTTCATCTGGATACAAAAAACTTACTGGAACCAACCAAAAGTTATGAGACATCCTATGGGTTTTGTAAGCACATGCACGAATATACACAACATAAGTCAAATAATGGAATGTGCCTTGATGCCAATTTGCTTATAGGGAAATGTTCTTTATATTAATTGTTTTAACAATCTGTAAATGTTAACTAAATTCTGGTTAAAATATCGAGCATAGTGTACCAAATTTTGCCATGTACTGACTTGGCAAGTTATTCCTAAAATTGCAGATTCTGATTATTCTCTGAATAAGCAAACAAAAATAATTGTAACTTTTCCAGCATTTAAATGTATAGATTTTGGATCCAAGGCTTTGAGGCAATTTCGTCTCCCATTACTGTGCCTAATAACGTATGAACAAATTATGATTTTTATCCTATTGACACCTAAGTATTCAACTTACTTATTTTTACATCCAATATGACTACTTCCACTGAGGGCAAAGTAAAGTTTGTATCAGATTGGAAGCTGACAGTGCTTTTTGCTCCTTAGCGGTATTCATGATTATCAAAAATGTGTTTTGGCATTTGCTGGGGTGCTCACTTTGACTCTTACAAGGAAATGGGAGAAGCAGGGATGGAATAAAAGTGGTTCTCTCGGCTACCTCTAATACTGCCATTGTCTATCAATAAAAGGGAGTAGAAGTTAATGAGGTCCCATAGAGGAAATAGCTCTCAGTAATCAGAATGTTCAGGAATGAGTGGATCATATCATAAACTAAAGAACTCTGATCAGTTAAGTGCCAGCAGAATGTAAAAGGAATATGAATGGATTGTCGATGAGGAAAAACATATTCACCAAATAGAGACTTTGTTCAATATTTCTCTCCATTATTATTATTATTATTATTATTATTTTTTGAGACAGAGCCTCACTCTGTTGCCCCGGATGGAGTGCAGTGGTGCAATCTCCGCTCACCGCAACTTCCGCCTCCCAGGTTCAAGCAATTCTCCTATTTTAGCCTCCCAAGTAGCTGGGATTACAGGCATGTGCCACTATGCCTGGTGAATTTTTTTTTGTATTTTTAATAGAGACAGGGTTTCACTGCGTTAGCCAGACTGGTCTCAAACTCCCAACCTCAGGTGATTTGCCTGCCTCTGCCTCCCAAAGTGCTGGGATTACAAGCAGAGCCACTGCGCTTGGCCTATCTCTATATTTACTTATGTGTTACTTTATTTAAAAGAAGCTATTTCTTCTACTTTTCTCAGTATTTTCACATGATATGATGTTAATTGATGGCATTATAATTTAATCCACAGGTAATAGAATATCAAAAAGAGAACACGATAAAAGCTGAAAAAAAATAACTATCAGCAAAGATTTTGACCCTGCTGATGATGCAGGATCCTGAGGTTTTGGGTTGCCTTCTGCTGAGAATGAGTTAGACATCTTTTGGATTATATAATGGGTAGATTCATTGTTCAGAGGCATCACCAAGGGGCAGGGTAAATTTGTGGATAGTAAGATAAATGTATCTTAAATAAGTTAAATTAGTAAATATAAATGCATAAATGGCAGCAAGTGTGGTGGTTATACTGAGCATTTATGGTTCTTTTTATTGTGTAACATCGGTACCTCTTTTTCTACATCTGGGGAATTGAACTAATATGGATCGCAGTGAGAAACCTATCCAGCTTCCTACTAAAGAAGCTGAAACTGCCAGATACGGACTTTCCAAGATTCTCTTGCAAAACAGAGTAGTGCAACACTTAACTTAGACTTCACTAATTGGACTTTGTTAAAAATAAGCAGGAACGATGAAGTAATCTTTCTGGTGGCAGAAATTGTGATAGCGAGATCAGACTCCTTTAGCAAATGCAATAGAGATGTCTTCACTGGATCAGTAATGTGGTTTGGCATGAGACATTTTCCAGCCGCTGTAGCTTTAAACTTAGTATTCCAGGTTTTCTGAAGATTATGTGAGGAACATAATACCTTCTTAAAAATTCCTTTTCAGCCACAGCAAGTTTCTCTTAAAACTAAGAATGCAAAATGACACAAAGTGTTTGAAGACTGTCACTGAATCATATATCAGGTTTCAATGCGGAGGAGCTCCATGGGAGCACCCACTGGTCCTTTTCATAACCCACTCCATCATTCCCCCCAAGGAAAAGAAGATGAGTGAACACAACAAAAGTTGCTGAATAAGTTGGTTCTTGGGTTCCCTGTTCTTGGGAACTGCCTGTTCAGATGGGTGTATTTCTGGCAATTATCCAGAAGAGCATTAGGAGGGGCAAGTTTGTCTAGTTCAGGAGTAAAATGAGAAGTGAATTCTCTACAGCTATGAGACACCAGTTTATTTATCTACAAATCTGAGACAGTAAAAGTACCATCATTTTTATGTAATTTTTTTCTGGCTCTTATATGTATTTCTCAGGGATTCTGAACTATGTTGAACTGAAAAGTAAAAAGGAAAAATGTTTTTTACTACTCTCATTAGCAATAATATAATATAAATTTTATATACAACCAAGTCATAAACATATAAATACATAATTTGGAGAATATAATTGAAGACATTTGTGTTTTACTGATAAATGAAATTAGCATATACATGCTTTATTGATATGATATTATTCTATTTCCCTTAATGGTTTAGAAATTTTTTATAACTTTAGTCATTTTCAATTTTATGTATAAAATTTTATAGATCATTATAGAAAAGTTTTGTGAAACTAAAATTAAGGAAAACCAAAATTACATATAAATGGAAATCTTTATTACTCCAAATGTTTTTCAAAGAACTACTGCATTTTGCTTCCTAAGACGTGAAGAAAAATGCTTTTGTGAGGCATATAAAGTTATACTTGAAAAAAAAAGCCTCAAGCAGATTCTTACACTTCATTGACTCCATTAATCTTTATTTTTCTTATTTTTGTTTGCTTGACTGCAGCCTTCAACTGGATGTTATACTTCAGGCATTACCACTCCTCTGTTCCTCTGTATTTTTTTTATCTTGAAGAATCCCAAACTCAAACATTTGACTAAAACTTTTTCTTCCTATTATTCTTCTCTCATTCCCACATTTCTATTAAAATTGTTCATTACCTTTAAGGGCAATTCTCTTAACTCCTAAATTTTATGTCAGGTTTCTGTCCTCTCCTGGCTTCATTTTTATCCCTATAATCTTTCTAAACTAAGATAAGGGGTTGAATAATCAGTTCACTAATTTTTAGAGTCTCTCTTATCTCTGATTTTCTCTCAACTGCCACACCAATGATTTTATATCTAAAAAAAAGACAGTGGTCTCCTCTAACTAAGCACCTGCTTTATATCTGAGTTCAGACCATACAAAGCTACATTTAAACATATATTCAAAATTGAATGTTTGCTTCCCACCCCTAAACCTGCTGTGTGCCCCATCTTCTCTTTCCTATCTTGATAAATGTCTCCACTAATTCCACACTGGCCAAGTGAGAAATCTAGGATTTATTGTTGATTTCCCCCTTTATCCTAACCCATATATGATTTACCTCCAAATATGTTTTAGATTCTGTTCATTGTTGTCCATTTCAATTGAAGTCACTTGCATATGTGGCCCAAATTTTCACCTGCAATCCTTACTGAAACTCCTAACTGTCCTTTCTTTTTTGCCCCCTGAGACCTGGATATGCTGTACTGTAACCAAAGTGAAGCTAAAAGTCAAATGCAATCCACAAAAGTGATCGTCTAAAGCCTTTTGAAGACTCCTTGCACTCGATCTTTCACCCTCCATGCATATCCCTTTGATACTTGCACAAACTTATCACCCACTACAGACACTTCTACTCACTTATTTCATTCCCTATCAAATACGAAGTTCTGGAAAGCACTTCAAACCCTTAGCAAATGTTAACCCTGATTTCACAACTTAAGATAGTGATTCATCACCATTCTTAAAATGACAGCTTAAATCTTATCTGCTAATAGCTGCTTTTTTGGACCACCCAAAAAAAGTAGGCCAGTTCACCTATATACTAGTTTTATTTGTTGGTTTCAGTTTTACTTTGAATATTGTTTGCTTCTCTTCATAGTATTCAGCAGAATTTATTAGTATTTAATGTGTTTTGTTAATTATGTATATCATGTCTTTACCACATCATAGGCTTCCTGAGGAAATAGCATCTGGAGTAGTTACCATTTCACATCTAAAGTCTGGCACAGCTTCTGGAACATTGATTATAAGGAAATTTTGGTAATAGGAAAATGACTGAACTCTGGCAAACACTTTCTCTTTATTTCCATTTGATCTAATGGAAAGAGTCACCTGAATATTATTACTTCTCCTAAAATATATGCATTATAAATTTAACCCATCACAAATTGTTTTATTAATCACTCTGGAATTCTCATATAAGTATTACGAACGTTTTGCATTCCTCTAACCAAGCTACCTCATCACTACCCTCCACTTTTCCTAAACAAATGATGCTGCTGAAATGACAATGTAATCTGAGATAACCTGATATAAATGTATTTAACCTATTTTTTTCTGAATCAATATATTCTTTTTAATTTTTACATGATGTTTTACAAATATTATCTCAAAATTAATACTCCATTTTCTTCTCTCACACTCTTAAAGTCACTTTCTCTGAATAATCTTTCTTTTCTTTACACATATCTTAATCAGACTTTCAAACTCTAAGTGTAATAAACTTCATAGTCAACCCAAAACTGTATATGTACTTTAACTCCCATGGTTTCCCATTCATTAAGCAGAAATTGAATGTGGAAAGGGCCAAATATTCTATTTTTCTCCACCTACCTTCCTTTTTCAGGATGATTTTCTTTGAGTTTGGAGAATGGGTTCTGGAAACTGTAAAAGGCAGAAAATAATATTTATTTTACTAGCGCTGTTCTGTCCTTCATTGGTTCCCCTAGCTAAGATTGACTGTCATTGATATTTATGAAGTTGGCATCCAAATGCTGACTCCATTGTGCAAAAAACAGAGTTTTAAGAGAACTTGTAGGATAGAAATTCACTTTAGTTTGGACTCTCTAAATTCTCTCCTCTTAACTCTTGCCTGCAATAGTACACCACAATTTTCCCCCCTCATCAGGTGACCTCTTTGCATAAAATATTTAAAAGAAGGGCTTATGCTTAGCAAGAGTCCACGTGGCCTACTTTACTTACAAAAAACTCAAAGATTCTTATTTTGTCAATTCTCTTTTCCTTCAAAAAAAAATGAGAGGAAAAGAAATCTGGCACCTCATTGGCAGAGATCACCTGCAAGAAAAAGATGCACAATACACTCTCTTTTTCAGTGACTTTCGGTCTCCCTAATTGAATTTTTCGGAGTCCTCTCACATAACCTGATGTATAGATAAATATCTTGGCTTTCCACAAAGGAAGTAGAGAAATAAAAACAAAACGAAATAAAGAAAAATCTTCCCACTAGATAGAGAGTAATGGCTTCAATAATTTCTGTGAATACATCTTGGATGAGGAAGTAGAGATATGCTGCTGCTATTAATAAGTTCTGGTAACTTATCTGTCTTTAAAAGTTTTCAGTTCTCTTTAGAAACATTCAGCTCTTCACACATCTTTGATTTCTCCCTTTATACAGGTCACAGATGCCAAAACAACAAGGCAAGTTGTAACATTTATAAACATGAAAGAAATTGATCCTTTATCAACAATTGATCTTACTTTCTGTACAGTTTTTTGAGTTTTGAGTATTTATTACCATTTTTAAACAATAGCTTTATTGATATAAAATATTTTATATTATGCAAATAACACAATTAGCCCATCTGACATGCACATTCAGTGGGTTTTGGTGTATTCACAGATGTGTACATCCACAACACAATTAATTTTAAAATATTTTAATCACCTGAAAAGAAATCCTGTACAAATTAGTAGTCACTCCTTATTTCTCCTCAGCCCCAGAAAATCATTAATCCACTTTTTATCATTATAGATTTGCCTATTTTGGACATTGCACATATAAAAATCATAACATATGTAGTCCTTTGTGACTGGCTTCTTTCACTTAACATGTTTTAAGTACCTATTTTGCTGTAACATGCATCAACTTCATTTCTTTTCATTACTGAATAATATAACATTCCATGTACATGTATTTGATGTATTTCATATACTCATTCGTAAGTTCATGGACATTTGAAATGTTTCTGTATTTTCTACTATGAATAATGAAGCCATGAACATTAGCGTACATGTTTTTGTCTATAAATATGTTTTTAGTTACCTTGGTTTTGTATATGGGTGTGAAATTCTGGGACTATATGATAATTCTCTTTAACTTTTGAAAAGCTAGAGACTGTTGTCAACGTGGCATTCCCAGGAATAGCGTATGTAGGTCCCAAATTTGCTGCATCTTCAGCTACATTTGTTATTATCTGTCTTCCTTTTTATGCATTTAATCTTGTTATTGTGTATATTTATATATGTCTTATTGATTACATCTACTCCAATGGGCAAGAAGTAGTGTTTCACTGTGGTTTAGATTTGCATGTTCTTGATGGCTACATTTGTTGAATATTTTTCCGTGTACTTATCAGTCAATTGCAAAAATATCCAGTGATATCCTTTGCCCATGTAAAAATTGTATTATTTGTCTTTTCATTATTTCACTGTCAGAGTTATATATGTATGTGTATGTGTGTATTTGTATGTGTGTGTAAAGTATCTGTAGACATTCTCGATACATGTTCTTTATAAGATGTATGTTTTGCAAAGATTTCTTCCCACTCTCTGGGTTGTCTCATCACTTTCTTGAGGATATCCTTGTCATATGGTTTGGCTGTGCCCCCACCCAAACTCTCATCCTGAATTGTAATCTGAATTATAATCCTCACATGTTGAGGGAGGGACCTTGTGGGAGGTGATTAGATCATGGGGGCGGTTTCCTCAAGCTGTTCTGATAATGAGTGAGTTCTCATGAGATCAGGTGGTTTTGTAAGGGACTTTCCCCACTTTCCTTTGCACTTCTCTCTCCTGTCACCTTGTGAAGAGGTGCCTTCCACCAAGATTGTGAGTTCCCTGAGGCCTCCCCAGCCATGCAGAACTGTGAGTCAATTAAACCACTTTTCTATATAAATTACCCAGTCTCTGGTATTTCTTCATAGCAGCATGAGAACAGACTAATACAACTTGGAATCACAAGAACTTTTAACTTTAATGAAATCCTGTAGTTTTGTCACTGTTGTTTTTGTTATTATAGGTAAAAAGGTTTTGCCTAGCTTGAAGTAATAGAGATATGCTCTATATTTTTTCTTCTAAGAGTTTTCTAGTGTTAGCTGTTACATTTAGATCTATGTTAATTTTTCGTTGCCAGTTTTCCCAGCCTGATTTGCTGAAGATACTATTATTTTCCCCTTTGAATTGTTTTAGTACTTTCATTAAAAATCCACTGACCATAAATGTGCAGGTTTGTTTCTAGACTCTCAATTTTATTCCATTGATGAATATCCCTATCATTATGCTGGTAGCATATTGACTTGTTTAATGTAACTTCATAGTTACTTTTGAAATCTGAAATGTGAGTCCCCCAACTCTGAACTTTGTTCTTTTCAAGATTGTTTTGCCTATTCTGGGCTCCTTAAAATTACACATGGTTACAAGCACCTTTTTTTTTTTTTTTTTTTTCATTTCCGAAAAAAAAAAAAGCCAGCTGTCATTTTGATAGAGATTACACAGAACCTGTGGAAAAATTTGGGAATTAATTTCATCTCAACAACAATAAGTCTTTGATCCAAGAACATACCTTAATTTTTATTTTGGGCTTCTTTAATTTCTTTGAACAATGTTTTGTTGTTTTCAGAATGTACGTTTTGTTTTGTGTTGTGTTGTTTGTGTTTTGAGATGGAGTCTCTCTCTGTCTGTGCAGTGGTGTGATCTCGGCTCACTGCAACCTCCGCCTCCTGGGTCCAGGCAATTCTCATGCCTCTGCCTCCCAAGTAGCTGGGGTTACAAGCGCCCACCACCATGCCTGGCTAATTTTTGTATTTTTATTAGAGATGGGGTTTCACCATATTGGTCAGGTTGATCTCGAACACCTGACCTCAAGTGATCCGCCCACCTTGGCCTTCTGAAGTGCTGGGATTACTGGTGTGAGCCACCTCACCTGGGCGGAATATAAGTTTTGAACTAATTTTGTTATTTCTTCTCAAATACTTTATCTTCCTAATGTTATTATAAATTATTTTTTCTCATTCTAGTTTTAGATGATTTATTGATAGTGTATAGAAATGAACTGACTTTTGTGTATTGACCATGTACCCTGCAACTTTGCTGAACTTTTTTCTTAGTTCAAATAGCTCCTTATGTGGGTTTCATAGGATTTTCTACACAAACAAGATCACGTCATCTGCAAATATAGTTTTATTTTCTTTATAAACTTTTATATATTTTTCTTGCCTGATTACCCTAAGTAAAACCTTCAGTAAAATGTTGAATAGAAGTGGTAAGAGGCAACATTATTTTCTTGTTCCCTAATTTAGGGAGAAAGCATTGAATCTTTCAAGATTAAGTATGATTTTAGCTGTGGGACTTTTGTAGATGTTCTTTATCAGATTGAGGCATTTTTCTCCAAATATCACCTTGTTGATAATTTTTTATCAAAAAGGAGTGTTGAATTGTGTCAAAGAGTTTTTGTACATTTATTTAGATTAATAAAACATAAGCTCTGTAAATCAATGAGAAAATAGCATTCCCACTACCAAAATGCCACTTACATGTTAAATTTGAAACCCTACACAGGTTTAATACAAGAAACAAGGTTCTTCTGGGGAGCAGTGTCTAATGGGATCATATTTCTCTAGTCAAAGAATGGTTCACCTCTGTATTGTAATGGCCAGTATTTCTATTTCTTTTTCTTTTTCTTCTTCTTTTTCTTTTTGAGACAGTCTCGCTTGTTTCCTGGGCTGGATTGCGGTGTCGTGGTCTCTCGGCTCACTGAAACCTCTGCCTCCCAAGTTCAAGTGATTCTCCTGTTTCAGCCTCCTGAGTAGCTGTGATTACAGGTGCCTGCCACCACGTCCAGCTAATTTTTTGTATTTTTAGTAGAGACGGGGGTTTCACCATGTTGGCCACGCTGGTCTCAAACTCCTGTCCTCGTGATCTGCCTGTTTCGGCCTCCGAAAGCGCTGGGATTACAGGCGTGAGCCACTGTACCCAGCCAATGGCCAGTATTTCTTGAATCATTAGTTCAAATGGTCAGGTGTAAGACTCATGTGAATATGTTTTGACAATTTATCATGTTGTATCTTCCCATACATAAAACATATTTCTTGAATAAACAAAGTGACTTTATTAAACTACCTGCTGTCTTCTGTAATTTTAATAATAAAGAAATGTTAAGAGAAATCAGCAATGAGCACAGGACAATTTGTTTAAAATTCTTATTCACAAAATTATTGGGTGTCTTTTGTCTCTCTCCCTCTGTCACACATTTGCTTACAAACACACACAAAAAACATACACACACAAAGCAGACACTGTCACCACACATTATATTTACGTGCTTTGCTCTTGCTTATTGCATCATAAATGCTGATTCTTGTTTGGAAGAGAGTAAGATGAAATTTCTGTTATAGTATTTCATTGGGCTACCCTGAGGGAAATTATTTTCCTGCTTCTTTTATAGAATATTCCTGGTGTAAGAAAACATTTTTCTCTCTACAGGGATTCACACTATTATTCAACATTTTCTATAATAAAAAAAAAAGCCTGCAATACATTCCCCAGACACCTGTGTTGAATTGTGGGTCCTTCATTTTTAAGAGTAAAATCAGATCGTTTGTCTCCCACCACTTGACAAATTCATAATTAGAAAGCTTCAATAGCTATATTTTATCATTAAATGACATGAGTTCAATATCTTCTGTAGAGTCTGGAAATCAGTCCAATTATTTCACAGTCCAACATAATAACTATTATCATTTTCTTTTGAAATGTTCAAGAATTACTATAATGGTTATGCCATGAAAGGTTCAGCATACTTAATTAGTTTAATAAATAAAAAAGTAATATCACAATGAAAATATCTCTGATAATTTATATCTTATTTTTAAAGTCAGAAGGATGAACACAAAAAGGTAATATATAGGTTTCTTCTGCACTCTTCCTAACCTTGATTTAACTATTATTCAAATAATTATAAATTACTACAGGTACATATATTTATATATGCACATAACATATTTTATGTCTATATCTATATATCTGTATGTGTGTTTGTGTAAAATGGGAGCAAGAAACTGCATTTAATGCATAAGCTACCAAATTTGAATATCATGCTGAGATGCAGTTGAAGTATTTATTTCCACTTTATGTTTAGATATAGAGTGCTATATTATTTGTTGCATGCTTTAGATAATGACTGAAGTTTTATGTGATTTTCTTTAATAGTTTCTCCCATTCTAGCATAGTCAGTAGAAGAAAATTCAGTGACAGAGGTTTTTGGTTTTGTTTTGTTTTTTAATCTAAATCTTTTTTTTTTTCTGGAGAAAGCTGGAAATTAGGAGTCTAAAAGAGTACCTTTTCCCTTAAAAGGTATTAAAAGGCCAGTTGCAGTGGCTCAAGCCTGTAATCCCAGAACTTTGGGAGGCCAAGGCAGGCGGATCACCTGAGGTCGGGAGTTCATGACCAGCCTGACCAACATGGAGAAACTCCGTCTCTACTAAAAACACAAAATTAGCTGGATGTGGTGGCGCATGCCTGTAATTCCAGCTACTTGGGAGGCTGAGGCAGGAGAATCGCTTGAACCCGGGAGGCAGAGGTTGCAATGAGCCAAGATCGTGCCAATGCACTCCAGCCTGGGTAACAAGAATGAAACTCCACCTCAAAAAAAAAAAAGTATTAAAAATACCTTTTTCATTTTTCTCCTGACATAGTAGAAATCATCTATGATTTTGACAGAGTTGCAAAACAAGTGTAAAGCATAACTTTTTCTAGATTTAAAAGAACAAAAACTGTATATAATATTAAAAAGATAGTAAGTTTTAATGTAAGTTTTTACTATGACTTTTTTTATCACATCTTTGAATTTAGGTAAAATTAGATATACTTAAGAAATATTATTAAACTATGCCTTGAAAAGATAGTTATGTTTTTAATTGCTTGAGAAAATATGTAGAAGATTAAGACAGAAAGTTTAAAAGAACTGTTGGAGAATTTTCATAAGAATTTTAAAGTTCACTCTTTGCACCATATTAGTGATGCGTATTGTTTTTTATTATTAGATCTTGGAGACAGGAAAAATAAACTGGCTTATAATTGGACTTTACAAAGAAGAACAGTCGTTGTCAGTACTGCAAGAGATGGCAACTATTTGGAACCCATTCATTAATTTTGGCACAGAAAGTAGATGTCTATATGTGTTCTATATTCTTTTCATATCCACATTTTTGACTTTGAAGAGAAATTAGCATTGAAATATACATATGTAGAGATGTTCATATGTACATAAACATAACATAGATACACATAATATACATATGTAAATCTACATAATGTATAGTATATGTTCCATATGTATATTTATTTTTATTTTCTTTCCAAAATAGGAAAAAATAAGAACTGACATAGACTTTTGATTCAGTTATACTGTCTGAAATGTAACCAGAGCAGAGAATATTAAAAATAGGTGTCAGAAGCACTTAGGAAACAGTTACTGGATTTATATATGATATCTTAATATTTGTCTCTCACTTTATGCTAGTGATACAATTATTAGTAGCAGATTTGGAAAAAAAATTGAGTATTATGTATTATTTATGATACATGATTATTTATGATACATGATGTTAATTTACCAGTGTAAATTAAAAAGAGAATAACCATAACAATATACTAGTTATGAACAAAGTACTAGTAAAAACACGTATCAATTATTTTTGTTATACTTCTTATTGGACCATGCAGGCAATTAAGAAATGGTTAAAAGTTGGAAATAAAGCTGTACACCCATAGCCTTTGAATCTTCAAGTAAGTTGACAATAACAAACAATGGGGAAAAGACTTCCTATTCAATAAATTATGCTGGGATAGCTGGCTAACCATATGCAGAAGAATGAAACTGGATTCCTTTCTTTCACCATATACAAAAATTAACTCAAAATAGATTAAAGATTTAAATATAAGACCTTAAACTATAAGAATTCTATTAGTGAGCAATGAGTCTTTGGAAAAAACAATTGTGGAAGGAAACCTTGGAAACAAATTTTTTACATGGGCCTTGGGAAAGAATTTGTGACTAAGTCTTAAAAAGCAATTGTAACCCAAACTAAAATTGATAATTAATTAATTAATTACTTAATTAAACTAAAGGGCTTCTGCATAGTGAAAAAAACATCAACAGAATAAACAGACAACCTACAGAATAGGAGTAATTATTTGTAAACTATGCATCCAACAAAGGTCTAATATCAAGAATATATCAGGAACTTAAATCAACAAGCAAAAACAATGAACCCCATTAAAAAATGAGCCAAGGACATGAACAGACACTTCTCAAAAGAAGACATACAGGATAGACGGCAGAAAGTGGAAGGGCAAGCAAACCTACCAGAGAGGAGTGGGTATGAGACTTTTTTTTTTGAGTCAGGGTCTCACTCTTTTACCCAGGCTGGATTGTAGTGGTGTAATCATGACACACTGCAGTGCGACCTCCTGGGCTCAAGCATTTCTCCCACCTCAGCCTCCTTAGTAGGTGGGACAACAGGCACAAGCCACACAGCTGACTAGTTTTTAAATTTTTTGTAAAGCTGGGGACTCACTATGTCGCTCAGGCTGGTTTAAAACACCTGGGCTCAAGTGATCCTCCCACCTCAGCTTTCCAAAGTGCTGGGATTACAGGTGTGAGCCACAGCACCTCAGCCTGACAGGCAGTGCTCGGGTTGTGCTACCAGCCTGGATCCCACACCTGCCAAGGGCAAGCCAGGCGTGGAGCAACAAGGGGTGTGTAGGCAAGTGAGAGTGGGCTCCAGGCACTGAGCACAGCCAGGCAAGCTGTCTGCTACACAGAAGGGTTAGCAGCTCCAGGTACCGGCACAGATGCCAGTTCCATTTGAGGCTGTGGCTGGACTAGATGTACAGGACACAGCTTCTGCTGTGAGCACCCGTGTCTGAATGAGAGGGATGTGGTGGTGCCTGGAAGCTTGGAGATGCAAGGAACTGCAGAGCGCCAAAGGGGTGTCATGGCCCAAGCTCTGGGAATCCCTAGGTCTGGGGTTCCTGAAGGGCCACAGCACTTCTCTCCTTCTCTCTACCCACAATGTGGCAGGGAGTATGGGGTGGTTCAGCCCTGTTTGTGTTACAGCTCTTTTAGTCCAGCCATTCAGTGGGTCCCAAGTTCTTGTCCCATGTGCAGGAAGAATGAGATATGTGGAAAACTGAAGGGTAAGCAAGGTGGAGAGGAGCTTCAGTGAGCAACAGAACAGCTCTCAGGAGACCCAAAGTAAGTGGCTCCTTTATGCAGGCAGGTTGTCCCAGTGAGTGTCCAGTTCTCAGTGGAGAGGGGACCCACAGTGGATAGCTCCTATTAGCAGGCAGGTCATCCTGACGTCTGCAGTCTCCAGTTCAGAGTAGACCTGGAGTGCATAGCTGCATAGCTCCTATATGCAGGCAGGTTGGCAGGTTGGCAGGTTTTCCCAACATCTGTCTGAGTCTGGCTCAGTGTGTTGGGGTAGGGGGGCTAATTGGCCCATGGGTGGGGTGGCCCAAAGTGCATGGTGATTGGTCCATGGATGGCCATGGGCAGGTCCAAAGAAAGGCACGGTAAGTTCTCTTTCTGGGCTTCGGACTCCACACATAACTGAGAGCCTGGCTCCCTGGATTCAGGCTATCCCTGGGTCGAAGTTGGGCTTCACCAGGACCATTCCTCTCTACCCAGGAACCTGTCTCCTGCCACCATCAACATATCGTACACAGCACCCAGGCTGTTTGTGCCAAGAAGTGCCTCATGGACCACGCTGAACTGCCCTAAGCCTCTCCTTGGCCTCCCTCTTGTGCTCATCGGCACCCAAAGTCTGGAGGGGCCAAGGCAGCGGGGGACTGACGTGTCAGCAATGCCTGGAGCACACGCACACCGAGAAGGGTCATGAGAGCACCCAAGCTTGGCCTCAACTTTGCTACAAAATCAGAGTGGGCATCAGGAGTGGGGAGAGGTCAGGCAGTGGGAACAGGCACTTCCAAGCCTGCAGGGGGAGGGCTCTTCCCAGCCGCAAGAGCGCAGGGATGCCTGGGTCTACTGACAGGGCCTGGCGGCTGCAGCTATATCCTGGAGGCCGGGACTCCAGACCCACCAACTTGGAAGGTGGTGGGGCTCCTACCTGTTCCTGTCTTCTGCCCGACCCATGGAGCACACAGCCCTGGTGGCGACTCCCCTGCGGCAGTTGGCACATTTTAGAGGCTGCTCCAGATGAGCTACCGCTCCCATCAATACCATTACAATGGCAGTTAAATTTCAACATGAGTTTTGGAAAGGACGTTCAAACCATAGCGCCAAATGATGAAACAGAAATCATTGAGTGATGAAGGTAATGAGGGGGAAGAAGTGTTTTGGTTTTCTAAATAACTACTTAAACTCTTGTGGATCATTAATTCATGATCCAATTGTATACGGAATAAGGAAAGTTGAACAATTAATTCATAAACAAAAATGAATGGAATAAAGTAGAATTAAACTGGATACTCTGAGGAATCTTCAGTAAAATATTTTATTTTTCTATTATGTAAATGTCCCAGTTTCCTGGAGTTATTCTAATAGTTTGATAAAGTTAAACACACAAACACACACACGCGCGCATGCACACACACACACCCTAAGTATTTTTCAGTGGCCCCAAAAATAGTTCACACAAATTTAAACCCTTCTGCCACAGATATCTTCAATAGAGTTAAGTATTAATAAATAAAATTAATATACCTCTGTGGTCACAAGATTCAGTATTAGAATGCATTGTAAAGCCATTTTAATAAAGCTTCTTCTATGGCATTTTGTTTCTAGATGCCGCTTTCTGAAAGTCTTCTAAAATATGTACAAGTTTGGTTAGCATCCACTTGGACACCCCTTTTTCATTGTTTCACAAATAACAAAGCCATTGCATTTTCAACTATATAAAGAAGTACATTCTGAAAGTAATGACTAGGATTGATGGTTGATGGGTGAGCTTGGGATACCTGGGAAATCCTTGGTCAATATTTATAAACCTTTTCATAAACACAAATTGGGGAGAATTGAGAAACTGGAGGTGGAAGATATTGCCCCAGATTTCTCAACAGAAAGTTATCCAATGGTGGATTTACTAGTAAAAAAATGTGAGTAATCCCTTTACTGGAAGCAAAAGAATTATTTGTTAAATTTTGTGTGTATTACTGAATATATAATGGCATCGTGGTAGGCTAGTATTTGTTAAACCTACAAAACATGAATCTTAAATGTTTATATTTCATATATATATGTATGTAATTAATGGTCAAAGAGCATGACTCAGAGGACAATTGAACACTTTACCACATAAGCATTCATTTGAGGCTATTTTCACTGTCTTCAACAAAACTGACAAGTCATTGTTACCAATAGAATGTCAGAAATAAAAATAGAATGTTTACTGAGATCTTATCTAAAATGTGTGTATCATTCTATAATTCTAATGTTTGCAGAGTTCTGCATTGTGATTATGGCTCTATGTAAAATTTTTCAAGCACTTTTCACTGCAGGGCCATGTAGCTCTTCCATTACTCCAGGAAAATTGCATGTGCATTACTAGTCTTTCAACCCAAAATATGAGAATAACAGCTGGACTATTTTAGTTGGCATTCTATATGTGTAACAAATAGCCTTTATTAAAGAATATATTTCCTACAGCAGAAACAACAATTTAACATAGTTGTAGATTATTTCTCTTTAAGTGATGACAAAACTAAGAAGTCCAACTCTAGGCCGAAATCCTATGTGTGTTACATTTGTCCTGATGATAGGCAATTACAAAGACTGTACCTCTCAGGCCTCACAGAGGAAACTACCTTCCCCGCACCAAGTGTGGTGCACAAAGAGTGCACTGCAGCCTCTGAAGGTAGTTGCAGCCAAGACTCTGGCCTCCTTCTGGCCATGCTTTACTCACTGCTGCATTTCTAGACCAGTTGCCTCCACTGGAGTCTTCTTTATAAGGGGCTCTCCCTGAGGACTTCCTTAGCCACCTCTACTGAGACCTACTTATAGAGGGGAAGGAGAGAGCCTGGAAATACTTTTCTTCACCTGAACTTAGTTCTCATTACTTTTCCACTCCTAACCCTTCACCTTTACTCTCCCTCTAACTCCTGGGTCCATAAAATATCAGGAGTCTTTTGTACAGGACTCCCTCAGCTGTGAGACAATGCACCTCTCATCTGTTGTGATACAGTTGACACTCACTTGGCACCTTTCCATGGGGAAAATGGAACACTGGGGGAGTTGGTGTTTTCTCTGTTTATCCTCTTGCTGTAAGTGATTAACGGCTTGACTGTTGTTTTCATTTTGACATGTTCTCTTAATCGCTACTCTGACATCTGTCAGATCAGCTCTCCATCTAAGCTCAGCTTTTGACATGTTTATTCTGTCTCTCTTTTACATTTAGTGAAGAGACCAATTTAGTAAACCTAAATTGCAAACCTCTCAGACTTGTTCATAAAAGCCAAAAAGAACATCATTTGCAAGTCAAACCCTGAGCCCGATTATTCTCGTGCAAATTAGGTTATATTTATCAATTTACTGAATCAATTGATCCCTGAAAGGTTTTGTTTGTTAAAATGGTTGAGAAAATTTAACTTATTTAAAAATTAAATCAAAACCCACAGGAGAAAACTGAGTACAGTTTCTACAGTTAGAGTTCCAAGTAGCAGTTAGCTGAGTCACCTGAAGTAGAATGGTCTGGCCAGGAGTCAGTTCATCAACAGATAAAAGAACTAAGAATGATATCTCACAAAGTTAATTTGAAATTTAAAATATACTATATATAATGTAATTACCATGTTATCTGGTACATTAATTTCTGTTTATTAAATTTATCTATTTTCATTAAAGTGATTAGTTATACCAAAATCAGACTCAAACTTCATTCTTTTGCTTTCTTCTTGCTTTTATACATCTGAGTAGGTTCCTTAGGTCTTTGTAATATAATGATCATGTCAATTCTTTCCTTTGCTCCATATTCTTACAATTATAAACTTGTTTATTAAATAAATATTTCCTGAGTTGTTAGAATACATCACATACTGAATCAGGCATTGTGTATACAAAAACACACTCAGCTTTGTAGCAAAGTTACAAGCATGCCATTGCAATATAATATTTTAATTTAGTAGTAGATATATGCATGGATGCACTTAATATAATACTATTTGAGTTTTCATTATCCATATAACATTGTACAACATAATCTAGTGAATAAAGCTGATGGATGACAACAACTGCAGGCTGCTCTCAAGAGTATTGAGAAAAGGAAAACTAGAGGGGAAGTCTGGTTCTATTCATGACAAAGTAGCTTGTATTAGACAAACCATTCACTTAATAACAATAATGAAAAATGGAATCAATATAAAAGCAACTATTTTAAGGCACTAGAGAACAATGAAATTAGACAAAACCAGAAGGGGATAGAATCCTGGTAAGAAAAGAAGCAGACTAAGTTTAATACATTGAATAGTGTCTCCCAAAATTCACATCCACCAGAACTTCAGACTTTGGAAACAGGGTCTCAGCAGATGTCACTACTTAAGATGAGGTCATACCATTGCCTTTATGAGAAAAGGAGAAGATACAGAAAAACAATTCACACTGAAAAGTAGACCATGTTAACACAGAGGCAGAGATTGGAGTTATGCAGTCATAAGCCAAAGAACTCCTGGGACTACCAGAAGCTGAAGAGGCAAAGAAGAATTATTTCATAGACCTTTAGAAATAACGTGGCTGTGCTGGTAGGTTAACTTCCAGATTCTGACTTTCAGAACTTAGAGAGAATAAATCTCTTTGTTTTAACCTACTCAATTTATAGTACATGATTATGGCAGTCCTAGGAAACTAATATAGTTGGTGAACTACCCATTTACCCATCTTTTTCCTGAGGGCTTTTCTCCTTTCATGGATGTGGCGGTACAAGAAGAAAGCCACTTTCTTAAATGCGAAGAGATAGGTTACTGGTTGAACTACCAATAACAGTGGGAAATTGAGGGAAAAACTTTGAAGAAAGAGAGACCAAGAGAGTTGAAAAAGCATACATATATTTAAAAAGATGGTTAAAGGCATAAAATAACTAATGATATAGTGCAGATTTATGGTTCTATGATCCAGGAGAGGAAGGAAATTAAAAGAGGTAAACGTAAGTTTAGCCTTTAGGATCATACATCCTTTAAGGCATCTATCTATTTTGGAAAAAGTTGCCAACAGGCTGCACAGCTGAGCAGAGTGTGAGAGTAGGGGTAAAAACCTGAGTGTGGAAACTGCCAAAGGGAGGAACATCGTAAAGCCGCCATGGACCCAAAGTGCTACTTCAGGAGCAAGTGTGAATCAGAAAAATCTATGGCCTGACAAGGAATCATATTTCAGTCTCTTAATTTCTGAATTATGATTGATGTGATGCATGATTCCAGACTTTGTTCTAGATTCCTGAAAAAATATAAATCCCTTCTGAAGGAAGATGGTATTACTTCAGGCTTCAAATTATTTCTGTAATTTGTTAAATCACGAGGTCAGAGGATCGAGACCATTCTGGATAACACGTGAAACCCCCGTCTCTACTAAAAAACACAAAAAATTAGCCGGGCATGGTGGCGGGCCCCTGTAGTCCCAGCTACTCGCAAGGCTGAGGCAGGAGAATGGCATGAACCCGGGAGGCGGAGCTTTCAGTGAGCGGAGATGGCGCCACTGCACTCCAGCCTGGGCGACAGAGCGAGACTGTCTCAAAAAAAAAAAAAAGAAAAAAATTCCTCTCTGCCACTTCCTAGTTAATGTTACTGTCTCCCCACCCCAGGCAACCATAGATTTGGTTCTATCATTATATATTAGATTTATATTTTCTAAAATTACACAAACATGGAACTTATAAATTATATAGTGACAAAAATGCAATTTATATCACCTTGTATTTCAGAAGTTTGTTTTTTGTTGTTGCTAAATAGCATACTGTTGTATAGATATACCACAACTTATTCTAGTTTGGGATCATTAAAAAATATATATGTTTTGGGAGGCCGAGGAGGGTGGATCACGAGGTCAGGAGATCAAGACTATCCTGGCCAACATGGTGAAACTCCGTCTCTACTAAAAATACAAAAATTAACTGGGCGTGGTGGCATATGCCTGTAATCCCAGCTACCGGGGAGGCTGAGGCAGGAGAATCGCTTGAACCAGGGAGTCGAAGGTTTTTGTGAGCCAAGATAGCACCACTGCACTCCAGCCTGGTGACAGAGTGAGACTTTGTCTCAAAAATCACACACTTACATGTATATGTTATAAATATATATATATATTATATGCTATAAATAGTTATGTAAAAGGTTTTTGTGTGTGTGTGGTCACGTGTTTTTTATTTTTCCTTAGTAAATGCCTCAGAGTAGAGTTTTACAGAATGATAAATGTATGTTTAATTTATGAGAATGTCAAACTCATTCTAGAGTTGTACCATTTAATGTTCTCCTTAACAATATATGAAAAAACTCATTATTTCACATCCTCAAAAACATTATTGGTACTGTCAAGTTCTTAATTTTAGTCATTTTGGTGGGATATCGTGATAACTGATTATGATTCTAATTTGCATTTCTCAGATACTAAGGGCACTATTAATCTCTTGTGGCTGTCAGCCATTTTAATGTCTTTCTTGGACCAGTTTACCAAGTTGCTTGCTTTGTTTTTTATTTATAATAATTTTTCTATATTCTGGATACAAGTGCTTTGTCAGATCAATATTGGGAATATATTTCCAAATCTGGCTTGCCATTCATTTACATAATAGTGTCTTTTGGAAAACAGGAGATTGTAATTTTGATAAACTTCAATCAATTTACTTCAGGTTTCAGGCAATTTTATTACATCTAAGAAATCTTTACATATCAAAAGATCACAGGTAATTTTTTTTCTCTGCATTTCCAGGAGCTTTATATTGTTGTCCTTTGCATATAGGTCAACAGTTTATTGGGAGTTAATTTTTGCATGGAGTGTAGGTAATAGCAAAAGCTCTTTTTTCATTCTTCTTTTTTTTTCTTTTTTATATTAGGATAAACAACCATAATCCATTGTTTAAAAGACAATCCTTTTCCATTGAATATTTTGGAACACATAATTGATAGATATGTGGGTCTCTTTATTATAAGAGATCAGAAAATTATTTCCATAAAGGGCAAGATAATTTTGTGCGTGTGTGTGTGTGTGTGTATACAATCATGTGGAGCATATGGTCCTCCATTGCACCTACTAAACTCTGCTGGGTTTTTAAAAATCATTTCAACTCTTATTTTAGATTCGGGGTATATGTGCAGGTTTGTTACATGGGTATATTACATAATGTTGAGATTTGGGGTGGGTATGATTGATCCCATCACCCACGTACTGAGCATAGTACCCAATAGGTAGTTTTTCAATCCTCTCCCCCGCCCTCTCTCCCACTTCTAGTAGTCCCTAGTGTCTTTTGTTGCCATCTTTAAGTGCACGAACACCCAAAGTTTAGCTCCCATTTATAAGTTCCCATTCCCATTTGTAAGTTGGAATATGGGGTACTGTGATGAACAGATGAGAGCATATGGTTTTTTATGCTAGAATAATTTGTTTTCTTTTGGTAACATACCCAGTAATGGGATTGCTGGGTCAAATGGTAGTTCTGTTTTAATTTATTTGAGAAATCTTCAAATAGCTTTCCACACTGGCTGAACTAATTTGCATTCCCACCAACAGTGTATCAGCATTCCCTTTTCTCTGCAGTCTCACCAGCATTTATTGTTTTTTAACCATTTAATAACAGCCACTCTGAATGGCGTAAGATGGTATCTCTTTGTGGTTTTAATTTTATTTCTCTGATGATTAGTGATGTTAAGCATTTTTGTAATTATATTTGTTTGCCTGATTCTATGTTTTCTTTTGAGAACTGTCTGTTCATGTCTTTTGCCAACTTTTTAATGGGGTAATTTGCTTTTTGCTTGTTCGATTGTTTAAGTCCTTTATAGATTCTGGATATTAAAACTTGGTTGTTGCATACTTTGTAAATATTTTATGACATTCTGTATGTTGTCTGTTTACTCTGTTGATAGTTTCTTTTCCTCTGCAGAAGCTCTTTAGTTTAATTAGCTCCCAGTTGTCAAATTTTTGTTTTTGTTGCAAATGCTTTTGACAATTAGTCATAAATTCTTTCACAAGGCTGATGTCCAGAATGATGTTTCCTAGGGTTTCTTTTAGTTTTCTTATAGTTTGAAGTCTTACATTTAAATCTTTAATCCATCTTGAGTTAATTTTTCTATATGGTAAAATGTAGAAGTGCAGTTTCATTCTTCTGAGTATGGCTAGCCATCTATCTCAGCCCCATTTATTGAGTAGGGAGTTTTTTTCTCATTGCTTCTTTTTTGTCAACTTTGTCAAAGATCAGATAGCTGTAGTTTTAGATGTACAGCTTCGTTCTTCGTTCTGGGTTCTCTATTCTGTTCCAATGTTAGCTCTGCTGTTTTAGCATAAGAGCAGCCATAAGCATACTTGAACGAACAGCTGTTGCAGTGTTACAATAAAGTTTTACTTAAGAAATAGCCAGCTGGTTTTGGAATCTATTCTATTCCATACTCATGGTAAAACCACTGTGTCTTAATCACTATAGCTTAAAATGCAAATTTGAAATGATTTGTAATGAATCTATAACCAAATTTCAGGAAAATTGGCATATAAACAGTATGTCTTTTAATCTATGATTTAGTACTAATTTTTTAATTTTTTGTCAGCAATTAGTAATTTTTAATGTATATTCTTTGTATGTATATTGTTAAATGTAACCATAATTGTTTCAGATTTTCTGATACTACCTTAATTAGTACTTTTTCTTTCACCTTCCATATATTTGTTGTTAATGAATCAGAACACAAAAACATTAACTTTGTATCCCAGGACAGGCGAGCAGCCTTATTGTATCTGATCATTACTTTGTAAAGTCCTTAGGATTTTCTACAATAACCCATATTTCCAGTAAATAAAGATAGTTTTAATTATTCATTTCCAATCTATATGTTGAACATTAGTGGAAAATATTACATTCTTCAACGTTACATGTGAAATGAGAGGTAGACTTTCACAAGCTCCTTTGATCAGGTTAAAGTGGTTCCCTGCTTTTGCTAGTTTGCTGAGTCATTATCATATATGGATCTTCATTTTTTAAATTGCTTTTCCTGTGTAAACTTAGATCCTCATCTGGCTTTGCTCCTTTTATTTTCTTAGATGGTAAATTAACACTGATATTGAAATGTTAAACTAATCTGACAGTCTTATGATAAATCCACTTGCTCAATTATCCTTTTTCAATATTGCTGGATTTTATTTGGTAATATGATGTTAATGAGGAATATTGGGGTATAGTTTTCTTTCCTTGTAATATACTTAAGAAAACTTATTCTTACTTTGGTATCAGAATAATGCTGGCCTCACTGAATGTAAGGAAGAATTTGCTCTTTGCTCTTCCTTTATTTCAACTTAGGTTTTTTGGGTTTTTGTTTTGTTTTGTTTTGTTTTTTGAGACAGGCTCTTGCTCTGTCACCCAGGCTGTAGTACAGTGGTGTGATCACAGCTCACTGCAGCCTTGACCTCCCAGACTCAAGTGATTCTCCTACCTCAGACTCTCAAGTAGCTGGGACCATAGGTGTGCACCACCATGCCCAGCTCTTTTATTTTTAATTTTTTTTCTAGAGATGGGGTCTTACTTTGTTGCCCAGGCTTTTCTCATCCTCAAGCAATTCTCCTACGTCGGCGTCCCAAGGTGCTGGGATTACAGGCGTGAGCCAGTGCACCCAGCCTCCTTTACTTTATGAAAAATCTTTCAGGGCTGGTATAACTTCTTCCTTAAACTTTAAAAATTAATTTTTAATGTTTATGGGTACATTAAAAGTATATATATTTATAGGGTATTTGAGATATTTTGATACATGTATACAATGTGTAATGCTCACTGTAAATAAGGTAAATCAGGGTAAATGGGTCTCCAAACATTTATCATTTCTTTGTGTTGCAAACATTCCACTTATACTCTTTTAGGTATTTTAAAATGTACAATGAATTATAGGTGACTGTAATCACCCTGCTGTGCTACAAAATACTAGACCTTATTCATTCAATCCAATTATATTTTTGTGCCCATTTTACATCCTCACTTTCCAATTTCCTTCTCATTATCCTTCTCAGTCTCTGGTAACCATCGTTCTACTCTCTATCTTCATGAGTTCAATTTCTAACTCCCACAAATGAGTGAGAACATGTAAAGTTTGTATTTCTGTGCCTGGCCCTTATCACTTAGCGTAATATTCTCTGGTTCTATCCTTGTTGCTCCAAATGACAGGATCTCATTCTTTTTATGGCTAATACTCCATTGTAATTATGAACCACATTTTCTTTATCCATTCATCTGTTGATTCATCCAACTTAGGTTGATTAAAATATCAGCTATTGTGAACAATGTTGCAATAAACATGGGAGTGCAGATACCTCTTTTATATACTGACTTCTTTTCTTTTGGGTGTATACCTAGCAGTGGGATTGCTGGATCATATGCTACTTCTATTTCTAGTTTTTCTGAGGAATCTCCATACTGTCCTCCAAAGTGGTTGTACTAATTTATATTCCCACTAACACTGTATGAGGGTTCACTTTTTTCCACATCCTTGCCAGAATTTGTTACTGCCTGTCTTTTAGATAAAATAGATTTTAACTGGGGTTAGATGATATTTCACTGTAGTTTTGATTTGCATTTCTCTGTTGATCAATGATATTAAGCACCTTTTCATATACTGTTTCCAATTTGTATGTCTTCTTTTAAGAAATGTCTATTCACATCTTTAGCCCACTTTTAAATTGGATTATAAGATTTTTTTCCTTTTGAGTTGTTTGACATAATTATGTATTCTGGTTATTATTAATCCCTTATCTAAAGGATAGTTGGCAAATATTTACTTCCAATCTGTGGGTTATTCCCTTCATTTTGTTGATTGTTTCCTTTACTGTGCAAAAGGTTTTTAATTTAATGTGATCCCTTTTGTTCATTTTTCCTTTGGTTGCCTGGGCCTGTGCAGTATTGCTCAAGAAATTGGTGCCCAGTGCAATGTCCTGGGGAGCTTACCAAGGTTTTCTTTTATGGAGTTTCATAGTTTTAGGTGTTAGATTTAAGTCTTTAATCCATTTTACTTTGATTTTTGTATATGTAAAGATAAAGGAGTCTAGATTCATTCTTTTGCATATGGATATCTAGTTTTCTCAGCACCATTCACTGAGGAGACTTTACGTTTCCCAGTGGATGTTCTTGGCACCTTTGTTGAGAATGAGTTCACTGTAGATGTGTGAATTTATTTCTGCATTTTCCATTGTGTTCCATTGGTCTATGTCTCTTTTTATGTGAGCACTATGCTGTTTTACTTACTGTAGCTCTATAGTATAATGTGAACTCAGGTAATGCAATTCTTCCAGTTTTATTCTTTTCACTCAGGATGGCTTTTCACTCAACTCAACACAAATACACAAATCAAACACACAATTCACACACTCAACCAAATCTTAAAATACTTTGTTATAGCTTTTGAGAACCCAGCTGTCTTCAACATTTTTCTCAAGTGCACCCTTCAGATGCCTTTCTCAATATTTTTTCTTGTAGAGCAAAGTAACAAGTGACATTTGATCATTTTATACCCTGAAGATTTCATAAATATCATCGGCTAACAAGAATATGCATGCAAAAGTGGGTAAGAGAAATGTGTCCTAACAAATACTAAAATCCTCCTTATTTCTAAAATTTGGGGAACATAATACTTCTTTTACCAGGAAGTGCAGGAATCCTCCATTCTTGTCTAACTTCGAAGAACGAATTTAGCTAAGAGACATATAGCAAGGGTTAAGTAACAGAATTTAATGAAGAAAAATAAGGTACATTTTAGAGAGGAGTGGAATACAGGTCCAGGCATGTCCAGCTGGAAAACAGCTCAGGGGTGCTCCTTCTGGAAAAAATAGTAGGAGCAGTGTTTATTTAAAGAGACAGTAGACTCTGAAAGATGAGACATAGTAAGATGCTTGAAAGAATGAGCCAACAGCAGCTAGTGCTAGGGGACTCTTTTTGTAAGAATCTTACATGATTATTTATGAAGGGGCCTGAGGGAGTGTTACTTGTGAGCATGTTTTTGAAGGATCCTTTGGTCACTATCACGTGCACATGATAGTACACACTTTGCATGTCTCATTAGCATTTACAGGCTCCACCCAGGGGTGTATTTTTACCTTTATAATGAGCAAAAGTCTACTCTAAGGTGAGGTTTTGGAGGAGTGTGCATGCTTATCAGTGGAGAAAATCCCTAGCATAATTATCTTTGGCTAGGTTCTTTATCAGTCCCCTTCAGGGCCAGAGAAGCCTAAACACAAGGCTAGATGTAACCAGTGTAGCCATTGTCCTTTTTGCTATCAGTGAGCAGCATTGATTATCAGTGGGCAGCATCTCCAGGACTTCTTTAGCCAGGGGGCTCCCTTGCCTGCTTGCTTCTGGCTATCTGCCTACTCTAACACTTCCCCAAACTAAAATTAGTTTATATTTTCCAGTAACTTACCTTGCTTGGAACAGACTGACTAGTGGCTGCTCTAATCCATTCTTCTTCCTGGCCATACAAACTGGATTTTCCAGGCTCCTGGAAATTATGCAAGGGCAAGTGACTATGTTCAATCCAACGTGATGTAAAGCTTATTAGAACATCTCACATCTAAATCTTTATAATCTTTAATTTTATCCAGGTGCAGATAAGCAGAACCTTCTAGGAATGGCTGAATCACAGATGGAAAGGATCTGGCTTTACAAATCACCACCTGGAGAAATGTTGTCTGCTGCTCAGGAATAGTTTCTGGACTTTACTTGAGCAAATAGTGAAATTCAATTCTGTTTTAACTAACATATCTTTGTGTCTCTCTGTTAGAGTGTTTAACGTTACCATAACTATTATACTGGGTCCAGCCTAATTCTTATTATAAAAGCATTATTATTTTTTAAAGAGTTAATTACCTCAAATAGAAAAGGTTTTTGAGATGACTGGTGTTATCTGCAGTGGGTTATAGTGTGAGAAAAACGAAGGCTGCATAAAGAAATCCGAAATGCTGCGTATGTGTTTATAGACCTTAAATTGGCTAACTTGTTGAAATTTGCTGGTGCAAATTAAATGAGAAACCATTGCACATGCTTATAAATACATGCTTAATATACTTATAAAATAGCTGCTAGAAAATCCAGTATAATCTGGCAACCGCTTTAAAATAATTTAAAGAAGGAATTATTCTCTTATTTGAAACATCTGCATTTTTATGGCAAAAGCCATGCTTTGTATTTACCACGTGTTAAAATAAAAAAGAAAGCATAAAAGATAGCTACTCTAATGTAATGATAACATAATAGCATAGTTTCACCAAATAGTTTTTTTCATTTTTCTAAGTGGCTTTCTCTTTCAATTCATGTAACAATTTGCCAGTTGTCATCCCTTTGGAAAAGTATTTATAAGTATGTTTATGTGTATTTTTTTCTCTCTATAATATCTTCACAAAACAGAGCATAGCTAAATGTAGTTATCTACAACTCTAAGTAATTTTCTCAGGATCATTCACATTGATTGGTGGACTTTTCTCACTCACAATGAAATGAATAGTTCTGTTGCTGATTTCACCAATTCTGGGGAGAACAGGAATGACTGCCTAGAAATTACCAAATACATCTAGTGTGAACTGGAAGAAACAGCAGTTAAATTAAAAATTACTGAGAAAATTTAAAATTGATACGTTCAAACTCCTAAACACTTGGTTGATATTTGAGCTTTTTCAAATATTGAAACAAAGTAATACATTGCAGCCAGGAAATTAATGGCAACAATAATAAACATTTTGGCATTTTAAAGTTTTTGTAATAATAATCATTGTTTTCTCTTTCAGTGGGATGGTACCATGTCAGAGGAGATCACAATTAAAAGTCTCATATAATGACACTGCATTTTAGAGAATCCTCTTGACCATCTGACTTTTGAGAAAAATAATTGAGAAAAATTTGGAGGAAGAAATTGGGCAACAGCCATTATTATCTGATGAGCATCATGGTTAGTGTCTTTGATGGAGGATATACCGGCAGGACTTGGCTTATTTTCACTCTTTCCACTCTATATTGATCTATTGATCTCTTCTTCCCAATTGTGGTCCTGCTAACCAACAGTAAGCCTGGGATCATCTTTAGATGTTTTGATGCAAATTCACAGATACACTGGTGACAAGAGGCAACAACTTACATAGCCCACTTGCCAGGCCCACTCCAGGAGCTAGACAGGGTTAGCTTCAAGAACTTCTTTCTAGTACCAATGTATTTGCCCACACCACTCATTCAGGAAAGCTGGTGTGGGCTTTTTCTCTGATTCTGGCCTTTTGGGTTCTTTACTATTTAAGCTTATCCCACAGTGTTTAAGGTCTTAGTCTTACAAAAATTTTTCTTATGAAATAATATACATGATGGTGGCTCTTCTCTTGACTTAACTCCAATTGGTTCAGATGATTATGTTTTATGACTTTTTTATTCTTCCTCCATATCATATTGCCATACTTCTCAACAATATGTGTAGCATTTTTCTAACATTGTGGAACTTGTGATGCCATTCTCATTAGATTCCAAAAGAAAATTTAGAATTATAATTCCATTATGTTCCATTATGTTATTCATACTCTATGAGTACATGTTCTCATATTGTAAAATAATGACTAGATGAGTCAACTGTCAGAAAGCTGCAGACAAATATAGAGTGGACAGAATTATTGAGTATAAATCACAATAGTATAAATATTTAGTTTCTTCTATTTCTTTTTGCATTCTTTTCTCCTCCCTTTCTTTCTTTACTTTCCTGGGTTTGATTATGCCATTTCTAGAACATGCATAAAAATGACACTTTATATAAATTCCCATACAAATTTAATGAGGCCAGGCGTGGGGGCTCATGCCTGTAATCCCAGCAATTTGGAGCTGGAGGTGGGCACATCTCCTGAGGTCGGGAGTTTGAGACCAGCCTGACCAACATGGAGAAACTCAGTCCCTACTAAAAATACAAAGTTAGTCGGGTATGGTGGTGCATGCCTGTAATCTCAGCTACTCCGGAGGCTGAGACAGGAGAATCGCTTGAACCCAGGAGGCAGAGATTGCCATGAGCCAAGATGGCACCATTGCACTCCAGCCTGGGCAACAAGAGCAAATCTCCATCTAAAAAAAAAAAAAAAAAAAAAATCCCAGTAATTTAAGAAAAAGAACCAATGTAAAATCTTCCAAAATATGTTTTTGTCTATCTTTCTATATTTTGATGTTTCCTCTATTGTTTTTAAAACTTTTATATTTTTGGCCAGGCACGATGGCTCACGCCTGTAATCCCAGCACTTTGGGAGGCCGAGGCGGGTGGATCACGAGGTCAGGAGATCGAGACCATCCTGGCTAACATGGTGAAACCCCGTCTCTACTAAAAATACAAAAAATCAGCAGGACTTCATGGCAGGCGCCTGTAGTCCCAGCTACTCGGGAGGCTGAGGCAGGAGAATGGCGTTAACCCAGGAGGTGGAGCTTGCAGTGAGCCGAGATTGGGCCACTGCACTCCAGCCTGGACAACATAGCCAGACTCCATCTCAAAAAAAAAAATTCTATATTTTTATATCAAATTGGACTTTATTCTTGAGTTAGTTCTTCCATCTATTGGTAAGGCTTAGGAACTCCATTAAAGATAAATATAACTAATTGTTTCTAACTGATGAATCTACAACTGTGTTCAGGCTTAAGAAGCCAAACATAGGCTTCACATGCCCTTTGGCAAGTTATGTGTAATAGGAGATTAACATCACTGCGTGCTTGGTTTTGTTTTCGGGAACTCATTACAGTAAAACTCTGGAACATTATAACATTTTTCCCTCCAACTCTTGCTTGAGATATATTTTGGAAGCTGTTCTAACTTCAGGACACTACTGACAATTACAGGAATGGATAGTGACAATGTTCCCCAAATGTTTAATCCACCGGGGCCTACAAGAAATTATTCAAATTAGTTAGTGAAAGGAAATAAGCAGTGGCATAAGTAATCAAAAGTGTTTAGTCCAAATGTGTCCGGAAAATATTTTTGCAATGAATTGTAACAGTTTCATTCCAGATGTAACTTCTTAACTTATTTTAGTTTGACTAGTACTAGCATTCTCTACAAACAACAGGCCCTGGCAAAAGGAGACCTAATCTGGAAAAAACATGTGGAAAAGCATAACCGAGTTGGTTAAAAGTTGGATATAACCAGAATGGAAAATGTTCAGTTTTAAAATAATAATTAATATTTATTTTTATGAATCTAATATTTAATTAAAGAGTTTATAAGACAGCATGATTTTTTTCTTTTGTAGACATTTTTCTATAAACATATGTACTATATGTAAGGAAGCAGGCTACCTTAATAAAACACCTCAAAACAACTCTTCAAGTTTGAGTAGAGAGAAACTTTTGCTGACTGCTTTCTACTTTCCAATTCTTTTCTGGAATTTTAAATTCTTTTTGAGAGCACCAAACTCATCAAGATGTATTACTTCCTCTCTAAATTCTGACATAGAAAGGAATGAAAATTCTTTTGAATGACTGAAATAGATTGGCTTGAGTACACACACACACATACATACCTGTTTTCAAAAATTTAAGAAATAAAACTAGGAATAAGAGAAGTCAATATCAATATTTTCAATTATAAGGTATAAAATATGCTGTAGGATTCAATATTTATCACAGCATGTTTGAAAGCTTGGGGCAGCTAGGCCCACCAATTAAATGCAATGATTTACATACCTGTGATCCTTGTTCTCATCTCAAATGGCAGGCCATTTGCACCTAGGTTTTCTTCCTTATACTCTTTCCCACATTTCTTCATAGTACTAAGCCCAGAAGTCATCATTCAACTATTGACATTAATGTAACCCATACCATAGTGAAGACAGGGCCATTATAAATAAGTACTACCCTCAAAGTCTCTATGTTATTCGTCCCCTGCCATTACAATCCTAGATCTGTAGCTGGTCATATGGTTTATTTTCTTTGGAATCTCTAGTAGCCACTCCCTTATGTGCTTCTATGTAATATATCCAATGCAGATAATCTGGACAACTTAACTTTTCATCTTCTTTACCCAAGCACCTGTGAAATGCTATGGAGAGATTACAAGAGTTGATAATTTTCTGTCTTAGATTATTAATTAATTAATTTCTTCTCTTAATCACTCAATTTATTTTAATCAGCTCTCTTTCCAATCCTCACTTACTAGGCATCTAAACTTTATCTCTCCTCAAATTCCTTTCCCAAATTTAACACTCTTTAATATCAATACCAGTATCTAAACTTTATCTCTCCTTGAATTCGTTTCCCAAATTTAACTCTCTTTAATATCAACACCAGTAAACTCTCAATTTCCAAACCCAATACATATTTCTCAGGCTTTATCATCACAAGATACTTTACACTGATGAATGCTGTCTCCATGAATTGCACTTGGTTTCCATCACACCACGTCCTTGGTTTTCCAACTGTTTTTCTGTCTCTTCTTTCTTGGTTTCTTTTGTCCAACCTCTTTGTTGCCATTTTTCTCCTCTATACCTTGCCTTGGAGTAAGCTCATACATAAACCTTGCTTTTAAACCTACCAATACAAGGTTGTTGGAAGGAAGTGATCTCAGGGCAAACAGAAGAGAATTAAGTATCGCAGAAGGAAATAGCTACTAAGCCTATGAATGGAGAGAAAAGGGGATGAGTTCATGTTACCAGAGCTCAGGATTCTAAGCTTTCAAATGGAAACTGGAACTTTTGAAGATGGGATGTCAATCAGGAGCTTGAACCATAGATGATATAACCTCTGATATGAAAAACCATAAAATGGAAGAAGTATCCTGGCTTCATCACTTTCTAATCTCCGGTGTTTACCATTGGCAAACCAGAAACAAAACCAGTGAGCAAGAGCACCTGTGACATCGCAAGCATCGGTGCTCTGCCGTAGAGAGTAGAGCAAAGAACAGGAAATGGATCTGAGAAAAATTACACTAATTACTGCATCATGATGTTATCGGCTCCTGGGCTTTTCCATTGGCTGTTGCTTTTTTTTTTTTTTTTCCCACTCATATTGTGATTGTGACTATGTAGATTCTGCTGATCCCATCAGAGAGTCACTCTTTTCTCTCTCCTATATACTTCAAGTATTTGGGTAACACAGTATTGTAATATATATATTTATAAATGTTTTGAAGAATGTTAGTATTTATTTAACTTTTTTCAAATTTATATCAAAGTTCTGAATCGAAATAAACCATTCAGTATATGTTTGTTGAATAAATAAACATCATTTATACAAAATACCAGTTTCTGGACTTATAAATACTGGTAAAGCCAGCAAAAGAGCACCAGTCCTTGGAATACTTGGTTCACAGATAACTACACTTAAGTTCTAGATGTGTAAGTATGATTTCATAAACTTCTTAATTCAAAGGTTCTCATACTACAGACAATCTCCATGTTTTCTTCATTATACATAAATATCAATTTTTCTCCTTCTATTTTAAAATAATTTAAAAACGTGTAAAATGCAAATTGTATTCCTATATAATTCTGTTGTGTTGTCTTGGGAATACATTGTACAACATAAGACGGCAGAGAACTGGTTAAGAGGCTAGATTCTTGAGTCTGACACAGTGAATTTGTATTCTAACTTCATTTACCTACTGAAAAACCTGAGTGAAATTATTTAGTTTCTTTCTGCACCAATTTTCTCATGTTAAAAATGAGGAGATTAATATTAGCTAACTTCTATGGTTGTTGTGAATATTAACTAAAGACAGATAAAATGATTTTTAAAATGTCTGGCACATAGAAAGTGCTGTAGAAATATTAAGTGTTATCGCTCCTAATAATCAGATTAATACTCATGAATTTTAATGAATACGAATTCAAATGATTTGCTTCTCACAACTAACAAGACAATATTCCTATAAAAGCCCATTATAGGAGGATGGAATGCAAAAAATCATAAATATGTAATAGTGTAATATGCACAACATGAATGAAAACAATTAATATAGTTAATGTGCTTACAAACTAAACTTACATAAACAGGCAAAGCTTTATTTCACATGCTATTATATAATTATGTAATTAGGTGCCTAATTACATATCAGAGACTGCTGTCCAATTAGAGAAGATAAAAGAATGTACTGGAGTGGATCTGAAAAATATTTGGTCAGAAAAACACAGTCTTGCTGAGATTCCCAGAGAGCACTGCCATTTTGAATAGTTAATATACATATTTTTAGAAACAAACTGGAAGTGTTTATTAATGATTAAATTAACTTCTAAGGATTTCAACAGAAAAAATAAAAAACTTAGAAAATATAATAAAATGTTAGCACTCAAGACTGACTGACAAACTGCAATATAGTATTAAATAAATAATGATGTTAGAAAACATGTTCGTATGTGTTTTTCGTAAGTGGCTTCTAACTTTTATAGTTCTCTTTTCAACTTCACCAATGCTATTTGATTCCCTAAATTCAGATCCAGATTTCTCTTAGTTTTCTTGTGTCTCTTTCAACATTATGCAGAATAAATTCTATTCTTAAGCAATGGTGTCTGAGCATCATGATTATTGCTACCAGTTCAGTTATTGCATATTTGGTCTTACCTAGAAAGTAGCACCTTGTTTTAACACCTGTGCTGCAGACATATTTTAATAGAGCCCCTTAAGTTTCTGCAGCCTGCTTCTGTCTTATATTTCTTCCTCCCAAGGTTTGAAACCATTATTTAAGAACCTCAATTGAGTAGCAAAAGAATTCTATCCACTAAAAGTCTTCTATGATAAGATTATTATCTATTATGTGCCCTTGAGTTGCTATTATCATATAGCACCTGAATATCACGACACTCATAGTTATGAGTTGAATTGTATTCCCCCAATATATGCTGAAGTCCTAGTCCCTAGTACTTGTGACTGTAAACTTCTTTGAAAATAGGGTTTTGTAATATAATAATGTAAATTCTTTAGGGCAGGCCCTTATCCGATGTGACCAGTGTCTTTATAAGAGGGAAATGTGAACACTGTGACACACAAGGAGAACATCATACGACCAGAGAGGCAGAGATTAGAGTGATGGCAGTGCAAAACAAAGAACACTAAGGATTGACAACCACCAGCACAAGCTAGGAAGAGGCACAGTCTACCCAGTCTCAGACCTCAGATCCTTTCCCTGCCCACAGTTTGATTTTGGACTTCTAGCCTCCAGAACTGTGAGAAAATAAATTTCTGTCATTTGAAGCCACGCAGCTTGTAGTGCTTTTTAATGTACCTTCAGAAAACAATACATTTATCTTAAAAATTATTTTTTATCTGTCTATCTATGATCTCTCTCTGTCTCTTCTCTCTCTCTCTCTCTCTCTCTCTCTCTCTCTCTGTATCTGTCCCCAAATAGCAGCATAGTTTTTCTGAATTGTGTTTTGCAGACATGGAATAAAAAGTGATGCTTACATGTATCTTAATTTGTAAAAGAAAATATTTAAAATGTTCATTCTTTGTTCCACAAAATTAACTTGCAATTCAGTGAATTGTGAGAAAGAGTTCATTGGGATAAACTGCTAAAAAAAAAAAAAAAAAAAAAAAGCTTTGCAGTTGCATAGCCAGAAATAATTTCATTTTTACTCACTAGTTAAGAAAGCATGAATTAGTTCAAGATGAAATCTTCAAACTGCTATAGCAGAAGCTTACACCATTTCTTTATTTTCATTAACCAAAACTTATGGAACTCCTTTAAAGCAGAATATATTACTATTAAAACACTATCCTGCATATAGAAGCCAAAGCTTAACAAATATTTTGAATGAAAAAGAAATTCATACTTCATAAAGACATTGATTTTACTCTAATAAAATTAATCAAGAAAATAAAAACAAAAAACAAAAAACAAAAGTTTTTTTTGACCTTAGGACCTTTAACAAAAAGATTTGTTACTCTTTTCTTCTGCACAGGTGGACTTACATAATTTTAAGATTTTGTAATTAATACCTTGAGGATGAAATGGCCTCTTTCAGTCTAATAATTTTCTTGGCAAATAAACAGAAAAACAACAGCATTAAATAACTTTGGTGTGAGCAAATATATATGACAAATAAAATGAAAATAAATATGACAAAGATTTCAGTTTTCTTATTCTTGTAGTCTATAACAGAAAATACTTTAGAGCCTGTACAGTAATAGAGCTACCAGAAGGAATACCAATGATGATTTTGACCAAGTGGTATTCATGGATTGATGCATTCTATAGAAAGAGATTTGTGAGAAAGGTATGTGAGGAATATTGTCATTTTTCTTGTAAAAAATAAATGTATCACTGTCTTCTTGTTCTTGCCAACATTTTGCAGACTTTGGTTTTCAAGGTATATGTCTGTTATTGCCAGGCAATAAATTTAAAGATTTTTTAAATCTTAAAAATACAATTTCTAATTACTGCATGCCCTCCATAGAGTGGAGATCATTAATTGATTTTCATTAAATAACATCATCATAAGAGACAGCCGTCCACTTCCAGTTTATGATCCAAGTTCTACTTTAGATTTAATATACAGAAAATGTTTTTCACCTGGGAAAGGCAGTTTGCACTTGCAATTCCAGCTACTCAGGAGGCTGAGATGGGAGGATCACTGGAAGTCAGGAGTTTGGGACTGGCCTGAGCAACATAGTGAGACCCAGGCTCAAAAAAAAAAAAAAAAAAAAAAAAGAAAAGAAAAGAAAAAGAAAAAGAATAAGAAAAAATTAGCTAGGTGAGGTGGTGAGCACCTGTAGTCCCAGGTACTTGGGAGGCTGAGGTAGGAGGATCTCTTGGGGCCAGGAATTTGAGGCTGCAATGAGCTATGATCGTGCCACTGTACTGCAGCCTGTGCAAAGAGTGAGACCTTGTCTCTTAAAAAAATAAAACTAAAAGAAAGGAAAAAGAAAACATTCTAGCACTAATCAGAATCTGGAACTGTTTTTTTTCACCTAGTTTCAGATTAACATTGCATGATCAAATAAAATTCAGCATCAGAAAATGTTTTGTATAATTTGCAAATAGAAATTTCAACATTACTGCAATAAATGTTTACCTAGTGTATGTATATACTGATAAATATCAATGTATATTCATTTTAGCTACAGTATTTTAGAAAATCAAATGAACTGTGTACAATTTTAATAATATAAAATATAGAAATTCTACCCATTTGCTTTTTTAGAGGGAGTTATAATTTTTATGATAAAATATAAATAGGAATTTTTTTATTACAATGCTCATCCTAACAGTATGCCATTCTATTTCATTATTTCCTTGGATGATCACTTT
Organism: Pan paniscus; assembly: GCF_029289425.2. NCBI lineage: Eukaryota > Metazoa > Chordata > Mammalia > Primates > Hominidae > Pan > Pan paniscus. The sequence goes on from NC_073252.2 coordinate 114,579,169, forward strand.
TCAAATATATTAATCACCTTGTAGCCAAAATCACAAAAAGGATTTTTACTCTTAACATTAAATAAAACTTTGCCATAGTCTGGCTTCTATGGTGGATGTAATAGGATATCTAAAATCATCTTGAAATGAGAGCAGAGAATTATATACCTGAGTTTCGTAGATTGACAACCTCAGTACAAATGATATTAGATGGATCATCTGGGAAGATCTGATAGTTGTTTTAGTTACGAATTTGGCAGATGATTGGCAAGAAGCAATAATACAGAGTTCACTGGATGAGTGTGGGGAATGATGCAAGGGCTGTCAGTTCTAACTGTTGTTATTACATGTCAGAGGCAGAATTTTAATCCCAGTTTAATAAATTGTACCAAACACAATACTAATAATATGCAGACTGCTTTCATGAGAAGGTCATGGTCCTTAGTGTGATATTAAGGCACAGTGTAGGAAATTTTTCTTCTTCCAAATTTTTTTTCCAACTTGTGTGTGTGTGTGTGTGTGTGTATTTCAAGTTGGTCAGAAAAGGCAAAAAGAAACATACTAACAATTGACTTAGCCCTATGCCAATAATTTCATTTTTTTATTTGTATGTGAACATTTAAAATAATGAGATAAATAAATGGACAGCAACACTACTCATCTATCAGTATTTTTCTGCAATTAATTTTTGAAAAATTTGGACTTTTAAATTAGTACTCTATGAGGATTTGGGCTATCTCGATAATTTCCAGTCCCTGCCACATATTATTTCCACTCATTTTTTATCAAGGTTAAATATCTCTAATACAAAAATAAAATGCAATTAAATTTTAATTCTATTTAAATTCTTCTCCAGACAATCACTTCTTTTGTTTCAATTACAGTACAATATAGAAACAGTTACTTGCCTATAGGACATCTCTACTTACATACCCATACACACTTAAAATCACACTTAATATATTCAAATTGAATTTATCCCACTGAAACAGCCTGAAATTCTGTATTCCCATCCCACTGAATGCTGCCTCACTCTGCCCATTTACTTATCCTGAAACCTGGGAGTTAGAATTCATTCCTTCTTTTATATACCCCATAAGCAATCAAACTCTAAGTCGCATATATTATGTTGTTAAAATTTCTTTCAAATATATGTTGTTTTATGCATCCTGCCATTGTCTTGTTTAGGAAAGAGTGAACTCTTCTTATCTAACTAGTCTCCCTGACTCCAGGCTGTCTACCCACTTCTCAACTCATTCTCATATCTTCAGCCAGGGTGACTTTTTGAAACCAATGCTTAAAATGACGTCCTTTAAAAAATGAATCATCATTGTCCTTAGAATAATGTGTAAAATTTCATATAGACCTGTCTACTTGTCTAGCTTGATCTTTGCTATCATTTCCCTTATTATCTTTGTTTTCACTTTATAAATGCTTAAGCTGTAGAAAAATGCTTTAATATCTCTTACACTAGAGTGCTTATTTTTTTATCCTTCCTCCCTCCCTCACTACCTACCTCTTTCTTCTTTCTTTCTTTCTTTCCTTCTTTCTTTCTTTCTTTTCCTTCCTTCCTTCTGAAAGAAAAATATGTTTTTAAAATAATATCATGGTTTTTATCTATCTTTCTGTCAATTTTTAGTTGAAATCTCTTCCTTCTGAAACTCTCTTCTATAAGTAGATGACTTATTATGGGCTGAGTTTGGTTCTCCCCCAAAAGATATATTGAAGTCCCAACCTTCAGTACCTCAGAATGTGGCCTTATTTAGAAATAAGGTTGTTACAAATGTAACTGGTTAAGACAAGATTATACCAGAGAAGAGTAGGCTCTTAATCCAGTTTGACTAGTGTCCCTATCAGAAGAGAAGAGAGACACACAGGGAGAGCACCGGTGAAGACATGTTCAGAGATTGAACTGCTGTATCTGCAAGTCAAGGAGAGCCTGGGGCTATCACAAGCTGGGAGAGGCAAGGAAGCACTGTCTCACCGAGGCTTGAGAGGGGAGCATGACATCATCAGCCAGTTATGGTGGCCCAGGAAACTAAGGCGCCTCTATCTTAGATCCTCTTTTAGCACTTGCCTTTAATTTTTTTAACCTCTACCGATTATAATTTCAGTTTAGTAGACTAAGAATTTCTTTTTTATTCATTCAATATACCCAGGGTAAAGAGAGTGTTTGACAACCCCAAATAATAATTCAATAAAGATTCAAATATGATTCATAAAGACACAAAAATTGGTATTTTTGATTATATGAGTGAATAATGGCATTACTAAGAATACACATCTATGAGTGTGTTTACTATGTATATATGTATGTACCTGTGTGTGTATACATACATTTTTTACACTAGGTAACACATCATACATTCTGCAAGTAGAAATCAAATGTTATTTTCTCTAAAAAAATAAAAAGAAGGATATAAAAATAGTCACAAAATGAAATAGCTATTTAAAATTATTGGATCCCATAATATTGGTGTTTCTAAACTCATTATAATATGATGGACAAACATAGTCTCATGTGGGGGGAAAAAGGTAAAAATAAGTAAAAAGTAAAAATGAAGCACCACTAAATGTTCTCCCAGAATAGCTAAAAATTGTAAAATCCAAGGAAGCTGAATGCTAGCAAGGATGCAGCAAAGTAACTTTCTTACGAGCAACTACCCTGGAAAAGTTGGGCATTATGTCATACACATAGTCTGTGATCCAGCCTTTTCACCCCTAGAAATATAATTTGGAGAGATTGGTGTATATTTTCACCAAGGTACATATTCAAATATGTTTATAATAGCATTGTTTATAACAACTAAATAATGCCCAATCTTCTAGGGGGTTTACTCTGGCAGATGGGCCATTGGAATACACGATTTTCCACCTGACCCCTCATCCCTGTGTGGACCGGCTCAAGCCTACTCATATGGTGGCCACGGGATTCTTAGGGTCAAGAGAAATCGGGCAAATCCTCTCCAGGCACATGTGCAGAATGATAACACTATTGCCTCTGCCACTTTCACATTCAGGATATAAAGAATGTTCTTTTACAGTGAAAAATATGTTTAATTTCATCATTTTCTACTGTTAAATATTTTTAAAATTGTGGATGAGTACAAAATATTTTAAAATTATACTGGATTGTTTTAAGAGCAAACATGTTTATTATCTTAGAATGTTGTTAAACTTTTTAATTCTAGAAGATATTTTAAAATTATTTATAATAATATCTCAGCATATTGGAATGTTATGCTGGAAGAACAATTTTACTAGAATGTGTGATTTGATGTCACATATTAGATGAATAATATTATATCTGCTGATAATTGGGTTCATTAATTCATTGTATAAGACACTTCTAATAGGAAGCAAATCAAACATATATTGTGAAAATTATTATAATTTTGTTTACTAAAAATATCAAAATAATAGTCAACATACCTTTTGTCTACACTATAATTTCAATTAAAACATGATTTTTTTATTTTTAAAATTTATGAAATCATCTATTATTCAAAAATGAATGCTTATCCATGCAAAACAGGGTAGAACAATCTAGAAAAGCATATCCATGGATGTCCCATATTTAGCCATATTTGGTTTATTGGTCAGAGTTTGTTGATTTAGAAGATAACCAATTCATTTTTTATGGAGAAAAATTATTTGTAATAAAAATTAGAGTGTACATAAATGTAAGAGGAACTGGGGAAATTAAGGCCTGTGGAATAAAAGGAGTTTGGAGGATCAGAGAAAGTCATCAACAACACTAAAGCAATTGTGTGCATAGTTGGTTGGAGCTTACAGGAAATTTTAGAAACTTTGCATTTTGGACCACAAAAGAGGTCACAACAATGGGGGAGATCATGAAGATAAGTGAGGAAACTGCCATCTCTGAGAAAACTGCAGCAAAATGTTTGGGAAAGAAGTATCTGAGACAGGTCCCAATCAATTTACAAGTTTATTTTGCTAAGGTTAAAGAAATCTCCAGGAGACATTTTGAGGGCTTCATCAAAGAAGATGATTTTGAGAGCTTCAGTATTTAGAGAAAAGCAGGCTGGATCAGAAATAGGGAAGGTATGGTCACATCACTGAATCTACATGTTGCAAGAGAAAAGGATCAGGTAGGGGAATAGTAAATTATGTTTTCATGAGGTGTTCAGTAAATCGGCACTTCATATAAGATAAAGTGAACATTGAGTAGCTACATACTTCTAGTCTTAGCCAAGTTGACAAACACAATTCAATGCAAATGAGAGGGATACAGTTTCCAGTCTCTACAACACTCAGTATTGGAATTTGAGAATTTTTTTCACAATAAGGCTCATAAAATATAAAACTCAGCATTCCTTGGACATAATATAGATAACTCATTAAGCATTTTATTATTTGTTGCACTTTCAGCCATTCAGTGAATATCTATTGAGCAACATGATGCCCCAGGAATGATTTGACCTACTGGAAATACAACAATGAATGAAGTAAGCAAAATCCTCAAAGTCTAGTATGTTTTTTTTTTTTTTTCCCTAGGAATTAAAGGGTGGTGAGTAGGGAACAAAGAGAAAGACAGTGTAGTAGTTTCCTACGACTGTCCTAACAAAGTACCACAAACTGGGAGGCTTAAACAACAGAAATTTATTTTCTCATAGTCTTGAAGGCTAGAAGTCAGAGATCAAGGTGTCAGCAGTGAACCAAACCAATCTTCAAAGCCTTCCCTCCTTGGCTGGTAGATGGCCATTTTCTCCTTGAGTCTTTACATGGTCTTCCCTCTATATGTGAGTCTGTGTTCTAATCTCCTCTTTTTATTGGAACACCAGTTATATTGAATCAGGGCCCATCCTAATGACCTCATTTTAATTTAACTACCTATTTGAAGACCCTATCTCCAAATACAGTCACATTCTGAAGTCCTAAGGATTGCGACTTCAACATATACATTTTTTTCTGGGGGTAGGGAAATAAATTTCAGCCCACAACATATGGCAAATAAAAGTTAGTACATAATATAATATCAATTATACTGGTAAGAGAAAAAATCACTATGGAGGAAGCAATTTATGAATTATATAAAGTGATCTAAAAAAGCCTCTAAAAAAGGGGTTATTTGATAAGACACTTGAGGAAAGTAAAGGACTGAGCTCTGTGGATATTTGGTGATGAAGCATTTCAGGCATAGGAGTAAGTGTGAAAGTAGAGGCAGGAGTTTGCTTATTGCTTTTAAGGAAAAACAAGTCCAGTGTAGGCAGACTGCAGTATGTAGAAGCCAAAGTGGCTTCAGATGCTTCAGACAACTGAAAGCGTTTCCATAACTAGATAATGCAGAGGGTGAAGTACAGAGCTTTTTAATCAGGGAAGTGAAGTTTTCAGGTTGTTTGGTTTTTGACTACTGGGTGGTGAGCACAGTGAGATGGATCATGCCAAGTGCTGCTTCAGGGAGGCCAGTTAAAAACATCTCAGATGAATTCCATTTCTGAAGAAATGTGAAAAGGCCACGTTTTATTGATGCTTTATTTATCAGCATTGCATGAGCAAAACACTTTCAATGAAAGCCTGAAATCAGACATTAAAGGATCAAAATTATTTTTAAAAGACTCCAAACTTAAACTTCTAGAAATGTCCAAAAGTGTACATGATGAGGCTTTTTGTCCCAGAGGGTTTTATTTAGTTTCAATTTTTAAATGATGTAGCTACTCCTCTTTTTCTCTCCAAAGTGAAGATAATAAAATACAAAAAGAAATAATTATATTGAAAAAAGTCATTAATACTGTCACTTGTTGTATAATGATAGTATAAATACATATGTAAACAAACATGTAAATAAAGATATACATTAAAATATATGTTCTATTACTTTATATATCAATCAATATAAGATGAGCATAAAAGGACACTTTTTCTGTTGTACTTTTTAACATTAATTAAAGTTTAGTACTAATAATTCAAGAATACACAGTCTACATTTATTACTCACTTTTCTTCTGGAGTTGAAAATAAAGTTGTGTGTGTGTATGTGTGTGTGTATGTGTGTAGATATATATTCTTGCTGGTTTTTTTTGTTATTTACTAATAGCAGACCAATGTAGATTACTTACACCTTCATGAGTCTTTTCTGTATCTACTTATATCTGAGCTGCATATAACAATTTTTACAACAGTATATGATGCAAATTCCTGAAGGTAAAATCCAATATTCTTTATATTCTATTTTAAATGTTCTGTAAATAATAAAAAAGCATGCAACTGTAATTTTCAATTCATTGCAGTCATAATAGAGATTTATAAATTTATGGCCAGCTAAGAAACTATATCCTTGCTTGGAATATATTTTCTGTAGTTCGTTCACATACAATAAATTTGTGTAGTACTCTAAATTTGTTTGTAGATTAACATCATCATGTAATTAAAAATTATAAAATTCTGAAATATTTTATCAGATTGTTTGCATGATCATTTAAAAATTATTACTTGAATTTAAAAAACATAACAAGTGTATCAGCTTATCACTAATGCTTATTAAAAGAAAGGAACCAGCCTTATTCTATTCAGAATGTGAGGCTAATGAGGCACTCTGAATGTGTTCTTCATCTGAATGCACACTAGAGTTCACCTATCACCCACCTCATTAAGCTCAATATGCCATCAGTATGAGAAATAGAGTGGTGGATATATAAAATAAATACGAAGCAAAAATTGCCATATGAAGTCAATCTCATGTTTAACTCAAGGCTGTATTTCTTACTGTGCTTATCTTTTGTAATAAAGTTCTCTGCACGAAGTCAAATTCTCAATAACAGTTCATTGAACCCACCTGTTATTTTTGGACGTATCAGACCAATTAATTTAAATAAAAATGATTTATTGCTTTTGCAAACACACACAAATAAAAGAGAAAACTTTTTAAAGGTGTGACAACTAATCGTATCATTTATACTTCAAAAAAGAAAATCAAATTTAATGTGATTTCCTAACGGAAATTGGATGTAGATGCTGTAAACTATGCCCACTTCATTAATAATCTCCAAATGTAATTTACACTTCTGAAATATAATAAAAATCCCACAGAAACAAATGAGAGATTGATATTAAGTAGCTATTTTTTTAATATTCTGTTTCTTCAAATGTCACAGCCATCATTCCAAAGTGGAAAATCAAGCAAGAGTTACTAGGTACAATAATTCTAAAAGTAATGATGAGAAGCTATTTAGTTCCCTACTATGTACAAATATGTCATCTCATTGTCCATATTTTCTCATTTTTGCTCTAAAATTTTTCACATTTTATATTGGAAGAAACCAGCTCAAACAGACCAAAGCACTTAATCAGGAAGGATACGTATAATGAGGTTTCACTTTTATGTATTATCTTTAGAAAGATTCTAATACTAAAAATTAGAACGAGATAACAATGTAATTTTCATGAGAACAAGTAAGAAAACTAGCATGTATGTATAATTTGATAAGATATTTTATATATCATGAAATTAAAGTTTCATTCTCAAAAAATACTGTGACACATCCTTTTGAAATTTTTATAATTAATGAAGCTGAAAGAGACTCTGGTCTTTCTGCTTTACATCTCCTATTGTTTCCTCTGCTTCTTTTTATTTTTTTTTTGAGATGGGGTATCACTCTGTTGTCCAGGCTGGAGTACAGTAGTATGATCTCAGCTCACTGCAACCTCCACCTCCCGGATTCAAGCGATTCTCCTGCCTCAGCCTCCTAAGTAGCTGGGACTACAGGCATGCTCCACCAAGCCCAGCTAATTTTCATATTTTTTAGTAGAGATGGGGTTTCACCATGTTGGCCAGCCTGGTCTGGAACTCCTGGCCTCAAGTGATCTGCCTGCCTTGGCCTCTCAAAGTTCTGGGATTATAGGCGGGAGACACCACACCTGGCCTCCTCTGTTTCTCAATTAGAATAGTTTACTAGATGAAAAAGTTCAATAACAAGTAGATAAGCTAAGAAATAAGATGTCTAAAGCAATTTTTCCTGAAAAACACATTTAAATAAAATAATGCTATAGCAGGTAATGGGCAGGTTGAAACTTGGAAAGCCCCCAGTCAAGTAACTGGAGAATATCTAGGTCTCCTACACAATACGAAGATAATTAAGGATTATCTCAGGTCTAGCACAGATAATTTCAAAATTTTAAGATAGTAGTGACAGTTAAACTGGGTCACTAGGTAGGAATATTATTTTCTGTCCTTTATTATAAGCTTGTTTTATTTATTTATTTATTTTTATTTTTTTGCAGGCTGGGATATATATGGGAATAGACACACTGATTCTTTAGTTGGTCAGAGAGCTCACCTTGGGACCACTGCCAAGAACCCTGAATATCATACTAGTCTCTATCAGACAATCTAGAGGCAACCATGACAGACACTGTGACCACTGCCCACATCATTATCTAACTTACAATTTTGCATGTTTTATAGCTGCTTGAAGAGTTAAGCATAGGAAAGCAACTTGGAAAAAAGGGCAAATCATTATTCTCACCAATGTTCAATATTAGCACAGACTCTGTCTTAATGTCATGACTTACCAGAATGTATGGGATAAATGTATAGCTAAATTGGTGTTTAGTTAAATAGTCAGAAACTTTAACTAGAAACGTTTACTAAAAAGATAGTTAAAATAAATGGAATAATCATTCAATTCAAAAGTTAGATGGGGAATAATATTAATTTAAGGCAAACCAGAACAAATATAAGTGCATAAAATAATGAAGTAGAAAAAAGAAATTGATTAAATTACTGAACAAGTGCAAGAGCTGTTCTTTTCATATAAAATAATAAGAGAGAGCACCATTGAGTTAACATAGTCAAGAAAACATACAGGTAATTTGAAAAGAAAATGAGAATGAGATCATGTGAATAAACACTAATGGAATAAAAACATATAAGAGAAAACTTTTCTAAATCCTATCAAAATTAACATGAACATTTTGATGATTTATAAGGAAACTATGAATTACAAAAACTAATCCCAAAAGAGAACTAAACAAGTATTAACATCAGTAAATGTTTCCCAATAGCTGTTCATAAGAACTGTTTGGGGTTGTTTTATCAACAAAAATGGCCAGGTTATAACTGTAAAAATTAAATCACAATCTCTGCAGTATAAAATCAATTTTCCAGTTTTTAACTCCCCAGTTTAGTACTTTTTGAAGCTACGGTTGATGAGACAACAGAAGAGGAATAATTATCTGGCTAAGTGCAAAATAAATGAGAAAAACTGAAGCCATCAAACCTTTATGGCCATACTGTTAACAGCAAGGGGAAGAGAGAGAGATCCTTAGCCAACATTTTAAAATATCATTGTCTGCGTGATTGTGAAAAAAAAAATCAGAAACACTGCAAACAGTTGAATTTTTCTTTCTTTCTTTTTCTTTCTTTCTCTCTTTCTTTCTCTCTTTGTCTCTCTTTCTTTCTTTCTTTCTCTTTCTTCTTTCTTTTTTTTTTCTTTTTTTTGACAGGGTCTTACTCTGTCACCCAGGATGGAGTGCAGTGGCACAATCACAGCTCACTGCAGCCTTGGCCTCCTGGGCTCAAGAGATCCTCCCACCTCAGCCACCCCCAACTCCTACCCCAGCCCTGAGTAGCTGGGACTAGAGCTCTGCGCCACCATGCAGGGCTTATTTCTGTAGTTTTTGTGGAGACAGGGCTTATCCATGTCACCCAGACTTGTCTCCTGAGTTGAAGTGATCCTCCCGCCTTGTCCTCCTAAAGTGCTGGTATTAGCTTCCATGCCCAGCCGAATTTCTGAGTCATAATTTAAGAAAAACTAAAAACAATAGATATACATACATACTCACATAATTTTTAAAAGAGAGAAAAATGATGCTCTTATGGAATAAAACAGAAAAACGAGCTCCAATTTGCACAAAATATGTATCTATGAAGGACAGACCCAAATAAAAGAGAAAAAAAATTAAGGTATAATACAGGACAACATTTTATAAAGAAAACAAGACATATCTGTAGATGGAAACAGGACACGGCTCTCTGTACAAAAAAAGATAATGGCAAACAGTGAGACATATAGTCTAGTAAACTCATTGCACCTCATAGAAATAGGCAGAATCTGGGATGCATGTGACAAAATCAAATAAGTTATAAAGAGGGAAATAAATTCTTCTCCATATTGCAATCTTGCATTCTTAAGTAAAAAATATCCTATGAACCATTTAAGTGTAGAACAGGTGAACCAAAAGTTTTAAAACAAACTATTGCTGAAATATAAAGTGAACAGCCAAAACATTTCACTTTTTTTTTTTTTCAACTGGGGGACCACAATTCCCAGGATTTTTCTTGGAGAATTTTTTCAAGTACTGTATCAGTTTGGGTATTGTCTGCTTCACTTCATTTTCTTAAACAAAAAGGATAATTTATCATCTCTGACTAGCAGGCAGGGCAAATTTCAGAATGTTTTCTTTGTCACTTTCTCTGTGTCAGTTTTGTCCTTTGGTAAATTGTCATGAATTCTCCAGATACTACATCAAGATAAAGCAATGCTGAGATTTAGAAAAGGACCATCTTTACTTACAAATATGCTCTAAAATGGAAAATGTTTTCCTAGAGGCCCCATAGCACGTGACCTCTCATTACTCTTTGCTCAGAATGATGTGATACTTGCACTCATAGAAATCAGGTGCGAGAAACTTATTAGCAAACTGTCAAACAAGACAAAGTATCATAATTCGAAATACGTAAAGACATAAACCAAATAAAAGTCAAATTGTTTCTCTAGAGCTACACTTGATAAAAAGATTACCAGGCATAGTACATAGTGTTCATGTGGAACTCCCCAAAAATATGGATATAGAAATCTAAATAAGAATCAAATAGACCTAATTTCAATTATGCCTGTGGTACAATTCTATAAAGTAGAATAGAATTTCTACCATCAAGAGTGTATAAAATAATCATAAACATTGATCACACATTAAGAAATATTTAAATATTCCAAAAATTAAAAATAATAAACAAAATTATATCTGATTTTCATGTAATAAAATTATCAACCGTTATAAACATTCAAAAAATACCAATGTCAAAAATATTTTTAAAATGCTGTAAACATTTGGATCAAAAAAATAAAAATTATTTATTTATTAATTTATGTATCCTCTTTACAACCATTTACCAAACTACTACATAACATGTATAATACAAGGAATTACATAACATGTATAAGTGCAAGGAGGATGCAATTATGACAAAACAGATGGTATCCATCTCCTCCATGAACCTTGCATTCTAATGCAAGAGACTCACAGATGACTGAGGGTATAACAGGGCATGATATTTTAGATAGGGTGGTAACATAAGGCTATCTTGAGAAGTGGATTTTTGAACACTGAATAAAGTATAACAGTGAGCGATATGAATATCTGGGAAAGAGCATTCCAGACAAGGAAACTATAAGTATAATGCCCTCGAATGTTTATGGAATTGATATATTGGAAGAATAAGAAAAAGGACAAACTGGTTGATACAGAGTGATGCAGTGAGATTTGCCATATATGTATATGTGTGAATGCGTGTCCATGTGTACATATATAATTTTACATATAAATGTATGTATAAATTTTGGATAAAGTATAATTTTGTTTATATAATTTTATTATGTGCATACAATTTACTTGATTCATGTACTCCTCTCTACCATTTTTAAATGGAGTGACAAGACAGTATTATCATTATGCTACACAGTTCTTATGTTATTTCTTGAAGCACATGATGAATATGTGCTTGTACCACTTTATGTGACACTTTGCTTGACCCGATAATTTATATTAAATTAATCTAGTTTCTCCATTATAATGTTTTCACTTGGAACATAAGTGGGTGCAGCGCACCAGCACAGCACATGTATACATATGTAACTAACCTGCACAATGTGCACATGTACCCTAAAACTTAAAGTATAATAAAAAAATAAAAATAAATAAAAAAACAGAAATACCTCATGAATTAGATTGAGATAGAAATAATGGAGAAGGAAAAATGACAGCAAGAATCTGGATGGTCAATTAAGTGAGTGGTGTGCCATTTGCTGTAATAAGTACACAGAGAGAAGTAGACATTTGGATGATTAAAACTTCATTCATAAATGGGATTTATTTTTGGTGCATGTTAACATTTAAGCTTTGAAATGAATCTGAAATTCAGAGAAAAGCTCAGGAATAGAGATATAAAATTTGAGGGTCATTAGATTGTAGACAGTTTCCTATACAAGTGATTAAAGAAGATAATCTTAGTAGCAAATACTGTACTAAAAAAGAAGAAGACAAAGACTCAGATACAATATCATAAAACACCTCATGATTTATTGGCTAGAAAAATTATATGTATTTAACTTTTGAGACTGATAAGTAATGGTCATTTAGATGAGATGAAATCCTGCAGGGTGTGATGCATCAAAAGTTGGGAAAGTAAGCACAGAAAACAGGGAGTGGTTGGCTGGAACAAACATTGCTTAAAGGTCAACTTAAATTGGGAACAAGAACTGACATTTGAATTTGGCAGTGGAAGGTCATTGTTGACCTTAGCAGTGGAAATTCTCATTCGAGAGATGGATGGAAGAGCTCTTTTGAAATGTCGATGCCAGACATCACAGGAGAAAAGGAAGTGGAGATACCAAATATAGACAACACTAGTGAGATATTTATAATGTGAGGTAAAAAATAAACCAGTACTTGGAGATGCCTCTTGTGTCAAGACAATTTTGTTGTTGTTGTTGTTTTAAGATGGAATGTATTTTATCATATTTACATTCTAATTGGAAGAGCCCAGGAAACAAAGGAAAGTACACAATGTAGAAGAAAGAAAGGGTGATTATATAAGAAATGGACTAAATCGGGAGAGTTTATAACTCTGATGAGCAAATGGAAAAACTTATTATAGACAGACAGATCCAAGAAATATTCACTCTAATAGAGTTAGGTAGAAAGGCAGACTTTTTGGTCAAGGAATATGAGACTAGTTTTCACATTTTCTTCATTTTCTTATAATAAATGTAAATGTCAGTTGAGAATGGGAGGAAAAGAAGGGGTAGTATATCTTCATTCGAAGGGTAGTAAAATAACTTGAGCAGTAAAGCATATTAAGAATTGTTGGAACCACTTAGGGTCCACTGAGGTTGAGATAATGTATTTAGAATGAGACCATGCCGTGTGATTGAGTGCGTGCAATGGCATTCAGGTGTTTGCTTGCAGATACTGAAAGAGAGTTACGCATTAACAGACTTGAGATTTTGAAAAGCAACAGATTATTGTGGGAGAGAGAGGCAGGGGAAATAGGTAAGTGAGCAAGCAGAGATTGTAATTGTGGATTAATATGGAGGAAAGTGAGAACATGACAGAAATAAATGGGCACTGGAAAGATGGTAAGCTCAATGAATTAAAAATACATATATCAGATTATTTTTAAAATAAGATATTTCATATATATTTGAACTGTTTTATCTACTCACCAATGATCTTACCCTGACATATACAGGCAACCTATATTTAACCACTGACCTGAATTTTATGCTAATGATTTCTGAGTGTGTCTCTGTAAGTTTACTAAACATATATATCCTTATTTTTAGCCTTTTTACAAATATGTGGTATAATATTTTTTGTATCCTTCTGCAACTACTTGATTTTAAGCTCAGCTGTGTAATAATTTTGGTTGGTGTTACTTTATTTAGTATTCCTAAATTTGAGAGTCTGATGAATCTTTTTCTACATCACTCAATCTACCATATTGACCTAATTATGGTAAAAAAAGTATTATTTTAAAATTAGTACTCAACCATCAATTCCTAATTTAAATAATATTTCTTTCCTGGGAATCTTCTCAAATCCTTTGTCTAGGACTTCTGGCTACTTTTTGTATCTATAGCATGTAGTTCATATCTCTCTTCCAGAATTTATGGTTTTTTTAATTGTGATACTTATGTGTATATATATATATACAGAATGATTGCTTGCATTTGCATTCATAATACAAATTCTTATTCTAATTCTTATTCTTATCTCTAATATAGAATAATGTAATTGCTACCATTAAACTGGATTCAGCTTTGTAACTGCAAAAGACAAAAGTCTAGGGGCCTATTGTCAAAGGGTGACTCTTGAATGTTGAGAGGATGGTATCTGTCACTGAGGATTATCTGGAACTTGATGGCCTGAAGGTGAGAGGAGACAAATCAGGTTCTTACATTTAGAAGAATGTTGAGAGCAACTGTCAAAGTCTTACAGTTGATTATAAATCACCTTTTGAAGAGGATCAAAACAGGACAACAAGCATCTGTGGATGACAAAACATAGTACAACAACTACAGTTAGACATAATTGGCAAGGAAATTTGTTACCTCTGTGAAACAAAATAATTTAACATAACAATTATAATGATTACTGATAATGTATACTAAGTTATATCAGAATTATAGGGGTTTCACATAATTTTGGAACATGTACCAATAACACATTTATAATGAACAGATTAATGCTTTAATAAAGTTCTGTTGTACTATTACTCCAGTGTTCAACTTACAAAATCCTGAATAATACCCCTTTGACTTTAGTCAACATGATTATACACAGAATTTCTTTTATGAGATAAACTTTTTACAAACCTTTCACAATGTGCTTAAAACTTTAGCTTTATCCTATCTAACTTAAAATAATCCTTTAACCCTCTAAACTAGGCAAAAATATTTACATTCCCATGCCTTCTTATACCCTTTTACCAAAAGCACATTTCACTTTCCGTACACATCTTCCACTTAAAACTACTTTTCCAGTAGTCTCAAGTACATGTTACACTGTTAACTCTTAGCAACTGTTACTTTTGGTGAAAAACCTGGTAAGTAAGTGATTCTAATTACAGGCTAGGTGTGAAGCCTAGGACACCAGACAGAAGTGTAGATAAGATGTGAGTCTTTCCAGCATAGCTAGAGGGCATGGGTAACTCTGTATGTCCCCAGGTCTTGCTTAGAATTTGATGGCTTTAAAACTTGTGCTGTTCAGAGTCATAGTAGCACTTTATGACCTTAAGACATTTAGTAGACCCAATATGCTTTAAAGTTGTATTATATTTCTTTCATAAATTTACTTTCACAAATTTTTTTTACAATGTAAACAGACCATCAACAACACGCTTGAACTTTCTTTTAAAACAACCAGTCATTTTACTTTAGGACAAGAATTCCCCATACAAGATCCTTTTCTTCATACAAAATATCTTTTCTTTATAAAATTCCTTATCCAAAACCCCTCTTTACCTATGCTTTTGATTAAATACGTCATTTTCCTTCTGTTAGAAAGTTAGGGTTTGTTGCCATGTGAGTCCTGTGAATGAGGAGCAGATAAGGAGGTTATCTGTACACTGTAGAAGTTATCCCCCCTCAAGAGATTCCTTGGTTAGATTTTTGCTAGGGCTTGTTCAAATAAGTGTGGGCTATTTCTAAACCTCTCAGGTAGGACTGTCCAGATTGAAGTAATTCGTTAAAGATTTAGGTAGCTTTCCCAGGAGAAATAGGGCTGTTAGAGGGAAAGATGAATATAGAGGTCAGGTAAATACTAAGAAGGCACCCATTTAGAAAGTATATTTTTGGCCCAAAGTGGTGTGAATCTTTTCTCTGGAGAGAGAGGGTGCCATTTTCCCCCATTACCCAACAGGATTTGGAGGAGAGTTGCTCAGGAAAGGAAATTAGCACAGAATAGGAAGCTCTTGAAACCAAAAGGTAAAATTATAATTTTACCTGCTGCCCCTGGAGTTGCCCTTGGATTTGTACTTTTGATGACAATGTTTAATTTGGAAGCCACCAAGAGCAGAGAGTCCTTTCAGCTCAAGGCCATCAAGGATTGGGATTCTATCCCAGGGGCCCTTCAGCTCTCAGGGCAGCCTTTTTTCCAATGGCCTAGCTTGTGGCAGAAGGGCAAGCCATGTGTGGCTTCCTCTTGTTAGTCCTGTCGGGGCAGTTTGCATTCCAGAAGTCTGGCTTCCCACATCAATTGTAGTTATCTGAAGTAGTGTCCTTAGGGTAACCTGGAGGGGGCTGGAGAGCTTGCAGAGCAGCCAGTAGGTGAGCCTACCTCTTATTGTGGCATTTTTATTCTCCTTAGCCCTGTTCTCTTTATTTTGCCCTCCGATATAAAGGACTGAGAAGGCTAATTTGAGGATTTCCTGCATAAATGCATTGGGTTCTAAGGCTGACTTTTGCATTTCCTCCCAGTTTATGTTTAGGTCAAAGAGTATTACAAAGGAAAACTAGTTTTTGTTTTAAGCCTGGGGATTAAACTTTTCCCAGTTCTTGGGAATGCATCTGAGGGGTATGAAAAAAATGAAAAGGAAAAAGAAGAATTTCCTTCTTATTTTCCTGTTATCCTAAATGGGGCATCCTCCCCTTATCCTTAGGGTACCAAAATGAATGGTCTTACTGTGTACCTTTAACCTTGGTCTCATCTGGTCACAATTACCCACTTGAGAACACAGGAGACACTAGAGTGAACAGAGGGGTCCCCAGTTTGCCCTTGGCACTCTGGAATGAACCAGTCTTACTGGGTACCCTAGTCTTGCCTTCATCTCTATTCTGTGGTAATCTATTAGCCTGAAACCAATCTTCCTCTCTATCCCATGGGTCTTTTGCACCTGCCGCCTTGGGCCAGCCTACATTCTTGTCTCCATGAACTTATAGTGACTCCTACTTGGAGCATTCTAGCAAAAAAAATGATTATCTCTTTTCTCAAATTCCAATTTCCCATGTTTTTTAAGCAGACAAGAAGCCTATTTTTCAGCTAATGGGCACAAGGTGGCTGGACTTTCCTCCTGTTGAATATGACCTTGAAGGTCTTGATGCATAATGAAAGGGTGTGGAAGTGATGAGAGAAATGGGGGCTACTGCAGGAAGTGGGAGGAAGCAAGAAGAATGCTCATGCAAGCCCTCAGATGCTTGAAAAAACAGCAGCCTTGGATTCCAGATGGCAACATTTATTTGATCTCTTGACATAAAGGGGACTTGGGGCTTGGGGTAAGAACTCACAAATCGCAAAAGAAGAATTTTCCTTTTCCCATAGGAGTGCTAACTCAAAAAAAGCAATTAAGTAGTGTATTAGTCTGTTTTCATGCTGATGATGAAAACATACCCAGGGCTGGGTAATTTATAAAGAAAAAGAGGTTTAATGGACTCAGAGTTCCACGAGGCTGGGGAGGCCTCACAATCATGGCAGAATGTAAAAGGTACATCATACATAGCGGTAGACAAGAGAGAATGAAAGCCAAGCAAAAGGGGTTTCCCCTTATAAAACCACCAGATCTCATGAGACTTTTTCACTACCATGAGAACAGTATGGGAGAAACCACCCCCCTGAATCAATTTTCTCCCACTGGACCCATCCCACAACATGTGGGAATTATGGGAGATACAATTTAAGATGAGATTTGGGTGAGGACACAGCCAAACCAAATCATTCTGCCCCTGGTCCCTCTCAAATCGCATGTCCTCACATTTCAAAACTAATCATGCCTTCCAAACAGTCCCCCAAAGTCTTAACTCCTTTCAGCATTAACTCAAAAGTTACTTCCTAGATACAATGAGGGTACAGGCATTAGATAAATACACCTATTCCAAATGGGAGAAATGAGCCAAAATGAAGGGGGCTAAAGGCCCCATGCAAGTCCAAAATTCAGCGGCTTTTCCAGGAGCACAGTGCAAGCTGTCTGTCAATCTACCATTCTGGGGTCTGGAGAATGATGACCCTCTTCTGAGAGCTCCACTAGGCAGTGCCCCAGTGGGACTCTATGTAGGGGCTTCAACCCCACATTTTCCTTCTGGACTACCCTAACAGAGGCTCTCCATGAGGGTCCTGTCCCCAAACTTCTGCCTGGACATGCAGGCATTTCCAATTCTTGACTTCTGTGCACCCACAGGCTTAACACCAAGTGGAAGCTACCAAAACTTGGGGCTTGCACCCTCTGAAGCCATGGCCTGAGCTGTACCTTGGCTCTTTTTAGCTATGGCTAGAAAGGTTGGGATGCAGGGCACCAAGTCCTTAGGATACACATAGGAGTGGGACCCTGGGACCTGCCCATGAAATTAAAGGTCTCTGACATGCCCTGGAGACATTTTCCCCACTGTCTTGAGGATTAACATTTGACTCCTCGTTATTTATGCAAATTTCTGCAGCTGGATTGAATTTCTCTTCAGAAAATGGGTTTTTTTCTTTTCTATTGCTTCATCAGGCTGCAAATTGTCTGAACTGTTGTGCTCTATTTCCCTTTTAAAACTGAATGCTTTTAACAGCACCCAAGTCACCTCTCGACTGCTTTGCTACTTAGAAATTTCTTCTGCTAGATACCCTAAATCATCTCCTTCAAGTTCAAAGTTCCACAAATCTCTATGGCAGGGGCAAAATGCTACCAGTCTCTTTGCTAAAACATAGAGTCACCTTGTCCAGTTCCCAACAAGTTCCTCATTTCCATCTGAGATTGCCTCAACTGAGATTTCATTGTCCATATCATTATCAGCATTTCGGTCAAAGGCATTCAACAAGCCTCTAGGAAGTTCCAAACTTTCCCACATTTTTCTATCTTCTTCTGAGTCCTCTGAATTCTTCCAGCCTCTGCCTGTTGCCCAGTTCCAAAGTCGCTTCCACATTTTTGGGTATCTTTACAGCAGTGCCCCAGTCTACCGTACCAATTTACTGTATTAGTCCATTTTCACACTGTTGATAAAGACATACCCAAGATTGGGTAATTTATAAAGAAAAAGGTTTAATGGACTCACAGTTCCATGAGGCTGGGGGAGCCTCACAATTATGGTGGAAGGCAAAAGGCACATCTTACAAGGTGGCAGACAATAGAGAATGAAAGCCAAGTGAATGGGGTTTCTCCTTATTAAACCATCATATCTCATGAGACTTATTTACTACTAGGAGAACTGTATGGGGGAAACTGCCCCCATGATTCGATGATCTCCCATCAGGTCCCTCCCACAACATGTGGACATTATGGGAGCTACAATTCAAGATAAGATTTGGGTGGTGACACAACCAAATCATATCAGGTGGAGTTCTTAAAGGGCCAGAGTGAGGTCTTAGGGCAGGAGGACAAACTGCTTCAAAAGCTACCAAAACACTTGGCCCTGGAACTTAACAGAGATGAAAAGTGAAAAGCATGTGGTAAGTCATAAGGAGCTGGCAGAGCTGGGGTTCCAATTAGTGTCTGTCCCAGCAGTGAGCCAGCAGACGAGAAAGTTTTGGACATCATCACAGCTGGTAGGGTAGAAAGAAATATAAATCTCAGGAGATACAAGCAAGGGAGCCTGTGTCTTTAATCCTGAAAAAATGCAGCAAGAGCAGTGGGTACACGAATAATAGGAAGTGTGTGTATTTAAGGCAGGGAAGGAAGCGACACAGCATGCCAAATGAAACCAGAGAAGAGACCGACTTGCCCCTGAGGCGGATGGTCTAGCAGATGCACAAGGGTATTTCAGAATACACACAAAGGAAACAGGAGGATAGGTGTGCAGGTTTTGGGGAAAGAGCCAATTTTAGTTGAAAAAGCAGAGGAAACCCTAGACGTTTCATGGATTTAGCCTTTAGCCTTACCACTCTCTTGAGCGTCCTGTTCAGGAGGGCCATAAATGTCTCAGGTCATCTCGTCATGGACTCCAAGGTCCTTTCCACCCCCAGCAAGCCACCTGTCAGTGTGAACTGAGAGATCAGCTTGGGGGAGTGGAGCCACTGTGGCTGAGAGGGATTGTTGTGAGAGTTGGTTAGCAAGCAGGAGAATGAAAGAGAAGAAGGAATGTGCACACAGGGGTTGAATGCCTCCAGCCGAAGAAGGCAAAGCATAGAGGGGTCTTACCCCTAGGGAACATATCCTAGTCACACTGTATGGCAAATCCATACAGGTCTGCAGCGACTTCAATTCTGGCCTCTTCAAAATAAAGAATTTTACTTAGAGGTGTAAGGCAGAGGGAGAGACCGAGGCAAGTTTTAGAGCAGGACTGAACATTAAATAGTTTTAGGGCAGGAATGAAAGGAAGTAAACTACACTCGGAAGAGGGCCAAGCGGGTGACTTGAGGGAGTCAAATGTGTGTGGTTTGACCTCTGACGTGGGGTTTCATTCATTGGCATATAAAACCTTGATTCTTCCCTTGGGGTATGCTGCCTGCATGTGGGGTGGCCTGCCAGCACCAAGGAGGGGACACATGGGCAATGTGTTTACTGAAGTTGTACCCATGCTCACTTGAGGCATTCTTCCCTTACCAATCAGGTGTTCCCATAAGATTAATACCAGCAAACTCTGCCACTTTGCCTCTTAGTGTGCATGTTTGAATCTACTTTCCCAGCTCCTGAGATCTTACTGGGAAGCTGATCACCAGTTTCAGGTTTTTCTATTTACTGGGAGACTGCCTTTTCCCTGGTGCCAGCTGTGGCCATTATTTTATAGAGACAGTTTAACAACCACCTGAACATTACTTGATGGTCAGCTGACATTCCTGGTTTGGGGGCCCTCTCCTGCCTGCTTATGTCTGCCTGACTACCTACTGTAACATTCTGATGCGGGAGCTTGAAGGCCAGGTAGCAGGAGACAGTCAGGAGAGGGAAACGGATGTAAGGTGGGGAAGGACAAACAAGTTTGTACCCACCAGCATCAACTGCAGTCAAAGAAGACAGGCAGAAGTCTGTTTTAGTTATTTCTGCCTCTGATGTTGATGGAAGGAAAGGGGGGCCTTCATTATAAAGGAAAACACATACACCTGGTTCAGGAGTCAAAGAAGCTGAAGGAGGACCCAAGGGAACGTGGAGCAGTGGTATGCCCATCTACTGTTTCACCACAGAGAAACAACAATGTACAGAAAGTACAATGCGCAGAAAGTACATCAATGAGGAACAGAAAGTGGCTGCTGTCTCACTTTTGCCCTACAACTCTCAGACAAGTATCTCTCTCAAGTCCCATACCAACTGGAAACAAACTGGAAAGAAATTCCGGGAAATGTAGTTTATAAGCTCACACATTGTAAAGCCCTCACAAATACTGCATTTCCTTTACTATTTTTCTAGATAATTTATTTTGTGTACCACATTTCTAGGCTATGTCTACAAATACTTTTCATAAAAGTAGAGTCTAAAATATTTTGTTGTTTTTCAGTACATGGGGTGATTCACTTCTATAAATGAATGCTTCAGTTTTAAATACATTGGAATATTGAAGAGGGAACATTTCTTGTGTTGCATTCAAATATTTATATTAGAAATGTTCAGTTGTGATATAATGACAGAAACAAAAAATTAAAATCTCACAAAATAAAGATTATGATTTCTGTATATTTTCATCCATGCTCCAAAAAGGTAAATTGACTCATGTTTCCACTCTCTTTGTCACTTGGCCAGTGATTTATAGTACAAAGAGTGAAGATTTTAGAAGGCCCTTCTAGGAGAGCACATTTCCTGCCTCTCTGGAGCCAATATCCAATGTGCCTGTAAATTACCGAAATGAGTTACTTATTTAATAATTCAGACCAAAACAAATATTGTCGTCTTTTAACAGCACCACAATTTCCTTTGAAAACTTATGTTTTCTGTGTTGGATGAAATTCAAAAGAAAATCTGCCTTTTCCTATCTGAGGGGAAGGTGTGTAGCTCAAGCTAAGATAATCACATTAATATAATAATTCAAAAAATAATTAATGGTCATGATGACTGCACTTATTTTTAATTCATAACTGGCAAAATATTAATAATATTAATATTCAAAGAAAGCTTTCTCAGGACAAGGTCTCCATACTCCCAGGCATTTGTATTAACTGATACTCTGCAGAAAACTTATTTTTACCCTGTCAATTCCAGCATTGTAACTGATAACAAAAGGCCAGTGCTGTAAAATAACTGCAGTTGCACAAAATATGCGCTGGAAAAAAATAAATCCAAAGTGGCATAACATATTCCCTTAGATAGAAAATAATCAAACCCAGTCTAATCTGGTCGAGAGGCTGAAAGCACGTGCTATTTATCATTTAATTTCTTTCACAGATTTAAGTATGCCACATATTGTTTTGTTTTGTATGTAGTGATAGAGTTTGGCAGTCATATACACTTAGAAGAATTAACAACATCATATAGGAAAAATAGATTCAGAAACTATTTCTATAGGACTGTATTTTGGAGAAAATGAAATTGAATATAAGAGCCTTGTAAAGTAGTTGTTTTCAAAGTGTGATCTGCAGACTTGCATGGGGATGCCACAAGGTTTTTAGGGGACTGTGAGAGCAAAATTGTTTTCATATTAATATTAGGATATTTTGTTTTTGTGTTGACATTTGCATTAATATGATAAACTCAATGATGAGTGAGACTACTATTGGCTTAGCTTGAATAAAAACGGTAGTACCAAACCCTTCCAGTAGTCACTGTGTTTTTCACCAGGAAGTGCTTCTTGTAAGAAAACAAAAAAAAATAGAAGCCAGTTTTCATGGTCCATGAAGATATGAAGATTAATATTAATAAATATTGGCAATAGTGTTCTTACATTTCTAATATTGTTTGAAAAAAATTTTAAGTATTAATAAAGTACTCATGGTACATAACAAAGTACAATTTTTGCCTGAAGTGAAAGCACTTGTGTGATTGATTTGATAACTGAACTAGTTACCTTTGTAAATGAACCACAATTTTCACTTGAAAGCATGAGATGACCTGAAGTTATGCAGATTTATGTACTTGGTGGACATTTTCTTGAATATGAACTAAGTTAGTTTGACATTGTAAGGAAAATAACTTAAAATTTGAACTTATAGCTAACATTAGAATTATGAAAGTGGGTATCTGCCATTTTCAGCTTGACAACATCCAATAATTAACATACTTTCTGATGAGAAAACTATTGAATGCCAATATCTTTATATTGTATTGTGCAATATGTCAACATTTGGATGCATTTATTTTTATGATTCAAAGAACCAAACCCATAGCTTCCAAATGACCAATGCATTATGTTACAAAATCATGCAGGGGTAAAATGTTAATTTAAAATGCATATAAGTGCAGTGGAGTTTAATGTGAAACACTGCAAAAAGCTCAATACCTCAATAATATGGTTTCAGGTTCTACATTAAAATTAGCTTTTCTGATACCATCATTTTTTATGTTTAGAAGTAGTATCCAAGAAAAATATCCACAATTATCCAGAAAGACATACTTTAAAGATATCGAGAACTATTCTGATTTTTTCACTAATTTTTATGTTAAAAATATTTTTCAAAAAAACATTAGTTTTATTAACATGTAATTAGTTTTTCATTGTTCTAAAGATTATGGTAAATATTTATATTTTTAATATTATCATTTACATCACAAATATTATGTATGTTCCACATAAATACAAATTTATTCAGGTCCTCAACAATTTTTTAAACTTTAAAATATTAATAAGCCTAAAAAGTTTGAGAACCTTTTTTTCTAGAAGGTAGAAATATACAACATATACATTCTCTGTGTTTGTAAAACTCTTCTGCAATTCCGTGGAATCTTTCATTTATTTTTTCAATAAAGGTTTATTGAACAGCTACACTATAGTAACCATTTTTGCAGGTGCTAAGATTAGAGAAGTAAAAAAAAAATAAACTCTTCTGTTTTTAAGGATTTTATATATTGCTGCCTTTTGTCTCTCCCTCATAGTGACAGTGACCACCATCACTGAGTCCCTTACTCCATCTGCTAATGTCTCATTTACTTTGTTTTCATTGTTTTAAGATTTTGAAAATGTATTTTTAAAATCCTTGAAAAAAATCTTGGCTAGGCGTGATGACTCATGCTTGTAATCCCAGTGCTTTGGGAGGCTGTGGAGAGAGGATCACTTGAGTCCAGGAGTTCAAGACCAGCCTGGGTAACAAAGAAATATCCCTTCTCTACAAGAATTTTAAAAAATTAGCCAAGTGCTGTGGCATATGCTTGTAGTCTTTACTACTTGGGAGGCTGAGGTGGAAGGATTGCTTGAACCCAGGAGGTAGAAGCTGCTGTGAGCTATAATCATGACACTGCAATTCAACGTGGGTGACAAGAGATTCTGTCTCAAAAAACAAAAACAAAAACAAAACAAACAAACAAAAAACTTGAAATAAAATCTTTAAGAAAAAAAAGACTCATCAATTTTATTCCATAGCGATAGTAAACAGAATCAGTTCTTCAATTCTGATAAACTTTATTTTTATTCAAATACATCTGACTTTATATATATGCCTCAAATTTTTATTACAAATATTTCCAGGGTTCTCTGCATATCTACATATGCCTTAGCAGATGACCTGTCCTGTTCAGAATAAAGTCTGAATTGTGGAAAATAGGTCAGTCAGGCAAATAGATATTGGAGAGTTTTTAGTAGCCAATTTTGATTTCCCATACATGTATGCATTTTATTAAAAGTATATTGACATTTATCAAGAAGTAAGTCCATGATCCTCTAATTGGAGAGTAAAATGATCAAATAGTAAAAGGAACTGGGAAAAATATCAGTAGAATTATTAAATATCTAGAATTTAGAAAATTGTGAGAGAACACAGTGTCGGATGTAAGAGAAAGTTTAAATGATCTAATGCTACAACAATTTGAGAGAAATATATTTGCACATATATATCAGCATAATTATATCGAATTTGTAAGACTTTTCATTGTTATTAATTGGACAGTTTCTTCAAGTTGACTGTAAAACACTTCCAGGAAAAGTAGTTCTCTAAAAGTAAAAATAACTCTAAGCTAGGAGAAGATCTGAGATAACAATTCCTACTCTTCCACTCAACTTTCACAAGTTGTGCAGTATCTATTGATGTGTTTTGAATTTTTCAAAATTTTTGTAATGATACTCTATATACAAATCTGTGAAAGACTAATTGGTACCATATTAAATATACTTTGTAAAATATTACATAATTTTAGGTAGACATTGTGTTTTCAAAAAATATAACATTTTAAATTTCTTTTATTCTAATTTTCTCTCTCCAGCTTATCTAGCCAATTTAAATGCAATTCTTACCAAATGACAATGACCTAATATTGCATCTTTAGTATTTTCTTTATCACAAATTTATAACCAAGAAAACAATCAACTATGTTGTAAAAATGTGACGGATATCTACATAAGGAAATAATCCTAAAGTAATCTGCTAAACACTTGAGACAGAAAAAAACAATAATAGAAAGTTATAGGACAGGATGACATAATAAGAAAGTTAATTAAGAAAAACTAGTGATGAGCTTATAAGCATAATTTGACAACTGCAATACAGATAACTTGTCTTTGAATTGGCAGCCCAAACTTTTACAGTATTTTGTGTTAAGGTCTGTGAAGACCTACTGGTATTTGTGAATATGAACTTGGATCACAATAATTTTTCCTAAATCGATGTGGAGAAACATTTCTTAGTCATTATGTTTAACTTTCAATCAAACCAAGTATTACCATTTATGAAAAATAATGTACCTTGGAAATGAATCTGAAGAAGCAGTTTTTCTTATTAAATCAACATTTATGAAATTAGCATTAATTAATTTGAAATGAAGCAAGTTTTATAATCAACCATTGTATACACGTCTATGTAATTGACTGGGATGCTTATTTGACAAAAACATTCTAAAAGCCCAAATAAATTCAAAATCTACTTGTTGACACACACCTATTATATAAACACTATATTTTGCATGCATAAAATTTTGCTTTTGTTATTTCTCTGTTCTCAGCTTAGCCTCAAGTCTTTGCAGTTGCTGTTCCCATATCCTGCAATGCCCTGGATCGCCTAGATCTTTATATGGTTCGCTATCTCACATTATTTGTCTCTGATAAAATGTCATTTCCTCAAACATTTCTTCTCTGACTGTCCTAGCAAATACTCAAGTCAGCTTCCTCATGACAATTACTCACTTGTATAAAGACAACCATGAGTTTTCTCATGTACAAGATAAATATCCTTTATTCCATCACCCAGTCTTTAATGGTTAGGAATATTCTCATCATTCCTTGTTCTTCAAATTGTCGTTGTACCTCTTAAAATAAATATCTAAAATTGAATAAAGTATCACGTATGGCATGGCCAGCAAAGGGCAGAAGAGAACTGTTACCTTCCTCATTTTAAATGCTTGACTTCTTTAATATATCTTGAGATTTCATTAGCATGTTTGTCAAATATATCTTCTTGTTGACTCACACTAAGAATATTGAAAATTATGTACCTAAATAATGCTATAATACTAAGCCACATTTTTCTCTCTTGATTTATAATTTTAACTAAATTTTATTTTTTCTTTCAATGACTATTTTAAATGTTGGTCAATGTATATAAAATAAAATAATATATAATTTGACATCAAATTAACAAGAAACATTAACTTTATCCTAATAACTAAGAACCCCTAGGTTCTTAAAGGAAACATTTATTGTTTCCTTTGGTTTCTCAAGTGACAATTCTATATTCTCTTAACACAACAATTGTTTTATGACCTAATGAACAGAATAAATTTGCCAGAAACACTAGTTAAAAACTAAAATTAGTTAACAAATCTTGAATTATATTGTAGTATTAGAATAACACTACATTTTTAATTAATGTTGCTATTTGTACTTGAGAAATGTTATTAACTAAGATGTTGGAATAATGAGCTTTTCACACCCCAAAGCTCAGTGGAGAGTTTGGCTGTAGAGGAAAATCAATTCATTATAAAATTATCTTCTAAGCAACTAGAAGCTGTTAATAAAATAAATCATAGTATTTTCAGAACCATGAAGCTGCTCATGCAACAGTGATGAAGTGAAAAATAATTGGCGTTTATGCATGTTTCATACTCAAATGGGCTTTACGTGCTGTTTCAATTTTGATATTGGAGAAAGAACCAAAAAATAATAATCAAAACGTATAGTTTAATTATTGGAAACCACTTTGAGATGTTCTAAATATCCTAAAGAAAAGGTAACTCCTTAGTGAATTAAGGAGTTTTTGTTTTCCTTAGTGAAAAGTTAACTCCTTAGCTAAAATCTTAATAAATTATAGGTTTATTTTTTAGATGCTAGGTTCCAATAGGTACACTCAGGCAAACAATTACATTAATATTGTCAAGGAGAAATGACATTTGATATCTTTACTGTCCACCTTGATTCCAGGACTCTGTGTGCTTGACAGAATCTGTGTATTTGCTATCTGTCTTTCCTCTTTTTCAAAGTTCGTTTGTTTCATGCTCCAGTTACATGGGTAATGGAGAAGGAAAAAATTTTATGACTCACAGCATGGTAGATAACATAAGCTTCATATTTACATCAATCCTCCTTCCTCTTCAAATATCAGAAGTGTAATATGTAGGCAGGCCCAGCTGAATGCTGCACGCACACTAGGTTTATGGCACAGCTGAAGAAATTCAAGCTTAGGTAACCTTGATCTTTTGATGGGAGTTGCTAGTGAAACTGACCAATTATTTACCCTAGAGGAAGACTTTGTACAGCTGTTTAATTCACAAACATCCTTAGTCTGGATATCTGATATAAGACTTGCAGCAACTGGAGGGACCTATTGAAAATCATGTCTCAACACTCTTAGGAGTTAAGATTTAGCCAGAGACCTGAATGGCAAAAAAGATCCAGCCACTGATAATCAGAGAAAGCCTCCTGGGGAATGAATGCAACTGTTGCAAAGGTCCTACGGAGAAAAAACAAAACAAAAAAAAACAAAAAACAAAAAAACTGAAGATTTAGGGAAACAGAAAGACATCATAGGCCACAGGTGAAGTCTAATACGTGATTTCAAAGTGGTTGATAGGGGTCAGATTTTATAGAACAAGACTTCTCAAATTTTAATACTCATTATAATCACATGGGAAGAGGATCTTGTTAAAATGCTGATTCTATTTAAGTAGATCTGGGGCAGGGTCTAAAATTCTGCATTCTAAGAATGTCCAGTGAGAAATGATTGTGGTGTACGGTAGTGATCGAGGCAGAGAATACTGGGCTGATACAATTTAGCACACATTATGCAAACAGATATAATCAATGGAATAGATATGGATGGTAACGAATGAAATAGACGTAGATTGTGAAGGAACAAAATGGATACAGAGGATAAAGGGAATAGAGTCATAAAGGAAAACTCCTAGGTATTTTGATTTTAAAATTGTATATATTATAGCATAATTCTTTGAGATAGGAAAGACAGGAAAAAAGCATCCTGAGTGTATGTGGGTGAATATGAGAATTAAGTGTTCTATTTGAAGAAGAAATGTGAACCTACAAGAAATTCAAGTGTGTAAGTCAAGTAATCAAGTAGATAGTATACACATTTGCAGTGATAAAGGTCATTAACATATAGGTACATATAGCTATTACGTAAGTTATAGAATTAAGTTAAACTATCTAGGAAATTGAGGAGTAAAGAAGATCTAAACAATACTCAGAACTTTTAAAGTTTTAACAAGGAAGAAACCAGCGAAAGGGTCCCATATGAAGCAGAAAACAGTCTTCTTTGATGGCATTAACAAGAGCACTTGGTGCACTTTTTGAAACAGGAAATTCAGTGAAGTTAGTTAAGGAGAAAACGGGAGGGACAGAAGTAGGGACAGCAAGATATAGTTTTTTTTCTTTAAGCTTTGTTCTAAAGGTTCACTGTAAGAAAATAATTGTAGTTAAAAGGGGATATAAGCAAAAGTGAGAACTTCTTTACTCTTGTTTTATGATAGAAGACATTAAAGCATCTTGGCACGTGAGGGGATTGATCAAGTACAATGAGAGTATTTGATGCTCTTCAGAGGAGATAATTAGATTTAGGAAGTTTCTAGCATAGCAAAAGGCAATATGATGCTGATAAGGCACATAGATTTGAAAGCAGAGGCAAAGGATTCATTGTAACAGGAAGGAGGGCAAACCTTGATTGTTGTCATTTAAATGATATATTGGTTTCTTGTGATTTTTCCTCTTTTATTGAAGTACAAGGCAATATCATCATTTGAGTAGAAGAATGGGGGATATTTAATGGTTAAGGAAATACAAAACAGTTGCTTTGGAGACTGAGGGAGCAAAGTCATGAAAAAATATGTGGTACCACTGAGCAATATTTGTCGATTTGACATTTTTGGTTGTTAATTTAAAGTAAGCCTGGTCAATTTTTGGGGTATCTGATTGTTTATTTTCCCAGAAATGTTTAACTGCATGCATACATGAAGAAGAAAGTAGATACGTTTTTACCAGGAGTAAGGCTATTGGATGAGAGAAAAGCAAAGGAAAGAACACACTCACAAGATTCAGTTTTGATAATAAGCTGTGTAGGCCATGGAGTCCAGATGGTGTAAGGACAGAAGTTAGAACTTCAGAGAATTAAATTTACTGAGGGTGTTGAGTTGGAGAATTTAAAAGCAATGGAATTTGTTTAGTCAGTTAACTGTTACTTATTTCATTTCTGACTAGTCCAGCTATTATAGATTAAACACTGGTCGTCTGACAAGAAAACATAAAGCTACTTTTTTACAAGCTCATTGAGAAGATTTACTCTAAGTTAAAAGTCAATTATTTCTTATGTAATTTAGGACTACTGAAGGTCATACAGTTACCATGAGGAATTAGCATAATATCCAAATAATTTGTTAAACCTATACATTACTTGCATTAATATTGCCTTTATACTCAAGCAAGAAAGGCCTGGAATTTTTGAGGACATAATTCATAAGCACAAACAGAAAAGTATACTTATTAAGGAGGATAAAGGAATTTCTTTCATAATTATGGCACTCAGCACTTGGCAGAGCAACATCTATAAAATCTACACATCTACTGTAGTTGTAACACCTTTCAGTCTCTAAGAAGGCAGTCTTCCATATAGGACAAGAGTCCTGTGACCTCATAACAAACTGCAACTGCTTCTGACTGTCATGAAGTTTGTATATTGCATTCCTGCCATGTTAGAGATAGATATTGATTCAGAGTGTATGTAGGATTTGAGTGATGGATGTGCTTAGATAGGAGGAAAGACAAATTAATTAACTTGTCAAATCCTTCTTCTCAGACAGCAAGAATGCAATAGATTCTTGCATAATTAGGTATTGATTCCCAGTAGTTCCAAACATCTGTTTCCTTGCTTATCTAGATGTTCCCATTTGTGATTTCAGAGGAACTCATAAATTAGAAATGGTTTTCACAACAATGGCAAACGGAGGCTGATGTACATTTGTAATATTAAACAATTTATCTTACTCTTGAAATTGTCTATGCTCTTTAGACATAACATGCATGAAGTACATCACCATTCTTTATACTGTCAGGTAGATGACTTTGAAACTTAGAATTGGAAGCAGTTTTACTGTAAAATGCTGTTGATGACATTTAGATGAATGTATACAATAAAATTAATTTTATGTAAATAAATTTTCACATTTTAATTATATTATATTGTCTTTTAATTTTAACAGATACATTTTACCAATTTCAAAGAAAAACACCAATTAAAAGTACAAACAAAATAATCTTTATTAATGCAAACACTTGTATTTAATTTACATTTTTATAAAAATAATTAAAAGTTGAAACATTGGACATGCACTTTATTTTTAAGCATTCAGAAAATTGAGAATAAGTCATGATAGAATATGGCTCATGATAGAATTGGAAAATATAAAAATGTACCTCAGGCAGGGGAAAATAAAGTTGAAATTAAAAAGTGAGATAATCTTTAGAGAGCAAGACACACAAATTTGTGAACGAAATTAACAATTTCTCACCCTGTTACGAGCACTTTATCACTATCAGAAGAGCAATGTCTAAAGATACCATATTGTCTTAGTTCATTTTGTGCTGCACTAACAGAATATCAGAGACTGGGTAATTTATAATGAATAACAATTTATTGGCTCACAGTTTTGGATGCTGTGAAGTCTAAGATCAAGGGACTGACATCTGGTGAAGGCCTTCCTGCTGCATCATCCCATAGTGGAAGGGCAAAAGAGGGAAAGAGAAAGCGAGAGAGTGAACTCACAGCCTCAAGGCATTTTATAATTGCTATTAATCCATTCATAAATGTGGAGGTCTCATGACCAAAATACTTCCCGTTAGGCCCCATTTCCCAATACTGTTACATTAGAAATTAAGTTTCCAGCCCATGCTTTCTGGAGGACACATTCAAATCACAGAAATGGAATTGAATTCTAAGTATTAGGATTTTGTAGAATCATAAAAAAAAAAACTGTGGCTTGGTTATCCAAGGTAATAAACGTTGCATGAAGAAGAATCTACATTTATCTCACATTCAGAGAATGCAGCTGAATGTTTATCTTTTATTAAAGTTTATTTTTAAACTCATAAGAATCTAACACATTTTATAAAAATAATATCTATAATACTGAGTAGAGATATTTGACATAATTTACATCATCTAGTAACTTTGACTAGAAATAAGAATAGATACTGTATCCTTCACACTAAAACATGGTAAGTAAAAGCTCTTTTAAGCAAACACAATTTATTATTTGACTTAACAATATTGGTTTATTGGTAGGCATATGTAAAGTAGGCTCACTGTGCACTGGTAACCAACTTGTCTGAATATGGTGAAAAAGAAAACCCACACATACGAGTTATATGAAGCAGGTCTATTACTTAGAGATAGGCTAAAAGGGAAACAGAAGCCTTGGATTTATTGTGAACTGGTCCTGCAAGTTTCCGTGAAGCCACGTGAGGTGACTGGAGTCTCACTTGTGTATATCTCTCTTTCATCACAATTGAGGGTCCCCAGGAAACAGTCCATTCTGAGTTTTACATCCCAGGGACAGACCGCAGAAATCAGCTTGCTCTGAATTTTGTACCTCACAGGGCAACATGACACACAGGAATAAAGCATTAAAGGACTTCCCGTTTCTAGGGGAGGACAGGAACAGAGCTGAAATGATTTCAGCTGTTACTTTCTTATCTCAGGGTGTTGCATTCCAAGCACATCCTACAGTTATTCTTGATAACTAAAAGTGAGAAAGGAGAAATAACTGGATTAGTCCAAGACTACTCAAAGAACTGACCCGCAGTACACCAACAGAAAGCGTTCTGGCCAGGCGCGGTGGCTCACGCTTGGAATCCCAGCATTTTGGGAGGCCAAGGCAGGTGGATCACCTGAAGTCAGGAGTTTGAGATCAGCCTGGTCAACATGGTGAAACACCATCTCTACTGAAAATACAAAAATTAGCTGGGCGTGGTGTTGGGCGCCTGTAATCCCAGCTACTCGGGAGACTGAGGCAGGAGAATCGCTGAACCCGGGAGGCAGAGGTTGCGGCGAGCCGAGATCACGTCATTGCACTCCAGCCTGGGCAACAAGAGCAAAACTCAGTCTTTAAAATAAAATAAAATAAAATAAAATAAAATAAAATAAAATAAACAAAAATGCATTCTAACAAATGCTACTTTTTTGTTAAAACTCACCCCAATTGAATAAATTCCCAGGTGGCAACACAGACTCTTGAGGCTAATTCCCTGCTCTTTCATAACTAATTTTATTGATAGGTGTTAGTTTCTACTTTCCGACAATTTAAATTCTTCCCAAATATTTATGGAGTTGACCTCACACCTTGAAGAAGCTTGAATGTATCTCATACCTTGAAGAAGCTTGAACGTTATCAAAATCCCCTGGGTCCTGACAGATGACTTTAGTGTATGGCTTTGCTATCAGCATTGTAGGGCATATATGCAAAACCAAAGAACATTAGCCTGTGAAGTGAAGATGAAATGCTATCTGAATTAAGAGGCAGTGTGATTTGCAGACAAGCAATGTGTTAAATCCTGGATTTAAGCAGGAATGTATTTTCAACCAAAAGTTAACTTTGTAAGACAAAGAATTTAAAAAATGCTAAACGTGTATTGCAGATATCCGCTGTCAGACTAAACCATATGTAACTCAAAAGATACCTATTTCTAAGCTCAGTTTTTAATGTATAAAATCTTACGAATAAGCCATAACATTTTACTTTAATCTATGATAAATAATATATTAACATGTATATATTTTTGAAGTGTTATTACAGGTATTATTATCTATCTTAATACACATGCAATCCTCAATAAAACAATGTATTTTTAATGTATAGTCAACTGACTATAAATTGTAAACATGTAAAATTAGATTCTAAAATAAAATGTACCAATGAAGGTCACAACTCTCGGTGACAGGTGTTTCCATTCATGCTGATATGGCCATTTCAGCCACAAATTGGAATTAAACTTTCAAGTAAATCATACTGATCCTTTTTGACTTAAGAGTTCATTCTTACCTTACTTATTTCTTGATCATTTTATACAATACTGTGACACTATTTTAATTTGCTTCCAGGTCTCCCTTTCTTCTCTCTTTAATCCTTCTCTTATGTTTTTTGTCAGAATTTCCTTCCCTAACACAGATCTGATTTTGTCATTTAACTTTTTAAAAATCCCCCATGACTCTCAATTGCTTAGAATAGAGGTCAAATTTCCTAGCAAACAATTAAAAAACTTCCACAATTTGAACCTGATATTTTTTCCAGGATTATAGCCAATTCAGTCCTCAAATATTGGATTTAAACTGCTCATCATCTACTGAAAATGCTGTGCATTTTTATATCTATGTATATTGCTCATGCTGTTACTTCATCCTTCTCACCTTGCTCAGGTTGATGATATCTTATTCCTGATTCAAATTTCAATTCAAATGTTACATCATATACAAATACTTCTCTGACCCTAATATTTAGAATCAAACTCTCCCACTGCTGCTCTTTGATGGAAACCTTCTGAGGTAAGTACTCCACTCTCTTCTGCACTTTACCTTCTGTGTTCTCTCATTTTCTATTTTCCTCTTCACCAAAGAGCACATAGCTTTACAGGTACACACATAGGAACCAACATAAAATGCAAACGTTATCTTATGATATTCTTCAGCAAAAAAAAATTACTCTTATTTTTTTTTCTTTCCACAGAACCAAGCATAGTTCTCAGCCGTGTTTCCTGTAGTGCATATTTCTGAATCACTTGAATAGAAGAGAGAGGATGAAGGGGCCCAGGTCACAATAGGCATAGAGATATAGAAAAAAAATTGTTTATGGTTGGAAATATAAACTTTGTGATACAACAAAGGATATTT
The DNA here is from genome assembly GCF_029289425.2 of Pan paniscus. NCBI lineage: Eukaryota > Metazoa > Chordata > Mammalia > Primates > Hominidae > Pan > Pan paniscus. The sequence goes on from NC_073252.2 coordinate 114,613,252, forward strand.
ATCTCTGCATTTTTAATTGTCTGTAAAATCTTTAAATATATTTTCATAATATTTTGGAAAAAAGTATCTATAGATACTGTGATACCATGCAGTCAGCCAAATAGTATCATTGTCATTTGAATAATAGATCCATGAAAAATCATACGCACTTCAATCCACTGATAAAATGTGGTATTCTAATCTTATTAAAGATTTTCATTAAGGCAGAAATTTCAAAACTAAAAGCAGGACAGGAAGAAAGGCATGGTGTGATGGTTAATACTGAGTGTCAACTTGATTGAAGTATCGGATTGCTAAGTATTGATCATGGGTGTGTCTGTGAGGGTGTTGCCAAAGGAGATTAACATTTGAGTCAGTGGCCTGAGGAAGACAGACCTATCCTTAATCTGGGTGGGGACCATCTAATCAGCTTCCAGCGAATATAAAGCAGGCAGAAAAATGTAAAAAAAGCGAGACTGGCTTAGCCTCCCAGCCTACATCTTTCTCCCATACTGGATGCTTCCTGCCCTCAAACATTGGACTCCAAGTTCTTCCGCTTTGGGACTTGGACTGGCTTCTTTGCTCCTCAGCTTGCAGATGGCCTACTGTGGGACCTATGATCTTGTGATTTAATACTAGCTAATAAATTCCCATATATATATATATATACATGTGTATATATATATATGTATATCTCCTATTAGTTCTTTTCCTCTGGAGAACTCTGACTAATACTCATGGCCTTTATAATTTAAATGCTATCACAGACATTTTACATTTTAAATTTTAAAATGCTTCATTGGAAACTCTGGGGTTTTTTCTGTTAGTACTCCAACTATTCTCTTCAAAATGAAATTAGAAAGATAGCATCAATAAATCATTTTAGTTGCATATATTACATGAATTGTTTTAAGGAATCATCCATTGTGTCTATCAATAAGCATATTTGCTTGTTAAAATTTTTAAAAACTCATTGCCTTATTTAGAAGCATCAATATTTGCAATCGAGGAAGCCGTATGGTTAGCATCAGAAATCCTACTTCAAGTCTATATACCTATTACCATTATTATCTTTGTTTCTTCTCAGGCTTGTTTTATTTAACAGACGATTTCATTGTAATATTTTAGTAAAGTCGATTTTTTAGCCCACTCCCAAATTTCATATTTTAACTCTCTTTTGCATAATTCAAGCCCACATTTTCATTACAATTTTTCAGTGCAAATAGAACATCAAACAGGCTTAAAAAATCTAACAGTTTAGGTAAGATTTCCCAATCCTAGACAATAACTAAAATTGAGCTTGTTAGAATAAAACAGGTAGATAAATCATAACGTTAAAGTTGCTTGAAATTGTTATGATCAACTGTTTGATAAATGAGAAAACTAAGTTAACAGGCAACATAACTAACTTTCCTGAAATCCCAAACCTATAATTAAAACTTTAACCTTTTGTCTCTCTCTCTCAGTTGTCCTCGTCTGGCACCAAACAAGCAATTTCCAAGAATCCATCTATTCTTGTTGTGCATAGCGCCGCTTATAAATTTCTGTACAAAAATTTTCAACTTTGTTAGCTGATCACACTTAAAAGTCTTATTTCAATGTCTTAAAGGTAATTAGGCAAGTTGGGCTGCATTGTTTTTCAGCACATATTATGCAGAAGCGCAGTGATTATAAGGCAATTTTATGTAAGCTGCATCCTTTAAATCATGTAAAACTTTTTTTTTCCTGAAAGAAATGCTCCAAATATCAAACCACAACTCTATCACTAATTGTTATGGTTTCATGAGACATAGAAAAATGAAAAAAAATTGCCCTAGGTTCAACGAAAATTTTGAAGATAGACATTGAATTTTAATCAAAAACACCATTAGCATTTTCAAAAAACTCTGGCTTTGCAATACTTGAAGCTTAGACAATGATATGTAAAACCCTATTAATCAAACATAAAGCATGAGATTCTTATCTGCTGGACAGAGCAAATCAATTTTGCATCCAGGGACAAAACTGTTTATCAACCAACAAGCAATCTGGCAAGATAAAAATGTTGACTACAAAATAGTATTTTGGTGGGGAATTAGTTTTCTAGTAAAGGAAATTTTTTCCTAAAATACTGTGTTACTATTCTCATAAAATATTCCTAGATACTATATTGACCTCCAGTAGCAACAATAGAGCCCAACAGTAAAGAACATATACTCTGTCATTTACTAGCTGTGTGAATTTCAGAAAATTACTTACATACATGCCTCAGTTCCTCTTCTGTATAAGAAAAACAGTAAACTATAATGGCATTTGATTAGTAAAATTTTTTTGAAAAGTAAAACTAGTTAATATATTTAAAAAGCTTATAAAAACATCAGGTAAAGAGTATTAATGAGTGTTTACTATAATTATTACTATTTATTATGGTGACCATTGTTACTATTGTTATCACTTAAATGGAGAATAAAATAATTTGATCCTGTTTCATATTAATTATTAATATAAACAACTTTTTTATTATTGTATATTTTCACTGGTGTTACTATCTCTCGGTAGTTACAGAATTAAATACAAGTAAAATATATTAAGCATTTTACATACTTTAGAAAATCTGGCTTACTCTAATTCTCCCAATAACTCGTGTTGTATGTAATATATTCATTTTTATCTTCAAATGAGTTTTCTAAGTTAAAAAAAAATTAATGAACCTGGTTAAAACATTCAGAATTTTGACTCCAAATCTGAATTCATTTAGATTGCCTCCAAATTGCCTTCATTTAGTAAATTATAAATTCTCAAGAATACACTGAAGTCCTAGCCTTCAGCTGGAACTGGATTGGTCCTTCACTGTAGTGGAAAAGAAGATGATGATGAAAAGCAAAATAGCGAAAAAAAATTAAAAAATTATAGAATATATAATTCAATGTGTTTTTCTTTGTTTGATCTAATAATCTTTGTTAAAGTGCCAGATTTACATTGGAAACTTTGTTTTTATTTTTCTGATTTCAGAAAGGTAAGTTCTTGTATGAAATATATATATTAGATAACGGTAAATTTTTGCATGATATATATATTTCTTTATATATATGCATATATATTATACATATATGTATATATACACATACTCTCAGAAGGAATAGTGGGAAAAGGAGTGGTTATACTGAGGTTCTGATTAATTTAATTCAAATTGTGCAGCCAAGACTTTGTCATACACTTCACAACGTTTTTATTTATTTTGAGAGATTTTGGGATTTCAAAATGGTGAACGATGTATAGTTGGGCTCTGTGTCTCCACCCAAATATCATGTTGAATTATAATCCAGGGACCTGGTGGGAGGTGACTGGATCATGGGGGTGGATTTCCCCCTTGCTGTTCTTATGATAGTGAGTGAGGTCTCACCAGAACTGGTTGTTTGAAAGTGTGTAGCACTTCCCCATTTGCTCTCTCTCTCTCTCCTATTGCCCTATTGCTATATGAAGACATGTTTCATTCCGCCTCAGCTTTCTACTATGATTGTAAGTTTCCTGAGGCCTCCCCAGCTGTGTTTCCTGTATAGCTTGCAGAAATGTGAGTCAATTATACCGCTTTTCTTTATGTATTACCCAGTCTCAAGTAGTTCTTTATAGCATTGTGAGAACGAACTAATACAGTGAACAAGAAATAGTTCACTTGATTTTACTTACCATATCATTAAGTTGATTTTCTAATCAAGGGTGCTTATTCTTTGCCTTAGTAATTGGCTAAAAAAACTTATAGCCATATATATTGCCTATAATATAGAATAAATTTCTTGGCATTTACACCTTTAATCTTAGTTCTCAGTAATTGACTAATGAGGCCAAGTTGGAATGGCATAAAATACCATTAAGAATAAAATTGACAAATTCAGACACCTATCCATTTAACAATTAAGTATCTATTTTTCTATCTACCTATTTATCTTTTTTATTTGAATGATAAAATTCCATGTAGAAAGTTGAAAACTTAAGTTTCAGTAATTCTGCATCTGTGTGTTTGCACACTGGGAAATTTGCATACATCCTAACACAACAAACTTATTTTTAAAAAGATGTGTGGCTCTTTCTTAGCCTAAATCAGATCCTCAAAATAATCCATAAACCAAAATCAAAAATTAAAGAAAACAAATTACAAATTTTACAATTAAATTTTCTTATAAATAAAGGTAAATTCCAAAAGTACATTATTGATGTACCCTCCCAGAGAATTTGCAAGTTTGAAATTACGGGAAGTGGAGTATTCTGCATACATCCATTCCTCAGATCCTGATACAATCTATATCAATGTACCTGAAGTGGAATAATGAATAAGAGAGGAATGGTGAGCAAAGCACAACCCATGTTTGCAGCATAATCATTTCTCGTCCACTGTGCCTGAAGTTGAAGCTGTATCCAATGTGGTCATTGTTCATTTAGTAGAAATTATTTAGTTCCATATTTTACAAAAGTGACATTAGAACTAAAGATGTATGTTTATGACAATTTGCTCTTTGTTTATAGTGGAGAAGATCAATAGAGTTTCTTTACATTAATATTCTCTAAGATATTGCTCCAGATCTCATGTATATAAAAGTGGAATAGAAAATCATTCCTCTGAAGATTTTACTCTGACAACTTCCAAGTATAGTCATGTGTCACATAATGTTTCAGTTAATAATGGACCACATATATGAAGATGGTCCCAAATGGTTATAACACCATATTTTTACAGTACCTTTTCTATTCTTAGATATATTTACAGTAACGAATACCACTGCATTAAAATTGCCTACAGTATTCAACACAGTAATCTGCTGTTCAGGCTTGTAGCCTAGGAGCAATAGGCTATACCACACAGCCAAGGTATATAGAAGGCTAGACCATCTAGGTTTGTGTGAGTGCAGTCTATGCTGTTTGCATAGCAACAAAATTGCCTAATGACATATTTCTAAGAACATATCCCCCTTGTTAAGTGATGCAAGACTATAGTACACAGGGTTTTCATTTAAATATAATGAAAGGAAATGTCCATGTTTTAACCTTTGCCAATTGTGTTCAACACTCTACTGAGAGCAGCCAGACGCAGAGCGACTTCTGACAGTGGAAGGAGCTTTGGGCTCTGGTCAGACTCATACAAGACTCATGCAATATAAAATGAAAATGGACCTCTGAGACTCATATGTATAGAATAATTTACTTTCACAAAAGAAAACATTAAATCACATAAATAGAGTAAAACAAAACAAGTAAAATACTGCCTAGAAAACATTCAATAAACATTGGACTTATAAGACACATGGAAGTTATGTAATGGAAACATTTTATATTATTAAACATAAATTTCAAATTCCTCTCCCGTTCACATAAGCTTGAATGTTTGGGGGCCATGCTTATAGAAAGCTAAAGTCATTTCTGTTAGCTCAATAAATAATGATGAAAATTTAAGCCTTGGGAAAATATTGAATGTAAGTTATTTTCTCTTATGTTTATGCCTATAAGTTCTGCTGTAAGCTATAATTTTGAAGAATCTAAAGACTATTACGGGAAACACTATGATAAAAGTTCACACAAAATACTCTTGAGTTGTTTTTTCAAGAAGAACCTATATCATCTAAAGATTTCCTTTTTTTGTGTACATAGACTGGATGCCCATGAAGGACAGATGCATGAAAATCAGCAAGGTCAAATAGAAAAAACGAGAGTCACTTAAAACTATTATTTGAATATGCATGGTCATTCAGTTTGGAATTGAAATATGTGGAAATAATTAACTTTAATTTAATAATATCCAATACAATTTAAGCAGAGTTTAAGAAAATATTATCTGAATATCTAGCTGCAATTAGGACATATTTGGAAACATTTGCAAAAACTAAAGTGATAGGAAATAAGTAGTATCATAACGGATGAGCTGTTTTTGTGTCAAAGAATGAGCCAAAGCTCTGCCAAGTCTACAGGTGAGAGTTTAGAGGTAGGGGAAGAGCACAGAATTAAACTGCCATTTTCATTACATTATATTATACTATGAACACTACTTACAGTTGGTGTTGACCTTGGTCATCTGGCTTAAATGTTTTTCAGGTTTCTCCAATATAAAATTTATCCTTTTATCCCCTTTCCATGCTGTATTCTTTGGAAGGAAGAACTGTATCTATGCATAGCCCACACTTAAAGAGTAAGAGTTATACTCCATTTGGTGGTAGCATATTTGCTTAAATTATTTGGAATTGCTCTGCAAGACAGAATTGTTTATTTTTCCTTATTTCTTTATATATCCAAGCATTTATTCATATTGGTATGAATTCATGGTTATTTCTTTTATGTGTTATATTCTACTATTACTTTATTATATTTTCTTGCTCAAATTGTTCCAGGATTGACTATCAGAAGCTCTATCAGTTGATGTCTATGTTCCTTTGACACACACTCATTATTGTGGAGGGGTGTGTGTGTGTGTGTGTGTGTGTTTCATTATTTTTCAGGTATTTTAAGTACTTCCTTGCTTTCTGGTATCACAAGAAAACAAAGTTGCATCAAGATGCTTCAGTTTCAACTTATATATTTTTGCCTCAGTATTGTGTGTGTGTGTATATATATATGTGTGTGTGTAAATATACATATAAATCCCTTCAAAAGGGACTATAATATTTATGCATGCAATATTTATGCCTTCCCATAAAACTAACTTAAACCCTTTATTGCAATACAAAAACTGTATGTACAAGACTTGGTAGTTGCTGTTTGACTCCATGTGGTGTTAAAGCACCTATAGCAAAGGTTACTATTTATAATAGTCAACTTGTTTTTAACTCAATGGGCCAAAGTGTCGTGAAATTTATAATATGTTTTAGAGAAAAATCACAAACACGTATTTATGAAAATGCCGAGAAACTGAGTTTTAGGGGATAATATGGTCATATCATCATCAAATATTGGAAAGTAATTGTAAAAAATATAAAATTAATTTTTATTGCTGCATTGTGCATTTTTCTCATCTATATTTCCTCCTTCTGTGCCTTAACAGTGAAGTCAGATGATTTGAGTTTCAAGGGCACCAAAGGTTTATTAGTTACTCAAAAATGTTTAGATCTCATTTAAAAAGCAAACAAGTTTTACTGTTCCATGTAGTTATCACTACTGAGAATACAAAGCAAACCTAATGGAATAAATACACATGTTTATATACATCTATATCAAAATCCACACACATGCATATGTAATAATAAATTTACACATGTATACATACGTACATGTGTGTATATATATAGAGACAGACATATGTGTGTGTGTAGAGAGAGAGACAGACTCAAATTCTATACCAAAAAAAAAAAATCTCTATAAAAGAGTGTCCAATAAAGGCTGGGAAATTATTTGTCCATCTTCAGAAGAAGAGTGAGTCACAGCAGACAAAATAAATTAAGTTCAATTCCTCAAATATTTATTGACTGCTTAGTACATTCCAGACCTGGTGGTTAGCAGTGGAGGTGAAGTGATAATTAGTATGCCCAGCGGTAATTTGTAGTCTAATGACATCTACAACTTGAGAAATAGCTATAGTGCAATATGTTAAAGCTACGTAGAAGAGCAGAGAGCCAAGTGACCTTTGATAGACAAAAATACATTGGAAGAGTGAGCATTGGACTCCATGAGGGATCCACTGGCAGTGCAGAGGTGAGTGGCTCTGGTGCAAGTAACACACATCATGGCTTCGTCAGAGCCTGCACCAGCTCTTCAGATGAAAGCAGTTGATGTGCTCACCATTACCACAGTATGAGTCTCCAGGGGCCATCAGGACAGGAGTGGCAGTGCTGAGGGCAGTGGAATAGCCAGAGTTCACCAGCCATCCAAAGAAGCTCATAGTCTGGGTTAAGGTGGTGATAGAGATGGTACAGCCCTCACTCAAGGAGATTATGAAGTGATGACCTGTAGCAAAGTGAGAATAGCAGTGAAAAGAACTTCTCAGACCTTTTTGTGAGTATGAATGATTATTAAATACTGGAGAGAGAAAGAAAACTAAAAAAAAACTTTGATAACTTCTCATAATGCTGGTGGGGAGTTAAGTCGTTAATGGAATTTCTGTTGGAATTATAAATCCTTAAAATGATGAGGCCTGGGGAAGACAGTAAGGACAATTAATATGCTAAGTTGTATCACATGGAAACCATTTTAGAAAATACAGAAAGTTGTATAAATAGCCAAAATGTAAGTAGACTTATGGTTTAATGAATAATTACTTCCAAAAATTGTCAATATGAAAATACTGTGGAGATAGAATGACAGATATTCATATACATTTTATATAAAGTATAAAAAGTCATCTTAATTAATCCTGGGGTCCCTTAATGGAAACATCCTCTTATTATGTTACTTTATTAACTTGCTGCAGGATAATTCTTATGTGAGTAACTAAACCTTTCAATAGTCCCTTCTGAGTCACTCTTTGGAATTTAATATTATTAAAGCAATGCACTTGATCTCAGTTTTTAGTCTTTGTAAGAAAAAAAAATGGTCTCTGAGTCAAAGAAAAGTGTTGAGCAGTAATTAGTTTGGGCAGGGAAATTTATATCAGTGTGCCATCATCTTTTCCACTGGCGTGCTGGTATCAGGATGACCTCCAGCTCATTCGCCAGTATTTCAGATGTGCAGCACTACTGCTTAGTAACATCTGTGATGTTCCCAAAGACTGGTTTTGCTTTCTGAGGAAATTTTACTTATTCACATCTGTTTTCAGGGTTGTTAAGAAGTAAAATGCTTTCTTTACCAGTGCATATGCAAAGCACTGTAAACTGTGCTTTTCTTTGGTAGAATGACATTACTCATTATTGTTTTTAATATTGATATTAGCTGTCAAATACCGTTTTGATCTTAATTATGCCTAAAAAAAAAAAAAGGAAAGGAAGATACTTGACACACATGCCAACTTGTTTTACATAAAAAGTAACTTCAGTTTTGACTGAAGACTAACTTAAACTAATTTAAGTAAGTTCAAAGCACTGAAACTGCAGGGAAGAAAATATGCCCCTTTTATTGACTGCGTGTATTTGTGCTTATAAAAATTATTTTATGGTTGGGCGCGGTGGCTCATGCCTGTAATCCCAGCACTTTGGGAGGCCAAGCCAGGTGGATCACGTGGTCAAGAGATTGAGACCACCCTGGCTAACACGGTGAAACCCCGTTTCTACTAAAAATACAAAAAAATTAGGCGGGCGTGGTGGCGAGTGCCTGTAGTCCCAGCTACTCAGGAGGCTGAGGCAGGAGGATGGCATGAACCCCAGAGGCAGAGCTTGCAGTGAGCCGAGATTGCGCCGCTGCACTCCAGCCTGGGCGACAGAGCCAGACTCCGTCTAAAAAAAAAAAAAAAAATTATTTTAGAATATTAGAAAATTTATCTGTCTTGCTATAATCACACCAATTTCATAACAAAATTTTTCTTTGCTAATAATTGGTTAATAAACTAAAGACTTAACCATCTCTGCATAATTTAAAAAGAGCTTTAAATCACCAAAAATTATTATCGTTCCTTCATTTTTCATTTAACTCCTGGTAAATCTTAACTAATATTCTAATAAGTTTGAAAAAGAAAAAATATATACAATCTAGATATAGTGTAAGACTTTGGTGAAGGATTAATACCATAAATATTTATGAAATATAGTTACTCACAAATAATTTTAAAACAATAACTTCTCCGTTGTTACTAGTACTTTGATGTATATATGTTGTTATCAACTAATGGAGATACATTTTAGTGATGAAAAGATTTTTATGCTTAAGGATATCAAGACCTACTTATTAAATTTAATTGGCACTATTATAATGATAATGTTTACACTTTTCATTCAGTTGCCCTAAATCATTATAATACCACCCCTTTTCCCAAAATATCAGAGACAAATGAATATTGAAGCTAGTCCTGATTCCTGCTCTTACCCTCTGCTTATAGTCATCATTAAAATCACCATTTTGTTTCAAATTATGTATTTGCCTCTCTTGTTTTCCTAACCACATTGCAAACTGCACGGTTAGTGTCTATTTCTCCACTATTTGGCACAGTACAGAGCACACGAGGGAAATTTAACATACACTTATGCCAAAGGTTCCCAACCTTTTTGTCACCAGGGACCAGTTTCATGAACGACATTTTTTCCACAAACCAGGGGAAGGCAGAGGTGGTTTGGGGGATGATTCAAGCACATTAAATTTATTGTGCACTTTATTTCTATTAATATTACATTGTAATATATAAGGAAATAATTATACAACTCACCATAATGTAGCATCAGTGGGAGCCCTGAATTTGTTTTTCTGCAAATAGATGGTCCCATGTGGGGGTGATGGGAGATAATGGCAGATCATCAGGCATTAGATTATCATGAGAAGCACACAATCTAGATTTCTCACATAAGCAGTTCATAATAGGGTCCACACTCCTATGACTGAGGCTGTAATTTGGCCTATAAAGAATAATTGAATATTTGCTGAATAGGTAAGTAGCCTTTAGTTACCCAACTGGAGTTTAGCAAGAAGGTTGGTAGAAAGTTAAGGGCTAAGATCTTTGCAGTGTCACCGGAAAACTATCCCTCCATCAGCATATTTCAAAAATATGATTCAATTATTTTCTTTCTATAATATTAATTTCATTGTTTTTGAGGAAAAGAATCAAGTCCTGCTTAAAGTGCATCATCTCTTCTGTGCTGAATTACCAATAATCAACACCAGCTTTAGCAGTTCCCTATATGGATCTGAATTAAAATTTGTACATTACAATATCTCTCACAAAATTTGGAAAGAAGATATTCACTCAAGAGGCTGTGGGAAGCAGATACCGCAACTGAGCACTCCAGCAATCTCTAGCTTTACTGCTACAGGCTGAGGCAGTTGATTGTTATCCTTTCCAAGGCAGTTTCCTGGCAACAGTTTTAGAACTACAGTTGGCCCTTGAACAATACAGGATGAACTGGATGTATCAACTTACACTCAGATTATCTTTCCCCTCTGCCACTCATGAGATGGCAAGACCAACTCCTTCTCTTCCTCTTCTTCCTCAGCCTACTTAACATTAAAATGACAAGAACGGAGGACTTTTTGATGATCCACTTCCACTTAATAAATAGTAAATGTATTTTCTCTTCCTTATAATTTTCTTAGTAACATTTACTTTTCTCTAACTTACTGTATTGTAAGAGTACAGTATATAATACATAAACAACATATGTGTTAATCGACAGTTTCTGTTATTGGTAAGACTTCCAGTCAGCAGTAGGCTATTAACAGTTACATTTTGGGGGAGTAAAAAGTTATATGCAGATTTTTATCTGATTAGAGTTTGGCACTTCCAACTCTTGCATTGCTCAAGGGTCACCTACACTTGCTACAGGGCTCCTGGCTGCTCCAGGGACTTTTCAACTGACTTAACAGCTGCAGCCTTCCCTACCAACCTTCACTTCCATCACTTTTCCAAATATTGTATAAGCCCTAATTTCTGTATTTAACCTGTTTATTCCAATAATACTTAAGATGGCTCTGTTATTCTGAGCAACCCAAAATGATACACTTGGACACAAACATGAAATCAACCCTATATATTAGAACGCTTTTCAATACATGCTACCTGTGTAATGTATCTTTTAAAGTAGGGCTGCCACAATATCCAGAAGAACCCAACCAAATCCAGAAAACTGTAAAACCAAAAAGTCCTTTTTCAGAAGTTAACGACTTCATCTATCTAATGATAAAACTTTGTTTACTCATACTTAAGGCTGCTTGTACTGATAGGACTCAATATTGCTATCAATCTAGCACGTTAACATAAACAAAACATCTAGAACTGACTTCTCTCTGTTAAGATCATACCACTGTAATGGGTTTTAAGAACTTGTATTTGCATGCAGCCTTAAATACTTTCCCCAAAGAGAGAAAGGTCTTTATCTTTTGGATGATAATATCTTAAAATTAATGTTTAAAATTAAAAGGAGACAGAAAAACAGCAATGCACCATTTTTGAAAACTGAGGCTGATTTTTATTATATTCAGTTATTTTTTTAGCCTCTACCATAACCAGTTTGAGGGCAAAGACCCAGCCTTATTCACCCATATAATCCCCTTCAGCCTACCCAATTGTAATTTATAGAATAGCATTTTGTACATAAACAATTGTTCTGTATTTATGAGAAATTTTTAAATGTGATGTCAAGAAGAAGAAGAAAGCAAAAGCTTAGCAGAATACCAAAATGAGGGTATGGCAAAATTTAGAAGAGATCTTCACTCACAGAATTACTATCAAAGTTCAACAAATGGACACACAATACATGTTTTTCAGTAAAAAGGAGGCCAAGAGTAAGTTTCCTTCTTATAACAGACAAACTCACATATATATTCATATACACATCTGTATGTTAAAAATATGTATTTACTTTTTCTCATTTGACAATGTGATTCTATAAGTATTATTACTTTTGATGCTTATGATAATGTTATGTGGGAGAGATAACCTTCTTATACAATCATATCCTACTAACATAATTTAGTAAGAAGAAAGCCTTTGTTTTATATTCCAAAGAAAATTGCTTCCTTCATTCATTGTAACTTTATACATACACACACACACACACACACATACACACACACACACACACACACACACACATATATATATATATATATATATATATATATGTTTTTTTTTTGTGAGACAAAGTCTCGCTTTGTCCCCCAGGCTGGAGTGCAATGGCATGATCTTGGCTCACTGCAACCTCTACCTCCTGAGTTCAAGCGATTCTCCTGCCTCAGCTTCCTGAGTAGCGGGGATTACGGGCACCTGCCACCACACCCAGCTAATTTTTGTATTTTTAGTAGAGACGAGGTTTCACCATGTTGGCCAGGCTGGTCTCGAACTCCTGACCTCAGGTGATCTGCCCGCCTTGGCCTCACAAAGTGCTGGGATTACAGGCATGAGCCACTGTGCCCGGCCATTGTAACTTTATATTTTACAGAGACTTTTATCATAAAATTTTCAGAATTTCATTTAACTGTATTCATTATTACATGTCTTTGCTTTTCCACCTCATGTTTCTTGGATATAGAAAATGAGCCTCAAAAATACATATTTCATATCCTGAGGCTTTGCTGTAGTTGCTTATTAGCTTAAGGAGATTTTGGGCTGAGATGATGGGGTTTTCTAAATATACAATCATGTCATCTGCAAACAGAGACAATTTGACTTCCTCCCTTTCTATTTGAATACCCTTTATTTCTTTTTCTTGCCTGATTGCCCTGGCCAGAACTTCCAATACTATGTTGAATAGACATGGTGAGAGAGGGCATCCTTGTCTTGTGCCAGTTTTCAAAGGGAATGCTTCCAGCTTTTGCCCATTCAGTGTGATATTGGCTGTGGGTTTGTCATAAATAGTTCTCGTTATTTTGAGATACATTCTATTAATAGCTAGTTTACTGAGAGTTTTTAGCATGAAGTGGTGTTGAATTTTATCAAAGGCCTTTTCTACATCTATTGCAATAATCATGTGGTTTTTGTCATTGGTTCTGTTTATGTGATAGATTATGTTTACTGATTTGCATATGTTGAACCAGCCTTGTATCCCAGGGATGAAGCCAGCTTGATCATGGTGGATAAGCTTTTTGATGTACTGCTGGATTTGGTTTGCCAGTATTTTATTGAGGATCTTCACATCAATGTTCATCAGGGATATTGGCCTGAAATTTTCTTTTTTTGTTGTGTCTCTGCCAGGTTTTGGTATCAGGATGACATTGGCCTCATAAAAGTTAGGGAGGATTCCCTCTTTTTCTATTGTTTGCAATAGTTTCAGAAGGAAAGGTACCAGCTTCTTTTTGTACCTCTGGTAGAATTCGGCTGTAAATCCATCTAGTCCTGGGTTTTTTTTTTGGTTGGTAGGCTATTAATTACTGCCTCAATTTCAGACCTTTTTATTGGTCTATTCAGAGATTCAACTTCTTCCTGGTTTAGTCTTGGGAGGGTGTTTGTGTCCAAAAATGTATCCATTTCTTCTAGATTTTCTACTTTATTTGCTTAGAGGTGTTTATAGTATTCTCTGGTAGTAGTTTGTATTTCTGTGGGATCAGTGGTGATATCCCCTTTATCATTTTTTATTGTGTTTATTTGATTCTTCTCCTTTTCTTCTTTATTAGTCTGGCTAGCAGTCTATCTATTTTGTTAATCTTTTCCCAGCTCCTAGATTCAGTGATTTTTTAAAAGGGTTTTTCATGTCTCTATCTCCTTCAATTCTGCTCTGATCTTAGTTATTTCTTATCTTCTGCTTGCTTTCGAAATTGCTCTTGCTTCTCTAGTTCTTTTAACTGTGATGTTAGGGTGTTGATTTTAGATCTTCCCCCTTTCTCCTGTGGGTATTCAGTGCTATAAATTTCCCTCTAAATACTGCTTTAGCTGTGTCTCAGAGATTCTGGTATGTTGTGTCTTTGTTCTCTTTGGTATCAAAGAACTTATATATTTCTGCCTTAATTCTGTTATTTACTCAAAGGGCTAATATCCAGAATCTACAAAGAACTTAAACAAATTTACAATAAAAAAACACACAACCCTATCAAAAAGTGGGCAAAGGATATGAACAGACACTTCTCAAAAGAAGACATTTATACGGCCTACAAACATTTGAAAAAAAGCTCATCATCACTGGTCATTAGAGAAATGCAAATCAAAACCACAATGAGATACCATCTCATGCCAGTTAGAATGGTGATCATTAAAAAGTCAGGAAACAACTTTTTCAAGTCAGGAAACATTAAAAAGTCAGGAAAAAACTTTAAAAAGTCATGAAACAACTTCAAAAAGTCAGGAAACATCCTGGAGAGGATGTGGAGATATAAAAACAGTTTTACACTCTTGGTGGGAGTGTAAATTAGTTCAACCATTGTGGAAGACAGTGTGATGATTCCTCAAGGATATAGAACCAGAAATACCAATTGACCCAACAATCCCATTACTAAGTATATACATAACCAAAGGATTGTAAGTCATTCTACTATAATGACACATGCTCACGTATATTTACTGCAGCACTTTTCACAATAGCAAAGCCTTGGAACCAACCCAATGGCCCATCAATGATAGACTGGATAAAGAAAATGTGGCACATATACACCATGGAATACTATGCAGCCATTAAAAAGGATGAGATTATGTCCTTTGCAGGGACGTGGATAAAGCTGGAAACCATCATTCTCAGGAAACTAACAAAGGAACAGAAAAAAAAAACACTGCATGTTGTCACTCATAAGTAGGAGTTGAGCACTGAGAACACGTGGACACAGGGAGGGGAATATCACAGACTGGGGCCTGTTGGGGGCTGGTGGGCTGGGGGAGGGATAGCATTAGGAGAAACATCTATTGTAGATGACAGGTTGATGGGTACAGCAAACCACTACGTCATGTGTATAGCTATATAACAAACCTGCACGTTCTGCACATGTATCCCAGAACCTAAAGTATAATAAAGATAAATAAATAAATAAATAAATAAATAATAAATAAATTTAAAAACAATTATGAGAATTGGAAAATTGAATGCTTATACTACTAGAGATGCTTTCACTACTGACACTGAATGATAAACATACTACAGCCACTACAAAGGAACAGCTAAATATGAAAAAAAAATTAAATTTGATAAATTAGCCTTATTTAAAATAAACTGGCTGGTTGCGGTGGATCACGCTTGTAATTCCAGCACTTTGGGAGGCCAAGGCGAGCAGATCACTCGAGCCCAGGAGTTCGACACCAGCCTGGGCAATGTGGCAAAACCCCGTGTCTACTCAAAATAGAAAAATTATCCAGGGGTGGTTGTGCACACCTGTACTCCCAGCTATTCAGAAGGCTGAGGTGGGCAGATCCCTTGAGCCCAGGAGGTCCAAGCTGCAGTTAGTCATAATCTCACTACTGCACTTCAGCCTGGGAGACAGAGGACACTCTCAAAAAGAAAAAACAAACCCAAACCCCAAAACTTTACTGTTAGCAAAATTTCTGATTTTTATAGCTAATTTATAGCTATAAATGTATAGATGTTTGTTTTGGCCATTATATATAGTGCTTACAAAGCTACTGAAAGGAATTAGAAAGTTTATTGTATGCTTTCCAATTGTATGCATAATACACCTGTTCCTCAAAGTATATTAACTGATTTCTCCAAAAGGCCAATTATCGAATATTCTAATATTTGAGGCAGACTGAATATGGATTCAGGGTTATTATAAGTGTAGAGATTTATGTGCATCACAGGTAGATAAAGACATGATGAAGTTAAAGTTTTTATTGCCAAGAAATACATATTTTCTAGGTCTATTCAGAAAATTAGCTGCATATGTGTGAAACTGTTATCATCTGCTTTCCATTTTTCCAACTGGGTCAAAGGATAGTGTCCGTCCAATCTCTTGCTAAAACATAATGCACTATAATTTGCTGTTCTCTATATATACTAGTCTAAAATTCTATTAAAATAGATATTTGGTTGGGCCAGATATTCATTCATTCATTTACTCATTCAATGATAATTTCTAAAGAAACACAATGATTTATTATTAGTGAATGTGTGCTGGAATTTAGTGACCGTCATTTTCTAAGTGCTCGCAAGGCATCAGTTCTGTAAGCATTCCATAATTTTGCTAGTCTATGATTTTTGGAATTTAATGTTGAGCTTTTAAAATCTCCAATAATGTTTTCTCTATTTTGTTTTTGATTGTTGAACAGAATATTTTGTCCTGTGAGCAAGCAACTATGACTAAGCATAAAATATATAGTCAGAATTTGTCATAATTGTAAGATATTCAACAAATAAAAATTAATTTTTACTTTAAAAATAAATATATACATATATTTTTCAAAATTACTAGTTCATTGCATTTTGAATAAATGGTGGAATGTTCATTGAATAAATAAATGAATAGAATAATTATTTTTTTCTTATGTGAGGCTAAAGTCAATAGTATCAGCTTGGTATGCAGAACAGCCATGGGTATAAAAACAGAAAGTTTAGATAGAGTGCTCTATAGACATATTATAAATTAAAAGGAAGATAAAGGGTGATTAACGTAGATAAGTATAACAACAGATATATAATATTACTCCGGGTATAGATTAGACAACATGCTTCTATTTATACTTTTTTACATACTCCATATGTATTTTGCCTTTATTAAAATCCAAGATATTTTCTCTTTTATACCTAGTAGTATATAAGAGATTTTGACTGGGGACAGAACTAGGAGGAAAAGGAGAGAAATATGGGAAAGATGGTGGTGTGTCTGTTTCCTTTGTGGCACTATGGGTTAAATCTGAGCAGCTAAGATTAGGGGGAATGAAGGCTCCAGGCTCTCAGGATTCCATAAGGAAGACTATATAAGTTTCCAGATATGGTATTCAAGTAACTACATGTGATAGCGGGTTGGCAAGAAGCCTTTCGCTTATTAGAGAACTCCTTATTATTCTGACTCTCCAGGGAAGAAATGCCCTCAGAGCATTGAGAGAAACTTTCCTGGTAGCATTTCAGAATAGTGAGTGACTGTGGTAAATTTCCTGTTAGCAACTAGAGAAGCAGGTGCAGGGAAGTAAGAGTAATACCTGAGTAACACAGCTTGGAGACTGAAGTTTATAAGTTCACAAATGGGCATGAGTGAAGAGCTCCTCTGAGACACTAGAAATAAGTACACAATGCTGTGAAGGGGAGAGCTTGCTCACCATTTCATAGGTCATTGCTATCAAACAAAGAGTCATTTGAGTGGACAAGTAATGGAGTTGCCAAGCAATTTGGAGGACCCAACAGAAATTGAAAACCATAAATCTGCCCTGCCTGGCAGAGTTATGTAGTTTTGCCAGCAAAGCTCGGGAGAGGGAAAAAGCTGTTGATTAGAGAGATCCAGTTTGGAAATGGGTTTAAATGAAAGCATCACAGAGCAGGAGAAGAAGGGAATTGAAGATGAGTGTGGGCTGAAATTGCTAGACATGATGATGAATTTTGTTAGAAATGTAAAGTCAAGAATCAAATGATAATTTAAAAATACATGGAGGGATTTAAAGTCTGAAGTGAATTAAAAAATATATTTATCAGGGATAAGTGTTTGTTATCAGATAGAGGAATTTCATATTAATGGTTTAGAATGCATTTCCATTCAGGGAGATAATAAATCCTGAATGAAGCCTCAGGCATGGAGTACTAAAGAAAAATAAAGTGAAAGTTGTTGTCATAGAAAAATATTATGAAATTGTGAGGAAACTAAAGTTACTCAGGACAAGGTAAGAGTGAAAATAGAATAAAACAAAGTCAGATGCTACATTCTCCTCAAAATGCTGGAATATGTATGCAATGAGAAGATGTATTGATTGAGAAAAATTAGCCTTGACTGTTGTAAAGCCATTCTAAAATCTCATTCATTATACCAATAAAACTTTGTTATTTTATTTATACTATTTTAATTAACAAATCATAATTGTATTACATTTATGAAGCACAATGTAATATTTTAATAGAGTATAAAATGTGAAAAGATTTAACCAAGCTAATTAACATAGCTATTACCTCACTTACTTGCTTTGCTGGGTGGGACCTCCCAGCCAGGCCCTCTAGCCACGCGCCCCCACCTTCACATATTACTGACAGAGCTCTGATGTCTCCAAGGGATGGAGTGCCTGCGGGACTGGAGGACCGCCACCTGGGTTGATTGGACCACTCAGCCATTCCAGCCTGTGAGCATTGGACTGTCCAAGCAGACAGGGGCAGAGGAGGTTCCCCACCATGACACAACTGTTTTGTCAGGCATGTCCAGACTGTTTCTTTAAGCGTGACACAGATCCACTCTTCCTCTTGGGGCTGTTCTCCCAGCCGGCGCCTTCAGCCACCCCCACCCATGTTCTACAGGGCCAACAGAGCTCTAATTTCTCCCTGGGGCAGAGTGACTGATGGGCCAGGCAGGCTGCCGCCTTAGCCATTCAGGTTTCTCAGCCGGTCCAGCCTGTGAGTCTTGGAGAGCCCAAATCAACTGAGGGCTAAAGGGATCCCCAACACAACACAGCTGCTCTACCACAAAGCAGCCAGACTGCTGCTTTAAGCAGTTCCCTGATTCTGTTCCTCCTGACTGGGTGATACCTCATAACTGGGTTCTCCAGACACCTCCTACAGGTGCCTTCAGGCCTGCAATAGGTCAGTACTCCCCTGGGATGGAGCTTCTAGAGGAAGGGGCAGGATGCCATCCTTGCTGTTTCACAGCTTTCACAGCCTTCACTGGTGATACCTCCAGGTACAAGAAAAACCAAGGCAACTAGGGTCTGGAGCAGACCCCGAGCAAACTACAGCCACCCTGTGGAAGTGTGGCCAGATTGTTGAAAGACAAACTAACAAACAGAAAGCACAACCACCACCAATACGACCCCACAAAAACTCACCAAATGTCAGCAGCCTCAAAGATTGAAGTTAAATATGCCCAAAGATGAGAAAAATAAACATAAAAATACTGAAAACTCAAAAAGCCAGAGTGCCCCTTTTCCTACAAAACTGAAACACCCTTACAGAAAGGGCTCAAAACTGGGCTAAGGCTGAGATGGCTGAAATGGCAGAAGTAGGCTTCAGAAAGTGGATAATAATGAACTTCGCTTAGCTAAAGAAGCACGCTGTAAACCAGTGTAAAGAAGCTAAGAATTATAAAGCAATACAGGAGTTGAAAGCCAAAATAGCCAGTTTAGAGAGGAACACAACTACCTTGTTAGAGATGAAGAAACAAAAACAAAACAAAAAATACTACAAGAACTTCACAATGCAATCACAAGTGTTAATAGCAGAATAGACCAAACAGAGGAAAGAATCACAAGCTTAAATAGTATCTTTCTGAAATAAAAGAGGCAGACAAGATTAGAGAAAAAATAATGAAAAAGAATGAACACAACTTCTGAGAAATATGGGATTATGTAAAAAGACTGAATCTACAACTGATTGGAGTACCTGGAAGGGATGGGGAGAATGGAACCAAGTTGGAAAACATACTTAGGGTATCTTCACGGAGAACTTCCCCAACCTAGCAAGCCAGAACAACATTCAATTTCAGGGAATGCAGAGAATACTGGTAAGATACTTCATGAGAAAATCATCCCTAAGACATGTAATCATCAAATTCTCCAAGGTCAAAATGCAAGAAACTCTAAGGGCAGCCAGAGAGAAAGGCCAGGACACCTACAAAGGGAAGCTCATCAGGCTAACGGTGGCCTCTCAGGGGAAACACTACAAGCCAGAAGAGACTGGAGGCATTTCAACATTCTTAAAGAAAAGATTTTTCAACCCAGAATTTCATGTCTGGCCAAACTAAGCTTCATAAGTAAAGGAGAAATAAGATCCTTTTTAGACAAGCAAATGCTGAGGAAATTCAATACCACCAAACCTGCCTTGAAATAGCTTCTGAAGGAAGCAGTAAATACGGAAAGGAAAAACCATTACCAGCCACTACAAAAACACAGACCAGTGACATTATGAAGCAACTGCATAAAAAGTCTGAAAAATAACCAGCTAGCAACATCATGACAAGATCAAATCTACCCATAACAATACTAACCTTAAATGTAAATAAGCTAAATCCCTCTACTAAAAGACAGAGAATGGCAAGTTGGAAAGGGAACCAAGACCCATCAATATGCTGTCTTCAAAAGACCCTTCTCACATGCAAAGACACACATAGGCAAAAAAAAAAAAAAAAAAAAGCAATGGAGGAAAACTTACCAAGCAAATGGAAATCAGAAAAAGCAGATGTTGCAATCATAGATTCTGACAAAACAGACTTTAAACCAGCCAAGATCAAAAAAGACAGAAAAAGGGGCATTACAAAATGGTAAAGGGTTAAATTCAACAAGAAGAGCTGACTATTTTAAATATATATGCAACCAATACAGGAGCACCCATATTCATAAAGCAAATTCTTAGAGACCTTAAAAGAGACTTACACCCCTCACAATAAGAGTGGGAGATTTTAACACCCCACTGAAAATATTAGACAGATCATCAAGATGGAAAATTAACGAAGATATTCAGGACACGAACTCAGCTCTGGATCAAGTGGACCTGATCAATATTTAGAAAATTTTCCTCCCCAAAACAACAGAATATACATTCTTCTCTTTGCCACATGGATCCTACTCTATAATTGATCACATAATCAGAAGTCAAAGACTTCTCAACAAAATCAAAAGAAATGAAATTATGTAAATAGTTGCTCAGACCACATCACAATCAAATTAGAACTCAAGATTAAGTAATTCACTCAAAGCCACACAACTACATAAGAAATCTGCTCCTGAGTGACTCTTGGGTAAATAATGTAATTAATGCAGAAATCGAGAAGTTGTTTGAAACTAATGAGAACAAAGATACAAAGTACCAGAATCTCTGGGATGCAGTTAAACCCGTGTTAAGAGGGAAATTTATAGCACTATATGCACACATAAAAAAGCTAGAAAGATTTCAAGTTAACAACCTAACATCACAACTAAAGGAACTAGAGAACGAAGAGCAAACAAACCCCAAAACTAGCAAAGACAAGAAATGACCAAAATCAGAGCTGAACTGAAGGAGATAGAGACACACACACACAAAAAACCTTCAAAAAATCAATGAATGCATGCATTAGTCTGTTTTCATGGCAGTGATAAAGATATACCCAAAACTGGGTAATTTATTAAAAAAAAAAAAAGGTTTAAAAACTCACAGTTCCACATAGCTGGGAAGGCCTCACAATCATGGCAGAGGCAAACAGCATGTCTTACATGGTGGCACGCAAGACAGAATAAGAACCAAGCAAAAGGGAAAACCCCTTATAAAAACATCCGATCTTCTGTGAGACGTATTCTCTACCACAAGAACAGTATGGGGGAAACTAACCACATGATTCCATTATCTGCCACTGGGTCCCTCCCACAACACATGGGAATTATGGGGGCTAAAATTCAAGATGATATTTGGGTAGGGACAGAGCCAAACCATATCAATCCAGGAGCTTTTTTTTTTCTTGAATAAAAAAATACATAGATCACTAGCGAGACTAATAAAGAACAAAAGAGAAGATTCAAATAAACACAATTAGAAATGATAAGGGGGATAGCATCACTGACCCCACCAAAATACAAATAAACATTAGAGAATGTTACAAAGACCTCTATGCAAATAAACTAGAAAATATAGAAGAAATAGGTACATTCCTGGACACATACACCCTCACAAAACTGAGCCAGCAAAAATTGAATTCCTGAATAGATCAATAACAAGTTCTGAAATTGAGGCAATAATAAGTAGCCTACCAACAAAAACATTGCCCAGGACCAGACATATTCACAGCTGAATTCTAACACAGGTACAAAGAAAAGCTGGTACCATTTCTACTGAAACTATTCCAAAAAATTTAGTAGGAGGTACTCCTTCCTAACTCATTCTATGAGGCCAGCATACTCCTGATAACAAAACCTGGCAGAGATACAGCAAAAAACAAAACTTCAGGTCAATATACTTGACAAACATAGATGTAAAAATTCTCAGTAAAATACTGGCAAACCAAATCCAGCAGCACATCAAAAAGCTTATTTGCCATGATCAGGTAGGCCTCATCCCTGAGAAGCAAGGCTGTTTCAGCATATGCAAATCAATAAATGTGATTCATCAAATAAACAGAGCTAAAGACAAAAAACATGATTATCTCAATAGACACATAAAAGGCCTTCAATAAAATTCAACATCTCTTCATTTTAAAAATGCTCAATAAGATAGGTGTTGAAAGAACATACCTCAAAATAAAAAGAGCCATATATGACAGACCCACAGCCAATATCATACTGCATGGGCAAAAGCTTGAAGCACTCACCTGGAAAACTGGCACAAGAAAAAACGTCCGCACTCACCAATCCTATTCACCATTGTATTGGAAGTTCTGGCCAGGGCAATCAGGCAAGAGAGAGAAATAAAGGGTATTCAAATGGAAAGAGAGAAAGTAAAACTATCTTTGTTTGAAGATGACATGATCCTATATCTAGAAAACCCCATTGTCTCAGCCGAAAAGCTTTTTAAACTGATAAGCAACTTCAGGAAATTCTCAGGATATAAAATCAATGTGCAAAAACTGCTAGAATTCTGATACACCAATGACAGGCAAGCCAAGAGCCAAATCACAAATTAACTCTCATTCACAATTGCCACAAAAAGAATAAAATCCTAGGAATATAGTTAACCAGGGAAGTGAAGGACCTCTTCAAGAAGAACTACAAAACACTGCCTAAAAAATCAGAGTACACAAACAAATAGACAAACATTTCATGCTCATGGATTGGAAGAATCTATACCATGAAAATGGGCATACTGCCCAAAGCAATTTATAGATTCAATGCTATTCCCATTGAAGTACCATTGACATTCTTCAAGGAATTAGAAAAAAACTATTTTAAAACTCAAATAGAACCAAAAAAGAGCTCAAATAGCCAAGACAATCCTAAGCAAAAAGAGCAAAGATGGAGGCATCTTGCTACCTAACTTCGAACTACACTACAAGGCTACAGTAACCAAAACAGCATGGTACTGGTACAAGAACAGACACATAGACTAATGGAACAACATAGAGAACCCAGGAATAAGACTACACACCTACAACCATCTGTTCTTCAACAAACCTGACAAAAACAAATAATGGGGAAAGAATTCCTTATTTAATAAATGGTGCTGAGAGAACTGGCTAGCCATATGCAGACAATAGAAACCAGACCCCTTCCATATGCCTTAGACAAAAACTAACTCAAGATGGATTAAATACTTAAATATAAAACCCCAAAACATAAAAACCCTAGAAGAAAATCAAGGAAATATCATTCAGGACATAGGCATGGGCAAAGATTTTATGACAAAGACACCAAAAGCAACTGCAACAAAAGCAGAAAATTGACAAATAGGATCTAATTAAACTAAGGAGCTTCTGTACAGCAAAAAAAGTACTATCATCAGAGTGAACAGACAACCTACAGAATATAAGAAAATTTTTGCAATATATCCATCTGGCACAGGTCTAATATCCAGTATCTACAAGGAATTTAAACAAATTTACAAGAATAAAACAGACAACCCCTTTGAAAAGTGGGCAAAGAACATCAACAGACACTTCTCAAAAAAAAAGACACACATGTAGCCAACAAACATACAAAAAAAGCTCAACATCACTGATCACTAGGGAAATGCAAATCAAAACCACAATGAGATACCATCTCATACCAATCAGAATGGCTATTATTAAGAAATGAAAGAACAACAGATGTTGGTGAGGTTGCAGAGAAAAATGAACGCTTTTATGCTGTTGGTGGGAATGCAAATTAGTTCAACGATTGTGGAAGACAGTGTGGCAATTCCTCAAAGACATAGAGGCAGAAATACCGTTTGACACAGCAATCCATTACTGGATATATACCCAATGTAATATAAATTATTCTATTATGAAGATACATGGACACATATGTTCATTGTAGCGCTATTCACAATAGCAAAGACATGCAATCAACCTGAATGCCCATTAATGATAGATTTGATAAAGAAAATGTGGTACATATACACCATGGAATACTATGCAGCCATAAATAGAAATAAGATCACGTCCTTTTCAGGAACATAGATGGAACTGAAAGCTGTTATTGTCAGCAAACTAATGCAAAAACAGAAAATCAAACATTGCATGTTCTCACTTATAAGTGGGAGCTGAATGATGAGAAACATGAACACATGGCTGGGGAACAACACACTGGGGCCTTTTGGAGAGTGAGGGATGAGAAGAGGGAGAGCATCAGGAATAATAGCTAATGGATGCTGGGCTTAATACTTAGGTGATAAGATGATCTGTGCAGCAAACCACCATGGGACATGTTTACCTACGTAAAAAATCTGCACATTATGCATACATTTCCCCAAACTTAAAATAAATGGTGGAAATCAAAAAAACAAAATAAAATAAAATAAGATAAAATAAAAAAGAATGTTGTGAAAAGGTCGTCATGGGAACAGAGTTTATTCAGGCTGAGAGGTTTGAGCATCCTTTGTGAAAATAATGAAGATAGATCAAAGTTGTATAAGACATGGTCCTAAAAGTAAGAATATGAGTTGGATGAGGGAGGATACTGTGAAAGTGTAGGTCAGCTGGATATTGACCTGGATGGAATAGATAAAGAATGGCTTTTACCAATGAAAACCATCAGATAGCATGGAAATGGAAAAGAACAGGCTAATGGGGAAAGATAAGTGGCACATTTGCAAATAATTTCATAAAATTTGAGTGAAAAATTACACATCAATATTCCTGCCACCAAATGTCTCTATACCTGCCTACAGCAACACAGAGTAAAATGAAATCTAACAGACATCATCCATAGTTGTGTGATGGGACTGATTTTTAGACTAAAAAAGTAAAACCATGTAACATATACATTTTAATTTGGCAGCTATTTTCATGCTAGTGTAATAATTATTTTAGTCTCCTCCATCTTTACTCTTCACTCATTTATTAAAATCATAAACTTTATTTGGTCCTTTGCTATCTACTTGCCAATGACAGAGAAATAAAAGCTCAACTTCGCAATTCCTGATGTCAACATGCTTAAAAGTTAGTGGAGATGATATATTATCAGGATCTGCTTTGAGGTGCCACAAGTGGGATAGGTATGCTCATGGGGCACAAAAATATGACTGTGTCAAAAAAAGCTTTTCTGAGATGACACTTACACCGATTGGAAAAATAAAGACAGCAACCACAATAAGGTAGCTTATTTAATTGGCCAAGAAATGAAGTGTGTGTGTGCGTGTTTGTGTGTGTGGGTGTGTATGATGACTACTACCACAGTAGCCCACCCCCTTACCTTCAGGGAATACATTCCAAGAACCCCAGTGGATACATGAAACCGCAGATATTCTTGAACCTTATATACGCCATGCTTTTTCCTATACATACACACTTATGATAAAGTTTAACTGCAACTTTGTCACAATGACTGATTAACAAGAATAACAATAAAATAGAACAATTATAACAATATACTATAATGAAAGTTAGACAAATATGAACCATCTTTCTCTTGCTCTCTTTCTTTCAAAATATCTTACTATATTGTACCCAACAGTTTTTGGACAGTAGTTGACCTCCAATAACTGAAACTGCAGAAAGCAAAATCATAGATAAGTCGGGACTCCTATATTTCAGATAAAGAAAATAGCATTGAAGAATTCTATGCACTCCCCAATAATAGTGCTTTCCAGAGAAGGATGAAGAGTTTAGTGAAGATGAGGAAGCATCCGAGGGACTGGCAGGAGACAAGACTACAGGAGTTGGAGTTGGTGTCACTTGATGAAGCACCTTTTGCTCCATGTGAAAGGTTTACACATATGGAGTGTCAATGAAAAACTGTAGGCAGAAAAATAGCTACATGAGATTCATGTTTTGGAAAAATTGTTCTCCTTATTACATGGGGAGTGGGTTTTAGAAAATAAAGAACACAAGTGAAATTCATAAAGTTGTTCCAGTGATTCAGCTATAAACTGATGAAGTTTGACCTAGGGTAATATGAGAGAGAAAGGAGAGAAATAGACACGAGACATTGATAATGTAGAATTTTAGCTCCGCGTGTCTGTCTGAATCTAGGAGGTAATGAAAGCATGACCTTGAGGAGTGATATGGGTGGGAAGGATGGTTTTACTTTCTGAAACATGGAAAACAGGAAGAAAAACAACCATGATTTGACCTTTAGATGTAGCGCTCAGGGAAGATGTCTTGTTTGGAATCTATTTATTTTCTCAAAGTATTACTTGAACATCTATGATGAGCATTACATAAAAAGCAGAAAAAAATCTGTAAAAAATCTAATATTTGCTTATTCGTTGCTCTGGTATTTCTTTATTATTTTAATGATTTCACGGAAATTATGGCCATTACTAGCAGTTTAATTTTCACTTACTTCCAGTGACATGAGGTGTAATTTTTCTCATGGAAAAAAGGAATTACTGAAAACTGGAATAATAAAGAGCTTCTAGGTGGTCCTTAGAATCACTTATCTCATGTTAGTGCTTACTATTTTCTTATGAATACCTCCTATATTATTTTCTGTCTGATGGTCTTTTGTCAGGACAGATGTGACTAAAGCAAATACAAAGCAGTGGGCTCTCTTTTTTCAGTACTCTTCCTCAATATTATGTCAGCCAAGCAAGCCTTAATTCTATCATTCTTTGTTCACCTATTTTGACTACATTTAACAAATCAATAATTGTAATTTTCAAAAATTATTTATGTTCATTAAATACAATCAATTGATTTGAAACTTTGGCTCTGCTGATTTTATTTTTGATATCTGTAAACCAGGCACAGATATTATTTTTTCCCTTCTATGTCAATTGTCCATCAGAAATTCCTCATAAGGTCATAAGTGTGAATTGAGGGGAAAGTGGCAATGTAGAAGAAATTGTTGTAAAGGTCTAAGTAACTAGTCCATTAAACTAACTTGTGCCTTTTGGTCCTGCTCAAACGTAATGTATTATAAAGCATTTCCACTTAATGATATGTGTAAGACCCAATGTATGGCTTGGTAGAGTCCATTACATCTATGACATCAGGTCATCTGCTCATTTGGTATTTAGAATTAGGCATTCAATTTCCACCACAGCTTAAAAGAAAAGCAGCAGTTGTTGCTTATAAGAATTATCTGAAAAGAAGGTGTCTTTTCTCAAACCTTAGCTGAATTATGGTACTAATATTGGGATATTTCAAAGCCACCAAAGAACATTTCTCTGTTCCACAGAAAATCTGAGTAAAACTGAATAAGTTTGATTGTAATGTTGAAGTGTGAGATATGCCTTATGGCACTCTGGAATTGCTGCAGAGCCTTTGTTGCTGCAGTCTCCACTCACAATTGCAAGTGCCATGGCTTACTTTGTAAATGGGTCAGAATTGCATACTCAAATGTCTCATGTTTTTTCCGTAAATATCCAATTGTTTTTACCAAGATTTTGTAACAGTTTGTCTTTCACCTTGGGAAAAGTGGGACATCATTCTCTATATATTGCTGGATCCCCAGAAACTTCATTGAGATAGCAGGTCCCTGAATTTCCTGGCATTTATCTTCTTTCTAGTCTATATGAGTCTTAACAAACACTCTAAAATACATGCTAGTTTTTGCTCATCAGGTCCAATCACCTTAATGCCAGCAGCATTACAGACAATAGTAACATTCTGTGGAATGCTAGTGTGATGTTCTGTGTAATGTCTGTCTTGATGGTAGGTATCTTTGTAGTCTGTATTAGTTCATTTCCATGCTGCTGATAAAGACATACACAAGACTGGGCAATTTACAAAAGAAAAGGTTTAATGGACTTAAAGTTTCATATGGCTGGGGAGGCCTCACAAACATGGCAGGATGCAAGAAGGAGCAAGTCATGTCTTACATGGATGGCAGCAGGCAAAGAGAGAGCTTGTGCAGGGAAACTCCCATTGTAATACCATCAGATCTCATGAGACTTATTTGCTATCATGAGAATAGCATGGGAAAGACCTGCCTCCATGATTCAATTACCTCCCACCAGGTCCCTCCCACAACATGTGAGAATTCAAGATGAGATTTAGGTGGGGACACAGCCAAATCATTTAATTCTGCCCCTGGCCCCTCCTAAATTTCATGTCCTCACATTTCAAAACCAATCACACCTTCCCAACAGTCCCTCAATGTCTTAACTTGTTTCAGCATTAACTCAAAAGTCCACAGTCCAACATCTCATCTGAGACAAGGCAAGTCCCTTTTGCCTATGAGCCTATAAAATCAAAGCAGATTGATTGATTTATCCAATGCTTGTACCCCACATTGATAGATACAATACAATGTAGATTGTAGATAGATACAATACAATGTATCTATCATTGTGGGGTACAAGCATTGGGTAAATACAGCCATTCCAAAGGGGGAGAAATAGGCCAAAACAAAGGGGCTACGGTCGCATCCAAGTATGAAATCCAGTAGGGCAGTCAACTCTTAAATCTCCAAAATGATCTCTTTTGACTACTTTTCTTACGTCCGGGTCATGCTAATGCAAGAAGTGGGATCCCCTGCTCTTGGGCAGCTCTGCCTATGTGGCTTTGCCAGGTACAGCCTCCTTCCCAGCTGCTTTCATGGGCTGGCATTAAGTGTCTGTCTATTTTCCAAGTGCATGGTGTAAGCTGTAAGCGTATCTACCTTCTGAGGTCTGGAGGATGGTGGCACTCTTCTCATAGCTCCACTAGGCAGTGCCCCAGTAGGGATTCTCTGTGGGGGCTCTAACATCCAAAAGTTTCTATACATCCTCTGAAATCTAAGCAGGGGTTTCCAAACCCCAATTCTTGACTTCTATACACTCACAGGCTCAACACCATGTGGAAGCTGCCAAGGCTTGGGGCTTACACCTTCTGAAGCCATGGCCCAAGCTCTATGTTGGCACCTTTCAGCCATGGCTGGAGTGTCTGGGACGCAAGGGACCAAGTCCCTAGACTGAACACAGCACTGGGGCCCAGGGCCCAGCCCATAAAACCATTTTTCCTCCTAGCCCTCTGGGCCTTTGATGGGAGGGGCTTCTCTGAAGACCTCTGACATGCCCTGGAGACATTTCCCCCATTGTCTTGGGGATTAACATTTGGCTTCTTGTTACTTATGCAAATTTCTGCAGCCTGCTTGAATTTCTCCTCCAAAAATTGGATTTTCTGTTCTATCACATTGTTGGACTGCAAATTTTCTGAACATTTATACTCTGCTTCCCATATAAAATTGAATGCCTTTAACAGCACCCAAGTCATCTCTTGAATGCTTTGCTGCTAAGAAATTTCTTCCACCAGATACCCTAAATCATCTTTCTCAACTTCAAAGTTCCACAAATCTATAGGGTAGGGGCAAAATGCTGCCAGGCTGTTTGCTAAAATATAACAAAAGTCATCTTTGCTCCAGTTCCTGACGAGTTCTTGATCTCCATTTGAGACCAACTTAGTCTGTATTTCATTGTACATATCATTATCAGCATTTTGGTCAAAGAAACTCAACAAATCTCTAGAAGGTTCCAAACTTTCCCACAGTTTCCTGCCTTCTTTTGAGCCCTCCAAACTGTTCCAATCTCTGCCTCTTACCCAGTTCCAAATTTGTTCCCACATTTTTGGGTATCTTTTCAGCAACACCGCATTCTACTGGTACCAATTTACTGTATTAGTCCATTTTCACCCTACTAATAAAAGCACACCAAAGATTGGACAATTTCGAAAAGAAAGAAGTTTAATGGACTTACAGTTCCACATGGCTGGGATGCTTCACAATCATGACAGAAGGCAAGGAGGAGCAAGTCACAACTTATATGGATGGCAGCAGTCAGGGAGAGCTTATGCAGGGAAACTCCCCTTATAATACCATCAGATCTCATGAGACTTATTTGCTATCATAAGAACAGTATGGGAAAGAGCTGCCCCCATGATTCAATTACATCCCACTGGGTCCCTCCCACAACACATGGGAATTCAAGATGCAATTTCGGTGGAGACACAGTGAAACCATATCATAGTCTACTGTGGCATTGATCATAAGATTTGAATGAATCCAAAGGTAAAACTCTAAAGATGTACTGCTATATTTTCCACGTAAAAGTAAATGGTTTTTAGTTGTATCTGGCATAGAGAGAGTCCACTCACTAGTATCACAGCTAGATATCAGTAGGTAGGGTCTATGTTGAATTGTTCTCTGAAACAGCAGCAGTAATTGGAATCAGAACATAAATAAATTATACTAACTCGGAGGAATTTTTCAAGATCATTTTCCACACACAAGCCAAATAGGCAAGTTAAATAGAAATATGATAGGCATGACCACTCCAAAATCTTTCAAGTTCTTGATGCAGAAATTCATCTCTGAAATACCATAAGGAATGACATATTCTACTATTTGAGAGGTAGAGTTGAGATAAACTCCATTTATTCCCTTTACCACTGTAAGTCTTACTGTGACTGGTTGACTATAGGAGCATCCTGATTCTTCAGGCTTAATGTTATTTCAGAGATAGTGTCAAGTAATTCACAAAAAAATTGATTGTTTTACCTTCTTCATTGATAAGACACCCAGATAAATGGCATCCAGCGCCTTTAGAAAATGCTAGGAGAAAAATGTACAGTTTAAATTTTTGATTGAATAACAGAATATTTTCTCAAGAAGAAAGAGATCTTTCATTTGAGGGGCTCTGGGCTTATGAACAGTTTTATATCTAGAAATTTTGAGAGGCAATCTCTCTCTATTGCAGTTTAAAAAATTAGACCTATTTTCAAATAATGTAGAGCTTTTCTGCTTACACAAATCAAGTAATAATTTAGTAGAATGGCTATCTCTTCCAGTTCTGGGAATGCTATGATGTATAAGCTCATGACAAAGATATCTAAAAATAAAAACATTCAGATTATGACTTTCAATCTGTATCCAACTATAGTAACTATTCTCACCTTATCTTTAGCATTTAAGTGCCACCACATGGCCCACATAATCCCGGGACCCTAACTTTCTCACTGAATTCAAGAAGCCCAGTCCCCACAATTATTGTGTTGATATTTTTTTCATAGTTCTCTCCTAGAATGTTAGGCCTCCCCTCACCAACGTATTTCTCACAGCTTTGTTGATATATGAGCCGCTATAGTAAGGGCACGTGTTGAACAGCTTACTATGAACTGAATTTTGTTCCTCCAAATTCATATGTTGAAGCCCTAACTCCCAGTGTGAAAGTATTAGAAGGTGGGGTACTTGGGAGGCAATTAGGTTTAGATTAGGTCATGAGGGTGGAGTCCTCATGATGGGATTAGTCTGCTTTTAAAAAGAGACACCAAGGAAATTGCTTCCTCCCTTTCTCTCCATCAGAACACACCAAAAAAAACAAAAGCAAACAAAGACAAACAACAACAACAACAACAACAACAACAACAACAAAAAGCCTTGTGATAAGACAGAAACCCAAGGAGAGAGTCCTTACTAGATAACAACCATGCTAGCACCTCGATCTTGGACTTGTCAGGAGTAAAGTGAGAACTAGTTAGGGAAAATTAAAAAGTTTCCAGAATCTCTGATTATTATACCACCTAAACAAACTTGTCCCAATTCAACATATATTATTTCCAACCCAATCCAGCTCTTAGGGGTCTTATGCATTTTCCAGGTTTTGCTATATAAATTAACATCTTGTAATTATTTTTGTCATAATTAGCACCTCTCCCCGGGTCATACTTATACCTGACCCCTTGAAGCCTGTGAGAATTTGAGTTCAGCCTAGAAGTAATGAGAAGTGGTAGTGGTAGGTCCTGAGGATCAACCCGATGCATAAAAACTATGGCAGAGAAAAGATGCTGGGGCAAGAGGAAACTAACCACATTGGACAGGACATAAGGGCTACTTCTATGGCGAATGCTCATAGAAAATCTTTAAACATTCAAGGTCTTAAGTTTTGTTTGAATTTTGCAATAATTATATGAAAATGAATTCTGAAGCTACAGGTATGGATTAAGGGAGAGTTGACAATGTAGCATCAAATGAACCGGGAAGAAAAATATCATATCATGCAACCTGCTTGTGCTTCTAATACCTGTTTGAGTTCAAAATTGTATGTACATTTACCATAATGATGACTATGTTTTATGTATTTTTCCTTGTTGGATCAGCTTGCACTTACCTAGTGCTTATAAAAGACATCTCTGGTTGCAAAGTCACTTGAAGTTTCATACTCACATTTTCAGTCTCTTGGAGGCTGTTAGTAAGCTAAGGGAATAAGGCATGTCTTTGTATCAAACCACAAAGGAAGGTATAGTTTCCTAATTCAGAATTGCCTCAGCATTCATGAGGTATTCTTGCCACACACACATTGAATACAATTAAATATGCTTATCTCTAAGGAAAAAGCAGCATATCAACTTCTCTTCCTGCTTAGACCATTTAAGAACCTTTCTCTTTTCCTTTCTTTGGGCCTCACTCTAGATAGTCAGTAAATTCATGGTTCCAGCACTACCTAACGTATTTTCCATACACCTTTCCTTAGTCCAGCATCATCAGAATATGTTTAAACATATATTACCTAAGGATCTTCATCAGGATAAATATGCAAAATCTTATAGTCATTTTCATTCCTAAGCCTTTTTCTCCTGGCTTGATTTTGTAAATGAGCCAATGTGACAAGTTAGATTCTGATTCCAATTGTTGGCAAAGAAGCAATGAGGGTTGGAAGGAATGCAGCATAAGGAAATTTACATTTCTTTACAAAACAACCACTTCTATCAGTGCCAGAACAAGATTCTCTTGAAAATATAACCTCATATCATCCCATATTATGACTTGGACATAAACAAGATTATACCACACATCGAGCATTGAGGTTGTAATTACTGCATGGTGTGTGTGTGTAGAAAATAAGTCATGACTTGATATAAAGTATAAATTCTGTTTTAGCACATCCATACTTTCTAAGCAATATCAGAAGTACCATGACTTAAAGGAAATTTATATTTTAAGATGAACCAAAAGAGTAAGCTCTCTAAACAAATGTCTTACAATATTTATATTTGATTACAATGCATATTCTTCTTTTCTTCAGGATATATGCAATCATAATGATAACACTAATAAACTCTTTAATGGATAGTAAGTAAACAGATTACTTATAATATGGCTTTGAGAAGCACTTTAGTATAGAAAGAAGTCATTAGGGGAGAAACTTAACCAGAAGACTGTTACGATTGAGCCTTACTTCTTAATGCCTCATCATAAGAAGAGTCTGAACAAGTGTTATATTTTGAAGAAGAAAGGCAGAGA
The DNA here is from genome assembly GCF_029289425.2 of Pan paniscus. Lineage (NCBI taxonomy): Eukaryota > Metazoa > Chordata > Mammalia > Primates > Hominidae > Pan > Pan paniscus. The sequence goes on from NC_073252.2 coordinate 114,647,069, forward strand.
TTTTAAAGAGTATTAAGAGTTTTAATTAGTACTTTCAGCAATAGTTAGTCAAAGATGGACTTCAGAATGAGAGCAATTATTCTTTCACTTCAGCATCCCTTTGGCAATTTGGTTTTACTGAAGTGAAGAGAAAACGAACAGATAGGTCTACGGTGAGGGAAAAATTGGGGAAGGTGGCATTCTAAGGTCAGTGGCAATCTTTTAGTCCTTCAATTACCTTTCACCCTTATCTTTGAAGTAGAGTCAAAGTCTGTGCTTTTATGAAGGGGGAGAATTGGGTATCTGTGAACTTTCTTTAAGGTATGATTCTGTTCTTCCTAAGATAAGAACCACTCACTGGATACTAATAGCACTGATAACTTTTTTTGTGATGTGAAATAAGAGTAATAGGTTTACATTTTAAAATATTAACTTACGTAGATTTTAAATTTTGGGTAATTTCTGATTCTTTTGGGCTTTCCACCTGCAGCTCAATGAGGATGCAACTCAAGAAAAAAACAGGAGAGAGTAAATTAACTTTGTCTTTCAAGATAGCTTTTCCAAAACAGACTTAGGAAACTCCTAAGCAAGGATGATAGTCACAAATCGATTGCAAGAGCCATCCACTTAAGAGAAAAAAGAAATGTTCTGATCTCCCAAAGCTAAAGTCTTCAAACTCATTAGAAGTAGGGAATGCAATGGTTGTTGCTATAGACTGAGGGGAAGGGGAAATGAGAGTTGCTGCTGTTCAATATGTATAAAGTTTTTGTTATGTGAGATAAAAAAGTTTTAGAGATCTGCTGTACAACATTGAGCTTATGGTTAACAATAATGTACTTGTAAAATTTCAAATTTGTTAAGAGGGTAGATATGTTATCTTTTATTAACTGCAATAAAAATATGAGAAAAGTTTGAAGGAAAAGGGGAGCAAGTTGAATCCTTATTAGATAAACAAATATTCTCTATTTATAATTTGGAAACACTTTTCTAAGACTCATCGAACAAGTACATTCCCATTCCCCTTAAGATTTCTTAGATAAGTTATAGATTATAGCAGAATGAAGTGTCTTCTTTGTCATTTTGGCTTACTGGAGAAAATTTAACGAGCCACGAGAGAGAGAAAGAGATGCCGTTCTCCATGTCATATACCCTGAATGAACAAACTGAAATAAATTGGATAAGTTATAAAAAAGTGTGTTATTGTTACAAGAATGTGGGAAGTTCATATCTGGTGTATTCAAGCAGTATTTTTTAAGACAGAAGATAAGTCTCATTGATGAACTATTAAAAAATACTAATATTTTAAGACATTTTTCTTAACTTTCTCTATAACATTAATGAATTATTTCATATCTATAAAATAGAAGAATTTATAACTTTTAATAAAGAAACATTATTTTAAAATGTTAGTGTATGTCTTGTCTGTTTTGACCATGTTTTCTAATGTGCCGTCAGCAACCCCAAACTAGAATGATGCAAAGAATGCACAAAGAACATAATGGCAGCTTCTTATGCTGCATAGCTATCAGACAAAATAATCAAGAATCAGTGTGAGATAAACCTAATCAATTGTACCTGAACACATGATTAATTTTCAAGAAATTAATTTTAATTAATTAATTCTATCAGTTTAAGATGTCTTTAAAAGTATGTTACTCATACCTCATAAGTACTCATAAATAAACTTCTTTTTGTTTCATAGTCACATATCAAAAGTTGTCAAGTTATCTTACAAGTATTGAAATGTATTATCTTTATTATGGATATTGCTATGATTGTGACATTTCCAGAAAAGCAGAATTATAGTTATTTGTGTTTTTGTTCAGGCAACACAGAGTTCATACAAACTGATTGAAATTACAAATATATTTCCAGTTACAGATTATTTTTCACATATTAATATTATTAATTTTATTCACCTTGGAGGTAGTTTTGCAATTTTTAAGCATTTTGCCTTCTTTACTGAGTTGTTGTATGGAATATTCAGTGAATTACATTTATTCTAGATATTTTTGGAAATTTTTAGATTGTTCTTTCTGTCTTTCAGAGAATTGTCTGAAAGAAATTGATTGCCAACAATTGTTCACAAATTGTTTCTCCAATATCAGTTTTCATCCACATAGGGACACTTAAGATTTTAAAAACTATTTAAAACGAATTTCAACTTTTAAAAATACTTCTATTTTAAAGATAAATTCTATCTTTCATCAATGATATTTATATTATCTATTTAAATGTGTTTTTAGCACTTGTATGCATTTTTTATTCTGCAATTAAGGAAGATTTTACAGTGGCATTTTAAATACAATTTCTACCACTCCATTTCATTATAGTGCTACAATTAAAAATGATTTTTGCTTTCAAGCTTGAATCTATAGAAAATAGCATGTGCAATCTCAGTTTATATTCAGTACATATTTAGCAATACGAAATGGATCCAAATGCTAAAAAACACATGCAAAATTTCAAAGCTCTCTCAGAGATTGCAAAAAACAAACCCAAATTCTATTAAAAGAATGAAAAATGCTTACCTTTAAATGAAATTTGTAATATCACGCCTGTGATATAACAATTATAGATAATTGGAAATCTTGCTAGAAGTACTCACTTTAAGCAAAATTGTTATTCTGAACAATTTTTTTATTTTGATAAATTTATAGAATGAACCAGATTCTTTAAAACTATTTCACCTATGTTTAGGTAAAATAATTCTACATTTGCTGGTGTCAGTCCCGAATTTCAAAGTTATTAGGAGATAAAATACTGTTCAAAGTAATTTCTCATAAAATCACTTTTTTCCCTCTAATCTTTATGTGGCATAGAAGGACCTCAGAACATATATAAACACAGTTTTCACTTTGTCATTTCACTTTATACACTTTATCATTTACAAAAGTTTAATTTCCTGTGAATAGGGAAGGTAGAAAAAAATGAATATTTATTTCCCTTTGGTGGCAAAAGAAATAATTAAATCCAGATTTATTAAATTATTTCTTTATTTTAAAACATGTCCTTTCTTTTTACTACGGAACATTTAGAGATGGTTTATCTTTCTGGAAATTGTTTGATCACTTCATCGTATAAAGCATAATCTATTGTGACACTTACAAAACTGTATGTCAGATAGTAAATTTTAAAAGACATTATTACTAATGGAACAACCTGTCAATTTTTCTTTCTAACTTATATCACCTCGACAAACAGAGGTTCAGGTTAAGGGATATTTGCAATTGCATAATGCTGAACAAAAGTCAGTTGTATCCGTCTATTAAAATCACTCCCTTTTTCTCTTTCTTTATTCTTTTTACCCCTTCCTTTTTCTCTTTCTACTCTTCTCTGCCTCTACCTTCTTCTCCTTCTCCTTCATAACATGAGTTGTAGTACTTGATAATAAAAATTCATTTAGAAATGCTATACGCCCAAAGAAGAACACATATCTCTATAACAAAAGAAAATATTAGTATAAACAGATTTATCTTAACTTCAGATAACTGACATTGCTCTCATTGGTCCAACAGCATCAACTTCAAATGAATGTCCTTCATAATCATTAAGTCACCATTTTTTGATGTCATTTGGTGATGAAGACTGTAGTAAGTATCATGATGGAGTTGTGATATCAAAGTATTAAAATGGAGAAAAATACATCATTTATAAAGTAAGAAACAAAATTTGGAAAGAAAGGAAAACTATTTGTAGAAACAATATTTACATATAAAGAAAACAAAATTATAGACAATTAAAACTAGGGAAAATATTTAGGAGCTCCTCTGGAGCTTACTCTTAAATTATTGATTTTATTTATCTAGGTATTTCATCTATTTAATAGATATTTCAGCCTACATTTATATCTAAAAGATTTCATAGCGCTTTAAGATTTAATAACATTGAGATTATATAAATATAACAAAGTAAAAATATATTAAAAGCTAGATAAAAGGGACTGACCAAAATTGTGAAGCCTCAGTGAGGAATGAATTCTGGCTTTTCAATCAAATGTGTTTTACAGTGTGTAATCCATACTTGAACCCTTTGTTTAATATTGCAAATCCTATTATACTTTTTAAATTTTCCAATTATTAAAATTTAATGTTACATCACATTTTACCTTTAAAGTATTTCGTAGTTGTGCTATCTATTGCTCTCTAACATTTGTATATGTTGTCCTTGTCTGATATTTCTAACATTTTGAATAATAATTATATTTTAACTACAGATTAGTCTAAGAATGTCAAACCCATTTTCAATTTGAGCAAGTCAAGTTCTCCTAAGGTGAACTTTCCTCTTCTCACCTCTGAAATCAATGTCACTTCAATGTCTCTTTGAAATCTCAAACTTGACTGTGTAAACAAATAACAGAAATACTACTATAAATATACATTTCTTAGAGAGGAGTTGTGGCAACTGCTATTTTTCAGCAGTTTGAATATGATATTTCTGAGTGCGTGTATGTATGCACGTGTGTGTGCCTGTGCCTGTGTGTGTGCCTGTGGCTGTGTGTGGTATTTTTTCTTTCTTTCTTTTTTTATTATACTTTAAGTTTTAGGGTTCATGTGCACAACGTGCAGGTTTGTTACATATGTATACATGTGCCATGTTGGTGTGCTGCACCCATTAACTCATCATTTAACATTAGGTATATCTCCTAATGCTATCCCTCCCCCCTCCCCCCACCCCACAACAGGCCCCAGTGTGTGATGTATCTTGATTTTCTCTAACCTCCTCAGACCTGAGGTTAGACGTCTGAAATTAATTTTGGAAAATTATTGGTTATTTTTCTTTCAAATTTTTCTTCTCTCCACTTATCTTTCACTTTGAGATTTTAATTACACATTTATTATATCATTTGATATTATTCCATGGCTCCCGGATTCTTTGTGAAGACTTTATTTCACCATTTTTATCATTATGTTTTATTTCTGTGATTTCTACTAACCTATCTTCAAATTTATTAATTCTTTTTATGGCTTTGTAAAATCTACTGATCAACCCATAGAATACATTTTTTTTAAATTTTGGTTACTCTGTTTTGCATTTCTATCATTTACATGTGATTCTTTTTCAGTTTCCATATTTCTGCTGAAATTACTACTCTGATCTTGCATTTAGTTTATTTGATGACAACCTTTAAAATATTAATTATAGTTATTATGAATTCACCTCTGATAGTCCCAATATATATAAGTCTGCTTCTGTTCTGCTTTTTTTAATACATCATTTTGTAATGTTTCTTGCAATTTTTTATGACTCGTAATTGTTTTTGTCAGAAGACATCTTGTATAGTATAGCTGAAGCTTACTTAAATAGTATTTATGCCCTGAAATGGGCAAATTTTTCCCTTTGCTAGATCTTTAGTATGGGAGTTTGAGTCAATAAGGTGAGCTTATTTATGTTACTGGGCTCAAATTCTTCTAAGATCACTATGTTTAAAATGGAGCCTGAGTTACCAGAGTGCAATTCTCACTCTTTGGTCTATCTGCAGTTTTAGATATCCCTTGTGTTGTGTCTCCACATTTGCTGGTGTCTTTGGGACTATGGGTGCTGCTCTAGTATTCTGATCCAACTTCTCTGTTGGACAATTATAATGTCCAACAGTGACAATGTTCTTGCAGGACATTGTCAGAGTTCTTGCTACTTCCCAGCTCTACTTCTTGATCAAGCACATATTCCTGCCCTGTCCTAGTGGTAGATTTTTCCTTTTTCCTTTCTTCAGCTGCAATGGGTTTTCACTGGTACCCACAGGAGGCAACGTTTTCTGTTGTACCTACAGAAGCTTAAGGTTTTTGCTCAGTAAGAGAGATTTGAGGAAATGGATTTAGGCAGGATTCTGTGCCTTTACTGCAGCCCCCAGTGTTTCCATCCCAGGGATTATAGTATTGTTAAGGTACCCTGAAGGTCTAATAAATGTTAAACAGGTGATTTCCTTCTGACAAAAGTCTCTACATAGTGAGAAGTTTCTGAATTTTTTCAGACATCATTTACTACCACACAAACCTCCAATTCACTTTTCCTTATAACCTATTAAGTGAATTAATGTGTCTTCTAGTATTTTCTTTTGCCTATTTACCCCAAACTATCTTTTCTTACTAGCATTCATTTGTACATGATGGCCTAATCTAGAATTCATGAGTTAAAAACTAAAATTATAATAATAAATTAAATGTCTTTAAAATCAGAAACAAATAGGAAGAGGGCTTTGAGAGTTATTGTTTCCTGGGTTTTTAAGAGACAAACTACTAGGATCCGCTTATATCAGAAGTGAAAATAAAATTCATTAAGCTTGCACATCACATCATAAAGTGAGCACTGTTTTTTTCCCACTTACATCGAGCTTTTAATTTTTCTTTTACTTAGAAAAATAAAAATATTTCTGTTTTACGTGAAATTTTTAAGTGATGAAGATCCACTTATTTTTCAGGTTATAACTGGTAAATATGAAATTATTTTAGCTGATAAATTTTAATAGCTAAAATTATTTTGAAATTAGAGAATTAGTAGTTAAGTTTTCAGTCACGAAGGACAATATTCTATCAACAAACATAGATATATCTAAAGCAATATTAAAATGTATATGAGTTGTTTAAAACATCCAATGAATTACTTCTCAAAGCAGGAGTCATACTTTCTAACAGTATTGAAATAATCTGTCACAAATATATACTGATATTTTAAGAAGTGTCACATTATACCAGTGCTAATTTTCAAATCAGTCAGCACATGCCCATTATTGAACTCAACTGGGAGTCACAAAGAATACAGTCCTACAACTGTTCATAATAGAATTGCAAGAGCTGAGACAAATGAAGAATGAAATTTGTTCAACAAGAACTCTTTCAAGAAAAAAATCTTTCCACTTGATTTTATAAAATAAATCTTCTAAAATCCCTTGATTATTCTTTAATTACATCAGCAATCTAGGAGACCTATGTCTAAATGGAAGAAAGGCCTTGGACTTCCCCAGGCATCCAATATATTGATCTCTGCATCAGAACATGAAGAAATGGATGAGGGTTATAGAACATTATGCGAGAATCAATGCCATTTGGCTCTTTCAGTTTCAGAAAATAAATTATATTTATTTTTTCAACTTAATTGCTAATAGGGAGGATACAATTATAAATACTTTCAATTATATATGACATGCAATTCTATAAGTACTTATTTTTATTCTAATATAATAATTATACAACTCCAAAACCTGGGTGATTGAATATGCTAAAACAAACAAATAAAAACAACCAACAAAAACTAGTCTGCCAACACCAGTATATTCTATTTTTTTGTTCTTTGGGAAGTAGTAGAAAAATTATTCTCTAGTTCCACAAAGAATTCTAACTAGCGCTACAGTAAAGACTCATAAATTCTTTGGGCAATGACATCTGGAAACGTTCCAGAAAAAACCTTAACTAATATGCAATCCATATGGCACGTTCCTGGAAGCAAACCTTCAGAGAGAATCAGAATATAGTCCAGCTGCTCTTTAACAGAACATCCAATGAATCTTCTGCAAACTCAACTGCTATACCTGTGCTTGAGAGACAGTTTTATTCAGCTTGATATCTATTAGTATGTAATAACTTTCTTTTCTCTTTTTATTTTTAGGTATACCCTAATCATGGTATTTTAACTCTTGCTTTTCTTTAGTTTTAAATATTTGTGGGTACCTAGTAGGTGCCTATATTTGGTATTTTAACTTTTAACTTCATCTTTTAATCTGCTAAATTTTAGCCTCTATTTCCCCATTAGAACCAAACGTGACTTCTTTCCATTAACCACAATAGGGAGAAAATAATTGAAAGAATGAGATGCTTGAGGCATGTTTTGTTTGTTTTTTAAAATTGTTTCCATCTCCTAAAACCTTGAGAGATGGATAGATAGATACTTAGATATACTTAGAGATATTAATAATATAATAGCTACATATACTATTTATTATATAAGTAATGCCTATTACTTATATAAATGTGGTACCTATTTCTTATATGAAAGTAATGCCTATTACTTATCTAATATGCTTATTTAATAGACATTTCCTAAATTCCTTTTATGGATTAATTCAACCAATTTTGAGGCTATATCTGTTATACCCAATCTACATATAATGAAACTGAAGCTCTAGAGGTTATGTAATCTGTTCAAATTCACTCAAATAATAAATAATGAAACACAGACACAATACTATGCACGGGCTATCTGAAAAGTGACTCTTCTAGTTAATTGAAGAGCCCCTAGAATGGAGGACAATACATTTATCCCATAGTGTGTTCTGAAGACAAGAAATATGGAAGAGAAATACACACACACACACACACACACACCCATATCACTGAGGAAAAAACAAACAAATCACATTTATACAGTTTACTTGACATAAATAATTGTCCATCATATAAACATATAAAGTTGTGTCATATGAAACCTTTGACCTAAAGTCTGACAGGACAATAACTGCTTAAAATAAAATCCAAGAGTGATATGAGGTTTTACTAGTCACCAATTAAAAAAATAATTTATATTAGCTATTATCCGTGGTTACTATAAATAACATTTTTCTTTGTAATTAAAATAACTTATTGAGTACTTCTATAATAGGCATTTTCTAAATTCCTTGCATGGATTAACTCATTCAATTTTGAGGCTAATTCTTTTATACCCAATCTACAGATAATGAAACTGAAGCTCCAACAGTTATGTAATCTGTTCAAATTCACCCAAATAATAAATAATGAAATACAGACACAATACTATGAACGGGCTATCTGAAAGGAGAACAACACAGTAAGCCCATTGTGTATTTTAAAGATAAGAAATATGCTAGGGATATTTTAGAGAACATACTTACTGTAAGTCAAGCCCCTAGAGTTAATCTCGACAGTTTCAGACATTTTTGACAATAAAAGAATATCTAGACATTTTCTTCTGGGATACATAAGTGTCACTCATTATTATAGAAATCTATGATTTCTAGTAGGAGCTGCAAAGCAGCGGCTGAAGTGCTCTGCTTCTGGAATTGCTCTCAGTGAAAAGAAGTAAAGATCAAGCAGTTTCCAACTAAAGTGAGATTCACTTGTAAATGTTTAAGAAGATAAGACATATTGAATAAGTGTGTAGAAAGATGGACTTTATGTGCACAATAAATATCATCATATCGAACCATATTATGCTGGTATATAGGAAAGAAATTGACTGTTGCATAATAACTTTGTATCCTGTGACCTTTCTATTTCACTTATTAGTTCCAGAAGGTTTTTTATTTGTTGTTATTGATTCTTTGGAATTTAATATGCAGGTAATGTTGGTATCAGAGAACAAGGACGATTTTATTTTTTCCTCCCCAATCTGTATATTTTTCCTTTACTTTTTTCTTTATTTTTCCTTCTTTAACACAATGATGTACTATAGTACATTAATTGACTTTCAGATTTTGATGATTTCTCCATCTGTTTTTGTGAGTAATATTGGTCTGAAGAATTTATTTCTTATAATGTCTGTACATGGTTTAGGTATTAGAGTAATGTGGTCCTCATAAAATTGGCTAGGAAGTGTTCCCTCTGCTTCTATTTTCTGGGATAGATTTTATAAAATTGGTATTATTTTTTCTTCATATATTTGATAAGATTCACCAGTGAAATCATCTGGATCTGGTAATTTTTTTGTTGGAAGGTTACTAATTATTGATTCAATTTTTATAGTCCTATTAAGATTGTAAGTTTCTCCTTCTGTAAATATTGGCATTTTGTGTCTTTTGAAAAATGTGTCCATTTTTTAAGCTATCAAATTTGTGGACATAGAGTTATTTACAATATTTCTTCATCATCCCTTTGAAGTCCATGGGATTAGTAGTAATGACCCTACTTTTATTCCTGATACAGATAATTTTCATATTCTCTATTTTCTTCTTGGTTAGGGTGGCTAAAGGTTTATTAATTTTATTTATTTTTTCAAAATACCAGCTTTTGGGTTTGTTCATTTTCTATAGCATTTTTATGTTTTCAATTTTCCTGATTTCTGCTCTAATGATTATAATTTATTTTATTCTGTTTGCTTTCATAGTAAACTACTCCTTTTTCTCTAGTGTTTTAAGGTGGAAACAGATTATAGATATTAAACCTTTCTTCTTTTCCAATATATAAATATAATACTATAATTTTTCTTCTAAGCAGTGCTTTTGCTGTTTTCTACAAATTTCAATAGACTGTATTTTCATTTTAATCTATTTTGAATAATTTTTATATGTTTCTTAAGGCTCATTTTTGACCCATTCTTTAGTAGTGTTGATTAATATCCAAATATTTGGTGTTTTTCCTTTTTCTGTTATTGATTTCTAGTTTGATTTAACCTGCTCTGGGAATATACTTTGCATGATTTCTGCTTTTTTGAGTTTGCTCATTTTTATGATCTAGAAAATAGTCTCTCTTGGTACATGCCCCATATGAGGCTGAAAGCATGCATATATTGCTACTGTGAGTGATGTGTTCCATTAATGTCTTTAATTGGTCTTTAGTCTTTGTCCCTATGCTGTGGCCTTCAGAGGTAATTCTCAGCTTCTCTTTCTTATGTGAGATTGGAAGTTTAGAGGGGCTTGGACTTTGTTAATTTTTATTTCCTCACATCTAATAAAATATTGATAAGATCTTTTCCCTTACTGAGTAAGCCTTTGTTTTGGAGAACACTCTGGGTGTATTTCAAAAGGATTAGCTTTCCCTTCATCTTGCCATTAAATACCATGGTATTTTCTTGGCTCTTTACCATGAGAATCTAGTGGGTTTCTTAAAAGTAGACCCATTAGAATGTGGGAGACCATTCTTATAAGACTGCAGCCTCAGGAGTTTCCCACTTTCAGGCTAGTCTACACTCAGCTTCCAGAAATTTGTAATAATTACCATTTAGGTATTCCTACCAGGAAATAGCTGATAAGGCATTTCTTCTAGGCATGCGGGTATTGGCTGTGATTCTCTGTATTTGCCTCTTTCCAGATTTTAGGGCAGCATTTTACCCTGCAAACTCAATTTTATGATGAATCCAAAAAGATCCCATAATTTTCAGTTTGTTCCTTTTTTTTACTTATTAGAGGTGCAGGAATATTGACTTCCAAGTTTTTTAAAGAAGCTGGAGCTGCAGTCTAGAAGCAGAATTGCTTCTTGTCCTAGGAAACTTCAATTTTGCTAATAACTCAGAAGCTACATCTGCTTTCATTAAATCAACAATATTATATTAATCTTACTTACCAAAGAGTTACATAAAGATCATTCTGATTTTAGGGCTTATAGTTTTATGACCTTAAAACATCTAGCAGATGCAACTATGATTCTGTCTAACCAGTAAACCCAGAAAAAAATATATGCTGACATTTCTAAAGGCATTTTTATTTTTATTGTATCAAAAAATTAAAAGCAGCTTATTTATCAAAGATTGATCTCAGTTATATGAACTAAAAGACATTTGTGTTCATTACTATACATTTTAACTTCTTAATTTTGGGGATAACATCTGGCTATTGCCCAGGCTGGAGTGCAGTGACTGTTCACAGACATAATTGTAGTGCACTGCTGCCTTGAGAATTCCTAGGCTCAAGTGACACCCTTGCCTCAACATCCTGAGTAGTGAATAGCTGGGCCTACAGGCATACACCACTGCACCTAGTCATTTTACCAATTTTTTTTTTTTTTTTTTGACACGGATTCTTGCTCTCTTGCCCAGGCTGGAGTGTGGTGGCGCGATCTCGGCTCACTACAAGCTCCACCTCCCGAGTTCAAGCAATTCTCCTGAGTCAGCCTCCCGAGTAGCTGGGACTACAGGCGCCCACCACCACACCCGGCTAATTTTTTATTATTATTATTATTTGTATTTTTAGTAGAGGCAGGGTTTTACCATGTTAGCCAGGATGGTCTCGATCTCCTGACCTCGTGATCCGCCCGCCTCGGCCTCCCAAAGTGCTGGGATTACAGGCATGAGCCACCGCGCCTGGTCCATTTTACCAATTTTTATGAGCATTCATTTATTGAAGCCAGCTTGGATAGAATTCCATAAGCAATTTGTGGTCTACTATGCCAGCTTCTACCATGCAGACACAACGTATAACGTAATACATGTACATCTGCATAAATACACCTAAACACATATACATACACAAAACAAAGATCTTATCACTTTGATTTTATAGTTTTAGTGATCAAAGAATAATAACATAATTTTACCAGTTTATAAGTAATATTTGAATCTAAATTATATTTTTGAAAACTAGGACATGTTCACATGGCTAAAATTTATTTGCCCCAAAAGGTAATCTTATACAGGCTGTAGAACAATTTTCTGGATAGATGTTTTGTATAGCAGTTTGATTAAAAAAAACAATTTTTATCTTTTTTTTCAGTATCAAATAATTTTAGGGTTACATTTTTAAATGTTTACATTTTAGTTAGAACTGACTGAACTGTATAAGCAAAACAAAATGTCCAAGCACCCTAGAATTTCAGCAATAAATCTATCCCTTGTTTGCTGATTTGGTTTCCCTGACATGGGAAACATTTTTTTTAAAACTGATTTTTTCTGGCTTTTTCTGGCACATGTTTCCTAAAAAAAGCATTTTTTTATTCTGGAAGGAATATCTTATATTATTGCTCTGAGCTCAAGATTTTGACTTGTTTGTTCTGAGAGCTTAACTGCAAAAAACATTTATCTGATTCTCTTTTTTTAAGATTACCAATCTTTTACTTAACTGTTCTATCATCCTAAGTGATAGCCAGACAAATCTAACTTTACATTTCCCAGAGCGATCACTCTTACGTGTACAAGGACAGGTTGTTTGTTGCCATGGAACTGCTATAATTTGAAAGCCCTTTTTTCTCCTTATCTTGGATGAACTGCCCTAAGGGGGAGGGATAACATTTCTAAGTGTCTTTTGAAATTAGCAACAATAGATCATCTTAATATAAGAAAAATATTACCATATTTAGAAGAAGCAATTTTTTTTAAAAAAAAAGAGACTAGAAGCTTCTACATGTCGATGTTTGTCAAACTCAAAAGTTATTTCCCCTTTTCAAGATAAAAAGATTCCACCATAGTATGTGTGTGTGTGTATATATATATCCCATGGTGTGTGTGTGTGTGTGTGTGTGTGTATATATGTATGTATATATGAAAGTGAAAGGAGGCAAAAGTGAAAATTTAAAAGGAGTGGATATCTTGGAGAGGGCCAAGGTAGAAAGAAACAGATAATCATCATCATCAAGTTTGGTCTTCAGGTAGAGGTAGAGAATGTTGAGAGAAGATTGTATGGTCATCTTCCTTTTGCAAAACACTTTTTTCCAGTGACATGCTTTTTTTGTGTGTTAGTTTGTTTTGTTTTGTTTTGTTTTGTTTTACAATATTGACAGAGACCAGGGAGTCTTCGTTTGGTGATTTATCTGGGAGCTTCCATCTACTACAACTGAAGCTTAAGAATTTTAATAATTTGCTTTTTTTTAGTGTTTTCAAGGGTGGAGGCAAGTTGTTTTGCTAAATTAATTAGATTAGGAGTGGGCATGGTTTTCCGTTCTGTGTGAGCTCTTTTAAAAGCTGGGAAAATTTTGACAGAAGGCTATTCACAAACATGGAATTAAAAGCTACTCTAGTGGGATCAACTTTTATAGGTCATCTGGCATTAGCTGGGGAAGTTTTAAGAGACGCAAGTTTGGAGCATTTGATTTATTTAGCGGACATAAATTATCCTTGATGTAATTTGTCCATTTATTTAAAATGTACATGAGAATGGACCATAAATTTTGAATGTATAGTCTGCTAGAATCCCAGAAAGCTTGCCATATCTTAATATGCAAGTATTTTATTCCATTTCTTATTAATCTTTTGAGAGCAAAGAAAATCTTTTAAATCTAATCAGGGAAGGTCAACGGTTTGGACTGATGTTTTAAATGATAGAGACCACCCTACTGTCTTTTAATTGGCCATCTCATGCTCACTATTTAGAATGTCTTTTTTGCCCTCAGAAAATGTTCAAAAACAAAAAAGGAAAATCCAAATTATTTACAAACATACGTAATCAAGTTGTAATGAAAGCAAAATCAGAGTACTCACAAAAATTTGAAGCCAGGCATTCAGATCAAACAAATGTTAAACTAGATACATAAAACCAAAAGTGAATTCACCAGAAAACATATGGTCCTCACAGTCAGAATGTAAACTCTGTAGGAACAAGAGTATTCTCTAAAAGAACTATGTCTTTATATTAAAAAGGGCTTGTCCAAAAAAAAAAAGACATTGTTAATCCCAAGAAGAATGCAAAGTCCTTTACATAAGTTAGACTTATTACAAAATCAGATTCTAAATAAAGTGAAAAAGAACTCACTAAAGGGAGGAAGCCTGAGAATCTGAGGGGAGATTCACCCAGACAGAAAACGTGACTCAGGGAAGAAAAGAACACAAAGAGCTCAGTCCGTACCATAGTCGATTCCAGCGCCTGCAGATCCATCTGAGGTGAGCTCCCTTTGGTCCCACTTCTGAGACATCAATTTATGTCGACTCAAATAACGGACATAGGTAGGTTCTCTAAAATAAAATAATATTTATTTAATAATAGGCATTGAAGTTGAAGTATACATGTCTTAATAAACTGTGCATATTCAGGGAGGTAAATAAAGACAAAAAGTCTTAAAGGAAAAATTAGGAGAATTACATATTTCTTTTGAGATCATTTTTTCTTGATTACAAGGATCAGTAAAAAGCATGGCACCGTCCAAAGCTGGACAGGCAGTTGCTGGGCAGATGGCCTTGAAGAAGTATTTTTTATGTGTGTGTGTGTGTGTGTAAGGTTGTGATGGTCTTTGTGCAAGGTAGCTGTTTTTGCAGAGTCTTTTGTGATAAGTTTTGTTATCAGGCATTCATGCATGAGAATCCTCCCCATATGGCCTTCCCTGGCCCTGTTTGTCAACGGTTTTAACACAGATGACTTTATTTTGATTCTGACAACTTTCCCATCATTGCTATCTTTGTACAAAAAGAAATGCACCTCCTTTCTTACTTTCTCAACTCTTAATTCTAACACTGTACATGAAAAACATACTGCTATTGACTACATATACAATTATAATATTTTACTGCTGTTCATTAGCCATTTTGAAGGCAGTAGAAAAGTGAAAATAAACACTGATTTTGATAGGGAAAGAGAATATAGTTTAGAAACCATCATTCTACGCAGTAGTTTTGTAAGTAATATTTGGGTGGTGTGTTAGATTTATATTGTTCCTATAATAAATTACCACAAATTTAGTGGTTTAAAATAACACAGGTTTATTATGTTATAGTTCTAGAGGTGGAAAGTACTAAAGTCAAGGTGTTGGCTATGCCCTTCTGCAGGTATAAGCGGGGAGGGTCCATTCCCTTGTAAACACTAGAGTCTGCCCACATTCCTTGGCTCCTCATCCTTTCCTCCATCTTCAACTCCAGCAGGGGAATACATTTACTTCACTTTCACTTCCACTTCTGCTTTCATGGTTACCTTTTCTTCTCTGACTCTGCTTCCATCATGGCAATATCTTCTCTCTCTTTCTGACCTTTCTGCCTTCTTCTAACTCTCTAATGTAATCCCTGTTAGAGTACATTAGAATCTGGATAATTCAACATAATTTCCTCATCACAAGATCTTTAATTTAAGCACATCTGTAAAGCCCCATTTGCCATATAAAATAACATACTAATAGGCTCTGGAGATCAGAATATAGACATCTTTGAGAGGCTGTTATTCAGCCTAACCCACATGGTATTGATATAGCTACCTACATGGACACACACATAAACACACATTTCAGCATAAATTTGGGGATTTTGACATTTCCTTCTCATTGATCCCAAATACAAATTGTTTCGTTCCTTGACTGGCTGGAATTTCTGTTTAAATTTCTGAATCAAGGCATTAGAGGAGTTTCTAGCTTCACTGCAGCAGATCATAAGATAAAGATCTTGAGTTTTCAGTTGAAAGTAAGTCTAAAATTCAGTAATAATGAGATATGGCTGTGGAAAAATATGTTTAAAGAATTTTAAGCTGCAATAATAAAATTATGTCATCTAGTACAGCTGGGATGATATGCAGACTGTCCAGAAAACCCTATATACTAGCTACATGTACTATACCCATATATATTTATTCCAGCAGCTTCAAATAGCCCTGTTCCTAGCTAGACCTAATCAAGAAGACAATAAAAGATTTGGCAAAATTGTTTGAAGTTCTTGAGGCTGTTGACAGAGAGAATAAATAATTCATTTAGAAAGTGGGATTAGAAAGACATTTCTTTTCACAGTATTTTAAAAATTAGAAGGATTCAAAGGAGGTATCTTGCAAGGAAAAAGGGCTTTTTTTTTTTTTTTACATTGTCGTAACTTTCAGTATCAAAGTCAAAACTCAAATACTGACTTTCTTATTCTAAGTCCTGTCTTCTGTGCATAACATCACAATGGTCTATAATGGTTTATGAAATATTACTGAGAGAATCAAATGTGCAAAAGCCCATAGCAGAACCTGAGGAACAATGTGGCCTGTGTAAATGCATGGAATCTGGAGCCGGACTACCCCAGAACAAATACTAATTTGTACTGTACTACTTGTAATACAAGTACTAATTATTAGCAGGTTTCTTATTTGTAAAATGCTGTTAATTTTGTCTAATTCACAGGGTTTTTTTTTACCTATGAGAAATAAAAAAAAGTTTATATATTTAAAATATTTTGCAATGGGTAAGAGCTCTTTCAGTATTAATTAATGCAATAATGAAAATTATTCTCTGGCACGAGAGAAGAACTCAGTAATTTTAGTTTCTATTTTCAACATGATAATGTTACTATGGAAATAAATTAACATATATTCTAACATTACAACAGAATTTCTAGAAATCCAGAGAGTGGAAAAAATAAATTTGAATAAGATATCATCTTGGGTCTTTTTTATAATGTGAAATTTTCCTATTCACTTTTCAAGACAGAGCTCAATAGAAGTCAGTTCTCAAATCAGATATTTTCTTAACTTTTTATATAATCCTCAATTCCGGGTTCATCTAAATTACGTCTTAAATAAAAACATTTTCATTTTAATGTTAATAGGGATATTAATGCTAGCATATGTCAAAGGAGGAGAGAAATGGTGGCTGTAATTGTGTATTTTGTGTGCCTTCTCATAACAGATTCCTTTATATATAGCAAATGAGTAGAAATTTCTTTTAAAATCTTAATTGGTAGTTGTCTGAATAGTGCCAGAATAAAGAAATAATTTTACCAAAATGTTCCATTTTGCTCATTATTGTTTGCAGGGGGAATAATGGTATTTTGGTGACTATCAGTTCCCCATATTTGCCTTATTCACAGGTACTACAGTCCCAGTAATATAACCCAATTAATATATTTGACTCATACCCTCAATCAGGCTAAAGTGCTATAAAAGATACATAATTTGATTAAAGTACACATATAAATTTCAAATTTGTTTCTAAAATTTTAATCTGTTAAGACATAACATAAAAAAATGTGGATGCACTATACATATATCACTCCCGTATTATTAGCTTCTGCATATTCACATCTTTGAATTGAATACACTATAATGAATCTTGGCTTCATCTAAGCTACTAATGTATTTCTCTCAAAAATACCAGACAAAAATTAGACTGGGAGAATGAAATGCATTCATTCATTGTAAGATAGCACTAAATATGCATTTCAATTTGGTGCTTTGAAATTTATACATTTTTTACATTGGTTTAAGTATCTCAAGTTAATGTTCCTGTATTTTAAAATGGCTTTTTTTTTTTGTCAGAAAGATTTCTCTTCACTTTTTTCTTCATGGCTAATCAGGATAAATTGGATTAAAATTATCTATTTAAAAGTTTAACACTGATCTTGTACTGCTTAAGGAGGATCTTCAATTGATTAATAGATTTTATGTCAAGATATATTTACTGGCTTTGTGTAATAATAGAAGTGGTAGAAGGAAGGTGAAATTAAAACTTCACTAATACTATCATTATTCAAATGATTTATCTTCCACAAATTCTATCATAACTTACTTCCAATCCCTAAATTGTTTAATGTTATGAGTACATAGTGATGCCAGTAGTGTCAGTTAGATTCCATTTTTTCCAGAGTCATTCTATATTGTGCTTCACCTAGTTCCTTCTTTTAAAAACCAACCTATTGAAATAAATGAACAAATCCATCTTTCCTCTGGCTTCATGTTTGTTTCAGATAATGGGAAGACCCAATGAGAGAACAAAGGAGTCAGTGATTTTTGTAACAAGGTTAAGCGTGCTAGATTGAGTTAATACATATAAAATTCTCATTCACTGGATCATTGACTAGGAAGGTTGATTCTTAGTCCTGAGATAAGGAAGGTATTCAAAGAAGATGCTTTGGGAGGTAATATAGGTGGCCAGGGTCACAAATATATCAAAAACAAAAACCGGTGCAACAAAGGGACAAGAGTGGGGTGCTGTTTTGGAGGACAGTGCTGTTAAATTATTAAAGATCATATTAGGCTTCTTCAAAATTTGGTGTGTGACTGATGTGTAGATTTTTGGCTTTCCATTGCAAAATTATTATTGGAATAAGTAGCAATCTTATTGCTGTAAATTGAATGTGTCCTCCCCTGACCCACAAATCCATATGTTGAAGTTCTAATCAGTGATGTGACTAGATTTGGAGATAGGGCCTTCAAGAAGGAGGCAGTTAAGGCTACATGAGGTCATAAGGTGGGATATGGATAAGATAGAATTTTTGTATCTACAAGAAGGGACATCAGAGTGTTATCTCTTTCTCTGTCACATGAAGACAGAGCAAGAAGGCAACTGTTTGCAAGTCAGAAAGACAGATTTCATCAGAATTTCCACCATGCTGGCACCCTGATCTTTGATTTCCAGCCTCCAGAACTATTAGAAAATAAATTTCTCTTTAAGCCACCTACTTTATAGTATTTTGTCATGTGAATTATGTATTAGCCTGACTAATACACCTGTATTGTATCAACTGTATTCTATTCCTTAATTTTAAACCATGATTCGCTTCAAATACTATGGTGTCAAGAGAAAATTTGATTGTATATCTAATGACTTATATATAAATTAATTTTGACATTTAAAACAATATAAAGGAAAGCTTCCTGTAAAAGAAGTTGATTCTCACAGGTTTTGCTTGATTTTTTGTTGATGCTGTGGAGAGACAAGCTCTTGGAGCTATCTACTCTGCCATTTTCACTAATGTCTTTGTTCTTTTTTAGATGCCCTAGTTATTCTTCAATTACTCTTGCAAGGAAACTATTTGGAATCAGAAGCAACACAAGTTAACATGTTTTTCACAACCATAAATGTAGTTTACATTTTTAGAATCTATATTTATTGAAATAGTGCCAGCAGCCCATTATTTTGACATTGTATTAGGAACCATACCAGTATTAAGAGAATCAGGAAACAAATGAGAAACTACGTTGCTCATAGCACTTTGATTGTGAGAAAGCTAATCCCTTTGTGAGTTCTGCTATGAATGAGATAACAGAGCAATAACCTGTGGTAAGCATAAACATAAAGGAAATTAACCTTGTTAGTCCAATAACAGATAGACCATTGAAAAGGTATTCCTCTGATTAATCTACTATGGTTTTCTTAAAGGAAGCATTTATAATTAAATAAATGGGTTTTTCCTTTTCTCTGTAAATTATCATTGCTTTTCAAGCAATTCCCCTTTAAGGGTACTTTATATGAGTATCCTTTTAATGTGGTATTGACATTTTGCTGTGATTATCTATCTTGTCCTATTATTTTCCAATTCCCATTATTAAGACCTTGATGATGATTATAATGAGGATGATGATTAATTTTTTTATCAAAGCATTAGAGTAAAAAAACTGTCACTTCAATTTTGTCCCAAATTCTAAAATTGTCTGTAGTCTTCTTAGAAATTTCCTGAAAAAGGCAACTGTCTAATCTTATCTGGTGGATGCTTCTCCGAGGGACTTGATTTCCTGGGAATACGACCAGCCCCCAACGACCCCTTGTCCCCACTCTGGCTGTCCCTTGGCCTGGGTCCTAGGGAAGGAAGCCATGCTGGGGCACCAGGACTACAAGACCGCCATGCTGTCGGACATCAAAGCCCTCATTCGCAAGCACGAGGCCTTCGAGAGCTACCTGGCTGCGGCACACCAGCACCGCGTGGAGCAGATCGCAGCCATTGCCCAGGAGCTCAACGAGCTGGATTACTACGACTCCCACAATGTCAACACCCGGTGCCAGAAGATCTGGGACCAGTGGGACGCCCTCGGGTCTCTGACCAACAGTCGCAGGGAAGCCCTGGAGAAAACAGCGAAGCAGCTGGAGGCCATAGACTAGCTGCACCTGGAGTACGCCAAGCGCGTGGCCCCCTTCAACAACTGGATGGAGAGCGCCATGGAGGACCTCCAGGACATGTTCATCATCCACACCATCGAGGAGACTGAGGGCCTGATCTCAGCCCACGACCAGTTCAAATCCACCCTGCCCGAAGCCGACAGGAAGCACGAAGCCATCCTGGCCATCCACAAGGAGGCCCAGAGGATCGCTGAGCGCAACCACATCAAGCTGTCAGGCAGCAACCCCTACACCACCGTCACCCCACAGATCATCAGCTCCAAGTGGGGGAAGGTGCAGTAGCTGGTGCCAAAACGGGACCACGCCCTCCTGGAGGAGCAGAGCAACCAGCAGTCCAACGAGCACCTGCGCTGCCAGTTCGCCAGCCAGGCCAACGTCGTGGGGCCCTGGATCCAGACCAAGATGGAGGAGATCGGGCTCATCTCCACTGAGATGAACGGGACCCTGGAGGACCAGCTGAGCCACCTGAAGCAGTGTGAAAACAGCATCGTGGACTACAAGCCTAACCTGGACCTGCTGGAGCAGCAGCACCAGCTCATTCAGGAGGCCCTCATCTTCGACAACAAGCACACCATGGAGCACATCCGCGTGGGCAGGGAGCAGCTGCTCACCACCATTGCCCCAACCATCAACGAGGTGGAGAACCAGATCCTCACCCGCGACGCCAAAGGCATCAGCCAGGAGCAGATGCAGGAGTTCCGGGCTTCCTTCAACCACTTTCACAAGGATCATGGTGGGGTGCTGGGGCCTGAGGGGTTCAAGGCCTGCCTCATCAACCTGGACTATGACGTGGAGAACGACCGGCAGGGTGAGGCCGAGTTCAACCGCATCATGAGCCTGGTCGACCCCAACCATAGCGGCCTTGTGACCTTCCAAGCCTTCATCGACTTCATGTCGCGGGAGACCACCGACACGGACATGGCCGACCAGGTCATCGCCTCCTTCAAGGTCCTGGCAGGGGACAAGAACTTCATCACAGCTGAGGAGCTGCGAGAGAACTGCTCCCCAACCAGGCGGAGTACTGTATCGCCCGCATGGTGACCTACCAGGGCCCTGACGCCGTGCCCGGTGTCCTCGACTACAAGTCCTCCTCCACAGCCCTGTATGGCGAGAGCAACCTGTGAGGCCCCAGAGAGACCTGGACCCAACACCCCCCATGGCCTCCAGGAGGGGCCGGGGCAGCCCCACAGTCCCGTTCCTCCACTCTGTATCTATGCAAAGCACTCTCTGCTGTCCTCCCGGGTGGCTGGGTGGGCAGGGAGGGGCTGGGGCAGGCTCTCTCCTCTCTCTTTTTGGGGGTTGGCCAGGAGGTTCCCCCGACCAGGTTGGGGTTGGGGAGACTTAGGGCCAGCGCTTCTGGTCTGGTAAATATGTATGATGTGTTGTGTTTTTTAAACCATCTTGCAGGGGACAGTGGATTCCCACAGCACAACCGGTCCCTTCCATGCCCTGGGGATGCCTCACCATACCCAGGTCTCTTCCTTTGCCCCGAGGTCCCTTCAAGGCCTCCCCATCCAGGCCAAAGCCCCATGTGCCTTGTCCAGGAACCGCCTGGGCCATGCGAGGGGCCAGCAGAGGGCGCCACCACCACCCGACGGCTGGGGACCCACCCAGCCCCTCTCCCCTCCCTGCTCCAGACTCACTTGCCATTGCCAGGAGATGGGGGGCCCCAACCAGCACCCCGCTTTCGCAGCAGAGGAGCTGAGTTGGCAGACCGGACCCCCCTGAACCCCACCCCATCCCACCAGCCCCGGCCTTGCTTTGTCTGGCCTCACATGTCTCAGATTTTCTAAGAACCAAAAAAAAAAAAAAAGGAAAAAAAAAACACAAAACAACAAAAAACAAACAAAAAAAATCACTAAAAACACAAAAAAACTATAAAAACTTTCAGAGAATTACTAAATAAACAAACAAATAAATAAATGAAGTTGTTTCTTACATCAAATCTGCATTGTTACAAATTATATAATTTTGCTGTGGATCACCGGAGAGATCAACAGCTAGTTGACATTATCTTTTAATGATAAGAGTAGAACGTTTTAGACAGCCATTTAATAGTGACAGGAGAAGCAAAATATGAATAAAATATATGTTGAAAATTCATTGATATTTTTCAGGTCAACGTTGAAATCACTTCAGAAAGGTTTTTATGTTTTTTGGAGTGATATTCTCCAAACTCAGTAACTTATTACAACATTCGTTGCTAGGAAATTATGTACAATTTACTATACTGAGTTTATTATAGGATACAGCTCTCTAGTAGTTTTAAGATTAGCATTTCAGTGCACTCATCAGTCACTCTTTAATATAGTAATCACTTCCTTACACAAAAGAAACCTGGGAAACAAATCATACAGAGTATTAGAGATTTTTACAGTTTTATCCTATAATTTTAATGCCCTATTTACAATGAAATATGTGGAGGTTTTAGAAATATTTGAAACTAGTTTTATTAATAAAATTATTTAATAAACATTAAATTATCATTTGCTAAGTTCTAAAAATAATTATAAAGTAAAATTAACTCATTTAATTCTCATGAAATAAGTATGTCATATGTTCTTATTTTATATTTAAAGGAACTGAGAAGGGAGAGTAATTTTCGCAAGGTTTTTCTCCCTGCAGATAAATACTGATAAAGTTGAAGATCTGAGGCATGAACCCACATAGAGTGGCTACCACTCAGTAGTCTTAACCACTACACAGCGCTGCTTTTCCAGGATGCATATATAGTTGTATATTTAAGGATATATATATATAGCTTAAGGTGGCCGGGCATGGTGGATCACACCTGTAAGCCCAGCACTTTGGAAGGCCAAGATGGGTGGATCAGGAGTTCAAGACGAGCCTGCCCTACATGGTGAAACCCCATCTCTACTAAAAATACAAAAATCAGGTGATCATAATGGTGTAAGCCTGTAGTCCCAGCTATTCGGGAGGCTGAAGCAGGAGAATCTCTTGAACCCGGGAGGTGGAGGTTGCAGTGAGCTGAGATCACGCCACTGCACTCCAGCCTAGGTGACAAAGCAAGGGCTCTGTCTCCAAAAAAAAAAAAAAAAAAAAAAAAAATGAAAGTCTTTACCTAGCCACAAGGATACATTGTATCTACTAATTGTATATTTCTCCCTGTATCCTGGATAGCACCATAATTCATCTCTATTCTAACTTTGGTATCTGGGAACCACGTTAAATGCCACTTTCTTTTCAACCCAGATCTACTGAGTCTCCAAATTGTCTATTCTGCTTATTATGTTTATATACCTCCCCACTTCCAGTTTTGGCCAATCCATTGCTTTTGCTTTGGTTTAGACCTTTATTTTTCTTCTACTGGTTGATAGGGGCAGCTTCCCAAGGCGTCACTCTGGCTCTAGCTTAGTCCTTCCCCAACACACTCTTTATACTAGCATCACCATGTTGTGTCAAGGACTAAAATTGAGATGTGATCATCTATAACTAGAAAGTCAAAGACAATTCAAGGTTGTCAGAATTAGGCACATATTTTGCTTTCCTTATACATGAATAGCATTTTCTCAACTGTCGAATCAGTAGCATTTCCAGCAAGTTTGAATCTATTTTTATATAAAGTAATGTGAATGGATTAGATTAAGATAGCAATTGGGGAGGGATTTCAGAACTCTGGGCAGTAACTGAATAAACATCATTTGGATCACAGAATGTTCCACCTTTGAAGATTGCCAATATTATTTGTTATCTTTGAAGCTGTCTACTCATCATGCTGAATGTCCTCAGAATTTTTAAGGACACTCAGAGAATGCTACCTCTATCCAGATAGTCAGAGGAATGCCATATGAACTTCTCTGTTATTCCTCCAGATGTCCTTGGGAGTTACAAGGAAGAATGTGTATTTCCTAAAGGTCCATATCCATAATTTATCTAGGTTTGGGAAAAATTATCTGTTATTATCCTTTTGAATAAACTGTCTACCCCTATCTCTTTTCCTACCTCCATTTTAAGGCCAATAACTCTTAGATTTGCCATTTTGATGCTATTTTCTATATCCTGTAAGTGTGCTTCATTGTTTTTCATTGTTTTCTCTTTTGTCTCCTCTGACTATTTTCAAATCACCTGTCTTCAAGCTCACTAATTCTTTTTTTCTACTTGATCAATTCTGTTAAGCGAGTGTTAAAAGACTATGATGCAGTCTTCAGTATGCCAATAGCATTTTTTAGCTTCAGAATTTCTGCTTCATTCTTGTAAATTATTTTAATCTTTTTGTTATATTTGTCTGATATAATTCTAAATTCCTTCTCTGTGTTTTCCTAAATTTCTTGAGTTTCCTCAAAACAGCTATTTTGAATTCTCTGTCTGAAAGGTCAGATATTTCTGTTTCTCCAGGATTGATTCCTGGTGCTTAAGTTAGTTCATTTATTGAAGTCATGTTTTCCTGGGTGGTCTTGATACTTATAAATATTTGTCTGTTTCTGGGCATTGTAGAGTTGGGTATTTATTGTAGTCTTCTCAGTCTGGGCTTGTTTGTACCTATCCTTGTTGGGAAATCCTTCCATATATTCAAAGTACTTGAGTGTTGTGCTCTGAGCTGTATCTGCATTAGGGGTTACCCAACCACAGTAACACTGTGGTTTTTGAAGATCCACAGGGGCATTTCCTTGATGGTCTTAGACAAAATCCAGGAGAATTCTCTGGATTTACAGGCAGAGATTCTTATTCTCTTTCTTCAGTTTCTACCAAACAAATGAAGTCTCTCTTTGTTATGAGACACTTAGAGCTGGTGGTGGAGTGACACAAGCACCTCTGTGACTACCACCACTAGGAATGTGCTAGATCATACCTGAAGCCAGTACAGCACTGGTTCTCACCCAAGACCTGCTGTAATCACTCAATGGCTACTCCTTATGTTCATTCTAGGCCCTGAAGCTCTACAGTCAGCCAATGGCGAAGCCAACCCAGCTTGTGTCCTTCCCTTCAAGGCGACGGGATTCCCCAGGTCCTTAGACATCTTCATGGGGTTCTATTGTACTGTGGCTGAGCTGACACTCAAACCATGAGACATAGTGCTTCA
This sequence comes from Pan paniscus, assembly GCF_029289425.2. Classification (NCBI taxonomy): domain Eukaryota; kingdom Metazoa; phylum Chordata; class Mammalia; order Primates; family Hominidae; genus Pan; species Pan paniscus. The sequence continues at coordinate 114,672,464 of NC_073252.2, forward strand.
CATTCATCCCTCTCCTTTCCAAAGGCAGAGGAGTCTCTGCCATCACAGCCCACAGACAATACTGACAGATGACTGTCATTGTTCCTTTAAGGCCCTATGTCTCTTCAGTCAATTTGTATTTGATGCTGCCTGTGCTGGTACTCACCATTCAGGGCAACAGACTCCACTGTGGTCCAGGGCAGGTCCGGAAATGCTGTCTAAGAGCCAACCCAAGAGCCTCCTTGGTGTTCTACTCCACTGTGGATGAGCTGGTAACTAAAAGGTAAGATAAAAATCTTTACTCTTCCCTTTTCATTTCTAAAGTGGGAGGAGTCTCGCCCTATAGCTACCATAGCTAGGACTCCTCTGAGTCCCACCTGAGGCCAGAAAGTCTCAGAAACTCACCCAAGGCCCTTGAAATAGAACCTTGCTATCATTGTTGGTTATTCATGGCCCAAACTTTCTTCAGTTAGCCGTTGACAAATCCTGCCAGGACTGGGTCCTTCTTTTCAAGGCCAAGGCTGCCTTTTTTGGATCAGGGTGTTTCTAGAAGAGTTATCTGGGAGCTAAGCCTTGGAAACAGGGACTCACGACTCTGACCGGTGTCCTATCCTGCTGTGGCTGAGCTGGTATCCAAATCCAAGACAAAGTCCTCCTCATTCTTTCCACCCTTCTCCTTAAGTGGAAGGAAGGGGTCTCTTTTGGAGTCACAAGCTTTTTTAAATCTGGGTTAGGAGACGGGTGATGCCAGTATTCCCTTAGTCATCCTGGCTGGTATCTTAGTAGGTTATGTGCCCCCCAGTTCCCTGGCTCTGGGCCTAGTTCAGCACTAGGTCTCACTTAGGAATTTCAGTTCTTGTGGCCGACGCTGACTTTCTATTTTATTTAGGTGCCCAAAGCCAAGTTAGTTCACAGTGGTTAGGCTTGTGGGAATTCAAGTACAGACCACTGGGAAGGGTGATTCCCCTCTGGCTAGGACTGGCTTAAATACTTTCTCCGTGGGTGGGCATCAGCTATGTTTGGTCCGGTTTTGTTTTCTGCTATAAAAGGGTAGCACTACATGTTCAATGCCTCACAATTGCTGCACTTTTCCTCTCACAGAACTGCTCTCTCTACCATACCGCCACCGCTGGGGACTGGAGGAAGGGTGTCATCAGTGACTCAAGACTATTTTTCCTACCACTTCAGTGCCTCTTTCATCAATATGAATGTAAAACCAGATACTTTGATTGCTCACTTGATTCTTGGTTTTTATAAAGTAGATTTTTGTGTGTGTGTATGTTTGTAGATAGTTGTTAACTTTGTGTCCTTGCAGGAGGGACAATCTGTGGAGACTTCTATTCTGCCATCTTGCTCCACCTCCTCCATCATCCACATTTTTCAACTCCTGCATATTTCACAACGATATGTTAAGTGGGTGTATTAGTTTGTTCTCGCATTGCTTTAATAAATACCTAAAACTGAATATAAAGAAAAGAGGTTTAATTGACTCCCAGTTGTGCAGACTGTACAGGAAGCATGACAGCTTCTGCTTCTGAGGAAGCCTCAGGAAACTTACAATCATCATAAAAGATGAAGAAGAAGCAAGCCAGAACTTGACCAGAGCAGGAGGAAGAGAGGGTAGGTGCGACGCACTTTTAAACAACCAGATCTCATGATAACTCACTCATTCACTATCAAGAGAATAGCACCTCAGGGATGATGCTAACCCTTTCATGAGAACTCTGTGCCCAAGCCCTATCTCCAACACGAGTGATTACAATTTGACATGAGATTTGGATGGGGAGACAAACTCAAACCATATCAGTGGGATTAAAATAATAACTTTTGTTTTCATTATCACTATTTTTATTTCTGAATGAATGCATGTATTTCACTGGTCTTAGACTGCTGTGACATATTACCATAGATAGGTGGCTTACACATAACACATTTGTTTCTCATAATTTTGGTCTCTGGAATTCCTAGATCAGGCGGCCAGCATGGTTGAGTTCTGGTGAGGGTCCTCTGCCAGGCTTCAGACTGCCGACTTCTCACTGTATCTTCACATGGTAGAGAGAAGAGAGGGGAAACAAGTTCTCTTGTAATGACTTTTCTAAGGGCACTAATCTTGTTCATGAGGCTCTGCCCTCATGAAGTCATCAAATCTTAATTACCTCCCAAAAGCACTACCTCCTAATACCATCACAGTGGGGATTAGGGTTTTAACATGAATTTGGAAGGCCCATTCAGTCTATAACACCATGAACATGTGAAACTAACCCTAAACGTGGCAATGAGAAAGTTTGATCTGAAGTTCTAGAAAGAAATAAAGTGGTTTTCTAAATAGAATTATCATGAGACAATGAGGTTAACTGTAGAAAGATTAAAATGATTAAGATTTCAAATGGGGATTTGGGGGCAACAGGAATAGTTTTGGACTTTTGAATGTATGTGCATCCTGTGTTTTGATTTAATTCCACCTGGAGTAAGAATACCTTTGTTTGAAATGTTTGTTCCTCCATGCCATAAAGAAATAGCACTTGAACATAAATTTAATTTATTTATTAGGGCCATTTTTACTTCCTGCAGAAAGGGTACACTCACCAGCAGTTTTTCCACGAGAGTACACTGAACAAAGGTGACAGGGCCACGTTTAACCTGACGCTTCCACCGTACTGCTGTGTCCGGCTTCCACTGGCTGGAACGGAACCTCACATTCTCTATTTGTCCCAATTGGCTAGAAACTTAGAACTTTTTAAAAGAGGCAAAGGTAGAGGGGAACAAAGGAAGGAGGAAGCAACTCGTGGAATGCTGAGAAAGGTAAAAACACTTTTAAATAAGGAAGAGGAACAGACTATGACTTAATGCTTGCTTGGAGCAGTATAAGCATGCCGGGGCAAATATTTAGGCTAAATTGTGGGAGCTAAGAAGATAAAGTATATTGATTTCTTTACTAAAGCTAACAGATATTAAAGAATGTTAGCACAGGTCTTTGAATAAATTTTGCTTCTAAGAGAAGTTACTATTTATTGCTAATTAGATGGGGAGGAAAGTCTTTGAAGAGGAACCTCTACTTTACTTTTTACACCTTTAAGATATAAAGTGGTTTATTGTTTGAAAAAAGTAAACTCATCATGATAATTCTCTATCCCACAATTTAGAAGGTAGAATTGCATGATGGTAGAGAATAAATCGCAATAATAATATGGTCATTGGTGATATTTAGAAGTCATGCATTCAGGTCTAGACAATGACACATTTCTAATCATTTTCTACATATCATTTGAGCAAAGACAAATTAAATAGTAAATTTCAAAGCTTGTAAAGAAGGGCAACTCAGTATTTGCTAAGGTTACTGAAATTTTGTTTTACCAGTAAACTAGAAATTAAGGAGATAAAATGTTCTGGTAAATAGTGTTATAAATGGACATGAGACCCGGGTGCCTTACTTGCTCCTCATGCAAGCCAAATCAATGTTCATTGGCTTTTTTGTCTTCAGTGAAGTAAACAGAAAATTATACTATTTGGAGCAGCTCATGATATCCTCTTCATTTTATACCATTATAAGTTGGTGAAAAACAAGTGGATCAAGGTGAAAGAACAAAAAGGAGAGGAAAATAAGATTCCACTTCATTACAAAAAGGAATTCTTCTTGACCATCATTAGACCATCCTCACTTTTTTGTGTTCACGCATCCATATATTCTACCATATTTTTAAAGGGATGTTTATAATAAAAAGTCCCACAAATGCCAGCTAATAAAAGCCTGTGTTTTTGTGTTCATAAATGGTAAATCCCAACACGAGATAGTTATGGTTGGTTGTTTTATGGGAAACACCATAAAATTTTTAATAAACTTTCTAAGCATGCTCCAGAAGGAAAGACATCTATCCATACAGATGTAAATGTATTAGTGGTATTTTGATATTCAGTCATTTGGCAAATGAGAAAATTGTAAAATAGTAGGGATAAATTTTAAATGTATGTCATTATATCTGGAAATGTAAATTTACTATGGAATATAAATACTAACAATATCATATTGTATTTATCCTTGGTGGTCTATTAAGAGACATAAATGTATTCATTGTGATTTATAGTAATGTGTCATTTGTCAAATCTCAATATGAGGTACTTGCCTTTTGGATGAGGTGGTACTAAAACTTGGAAAGAAATGTGAGTTGGAGAACATACATTTATTTTGTTAGAAGAAATTGTGATGGTTAACAAAGCTAACCATTTAAGCAGGTATATTCTCAGATTGTTCAAGTCACTGCAATAATTAATTCCAAATGAATTTTATTTTGAAAATACTACTTATAAAATATGTTTAAAATTTAATCCGTTAATATGTTCGTTCTTATCTATCTCATGAATTAAAGATATGAAGTAAAAAACAAAAGAAACACTATTAAATCTATTTTATATATTTATTTGACGAAAAATTATTTTTTCTATGATAGAATGAACCTTGGACCATTGTTTATCATTTTGTGTCTTCAGGACTTACTTGCAGGTTTCTTGTGGTATTTTAAACTGAAAATGATTTGATGTTAGGGATTACTGGTTTAATACAGGAGTTGGCTATTGGTAGGATCTCCAAGAATGACTCCAATGTGCCATGACTGCAATGTCCTGCTGGAGGATCTGGTGTTTCTGACCCTGACGTGGATGAGGGGACAAAAGGGACTTCCAAGGCTTGCATTACAATAGATTGTTGGCTTCTATCCCTCCTGCTCAGAACTAGACCATGGGATGTTACTGAATAGAACCTTAGATCTTCTCAACTGTATTTTCTGACAGAAAATAATTAAATAGAATGCCAGTCCACCATAAAAATATCACAAAAGTGTATCTCTTCAATAAAAAGCAATTTGCTAATAAAAGCTATGAGATATGTAACTTTTAATGTTACTACTTCTTCAGGACAAGTAGGCACACAAAAAGACACAATGAAAAATGAGAGCACTAATCCCACATATTTGCCATAATTTACATTACTTTTATATTTCAAAGTATTACTGATTTTCTTGTTCCTCTAAAAATAAAATAAATGGAGAATAAGAATCAAATAATATTTGGATTTGTAATAAAACGTTTTTATGCATTTTATGTATGAAATGAGATATATGATTTACTTAATTTGAAATATGATTGCTGATATTATATATAATCACATCTAAACTTTGCAATTGTTAGAGAGACTAAAACTTTTAATATGTTCTCCTCAACTTAGTTTTAATGGTGAGTTTTATTCTATGCTAGTAATTGAAAAAGAATAAATGTGAAAGGCATGCTCTCTGCTTTTATTGTATTAAACTATGATCATATATAAAATGAAAGCCTTCCAGCACCTATCGAGTTTTGAAAACTCTAGAAAACCATAGAGGTATGAAGGAGAAAAAAGTTGAAAGAAGGACACAGTCACAAAAATGGTTTTCAGCCTGTAGTGACACAGGCTACCGGCCAGAGACATCAGCTAGCTGATGTGATGATGTTGGTTCACCTTACCCTGCCCAATTAATCTTGCTAGCAATTTAAAAAATTCTGAGACTTATTGGCTTATATACGCATGCCTTTTGAAAATTTCAGGATATAGTGAGGTAGTTTAAGATATCACCATGGAAAATATTATAAGACAAATGACAAACACTGGGGGGGGAAATGATTAGATTTTCATCTTGCATTTGACTACTCACTAGCTGTGCTTCCTTGGGAAAATTTTTTATAATCCTCTGTGCCTCAGATTTTTTATCTATAAAGTGAGGAAAATAATAGAAGCTAATACAGGGTTGTTGTGAGTGCTAAATGTTATAGTCCACATAAAGTTATTAGAATAGTGAGTATTTAATAAATCATTTATATTTATCATAGGCATAGCAATGATAAACCATTCAGTAGAGTTAGAGTAATTCAACAAGATATAATTCTCTTCATTTTTCTTTAAGAGTTATGAATAAAACATCTATGATAAACCTTTAGTAAATTATATTAGATACTAATAAGCTTATACCCACACCCATATACACACACACACATATATATACCATAAACTAAATGGAATAATTGTTAAATACTGCATGAACTGAATGTTTATGCCTTCCCCTAAATTTGTATGTTGAAAATCTAATCTCTAGTTTGGTGGTATTTGGAGGTAAGGTTTTTGGGAGATAATGAGGGTTAGGTTAGGAGCTGACTGTGGAGATACCATAATGGGATTAAATGTCTTCATCAATAGAGGAAGAGATATGAAATTTCTTTTTCTGCATGAAGGTACCAAGGAAGGGCCATGTGAAGACAGAACCAGGAAAAAGGCACTCACCAGGAATTCCATCATGCTAGCACCCTGTTCTTGGACTTCCAGACTCCAGAATGGTGAGAAGTAAATTTCTGTTGTTTGAGCCACTCATTTATGCTAATTTGTTACAGCAGCCTGAGTTGACTAAAATGAACACTAAGTTAATCTTAATTAATTATAATTATAGTCAAGTAAAATATTTAAGTGATGAATCATGAATATCTACAAATGTAACAATTTAGATATTTATTTTCATGTGGGACAGTGAGTGTTATAATTACCATATTTATAGATTATATTTGTATTTTTCCTCAGGTTCACTAAAAATAGAAATTCATCAAAATGTAGCAATTTTATGAAAAATCAGTGTATGAAAGTTTAATTCCATATCACCTTTGCTATACAAATCATAAAATAGACACAGTGAGAAAGTTTTCATACAAAAACATATATAAATCTAGGTATTTGACCTTCACTATACCATATATTTTTACTCTTGTGAAAAAAGATTTAAAAGTTTTTAAAGCTTAAATGAATTCAGAAATTTTCATGATATTTGTAAATATATATAGGAGTGATTCCTGAAATCCCAAAATGAATTAAAATTTAATTTCAAAGTCATAATTTAATCTATTCTTTTATTTAAAAATCTAGATGTTATAATTTATTTATTTTATATGTATTTATTTCATAATAAATAGGGATTAATGCCTTTAAGTAATACAGCTAATTGAGATTTTTTTATATTTGTTTTTAGTATTTGATTCAAACTCCTCTTTAAAATTTATCACTGTAGAATGTTGTGTTTGTCACCTTACACATGTATGTATATTTTCTAATCTCTTTGTTAACACTGCATTTCAGTGTATTTCTGTTGAGGTTTTTATTTATGTTTTGGTATAACTACATATTTTTAAGAAGTGACCTTTTGATTTGACTGTTTAGCTGACCTTAATGCTAATAAGATGGGGATGAGGTGTCTAATGAACTTGTGTATGGGAATAATGATAGATGGCTTATTTGGAATTCTACAGATGCAGCACTGCCAAGCCTGCTGAGCCTTTGGATCCTCATTTAGAGAACGGTTTTATTGATTACACAGAGAGAGGGAACTTTTTAATCATTTTTACGCACTGTATTGCCTGAGGTAACAAAAATCCATTAAACAAGGATTATAAACTTTGTTTTAAACTAGATCCTAAATTGTTTCTTGATACATAGTCAACATAGGCTCTATAAGATCAATCACAGTTACTAAGGCATATTAAAATCAACTTGTTTAATTTTAATTGCTCATATGCCTGACCCTCTGAGGTGTAAGTGCTCATGAGGCTAAATTACTTTTCTCCCAGACAGGAGTTTCATTTTAGGTTTGGGCTTTTTACCTGCTATACGGCATCTTAACTGCTCTAATATTTATTTATTTTTAATTCTGATGTCTTTGTCTGCATAAAAGATAATTTACTAAAAGTCAGAAATTTGTACTCAGTATTTTATGCAAATTTTAAAGGGTTAAGATTTTTCCAAACATTTATTTGAAGCGTTAAAACAACTTTGTGAGTGTGCATGTGAACACACATACACCAGTACACACAAGCTCATGTTCCACATGGATGTATCTTTACAAAATCCTGACTGGTTTTAAGCATTCAAATTAGCTTTATGATATGTTGTTGATTATATTTATATTCTTGTGAGGGCCTTACTATTTCTGAATAAGCTCCCAATTGAACCATTATTTCTAAGAGAATATAAGATGGGTTTTATCATAATTTTATTTATAATGAGCTTTTAGAAAATAAACTGTATCTTTCTATAAATTAGGAGCAATATCAGAAGTCATACCAAGAGTGTAGTTAATGTGAATACAACTGTGTCATATTGTAATTCTCTGTAGCTATATCTCTAACTTGCACTGTGTTTTAATTCTCAATTTATACCCACAGCACTCATTTGAGTCATTGACCTTTTTGCAGGTAATATATTTTATTTGCATTTAAGCCTCCAGAACTCAGCATAATTCCTGGCACATGGTAGACGTTCAATAGACTGATTGAATGGATGCATGGATACACATCATGAATATTTGGGACAGATTAATCTGGCATGTTGAAATAATTAAAATGTAAAAACAATTGTTGAGTTTTTTTATGGGAGCCTGAGGCAAATTTCCAAACAAAAAATAATGTAAGATGGAAGGTGACCAACAAGAAGGTAGTCTAAATAGCAGTAGGATAAAGGGCAGATAAAGGGAGACATTATTGAAATAAATAATAAAAAGTCCATTTGTGGGACTTTGCTTATGCTTGTTTCTATATCTAGACAGGACAAAATCTTTTCATAGCCCTACCTAAAATATCCCTGTTCTATAAGGGAAACTAACAGCTCACTTATTCCATTAAGGTTTTCTGCATACTGGTGGCAAACCTGTTGAAATATTGATTTTATTGTTAGGTACATGTTCAATGCTAGAAGCCAACATTAAAATTTTAGTCATGAAAGGTTATTTTAATATGTTTAATGCATGCCAATTAACTAGTAAACCTCAGATCATTATTTTCTAATTTTTTTCACATAAATTGAAATAAATGGCACCAAATATTAATGTCTTGCTTCTTGCACACTTCTTTTAACTTCGATTTAGCTGCCGATCTAAGTTACTCAACCAAAAATATTTAAACACTAAATCTAATGCTACCCACAGTAACTAACTTATTAGTGGTAATATTATGTATCTATTTTTAACTTCTTATGATTTTAGTATTCCTATAAACTGGTACAATTCCATGTACTTACACTATTTCATATAAGATCAGAAATGCAAAACTATTACATAGTAAATGTGTTTATTTACTTCAAATTTTGAATTGTTTTAAGATATTTAAGTTTCTAGGCTTTCTTAGAGGCATGTATGAACATAATTAATTACTACTGATTTACTAAGAAAAGTCATGCCACCTATGTTTAAACAAAGGAAAATAAATTACTCACAAAGTTGTGAGAAATGAATATTGAATTTAATTTAGTTTTCTCATTTGTCTCCATATACTTATTCTAAGTCAACACCATTCTATGATTCTTTTATGGAACATACACACACATACCCACACCCTCCCTCCCCCCCCCACACACTTGCATGTCCACATGCACATGTGTGAGCTTTAGTGAGTTGGAACCTAATGTTTCCACCAAATTTTGGTCAAGTTGTTGCCTACTATGTGTATATAGGAAGTTTATGTTGACAGAGTACCTTTAAACCAGTTGATTATGATAATTGGAATTCATCAACTATAGTTATCTTTTCTTATAATTATCAGATTTTTATTCTATTTTACTCTATATTATTGAACTATTATTAAGTAAGGGAAAAAAAGCGCTTTGGGATGAGCTGTATGTTCCACGTAATTCAATATTTAGAATTTGTTAGAGGAGTCACCCAAGTGAATAACTGGCCTGCCTGTTACTGTCACATAACTTCCTTTTATCTATTCACCCACGTATCCTTCAGTTGAACAATGTGACATTTCTATATACATCTTTTCTTCTTTTTTATTTTTTTTAAGAGAGGGCTTCACTCTGTCACCCAGGCTGGAGCACAATCCCAGCTCACTGCAACCTCAGCCTTCCAGGCTCAAGCAATCCTCCCACCTCAGCCTGCTGAGTAGCTGGGACCATAGTTGCACCACATCCGGCTAATTTGTGTATTTTTTTGTGGAGACGGGGTTTTGCCATGTTGCCCAGGCTGAACGTTTCTATATATTTAATATCATATTTTCCTTAAATGTTAAGCTTTGCCTAAGTGTTGCATGGATTTGTAGAGAGAAAGTCCCTGAAAGGTCACACAGACTTTGACCAAAATGAAAAGTTGGCAGAAGGTCACATACTCCTTGGTGACCTGGGGACAGACTCATTTTCAAAGTCTGACCGATTCCAAAACTCAGCCATTATCTTAAGTACAAAAGGACAGGTCACAATCCTCAAGCACTGAGTATTGGATATCCAGAAAAAATGTTACATGATTTAACCTGAAATTCAATTTATATATGTAAACTGTCTTAGTAAAAATAAAAAAAATCTTATCTTTGATGCATAAAAAGCCAAAAACTACTGGAAGTACTAAATACTAAAATTATGTAATATGTGTTGTATTTTTAAAGCTCCCTTATTATATCTTAATTCATATAGAGAGGGAATATTTATAGACAATATTTATTAATGTTTAAAAAGATATTAAAAAGCACAAAACAGCCTTTTCAGTTTTTTTTAATACTTCCCAAATATTATTCAGTTTCTGGTGCCTTAAAATATTGTGATATATTTTGGGTGGTCAGCAGGGTAGGTACTCCCCTTGCCTTTCAGAACTTACATTACTATACAGACATTTAAAAATTATTACAGGAAAGAGGTTTGAATGTGATAGGAGTAGGAAAGAGGAGGCTAACAAATGTATTATTGCTTTGATTTTATAAAATTGACAATGAGAACATGTTTTTTTTCTCAGAAGTTCAGAAAGAGCACACATAATCTTAAGTGAGAAAGACACACTAGACTGTTTAGGCAGATCATGCAAATAAACCCAGATTTCAAAAGTTGGAAATCGTTACAGCCAGTATATATAGAGGTATGTAGGAGAACCAGAAGATGAAGTCAGTTTGGCATGAAAAGAGAAAAGTTCAGTTTGATTATGAAGTAATCTTTATTATGACATGAGCGAAGCAAATTTAAGTAAAAATATCTGTGATACGTTGATCAGTGTTAAGATAGTAGAGAATGGCTAAAGCAAAGAAAGAATGTCAGTATAGATGTGAATTTAAAAATCACTAATATATTTTGAACTCTCTTTGCACTTGCTGAATTAAAAAAGAAGAGAGATAAAAAGTAAAGGACAGAGCTTATATACAACATAAGATATAGGAAAGGAACATTTTTTCAACTTTATATTTAAAATGCTATAATGTTGGGCTAATACTTCATTAATTTATTAATATTACTGCATGCTATTTCATTAATTATAAAATTTCAAAATACATTAAGGAACAAATTGAGTATGGAATTATTCTTTTTCATTAAAAAGACTATTACAAATTCATTCTAAAATATTATCCCTTATTTTCTTTATATCAAAAAACCATAAACAAAAATTTAAAAAGCAAGGTAATAAAACAAACCATATTTGTCAGATGTATGCAGAAAGTGGAACTTGAAAAATAAAGATATATGCATAGAAAAGAGACACACCAGGGTATTGACAACAATTCATTTGATTATATTTATTTCAGCAACCCAAATGAATAGTTGAAAATATTACTCATGAATAGGAACATATAAAAGATCAGTAATGTGCATGAAAGAAGAAAGAAAGAAAGAGAGAGAGAGAAAGGGGAGGGAGGGAAGAAAGTAGGAAGGAAGGAATGAAGGAAGGAAGGAAAGAAGGAAGGAAGGAAGGGAGGAATCGCGAAAAAAAGAGAAAATGGAAGGAAGGAACAAAGGAAGGAAGGAGGGAAAGAAGGAAGGAAGGAAGGAACAAAGGAAGGAATGAAGGAACAAAGGAAGGAAGGAAGGAACAAAGGAAAGAAGGAAAGAAGGGAGGGAGGAAGGAAGGAAGGAACAAAGGAAGGAATGAAGGAACAAAGGAAAGAAGGAAGGAAAGAAGGAAGGAAGGGAGGGAGGAAGGAAGGAAGGAACAAAGGAAGGAAGGAGGGAAGGAAGGAAGGAAGGAACAAAGGAAGGAAAGAGGGAAAGAAGGAAGGAAGGAACAAAGGAAGGAAGGAGGGAAACAAGGAAGGAAGGAAAAAAGGAAGGAGGGAAGGAAGGAGAGGAGGAAGGAAGGGAGGGTGGGAGGGAAGAAAGGGAGGAGGAAGAAATCGAGAAAGAGAGCAAGAGTATGGAAAGAAGGAAGGAAGGAGAAAAGAAAGAAAGAAAGAGAGAGAGAAAGAAAGAAAAGAAAGAAAGAAAAAGAAAGAGAATAAGAAAGAGAAAGGAAGCCACAAGGAAAAAAAGATAAGAAAGTAGAGGTAATTATAAATGAATGCACTTTATGAGATTAGGGAATGTACTAGTAAACACAGAACAAGAGATACAATATTTTATAAATCATATATTAAACTTAATTATATGAATTTTTTTTTTTAGATGCTGTCTCGCTCTGTTCCCCAGGCTGGGGTGCACTGGCGCAATCTCAGATCTTGGCTCACTGCAACCTCCTCTTCCTGGGTTCAAGCGATTCTCCTGCCTCAGCCTACCTAGTAGCTGAGATTACAGGCACCCGCCACCACGCCCGACTAATTTTTTTATTTTTAGTAGAGACAGAGTTTCACCATGTTGGCCAGGCTGGTCTCCAACTCCTGACCTCAAGTGATCCGCCTGCCTCAGCCTCTCAAATTGCTGGGATTACAGGCATGAGCCACCATGCCCTGCTTACTTAAACTTAACTATATGAATCTATATTCTGGCACCTGAAATTGAGAAATATGTGGAGAATGAGGGAAGATATAAAAGTAAGATAAGCACATCATCTTGCATGAAGATGTGCATAACGATATTTAATTCTAGTTATTGAATATTAAAGAAAATAAGGTTAAAAATATTCTACACTAACATTAATAATTTATTCCAAATAATAGAGGGTAAAATATCAAAGTGCATATAGCAGATGTTCAAAAATTTTTAAAACAGAAGTAGAAATATTAAAACTAAATGATGAAAGTAAGATTAACATGTTTGCCCTATCATACAACCTCATATGACTGACTGAAATATGTATAGAGACTTACAATATGCAAAAAAACCCAGAACATGTGGTCATATCAAAAATTCATGGAACATTTACAGAAGTTCAGAGAGTTAACCCCAAAAACATCTATAACATGGACTACAGAGTAATATAATTAAGAAATACATAATTCAAGTTAAAAATTATTTATTTCCTTAGGAATTCAAACTTATTCTAAAAAAAGACCAAACTGTCATAATCACTGATTTGCCAAGTTTCTTATCGTTATTTATGTATTTTTATTGACAATTGTGAATGACCAGAAAAGACTCATCGTCAAATAAAAGTGAGAAAGTTTAGCCCATTACATTCTTCTCACACTTTTCTTCCTGTCACAGATCTCAAAGTAAAATGCATTATTATTATCATGAAAGAAAATACGTATTTTAAAGCTTAGAAAGTACAAATAATGTAAGGAATTTAAAATTAATTTCTGATTAAGTATGTAAAAGTAATAAAATTTTATTTAAAAAAGTAAAAAAAGGAGATTTTTGTCATTAGTATTTCTAAGCAGATTTTGACACTAACGGTAAATAATGTCCTCATTTTTATTTAAATAATGTTTCCTATAGTGGGATATTATGCATAATACTGTGTTAATAAATTTAGACAAAATAGTTTTTTACTATTATACCTATGACTATACTTTCTAATTTTTTCTAAGATAACTTCATTAGCAATGTTCGTGTAAATATTTTGTATAAATGCTAAAAATGAAGAGTTTATTCCCTAAAACAATTACATTACATTTATCTGAAATCTTGTGCACGAAAACTTCCACTGTAAGCTTAAAGCTAAAGTCAAATGACCTAGGAATCTATATTGACTGTACCACTTACAAGCTTTATGAGTTTGGGAATTTAATTGTGATTCTTCTTATATGTGAAAAATGATTAATAATATATACATTTGTAGGGTTGACATCCATTCTTGTTTTAATGGGTTGGCAAAGTTCAGATTATTATTGCATATTATCTGAATTGTTCATTGATTCATTTGCTTATTCATTCATTTAATAACTATTTTCTAAAATCCTTCTTCTATGTTTGAAACTGTTCTATGTGTTTTGGATACATTAAGAACAGAAAAAAAACCTCTGGTCTCCAAGAGCTTACATTCTAGTGATTATCAGATCAAATCTGTAAAATCATCTAAACATATTTATTTTCTCATAGAAAAAGCACAAAAAACATATGTTTATAGATTTTAAGTTTCTTAATTTCACATTATTATGACATTTCCTTAATAATTAAATGAGAAATTCAACCCGGTAGATTTCAATAAAGTGAACATGTGTGTATAATTATTTAATATCCATTTATATTTATTAAATTTATCATTTACAATATTGTGAATCTGTTTTAATTACTTCTCCTTTATTAAAAATTTTTTCTTTGATTCTGAGCCTTCCAATTCTTTTCTGTGTACTAGGTAAATGTCAACAATTTGAGTAATTAATAGGAGAGCTATTCTTTTAAGATTACAAGTATTTTTGGCAATCTGCATTGAATAATAGCTATTTTCATCTATTTGTGTTTTTCATCAAACTTACAATTTCTTGATTTGAAAAAAACTGGGAGGATGAAAGTTAAATATTTGTTTAACCCCTACTATCTGCATGATGATTTAATGCCTTGAAATGCCCATAGCAACTGTGGGAAATACATATAACTAACATTCCATAGGTGAAAAAATAGAGACTACTTTGGTAAATGGAAGCATAAAGGATTGAATACTCGCCTGATTAAGTCTATAGTTGATTTTTGTTTTTACACAAAGTTGAATATGAACAAGTTGTTAGAAAAAAAATCAGTGTTGTCTCTGTATACATAAGTAATACACACAAAAGAAAAGGAAATTTACACAAGAATACAACTGGTACGTTTTTAGGAGTAACTGAGAGTTATATGGATTTACACCTACTTCTCAGCCAATTATGGAGCACACAGATGGTAGAGTTAAACACTTGTCCTAAGTAAGCGCTTGATTGTGTGATCTTTAAATATCTGTGGACTGAGTTTGTGAAAATGAGTCAACTACAACTTATCATCAAACAGTCAAGGTATCACCAATTTAGAAGTGAATGTTTTCTGCTAAAAGTACTTTGTTTAGTAATACATGCCTCTTGACCCATAAGAACATTGACCAATAACTTTCACAGAACTTTTCACTGCCTTTTTGTGCAAATACCCAGAAATCCATGTTTCTGAACGTTTCTAAGCATCAGCTTCATCAATCATTTTGACAGCCATTGGGCTGGATCAAAGATCCATAAAAAGTTGCAACATGGATGAAAAAACAACTCAGTAGAAAGCAGTTGAAAATGAAAATTTTTCATCATTCTTATGCAGTCTAACTTCTTGAATTTTCATGCTTCAACAGAAAAGAGAGAATGAAATTAGCAAGTACAATGACCAGTAAGAATTGAAAATATAACCTTAAAAACAGATTTGTCTGTCTTTTCTCAAACATGTTTTTGGAACGCTTAATTTTTTCTCTTTATTACTTGGATGCATTTATAATACATATTTTAATTTCTTACTTGACTTCTTCTACAATGGTGGTTGATAAAGAATTCCTTCAGAACACTTTTGATTTCCTCCTGCTGAAACTTCTCATTGAAGTTACAAGCTTCATGGTTAAAAAGTAATTTTAACTTATATAAAATTCAGGAAAACTGTCTGGGTTGTATTGTTTTGCCTGTTTGGGGGTATGTGTGTTTGTGTGTATGTATGTTTTTGGTTGATTTGTTTTAGAAAATAAATACCATTTTTTTTCTAAGAAAAAAATGTAGAGTGTTTGAATTATTTTGTGTTCGAAAGGTTTGGCTTTTGTAATTGAACTACAACCTGAACTAAACTATTTTACAGTCTGTGAATTAATGTTGCCAAAGTATCCTGTAAGTAAAAATTAACTGATAATAAGGGAGAAGACTACCCCTCATATTGTCTTATGCTCAATTTCTGCCTCTAAAGAAAGAAGAAGTAAAAACTAAAAGGCAGAAATGAAATCCATAGGCAGACAGCCTGGTGCCGTGCCCTAGGCCTGGTAGTTAAAGATCGACCCCGACCTAATCAGTTATGTTATCTATAGATCACAGACATTGTACAGAAAAGCACTGTGAAAATCCCTGTCCTGTTCTGTTCCAATCTGATTAACGGTGCATGCAGTCCCCAGTCATGTACCCCCTGCTTGCTCAAATGATCACGACCCTCTCACACGGACCCCCTTAGAGTTGTGAGCCCTTAAAAGGCACAGGAATTGCTCACTTGGGGAGCTCAGTTGTTGGAGACGTGAGTCTTGCCGAAGCTCCCAGCTGAATAAAGCCCTTCCCTCTTTAACTCTGTGTCTGAGGGGTTTTGTCTGCAGCTTGTGCTGCTACAATAAGTTGAAATGACTTAAATTCAATAATATAGGAAAAGACACATTTATCTGTCCTAATAACAGAAGAATAAAATCTGTCTTTGCTTTCCCATAAAAAAGTCTCTTTTAAAAACTTACTGAATTATTTATTTATTATTCCAAATAAAAAAAATACTGTTTGTCTCTTTCCAACTATTCGACTTAAACACTCTGACAGAAAAATAACATTTAAAGTATTTTTTCCACATATTGTCTTTCAAATTATCTAAATTTATTTTCTAATAAGTGCAATTAGTTGTAAAAAGTTTTCTTAGAAATAAATCTACCTAAAATACTTGAAACACAGAGTTAGAGATAATTTTAAGATGACAAAACCTAGTGATGGCCCAAGATATTGAATTTATCTAGTTAATTTTCAACTAGATCTAACCATTAAGAATAATTTTACTAACAAAATTTTGGTGGAGAAATCCCTGAGTTTGCATGTTTGTGCAACATAATTTTAAAGGAAGTTGAAAATAATGATGCTTTCAAAACCTTATGAAAAATTTAAAAATGGTTGACAATGATAACATTTATTGAATACTCTTATGTAGTGAAGCAAAAAGTTTAGTTTTAAAAGTGACAGTTTCCCAATATATACCAATTCAAACAATTATAAAACTACAGAAAATAGAATAAAAAGGCCAGGCATGGTGGCTCATGCCTGTAATCCCAGCATTTTGGGAGGCTGAGGCAGGTGGATCATCTGAGGTCGGGAGTTTGAGACCAGCCTGACCAACAGGGAGAAACCCCATCTCTACTAAAAACACAAAAATAAGCTGGGCCTGGTGGCACAAGCCTGTAATCCCAGCTACTCGGGAGGCTGAGGCAGGAGAATCACTTGAACCCGGGAGGCGGAGAGGTTGCAGTGAGCCAAGATCACACCACTGCACTCCAGCCTAGGTGACAGAGCAAGACCCTGTCTCAAAAAAAAAGAGAAGAATAAAAGAATATATTTAATATATTTAATAGTTGAAGATAAATAATTTTAGTGCTTATTTTCATTGTTATCCTTGATAGCTTTCAGAAATGATGCAACTGACATTTGTGGAAGAAACACATCTCCTTCCTTATTATCTTCACGGTCATTGCTTGTGGGCTTTATCTATTTATTAACAGAGTCACTTCCCAAGCTCTGACTCTGCTACAAATATCGATCTTAGAATAAACTGCTGAAGGACAATGGCCCCATAAATTGCTAAGTGTCCTTAAAATAATTAGACTCTTTTGCTCTTGAACAAATGAATAGTTGAGTTTGTCAGCCAGGACAGACATGGTTGTATTGCCTATGGACCAATTAGACTCCTCAAATATGCCCTCCACGTTTGTCCTTTTTCTACTTCTCATCATAAACACACATAATGCCTTTTATTTCTATAGGCTTCTTTTCTACGAAATCTTCATTTGTGGGTATATATGAAAAAGAAGAACATTGCATCAGGACACTTCCTTGATGAGTGCTCAATGAGAATACAGGCTTCTAGCAAAAATTTTAAAATTCAGGAGCATAAAAAAAAACAATTCATAAATGAGTGAAAGGAGCACTGCAGTTATAAAACAAATAATTATTCCACAGTCACACTTGAAAGTCATTAGTGTGTCTAATTTCTGAATGAAAGATACTGAACTATTTTAAAACCGTGCCCACTCGTGTGTTCCCAGCTCTGTGCAAAAACATAGCAATACACATATGACCTTTAAATGAAACATACAAATATTTAAAGTCTGGGTAATTATAAAATGTTTTCATATCTTACAATATTTAAGTAATTCACATAAGTTCATTTTTATTGACTTAGTCAGTGCCAGCACTTATACCCATTTTCTACTTATCGGTGACATGAGTTAAGACACCTGACAATATAAACAGCAATATGATCTCATTCGTGTGGATGATTTAAAATTTTATGTAAAGTTGTGATTTTTCAAGCCATCCTCAGTTTAGGGATATCTCCTTGAGCTTGAGTAGCTCATTTTTAAACAAAATATTAGAAACTGAATTATTACTACCTGTTTATATTCTGGGTTTATTATTTGACTGCTTAATGTTCACTTTCTCTCATCGATGAAAGAATGAAACACAAAAAAGATGTTTCTGTATATACATATACATGATAATGAATTATTTCAATGAAGACTATTCAAAAACAGACACAAGGTTTGTGATTCATTCATTCACCAATTCAGCATCATTTCACATCTATCTAAAATCAGGTACTGTGTTAGCTGATGTTTCTTGTTTCCTGTTGAGTTCACAGTAGTGGACAAAAAAATACAAACATACCTCACAGATCCACTTCAATGCAATAAATGCGCACTTGAAATGTATGTGTCCATCTGAAATTGATCTTTTGAAACAAGCATATGACAGGAGTGTGCAGCATGAAAGGAGCATGGATCTGGGATTTGGAAAACTATTTAGGAAACGTGTACTCTGGTTTTGATACTCATTTGATACTCTAACAGAGTTAGAGATCATTTTAAGATGACAAAACCTAGTGATGGCCCAAGATATTGAATTTATCTAGTTAATTTTCAACTAGATCTAACCATTAAGAATAATTTATCTAATGATTTAACTAATGATACTCATTAGTTGTTGGAACGTTAGAAATTCACTTACATTGTTTGTGTGTTTCTTGCAAAATACAGGTTTTTAACATCATATAAGTAATTTTTTAGGTAAATCTCTCACTTAAGGATGCTCCTTGATTGAAAGTTCTGATTTTGTTCGTGTCATCAAATGCTGGATATTTTAACAGCCATTATTAAGTTTAAACTACAACCTTAGAAAAAAATTGTTGAAACATTATGAAAGGAAAGAATAAGAAAAATTCCTCTTGTTAATTCTAGTTGCTCTGTAATATTTGTGATTATTTTTACTCAAAATGATAGGGTGACTCTCTATATGTTGTCAAACATCCAAACCATGAGGGGTTTATTATCACCATGCATTATAAACATATTACCCTGTGATCTCAGCTGGTGATTATAGAAATATTTTTTCCATTTTTGTAACTTTCTGAATATAGATAAAATATTTGAATTCATGCACACTTACTCTTGTTTTCCTATTTAGTCATGGCATCATTTTTTCTCACTTAAGGCAACAACTTTCAGTAGTCAAAAATTTACCATAAGCAAGTGCTAGTTTGTATGTTTAAGTTTTTCTTAAAGCCTCAGTTAAATAAAGTAAAAGTATGATTTTCTAGCTTCTAACATAACATTTTTTCTTTCTGAATTTGTGGTATCAGGAAAGAGAGTTTATGGAGATCTCGGAGAAGAGGCCCAGATATGGCCACTCCGCAGTTACATTAAATCATTTAAACACAGAAGCCTCCATAGAGACTTGGGGAATGGTTTTTTCTCACTGATATTATTTTTCCATTTGAAAGTCATCCTTGAATTTTAGGCCCAGAATGTGTCTAAAACAAAAGGCATTATTAATTTTATTAATTGTCATATAATAAAAGTTTGCTTTAAATATCTTAAAGTATATTATATAACAGTAAATATAATACTTCCCTATAAATTTAGAAAGCAATTTAATGCAGAAAACCCAACAGGCTCCTCATTAAAGCAGGTAGTGTCCCAGGAAATTTTACGTACAAAACTCAGATGGTCAAGCTGCGGAAGTGGTGGAGATGAAGAGCACATGATGCCTCCTCATGGGATGAGCCAGATCAGTGAGAAATCTGCAGGGAAATATGAGCCAGAAAATGGGGCACAGTGATCTCATTAAGAAGAATTAACAAAACAATGACAATGAAAAGCCAGAGTGTTTATTTTAAACATTCTGATAATGCACAAATTATCCATGTATTTATGGTTAATACTGAGACACAAAGGATTTTTAGAAAATTAGACAGGTACTTCCTTTTCTATTTAATCTAACTTTAAAAAACCATAAAATTTACATTAGAAAATATATTCAAATAACTAGAAAAAATTTTCATTAAAAATCCAAACTATGTAATTAACAACTGAATATTTACACCATATTTACACCTTTCCTTACTTCTGTGACTTGCCATGATGGATGACACATGTCCCACCTTCACCAGCATGTGATAGAGAAAGAAGAAATATTGATATGTAGAAAAGAATATGCCCCATGAAACTTATGCCAGTCTGAACATAAATGGAATGTAATTTCCAGAAAGTGTCATATTTGAGAATCAGCCAGAAGTATTTGAAGTGTAATCGTAATTTAACATAATTAATAGATTTTAATGGATTCGAATTCATGCATAAACAAACAAGAAGAGCTTAAGAAAAATGATTTTAGTGGTAGACAAAAATAAGTTGTCTTTGGGTAGATTACCTGGATGTAATTTTGCTTATCTTGTATAAAAATGGCAGCTTAAGAGAACGTATCTGGGCCTGGCACGGTGGCTGGCTCACGCCTGTAATCCCAGCACTTTGGGAGGTCAAGGCAGGCGGATCACCTGTGATCAGGAGTTCCAGACCATCCTGGCCAACATGGCGAAACCCCATCTCTACTAAAAATACAAAAATGAGCTGGGCGTGATGGCGGTCGGCTGTAATCCCAGCTACTCAGGAGGCTGAGGCTGGAGAATTGCTTGAACCCAGCAGGCAGAGATTGCAGTGAGCCAAGATCCTGCCACTGCACTCCGGCCTGGGCAACAGAATGAGACTCCATCTGAAAAAAATGAAAAATAAGAGTATCTACCTGACTGTGTAAGTATTGTTGTGAGTGCTGATGTATTTTTTGTGGGTGTGTTTATGAGAACAAATTTATAGGTATTCTTGAACAAAAGGGTAACTCTTTTTGCTTTGTATTTTAAAAGGCAGTTGGGTCAACATTCCTCATTATCACATAAGAGTTCTCATTGAACACTGGTCACTTTCAAGCTAGCCCTGTTACTTCAGTGAAATTAAGAGCCACTTTACTGGGCTCTTTTTGATCTGTGAACATGGGCTCCCACGCGTTATTGAGTGAGATTTGGAACCTAAAATTTTAGCACAGATTTAAACAATGAGAGTCACAGTAATTGGGTTTATAATTCTCTACTTCTACAAAAGGAAACATTGATTTCTCCATTTCAGGATAAAACAGATAATCATAAGAAAATGATTATAATTACTATCAACTAGATATCCCAAGAGATTTTAAATACATTTAGAGAAATAAGTTGTTTCACTCTCTAAACTACATCATTAGTAGTATTTCCAAAAAGTGCTTATTTTTGCAAAAGTTAGGCACAGATTTGGCAGTTTAAAATACGAAAGAGGTCTTTTTTAATAGCTTTCATTTTTCCTAGTATTTCTAATGCCTCCCCTTTGTTACTTCTTTTATCTTCTTCCCATGATTAAGAATGCCTAATTTCCTAGTATTGTTATTTGAATAATAATATTAATTTTCCACTCATGCAGTCCTGAATTTACTTGTGAACTAATTTAACAAATTGCTGTAAAAAACCAATAGAATTGGACATTTGAATCTTAGTTGTGACATCATTTGAGTGTATGTACACTTAAGAATGTGTGTATGTTTTGTCATTCTCCTGTATTATTCAACTGTTTATTTTCAATATCATGTATTTCTCCCTTTAATTCCTTTTGTTCCAAGTAGACTATGTATTTTCCCCTTTACAAACACTCTTATCTGAAGCAACATTTATACACAAATATTATTACTTATCTAGCTCAACTGTGGACCTTTACATTTTTTTAAATAATTGTAGTTTTACTTTTTTCACTACATTTTTAGATTTTTTTTGTAGTTTTATTTTTTAGATTACAGATTGGGTGCTCATCAATAATTGAGCCTTTAGCTTCCTTTTTTCTAATATTTAGCACTTTAATTGAATTCTTTATTTTAACAAATATACTTTTTAAAATTTTCCAAGTATATCTTTTCTAAGATTATTATTTATAGTAATTTGAGATACATGTATACACATATTATCTCCTTAACTTTATCTAAGGGCTACTAATTATTAGTTTAGTTTTCTTTTGTTTTGAGATGGGGTCTTACATTGTCTTCCAGGCTGGAGTGCAGTCGTGTGATCATGTCTCACTGTAGCCTTGATCTCCCAGGTACAAGCAATCCTACCACCACAGCCTTCCAAGTAGGTGAGACCACAGGCTTACATCACCATGCCCGGATTTTATAATTATTATTTTTTGTAGAGATAAGGTCTCACTATGTTGCCCAGGCTGGTCTCGAACTCCTGGACTCAAGTGATCCTCTTGCTTCAGCATCCCAAAGGCATGGCATTACAGGTGTGAGCCACCATGCCCTAATTTAGTTTTTTATTTGTCTTCATTTTCATTCACTTTCTCTGTCTCCAAATAATATGTGTTCATCTACTGTGACATGGACGTGTATTTAATTAACAAATTAATTAGATAGAACCCCTTCTTACTTTTATTTTCATGACTCCATAGTTAGAATTTCCCTCAGGGATAACTTTTATATCAATAGTTAATGTGCATGTAGTACTGTGTTCCAGGCATCCCTTCCAAGGTTCAGTGTATTTTAATATATTTAGCTATTGTGAGATGATAGATAACTTGCTCAGGGTCATAATGCCAATAAATGATGGAGCCAAAATACAAACACTAGGGCTGCAGTTACAAACGTGTTGCTTGTAATCACTATATTGTACCGTCCTTTACAGAAACTGCTTTTGTTATTAGGAGAGTGTTTGATGACAAAAGCCATATCATATTACTAGTAAAAGATATCTTTCTATTAGGATACATATCATCCCTCATGCTCCGAGAAAAAAGTAAAAAAAAGAAAAGAACTATAAAGCTATTTATTGATGTGTATTTTGATTGTGCATGCAGTTTTTCAATGATCAAAATATCAGATTCATAAAATGATTATATAAAATTCAGGAGTTCAGAGTTTTTTCCCAAAAGGATAATTGTTATATTTCAGATAAGCATTATATTTCAGTTCAAAATCTGTATACACTTTGGTTAACTAAGACCTGTCAGTTCACAACCAACTAGTTAGTTCCATATAAAAATAGTAGCACTAGCTGTTTATACAGATTTTTTTTTAAATTCCACTTTCATTCTAGCTTCAGGAGGTACCTGTGCAGGTTTGTTACAAGGATATATTGTGTGATGCTGAGGTTTGTGGTATGATTGAACTCCTGGCACAGTTAGTAAGCATAGTACTCAATAGGTAGTTACTCAACTCTTGCCTCCTTTTCCACTTACCCATCTTGTATTCCCCAGCACCTATTGTTCCCATCTTTATGTCCATGTGTAACCAAAGTTTGACCCCCAGTTATAAGCAAGATCATGCAGTATTTGGTTTTCTGTTTGTGTGTTAATTCATTTAGGATATTGGCCTCCACCTGCATCCATGTTGCTGCAAAGCACATGATTTCATTTTTTCTTATGGATGGGTAGTATTCTGTGTTGTATATATACCACATTTTTTAAATCTAATCCACTGTTGATAGGCCCCTGAGTTGGTTCCATATCTTTGCTATTGTGAACAGTGCCATGATGAACATATGGGTACACATGTCCTTTTGGTAGAAGGATTTATTTTCCTTTGGGTATATACTCAGTATTGGGATTGCTGAGATTAACAGTAGTTCTGTTTTCAGTTATTTGAGAAATCTTCAAACTGTTTTTCACAGTGGCTGAACTAATTTACATTCCCACCAACAGTGTGCAAGCATTCCCTTTTCCCTGCAGCCTTGCTAACATCTGTTATTTTTTGACTGTTCAGTAACAACCATTCTGACTGGTGAGATGGTGAGATGGTATCTCATTGTGGTTTTGGTTTGCATTTCTCTGATGATTAGTGATGCTGAGCATTTTTTCATATTTGCTGTCCTCTTTTGTATCTTCTTTTGAGGAGTAGCTGTTTATAACCTTTGCCCATTTTTTCATGGAGTTGTTTGTTTTCCTTGTTGATTTGTTAGTAATTTTTAATCTTGGTTTTTATTTGTAAGATAAATGATGTGCTGTGTATCTGTTTGTATACATGAATTATTGTTATTGTATTATGTTGTGCATTTACATGAGTGCATTATTATCAAGAAATAAAAAATTAAGATTATTTTCAAATTTTTGAGAAATTCAAATGTTGCACTTGTGATATGACTGCCAATTATATTATCAAACATAATGGAGTAAATTTACAATATATTTAATCCAAGTTAATATAATCCTGAGAGGAACAGTTATTGCAAACAAACAGTAATATACTTTGTGTAAAATTAAGTAAAAACAAAATCTCTTAAATAATACCTTCTCTCCTGCAGAAAGAATAAAAGGAATTCTTGAATAGAGAAGAAAGGGAATATGTGCTTTCTGTATCCTCCAACTGGACATAGATATTAAAGCTTAAATCTTGCAATTCTGTTATGTATTCTAAATATGTGTTAAAATACCTGGTTAAGATCTGTCATCAATTAAGTAAACAAACTTTAGGCTAATGAGAAAGCTGTCAACAATGACACAATCTTTTCAATTGCAAATAACTATTAAGAACTCCACTTGAAATGCCTGTCTTCATTGAGAGATATGATGCTTCAACTTTTATCTTAATACATCTACCTTTTTCTATTCTAAGGTGTTAAAACAATCTCAATATAATTACTCAGAGTAGATTTATGAATAGTGTTTGGTAACTTCACATTATTGGTAAGTGCAAAAGTGGAAAATAATTTTGTGATAAATTAAATATGACAAGATGGTTTGGGGATTTTGACAAGGAGTGATAAGATTTTATGGAAGTGTCATCGACTCACAGTCTGCTTTGACATGTTGGGAGTGAAAACCTAATATAGGGCAGGTCTATAAAGCTACTTGTGAAGAGAAATGACAGACATCTGCCAACACTCATGGATGAAATGAGATGGTTAGTTCCTAGACAGAAAAGGAGAGAGAACAGGAAAGAAAAGTCATTCAGGCAATATTTTTAAGTATGTTGGGTAAAGTACATTAGAAATGATTAGGAAAAGATACACAAACTAAAATTGACTTCTGACTAAGGAAGTTTACTTATCTAGATCGTAATCATTTACTTTTTATACTTTCAGTGTTTTGACTGAAATAAATTCAGGTTAGATTAAGCCAAACACAGCTACGTTTTCCTTATGAAAAACTCTCCTAATAATTTATAGGAAAACATACTGTCTCTTGAGACTTCTATATTCCAGTAGGATCAAAGAGCTTTGAACAGAAAAAATAGTTCCCATTAAAATAACTAGAAAAGCATTCGTCTGTATCTATATCTCTATATAGGTGCACATACATAGGTATATAGACAAACACATATATATGTACATGTATATTTGTGTATTTGTGTAGATATAGAGATAGATTGGAAGATATTTAAGAAGTGATGAAGCAACCAGGACTTCAGAAGCCATAATCCTGAAGGAGAAAGGGTACAAAGAAATAAGTGAAAATGGCAAGACTCACACTTAAATTTATTCATATATTAAAAAAAACATATAAGAGGCAGAATTAGAGAAAGGCAGAAATGAATGGAGATTAAGGAAACATATCATCTTCTATCTCCATCCACCTCTTCCTCCTCCTGCATACCTTTAAATACTGATCACTACCATCCTCCACACCTGTGCACACTGTCTGTCTGCTTTACATCTTTTTACTTTTACTATTCTTGGATTGTGAATTTTTATGCATTTTTTATCCAAGAACTAATAAAAAATTCACCATTTTTTCTGAGTTTATTTTTCCATACTGATTTTGCTCACACCTTCTCTCCTTTTCAGAGACAATTAATTTATCCATGTAAAATCCAACTGGAATGTGTCACAAGCTGTGAGGTGTACCAGAAAGATCACTAGCATATTGAAAGTCAAAGGGAAGTCATTTTCAATCCCATTCTTCTATTTTTCAGTATGTGACCTTGGAGAAGGCATTTATCATTTGAGAAATTGATAACTTTGGCTCTATACAGAAATATTATATATTTTAGGTTAGTACAAAGAGTAAAGCTAGCATAAAGCATAAAACATAAGTTAATATTTTATTTTATATATAAGTTAATATTTTATTTTATTTACCTAATAAGCAAAATAGTTATTATAAAAACTAAAATACTTTTAGAACTTCTTAATATGCCATACCTTGTTAAAATGTATTGAAACCTTGGGAATGTGCCATGCATTATTCTAAAATCTTTTTCTAAGATATTATATTTAATACCTTTTCTAATCCTCACAGCAGTTTATAAAGCTGATAAGACTTTTACTCCCATTTTACTTTTAGAAAATAAGTATTGGCCGGGCACGGTGGCTTATGCCTGTAATCCCAGCACTTTGGAAGGCCAGGGTAGGCGGATCACGAGGCCAGGAGATCCAGACCAACCTGGCTAACATGGTGAAACTCAGTCTCTACTAAAAATACAGAAAATTAGCCAGGCGTGGTGGCATACGCCTGTAGTTCCAGCTACTCAGGAGGCTGAGGCAGGAGAATCACTTGAACCTGGGAGGTGGAGGTTGCAGTGAGCCTAGATCGCTCCACTGCACTCCAGCCTGGGTGACAGAGCAAGACTACGTCTCAAAAAAAAGAAAAGAAAAGAAAAGAAGCACTTTGGGAGGCCGAGGCCGGCGGATCACAAGGTCAGGAGATCGAGACCATCCTGGCTAACACGGTGAAACCCCGTCTCTACTAAAAATACAAAAAATTAGCCGGGCGTGGTAGCGGGCCCCTGTAGTCCCAGCTACTCGGGAGGCTGAGGCAGGAGAATGGCGTGAACCCGGGAGGCGGAGCTTGCAGTGAGCCGAGATCGCGCCACTGCACTCCAGCCTGGGCGACTGAGCGAGACTCCGTCTCAAAAAAAAAAAAAAAAAAAAAAAAAAAAAAAGAAAAGAAAATAAATGTTACGTAAGGGTTATCCTGCCTGATACCACAGAGCTGGCAAATACTAGAGTCAAAATTTAAACCTAGACGCTGTGACTACAGGACTCTATTTGGCTGTCAAACATGAACTTGAAACATCCTTGGTGTTTGCAATTTTCCTAAAAACTTCCTCCTCTTTCCTTTGCAATCTGCTTTGATTTTTGCTATTATGTTGGATGTTTTTTCCTGCTTTGACCCAGCTTTTGGAATTTAGATTCCATCTAAACCCTTCCATATTTCAATATCAAAACCACTACCAATTACTGAAATGTTACAACTACCACTTTCTATTCAAGTCTTGTGTTCCACTGTATTTCCACTGATTTCAACCTTCACTTAGCCAGTAGTCCTATGGATTCCTTCCATAGAAAAAGACATTTCCCTAGGTCTTCAAAGGAACAAGACAGGTAGGACTATTCATGTTTTTAAATAAATAAGCCTTAAGATATATGTGTTTAGTATTATTTAGCACTTCAAAATACTATCAAGTGCCATAATGAAAATGACCTTGACTTGCGTAAAGAGTTTCATCATTGATTAACATAAAAACAATTTACATGTATGGACTTTCCCAAGTTAGTTTTTTCTTATTTTCTAAATATCACTCCCTTACTTGCCATATCCATGGAATATGCACTTTTATATTTATACAAACACTTTCTTCCAGAAAAAAAAATCCAAAAAAACAATGTAGGGTGACAACCCTAGTCCTATAGTAAGAGCTTTGAATCATTTGTGTAATTTTTATTTTTTAATTTATGATAGATTGATATGATAAATCTAAATGCAAAATTGAGTTTGAATTTTATTTTTACAAAATCAAGGTTTTCTGTTTACAAGTTTTTTCATCAAGATTCCTAGTAATTCATTGACAATATAAAAAGATGAAGATTAAATGAATGTGTGAAGCAGAATTTGTTTTGCTCTTTTTGTCTGAGAATAAGTTTTCAGTGTAAAGCATTAACTTTGTAATTCAAATAAAAAATTGAAGGGTTTTTAACTGAAGGTATGTAGTAAGCCTAAGGACACATAATAAAAAACAATCACTTTCTTCGATTTGTGTAGCAGAACTATTCAAAAATATTGTAAAGGTGTTAATGCAAATATTCTTGCTAACTTTGCTTTTGGCACCTATAGTCCCAGTTGTAATATTCCAAAGATTAAACATCCTCAGTCAAAACAAACTAAAAAGAATAATTTTAGCAGAGGTATCTGTACTACCTGATATTCTGCTTCAATCCTCTAGTAACATAGAAAAAGTATGGAATTTTGTGACTCTGATTTAATACTGGTTCTGGATGTAAAATGATCATAAAGCCCAAGGACAGACATAGAGCCCGAAGGAAGCACAGTGTGCTGAGAATCAGCATTTATTGCTTTATGAGGTCTGAACTGTAGTAGAAAGATGCTAAACTCACTCTATGCATCTGTCATATGATAAAATACCCTTTCAGCTATACGTTATTAATCCTGGCAACGTTCTACCAAAAACAGGTTTCAGAGACTTTAACAGGACTTATTGTGAACTCCTTTACCTAGAAATATGTGAGCATGAAACAAGTAAACTCATATATATGGCCACTGTGCTGGTATCAAATGTTCATAGTAGCATATTTTTCATGAATTATTTTTGAAATCTGTATAACAGTAAGGTTGTCCACCTATAAAAGAAATTGATAGTTTATTCTCCAGTGGGGAGAAATAGATGTTCTTAACTAGTCCAAAATAGTTACATAAACTCTTGGTCTAAATTTAATCACTTGCCAGCATAATAAAATCATCATCCTGTTTAGTTACTATCCTAGAGAGCAGAATGTGCATAATCTGTTTTAGTTGGACTGAATTCAAGCTGCATTTTTTTAGAAAATCAGATTTTGATATTTTTTCTGTAACAAGAAAGCCTTCCTCCAGTAATAAATCATCTTCCCAGAAGGCTCATTAAAGTAAAAGCTTCAAAGTAAACTGTGACTGGGCATTTCATAATAAGGACACTCCACTCTTGCCAGGTGTATAATGAAAATATGAATCCCCTCTATTCTTTATCCATTAGTGGGTCAAAATATTCATTTATTAGATTAATAATTGGTGCTCTGAAAAGCACAAGGAGTGTGGCTCTGAGAAATAAGCAACAGTTGATCATAGGTTTAAAGTAAATATTGAGAAGTAAGGGGTTTGAGAGGAGGGGACGAATTAACTTGGGAGACTGAAAGCATCATGTGAGCAAGCTTTGGACAAAAGATTGTGGGAATAGCTGCCAAAATGAGCAAAAATTAGGGAATGTGGGCAGAAATAAAAGAGGCCAAAGTGGAAAGATTCCAAGATTAGCATTTGCTAAACTTAGTTTGTAACCAGAAATACTAAAGGGGTGTTGTTTAAAAATACTAATTTTGAGGCACACCTTCATAACTTAGTGTTAATGTTATTATTTTTTTAACTCATAATTATGCTCATTTCTGGATTTGGAAGCCATTGAATTAAGGAGTTCATGTGCTACTTTATCCACTATACACATATGGGAAGCTATTTACTGAAATGTAATGAAACTGACAACACATTTTTGCGCCATTTCTTTGGAAGAATATCCGGACATAAAGCATAGAAATAGGTGAAAAAGAACATTTGAAAGGATATCAATGTTATATTGAGGAAAAGGAGGAGATGTGGGGCATGCTGGGTGTGCTAGGGTCAAACATACTGAGAACTTAAACTAAACATTAAATGCCTTTGTTTCTCAGAAAGTTTTACATCATTTATAATTCATATCTAGAGATAAAAACTTTTATAATGGTAAAATACTCAAAAAAGCAGGGGTTCAATATTTCATATATAAGCTCCATAGTTTGGCTGCTGTCTTAAGTGTTAAAAGAAAATAATTAATATGATAGACTAGTTTCTATTTTGGTAGTGGAGCAGGACCGTGACTCCCTCCACAGGAGAAATGGTTAGAAATAAAGAAATATAAGGCTCCAAGAACACTCTTCCTAGAGACAAATGCTCAGTTATTACTTCCTTTATACAGACAAGATGACCATGATTTTCCACTGTGTAGAGAAAAGAGACCAGACAATCACTGTAGAGCAGAGTCTGAAGAAATTAGGAGAATCACAAAGACCCAGAGAAAGAGCAGAGGTAGAGTTGCTTAATGTAGAAATTGTGGTTAACAAAATATCCAAGAAAATCATGTGAATTGAGATTGTATAGGGAGAGAGGTCCTTGCTAGACCAGGAAATCTAAGACTTATTTTTGAGTTAGATAAGTTGGAAAAACTCAACTTTGTAAAGAATATATGAAAAGCAATATAATACGAAAATCACAAAATGGCATGTCAGTAATTAGTGGCACAAATAAGAGTCTAAACAGAATATATCATTATTAAAGGACAGCAACATAAGTTTCCTGACCAGACCATTTAGTATTTTAATGCACTACACATGAGATGATGATCAGTAATCATTTAAAGTGCCAAAAAAGGCTAGAATCATCTACATTAGAAGAATCACTAACATTTTAAAATCTAAGGCTAAAGAAATGCCTTATTTAAATGGTATCATTTACTATTTTTACCCCTGTTTTAATGACCAGAAAATTGAGTCTTAGAAAAGTAAAGCCAGAAGGCCTTGCATTTTGCAAATTTCACAAGGCCAT
The DNA here is from genome assembly GCF_029289425.2 of Pan paniscus. Taxonomy (NCBI): domain Eukaryota; kingdom Metazoa; phylum Chordata; class Mammalia; order Primates; family Hominidae; genus Pan; species Pan paniscus. The sequence continues at coordinate 114,703,420 of NC_073252.2, forward strand.
AGATTTGCTGCACAAAACAACACAAAAACTTTACAAAGATGAGCATGTAAACCAAAAATAAGACAACACAAGTAAAGGCACTGCTGACCAGTAACAAGTTTTGCTTCTTATCTCAAGATATCACAAAAGCATAGTGAGTAAATATTGAATTTTATAAAGAAATATGTTTGTGCAGTACAAACTATAGTTTGTTATACTTGTTGCTAAATTAATTATATTTTAAAAATCTGTATAATTTTCTTATAAAGTCATTTGGATTTTCGTTGAATTGTTCCCCTCCCCGGAATTTTTAATTAGAGACTTGAACAACCAGACCCACTTTATAATTGCTGGACAAGAATAACTCTCTAGAGTAACTTCCAAGTCACCACCTACAATGTCAAGAATTACATAGTCTTTGCAAAATAAAGAAGGCTCCTGATTTAAAACTTATCAAATAACCCTTACTTCATGATGACCTAATGTATAACTGGCAGGAAGGATTTAAAGTATGTATTTGAATAACCCAAAAATTGTTTTTTAAATATCTTTATAAACATATTGACATTTCAATTATATTTTTACTTCAAGATTCTACCTCATGTTACATTCCTTAAATGCAATTGCACCAAATATATGGTAAACTTAAATTTATATATGAAATGTTATATTCCTTCAATAAAATTATAACTGATGACATATCTAGGGTTATCTTTCATCTAAGTAACCCAGTTTTCATTTTTGCAAGCACCTAGACTTTCACTTGTCACAAAAGCTTAAGATGCATAGCAGAGTAAGGAACTGAAAGATGGAAAAATTTTAACTGCTTTTATTTCTTTTTAATTTCAAGAACTCAAAAGATTTTTTGCCTCAACATTTTTTAATATAGAAAAATAAAAAAGTTATTTTGCTTGTATGCTTAGCTTAATTAACAAAGTCATATTTACTTTGAATGCTAAAATGCACTTTTTACTCTATTACATTTTTTGAGAACTCTGCCAATTGACTCAGGAAATATTGTTCTCAGAGATATTGAAAGGTTTATTTCAAGCTAATATTTTTTCTTTTGTCATATAAGAAAGCATGTAAGTTGGTCATCAATTCTCAATAATGTGTGCTATAAGCAATTTTATAATGTTTTGTAATATGTGTCATCAAAATGATATGAATTACTCAACTTCTTACTTTATATTTAAACATAAAATATATATTTAATAAATGATTAATTTACAGAGAAAGAAAAGTTTAAACAAAGAATTCCCTTGTATTTATAAAGTATAAAAATATATTGAAGTGTATCTCCTTTAAAAATTACATACATCTTAAAATCTGTGTTTAAATTAATTTGTTGATGATAAAGTAATTTGAGTAGTTAAGAAGATATTCTTGTCAGTCTTGTTTTCTTGCAAATTGCGGAATTTTTCTATTGTGTGTCTAAATTTATATGTTTTATTAAATAAAATTAACGTTCCTTGTTGTCTAGAATGAAAGTCCATAGCAAGAAGTTGCAATTAACTTGAATTTATATATAATCACTATGAGGAAATTGGAATGTAAAATGAGATCTATTCTGTAATAAAAAATTTATTCCCTCTTTACTCAATAATAACACTCTCAACCCCAATCCAAGCCAATTTCTAAACTATATCAAAGAAAATGTAAAAACATTTAAATACACAACAAAATAATAAACTTTTAAATGAAGGTAATTAAAACCAAGAATCCAGATCAAGTACCAATAAGCAAATAAACACAAATATTACTCAAGTAAGCCATATTCACAGATTGCAATTTTCATTCAGTACAGGGAAATGCCAATGGCATGTACACAAGCAGGATCATGGAAAATTTTCAAGTGTGACTAAAGAGATCTAGTTATTTATTTCATATTATAAAGTATGATAAGAAGCTCCTTAAAAGGGCGGGATTACAAATAATAATTTTAAAACGGTAGAGAATCTTTGTTACCCATTCATTGCTGGCTCTACAATAAACAAAACAAGAAGCTGAAGTTTAAATCCAGTTATAGAATTGTACTGTGACCTCATTACATTATAAATGGAGTGTGACTTCTTAATGCTCTGATGTCATACAGGTATGATCTCACAATTTTCAAGCCCTCAGAAAAATCTGCCCTGGTCCCTATTGCCCCTGCCCGTCTCACTCCCAAGATTCTTTTTAACCATTAAAATTTCATGTTGAATAACTTGATTTTATATTGTCTATGATAAAATCTTCTGTCAACATTCTGTTATATTACTAGTAGTCGATGGGCATTGAAATAGCTATAAGAACAATAGAAAGCCATTTTAGTGGACGAAGATACCCTAAGTGCAATACATTAAAGGTACTGAAAATATTTTTTAGAAACCCTAAGCCCTCTAACAAGAATTTTAAATACCACAGTTTCTCTACATATGTATAATAGAAAAATACTCTTGATGGAAAAATAATTGTGATGCTTATTTATGATTATAGTTAAAGATGTGTTTAAGATAAGAATAGAAAGCTCAGACAGCCTAGCATTATCTGTCGGGATAAAGGCAACATCAGATGAGAATCTAAACTTTTGTCAGATGTGTCATTTCAAGCTGCCAGTTTGGGAGCAGGTGCACATAAATAAGGTACAATATAGAAATGGCCTCCAATCAAGGTCCTGAAGAACTTATATTAAAGCCATTTAACTTTTCCATAGTTTTATTTCAGAGGTTGTCAGGAAAAATAGATTGGTTTCTGCCCCTTGCAACTGAAGAGGAACATCTACAGAGCCAATAACCCAAAAAGTAAAGACATTATATTCACCTTCAATTTAAAGAGGAAATCCAAGTAAAGCCAATATATAATAGGCATTCAAGGCAGAGAAAGGGGAAGTGAGAGTGAAACAGAGAGAGAATAATAGCTCTCATTCACCAAGTGTTTGCTATCTGCTGGGCTGCAACTCTGGACTGTGTTTTATAAATTAACTCAGTGAATCTTCAGAAAAAAATGCTATGATGTAGAAAATATTATTATTTTCATCATCCTCATTATTAGTATGGAAAATCTAAGGTATAAGTAATTTAATAATTTGCCCAAGGTCCTATAGCTGATGAGTGACAGAGCCAGAAAATGACAAAAAGGCCACCTGACTCCAAATGTCATGCTTTTAGCAAGACTGTATTGCATGTGTTTAATGACATTTACCCGAAATATTCCTTCTTATTTTTCCCATTATTAGCTTCAGAAGAAAAGAAAAGTCACACAGTTATTCTCTATTGTCTTATTTCTTTGTTTCAAAAAGTGTTTAAGGTTCTCCTTCAAAGATATTGTCTTGAATAAAATTATGTAGTCTTTAACTTTCATTCTTTTCATGTATAGCTAATGTGTAATACACATTACTTAGAGATTATAATTATTAAGACAATTCATTTCTCTTGACCAAAGTCAAAATCTGATGAAAAGATTTAACCTTTAGTTGAAATTTTTCTCTATAGTAGTATTACTTGAAAGAAGTATTACTTAAAGCAGTAATACTTGAAAGTAGTATTTAAAAGATTATGATAATTATGACATAGAAAAGAAGATGCAGAGAATGAATTACACTTAATTAATGACTGGTCTCAATGTGGTTGAAAAATGAATCCCATATATCTCCCATTTGTGGATGAGTCTGGGGCAGAGATGAAATTTGTTTTCTCTGTCTGTTAGTCAAGTAATTTCAATAAATTATTAATATTGTTGCACCCATATCATCTCCATTTGGAGTTTTAAAATTTCTGGATTTAGTTAATTCATCAAGCATATATTCTTTGTGCATTTGCAAGGTAGAAAACCACACCCTAATTGTACAGGAGGAGAACAATGGAAAGACAAGCCCTCAAAGAGATTGCTGTTTGCATAAGAAAACAAGTAGAATTTAGTTAGTGAATATATGAACATAAGGAAACTTTTAGCAGAATGGTGCAGTCTTCCCAACACAACTAACATGCCAAATATATAGGGATCACAGACTCCATGGTCGCTACTTTTTAAGTTTGAAATACTTTTAATACTTTGAATCCTCATTTCCATGGAGACAGATTTCAGGTTGTTCAGATTTCAAGCACAATTCTGTAAAATGTCAGGGAGTTTAAAGAAAAATAAAAGACACTCATGCATATTAATCCAAATCTATTTATTAAAGGAATTGCATGTCTTCACCATATATTTTTGTGGTAAATTTAGCAGGTCCTTTTCTTCAGGAAGCAAGTTCTAAAGATTGGTGTAAAAGCTATTAATTATTAAATATTCTCAAAAGCAACCCCTGTGGTTAATTTTTTAAAAAAGCACAGTGGCCATCTATTAATTTTTATAGAGAAATATTATTGTGTAATATGAACTGTAAGTTATTATACTTGTCTCTGTATCAATTGTATAATAAATCTATCATTTTCCAATAAAATCACCTGCTTTATCACTGAATTTATTTCTCCAAAAGTCCTGTGTTAAATATCTGCACATCCCATCTCCCTCCATACTTGTTAAGACCAGCTCTGCAGAGGAGCTGTTAGGTCCTTGTCTCACAGCCTAGGGCTCTGCAGGGGTTATGTTTTCCTGGGAGGCACAGTCAAACCGATTAGATGAGGCTGTCCGTCCCCAGATATATGAGACTTGAAGATTTAAAGCTTTGATGTCACAAATATTTCCAATCACTTATTTGCAATAACCCTTCCTAATGCTAACTATATTTAAAATGTTAATGTCCTTGTTAAGATTCTATCTAAAGGAAATTTTAGCAAAAATGTTATCAAGTTTTAAAACAACAAGCTTCATAAATTTGATTAGAGTATTACGATAAGGAATTATACAAATTTCAAAAGAAACTAGAAAATTTTTGGCTGAAAATAATTTAAAACTACTTTTAGGATTCAAGAATGCAAAAAGTTACCATAATCAGTATCCTATTGTCCCAGCATCCTTTCCTCCCAGGGGAGGATGATTATTAGATCTAAGGGGCACACACATCCATTGTCTGGTCCACCCTTCGTAGAACTGTCTGATAGAAGAAACACAGAAAATGTCTATCAGCAGCCAAAAATCATTTTCGTTTTCACTTGAAGCAGCGTCTGGATCATTTATGTTGAGAGCAAAATATTGTTTTTGACACCATTTTCTCTGTCAGCATCTGGTGTGCCTTAATTTCTTAGAGTGAAATCAGAGGGCACTTATTATTAATAGCGGTCCACAAATTATATCAGAAAAAAAAAAACATAGAAACAGAGAAGGGTCATCTACCCTTATCTATGTTCCTATAACTACAAAATGAGCACTTTAATGAACTTGGTTTCATTTTCAGAATCATAATTTATGATGGGTGCATATGCATCTTATAAAATAAGTATATGTTAAGAAATTCAACTACTGCAATAATGATAATCATCTTTACTATTTTCATGTTTCAACAAATTATTTTGACTTTACAGCTAGTACATATCTGTTAAGCTTGCAGCAATCCTTTATTTTGGAAATATGCATCGTTCTCTATGGAATAATTATTGCCTAATGTTTACTTGTTATAATCTTGATTCTAGTCTCGCAGTAACCTTAGAAACTCAGTCTCATGATAATATGGTATTGCTTATCACACTTTTCCTGATAACATTAGTTTAAGTTAATGATACCATTCTCTTTTTCCTTTCAGTTATACACACATATTTTCAGATATTTTTATAAAATCTCTCTGTAGAAGTTTGAGGACCAAAAAAGGCCACATTTTCCACAAATTTATGTCGTCAAAATTCAAGGCCAATTGACTATGCCATATTCATATTGATGTTGCAGTAACAGGTATCTATGATGTCTCACCTCTATGAAAATGACATGTAATTTTATTTTATAGTACACTAAATTTCTTCACTTTGAAAGTCCTCAAATTATTCATTTGCATTTCTACAGGCACCAAGAAAATAAATGCCTAACACAGTTTGTGGTATATGGCAACACAACCACTAGAGTTCTCCCCTATTTTCTTGGAAATGTTGGAAAAACTTTTATAACTATTGTAAATTTGTAATTTTATATATATGTAATTTTTTAAAAAATTGTATAACCTATTGTATATATAATAGTAATATTTTTCAAATAATATTTTTAGAGATAGAAAATAAAACTGCTTAATTAAGCAGTATTTTTAAAATATTTTCCCAATTTTATTGTGTCTCTATAGTCATCCATCTTGATTATAATAATAATAAAGGGTCTTACCCAAAATGCATTAAGATATAAAAATCTAAGGTTTAAACATGGCATTATTTTTTGTTCATTTGTTTACTCACATGTTATCTCTTTTCAAAAAAATTTTAAAATAGGTTAAAACAAATGAAAGCCACAATTAGATTATAAAGCTTATTAGAGATAAAAACAGTGCTCAAGATGAAAATACAATTATAGGGGTCAAAATATTTACTTTGTTTGATTTTAAATTTGTCTCTTATTGTTCTAGTAATTAAGACAAGAAAAGGTGGGAGAAACAAGATCAATCACAAAGACCTTGTGAATTTGAGAAGAATAACGTTTCCCTGTGAGAAGCAAGGATTTTCTTACTATTTTACTTAAAAATATTTTATTACAGACCATGGAATAGCATAATTGAAAATGCCTTTAAAAGCATTTTGACTTTGTTTTTACAGCAAACATAAAAGGATATTTTATTCTTCCTTGGAGATATAGTTAGACATGTCATTAAACACTATTCAGAAATTTATTTATAATTTGGATTCTTCACCAAGCTTGGTAGTGTGCGGAGTCTTCTGCCTCACTCTGAAATGCTTGTTGAAATGATTAGAACTCTAGAGACTGGCAACTCAAAGTTATCAGTGGAAAGGAACCCTGATAAAAGATGTTTTGACAGAAGAAAATAAAAGTAGATCCATTGGTTCATAAAAAAATCCTTTTTGATGTTTCCCTTTATTTGGATTCTGAGCATGCTGTAGGTCACCCACCAGCACCATCTGAAATAAAAATAGCAGCCTGTGTCCTTCCTGCTCAGAGAACAGAATGTAAAATATGAGAACAGATAAAAATACATATTCATAATATTGCTACAATGCATGTACTTCATAAGTGATTTTTTTTATCCTAGGAGGAGCCAATCACTACAACATTAATTTTATTTTAATACGTAAAGTTAACTTTTTAATGTGTGATAACCTATTGGTTAGCTCCTGGGCTACAATGAGAAGAAACCAGTAAGCTATACAGAAGGAGTTGGCCAATGTGGAGCTTGACCACAGTGAATACAAAGCTCATAGGGAATATGAATAACCAAGATATACTACATAAACATAATTTGAATGTGTGATTATTTGAATCAAATAAATTGCATTTAAAAATTTCTTTCAATGTGTCTGGGAAATATTCACTTTCCCACTTAATCTGTGGTAAAATGTGCAAATGATATTTTTACCTCAGAAGAAGAAATCTTTTTTAAAAAAACCAAACACACACAATATATTATAAATAGAAACAGCTAAGTGACCAAACTTGAATTCAATAATTTAAAAAAATCTATCTTTATAGAATTGCTTTCTGAAACTTACCTCTGGTATTAAAGATGTTTCACTTCAAAACATAATTATTACTCAATTTATTTTACCTATATAAAATATTTCAATTTATAGGTTTCAGTGCTTATTATGGATATATTCAATTTGTTTTTAGCTAAGCTTTCATTACATTTTAAATGTATTTTAAAGTAATAATTTAATTAAAATATAATTATTTTATGGCAAGTAAAACCATTTTTATTTGTATAAGGATTACATAACATGCATTATTCATTTTGTAGATATGTTAAATAAAGGAAAGAAAGAAAATAGCTAAGAAAAATGAAAATATAGATGCATAACATTGTTAGGAAACCTAGACTTTCAAGGTATAAAAACCCATGCGTAAATCCACACTTTGTGTATCTAGCATATATAAAAGAAAATAAAGTTTGCCAAATATCCACTTTATTTTTCTGTAAAATTTTATAGTTTATTCCAGAATATTAGAAATATCACAATGATAACTGAATATTTATTAATGTAAGTGGAGAGTGTGTGTGATAAAACTGACATTGTCTCTGAAACTTTCATTTCCACTTAAAAACAAGTGCACCATCTCAAAGTGATGAGACAGAGTTGACATGAGAGATTATCCTCAAAATTTCTGAAACAGAAAAATAATGTTGACTACCAGATATTAAAATATTATTAATACATAAAACATACAGTGCCTAGGTGTTATCAATACATAAATACAATCCTTTGAGCATCAATATAATGCAATCCTTTGAGTGTCATGTCAGTGCTTAAAAAGTTTCAGATTTTGGATCCTTTCCAATTTTGAACTTTGAGATTTGAGAGTTCTATCTTTAATATAAAAACTGAAAATAAACTAATATTTAACATGAAGTGATTCATTAAATACAGTTGATTTATTTTATGAATAAATTTTACATATTTTATAATAAAAAGTAATGTTTCTTACAATATCAATATAAAATAAGGAACATTTTTAATATTTTAAATTGATACCCAAGTGTGTATATACTATATTTAATATATATGCATATACTTTAGAAAGATATATATTAAAATCTTAATATAAATAATTTATAAGCAACAGAAATATGTCAAATTTTTATTTTTATGAGATTCTGTGATGTAGTTTAATTCTTACTAAGCATATATTACACTCATAGTAAAAATACATAAGTTAATAAAAATATTCTCTTCAAATTTCTAAAGTATTAGTTTATAGTGAAGCAATAGATCCAATCTATAACTATGAAGGTATGTCAAATAAAATTACAAATAGATAATAATATTTATTTGTTATTATTAGTGAAACAAATAATAATATATGTTTGTAGGCAGTGAAAGCCTGCAGACAAATCCTTACTACATATAGCCTAAATATTTTTCAAAATTGTAATAATTAGACAGGGTGGTTAAAATCCAGAAAACTAACAAGAGCAAATGCTGATAAAGATGTGAGGCAAAGGGAATCCTCATTCATTACTTACAGGTACGCAGAATGGTGCAGCCACTTCGCAAGATAATTTGGCAGTTACTTGCGAAATGAAATACACTTTTATCATATGATCCAGCAATTGGTATCTACCCAGAGGAGCTGAAAACTTATGTCAACACAAAATCCTGCATATTGCTGTTCATAGCAGCTTTATTTGTAATTGCCAAAACTTGAAAGCAACCAAGAGATGTCCTCCAGTAGGCAAATGAGTAAATAAACTCTGGTACATCCAGAGAATGGAATATTATTTAGCACTAAAATATAATAAGCTATTTCATTATTTATTTTTATTCCAAATGAACTTTGAGAAATCAATATTCGTTTTATTCCAAATGAACATAGATAAATACATATCACTAAACAAAATAAGCCTATCTAAAAAGGCTACCTACCTACCATATGATTCCAACTATATGAAATTCTGGAAAAGGCAAAACTGTGGAGACAGTAAAAGGATCAGTGATTGCCAAGGATTGGAAGTGGAAAGGAATGAACAGGCAGAGTACAGAGGATTATGGGAGATGTAAAAATAGTTTGTAAGATACTCTAATGCTGGATGCATAACATTATACATTGCACACAGAGTACACAACACCAAGAGTAAACCCTAATGTAAACTTTGGACTTTGAGTGATTATGATGTGTCAATAAAATTCATCAATTGTAACAAATGTACCACTGAGGTTGGGGATGTTGATGATGAAGGAGTCTATGCATGTGTGGAGGCAGGGGTTGTTTGAGAAATCTCTGTACCCTCTCAATTTTTCTGTGAACCAAAAACTGCTATAAGAAAATAAAGTCTTTAAAATATTTTTTTAAAAACAAAAGTAAAAACTCAGAGATTTATACTTTTTTTGATAGAGCTACTTGGATTCAGGTATGTCAAAGTGGCCTGGTTTTGACACTATTCTGTCTCTCTTTGCCCTGAGATGCTCTCTGCCCATGTTTTCCTTTCTCCTTTATTCTTCTATTTTCTTTACAGCCAACTCATGGCCTTACCTATCCCACCTCTCCCTGGCTTTCTACGAAACCCCCCACTGGTGCCTTCTTTCTCTGATTTGTCCTGCACCTAATCACTCTACACCAGACAGTCCAAATATAGATAACATACTTGTGAGCTATATTCTATATATTTTAGGTTAAACTTCATAATGTTTATACCTATTTTAGTGTTGTTACATATCTTTGCTATTAGAGAGTGGTGATGGAAATTCCATTATCTTTTACTCTGGTTTACCCCTTGATATTATGCCACTGTGGATTCAGTGCCCTTGAGAGTAAAAAATTATGAGTATTTGATGTTCACAGAGTTATACTGGCTATTAGATTTCTGAATTCCACAGTAGGCTTAAATAGATAAATTACAAAATTGAAAAAAAAACACTTTCGATCAACATGGTTATAATTGATCATTTTATATCAGCCAGTTACTGATTCCTTCTGGCACACTGTAGAAAACTCATTAAAAATTAGTTCTATTTTCCAAGAGATGTGGATCATACCTGTAATCCCTGTCCGTCAAGAAGCCAAGGTTGGAAGAATAACTTGAGCCCAGGAGTTTGAGACCAGCCTTGGCAATATAGAAAGACCCCTTCTGATGTGGTTTGCCTGTGTCCCCACCCAAGTCTCATATTGAATTGTAGTTCCCATAATTCCAACATGTCATGGGAGGGACTGGTGGGAGGTAATTGAATCATGGAGCCAGTTACTTACATGCTGTTATCATAATAGTGAGTGAGTTCTTACGAGATCTAATGGTTTTATAAGGGGCTTTTACCCTTTGGCTTGGCACTTCTCCTCACTGCCACCCTGTGAAGAAGGACCTGTTTACTTCCCTTTCCACAAGGATTTTAAGTTTCCTGAGGCTTCCCAAGCCATACTGAACTGTGAGTCAATTAAACCTCTTTTCTATATAAATTACCCAATCTCAGGTATGTCTTTATGAGCAGTGTGAGAACAGACTAATAGAGTGAATTGGTACTGCAGAGAGTGGGGTACTGTTATAAGGATACCAGAAAATGTGGAAGCTATTTTGCAACTGGGTAACAGGCAGAGGTTGGAACAGTTAAAAGATAGGAAAATGTGGGAAAGTTTGGAACCTCCTAGAGACTTGGAGTGCTCAGAAGACAGGAAGATGTTGGAAAGTTTGAAACTTCCTAGAGACTTGTTGAATGGTTTTGACCAAAATGCTGATAGTAATATGGACAATGAAGTGCAGGCTGAAGTGGTCTCAGATGGAGATGAGGAACATCTTGAGAACTACACTAAAGGTTATGCTTGCTATGCAAAGAGATTCACAGAATTTTGGCTCTACCCTAGGGATCTGGGGAGCTTTGATATTGAGAGAGATGATTAAACATGATATTGGAGAAACATAGCTTAACTACAAAGAAAAACATAAACGAAAAAAGGAATTACAAAGCAACCAGAAAGCAAACAACAAAATAACAGTATAAAGTGCTATTTATCAATAATAACACTGAATGTACATGGACTCAATTTTCCAATCAAAAGATATAAAGTGGTCAAATTGATAATAAAGAAACATGACCCAACTATACACTGCCTACAAGAAACCCTCTTCACCTACAAAGATGTACATAGACTAAAAGTGAAAGGATGGAAAAAGATATTTCATGCAAGTGGAAATGAGAAAACAACAGGAGTAGCTATACTTATAACTGATGAAAGTCAAAGACTAAAAATAGACAAAAGAGGTCACCATATAATGATACAGGGGTCAATTCAGCAAGAAGGTATGACAATTATGAATATTGATGCACCCAATACTGGAGCACCTGAGTATATAAAGCAAACATTAGTAGAAATAGACTGTAATACAAGACTAGTAGGGGACTTCAACACTCTACTCTCAGTAATGGACAGATCATCCAGACAGAAAAATCAACCAAGAACCATCAAGGTTAAACTACACACTAGACCATATAAATCTAACTAACATTGACAGAACATTTTACCAAATTGCTGAAGAATATTCATTCTTTTTATCAGCACATAAAACATTTTCACAAATAGATTATATCTTAGGTCTTAAAACAAGTCAAAAAAATTAAAAGAAGAAAAAATCATATCGAGTATATTTCCTAACCACAATGGAATAAACAGAACTCAATAAGAATGGGAACTTTGGAAACTACACAAACACACAGAAATTAAACAACATGCTCCTAAATGAACAACAGGTACATAAAGAAATTTAAAAGGAAATTTTGAAAATGTATTAAAACAAATGAAAACGGAAACACAACATACCAAAATTTCTGGGATATAGCAAAAACAGTATTAGGAGGGAAGTTTATAGTTATTAGCACTTATATTTTTTAAAATCCTAGAAAGACTTCAAGTAAACAACCTAACAATATACCTCAAAGACCTAGAAAATCAAGAATAAACCAAATTCAAAATTAGTATAAAGAAAGAAATAATAAAGAAGAGAGAAGTTGAAATGACATAGCACAATTGATAGCAAACAGTGAGAGGTCAATAAATACTTATCGAAACAAACAATTTGGGAATTCATTTGTAGTGCAGGCTATGGTGTCAGGTTTATAACGTCAACATGTGTAAAACTAGTACTTCACTCTGCAGATGAAATTTATATTTGCAATTCTAAGGTAGCCAAAAGTACTTGATTTGCACTAGCTATTATAATAAGCAGAATAACAACCCCATTAGTGTTTAAGTCCTAATATCAGAACCTGTGACAATTATTTTACCTTAATTGTCAAAAGGGACTTTGCAGGTTTGATTAAGATTTTGGATCTTGAGATAAGTTTTATCTTAGGTTTTTCCACTGTTCCTGAGCAAATTGAAGGAGGCCAGGGACAAAGGAGGTGTGACAACGTACCCACAGGAATGAGTGATGCGACTGTGAGCCAAGAAATGCTGGCAGCCTCTTGAAGCTGGAAACTTCTAGTACAGATTATGTTTTTAGAGCCTCTAACATGAATGCACCTCTGAAGACACCTTGATTTTAGTCCTTTAAGACTCATTTAAGCCTTCTAATTCTGATAACTGTATGATAACAATTTTATTTTGTTTTAAACCACTAATGGTATGTTATTTTTTCCATCAGGAACATTAGGAAATATTAGAAACATTAGGAACATTGGGAAACTGATGTAGTTATGAACCAGTAAACATGCATTATGACTACATAAGTGCAGATGTATCAATAGACAATGTGCGTGGCTCCAGTGGCGCAATTGGTTAGCGCGCGGTACTTCTAAGACAATATGCACGTGATATATATATTTTTTTAGGGGCACAAATCTGAAAATTTAACTGTGATGGGTAATTAAAATATTTAGAAAGAAGAACTACATATTATGTTAGCATTAACAAAACTATAAGTGTTGAGGTATACATTGTTTTCTAGATTTTAATTTGGGTAGAATTTGATTAAAAGTATTACATACAAAATTTTATTAATATAAAAAACATTTAAGTCAAAACTTTTTCTAAAAAATATTTAATTGGATATCTCAGATATTGATACCTCTGGCCAAAAAATGGAACGATAGATCAGTCTTGTGAAGTATTTCTAAACCAAACTCTCAATATCATTTTAAGTGGCTATCGATTCTTCCTCCCTTTCATTCTGTATACCTCTTTCTCTCTCTCTCCATCTCTCTCTCTCTTTTCTTTTATTTTTCCAAATTTAATAGTAGATGCCAAAAACTAGACATATTAATTTAGATCTGCTTTTATTGCAAACACAAATTGAAAATAAATGCCTAAGTAGTGTGTGTGTATGTGTCTGTGTGTGCGTATGTGTTTAAACAAGTGATCCATTAAACATTATACCCTGCATAGATATATAGCTAAAGATGAGATGGAAAGGTATGCGACATAAGAGAAACAGACTTGCCTCAAAGGTGGTGATGGACATATTTTCCTTTGAAGGACTATGTTTATCTCATGACATGCTAATTCTTCTCAACCCTTTTGATTTGAATTAGAATCACCTCTGCCCACTGCACATCACAAAATGACCACGTGGCTCAAATCAGGGCATGTGGTTATCTTACAACTATCATATAATTAAAACAGCCAGTCAAATTCCTCCCTAGAAATTTTGAGGTGCTCTTTAGAGGGATAATCTGTACTGCCCTAGAATCATAGCCACCCTGCTACCACAAAAAGAGAGGATATCCTTTTATAAAATGTGGTATAGGTAAGAAAGCAAATAAAGGGGAAGAAAAAAAAGAGAGAGAGGGAGAAAATACAAGTGAACACAGCAGTATACCAAAGTCTGATGTCATCATTCAAAACTCTGTATCTAGCTTTGCCTAAGTCCCCCAACTCAATTTACCAGGTATGTGATATACCAGCTTGAGCTGGGTTTCTGTTATCTGCTGTGATAATAGTCTTGACTAATGCAGAAATGGTTACTTTGTTACCATAACACATCTGTTTTAAAGGTTATAAAAAGAAAAAACTAGTTCTGCCATTATAAAATAAAATTACGAATGGAATTCAGAATGAACTGCACTTTATAAACAGAGGTAGAATCCCATTTGGTGAAGATATAAGAAAATGAACATTTTCTTGTATATTTATCTTGAGTTTAATGAAATTAAAATTCAAATGCTAATAACTAAGACTAATTTTATGCAAAATCATAGAGAGTCACAATTTTACACAAACAACGAGCAAAAATAATAACTAAAATTATTTTAGTGAAATTCAGTTTAGAGTCATAAAAATTGAGAATCAGTTCTAAAGGTGACTCTCTAATCAAAGTATCTTTAAAATTACTGTTAATCCTCTTGACTTATTTTTGAATAACTTTTAATGTAATTTTCTAGAAGGCAAATAAATAGAAATTTTTAGTGTAGGAGAATTTTCATGTAAGATCAAAGTGACAAATTAGTCACTTTTAGTGCTCAGCAGGCAGAGAAATGTGTAAAGAGAGCCTGGCTTAGTCTCCCAGTCTACATCTTTCTCTCGTGCTGGATGCTTCCTGCCCTCAAAAATCAGACTCCAAGTTCTTCAGTTTTGGAACTCGGACTGGCTGTCTTTGCTGCTCAGCCTGCAGACAGCCTGTTGGGGGACCTTGTGATCATGTGAGTTAATGCTTGATTAATAAACTCATATATATATGTATTCCATTAGTTCTGTCCCTGTAGAGAACCCTGATTAATACAGATGTTGGAACCAGAGTGGTTCTAGAGAAACAGAATGTTAAGGATGGCATTCTTTTGTTGGTTTGGGGGTTTCTGGAGTTGGCTGCTTAATATAATCAGACCTCAAAAATGCTAAGGACTCTATTTCTAATAGTGTGGAGAATACTGATAGTCCTTGGCATGAAGTATTTAAAGATACATGCAAAATAAATACAATTGGTACTCCCGATTCATCACTCGTGAGAGACAAGGAGTTTATTCACTCTATACATAATACCTTTGACCATATGTGGAGAACCAAAGGAAAATAATAGGAGAAACACACACAAAGGTACACACACACACACACACACATACACACCTGCCATAGTCGTTGTGTTCTGTTTTTAATTTGCCAACGAATGCAGCATTTTCTTACTACCTGCAAAACAAGACATCTGGAAATTATTTTAGAACATTTCCTCACTGAACAATCTGGTCAGTTAATCCTGGAAAATTCTGTCTTCCTTAATCCATTGCCCCCACTCTATGTTTGCTCGCACTGCCGTTTTTCAGGTTGGGCTATGGAAATAGTTCAAGCTGGCCTTTCTAAATCTAGTCTCAGCTTGGGAGGAGGAGATTGCAGTGAGCCAAGATTGTGCCAGTGCACTCCAGCCTGGGCAACGGAGTGAGACTTCATCTCAAAAAAAAAAAAAAAAAAGAATATACCCTCCAGAACAATAACTTAATATCAGCTAATATCAGTGCTGACCCTGAAAATGTTAGGTTGTTATTAATCATCGCTGGGATAAAATCCAAACTATTTGTGATGGCATAAATGGACTTTTATATTCTAATCTTTTCCTATCTCTTAAATTTTTATCTCTCACATCACTCTTACATGTGGTCAATGGTATAATAATATTAATCCACTTGTAGTTACAAAAAGTATCCTGTTATTTACACATGTACAACCAACCTTTGTATAATGCTTTCCTCTAGTATCCAGTCACTCTAATTCTGTTTCATTTGGTAATTTATTTCTCTACTCTTTGAACTTAGGCCCAGATGTCACTCTTATTGAGTTAACTGGAACACAATTTAAATAAATCCTCCTGGATATACATGCATAATGCTAACACTTATCACACAATATTGTATCTTTGTATTGTTTGCCTTCTTCATTAGACTATGACCCCTTGAAGGCAATGCCATATTTTTATCTACCATAACTAAGTATGTAGAATAATGCAGCAATTTAAGAAATATTTGTGAACAACTAGGAGAATGAAGGAGAATGAAAGAAATGTATACAAAAAGAAAAAAGAGGGACTAAAGCAGTAACTTAGTGAATGCCAATCCATAAAGAGTGTATCCCAGCAGGAGAGTTGACTGAAAAGTGGCATTTGATGATTTAGGTACAGAAGTAGGAAAGAATAATAGACTAGTATGATATCATAGGGTTTCCAAAGAAAATAATTAATGTCACCAAATGTTACAGAGAGAAAGAGAGAGGGAGGGAACGAGGGAGGGGGAGAGAGAGAGAGAGAGAGTCCCTGCATATCTCAGCTAGAAGTCACTGGTGACCTTGGTGAGAACAGGTCTGCAGAAGTTGTGGAGTCATCTATCAGACCACAGAATGTGGAAAATCATCAGGAATAGGGCATAAAGGACTTGCTACTATTTCTGAAAGCTGAGAGAGGAATCATGAGATGAAGAGGTGGCAGCTCTGATATCTTGGGGTCCCGGGGGCCAATTAAAAGAGGCTTCAGAGATGACATTTCAGGGACAGGGATGGACAGTTGGACTCCAGAGTAAGAAGATAAGGAGCTGAAATAGAGACTGAAAAAGAAAAGAAGATGTAGAAAAATAGTTGAAAAAAAGAAATGAAAAGTAATGGCCAGCCAGAGATTTCTTCTTTTCTTTTCTCCTTCATGGATAATAGGTATGTGAACAGGCTTTGACATCGATCTATCTACCATGACATCTAAACACACTCCATATAAAAAAGCTTTTCTGTTTCAAAAAAATGCATTTTATCCATAACAAGTATCAAACCATAAACTAAACCATGATTCATGTATTAGAAATATAACAAATTGCAGGCCTTCTATGAAGGCTGCGATAGTAATATTTCCAAGGAGCTTACATAAATATGAATTTGTCTAAAACATTTATTTTATTTGTTCACATGGTAAAAAAAAATGTACCTCTACAGTTACAAAATGTTCTTGTACTTGATGTGACTTAAATGGACAGAAAGAGATATTTCTGCATTTTTCTTATCTCTTTGCAGGTAATATAACCCCACCAGCAAAAGAAGACAATCCAACACAGAAACTATTTCTCTGGTCAAATAAATCCGTTCTGAAAACAAAATGCCAAATAATTCTCTCTAATAATCAAGCTATATGTTACAGCTTATATCAAATGCATCCACATAATGAGTGTAGTTCTGTAACTACCTTTAAAAATCTGATGTATGTTTACATTTACAACAAATTCTAAAAACAGTCACATGATAAAAAACACTGCATTATTCCTTAAATAACCATAGCTTAGTCATACATTTTTATTTACTTTTACAGCAAAAAAAGCAATTACCAGTTAGTATTATGAACTTATAACACTATCATACATTTTCTGTGAAACACATTATTCTATGTACTGTTCAGGTTAGGTATGATGTAGTTATTTAAAATATATAAGTGGAAGTCTTAAATGTCTTAAATGCACGTTGTATCTGTAATTTAACATCTATCAAATATTGCATATTTCAGATGATATAAGAATAAATTAATTGAAATGGACATATTTATAAAAGGTTTTTTATGTTTTAAACATGTATTTACAAAAAATTGTCAGACAAATACACAATTTTACAGACATAGCAAAGCAATTTTGATTCAAAAGTTGGTTTATGTTTCTTAGGTTAATTTAGCTTGTTTTATGTCCACTCTCCACAGATATTTAAATTTACTAACAATGACAATAATTGAGAGAATGAAAATTTTGAGGCAAATATCACCAAACATTTTTTTTTCTGAAACAGTAGACAGAGTTGTCTAGGTATTCAAATTTTTTGTTATTTCCTAATTCACATTTTATAGTTATTATGTTATTCTTATGATATTGTAATGGCCTGGAATTTCTTCTTTCTACCTCAGGACAGTTTCAAAGTTTTGCTCTCATTAAAGAAAATGGGTTGATTTATTCTTTTCTAATCCAGAAGTATGAATGTTACTGAATTGGAAAATTGTCTCACTGTCAGAAACATTACAAATGAGGTAGAATTATTTTGGAATCATAGAAATGAGATAACTATAGAAAGGATTACTATAAAGTTTATCTTTAAATTTTATCAACTAGAACCCAAGGAACAGTGCATATAGATCAATAATTACCTCTCCTTGGAGGATTGGGCTGGTTTTAAAGAGTAGCAATGCCAAACCCTCATGGAGATTTAATAATACAGCATAGATACATTGGGATTACAAATATGCTAAAGTCTTTCTATTCCTGCCCTGTCAACAAATTTAAGATGTAATTGGAGAGAAGCAGATTTTTAAGAAAAACATAGAGAATATCACCATGAAAACCAAGGGGTGGGGGGAAGACTTTCAGGAAATAAATGAAAATTTGGCAAATATAATTAATTTGAGGAGAAACAAGCTTAAATGAGATCATTAGACTTGGTCATCAATAGGCCTTGTGTGAGACAGCAAAGGGAGATTTCATGAAGACAATGGTCAAGAATTGAGGGGAATCATTAAGCATGAAAATTGGAACATGTACTTTTCTCTGATTCTTCTCATAATTTGAAATGACAGTGATAAAATATAAATGTATAAACCTAAAACTACATAGAATACTAGAGAGGAGATGACAGTGGGTGAGAAGTGTAACAAGTTTTCCAGAGACAGAAAGAAAGATGAGGGGTAATTACCTATAGCACAGAGAAAGCTGAGAGTTAAATGCCTGCATAGGAGGATGACATGAAGAAGCAAGATGTCTGTGCAACAGAAACCCACTGGATGTTTCCTGGAATGGAAATGCCAAGTACCTCAAGAAGATGGGCTTAAGATTTAGTTGTTAACATTTTACTGAAGGAGGAGTTATTATCCAAATACCCTTTCCAAACCATATAGATATATGAATATCCCTTCTTGGAAAGGTGATTGAGGAATGTTGTTCTCAGCAAAAATTGAGTTAAAGTAATCCTAGTTTCAAGAACACTGGAGATAGCAGTGTTGAGTGCTGAGGGCGAGAGTGAGGGCAAAAACTGTCGTGACCATCAGAAAGGACATAAAACTACACATTATATATTACAGCTCTGACTCTTTTTCTCCAAAAATCAGTAATAATGCATACAGATATATAGAACCAGGCCAGAGATTTGAAAATTCATCTCTGTAGAAACTGGCTCGCTTAAAAAGATTAAAAACAAACCAACAAGGTGAAAAAACAAAAAATAAAAAATAACCGTAACAAAAACTACACTAATAAACAATTTGGTGTTCCACAATAGAACTTCATTATGAAAGAAGTCCATCGTTCAACAAGCCCTTTCATCCATCTATACACATAAATAAACATAGAGTCCCACTAAGCTTTTAATGTTTCAATCTAAATTGTGAATCAACAGCCAAGGAGTAATAGACATTTTATGAAAGCCTACAACATAATGATGTTGAGATATCTCCTAGGAAGTAAAAAGGGGAAAGGAAGAAATAGAAAATAGAAAAGAAAAATAAACTATTATAGTAGGAAATCCAATTTCCAACTATATGTATTTTAGGAAGTGTGAGCATATCCAGGCGCGGTGGCTCATGCCTGTAATCCCAGCACTTTGGGAGACTGAGGCAGGTGGATCACTTGAGGTCAGGAGTTCGAGATCAGTCTGGCCAACATGGTGAAAACCCTTCTCTTCTAAAAATAATAATAAAAAAATAGCAGGATATGGTGGCACACGCTTGTAATTCTAGCTTCTCGGGAGGCTAAAGCAGTAGAATCACTTGAACCTGGGAGGCGGAGGCTGCAGTGAGCTGAGATTGTGCCACTGTACTCTAACCTGGGTGACAGAGCAAGACTCTGTCTCAAAAAAAAAAAAAAAAAAAAAAAAAGGAAAAAAAGAAAAGAAAGTGTGAGCAGATAAAATAAATAGGAGAATATTATTTTTTAAAATCCCAAATCATTAATATTTGTGCCCAAATTAAAAGATTCCACCAAGTGTCTATTATCACAAATAAAAAGGTGATTCATTCAAAGACTATAATTCTAAAATTTTAGAAACAATGGGAATAAAGAAAATAATTGTAAAAGCAGCAAACACAAAAAACAAAAACCAGATTTCATGCAATGGAATGGAATATTTCCAGACTACTTAAGATTAATACTGAGACATAACATCATTAGTTTATGCCTTCAGAATGCTGATAACAATCAATTATCAATTTAGAACTCCATAACGAAGAGATGACCACGATTGAGACAACAATTATTTTTCTCTTTGCAGGGCTTTACAAAAACCTTACTTTCCATGTAGGCTTTCTCAAGAAACTACTGCAGGCTAAGCATCCTACAAAAGGGAAAGTAAGTTTAAATTACAAAGACATAAAATACAGAAAACTAGGAACCCAACACCAGAGGATGAAGACTAGAAGATGGATGTTGGTGAGGAAATGCCTCCGTCTCGGGATGTGCAGCTGGTTAGAGTTCACCCAGGACAGAAGGAAGCAGCTTCAAAAGGAGATAAAGCAGACAGATTATTTGTTTTTGTTTCTGTTTTTTAACTGGGATGAAAAGGCTTTTTCAGTGTCTTTTAATATATTGAGAAAATGAAGGAAGGTAAAAATGACTGTGCATGGGGTAGAATTAGACAACAGTATACTCATAAAACAGTATGAAATAAATAGATAATTATTTATGAGACATAATCAATAATAGCATTATATTATTTGGCAAAATGGCAGTAAATACAAGAATAAATCAGTAAATAATTTAAATGAGTTTACCTGTGTGGCACAGACCTCCACTGGCTGGAGCTTGGAGTGGGCTGGCTGAAGATTTTTGTTTTAATCAATATTAGTATTGATCTTATGCTCTTAGTATCATTTAAGTTTAACACGTATTATTTTGATAACTGCAATGCACTTCTTCAGTGAATGGGTAGTGAGAAAGTGTTATCTGTTATTGTAAATTACTTTGGTAAGATACCCTAATAATTTAGTAGTTAAGAAAAAGTGGAATAACTTGAGGTGTGGAGCAATATTCAGGGTTGCTTTGAGAATACATATTTTTTTGTTTTACTATAAAGTAGATGAAAATAAATTTGTAAAATAGAAATTCCAGTGGATAGACCAAATTTGCTGATTTAAATGAAAGGAGACAGAAATAATAGAGCCAGGTTCTGAAGATGGAAGAAAATAAGTTCAAAATCATGGATAGAAGGTTTATACTCTATAATAAAAATAACCCTTTATTAAATGTTTATCCTTCACCAGTCACAAAATATATTTTATCATTGCAATGACTTTATGACACAGTCATTATGATTTCCATTTTGCAACATAAAACTTGTGTCCAGAGGTTGAATGGTAGATTAAGCATCTGAACTGTCTCAATTCTGAATCTATGAAGCCTAACTTTTCAAACCTCCGTTTCATCTGTAAAATTTGTCAAATAATAACGCCTCCTTTATCTAGTCATTTTAAATATTATTTCATATATGTAAATAGCATAGTGACACAGATGACCAAGAGTGAACATTCAGAATTGTTTAGCTGTCATTGTCATTTCTATTATCACTACCAATATTTCAATTTCTCATTTGCAAAAGGACAGTTACAAAGAGAAGCTAAGACTGGTGAATTAGAAGTGAACTTGTAGCTCATTCACATTATTATCTATGACTAAAATATCATTTTCAGGAGAGGAAACTACTTTAAAATCAAACCCAAAATAGACAGCAGGTAAGCTATTTTTCTGTAAAAACAAAAAAAGGAAAAAAAAAGCACATGCAAACTTTTTCAAATAAGATATTTGAGCAGATTTCAGCAATTACAACTAAGTTCACACATTTGCCAAAGAACACTAAGTTTTGTGTAAAATTCATTAATATCTGAGAAAATAGATTTACAAAATATTAACCCACATTACAATTGAAAATGAGCATCTACATTTAACATTAATATTCAAATGATGTCAGTATACATGAGTGAATTTATGCATATGACACATAACTGTAGAGAAAACTATGTAGCAATGCATATCAATATTGTTTTTATATGCTAATGGGCCTGTGACTAGTTGCCCATGAAGCAAGAAGACAATGAAAAACGTTGGGCTGCCGTGTCATACAAACTTCAAAATTATTTCATTATAGTTTTTTTAGTTATGAGTTATTGTTGGCCATTTTTCCGTTTCCCATTTCTGAAAATCAATTTTGAGAGGAAAGAAAACCATTCAATATCGAAGGAGTCTTACTTCTTTCAACTGAATTTCAAGTTAAATAAGCCAGCACAATAGTAAAATTCACTCTTTTAAATGGAGAAATAAATGTTGAAATGAATTCTAGAAAATGTGTGAGAGCATAGTTCTGCATCAGTGCTAGAAACCAGATGATACCTACATGTATCTCCACCTCCCAGAATTAATGTCATACCTTCACCAATACCTCTGAAATCATACTATTGCTAGTCTAATTCCATCGCATGCAATTAACTTCCCTTCACTTATTAACAAGTTACATAATGTGTGTTATACAATCAGCTGCTTCTTTGCCTCCAATTCATTTGTTACATATATTGTGTCCACTTTCTATTAATGAATTAACTTAAAAGTGCATGGATAGACAAAAAGTGCTAAATAAGGGCTACTGGACTACAAAAAAAAAAGTAAAGCTGGTGATCTAAAACTTTTTGTGCAGTAGAAGAAATTCTCTTTAATTGCAAAAAACAAATTAAATTAGTTGCACTAACGTAACACAACATTTGTTGTTGGCTTGTCAGTGATTTAAATATTTAAGATTCTTTCTAAATTTTCTCTCTCACCAAGAAAATATACCTCATTAGTTAGTCAATTAAAGAGCAACCTGTCAGCTTCACTTTCAATAAGATTTTACTTTCTTTGATACATAGTAACCTATGCCACTGGATCTCCCAGCAGAAATCCTACAAGTCAGAAGAGAATGGAGACCAATATTCAACATTCTTAAGTAAAGTAATTTTCAAACCGAATTTTATATCCAGCCAAACAATGCTTCATAAATGAAGGAGATATAAAATCCTTTCCAGACAGGCAAATGCTGAGAGATCTTGTCACCACCAGGCGTGCCTTACAATAGCTCCTAAAGTAAGCATTAAATATGGAAAGGAAAAACCAGTACCAGCCACTGCAAAAACACACCAAAATATAAAGACCAATGACGCTATGAAGAAACTGCATCAACTAATGTGCAAAATAACCAGCTAGCATCATGATGACAGAATCAAATTCACACATAACAATATTAACCTTAATGTAAATGGGCTAAATGCCCCAGTTAAAAGACACAGCCTGGAAAATTGGACAGAGTCAAGACCTATCAATGTGCTGAATTGAGGAGACCTATCTCATGTGTAAAGACTCCCGGGTAATAATAGCATTAAGACAGAAATCAAGAAGTTCTTTGAAACCAATAAGAACAAAGAGACAATGTACCAGAATCTCTGGGACACAGCTGAAGTAGTGTTAGAGGGAAATTTATAGCACTAATTGGCCACATCAGAAAGCTGGAAAGATCTCAAATCAACACCCTAACATAACAATTAAAAGAACTAGAGAAGCAAGAGCAAACACATGCAAAAGCTAGCAGAAGACAAGAAATAACTAAGATCAGAGCAAAACTGAAGGAGATAGAGACATGAAAAATCCTTAAAAAAATCAATGAATCCAGGGGCTGGTTCTTTGAAAAAAATGTAAAAAATAGATAGATCACTAGCTAGACTAATAAAGAAGAAAGACAGAAAAATCAAAAAGACACAATAAAGAAAGACAGAAAAATAAAAAAGACACAATAAAAAATAATAAAGGGTATATCACCACTGATCCCACAGAAATACAAAATACCATCAGAGAATACTATAAACACCTCTATGCAAATAAACTAGAAAACCTGAAGAAATGGATAAATTCCTGGACACATATACCATCCAAAGACTAAACCAGGAAGAAGTCAAATCCCTGAATAGACCAATAGCAAGTTCTGAAATTGAGACAGTAATTACTGGCCTACCAACAAAAAAATTCCCAGGACCAGACAGATTCACAGCCAAATTCTAGAGGTACAAAGAGGAGCTGGTACCATTCCTTCTGAAACTATTCCAAAAAATTGATAGAGACTTTTCCCTAACTCATTTTATGGGGCCAGCATCTTCTTGATACCAAAACCTGGCAGAGACACAACAAAAAGAGAAAACTTTAGACCAATATCCCTGATGAATATCAATGTGAAAATCCTCAAAAAATACTAGTAAATTGAATCCAGCAGCACATCAAAAAGTTTATCCACCATGATCAAGTAGGCTTCATCTCTGGGATGCAAGGTTGGTTCTACATATGCAAATCAATAAAGGTAATCCATCACTTAAACAAAACCAATGACAAAAACTGCATAATTATCTTAATAGACACATAAAAAGCCTTTGATTAAATTCAACATCGCTTCTTGTTAAAAACTCTCAATAAACAAGGTATTGATGGAACATATCTCAATAAAATAAAAGCTATTTATGACAAACCCATAGTCAATATCATACTGATTGGGCAAAAGCTGGAAGCATTCCCTTTGAAAACCGGCACAAGATAAAGATCCTCTCTCTCACCACTCCCATTCAACAATGTTTGGGAATTTCTGGCCAGGACAATCAGGCAAGAGAAAGAAATAAATGGTATTCAAATAGGAAGAGATGAGATCAAATTGTCTCTGTTTGCATTTGATGTGATTCTGTGTTTAGAAAACCATAGCATCTGAGCCCAAAAACTCCTTAAGCTTATAAGCAACTTCAGTAAAGTCTCAGGATACAAAATCAACATGCAAAAGTCACAAGAATTTCTATACACCAACAATAGACAAGCAGAGAGCCATCTCATGAGTGAACTTCCTTTCACAACTGCTACAAAGAGAATAAAATATCTAGGAACAAAGCATACAAGGGATGTGAAGGACCTCTTCAAGGAGAACTACAAGCTACTGATTAAGGAAATAAGGGAGGACACAAACAAATGGAAAAACATTCCATGATCATGGATAGGGAGAATCAGTATCATGAAAATGGCCATACTGCCAAATGTAATACATAGATTCAATGCTATTCCCATTGAACTACCACTGACTTTCTTCACAGAATTAGAAGATCACTACATTAAATTTCATATCAAACCAAAAATGAGCCCATATAGCCAAGACAATCCAAAGCAAAAAGAACAAAGCTAGAGGAGTCACACTACCTGACATCAAACTATAGTACAAGGCTACAGTAATCAAAACAGCATGGTACTGCTACCAAAACAGACATATAGACCAATGGAACAAACACAGACCTCAGAAATAACACCACCACCTCTACAACAATATGATCTTCTCTACAAACCTGACAAAAACAAGCAATGGGGAAAGGATTCCCTATTTGATAAGTGGCACTGGGAAAACTGGGTCGCCATATGCAGAAAACTGAAACTGGACCCCTTCCTTACACCTTATATAAAAATTAACTCAAGATGAATTAAAGACTTAAATGTAAAACCCAAAACCGTAAAAACCCTAGAAGAAAACCTAGGCAATACCATTCAGGTTATAGGCATGGGCAAAACTTCATAACTAAAACACCAAAAGCAATTGCAACAAAAGCCAAAATTGACCCATTGGCATCTAATTAAATGAAAGAGCTCCTGTACAGCAAATGAAACTGACATTAGAGTGAACAGGCAACCTACAGAATAGGAGGAAATTTTTTCAATCTATTCATCTGACAAAGGTCTAATATCCAGAATTTACAAGGAATTTAAACAAATTTACAAGAAAAAAAAACAACCTCATCAAAAAGTGGGCAAAGGATATGAACAGACACTTCTCAAAAGAAAACATTCACGTGGCCAACAAACAGATTGAAAAAAAAAGCTCATCATAACTGATCATTAGAGAAAGGCAGATAAAAGCCACAATGAGATACCATCTCACACCAGTAAGAATGGTGATTATTAAAAAGTATGGGAACAATAGATGCTGGTGATGCTGTGGAGAAATAGGAAAGCTTTTATGCTTTTGATGGGATTGTAAATTAGTTCAGCTATTGTGGAAGATGGTGTGGTGATTCCTCAAGGATCTAGAACCAGAAATACCATTTGACCCAGCAATCTCATTACTGGGTATATACCCAAAGGAATATAAATCATTCCACTATAAAGACATGCACAATTTTGTTTATTGCAGCACTATTAGCAAAGTCATGGAATCAACCCAAATGCTCGTCAATGATAGACTGGTTCAAGAAAATGTGGTACATATACACCATGGAACACTATGCAGTCATAAAAAAGAATGAGATCATGTCCTTTGCAGGGACATGGATGAAGCTGGAAGCCATCATCCTCAGCAAACTAACACAGGAACAGAAAACCAAACACTGCATGTTCTCAATCATAAGCGGGAGTAGAACTATGAGAACGCATGAACACAGGGAGGGGAACAATACACACCAGGGCTTTTCAGGGGGTGGAAGGCAATGGGCGGGAGAGAATTAGGACAAATACCTAATCCATGCAAGGCTGAAAACCTAGATGATGGGTTTTTAGGTGCAGCAAACCACCATGGCACATGTATACCTATGTAACAAACCTGCACACTCTGCACATGTATCCTGGAACTTAAAGTAAAATTGAAAAAAAAAGTGAATACCAAAGAGTTATGGGCATGTGAAGTTGAGTTTATTTGGAACCAAATCCTGATATTTATTAGCCAATAATGCTCAGCATAAGATTTTTATCCTCACGTTAAAACTAGGTATGTATATAAACCATTTGGTAGAACAGTAGTTGTACTTGGATACTAGTTTTAATTTTAGCTGTACAGGAAAAACAATAAAACAAAAAAACAAAAGCCTCTCTTAGAGCACTGAGCTCACCTGTCTGGCTAGTAACATAAAATCAGTAACCTCATGGAGAAGTTAGAACCAATGCAATATTGTGATTCTTACGTAAAAGAGGCTGAGCTGCAATATCTGCTTGTTGCATTAGAAATTGACACATTATCATCTCTTGCTTCATATTCTGAAAGAAATGAGAGATGTGGTGGAGCTATCAGAGAATTGGGAATTAGACATTCATTATGTAAGAAATAGTATATCAAATCAATGATTTTGCTCACCTGAAATGACCAATGACCTCCCACTTTAGCAATCACCTAGGGTCATATCATCCATTGCTTCTATATACAGTTGAACATGAAAGTCAGGTTTCATCACAATGACTAACATTTTTATTCAGGACTTTCCACTCTGAGTGTGTGTGTATGTGTGTGTGTGTGTGCGCGCGCGTGCACGCGTGCGCAATTCCATTCACTGTCTTTAAAATTTACTTCCAAACTTTGTAAGAAAAGAGTTCTATGTTTTAGCAAGTGGAAAATATTTGAGGTAATTCATATAGCAAAGCAGAGAATGGTATTTAGCAGGGAAACCATTGCTGTGCAATTATTTTTAACTAATCATTAATAATGTATTTGGTCTCAACATAGTATTTCTGGCAAAAAAAAAACAACAACAGTCTTTTGACTTGCAGGAATAAATGGGATGGATATCTGGCACATCAGATATTTCCATATTTTCTCTCATTCAATTATTCTCCTACAGGAAAAATTCGATTTTTATTAAGAGTATAATATGAGTATTTGCAAGTTGAATGTGTATTTGTTCTTTAATAAATGAAAAGGATAGAAAAATAAATCAAGTTAAATTATATACTGCTTTTCCTCCTATCTTGATTTCCTTCAGTGTTATTTCTTTCAGGATGAGCCACCCTGGAATTATAAAGAACTAAGGTTTCTCTTAATCATATTAACATGTTTCAAGAGAGGAAAGCAAAAATGATGTCCTATTTACACAAAAGTCCTTTTCTTTTCATTAGTTTTCATTTTTATTATTTTTAAGAGAGGAGCGTAGTCAGAGAAGCACTGCACATTTCTACCCAGTGGTTCTGTTAGGCCACATCCCTTACATTTTTCCACCAGCGATTCATGTGGAGTTATAAAAATCACCATCTATTATCTATATTGGCCTGATTTTCCCCAAACACAAGAGTTACAGGCAAAGAAATTTTGCTTCTCTTTGTCTTCTATGAAAACACCAATATTCCACATATAGAAAAGCAAGAATGCCTTATTCAATTTTGTTTTATTTACTTATCAAACATTAATTGAAGACCTATGACATACAAAAACATTCTCAGCAATTGGGAGAAAAAATAATTTATTTTTTCTTCATTTTTAGAACAGTTTTAGGTTCACAGCAAATTGAGTGAATGGTACAGAGATTTCCCATTATACCGTACCCCCACACATGCACAGCCTTCCCCATTATTAACATACCCCATCAGAGTGGTACATTTGTTACAACTGATGAACCTACATTAATTCATCATTATCATCCAAACTCCATAGTTTATTAAGGGTTAATTCTTGGTGTACATCCTATGGGTTTCAACAAACATGTAATGATGTACATTCACCATTAGTATCATCCAGAGTAGTTTCAAAGCCATAAAAATCTTCTGTACTCTGCCTATTTATCTCTTCCTTTGCACTAAACCCTTGCTATCACTGATCTTTTTAATGTCTCCATAGCACTGGTTTTTCCAGAATGCTGTACAGTTGGAATCATACATACAGTGTGATTCCAGATAAACTTTGAGATAAGCTTATTTAGATTAGTGATATGCATTTATGTTTCATCAATTTTTAAAATACGATGATAGCTCATTTCTTTAGCAGTGAATAGCCTTCCATTGTCTGGACATACCATATTTTATTTATCTGTTTAACTACTGAAGGACATTTTGGTTGCTTCCAAGTTTAGCAATTACGAATGAACCCACTATAAACATCCATGTGTAAGAGTCTGTTTGAACCTAAGTTTTCAGCTCACTTGGATAAATATCAAAGACTGTGGTTGCTTAATTATATGATAAGAGTATGCTTATTTTTGTAAGAAACCAACAAATTTTGCGGGAGTGGGGGCAGTCGCTGTGCTGTGCCATTTAGCCTTGCTACTTGCAATGAATGAGAGCTCCTGTTGCCCCACATTCTTGCCACTATTCAATGCTGTCAGGATTCTAGAATTTTACCATTCTAATCGGTGTGTAATTGAGACAGCTAACTATAAAGGGGTCCCCAGAGAACCTCCAACTGGCCTGCGCACTGGGAGAGCAGGGTGGAGCCATGGAAGTTTGCATCATTAGCTGGGGAAAGGAGCCTGGACCTTCCTGTTCCTGAGTGGTAACCAGGGATTTAATCTATGAGATGGGAAGCCAGCTAGCAGGACTCTTGCTTTGATGAGTGTCCCTGTTTCCTTTTTTTTTTTTTTTCCTTTTCATCAAATAAAACCTGCCCTTCTCATCCTTCAAAGTGACTACAAGCCTAATCTTTCATGGTAGTGTGACAAGAATCTCATCTTTAGCTGCTGAACTAAGGAGAAAGTCCTACAACATTTTTTGGAGTCCAGACATGGGGCATGAGAGAAGGTAAGCGAGCTGCAAAAAAAAAAAAAAAAAAAAAGAAAACCTTTTTACTTTTGCTTCTAAGCCTTTTTCTCCTCAGACATCTGAAGGTAGAAAAAACTGTGCCCCAAGGGCTGCAGCTGCGCGTGGGACAGACTGGGAAATGGCAGCTCCTTGCTCCCCTCCTGGCCAGGGCTAGAATGCATGGCTCAAGGGTGCCCAACAGCAGGCTGGGTGGCATTCCCTGCCATGCACTTATGCGCATTCCCCTCCTTGTACCCCACCACCCCTGCCAGGGAATCCAACTTTGTCCCACAGCAATTAAGCTTCTCTCCAGGTTAGAGAAATCATTTGGGTAAGAATAAGAGGTTCTTCCCCAGGCAGCATTTTTAAACTGTGTTTTTTTTTTTTTTTTAATAGATTTTTTTTTTTCCTTCCTTTCTTTTACTGGGTCAGAAGTTGACTTTTAAATGATCTTTTTTTTTTTTTTTTTTTTTTTCCGGAAGATGTTTTACTGGGCTAGGAATGATAAGGATCACTGTTTATATTCTCCGTAGAGTTTTGTGAAAAAGGATTTGTGAGGCTAGTCTTAAGCTGTAGCCACTCTGGTGTGCTTTGCATGTCTTTTTGTGTGGTCCCCAGAAAACTCTGCTTCAGGCCTCCATCTTGTTTTATGTCCTAGGGGCATGGCCTGTAACCCTGTGGCAAGGCTTTGTTTAGCTTCCACATGGCCTGGATTCAATCCTGGCTTAGGAAATGAGTCCTCTCTGGTTTGATATCTGCATGTTTTCCTAGCCCTGTTCCTTAAAGGGCTCCACCCAGTGACTGGGCTTTCTTCTGCTTGTCTGTGTCATTATGTATATGTTGTATGTGATGTCTATAAAAGAGTGCTGATTAATTGGCCTAAAGGAAGATAAGCACTTGGATCAGGTACTTTTTAAAAGGGAAGATAAAAGCTATGGTACCTTTCAGTTCACATGACTTTAATCCTTGGGAAATAAAAAACAGCCTTAAAGGTTATTGGTAAAATGCAGATGTTATCAAAATGTAAGTAGGTGAACTAAATTATGCAGGTCAGATGCAAGGTTTGCTAAATGTTTTGAGGTTAGAAATTGCTTTTTGCTTTTTGAGAACGGTTCAACTTAGTAAGGCCTGGGGAACATATGGAACTAACCACACCCTTACCAATGCTGGAAGGAGTCAAACCTTGGCTGCACCTAACACATAATCAAAACAACTTACCAGGTTTTACATTAAAGTTAAAAATTGCTAAAGGTTACCCTTATGACAGATAACTGAGATACTAGAAATAGATTTACATGCAAGGTGTGTAAGAACAGTAAAATGTTTTCTTAGCAAAAGGTTATAAGAAGTGCATTAGTTCATTTTCAAGCTACTGATTAAGACATACCTGAGACTGGGCAATTTACCAAAGCAAGAAGTTTATTAGACTTACAGTTCCACCTGGCTGGGGAAGCCTCACAATCATGGTGGAAGGCAAAAAGGAGCAAGTCATGTCTTACATGGGTAGCAGCAGACAAAGCAAAAGCAAAAGACAAAGACAAAGCAAAAGCAAAAGACAAAGACAAAGCAAAAGACAAAAAAAGGGCAGGGAAACTGCCCTTTTTTAAAACTGTCAGATCTCATGAGATTTACTCATTGTCATGAGAACAACATGAGAAAGACTTGCTCCCATGACTGAATTACCTCCCACTGGGTCCCTCCCATGCCACATGGGAATTCAAGATGAGATTTTGGTA
This sequence comes from Pan paniscus, assembly GCF_029289425.2. NCBI lineage: Eukaryota > Metazoa > Chordata > Mammalia > Primates > Hominidae > Pan > Pan paniscus. The sequence goes on from NC_073252.2 coordinate 114,735,068, forward strand.
GGCACACAGCCAAACCATGTCAGAAGGCATAAAAATGTAAATTCTTGCCAAGGGTTAAAGAATTGTCTTAAATTAGATAAGATAAAGCTAAAAGTTCAAACTAGTGGTAGAAGAATTGTAAAAATTAGCCTTGCAAAAATTCCATGTATAAACATGTTGACTAAATGCAAAAGGGTATTATATGGTTTTTATGTAAATTGAGCATTGAAATAAAAACACAACAAGGTACTCTTAAGATACTAATATGCTCTTTGGCAAAATTTATAAAGGATTATAAATGATTTTTTGCTTTTTAAGTTTTTGAGTCATCACTTTGACAAAATAAATAAATTATGGCAATCTGGAATTCTATTTCATAACATCAAGTATTTTAAATATTTAACATATTTATCAGGCTTCCCCAAATCAAACTTCAGTTTCAAAATTGTCTTTCCTGATGCCTGGCTTTTTGGATGGTTCAGAAAGCCCTTGGAACATGCAGAAAAGAGGTAAACAGAATTATTTGTCATATTTAGTTACATGAGGTTGCCAAAATGATATTCAATCTTTTTTAGTTTATATTTTGTTGAATAGTACTAATTTGTTCCAAAATTGCATGGGATTTCTAAAATTCGAATGTCTAAGCATATACTATCAATGATAATTAAGGTTTTGTTAAGTTATTGTAAACCGCAGGGATAGCCAAATGTCTTTGTCAATTGTGTTTCTAACTGTAACTGTCCTGGACATTTTGTTATTCACAGAGAACTGTTGTCTTATTTTAATCCTTCTCAAAAGATAATTTATAATAAGCTATGGAGCATTGAAGGTGCTCTCAAATACAGGTTTCTGATAACTTTGGAGTTTGTAATATTGGAATAAAGGAAAAATGTACAAGACTCATGAAGAGCTAAAAGGTTCAGAAATATAAAGCAAAACAAGAGTTAATTGAATGAACTCAGGAAACTGAAGTAAACTTTTGAAATTTTGGTTGGAATATTGCTAATCCTTGTTTTGTTTTTCAGAATCAAGGAAATTTATTTTGAACTATTTACAGTCTTTGATAATTGAGTATAGTATACACCTTTGAATAAAATCTGGAGCATTTTTGTTTCTCTCTGCCTGGTTCCCATAGAATTTGAAAACTATCTATGAGTTTTCTCAACTTAAGCAATATAGTTGTTTGCATCAGTGCAATAAGAATCCATTTTGCTTTGCAACAGGACATAATTGGAGAAACTGGTTGTTTTACCAAAGCTTATAAACAAGACTAGAAGGGTGTTCTTCACTTTAAGGAATTGAGCTTGACTTGCAGAGCTGACAAAAGCCCCTTGGGAAAAATCTGGCCTAATACCCTTGCCTATGCAGTCCCTGCACAGGATTTCTGACCCGTGGTCAGTAAAGAATGCCACTTTCTAACAGGCCCAGGAGCTCCAACTTTGTCTTGGGACCTTAAGAGGAAAGGATCACCCAACTCACAGATATCTGAGGATACAAACCCATGGCTGGGCTCAGCTTTAATAGGATTTATCTGAGGAAGATCCGAGGAAGATGATAACAGAGGTTAAAAGGCATGGCACAGGTGAGCATGGCTAATTTCTGCTGATTAAACCAAGCCTCCCGTTTCATGGCTAAAGGTCATACTAGTGTCCATGGCATAAATGAGGTCTAGGGAACTTCAAAACTACTGAACGTAGGGGGTATTCCCTACTTGAATAGGTGAGAGTAGATCATTCTTATTCTCTAAGTGCTCCCTGTTTCATGGATGCAAGCCACTTTGACACCAATGGCTGGCACCTGCCAAGGTCACTGGTGCTCAGGGATCCAAGGACAGAAGAGGGAAAGAGGATGCTCTTCCTTCTCTCCCTCACATACCCTGGGTATTTGTTAGGAAGTGAAGGAACCAAGGATGCTTGTTCCCCTTTTTCTAGATGAATAACCATTCATCCCTGTATCCCTTTCAAATGCATCCTGAACTACTAGGACTGCTTTGAAAAAATGTCTTCTTTTTTTATTTCTCCTCCTCTGTCCTCTCTTTGTTGGTAGGTAATTGTGTCTCTGTACTATAGCATACTACCCTCAGGTGCATCCTCCAGACAGGGAAGAGTTAATTTCCCAAAACTCAGACTGGTTGGCTTACGATTGGGCACAGGGAAAGGGAACTCAGAAGCCCAACATGCCAGCAAAAGGTTAAAGTTTTTGACAAGTCAGGATTTCGGCCTCCATCTCCCTGTGCAAACCGGTAAAAGGCCTCAGGATTTTTGAGCTGTCTTTACCCTTCCTTTTCTTGTTTTGAGACACGTTTTCTAATAACTAGTTTGATCTCTTCTTGCCTTCAGGCCATCAAACTCCAAACAGTCATGCAACCAAAGTCTTGGACAGAGGGCATTTTCTGCTGGGGACCCTTAGATAGTTCTCTGAGGGAGATCTAACTGCCTTTTCCCTAAAACAGCGCCCCCTGTCAGCAGGAAGGAGTTAAGATTGGTCTTTATCCTTCTCCTCCTCCTCCTCCTCCTTCTCTCTCTCCTGCTGTTCCCACTCCTGCTCCTTATTGTCATATTTATCCTTATCCTTATCCTTATCCTTATCCTAATGTCAGTTAGATGTACTTCTTTAGAGGTGGGAATGAGACAACCAAGGGAAGAGAATAGAGAGCCCAGACACAGATCCATGTAACTGTCTTCAATTGCTCTTTGACAAAGGCAATATAATGGAGAAAATATATTCTTTTCAACAAATGGTAGAAGAACAACTGGACATATATGTGCAAAAAAAGAACCTATACACAGACCTTAAACCCTTCATACAAATTATTTCTAAATATATAATAGAGTTAAATGTAAAATGCAAAACACTAAAAGTCCTAGAAGATAACAGAAGGGCAAACTTGGTAACTGAGGTATAGTGATGACTTTTTAGACACAACACCAATGGCACAATACATGAAGGAAAAAATTGATAAGCTTGGCTTAATTAAAATTTAAAAACTTTGCTCTGTATAAGACAATGTCAAGGTAATGAAAATACAAGACACAGGTTGGGGGGACACTATTTTCAAGGGACACATCTGATAAAGAACTGTTACCAAAAATATATAAAGAACTCTTTAAATTCAGCAGTAGGAAAATGAAAGGCCAGGTTAAAATATGACTCAAATACTTCTTTAACATATCCTTGACCAAAGAAGATATGCATATGGCAAGTAAGTACATGCAAAGTTGTTTTTTTAACATCATCTGTCATTAAAGAATTGCAAATTAAGGCAACAATGAGATACCATCGCACATCTATTAGAATGGCCAAGATAAAAAACACTGACAACACCAAATGCCAACAAGTATGCAGAGCAATGGGATTTCTCACACATTGTAGGTAGAAATGCAAAATGGTACATCTACCCTAAAAAAACTCTTGGTTTCTTACAAAATAATTATAGTCTTACCATGTGATCCAGAAACCACACTCCTTGATATTTATCCAAATGCACTGAAGAATTTTGTCCATACAAAAACTTGCATATGGATGTTTACAACAGATTTATTCATAATTGCCAAACTTGGAAGCAACAAACACGTCTTTTTTAATGTGAATGGATAAACAGTGGTATGTGCAGACAATGGAATATTATTCATTACTAAAAAGAAATGAGCTCTCATGATAAGACATGGAGGAAATTTAAATGCATATTCCTAATCTAAAGAAGCCTAATGAAAGCCTATCTGGAAGCATGCAGTATGTCCCCGGCTATATAGTGTATGATTATATGACATTCTGGAAAAAGCAATATGATGGAAACAGTAAAAAGTCAGTGGTTGCTAGAGTTTAGTGGAGGAAGAGATGAATAGCCAGAACACAAAAGATTTTCATGGCAGTGAAACTTGTCTATATGATACTGTAATGTTGAGTATATGCCATATTCAATAAGACTCATTAATTGTAATGAATATACAACTGTGGTGTGGAGCAGGCATAGTTGGGAAAGCAGTCTGTGTGTAGGGACAGTTGCTATAGAGAAACTCTCTGTAATTTCTACTCAATTTTCTATGAACCTAAATTGCTCTAAAATATAAAGTTTATTTTTGTAAATGGTTACTAACAGTATTAATTACAGAATCTTTAGCATATTTATTGTCCTTTAAATTGATTGTTCCTGTTGCTTCTATGTGCAAATAAGAATATTTTTTACTTACATCAGATGTTTTAATTACCAAGCACATGCATTACTCATTTATTCCTTAGAAAAGTGTTTTTGGGTTTTTACTGTAAATCAGGTATTGTTTTTTCTTTATCCAGATAGAGAAACCATAGCTGTAAAGTTAAAACCAGGATAACACATCTAAGGTCCCACATTACCTACATTTAGAATCTTAAAATGATTAACCAAACTTCTCTTGTTATTCTTGTACACAACAAAAGGGTAAAACATTAGTTCGGTTTCAGAAACTCTAAATTTTATTTGAGGTGTTCTAATGGTAACTGAAAAAAATAGTTTTGGAGGGCAGATAATTTATCAGGTTTAAAAATGTAGATTTTGTACTTTGTTAGCCCTTTTGTTGATGTGATTCTTCCTGTTCACTCTTATACTAAGTGAAATCTGCCGAGAAAAAAAAAATACATACTTTTTTTTTTTATGGAGCAGCAGAGAGATGAAATGGTTTGGGTTTTAATTCACTTTTGAAGCTCAAATTAAATGACTTGGGGAAAAATATCTGAAGAAAAGAATCTTAATCTTCTCCCACTAGAAAAAAAAAAGCTGGAGGAACAGTAAAATGTGGAACATGAAGAAGGAGGAAGAATGTAAATGATGCACATATTTCCTGCTTATCTAGGGGAGGATGTGTTTTAAAATTTGAATTGTATGAATGTTCTGAATATCAGAGACAATCATTTTTAGCATAAGCACATAATTATAATATATTTTAATGTTCATTTTTTGCCTTTATCATTTTTACTATCTATTGCTATAAATAAAATCAGAAGTTAATTACATTTTTAATGTAAAAATAATATTTCATTATTCATTTTTTCAAGCTTCTTATTGTTTCTTATTTAATTATTCCTATAACAGTCAATGAAAAATCATATATTTAGTACCTTCCTCTCATCAGGACCCACCCCAAAACTGAATCTCAGATAAAATCAGCCAGCTAATTATCTTTAAGGTCCATGGAAGACAAGACGCTTTCACTAGGTAAGTTAGATACATATTATTTATTGTCTAATTAAAATAAATATTGGCTAGTTTTCTAAGATAATAATGGTTACTGTGGAGAAGCTGGCATGATTACGAGAGATGACTCTTCAGCCAGTAATTTCTCATCTGCCGGACCAGGGTTATCATCCTGGGACTGAGATGATCTTGCTCATCTCTGAATTGTCAGTACCTAAAATTACATATTACACATGTTAAAATTCTCTACATGCTTTTTAAGTCAAATGAAATTAGAAGATGCGGTGTGGTATACAAGAAAAGCCTGATTTTCTGTTTCACTAATGCAATTTTAGGAAAAATAGTGCCCTAGTCAGAAGATTTGCTTTAGACCTCACAATTCCTAACAAGTCAAAGACAAAAAATAATGAGGCACGAAGATGAAACTCATCATTTTCAGTAAAAGTAGTGTGTGTTAAGATAACATTATAATACCCATAAAAATGTGAGACTGTAAGGTGAGATGTTTTGTTTTCCATGCCTGTCCCAAAGGAACAGCTATAAGGAAGATGTAGAAAAAACTGCAGTATCTGAATGTAACATATTCATGTCAAGAAAATGAAGAAATCAGCCAGGAAGTCAGCTGTGACAAATCACAAGATCTGGAGTATAAATAGGCATTTAATTGTAGAAATCAAATGTGTTCATATAGAAAGTTGCTAGAATGGTCAAAATTCACCCAGTATGCCTTGAGGTAATCAAGAAACAAGTCACTGTGACCAAGCTTGTCCTTATGATTTATTAAGATATCTGTAGCATAGTAAGATTTATTTAAGTAACTTTAAACCATGAGTGGTGTATTGAAGAGGAGTAATTACCCTTATCAAGAGTTGTCTGTTATAACAATTAGTAAATATTACAAAAACAGAAAAAATACACTTTCGATCAGATGGTTTAGCTGTATGAGTTTAACAGAAAAGCTGTAACGGTCTTTTATAGGAAGCTTATAACTGAATATATAAGCAAATGAGTTTTTAAATTAATCATAGATATGATACTACTTGGGAAAAGTTGGTAAACAATTTAAATGTTTCCAGCCCAGTAAAAGCACAAAGAAGAGAAAATCAAATTGTTGATCTTTATGACATTTTTTAAAAATTAAAACATCAGCAAATCCTTAACATTTTTATTATTATTTATTTATTTTTTTATTGAGATATAGTTTCGCTCTTTTTGCCCAGGCTGGAGTGCAACGGCATGATCTCGGCTCACTGCAATCTCTGCCTCCCAGGTTAAAGCGATTCTCCTGCCTCAGCCTCCCAAGTAGCTGGGATAACAAGCGCCTGCCACCATGCCCGGTTAATTTCTTGTATTTTTAGTAGAGACGGGGTTTCACCATGTTGGCCAGGATGGTCTCGATCTCTTGACCTCGAGATCTGCCCGCCTCGGCCTCCTAAAGTGCTGGATTACAGGTGTGAGCCATCGCGCCCGGCCAATCCTCAACATTTTTATTGTTTTCAAGTTGACACCTATTTTCCTTATGGTAAAGTATATGGGTAGAAATCCTGTTAGTGGTGTTGATGTTTTCCACTACCATAAACTGTCTTCTTTTCTGTTTAAACACTTGAATACTTTTTCAAAATCTGTATTCTGGAATGTCAAGGAAGCAATATCCTTGAGATTGTCTTAGGAATGATGTAAGATAATATTTAAAATCGAAAATTCAATGGATTATCAACTTATAATTTTGAGATGAAAATAACATTTATTATCTATTGATGGGTAATATGAAAATAACTTAGCCCTATCCTGAAAAGCTCACAGTGTTTAAACAGGACTTCTTGTTCCAGTGGATAACTTAGTGAAAACTGTTCAAAAGTAAATTAGAATCTAAATATATAGCTCAAACACAGATTATTTGTTATTGTGAAAGTGAGCATCAACTACTATGCAAGGTATACATAGACCTCATCTGCAGGCAATGATGTTTTACTGAAGTAAGGCACTTGCTCCCTTAGTTATAAAATAACAAAAATAAATTCTAACAGACATTTCTAGGTTAGAAGTGGATTAAATCTGGGCTGGATGTGAATTAAAGAAACTCTGTTCAAAGACTCTTCATCACTCCTCAAGGTTCTTATGATACCTAGCAAAATGAAGCACAACTTCTACCCTTACAGGAAACGTCTTGGAATTCTACCCAATCATTACTCTCCTTGCTTAAAGCTTTATGGACTGTCCAACAGAGATGCTGTGTTTCTTCTTCTTTTTCTTTTTTTTTTTTTTTGAGATGGAGTCTCGCTCTGTCGCCCAGGCTGGAGTGCAGTGGCGCCATCTCAGCTCACTGCAAGCTCCTCCTCCCGGGTTCACGCCATTCTCCTGCCTCAGCCTCCCAAGTAGCTGGGACTACAGGTGCCCGCCACCTTGCCTGGCTAATTTTTTGTATTTTTAGTAGAGATGGGGTTTCACCATGTTAGCCAGGATGGTCTCGATCTCCTGACCTCGTGATCCGTCCATCACGGCCTCCCAAAGTGCTGGGATTACAGGCGTGAGCCACCGCGCCCAGCCGTTTCTTCTTTTTATGCTGCTCTTTTCCACTTAAATTTGTTAGCCTCTTCACTTAGTTTTCTTACATTATCAGGGATACTTCGGGGGGAAGAGGGTAGAAAAAAAAACATGTTGATGAAATTACTTTGTCAAGTTTAACATGCTTTATAAGGCAACAATGTTAATTCTTAGACAAGAATCTTAAAATGAGTACACAAATAAGTCAATACTTTAAAATAAATACCCAACAATGTAACACCACAGACATCAGTTAAAATTTATTAGAGCTTAAAGCTTTTACTTTCAACAAATCATATGATTTTTTTTTTTTTTTTGGAAAGCCTATGTTAAAAGGTATTCCCATTGGGTTTCCTAGTGTCATATTGTGTAATTTACAGCAGGTCTTCTTAATCTCTCATTTTTACGTAAGTAAATGGAGAACCTTATTTAAACAAAGATGTACTAATTATTTGATGCAAAATGATGTTTGTTGAAGTAATGACTTGCTGAAATAAATACTTTAATAGATATTTTAAATGGATTTCCAAATAGTTGCAGAGAACACTAAATCTAAAAGAGAATTGTAGAATGCTCATATTTTTAAAGTTATTACTATTTTTAAAACTGAAATCCTGTATGTTATGCTAAAAGTCAACAGAGACATATCATCTTGAATAAATCACATTCTGCAAATGGGTAGAATTCAGCCTGACTTGTTAAACAAAGCTATATCTATCTTCTTGTCTGTTTTCTGTCTTAAATAAGACGAACAAGAATGAAATAAAAACTATGTAATACATTTAACATAGTGCTACAATACAGAATATAATGCTCATTGCCAGGTTATTTTATCTCACACTTTCTCAACATTTTTCTCCCTCTATTTCTCTTCTGCGTGAAAATATTTCTGAGCCTAGTACCACAGTTACCTGTAGGAAAACTCTTCATTGTGACGCGCCTTCGCAATGCCTCAAGCATAATGCAGTTCATATTCTGTTACCAACTATTATCTTCTGTAGTATATCTTTATCTATTTATCTATATATGTGTCCACATGTCTATATGTCTGTTAATATAGATATACAGATATGTGTGTATACATATGCATTGCATATATATACTGTCTTTTATATATACATATGTATATATTTTACTTTCCAAACAAACTCATGAAGCCCTATATCTTATAGCCCTAGTCCAGAATTGTATATGCACAAATGGGCAATACATAGACACACATGCACACACACATACACACACACAATGTGATCAATTAAATTCACTATTTGTTCAAGTAACTATGTATTCTTCCTCTATGGCAAAGTGACAGAAGTGTTTAAAAAGAACAGATAGAAATAATCTGTTTATATTAGTGTAAATTTTATAGTTTATTACACATAAAGACATCACCAAACTGGAAATCAAACAAGAGAAAATTGGTTGAAGCCACAACAAAGAGTACTTTGCTCGGTAATTATAACACAATCCCTTAGAATAAAGCCATATTTGTAGGAAAAGTCTATCCCATACATGATTGGTTTAGTAATTTCCTTCATCTTTGTAATTAATTTACAACATAATACAGCCTGCAAAAACTATACAATTTAAAAATGAAAATATCTATATAAAGAGTGATATGCTTCCTCTAATATCTTTTATTGAAACAGTCAATACTGCAATGAGGAATTTCATCTCGATTTGGATTTGTAGAGTATGTGCTCACTGGAATATACAGATGTAAATGTCACTACATGTTAAGTGTCAAATGTAAAACAGGAATATTAATTATCTTACAAGTTACACAATAACCTTCAGTACACAAATATTTGCTTTAGGCTACACAACTTGATGTCCATATTAAATTCAAGCAGTAGGAGAAAATACTAGCAGGAAACACGTTTCCAAAAAGTTAAAAAAAAAAAAGTCGCAGAGGTTCAGCTAAAAACAATGCAGTTCAAGTGAAATTAACAATATGTTTTTCCTTTACAACATTCCTTCACAGATGGAGTCTGTCTCCTCATCTGTTTTTCCAGCATTGGAGAATCAGGGAAGAATAGTTGGTGTCATTATGGGTTTATACTTTTTACAGACCTGCACTTTTAAAGCTTTTATATAACTGACCGTTTCCACTCATTCAGAAGAGATTATTTGGTGGCTACATGCACTGGTGCCCAAATTCATGTCTGAAATGATTAAGAGAGGAAGGGTGATATTGATGGCTTTATTTTCCTGCCATTTCAACCACAATAAAATTTCACATTTTCTTATTGTTGGAGCTAAATTGCTTTTCCTTTCAAGTGAGAAATACTGACTTTGGATCTGTAGAACAGAGGAAAAATTTGTGAAGGATACAGTATTACTTCATAGAAAAGAAGATATAATTAAACCACAGACTTGAGAATGCCACCAGTCTTAGAACTTCCAGAGTCCTTAGGAGGAAAAAAGCTTACCTATTTTTCTCTAGGACATTACCATTAATCTACCTCAATGCAAAGCATTTTATTATAGTTTAAGTCACAAATTTCTGAAAGAGCAAATTTGATTGCCCTACTGTGGATCCGGCAAAACACTCATACATAGACAGCATGCCTTTGAATATACTTTTGGGTGCCCATATCTACATACTTATTGATTGATTGGAATCATTACAAGAGAGGAGGAAATCATGCTAAATCAAGTAGAGAGCCTTAGTGCTTAAATTGAATGACATCTTTTGCACACTCACTTTTTGGTAACTAAGAGGTACCTAGATAAATAAATAGTTAGAAATTTAAAAACAACAATTAAACTGGCAGGAAATTTTAATACTGGATCTCATCTAAAGCATTTGTAGCTCTGAAGTGAACATATTAAAAAATGATATTGGGCATTTTTAATGCTATATTATCAAAGAAAAACAAAACCCAACAAAACAAGAGATCTAATATATATTTTTTGTAAACATATGAGCATATTGTGTATGTAAGTATCTTACTGTGTGCCTATCAGTATCCATTCTTTCTCCTTTCTACCTGGAAGTCTGTTTTGTCCAGGTGTTCACACTTTCCCTCGTGTAACCTATATGCATCAAGAGAAGATAAAATGACCCCCTACATGGAGCAAGAAGGGGTGACAAGCCTGAGGCCATTTCCATTTCCAGTGATCATTGGTCAGCTCATAATAGGGAGAAATTGCCCTTTTGCTATGTTTGTATATTTACTATGATAAATATTTTTTACAATATATTAATAATTTTGCTATTAATTTAAATGTTGTAATTCAACATCCCCATATATTCTATCTTGCTCTTCAGGAAGGAATAGAGATGTAATTAGAGTGTGCCCCGAAGCATTCAAAACATTCATCATTCAAATCTCAGTAAGTAAACAAAATGCCTGTTTGCTCTTGCAATGCATTTAAACAAGATGTACTGCTTATTAGTTTATAGAAGTTGCACGTGTTTATGTGTTCAGTGCTGGCAGAACCTCTGATACTATCTTATTTTCCTCCCTGTTTGAAGGCAGAACCAGTGCTAGCACATCTCAAAAAACAAAACGTATCTGTGATTGTGTATGTAGGTGTGTTTGTAGTCGGCTATATCATAATAAACTTATTCCTTTAAATATATGATATATTTTTAAATTCTACAATTATGAAAAAACACATTTAAGCCAATAGTAAACATACAGACTCTAGAAAAAGAACCAGAACGTCAGAAAATATTTAACGTTAAATTATAGAAAACAATTGCATCATATTATTTAGTTCAGTATCTTAAGTTACAGAAGACTTTCAGTAAATTTGGGATGTATCCCAGAGGGTTCTTAGGATACAAGTTCCCTTTGGAACTTGATATAAGATAACAGCAACAATGATGTCATCTAATATTTATTAAACAATGAATGTGACAAATATGTGCTAAACACTTTACACATATAATCATATTTAATAACTCCGAATACATAGATAAATGCTATATTCAGTCTACACACATGAGGAAACAGATATTGTCCAGATCATTAACTTATTTGAAGTCTCAAAACTAACAAGGCTAGCCTTCACTAAGAACAGAAACGCCGTTCTCTACTTCCTCTCTACAGTGGTCTTAACTCTCACGTGCAAACAGCAGCAGAGCTGGGCAGGTGAGTTTTCTAGGCTGGATGTATTGTTTAGCCAATGAATTCCTTACATTGAGAGAATTTATGATCTTCCCATATCAGTGCCTCAGGGAAAAAGCAAGACTGGGTGAGGAATCAGTTAGCTGTGAAAGAATAGTGACATTCTGTAACTGATAAGAGTGAAAAAAAGAACCATTAAGTTTAAGGATAACAGTTAAAGAGAATTTAACAAAAGCATCACTCTGAGGAATAAGGGGGTGTTAAATTTTTAATTGAGCTATGTAGATACATATTTCCTGGCAGAGAAGGCACTCTATGACTTAGAAAAATAGAAAAATTATTTCAGAACGTCAGCTGCCTTTATAAAAAGTTTATCATAGATTGTTCAAGTTAATGCTAGAACCAAAAATTAATGGTCAAGTTTAACACAGAACTTCTAGTCTGTCCATAGTGACATCTTATCATTACATATGAAGGTATAGAAATGACTATGGAGGAATTATTATATGTTCTTCAAAACATTATTATCATTTGTTATGTAATTTGATTTTTAAAGCCATTTTTTAAAGAATTAATCCTGAAGATTAAGGCATAGATCAGAAATAATGATGCCTTACAACTATTATGTACCCATAAAAATTAAAAAGAAATAATGATGCTATTTTTTGTCATAAAAGGAAGATAAAATTAAGAACAGTATAATGCTGTTTAAGACCATTCAATAATGTCGACAGGTGGCTCCATTTTTGGGTTAACTCTACAATACAAATACAAAACCCATTCATAGATAGATAGATAGATAGATAGATAGATAGATAGATAGATACTATGAAATTTGTTTTATTTACTTATAGTAACATGTAACTTTGCATGTATTCTACTTCTCCTATTCCATGATCATCTTTTAAAATGTTGTTTCCTTACACAAATCTCCAATAGTAAAAATAAATCACAGGTACCACATAGTTGCATTTTAGTATCCACACACAAACAACAACAAAAACAAACATCCTGTTCTCTTACAGGATGCAATTTGCAGGGCATGCCACTCGGGTTAAGGACAGTGCCAAAATTGCCATGACATCATATCATCTTCTCATTTTCAAGGATGCATCTAGATAATTTTCAACTCTCTGTCAGGTGATGTCAGTGAGAGTCAGGTTCTATCAGTGATGAAAAAAAAATACATCACTGGTATTTTCATAAAAAATACTGTCAGATACCTATCTCCATAATCAAGAAAAGTACTCAGGCAAGTACTCAGAAATCTAGGCTCTGCCTCTTTCTGTTTTCTCCATTTCACTATTCAACAGAAATAATAACAGGAGAAACCTATAAAACACTGTAGAGGAGAAAAATGTTACAAGAGCAACCAGTTTTTAATTTCTTTGGTGTGCTGCTCATACTTAATCTGCCAAAGGTTGGAATTGTGCTTCATATGTGATCTAGTATGAATTCATGGAAGGGACCTTTGCCTTTGAATTTGAATGGGTCCGAGTTTAAATTCTACTTAAACAACTTTTAAATTATGAGACTTTGGGACAGTTACATGCTCTCTGTAAGTTTATTTATATCTCCTGTAAAATTGACATATACACTTTATGGCAGATTTACTTTGTAAGAATGAGAGGTAAAATACGTTAACTAAATATTAAAGTAAGGGCTTAAAAATTGCATATGTTATTATTATGGTTACTTTATTGATTCTTAAAAGTAATTAATCATTTGAAAATAATTATCTCAAATAAAGATGATTGAAAACAGTAAGATCATTTCCCAGAGAGCATACCTTCCTGGAGATGCTTTCTAAAAGATAAAAAAGGACAATATACATTTTCATTTTAAGTTACTTTTGAGCATGTGAATATTTTAAATGGAAAAATATGAACAAAATTAACAGTCCTGAAATTCAGAAAATCCTTAAAAATCACAAAATCAAATGCTTTAACCACAATGAATTCCTTCTGGATTGCTACTTAAAAAAATAAGATTTTCAGAACAATATGTAGTGGACAATAACAAACACTATAGTCCCATAAATACAGATTAGTCCCTTGTAATGCTTAGAATCAGAAAACATCTGCTTTAAACTTAAACAGAATCACATCCTGTGGTTGTGAAAAAAAAAACTCTTGAGTAATATGCTTCAACTTCAATATCACCTTTGAATAGAAGGTGGACTTTTAATTGAACTTTTATAACTTGCATGCATCTATTGTGTTTATCTGTATTTTGTGTGAGGATTTAGTCAGAGATGTCTGAATAAAAGAACAGATAGACGCTTTATTTAAATTTAGAGAGAATGAATACTACATGCAGAGCTCAATAAAGCAATTTAAATAAGCTTTCAATCTTGTATACATTTTATTTAGTGATATATTCTATTTAGGAATTCTAAAATAGTGAAAACTGTAACTATAACACAACAGATCCTACCTATGTTTCTCACAGCTATATAAGCATAAAAGTATGTTCTGAGAATATAGTAATTTTCAAGGTGCTGTTAAAGACTTAAATATTAAACCAAAAGGTGTTAGAACCCTAGAAGACAACCTACGTAATAACATCCTGGACATAGGAAACAGGCAAATATTTCATAAAAAGACACCAAAAGCAATCGCAACCAAAGCAAAAATTGACAAATGGAATATAATTAAACTAAAAAGCTTTTGCACAGCACAAGAAACTATCAACATAGTACACAGACAACCTACAGAATGGGGAAAAATTATTGCAAACTATGCACCTGACAAAGGTCTGTTATCCAGCATCTATCAGGAACTTAACCAAATTTATAAGAGAAAACCAAACAACCCCATTAAAAAGTGGACAAAGGGCATGAACAGATACTTCTCAAAAGAAGACATAAATGTGGTCAACAAGCATATGAAATAGAAGTTCAATATCACTGATCACTAGAGAAATGCAAATCAAAACCACAATGAGACACTATCTCACACCAGTCAGAATGGCTATTATTAAAGTCAAAAAATAACAGATGCTAGTAAGGTTGCAGAGGAAACAGAACACTTGTACACTGTTGATGAGAGTGTAAATTATTTCAACCATTGTGGAAAGCAGTATGGCGATTCCTCAAAGAGTTAATGGCATTTGCAGCAACCTGGATGGAATTGGAGACTATTATTCTAAGTGAAGTAACTCAGTCCCACTCACAAGTGGGAGCTAAGCTATCAGGAAGCAAAGGCATAAGAATACATTGGACTTTGGGGACTTAGAGGAAAGGATGTGTGGGGATGAGGGATAAAAGACTATGCATTGGGCATATTGGGTACAGTGTACACTGCTTGGGTGATGGGTGCACCAAAATCTCACAAATCCCCAATAAGAAGTTATTAATGTAACCAAACACCACCTGCTCCCTAAAAATCGATTGAAATAAAAAAAAATTTAAAAACTGCTCATTTAGTAAAAACTATTTTTTTTAAAAAAAGCAGAACTATCATTTGACTCAGTAATCCCATTACTGTGTTTATACCCAGAGGAATATAAATCATTATACCATAAAGACACAGGCATGCAAATGTTTATTGCAGCACTATTCCCAATAGAAAAGACATGGAATCAACCTAAATGACAATCAGTGATAGAATGGATAAATAAAATATGGTACATATACACCATGGAATACTATGCAACCATAAAAAAGAATAAGATCATGTCTTTTGCAGGAACATAGATGGATTTGGAGGCCATTATACCTAGCAAACTAATGCAAGAACAGAAAACCAAATACCACATGTTCTTTTATTTTTGAGAGATAGTAACTAACATTTATTGGACAGTTCCTATTTATTACATGTTATGTATCACACTTAATGCTCAAAGTGGCCCTGCAAGGTAAATAATGACAATCCTCATTATATAAACCCAGAAAGACAGAAAACAGACCCATACTGGCTAAGTGACTTTCCGAGGGCAACAACAAAAAAATATATTGGTGCTGGTCGGGCACGGTGGCTCACGCCTGTAATCCCAGCACTTTGGGAGGCCGAGGCAGGCAGATCGCGAGGTCAGGAGATCGAGACCATCCTGGCTAACACGGTGAAACCCCGTCTCTACTAAAAATACAAAAAATTAGCCGGGCGTGGTGGCGGGCACCTATAGTCCCAGGTATTCGGGAGGATGGGGCAGGAGAATGATGTGAACCCAGGAGGCGGAGCTTGCAGTGAGCTGAGATGGCGCCACTGCACTCTAGCCTGGGCGACAGAGCGAGACTCTGTCTCAAAAAAAAAAAAAAAAAAAAAAAATTATTGGTGCTGAGATTCAAACACAGGTGTTTTTTGCCCAAGCCCTGGGTGTTTTTCATACATTAGTGGTTCCCATACCTGTACTTCCACATGTTCTCATGTATAAGTAGGAGTTAAACGATAAGAACTTATGAACACAAAGAGGAAAATAATAGACACTGGGGTCGGCTTGACGGGGAGGATGGTAGTGAGGGGAAGGAGAAAAAAGATAACCATTGGTTACTGAGCCTAATACCTGGGTGATGAAATAATATGTACAACAAACCCCCATGACACGTGTTTATCTACGTAACAAACCTTCACATGTACCTCAGAACCTAAAATAAAAGTTGAAAAACTTAAACTTCAATTATTGATTGGAATCATTTTTTGAAATTTTCAACCTTTCCAAGAAAGAAAAGTAAACAAATCATTCATGATTCCAGGTAGGAAGAAGAATTATATTTGAAAGTGAAGATGAAAATATATTTTAAAGAAGTTCCCATTGGAGTTGTCACAGACTTCAGTAGGCTCATAGGTTTATGATTTCTCTTCAATTCCTAGCGTGGGGTTTTTTTAGGGGGAAGGGGATCATTCTATATTATTGCTTTTGTGTATCCTCTTCCCTGGTTTAATTTTAGGATTTAAAGAAAAATCATTTTTGCTTTCCTCCTCTGTTTTACACCATAATGAAAAAGAATACAAAAAAGACTTTCAAAATCTTTCAACTATTTTCTTTATTGGTTCTGTACATATCTCCATGTAACAACAGAGGTGAAAAAAACTAAAATATTTATAGAACTGAATATATATAAAATACAATAGTTATCCGGCATTATTACTAGAAAATGACAACGAAAAGACAGAAACTTGAGGTTATGTG
Source organism: Pan paniscus (assembly GCF_029289425.2). Taxonomy (NCBI): domain Eukaryota; kingdom Metazoa; phylum Chordata; class Mammalia; order Primates; family Hominidae; genus Pan; species Pan paniscus. The sequence continues at coordinate 114,751,970 of NC_073252.2, forward strand.
CCCCTTGACACAAGGGGCTACAGTGAATGAGAGTTACTGTTAATACGACTTGTCCTCTATAGGAACTCTACATTCCAAGTTGCTTAGTGCCCATAACTAAAGTAGAAAGCCTCAGACAATGGCTTGAAGTATCAGAAGATGGAGTTAGAAAGTAGCCAGAATGGCTGGGTTTTGAGATAAGAAATCCCATAGAGAAAGGAGCTCTAGCTGAAGGATCCCCAAAGTATACATGTAAGCTCTGCACAAATCCTTAGATTACACCTAAACTGTCCATGCCTATGAAAAATTCTAAGGTTCTCAGTAAAATGCCACAGCAAAAGACTGCAGGAGCTGAACAGCTATAGCTGTTGCAAAATGCATCTTTTTGTTTCGGAGTTCAAAAATTATTCGGCTACTGGAACAAAGATCAACACAGTTAAGAAGAAGATAAAGGAAGCCAGAAAATCAATCATTTTCTTATATGCAAAGGAATGGGGAAAAGTTCCTTATTTGAAAGAAATAGCCACTGAGAGAATATAAATCTGAGGTGATCTTCATAAATATTTAGTGTCCTAATAGGAAATGAGGCCATAATTGTTGACTAAAAGGTAGTTATCTATAAAAATAGGAAGTAAAAAAAAAGTAAAGTAAAAATGGAAAGTCTAGAATGAAAAAATGCAAAAAACACAATGAAAAAATAAAGAGATGGGCTTACCACAAATGAGAGAGAGCAGAAAAAGCTTGAAATGAGAGACAGATCTATTGAAATGAAACTATGTAAAGAATATGAAAGAAAACAAGTAGTTCACACACACAAATATCTTACTTTTGCATAATATCAAGCAGTCTGACTTACATACCATTGGATTCAATATAAAATAAAGAGAAAGGCAATGGTGCAGATAAATAATGTTAATTATTTTTCCAATTTTGGTGGAAAAAATCAAATTTTACGTTCTGCCTATATGCCATTACAAGTCCAATAAGCTCAACAAAACTCCAGGTACGTTAAAAAATCCTGCTACATCATAATCAAAATACCTACAATCAAAGATAAACAGAACTCACTGAAAGAAGAAAGAGAAAAAATGTGCATTGCCCATAGAATCACAGTAATATGAATTGTGACTGACTTTGTATTAGAAACAATGGAGACAGATAACGATGCAATGCCAACTTTAAAGGTCCAGAGAATAATGGTAAAACAATAATCAACCTGAAGAAAAATGCTTACAGATATAAGCTTGCATATACAGAAATGAACAACAGTAAGAATTGGTAAATGTTTGGGTAAATAAACAAGACTTTAAATTTTATTTTATTGAAATAATTAAAATGTATTTGCCAGATTATCCTGTTATTCTTTCTCCTTCTACTCTTCTTTTTTTTTTTTTTTTTTTTTTTTTTGCTATTTTCCTCCAGTCCTGAAAAATTATATTCAACAACGTTTAGGTAAGGATAACAATAGTGAGCATCTGTGCCTAAGTGAGGAAAGAATGGGTGGTAGTTGGGATGGGGCTTCAGCACCTGTGTGGGATGAGGAAGGCCTGTGTCCAGGAGGGCACCCAGATGTGGATGTTGCATACTGAAGAGAAGAGGAGGGCATCCCCATAGTGTGGCAGCCTGCCATGTGGTGTTGGAGCATGAGTCACTTAGAGAGGCCCTCAATATGAGAGACTGGGCCAGTGATAGTAATCCAAGTTTTAGCAAAGTGATGAAGGTGTAGATGCAGGAGGGAGTGGCACATGGTATGAGGTCAAAGCATATGAACATTATGGAAAGTGCTTGCCTATGAAGGCTGTCCAGTGCTGAGACATTGAAGTCTAAATGAAGTATGATGGGCATCCTCTTACAAAGATGATGCTATACAAGGTACTGGAGGCTGTGTTGCAAGAATGTGTTCTCCCTTGGAACAATCTTTCGAGGGGTGTCAGAACCCTACTGTGATAAAGAAACACCCTTCCTCTGTTGAATATATTTTTGAAGAATAGTGAGAGACCAAAAATAAATTTTTGTTCTAATCATATTCTGAGTCATGTTCAATGTGCTTGTTATATATATAAATATCTTGTCTATCAAGTTTTTGTCTGTTTAAAGACATGACAAAAATGGAGCTCAGACAAGAAAGTAGCTTTCCCAAAGTCACACAGTAAAAGCGCCAACACTAGAACTTATTTCTCCTGAATCCATAGTTCAATACCCATTTTATTATTACCACATCATGATGTAAGATCAGTTTCCAAATGTGAATTATAAAACAACTCAATGTGAATAAATAGTAAAATGCAGACAGTTTTTAATGTTAATGTCAAATATATTGACATCTTTTTGGCTCAAAGACTGTGGCAACTTCCCATTAAACATAAAAAACAAAAACATTTTTATATGATAATTTATAAAATACAAAAAGTTTTTCATATGCATTATCAACTGTAATAAAAATTAGCATAGACTATTATTTTATTTTTATTAGAGAGATGCTAAATTTAAGTAGAAAGGGATTAATATAGCATGTTTTCATGATATTCATACAAGAATATCCAGAGAATTGAGAGAAAACTTTCAGTCATCTTCTAAATTAGACTGTCCAAAATACATGCGGGGTGAAGGAGTGAAGAATATGAACATTGAATTCACAAAGAAATTGTTAGTTGATTTGTAGATCCTGATTCACTTCCTGAAATGAGGTTTGGGTTTTAATATAGCCTCTTTTAGTAAGTTTCTCCAAAGAATTAAAAATAGAATTCTAAATATTTTGATGCGTTTTTGAGAGGTATATTTTAAAGGGGAAATTCTATTACCCAAAAAGTGGCAACAATTCTAAATACCTTGTTTCTAGAGTCTCACATCCTTGCCAATTTTATAATATTCTTTTATCCTCTCATTCATTATACAAATGTCTCAACTTTCCCAAGTCCTGCTGGTTATTGTCTTATCACCCATTTCCCTCAAAATACTTTTTCATTCATTTTTAAATAACCTTTTTAACATAGAGTGACCACTTTCTACTCTTTGATTTTTTGCCTTCCCAGTAAATAAATACCTTATCAGTAATGCAAACAACAAACACTGACTAGTGTTGCCAGACTTTTCTTTAGTTCAGCTAAAGATGGGGTTCTTCGTCCCATGGCCTTGAAAATTCAGGCTCTCAGACAAATTTGAATGGTGAGTAAGACAAGGTCTTTTTGTTTTTGTTTTTGTTTCTTTTTCCCCCAAGACAGACTCTTGCTCTGTCACCCAGGCTGGAGCACAGTGGCATGATCTTGGCTTGCTGCAACCTCCACCTCCTGGGCTCAAGGGATTCTCCTGCCTCAGCCTCCCGAGTAGCTGGAATTACAGGAACCTGCCACCAGGCCTGTCTGATTTTTGCATTTTTAGTAGAGATGGGGTTTCACCATGCTGGCCAGGCTGGTCTCGAACTCTCTCTTATTGAGTACAAAGGGGAAAAATAAGGGGGAAACAGGGACTATCACTAGGCCAGAGTCCCTGCTAGAGTGCTTCCTTTCCAGCCATTGAAATCCCAAGTTCCATACAGGAAAAGGAGTGGCCAGGCTCCTCCCTACTACAAACATCCTGAACTTCTCGAGGCTCCACCCAGGTGGGCAGGCTGTTTGGAGTTTCTCCAGGTACCCCCTCCCCACTGGCTGCGTCACTAGGAGGCAATAGAAGGGGGGAAACCTGTGAATGCTTCTATTCTGACATCAACCCCAACCAGTTTACCATGATTCAGTTTGGGCGTTAGCCATCCAGAGTTATTGCAGAGCTCAAAAGTTAAGAATCCATTTCACTACAAGATTAACTTCACTTTGAACAACATCTTTCAGTAGGATCCCCATGCCACCTGCTTTTCTCATTGACTGGCTATAAATTTAGGTTTCCAGACCTCTCTCAGGTTTAATAATTCATTAAATGACTAATAAAACTCAGAAAAACAGCATACATATGATTACAGTTTTATTATAAAGGATACAACTCAGGAACAGCCAAATGAAGAGTCGCATTAGATAAGAACTGTGAGGGTCTCAGATATAGAACTTCTGTGTGCTCCCTCTCTGGAATCAGAATGTATCACCCTCTTGGTACATCACTGTGCTCACCAATGCAGAAGAATGAGGAAGCCTCACTGAGAATCAGTGTCCAAAGTTGTCACTGAAGTCTTATTACCTAGGCATGGTTGACTGAATCATTAGTCACATGATTGAACTCAATCTCCAGCCCTTTCCTTCCACAGAGCCTGAGCTGGCTAAAAGTCCCAGCCCTCCAATCATTGTTTATCCGTTGATAAAACCACATTCTATAGCTATCTAGGGACTCAGCATAAGTCACTTCATTAGTGTATACTGAGTCATGATCCAATTTTTTCATGAATAACGAAGACACTTTTTTCACCTGGGTAATTCCCTACCCAACACTGGAGACAAATGCCAGTAAAAAACTTTGTTATATGACAACGTCACTTTAATATTACAATTAATGGATTATATTTAAAGAAAGTCTTATGGTATAATGCCTGCGAGAAGGCATTATTGAAATGACTGAAAAAGAAAAGTGGTTATTTTTGGTGTTGATTCCAACAAAAAGAAACAAATGGAAATGCTAGAGTTTGGAGATACAGTAGATAAAATAAAAAAAAAATATGGTGAGACAACAGTAGATTTGAACTGGCAAAAGAAACAGCAAACTTAAAGAAAAAATCGATTGAAATTTTGCACTCTGAATAAAAGAAAAAAATAATAAAAAGTGATTCAAAGAAATGTAGGATATTACTAAATGTGCAATGTACTTATAATGCAAATAGTCATAAAGAGGAGAAAAGCAGAAAAAATACTTAAAGAAATAATGGTTTTACAGATTACAAATTGGTGAAAAAGTGTGTGTATATACATATGAATATATATGAATATGCGTGTGTATATTTATGACTATATGTGTGTGCATATGTACATATGTTTACACACATATAGTCATATATATTCATATATATGCATACACATTATACAGTATATGCATATATTTATATATAGTAGGTTGGTGCAAAAGTAATTGCAGTTTTTATCATTAAAAGTAATAATATATTCATATATACACACATACATATATACACATATACTCATACACACACACATATATATGAAAAACCAAATGAACTCTAAATAGAATAAATAAAATGAGGTCCACAACCACATAGCATAGTAAAAATGATGAAAGAGAAAGAGAAAATTTAGTAAGCAAAAAGAGAAAAAAATAACTTATCAAATAAAGTGAACCTCAATAAGATTAACAGTTTACTGAAGTTAATAGAGCCCAGAAAGCAATGACGTGACATATCCAAAGTGTTGAAGGAAAAATAAAGAACCACCACGAAAAATGTTACATAAACAAACTTATATTTACAATTGAAAGAGGAAAAAAGTTAATTCCAAATAAAAACTGAGAGAATTCACTGCTAGCTGCAGAGCCTTATAAGAATTAATAAAAGAAGTTCTAAAGGTATAAAGCAAATGACCCAAGATGACAATTTAAATCGACACACAAAGAAACAGAGTAACGGTAAATGTAATTTAACGATATGACATAGCATAAATGCAAATTTTTTTTCCTCTATTAACTAATTTAAAAAGAATTAAAGCCAGTATTCTTACTATTAGGTCTCTATCAATAAAAATGTAATATTTGACAATTACAACACAAAGGAGGTAGGTGGAAATTAAGTTGTAGTTCCATAGGGAAATAACATCAGATGGTTACTCAAATTCATAAGAATGAGTGAAGAGAAGTAGAAATGGTAAATAAGAAAATTAATATAAAAACTCTATAAATATATACTTGCTTTCATTTTTTTCCCTCAGCTTCTTTAACAGGCCTGAAATTAAATGAAGTAACAATTATAACAAAGTATCGTTGGAGTTGTAAGACATTTACATGTAACGTGTATAACAGCAATGGTACAAAAGTGGGAAGAGAGAATAAATCTATATAAAAGTAACATTATGCTCAATTAACATATTCAACTATAAAAAACACATTTTTAATGAACTCACTTACATGAAGTATCTAAAATAGTCAAATAGAGGATTAGTGATTACTTAAAGCAGGAGATAGGGAAGAGGGTATGATGCTTAAGGGTTAGAAGGTTATGTTTCGGTGTGGTGAAACATTCTAAAATTGAATATGATTATTGATTAACTCTGTGAAATACTAAGAATCATTACACTCTGAGTGAATTTTATTATATGTAAATTAAATCCAAATAAAGCGTATTTATATATATTTACAATGCATAAAGCATATATATGTGTGTACATCTGTCAAATTAAAATAGAAAAATTTCAGTACCCTTGACACACATTTGTAAGCATGATATCATTTTAATAAAATTTTGACGTCTAGCCTATAAGGTAGGCTTTTATTCATTTAGACTTGACCAAGATAAAGAAAAAGATATGTAAAATTTTTATGGTTTTAAATCATCATTGGTATGAGTAAAAACTGAAGTAAAATGCATTAAAATAGGTTCATATTGTTAAGAAAAAAACAAGAATATTTTAGAATATGCAGAGATTAAAAGTATAAAAGTAACGACGTAAACACCCTTAAAACAAAAAATGATTAGTGTTCCAGTAGGAAAAAAAAAATCAAAGACACAATGGAATAAAACCTTTCAGACTAAAAGAAATAGAAAATTCTCAAAACTGAAACCTCACAAAAATTGAACAATTTATGTATTAAATATAAATGAATCAAACTTGGAAATTAACTGGAATTCTATGAAATTAATGTTTTGTTTTGTTTAAATCCTGGGTTTGAGTATAGCAAGGAGAGTGAACCAACATATAAGTATGCACATATATGCATTTCCAGCCTTGTTCACTATTCTAGATTTGTACTTTTGGATTTCTTATTTATATGATACCATGTTGCAGATTTTAATATTTTTCTGCTTCCTCTGACCTAAGTTTCCTAAAATTTCTTTCTAATCTTAATACTAGATATTCAATATTTTAGTTTTGATTAATTGGATTTACTCAGAGATTTATGTCACCAAGGAAAGAGTAAATAATAACCTCCATATTATTTTATGACACTGTGATACATTTCAAAATATATTTATAAGCTGTATAACAAAGTGTCTGAGACAGATCAATAAGTTTGGAGAATTTTGCTGCTTTTACTTTAATACGTGTCCTGCCATATATCCAGGATCTCATAATGCTTTTGAGCTGTCCAAAGGTTTCCAAGATAGATTATTTCAGTCTATGTACATCACGTTCATATAAAATATTTTAAATATTTCACTATAACACATTTCCCTCAATTGAATTTGTCTACCACTTAAAAAAAGTAGCAATCTGTTGATGAGCATTAAGGTGTGAGAGACTGGCATGTAGCCTTCTTCCAAGATATCAATATTATAAATGGTCAGTTTATTTGCTCATTAAAATCAGTTTGAAATGGCAACCTTTTAGGTAAGATATTTGAAAATAAGCAATTCTTCCTGATAAATTTATCAGTTAACAGCCACTGACTTCTAGAATTGGTTCTGGATATGTAGTTGTGAGCGCACAAACATTATATTTAGTAATAGATTCTAGTAAAGTAGACTGGATTCTCTTTCCAATGTAACTTGACACTTATCTCCCTTAACTTTTTTATCCTAATTCAATAAAGCAGAGCAAGCAAATTCATTTATCCATGGAAATAGGAACAGAAGAAGGAGCAAATTAAGAAAGAATGGATGGGAGATACATTTAAAATTTTATGTGAACTAATGCTTCTTAATCTTTAAATTAATGTACCTAGTGCTGACTTATCTGCATATCTTTATCTGGAGTCATGGTGCTTCAGGTCTAGAATAGCTTCCCCCTTGAGCTAACATATCTGAATATTATAAGATCTCCACATCTTTTCTAACTACACATCTTCATTCAGGCAACTTATATTGTTCGACTGAATAAACCCCATTTTTTTCTTACAACAGTTTTCTTGTCTATGACTTACATAAACCAAATTGTATAAGAATTTCAATAGACACTTAACTACTCATCACAAACCCACAACAGTAAACATGCTAAGTTGCTATTTGAAATAAATATTTTCTTAGAAGATATCAGTTAAACCAATGCAATTTCATATGCTTAAAAATACTCAAGACAATATATTTAGATTGTAAGGCATGTGCAATTGTGAACATTTTCAGAAATATATTTTATTTATTTTTTGCTTTTTTATTAATGAGTTTATCAATATTTTTAGCCATCAATAGAAGGCAAAAGGCTTGAATGACAAAACATGCCAGTTGAGCATTTTTTTTCCTTTGGCAATGTTAGAGTTGAATCTACAGAAAATAAAAAAAAAGCTTGTAATGAGACATAAGTACTTGTGACAAAAGACATCATGGGCAGTTTTATGACAAAAAGACTGATACTTAATCACCTGAAGCTGCTCTTGTAGCCACTGCTGAGGCATGGTAGCATCACAGTCAGGGAGCAGGATGCCTGTCAAGATTGCAGTAAAGCTAACGGAATCACTGCCAATGCACTGCCTGTGGACAGCAGGTGAGCCTCATACATTATTTTATTTCTGTACCTTTTGATCTTGTGTTATGTGTAGAAAACACCAAAATTAAATCAATAAAAAAGAATATCTAGTGAAAAAATAATGCTATTAAAGAGATGAAAAACAGGAAAATGCTTCTTGGAGTTTAAGCTACTAGTGAGAATCTTGCTGCAGAGGAAAGCAATGATTTATATTGACTATACATGAAAAGACTTTAAGCTTCAGAGAAACACAATTAAAACATTTTCATTTGAAAATGGTGAGGCAGTAGTAATAATTTTATAGTCTATATGACATTATATGTCCATATATTATACTAGCAAGCACCTTAAGCCAGTTAAGTCTCACTGCTTGTGTAACCTTGAATGAGTGACTTAACTTTAGCTGGTTTCCTTGTCTACAAAGCGAGAAAAGGACGTTGCTCCATTGTTTAATAAAGATGTAAGTTCGATAATCTATGTATAGGTCTTATCATATGCTAGATACTTGGGAGAGATGAGTTCCCCTCACATTTCTATGTATTACAGAAAAATCCAAGCATCCATTTCTGCACAGGGTCTCAACATCTATTCCTAATCCTCTTCAGAGTTGTTCAGTAAATATTTGTAGGATTAAGTTAATATATGAACAATTGTGTGTTCTAATTCTCACCCCTGCTGGAAAAATACAACCCTAGTGACAGATGACAAAGGAAGGCAGAAGCAGGAAGCTGTTCACAATATTGGAAGGAAGGTAATTAAATTTAAGATTTTCATTAATTTCTCAATTTATGATAATAAATATATTTGGGTGCTAATAGAAGTGAAGTGAAATTGTGTGGAGTTTTGAGTATCTTGCATTGCTGAAAAGCTTATATTTAGCCTCTATACATTTATAAAATAATATTCATATTAATAGGTACCATATATGAGCATTTACAATATACTCACTATAATAGGCACTTTAATACACTCCCTTTAATATACTATAGCTTATTGTCAACATTTAAGTTTAATATACTATATTGTCAACACTATCTGATATGGTTTGGCTGTGTCCTCATCCAAATCTCATCTCAAATTGTAATCCAAACTGTAATCTGAATTGTAATCCTCACATGTTGAGTGAGAGACCTGGTGGGAGGTAATTGGATCATGGGGGCAGTTTCCCTCATGCTGCTGTAGTGATAGTGAGTGAGTTCTCATGAAATCTGGTTGCTTGATAAGTGTTTGGCATTTCCTGCTTTGCGTTCTTGCTCTCTTGCCACCATGTAAGACATGCCTGCTTCCCCTTCGCCTTTCACCATGATCGTATGTTCCCTGAGGCCCCCCCAGCCATGCGGAACTGTGAGTCAATTAAAACTCTTTTCTTTATAAATTACCAAGTCTCAGAGAGTATCTTTATTGCAGTGTGAAAATGGACTAATTAACTATCTCACTTCATTTTTATGATAAATGAAAGATAAATTCTGAGAAATGCGTCATTAGGTGACTTTATTGTTGTGTGAATATCATAAAGTGTATTTACACAAACCTAAATGGCATAGCTTACTATACACCAAGGCTATATAGTACAGTCTATTGCTCCTAGACTATAAACCTGTGTGGCTTATTACTGTACTGAATACTGTATGCAATTATTATACAATAATAAGTATTTGTGTATCTAAACATAGAAAAGGTACAGTAAAAATATGGTATTATAATTTTATGGGGCCACTATGTTGTATATGTGGTCCATCATTGATTGAAATGTTCTGTTCTTACTCAGTGCAATATCATATATATACTATAGACATATACACACTTGATATCTATCTATATCTGTATATGTCAATGTCTATCTCTATATATATATTTATATACCATTTATTTTCCATCTGCACATTTTGATTTTCTATTGTGTTATCTACAGAAAATACCAAGCCTTTATATCACCAGAAAAGGACCTCCAGGGAGAAAATATTGCCATTAAAGCTATGAAAAGGGGAAAAACGTCTGTATATATATGTATATATTTTGATATTCTGGCTTACTTATAAGCTGTGTTACTGAGCCAGGTATTAAACTTACATCTGTTTAGCCTAAAAACACATACTTTTCTTTTAGACTGTACTGTGAGCATTATAAATTTAAATCGAGGTGATAATTGAAGACAACATAAATCCATTAAGGCTGTCTGTATAGAATTTGATACAATTTTAAAAACTAATGGAGCCCCTCTGCTAGTGCAAAGCTATCACTATACTATGTAGTGTAAAAAGTTGTCACTATATATTCATCTATCCTATTATATCAATAAAGAGAAGACAAAATTTACTTATGTGTTTATATTCACTTATTGCCTTAAAAATAACTCTTTTTATTTAAATGCTCCAATAAGTTATGAAAATCACCAGATCAAGTTAGGTAATTATGTGGCCTATATAAATATTCTGTAATTTTCCCAAGAAAGTGAAAGAACAATTATACTGGGGGGAGAAAATTTTTGCATTCAGAGCTAACTGATTTGGTTAGATTTTACGTGGGCTAGGATAAATGAAAATAGAGTGAAAAAAAGGAATTTTCTCTATAGATGTAATATAGATGTAAATTATTTTTCTTTTTCTTCTGAGACAAAATCTCGGTCTATCCCCCAGGCTGGAGTGCGGTGGTGCAATCTCGGCTCACTGCAATCTCTGCCTCCTGGGTTCAGGCGATTCTCCCGCCTCAGCTTCCCGATTAGCTGGGATTACAGGTTGACACCACCAAGCCCAGCTAATTTTTGTATTTTTAGTAGAGACAGGGTTGGTCAGGATGGTCTCGATCTCCTGACCTTGTGATCTGCCCGCCTTGGCCTCCCAAAGTGCTGAGATTACAGGCATGAGCCACCACGCCCAGCCATAAATTGTTTTTCTACCAAACACACCATAAACATGAACTATAAAAGTTTTTATCTGTGAAATATTTTCCTTTCACTGAAGTATGCTCTCAGACTTACAAGTCACTATGTTCGAATCTACTTGTTCAAAAACTATATAAAGTTAAGAAAGTACATTCAGAGGCATACCACTTTGCCTGTGGTGAAACTCATGTGTTACAGTAAATTTGTCGTTGCTAAAAGCTACCTCAAGTGACTGGAAAGGCTTAATTATGTACAGCTATACCTTCCTTCTGGCTCCCTTCTTAATTTTTTCTATAATAAAATCAAAGAAATCCCCATCCTCAAGTAGTTCTATGAAAATGAAAGTTCACATTTATAAGTCAGTGCTTGGGCAAATAATGTTTAATTAAAATGACACCAGTTAGGCGTGCTCCTGCTTCTATCTATGAAAAATTAACTGTAGAGAATTACCTTCCCACTGTAAAAAGCAAACTAAAAAAACCTGGAAATCCATTAAAAAGGGGTTTTACGTGTTTCCAACAGGTAAGAGAGGACTGTGATAGCTAACAGGAAAAAAGCAAAGAACTGAGGGCCTGGTGGCATCACTGAGCCATACAAATACAAAAGGGAACCCAAACAGAGGATAGAGGTTTCACTCAACTGAGGAGTCACTGATTGGAGTTTCAGGAAGCGTTTTGCCATTATGTTTAGACATCTATAAAACATAATTGCTCTCTTTGTTCTGAACAAGATGGAATATACACGTTCCACCTACTCCTCACAGTACTTACAATAAATACCCTGGACAAAATTTATAAATCAAATGACAGGAGACTGAAAAGTGAAAAAGAAAAGGCAACTGGTGAGGAACTTGTGATATGAGGTGCAACATAGCAGTTAGTTCCCTATTTTGTTTTGTTTCTTTTTGCTTCCAATAAACCTAGAATATCAATATTCCATAACTTCAGCAACTGACTTCATGAATAAGTTCATATTATTTTTCTAAGATTTTTACACAAGAAATAACTTCTCATTAAACAAATGGGAGTAAAGAGAGCCTGGGTACAGGCTATCCTATCATAGAATATTATTAATGAAGACTCAAGGCACTGAGCATAAGAAAGCTTCCTCAGTTCTCCAAAGCTAATAATTTCCATTTCTACCCAACACTTGAACTCAACAAAAAGAAGCCATTTTTTTTCCTACACTTCCAGACTTTCATAGTAACACTATTCAACCTTCAAATAAAGCCATTTGCTATAGTCAATTCTGTAGTAACTTGTGCTTCATTTTTATTTAACTGAAAACCAGGATGCATGACCAAGGGACATGCAAAGCTTTAAAACCTCACTACCCAGCAGGGTGGGTAACATAGCAGTTCACCTGCATGGTAGAAGCTCAGTTCTGAGGACGAAACTTCTCCACTGAGGAAGTAGCAATGTTCAGGCTGCTGATTCAGCTTCAGCTAATAATATTCAATCTCGGTGGAAGAACACTATTCAAGGAAGATAACAGACTTTGGTAGAGTCCTAAATAAATTATGAAGACATTTTTCAGATGATACCTCCTGGAGCTATTGTTTAGGTTTCTAAACAGATTCCAGCTATGGCCAGCTCTCTGTTGTGTATTTCAACTTTACAGTTTCCTTTGAAATATTTTCTGATAAAGTTCCAAAAACAACCAAAATGCTGGAGCTCTAAACCCTAGAGAGAAAGTACTGTAATACAGCGATTCTCCGATTTACAGAAGGATTCCTGGGTTTTCATGCCAGGGTGGTGATTTCACATTTCATAATGACACTGTTGGAAAAGATCTCTACCAGGAAAGGAAAAAAAAAAAAAAAACTGATGGGAAATTTTATTTATTCTTGCACCTTGTTTCTGGCAAATATTAGACCCACACATAGAGTTAGTGCTTTTTTTTTCTTTTAATCTGTCATGCTAAAGAGGATGGCTCTATGGTTGTCAAGCCTTATGCAATTTCTGGCCATGTGAAAGAAAAGATGAACATTGTGGAAGTCATAGAGAGTGTTGAGGAGAAGAAGGCCGACACCCACAGAAGGTTGGCATTGCTTCAAAGTGGGAATCTGCCACACTCACTCGTGACTTCTGTATCTGGAAATAGTATCTACTAACCCTGGTCAGCTCTCATGCCCTGTCACTTTGTGCTTTTACTTTTTGTCTTTCTTTAGCTTTCATTTCCCACATCTCCTCCCTAAGTCTAACTGGAATACAGGGTAAAGTGCGTGACTGAAAATAGAAGATGTGCTTAAAAAAATCATTATAAAAAAGGTAAACAAGAAACAGAGAGCACTGGGTTGAACACCCGAGATCCAAGTTTTCCAGGGGCAGAGGTTTGAGGAGAAAGGAAATCAGTGAACATGAGTAGAGCTCAGTTGTCAGTGTACGGTGTTATGGGAGAAGAAAAAATGAAACTAAAGGACCAGGTAGATTACAAAGAGAGAGACAGCACTTAGCAAAATCATGGCACTCAATGACAGAGATGTTCTTACAAACAAGACAAAAGCCTTCTTACCTGCTATTGGATAGAGTAAGCAAGGCAGAAAGAACACCCAACTACTGGCATAAGTATGTGACTTACTGCAGCGCCTAAGGAAATGGCAAACCTAGTAAGAGAGGTTTGAATGACCCAGCTACATAGATTGGACATCCTTAAGGAGGAATTAAAGGAAATTATTTCATAAAATCAACTCAAAATGCAGAATCTGATTTATATTTGTAATTATGTTGTCCATTAAGATCTTGAAAAGAAAGTGTTTCTTTGTGTACTAGTAAATATATTTTAAAAAACAAGAAAATATAAGAATGTGGTTTCTTAATGACTTGATTTAAGCCATATTTCAAAGTGGCTGTTTTATGTCACTATAGTTAGAAAATAACTTAATTCTCCCTCTTTACTTTCACTGATTTAAACAAAAAAGAAATCCATCTCAAACCAAATATCATACCAGGTTTGAATGAAATCTGATAGTCTTCCCAAAAGATAAAGTTTTATAGATTTCCTAGGAGCTATTCACCTCTACTCTGAGCTTAGGTTGGTGTAGAACTGAAGAAAAGTTTCATTAACATTAGGAGTTTCATTTTTGCTTACATTTGTGAATTTTTTGAATCAGACAGAAGAAAATGACATGCTTCTTGGTGCCAAAATGCAAAACTAATTAAATTTTCATGTTACAGTGATGGCAAATTTCAAATATTTTTCTAAGCTTTTTATTATTTTTAGTTCCAATATAATGAAAAATTTAAATACCAAGGAAGTGGAACCTAGTGGAGTATGACATCTCTATAAGACAATCAGCTGAGCCCCATAGGATTTATTAGTCTATCTCATCTGCATCTCACACTTACTCAGATCATTTCTTATAAAGAAAACTGAATGGTGACAGTAACTATCAAGATTGGCTAGCAATGTTGCTTAACACAAGAGGAAGGAGTCCTGATGATGAGACATCAAAGAACTTAGGAAACAAAATCTACTTTTTACACTTGTTATTTATATCAGAATGGGTTGGGTGAAATCATAATTACTATTTGAAGGCTGAACATGCTTCTATGAAACTCAAGCAATTTGATTGCTTTGGAAATGTACCAGACATGATTATTTTCTAAAAGAAATTTAAAGTGTATGCATTAAAATCATCAAAGAAGAAATAGGGATGCATATAATCAACAGGAAAGAAAGTTAAAAATAATAAATCAAATTAAAATAATTGTTAATTGTGTGCTTTTTTTCATTGGTGTTTACAGTCTTGTGGGTTTTAAAAATGTTATTTTTAATGGACATATAATTGTTTAGGTTTATGGGAATTCAATACATGTATACAATATGTTGTGGTCAAATCAGGATGATTACCATATTTTTTCTAACTGGGTAATTTCAAATGACCTATTTCATGTTCTGTAATTCTTTACTCTGTTTAATCAAGTATACTGTTAAAGCTCTCGATTGCATTTCGTAGTTCTTTCATTGAATTATTCAGTTGCAGGATTTGTTTTGTTCTTTTTTATAATTTCTAACTCTTTGTTGAATTTCTCATTCATATGATGAAGTGTTTTCCTGAATTTGTTGAATTGTCTATCTCTATTTTCTTGTATCTTATTTAATTTTCTTAAGATCATTACTTTGAATTTCTTTTCCAGCAATTCATTGATTTCCTTTGCATTGGGATTTGCTACTAAACAGTTCTTATGTTCCTTTGGTGGTATCTTATTTCCCTGCTTCTTCATGTTTCTTGTGTCCCTGAATTCATGCCTGTGTGTCTGGTAGAACAATAACCACTTACAAGCTTTCTAGCGTGGCTTTGGTGGAGAAAGATTTTCACTTGCATTTGAGTTATAGTATGTTATTTGGAAAAGGTGTAGTGACTCTGTTTCTGGATAGATGCAGTGGTATAATCTCCGTGTAGCTTTTTCAGCTGCAATAGACATCATCAGTAAGTGTGGGTGCCTCAGTGACCTAGTCTGTAAAAGTCTGTGGCAGTGTCAGGGGCATACGTTATTAATGTTCTTGGTACCAATGTTCTTTGGGGTCCTCCTATTCTTGTTTTCCTCACAATAGGGAGACTTACCCAGGAGAATCTTTCTTGGTGTCAGTTTTGACATGGCCTAAAAACAGCTGCTGCAGTCCTGAGTTTCAGGTGCAGATGCTCAGAATGGCTGTAGGTTGAGGGTCCTAGGCTCATGGGCTCATGAGCCTATAGTGGCACCTGGGTCTTTGGATGCAGGTTTGCTCTCTGTGACGGGATTGGATGTAGGTTGTTTCCAGAGCCAGGATATGTGATGCTGTGGCATTCTTTAGCAGCTCAAATGGTGATTCTAGGGGGCTGTGATTCTATCCCTAGGAAACAGGGTACAGCGCTGGGCCAACTCTGGGGAAGAAGGGATGCTCTACAGGTTTGAGCCCAGGGATAAGGCTATGGATGCAATTTGTGAACCTGAACCATTATGGCTCACTGGCAGTTTGGGTCCTGGAGGATAAAGAATCTTGTAGTAGTGACTCTAGCCCCTGGGATGGTCGGGCACAACAGTATCCTAGGCTCTGCAAGGCCAAGTGCATCAGCAGCAGCAGCAGTAGTACCCCAGAATGATGGAGCACAGCTTTGTTTGGGCCCTGTTGTTTGGGCACAGGGTTCTTGAAAGAGACAAAACCAATAAGATGTACGTATATATGTAAGAGAGTTTTCTAGGGAGAACTGGCTCACACAATTACAAGGCAAAGTCTCACGATAGGCCGTTGGCAAGCTGGGGAAAGAGAGAAGCTAGTAGTGTAGCTCAGTCCAAGTCTGAAAGCCTCAAAACCAGGGAAGCTGACAGTGCAACCCTCAGTCTGAGGCCAAAGGCCTGAGAGTCCCTTGGAGGCTGCTGGTGCAAGTCCCAGAGTCCAAAGGCCGAAGAACCTGGAGTCTGATATCCAAGGGCAGGAGGAGAGGAAGCAAAGCATCCTGCACAGGAAGAGAAAGAGAGAGTCAGAAGACTTAGCAAGCTGCTTATTCCCCTTCTTCCACTTGCTCTGCTCTGGCCACTCTGGTAGCCAATTGGATGGCGCCCATACACTTGACAGTTCGGTCTTCCTCTCCCAGTCTAACGACTCAAATATCAACCTCTAGTGAGACTCTCACAGACACACATCCCTCGATCCAGTCAAATTGACACCTAATATTAACCCTCACATTACCCAGAAAGAGGGATGTTTCAGCACCTCAGACTCTAAGGGTCTAGTTCAGCTCCAGGGAAGGAGGTTTCTAAAGATTTTTGGCCTGTAAGGCAGGTGTCTCAGCTCAGGCATTATTTTGTTTTCCTGGAATGCAAAATACTAGATCAGCTCAGCCTTGAGATGTACAGATCCTTGGCTCAGCCAGGGTGCTGATTCCCAAGGGGGGATGTGCTGTGGAGGCTGTTTCAAAGAATTCAAAGTAAATACAAGTATTTCTTTCACAAAAAGACATTTTGCCAGCAAGTTTAAAAGCCAAGAGCAAGATAAATCACATAGTACTAAATTATTCTAATATTTTATGTCAAAATAGTGCAACTAATTATATAATTCATGGATTGTGGCTACAATATCCTCACCATAGACAGAATATTAATGTACATATTTTCCAAAGGTACATTAATACAAAACCAGTAAAAATTCTTTGTGAAGTCCCTTGGCAGGGACACATTTCACCCTTCTCCAATTCTGGCATCCCCTGATGCATTTCTTTTTCCTACAATTCTGCCTTTTCTAGAATGCCATGTGAAAGAAACTACACACTATGTACCATTTGGGGTCCTCACAATTCTTGTTATTGTCTAAAATTGCAAAGTTTAAGGAAATTATATAAAAACAGACTATGTCCTTCAAGGCAGTTGTACATTCAGGACATCATTTTGCCTACACCATCTATCTTTGAATAGATTTTTCTTCCTACTTTCATTTTACTATCTTATTTTTTCAATAAAGTTGAGATAGCATGTTGCAGGATGCTAAGTTTCGGTCTGAAGCTTATACTAGGGCTGCAGATGATAAAGGTAATGGATTGGTTAAATTTTTTTTCAATGAATTGTGTGCATCCTCTTGGAAGATAAATTCATTTTTCAAAAGTTTCACAAAACTGGAAATTCTCCTTATTCTTGAAATTATGATGGGTATGGATGATTTTCAAGTGATGGCACTGCTACTGATACATTTTCCTTCTTTAGCAGTTTCATTCAACCAGGATCTGAAAATTTGTAGTGCGAGAAATTCAGCTGAATGCTGATAATCTTCAAATTAACAAGGTAATTATACAAATGACTCAAGGTAGGGGATGCTATTCAGTTAATGGAACTTCTTTGTATCTAATTGATCCAGAGGACATGCTGGCTATAATGGTCTAGAAGGTTTATGTGTCCCTCCATTCTCTCCCAGATATGTTACTTCTGCATCAAATTTTTCTCTAATTCTGTGAGGAATCCAGATACCTGGATTGAAGTCAAAGAATAAAACCCCTAGCTGTGTGTCTGAGATGTTGGTTCCAGAGAAATGGGTAACATATTTGCATACTTTCTTTGGGTGATGTCCTTCAATCCCCTTCTTTTCCTGATTGTAGATGTTACATAGCACCCATGTTGGCTGCTGCTCTTTTCTGTTCTTAAGAACACCATGGTCTATTTATCATCTCCACTCTCTGTGCATCAGGCCTCTTGACTGTCCCTCTGATCTTATGGGTTTTTACGGTAATTGCAGCTTCCTGCCATTTGGTGGTTAAGTGCCACCTACTGGTCTGATGGCCAGGCCATCATCCTCATAGATATCACTGAATGCAGCTCTGTGAACACTTCGCCTGCTATTAACTTACACATGCAGAGGAGAATCTCCAATCAGTATCTGTGATTCCAGTGACCCTATCACCAGTACATTCCTGATGATGCTGTTCTTTGAATAGTGTGTCCTTGGCCCTCTGGTGGAACATCATTCACTGGTAGGTCTTCTGGTCTCAAACAATATAATCTCACTTCTTCAAGCTCTGTAATCCTTTCTTTACTGTCTGCTAGAGTGATTCAGGCATTTCCATCTGACTTAATCTTATCCATCACTTTCTAAGGGCTATGCTGACAATAAATTTACTTCTTACCTTGGGGTCCTTTCTAGCCTATTATATTTCATGTCCCAAGAAAATGCTCCCAAATCAATTTATTCTTGCTTATTCAGGCTCACGTTTTGGCCCCCTTGGTCAAGCTCCTGAAGAATCTCATTCCAAGAGTATGTATCTGGCTCTTGCCTGTAGATGCTGATTCTTCCAACTCTTCTCCCCCACTTTTATCAAGTCCATTCTCCTAGTCAGGTTATCCTGAAATTTATCTGTAGATTTGGATCTTACAGCCAAAAGAGTAGGTCTGTGAAACTCCTCTGTGGCACATGTTCAATTGTGGAAGAAACACTTCTGCAGCATTTCCAGTACAGGAGAAGTATCATCTCTTACTAAGCAAGGGTGGGCCACTTCTACAAGGTCTAAGGGTTCTAGTGATTTGAAAAGCCAATTTTCTTCAGGGGCAACCATCTATATATCACCATCCATGTTTCAGGGGGCCAAGTCATTTCCCTACTGAGGCCCTAATCTTAGCATCACAGTCCTGTAGCAGCTGAGCATTCAAACATCTCTAGAGCTATGTTACTCTAACTTGTAGGGGTAGCAAAGTTTCAGAACTAGGTCTTTTTGTCTTTGATTGGCCTGACTTGGGGCATGTACATGTCTCAGCAACAATCCGTGTCCCCAGGTGAACAAGGCACTTTCGTTGAACCAGCAAGTATTGCGAGGACTGGAATGAGAAGAGGAGTTAGCAGAACCAGAAGCAAATAGGCTGAGAGTGGGGCATGATTAGGCATTTCAAAGCAAAGGCTGGGTGCTGTTTCCACAAAAGAGAGAGTGCTGGGCAGCAGAATTGCAAACGTCCAAAACAATTTACCATTATTAGATTCCTATTTATTAATAATTCTTTAGATGTTCTGAGTTACTAAGATCAAAAAGGAGAATTAGAAAAGGAAGTCAAGAGCCAGGCCTACGGCTTGTACCTGTAGTCCCTGATACTTGCAAAACTGAGATGGGAGGCATTCAGGGGTCACTTGAACCTAATAGTTCAAGGTGGGAGTGAGGTATGACCTCACCACTCTACTTCAGCTTGGGTGACAGAGCCAGTCTCTAAAATGCATACATACATACATAAAGAAACAAACAAATAAAATCAATTAAAAACCCTGCTTTGGTCTGAATGTTTGTGTCTCCCCAAAATGTATATGTTAAAGCTTCATCCTCAAGGTGACAGTATTAGGAGGTGTTCTTTGGGAGGTGATTAGGTCATGAGGGCAGAGCCTCCAAACAGACTAAGACTCCTGGTAAAACAAAGCATTTGGATAACAAATTCTCATACTTTATTTCAATTGCAGGTCTTCCACTTGTCATCTATAGCCTGGGACACATGACTATTCAGGACACTGGAGAACAGAGGGAAACACCTGGCTTGTGGTATCCAATCAGTCTTTTCATTCATTTAAGGAAATCATCTGCTCCAGCCTACTGCTATGTAACAGCGGGCTGCGCTGAATCTTTAGATCCAGACTCACCATGGCAGTCCTATTCCTGGCGGAGCTCTCTGTCCAGTGAGTACGCTTGTGGGAAACAAGTGAAATCCCAGGAAGACAGTGAAAGAGAGTGGGGAGCAGTTAATACAGATAAATTACTGCAGAGACCAAGTGGCAGAATAGTGCTACAGCGTTAATAATTTACTACCATGACATGAAGTCATGGTAGTAATTGTGCTTCTTCTCACCATTGTCCTAAGATTAAGCGGTAAACGCCCTTGTGTGTCTTTGCTGAACTAGGAAGCTCCTGAAGCAGCCGCCTTCCCCCTGTCCCTCAGAAACTGGAACCCGATTAAGGGGCAAACGCCCTTGTGTGTCTTTGCTGGCCTAGGAAGCTCTTGAAGCAGCCGCCCTCCCCCTGTTCCTCAGAAACTCAAAATGGCTCCCTCCGATGGCTCGACTCCGGCTTATCCCGGCAGCCTCCACCAACCTGCCCCCGAAAGGTAGTGTGAACTAGTCAGCTGGGCCCTTGCGTCTCCTCGCCATGGCCAGGGCAGCCTGATCCGCAGGGCTGGCAGATGCAGGAGCCTCCCGCTCCTGCCTTTTCCCCAGGCGGGCGCACACCGGCCTGAAGTCGGGAGGCTGCGGCAGGAAAACAGCCAAGGGTCCAGGGCCATGTGTCTGAGCGAGAGCGTGACTCCCAGGTGCACTCGCTGCGCTAGCCCTGCAGCCTCTGCAAGGAAGGCACCGCCCACGCGGCCCGCGCAGACTCCTGCTGCGTCCACTGGATCCTGAGCGCCATAGGTAGGGGCGGCCCACGCGTGGCCTTCATTCTCCTCGGTCCGCCCGTGGGCACTGCTTAGCCCTTCAGCGCCACGGAACGAACGTCTGGGCGCTTTGGAGCTGCAGAGGCCAAGGACGGCTGCAGCCCCAGGTAATCACGATGGATGATGGGGCCCGGGGTTCACTCCCAGAAACCATACCCGGGCGACTTGAAATGCGAACTCCAGAGGTGGCACCATTATAAGTTAGGACGTTTCTCAGGGCTTAAAGTGAAGGGTACTGAAACTGACACTCCTGTTATTTCACTAAGTTTTCCCTCCCCTGTTTTAAATAAGTTTATTTAGACAGGGAGAAAAGACTCCTCTAGATGATTTTGGGTTAAAAACATAATCCACAATGGTTTGTATGCTGTGGTCATTTGCGTATGTCTATTAAGTCTCGCTAAACAAAAAACTTTCAATGGAAAATATCCTTAAAGGCACATTATAGGTTCTCTGTGGCACTTGGGTATCATGTTACCAGTTTAACCAGCAGCTGTCTTTCTGGAGTGGTACCAGAGTTGAACCCTCGGTGATCGGTTTTAAATGTTAAACTCAGACTCTGAAATTCACCAGGTTTCCAAGCCAGATCTTGTATGCCTAATTTAGTAATGAGTTACATAACATGAGGTTATGGGACCGCTAACAAGACTGCTGCTTCTTGTGAAGCCTGTTTTCAAAGAGTTTAAGCTTATAAAAGTGGTTGCTGCACTTCTCAGGTATGTCTTACCTGTCAAAATGTTCTCAGGTGCTAATTTCAGCTCTTTAAACTTCAATTAAGTGTCCCCATTTATTTGCCCTATCCAATAATAAATACATAATAATGATATTAGCTTTTTTTTTTTTTTTTTTTTTTTTTTTTAACTCTGTCACCCAGGCTGGAGTGCACTGGTGCAATCTCAGTTCACTGAAACATCCACCTCCCGGGCTCAAGCAGTTTTCCTGCCTCAGCCTCCGGAGTAGCTGGGATTACCGCCACCTGCCACCATACCCAGCTAATTTTTGTATTTTCAGTAGAGATGGGGTTTCAGCATGTTGGCCAGGCTGGTCTCAAACTCCTGACCTCAAGTGATCTGACGGCCTCGGCCTTCCAAAGTGCTAGGATTACAGGCATGAGTCACCATGCCTGGCCAAGATATTAGCTTTTAAAGGAGGTAAAGCAACTTGTGTCTCTTCAAGTTCATCATGATGATAATTTCAGAATTGACCAAGTGACTAATTCCTTGTCCTGATTGAAGTTTTAATTAAATTAAATCAAAACAGAAAAAAAAACTATTTCTTAGCATTGTGAAGTATTTTTAAGTTGTGCCTTTGAAGTGATCCAGCATTAAGAGGAGGGATAATGACCTTATAATTGTTGAAGATCTCCATCAAAAACTTGTAATTATCTTTTTCATGGATTTACTAAACAAACTACATTCTCTGTTGTCTGAAGGACTAGAATTTTGTAACTGATATTACAGATTTCTACTTGATACAATGCATTTTAGCATCTTCTCCAATTAGGTTTCCTGACTTGAAACCCATTTGAACCTCAAATTTACTTTAGATTGAAGTTTTACTTTTTGTAATAAAAATATTGTAATAAGGCAACATATGTAATGAGAGGATTTCAAGAAAAAGATTTATTTAAAAAATAGGAATACCTGTATTAAAATGCAGATACTTAAATATTGAGGCACAAATAAAATTCATCTCAAACACTCAGTCATATTTCTTTTGCCCTTAGAGATCCGTATTAGAGCAGAATACAGTTTAAGATAATTTTTCAAAAGTCTACATGAAAAGTGCACTTTTTCCTTCCCATAGCTATATATATATATATATATATATATATATATAGCTATGGGAAGGAAAAAGTGCACTTTTCATATATATATATATAGCTATGGGAAGGAAAAAGTGCACTTTTCATGTAGACTTTTATATATATGGCCACCTTCTCAATGATATTCTAATTATTTTCTTCTAAGTGAACTTGATGGCAGAAATAGAACCATGTAGAATGTACATAGTGTTAATTCTAAACACTATGTCTCATTAATTTCTGTAATGCCTTTAAAATGAAAGACTCTCCAATTAATAAAAAAAATCTTACAATACTATTTTGGAAGATTTTTTTTTTTTCTTTTTGAGATGGAGTCTTACTCTGTCACCCAGGCTGGAGTGCAGTGGCGCAATCTTGGCTCACTGCAACCTCTGCCTCCTGGGTTCAAGTGATTCTCCTGCCTCAGCCTACTGAGTAGCTAGGGTTACAGGTGTGTGCCACCATGCCTAACTAATTTTTGTATTTTTAGTAGAGACGGGGTTTTGCCATTTTGGCCAGGCTGGTCTTGAACTCCTGACCTCAGGTGATCCCCCCCACCTCAGCCTTCCAAAGTGCTGGGATTACAGGCCTGAGCCACTGCACCCAGCCTGAGATTTTTTTATTGCTAATTTTGTTTGTTTACAACATGGCATTTTCTTTTAGTTAAAAGTTTTTGGGAATGTAGAACATTATAGCAAATATCTGATTCATTCTGATAAAATTTAAAGTTTATCCTAAAAAATAGGGATATTATTCTAATATGTGGATTCTTTTCTTGGGTATATATCATGCAGATGAAATTTATTATGAGCTAGAATCTATAAAACAGATGATGTGAGGTTCGGGCAAATTGTAACTTTAGTTTAGTTTAGTTTTTTAAATTAAAGGAATGTTTGACTATGTATCTTTATTGCAGTCAAGATACAGCTTAGATGCCCTTTGGTGCTGAGGACCAATTTTTATAGTTGAATATGTGTTACTTTGATAAACACTGTATTAGACATTGAAAATATAAAAGAGAACAAAACAGAGGTAACTACAGATGCTTTTGAAGACACCATTCACAGAAAAATCAACTTAATTATATTTAATTACAAAAATGAAATGTGCTACACAGGGAAAGCAGAAGTTTATGTGAGTATGTAAGAGAGACCTTACCTGACCCATCTAGGGAGTCAGAGAAGACTGTTTTAAGGTGGGACATTTAAGCTTAGAGGCACAGTATTGGGAAGATGAAACTAGACAAAGAAATGAGGTTGGGGAACGATTCCAGAGAAGGTGAACAGCCTATGGGATGACACTGAGATGGAGTTTGATTTGTTTGGAGAACTGAAAGAGGACCCCTTTGCCTGGAACTTAGCAGGGAGCACACTGTATAATCAGCCAGTTAGGGGTGGGAGTACACCACACAAGGTCTTGTGAGATGTGTAAGGGGTTGTGTTTTAATGAGAAAGTGAAATAGGAAGCCACTGATGGTTACTCAGTTGGGAAGAAAAAGATTTGCACTTTGATGTTGTATTGAGAAAATTGTGGAGGGGGTCAAGAGCATTTCTAATGAAATTAGTTGTTGCAGTACTTCAAGTGAGAGAGATGTTGCCTAGATAAGGAAAGAAGTGCACTGGGTCAAGTGAGTTTTAGGAGATGAAAATGAGAGAACCTGGGTTTATTTAGATTCACAGAGATTTTAAGATTTGGGGCATGAGCCACTGCATGGTTGTGGAAAGACTGAAAGAGGCGTAGATTTTAAAGGGAAGATCATATATCTAATTTTGGAAAGTTTAAGATTCTTCGTGGGATAACCCTGTTGGAGTCAAAACAGTGGTTGGCATATAATTAGAAAGGGATTAGTAAATGTGAGTTATTATTACCCTCAGTTCAGAAAGACATTTGATTTAAAAATAAAGAAAAATAAAGAAAAGTTGGAAATTGTTACAGTATAGATACGTAATGTAAGTTATGGGCCTAGGTGAGCTTGTCTAAAGAGAAAATGAAGACTTGATGCTCATTGTGACTCTAATATCTCTTGTCTTTTGTTCTGAGATACACATCTGGCATTAGATCACTGCACCAATAATTAGCCTGTCCAGTTACCCAGAACCCAGTTGTGCTGGAATATACTGTGATTCTCTTCCTATTATTCAATATTCCCTTTAAGCACTACATTTCTTTTGAAATATTCCCTAACTTTCCTAAACTTCATTGATCTCTCTCTCTTGAAATCCTGTACCATGTATGCTCAGTCAGTATGGCACATCTTAGCATTTATTTTACGTGGTCATGTAGTCTTAGCTTTTGTTTAATATATTATAGCTTTATTTCTCTAAAAAAATTACAGAAAAAAATTCGTACAGAATATTACCTCTATGGCAATATTGGCTCCAAGTATAGAACTAAGCCCAAAGCAACTATTAAATAAATGCCTGTTGACTAATGGTAGAATGGTTAGTTGATTAATATTTTGGGATAGGTAAGGATTTAGGTATTCCAATGGTAGCATTTCTACTGTATGTTTGAGTGCTACAAAGGTGTTGTGTTGGTATTGAATGGACCAGAATTAAAAGACAGCAAATGAATAGGCAATAAAAATTATATATATCCTGTAAAATAGCATATAGGATATGTCATTAGAATGGAGCCAAAATGTCAAAATAATCTATAGTGCATCATATGTGATTTTTATTTAATTTATTCAATAAATGGTCATTGAATACATACTGTGTTGTTAGGGATACAATAATTGATAAAAGAGAAATTAACTCTGCCATTTGTGAGGCAGATATTAAACAAATTTTTAAAGATAAACTTGGCAAGAACTACAAAGGAAACTTTCACAATGACTGTGTGTTACTTCAGGATTTACTGAGTTTGGGGGGCATGCTAGGAAGACTTCTAAGATATACCCCCCAATAATCCATGTCTTTGTATAATCACTGGCCTTTAGTGTGGGTAGGACAGATCTAGTGACTATGATGAGATTTCTCTTCTATGATTAGTTTACCTTGTATCGCAAAGCTCGAAGGCTTTTGCAGATGTAATAGGGACCCCTAATCAGTTCTCTTTGAGTTGAACAAAAAAGAAGATTTAATCAGGTGAAACGTTTTAAAGAGGGACTTAGACCTTCTTTGAAAAACAAACTAGAAGCGGCAGTTTCTCTTCCTCCTGTCTTGAAGAAACAGCCCACCATGTTGTGAAGAGGGCCATGTGAAAATGAACAGTAGAAAGTCTCTTAGAATTGAGAATCTAGGTTCTACAGTTACAAGGAACAGAATTCTGCCAACAACCTGCAAGCTTGGAAGAAGACCTCAAGTCTTGGATAGGACCCTTCCATCACCAGAATCTTGATTGTAGTCCTCTATGACCCTGAACAGAGCAACCAGTTAGGCTCTGCCTGAACTCTAGAGCCATGGAAACTATGATGTGATAAATGTCTGTTCTGTTAATATGTTAAATTTTACAATTTTTAAACAAAGCAGTAGAAAACTGATAAATTATAAATGTTATAATTTTTAAGCATAGCAGTAGAAAACTGATATATAAGCTGAGAAGCTTTATGGAAGAATTGTGTGGAAAAGACATGTCCAGAGAGGCGATGTTTAACTTTTCCTGTCTACCTCTCCAGGAGATGCCCACTGCTGAAGAGTTCCTTAGAAGGCTGTACCTTTGCCTCTGCTGCTGCTACAATGGAATCCCCTGTGGAAGGAGTGACAAGAGTTCTGTCCATCCTGAGGTTTTGAGAGCTAACAGAAACATAGCAGAGAATGAGATTTAGCTGTTACAGGACCAGGTCTCAGTAAGAACAGCACGTTCTGATTCCTCATCGAAGACTAAACCTGGCCACAGCACGGTGAGGTGTGCAAAGGAAAAAGATTTTTGGAAAACCTTGCTCTTAAGAGAACTGTATTTCATCTATTTAAACACATCAGACAAATCCCTCCCTAAGGGACGTACATAAGAATTCTTTCTGGCTTTAGAAGGAAATATGCAGATTGGTAGTTTCGCTTTCGTTGTTTTTTTTTTTTTTTTTTTTTTTTTTTTGTTGAGACAGAGTCTCACTCTGTCACCCAGGCTGGAGTGCGGTTTCAGCTCACTGCAACCTCCGCCTCTGCAGTTCAAGTGATTCTCCTGCCTCAGCCTCCCAAGTAGCTGGGACTACAGGTGTGCACCACCATGCCTGGCTAATTTTTGTATTTTTAGTAGAGACAGGGTTTCACTATGTTGACTGGGCTGGTCTCAAACTCCTGACCAGAGGTGATCTGCCCACTTCCGCCTCCTAAAGTGTTGGGATTATATAGGCATAGCCACCACACCTGGCCTATTTTTATATCTATTAAAAGAGAAAATAATATTAATGGTTTTCTAATATCAAGCATAACTGTTGGGAGCCAAAATGCCTCATGCCTCCAAACTCAGTAAATCCTGAAGTAACACACAGTCATTGTGAAAGTTTCCTGTGTAGTTCTTGACAAGATTATCTTTAAAAATTTAATATCTGCCTCACAAATGGCAGAGTTAATTTCTCTTTTATCAATTATTGTATCCCTAACAACACAGTATGTATTCAATGACTATTTATTGAATAAATTACATAAAAATCACATATTATTCACTGTGCATCATCACAGTGGAAAGTCACGTAGCATGTGTTTTACCCTTGTGGCATTTAGAAGCAAACTGTGAAATGCTGTTATCTAGAAGGTAATATGTTGCAATACATTTTAAATCAATCCAAAAACACTTCACAAAGATAGGAACTAAAATTATAACACTGGTATAGGAATATAACTTATTCGTAAACATGTTATACAGTTTTAAATATGCAGTACTTCTAGGTGTACTTAATATAAAGAAACTTCTATTTCAATTAAACATCACAATCACTGAGGTCATTTATATTTGTTGACATTTAACAGCACTGGGTTGGTATAGACCTATCACATAGAATGCTTATGGAGAATAAAATGTCATGTTTTAAAAATAAATTGATTTAAAAACATTTCTAATCATTAGGGCATTTTATTTGGCAGAAGGTTGGTGTACCACAAACCTCAGTTGGATGTGAGAAACCTACAAAGGTCTCTGGAATGGGAAATTAAGGAGCCACTTGTTTTTCTCCTACTTGACTCTAACATATCCTCTATGCTAATGATAAATTCATGTTCATGAAAAAAAACTCACTCTTTTCCGGTTCTTAGGCTTAAGAACGTATGCTTCTCTATTGGCTGCCATCGTTATAAAGATCTTTTCTTACACTCAAGAGTTTTCATAATCTGCGTATTAACATTCTTTCTTCTTCTTCTTTTTTTTTTTTTAAGTTTTCACAACCGGAACTTTTCTTTCCTCTGTTTGTTAGATAATCCATGACCCATTACTGTGCTCAGTGCTGCTATTATGCAGATCCTCCACCTTGATATTTATATACTACTCATCCTTCAAGGCTCTGCAGAAATTCCACTTTCTCCCAAAAAACAGACCAATTCTCCTAGTAATTATGGTCTCTTTCTTCTCTCATTCTATTACAGTCTTTTGTCTCTACTCAGCAATCTACACATTATTGTTCACCATTCCATTCACTGTCTTTTCTTTGTAATTTGGGACTCTTTATAGAGATTCATATACGGTCAGTTCTGGTAAAACATATATGTTTTGAAAATACAAATTTGAATACTAGGGGACAGTTTTAACAAAACATAAAATTTGTTTTCACTTTAGCACAATTTTATCCTCAGGAAACACTGGGCAAACAAGAAAACTGCACTCAGGTGAACAAAGCCATGTGGCCATACTCAGAACAGACGAACACACAGGCATGTCAAAATTATATCAACTACCTCAGCTCAGCACACACCTGTTATGAGCCACACTCAAATACGTTTAGTGTTACAAGTTTCTGCCTGATTTGAAAACCCTCCTTTCATCACTTTGCAAGAACTCTCAGATGCAACTCTTCTCACATTTACTTCCACAAGCAAACTTCAGGTTTTGATCAAGGTAAAGTGCCATATTTACTGTAGTACATATGGATATATCAATTATTCACACATGTAAAACTCCAGTTTCATATTTATTGTGTTTTGATCTTTATTTTTTTCTGTGTCACTGACAATGTTTTTGAGTGTCATACCCTTAACTCTATGTTTCTTATTGGCCTTGTGTTTCATATTACAAGATTTTGCATAGCTTGATGATATTTTTAGCACTACCTGTGTCAGATAATAGCAGAACTGACTGTATACATTGATACTTTATTATATATAATCTGAAACATATAGTTTATGGAATAAATAATGTAATTATACTTCCTGTAATGCTGAGAAGTAATATCTGTTTCAGTTACCTATTGCTACATAACAGACAATCCTGGAACTTAGTAGCTTAAAGCAATAAAGTTTCCCTCTCTCATGGTTATGTGGCTTGACTGGGCATGATGGACAGTTATGCTGGTTTCACTTGAAATCCCATGGAGGTATAATCTGATGGCAGCTGGTGCTGAAGCAAGAGACGGACTGGCAGGCTATGATGGTAATGTTTCCCTCTTTCTGTGAGTAGTGCCAGGGCCTCTTCTCTCTACCTGGTGTCACCTTGTGTTATCCCTGATAAAGTAGCCAGATTTCTTACATCTCCATGTGATTAAACAATTTCAACAATTAAGACTCGGGTTCCCAAGAAGCACAAACACAGAAACAGCCAGGTGTCCCTAAGCCTTAGACCTGGAACTGGCACAGCATCACTTTTCCCACCTCCAATAGGCCGAGCATCACAGGGCTGGCCCTGACTGCAGGAGAGAGGAGATAAACACTTTCTCTTGGTGAGTAAATAGCAAAGAATCTGTGACTATCTTTAATCACCATGGTATTCTTTACTAACAATTTGGTAGGTCAACATCATAAGATTTTAGAGCAATATTTTAGCAATTATTCAATCTAATATCATCAATTTATATGAAAGTGTACTGGAACAAAATGATACAATAAAAGACAGAGTTGGAGCTATGAATCTCTCTTAATTCTGTACATCTCATAGCCCTTCATAAACTGCCTGGGATATAGTAGGCAATAAATATATACTTGTTGACATAGGATTTTACTAAGAAATAGAAACTGAGATTCAAATAATATTCTATTTTAAAAAGCACTCAAGATTCTAACTTTCTGGAAGCATGCCTGGATTTTCTGAAAGACATTAAGACTTGAAAGAGAGATGAAAAGATAGCAGAATAAGATATTTCAAGATGTTTTAACTATTCATATTTTCATACCATTATTGTGTTTTCTCCACACACACACACATACATACTTACACACAGAGAAATGAAATGATACAAGGCAGTGAGTCTAAGATAAATATTTTATTTCTGAAAAATATAGGACATCATCATGGTCTAAAACTAAGTTCATTGTGTCTTAGGAAATGTTTGACTCCTCACATTCATCCCACCCCAAAAATGTCCTTGTTTCACTAGAATCAAACTATGTAAAGACTTATTCATCTTTTAGATCACTAAATAAATTAGTATGAAGAACATTATTTTTATTACAAAAGGTTACCATTCTAATAAAAGCATGAATGACATTTTTTCAGCCTGAATTTAAAAGAAAACACACAAAGTTCATTTTATATACAATGTAACAGAAAAAAAAGTTCTGTTGGTTTATGTGAGGCACATGATGAAATGTTTCTAAATTTTGTTGAACTTGCAGGATGTACCTCAGCTTGGCTTTCCTCACTTTTGTTTTTAAGCTGGCATTTTCATTTAATAACATATGGCCGGGCGTGGTGGCTCACGCCTGTAATCCCAGCACTTTGGGAGGTCGAGGCGGGCGGATCACGAGGTCAGGAGATCGAGACCATCCTGGCTAACACGGTGAAACCCCGTCTCTACTAAAAAATAGAAAAAAATTGGCCGGGCGTGGTGGCGGGCGCCTGTAGTCGCAGCTACTCAGGAGGCTGAGGCAGGAGAATGGTGTGAACCTGGGAGGCGGAGCTTGCAGTGAGCCGCGATCGCGCCACTGCACTCCAGCCTGGGCGACAGAGCGAGACTCCGTCTCAAAATAAATAAATAAATAAATAAAATAAAATAAAAAAACCTCTATACCTTCTACCCCTATATAAAAACAGCAGTGGCGGCTTCTTCTCTGTATTTTTTCTTCTTAGCCCCCTCCTTGGACTCTGAGGTGTTGTAATCTGACAGCAATTGTTCTCTTCTCTATGCTTAGACTCCTCTTCCTTATTTTATAAACCTCGTTCTTTTTATTTCATTTTTCTCTGATCCAGAGTATATACTTCGTGTCATTTTTGTTTTTGGAATTTTAGCTCTTTTAGACTGTACCAAGTCTCAGCATCTCACGGTCCTTTTCTGTTTTGTCCCTGTTCTGCAGGAGCCCTGTGGCTGGCGGCTTATTGGTCATGTGACTTTTCACCATCCAGGCATGAGGCTGAGTCTGATTCCTATGGATGTAGAAACACTTTCCAAATTACAGATCATTATTCATCGCAGTATTCAGTTATTTGTTTATAAGATGTGAAAATTAGATTTAATCATTTCTAACATCTTTATCAGTTCTAACTATGTGAGATTCTCTAAAATATTTTGAAGAGAGATCCGACACCCATTGATTTGAAAAGCGTAATAATATAGTAAAACCGAGTGAGCAGGACATCCTCTTCTAAGGATCAGAATTCTCGTCCTCCATCCTCCTGGGGTGATTTGCCTAACAGCTCTAAGGAATCGTGAAAAGGCATAGTTAGCCTCCAGACCTTAGCCTTTTTTGGGTGAGGCATATCATTTCAAGACTCTTGGGTTTACTTGAATAACTTATCCATGCATAATGTAATTTATTTAAAACATTTGAATATATTTATATAATTAAGCTCTATTATCTGTTATTATAAGAAGTTTCAAAAGCTTCCTTCTAGGATGAAATTAATTTACTTGTTCCTCACCTTTAACCAAAGACGAAACAATTTTGCTTGTACTCTTGTAGAAGTCAATTGTTTTCCTCTTAGCTTTCACATTTGTAGTCTGAAAAGGTTTTTTGGTTATTATTAGTCTGTTTGTTTTACCTTTTCTTCTTTTTAAAATACATTTGTTTATGCTCATCAGATCTATAACTGGATACATTAGAAGGAGCTTGAGATTTATAGTGAGATAACCCTTAATCTAAATCTCAACTTTGGCATTTTTGTCTGTGTTCCTGAGCAAGTTCTTTGACCTCTCTTAGCGTCAATTTCCTTTTTGTAAAATGGAAAGATAGCATTTAAAGTCATATGCAGTGCCTAACACTGTAAGATCTCAATAAATTTATACTACTTATCATGATGATTAGACCATGAATAAGAATAGTGTAATTTAAAAACATGTTGATGAAATATGAAAATAAGTAAAATGAGTTTCCTTAAAAGTTGTAGAGGTATAAACTGAGGAAATTGGATCATTTTTGCTACTCATTTATGAAAAATATTTAAATGCCTACCGTATGTCAAGCATACTTTCAGGAGCTGACTACAGAGCAATAGACAACACAGGCAAGTTCCCTGTGCTCATCCAGCCTTCTTGTTGTGAGGAAAATCAGAAAATCAACTCACAGAATAGTATGATGATTTTTAATGTGAGCTAAGGAGTAGCAGGGTGTATAGCAGGGAGGCTGCTGCTTTGGGGAAGGGGATAAAGGAAACTTTCTGCTGTAGCATTGGAGCTGGGACCTGTAAGGTAGGAAGAGCCTGCAAAATGAATACCCAGGCTAACAGATGCAAGGTAGAACAAGCTTGGTGTGGTCAAGGGAGAGAACAATGGCCAGTGTGACTGGAGTGCAGTGGATGCAACAGAGCCTGGAGTGAGATGAGTTCAGAAAAATGTACAGGGGCCAGATTATGTGGAGTCCAATAGGGCATGGAACAGAGTTTGCATTTTATTCTAATTTCAGCAAGCAGGATCCTTAGAAATAAAGTGATATGGCTTTCTTTGGGTTTCAAAATTATCACATTGGATGCTTTAGGTGGAACGGGCTTTAGGATCTGTAGAAGGTGAGAGACCAGTTAATCAGCTATTGATGTAGATTAAGGAGCTTAAGAGTGGTAGAATATTAAGCAGTGAAGATGATGAGAAGTAATCAGGTTTGATATATATATGGTGGAGGTAATGCTGGGAAGATATGTTTAGTAATTGTATGCCAGGAAGTGTTGAAATAGCACAAAGGGAGAAATCACAGCTAAGTCTCAAGCGTTTGGCCTGACTGACAGGTAGATAGAAGTGCATTCCTGCATCAGGAAAGTTAATGAAGAAAAGGCATATAGAGCAATGGTTTTGAAAGCATGGGTGCTGGAGACAGACAGGGTTTGCTTCCAACTTCAAGTACTGGCCAGGGGCAAGTTTCTTAAATTCTTTTTACTTTAGTTTCCTCATGTGTGAAATGAGAATCGTAATACCTATCTCATTATTTGCTCTAATAATCCAAGGAGGTAATGGATTAAAACTGTTTAGAGCAGTGCTTGGCATAAGGTAAGTTTCATTACTTAGGGCAGAACAAATTAAAGGTTCTCTCTTTTGACATGTACAGTTTAGGAAGTCTTTTGAACTCTTGAGTAGAAAAGCATGTGCATATCGTAGGGTAGTGACAGCAAAGATACAGAGAAGTGACCGCAAAGATACAGAGAAGTGACCCAGTTTGAGATATGTGTTGGAGGCAGAGGTGTAACAATAGTGTCATGGTTGATGGAATGAACTCTGTGAACAGATTGGATTTGCATTCCATCTTCACTTACTGCTATGGACATGTTCTGTAACCTCTGAGTGTCTCAGTTTTCTCATAGTTGAAATGAGTCTCCTAAAGGAAACTATCTTACATTTTTGTTCTGAGGATAAAAATCTAATATATGGTGTGTGCCAGTAATTATTAAGAAAGAATGATCAAGAGTCATGTTTGGGCAGGGTAAGTTTGAAATGGATTTTCAACATAGAGATGAACAAGTATGCCTTGAATAACCAAGACTAGAGTTCAGGAAGAATCAAAGCTCAAGATATACATGTAGCATTCATTGGCATATTGATAGTATTTAAAGCACTAAGATGGGATGAATTCTCATACGTTAGATCTAAGGAATAAAAAGCTATCACATGATATGTACTAATTATTATTAAGGGGAGAGTGACCAAGAGAAGTAGCGAAGTGACCAAGGTCAGAGGCACTTCACAATTAAGATCATAGCTCAGGTACACTTACCAGATGACATGGAAGTAGCAGAGAGTCAGAAATATTTCAATACATCACTAATCTTTAGAGAGTCAGAAATAATTTAATACTTCACTAACTTTTAGGAAATATTCTTCATGAAATAGTCGTGTCTGAAGCTCTAGATTACAAATTTTCCCCCTTTAACATTTCACATATATGCCTTCGAATTAGATTGTAGGCTTCTTGTGAATGTGATGTATTTCTTTTGGCCTGTCACTGCCCCTGGCACAAGGTAGTACACATAGACAGCACTCATTTTAATGCTGTTTTTAAGTAAGTGTTTCATGGGGTGACTAAAGTATCTTTACCCTAGTACTACATGGTAGGCTAACTACTAGGGACCTGAATAATTTTGTTCTAAGAAAGACATTTGGTGGATAGCTTACTTTACTGTTTCCACACCCCCAGTAACTTTAGAAAATTGATCAGTGCTCAAGGATAAGGGTTCAAAATGCATCTTAAGTTATGCATGTGGAGTGAAAAATTATCTTTACCTTACTATAAAAGAGTAGAGTTATATTAGTTCGTTTTCATGCTGCTGATAAAGATATATCTGAAACTGGGTAATTTATACAGGAAAAAGGGTTTAAAGGACTTACCATTCCACATGGCTGGGGAGGCCTCACAATCACGGTGGAAGGCAAGAAGGAGCAAGTTCACATCTTACATGGATGGCAGCAGGCAAAGAGAGAGGTTGTGCAGGGAAATTCCCATTTTTAA
Source organism: Pan paniscus (assembly GCF_029289425.2). Classification (NCBI taxonomy): domain Eukaryota; kingdom Metazoa; phylum Chordata; class Mammalia; order Primates; family Hominidae; genus Pan; species Pan paniscus. The sequence continues at coordinate 114,786,982 of NC_073252.2, forward strand.
AACCATCAGATCTGGTGAGACTTATTCACTATCATAAGAACAGCACAGGAAAGACCTGCCCTCATGATTCAATTATCTATCGCTGGGTCCCTCCCACAACACACAGGCATTATGGGAGCTACAAGATGAGATTTGGGTGGGGACACATAGCCAAACCATATCAAGAGGTAAAGAGAAGATATAATGGGTTTTTCACTTGAGCTGATTCATGCTGGAATTTCAGATACACACTAGAGCCAGTCAAAAACTTTCCCAGTTTCTTAACCTTTTGGACCATAGTCATTTCATATATGGAATAGAGATGATAACACTTACCTCATAATGTTTTGAGAGAGCTGAATGAGGGTGTGTTCTCAAAAGATTGTTTTATTATCTACCCTATGTGCAAAATGTACTTTCTCTCATGAAATGTTTTGAGTCTTTACAAATTCCCATTTTACTGTGTGCACCAACTACAAATAAATCTCTCTTAATTCATTGTATGCCTAAACAATTGAACCTATTTTGAAAAATAATTTATATGACATGAGTAGTGAATGTGTATAAGTGTGTATCTCTGTGTAAGTGTATCTCTGGATATAAAATTTCACAGAGTTATAGAAATATATTGTTTACTTGTACAGCTATAAATTTCTTTACTTGTCATTGCTAAATGATTTTTCATGTGAAGCAAAAAGGATTGGTTTCTTATTTTGCATTTTTAGTTTCTTTTTTTTTTCTTTTAAACAGATTTAGCAGCATTCACAGTCAAGGACTGTCACAGACCGTCATGATCTCATTATTTCCTGGCCCCTAGAGAAGGATCTATGCTAATTAAACACACTTAATGGGAAAAAGTTCTGTTCACCTTAAGCTATTATTTCTTTACTTACTAGTGTTTGTTACAATTTACAAACAAGAATTATACATCCCAGTAAATTGAACCTTCTTTCTTCTCTGCTCCCTTTCCCCCACACTCAATTTACCAGGTACTAAAGTTGCATAAAGTTATAAACCAGTTAGATGGCTTCTTGGGAATAAAGTTTTCATTGAACAGTTTCTTGTAGTGTTGGACCTCAGGAAAATTCAACAGCTCTTGCTAATCCAGTGCTGATTTTCATTTTCAAGCCAGGAGCTAAACATATAAATCATGTTTAACACAGTGTACCTGCTTTTAGAAAGCTGTATACAGTCATGTACATTTATTAGTTTTCCCAGCTTGAAAGCTTCATGCATTCTTTGTTCTTCCTTTCTTTGTATCAAGAAAACACCACCCAGCCCCCCACCCCGCCCCGACACACAATGGTGCTTCATATTATGACATTTTGTGGCATGATTATTTTTCCTGTCTACATCCTCAAGTCATTGCTTCATTAATACTGTACATAAACTGATTTTTTGCCACACGTGGCTATTTCCAAGTTGTCATTTTGCCACTGAAGTTTGTTCTCTATGCTGTGTGACAGATTAATACTGTTATCAATACATGTTTTTGAAATTGGTATTGACTTTATATATGTGGAATCATCAAATCATTTCTTCTCTAAAGGGGCACCTTCAAGTTCCTTGTTTTTTGTTTTTCATGAAGAGTCAGTTTTCAAAACCTTGTCCAATTTACTTAAACTTTGTGTGCCTTGATTTTCTTATCTATGAAATGGACTGTATGAGTAAATTGAATGAGAAAATCTATATATAGTACTCGGCACAGAACTTAAGCTTTCCTCTTGGGGCAGTTACCTCATGGAGACCTGAGGTCCTTGTCATGTCTCCTTGAATATTGATGGGTTCTATAATGTCTTTTGCTAATAAAAAAAATACCCTCTACCAATTTCCCAGCCCAGGCAATTTTCACTTCTTGTCTCTTGATATGCTGTGTCTGGGAGTTTTGAGTTGGCATGTACATTTTCTCACTATCTTGAGACTACGATGTTGGAGAGGCCGTGTGTATGCGGTCTAGCCCACAGTCCTAGCTGAGCCTAGGATTTGAGGCATTTCCACCAAGACATCAGACATGTAAATGAGGCAGTCATGAATGTTCTACAGCACTACCACAGAGACTTGTGGTGATACTGTGTGGACCAGAAGAATTTCCTAGCCAAGCGCTACCTGCACTCCTGACTCACAATATATTGAGATATAAGGAACTGATTATAGCTATAAGCTACTCAGTTTTGTGTAGCAATAGATATAGGAAAACTGACATCTAGAAATAAAATGGCTTTTGTATCCTGTGACTTTAAATCACTTATTAATGTTTAAATTTTTCTGTACATATATACATCCTTTATACATATTTAGAATATTCTGAATATACATGTAATTTTCTGCATATATATTCAGTCACCTGAGAATAATGGCTTCTATTTCAAACTTTTCAATATTATTCATTAATCTGCCTTCTTGCAGTAATTGAGGGCTTTGGCAAAAAAAAAATGAATTAATGTGATTATATCAGAAGAATAATATGCTTTTTGACTTCAGAGTGAAAGGCATTGAGAATACTCTATTAAGGATGACATTTATTTTAGTTTTTTTGTAGACACACTCTATCAGATTAAAAAGTTCTGCTCTATTTCTAGTTTCCTAAGAGTTTTTTTTTTAATTAAGAAAGTCTCTTGAAATACTACTTTGCAAACAATAGTTGTATATTGTTTCTCTTCTCTCTCCAATATGGAAGCACTATAAAGTTTTACATGTTAATTACGTTTATTGCTATAATTCTAGTAACTAGAACAATGCCTGTTGAATAAATCTTGTTGAATACATTTATAAACAACGAAGAACATATTTGAGTTTGTGAATCCAAAACTTCATGTTTTCTATTAATGTATCTGTGGAACTACTAATCAATTAAATTTGAAGATGTGAAAAACTATGGAAGGAAAACTACTGTAAATATTAGGTTGAATAAAATCTTATTTTAAAGGCAGTTAACAGTATCAAATATTACAAGTCTGAGAGTGACATAATTTCACAATTGAATTGATCTATGATAAGTTACAGTAAAACCATACAATGGAATATTATATAATTATTAAAAATATAGAGACACTAATATATAGCTGATAAAGAATTAGCTCCAAAATCTTGAAAAAGAAAAATAAAATAAGGCATGGTATAATGACTAGACCATAATGACATTTGTATATACAAAGCATATATGCCTAATTCTAGATTCTTCCACCTACTTTGCAGTTTAGGGAACTAAGTTATAGAGAGATTATGTAACTTGTCAAAGTTCACATAGCTAGCAACTCTTTTTATCTGTACATCTATCTGTTTACCTGTCTGTCAATGATCATAATAAGCTAGTGAGACTGGCATCTCTTGTAAAGGGCACTGGGAAATGGAAAGTGAAAGAAAGAGATGAAACAGACTTACTTTTTATTGTTCTGCCTTTCGTATTTTTGAATTTGTATCTTATACGTGTATTAGCTATTTCAATAAATTACAAAAGTAATTTTTTAAAATTGATGTTATGTTTAGATGTTTGTTATGACAAGACATGGTTTACTACCTTTGTGCATGCTTTTACAATTTTCGCTTATGTTGTCAGAGTTATTCTGTTTGTACTTTTTGAGACTTTTTAAGGGCTTAATAAATATAAGTATTGTTACAGTGCTGCTTACACACCAATGACATTGTTAAAACTTCCATGTGTATATGAATAATGCAAACATATTTTTATAATAAAAGAAGTCACATTTGTTTTGATGGAATTTAATGAAACATGAGTTTGATCCTAGTAAGTTTGATATGACATTTCAGCGAACACATGGGTTCACAATTTGAGATTTGTGATGGTTGTAATTATAATTTTAAGAGGTCCTGAAGTCCTTAGTCCCCTCAATTTCTCAAACCAAGTGAATCAAATAATACCTAGGAATGTCACAAAAATGCCACCCTTACAGTTCATTTAAAATATTTGAATATGTCCTTTTTCTCCCAGGAACAAAAATAACAATAAAAACACAATCCGAATAGTGATGTGTGAAATGTTCTTTTAAAGGAAACCCTCATGCTATGTTTTAATAGAAGTGAATACAAACTTAATAGCTATGCTTAAATACACCTTCCCAACAAAAATGTTCCTTTGCTTGTAAAAACGTTTTTCTCAACAGTAATTGAATTTGGAAACATCTTTACCTCCTTATGCCTACACATATGGCCACCTTGCTCAAAAGAGATAAACACCTGCTGTACCCCAGATTATAAACATAATTTCAAAAGTATAAAAAGCTCTGGAATGCTTTGATAAAGAGAGGAATTACTTGTAGACAACTTATATAATAAATTATGTAATGGCTTATGTTACTTTGGCTATAACCAGTGTTAAGGAAAAATTATTCTGACGCTTGTTAAAGCAGCAAGGCAGACACTTTTTTAGACTATTGCATTAGGGGTCAAGACTATTGCGATAGTGGAGGGAGATCAGGTTCAATTCTGAATATAATCAAGACAGCTGGGGATCTATAGCCAAGGAGCAGAGTGGCAAGTTTGCTGGAGAGAAAATTATTAAGAAGAGACACCCAGAGCTGGGTATTTCTTGTTAAACTGACAACACGATTCTTGCTGAAGGCAGACAAGGGTGATCAGACATCAAGGGTGGGAGAATTCTCATTAAACTGACTTAGCAGGATTCTTGCTACAGTCAGTTAAACTGTAGCATGCTAGACTATGCAGGCTCAGAAAAGATGGAGGGCAAAGCACAAGGTCTAATTGAAAAGAAGGGTGCAGGGAGCTTGTCCAAAGTTTGGTCATGGAGAGTTTGTCACCAATCAGAATATGGCACAGGCAACGGCAAATCAAAATAATGTGAGGCATACCCAGAGCACTCAGATTCCCTTAGCATATGGGCCTGCCTGGCCTGCCAAACATCATGAGCATTAACTTTGACTCCCTGCTTCTTTTGTGAGTGGGCTGAGCTGCTTTTGGTGTACTACATAATGACCATAAGTGGACACCAAACCTTTGAGGAAAACAAGGCAAAGCTATCTGCAAGGAGAAAACACTGGTCATGCTGGCTGAGAATACACAGCGAGTGACCAAAGCATGACAGAAACTACCCTCTTAGTACTGATTTTACTTTACTTTCTAAATGTTGGTATGTCGCATTTTCATTTTCATTTGTCTTAACATCTATTCTGACTTCCGTTTTGACTTCTTCTTTGATCAGGCTGTTCAGAAGTATGTTGTTCAGAAGTATGTTGTTTAATTTGTGACTTTTCCCATTTTTCTTTTGTTAGGGATTTCTAGTTTCATACTACTGTGGTAACAGAAGAAAAAATTCTACTTATATGAAGTGTCTGAAATAGCCAAAACTATGGAAGCAGAGAATACAATAGTGGCTCTAACGGGTTGGGGGATAAGGGAATGGGGAGTTTTCAGTGGGTGTACAGTTTCAGTTATGCTAGAGGAATAAATTCTACACATTTGCTGTACAATGTAGTGCCTATAGTTAACAATATGGCATTGTTCATTTCAAAATTTGTTACGTGGATTGATATTATGTTAAGGTAGCTCCCTTTACCCCAAAAAGGGGAACACAAGAAAGGTGCTGGATTTGTTATAACATTGATTGTGTTGATGGTATCATGAGGTTTTGCATATGACCAAACTCATCATATTGTACGCATTAAATATGTGCAGCTCTTTTTATATCAATTATAACTCAATAAAGATGTTAGGAAAATAAATGAGAAATGTCTATGCAAAATCACATTGGTTTGTTTTATTCTCTTGTTACTACCTACTTTTCGCCATCTCCACTTTAGGTCCTTGTTTTGACTTACAGGTATAATTACTCAGGATAAAAGGAATAAATATGGCCCCTTTAAGTCCTTTCTTAAAATTTCTTGCTTATAGGATCATTTTGCAATTTTTGCAGATATTTATGGGGTGAGAGCTTCTCATTTGTTTATAGCAGTTTTGTAAATGCCCCCAATACAATTCTAATCACATAGTACTACTAAAGTCATAGCCTGAGTAACAACAAAACATTAAGGAATATTGTACATAATATCTTAATTGTGACCTAATCACAAGATGATGATCTCGGATGCCTTGGCATTCTTTGTGTGCTGGAGGTTGAGGAGGTGAAGGGAGGTAGATAGAATTTGCATCCATCCAAGGAGACTTAGAATGCTTGAAGAATGAATGACTTGGGCAAGAGTCATGCATACATGGACCAAGTTGTGTTGGTGCAGCAGGGTGGGAGAATAGTGTTTGCCTTCATTATTACTCACATGTTCCAGGTACAGGGCTAAGCGATTTTCTTATACTGCCTTACTGAATACTAAGAGGCAGAGAAAATATTGCCTCTGTTTCTAGATAACTAGCATAAAGATGCCCCCACAGTTACACATTTGAAAAATGTTCATAACTATATTTCAGTCTGAGTCTATGTTTGGTAATTTAGAAAACTGCATTTTTAAATTTTTTGTTATTGTTTAGATAACAAAATATGGCTAAGGAAGCTGAATGGTAAGAGCCTGCTACTCTTTACCTGTGGAGTTTTTATTTTTGAAATCTGAAAGTACGATTTATTAAAGCATCCAAAACAAAAAAAGTCAGTGACAAAGTTGAACAAAGATGTGCAATACCTATACCCTGAAAACAACAGAACATTGCTGAGATGAATAAAAGAGTAAAATTCCTGGAAACAATTAGTATGACCATGAATTCAATGATGGGTTCTTTTCAATCAATGTATAAATTTAGTATTATCTTAATAAAAATTTTAGCACGCTTTTTAATAATAATTGATAAGCTGTTTTAAAACATGTATGTGGAAATAGAATGGCCTTGGAATAATCAAAACAAGTTTGAAAAAGAACAAAATTTGAGGACTCACACTTCTAATTTAAAGACTTATTAACCAAGACAGTGTTAATAGTAAGAGATTATTGAGTTTAGATTTTTCACATATAAAGTATTATTTTTTTAATTATGACAACTCGAAAAGAGAGGTTTATTATTTTCATTTTGAATAATGAAACTTGGAATCAGAAATAAGAGCGGGTTGCTCAAAATTATACAGCTGGTTAGTAACAGACTCTGGGCTCAATTCTCAAATACTAGTCTTCAAGTTCTAGGTCAATTGCTCTCTTCAGGCTTCCCCTCTAACCTCCCAGTCCAGTTCCCAGGTTAAGTACAGATTTTTTTTTTTCTGGTAAATTCTCTATGAAACAGATGAAGAAATACATGAGGAACTACTAGGGCAAATTTTCCCTAAGGTTCTCTAATGTAAACATAGCTTTTAAAAGGTTGAGACAGGATGCCAGCAAATGAAGTTGAAGCATTTTCTTCTTGGCTAAGTATCATTAATCATGTGCAGACAGAGAAACTATTGTACTGTGAAAAACAGAAATTCTGCTTTAGCTTCTACTCACCAAACAAAACAAGCAGTTGCTTAGCCTATGATGATATTTCATTTTTAAAGTGAGTTAAGCCCTGTTTTACCAGCTGTAGACTCTGAGAATGAATATGGGTGTGAATGCTTCTCAATGAAAGAGGGGAAGGAACCCACAGGAAATGATAGGCTCCTTGGGAGTTTGAGAGTGCAGTTCAAATCTCCAGTGGACATTTGGGTTAAAAAAAAATTTAAGGCCAATTATAAACAAGAGAATAACAGTCTATGATAAGAAAATCCTTTGCTTGTTCTTTCTCTCTATGTATCCACAGTCAATGCTCCTGACAAGCACCTATTTATTTTAAAGATTCTCAGCAAACATATGTGGTCTATTATCCTTTTGCACAATATGGACTTTTTGGGCTCCCGAGAAATGTGTGTCTATTTAAAATTAGCTTTGAAAGTTCTTTTATTAGCTTCTTGTAGAAGGCCTAGCTCATTTCCTTTTTTTTTTTCCATTTGATAATTACTATCCCCCTGGTAATGTAGCTTCACAGGTTGATTGCAAAATCCCCCCACCATATAGGCTATTTTAAATATAAAGTGAAAATTTTCACAGTTTGAGGATTTATTAATATATAATAATTCTGAAATAATTATATTCCGCATTAATGGTTAGAAAAGTCTAACCTTTTCTGTAGCATTAAATAACAGAAATATTGGGGAAATAGGAAAACATTAGATTTAAACACAAATAATTACTACCTGTAAATTACATTCTTAATATAAAAATTGTACCTTAATTTTGGCAAAAAAATAATAACATTTGTAAAATCATTAAGTTTGCAAATATCAAATGATAAACCTAATTAATAATACTACTACAAATATTAGAAGAAATTAAACAATGTTTCTGAAAATATAAAATCTCACAGAAGGCCCCATTCTTTGATTGCTTTATTATCTGTCTTAAAATAATGTCTTTTGTTGCTCTTTTCTAGGTTCAGCAGAATATGGTAATATACACTAGCTGGAATGTCTATTCCCAGTTTGCAATATTTTAAGATTACTGAGTACATTTCCTTTTCTAATATAGAGAAAAAGATTATAGCATCAAAACGCAATTTGAAATACATTGAAAGACTTGCTGACATAGGAATGTATAACATTTTAATTAGTTTGCTTGGAAGCTAGAGATTTTTAGGTAAATGAATCCTATCATTTTTAATTTAGTAAAACACTTTTCATAAAGACATGTTAGCTTACTTGAATTAAGTGACCAAGTTATTAAGGAGGATTCAATGAATATAGGGCACATTCTTCCTAAAATCATTTTTCTTTAATAGTTGAAAGTTAAAATAAAGAATAAAATATAGTGGTATTTGAAAATTCCTATCACATTGTAGATGTTCCATAATAGTCTCCAATAGGAGTTAACAAATACATGGTCCGTGAAATATATTGCATGGTAGTCAAATGAATAAAAAAGAATACGATTAAGCTAGTGCCTTTAAATTTTACAACAGTTTACAACTTTAAAAAGAAAATGTTATATACATTGGATTCAATCATTTAAACAAGGAGACAGAAGAAAATATTTTTTGCTTTTTATGGCCATAACAAGACCTTCAGTCAATTCTTTCTACTTCATCCAGTTAGATTCCTGCTTGCGTTGGACTCCTTACCAAGCTTGAGATGGGGCAGAGACTAGATGTAGGGGTCAAGGGGCATCAGCTCCCTGGAGCAGTATCTCAGAAAGGAATAGGACCTCCGGTTGCCTCTCTTTTTATTACCTAACAGTATCTTCTTGGTACTGGTGTACACCTGAGGATTGGCATGGACATATGGGGAAGACAAGGTCTTGTAAATCTAGGCTGGTTAAAAATAAAACACTGAATGGGTCCCTAAGGAGTTTAAATGTTGCATGGAAAAGTCCTTTAAAAAGTTTTTCTTGGGTCTTAAAGCTGGTAAGAGGCTTATTTAAATTTTGAAAAGATTTACATGTATAGCAAATTTAAAAAAACTTTTAAATTAAAAATTTTCTAAATTAAATGCTTAAAAAATGAGAGGGGAGGGAAGACTCTTCCCTTATTTTGAACAAAGAGAATTCAGTTTCTTTTTTTTAATTTGTATTTACCTTTACAGAGTCTATATTTAGTAGGCATAAAATTCAGTCCCTTGGGAAAATTATATTATAATTTTAAACTTTATATAGAAGAATTATTACTATGACTTTCTGTATATATAAATATTTTCTGATCAAATATGCTATAATCAAATAAGCTAATAGAAAACCATTAAATATATTACTTGAACATTTAATAAATTATAATAATTATAGCAGCCTTATATTTATGTAAGATATACATTTAGCTAAGAAATATGTATTTTGTATATTACCTAGAAATATATACAGAAAACATTTTGTATAAAACAAAATATTAAGTTACATTATCTTTCTCTGAAAGAAAACCATCCATACTTCGGATTTACATGGATATTTTTAGTTACTTTTAAGTATGCATCAGGAAATCAGAACATTTAAATTGAAAATATGAATTAAGACTAACCTAGATAGACTTTCTGTAATGTCCATTCCTTTTTACTTGGAAAAAGTCAAGTTAAAGTTGCATATTTACTAGATATGTACACCAGTTTCTTAAAACTTTCAACCCATTTTTCTTTCTAACACAGCAGCAGTAACATATGTTAATATAGCCTTAGATTTTGATGTTAATAAATATGTGGCAAACATAGCACAGGCTGTGAACTATCTTCTATTGCTGATTTACGTTAATCAAGATAGGCAGTTATTTCCTGTCAAGGCTGAATTTGTTCTGATGTGTTTTAAGACGTACAGTTGGAAATGCTCTGAATTTTCATTAAAACTATTTTGCAAATTACTGTTTCTCTGGGATCATAAATGACAATGTCCAAACTGTGACATAAACATTAAATATTTTTCCTTCTGTTTTAAAGAACAAAACACAATTTTATATATTATACAATTGACCCATTTGAAGTATACAGTTTAATGAACTTGTAAAACTGTCCATAAACATGTAACCGCCAACAGTACAATTAAGATATAGACAAATTACACCACGCTAAAAAGCTTTCTCCTGCTTCTCTGCAGTTTATACTGCCCCCCCCACCCCATACCTGCTGCCAGGAAAGACTAATCTGCTTGCCCTTTTATATAATTTGATATAAATGAAATCATATGTTCTTTTATAATTTACTACTTTCAGTTAACATAATGTCTCTAAGATTAATGTAGGTTGTTCTATGTATTTTGTTTCTCTTTATATCACCATGTGGTATCCTACAGTAAGTTTAAGTCATATTTATTTTTCCCATTCACTGGTAGATGTGCATATGTTTCTTGAACTTTTGGGTCATTATAAATAAAGCTGCTCTAAATATCCAAATACATATCTGTGTGAAGGCATATTTTCATTTCCCTTTGATAAACACCTATAAATGGAACTGCCAATTTGTATGATAAGCATATCTTTTGCTTTATATGATACATCTACACTACTTTCAAAAGTGACTAACATTTTGGAGACCCAACAACACTGTATGAGACTTTGATTTATACTCGCCAATGTTGAGTGTTTTAACTTTAACCATTTTAGCATATATATGTGTAGTTATATCTTGTCATTTTAATTTATATTTTCCTGTAGGCTAGTAGTGTTGTGCATCCTTTTATATAACAATGAGCATTTTTTAATGTAACAATTGACCATCCTATCGTATATCTTCCTTTTTATAGTGCTTATTCACAGATTTACTGATTTTTTAAACATTTATTTTAGGTTTCGAGGCACATGTGAAGGTTTGTTAAATAGATAACTTGTGTCAAATAGGTTAGTTGTACAGATTATTTCATCACACAGGTACTAAGCCTAGTACCCAATATTTATTTTTCTGCTCTTTTCCTTCCTTCCACTGTCCACCCTCAAGTAGACTCCAATGTCTGTTGTTCCCTTCTTTGTGTTCATTAATTGTCATTATTTAGCTCCCACTTTTTATAAGTAAGAACATGCGGTATTTGGTTTTCTGTTTTTGTGTTAGTTTGCTGAAGATAATGGCCTCCAGCTCCATCTATGTTCCCCCAAAAGGCATGGTCTCATTCTTTTTACGGCTGCATAGTATTCCATGGTGTATGTATACCACATTTTCTTCATTTAATCTGTCATTGATGAGCATTTAGGTTGATTCCATATCTTTGCTATTGTGACTGGCATTGCAGTGAACTTCCACATGCATGTGTCTTTATGGTAGAATGATTTCTATTCCTTTGGCTATAAACCCAGTAGTGGGATTGCTGGGTTGGAGGGTGGTTCTGCTTTTAGATCTCTAGGGAATCACCATATTGCTTTCCGCAATGGTTGAAATAATTTACTCTCCAACCAACAGTGTATGTGTTCCCTTTTCTCTGAAACCTTGCCAGCATCTGTTATTTTTTGACTTTTTAACAATAGTCATTTTGACTGGTGTGAGATGCTATCTCATTGTGTTTTTGATTTGCATTTCTCTATTTCCTAATTTTCAATTGGGTTGTCCTACTATTAATTTTGACTTATAAGAGTTCTTTCCATATTCTGAACAGTAAGCCATTGTGGGATTAGCAAAAATTTCTCTCAATTGCTTTTCTATGTCCTTAGCTATGTATTTAAAAAGCAAATATTTTTAATGTTGGTGAAGTATATTTTATCAATTTTTGTGTTTTTTATTTTGTGTATTGTTTAACAAATCTTAGCTAAATCCAATTTTCAAAGATTTTTTCTATGTTTTTACCTTTTTTATCGATTTCTGTATATGAAAGGAAAAGTTTAGAAGGTTTATAAAAACTCATTTTTATGTTAAGCTTTTTCTATTTTAGAAATGTTTAGGGAATTATAAAATATTTTAAGAAAAATTAGCTTAGGAAAATCAATGTGTTGATTAGACATGTTACCAATAATTCTAATGAAAAGTGACACTGTTTCTCTGTTATTTTTCTTAAAGATTTGACAATTACAAGATATATCATCTTGCTGTATATATATATTGCAATTACAAGATGATGTATTATAGTATGCCTCTGCTTGGGGATTGCGTTAGTCAAAGAAAATTGATAAGAATATAATGATGTAGAAAGATTGATAATGATATAAATTACTTGAATTAATTTATAATAAAAATAACCTAAATAAGACTGTAGGGATTGATAAACACTATCTATAGATTAACTATTCTGAGCTCTTCTCCAAGAAATGTTCTATAGTGCTGTCATATTTTCTTAAAGGTTTCTTTAGAAATAAATTCTTATTTAAAGAAAATATCCATATAACTGTTTCACAACTATGATGTTATGTAAGGCAGTTGTCGCTGGGGATTTACTTGGTAGAGTTTTGGCCTAAATTTACTGTGATTTAGATCTTTTAAGAAATATTATCTTCAATTTTCTGTAAATGTATTTATATCTCTAAATAGATATGCCAGTGCCTCTCACAAAATAGCTTACAGGATATTTATATGCCATATTATTACATCAAAACCAATTGAAATCAGATATTTATTTTTAAAAGAGGGGCAACTGATCGCTATTAAGTTTTATAATACCTACATATTCCTTGTAATTTGAGAGGTGGTTTGGTATACAGGAAATTTAAAAATTAATTGTTTATGAATGTCTAACAATAAATGATGAAGGTAAGAGAACAAGGACATGAAGAATTTTCCATTTCTCTCTGATAAATGACAAATTAATATCAATATTTATAGTGTATTTTATTTTCCAAAGATGGTCATATATATCTTCTCACATGTTATTTTAAAAATGTGACTGATACTTCTTCACTCAGCAGGTGAAATCTATTCCCTTCTCTGGAATCTGAGTTGGTGATGCAATTGCTTCTCTCCATAGAAAATAGTGGAAAGTGAATTCCATGTGAGTTAAATGCTTGGCCTTAAAAATGTCATTTCCTACCTGTTTTTTACTCTCACAGGATACATGGCTATGAAAGACATTCATCATACTGTGAGCTAGCCTGAACCAGCCACTCTGGAGAGACCACTTGTCAAGGCACAATGGATACGAACTGAATCTCAACAACCAGCATCAACCATCAAAAGATACGCAAGTAAATGACCCTTCAAAAGAGGCCCTAGTCTTTGGGTCTCACAGTTGAGGCCATAGACATAATGGAGCAGGGACAAACTATCTCTGCAAAGCCCCATCTGAAATCTTGACCACAGAATCCATGAGCATTATAGATGACTGTTTCATAAAACTAAATTTTACAGTAATTGGTTTTTCACCATTCTTGACACTTCACCATACAATTAATTTATGTGTATATATTAGTAAGCTTTGTCTCACTAAGTAGAATAAACCATTTAGGTCCATTTTAGTCAGAAAATTCTTCTAAACTGGTCTTAGCAGTAGAGACACCAGTAAGAAATAAGCTCTGTTTTCTTATATAAAAGGATTTATGGTTTAGAACCACCAAAAATTTGCCCATCTCTGAATCACATAAGCTGATAAATGGAACTATTAAAAATCTTAACCTTTGTCATATCTTGTGATGGTTCTGGTGGACACATCCTTTCTATTTCAGTTTTTTCTGACATTACCAACCTCCTCTAGTTTCGATTAGTGGAAATCAAGTGCAGTACAGTTGTACTTGATTACTTAGATCAAGATAATTCCATCTTAGAAAAAGACTCTGTCTTATATTTCATAGGGCACTTATGCCACCAAGGACTGGATGTTTTGCCTAATAAATGAAGACTGCTTCCAACCAGATAAGGACATAGCAGAGCACACTCCTCCACTATCAGTCCTCACCAGAGGACTCCTTGGCCATAAAAAGTACAGGACTTCACCATCTCAAGACAGCTGTCTTAACAGACACTGTCTTGCTGTCACTCGTGATAAGTACCCAACATCTGCCACCAAAGACTCTGTCCACATCAAACACTCTGCCTTGTAAGACTGATAGACTACCTGGGCCAGACAAAGATATTCTTTTTGTCTACATTGCTCTCCCTGGACTGGTTTGCTAACCCTTTTCCCATTCCTTTTCTCTTGATGTTAAATGTTAATTTGTCGTGGAATGTTTAATCTACAACATTTATATATTGATCAACTATACTATTGTGTGTGTTTTGCAATATTGACTGACTTGTGGAGTGGCTTGAGCTCGTGTATCCATAGCTCTGACTACTGAGTGAATGGGAAGTACTAAAGAGAATTGCTTCCTTGGAAACTCCATGTAGCTTGTGGCTTTTGTAATTGAAACAGCATCAGCACAAGTCTGACCTTGTAGAAAGACACAAACATGCATGGACCTAGAGAATAGTCACAGTTCAGGACCCTGAAATCATGACCTTCCTGGGAGAGAATGCCTGCCTTTGGAAAGTAAATTTTCCATAACCAGAGAGAAAGAAGAAGGAAATGGGTAGTTGATACTGCTTTCTTACCTCCGTGGGTAATCTTACTTTTCTTAATGTATTTTGGGTGGGAAAGTGAAGATATGCACAAACTACTTTACCATGTATCTTGCACAAAGAGCATAGTGGAAAGAGCATAGTGGAATTTTTAAGGTAGAGATAAGTAATCTTTCTCTTTCATGTTACAGCTATGTGATTTAGGGCAACTTATTTGACATTTTGAAAGTTACTTTACATATTTGTGCAATGAGGTCAGTAGACTTATTTATAGAGGTGCTATTGAGTAATAAATGATATTGTAAATGTAAAATGTTTAGCACGATACCAAACCAGACTCAATATAAAACAGAAGAATGAAATAGTTGCAGATGATAATCTAAGATGCACTCCTTCCCTCTTCCCTTTGCATGTTTCTCTTTCCCTAGTAGGTCTTATCTAGTCTCATGTCTCCAAGAATTATCTATATGTCAAATTTATCTGCACCTCAGAATTACCAGGCAAAAATAAGAAAATATAATGGAAACAAAGATGATACAATCTTAGCTGAATAGGGAAATAGGTGAAGAGGAAAAGAAATATGGACATAAAAATTATAGGGTCTTTATCATCTGGAGAATGGGGTTTGGAAAAGCAGGTTTCTGCACGTGAAAAATATATCATTTTAAATTACGAAGCAGGAGTTTCAAAAGGCACAATTAGTTTGTTTGGAAAAGAGAAATGTCATCTTAGGGTAGGAAAAGGAAACAAATCACTGTAAGTATAAAATTGAAGTGGAAATATTCTTTGGTAAGGGAGAATAGTGGTGGAGTGAAATGGCAGTTTGAAGCCTGGTAGATTTAATACTGGTGATCTCCTGGAAGCTGATAAACAGTTTAAACTCACAGTGCTCAGCTAAGCCTTGAAGCATTGGATGATACTCTAGTGTGGGGTTAAAGTTTCTTTCCACTTGGCTTACATGGCTGAGAACCAATATCAGTAAGCAGAAACCAGGATCTGGCCATAGAACTTTGTGAACTGGCACAGTGCATTTATGAGGTAGCATACGGAAGCAGTGTTGTAAGCCTTGTGCAGATGACTGGCCAAGTAGGGTGATCTTACTTGAGGAGAATCTATAGATTATAGTAATTTAGCACAGTAGTTTAACCTGATTATATACTTGTTTTATCAGGAGTAAAGACTTTTTTTGTATCACTTGACTTCTAGTAAAACAGATGTAATTTCTAAAGCACAACAGAGAAATATGGTAGATTGTCACATATTTTTATTTCTTGCAATCTTAGGGTGATATAAAATTTAAAATGTAGGTAACATAAAAATGATTTTTAAGTTTTTCTTAATAAATTTTACAAACTATAGTTTCTGTGTAACTATATTTCATACTTCATTTTTCATTTCTACAATCTTTCTGACACTCCTTTTTCTGTTAATCGTTGTGTATAATAAAAGAAAAAACATTTTCCTTTTCCAGTGAATGTTGACATTTTTCTTCTTATTAAAATCAGCTTGAAATTCTCTCATTCTAATTGTATACACAACTTGCATTCTAATTAATTTTCTTTTAGTTTTCATAGCCAACGTTTGTGTAATTTTTCATTATTCTCAGAAAAATTTCTACTTTTTGTGTGTTTGTTTTTCCTATAGAGCAGTAACTTTTCAGTTCTTGCTATACATTGGAATATCTGGTGTGCTTAGATACCACCCACAGGTATTCTAATTTATTTAGACTTTTTAAAGCCTCATTACGTGGTTTTAGTGGTTTTAATGTTCACAGAAGGATGAAAATAAATGAATTAGAGTATTTTCATTTTGAGAAATGCTATGGGCCCCTAAGTGGTTTTAATATGGCTGTAAGGTACAGATAGGGATGGGAATAATGATATTAGAATATTTACATTAGAATATTCAATTAGAGATTAGAAATTACCATGATTTACTACTCCTTCTTTCACTACACTTTTCATACAAACAAAAAGTCTTACACTGGGATTTATTCAGCACTATTCCAAAGTTCCACTGTATAGGTTATGAAGACACCAGCATCTGCTAATGCTTGTCTAGGGCACAGCATTTACTATATAAGCCATTTAGCAACAGCACATTAGAACTTTACATGATCTCTTTTTTTTCTGTGTTAGTTTTCCATGTATTTTGAGTGATGAATCACAGGGTGATTCTTTATGATACACTGATCATTAAATACAGGTTCTTTTCTCAATAAAAGGTAGTGGGAACAAATTGAATCTCATATGGCTGGGCACCTGGTAGGAGCCTGCTGAAAATCTTGTCTGTTTTTGTTTATATGAAGTTATTGAAATGGCCTTTGTGTATAAACAGTCACAGATGGCCACATTCATTCAGTTTTAAACACTTGCAAAGGTTGCTACAAAAATCTTAGGTACAACTTGATTTATTCCTGGATTGCTTTCATGCCACCTGCTGACTGACAACATTAATAGAGTTTTTCCTTAAAATGTGTTTCAGAATAATTAAATTTGTTTACTATCCCTAGCAAAGGTAGTGCTGGAAAGGCAAATGCTGTTTCTTTTGATGGTTTGTTTATAAAAGTTACAATGCCTGTTCTTTCATTCCAGGTTATAATTTCTGTTTGTTCAATTATTGCTTCTTTTCTCCCTTTAGTGATTATTTGCTTAGATTACTTATTTATTCAACATTTCACTATACATATAGAGCCATGGAAGGTGCTATGAAACATTTTTCTGATAGCTCAGAGACATCCAATCTGTTTTGCCAGTAGGATATTTGTAGATTCCACCTCTACTCTCCCAGACTGGCAAACTGCCAGTGGTAGATACATTTATTAAAGAAAATGGCTGCTGTGTTTATGGAAGCCTAATATGCACTGAGTTGATGTCAACATACTAACTTCTCAGTTAGTTACTGAAATATATAACTCATACCCAAAAAAGTTAATGTGAATGAAAGAGCAAACAATTTTTAATAAGATAAATCTAAAGTAGAATCCTGTCACTAGGTTTAAAATGCTGAATGACAGTTGATGAGGGATTAATTTTTCCTAAACCGAAACAGTAGAGTTGTTTTGGGGATTAGATCAGACAGCTTATTAAAGTTTTTCAGTAAGGGGCTCAAAAATCTCAGATGATGGTAATAGCATCAGTTATTATTATTGGTATTAACTATTAGAGTATAATCTACTTACCTTTGAATGTTTCTCGCTGAAATATAAATCGTGTCCTCTATCTAGGTGAGCTGAACTGATTATTTGTTTTGTTTTCTCTCTCCCTGTAGACTTAGAGTAGAGCTGTTCAACATTATAGCTACTTTATTTTCAGATTTTGACTCTGGAAGAGAGAAGGGCAAGTGTTGTTTCATATCTATTACTATTAAACATTTCAACTACATTTACACCTTTGATCCAAATCCTATCCCTCTATGGTTTCAAAATATATCCATAAATTTGCTTTTTAACTCACATACAAATTACAAAGATGACTTCTGTCCCTATTTTCCCTTTTTGAGTAAAGAGGTGCCAACAAGTTCTTAACTTTCACTGTTACTAGGACTTCTGAAAACTATAAAAACTGGAATAGATATGGCAACCACAGGAGATTGATCCTGAAAAGAATCCATAAGTAGGATAATTTTATCATGAGAACGTATACTATTAGTTTTTATCTTTCACTTAATTCATTTTAAGAAAATGCTAAATATCGAAATCTGTTTAACCACAATTCACATATCAGTTGTGCCTTGAACTAAAAATGTGTGTTTCATGAAAATGTGACTAATTTATTTACAACTCAAATAATTGCATGAGTGCTTTTCCTTGAGACAACTATAAAACTTATTATATGATACAGTCTCAAATAAGATTTGTCAAGAACTGTATATGGTCTTAAATTTTTATCCTCTTCTCAAACTAAAATATTAGGATACTACAGTTGTAATGGTAATAGAACTCACATGACTCATGGATCAGAGATAGGGAATAGCTTTTTTTTACTAACAGTAACAACAGTTGCTAGAGTGTCCACATATGTACTGGCACCCCAATCTCCAATTCACACAGAGTGAAGAGATGCAGATAATACCAGCACATGCACTGGGGTCTGTTACAGAAAAATAATCTCGAGAATAGGGAATCTGAATTTTTATAATGAGAGCTAAGTTTCCCTGACCTTTGCTTTAGTGAGAGACATTACTCTTTATAAACTACACAGTAAATAAACCTTCCCTTTTATTCAGAGGAAGACACAATCTCTTCCAAGGCTGTTTGTCAGAAAACAATTAGTGCCCTTTATGGTAATAGATGCAGAAATGTGAGACATTTGGAGAATTGTCTCTCAACAATGTTTGCTGCTAGTTTCCATACCACTCTTGGCTTCTTGTGATTTTTTCCATAAGTATATAACTTGGTTAGCCTCACCGATGAATCTGATCAATGGTGGTTGGACAAAATATGTCTAGTTTGTCTTCCATAATATTTAATTAAAATTACTATCAACAGGACTCTAATAAGCAGAATAGGGCCAATGTGTATTATTGACCTCAACCACACAGGCAGGTGCCTGGACCCAGCCAACTTAGCAAGTCTTATAAACCATCAGGATGCACCTTAGAAATCCAAGTATCTTTCTCCTTAAGTTTGGTTCGGCCTTTTCACTTGGAATGTGGCATTAACATAGGTACAACATGATATATTCAGCATTGCACTGTCCCATTCTTAGCTTCCATGGAGGAAGTTTAGGGCAATTCCATTATTTGTAACAACACTGGCCAGTTCAACAATATTAGAGTTGAGGCTTGCCTGAAGTTACATCATTAATCACTCCAACTAAAGTAAGAACCAAATTTTGCAACAGCTTTTCTAATTGTTTGACTATCAACATAGGGAATGCTTTTCACATATTCTGCATAAATAGTTGGTTATTTCTCCAGAAAATTCCTTGGTTAGCTAAGGATAACTTCAATTTGAAAACACCTCTACAGTCATCAGAGTGCTACACATAGATCCCTGTACATCTACTGGTGATATTTTATTAAACTCTTTAAGGTCTTTTATGACAGCCCTAAAATGCAAGTCGTCATGTTTTCCTGAGAAAGGTCCATTAAGACTCAGCATCCACACAAGAAGTGCAATATTTTTGGAGAACACAGTGATCCTGGAGACAAAATGTGCTTTGCAATTGTTGTGAACCCCTCACCTAAAAAAGATCCGTAACAGTTGGGGTTATGGGTTGGTAGTACATTCAACTTGCCTCCTCATGTGTTGGTCTGCATGTAACAGACCACACTGCATATGGTGTCTTAGGCTCACCAGAGATTTCAAATAATTGAGCTCAGTCCTTATTTTTAGAGGAAGTTGTTTAGGGATGGGGTGATGGCAAGTCCAAGAGTCAGTTCAATTTAAGATTTTTATGATAGTTTTGGAGAGCTCGCCAGGGCTTTTTCCTTCTTGAAGAAGGCTCCTGGGTCTATTGTGAAAGGGATCATTAATGCTCATCTCTCCCTTTGTGCTTTCTGGTGTCTAGGTTGTTCATACCTAAAGTGCTGGAGTTTCCCACTCTCACTGCCATTAATCAGCATGTGTCATTCCAATAATTGCAACTCTACTGTCATTCTAATAATTACTTTACTGTTGTAATTGTTGGAATGACACATGATGATTAATGGCAATGATTAATTCTCATGATCCCTATTTGCACCAAAACTTTGTGGCAGGAAGGGTCAGGTGCAAGTGGAACAAGAATATTATTATAAATCTTATAGAGACCCACTATATTCCCCATGCAGACCCACCTGAGCAAAAAAAAAAAAAAAAAAAAAAAACATTATGCCAAGGGATGTTCAGGAAAGAATATAGGAATTCCAAAGAGGCTTATGGAATCCCTCACTACTTGTGTCCTGATCATTACCCAGGAATGGTACAGAAAGGATAATTCTTTTCTGGGGACAAATACATTCAGTGACTAATCTCCCTTTCTAGGGAGTTTGGAGCAGGAGGGGTTAAAGGAGATATGTCATTGATGATTTAAGTCAATTTTTAGAAAGTTGTTTTGATGTTCAATAATATCAGATTACAGTGAAGGATGGACAGTATGGACAGGACATTGAAGGTACATTGAATACATTGACTATTAGTCCATTTTTGAGTGGCTTTTGCAACAAAGTATGTTGTCTATTGTCTGGAAAGCCAAACACATAAAACAAATTAGCTTTAGGGGCCACAATAATGAAGCTGCGGTCAGTTGTCTGTACTAGAATAGCAAAAATATAACCCCCAAATTGTCAACAAGAGTGAGACACGTCAATGGAGGTTGAAGGTCTGATGTAGTCAAACTGCTGGGAGCAAGCAGGGAGTGGGGAGAGGGCATGCCTATGCCATATGGTCTCTCTAATGTTGAGAAAAATGATTCAAATTTTGACAGGAATAACGAGTCTGACATGCAGTAGCAGTCTCTGCATCAGAATCATAAAGTCTTCATACTATGTGCCTAGCTTTTTGATTGGTAGATGTGTTGTTACTGTCTGATATGATCACGGTTCTAGAAAGCACTAGTGGCAATCTAGTTCTCACATCAAAGAATTGCCCTTATCCTGGGCATCTACATTAGTAACTCAAATGTAGAAGCCATGATTTGTTCTACAGTCCACAGCCCAATTCAACCGGCCAGTTTTTAGTTTTCCAAGTAGCAGCCCAAAGAGCTAAGTCATTGGCAAGAGTACAATAGGCAATAAAAATATAACAAGTTGATCAAGGAGAATATTGGTAATACTTATGGAAATAAGCTTGATTTTTGCCTACTTACACTAATGAACATGTCAATTTTTCAGTTCTGCATTGCTACCTCTGAAGCTGAATAGCCGCAAGGGCTCTGTGGACATTTTCAGTTTCCAGGTTAGCTGAAGTATCAGAAAGCCAGGACCAGCTATATAGGGAATCCTTTACGAACTGAAGCATCAATGAGCCTGCAGTGTTGCTTTAGACAGCAGAGTGGGGATAAGATTTATTTTGGAAAGATAAATACCAATTTTTAAATCTAAAGCCAAGGTAGTGTGGAGGGCATGTCAGCTGTGTTCTTAAATGAACTATTTCATTTTGACAAGTCAGGAACTTGGGCACTTCCAAACTTGTTGTTGAGTCTGAGTTGACCCACCTCAAAATGGGGACATCATGTGGGAGAATCACATAGTCTTCAAGGGTGAGGTTTTAAGTTTTGATGAGTTCAGTAGAAATTTGCTTTTCAAGAGGACTCCCTGGTAGTTCTGTGAGAAAGATTATGACTACAGCACCTTCCAGAGGCTTTTTTGGGTAGAACTTCCTTCCTTTCCCAGAGACTCCAACATCAAGCCATAAATCACAGAGTCTCCTAAATTAAAAAACCACTAACCTTATGCAGACCTAACAGTTTTAGCACTTCTCTATATGCAGCTCTTTCCAACTGAGTGAATTATCTCAGACACTTATAGGACACACATGTTCAAGTATATAACAAATCTACTCCAACTGTATATCAAGTTGTAGAATCTACAACAACAGTATATTGAATTAGTTCATTGAATTGGCCTTACCTATAAGGTCTTGTTAACATCCCTTTACCATTGTGAAACTTAGTCAAATCTAGTCATTAGAAAAAAAAGACCCTTAAGACACTAATAACAATAATATTTCAAACAATGTATATTTGTTTATACCTAGCTTTAGAAAATTATATTAGAAAATTTATTTGAAAAATACAATTGTCTGTTGGGTGTAGTAGCTCATGCCTGTAATCCCAGCACTTTGGGAGGCCGAGGTGGGTGGATTACTTGAGGTCAGGAGTTCGAGACCAACCTGGCCAACATGGTGAGACCTGTCTCTACTAAAAATACAAAAATTAGCCAGTCGTGGTGGTGCATGCCTCTAATCCCAGCTACTTGGGAGGCTGAGGCAGGAGAATAACTTGAACCCGGGAGGTGGAGGTTGCAGTCAGCCGAGATCATGCCATTGCACTCCAGACTGGGTGACAGACTAAGATTCCATCTCAAAAAAAAAAAAAAAGATAATGATCACATTTTATGTAAAATATATACATTGTCTAAACATAGGCAAATCTTAAAAATAGATTTAAAAATCTAGGATACTAATATATTTTTCCAATTGCTATTTTTTAAAAAAATACACTGTCAAATATAAGGGAGCATTGAAAAAGTTAAAAGAATCTGTATACATGCTTTGCACAATTAAAAAGAATTTATAATATATTAAATCTACAAATAAATTGTTGAAATTTTATTAGTTTCTTTTGCTCCCTATTTTTTCACCAGATTAGTTTTCTTTCTTACTCTTATGTGAAAAATAGTGGCTAATACACTATAAGACTAAAGGAAACTTTTGACATCTAAGTTAGAATTGTAAGGGTAGACAGGAAAAAAAGTAAAGACAATTAATTATTTTCTCAAATATAAAAGATTATATAAATTTTGTCATAGGTCTTTCTTATTCTTTGGATATTCACTTCAAACACTTCATAAGAAATTTTTATGTTACTTGGTTATTTGTTCTTTTCTTTAATCCTTATCATTTGCTACAACATGAGGTGTAAAAATAATCCTCAGGTTCTTATATTTAATATACGAGATCCTATACACAGACTTTTAAACCCAAAAATTAAATACTGATTTATAGTATGTGGTAAAATGTGAACTTATTGTTATTAAATACAAGCAAATCATTGGTAATCCCTCAGAAAATATAATTTTAAGAAATATGATCTGACCTTACGATGTGATATTTATATTTTTGCAATAAAATATAATTGCAATGTAATTTTAGTTTAAAATTTGATTTAGAATATTTAAATATATGCTCTGAGATTAGCCAGCACTGCAATGCATGAATTAGTACAAAGAACCTACCTCTATACAAAATTTATATTCAGAACAAGAGTCTATTTGAGTTCCTGTTATTCTTTGCCAAAAAAATAAAGACCCCAAACTCAACAGCTTAAAACAATTTATTATTACCTTTCATGATCCTGAGAATTGACAGCTTCAGCTAGCGGTTTTGGCCTCAAGTTTTTCGTATGGTTGCAGCAGAAGGCATTGAGGCTTCAGTCATTTAA
Organism: Pan paniscus; assembly: GCF_029289425.2. Taxonomy (NCBI): domain Eukaryota; kingdom Metazoa; phylum Chordata; class Mammalia; order Primates; family Hominidae; genus Pan; species Pan paniscus. Next base: position 114,810,844 of record NC_073252.2, read on the forward strand.
ATGCCAGCCAGGGTAGATTTTCAAGTTGTCTCACTCACCTAGACATCACTGACAGTTTATTTTTGCTAAATAACCGCTAGGAATTCAGCTGTTTTAAAGAGGATTACCTACACGTGCCTTCTTCATACGGCTTGAGTTTCCATAGGTTGGCAGCTACGTTTTGAAAGGAAACACCTTAAGGAGGTAAATCTTGAGAGTGAACATTCCAAGGGGCTTGGGTAGAAACTACAAAGTTGAATAGGACCTATTCTCAGACATTCAAGAATATCACTGTTTCCATTTATACAGGCCCAGAAAATCACTAAAGATAGCCAATATCCAAGAGCAATTAATGTCCATACAATAAATAAAATTAAATAAGTAAATAAATTTATAGATTTATTAAAATATTGAAATTGATAATTTAGGTGACAGAAATTTGGTCTTTAAAATCATAACAGATAAATTAATCACACTGTAGATTCACTTTCATTCCTTTTAACATTAGTAGATAGAAATATCAGACTGTAATCTGATTATTTATTACATTATTTTAAATATATCTATCAAAAATGACCCATAGAGATGACATGAGAGAGAATAGCAGAGCAAGAACTATCAAATATTCTATCCTCCAAAAAGAAATGTGAATGAGGATACTGGCCAAAAAAATAGTCAAAATCAACTTTTTCAGAATTCTGGAAATTAAATGCTTGCAACAATCTGTTGAGCATTTATTCAAGGAAAACAACTGAATTTTGTTAAGAACTGTGCATTTAACAGTATTTTAAATTGCTTTCTTCCCATCCTCTTCTCTACAGCTATGGGTTTTGTATGAAAACCAACAGAACTTCAAATGTAGTAAAAACTAGCAACCTAAAAACCATGGCAAGTGACAGAATGGGGTTGGACCTCCTCCAAATCCCCATTATCAAATAATATCATTATTTGACCTGTGTGGCTGTTCCTCAGGAAAACATCAGTTACAAGTCTTGTCTTTATTTTACCTCACGCAGAGACTATCCAGTAAGAGAAGCTTTTTCCCCAGGAATATTTGCTGCTGACAATCAGTGACAGGTGTTTAACATCATAGCTGCCTGAGGCAGCGATAACAGTTGTGGAAAACAAACTAACAGCAACAACAACACAACAAACCTGGAAAGAAAAAACTGGAAAATGATAAGAGCAACTGAAAAGCTTAGACATAGTCTTGGGACTCCATAAATCCAATTGTAGTTGAAGGATTTTACGTATGCCCATAATTGTGTGCATGCGCAGGAAAAAGTAGAGAAGTTCCTTACCAACCTCACCTCTGGGTGTGTAAGCAAGAAGTGAAGGTTATAGAAGTGTTGCAAACTTCCTGCCTAAACACTGGTCATGTGCCTCAACATACACACAGAAACCATAATAAAAGGATAGGAGACATACAGAAATACTTAAAAGATATAGTGGGTTCTGTTTGAGGCCACCACAATAAAGCAAATACAGCAATAAATCAAGTCACACAAATTCTCAAGCTTCTTAGTTCATAAAAAAAGTTAAGTTTACACTCTACTGTAGTTTATTAAGTGTGCAATGGTGTTATGTCTAAAAATGAACATAATTAATAAGTGATGTATTGCTGAAAAATGCTAATGATGATCTGAGCCTTCGGTGAGTTATAATTCTTTTGTTGGTGAAAGGTCTTGCTTTAATGTTTATGGCTGGTGACTAGATTAGGGTAGTAGTTGCTAACAGTTGGGGTGGCTGTGGCAATTTCTTAAAATAAGACAACATCAAAGTTTGCCATAGCCAGTGATTTTTCTTTCACAAAATATTTCTCTGAAGCTTGTGACGTTGTGAGATAGCATTTTACCTACAGTAGAACTTTTGAGAGGATTGACTCCAATCCTCTCAAACCCTACTGCTGCTGCTTTATCGACTAAGTTCATAAAATATTCAAAATCCTTTGTTGTCATTTCAACATTGTTCACAGCATCATCTCCGCAAATAAATTCTATTTCAAGAAACTACTTTCTTTTCTCATTCATAAGAAGCAACTCTTCATCTGTTGCAATTTTTCATAAGATTATAGCAATGCACTCACATATTTAGGCTCCTCTTCTTGTCTTATGTATCTTGCCATTGCCACCATATCTGTAGTTGTTTTTCCACTGAAGTCTTTAACCTTTTACATCAACCATGAAAGCTAAAATTCTTCCAAACTCCTGTTAATGTTGATATTTGGCCTCTTCACATAAATCATGAATGTTCTTAATTGCCTCTAGAATGGTGAATTCTTTCCAGAAGGTTTTCAACTTACTTTGCTCAGACCCACCAGAGGAATCTCTGGCAGCTACAGACTTATGAAATGTGTTTATTAAATCGTAAGACTTCAAAGGCAAAATTACTCTTTGATTCAGGGGCTACAGTGCGAATGTTGCATTAGCAGGAATAAAAACATCATTAGTCTCCTTATACATCTCCATCAGAGCTCTTGGGTGATCAGGTACATTGTTCATAAGAAATAATATTTTGAAAACAATAATTTTTCTGAGTGTTGTCTCAACAGTGGGTTTTAAATATTAAGTAAATCATGCTGTAAACCGATATGCTGTCATTCAGGCTTTGTTGCTCCTTTTATAGAGCACAGACTAAGTAGATTTAGCATAATTCTTAAGAGACCTAGGATTTCCAAAATGGTAAATGAGCACTGGCTCCAACTTAAAGTCAGCAGGTGCATTATTCTCTAATAAAATAGTCAGCCTGTACTTTGGAACTTTGAAGCCAGGCATTGGCTTCTCTTCTTTAGGTATGAAAGTTCTACATGGCATCTTCTTCCCGACTGTTTTATCTATAATGAAAATCTGTTGTTTGGGAGGCCGAGGTGGGCACACCATGAGGTCAGGAGATTGAGACCATCCTGGCCAACATGGTGAAACCCCGTCTCTACTAAAATACAAAAAATTAGCTGGGCGTGGTGGTGCGCCTGTAGTCCCAGCTACGAGGTAGGCTGAGGCAGGGGAATAGGGGAATCGCTTGAACCTGGGAGGCGGAGGTTGCAGTGATTTGAGATCCCACCACTGTACTCCAGCCTGGCAACAGAGCAAGACTCCGTCTCAAATAATAATAATAATAAATAAAAAAAGAAAATGTGTCATTTAGTATAGCCACGTTCATCAATGATCTCACCTAGTGATCTCACCTGTGATCATCACTGATCACAGACCACTTAAAAAATAGAGTAGTAATTAAAAAGTTAGAAATATTGTGAAAATTAGCAAAATGCCACACAGAGACATGAAGTTAGCATATGCTTTTGGGAAAATGGCACTGATACACTTGCTTGACTCAACTTTGCTATAAACCTTTAATTTTTAAAAACACAATATCTGCAAAATGCAATAAAGTGAAGTGAAATAAAATCAGGTATGATTATATTAGTTCCAGTTTTTTAAAGATATCTTGATCCATCATTACCTGGTTACTAAGCTACTTGATGGAGTCTTCAGTGGCCGCAAAGGACAGAAACCACAGACATAAAAAGACAGTTGAGAAAAATTACTAACCAAAATATTGGCAAATGACAGCAATAATCATCTACAAAACCAGATTCTGGTGACATAAAGAGAATCCTATTTCCTGAGATGCCACACTATATTATTTAAAATGTCCATTTTTAACAACAAAATATAAAACATACAAAGTAACAAGTAAGTATGGATAATACGCAGTAACAAAAACAATCAATAGAAATAGTTTCCAAAGAAGCCCAGTGGATTGATTTGCTGGACAATGATTTTATTTAGATAATAATTTTAATATTCTAAATATTTTCAAAGAAGGAAAGAAAACAATAGTATAAAACAATTAAGCTTAGTCTAAACAAGTAAAGGAAAGTATGAGAAGTATGTCTGCCCAAATATAAAATATTAATAAAGAGATATAAATTATTAAAAATCTGAATGGAAAGTTTTTATTTGAAAAGTATAAAAATAGAAATAGAGAATATTAGAGATTTTGATAGCAGATTTGAGCTGGTAGAAGAATCAATCCGTAAATTTGAAGAGAGATTAATTAAAATAATCCAGTTTATAAAGCAAACAAAATTATGGGAAATGAAGAGATCTCAGAAACCTGTGCTCACCCGCAAGTATACCAATAAACATATAACAGGAGTCCTAGGAGTGGAGATTAAGTGGTGGAAAAATTACTTGAATAAATAATGGCTGAAAACCTTCAATCTTTAATTAAAAACATTGATCTACACATCTAAGAAGCTCGGTGGACTACAAGAAAAATAAAGTCAAAGGGATCTGCAAGCAGACATATCAAAACTGTTGAAAGCCAAAGACAGCTAGAATCTTTAAAGCAGTAAGTGGTGAGTCAACCCTCCATTTACAAAAAAATCTTCAATAAATTTAACAATTTATGTTTCACTGGAAATTTTAATGTTCAGAAAGCAGAGATATCTCATATTCAAAATGCTGCAAGGTGAGATTGTCAACCTGAAATTCTATCACCAGCAAAACTAACATTGAAAAAATCAAGGAGAAATTTCCAGATAAGCAAAAATTGAGAGAATTTATGGCTGGAGGACCAGGTCTACAAAAAAAAAAAAAAAAAAAAAAAAACTAAAGGGAATATTTCTGGATGAAAGGAAAGGTCAACAGATACTAACTCAACTGCACATAAATAAATATTACCAGTAAGATTAGTAACATGTGTAAATACACAAGAGGTTTTAAATATTTTGTTTTAATTTTGTCTATTATCTATTTTAAAAGACAACCACAGCAAACAGTAATTTTAAACCTGTATCAATAAGCAAACAACATAATAATGATATAATTTGTATATCAATAATAGCACAAAGTTGAGGTGAGGATAGAGCATATCTTTGTAAATTATAAAGGTGGAAAATCTAGATTATTATAAATTAATATGAAAATTATAATCCCCAAATCAACCATTTAAAACTAAATAAAATAATATACAGTAAAATAAAAAAAGATCTTTTGAAGATATATAAAAATTTATAAAAAAGAATATCATAAAAAAGAGGTACACAAAAGTGAGACAAATAGAAAACCATTTGCTAAATTACAGAAATAACTTCAAACTTTCCAGTAATTATATTTAATATCAATTAATTAGACATCTCATTAACAAGGCACAGATTAATAGAATGGATTTAAAAATTTGATCCAAATATATGCTGTCTTCAAAATATTCACTTTACATTCAAAGACACAAGTTTGTGAAAAGTCAATGGATAAATAATATAAAATGGATGAATTCTATTGAAATAGAAATATATGTATGCACACCGTAAACAAAAGAAAACTGGAGTAAATACACCAGTGTTAGATAAGACATTAGTAAACATTAGTAAAACATTAGTAAAAAATTATAACTAGAAACAAAATAATCATTTTATAATGCTAAAAGTGTTAATACGTTAAGAACCATTAAAAATTAGGCCAGGCGCAGTGGTTCACACCTGTAATTCCAGCACTTTGAGAGGCCAATGCAGGTGGATAACCTGACATAAGGAGTTCGAGACCAGCCTGACCAACATGGTGAAACCCCGTTTCTAATAAAAAATATAAAAATTAGCTGGGCGTGGTGGCAGGTGCCTGTAATCCCAGCTACTTGGGAGGCTGAGGCAGGAGAATCGCTTGAACCCAGGAGGTGGAGGTTGCAGTGAGCCGAGATCACGCCATTACACTCCAGCCTGGGTGACAGAGTGAGACTCCATCCCCCAAAAAAAGCCTTAAAAATAAAAATACATGCATGTACCAACAGAGTTTCATAATGCATAAAACAAAAGTGAACAGAGGGCAAAAATAGATAATACAAAAATAATAGTTGAAAAATTCAATGTCCTACTTCCCATAATCATTATAACAAGTCCAAAGAGCAATAATGAAATGGAGTACTTGAACAACAGTATAAACCAGTGAGGCCTAACAGGCAACTATAGAACACTTCACCCATAATAGCAAAATATACATTCTTCTCAAGTATGCCAAAAATATTCTCCAGAAAAGAACATATGCTAGGCCATAAACAAACCTTAATAAATATAGAAGCTTTGAAATCATGTAAAGTATGTTCTTCAACTATAGTAGAAATAAATCATTAAACAATAACAGAAACAAATTTAGAAAATTAAAAATATCAAAAAATTTTCAAAAATCCCCCCCTAAATAACTAATACTTCAAAAATAAATCACAAGATCGTTTAAGTAATATTTAGAGACAAATGACAATGAAACACAACATGCCAGAACTTATACAAGGAAGCTTTGAACACTGTTATTAGATGTAAATATTATAATGAAAATGAGAAAAATATCATATCAACTACCAACGGTTTCACCTTAAGAAATTGAAAACAGAACAAACTAAATCTGAAGCGAGCAGAATAAAGGGAATAATACAGATTGGAATAGAAATAAATAAAATAGAATATAGAAAAGCATTAGACAAAAACAATGAACCCAAAACTTGGTTTCTTAAAAAGATGAACAAAATTGACAACCTTTAACTATATTAGGTGAGAGAAAAGTAGAGAAGAGTCGGATTACTAAAATGAAGGATGAAAGACAGAACATTACTATAGCTCTTATAGAAATAAAAAGAGTATGAATAATTTTAAGTAAAAATTAATCTCAATAAAATGAGCAAATGGTTAAGACACAACCTACCAAAACTGAATAAAAAAGAAAGTATGAATAATTCCATATCAATGAAAGTCATTGTATTAACAATGATAACTTAAAAAATTTTCAACAGAGTAGCCCAGGACAAGATGGGTTCACTTTGAATTTTACAAATGTTCAAGGAAGAGTTAACACTGATATATTACAATTTCTTTCAGAAAGTAGAAGAGGAGGGAACACTTTCCAACTCATTCTATGAAGCCAGCATTACCCTGATCCAAAAGTCAAGAGAAGACATTACAAGAAAAGACAATACAAAAAAAAAATCCATCAACAAAGTAATAAATATTTCATAAACTTTTCTTTTTTTTTGAGTTGGAGTCTTGCTTTGTCACCCGGGCTGGAGTGCAATGGCATGATCTCAGCTCCCTGCAACCTCCGCCTCCTGGGTTCAAGCAATTCTCCTGCCTCAGCCTCCCAAGTAGAGGGGATTACAGGCACCCACCACCACACCCGGCTGATTTTTGTATTTTTAGTAGAGATGGGGTTTCACCATATTGGACAGGCTGGTCTCAAACTCCTGACCTCATGATCTGTCTGCCTTGGCCCCCCAAAGTGCTGGAATTACAGGCGTGAGCCACCACGCCCAGCAAACATTTTTTTCTATAAGAATATTTCCAACCCCCATCTGTTAGTAATTTCACTTACCTTACAATGCTTTTAATACTGCAAATATTTATTTTTCCATGCTATTATATATGTATATACACATATATATAATTTGAATTATAGAAAAATGGTAGTATTTAAAGCTGACTTTAAATCTATATAAATTTAGATATCACTATTTCTTTTAGTGATCTATTATCAATGTTTCTTCATACATCTAGTTCTAAATATCTACATATATAGATATCTAAATATCTACATATATAGATATCTAAATATCTACACTCAAAGTTTAAATAATTTTACTAAATTTGGTTATGATAGTTTGTGTTTTTGACTGAGACACAAAAAATCAAATAAAATATTGTGGTATTTATATAAAAATAATTAAACATATCCATATTTTGAAGTCAGACAGACCTGAGTTGCTTCCTGGCTTTATTTTTATTATTTTTTTGACTTTAGATGATTATTTAATCATTTTCTTACCCTTGTAACATAGGCGCAAGAATATCTACAACATAATAGTTTTAAGCAGTTAAATAAACAAAATTGAAAGGCACTTGAATGCAATGCCTGTCAAAGAGTGGGGATTAGTAAGCAATGGTAAGTACATCAGCAAAATGGTACTGCTTTGAGGACCATTTATACAATTAACTTCTGGGCTTGCTAAAAATCCAGATTTCTATGACACCTCCTCAAATTCTTATTCATATAGGGAAGGAGGAAAAGAACAAAAATTTGTATTTTGGACTTGTATCTTTGAGCTCATTTTTATGTTTATTATATCCTAATTCCTATGATTCCTAAGAACTAAAAATTATGTTTCCAGAATTATAGATAAAGTATTATTGCAATATGCTTCATTTTGCTGTTATCTGTTATCTAAAAAGTACTTTTTAAATTTTTTCTTTTGTATAGTAGCTAATACATTCACTTAAGTGATTTCATCATCAATTCAGTCCTTAAAATGATGGTTCACAAATCCTGGAACACTTAACTTCTACTTAGCCATACACTGCCAGCAATATAATCTTTTGAGCATCTGCATTTTTAACAAACTTCTCATTAATTCATTTTAATTTGCCATTATTCACAAATCACTACTTAGGATATTTAGGCATGATACCAACTGGAAAATATTTATAAAATATGATCACATGTACTCCCTACTGTCATAAGATATCTGTAAAAGACTCTAATAAAATTTATTCTGCACAAATTAAACAAGAGAAGTAGCAAATGTTCAAACCAAGAACAATCAAATTAAAAATTATTTTGTTGGTAAGAAATTGGTTAACACAGAACCTTGCATTGATGTGTTATGGTTGTGAGACAAAAAGGTATATTATCTGTTTAAAATTTGCATAAGAACCTTAGCAATATAACTTAGTTCTTTATAAGCAATTTCAAGGAGATCACTATGAAAATTCAATTTTAAAACGACTCTGTTAACACATTAATGAAAGGATTTCAATTTATTTTATCTAATGGGGTCAAAACACAAGTAAGATATTAGATTCCGGAGTTGTAGCAATATTTTATGATAGTCTTCTTTTTCAAAACCCTGTGTGCCAAATTAAATCTTGGAAGAAAATTGATGTACCATTAGATTCTATAATTATTGACTTGGCCATGGGCAAGCTGCTTACGGTAGATAGTTATAAATGAAAGTTGATTGCCCAGCTGTTGCTGGCACAAAAAGGGACTGTATCACTGAGCAATAGTTTCACTTCTCTACCCCAGCTTTTCTATTTTTGGCAGTTTGATGATGTTTTTGATTTTTTAAAGACATTTTTTGATAAAATTCTTAAATGTATACACATTTAAATTTAGACACAACTGATTAAAGATAGAATACACTTCTTCAAAATGAAAAGTATAGGTTATTCAATACTTGTTATGATAATAATCTATAATATTTATGGGCAAATGATTCACTTATATGTGTAGGATCTAATAAGCAATCAGCATCATTAACAGAAATCAACATTATTTGAATTTTATTTATTTTCACAAATCAAATTATGAGTATGATATAAAATTTCCTATAATAATATTTTTGTCTTCTCAAGTAAAAACAAACTTTAGTGGAATAGATACAGAAATTAAATGTGAAACATTACAGTATACAATGAATAAAGCAGTTTGAGGACTGTATGCATTAATGAACTTAAAAATCAATTTGATGTCATTATGGCTTAATGTTTATAAAATTATTCATTTAGTATACCTTTTACATTTAATTGCCTTGGTTAACCTGCTTTGTAACAAAATACTCTCAAACCTAGTAGTTTTAAACAATTTATTTTGCTTCAGATTTTTGTGGGTTGGCAATTTGGGTTGGCTCAGGTAGGCATTTCTTCTATATACCTCAGCTGACTCACCGATGCTTCTGCTATCCGATGCCAATCACCTGAGGAGTGCACTGCTTTTGTTTGTTTGTTTGTTTGTTTTGTTTTTTAGAGAAGCCTCAGCTGTTTAGCCTCATCTCTGCTCCGTGATGATTCTCATCTGCCAGAAGGTTAGCAGCTTTTTATGGTTCTGTGTTTCCCAAGAGCAACAGCTAACCTCTCCTAAAGCATACGCATTTTTAAGCCTCTGCTTGTGTCACATTTGCTTATTGCCTCATAGGCAAAGCAAATCACATGGATAATCTTAAAGTCACTAGGAGAAGTCATGACTGAAGGACATGAAACAAGAATGGAAAACTTTTGCAGCCACTTTTCTAATCTACCACAGTCCAACCTCTGGCCACAAATTACCCACAATTTTTCCACATAAAAAATATTCTCATTGCCATCCTAGGACTTTCAAAAGTCTCATGAAATCATGGTATCAACCTTGAAGTTCAGAATTTCATGACCTTCAATTGTGTTCAAGAAGGTAGCTCCTTGAATACACCTACTCTTCTTCCTCAAAATTACAAACTAAGATATTTTCTGACTGTGACTCACCCAATATAAATGTCGAGAAGGAGATTACCTGTAAGGGACACTCTTATTCCCATAAAAGCTGCTGCTCTTCAATGTTCTGAAATCTAACTGGGTACAGTGCAAGGTTTATCTATTCTGGGGAAAAATAATACATTTTCATTAGGCTTTTATTTTGCTCACTGGAAGGGGCTTCTCTCACCATTCTTTGAGCCTCTTGGCTCTGCCCTCTGATTTATTAACTCTTTTGCAAGACTTCCTTTATTTTTCCTAAGAAATGGTTTATAATGCTGCTAAATAGTTTTGTCAGTGTGCTTTCCGCTTGTAAACATTTGGGGGTCCGGAGACCTTCTCACAGTTTGAGTTAACTTGGACCCCTTTAGTCCAAGCTGTTGGCCCTCTTGCTACATCAACTTTTTAGTCAAGGCTGCATGTTTCAAGTTTTTGTTTTTCACAGTAGTCCTTCAGTTTTAGATGTCAAAGTTTTTAAATAAATTTCCTGAAACTCTGTGCTAAACAAAACAAACTGGTTTAAGCATGAATCCAATAAAAAATCGTGGATTATCAGTTTGGGTTGGGTTCAGCTGCGTGACTCTCCTGCTCGTTTCAGCCAGGCTCACTCATGTCTTTAAGTTATCCAGCTGGCTTAGATTTGGCTGGTCCAAAGTGGCCACAGCTGCTACAGCTTACCTATTCTCTGCAAGTTACATTTTCTTCCAGCAGACTATCCCAGGCTTTTTCACATGGTGATGGATTTCCCTGTCTCAGATTGGGTTTTCCAGAATTAAATTCACACATGGGTTGTAGGGTGCAAATTATTTATTTGTTGCTATCTTCTATAAAAAAAAAGAGCACAAAAAAGAAAAACACATTTGGAAAGAGGGAGAAGGCAAACTTTGAAACAGTACCAACAAATCCTTGCTCCAGTCTATTAGGAGCTCTAAGGTAAGTAGACTATCCAAAGGCGTTCACCTCCAGCAGCATGAATCGCTGCAGCTGAGGCAGGCTCTGAAGGAGCTGATAGCTTTAGATTGTTTGCTAACTGCACTACCTGAAGTTGTACAGGAAGTCTTTCCTTGAAGACTGAGAGATGCTTCTCCAAGGTAAGCCTACATTTGCTTCTCAAATGTAGCCTATTACATTTCCTAAAGCTAGCAGCAAACAAGTCACGAGATCGAATTGGCTAATATTTCAGTGCTCTAAATGAAATCACATGGTTAAATGATACAACAACAAAGGAGGTGGGCACAAAGAAAGGATGAATTTGGGGCAATTTTTGCAAATTACCATACTGTGGTTCTATATCGTAACTTTCAGTGGCATCTTGCATTAAAAATAAACAAACAAATGCATATCACTATATTCTTATGTTGAAAATTAACTTTGTTCTCCCTTAAATATTTAAAAAGTAAAAAATAAGAAACTCAGGTGTTTAAAAACTGTGAGAGTAAACCTTAACAAATCCAGGAAACCAGCTATGTGTAACACTATTTTGATGAAGCAGAAGATTAACAGATACTTTCTCACAAAATTTAGAGCACTTTGAATAGTAGGTCCCAATGACATATATTTTAGATATTAAAATATTTTCAACTAGAGATTGCATTTTTTATTAAGATGTTAAGATGATTTAGAGTTGAGTATAATCTAAATACTGTTTTCCTGATAAGGCTCACCATTTTCTATTTGGCTTCTATTTAACTTTCTCTTCCCAACCAAGAGCGCTTTTAAATTCCTGACAGAAGGCTCGGAAAACAGAAGCAGCTTATACTCTGTTCTGTTTATGGCACTTTTTGAAAGACATATTCATGAGTTGGCAGAGACAGAGGCCAAGGCAGCCCAGCATAGCTGTTGATCATGTCTTAGCAAATGATGAGAGCCCTAAGGCATTAAGAATGTTCAAGCGTTAATAGTGGTTTTCCCACAAAGCAGTTCTATAAACTGGCATTTTGGCAAAGTTAGCACATCTTGCTTATTCTTTCAATAATTGCTTCTAAAACTTCATTATAAGTACAAAATATTAATCAGTTACTCACATTAGATGTAAATGTCAGGCTTCTAACTTATAAATAAAATTTATTAATAGATTGCATTGATAACATTTTTATTACAATGTAAATAATAAAATTGTATACTTTGGATTCTAGCTATAAAATTATTTTAAATGGTTAATTTTGTTTTCTGAAAGTATCAACTGTTCAAATGACTGTAATTTTGCTATAGAAAATGTCCTATAAATAATATAAAGGAAAATTTAGCATTCCTAAATTTTATAGGAAAGCGATCTCAAATTTTTCACAACTTTATAATACAACGACTACAGGTATTTCAGAGTGATTATTATATGAGTCTCACAGAAAATGAACTTCTTGCATGAAAGGGACTATAATGAGTCTGAATTTAAAACTGCCGTTTGAGCATCAGTCAGTGTAGGAAAACACTGCTATGGGGTTTTAGTTACATATCTTATTTCAGTTATTTAACTCAAAAGCATTGTTAGACCTAATATTCTTACAAATTGCCCCAAACATATGAACGTATCCCAACACATCATGTTTTTGTTAACTCAATCTTTTTTTTTTTTTTTTTTACTATGACCCTGGTATACAAACCAAAGATACACTGATCGAATCATCTCCAGAGTTCATTATGGTAGCTTGGATGACAGAATCAAGTTTCAAATTAATTTCTGTTGGTTGAGATAAAGCTGGTTCAAAAAAAAAACTCAGCTATTTGCAAGATGTGAGATGCATGGCTTATGATTACAAATATAAAATAGGACATTTGATATATTGAACATACTCTATGAATATTATTTTAAATATAGAATATATTATGAGATAGAAACAGAAAGATTATTTTTTCTTCGTCTCTGCTGCCCACTTAAATTGTTTCTGTATAGCCTTTATTTCTCTAATGCTAAATGAAATCGTAAGACATTTCTCTAGGATTCCATCCAGGTGATATGGAGGCGCCATACAGAGCCCTGCCTCTCCCACTGAATGTAACAATCATCTATGGACTGAATGAATGGGGAGGGTATTTGAGGACTTTGAAAAGTAAAGAAGCTGCTGGACAAGAGAAGGCACCAAAACTCAAAGTGCCACTAATCTGCTTATTTTTTATTTTCCTCTCTAACCACTCTAGTCCTCCACATGAACTTAGCTTAGTTGGAGACCTTGGATAGCAAAGCTTGGTACAGATAGAAAGCTCCAAGAGATGCCTTCTACTTCTGCCTAAAGCAACAGGAAACTGAATTCCTAAAGCTCAGAGTATATGGGCAAATTTTCCTGTATTTTTAGATTTGTTCTGTCTTGTACGTTTTTCTTTTCTCACATGCTTCAGACCCTAGAATTCCACTGGCAGTGGGTGAGCAGCAGAGACAGAAACAATACATTACTACAGGCTAACAGTAATTGAAACAATGAGAGATTTCTCATCAGAAGCCAAGTAGTATAAGAAGGAACCCACACAAAATATTTAAAATACTGAAAGTAAAGAATTCTCGGTGCTAAATTCTATAGACACGGTAAATATCTCTCAGCAATAAAGGTGTAATAAAGGTATTTTCAGAGAAGAAAAATTCATAAGACTAAGAGAATTCATAGTCAGCACACAGGCTATGAAATTATTGCTAGAGAATAAAGTAAATTCTTCAGACAGAAGGTAAGTAATACCAGAAGGAAAGCTAGTACACAAAAGTATAAAGAAGGAAGGAAAAGCAACTGTAAATATTTAAGCAATATTTATTATATATGTATGTCTGACAGGATTTTCTATATAATATAGATGTAATATATAAGAAAACTATAGCATAAAGTGGAAAGGGTAAAGGGAATTATATTGCAGTAAGGTTTCCACATTTAAAATGTAGAACATTATATATTCAAAATATTACATACATGTATATATACATATATATGTACAATATGGCATTTTATAAGGTCCATCAAGTTCATTTATTCAATAACAGCAATAATTATATGATGCAAAACAGTGAATTACACACTGGAGTAGCACTACATTTTATCAAAGAAGACAAAGTTACAGAGTTAAAATTCTAGGGGTTGATATAGTAATTAAGTAATTGATTATCTGTAAATCATTTATTTATAGTTATATTTTTCCAAGATGCCATCATACAATTTTTTGACCTAGAAATCCTCATTCAAGGAATAGAACCTATGGGTAGATTTGCAGGTATATAATAATATATGCAGGGCTGTTTTTTGCACCATCCTTGACTGTATCATTGTTTCTGAGAGCAAAATGATGTTGAAACAAGATGTTCATCTATAGAAGACAGAGTAAATTATTATTATATAACCATAAAACATCTATGTAGCTGAAACAATAAGGGATGTTTTCATATTGATATGAATTGGTCACTAAGATATGCAGACATAAAAGATGTAAAGAGATATATTAAAAATCAAAGTACCTAACATTGTTAATAATATACCACCATTAGTGTTTAAGCTGGAAAAGGGAGTATATGTGTTGGCTTGAATGTGCATAAAATAGTCTCAAAACGTTCTTCAAATACTCTGTTATAATTTGCATTTACATATAGGACTGATAATAAGGGGTACAATGATGGGAGCTAGATTTTCACAATATATTATTTTGCAAATTTTAAGTTTGGAAACATGAAGTGCATTAATACAAAAAAATACATAAATAAAAATTTAAAAATTATAATTTTGAGAAGGAGTTGCAGAGTGCCGGGTGTTCATCTCTTTTTGTTGTTGTATATTTTTCCGTTTTGTCAGTGGTGTGAAACATTGGAGAGAATACATGTCAGTGCACCCTAATGAGAAGTGAGAGAAGAACCCCCTGTCAGAGATCCTTCTAATTACATCCTCTCCCCTTACCTCATTCCAACAGACTATAGTGAAAAGTTGGTCCCTGATATTGATACAAGTGTTTATACCCTTAGGTAAAGAACAATTGTAATAAATAGGCTCAGAGGAATCTTGAGAGTAAAATATGAATCCCTTCCTAAAGATAAGCAATATAAATAACTGCTTCATAAATTACACACTCTGGAGGTCATTACTTTCCTTTTTATTGAACTCTATGCATGAACAACATAAGTACTAGAAATTGTTTCTCTTGTGAACAATTTAATACCTAATATCACTAAATTCAGGCGTATTTAGCACAGCAACATAACTTAGTCGCCATATTATTTAGCAAATTTAAATGTCAATTCAGAAAACTACGTCTTACATTTAAAGCACAAGATTTCCTAAATGAGTATCAGATATTCTTTTTGAAATATTGACAATCAATACTTGATCAGCTTTATTCCCAGAGTTGTTGGGAGAAACATATAATTAAGTGTCTAGCTGTGAGTTGTTGAGGTGGTCAGTTAGGACAAGGAGCTAAACCGAAAATAATATTCCAGCCTTTATTCACTTACTGCAACAGTGTAAACAAGAGGCTAAAAAAGAATGGCATAAATATTCAATTTTTGTCCATGGTACTATCGTAGTCAGATGACAGGTAGCACAGATCCAGGTCATCAGCTCACTGCCAAGGAGGCTTGAATAAAATGTTCCTGCCATTTTATGAACCTAAGGAGTCGGACAAGAGAGAGAGGGAGATGAAAGAAGACAAGAAAAGTCCTGAATCAGAGAAAAGAAGAGTCTTACTCAAGCTTTTCACCACCCACTCCTAAAAATTCTAAGCAGAGGCTTCTCTGAATGGAAGCTTCTGGACTAGGAGGAATACAGGAATACAGATAGGAATATGAACACGGTTGGTCAGGAAGGAATTTAGAAGGGCGGCGTAACTAAATTCTTGACTCTGTCTCCATCCAGAAAATACTAATGCATTGGCTATGCACCAAGTCTGGTGTGGGAGGGCAACTCTCTCCCCCATGAAGCCTGCCAAGTATAACCTTGTAATTGCTTACGATCTGTCCCGAAAAATTATACATAAGATTTTAGCCTGGAGCCAGACTCTATTATGTAAACGCTTTTCTTTTTTTATTATTATACTTAAAGTTCTGGGGTACATGTCCAGAATGTGCAGGTTTGTTACAAAGGTATACACATGCCATGGTGGTTTGCTGCACCCATCAACTCATCATCTACATTAGGTATTTCTTCTAATGCTATCCCTGCCCTAGACCCTACCCCCTGACAGGCCCTGGTCTGGGATCTTCCCCTCCCTGTGTCCATGTGATCTCATTGTTCAACTCCCACTTATGAGTGAGAACATGTGGTATTTGGTTTTCTGTTCTTGTGATAGTTTGCTGAGAATGATGGTTTCCAGCATCATCCATGTCCCTGCAAAGGACATGAACTCATCCTTTTTTATGGCTGTATAGTATTGCATGGTGTATATGTGCCACATTTTCATAATCCAGGCTATCATCGATGGGCATTTGGGTTTGTTCCAAGTCTTTGCTATTGTGAACAGTGCCGCAATAAACATATGTGTGCATGTGTCTTTATAGTAGAATGATTTATAATCCTTTGGGTAACGGGATTGCTGGGTCAAATTGTATTTCTGGTTCTAGATCCTGGAGGAATTGCCACAGTGTCTTCCACAATGATAGAACTAATTTACACTCCCACCAACAGTGTAAAATAGTTCCTATTTCTCCACATCCTCTGCAGCATCTGTTGTTTCCTGACTTTTTAATGATTGCCATTCTAACTGGCGTGAGATGGTATCTCATTATCTACATTAGGTATTTCTCCTAATACTATCCCTGCCCCAGCACCCCACCCCAGGTTTTGACTTGCATTTCTCTAATGACCAGTGATGATGAGCTTTTTTTCATATGTTTGTAGACCACATAAATATCTTCTTTTGAGAAGTGTCAGTTCATATCCTTCACCCACTTTTTGATGGGGTTTTTTTTTCTTGTAAATTTGTTAAAATTATTTGTAGGTTCTGGATATTAGCCCTTTGTCAGACAGATAAATTACAAAAATTTTCTCCCATTCTGCAGGTTGCTTGTTCACTCTGATAATGGTTTCTTTTGCTGTGCAAAAGCTCTTTAGTTTAATTAGATCCCATTTTGTCAATTTTGGCTTTTGTTGCCATTGCTTTTGTTGTTTTAGTCATGAAGTCTTTGCCCATGCCTATGCACTGAATGCTATTGCGTAGGTTTTCTTCTAGGGTTTTTATGGTTTTAGGTCTTATGTTTAAGTCTTTAATCTATCTTGAGTTAATTTTTACATAAGGTGTAAGGAAAGGGTCCAGTTTTAGTTTTCTGCATATGACTAGCCAGCTTTCCCCACACCATTTATTAAATAGATAATCCTTTCTCCATTGCTTGTTTGTGTCAGGTTTGTCAAAGATCAGATGGTTGTAGATGTGTGGTGTTATTTCTGAGGCCTCTGTTCCATTCTACTGGTCTATATATCTGTTTTGGTACCAGTACCATGCTGTTTTGTTTACTGTGGCCTTGTAGTATAGTTTGAAGTCAGGTGGCATGATGCCTCCAGCTTCATTTATTTATTTATTTTTGCTTAGGATTATCTTGGCTATCTGGGCCCTTTCTTGGTTTCATATGAAATTTGAAGTAGTTATTTTTCCAATTCTGTGAAGAAAGTCAATGGTAGCTTGATGGGGATAGCATTGAATCTATAAATTACTTTGGGCAGTATGGCCATTTTCACAATGTTGATTCTTCCTATCCATGAGCATGGAATTTTCTTTTTCCATTTGTTTGTATCCTCTCTCGTTTCCTTGAGCAGTAGTTTGTAGTTCTCCTTGAAGAGGCCCTTCACATCCCTTGTAAGCTGTATTCCTAGGTATTTTATTCTCTCTGTAGCAATGGTGAATGGGAGTTCACTCATGGTATATAAGCACTTTTCTAATAGTGCCATAAAGCATTATTTTTATTTAAGTTATACAAATTATGAAGCAATTAAAAGCATGAGTGTGCAACCAAAATTTTCCTGATTTTTTGATTCTATGAAATATTTAAATATAAGAAAATTGCTGTGCTGTATTACCCTTGCTTTAACTCTCTTATACAGATGAATACTGGAAAGATTTGAATAATAAGCAGAAAAGAAATTGTTAATATGATAACATTATAAAATAGTTTGTGGAATCATAGTAATTATACTCTTTAAAATGCAGAGGAACTTTTCTTCTCTAGGGACAATGGGCATTGGTAGTTGAAAATAGAATTTGACATCCAAATATCCTAGGAAACTTAAGGTGATTCCAGGTACCGGTTGTACATAGTGATATTGCAATGAACATTTTAATGTTTTAAATATTTCTAATAGAATTTTCTTATAATCAATTTAATATTTACAGCATTAGGGGTGTCTGAATCTAGTTAAAAATCATATTTGGCCTTCTCATATAGCAGCAGATGCACTATTTGCATAAATAGAATGTTATATGTGGGCTTGTGTTTTTGGATGCCGCTGGATTTATAGCACTAAATAGTGTTTTAAGCAGATGGAAAAGAAAGTCTGCTGATGTAATAGATGTCAAGGTAAAAAAGCATTAATTTAGTTCTATTTAAAAATAGTAAATGTTTTTACAGTTACTCTCATATACTTTTGGATATATGAATGTATTCCTTCACTCATGGATGTATAAATCTTATATAGATAATTTGAGAAATAAATAAATGGCTTTAGTATTAATAATCCTTTCAAAACCCAGAATGTTTTACACCTTAAATATATTCAATAATTTTATAAATCTATGTTTTTGTCTAATTCAATGTGAATAACACATTTGAACTCTTTGGTAACCACATATTAGTACTGGCTTAGGTTACAGATACCATCTTTCAACATCATAATTATATTTTAACTTAATAAATTTGAATTCATCATAACTACAGGCTTAATAACTTTTTAGAATATATGATATTATTATGTATATTCTTGGCATAAAAACACCTTCAGAGGAAAAGAAGTTAGAAAACAAGTTTTCTGTTTAAAATATGATACTGACCCATTTATCTTGTGAATGTTTACATCATTTAATTATAATACATCAATTAGAGACATGCACCATAGTGGAATAAGCATAGCTTTGAGTCAAGTATTCTTGAATTAAAATTTGTGCTCTATACTGATTATATGGCTAGACACAGAAAAGTGAATTAGCTCTGTTTTCTCAGAGGCATTAAAATGGATGATAAAGCTACCTCACAATCTTGTTGAAATTTTGTAATTATATATTCATGAATATATATATAGCATGCATTTATATGTAGTTATATTTATACATACACATATATAATTATAAAATATATGTATAATTGCATATATACTCACAAATACATATATAATATGTATAAGTAATATAGAAATAATATCTTTTCAGGAAGATGTGCATAGATTATATGAAAACACTACATCATTTTATTTTAAAGATTTGAGCATCAACAAATTTTGGTATCTGCATAGGTCCTGGAACCAATCCCTCACTGATACTGAGATATGATTGTATTCTGGTGCATATGCTGCTTTCTGTGCCATGAGTAAAAAATTCATTTTTTTGAACAAGAATTCACATTTCTTTTACTATCATTCAAGACTGTTACAGACTGACTTGTTAGCATGAGAGTACGGTAAAATCTTAGGCTTTTCATAGATTTTCATTATGCATGAATATCTTTTTTTCCTTTATGTAGCTAAATATTTTTCTATCATATGGATAGAAAATTTGATGCAAATTTGGTTATTATGAATAAATAATATGGCATACTTAAATGCTAATCTTTCTGTGAATACATATGCTTTCATTTCTCTAGGGTAAATGCCTGGGAGTAGAATTGCTGAGACAGGGAAACAGGCAATTACAATAGTTCCTTAAGAACTGTGCTTGTTAAACACTAAAATACAGGAGGAGGTGGATCAAGGTGGCCAAGTAGAACTCTCCAGCAATTGCCTCCCCCTGCAAAAACACCAACTTAAACAACTACGAACTCAAGAAAGCACCTTTATAGGAACTAAAAGTCAGATGAGTGAACAGTATCTGGTTTTAACATCATATTAAAGAGACACTGAAAAGGGTAGCAAAGACAATCTTGAATTGCCAACCCTACTCCTTCCACCTCTCCTGGCAAGAGCCTCATGGCATGGAGATAGAATCTGTGTGCCTGAGGGAGGGGAAGGACGGTGATTGTGGGACTTTGCATTGGTACTCAGTGCTGCACTGTCACAGCAGAAAGCAACACAGGGCAGAATTCAGTCAGTGCCCATGGAGGGAGGGTTGTAGAACAGCCCTAGCAAAGGGGAATACTCCACCCCAGTGAACAGAACCTGAGTTCCGGCTAGCAACTAAGGTTCTGACCACTGGGATGGAGTATTCCTTTCTGCTTAAGTGCTCTGGCATTTTAAATAAACTTGAAAGGGAGTCTAGGCCACAAGGACTGAAATTCCTGGGCAAGTCCTGGTGTTGTGCTAGACTTGGGGCCAGGGGACATGGACATAGGGTGCCTGTGATCTAGTGAGACAGCTGGAGTGGCCAAAGGAGTACTTGCATCCCAGCTCCCAAAAAACCCAGGCAGCACAGTTCTCAGCTCCAGGAGAGACTTTTTACTTCCACTTGAGGGGACAAGAGAGAAGAGTAAAGAGGACTTTGTCTTGCAACTTGAATACCTCCTCAGCCAGAGTAGAATAGAGCACCAGGCAGAGTTCTGAGGCCACCCACAACCCCCATTTCAGGCCCTAGTTCCTGGGCAACATTTCTTGACCCCCTCTGGTCCAGAACGGAACCCACTGCCTTTGAAAGGAAAGATCCAGTCATGGCTGGATTCACCGCCTTCTGACTAAAGGCCTCTTGAGCCTTGAATAAATATTAGTGTTAGTCTGACAGAACTCCCTGTGGGCTTTAACGAGACCCAGTGCTGTGCTGGTTTCAGGTGTGACCTACCATATTTCCATCAGTGGGACTGAGGGACTGACTGAGGAAAAGAGAGGGAAGAGTATAGAAGACTTTTCCTTGCAGTCTGGGTAGCAGCTCAGCCACAGTGAGGTAGAGTGCCAAGTGTGTTTCTGGGGTCCCAGATTCCAGACCTTGGCTCATGAATGGCATTTCTGGACCTGTCCTGGGCCAGGCAGGAAGCCTACTGCCCTTAAGGGAGAGAGCCAGGCCTGGCAACTTTCACCAGAAACTGATAGAAGAGCTGTGGGGTCTTGAGCGAACATCAGGAGTAGCCAGGCAGTACTTGCTGCAGGCCTGGGCAGGTGGTAGCCCCAGAGACTCCTTATGCTTGAGAAAAGGAGAAGAGTGGGAAGAACTTCGTATTGCAGCTTAGATGCCAGCTGAGCCATAGTAGAATAAAGCAGCATGTAGATTCCTAAGGTTCTTGACTCCAGGCCCTGGCTCTCAAACAGCATCTCTGGACCTTCTCTAAGCCAAGGGAGAGCTAAAGACACTGAAGGGAAGAAAAAAAGCCTGGCCAAATTCACTACCTGCTGACTGTAGAGCCCTTGTGCCTTGAGTGAACATCAGCAGTAGCAAGGAAGTGGTCACCCCAGGCCTTGGGCAAGATTGAGTGATGTGATGGCTTTGGGTCTAACCCAGCACCATCCTAGTCATGGTAGCCATAGGGTACTTATGTGACCCTCCCCAGGAACCAGGTAGCTCAGCACAAAGAGAGATTCCATTCATTAAGGGGAAAGTAAGGGAAGCAAAAGAAGAGTCTCTGCCTGCTAATACAAAGAATTCTCCTGGATCTTACCCAAGACCACCAGGGTGGTACCTCCAAGAGTCTGCAAGTCACAGCATTATTGGGCTTGGGGTGTACCCTAATGCAGACATGGCTGCAGTGACCAAAAACTCAGATTACAACACCAAAGTCCCTTCAAATACCTGGAAAGCCTTCCCAAGAAGGATGGTTATAAACAAGCCCAGAATGCAAAGACTCTAATACTTATCCCTTCTATGCTGAGATACCAAAAAGCATCCACAACCATTGAGACTATCCAGAAAAACATAAATTCAATGAACTCAATAAGGCAACTGGGACCAATACTGGAGAGACAGAGATATGTGATTTTTCAGACAGATAATTCAAAGTAATTGTTTTCAGGAAGCTCAAAGAAATTCAAGATAACACAAAGAAATAATTCACAATCTTATTCGATAATGTAACAGAAAGATTGAAATAATTACAAATAATCAATCAGAAATTCTGGAGTATAAGAATGAAATTGACATACTGAGAAATGCATCAGATTCTCTTACCAGCAGAAGAAATAATTAGTAAACACAAAGACAGGCTATTCAAAAATACAGTCAGAGGATATAAAAGATCAAAGAATAAAAAAAGAAGGGGACATGCCTACACAATTTGGAAAATATTCACAAAAGGGCAAATTTAAAATGTATTGGCCTTAAAGAGGGGGTAACTAGGGATTGGGAATAAAGTTTATTCAAAGGGATAATAACAGAGCACTTTCCAAATCTAGAGAAAGACATCAATATTCAAATATAAGAAGGTTATAGAAAACCTAGCAGATTTAACCCAAATAAGACTATACCAGGTATTTAATAATCAAACTCCCAGTGGTCAAGAATAAATGAAGAATGCTAAAGTTAGCAAGCAAAAAGAAACAAATAGCATATAAAAGAGCCCCAATACATCTGGCAGCAGACTTCTTGGTAGAAACCTTATAGGCCACTGGGGAATGGAATGACATATTTAAAGTCCTGAAGCAAAAAGACTTTTATCCTAGAGTAGTAAGTCTGAAAATATCCTTCAAACATGATGGAAAAATAAACACATTCCCAGACAATCAAAAGCTGAGGGACTTCATCAACACCAGACATATCCTGCAAGAAATGCTAAAGGAAGTTCTTCACCTGACAGAAAAACATATTAATGGGCAATAAGAAATCATCTGAAGGTACACAGATAAGTACACAGACAAACACAGAATATTGTAATACTGTCATTTTGGTATGTAAACTACTCATGTCTTGAGTGGAAAGACTAAAAGGAATCCATCAAAAATATTAACAAAAATAACTTTTCAGGACATACATAGTGTAATATAATATAAATGGAAACAAAAAGTTAAAAAGTTAAAAAGAGGGTGCATGAAGTGTCAAGTTTGCATTCGCTTTCTCTTTGCTTGTTTATTAGTTTTTGCACTCAGAGTTAAGTTGTCATCTGTTTAAAATAATGGGTTACAAGATATTATTTGCAAGCTTTATGGTTATTTCAAATTTAAAAAATCTACCACAGATACACACACCAATAAAAGCAAGAAATTAAAACATACCACCAGAGAATATTACCTTCACAAAAGGAAAGGAAGGAAGGAAGGAGGGAGGGAGGGAGGGAGGGAAGAGAAGACCACAAAATAACCAGAAAACAAAGCAACAAAATGGTAACAGTAAGTACTTAATTATCAACAGTAATAATGAATGTAAATGAAGTAATATTCTCTAAAAAGAGAATATCTAAAAACAGAAATCTAAAAAGAGTAGGAGTAGGTACACTTAGACAAAATACATTTTAAAACAAAAACTATTAAAAGAGACAAAGAAGGTCATTATAGAATGACAAAGAGGACAAGTTAGCAAGATAATATAATAATTTTAAGTATATAGGCACCCTACCTTGGACCACTTAGATATAAAAAGAAAATATTAGAACTAGAGAGAGAGAGAGAGAGAGATCCTAATACAATAACAGCTGGAGAACTTGACACCCCACTTACAGGATTGGACAGATTATCTAGACAGAAAATAAACAAAGGAACATCAGAAGCAATCTCTCCTATAGACCAAATGGACCTCATAGATATTTACAGATCATTTCATCTAACAAATGCTGAATACACATCTCCTAAGCACATGGATTATTCTCAGGGATAGACCATATGTTAAACCACACCATGAGTTTAAAAAAGTACTAAAAAGTAAATTCATATCGAGTATTTTCTCTGACCACAATGGAATAAAACTAGAAATGAGTAACAAGAGGAACTCCAGAAACTGCATAAGCACATGAAAGTTAAACAATTTGCCCCTGAATGACCAGAGGGTCAATGAAAAAATTAAGAAGGAAATTAAATATTTTTCTTAAAACAAATGAAATTGGAAACGCAATATACCAAAACTAAAAGAATACATCAAAAGCAGAACTGAGAGGAAAGCTTAGAGCAATAAATGGCTACATAAATATGTAGAGAAAACTTCAAATACACAACCTAATAATGCATCTTAAATAACTAGAATAAAAGCAAAAACCAAACTGAAAATCAGCAGAAGAAAAGTGATAATAAAGATCAGAGCAGAAATAAATGAAATAGAAAAAAACATATAAAAGATCAAAAATATGAAAAGTAGTTTTTGAAAAGATATGCAAAATTGCTAAACCTTTAGCCAGACTAACAAAGGAAAAAACAGAGAAGACGGAAATAAATAAAATCAGTGATGAGAAAGGACACATTACTACTGAAAAAATAGAAATTCGAAGGATCATTAGAGACTACTATGAGCAACTATATCCCAATACATTGGACCACCTAGAAAAAAATGGATAAATTCCTAGACACATACAACCTACCAAGATTGAACCATGAAGAAATCCAAAACCTGAATACACCAATAACAAGTAATGGGATCAAAGCTGTAATAAAAAGTTTCCCAGTGAAGAAAAGCCTGAGATTTGATGGTTTCACTGCTGAATTTTACTAAACATTTAAAAAAGAATTGATAACACTCCTATTCAGACTATTCTGAAAAATAGAGGAAGAAACATTTTCAAACTCATTCTACAAGGCCAGCATTCACTTACAGCAGAACCTGAGGAAGACACACCAAAAAACGGACAACCAAAGGCCAATACCCCGATGCAAAAATCCTCAACAAAATACTAGCAAACTGAATTCAAGAACACATTAAAAAGGTCATTCATCATGACCAAGTTGGATTTATCCCAGGGATGCAAGGATGATTCAATATATGCAAATCAGTCAATATGAGACATATCAACTAAATGAAGTACAAAAACGATGTGATCATGTCAATTACTGAAAACACATTTGATAAACTCAGTATCTCTTAATGGAAAAAAAAAAACTAAAAAAAAACTTGGTATAGAAGAAGCACACCTCAATACAATAAAATCTTATATGACAGACCCACAAATCGTATCATACTGAATGATGAAAAACTGAAAGCTTTTCACCTAAGATCTGGAACAAGACAAGGATGCCCACTTTCACTACTGTTATTTAACATGGTACTGGAAGTCCCAACTAGGGCAATCAGACAAAAGTAAGAAATACAGGTCATCCAAATTCAAAAGGAAGAAGCCAAATTATCCTTGTTTGCACAGATTTTATGATCTTATAATAAAAACCTAAAGACTCCACAAAAATCTTAAAGCACAGAAAATTAACTACTTAGGAAAAAAATTAACCAAAGAACTAAAATATCTCTACAAAGAAACTATAAAACGCTGATGAAGAAAATTGAAGAGAACTTAAAAAATGAAAAGATATTCCATGTCCATGGATTGGAAGAATCAATATTGTTAAAATGTTCATACTACCCAAAGCAGTCTACAGATTCAATCTAGTCACTATCAAAACACACAGAAAAATATATTTTTTTCTATTTCACAGAAATAGAATGTATAGAGATAGACAGTAAATGGATGGTTATCAGAGGCTTGGAAGGGTAGTGGATGAAAGGAAGTGATGATAATTAATGGTTACAAAAATATATTCAGTTACATTGAATAAGATCTAGTATCTGATAGCACAACAGGGTGACTATAGTCAACAATAATTAAATGTATATTTAAAAATAACTAAATTAATATAATTGGAATGCTTGTAATACAAAGAAATAATAAATGCTTGAGATAATGAAAACCCAACTAATTGTGATGTGATTACTGTGCATTATATGTCTGTATCAAAATATCTCATGTACCTAATAAATATGTATACCTATTATGTACACCTAAAAATTTAAAATTAATATAAAAAAGGAAATAGAGTCAGTTAATGTCTTCTGGAGAAATATGACAGACATGATGCCAAAAAAAGAAAAGGATCGACAAAGTGTGAGCAGGGGTGAATTTGTTGTTAAAAAAATGTTTAAATAAAAAGAGTTGCTCTATGAGATAAATCACATGGATAATAAAGGAGGTAAAACAGTTTTAAAAAGTTAAAGTTAATTTGCCTTTGATACACCCAAGAGAATATAAAGGTGATACAACAGGGGTGTACGAATGTAAAAGGACTTGAGAGTGAAATAAATTTTCATTAATTGAATTTGGTATTAAAATTCTTCCCAGCCTGCCTCCAACTACTCACAGTTTCCTTTCACAATAATAGAGTAAAAATGGCTTGAAACTTCTATTTCATTCTTATTGAATTTATCTAAAATTGTTACTAATATTTATTTGTAAACAACATGACTTTTATTTTAGAAATTTTCTATGATAGTATTTGCAATCTTATGAAAGATACAATTGTATCTAGAGAAAAAGACAATTTATTACATTAAATTTTTTCATGTGGTTGTAATTATTCATGATGAAGTCATGTAATAGGTATTCCAAATTATAATCTGTATTATATTATTAAGGTTGGGTTTGATATCCAAAAATATTTTGGTATTTTGGAAACACAGGCAACTCATAAAAAAAATTTATCGTGGCTTGAGGTATTGTGAACAGTGCTGCAATAAGTAGGATTTTTTTAAAGATTTGCAAATAATCTATACACCAAACCCCCAGGACATGCCATTTACCTGTATAATAAACCTGTACATGTACCCGTGAACTTAAAATAAAAGTCAAATAATAAAAATTAATAAAAATTTCCTGTGGTACTAAAAAAAAAACACTTGCAAATGATGCATGCTTATAGTAATGAATAACTTAATTACCCTAATATGATTATTATATATTATATGCCAGTATCAAAATATCTCATGTACCCCATACATAAAAATTTTAAATTATATTGATGTTAATTAAAATACGCTATTATTTTTAATTTTACATAACACATTTAATAAATTAATTGCTTTATAATTCAGGTTTCTCTGAAAAAATTACTAAGTTGAATTATGAATTTTTAAAATAATAGTATAGACATAATAAAAGAGAGGCTTAGTTTTTTTAAAATTTATTTATTTAGGCTCATGGTTGCAATCTATTTGCTCACTCTAATTTTTCTATCACAAGAAAATATTCAAAATTTTTAGAGATGCTTTGGAATAAAGAGAAAATAGTATTAGTTACAATTTCTATGTAGTAAAGAAAAAATAATAATAACCCCAATCCCTATGTAGTAAATTTCTAATCATGGCATGGCATATATTGTATATTCACATTGAGCACAAGTTTTATTCCATGGTCAAAACACAACCAATACAAGTTGCCAGGGTGTGAGCAAAGCAAGTTGGTAAATAGCACCTATAGCTGTCTTCCTGTCTGCAAGCAGATTTTGCTTCAGTTAAGTAATAGCACTTTACATTTTACTGAAAAGCTTGTTGTTATTTAGGAGGTGTGGTCCTCAAGGATAATTCTCAAGGTTTGTAGAGCATAATTCTCAAGGACTTTTATTTAATAGGACTGGAGAGGGATCTGGACATGTATTTTATAACAACTTCACCAAACGATTTTGAAGTAAAGGATGAGAATCACTGCTCAAAGCAACCTACCTCATTTTCCTGTGTCTCTTTTCATTGTCGTTATATAAAATGGATATTATTAGTTATTGGTAGTCACTGAATATTATTCATTAACTTCTTAGGTATCTGTAGCTTAGATCTGTCATTTTAAGGCTATGAAATCCTTTAGGAAATTTGAAAAGATTACAAAAGTAAAAGATTATTTTCAGAATTCCAATTTTATAATTTAAAATTTATTACTCAACTTTGAAAACAGGGAGTTATATTTTTAAAATTTCAGTTAAATCAACAATTAGTTTAGATAGGCCTTTTTTGTTATGCTAGGCAAATTTGAGGGCTGGATGTGTACATAGAATCAGAAATATTTAGAAGTTTTTTAATACTTAACTTCATTACTACATAAGTTGCAAAGTGGGAAATTGTAAAGGAGATGATGGATAGGCAGATGGAGTTTGATTACATGTAATAATAAGCCATATATTCATATACACAGCGGTAGCAACTAGTCTTCGCAGAAATCAGCAGTTTAGTCATCTGTAAGTGAACCATTTTCCCAACACATACAATGCCAAATAGGGGTTGATAATAGAGAAACTAGAGAAAATTTAATGTGGGAAAAATTTCAGAAAAGAATGACATGCTGCCAAAATAATTTTCTTATATTCCTACATTTATCTTTCACATTTAGAATTTGCTCTTTAAATTTATGTTTCTTTTATTTTAAAATTAGTTAAAATTACTTAAGTCATACAATATTTATGACATAAAATATTACTATGTGAATATTATTAAGTTTTTATATATGTCTTATGCCAGAAGATTTTGGATCAAGTATCCAAATTTTATTACTGAAGTTCTGCTATTGGCCAGGAACTTAAATGAAATGCAGATAAAAACTTATCTATTTGTAGATTTGTTCAAAAAACAAAAGTGCTTGGTTGAAGTATATATATATATGTATTTATATATATATTTAAATATCTGTATAAATTTATATGTTTATATATAAATATATATATATATTTTATAATAGGCACAGTATGCACAGCAGACCTAATTCTAAACACCATAGTTTGAAAAGATGAGCCCAACTAATTGTGCATCATTAGTGGCATGGAATTTGCAATCAGGAAGATTTGGGAAGAGAAGTGGAATGTTATATAAAGTATGAGGATTTGGGAAGTGAATGTGATAGTGTTTGAACTCTAAGCATCTCTGGGAATTCAGTCAGGTTTGATTCCTTGTTCTTTTTTTAAAGGAATGGAAGGACATCATATCATCATAATGCAGCTATAAATTTATGGCGCTTTTTTCTCTCACAGGTACATATACGAAAAAGTTTATTTTTCTTTTTTTAATAATCATAAAATATAAACTGCCCTAGCTCTAGAGAAAAGCATTCTTTCTTTCTCCAATCCTTTACCCACTCTTCAATGAAGGCAAATATACATAGGAGATGCAGTATAGCAAGTCCTAGAAATAGGAGAAAGCAAATAAAGCAAAAATTACTTCATTATGTTATCTTTTTCCTTCTTTTTACGGTAGTAACATATGCTTTTTTTAAACAAAATACCCAATTTGATTTCTATTTCTTTTTTTATTTGCTTTTTCTTTTAATTTATTTTATTTTATTTTTTTGAGAGGGAGTTTAGCTCTTGTTGCCCAGGCTGGGGAGCAACTGCGCTACCGCTGCTCACTGCAACCTCTGCTTCCCAGGTTCAAGAGATTCTCGTGCCTCAGCCTCCTGAGTAGCTGGGATTACAGGTGCCCACCACCATGCCCAGCTAATTTTTTGTGCTTTTAGTAGAGACGGGGTTCCACCATTTCAGCCAGGCTGGTCTCAAAATCTTGACCTCAGGTGATCCACCCGTCTCGGCCTCCCAAAGTACCGGGATTACAGGCGTGGGCCACCGCGCCCGGCCCTATTTATAATCTTTAAAGAATTTCAACTTTTATTTTAGATTCAGTGGGTACATGCGCAGATTTGTTACCTGGGTATATTGTGTGATTCTGAGGTTTGGAGTGTGATTGATCCCATTACCAAGGTACTGAACATAATACCCAACAGTTAATTTTTCAAACCTTGTCCCCCTGTTTCCCTCCTCGTTCTGCTAATAGAGACCGTAGATGACACAAACAAACGGAAAAACATTCCATGCTCATGGATTGGAAGAATCAATATACATAAAATGGCCGTACTGCCCAAAGTAGGCCCCAGTTTCTATCGTTACCATCCTTATGTCCGGAGTAACCAATGTTTACTTCCCACTTATAAGTGAGAATGGGCGGGGTATTTGGTGTTTTGTTTCTGTGTAAAGTCGCTTAGGAAATGAACTTCAGTTCTATCCATGTTGCTGCAAAGGGCATGATTTTGATCTTCTTATGTCTGTGTAGTATTCCATGGTGTATATGTACCACATTTTCTTTATCCCATCCACTGTTGATGGGCACCTAGGTTGATACTATGTCTTTGCTATTCTGAATAGTGTTGTGATGAACATGAGAGTGCATGTGTCTTTTTGGTAGAATGATTTTTTTTTTCCTTTAGGATATATACCCAGTAATGACTGATCGACTTACAACAGTGATATAATTCTGGAATTTTCTTCTGTTTTGCAATTTTGACTTGGAGTGCTGATCTCCCACATGTCATTATTTCAACTAGCCCTAAATGAAAGAAACAACATAATTAATAAAGCCATTCTCAAATATGGGCAATTATGTATTATCAAACACCTAAACATCTAGATTCAACTTGGCAAAAGAAAAGCAAATTTTCTTCCCCTTTCACATCGTTTATTTAGATTTTGACAGATTATTTTTAAAGAAGGTAATTTAACTGTGTTAATATATACTCTAAATGTCAATCTAAACGTATTTTTCCTCTGTATGTAATACAGTATATTGATTATGAATTCATATCGTATTTCTGATTCATTTGTCATCATTAAAATAAAATTATTCCAGTTGCCAACAAATAAATGGGTGGATACAACACTCAATTATTTTAATGCTGCCCAAAATTGAGCCAAATATTGTGAATATGAATTAGAAAATCCTTTTATGTTTGTAGAGTGTATTTTTCAAAATACGATTAATTTAACTTTATATGAAAAAGATTATTTGAAGTTCAGAGCTTATAAACGGTTTAAAGATGTAGAATACATTTTTAATCTACTCCAAATGTGTGAGTTGATTACAATTTACAGGAGGTAATTAAATTACCACTGGGTCTGATGTTAAACTTAGCTGAAGCAAAACTATCTTAAAACAAAAGTGTGTGTGTGTGTGTATATATATATATATATATAATATATAATATTAAAATAATTAGCTAGCTATCCAGAAATTGAACAGACCTGAATTCAGAATACTGTAATAGGTAACTAGTTTTCAAAATTATAGCTCCCCCAATCTTCTTTTATATCATGCTGTTATCATGTTCAAAGAAGAGCTTATATCTGTCTATCTTTTTCCATAACTTGATATAGAAGACAGAGTTTAATGTAATCACTGAATCATCTGACTGTTGCAGTCGGGAAATAACCAGTTAATATCTTCAGTATTTTAGCAACTCATTTTTTCAAAGATGAACTAAAAATATTAAATACATATAAATTTCACAGGTATATATTTAAAATTTTTATTTTATTGCATAGATAGATAATGTGGCCAATATAGTAAGTCAGTTATAGATATAATTCTCAACTCTTTCTGGAGAGATATGGTTTATAGATTGCTTACATAGTGAGCCAACTCTCCTCTGA
Organism: Pan paniscus; assembly: GCF_029289425.2. Taxonomy (NCBI): domain Eukaryota; kingdom Metazoa; phylum Chordata; class Mammalia; order Primates; family Hominidae; genus Pan; species Pan paniscus. The sequence goes on from NC_073252.2 coordinate 114,842,452, forward strand.
TAGGTCTTATCAACTTAATGTCAGGGCTTACCTTTTTGTAGAGGAAGATAACACAAGGATATCAAATGATTCCAGGGTAGGATCTCCCTCTACTGATTCCTATACGTCTTCCTAAGGAATTAGTATGATTGTCCTATTGAGCAGAGAAGTGATCTCACATTATGATGGTGTCCACAGCAAGAAGAGAATCCTACATTCCATTCCAATCCATTGGTGTAGATCTGTGCAATGCGCTGTGCTTTATTATCTGTATCTTATCTTCTTATCTATTGGTACTATTGGTAAAAAGGCACTCACTGTATGCAAAAAAAAAAGTAGCATACATTAATGAAAAAGTATGAGATAATTATTTTGAATTAATGCACAAGCCTGATAAAACGTAAATTTTCTCAAGAATTTTCTGGCAGCTCTTAGTATGTTCCTAAACTGTCATGTGTTTGCATTTGCTTATGGATTGTCATACTCCCCCAAAGCTCTGATTTCATTTTAGGTTGTCCCTGGTTTGTGAAAATAGTTGAAATGTAATAGTAATGTATTAATCATAATTTTAAATCTAGACCTGCATTTCCCCTTAGAAACTATGTTAAAAATATTAAGTTCAAAAGAAAGATAAAATATATTTATATTAGCTTTTGATAAATGTGATGGATATTTTAACTGTAGAATATTTAAATATTTTTGAATATTTTAATTATAATTAAAATATTTTTGAATATTTTAATTATAATTAAAATATTTTTGAATATTTTAATTATAATTAAAATATTTTTGAATATTTTAGAATGTTTTAAGTGTAACTTGAGTTTATTAGAACAAATCTAATATTAACAACTTATTTTTTCATAATAATAATTTCAAATAATTTTACTTAAAATTTTCAGATATGTCAATCTAGAGAGAAAAATGTTGATTAGTGATAACTCAGGGCTAAGTGAAAAAAGGGTGTGGAATAAAGTAGTTTCTTTTAACAGGATAGAAATATTCTAAAATTAGATTGTAAATATACTAAAAAAATTTGTATGTTTTTAAAAGGATATATGTTATGGTATATAAATTCTAAGTCAAGAAAGGTTTGTATGTCTATACAATTTTATGTTGAATTTCAAGCCAGCAGTAGGATAACCTTGGGTTATTACTTCAATGCATAGTTTGCTTCTCTCTTTTTCTTATAAGACTTTGTGTGTAGTGCTTCGGATGTCTCTTGCAGCTACACATCAGTTTCCCCTTATTATACCTAAATTTTCTCCTCTGCTTGCTTTCCTTTTTGTCTTTTACTGCATTTTCTTTATTAATTATGTATGTTTCTTTTTTATGTTGATACATAAAATGCTTTAAACATATCCTTACAAACTGAAAATACTATTTTATTTTAATTTACATTATAATTATTTCTAAATAGGTTATATATTTTACCTACTGATATTCAATTACTATTTCTCTGAAATTATATTTTGATTATAATAGTGGTTAAACTCACAAATTGAAATATACTTCTTTCATTAAAAAATGTAGATATTAGTGCTGTCACTTTATGTTATCCTGAAAAATTTTAGCTCCACTACTTAGCAGTAGCATAGATTAAAGTATATTGTTTTATAATTTTACAGTTAACATTTTAAAATTAAAGTTTATAATTTTTCATATCTGCTTTTTCATTAGGTTGTTCAAATTTATATGAACTAACTTTTCTCACCAGCAGCATGTGAACTAGATAATTCTTTTGGTAAGGCTGTACAGTGAAGTCCAAGATGTTAGCTGCTTCCTTCGTCTCTACTCACTGATGCCAGTAGTACCTCATATTTGTGGCAATTAAATGTTTCCCGACATTGCCAAATGACCCCTGGGCAGGTGAGAGATAAAAGTCACCAGAGTTGAAAATTGCTGAATAAATCAACATAGATCCCAGCAGCAGGCTCTTTTTCCACCTCTGATTGCTGCCTCCCAGACGTCTTCCAAGATGCTGTTTCTCCTACTTACCAATTACATATTTATGTTTGTAACGCCCAATTTTTTGTCTCCCATGTTTTATATTTAATGCCCATGATGGGTAGTCTATAAATGTGGTTTCAATAATATTGGGGACATTTTACATAAAATACATAGTCAGTCTAAATCAATAAGTTGATATATCTATAATGTTTTAAATGTAAAGAAATTATTTTTTTCTAATTCAGTAGAAAATGGGATTGAAATTGTAAGCGAATATTGAGCCTCCACCCTGTATCTTCTGCATTAAGCCCTATTTAGCTAGTAATAGTCTTATTTTGCCAGTGATTCAAAATCAGCAATTAATTGTATACATTTCAGGTTGCCTAACAGAGAGGACATAATAATCATTCAGGACTTACATAACCTGATTAACTGAATAATCACCAAATATTGCTGTGGAGGTAGCTAAAATATAATAATAAAGTTCACCTATTTATAAAAATTAAAACATTGAAAATTGGCTGCAGCATTAAATCGATAAACCTTTCAATGCAAAATAATTTAATTCATGTCTTATGTCCCTCAAGTGTGATACATTCCTTAATGCTGCTTTTTTAAAAAAATTTTTTTAAAAAACTTCAAAAAATGCTGCTTTTTAAAAAAACTTTTTAAAAAATACATTCCTTTTTTCTTTTTTTATTACTATACTTTAAGTTTTAGGGTACATGTGCACAATGTGCAGGTTAGTTACATACGTATACATGTGCCATGCTGGTGCGCTGCACCCACTAACTCGTCATCTAGCATTAGGTATATCTCCCAATGCTATCCCTCCCCCCTCCCCCAACCCCACAACAGTCCCCAGAGTGTGATGTTCCCCTTCCTGTGTCCATGTGATCTCACTGTTCAATTCCCACCTATGAGTGAGAATATGCAGTGTTTGGTTTTTTGTTCTTGTGATAGTTTACTGAGAATGATGGTTTCCAATTTCATCCATGTCCCTACAAAGGACATGAACTCATCATTTTTTATGGCTGCATAGTATTCCATGGTGTATATGTGCCACATTTTCTTAATCCAGTCTATCATTGTTGGACATTTGGGTTGGTTCCAAGTCTTTGCTATTGTGAATAATGCCGCAATAAACATACGTGTGCATGTGTCTTTACAGCAGCATGATTTATAGTCATTTGGGTATATACCCAGTAATGGGATGGCTGGGTCAAATGGTATTTCTAGTTCTAGATCCCTGAGGAATTGCCACACTGACTTCCACAATGGTTGAACTAGTTTACAGTCCCACCAACAGTGTAAAAGTGTTCCTATTTCTCCACATCCTCTCCAGCACCTGTTGTTTCCTGACTTTTTAATGATTGCTATTCTAACTGGTGTGAGATGGTATCCACTGTGGTTTTGATTCGCACTTCTCTGATGGCCAGTGATGATGAGCATTTTTTCATGTGTTTTTTGGCTGCATAAATGTCTTCTTTTGAGAAGTGTCTGTTCATATCCTTCGCCCACTTTTTGATGGGGTTGTTTGTTTTTTTCTTGTAAATTTGTTTGAGTTCATTGTAGATTCTGGATATTAGCCCTTTGTCAGATGAGTAAGTTGCAAAAATTTTCTCCCATTTTGTAGGTTGCCTGTTCACTCTGATGGTAGTTTCTTTTGCTGTGCAGAAGCTCTTGAGTTAATTAGATCCCATTTGTCAATTTTGGCTTTTGTTGCCATTGCTTTTGGTGTTTTAGACATGAAGTCCTTGCCCATGCCTATGTCCTGAATGGTAATGCCTAGGTTTTCTTCTAGGGTTTTTATGGTATTAGGTCTAACGTTTAAGTCTTTAATCCATCTTGAATAAATTTTTGTATAAGGTGTAAGGAAGGGATCCAGTTTCAGCTTTCTACATATGGCTAGCCAGTTTTCCCAGCACCATTAATTAAATAGGGAATCCTTTCCCCATTGCTTGTTTTTCTCAGGTTTGTCAAAGATCAGATAGTTGTAGATATGTGGCGTTATTTCTGAGGGCTCTGTTCTGTTCCATTGATCTATATCTCTGTTTTGGTACCAGTACCATGCTGTTTTGGTTACTGTAGCCTTGTAGTATAGTTTGAAGTCAGGTAGTGTGATGCCTCCAGCTTTGTTCTTTTGGCTTAGGATTGACTTGGTGATGCGGGCCCTTTTTTGGTTCCATATGAACTTTAAAGTAGTTTTTTCCAATTCTGTGAAGAAAGGCATTGGTAGCTTGATGCGATGGCATTGAATCTGTAAATTACCTTGGGCAGTATGGCCATTTTCACGATATTGATTCTTCCTACCAATGAGCATGGAATGTTCTTCCATTTGTTTGTATCCTCTTTTATTTCCTTGAGCAGTGGTTTGTAGTTCTCCTTGAAGAGGTCCTTCACATCCCTTGTAAGTTGGATTCCTAGGTATTTTATTCTCTTTGAAGCAATTGTGAATGGGAGTTCACTCATGATTTGGCTCTCTGTTTGTCTGTTGTTGGTGTATAAGAATGCTTGTGATTTTTGTACATTGATTTTGTATCCTGAGACTTTGCTGAATTTGCTTATCAGCTTAAGGAGATTTTGGGCTGAGACAATGTGGTTTTCTAGATATACAATCATCTCATCTGCAAACAGGGACAATTTGACTTCCTCTTTTCCTAATTGAATACCCTTTATTTCCTTCTCCTGCCTAATTGCCCTGGCCAGAACTTCCAACACTATGTTGAATAGGAGTGGTGAGAGAGGGCATCTGTGTCTTGTGCCAGTTTTCAAAGGGAATGCTTCCAGTTTTTGCCCATTCAGTATGATATTGGCTGTGGGTTTGTCATAGATAGCTCTTATTATTTTGAAATACGTCCCATCAATACCTAATTTATTGAGAGTTTTTAGCATGAAAGGTTGTTGAATTTTGTCAAAGGCCTTTTTTGCATCTATTGAGATAATCATGTGGTTTTTGTCTTTGGCTCTGTTTATATGCTGGATTACATTTATTGATTTGCGTATATTGAACCAGTCTTGCATCCCAGGGATGAAGCCCACTTGATCATGGTGGATAAGCTTTTTGATGTGCTGCTGGATTCGTTTTGCCAGTATTTTATCGAGGATTTTTGCATCAATGTTCATCAAGGATATTGGTCTAAAATTCTCTTTTTTGGTTGTGTCTCTGCCCAGCTTTGGTATCAGAATGATGCTAGCCTCATAAAATGAGTTAGGGAGGATTCCCTCTTTTTCTATTGATTGGAATAGTTTCGGAAGGAATGGTACCAGTTCTTCCTTGTACCTCTGGTAGAATTCGGCTGTGAATCCTTCTGGTCCTGGACTCTTTTTGGTTGGTAAGCTATTGATTATTGCCCCAATTTCAGCTCCTGTTATTGGTCTATTCAGAGATTCCACTTCTTCCTGGTTTAGTCTTGGGAGAGTGTATGTGTCAAGGAATTTATCCATTTCTTCTAGATTTTCTAGTTTATTTGTGTAGAGGTGTTTGTAGTATTTTCTGATGGTAGTTTGTATTTCTGTGGGATCGGTGGTGATATCCCCTTTATCATTTTTTATTGCGTCTATTTGATTCTTCTCTCTTTTTTTCTTTATTAGTCTTGCTAGCGGTCTATCAATTTTGTTGATCCTTTCAAAAAACCAGCTCCTGGATTCATTAAATTTTTGAAGGGTTTTTTGTGTCTCTATTTCCTTCAGTTCTGCTCTGATTTTAGTTGTTTCTTGCCTTCTGCTAGCTTTTGAATGTGTTTGCTCTTGCTTTTCTAGTTCTTTTAACTGTGATGTTAGGGTGTCAATTTTGGATCTTTCCTGCTTTCTCTTGTGGGTATTTAGTGCTATAAATTTCCCTCTACACACTGCTTTGAATGCATCCCAGAGGCTCTGGTATGTTGTGTCTTTGTTCTCATTGGTTTCAAAGAACATCTTTATTTCTGCCTTCATTTTGTTATGTACCCAGTAGTCATTCAGGAGCAGGTTGTTCAGTTTCCATGTAGTTGAGCGGTTTTGAGTGAGATTCTTAATCCTGAGTTCTAGTTTGATTGCACTGTGGTCTGAGAGATAGTTTGTTATAATTTCTGTTCTTTTACATTTGCTGAGGAGAGCTTTACTTCCAACTATGTGGTCAATTTTGGAATAGGTGTGGTGTGGTGCTGAAAAAGATGTATATTCTGTTGATTAGGGGTAGAGAGTTCTGTAGATGTCTATTAGGTCTGCTTGGCGAAGAGCTGAGTTCAATTCCTGGGTATCCTTGTTGACTTTCTGTCTCGTTGATCTGTCTAATGTTGAAAGTGGGGTGTTAAAGTCTCCCATTATTAATGTGTGGGAGTCTAAGTCTCTTTGTAGATCACTCAGGACTTGCTTTATGAATCTGGGTGCTCCTGTATTGGGTGCATATATATTTAGGATAGTTAGCTCTTCTTGTTGAATTGATCCCTTCACCATTATGTAATGGCCTTCTTTGTCTCTTTTGATCTTTGTTGGTTTAAAGTCTGTTTTATCAGAGACTAGGATTGCAACCCCTGCCTTTTTTTGTTTTCCATTTGCTTGGTAGATCTTCCTCCATCCTTTTATTTTGAGCCTATGTGTGTCTCTGCACGTGAGATGGGTTTCCTTAATACAGCACACTGATGGGTCTTGACTCTTTATCCAATTTGCCAGTCTGTGTCTTTTAACTGTAGCATTTAGTCCATTTACATTTAAAGTTAATAGTGTTATGTGTGAATTTGATCCTGTCATTATGATGTTAGCTGGTTATTTTGCTCATTAGTTGATGCAGTTTCTTCCTAGTCTCGATGGTCTTTACATTTTGGCATGATTTTGCAGCAGCTGGTACCGGTTGTTCCTTTCCATGTTTAGCGCTTCCTTCAGGAGCTCTTTTAGGGCAGGCCTGGTGGTGACAAAATCTCTCAGCATTTGCTTGTCTGTAAAGGATTTTATTTCTCCTTCACTTATGAAGCTTAAATTGGCTGCATATGAAATTCTGGGTTGAAAATTCTTCTCTTTAAAAATGTTGAATATTGGCCCCCACTCTCTTCTGGCTTGTAGGGTTTCTGCTGAGAGATCTGCTGTTAGTCTGATGGGCTTCCCTTTGAGGGTAACCTGACCTTTCTCTCTGGCTGCCCTTAACATTTTTTCCTTCATTTCAACGTTGGTGGATCTGACAATTACGTGTCTTGGAGTTGCTCTTCTTGAGGAGTATCTTTGTGGCGTTCTCTGTATTTCCTGAATCTGGACGTTGGCCTGCCTTGCTAGATTGGGGAAGTTCTCCTGGATAATATCCTGCAGAGTGATTTCCAACTTGGTTCCATTCTCCCCATCACTTTCAGGTACACCAATCAGACATAGATTTGGTCTTTTCACATAGTCCCATATTTCTTGGAGGCTTTGCTCGTTTCTTTTTATTCTTTTTTCTCTAAACTTCCCTTCTCGCTTCATTTCATTCATTTCATCTTCCATTGCTGATACCCTTTCTTCCAGTTGATCACATCGGCTCCTGAGGCTTCTGCATTCTTCACATAGTTCTTGAGCTTTGGTTTTCAGCTCCATCAGCTCCTTTAAGCACTTCTCTGTATTGGTTATTCTAGTTATACATTCTTCTAAATTTTTTTCGAAGTTTTCAACTTCTTTGCCTTTGGTTTGAATGTCCTCCCTTAGCTCAGAGTAATTTGATCGTCCGAAGCCTTCTTCTCAGCTCGTCAAAGTCATTCTCCATCCAGCTTTGTTCTGTTGCTGGTGAGGAGCTGCGTTCCTTTGGAGGAGGAGAGGCGCTCTGCTTTTTAGAGTTTCCAGTTTTTCTGTTCTGTTTTTTCCCCATCTTTGTGGTTTTATCTACTTTTGGTCTTTGATGATGGTGATGTACAGATGGGTTTTTGGTGTGGATGTCCTTTCTGTTTGTTAGTTTTCCTTCTAACAGACAGGACCCTCAGCTGCAGGTCTGTTGGAGTACCCTGCAGTGTGAGGTGTCAGTGTGCCCCTGCTGGGGGGTGCCTCCCAGTTAGGCTGCTCGGGGGTCAGGGGTCAGGGACCCACTTGAGGAGGCAGTCTGCCCATTCTCAGATCTCCAGCTGCGTACTGGGAGAACCACTGCTCTCTTCAAAGCTGTCAGACAGGGACATTTAAGTCTGCAGAGGTTACTGCTGTCTTTTTGTTTGTCTGTGCCCTGCCCCCAGAGATGGAGCCTACAGAGGCAGGCAGGCCTCCTTGAGCTGTGGTGGGCTCCACCCAGTTCGAGCTTCCTGGCTGCTTTGTTTGCCTTAGCAAGCCTGGGCAATGGTGGGCGCCCCTCCCCCAGCCTCGCTGCCGCCTTGCAGTTTGATCTGAGACTGCTGTGCTAGCAATCAGGGAGACTCCATGGGTGTAGGACCCTCTGAGCCAGGTGCGGGATATAATCTCGTGGTGTGCCATTTTTTAAGCCCATCGGAAAAGCGCAGTATTCAGGTAGGAGTGACACGATTTTCCAGGTGCCGTCCGTCACCCCTTTCTTTGATTAGGAAAAGGAACTCCCTGACCCCTTGCGCTTCCCGAGTGATGCAATGCCTCGCCCTGCTTCGGGTCGCTCATGGTGCGTGCACCCACTGACCTGTGCCCACTGTCTGGCACTCCCTAGTGAGATGAACCTGGTACCTCAGATGGAAATGCAGAAATCACCCGTCTTCTGCGTTGCTCAGGCTGGGGGCTGTAGACCGGAGCTGTTCCTATTTGGCCATCTTGGCTCCTAAAAAAATACATTCCTTAATGCTGCTTTTTAAAAAAACTGCTGCTTTTTAAACTTGTTTTTTAAAAAAACAAAAAATTTTGTTTGTTAAACTTAACTTTCTCCTAGAATTTTGAAGTTTTAATACCTATAATATTATCTCTATTTCTGTCCATCTACTGGTAAATTGAATGACAATAAAATAAATCTAAAGTTTTTATCAAATAATCTCAGCAGGAATGTTTGTTTTCTTAAGGTATGGTTTGCTGCAATCAAACAAAATGTAAGTAATATAATTTCTTTTGTCAAATTAAAATAAAAAATGATCAATATTTAGGAAATATTTAATGCACTCACATATGTAGTATGACCAAAATTAAAAGGGAGTTTTATGATTTACTGTATGGCTTCCAAATGTAGGATGCAAGTGGCCAATTCTCACAGTAGGTCATTTACTCAAAACAGTCTGAAATTATTAAACTAAAACTCCTGAAAAGACAGTAAAGTGTATTCTAAATATCAACTGCACCCACCCCACTACACACACACCAAAATAAGAAACCTTAGTTTGTGTTTAAACTTTGACATGACTCGATAAGAAATTTGTCTCAGTCATTTAAATGTTCAAGTTTAATGCTTAGTGTGGGACAGGATATTATTATCCTCATCCTCCTCTGTCACTTCCTATGACTCTATCACCGTCATCTCTAAGAGTTACATCATCTCTTACCTTGGGAAAAACCAAGCAAATATGTATTATGATTTGCACTTTATGCACAAGATATCGCAGAGATTATGCTATTATATTTTCCTCAGATAGAACATATTCATAAGAGAATGCACATAAGATTTACAAGATAAGCCAGTTTTGACCAAGCGAGGTTTCCTTGGGGCAGCAGAAGGGAGAGAGAAGAACACTTTTTTACGGCCACAATCGTTAAGAAAAAAGAGAAAAGAAAATAAGCCAGGCAGCTGGGCGCGGTGGCTTACGCCTGTAATCCCAGCACTTTGGGAGTCCGAGGTGGGCGGATCACGAGGTCAGGAGATCGAGACCATCCTGGCTAACGCGGTGAAACCCCATCTCTACTAAAAATACAAAAAATTAGCCAGGCTTTGTGGCGGGCGCCTGTAGTCCCAGCTACTTGGGAGGCTGAGGCAGGAGAATGGTGTGAACCCGGGAGGAGGAGCTTGCAGTGAGCCGAGATCGCGCCACTGCACTCCAGCCTGGGCGACAGAGCGAGACTCCATCTCAAAAAAAAAAAAAAAAAGAAAAGAAAAAAAAAGAAAAAGAAAACTAAATAAGCCAGGGAAATAGCTTATACAACAGTGAGAAGCATGGTTATTGAGCTCTGGCTAGCTTTAATTAGTCCCATTAGGGATGGATATGCGGGAGGGAGAGAAGGGACTCCAAATCTTCTTGCAGAATTGCCCTATACCATGGAGTCCAAAAGGAAGCATACCAGATCTTCAGAAGACCTAGGACTGAAGGTAGGTCTTCATGTCCTACTACCTTGAGACTCATGTCCACTACCTTGAGAATGTCCCAGAGCATGAGTAAATTTGATTATTTTTCCTCAGGATATTTTTCTTCAGGACAAGGGCAGCCATTTGCTACAAACACATGTTATCAGAAATTACATCTGCTTTTATCTCAGACCTAGACTTCTCAGAGAATGTGTTATCAAGGCCTTTTAGAAAGGTTCCAAGGACATTAGATAGGACATGTATTATTATCTAAGATACAAATAATATGACTGGGTCTGAATAAAATATCCACACAAAAGCTAAATATTATCTAAAAATATAAGGCTCATTCTTTTAAAATGATTTTAAAATGTAATAATGTATCTAATTCTGGCTTGGTTGAATTTGGATATTATAACAGTGACCCACATGGTGGCCTATGGTATGACCAGCATTGCCATGGTCCTCACTAGCTTGGAGAAGCATGTTACACAGCATACATTTGGTAACCAGAATAGAGGTCTAAAAGCATTTGTTTCATGAGACACAATCTCTCTGCCATAATTAGACTTAGCTAACTGACATCATCTGACTGCAAAGAAGTAGCCTATACATATCTCCTCTTTCCTTTCTGTCCCACAGATGAAATGTGCTTTTTATTTGCTATATCTAAGTTTAGAATAAATCCAGTAAGTGTATTGTATATGAGCAACAAAATGAAGGCCAATGGCTGGAGTGTAGCAGAGAAGAACAATGAGGCAGGTCAAACCCGATCAGGGTACGTTGTCCCTGGTAAGGAGTTGGAATGGTTTTCTACGTCTAACATGGATTCTTAGCTAAGATATGATACTTTTACTGGGCTTTTGAATATAAACACTAAATGACTTTCTTTGGAAAAATGCAACCTAGAGGAATATCACAAGAATTGTTTTTTCAGATTCTTATGATAAAGTGCTGTCTTTAAATAGAAAATATTTTTATTATTACCATGAACTTTGTGCTGAAAGTAAAACATAGCACTGAGAGAGAGGGGTTTTTCTTTGGCATTGTCAAATCAAAATAATGACTCGTTATAAAAAGGAGGTTGTTGTAAAACTTCAGAAAGTTGCAATTTTATACGATTTGTATAACATTTTGAAGGTTGAAACATATTAAAAAATCATATAATGTATCATAAATCCACCAGCTAGCTGAAAATTAGTCATAATAAACTCACAATAAGGGAATTTGTTCCCTCCTTATCATGCAAACTGATAAAGCTTACATGCTTGGCTTAGGACACAAATTTTGTGCCAAAAACGATTCCCTGTTACCTGTGAATAAGAATGAATCTCGTGTATAATTCAAGCAAAGACATTTGCCATATTGAAATCCAGCAGGAAATACTGACTATGTTAGGTTTCATCTACATCTATTTATACATATATTCATTTATTCTCTATGATTTTAAAAAGAATCTATTGTGTGTAATGCAGTGTATAAGATCACTGAAACAGGTAGACATAATATAGATTTGGGATAACACCACCTAGATAACATTACCTAGATATATCTAGATATATCTAGTATATATCTAGCTAACTAGCTATGTAAACTGACCTGTGACTTTCAAAGACTAAAAAATTGCTTCACTAACAATATATGGGGTTAATCCATACTTTATTACTGGGATCTGTGATTGACACTCATCTTAAAAGATATATTCTTTCCATAGATGCATGATTCGTAAGGCATCTTAAATATAGGCAGCTATATGGTTGAAAATTTGTTTACATTGGTAAATTAAAAAGTGGTGCATATTATACCTTTCTTATGCTATGTATTAGTGTCAGAGTTACAGAATATATATCAATTAGCTGAGTTTATTAAATTCTGGTTTTAGTCCAGTTGAGGATTAGATAAAGAATGTCCATAAACAGTTTAATAAAAGAGCATGTAATAACAAGAAAACTCACAATATTTTAAGGCTTATAAAACGGAAAAATAAAAAATAAGCACTGAATATGTCTTTTTCAGGAGAAAGGAGTCTATAACGTCATATATTTTTGTATATATAATGAACTCTTAGCTCTTTATTTTCTCAGGGCTGAATCCTTAGCAAACATGTACATTTTCTATCTATCTATTGACAAACATGCACACACTATATATATATATATATATATATATATATATCTGAAAATATATTTGCAAGTTTGCAATCCTGAGTGTCACAATCTATAAACATTACCAAACCACCACCACTCCTTATGCCACCAAAGTAAGAACACAATTAATAGAGGAAATGGAAGAAACATTTCATATATATATATATAATCATGTTCTCCAAATTCTGGGAAGATAATTTTTACTGAGAAATTAGAAACTGAGCCTCTATTTGCAATGGCAGAAAAAAACTCATAAAGATTAAATATGTGGTTTATAGTTGTACTAAGAATCTCCTGGTATAAAACAAATACATGGTATGCATTCAACCACTATGTTTGTTACATTAGGCTAGACACTGCAGGCATAGAGCCAATTAAGAAACAGGCTTTGCCCTCAAGACACTTATAGTCTATAAAGTAGTTTTAAAACAGTGCAGTTTCCTGGAGCAGTTGTGTAACTTTCTACTTTCTTCTGAAAATAAAACCTGGCAGTTTTCAAGGGAAAGCACTCTGTTCACTAGTTTTGCATATTTCATTTGAGGGGGATTGCCATCTTCTTTCATATTTCTAGATACAGCATTCATTTTCTTAATGCAATAAATGTGTAACATACACTGAACCATGGAAATTGATTGAAAGGTAAATGTATGTGAACTAAGTTAATCTAATTTGAGTGAAGCTAAAAATATTTGATTATAGTTGAAGGTACAGATTCTATCTCCCCTTCTAGGCATGATAGTATAGGCTGGGAAATTTAAGCTGCCATGGCTATGACAATAGGATTGTATCTGTTACGAAATCAGAAAGATGCCAGCTCTAAGAATGTAGAAGTGATAATGACCTTGGTGTTATAAAGCGAGTCCAACTTTTTGTCCCTCATAATGACATTGAGCTTCCCCAACAATATTCATTCCTTGAACAAATAAATTTTTTTTATAAGTGAACAGATTGGTTTCTTGCATGGAAGTCCAAAAATTACTGAATGATAAAATAATAAATAAAATTTTAGCAGCTGGTAGACAGCCAAGTTTAGACATGCATAAAATAGGTATATGAGTGGCCACAAAAATAGTAAAGAGTGGATCAGTGAGCAAATAGACAAATATGTGCTGATATATAATAAACCGAAAATGTAAATGGAAAGAAAACTCTGTTTAAAAGGAAATGTAGGGTGATAATTTTTAGATTTGTTTTTCTAAATATCATAACATGAAAATATAATTCAAATGGTAATGAGATTCATAAAAAATAGAATTCCTACCAATGATGCAATAACTATAAGAGGTACAAGGAATAATAGGAGATAAAAAATAAACAAGAAATATTCCATGCACAAGAAGATGTACTAAAGAATGTAAGACAAGTGTACTATGGCAAGATATTGTATTATCAGTGTTACAAGAGAAGTACGAAAATATTGTAGAAATTCAAATTTGAAAACAGGAATGTGAACAAGAGATAAGCAATATTTCAAAACTCTAACGGGAATATGTAGACATTTAACGATTATGTTTAACGAAAGTCCGTGGTTCACAGAGGAGTACTGTGGAAATTTAAAAAGGTTATTTGCAGCTGTGTTTTGAGGTTACTAAGCTGAGATGTTTATATATAGGCAACATCAGTTTTTTTTTTTTTTTTTTTTTTTAAGCAAAGGAGGGGTATGAGGAGGACCAATCCTTAAGGAAGTTTAAATATGAGAGTTTTTAGGTGCTTGGACAAATTCTAAGATAAGATATGCTCATATGGTTATCTAAAGCAACAACTCTTGGGACATATGTTGTGTGTGTGTGTGTGTGTGTGTGTGTGTGTGTGTGCATGCACATGCCCATGTATATGTATTTATTTCTGAGAGCCATTACCTTTCATAAGGATGAAATTTTGCCTATGGGTGAAGTACATAAAATAAAAGATAATAGCAAAGTGGTGTTGCAGAGGAAACCAACCTTGAAGAGGTATATAGAAAAAAAAGACACTGTAAAATGAAAAATACCAAAATCTCAGAAGAAAACAGAGGATAGAGATGCTTCCAGCAGGAGATTTTGACCAACATTTTTTTTTATTTTAAAAGAAGGGATAATTAATGAGTTCATATAAATGGCTATAAATATGATTCTTAACGTACTAGGTAACAAACTACCTAAATAAAAACTAAAATCCCATTCCTACAACTATATAAGAAAGTGCATAAAAACTCTAGTGAGTATATAGCAAATATTACCATGAACTAAGATAATAATGGTAATTTATTCACTTATAGAATCTCCTCTGCTAGGATGTTAGGAAAATAAAACAAAAATGTTAATGGTTCTAAAATTCATCAAATCAGTGTTATACTTGATGCAAAGTATGACATGGATAAAGTATAATATTTAAAGCAAGTAGTCTGTACTCTGATTATTAGTTCAAGTGGAATGCTTGTCACTGTCCGAACAGGTTTGCTGAAGAAGCTAGTTTTGTCTCAAATAGGGAAAGAAAATTATATATATATATATATGTATATTATATATATAAAATTATATATATCATATATATTTTATATATATATCAAATAGGGAATATATATGTTCCTATATATGTTCTTTTTACATACATATGAGGTCTTATGACTACTTGTAGATGAATGAATGAATTCTTTAAAATTAATTTTGAAAAGTAAACAAGCATTAATAATTACTTTGAACTTGAATGATTAACTACCATTCCAGAAAAATTTTGATCTGACAGTTTTAGTTAGAAAAATGTTATTCTCATAAAAGCAGGAAAATTTGTTATACCAACATATATTTCTGAATACTTCATTTAGTTTATATTATTAGAAAATGTTTCTGTAGAACTCCCCCCCAAAATTATTATTTATTCTTGACCAATGAAAACTGTTAATTAGTTGAAAATATTTAATCCTTATATGTTTTTGGATACCACTGAAACAATTATTAGAACACAATTAATTTTAAGTGTTATGGTTTGTCAATATATTTACAAATCTGTAGAGTCTGATTAATTGATCTTATTTGAAACAAGTTTTTTTAATTAATGTTAGTTGTCTCATTTAAACAAGAAAATTTCTCTTACTGAATTTTCCAATGGCTTCTTTGTTAATAATCTCTGGATGACATTAACAGAACTGACCTTCAGGGAATGGCATTCAGAGAATATTAATTAGAAAAAAACTTGCTTACAATTCCATTAATATTTAGTGAATATTGATAAGATTGTGTAATGAGTCATCAGATAATTTTGAAGATGAAATTAAGCAAGCATTTACAGTAAACACATTAATTATTAAAATAATACAGTAGATGAAAAAGGGAATTATTATTTAATGGTTACAGAGTTTCTGGGGTGATGAAAAAGTTTTATAAGTGGAGATAATGGTTGTAGAACACTGTGAATGTATATTTACAAATGATTAAAATGGCAGAAGTTGTGTTGTACATATTTTCCACAGTAAAAAATTATTTACAAAAATAATACAATAGGAACAAAGCAATGGGAGTGGGAAATGTTCTTATAATTTGAAAATTGACTGTTAGAGAACAGGAATACAATGTAGTCTTTAAGTATAAATGAACTAAAATTCACTTTGCAGTGATAAAAAACCCACCTGTATTCAAATTGAGTGAACATAGGAAACACTTCTTTGTAAGAATGCCAACCTTAGTATGTGTATGTGTAATGAGAAATATTGTGGAGGACATCTTTTGAAAATACAATAAATATTTGCCACAATTAATATAACTTCACATTATTGCTGAAAAATGTAGAGGTCTAGTTAGAACATTAAAGCCAAGTAACTTTCCAATTTAGACAAAACCATGAGTTGTCATCAATCTCTATCCACTGATATTTTTGGATGACACATAATAGCAATGGCGTATGTTATGGTTTGAATGCCTGACCCCTCCCAAACTCATGTTGGAAATGAATTGCCATTGTAAGACTGGTAAGAAGCAGCCTATGACTTAGGCAGGCCCAGGTGCACCCTGTGTGGCAGCACCACAGGGCACAAGCAGTAAGCTTTGGTGGAGTCCATTTGGTGCTAATTATGCAGGTACAAAGAGTTTGTAAGCTGTAGGGCCAGGGTGGCCTCCACCTAGATTTTAAAGAGTGTATTGGACAGCCTGGGGGCCCAGGCAAAAATCTGCCACAAGGGCAGAACCACCACAGGGAATTTTCATTTTGGCAATGCTTAGTGGAGCCAAAAAGAGTGTGGCTGTTGCTGAGACCTCAGAACTCTTAGACACCAGTGTGCAGCCCCAGCCTGAGAGCTGGAGGCACAAGACTCTGACCAATGAGAACTGCTACATAGGCTAAGCCCAGCTAAGTTGTGGTTTGCAGGAGGCCCAAGCCCTTGAGGGCCTAACTCCTAGCTCAAAATGCCCAGAAGGTGGGGTATGGAGTCAAAGGAGATTATTACGGAGCCTATGTAGCAAACCTGCACGTTGTGCACATGTACCCTATAACTTAAAGTATTAAAAAAAAAGATTCAATGCTGTTCTCCCTATTAGATTTTGAAGATACTTGGAATCAGATACCCCTCTTTTCTTGTCTACTTCTTCCTTTTGGAATGGAAATGCCCATCTTATGCCACCATTGTATTTTGGAAGCATATAACTTGTCTAGTTTCACCGGCTCAGAGCTGACAAGAAGTTTCTCTCAGGATTAATCATGCATTGAATCTCACTCATCTCTGATTTAGATGAGACTGGAATTTGGAGTTGATGTTAGAATGAAATAAGACTTTTGTGGATATTGGAATGGACTAAATGTATTTTGTACGTGAGAAGAATGTTAGTTTTGGGGGCCAGGGACAGAATGCTATGGTTTGAATACTTGTTCCCTTCCAAACTCTTATTGAAATTTAATTGCCATTTTAGCAGCATTAAGGAGTGGTAACTTTAAGAGATGATTACGCCATAAAAGTTCTGCCTTTATGAATAAATTAATGCTATCATTATGGAAGTATGTTTCTTTTAAAAGGATGAGTTCAGTCTCTTTTGTCTCTCACCATCTCTGTGCCTTCCATTATGGGATGTCTTCTGCCATGGGATGACACAGCAAGACGATCCTTGCTAAATGTTGGCATCTTTATCTTGGACTTTCCAATCTCCAGAACTATGAGAAATAAATTTCAGTTCTATCTAAATTATCCAGCGTATGGCATTCTATAAAAGCAGCACAAGACAGACTAAGATATTATACAATGTGGATAAGCAATAGCACATACATATTGAACCAAACGTATAGTTTTTCCATGATATAAAACCAATGACTTACTGATTGTATAAAAATAATACACATCTAGAGGAAATAAAATGCATTATTTTTCTGTTTCTAAAATTCTATGCTATACAAAGTGTATTTTATTTTAATAATAATTGTTTGTCTTGTTATTATGTAGATTTTTAAAGAGCTCTTGGAACACTATTTGTAGAGAACGAAGCATACACCAGTAAAATGAAACAGTGCTTTCTTCAGGGAACAATTGTTAGTCAAAATTTAGCCTCCTGGTCTTGAATTAGTATTGAATTAAACAGTGAATATAAAGATGCTGATGCTATTTTATTAACAAGATTGATAATTCACCAATTTTCGAGAAGAAAGATGAGAACTACCAGAAGTTAGAGAAATAATATAGTACGTTGTGCATTACATGTTGTAATGACACCGTTAATGGCAATATATTTTTGTGATTGCATGTGGCTCGCTCAACTATTGTATGTCAGTAATGTAGTCAGGATTTGAATACTCTCAACATATAACTTTGTAGCCAAAATATGATATTTTTGTGATTGAGGATAATTCCTTAAATAATGATCATGGTATTAAATTGTTCATATACTAAGAATTTAAATATGGCTCCCAAATGCTTGATGATTTGTTTTAATCCATGATGAAGGGAAATTGATGGTGTGTGGTGTTTATTTTAACAAACAATTCCAAATGTTTCAATTGATACCGAAATACATTGCAGAGCCTAATTTAGGAAAATAGTACAACAATTCACTTACCACTGCCTCTCAAGATGACAAATGCAATGTTTCAACTTATGTGAGTAATAAGTTTGTTAATTTAGCTTCTAAATGTGTTGTTAAAAGTAGTCTTCAAAGAGAAATTTCTCTGTAATTTCTGGATCCATATTCATTTGCTGAAATTTAAATAAGGCCAACATTCTTATTGTTTATAGTCATAAATTAGAACATTCTAATGGAAATAATTGTCAAGAAAATAAAGGTAATGGCTGTGGAGCCTTATTTTTTTAAATATCAAAATCATATTGAATTGTCTATCTAAGGATTATAAGCAACACTATCCCTCTTACTGATATGACTTGGTAGGTTTCATTGTATTGCAGCTGATGTCAATCTTTATAAAATTAGTAGCCTATGGGCAAATGAATTCTAATTAAGTACTCTGTAGATGCCAAAAGCTAGAAAAATAATCTACGATTGTTCAAGTTCATTACCTGAAAATAGTACCATTCATATTTTATCTTTGCAAAAGGATGACTTATATTTTGGCATATAATACCTTTTAAATAAATTTACTTGCAGTGAATCTAATTGAATTGACTAGAAATCTAATAAGGTAATGAAAGAGTGGAACATTTTTCAAAAGGAGCAAATTAAAGACTACACTTCAGTGAAATAAAATATGAATTGCCATAGATGAGAGATTAGAGTCTCTAATAATGCAAGCAAAAGTAAAGAAAGCCTTCAATTTGCTTTAGGCAAAATTGCTAGATGTATTTAAGTGTCAAATTGAAGCAGAAGTGGAAAAACAAGGAATGGAATTACTTGTTGGAAACACATAAGCTCTAGAAGTTTAGATGTTTCCCAAAGGGTTATTTCTGTATAGAGGAAATGTCATAGGTTAGAAGCAAACATTTTTACTTTTAAAAATGTATCCAGGCATTTAAATTACATAGTAAAGACCCTCACTGCTGGTGAGTGAGTATCATCAGCTCAATATAGATGGTTGGCAGATAATGACTTTGAAATGCTCATACCCACATTTGACCAAGGCATTAACCCAGCATATCACTTTTTCTGTCTAGTCCTTGGTTGTTCACCTAATGATGACAGACCACCAGAAGACACTGATTATTTTCTTCATTATCAGGAGGGATGCTGAATGAAACATCCAAAACTTTTATCCAACTCTGAATTGGTCATAAAGAGAAATATTTTAATGGCCTACTTGAATAAAGAAAGGGAATAATTTAGAAATATGTTTTTAAAAATTTTAAGTGATATATACTATCTTATAAATACAATGCTAATTAAATTGCATAAAAATAAAATATAGCAGTATAATTACTTACAACTGTAACATAAAAAACTAAAAGTTTTGTAATTTCTTAAATTTAATATTAAATTCCAAAAGAGTTCACCACAAAACAAAGTGAAACACAAAGGTGGATGAATATAATTTGTAATAATATCCATACATCTTATATTCAGTCTCATTCTCCCCACACATTCTCACAAATCAAACAAATGAATAAAAAATGTTAACAAAATAAACTCTACTAAAGCCGAGTCAGAACAAAAATTTTGCCTAAATCTATGAAGTTAGCAAAGCTTGGGTGTAAATCCAGGTTGTCTGACTTTAAAATCATGTTCGTCATATATGAACCTAACTCAATTTTTAGTCCAACAACATTTAAATGTTTGATATGTACTTTATATTTTAATATACCCGAGAAATGTGTAACTGCACCAGGAATATCTAACTTTCCTCATATGTGTATCTTTGGATATGGCCTATTCAAAATGCTAAACCAGAAGACTGATTAATTGTCTGTAATATACAAATTTGAGGACTTACATTTATGGAATTTTAGACAACTCATAAAAAAACTGACAGAAAAAAAAGGTTAGGAATGGATAATTCATACTTACAAATATATCCAAATGGCTAGAGCGCATGTGATTAGATACTCTGATGAAAATTAAAGGGAAGTGGGATATTACTTATTCCTCATGTATATCAGGATGTTTCAAAGAAGTGTTTGTGAGGTGGAGGTAGAGATGTTTTTGTAGAAATATGTATGGCAACACATAATTCCTACTAATTTGTCTCTTAACTATTTAATTTAGCAGATAAGTATATGAAATATACACATTATTTTATAGTTTGTACCTAGACATCATTCATTGCATGACTCTCTCTTTAAAGGCATAAATGACTGTAACCCCTGGGAGCCTTCACTTGAGAGGTAAAGCACTTCATCCTAATATACAAAGAACAGTTGAAGCCTGCCTAATATAAAGGACAGCCAAATTTTCATTCATTTGACCTATAAATACAACGGGCTTTCCCATGCAACTGTGAACTATTTGAAAGAACATATTTTTACTGTAGCTGACATGAGAAAATAAGAAGCAAAAGAAATAAGATATTTCTGAGCTTTCTCAAAAGGAGTATTTCAGAAACTATTTACTTTTTGCTTTAAAGCTTAATTTGGATTTAAACTTCTCAAATGAAAATCGAAACTGAGAGGAGACTAATTTTATGCTTCTTTGAAAAATGTTGCCAATGATAGTTATAACTTTTTGAAAAACTTGTAGATGCTTGAAATTGAATGGCCGTTTATTATACTCTACCTTGAAGGAGTTCAAAATTTGGGACTAAATTTCATTGTTTCAGTTTAAATTCCAGAAATCTGTTTTTAAATGATATTATCTTAATTTCACAAAAATAAATATGGATTTAGCCTGTAACCTCAAATTATTTACTGATCAATTATTGAATATCATTCATTACAGTAAAATTTTAGTCATTGTCCCACATTTGTGTTCAAGGTTACAAGGTATTCTTTTTTTATGAAACTTCAGTTATTAAAATTATCAAGTTAAATCCACTTAAACTTTTAAAGAAAATCATAACTCAAAAACTAAAACTCTTGATACTGCATTAATAACAAAATTTTAGGTGTCTGAGTTTTTATTTAATGTATTCTCATAATAGCATTTGGATACTGATATGGCTCCTAAATATTGGTCCCCCTGGAATTAAAAATATGCACTTTGGGTAAAGTTCAAATGTGCTAATTACCAAGAAGATTCTATTTACTTTGGGACATGTTGCGCCATCCATTGATGCAGATTTTTCCCTACCACTTCCCTACCACATTCTAAATTTTTGAACCAATTACTTCCTGTGTCTTCAGAATTTTATTTCTCTCTCTTTGGTTCTCTTTTTAAGGTCCTCTGCCAGCTGCTCACCATCTTCCCATTTCATAAATGTTTGTGGTCTGGTATGATTGATTGTGTCTTCTTTTCTTGAAATTACTGATGGACCTCTTCTAACATATACTTCTTTTTACAGGATTAATCATGTTCTATGTGGTGATTATTCCCTAACTTACATCTCCAGTGCACCTTGCTTTCCAGAACCCCAGACCCTAGAGCCTAAGCATATCTACACTAGAAATCCATAGGTAAAATAGGCAAATATCTAAACTGCATAAGTTTATTTGTGTGTTTTCTCAACCCTGGCCCCTTCTGTTTCTTAGTAATGTGAATTGATTCACATGCAGCCAAAGCTACTAGTGTTGGTATTACATTTGACCCCGTTTTTTTCCTCAGGCCCAATATCTAAACAATATTTACCAAGTACTGTAAATTACATATCTGTGGAGTTATTTTGATAAATACTACCACTGCTATAGTCCGTATTCTATGTCTGTACCCTTTTATTCATAGCAGAATGCAGTAGGAGAAAAGCATGAAGCCACACTAAAGAATTTTGTCTTAAATTCATGGCTACAAACATTAAATGGACCTTTTAAACTGTGCAGCATCCATAGAAGAACTTGTCAGTCCTCAAACCATACCACCCTCTTATGTGGTTATTTTATACTTTCTCCTCTCTCCTCAAACCACATCAACTGCTCCAGCTCTGCTATTACCCAATGGCTTTGCTTCCCACTTCACTAAGAATGTTGCATCCACGAAATCTTGCAGACTCTCATAACCACAACCATCCAATTACCAACATAGGCAAACACTACCTCTGCCTTTGACCTTGGATGAAATTTCCATGATCTGATGATAAAATATCTCTTCTTGTGAATGAGACCCAATCCTTTCTTGTCTGCCTAAACATATTACTTGGAAATTTCTCTACTCTCTTGTCTACAATATCAAATTTTCACTCTCTACCACATCACCCCATCATTTTCATGCAAGCATGTAAGTTTCTCCTGATAATCTTCTGTCAATTACTGTCCATTTTTTTCTGGCTACACTAGATAGCAAAACTTTGTGGGTGAGTCCTTTATACTCTCTGCCTCACATTCCACTCCTCCCATGCCTTCTGAAACCCAATTTACTTCATCATTCTATAAAAACTGCTCTTTTCAAGGGCAGCGATAACCTCTATTTTGGAAAATTCAATAGTCAATTTTCAGTTCACATATTGTTTGAGCTAAAAGCAGCACTCCCTCCTCTTTGATCCATTTCTCCACGTGGCTTCACTTTGTCTAACTGTTCACTCTATCTCAGTCTCATTTATGGATTCTCCCCTTCTCCCAGCTATTTAGTGCTTTTGTGCATATTGTTTTGAAAATATATGTATAGATTTTTCTAATCTGCTAATATGATAAGGCATTTCCATGTAGCATGCTGTGATGATTTATCTGTATAATTAACATGTTCAAAGTGACATAGCCATTTATTAGATGAAAACCTGTCTAAGTTAATGAAGAATTTAAAAACTAAATGTTGTCTTAGAAAAGGAATTCCTGTGACTTTCTCTCATTGCCCTAAATAACAAGCTGAACATGTAGCATCGTAATCACGGAATCTTTTGAATTCCCTCCATTTACACATCAAAGTCTTTCCACAAAATAGATAGCATGGTGAAAATGAAAACAAATTTTTTTCAGTATAGACTGGAATTTTTTCATAAATTAGAGTTTGAATACCTTGCTTTTTCTCACCAAGTTTTTCAAAGCTTCTTCAACAATAAAACAATGTTCTCAGAATGTTTTCATTGTACCCACTCCTAACGTGCTATCTCTGTATGCCACTGAACATCATTTAATGGGTATTTATATACTTTTATTTAAAAATGTATTTCTTCTTGATATTTATATTTGAAGATAAAACATAAAATTTATTCAGTTCACTAGTCTTCATGATATTATTCAGAGATATGTTCTACCCATAAAAATTTGAGGTAAATATTTCTCAATATTTCAACAAGTCACTGCTAAAATGCTGAGACATTCTGTTTGCAATGTAATTCCTGATGCTTGTCAGACTTAATAAATCCCCATTAGTTAAGAATACAGCACTTGGTGAAATTGTTTCCATTTGCAAAAGTCTTTCAGGAAATGTAAAATATTTCAGTCATTTTGGCTATTTTCAGTTATCTCAGCTAACATTCTCTGAGAAAAGGGATTCATTAAGACATTTGACTGGATTTTCATATTCTTTATTTGCAAGATCTAACCTATAAATCTTATACCTGCAATCTCCAGATACTTTTCATATAATGCAGAAACCTAGTACTTCCCGAGATTTTGCAGCAACTCCATAGGGCACTTTTACAGAAATCCTCTAATGAGGAGATTCCTGGTGGTGAGTTGCTGGTGATGCAACAGACTGCACCTCACACACCTCAGAGCACCACACTCAGCAGGCAAAGCCTCTGGACCACACCTGCCCTTCCATTTCCTCCCTGCCTTTTAAAGGTGACTACTGACAGAGGAACCCTGGATATCTCTGATCTTTTAATACTGAGGTGTCTTTTGTCTCAGTCTTTTTCTCCCTTTATTTCCTTAGTTAATCTCATCCAGTCCCATAGCTTTAATACGTGTGCTGACAAAACTCCCAAATTTATATCTCTGCCAAGATGCCTCACTAGAACTACATACTCATATCAAACTGACTACTTGACATGTCTTACAATGTGAAGTGACATCCAAATTTATCATATACAAAAGTAACCCCAAGTTTTTTCCCCAAAACTTATCCACATGCCACCATACTGATTTGGGATTACAATTTATTTGGTATCAGCAATTTTTCAGTTGCCCAGGCAATGGGGGCCATCCTTGACTATTGTGTGTCATACCATTGTCCAATACATCAGAAATTCCTGATGCCTCTAACTTGAAAATATATGTGTTATTTAATCATTGTTAATTACCTCTGTTGTTATCACTCTGCATCTACTCTGACAGGGGTCAGTATAATAGCTTCTTAACCAGGCTTTCTGCTGCTACACCTGCCTTCTTACAGATTTTTCCCCCCTCAAAATAGTACTCAGTGATTCTTTTAAAGTAAATGTTTAAAAGAGTACACAGTATGTTACTCCTGGGCTTAAAATTCTGCAATGAGGTCCTTTTGTACCAAGAGCAAAAGGTGAAGTCTTTGCAGGGGGCTACAAAGTCTTATCTTTCTCCTCCACTTGCTCACCCACAAGCAGGCTCCTGCTTGTTGTTCCTTGAACAATCTAGGCATGCTCACTCCCTGTGACTTTGCTCTGGCTGCTCGTTAGTTTTTTTTTGACAGTGCTTGTGGCTTTCCAACAGAATATGTAATGTATCATTTTATTGTATTTATTTTCCTGTTACTGGAATGTAAGCTCTAAGAAAGCAAGGTTTTCTATCTGTTTTTCTCACTTATATGACTACCTAGAACTTCACAAAGATGTGTGGAATGATTAAATAGACTATATTATATAGTATCTGCCTATGTCTAATAATCTTTCACTTGAAAAACTATAGAATTTGTGATGATAGTGATATTTATAAAATAAAAATCTGAAGATATTATGCTCTTTCTAAAAACATATTAATTATTTTCATCACCCGCCTTTAGGATAAAAATCAAATTTGAACTTGGATTAAACAGTTCTTCAAGTCTGCTCTTGCCTCACTTCCCCAATATTATCGTTTATTATTCTCCATCACAAACTAAATAAATATACAGAATATTATTTTATTTCTTCCAGGTCACTAAGGTTTCTACTAATTCTAGGCCTTTGTACTAGCTGTTCACTTTTTCTACTACCTCTTCTGTTTTCCCTAGCGAGTTTTTCCTCATTCCTTATGTCAGAATGTGGAAGTTACCTCCAGGAAGTCCTTCCTACTCCAACAGATGAGGTGTCCTTCCTAAGTGCTCCAAGAGAGTCTTCTCTGTTGATGCAATGAATAATTGCATGTGGCATTGTGCTAATATTGTTTACTTGGCTCTCACCTCTCCTAGAACTAAGCTCTGTGAGAGCAGAGACTCCAGATACCATTATCTATGCTGTATCCCCATTGTTTAGCATAGTTACCTTAACATTTAAGGCTGTAACGAATATTCCCTGAAAAAAATAAGTAATTGCATCAATAAATAAACCATCAATGAGCACACAAGTCTACCACCATGGGTTTCTGCATTTTAATTGTGCTCATGTAGCACACAATCAGGTAGCTTGCAGGAAAATGCCAAGGTGATAGGATTCTTACCGAGTAGACTGTAAACACACTATGACACAGCATCTTGCTATATTTACATTAGCAGAATATTTTGTATAATTTTTGTTACTCTACATAGAATATTGATTTTGACTTGCCAACAGAATATGTAATGTATCATTACATGTTTTTAATTGTATTGTTGTATCAAAGACATGCTTTTAATTAGGGGTATGTAACTCATTTAACAGAAAAGCAGAAGTTATTTCAATTGCTTTTTTGAAGTGTTATTACATTGTGTGTAAACATTAACTAAAATTTGATTACAAATTCTATTATAACTTCAATTTAATTTTTTAATAAAAATTTTAAGTATTCTTTAAAAATGTTTTTTTTTTTTTCAAATATGACTCGTTTATTTTATGGCATTTGTGTTGTGTTGCTTCAGGCAATACTGTGTGGTGAGTCCAAACATCGACTCCGGAGTCACACTCTCTGGATTAGAAATTGCTTCTTATCAGCTCCATGGCCTTGAACAATATGCATACGATCCTTGTGTGTTCATTCTTCATCCAAGAAATGCAAGTGATGACAGTACCTACTTCATGAAGTTGACATTAATATTGAATATATTCATACAATGTATACATAGCAAGCACGGAATGAGTGTTGACTATTATAAATGTTACCTATATTTCAATTAGATTTATAAAACATATTGGCTTTTGGTATGGACAGTGCAAGAGTAGTGAAATATTAATGTGCATGCCTCAGGATGTTTTAAATAATCAATGATTTTAACAATGCCTTGTGATACTTATTCTTATAACTATTCTTGGAAATACTTTAATAAAACAAGGAAATGATGTTAGAGAAAGGAAATTTAGTCATTTCCAACTGGGAATTCGTGACCGGGGCCATTTCTGTACTAACTTTGAAGAAGAAATTAACCAAATTGAGATTCTCCTTAGATTCTGAAAGTGAGAACCCCCTGAGGGACAAAGCACAAATTCCTTCACTGAGAGACCAGATACTATCTCTTTATCCCTCCCTGGATGAAGACCAAGGACTGTGGCCTCTCCAGGTGGCTGAGATTTTTTATAGAAGAGTCCATGGCACCATGACCACTCTTTCAATCTCCAGAAGCCAATTTGGCCTTCTCTTAAGACTTTTCCTATCAGTTATTAAAAAAATAATAATAATACAGACCTACACCCCCACCGCGCATACACACACACACACACACACACACACACACACACACACACACACACACACGGGTTGCTGGGTTCATTATTTTGACTGATTTTACTTTTTAGTATTTAAGGTGAATGGTCTCATACAGGTCAGGATAATGCTTTAAAATCTTAGAGATTGTTGAAAGGAATTAATTTTTATTCACCAGTGAATGAAAGCTATCTTTTGTACATTCATTATATGTATCTTCCTCATTTTAAAACAACATGAAGTTCTTTATGTAGGAAGCAGCTCATTTTGGCTGGGCACAGTCGTTCATTCTTGTATTCCCAACACTTCAGGAGGCACAGGAGGGTGGATCGCTTGAGTTCAGGAGTTTAAGAGCAACCTGGGCAACACGGTGAAACCGCATCACTTCAAAAAAAAATAATAGAAATAAAACAATAAAAATAAAAATAGCCAGACACAATGGTGCATGCCTGTAGTCTCAAGCTATTTGGAAGGCTGTGGGAGAATCAGATCTCCTGAGCCTAGCCGTTTGACGCTGCGGTGAACTGAGATTACACCACTACTGCACTCCAGCCTGCGCAGCTAGACCTTGTTTCAAAACAAAGAAACAAACAAAAAACCCTCATTTTTACACTGAGTATCACTAAATCAATGTATATCAAGACTTATATAAAACGTGAATTTTGGATGCTATTAGATTCATTTAATTTCAGCTATTTGATATATGAAAAATAGTTTTTAAATATTTCAACATTGATGAGGTTGAAATTGTCTTATATGTATGACAGAATAAACCCCTCATCACTGTGAATATTTACAGCAATCTTCCTTTTTCCAGCTTGCCTCATTAATTTTCTCCTGTTTGCACCCACTTTTCTTTGCAGCTCCACCTGTCCTGTCACCCTGACATACCTCTGCCTGAGGACCATTTTCCAAATCTTCCAAAGAGTATACTTTGTGTTAGATAAGAGTTTGAGGTATTATAACATTGTTTTAATAAGGTAAAAGATGAAGGAAATAAAGTGACTGAATTTCAGAGTTGAAAGAAAAGGGGGGAAGGCTGAACTCCAAGCGCAAAAGCAATTATGTACTATCACATTCAGTAGAAAGACAAAGGGGGGGAATACAGTCCTAATATTAGAATATTGAAAGAAAATATTTCTACATTTTTGTCATTTCAGACAGGGATGCAGACAAAGACAGAAGCATAGGCAGAATTACCAAGTGTGTTGAAAATGGAAGGAAAAATTAAATTTTTTTAATGCTGCTGCTGACAAAGGGTTAGGATCATTTTCCAGATGTTCTCAAAATACAAATAAAGTCTTAGAGCATATTTTGGGTTGTTACAGTTGGTATTTTTTTTATGTTGTACATATTTTATTTTCTTGAAATCTTGAATGCAGAGGGACTAGGTCATCTCATTATTCAGCTAATGAAACTTTATTATTATCAGTTAGTACAGGACCCCATTCATGGGGTGTATTTATATAATTATTTTAACCACAAAATAAAATATGTGTGCTTATATACTTATTTTAACCACAACACTCGCTTTTGTCACAATGCAGCCAATATATTATTTGATGTGTAACTTTGACAATCCTTATGAAATATGTACTGATGTTTTATATATGCATTTTAAGTATATGAATCATATTGTTTCTCACATGATCTGTGATAATTACTATTTCCCCCAAATCCAATGCACACTGATACTTTGTAAGGTGAAAATAATAAATTAGTAGAAAATTTAAATAAGGAAGTTATAAAAATGCATATTATGAGATATACGTATGAAAATACATTTTAGTAAACACTATAAGACAAATATAGCATAAGGAAAAAAGAAGTCTAGAACTGCAGATGTTTATTGAAAGTGAAATTATGAGTGAAGTATTAACTCCCCACATTATATCCCTGTATACATACTTTGGATAGACAGCATGTATTTCAATTTCTTATTTGTTTTCCTCACTTTTCTTATTTCTCCTATCTGTTTTCTTTGTAATTTTTTTTTATTTTTAAGATGGATTTTTTTTTTACTTCAGTTTCTTTGCTGAGTTTGAACCCAATTCAATGTATTTCTATTTTTGTTCATTTCTGTTTTTATGTTTTAAATTTCTTTTTCTGGATGTTTATATCAGCTGAAATGTTGTATTAGTCTGTTTTCATACTGTATAAATACCTGAGACTGGGTAATTTATAAAGAGGCTTAATTTACTCACAGTTCCACATGGCTTGCGAAGCCTCAGGAAACTTACAATCATGGTGGAAGGCGAAGGGGAAGCTAGCACCTTCTTCACAAGGTGGCAGGAGAGAAAAGAGCAAAGAAGGAACTTCCGAACACTTATAAAATCATCACATCTCGTGAGAACTCACTCACTCTCGTGAGAACAGCATGGGGGACACTGCCCCTGTGATCCAATCACCTCTCTCCCTCCACATGTGGGGATTCAGGTCTCTCCCTGGACACATGGCGATTACAATTTGAGGGAGATTTGGGTGAGGACACAGCGCCAAATCATATCAAATATTACAACTTATATTTTCTGATTTCTTCTTACAGTACACTGCTATGGAGGTTTTTTGGAGGGGTTTTTCTTTGTTCGTTTGTTTGCTTTCTGTCCCTATCCCTTTGGGGGACAAATTATGATGTTTAAGAGGATCATTTTTTTTCAGTATAGCAGAGTACAATTTTTCATTGGACAGCTTTGGTGGTAGAGAAATGGTTGGATCAGCCTAGTTTCTGAGTCTTTTACATTTCTGCAGGATCCTTAATTTTTCCCCATTAGTGCCTTCATTTCCTTCACTGCCATTTACATGATTATTCCCCATAATCGGTGCTTCCATCCAACTGCCCCTACAGTCCAGCACACTTTTAAGCACTTTTCTTGAACACTACAAGGTCACAATTATACTAATTTCAACAATTAGTCTTGAACTTTATTGTTTTAGACAAAAAGTTTTCTGTTCTTCTCAATTTACTCTCCAAACACCCCTCCCTTTCTTTTTGTTAATGAGTCCCATAAGCCTTCTCTTTCCCTTCTGCCTTATAGGAATAGATAGTGGGAACTACCTTGGAATTTGGAGGTCTTTTCTTCACATAGGGACAATTTGAAGTTTTTGGTATTCTCTGTCTCCTAGTGAGGCTGAAGTGATAAACTATGGATGATGTTGTTTATACTATTCCTTGATTTTAATATTTTGAAGGATGGATCCACGGAGACAGTTTGATTTAAGAACGAGCTATTAACTTTTAGAAATTATTTTCAATACTATGTATGTCAATATTTAAAGATCTTATTGTGATAAGTTCACTTCTTACTTGATAAAATATGCAATATAGGCTGGATTAATGGCAATATGACTCAGAAAGGAGAATATATATCTAAATTATAGATCTGTTTTATTTTAATAACACCTTTAATAGAGAAAACCAAAAAGGTATATTGATGTAAATAAAAATTAGATTTTAAAGAAATGTAAGCAAGCTCATGTTTTTATATTTATTGACTATCCAAAATGAAGTATGTGATGCCATATTTTCAAAGTTAATTGGCAATCATTAATTTGTTGCTACTTGTAAAATATATTGTCTAAAGTAATAGCTACAAGTAAAAGACAATTTAACAAAATCAAGTGATATGTAGCACACATGAGAGTTGAAATTTGTACTTATATGTGCATATATCATATTGAGGCTATGTACGCAAGATGATATAACAATAGCATCAAGACCTCAGGATCTGGAACCTGACTGCCTCAGTTTGACTCATGATAGTGCCATTACTTAGTTGTGTGACTTTGGACAAGTTATCAATCTCAGTTTTAACCTCAGTTTCCTCAATCATAAAATGTGGCTAATAATAGTACCTAGATCATGGAGTTATATAGGCAATAAAAAATGGATTAATACCTTTGAATCCTTCAAAAATAACTGAACTAGAGTATGCAGTGAATATATATTAGCTAGTAACTTTATATATGTACTGGCATTTGTTATACTACTGATACATTACACATGACATACATTAAAGGGATTATTTCATTATATCTATTTTAAGCATTTCATACACTATATGACATACAGTATAAAAATGCAATCTATTCATTTATGACTAAATGTTTGTACATTACTGTTTTCTACATGAGCTCTTTTCTCTTGCAATTTTA
Organism: Pan paniscus; assembly: GCF_029289425.2. Lineage (NCBI taxonomy): Eukaryota > Metazoa > Chordata > Mammalia > Primates > Hominidae > Pan > Pan paniscus. Next base: position 114,873,479 of record NC_073252.2, read on the forward strand.
CATCTTTTTGCTTACATTGTAGCCCAAGTTTCTAGGTATCACTATTTTGTGACTATAAAACTTTACAAACCTGGAGAAAAACAACAGTTCCCTTCTCCATGCTGAGTCATGTTTGATATTGTGCATCACTCACAACTTTCTTATATCTCAGTTCTTTTGTAATGGAGCGTAAGTGTGATTTAATGTATTAGAAAATATTTCTGATATATTGAATGTCTAGTAAATAATACAAGAAAAATTATTCTGCCAAGTCAAATTACTTCCACTATTTTGAGATTTCCCTGAATACCATGTAGTCATCAACAAACATAATTACTTCATCCCAGAATTGTTTTATGCAGCGGGAACACAGCAGTGAGCAAGAGTCTCTGCTTAACTGTCAGACATCTTCACTAACCAAGCTATCTGAAATAGAATACTTTCCCAACTATTCATGAACTTTTTATTTTGTCTCATTTTCATTTATAAATATTATAACTAACAGAAAGTATAATATATATTTAAATGTTATAAATAAACAGAGCCTACGAAGCCTGTTTTATTCAATTCTCCTCAAGGTGTAAGTTGAAAAATAACATTAAATCACTTAGAACCTATTAAAATTATAACTATATATTGTTGATTGGGATGGAAAATTACTTCATTTGGGATTAGTTATACAATATTACAGAATGAAGGATATCTTTTAGAAAGAAAAATACTTACAGATTTAATTAAAATACTAAATTAAGATAGAAGCAAAGTTATAATCATGAAATTAAATTGAAGAGACTAAATTAGAATACACTGTAATGTATTTTTGCTTCAAATTATATAGTGCATATTTGACATGTAAAGGAACATCAGGTATCACTTCATTTATAAACTGTATAATGTAAGGACTTAATTTTTTCAAAAACAATACTTCTTTCTATATGTAATCTACTGTCTTTAAATTTCTATTATAGTTAGTGTGCCTTTTGTAGTAGTGTTTATGTTCTACTTAAGTGTTCGTGCCCAGTGTACTAAAATGTTTTACTTATCAATTGTTCTTTTTTATCACTAGTCTATAAGATGGTTTTACAATGTGGTACTAAATTGTCAAGCACATAAGCAATTTATTTTCACAGATAATATTCTTAGATCTTAGAAGATGCAAAACATCGTTTTTTTTTTATTTTTGAAAATGTAGTTTTGAGCAAAACATGCATTTAAGATCTATGTCCTAGAAGTGTGATCCTGTTATCATTATACCTCTGGATTGGGAATGTAGAAAATAATACAGGGGAAAGACTGTTTCGTTAAGAATGAAAACTTCCATTAGTCGTATGTTTCTGGAAATAAATCAGCAAACCTATTCAGCTACAGTTTCCACACCAATAAAAAACTAATGGTGCCTTACTCCATTTTGTGCTATTATAACACAATATCTGAGACCAAATAATTTATGAAGAACATAAATTTATTTTTTTCACAGTTCTGGAGGCTGGATGTCCAAGATCTAGGCACCAGTAGGATCTGTTGTCTGGCAAAGGCTACTCTCTGCTTCCAACATTATGCCTTCTTGCTATATTTTCCGGAAGACAAGAACACTGTGTCCTCATCTGGCTTCACATAGCTTCAGACACAAGAAAATCTAATGTTGCTTGAGCCCTCTTTTATGAGGGACTTAATCCTATCATGAGGGAAGGAGCTCTTACGACTCAATCACCTCTTAATACCATCACAATGGTCATTAAGTTTCAACACTAGATTTTGGAGGGGACATAGTCAAACCATACCATGGCCACTACTGATCCTCAAGTTTTACTTTTCTTTAGTAGTACAAGAAATTAGATGAATTGTGAAATTACCTTTACTTGCTTCCTGTATGTTCTGGTATTGGAGAAAATGAGTATTTTTTGCATAATTCTCTACCATTAATACATTTAACCTATGCAAGAGAATGTCCTGTGTCTGAGACCAGATGAATATGCAATTAATCATTTCCTAGAAAAAAAAATTCAGGATAGATTTAAGCATGCAATACATTTTAAAACCTTAAGATTCAAAGTGGAAATTCTGAATAGAATTTCCACAAATTTAGAATAATAATTAATTTACCATAATAAAACTCATGATAATGATAAAACTACTACAACAGTTTAAAGATTATTGATACATGGTGTGAGAGGAGGGAGAGAATCAGGAAAAATAACTAGTGAGTACTAGGCTTAATATCTGAGTGATGAAATAATCGTACAACAAACCCGTATGATACAAGTTTACCTATGTAACGAACCTTCACATATACCCCTGAACTTAAAATACAAGCTAATAAACAAAAAAGTAAAACAAAACAAAACAAAAGTTTACACCTTACCATTGCTCTAAGTATTGAAATGACTATTAATCCAAAAATACTTTCTACATATTATACTGTACAATTGTAATTGAAGTGCTAGTCTCTTTCTTAAAGCAGTTCTATTTCTACATCTATATATTTCAAGCATTTTCTGAGGACAAGATTTTGTGCTGCTATTTTAGATAATGACTAATCTCAATCATCAGGCATGCAGATCACAAAGACAGTTAATTTTAATGCTAAATATAACAAAACATATTAGTATATTTGTATATGTTTTGCAGTATTGTATACCACAGTTTATCTTTGTATAAATGATAAAAGTAAATTTGAGGCTTTTAATAATGAAACTTACTTGCAGATAATACTCTTTTCTTGTGCTACAATATATGGCATTTCAAATGCTTAATATGTATTTTTTTCAAGTAGCACATTTGTATTGGTTAAAATAATTCAGTTTCTAGGCTAATGTACCAGTTATAGAAGGGAGAACTTTAAATTGTGAAGTGTCAGTTGTCTCATATCTTTTAGAAATGGCATGTTAAATAACATCTTTTAGTGCATTATGAGATAGCAGCTTCTAAAATGGACTGCACAAATCCCAGAAATGTAGAAATCAGATTAACATTACATGTAACGCTGAATAATATTCCTATTAAACCTTGACATCTTTTGTTTATATTCATATCGTTTACTTTTTCTAACTCATGGTTAGTCAGAGACCCCATACCTTTTTAGACAATGCCTTTAATAATTTTTATGGAGAAAATGCAATGTGAGCCCAATTGCTGTTTGAAACTCATGACTGTTCTTGTTGGATTGTACTTACATTCACAGTGCCATATTCCAAGACTAGCTGGCTATTACACTTCCTCATTTCTGCATTGTAATAATAAAGTAATTTAACTCCGTTTATTTATTTTGTATTTATAAGTACTCAAACCTGGAAGCAGAAAAACAAAAGACATTGGAAATGCAAAATTAATAAAAATCAAACATTTTGCAATCTTTGTTATTTATCCATAATCTTAGCATTGTGGCTATTATAACTAAATTCTACCAGTAAAACTATCCCTATTTCTGAAAGTTGGTGCGAATTCAAAAACCACTTTCTAAGATTAGATTATATACACCCATATTTGAAACATAATAAAAGTGTTTAAATAATGAGAAGATAAAAACAAGTATTAGAGCTACTGCATATTTAAGGCAATATAGAAAGTAAGTGAAACAGAAATAACAGATGTATATCTAATATGACAAAGTCTGTGAAAACACAAAAGGACTTAAGCCCCTTTGGTTATCATATAAATACTGAAATCTGGGATAGGTTATGTAGGAAGAAAATAATTAGTAAAATCTAAATAATAATTTTATACATAAAAGCCTATATCTTTATTACTGATAGACATTTATCTCTATGCAGAGAAGCAACTATTACTTTACAAATGGTTGTGTTTCAAACTCCCATTTTTAAGTCACCTGTTAGTATCTCTGTAATTTTCCATTGAAATTCTTGCTTGGTTTGTTACTTGCCAATTCTTCTCTCCGCCAAAAAAAAAAAAAAAAAAAAAAAAAATTAAAAAAGCTTATTTAATAATTGAACAGAATTATTGTTCACTTTTAAAATAAAATTCAGATAATCTAATGTTTCAAATGTATATTACTTTAGCACCATTAATTAAATAGTATTTGTAATTCATCTTATCCAAAATGAGAAATCTTAATGCTATTCTCCTTCTTTCATTTTCTAAACCTAAGCAGACTTCTCAGAGCACTCAGAAGACTTCAGAAATAAACAATAATAATCTATGGATAATCAACTTTGTTATCCTGCTGATGCTGTTATTAGATATTTAAATAAATCTTTAATACATGAATATCATAATACTGTATGACATTCATGTTTTTAAATTTAAAAAAAGTTTAACTCAAAAAAAATTTGAGTTTTAGGTGTATACCATCATATCTAAGTGGACCATCTTCCAGAGTCAATCAAATCACATTTCCTGAGAAACACATCCCATGAGCTGCTTATGTCCTGGCATCCTTTTATTCTGTATACGCTATCATATTCATCTATTACTTAACAATGGTTAAAACTGTAAACAATATAAGCCAATTGGTTTTTAAAATGAGGGATATTCATAATATTCAGAGACTACAAAACTGTTGTATAACAATGTTTAATACAATTGGTACATTTATGTTCTATTGCTACATTAACAAATTGCCTCAAGGTTGATACCTTAAACACTACAAATTGATATCCTTTTTTATTGTACTTTAAGTTTTAGGGTACATGTGCAGAACATGCAGGTTTGTTACATATGTCTACATGTGCCATGTTGGTGTGCTGCACCCATTAACTCGTCATTTACATTAGATATATCTCCTAATGCTATATCTCCCCCTTCCCCCCACCCCACAACAGTCCCCGGTGGGTGATGTTCCCCTTCCTGTGTCCATGTGTTCTCATTGTTCAGTTGCCACCTATGAGTGAGGACATGCGGTGTTTGGTTTTTTGTCCTTGCGATAGTTTGCTGAGAATGATGGTTTCCAGCTTCATCCATGTCCCTACAAAGGATAGGAAGCCGTCAGTTTTTATGGCTGCATAGTATTCCATGGTGTATATGTGCCACATTTTCTTAATCCAGTCTATCATTGTTGGACATTTGGGTTGGTTCCAAGTCTCTCCTATCGTGAAGAGTGCCTCAATAAACACATATGTGCATATGTCTTTATAGCAGCATGTTTTATAATCCTTTGGGTATATACCCAGTAATGGGAAGCCTGTCTCAAATGGTATTTCTAGTTCTAGATCCCTGAGGAATTGCCACACTGACTTCCACAATGGATGAACTAGTTTACAGTCCCACCAACAGTGTAAAAGTGTTCCTATTTCTCCACATCTCTCCAGCACCTGTTGTTTCCTGACTTTTCAATGATCACCATTCTAAGTGGTGTGAGATGGTATCTCATTGTGGTTTTGATTTGCATTCTCTGATGGCCAGTGATGATGAGCATTTTTTCATGTGTCTTTTGGCTGCATAAATGTCTTCTTTTGAGAAGTATCTGTTCATATCCTTCACCCACTTTTTGATGGGGCTGTTTGTTTTTTTCTTATAAATTTGTTTGAGTTCATTGTAGATTCTGGATATTAGCCCTTTGTCAGATGAGTAGATTGCAAAAATTTTCTCCCATTCTGTAGGTTGCCTGTTCACTCTGACGGTAGTTTCTTTTGCTGCGCGGAAGCTCTTTAGTTTAATTAGATCCCATGTGTCAATTTTGGCTTTTGTTGCCATTGCTTTTGGTGTTTTAGACATGAAGTCCTTGCCCATGCCTATGTCCTGAATGGTATTGCCTAGGTTTTCTTCTAGGGTTTTTATGGCTTTAGGTCTAGCATGTAAGTCTTTATTCCATCTTGAATTAATTTTTGTATAAGGTGTAAGGAAGGGATCCAGTTTCAGCTTTCTATATATGGCTAGCCAGTTTTCCCAACACCACTTATTAAATAGGGAATCCTTTCCCCATTGCTTGTTTTTGTCAGGATTGTCAAAGATCAGATACTTGCAGATATGTGGCATTATTTCTGAGGGCTCTGTTCTGTTCCATTGGTCTACATCTCTGTTTTGGTACCAGTACCATGCTGTTTTGGTTACTGTAGCCTTGTAGTATAGTTTGAAGTCAGGTAGTGTGATGCCTCCAGCTTTGTTCTTTTGGCTTAGGATTGACTTGGCAATGCAGGCTCTTTTTTGGTTCTATATGAACTTTAAAGTAGTTTTTTCTGATTCTGTGAAGAAAGTCATTTGTAGCTTGATGGGGACGGCGTTGAATCTATAAATTACCTTGGGAAGTATGGCCATTTTCACGATATTGATTTTTTCCTACCCATGAGCATGGAATGTTCTTCCATTTGTTTGTATCCTCTTTTATTTCATTGAACAGTGGTTTGTAGTTCTCCTTGGAGAGGTCCTTCACATCCCTTGTAAGTTGGATTCCTAGGTATTTTATTCTCTTTGAAGCAATTGTGAATGGGAGTTCACTCATGATTTGGCTCTCTGTTTTTCTGTTATTGGTGTATAAGAATGCTTGTGATTTTTGCACATTGATTTTGTATCCTGAGACTTTGCTGAACTTGCCTATCAGCTTAAGGAGATTTTGGGCTGAGACGATGGGGGTTTTCTAGATATACAATCGTGTCATCTGCAAACAGGGACAATTTGACTTCCTCTTTTCCTAATTGAATACCCTTTATTTCCTTCTCCTGCCTGATTGCCCTGGCCAGGCAGATCTATAGATAAAGAAGTCCAACATGGGTCTCACTGTATTAAAATTAAGGTATTTCCAGGCCTGTATTTCTTTCTGGGGGAGAATCCATTTCATTTTCTCTCTCAGTTTTCTGAAGCTGCCCGTATTCCTAAACTTATGTTCCCTTGCTCCATTGTCGAAGTCAGCAATGTAGCATCTTTATGACCATTCTTTTATACTCAAATTTCCCTTGGATTGCAGCCAGGAAAAGTTTTATCCTTTTATGATTTAGGTAATTAGACTGGGTCCAATAGGATAATTCAGAATAAATACTCCATCTCAAGGTCCTTAATCCTAATCACATCTGCCATGTAAAGCAACATATTTACAGGTTCCTGGATTGGGGAGTAGACATCTTCGAAAGGCCATTTTGCTTACCACAGTTAGATTTACTCACAGTATATTAATTGATGAAAAATATTCAGCTAAAAAAAGAGTACTAGTAAGATAAAAATGGCAAATAGAATACTTGTAAAAACTAAAGGAATTTATTCATTAAAAAATGAAAGGGACTACTATGTTTTAGGTTATGTTGTTATGAAGATGACAACAGTGAATAAATAGACTCTCCCCTTATGAAGCATAATTTAGTTGAGCAGAGTGAATATGAAACATAAATTGGATAAATGCAAACTGCGATTACAAGCAGTGAAAAGTGCTGTAAATAAATATACAGCTGCATAAGGGCATGGAGGGTGCTGTATCTCAGGAGGCCCCAATTAAAACAAGGTACTTAGAAAAGAGCTCTACAGAAATTGAAATCGAGAGAGAAAATCAAATAAAGTCGTTAGATGAACCTTGAGAAGATCTTAATAAAAATATTCTGCAAGAGATATTAAGATGTTGCTAAGATTTTAAAAGAAAGAAAAAACTGTGTGTTTAAGGAAGTACAAAAATAGCAGTTTGTCTGAAGCAGGGTGAGCACAGGGAAGAAGTCAATTTTGGACATGTTAAATTTGAGATGAGTATTATAAATGCAAATCAAAGTATCAGAATTAGACATAACTAGTTTAGACTTTAAGAGAGAGTCAGGGCTAGAGTTGGAGACAGTCCCCAGAAAATGGTTGATAATTCACACTCTGGTCTGGGACTTAGCATGGAAGAGCCAAAACTGGATGCTCAGATGGTGGGGCCAGTAAGATAAAAGAAGAAACAGGAGAGTGTCATGTCCACGAAATCACCTAAAGTAGTGGTTCAAGAAGGGGGTGATCAGTTATATTCACATAGGTGATTAACCAAGAACTGTTTTTAAAACAGGAGATCCTAAAAATAGATATGAATACACCTTAAACATTTTAATTTAACTTAAATATTCATTTATGAGTCCATTGTTTGATGTGGTGGACAACGATTTTTTATTCCAGGGTGGATTCATTAATAGATGTAATGTATTAATGGAGAATATTTCATGATTTTTAAAAACACCTATCCTGTCATTTTTGATTGTCTTGTTCATACTTAATAATATACATGTTCAAATAATTTTTACAAAACATTTCATTTATTACAGAAACGCTCATTTCCTATTTAAAGTCATGTTTCAGAAGTTTATGTGATTTTTACTTAATTATAAACTACAATCATAAATATAGCTGGCACAGAATGTGTGTAAATAAATATAACATAATACTCGGTGAAAACAAAATTGTCAGAATATTAGAATATTAAAGTGTAGAATGATAAAAACACATATTCAGTAATTTGTGATAGTTTGTTTTACATAAGGAATGGAGAGTATCAGTTTGTGAAATAAGTAGGGTAAGTGGAGGGTAAGAGAAATTCTAATCCATACCACATTTTTAATGTTAAATTAATATGACAGATATTACAGAGTGCTTTACAAACATTATGCCTGATTATCACCTAAAACTTGTGAGGTCAGTCAGGTTGTAAATAAGAAAAGTGCTGAACAGACGGATTAAGTATATTGCCAAAGTCAAACAGTTAGTGATATAGCCCAGGGGTTCCCAAACTCTGGGCCAGGGGCTGGTGCTGGTCCCTGGCCTGTTAGGAAATGGGCTGCACAGCAAGAAGTGAGTGGCCGGTGGCAGGGGGTTGGGGTAGGGGGCGGTTAGGAGCTTTTTCTGTATTTACAGCAACTCACCATGGCTCATATTACCACCTGAGTTCTCCCACCTGTCAGATCAGCAGCAGCATTCGGTTCTTATAGGAGCCGGAACCCTATCGTGAACTGCACATGCAAGGGATCTAGTTTGCGGATTTCTTATGAGAATCTAATGCCTGAGGATCTGCCACTGTCTCCCATCGTCTCCAAATGGGACTGTCTAGTTGCAGGAAAACAAGCTCAGGGTTCCCACTGATTCTACATTATGGTGAGTTGTATAAGTATTTCATTATATATTATAATGTAATAATAATAGAAATAAAGTGCACGATAAATGTAATGTGCTTGAATCATCTGAACACCATCCCCTACCCCAGTCCTAGGAAAAACTGTCTTCCACAAAACCAGTCCCTGGTGCCAAAAAGGTTGGGGAATGCTGATATAGCTGATACTTGAAAACAGAATTGTAGAACCCAAAAGTCCATGTTTGGGTTTTTTGCTATTAAATTTCTTCCATAAAATATAAACTATAAGCTGTGCTTTTACTTGAAATATTCTTAAAGTTATTTATAATTTTAACATCATATTTTGAATCAAGTATAAACATTGTTTAACAAATATTATTTACTAAAAGTAAATAGATAGTTCAATGTTCCATAGACAATGAAGAAGGTTTTAGCATACATATTGAGATTTTTACCTAATCTATTTCCACTGAATTATTTTCAGAGACATGAAAATTTATAATTTACATTTATAAGCATGTAATCCAATGATTTTTCCTCCTTTTAAGCAGACTATTGTTAAGAGTAGTTTTAAGTTGACAGCAAAATTGAGCAGAAAGTACAGAGAGTTCCCAAGTACGCTTTGCCTCAACATGAACACGGCTTCCCCCACTATCAGCATCTCACACTGGAGTGCAATACCTGTTACAATTCATAAACCTGAATTTACAAATCATTATCACCCAGAGTCCATAGTTAGCATTAGGATTCATCCTTGAAGTTATACGTTGTATGGGTTTTGACAAATGTGTAATGACATGTGTTCCACCATGATATTATCATACAGAATAGTTTCAGTACCTTAAAAATTCTTTGTGCTTTACCTATTCATCCTTGTCTCCCCATTTACCCATGGCATAAACTGATCTTTTTAATATCTTCATAATTTTGCCTATTCTGTAATGTCATATAATTAGAATCATATAATGTGTAGACTTTTCAGATTGGCTTCTTTCACTCAATGATAAGTATGAAAATTTCCTTTACATCTATTCATGGCTTGATAGATCACTTATTTTCAGCACTGAATAATGTTCCCTTTGTCTGCATTTACCACAGTCTGTCCATTCCTTCACATACTAAAGATGTTGGCTGATTTCATGGCTTGGAAATTATGAGTGAAACTGGCATAAATATTCTGTTGCAAGTTTTTGTATGGACATGGGTTTCAACTCCTTTAGGTAAATATCAAGAAGTGTATTTGTTGGATCGTATAGTACGAGTATGTTTACTTTGAATGAAGCTGCCAAACTGTCTTCCAAAGTGGCTGTTATCATTTTACATTCCACCAGCAGTGAATGAGAGTCCTTGTTCTTTCATATTCTCCCCAGAATTTGGTGTTATCAGTGCTTTAGATCTGGCTGATTCTAATAAGTATAAAATATATCTTATTATTGTTTTAATTTTAATTTCTCAAATGCAATACAATACGAAGGATACTAAAGTTAAAGGAAAAAAAATCTTCAAAAAAGGGTGTATGTGAGGCTGTAAGAATAATATATTTTCAAAATAGAATTAAAATAAATCTTAATAATTAAGGTAAAATTAAAACTCATGAACATAGATACATTTTTTCTTATTTTTCTTTTAAAAGAAGAAACTCAAGCCATGTCACTTTATGCAACCATGTAAGGTATCTTTACGTATTTTTGCCCCTATTTTTTCTATAGCACTGTATTAGTTTCGTAAGACTAAAACAACAAACTGCCACAAACCAAGTTGTTTAAGGTTGCTTAAAACAACATAGCTTTATCCTCTCATTTATTCAGAAGTATAGACATCTAAAATCAAGATGTCAGCTGGATCATGCTCTCTCTGAAGGCTCTAGGGACGAATTCTTCCTTGATCTTTAAAGCTTCTGGTGATTGCCAGCATTATTTGGAGTTCCTTGATTTGCAGCTGTGTTAGTCCAATTTCTGCCTCTGTCTTTACACAGCTGTTTTCCCTGTTTCTGTGTCCTGGTGTCTTAACATGTGTTTCTTATAAGGTCCCCAGTAATTGGATTTAGAGGTCAGTCTAATCCTATATGACCCCATCTCAACTTGATTACATTTGTAAAAATCCTATTTTCAAATAAGGTCACATTCCCAGATAAGGGAGGATTAGGTCTCCTATATATGCCTTTGGAGGACACAATTTAGCCCACACAGCCACCGTTCTCCATTAATAAAAACAAGCAAAAGTGAAAAGCCTGGAAAATCTTTTTGTCTTTAAAATGCAAGGATTTTTTAAAAGAAATCTTTAAATAATATCTCAAAGGAGAGGAAAGTCAACAATTGCAAAATAAATATACCATTGACAAAGTAGTAATTATTTCAGTGAAAAAAGCATTGCTATCAATTAAAAGGAAAAAGCATTGCTATCAAAGAAAGAGCATTGCTATCAGGTAAAATATTTAAAACTTGTTTTTAAGATTGCTGACAAGATGGCCGAATAGGAACATAGGAACAGCTCCAGTCTGCAGTTCCCAGTGAGATCGACGCAGAAGGAGGGTGATTTCTGCATTTCCAACTGATGTACCCAGTTCATGTCACTGGGACTGGTTGGACAGTGGATGCAGCCCACGGAGGGTGATCCGAAGCAGGGTGGGGCATCACCTCACCTGGGAAGTGCAAGGGGACGTGGCATATTCTGCTGTACCCAAGGGAAGCTGTGAGGGAATGAGCCTGAGGAACTCTGGCAGAGATACTGCACTTGTCCAGTGGCCTTCACAACCCACAAAAACCAGGAGATTCCCTCCTATGCCTACCACACCAGGGCCCTGGGATTCAAGCACAAAAATGGGTGGCCATTTGGGCAGACACCCAACTAGCTGCATACCCCAGTGGCATCTAGAACACAAGTGAGACAGAACCATTCACTCCCCTAGAAAGGGGGCTGAAGCCAGGGAGCCAAGTGGTCTGGCTCAGCGGGTCCCACCCTCAAGGAGCCCAGCAAACTAAGATCCACTGGCTTGAAATTCTAGCTGTCCTCACAGCAGCAGTCTGAGATCAACCTGTGACTCTCGAGCTTGGTGGGGGGGAGGGGTGTCTGCCATTACTGAGGATTGAGTCAGTAGTTTTATGCTCACAGTGTGGAAAAAACCGCTGGGAAGTTCGAACTGGGCAGAGCCCACTGCAGCTCAGCAAGGCTGCTGTGGTCAGACTCCAGGATTTCTCTTCACTGGGCAGGGCATCTCTGAAAAAAAAGGCAGCAGCCTCAGTCAGGGACTTATAGATAAAACCCCCATCTCTCTGGGACATAGCACGTGGGGAAAGGCACTGCTGTGGGCGCAGCTTCAGCAGACTTAATCATTCCTGCCTGACGGCTCTGAAGACAGCAGCGGACCTCCCAGCACAGCGTTGGAGCTATGCTAAGGGTCAGACTGCCTCCTCAAGTGGGTCCCTGAATCCCATGTATCCTGACTGGAAGACACCTCCTGGTAGGGGTCAACAGACACCTCATACCAGAGAGCTCTGGCTGACATCTGGTAGATGCCCCTCTGGGGCAAACTTTCCAGATGAAAGATCAGGCAGCAATCTTTGCTATTCTGCAGCCTCCGCTGGTGATACCCAGGCAAACAGGGTCAGGAGTGGACCTCCAGCAAACTCCAGCAGACCAGCAGCAGAGGGGACTGACTTTCAGAAGGAAAACTAACAAACAGAAAGAAATAGCATTTCCACTCAAAGACCCCATCTGAAGGTCACCAACATCAAAGACCAAAGGTAGATAAATCCACAAAGATGGGAAGAAACCAGTGCAAAAAGGCTGATAATTCCAAAACCCAGAACACCTCTTCTCCTCCAAAGGATCACAACTCCTCGCCAGTAAGAGAACAAAACTGGACGGAGAATGAGTTTGATGAATTGACAGAAGTAGGCTTCAGAAAGTGGGTAATAACAAACTCCTGTGAGCTAAAGGAGCATGTTCTAACCCAATGCAAGGAAGCTAAGAACCTTGAAAATAGGTTAGACGAATTGCTAACTAGAATAACCAGTGTAGAGAAGGACATAAGTGACCTGATGGAGCTGGAAAACACAGCACCAGAACTTCGTGAAGCATACACAAGTTTTAATAGCCGAATCGACAGTGATTGAAGGTCAACATAATGAAATAAAGCGAGAAGACAAGATTAGAGAAAAAAGAATAAAAAGGAACAAATAAAGCCTCCAAGAAATATGGGACTATGTGAAAAGACCAAATCTATGTTTGATTAGTATACCTGAAAGTGACAAGGAGAATTGAACCAAGCTGGAAAACACTCTTCAGAATATTATCCAGGAGAACTTTCCCAACCTAGCAAGACAGGCCAACATTCAAATTCAGGAAATACAGAAAACACCACAAAGATACCCCTCGAGAAGAGCAACCCCAAGGCACATAATCGTCAGATTCACCAAGGTTAAAATGAAGGAAAAAATATTAAGGGCAGCCAGGGAGAAAGGTTGGGTTATCCAGAAAGGGAAGCCCATCAGACTAACAGTGGATCTCTCTGCACAAACTCTACAAGCCAGAAGAGAGTGGGAGCCAATATTCAACATTCTTAAAGAAATAATTTTTAACCCAGAATTTCATATCCAGCCAAGCTAAGCTTCATTAGTGAAGGAGAAATAAAATCCTTTATAGACAAGCAAATGCTGAGAGATTTTGTCACCACCTGGCCTGCCTTACAAGAGCTCCTGAAGGAAGCATTAAACATGGAAAGGAATAACTGGTACCAGCCACTGCAAAAACATACCAAATTATAAAGAATATGGACACTATAAAGAAACTGCATCAACTAATGGGCAAAACAACCAGCTAGCATCATAATGACAAGATCAAATTCACACATAACAATATTAACCTTAAATGTAAATGGGCTAAATGCCCCAAATAAGAGACACAGACTGGCAAATTGGAAAAAGAGTCAATACCCCTCAGTGTGCTGTATTCAGGAGACCCATCTCATATGCAAAGACACACATAGGCTCAAAATAAATGGATGGAGAAATATTTACCAAGCAAATGGAAGGGAAAAAAAAAACAGGAGTTACAATCCTAACCTCTGATGAAACAGACTTTAACCAAAAAAGGTCAAAAGAGACAATGAAGGGCATTACATAATGGTAAAGGGATTAATGCAACAAGAAGATCTAACTATCCTAAATATATATGTACCTAATGCAGGAGCACACAGATCTATAAAGCAAGTTCTTAGAGACCTCCAAAGAGACTTAGACTCCCATACAGTAATAGTGGGACACTTTAACACCCCACTGTCAATATTAGATCAACAAGACAGAAAATTAACGAGGATAATCAGGACTTGAACTCAGCTCTGGACCAAGCCGACCTAATAGACATCCACAGAACTCTCCACCCCAAATCAACAGAATATACATTCTTCTCAGGACCTCATCACATTTATTCTAAAATTGACCACATAATTGTAAGTAAAACACTCCTCAGCAAATGCAAAAGAATGGAAATCATAACAGTCTCTCAGACCACAGTGCAATCAAATTAGAACTCAGGATTAAGAAACACTCAAACCCACACGACTACATGGAAACTGAACAACCTTCTCCTGAATGACTACTGGGTAAATAAAAAAATGAAGGCTGAGATAAAAATGTTCTGTGCAACCAGTGAGAATGAAGACACAACATACCAGAATCTCTGGGACACATATAAAGCAGTGTGTAGAGGGAAATTTATAGCACTAAATGCTCACAAGAGGAAGCGGGAAAGATCTAAAATTGACACCCTGACATCAAAATTAAAAGAACTAGAGAAGCAACAGCAAACAAATTCAAAATCTAGCAGAAAACAAGAACTAAGATCAGAACAGAACTGGAGGAGATAGAGACATGAAAGACCCTTCAAAAAATTAATGAATCCAGGAGCTTGTTTCTGAAAAGATCAACAAAATAGATAGACTGCTAGCCAGACTAATAAAGAAGAAAAGAGAGAATAATCAAATAGATGCAACAAAAAATGATATAGGAGATATCACCATGGATCCCACAGAAATACAAATTACCATCAGAGAATACGACAAACACCTCTATGCAAATAAACTTGAAAATCTAGAAGAAATGGATAAAGTCCTGGACACATACACCCTCCCAAGTCTAAACCAGGAAGAAGGCAAATACCTGAATAAACCAATAAAAAGTTCTGAAGTTGAGGCAATAATTAATAGCCTACCAACAAAAAGAAGTCCAGGACCAGATGGACTCACAGCTGAATTCTACCAGAGGTACGAAGAGGAGCTGGTATCATTTCTTCTGAAGCTATTCCAAGTAATAGAAAAAGAGAGAATCCTCCCTAACTCATTTTATGAGGCCAGCATCATCCTGATTCCAAAACCTGTCAGAGACACAACAAAAAATGAAAATTTCAGGCCAATATCTCTGATGAACCTCAATGTGAAAATCCTCAATAAAATACTGGCAAACAAAATCCAAACCAAAAACATCAAAAAGCTTATCCACCATGATCAAGTCGGCTTCATCCCTGGGATGCAAGGTTGGCTCAATTTATGCAAATCAATAAAGGTACTCCATCACATAAAAAGAACCAATGGAAAAAAAAACATGATTATCTCAATAGATGCAGCAAAGGTTTTTGACAAAATTCAACACCCCTTCATGCTAAATACTGTCAATAAACTAGATATCGATGGAATGTATCTCAAAATAATAAGAGCTATTTATGACAAACCCACAGCCAATATCATACTGAAAGGGCAAAAACTGGAAGCATTCACTTTGAAAACCAGCACAAGACAAGGATGTCCTCTCTCACCACTCCTATTCAACATAGTATTGGAATTTCTGGCCAGGGCAATCAGTCAAGAGAAAGAAATAAAGGATATTCAAATAGGAAAAGAGGAAGTCATTTTTCTCTGTTTGCAGATGACATGATTGTATATTTGGAAAACCCCATTGTCTCAGCCCAAAACCTCCTTAAGCTGATAAGCAACTTCAGCAAAGTCTCAGGATACAAAATCAATGTGTAAAAATCACAAGCATTCCTACAGAGCAATAACAGATGAACAGAGAGCCAAATCATGAGTGAACTCCCATTCACAATTGCTTCAAAGAGAATAAAATACTTAGGAATCCAACTTATAAGGGACATGAAGGACCTCTTCAAGGAGAAATACAAATCACTGCTCAAGGAAATAAGAGAGGACACAAAAAAATGGAAAAACATTCCATGCTCATGGATAGGAAGAATCAATATCGTGAAAATGGCCATAATGCTGTAAGTAATTGATAGATTGAATACTATCCCCATCAAGCTACCATTGACTTTCTTCACGGAATTGGAAAAAAACTACTTTAAACTTCCTATGGAAACAAAAAAGAGCCCACATAGCCAAGACAGTCCTGGGCAAGAAAAACAAATCTGGAGGCATCACGCTACCTAACTTCAAACTATACTACAAGGCTATAGTAACTGAAACATTGGGGTACTGGTACCAAAATAGATATATAGACCAATGGAACAGAACAGAGGCCCCCGAAATAACAACACACATATATAACCATCTGATCTTTGACAAACCTGACACAAATAAGCAATGGGGAAAAGATTCCCTATTTATTAAATGGTGTTAGGAAAACTGGCTACCATATGCAGAAAACTGAAACTGGACCCTTTTTTACACCTTATATAAAAATTAACTCAAAATGCATTAAAGACTTAAATGTAAGACCTAGGACCATAAAAATCCTAGAAGAAAACCTTGGCAATACCATTCAGGACATAGGCATGGGCAAAAACTTCATGACTAAAACACAAAAAGCAAGGCAACAAAAGCCAAAATTGACAATGGAATCTAATTAAATGAAAGAGCTTCTGCACAGCAAAAGAAACTATCAGCAGAGTGAACAGACAACCTGCAGAATGGGGGAAAACTTTTGCAATCTATCCATCTGACAAAGGGCTAATATTCAGAATCTACAAAGAACTTAAACAAATTTACAAGAAAAAAACCAACGTCCGCATCAAAAAGTGGGCAAAGGATGTGAACAGATACTTCTCAAAAGAAGACATTTATGCAGCCAACAGACATACGAAAAAATGTTCATCATCACTGGTCGTTAGAGAAATGCAAATCAAAACCACAATGAGATACCATCTCACACCAGTTAAAATGGCAATCATTAAAAAGTCAGGAAACAACAGATGCTGGAGAGGATGTGGAGAAATAGGAACGGTTTTACACTGTTGGTGGGAGTATAAATTAGCTCAACTATTGTGGAAGACAGTGTGGTGATTCCTCAAGGATCTAGAACTAGAAATTCCATTTGACCCAGCAATCCTATTACCGGGTATGTACTCAAAGAATCATAAATCATTCTACTATAAAGACACATGCACACATATGTTTATTATGGCACTATTCACAATAGCAAAGAGTTGGAACCAACCCAAATGTCCATCAATAATAGACTGGATAAAGAAAATGTGACACATATACAACATGGACTACTATGCAGCCATAAAAGAGGATGAGTTCATGTCCTTTGCAGGAATATGGATGAAGCTGGAAAACATCATTCTCAGCAAACTATCACAAGAACAGAAAACCAAACAGCACATGTTCTCACTCATAAGTGGGAGTTGAACAATGAGAACACGTGGTCATCAGGAGGGGAACATCACACACCAGAGCCTGTCAGGGGTTTAGTGGGTAGGAGAAGGTTAACATTAGGAGAAATACCTAATGTAGATGATAGGTTGATGGGTGCAGCAAACCACCATGCCACATGTATACCTATGTAACAAAGCTGCACCTTCTGCACATGTACCCCAGAACTTAAAGTATTAAAAAAAAAAAAAAACTTGTTTTAAAAGTTATGCGTCCTGGCCAGGCGTGGTGGCTCATGTGTGTAATCCTAGCACTTTGGGAGGCCGAGGTGGGCAGATCACGAGGTCAGGAGATCGAGACCATCCTGGCTAACAGGGTGAAACCCCATCTCTACTAAAAATTCAAAAAAAAAAAAAAAATTAGCCGGGCATGGTGGCGGGCGCCTGTAGTCCCAGCTACTCGGGAGGCTGAGGCAGGAGAATGGCGTGAACCCGGGAGGCGGAGCTTGCAGTGAGCAGAGATCTCGCCACTGCACTTCAGCCTGGGCGACAGAGTGAGACTCTGTCTCAAAAAAAAAAAAAGTTATGAGTCCTTAAAAATGTGACAAACTATAGAATAATATACGACATTCTGATATGTAAGGTACACTTCCAATAACGTATATTATTACATGCTCCATATTAGATGAGCCTTAAACTTAATTTTTAATCTCTCACCAGGATATAAAATATGGAGATTGCCATATTTCATTAGGAAAATAAATATTGTAAAATAAGAAAACCTATCAAACCAATAAAAAGAGCAAAATATGTAATGAGAAAAATCCAGTGAAACTGAATGAGCTAGAATACCACACAGAGGTAGGGATGACATTACTTGCGTAAGACTGGTTGAGAAGAGTCATTACCAGAAGATCACAAAGAATATGATTCCCTGCTCACAAATTTCAAAACAAATTTTAAAAACTCAAGAATATATTATGTAGGGTTACAAATATGCATAGTAAATTTTAAATAATCAATGAATTATTAATATAAACTTGAGGATAATCTTTAATTTGACACTAAAATAAGGATGTTAGATTGAGAAGGGAAATATAACAAAATGGGTATCATTGGAAATATACTGGATTTTGTACTACAGTGGTGGTTATTATGTTATCAAATAAATATTAGGTTGGTGAAAAAGTAATTGTTTTGCACCAACCTAATAATTAGATGTAATCATTACAGTGTTAGATAAAATAATAATAATAGTGAAATATTATTATTAATCAGTTATGTAGTATGACAAAAGATGAATATTGTAGTTTATTCTTATCCTGAAATCTACAAACATATTAAAAATAAATGTCAGAACAGTTTGGTGCTGGTGATGAAACAAATAGACTATCATAATTCATACAAACACATAGAGGCAGAATCATGCTTATGGGAACAATATTCTTGATATATAATATATATATACAAATTTATGGATTTTCATAATTCCATATGAAAAGAATAGATAATTTAATAGAAGAAAATTTTAGAAAAAAACTTGTTAGTTTTATGTGAGGATTGTAGCTCAGGCAAAGACATGGGTCAACAAATTAATGTCATTCAGTAAGAATATATATGTATATAGGAAAATGACATTCTAGAGGAATGTATTTATAGGCAAAACCGGTCTGTCTTGGGCAATACGTGCCTGGCTCATACAATTCCATCAACAAACATTTTTATAGATGACAGATATATAGATAATATAGAAAACGAACTGTCACATAAACAGAAAATTTTCAGCAAAGAAAACTCAAAAGACTAACGAATAGGTGTGTAGACAGTCAATCCAGTTGTAATTAGAAAAATAAAAAAAAACTATGGAGCTATAATTCCATGCACATAAGATTTATGAACGTTAGGAAAATGATGAATGCATGTTTTGGAAAGGGTGTGGAGTGCATGAAAACTCATGCTGGTCATAATGCAGGCCAATACAACTGACCTGGAAGGTAGAGCTAATGGAATATACTGTTACTATTATTATTTTGACCAAATTGCTATCTGATAGATCAAGACTAAAAAATATATACTTGAATTTATTTTCCTTTTGTTTCTCTAATATTATTTAATTTTTATGTAGATCTTATTTTCTGACTCATCAATATTTTTTTCTTTCTGAAGAACTTCTTTAATATTACTTTCAAGGCATATCTACTGGAAACAAATATTTAAACGTGAAATTACAGATCTCCACATTCCACCTTTTTTATATGAAACAGATAAGCTTAGCTTTAACTTAAAGTCTTTAACAACATTTTGTTATAATATTAAGATATTATTTTAAGTCAAGTGTAAATACAACTTAACAAATATTAAAGCATGTATTAATATGTATTAACTGAGATGTAATAATCTTTAATGGATCATATCTAAATAGTGAAAAGTTCCCTATGTAATAAAGTTAGGTATTTGGATTCCATAGTGACTTCTTTTCTAATCTCTCCATATTTCCATTACATTATTTTTAGGCAGAAGTAATTTTTTACTTTTATAAAAATGTATTCTAATGGCTCTTCTAGTTGGTACTATTTTATTAAACTGCTGTGCCATCATCATTTGAAAGCTTTTTACTGCAGACTAAAAATGAATTGATAGCAGTTAGCAAGGAGAAAAATCAATGAAGTAGAAAAAGAAATAATTTTAATCATGGGCAAACACATTTTCATTAAACAAAGTCATTACATTATAATGAATCATCTTAATTTTTCTGCATCATCTTTTCATATAATACTGAAGATTACATAAAAATCTAGGCTATATTCTTACAGTTTTAAAAATACAAATTCATTTCAAACTCACATCAAAAAAAGTTTATTTCTTTCTAATATTGGTTACATTTATCCCGTTTCCAACTTTTCTCCTTTTTCCTTTAATTTACCAACACCCTTCTTTGTTTTTCTTATGGACTAATGCTGTAGTATTGATACCATTAAGACAATCTATACTAATAGTTCCTTTGAGAATTTGTTTTGAATCTGCTATGCCTAGAGTTTTATTTCTTCTTATTTTTATAAAGATAATTGACATAAAATAAACTGCATGTATTTAAAGTGTAGGTCTCAATAAGTTTTGACATAATTATACACTCTGGAACCTTCAACGCAATCCAGATTATTAACATATTTTTCACTTTTAAAAGTTTTCTTGTTCTACTTTTAGTACCTCCCTTCTATGCTACTTTACTTTCTACTTCCACAGACAAACACTAATCTGCTCTTGTCACATTACATTAGTTTTCATTTCCAAAATGTGTATACAAATTTAATCATATAGTGCGTACTCTGTCTTGTCCTGCTTATTTCTATCAGCATAATAATTTTGAGACTTGTCAGTGTCATAGCGTGTATCAAGAGTTTATTCTTTTTTATTGCTGAGTAACCCATAGTTGGATAAATGTATCATGATTTGTTTATTCTTTCACTTGTTGATAAAAACATATATGCTACCAACATGTATGTTGGTAATACATATAAAGCTATTTTGAAAATTCTAACGTAAGCAGATTTATAGTTGGGAAATTCAACAAGCCCTGTGTCAATAACTGAGAGAAATGCTAGGAAAAAATCAATAAGAATGTTGACATGAACAATTCAAGATCTGAGTAAGACAAGATCTGAACCAGACAATTAACTGACAAAATCACATTCCACGGAACTATAGGAAAATATTTTTATTATTATTTTTTGTTTAATTAAAAAGAACACATAGACAATTCACCAAGAAAAACCACAACTTGGATCATAAAACATACTTTAACAAATAACAAATAAATAAAATGATACAGTGTAATCTCCGACAACAACAAAATCAAACTAAAAATTAATAACAGAAGACAACACAAAAATAGTCTTAACCATAAACTTACAGAATAAACGTATAAATAGCTTATGTGTCCAAGAAGCTTTAAAATTATTTTAAAAAGATAGAACTGAATGAAAAAAGCACAACATATGAAATATAGGTGATTTGGCTAAAGAAGTTATTTTAGGGAAACTTCTGCTATGATATGATTACATTGGAAAAAAGAAAAGGTCTCAAAGAAAAGTGTAAGTGTTTGATCAAGAATTCAGAAAAACAGATGCAAAATTACCTAAAAGATGAGGAAGGATAGAAGTAATAAACTTAAGATGAGAATTCAATGAAATTGAAAACAGAAAAACAGTAGAGAAAAATCAATTAAGCACACAGCTAGTCTAAAAAAAAAGTCAAAGTCTATAAGCCACTTGCAAAACTACCAGAAAGAAAAAAAAGATATGACATCTCTATTATCAGGATTCAAAAAGCAGACATGACTACAGATCCTGCAGCCATTAAAATATATGTAAGGAAATACTATGAAGAACTTTATACTGAAAATTAGACAGTTTAGAAGAAATTAACCTCTTCTGTAAGGCAACACAAAGTACCCAATTCAAACAAAGTGAAATAGAGATATTGAATAATCCTACAACCGTCAAATAATTGAATTTGTAATTTATCAAATTATCAAGGCTGATCAACTTTGTGTTTTTTTAAATAGCATTTTACTTCATTAATTGTGCTTTCTTTTACCTCATTTTGCATCTGTTTTTCTGGATTCTTGGTCAGAACTTTATATTTTTATGCAAAAAAAACTCTTCACCCAAATATTCAAGAAAAATTAATAGCAATTTTACACAGTATCTTCCAAAATATAGGTGAGGAAATTACACATACAAATTCATTTTATAAGCACAATATTACACTTATATGAAAATCACACAAAGATAATGCAAAAAAAGAAAACCACAGAATAGTATCTCACATAAACATAGACACAAATGTCTTAACAAAATATTATCAAATGCAGTTCAGCATTGTATAAAACAAATTGTACACCATGAGCAAGTGTATACAAGCCTGTTTGAACATTTAAAAATCAAATAACCTACCACATCAACATGCTACAGAAGAAAATGTGTATAACTATATGATGTGATGAATAAACATCTTTTGACGTAATGCAATATCAATTCATGATTGTTAAAAATCTAAAAAAATAGAAGAGAACTTTCTCCCTTTGTTACAAGATGTTTACAAAATCTACAGTCACCGTTATACTGATTGGCACTAAAATGAATGACTTTCCCCTAAAATCAGGAAAATATCAGGCACATGTGATCTGATCGCTCTTACTCAACTTAGTGCTGAAAGATCAACCATAAAAATCAATCACATTTCTATGTACTGACAGGGAATATACAAAAACCAAAATTAAAGATACAATGTCATTTACAATGACTCCAATAAAAAATAAATACTTATAGTATTAGTCCATTTTCACACTGCTATAAAGACATATGTAAGATTCAGTAATTTATAAAGAAAAGAGGTTTAATTTCCCTTCTGCACTGACCTAGGAGGTTCTCCATGAGGACCCCTCCCCTGCAACGGTCTTTTGCCAGGACATCCAGGTGTTTCCATACATCTTCTGAAATCTAGGCAGAGGTTCCCAAACCTCAATTTTTTATTTCTGTGCACCTGCAGGTCCAATACCATGTGGAAATCACCAAGGCTTGGCATTTGCACCCTCTGAAGCAATGGCCCAAGCTGTCTCTTGGCTCCTTTCAGCCATGACTATAGCTGAAGTGGCTGAGACACAGGGCACCAAGTCTCGAGTTGCACAGAGCAGCAGGGACCCTAGGCCAGGCCCATGAAACCATTTTTTCTCCTAGGCCTCCTGACCTGTGGTGGGAAAGGCTGTCACCAAGGTCTCTGACATGGCCTGGAGACATTCTCCCCATTGACTTGGCAACTCACATTCAGCTACTCATTATTTATGCAAATTTCTGCAGCAGGCTTGAATTTCTCCTAGAAAATTGGTTTTTCTTTCGAATTGTCAGACTGCAAATTTTCCAAACTTTTATGCTCTGCTTCCCTCTTAAACATCAGCTTCTCTTTCATACCATCTCTTTGTGAATGCATAAAACTAAATGCTTCTAGAATAATGCAGGTCATGTTTTAAATACTTTGCTGCTTAGACATTTCTTCTGCCAGATACCCTAAATCATCTCTCTCATGTTCAATGTTCCACAAATCTCCAGGGAAGGAGCAAAATGCTGCCAGTCTCTGTGCTAAAGCATAGCATGAGTGACCTTAACTCCAGTTCCCAATAAATTTCTCATCTCCATCTGAGACCACCTCAGCCTGGACTTTATAGTTCACATCACTATCAGCAGTTTGGTCAAAACCATTTAACTAGCCCCTAGGAAGTTGTAAACATTCCCACATCTTCCTGTCTTCTTCTGGGTCCTCCAAACTGTTCCAACCTCTGCCTATTACCTAGTTCCAAAGTCACTTCCACATTTTCAAGTATCTTTATAGCAGTAAGAAACTCTCTGTGATACCATTTTACTGTATCTGTTCATTCTCTCATTGCTATAAAGGTACTACCAAAGACTGGGTAATTTATAAAGGAAAGAAGTTTAATTGACTAATAGTTCCACATGCCTGGGGAGGCCTCGTGAATCTCACGATCATAGTGGAAGGGGAAGCAAGCACATCTTACTGGCAGCAGGCAAGAGAGAGCATGCAAAGGGGGAAGAGCCACTTTTAAAACCCAGATCTTGTGAGAACTCACTCGCTATCACAAGAACAGCATTGGGTGAAACTGCCCCTGTGATCCAATTACCCCCTACTAGGTCCCTCTCCTGACACGTGGGGATTACAAATTGTGATGAGATTTGGTTAGCCACACAGAACGAAACCATATAACTTACATACTTAACAAAACATGCACAGGCCTAGTATGCTAATAACAAGATGAAAAAAGGAATCAAATAAGATATGAACAAATGGAGAGCCACTGCATGCATGAATAGTAAAGCTCAACATAGTAAATATATCAATTTTCCTAAGTTGATCTGCAGATTTAATAAAATTCCTACCAAAATATTACCAAGAATTTGTGTGGACTTAAGTCTACTCTAAAATTTATATAGAAACGTATAGGGCTTAGAAAGCTAAATCAGTCATGACAATAAAAAAATAGAGTGGAAGAAATAAATCTACCAAATAATAAGTCTTACTATATAGCTTCAATAATCAGAACTATGTGATACTGGAAAAGAAATAGACAAATAGAACAAAAAAAAAAATTGAAAAGGCTAGAAATTGATCCATACAACTACATTCCACTACTTTTGGAAAAAATATAAATAAGGAATTTAATAGAGGAAGAGTAGTCTTTTCAGCTATAGCAATTAGATATTCATAAGCAAAAAATAAATAAAAATAAAAATAAAATCTTTATCTAAATGTCATAACTTTTGATACAAAATTAGCTCAGAGTGAATGATAGAATTGAATGTAAACATAAAATTTTAACACATGTAAAAACAGAAAATCTTTGGGATCCAGTGTTATGCAAAATGTTCTTAGACTTGCCATCAAAAGGACAATAAAAATAATAAATTTCACTTTATGAAAAATGAAAATACTTTGATCTGTGAAAGTTTACGTGAAAAGGCTAAAAAGACAAGATTTACACTTGAAATAATATTTCCAACACATATTTTGGACAAAAGACAAGTATTGAAAATATATGAAGAACTCTCAAAACTGAATTTGGGAAAAAACAAACAAACATTCCAATCACACAATAGACCTAAGACATGAACAAGCATTTCAGGGAAGAAGATATACAGATGGCAAGTTTTCCTTGGAAAGATGTTCTCTGTCAGTACTCATTAGGAAATGCCAGTGAAAGACCACAGTGAAAAAAATGTGTCTGATTATGTATTATTTTGTCTATTTCTCTGCTTATGTATGGTTATATATAATGAAAATGAATTACAGGAATGATACAAGAGATGGATAAGAGGAATTAGGATTATTTTGGAGCTAGGAGAACTAGCACTAGCTAGGAGCTGTTATAGTGCTGTTTGAAAATAATTTGGATTTGTCATAAATGTATATTACAAACTATGGCATCCACTAAAAATTTTTTAAGTAATAAAATGCTGATAAAGGAGAAAACATAGAATCATAATAATGCTCAATTAAAGCTACAAAAGGAAGAACAAGAGTGGGAGACACTACAGAAACAAAAAATCAGAGCAACAATTAGAAAATGCTACTTAATACAATACATATTGACACCAACATATCCGTAATTCTTTTGAACATCAATGGTTGTTGCACCAATTAAAAGACAGAGACTGTCAAAGTGGATCACGAAAAAAGATCCAATCTTATGTTGCCTGCAAGAAACATATTGATTAAAAGTAGCTATTTTAATGGCATACCTGTTAAAATAATACATAGAAACCAACCAGGAGGCAGACGGGACCGGGATCCCCCAGCCCATCCCAGCTGCTCTACCAGAACATGGCCAGACTGCTTCTGTAAGTTGGTCCCTGATTGGTCCCTCCTCACTGGGTGGAACCTCTCAAATCCCTACCAGTGTTTCCTGGCCGACAGAGATTTGAAAACTTCGTGGGACAGAGTTCCTAGAGGGAGAGGTGAGCTGCTATCTTTGCTGCTTGGGTGACTTAGCCCTTCCAGCCCCCATGCATTGAAGTGCCTAAGCAAACTGAAGGCAGAAGCAGTATCCCAGCACAGCACAGCTGCTCTATGAAAGTGTGGCCAGAATGCTTGGTTTTTTTTTGTTTTTGTTTTTGTTTTTTTGTTTTTTGAGACAGAGTCTCCCTCTGTTGCCCAGGCTGGAGTGCAGTGGCGCAATCTCGGCTCACTGCAAGCTCCACTTCCCGGGTTCCCGCCATTCTCCTGCCTCAGCCTCCCGAGTAGCTGGGACTACAGACGCCCGCCACCACGCCCGGCTAATTTTCTTTTCTTTCTTTCTTTTTTTTTTTTTTTTTGTATTTTTAGTGGAGACAAGGTTTCACCATGTTAGCCACGATGGTCTTGATCTCCTGACCTCGTAATCCGCCCGCCTTGGCCTCCGAAAGTTCTGGGATTACAGGCGTGAGCCACCACTCCCGGCCCAGAATGCTTCTTTAAGTGGGTCCCCAATCCTGTTCTTTCTGAATGGGTGAGACCTCCTATCTGGAGTCTTCAGCCACCTCTTCCAGGTGCGTTCAGGTCGACAACAGATCTGTAACTGCCTGGGACAAAGCTCCCAGAGGAAAGAGGCAGGCTGCTATCTTTGCTGCTTTGACGCCTTTACTGGTGATACCTCCAGGTGCTGGAAAATGCAAGGTGACTAGGAACTGGAGGGGACCCCAAGAAAATCACAGCAGCCCTACAGAATAGTGTCCTATTAAAGAAAAAGAAAAAAAGGTCAGCAACCTCAAGATTTAAGGTAGATAAGCCCACAAAAATTAGAAAGGATCAGTGCAAGAATGCTGAAAACCCAAAAAGCCAGAGTGCCCTCTTTCCTCCACATGACCACATCACCTCTCCAGCAAGAATTCAGAACTGAGCTGAGGCTGACATGGCTGAAAAGACATAGAATTCAAAATATGTATAAAAGGAAACTCCACTGAGCTAAAGGAGCATGTTGTAACCCAATGCAAGGAAACTAAAAATCATGATAAAACATTGCAGGAACTGACAGACAAAATAGCCAGTGTAGAGAAGAATGTAACCAACCTGACAGAGCTGAAAAACACACTGAAAGAATTTTATAATGCAATGACAAGTATTAACAGCAGAACAGACTAAATAGATGAAACAATCTCAGAGCCTGAAGACTGTATGAAATAAGACAGGCAGACAAGAATAGAGAAGAAAGAATGAACTTGAATTAACAAAACTTATGAGAAATATGGGATTATGTAAAGAGACCAAATCTATGACTGATTGGAGTAACTGAAAGAGATGGGGATAATGGAACTAATGTGGAAAACGTGTTTCACAATATCATCCACTGTAACTTCTCCAACCTAGCTAGACAGGCCAACATTCAAATTCAGAAAATGTAGAGAACCCTGGTAAGATACTCCACAAGAACATCATCCCCAAGACACATAATCATCAGATTCTACAAGGCAGACATGAAAAAAAAGATGTTAAGAGCAGCTAAAGAGAAAGGCCAGATCATCTACAAAGGGAAGCACACAGACTAACTGCAGACCTCTCAATGAATATCCTACAATCGAAAAGAGATAGGAAGCCAATATTCTACATTCTTAAAAAAAAGAAATTTCAACCTGAGTTTCATATCTGGCCAAATTAAGCTTCATATGCAAAGGAAAAATAAGATTATTTTCAGATAAGCAAATGCTGAGGGAACTCATTACCACCGGACCAACCTTACCAGAGCTCCAGAAGGAAGCATGAAATATGAAAAGAAAGAATTGTTACCAGCTACTACAAAAACACACTGAAGTACACAGTCCAATGACACTCTAAAGCAACCACATAAACAAGTCTGCACAATAACCAGCTAAAACAATGAAGGTGGGATCAAATCCACACATATTGATACTGACATTAAATGTAAATGGGCTAAATGGCCCAATGAAAAGACACAGAGTGGAAAACTGGATAAAGAACCAAGATGCATCAGTATGTGGTCCTCAAGAGACCCATCTCACATGCAATGGCACACAAAAGGCTCAAAATAAAAGGATGAAGGAAAATATATCAAGAAAATTAAAACTACCAAAAAGCAGGGGTTAGAATCCTAGTTTCTGACAACACAGACGTTATCCCAGCAAAGATAAAAAAAAAAAAAAGGCATCACGTAATGGTAAAGCATTCAATTCAACAAGAAGAGCTAACCATCCTAAGTAGATATGCATGCAATACAGGAGCAACCAGATTTATAAAGCAGGTTCTTATAGACCTTTAACAATAATAGTGGAGTCTTTAATATCCCACTGACAGTATTAGACAGATCATTGAGATAGAAAATTAACAAAGATATTCAGGACCTAAACTCAGCACTAGATCAAATGGACCTGATAGAAATCTGCAGAACTCTCAACCTCAAAACAACAGAATATACATTCTTTTCATTGCCATATGACACTTACTCTAAAATCAATCACATAATCGAAAATAAAATACTACTAAACAAATGCAAAATAACTGAAATCATAACAGCTTCTTCAACCACAGCAAAATCCAATTAGATCTAAAGACTAAGAAATACACTCAAAACCATACAATTACATGGAAATGGAATAACATTCTTCTGAATGACTTTTGGAAAAATAATGAAATTAAGGCAGAAATCAAGTTCCTTGAAACTAATGAGAACAAAAATACACTTGTACCAGAATCTCTAGGACACAGCTAAGGCATTGTTAAGACAGAAATTTATAGCACTAATTGCCCACATCAAAAAGTTAGAAAGATTTCAAGTTTTTTTTCTTTTCTTTTTTTTGAGACAGAGTCTCACTCTGTCACCCAAGCTTGAGTGCAATGGCGCGATCTCGGCTCCCCTCCACCTCTCCACCACCTGAGTTCAAGTGATTCTCCTGCCTCAGCCTCCTGAGTAGCTGGGATTACAGGCACATGCCACCACACCCAGCTAATTTTTGTATTTTTAGTAGAGATGGGTTTTCACCATGTTGGCCAGGCTGGTCTTGACCCCTGACCTCGTGATCTGCCTGCCTCAGCCTCCCAGAGTGCTTGGATTACAGGAATGACAGAGGTTGCAGTGAGCCGAGATCGCCACTGCACTCCAGCCTGTGCGACAGGAGTGACACTCCATCTCAAAAAAAAAAAAAAAAAAAAAAAAAAAGACGAAAGAAAGATCTCAAGTTAACAATCTAACATTACAACTAAAAGAACTGGAGAACCAAGGGCAAACAAATCCCAAAGGTATAAAAAGACAAGAAATAATCAAAATCAGAGCTGAACTGAAGGTGATAGACACACACACACACACACACACACACACACCATTTAAAAGATCCACGGAACCAGCAGCTGGTTTTTTTTTTGGGGGGGTGGGGGGTGGGAGATAGACTGCTAGCTAGACTAACAAAAAAGAGAAAGAGAGATTTAAATAAACACAATCAGAAACAATAAGGAGCATATTACCACTAACCCCACAGAACTACAACCATCAGAGAATATTATAAACACCTCTATGCATATAAACTAGAAAATACAGAAGAAATAAATAAATCTCTGAACACATATACCCTCTCAATACTGAACCAGGAAAAAATTGAATCCTTGAACAAATTGATAATAAATTCTGAAATTGAGGCAGTAATAAATAGCCTACCAACCAAAATAAGTTCAAGACCAGATGGATTCACAGCTGAATTCTATTAGCTATACAAAAAAAAAAAAAAAGAATTTATACTTTTTCTACTGAAACTATTCCAAAAATTAAAAAGAAAGGACCCTCCCTAACTCATTTTATGAGGCCAGCATCATCCTGATATCAAAACCTGGCAGAGACACAATAGGTTTAAAGAAACACACACACACACACACACACACACGCACACACACTCTTAAGGCCAATATTTTTGATGAACATTGATGCAAAAATCCTGAAAGAAGTACTAGCAAAATGTATCTAGCAGCACACCAAAAACCTAATTCACCATTATCAAGTAGGATTCATCCCTGGAATGCATGGTTGGTTCAACATACACAAATCAATAAATGTGACTCATCACTTAGAACTAAACAAAAAACACACAATTATCTCAATAGATGCACAGAAGTCTTTTGATAAAATTCAATATCCTTCATGTTAAAAACTCTCAATAAACTAGGTATTGAAAGAACATACCTCAAAATAATAAGAGCTGTATATTAAAAAAACACAGCCAACATCATGCCAAAGGAGCAAAAGCTGGACGCATTCCACTTAAAAAACAGCACAAGACAAGGATGCCCTCTCTCACCACTCCTACTCCAAATTGTATTGGAAGCTCTGGCCAGGGCAATCAGGCAAGAGACAGAAATAAAGGGCATTCAAATAGGAAGAGACAAAATCAAACATCCCTGTTAGCAGATAACATGATTCTATAGCAAGAAAACCCCATTGTCTCAGCCCAAAAGTTTCTTAAGCTTATAAGCAACCTCAGCAAAGTCTCAGAATGTAAAATCAATATGAAAAAATTGCTAGCATTCCTATAAAGCAACAGTAGTCAAGCTGAGAGCCAAATCACAAATAAACTCCCATTCACAATTGTAACAAAAATAAAATAAAATACCTAGGAGGTAAATGATCTCTACAAGAACTATAAGCTACTGCTCAAAGAAATCAGAGATGGCACAAACAAATGGAAGAACATTCCATGCTCCTACTTAGGAATAATCTATATTGTGGAATGGTTATACTTCCCAAAGGACTGTATAGATTAATGCTATTGACATTCTTTACGGAACTAGAAAACACTATTTTAAAATTCCTATAGAACAACAACAACAAAAAGCCCAAATAGCCAAAGCAATCATAAGCAACAAGAACAAAGCTGGAGTTTTCATGCTACCTGCCTTCAAACTATACTACCGAAAGAGCATGGTACTGGTACAAGAACAGACACATAGTCCACTGGAACAGAATAGAGAACCCAGAAATAATACCAGACACCTATAACTATCTTATCCTCAATGAACATGAGAAAAACAATTGATGGGAAAGGATTCACCATTCAATAAATTGTGCTGGGATAACTGGCTAGCCATATGCAGCAAACTGAAACTGAAAATGCAGAAGGCTAGAACTGGACCCCTTTCTTAACGCCATATACAAAAAATAACTCAAGATGGATTAAACACTTAAATGTAAAACCCAAAACTATAAAAACCCTGGAAGGCAACCTAGGCAATTCCATTTAGTACACAGGAATAGGCAAAGATTTCATGACAAAGATGCCAAAAGCAATTCCAATAAAAGCAAAAATTGACAAATGGGACCTAGTTAAACTAAAGAGTTTCTGCACAGCAAATATATATACACACATACAAATAAACTGAACCTACAGAATGGGAGAAAATTTTTGCAAATTGTATTTAGAAGGGTCTAGTATCTGGCATCTATAAGGACCTTAAACAAATTTACAAGAAAAACAAACGAGCCCATTAAAACGTGGGCAGAGGACATGAATAGACACTTTTCAAAGGAAGACATACATGTGGCCAATAGTCATATGAAAAAATGCTCAACGTCACTGATTATTAGAGAAATGCAAATTAAAACCACAATGAGATATCATCTAACACCAGTCAGAATGGCTACTATTAAAAACTCAAAGAATGATAGATGCTGGCAAGGTTGTGGAGAAAAAGGAACGTTTATAAACTGTTGGTTGGATTGTAAATTAGTTCAGCCATTGTGGAGGACAGTGTTGCAATTCTTCAAAGACCTAAAGACAGAAATTCCATTTGACCCAGCAATTCCGTTACTGAGTGTATACCCAAAGGAACATAAATCATTCTATTATAAAGACACATGTAAGTATATGTTCACTGCAGCACTGTTCACAATAGCAATGAAATGGAATCAACCTAAATGTCAATCAATCATACACTGGATAAAGAAAATGTGTTGCCTATACACCATGGAATACTATGCAGCCATATAAAAAATGAGATCCTGTCCTTTGCAGGGAAATTGATAGAGTTGACGGCCATTATCCTTAGCAAACTAACACAGGAACAGAAAACCAAATACCACATGTTCTCACTTATAAGTGGGAGCTAAATGATGAGAACACATAGACACATAAAGGCAACAACACACACTGGGGCTTTTCAGAGGGTGGAGGTTGGAAGCAACTGAAGCGTCCATCAGTAGATGACCGGGTAAAGAAATGTGGTGCATATACACAATGAAGTACTATTAAGTCATAAAAAAGAGATCCTGTCATTTGCAACAACATGGATGGAACTGTGGTCATTGTGTTGATTGAAATAAGCCAGACACAGAAAGACAACCATATATTCTCACTAATCTGTGGAAGCTAAAAATAAATTAAAAAAAAAAAAAACTAAGGATGGTTTTCAGCGGCTGGGATGGGTAGGTGGGGGGCGGGGGAAAGCAGGGTTGATTAATGGGTCCGAAAAGTAATTGGAAATAATCAATAAGACCACTATTTGCTAGAACAACATGTTAACTATAGTAAAAAATAATTTAACTGTTTATACAAAAATAACCAAAACAGTATCATTGGATTGCTTGAAACAAAGGATAAATGCTTGAGATGATGCATACACCATACCCTGATGTGATTATTTCACATTGCATGCCTGTATCAAAATTTCTCATATAACACATAAGTATATATACCTACTTTATACCCACATAAGTTAAAATAAAAAATTAAAAAAACAAATTTTATATGGGGAAGCAAAATACCCTGAATAGCCAACACAATATTTAAGATGTGTAAAGCTGGAGAATTAACACTACCAGACTTCAAGACACTAGAAAGTTACAGTGATCAAGACAGTGTGGAATCAATTGACAAAAAGAATAAACAAATATATCAGTACAATAAAATACAGAGCCCAGAAAAAAATCCACATAAGTTGATTCTTGACAAAGGAGCAAAAGCAATACAATTGCAACAGGATAGTCTTTTTAACAATTTGTGCTAGAACAACTAGATGTCCACATATTAAACACATGAACCCACATACAGACCTTAAACCATTTACAAAATTAACCCAAAATGGAGCACAGACTTAATGTAAACACAACATGTTAAAACGTCTTGAATATAACATAGGAAAAAATCTCCATGACTTTGGGTTTCATGATTTTTTGGGTGTAACACCAAAGGCACAATCCATGAACACATGATTTGATAAGCTTAACTTGATTAAAATTGAAAACTTTTTCTCCGTGAAAGGCAATGTCAAAAGAATAAAAAGATAAGCCACTGACTGGTAGAAAATATTTTCAGAAGACCTATTCAATAAAGAACCTCTGTTTTCTGAATTCCTTTGTCTACCCAAAATTCGTATGTTAAAATCTTAACCCTCAAGGTGATGGTAGTAGGAGTTGGGACCCTTCAGGAGGTGATTAGGTCATGAAGATGAAGTTCTCCTAAATCAGGGTAATTCCCTTGTAAAAGAGACACCAGAGAGCTCATTCATCCTTTCCACCACGTGAGAACACACACTTACAATGATTAAAATAAGGACTAGGGGAAAACACTGTATGCTGGCAAGACGATAGAGAAACTGGAGCAATTGTATAATGCAGTTAGGAGTATAAAATTGTTTAGGAAAGTAGCCTGGCAGGTGTAAATCCTTTATGACTTAAGAAAGATTATTTTGAATTTTAAACATTATCTCAGTATTGATGGTTAATAGATCATTATTATGATTATGCCTCTACGGGCCTTCAAGATCAAACATTTTTTTTCTGAATTAGTTGCATAAGATACAAATGCAACTGGCAAATGCCCTGACTTGACTAACTGGTTATTTTGACAGTGCCCTCCAGCTTTTTATGCTTTTAGTTGATTTCCTTGGCAACATGGCATCATGACTTATTTTCATCTCATGTGCCTTCCCTTTGGAAGGACATGTTGATCTTAATATTTGTCTACTTCTTTTCATCAAATCCTAATAGTCCTCTTAGATTCAAATATCACTACATGACAGAGGAACCTGTGATATTTATTAATTAAATGTATACATTCTATGAATATATGTGACATGTTAGCATTCCTTAAATAAATAAGCCATATCTTAATTAATATAAACATCTATTCAGAATTCAGTGGAGAGTTGTAACTGATGGTGTTTTCAAGCAATGTACCATCCAATCGAGTGAGTTACATTAGATAACCCCTAAACTACATTATATACAAATATACATTTATATGTAACACACACTCAACAGACCTTTTAGAAATGAGTGAAACAGATTATTAGAAATGATGGGAAAAATTGTCATTTCTTCAGAACAGAAAATATATTGTTATTATTCATATTTTCACAGACTGGTTTGCAAACTCTTAATGATTAGCCATAAAGATAAATTTTGTGGAAGAAGGCAGGGTTTATTGGACTTCATCTGTTATCTAGCCATGTATCAGATATTTATCCATAATTTTATACTATAGCAAACATTTTATTATATGTTAATTTTAGTTACTTCCATTTTAAGATTGGGACTCTATTTGTTGGCTGGATAAAATTACTTCAAAAACAGTATTGTTTATAAACTTTCAGTCCTATATAAAAGTAATTATACAAAAAAAATTTCAATCATGTTATAACTATGATCTATTTATTCAGAGCTTTTAAAGCATTTTTTGATTATAACTACCCTTAGTAATTGAAATATTTCTTTATTGCAAAAGAATCATAAAAACTATTCCTGTAAAAATTACTTTAGTATTGTTATCTTTGTCAAAATAGCGTATATAATTATTATATTATGTATTTATGTAATTATAATTCATTCTGTGGCAGCCCCTAAAATCTATCTCTGCCCAAGAGTACAGGCAGTGAAGAATTTCTGTCCTTTGTGCCTCTAAGAGTAATAAAACTTCTTTCTTATAAGCCATCTTGAAACATATTATTTGTCTAATTGAAAAACCTTAGTTTAGCTAATGAAAATGTTCTCATTAATTATCAAGAGAAACTATGTAAGCATGTTCATAAACAGAATAACAGCGCTGGTTCAGTGTTATATGATTAATAGTATGTAATAAGATGTGTAAGCAGCAATGTAAATTATATGGTATGTAATAATTTTATACATTATAAAATGGTGTTAAACAGAGCGTACTAACATTTCTTCCCAATGATTAATTTGACAAGCTTGTCACAATTGCCCTGTCATCTGCTCACATACTGTTCATGACAGGTCTCTGACGCCAACTCATAATGCTTGGGAAAAATTAGCATTTGGCCTTTAGCAGCCAAACTCAACTAGACTTATAAATGAAAGTTACTGCTCCAGAGTTGATATTTTTTTCAAGGTTAAATAAACAAAATGTAATAAAATTAGATTGTAAGTAGAATGCGTAAGTGCATACCTGCATTGGAACCAAAACTCATAAAACAGATATATGTCAAGCATGCCTCCAGAGTTATAAAAAATACACAGAGTTTGTTGGTTTATTTATAATATATCCACTATGGAAATAATTTCATATGGTTACCTTTGTAATTTTCCATTTACAAATTACAAATCCAATTACCACTTTAAAACTTCACCACCCATTGGAAACATTGTATACTTTTCTTTAATGATATAGTCTTATAATGCTAATTTTTACTTACAATTCTAAGTTGC
Organism: Pan paniscus; assembly: GCF_029289425.2. NCBI lineage: Eukaryota > Metazoa > Chordata > Mammalia > Primates > Hominidae > Pan > Pan paniscus. The sequence goes on from NC_073252.2 coordinate 114,909,229, forward strand.
AAAATTTTTCTTTTATAAAAACGGGTTTGTACTCACTTTGGCAGCACATATACTAAAATTGGAATGGTACAGAGAAGATTAGCATGGCGTCTGTGCAAGGATGCCTCGCAAATTCTTGAAGTGTTCAATAGTTTCATGAAAATGGCCATACTGCTTGAAGAAATTTATAGATTAGATGCTATTCTTCTTCATTATTTTTATCTTTTTTTCTTTATTCAACTTTCTGTGAACTTAACTTTTTAAAATTTGATGCTTTAAATTATGGTCTACTGGTCATTCTTCAACGATAAGTCAATTATCCTCTAGTTTCCACTTCAGATACAACCTGTAATTTTTATATGAAATATTCTTATCAATAATTGTAAGGTTCTAAATATTTTCAAATTTTTATCATGCTCTCTTTTTTCTTTTTTAGTTATATAATTTCCTTTCTGTATTTTTACATAATAGATATTTAATATGTTTGTTTTTTTCATATTATTTTTGCTCAGAGAAGTTGTCAAGTACACTATTTTTATTTCGCTTTGATTGGAACTTGCTGCTTGGCCAGACACATGGGCAAATTTCACAAATGTCACATTTGACTTGGAAAAAAATGGCTTTTTTTGCATTTATGAGTGGGATATTCTACACATAATAAGCTGCAAGATAAATGAAAAGTTTACCTCTTTTTGGTGGCTATGAATCTAGTCCTTCTATCTCTGACACTGGGGAGGGTAGGTGACTCATGGCCTCTGCTGCTATCCTTCATCCACCACTGCATTTGTGCCAAAGCCACAATTCCCCCAGGAGGCTTCCAGGCAATGCCTGACCTATTCCTGTATTATGTTGACTTCCTCTACTACACAACTTTGGCTCCAGAACTGCATTGGTTTTCTAGGGCTGCTGTAACAATTACCAAAACGACAGTGGCTTAAAACCATTGAAATTCGTTCTAATCGATATTAGATGAAGAAGTCTGAAATAAGTCACACTGGGCTGATATCAAGAAGTCATCAGAGCCGTTCTTCCTCCAGAGGTTCTAGGAAATAATCCGTCCCTCGCTTATTCTAGCCTCTGGTGACTGCAGCATTTCTTGACACTTGGGGCTGCATCACTCCAATCTCAGCCTCATTGGTCATTTGCTTTCTCCTCTTGTGTGTTTGTCTTCTCCTTTTTCTGTCTGTGTGAAATCTCCCTCCTCCTCTCTCTCAGGAGGACACTTACTAATTTCATTATACAAGATAATACCTTTATCTTAAAATCCCTAATTTAATCTTATATTTTACCAAACAAAATTATATTCTTAGGCTCTGGTAACTAGGGCCTGATATCCTTGGGGCACTTTTTCAGCAGACCACATGGGCTCCATTTTAGCATGGACGCAATCTTCTTAAAGCTACACTTCAGTATAAGCATTGACTCTCCACTCCTCCTTTCTTTATTCACTCCTTTCACAGTTAGCAGATATGCATTGCCATCTGAAGATTCCTCCAGCTTACTTCCTTTACCCTTGCTAGACATTTTCCTCTATTAATATTCTGCTGGTGGAGTATAGATTTTCTTAACCTCTACCATTGGCCAACCCAAGAACTGGCACAAAAAGCACGTTAGTGGTGTGGCCACAGTAGCAGAGATGGAGATTAGATACAGGCTGGGAGAATGGACTCCCACTTGTGAAGTTAATTGTACTTCTCAACACCTAGCCACTTAGCAACAAAGACAAATGCTGAGTAGCTAATATGGCATTATTAATTGAGTAGACCAAAAAAAACTTGTTAATAAGTTGAATTCATTGGGAATTTTCCACCTGAAAGGTTTAACATTTTATTCTCATGAGATAGATATCTATTCTGGCTCAGGGTTTACAATTTCAGTCCACAAATGTTCACCCAACACCATTTTCCATCTGATTCTCAAATTTCTAATTCACAGGTATGGAACCTCATACAGTATAGCATCTAACCAGGGACCCACCTGAATGTGAATAAAGTGCAGGATGGTAATGATTTGCATAGTGTCTGGAATAATAGACATTCAACAATTATTTGCTAAATTAATGAATTATGTCTTTTTTATTCATGTAATGTAATGTTATTAGGAGTGTTTATTGGCATAGAAAGTTAAATATAGCTCACTTTTGTTGACTCCAGGATTTATGCCATTTAATTCCCTTTTGAAAAATGATTTTCCATTTTATAACTGAGAAAAAATGAGAACAAAGAGCTTACATTAATTCCCTAATTCAAATAGTTATTAGATGTAAGACTAGGTTTATAATACAAGTTGTTTGACTGTAAGACCTCTCCTTTTACCTAAAACTTCTTAGAGAAAACTTCATGAGCCTTTGTCAGCTAGAAATTGAGACCAAAGGGTAATATATGCAATTCGTGGTGAATTATTCCATTTAGAGATATTCTTTGAAAATTCAGCCTTCTTCACTATGTTAGGAAAAATTTTAAATAATGGAACTGACAGTAGTGACATTCCTAATATCATAACAAACAGAATCTTCAAGTGGAAATGAAAAAATATCATAAATAATTACAAAAGCATTGTGATTATAAGGTTTTATAACTCTGGCCCAGGTAATTGGTCTTAGGACAATATTGTCCAAAAATAAACTTGATATTGAAGAAATTACAATATAGTATAATTTCCAAACAACTAAAATTATTTCATGCAGCCTAGAACATTTTTTCATATAAAATTTCTAATTTAACAATGCATTTTTGAAAAAGGCTGAGGAAGACTAAATTGTCAAGTGACCACATTGTTTTACCTAGTATTCTATCAGGTAGCATGTACTTACTACACATTTAGATATTGTCTAAACATACCATAGTGGAGATAATGTTTCATAAATAAGCTAGACTGCCTCTTGTAGCACTATTCCTCCCCCAACAATGTTTCCCCAACTAGATTTATAATTATTTATTAGGTTGGTGCAAAAGTAATTGCAGTTTTTCCCATTAAAAGTAATGTAATAAAAATATAAATAATATAAGCAATATAAAATACAAAAATAAAATATAAATAAATATAAACAAGTAATATAAATATATAAATAAAATATAATATAAATAAAATATAGATTAATGAGTTTAAATGTTGTCTTTACCACAGAACATTTCAGAGCCTATAAAATAAGAGTATGTGTATATGTGGGTATATATACACATTTAGATATACAATTATATCTATAAATATAAGTACATAAATATAAAATTATATGACCATATGTATTAGATATAGTAATAATGAATAATAAAATTTCTAAATAAATTCCATAAAATAGTATCTGTACTGGCCATTCAGAAGTCAAAAGGTCAAAATGAATTATAATTTTATAACACTAATTTATATACTTTATGTTTTATATTTTGTAGTTTTATAATTATAAAATACTCATTTAAGCAAAATGCTTTCATTTTATAAAGGAAAAATATCTTCCCTAAACGTGTTTTATATAAAACAACTATGTGTGCTTCTTAGCCTCTTTCCTGCAGTCAGTGCTCTGATCAACCAGGATGTTTGTTTAGTATTTGTATATTTAGGTTGCACTTTTTCTATCTGCAAGTATTTTTTAGAGCAATTATAGTCACAGTCCTCTTCTGTCTTCTAAGTTGTTCTTAGACTGTACTTGCTCAACAAAATATGTTTGGTAGCAACCAAGCACGCGGTTTCCCAGCAAGTTCTGTAGCTCTCATGTGGCCAGGTACCTTGCCAAGAGCAGCAGGCGACCCAAAGTTGCCCTCGCTCCAGAGAATTCTCCTAGCACCCTAGTGCAAAAATTATCTGTTATTCAGTGACTGAAGCCTCTCCTTCTCCAATGAACTCTGAATCTTAGACTTGATGGGGCCTCTTCCAAATTTATTCTGCTCCATTGTACTCTTTGTCAGAGCTACAGCTAGTGCCTGTCCCCTACATTTGTAATCCTTGCATTTCTTAGCGTTCCCTACATTTGTAATCCTTGCATTTCTTAGTGTTCCCTACATTTGTAATCCTTGCATTTCTTAGTGCTTTCGATGTCCCTTTACATAGTCAATCTCCTTTTACTAATGAATAATTCTTACTTTTAAAATTATTTTTTCAGATTTCTGCCTGGACCATAACTAATACAAAATTGAACATAGTTGTTCAATATTGTTAAATTCTTCTCTACTTGAATTCCTAGGCAAGCATTTAAATACAAATTTTTATCACTGAGAACATTTGCTGGCTGTCATAGCAGAAATTAATTATTGACTGGGGATTATTTGAAGAACCAGTAGTTTCCTTTATCTATCAGACAAATCCTCTGTCATTGCCATGATCAGCGCACCAACAGTCTCTTGCATGTCATGTGCTATTCTATGACGTATGGTACCATCACTGACACCAGTATTTCAGATTGACTGCAAGTTTGTTTCAACTGTGTTTTAATATCAGTTAAAAACACCAAAAGAGAATTCAGGATAGATGTGAGTTGTTCATTTCCCTTGTTAAGTGGTAAGGTAGGAGATTGGGGAAAGATACTTGGAAAAAGGGAAGCATACAATCTTCTGGGCCACCTTGACACTTAGGTGCAAAACAGTTTGAGAACAATTAACAGAAGAATTTTGATAATCCTATAACAGAGTATATGTATTCTATGTGAATTCTGAGTTCTAAAAAATCTTAAAATAATCAGGGCTTATTGGAAAAATAAGGTTGAGCCAATCCACTTGAACCTGGTACAACTCAGAAATAATACACACACACACACACACACACACACACACACACACACACACACAAATTAGTAAGGGCAACAATAACAAAAAACACTGAGAAGTTTGAGAAGTAACTCCATTAGCCAAGGTAGGAAGCTCACTATGGCTATAGATTTCCTACAGGGATAGAAAAAAATGTGCCCTCCAAAATGAAAAATAAGGTAGAAATACTAGCTTGTGGACCCTGAGATAATGCAGATGTAACTGGGCCTCTAAGCACTAGAAGAAGTATCAACAAGCTAGGAGCCTAGAACTATTCCAAGGCTAGGGATGTGCACCTTTAAGGATAATCTGTTACAGGCATTCATTTTATTATTTTTTTAAAAAAGAAAGAAAATAAGCATTCTCTCTGGGCAGTAGCCAAGCTTTCTCCTTTTCTGCTAAAGATTTTTAGTTTAATTTATGATAATCTGGCTCTCTTTACTATAGAAAATAGTTCATATTCCAACATATGTTCACTTCATTCAACGTAATTTCCCCATTTTTCAATTGCTGATAAGTTAATTGATATTTTAGAAACATGGCAGAATACAATATATATGAAAGTTGAATACCTGGAAATTGAATTCCTCCAAATTCTCTGCTTAGTTAACTTTTTGACAGCTTTGCGTTATTCCTAGAGATACTCACACCTCAGTTGGAAGTCTAATGGCTTATACTATTGATTACTATATCATTTTGTATACTGTGAGGGAAGATTCATGGTAGAAATTTATGTGGAACATAAATGCAAAGCTTGATATATAAACCATACGGATAGGACGAATATGTTAACCACGTTTCCTTGTCTTTAACTAATTAAAAGATTACAGCAATAATCTTCCATGTAAACTATAATACATATGTTGTATCCCATGCATTTTATTCAGTTTTTTTAGATGAGTGAATGGAAGAGGGAGGGAAGGATTTAAAGGATGAAAAATTTTACAGTTTGTTCCTTTCTGTCTTGAAAAATTTTTTTAAATCAGAATTCCCAACTCTTAGAATACCTATAAACTAAAGTGTATATGGACATAAATTTTTTAAATGAATTTGGGATATGGAAAATCATATATACACTAGTTGGAAGAGAAAACATTTGAGATATGAGTAACTTTATTAAGTTTATTTTAGTTACTTCCAAAATAATGGAAAAGGAAATCTCTTAGAAGTTGCTCTTGGAGATATTCTATGATTTTTGATAATCTGTAGAACATATCAGAATGAACTAATTATGTGTGGGATTAAAGAGTCCCACATTCATTATAAAAAGCCAATCCTTATTAAAATATCAAGACTAATAAGCTGGTTAAAATTGGCATTTAATAATAAAATGCCATCAGTCCCTACTATAGACAGTTGCGATTCTAGGATTGCAACATATCTGGATAACTTCCTTATAAATCATTTTAATCATTGGATAATTAATTTTTAAAACTTTTAGACGATTGATTAGAAGATTGATTATATCATCATTTATTTGAACTTACTCTTGAATAGTCTTTGTGTTTATGAAACTTATATATGTTACATTATGAACAATTTTATTTATTGTGTATGCTGTCTCTCCAAGAGGGAAATAGAATGTATGTCTAACATTAATGGTAACCCCAGTAACAGCTTGGAAATATATTTATTATAATATTATAAGATTAACTCAATGTCCTGAACAAGACAGAAATGTGTTGCTTGGATTCTTTCAAACATCTACCTAAAATTAAACGTACATTCCAGTCACATTAGAAAAATATCAAAAACTAAGTCAGAAAAACTTAAGAAAGTACAATTAAACATATATCACAACTGAGTGAGAAAGTGAGAACTCTCTGAGCAGCCTATATCTTCAACCTAATTTTCATTTTTATTTATATTTTCTATTTTGTGTGCTTTTTTTCTTTTTCACCTAATCATTTGAATTAAAAAGGCTGCATAACAAATGAGCTATTCAACTAGAAGGCATCACAATATTCACATCAAAATACTGGTATTATTGAATGAATAGCTACTGGATATATTTATCGATTAACAATATTAAAACTTGCCAAAAAACTCCTGTTTCTCAGTTAAAGCTTTTATTTGGTAAATATGTATACAGTGATATGACCATTAATAAAATGTATGATGTAATAACAATGTATAGTTTATTTTTAAAATTGTAATCAACAAATACAGATTATATGTATTTATTGTGTACATGTTGTTTTGAAATATATACACTGTGAAATAGCAAAATCAAGCTAATCGAGATGCATTTTCTCACATACTTATTTTTGTGGTGAGACCACTTAAAATCTATTTTCTTAGCAATTTTCAAAAATACAATACGTTTTTATTAACTATAGTCACCATATTGTACAATATGTCTCCTGAATTTATTCCTCCTATAGCACTGAAATTTTTTATATTTTGGCCCACACGTCATCAGTCTCCTTCCTCTCCCCCAACTCCTAGTAACCACCATTCTACTCTCTATTTGTGTGAGTTCAACTTTTTTACACTACTCATATAAATGAGACCATGTGATATATGCCTTTCTGTGCCTGTCTCACGTCACTCAACACAGTGTCTCCCATGTTCATCCACATTGTCATAAATGACAGGCCTTTTTTCTTCTTTAAGGCTGAATAGTATTCAATTATGTATATATAATACATTTCCTTTATCCATTTATTTGTTGATAGATACTTAATTTGATTACATATCTTGGCTACTATGAGTAACACGGTAATGAACATGGAAATCCAGTTAACTCCTTGACATACTGATTTCAATTTCTTTAAATATATACTCTGTAGTGGGATTGCTATATCTTTTGGCAGTCCTATTTTCAGTATTTTGAGGAAGCGCCATACCATTTTCCATAATAGCTGTATTAATTTGCATTCCCACTAACAGTATGCAAGTGTTCTCTTTTCTTTGCATGGTTGCTATTAGCTATCTTTCGCCTTTTTGAGAAAAATCATTCTAACAGGTAAGGGTGCTATCTCATTTTGGATTTAATTTGCATTTCTCTGATAATTAGTGATGTGGAGTATCTTTACATACGCATGTTGGTCATTTGTATGTCTCATTTTGGGAAGTGTCTATCGAGGTCCTTTGCTCATTTTTAAAATCTGATTATTTGTGTTCTTGTTATTGGGTTATTTGAACTCTTTATATATATTTGGATATTAATGCCTTATCAGATGTATAGTAGGCAAATTTTTTTTCCATTCCATAGGTTGTGTCTTCACTCTGTTAATTTTTGCTTTTGTTATGCAGAGCTTCTTAATTTGATGTAATTCAATTTTTCCACTTTTGTTTTTGATGTCTGTGTTTTTGAGGTCTTATTCAAAATATACTTGCACATCCCAGTTTTATGAAGTGTTTCCCTTAGGTTTTCTTCTGGTGGTTTCATAGTTTCAGGCTTTACATTTAACCATTCAATTTATTTTTATTTGATTTTCACATATGGTAAGAAATAGGGGTCTAGTTTAATTTTTATCCATGTGGATATCCAGTTTTTCCAACACCATTTGTTGAAGAAACTGTCCTCTTGCCAATATGTGCTTTGGGCACCTTTGTCAAAAGTTAGTCAGCTGTAAATGCATGGATGTATTTCTGCGTTCTCTACTCTGTCCCATTGGTCTATGTGTCTGTTTTTACACCAAATAACATGTTGTTTTATAGCTTTGTAGTATATTTTAAAATTAGGTAATGTGCTGTCTCTAGCTTTGTTCTTTTTGCTTGAGATTGCTTTCGCTATCTTTGTTTATTTTGTTTTGTTTTGTTTTACTTTTCCATATGAATTTTAAGATTCATATGCAGCTATAAAGAAGAATGAGATCATATTCTTTGCAGCAACATAGATGGAGCTGGAGGCCAAAATCCTAAGTAAATTAATGCAAGAACAGAAAACCAAATACCATATGTTCTCACTTATAAGTGGGAGTTAAACATTGAGCACACATGGATATAAATATGAGTACAATAGACACTGCAGGCTCCTAGAGTGTGGAAGGAGGGAGGGCTTGGTTAAAAGACTACCTATCGGGTACTATGCTCACTACCTGGGTGACAGGATTTGTTCTCCAAACCTCAACATTATGCCATATTCCCATGTAACAAATGTACTCATGTAACCCCTGCATCTAAAATAAAAGTGAAAAAAAAAAGCTTACTTTTATAGCAAAGTATTTTAAACTGATAACAACTTTCATTACAAAGAAAATAAGCACGTAAACAAAACTGAAAACCTCTACATTTTAACTCCGTCCTCCCACATGCATTTTGATTTTTTGACGTTTCAATTTATATCTTATTATTTTGCTTCTCTTGGGTGTATCCCACTGGAGCAGCAAATTATTGTAGTTATTATCATTTTTAACCATTTTGTCTTTTAGTTTTTTACCTAAAGACATGAGTGGTTTATACATCACAATTCATCCACAATTCATACAGTTCATCCACTGTATTTTTCAGCTACAGGCTTTGTGTTTGATTTTTTAATTATTATTATTATACTTTAAGTTATAGGGTACATGTGCACAACATGCAGGTTTGTTACATATGTATACATGTGCCTTGTTGGTGTGCTGCACCCATTAACTCGTCATTTACATTAGGTATATCTCCTAATGCTATCTCTCCCCACTACCCCCACCCCACAACAGGCACCAGTGTGTGATGTTCCCCTTCCGGTGTCCAAGTGTTCTCATTGTTCAATTCCCACCTATGAGTGAGAACATGTGGTGTTTCCTATTCCGTCCTTGCAATAGTTTGCTGAGAATGATGGTTTCCAGCTTCATCCATGTCCCTACAAAAGACATGAACCCATGCTTTTTAGGGCTGCATAGTATTCCATGGTGTATATGTGCCACATTTTCTTAATCCAATTTATCGTTGATGGACATTTGGGTTGGTTCCAAGTCTTTGCTATTGTGAATAGTGCCACAATAAACATACGTGTGCATGTGTCTTTATAGCAGCATGATTTATAATCCTTTGGGTTTATAATACCCAGTAATGAGATGGTTGGGTCAAATGGTATTTCTAGTTCTAGATCCTTGAGGAATCGCCACACTGTCTTCCACAATGGTTGAACTAGTTTATAGTCCCACCAACAGTGTTAAAATATTCCTATTTCTCCACATCCTCTCCAGCACCTGTTGTTTCCTGACTTTTTAATGATCACCATTCTAACTGGTGTGAGATGGTATCTCATTGTGGTTTTGATTTGCATTTTTCTGATGGCCAGTGATGGTGAGCTTCTTTCATGTGTCTGTTGGCTGCATAAATGTCTTCTTTTGAGAAGTGTCTGTTCATATCCTTTGCTCACTTTTTGATGGGGTTGTTTGTTTTTTTCTTGTAAATTTGTTTGAGCTCTTTGTAGATTGTGGATATTAGCCCTTTGTCAGATGAGTAGATTGCAAAAATTTTCTCCCATTCTGTAGGTTGCCTGTTCACTCTGATGGTAGTTTCTTTTGCTGTGCAGAAGCTCTTTAGTTTAATTAGATCCCATTTGTCAATTTCGGCTTTATTATTTCAATCTCTGTTAAATTCCTGTGATAAATTTTTGAATGGCTTCTTTATGTTTTCTTGAAGTTTGTTAAGATTCCTAAAAAGAGCTATTATGAATTCTCTGTTTCAGACATCAGACATATCTCTCTCTCCAGGGTTTGTCATTGGTCCCCTATTTAGTCATTTTGGTGAGATCAAATTCCCTTGAATGGTCTTAATGTTTGTGAACATACATCAGTGTCTGGATGTTAAAGAATTAGTTATTTGGTCCAGTCTTTACAGTCTGGCCTTGTTTGTACATATCCTTCTTCAGATGACCTTCCAAGAATTCAAAGGCAACTGACTATTGAGTTCCCAAAGCCTCTAGTCACTGCAACCATTTCAGCACTAGAGTGTGCCCTAAGCCCAGGTTCACTGTGCCATTATTGCAGATTCTGAGTTTCCCAGCCCTAATGGTTCTGGGGGAGACCAAGGAGAGTTTCACAGGTTCCCAGACAGAGTCCTTCTCTCATTTTTCACTTTTTTCCCTCAGTAAGAGTCTCTCTCTGTGCTGCAGTATCTGGAGTTAAGGGAGGGATAACAGACAATCCTGAGGCCACTATAGCTGATCCCATGCTGTATCATCCCTAGGGCTTATACAAAATCTGCAGCCACTATGGCCTTACTGTTACCGATATTTATATAGGGCCCATGGTTGCTTTAGTCAGCTGGTGGTGAAGCAGGCTGGGACTCCAGTGTATCCTGCCGGAGCAGCAGATTCTCTTCCATCTTGGAGTGGGTCTAGAATCTGTCCTCGAGCATCAGTCTGAAATCAATGTCATGGGATAGTGCCCCGTGCTGTGTTTTACTGTAGTGAGGCTGGCGCTGAGCTTCAGATAAGTGTCTGCACTCTTTTTCCTCTCCCTTCTCCAAGAAGACAGATTATCTCTGTTGCTGCACAGCCTGGTGCTGGGGTAGGGGTGGTGTAGGCAATGCAAGACTGTCTTTTCTACTCTCTTTATTGTGTATTTTCTTGTTATTATGCTTAAACCATATCCCGTGATCTCTTACTTGGTTTCTTTAGTTTTTGAGATGGTATTTTCTTGCATAAATAGTTGTTTGAATTGATGTTCCTGAGGGAATTGTCACTAGAAGGTTTTATTCTACAATCTTGTTCTGTCTTCACCCTACCACTTTAATAACGTCTTTACCCTGATTAACTTTTCTTCTTTAAGATAACACCACAACTTCTCTGCTCATGTCTTCATAAAAAGTTCTTGAAAGACTTGGCTTCATCTGATGTCTTCCATGTACATTTTCCCATGCTCTTTGATCCTTTGTCTAAACAAGCTTTAACTACATGGTTTCACCAAAATTGCTCCTGTCAAGCTCATCAAAGACCAATATATAACATACGGATCACCCCCGTTCTTATTACATCCTCTTCCTCCCCTACTTCCAGCTCACCACATTTCTTCTCCTTTTGTCTTGCCTATTCAGATTCTAAACTCTCAGAATTGTTAAACTTGTTATATATAATTCCAGGATTCATTCCTCTTTGTTCCTTTCTTTACTTTCTCCCTTGACGATTTCCTCAAACTTATATCTCCAAGATATGGCTTATCTCCTCACTTCGGTTTTTTTTTTTTTTAAATGATGGCAAATGGCTAGCATAGGTTCATGGAGGTACAATTAAAATATCAAAATTAACATATCTTCAACAGAAATTTATGTCACACAATCCTGACCTCAAACTCCACCTGTAATTTTTCCCTGCATAACTAATGATAACCCCACCATTCCAGTTGCTCTGCTTTAAAACTTGGAATCATTCTTCTCTCTTTCTCTTGACACATGTATCTGAATACTCCTCATGGCTTACAATTAAATAATCTCTACTTCAACACCTCAGTTTAAGTCATAGGAATTTATTGTAGTAACCTTTTAACTGGTGCCCTGATTCTACTCTATTCTTTATACCACCCCCAGAATTATTCTTCTAAAATGCAAATCATTCAATTAGTTAGCTTCAAATTCCCCAGTGGTTTTCTTTTTCTTTTTCTTTTTTTTTTTTTAAACTTGTGTTTTAAGTTCGGGGTAAAACTGCAGGTTGTTACATAGGTAATCTTGTGTCATGGGGGTTTGTTGTACAGATTATTTCATCGCCCAGGTGTTAAGCCTAGTACCCATTAGTTATTTTTCCTGATCCTCTTCCTCCTTTTATCCTCTACCCTCTCAAAGGCCCCAGATTGTGTTGTTCCCCTCTATGTGTCCATATGTTCTCATAATTTAGATCCCACTTATAAGTGAGAACATCTGGTATTTGATTTTCTGTCCCTGTGTTAGCTTGCTAAGGATAATTGCCTCCAGCTCCATCTATGTCCCTGAAAAGGACGTAATCTCGCTCCTTTCTATGGCTGCATAGCAGTCTATGGTGCATATGCACCACATTTGCTTCATCCATTCTATCACTGATGGACATTAAGGTTGATTCCATGTCTTTTCTACTGTGAATAGTGCTGCAAGGGAAGCCCAGTGGTTTTCTGAGCAAAAGACAAGTATAGATGGCTGAATGCTACCTAACTCTGATCTCTTTCTGACCTCATTATTACCCTCTCTCTCTCTTCTATAGCAGTACTAGTCTCCTTACTGATTCTGAAAAATGCAAGGCATATCCTGTCTTACAACTTTTGTTTTGTCTCTTGCCTCTACCTCAAATTTATTCCCCCATATATCTATTTCTCCAACCTCTTCACCTCCTTGACATTTTTACTCAAATACCGCTTTCTCAATTATACCTACACCTTCCATCAATGTGGAAAATTGCATTTTACCTTCCCCCGTGACTCACGTGATACTATTTATGCTCATCTATTTTTTCTCTACATTATTTATAACTTTCTAATATGTTACATTAACATGATTTTAAATTTATAATATACTACATTATTTATTATATTGTCATTATCTTCTTTCCAACTAGAATGTGTAATACAGAAATCATTTTAACTTTGTTTTACTGATAGACTCTAAGTGCATAGAAGAGTCCCTGCACATTCACAAATATTTATTGAATAAATTAATAAATAGCTGAATGTATATAGTATACAAATGTATTCATCGGTGACATTTTAAAGCATATACAATCATGTAAATAAGCAAGAATTAGATGATAAATAAATGCCCGCACTAATTAGATATTTTAATTTCTTTCTACAGAACAATTAGCCATGTTGAATACATGTGGATTACTTTTGGTGAGGAAACATTTATAATATAAAAAAATGAAAATAAAATTTATACTTTTAAATTTCAAATAATTTAATATCTGGATGTCAAATTAAGTTGAGTTTGGTGCCCTTGAAATTTAGTAATTTATTGGTATATGAATCATAAGATCACTGTATCATTAAGAAATATTAGTTTGTGAATATTTGATATAAGAAAACTGACCTGTTAGATGTTATATTTTGGTGTGTTAGATACTTAACATAGTACAAGAAAGTACACAGTTAATTGTATTTTAATCTGATTATAAATATGCATTATTTTCTTTAATTTTATTATTAAAGTGTAAAAAGTCTTTCGTGCTGGGCGCGGTGGCTCACGCCTGTAATCCTAGCACTTTGGGAGGCCGAGACGGGTGGATCACCAGGTCTGGAGATCAAGACCGTCTTGGCTAACATGGAGAAACCCCTTTTCTACTAAAAATACAAAACATTAGCCAGGCATGGTGGCGGGTGCCTGTAGTCCCAGCTACTCGGGAGGCTGAAGCAGGAGAAAGGCGTGAACCCGGGAGGCAGAGCTTGTAGTGAGCCGAGATCGCGCCACTGCACTGCACTCCAGCCTGGGCGACAAAGTGAGACTCTGTCTCAAAAAAAACGAACAAACAAACAAAAAAAACTTTCGTTATTGAAGAATAAAATGCACTGTAAACATTCTAGAGTTTGAGCTAGATGGTATAGTTTCTAAGTCTAATTTCACCCCTAAGTGCACCAGAAAGCAGAGCAAGATGAAATATTTATTTTACTTACTTGAAATTCTTCACATGTAAAATTTGAGAGTTCAGTTATAAAACATCTTAGTTTCTTTCCAGCTTGAGAATCAGTGATCTTTTTATTTTACTTTGTTTAGACATAAAAAGTATATATTTTAATAATTTTGAGGTGAGGTGAAAACTACAAGCTTTACGCTATAGATCTAAGTAATATATACATCTATATAATAATTGCCCATATGTTTCTCCTTAAACTTTTACATACATAACAGTCAGTGTGTGGAGAACAAAAGAAAAGCATAAACTTCATAATTAAAGTTGCAACAGATTTGTGAAAAAAATTCAGAAGCTTCTTCTCTTCTATGAATTATATCACAATTTTTGGTCAAAATTTTAGTATCAAATGATGCTTTGATAAAAAGAAATAAAAATATATTAATTTAACTTTGATAATTGCAAAATTTTATCGTTTTCTTTCTTAAATTTTAGCAGTAGTCTTGATATATTATTTTAATAAAAATTATATTTTCTGGCTTCATACTGTTTTCCATAGTGATTGTACCAATTTACATTCTCACCAACTGTGTAAAAGCATTTCATTTTCTCTACGTCCTCATCAAGATATCTCGTTGTAATTTTAATTTTAATTTCTCTGATGTTTAGTGATTTTGAGCAATTTTTTCATATGCTTTTTGGCCATTTGTATGTCTCCTTTTAAAAATGTCTATTCATGCTGTTTGGATGAAGAGACATGTTACATTTTTTTGAGGTGTTTGGGTTCTGTGTATGTTATGGAACAAGACATAAGTCCTGTACCAGATGCAAAGTTTGCCTATATATTTTCTCCCACTTTGTAGGTTATCTGTTCATTCTGTTGGTTATTTCCTTTGCCTGTGCAGAACTTTTTTAGTTTAATTAAGTTCCATTTGTCTGTTTTTCTTTTTTGTTGTTGTTGTTGTTGCCTATGCTTTTGAGTTCTTAATCATTAATTCTTTGCCTGGACCAATGTCCAGAAGTGTTTTCCTGAGGTTTTTCTTCTAGTATTTTTATAGTTTCAGATCTTATATTTAAGTCTTTAATCCATCTTAAGTTGATATTTTTTATATGTGGTGAGAGGTAGGGGTCTAGTTTCATTCTTCTGCCTATGACAATCCAATTTTTCCAGCACCATTTATTAAAAAGTGTGTCTTTTTCCCAGTATGAGTTTTTCTCAACTTTGTCAAATATCATTTGGCTATGGTTAAATGGCTCTATTTTGGGGTTTTCTATTATGTTCCTTTGGTATATGTGTCTAATTTCACAACTGTATTATGCTGTTTTGGTTAATACAGCCTTGTAGAAGAATTTGAGGTCAGGTAATGTAACACTTCCAGCTTTGTTCTTGTTGCTTAGGATTGTTTTGGCTATTTGGGCTCTTTTTTGGTTTCATATGAATTTTAGGACTGGTTTTCCTAATTCTGTGAAAAATGACACTAGTTTTTTGCTGGAGTTTGCATTGAATCTGTAGATTGCCTTGGACAGTATGGTCATTTTAACAATATTAATACTTCTGATCCATGAGCATATGATTTTTTCTATTGATTGTGTCATCTACAATTTTTTTCATCAGTGTTTTTTAGTTTTTCTTGTATAAATCTTTCATATTATTGTTTAAATATATTCCTACGTATTTCTTTCTTTGCAGCTATTGTACATGGGATTGCCTTTTTGATTTTGTTCTCAGCTTGGTCATTATTGATGTGTAGAAATGTTACTGATTTTTGTACATCGATTTTGTATCATGAATCTCTTCTTAAGTCATTTATCAAATCAAAAAATTTTTACAAAGTCTTCAGAGTTTTTTAGATATGAGATCATATGATTAACTGTTCTTAAAAATACTCTTATTTTGATATGTCTGCATAAGCACACAAAGAAGGGACCTATTGTATACATAGAGACTGAATTCAACTTTGTCAGGAAATACATAAGACAATCAAATTCCAAGTTGGGGAAGTATTATGTGGAATATCTATGAGAGATAAATGGTCCAGTTGTATAATATTTTTACATACATAAATTAGTGTAGACTACTGTTAGTGTTTAGTAAATGTGTTCTGAATTTACACAAAATACTCTCTTAGGCAAAACAATGGAAAAGAGCAAGAATTGCATTCTCCATGCCTAAAGTTTACATGATTCTTTAGGTGTTTTCTTTCTTTTTTCAATCTCTTTTATAATATATTGCCTAGGACCTGTCCATTGTAAATAATTATTAACTATTGCTTTTAAAGTGACATTGAGGTAAGCATAGGAAAAAGGGAATTTTAAGTGGGCATTTTGCCGTTTTCATTTTCATAAGCCTATATATTTTTGGAAGTTTCTAGTGTTACTTATTTGAAGATCTACCACCCAGCTCCCTGCCTCCAGTACCAGTGTCAAAAGAATTGATAGAATATATCCACTAACATTTAGAACATGTTACATATGAGAAATTCAACTAGACAATTTTAGTCCTTATCTAATTAAATTCTCACTACAACATAAGGTAGCTATTTTTATCCCAATTTTGCAATGAAGAGTCAATGTTTTGGTTTAAATTAATTACCTAAACCTAAAAAGTCATTGAAATTTTTCTACCATATACACAGGTTCTGATAGGCAACCTACACAGGTATGTGTATGTATTCATAATAAATGTAAGACTGCTCTACTATGGATTTTACATAGCAATTATTCAATGTTCTTAGAAATTTGATTTTAATAGATGATTAGCAAAGGCCAATTTAACTACGATTTCTTTTTTTTTTAAATAATTTATCTCACTTGTAATATTCTGGCCACTAGAACATCAGTATTTTAGAGAAATCAATCCTATTAAGTATTTTTGGTGTAAACAAGCAACATATAACATATTTAATATTGACTTTATGTTACTTTTAATTTAGAAGTAAAAACTTGTTCTCCAAATAGAATGTTGTGTTTCTTATATGAAATTTTGTATTTGTGTAACTTGCTGAAATGTTAATTTGGAAATGATGATGTTAAACAATACTTTTGATAACTCTATAAGTGTAGTAGGAATCACGATTTCTGAAAAAGAAAATTAGTTATGTTGGTAAGATTATTGCATAATTTCCCACAGGATCTCTATATCAGAGTTCTTTTTATTATAACTTAGAACAAGTTGTGTACGTTCATTTTAAATTTAAAGTAATGCCAAATACAACATCATAAGGCAGCTCACAGAACGAGCAAAGACATCTGTTAATGGTACCATGAATAGTTATGAACTGTGTTACTGAAAAGCCTTTGCTAGCAAAATATTGCTTCCTAATTTATTTTACAGCAATGAAAGCCTCATTTTTCATAGTTTTGAAGTTACATTCAAATATTCCAATAATTTCGATGCAATCACTTCTATACAGCAAATTTTATTACAGAATATAAGATGGAATTGCTAATGTTCTCTTGATTGATAGCTTCTCCATCACCAGTTTTTTTCTTACCCTTTTCTTGCTATTTTAATGTTCAAATAATATTTATGTATTTTTAATGCAATTTAGAAAGTCTTATGCGCAAATTTAATATGAATATCAAATACATAAAACTGAAACATTATAAATGTTCTCTTGTTGAGCTCTGGGGCTGTCACTTTTTTCCATATTTTTAGTAGCTGAAATAATTTTATACAAGAAAACTGAAACTTTATGAAAATATTCTTACACTTAACATTTATTTTAAAAATATATAAATAAGAGATAAATAAAAATGGCAATTTCCCTTATAGAACAGAATAATAAAAATATGTTACAATGTGTGCAACTTTACCTTTTTCAAATAGATTATTTACCACTTCCAATCACATATTACGGGTAGAGATTATGTTGACATGTATGAATTTATTTTTATTCCTGAATCAGAAAGCGTAAAATAGAATAATTTAACCCCAAATATGTAACTCATGACTTCCTAGTCAAATATTAGTGTTTACCTAAATATTGTATTTTGAGATTCAGTAAAGTTTTGTAGAACAAATTATTATTTCATCTATAAAACTGTAACGATAAAAATATTTGACAGCACATTTAGATATATGTGTAAATGAGTTTATTTCATTTCAAAATGCTCCTAGATATAAACAGTTAAGGTTTCATTAAAATTAAATAGAAAAGAAGCAGCAGCATTACAAGAGTGTTTCATGATAATAAGACCATGATAGAAATTATAAGTAATGATACGTTTTGTAATGTAAGAAATAACATAGCATGTTAGGAAAAAGAGGATGTAGGTTAAATGTGCAAGTCAGACAATGACATCGTCATCATCATCATCATCATTTTGATGTTGTTGTTGCAAATCTAATATTATAATTTATACTTCAATAATATAATGTGCCAAAAATATTTTTCAGGGCTTTAGATACAGTTATATGTCTGATTACAGAATAACTGTCAGGAAAATGCCATTGTTATCTATTGTTTACACAAGATGAAAAATATTGTAAAATCATATAACTGATATATGATGACACCAGGATTTTAACCCAACTTGACAGATACATGAGGCTATCATTTTAATTGTTAAATATAAAGAGTTAAGTATAATAGTTTTTAAAACTTGATTCTTTTACAAGCAGACCACAAGTGGAAAGGAAAGGCTGTACATACAAAGCTAGAAAACGACTTCTTAACTAACCAGCTGATACCATGATACATCTTCAGGTAGTCATCTCAAGCTACATACGGCTCTTGACAGATGCTGTAGCTTCTTATCTACAAGAAAGTGGAGTGATGAGTGAGGCTGCCATGCCATGCTGTCTCTACTCAGTGGCTAATGAAACTGTCATGACCACATATTGGGAGCAAGTAACATGTTTTGTATTTCAGTTCCAAGATTTAATTGTATGGACAAGTGGATAGTATGTCAACTTCCACAAACATGGGTTCTTTAAGGTGAGGGGGTTCCTTTTGAAAGGTAATGTATTTTTGACTATGGAGAATGCAGTCAAAACTGACAGTGGCCTCTATTTTTGCATCATTGAGCACAAGCAGTGATTGAATGACATAAAAAGCACCCTATAATTGGATATTAAACCAGCTGGGATACCAGTGTTCTAACATCACCTGGGCTCTCTACCTCTGGTCAAATGTACCTCAGAGTCACAAGCCAGTAGTTACTTCTTTAATACAACCAGCTAAACCCACCTGAAGACACTGTAGGAAAGAAAAGGACACAACCCACCATCTCCCTACTGCACTCTTACCCAACAGATGGAAATGGAACTATGACAGTCTTCAAATGTCCCTTGGAATAGTAATCAAACTCAAGTGTCCTTGACTCAAAACATTCGTAGATGATCACCACTGAGAACTTTTATGTTGAAGTCAGTAAATCTGCTGTGGTGCTGCTCATTTTTTTGGTTGTCATGACTACCAAAAAGTATGTATACACCAGACAACCTCTAGCAACTAAATATAGTTTCACTGACTAGTCCTTAAATTGGAGCTTTACAAAGTGCAGCTGAAGGGCAGGTCTCAGCAGAAGACAATACCTACATTAGAGGAGAAGCTTTACTTCATAGATTAAGATCCCGTGGCACTCTAGGGCATTACTTCCACTACTTCAGGGATCATGTATTAATAGGTCGGACCCCTTTTGAGCTCCAGGGCAATTTTCTGTGTCACTTTTATCTGATATTCCAACCTGTCAGTGACATTTGGGTAGAGTGACTCTCTAGCTCAAATCTTGTACAGCCAACTTTGTTGTAGTATAGTCCTAAGACTTTATTCCAAAACTGTCTCAATCTTTCTGAATATTGCAGAGCTCTCCCCCAAACATGAACATTTCACAATTGTACATTCTCTTTAGATCCCATGAATATTGTATCCAAAAAGAAAATATTCAGTAAGGAGCCAGGAAATGAACTCTTATACTCACGACCAACGCTGTGAAAGAGAGACGAATAGCTCGTAAAATCAGCAAATCTGATTTCATGATTACTTTTTACTTGTTTTATATCTTGTGTATTAGAGAGATATATTATGAGTAATATTAAGAGTAATTGGTTTACAAAGTTATGGAAGATGAGAGGTCTTACAATCTGCCATCTACAAACAGGAAACCCAAAAAAACCTGTGACGTAATTCAGTCCAAGTCTGAAAACTTAAAAACCAGGAATGCCAATGTAAATTGCCGTCCAAGGGCAGAAGAAGATGAGATGAGATGACCCAGTACAAGCAGTGAGGTAGAAAAAAAATGGATAAATTCTTCTTTTTCTCTGCCTTTGATTCTATTCAGGTCCTCAGTGAATTTGATAAAGCACATCCACAATTAGGAAAGGCATCTGCTTTACTTAGTTCACCAGTGCAAATAATACAAATAATAATCTCATCCGGAAACACCTTCGCATACACCTCCAGAAGTAATATCTAATTTGGGAAACTCTTGTCCCAGTCAAGTTGACACGTAAAATTAACCATCATATCCTGTAACTTAAAGTTATAATTTTTTAGAATTCTCCAATCATAGGCGTGCACAGGATTTTATATCCCCTTTGGGAAAATGGAAGTGAGTCTAATTTATCTTTATAGGTGGATCTGGTTTCTCATGGTTCTAGAAATATAAATAGAAAGTGTTTTCCCTGGAAAGAGGACAGATATCTTGGAAGTTAGGAAAAAAAAAAAAACTAGAAAACCACATTTGCCATGTGTAATTTCTGGTGCCATATCTCGTCTGCAGGGTTATGAGTATGGACCAAGTTGACACCAGGGGAAGAAAATAATTGCCATATGACTCAACACATCTATGCTATGCCTTTTATGTCTGTGCTAGGTACATATGTAGACAACTGGCAGGCTCTCTGAACTAATTTTTAGAATGAGGCATGGCAGAAATTAGAAGAAAAAAGAAAGAGAGTAAGGAAAAAGGCTCTTTGTCCTAGAAAAGTTATTTTGCAAATACAGTCCTGTTGTTTAAGAGTGTCAATAATTTTGACCAAAATTATAAATTTTAAAGTATTCTCAAGCTACTTTGATATTTAAAATAGTTTTTTAAAAAATGGTCTCTTTGCTGTCCAATCAATTTTAATATTATTCCTTTCTTACAAATCAATTACTATTATTTTTTGCTTTTCCATGGGAATTAAACAAAAGTTTAGAGTAAGCATATCTTTACACTTGGTCAGAAGCATGGTCAGCTTATTTTCACATAAATTTCCAAGTGATAGAGGTATATTTCTACACGAACATTTAACAAGCCTTTCGAATTAATTTTGATTTCAATTTGAATACACTCATATAATTCATGCTTTGTGTTCAGAATTACGCACACCATAGTGGTCTAGCAAGGGAGGATGCTTGCTGTCTAAGGCAACATTTTTGAGGCCATTCTGCAGAGTCCTAGGAAATTAGTAGGTCCTCTTAATAAACGTCTGTGGGCAAGGAAATTTGAGAAACATGTATACCAGGTTTCTCAAATTGTACCAATCTTATCTGGTCTAACTATATTTTTTATTTACACTTCATTGATTATTTTTCTTCTTTTAAATTCAAGCCAACATTAATAAACCTGGAGATTTGAAATTATAGCCCAAATGTGTATCTTCTCTGGAAAGATCTGGCTGCATTTGTTGGCATTTGTGTTTGATCATGGCTCTACTACATTAGGTCACACCCTCTAGTGCCAGCATCCTGGCCTTCTCTGCATGCTTACTTTTGTTATCTGCCTAGTTTCAGTAAGGCTTTGATTTAATGTTGCCTGCTTCATATCCATCCCAAAGAGTTATAATACACATTAAAGGTCTTGGCTATTTGATTTACTTTGTTTAATCCAGCATTTACGGAACACTTTTTAGCATGTGACACAATGACTATTGGCATACCCACTAGAATTCCGTGAAACAGAACATAAGGGAGCATAGTGTCAACTGGATGGCACACAGAGTTAGCAGTAGGACCTTGAGTTCTATATGTAGACTGACAGTTGACTTTCTAGTAACATATCTAGCATTGGTAATTCAGTAAATAATTTCAATGGTGTTGCATTCATTAATCTCCTGCTATGTAGTATCTTTTATTTTTAATAACGTTTATTTTTTTCAAAAAAGTTGATACTGAATACATTGCCTATCAATTTATTTATTTTTTTAGGAGTCAGAGTCTCACTCTGTCACCCAGGCTGGTGTGCAGTGGTGTTATCATGATTCACTGCAGCCTCCAAATCCTTGGTTCAAGTGATTCTCCTGCCTCAGCTTCCTCAGCAGCTAGGACCACAGGTGTGAACCACCATATTCAGATTATCATCTTATAATGTAGAAAAAAATTGTTAATACTTGAGAGGTAGAATGGGTTAGTGGGAAAAAAGATGTATTTAGTTAACATAAAATCTTCTTCTGCAAATATACTAAGGTCTTAGAATATACTGAATTTTGTTTTGTTTATGATGTTTTGATACAGAATTGATATCCTATTTTCTACAGTCTATCTTCAGACATTAATAAGAGAGTGGTGAAATTAGAATCGTGTATTTAAACACTAAAAAACAACTTTGAGAAGTAGCAGAACCAGTCTTTCACTGATGACTGTAAATATTGTTGGAAAAATTTTGTAAATACAAGAAACTGTGAAGGACTCTTAGTGTCTGTGTAGCTTTATTTGTATGTATAGTCATTAATAATATTTTTTCATTTAATAAAATTGATCTTTTTATGCTTTCTGCATTTTCATATTCACAGTTCTAAACTCTTATTTTTTGTTTTCTTCAACATTTCTAACTTTTCAGAGAAGTATTTTGTCTAAATTATGTATAAAAAGTAACTGGCATTATGAAAACAACAGATATTAAGCATTGTAAAAATGTATGTTTATGCAATGAGTTGAGTGGATTGCATTTCAGTCATGATTGAGGATGATAGAAATAATTTTCCCTTTACCTATATGATATTTCAATATGTATGTACTAGAAACAGCTTGAAATTAATATTATGATTTTTTTACAACAAAAGTTTACCTGACTTAAGTATGATCAGTTTTAAATAACTGTATTGTTCAGATGAGAATATTAACCACTTCAAATGACTGATTGTACTTAATGGTACTTATTGGAAGCAGCAATAAATGTATACGTACATATACACACACACACACATACACATACCCACACACTAGCCTGTGTAATATGCATATAGACAGTAGCTTGAGAGCAAAATTATCAGATACCTTTACACAAACAGGATTATTTTATTAATACTTTCCCTAAAAATAGATAATATTTTCAAACCAAAAAATGTGGTTTTTTTTTCTACTATACGTAAAAAATAATGTTTGCAGTTCACCCTAACTGATATCTAGGGAAAGCTTTTACACTTAGGCATTAAAGTTTCAAAAGTCCAAAAGCAAATGCTGACAACAGCTCTGGAAATAGAGCATAGGTCAAAGTCTGAGATCTGTTGCACTGAAATAGCTCTTAAAAGCATCCTCAGTGATCTACATGTTTCTAAAGCCAATATACACTTCATAGTTTTTTCATTCATCATGGTAGACTAAGCTCTGCTTTTGAATAATCACTTTACTTAGAAAATACAGAATAATTATCAGCTGCTGTAAAAACAAAATTTTATTAACATATTCTTCTGAAAACGTAAAAATCCTCAGAAATCATGCAGTCTCAATTTAGTTTAAACATGCTAATAATGTAATCTTTAGCTTGCTGTTGAATTTTTTTTTACAGTTCTGCTGATAATTTCTGAAAGCAAATCCTCTAAAATAGAACATACTTAAAATGAATTAGGTAGAGTATTAAAATAGTTCTGTAATTACTATGAAACTTATTTCAGTGTTTCATTTATGGAGTAGCTTGAAATGCTCATTTAGTCAATTATGTATATATATATTTAAACATGTTTTAAAAAGCCATTCCAACCTTGTTGAAATGCTTTAGAAGTGCACACACTCATACTACATCAAGTAAAACAGAATTAAGGATTTTCCTTACAATGTACATTTCATTTTGTCCAGACTAAGAGAGATCTTAAGCACACATGTTAGTATCTTAAAGAAACATCAAAGAATAACTATACCCAGAGGAGAGGATAGTCTTACTACATCTGTCTTACTGAAAATGCTGACCCAGGACACATGACTTCTTTTTCAAAGATAAGAACGCTAAAATACTCAAACTCTGATAAATCTGTTTCTTGGCTTGCTATTAGAATGTGGTCAGTTCAACAGTATTTAGTAACAAGATGTAGAACATATGATCTTTCAATGTTTTGCTTTTCTGAATATTTTATTATATAGAAAAATTTGAATTATCTGATATGACTGAAGACACAATTAAGTTAATATACTGATTGGTTTAGCAATATTATTGGCAATAATTTCTCTTTATCTTTCTATTCTTTTGTATTCCTGAAATGTAGTGTAGAATTTCCAAAATATAAAGAATCAAAATAGCACTATGAATAAATAATCTTGCTTCTTTTGTACATATATATTCACTGTAACAAGTCTAATAAGTTCTATTCTTAATATAAGATAAAACTCATGTATGTGATATAAATTCAAGTAATTTGTAATTATATTGCAATTTAAATTAAATAACTTCACAATACGCACTAACAAAATATTTTATCCAATAAGGAATATTATAATAAAGTCTAAATTAGCAAATTGAAAACTGTTTAAAATTAAATATTAAAATCATATATTTTAAGTTTTAAAATTTAACAGAATATGGAATAAGAAATAAGTGTCTGGAAAGGTTGACTATTCAAACTGAAAGTAGCTGATGACTTTTTTGCGGGGGCACAGGACACTTAAACTCACACTTGACTAGACTTGAGGATGCTTTCTGCTTTTATTTTTAATGATAAAAATAGAAAAAAAGGAAAGACATTCAGATATATTAACATTGTGATTTGACACTTTTCTTTCTATTTCTTGAACTTTGTTCATTCTTCATCACTTGACTTCTATCTTTTCATCTCCCGTACCCAGTGCCTGTGAAAGTCCTTGAAATGTCAACTTCTTATAGTTGTCACAGTGGTTATGTTCATGTAGTTATAGAAATAGCCCTGTTAGAGGGTAGGAAGCTTGCCGACTTCTGAAATTAGGCCAAAATCACACTTTCTTGAGGGAGTTTTTACTTTGATAATAATTGAATCATAATCACACCTCCCCAAAACACTAAGCACAGTGTTTAATATGCTTACGTATAGTAAAATTCTGAGGTTTTAAAGAAGCTATGGTTTGGGATTTGGGTTTATCCATAGTGTTTGTTGCAGATTTTTCTAGGAAACAGCCATCATTCTGCCATCGAATGTTTGTACTATTGTCCACATAGACTTGTTAGTAACATAAATAAAGCTGCTTATTCTAATGGTGTTCAATTTAACATATCCTCCTATTCCTGGACAAAAATTTAAGCTTCTCTAACCTCTGTAAAATCTCTATTCTGTTTCTCAGTAAGGCCTGAGTTATTAGAATTTTTTTCCTCTTTACAACAGATACTACTTCAGCAGGGGAAAAGGGAAAAGAGGGGAATTAGTTTGTTCTTGCTATTTAATAACCTGGGGAAAATCAAATGAAGAAGAACAAACATTAGACTAACTGAACACCTAATATATGATTGTGTCCTTTCTGGTCTCCTGAAGTCAAACATATTGTAAGTATTGGATAAAGCTAAATAAATTTAGATCTCAGCAATTGATTAGTCAGAAGAGCATGACATTAACTAAACTTAATGAAAGAGAAACCTTCTCCTAATTAATTGTACATTCATAGATTACAGGCCATGAACAACTGGAACAAATGTACCTGTATCCTAACAACTTGAAAGCAAAAAATCTTTCATTTTCCTTTATATATTTTATTTTGTTAGTATTATTATTACTAGATACCATTAAGGTTATACTTTATCTAGAAGACAATTGTGATACAAATCAAGATTATTGTAGATTTTAAATTCTGAGATTACTGATTTTATTTTGTTTATCAAGGTATAATTTACATACCATAAGTCACTCTTTTAAAAAGTTGTTAGTAGACTCTCAAAGTTATACAATCATTACTACTACCTAATATAGAAATTTTTCATCACCCCAAAGAGAAATTCTGTTCCTGTAAGCAATCACTCTACCATCTTCCCATCCCCCAGTTTCTAGAAGCTATTACTTTCTATCTACTGAAGTTTCCTGGAAAATTTTTGGATATTTGTGATTAGGTATTGGTCTGTAGATTACAGGCTGAAGAAGTGGTCATATTTCCTTTTGTTTATCAATTTATAATTTACTCAACAGTGTTCTTATAGCTATATGACTCACTGTAACATTGAAAAATTGGGGTCCCATAGATATTTAAGATTAGATTCATCTGGATTTATAGGATTTAAAATATTTTAGTGATGGAGCTACTAAATACTTCATTTAAAAAATGAAGTAAATATGATTAGAATCTAACCTTTTCATTCCAGTTCCGTGGAGAAGAACATATGTACTCTGATTTGACCAGAGAGCTCAGGAATGTACAACAGGGAATCTATGGGTTGTGCTGACTGAACATAATTATATTTGAACAGCACAGGACAGCCGTATGCTGAGAGAACAACCAAACACATGCAGTGCAGGTTTTGATCTGGCTAAAAAGAGCTAAGAGTTATAATGAGAGAGGAGAAAGTAAGAAACTGGTCAGTCAGGCAGACAGTTAGGGTGGGTTGTTGGTGAAACTCCTTCAAATCAAGAACAGCCTGCAAATCAAACTGCAGGCCCTACATAAGAAAGAGCCCGCATCCTTAAATGGAAACGCTTACTCTATGAACCCAGATGAACAAATTCCACTCCTTTTTTGGATACATTTCTTTCTCCTTAGCACACCCTAGTCTCTTACTTTTTATCTATTTTACATATGCCTACCTTTCTGTAATTGGTTGCGGGCTGTCTTCATTTACATAGGGTGAATCATCACTTCAGCCCCTCATTGGTCCTGGGCCAAGTTCCCAAGCCAAGCCTTCAGCTCTACCTCCAACTGGTTCTTTACACTTTCATGCTCTTTCTAAGTGGTAATTTCTCCAATATGGCCTACAGACCAGTCAGCACATTCCTCCCCTTCCAGTCCATAAAAAACCCCAGACTCAGCCTCATAGCTGGCAACCCTGTTTTGGGCCCCCACTCTGCTACAGAGAGCCTTCCGCTTTTACTTATTAAACTTTCACTCCAACCTCACCCTTGGTGTCCATGCTCCTTAATTTTCTCAGTCTTGATACAAAGAACTCCATGTAATACCTCAGACAACAAGACTGCATCAACAACTGTTATTTGGGTGGATGTGTTTTATATAGAAATTTTTGCAGCAATAAAAGATTATTTTAAAAAGTTTACGGATGTGCAGATGTTTAATATTTGAAGAGCTCGAAGGTGTAGACACAAAGGCAGTTCCAGTGTTGAACCATGGATCTGGATAGGATGGGAGAAAGTCAGGGGCATATTGGTAACTAGTTGTAAATATTATATTTATAATCAAAGGTGTCTCTTTAAAGTGTGTGAGTTTAGATGTAATATAAATAAGGGAAAGATAAAGTTTATAGTTAGTAGAGTTCACATTGAATGATACGTTGGATTTAAGATTTTAGAGTTGCAGTAAGTTAAGTTTAAGGGATGAACATGTTTTAGCTAAAGTGGAGTTGAGTTTAGATCCTTGAAAATTCCTTGTCAAAAAATTATTCAAATCTTTGAAATAAAAAAAAAAGACTACTGAATGTTTCTTCATGACATATTGAGTTTAACTTTTTTTTTTTGTCTTGGTAATTGTAGGAATTGAGGTTAACTTGGAGATTTTAGATAGCTGGAGGTATACATAAATTCTGCCCAGGGAATAGATTGTCTCAAACAATGAAGATTATTGGCCCTTTAGGACATTAATAAATTTTTAATGTAATCCAGAAATCTTAACTTTTATTGTTAGAAATGCCTATATATGCCCGACTTCCATAATGCTATTTAGAACACATTTAATATCTTACTCTTTTACTCATTAATTTATCTATAAAATAAAATATTTTGTATGTGGTTGCATTATACTTGGCTAAGAATCATTATTTCACCTTCTGAAAAGTATACTTTAGCAATTTTTCAGGTTCCATCAGGATGTCCTTGTGGAAGCACCATATAAAGCTAAGTAAACTGTGCTGCCAGTTTATATTTACTAGGCTATTTAAGATCTATCATATCTTTTCTTGGTTGCTAGACTGAAACAAGAAACAATAGAACGTTAACTTTGCTGCTTCTGTGGCTAATTATTTCTACTAATTTTGTGATATTTTTATTTCTGATTTCCATACAGCTGAAATGTTATTCCTCATTGGTGAAAGCAATGAATGGGAATTGATTTTGTGTTATGAATTTTGCAATTTCTGTCAGAGTTCTGTCCTTGCTTGGATGAGAAATGACAGATAAGCTGACTTTGTAGAGATTTGTTTTAGTTCGTCATTGTGAGCTTCAATCAATTAAAAATTCTGTACACACTGGGAAGAGCAGCTCTTTAATATCCAAAGCTATATGGTTTGTGTGTGTGTGTGTGTTACCTTAGCTAAAGTTTACAACTGAAACTGTAGGTTCTCCAACTGTCTGTATAACCACAATTCAGAGGCGCCTTCACCTTTTATATTACCAGAGTGAAATATTTATGGATACTTTTACTAATAAATTTAAATATAAACTATCTTAAATTTGAAAAACTTTCTTCTAAGTGGAATATAACATCCCATGAATTTTAAGAACATAATAAAACAAGCTTCTAATTATTACAAGAGTGCTAAAAAATCCTTTTTTCACAGACTTCTAACTGAGAAATATCTTGAAAATCTAAGTTCATGTATTTAAGGTGAACTTTTTTTTTTTTTTGAGACAGAGTCTCGCTCTGTCGCCCAGGCTGGAGTGCAGTGGCATGATCTCGGTTCACTGCAAGCTCCGCCGTGAACTTTTAAACAAATCAGATTGATTTAATCATTTTGATTCAAGAATGAGAGAAAAGCTATACACAGTTAAGAAATGAAATACTGATTACTATGAATAATTTTAAGTTTATATAGTTTGCTTCTTATTTTTCAATGCTATGAGGTGGCCAAATCTTTTCCTCATGTTATGAATGTGTTCATTGTTGCCATTTTATGTGATAAAGAGTTGTATACTGTGGTAGAAAATTGAATTATGTTATTTCATGAGCTTTGATCATCTATTAAATATTTATGTATGAAAGACAGTTCTAAATTATTGACCTCCTGTTCTATCTATCTATCTATCTATCTATCTATCTATCTATCTATCTATCATCTATCTATCTATCTATCCATCCATCTATCTATCTAGAGAGGGTTGCTCACTCCAGCCTGGGCAACAATGCAACCCTCTCTCTGTATCAATCCATTAATATGGACATCCTTCCATAAAATTAAACAGTTTTTAAAGATACCACCTTCTGATTGAGCCATTGGAATTCGGGAAAAATATTTTAACTCAGTTACTTGTTATGTTACTATCATTATTTGTAGGTTAAAAAAATATGTTCTTGTTCAAAAATATATTTGGAAAAATCAATTATGCATTCTACAATAAAATATTTGAGAAGATTCTTATTTAATTAGGCATGAGTGATAAGAAAAATAATTGCACTTTTATAAATAGACATTATCTAAAAATTTTTCCTAATAAACTAGCTTATAGGATCAATTTCAGAAATTACAATGAATCTCACTCACTGGGAGGCTTAAGATCATAGCAAAATTTGGAAAAACTCAAGAAGAAAGGAATTAACCAAATTTTATAGTTATGAGTGACGCAGTCTCATAGAGTGTATCTTGGGCTTGGTTTCTAAGACTTGGGAAAGAAGAGGAAATAATAAGTGCTTTTAGAATGCCACATGTGATTTTTTTAATGAAAAATTTCAGACAGAATTATATGGCGTAGGAGTTGCTTGATACTCTAAGACTTAAATTTGCAAAGTGAATTCAAAAAACCCATATGCATTAGCAACCATAATATACCAATGCAAATCATTAAGCCAAACGCAACACTAGCCTTTCTGGGCTCAAGAGTAATTGATGGAAATTACTTACATGATAAAGCGGAAACGGTCAGAAACACTAAACAAAACATGAAAAAAAGTAAAAGAGATTATTGATTTTTTTTTCAGTGCAGTAGTGTATTTGATTTATTATTTGAGAAACAACATTGTGGAAACAAAGGTGAATGTATAGATGTTCATTTGGTGGAGGTTCAAATAATTTTTGTTCAATAAAATAGATAATGGTAAGTTCAGATTTTAAAACCACATCTATGATTATAGAACCTACTCTTATAACTGATAATATTATGTACAGAAACAGTACTGGAAATGATGTTATTTCTGAAGTTTTCTCTTTTAAAGTGCCAGTTCAGTAGAATTTTAAGAGTATTGTTTATGTAAATTTATTTCAGTTAAATATGATACTCACTTTATGAATGCTACTTTTAAAAAGTCATTAATATGTAGATTAGATTTAGAAAATAGTATTACACATGACTATATGTTACATGTTATATATGTATATGTTGTATGTAATATTAAATATTATACATAAAAAATTCAATTATCTTCTTAGTTTGCAGATCAGCTAAAACATCTAAACTATCTTAAAGTGAGGTAACTTCAGAGCTATACATAAATACAAACACTTAATTTCTTTATTACAGGCCACTGTTCCCTAAATTAGTTAATTAATATTTAAAATGTAACATTAATTATATTTTAAAAAGCATGTTTTCATAAAGTCGCAACTATTCAAATTTAGAAAGGCAAGTTGTAATTTAGGTTTATAATAGCATGAATATTATCTTCTGGTTGACTTCCTTTAGCAACCTCAATAGCTAAAGTGTGGATAAAGTCTGTATGCTTTTAGATGGGTCATTTTTCTTTCTCTGGGATTATAAATAATGTATTGGTAATGCATAATGTGTTCCAAAGAGCTAGTACTGCTATGCTTAATACTTTCTGTCAGTTATAATGATGTGAAAGGTACATTGGATAATAAACTGCTGTGCAAAGTGAATGTGAATGATTCTGTAACAAATGTATAATTACTTAATTTTTAATATGATTATGTGTATCACAAAAAGTCAAAAATAAGACATTTGGCTTGATACTTTTTTGACACCCCTATGTATACAAATGGACGTTATAAGGTCAGTTTAGATAACACCAAGGAAAATTTGCTATCTTTTGAAAGTCAAGATTCTAAAAGATTTTTAGGCTATTGTGTCATGATCAATCACTTCCTTAGGCCGGTGTCATGGACAATAAAGTAATTTACCTGGACAGTTGTAGGGAAAGAAAGGCAGATTTATTAGTAAAAAGGGGGAGATATGTTGCAAGGTAGCAATGGGCAATACAGCAAAGGCAGAAGGCTGTTTGCAGAGAGGCAGGGGCTGGAGGGGAATTTTATAAGGTCGTGCTGCTTGGACTGAATGCTTGCAGACAGGATGAGTGAGAGCAGGAGGGCTGTAAGATGTGTGCTTGTCACAGGATGCCTGGGTACTAATGAGCCATTTGCAGTTGACCTTATTTCCTTGAAACGTTCACTCCTCTCCACCCTTGTTTTTTGTTCCTGCCACCTAAGCCCATTTTTCAATTTCCTTTTACCTTCTTAGGGTCCACACATGATACTTGTGCTAGAATCATTGTGTTTGATTGCATGCATTCTTAAATGTTAAACCATTTGAATTATCTGATGGTCAGTAGTTCTAAAATCTTTCTCAGTAAAGAAATCCTGGTAGCATCTAATACTAAGCTGGAACTAATAAATTAATTTAAAAATATTAGATATAGTTACTAACATTCTAAAATCAGATTCAGACAAAAGATTAAATGCAAACACATTTTAAGATTGTTTGCATGAAACATGCTAATGCTTGGATATTTTAATGTCTAAATATTTTGAATTTAATTTTACACATTAGATTGAAGAATATTCACAACAATGTGCATATCACAGTTTTAAGCAAGACTTGTTCCGATATACAAGCACAATTTTCTTATGTGCAGTTTCCTTATTCATGGTTTTTTTATTGTTCTATTTTCTTAAAAATAATTTTGAATGTAAGAGGATCCATTAGGGATTGTAATGATTTTAGTTTACATTTAATAAAAAGATTGGTAAGAATAACAATAACATTAACAATAATAATACTTATGATCAAATAGCCATTGATATTTTTAATGTGGCAGGTAACTATACAAATTGTTTCACTTGAAGAGTTTATTATTTAATCACAGTTCCAGGCATATACTACAGTAAATGCTCCCATTTTTATAAATGAAAAACAGAGGCATACAAAAATAATGTAATTTGACAGTGTTGCGAGAAAAGGGTTAGTTCAGCAGGTCTTAGTTGCTCAATCTTCCTCCACATTCCAAGGGAAGTTATGTCTTAGCTGGATCCTATGAGATAATAACCAAGCTTCTGGGATATTCCACATCATCAAAACATTTTTGTGCATCTCAGACCTTAAAACTTGGACCAATCTGAGCAAATAAGTTTATTCTAATTGTGAGAACTTCAAACTTCTTTAAGATTGATATATAAGGCAAAAAGGAAATAGCTTAATACATTGCTTATTTACTCAATTTCTTAACTAATATTTTTGATTATGCAGTTTTGTTATTGATTTGTTTATACAAATATGTCCACTTTGCCTTTTTATTAATCAGGGTTCTCCAGAGAAACAGAAACAATAAGATATATGTATATATATTATTGTGTAAATACACATATATAAATATACATAAACATATGTATGTATACATATATACATGTATAAACAAATACATAGATATATGTTATTTATATATGCATATATGTGTATAAACAATAAGATATATATATTTTATTGTGGACATACACATATATATAAACAAATATATATATACACACAGAGATATGAGGGAAGACTTATTACAGGAATTGGCTCATGCTATTATGGAAGCCAAGAAGTCCCAGGATAGGACATCTGCTAACTATGGTTTTCCTATTTTTCTTCTGAAAATTATCTGCACCGATGCTTTTGTTATAACCATGATTTGTGAGAAGTCATCAAAAACAGCTTAGTAAGCAAGTTTACTTTTGAAATTGCTCCAGGTTTTCCAAGTTTCTAAGGAAAATTAAAAGTCATAGAAAAAAGCCTTTATTTCTCTACTTTGAAGTTCTACTCATGCGTTTACGAAACTTGGACACATTAATATAGAGAGTACTCAATCTCTCAATAGGTGAGAATAGTTTGGCAAATACTTGCTCCAAATCCACTTTTTTTTTTTTTCTAAGAGTCTGCAATGCATTCTGAGCAATAGGTAACTTGGTAACTCGTCTGGGCTACTCACTCTTCTTATATTTCTAATTTTCAGATATTCTCTGAAACATCCTGTGCAGAGGTTCACTTTTTTCTTTTGAGTATATGCCTGCCTAAGAAGGTAACAGTTATTTTTCTCAAAACATATAGGAAGGATTCTGTTTGTTTTTCATTTAAGCTGGTAAATATCCATAAATTATAGATATCGAATTTCTTATATTTAGTCTATAAGAAAGGATTCATACCTTGAGCAACTCAGTCAAATCTAGAAAAGATGAGACCAATACCAAAGGCAGAAATGAGTGCCAGTGGTCACATACAAAGTTCAGGGAAAAATATTGTCCAGCAGTGTGTGGTAATATTATTAATTTTCCAGGAATCCTGAAAAGATAACATTTCGCTTGAACTCACATTGACTCTGGGAGATGAAACTGAGATACTGTACTAATGAGGCATACTGAAATAAACAAGAAACAACTGTACTACCTCCAATGACAAAATATGGAGACAAAGGGGAGGAAAAGAGGGTAAAAATTAAATCAGGAAAGGGGATTGAAGAGAACTCTATTTTCTATATTCTCAATAAGCAAATTTTTCTCCATTCATACCTGGAGGTTCATCTAAGCTCTTGTGACCACTATGAACTATTTGAAAGCCTCAGAAAAAAAGAGTAGGTGTGAAATTTAAGAGGATGGAACAACAATTTTCTGCAAATATAAAAATAAAGAATTGAATAGACTATCACTGTCCCATTTGACAGGTCCACCAATAATTATGTCCTATTGACTTTAATTATCTCACGTTGAGAAGTAGCTCACTATTCTGCAACACAGTAACAGCTATTGCTTTTTAAAAATATTTAGTATTTTTCACACACAATGCTAAGGGCTTCACATGAATTATTTCCTTTGTTTCTTAAAATGAATCTATAAGAAAGGGGTTAATATTGTCTTTATTTCATAAATAAGCACAGTAAATCATATACAATACGCACAAATTATCCCAGGTTATACAGCTAGTCAGAATTTGTAGACACTTTTTCTCAAGATTGCTTTTTTTGAATGAAAACATGTCCCCATCCATACATGTAATTTCTGCCTATATGGTTTTATTTTGGATGTTATTTAAGAAATACTTTGTTTTATAAAGAATGTTACCATATAAATGAATGAATGAATGAATAGTATAAATATTACCTAAAGTTTATTAAAAATGCTTAATTTTGTTGAAGACAGGCACAATCAATAGCAAAAACAAAACAAAACAAAACAAGAAACTGAACCCTTAAGCATTCAATAACAATGAGCCTATTTTAGAGTTTTTGACTGGATTTGCTTCTGTTTTTTAAAAGTAATTATTCTGTCTTGATGAGACTGGACTTTCGTAAACTGAGCAACATGTGATAAAACAATATTATGGTAAGTCAACTTATTTTTCTATCATGTTTTTATGTTTTTTAAATGTTTTTGTTAAATAAACGTTGCAAATGTCCAAACAATATATCCATCTTTAATATAACTGTAATATGAAAATAATAAAATTATTTGATATGATGAGGAACAATGAGTACATTTATTTATCTTGTTAGATGACCAGGTGTCACACACTGGCTGGTGACTAACAGTTATTGCCATAGTAAGAACAATCCTGGGTCTTCTATACCGATACAGGAATCAGACAGCCTCTTTTTCTCTCTCTATATATATATCTCTCTTTCTCTCTCTGTCTCTTTCTCATCTTGAACATCACATATCTGTTGATACATTTTTAGGCATATTTTCTGAATATAAATTTTTGTACTTTTCTCAAATCAGAATATGTACTTCATTATGTTATACCCTTGCGTTTTATTACTTTATGCGCTAGTTTGGATAACATGTTCTTCACAGGTAATAGGATCAGTCAGGACAAGTTACATTTCTGCTCTGCTTTAAGTACCCTTGTCTTTTCTAGTTTGGTTAACTGCCCAACAGCTTGCAACTACTAAACAAGCTCTAATTAACGTGAATGTTATTGTCAGAAACAGACCTTTGGGAATCTGGACTTAAATTGCTACATGAAGGTATAATTTAGTGCACTTGATGAGTAACAAGCTCTATTAGGGAACTGAAAGCCTTAGCAAAACTGGCTAAAATCTTAAAATACATTAATAGGGTTACTTTTGAATTGGATTTTTACAAATCAAACAGAGTAATACATTAATGGCTGGATAATCAGGAGGACACAAAATAAAGATAATCTTCATTCATGATAAAAATTTAATCTTCAGCATGAATTTTCTCCTTATATTTGATCAAAGTATACTTTGATATAATTGGCAAAAGAGTTAATGGCAATTTTACCTTACAGTTTTTTTTTTACCTTGCCACTTTCTGTTCCTCTATTTTTCATTATTATTACTACTTGTTTTATAATTCTAAAACCTTGCTTTTACTCTAAAATTTAATCAATCGATTTTTCTCCACACCAATCCCTGGGAAATAAATAAGTATACTTAAATAAGAATGCTGTTACCTGTATTATAGCATTAGAATTGGAAAGCAACCCTGGACTTTTTTGTTGAGATGAAAAAGAGCTATTCTCACTCACATGCCCAAATTAAGACAGAAGAATGGATCTCTATTATTTATATAGATTTATATGATTTTCCCATATTTATATTATGAATATATTTTTATATTTTTTATTATATATTATATTTATTATATTATAATATATATTATAGTTATAATATATAAATATATAAATATATTTATAATATAAATATGGGAAAATCATATTTAAATTGGACATGCATAGAAATTCAATGTAATCTAATCAATCAGCCGCACCTGGAACTAGAGACAAAGAGAGGTGTCCCTGAGCAATGTGAATATACTATATTAACAGATAAGAGAAGATATAAAAACCACACCATTATATCCAGAAGACAATCAATTGTTCCACAATAATTAATAAAAATAATGGAAAAGTATGATCTCAGAATCATCAGTATACTTGTTAGCTCCCCAGACCCTCTAATATTTCATTTTCTCCAAACACCGAACACAAAATAGAAAATCAGATTAAATATGATCAGCTTGCTTTGATATGCAGCTGACTTGTGCTCATGAGCACTTTATCTACCTCATGCTTTGTCTTTTTCTTTTAAAACCCAAATAAAATAATTATGCTAATTCTCTCCTTCTCACATTATGTGTGATTTTGTGAATCATGGGATCACATAATATTACATTATTTTTCTATAAATTATTATATTAGACTTATATCTTGAATGCTCAAAACAAATGCATCTACTAGAGGTGGTTAGCTTTCTAGTTCAAGACACTATTGAAAGGTCGTATCAGTATTATATTTCAGAATAGCTAATTAGAGCAATGAACAGTATTTCTCAGTACTTCCATATATTTTTTACTGTGTTGATACATTATAATGTGTCTGAAAGGGAACACTATATAGAAAAAATGGCTTTCCATTTATAAAATTGGAAGGAAATGTAACAACAACAATAAAACGTTATTCTATGTAAGGAAGAATGAAATAGAATATAAGGGACATGACATGAATAGAAGCAGAACCTCTGAGAGGTAACTCTTGTAAGTTTTCCTACAGAACTTATTAATAGGTTAACATAATTCCAAAAGTTAAATTAGATTAAACAAGTAATCTTTAATTTAAAAAATATATACAAAACTAACTCTCTTTGAATTAGCAGCAACACATGGAAAGGGATTATTTCAAGTAATTTAAAGTCACATTAATTTGACTACTACCCTAATGAAATGTATTTAAAGACAGAAAAGACTTTCTCTTTCTCCCCCTCTCATTCTCTCTTTCTCACTCTTTCTCTCTCCATATATGTATGTATATAATATACTTATATTTTAAATATATAAATTATGTACTTATATATTATATATATTTTAAATATTATATATTTATATATTTTAATATATTTACTAAGAATATTCTAATATATAATATACATGTCAAAATACTTTCATTACATAATTCTACTTTTAATCATATTATTGATATTGGTATTCAAAAATTAGATCTAAATTAAAGCATAAAAATAATGTTATTGGAATTTAACATTAGAACAAAGAAGAAGAAATTTAAAAATAAAATACGTATGTATGAATTCTATATTTTCAATTTTAATTTGGAAATATCAGTTGTTACTCATGCTATTTTTTCTCTAAAACTCTATCTGTACGCTTAAAAGACATAGAAACAATGACCCAGTAACAAAGAACATCACTGATAACTAGCTTGTGGCCTCTAAATTTATTAAATGTAGGGTAGGAGCAAGAAAATACAAGAAAGAACTGGAACATCTTGTCATTAAGAAAGCAAATACAATTTCTAAGACTTCTGGGAGCAGAGGAATTGGGTGGAAGTGCAAGAAAAAGAAATGAGTATGGGTTTAACTATTCTGTTCTCTCCAAGTTTTATATAAGTTAAAAAAAAAACTTCATAGATAATGCATCCCAGTTAGTGAAGATTGTAGCCAATAAAAAAATAAAAATAAAAATAATAATTATTTATACAAGCTATTTAACAAAAAGATCTCTACCTTTAGGAAGTAGGTTATCTTTAGGAAGAAGGCTTTTATTGTTTAGCTTGCATTTTCTGCTACTTGTGTATATATATATTGTAAATGTTTTCATTATTTATGTTCAGAGAAATCAATATTTTTCTGAATTTATGACAAGAGCACATATTTCCATATTGTGTGAGAGTATTATCATTGACAGCATAAGAATTTATAACATGATGATAAAATCCCATCAACTACATGCATTTCAAAAATCAAATTTACCTTCTAATTCTTAAAAAATGGAAATATAATTAAATATTGTTCTTCTGAAACATAGTATAATTCACAAATATGATCATCAATCACTTTACTGTGGACAGACTGAAAGTATTAATTTTACTATAATTTATAAAATAATAGAGATTATTGACAATAAATATATATTAACCTATTCTTTGTATCATGGTATCTCCAATCTGACTACAAAATTTCTCTGATTCAGAAATGATTTTGATATTTTAAATTTTATTAAAAATACCAAAACAGTAATATCAATTTTTTGTTTTAAAATATAGATATAAAAATAGAAACTATTATACTTGTTTATTTCTGTTGGAATAACAAATATTTGCATTTGCTTTTGAATAGAAGAGATTAAATTTCTTCTACTTTTTAAGGAATGAAATGTTTGAATTAGACCTTTGCATATTTTAAGCATTAAATTGTTACTAAGTGTTGTTTTCATTATCAGCTAAGATATGTTAAAAAGCAAAATTAGTTCTTTTAATATAAATATTTAAGAATTTGGGATCCCATAAACATAATTGAATTAGTTGAGATTTTTTTCTGATTAAATTAATAAATCACCCTCAGAACCAACCATTAAATACATGTGAATTTTTGAGTTTCCAGAGGTCCATAATGCTTATTTTCCTTATTATAAACATTCCATGAGATAATTTTTATTTTAAATATTTCAAAACATAATCTTGCCACATAAATTAATATTTATACATTTAATTTCAATTTCCTAAAGTATTTTTTTAACTTCACAGGATTTATTTATGACAATGATCACACATAATTCTTGCCATAGAATGTCTCAGATGTGACAGAGCCTAACTCACCATTTTTGGACACACATGAAATTCTCAGTTCTTGCAGTTGGGTTGGAGTTATGTGACTAAGTCTATGAACATCTTAAAATAGCTTGTAGGATCCTATACAGACTGCCTGTTTGGCCATCTCAGAACTTAGAGCATCCAGTAGAGGACACTGTCATAGCTGGAAAAATCCCAGATGCCAACATCAGCACGTAGAGGGAGTCTGATAGACATCAGATTGTGATATGAGCAAAAAATAAACTTTCAATTTTTGAAGGAGCTGAGATGTCATACTATTGATTATAACAACTGACAGTAAATATTCTAATATGATATACAATTTTGTTAAAATAAGTGATTTAATTTCCTGATGTCAGTAATTGTCCTGTCTTTTAAAAGAATATATTTAGAAAATAATATGAAAGGCCACAGAAAAACAATGAATTTGAAGAAAATATTGTGCAACTAGAAATTATAGATGTTTACAATAATGTTTATAACAATGTTATCTTTGATAACATTGCATCACACAATGGCTTCAAAAAGATGAAGGATTATGTACATATATAGAGACAGGATAGAAAGACAGAGAGGTAGGGGTGAATGCGTGTGTGTGTGTGTGTGTGTGTGTGTGTCTGTGTCTGTATACACACATATGAAATGAATTGCTTTCGTGCATGGGTAGATGGGGAATCTAAATGTGAGATGCAGTTTATTGTATGACAGCAGGTACCTAGATTATATTATTTACCATAATATTTTATATAGTGACCCCCATAGTAGGTGCTTTAAAATATGTGAATAGATAAGCAAATAAAAGGAATTATGATAATCTGTCACAATACTGGTGTTTGCCTGCTATATTGAACAACAAACATTTAACCAAGTTTACTCCAGAGAAGATAAATCTTTGCAGTGTTGCTATAATTCTGCAAACCCATTTACCTCCTAGAGCATACTGTGCTGCTCAAATAGATAGGAAACCAGTCACTGGAGCAGTCAAATCTATGCAGATGATTGTCTAAAACATACTATTAAAGAAAACTAGAGCCTGAGAGTAGTTGAAGTGTTAAGAACCAATTTTATTCAGGAAATATTGCAATGTAGGAAAAAAAAACCTCAGTATAGAACTGGGCTCAATTTTGAGTACAATGAAACAAGTGGGGATTTATAGCCTTGGAGATGATTGGGGCATGGGGGTCAGTAGGGGGAAAACAACTAAAAGTAGACACCAAGTAGGGGGATTCTTGTTAAACTGACAACAGAATTCTAGCTGAAGTCAAGTTGGAGTGATCAGATTATCAGGGGTGGGATTCTCTTTAAAATGATTTACTTAGATTCTTGCTGAAAACAGGCACTGCAGGCCCAGTAATGACTGGAGGAAAGGTTGAGGCCTAGTGGAGAAGAAAATGCAGAGAAGCCTGTCTGAAGTTTAGTCAAGAAGAGAGTCTTTGTCAATATGTGTTGATAAACCACACCTGACTGGTGTGTGATGGTGTAAACAGATGGAGACAAGGGAAGACAAAGAAATGGCATCTAGCCACTTAAATTTTTTTCAAATAAAAATAAGTTGGTAAGCATGCAATGATAAGAATGGTTAAACCTACCCACTTTGAGAAAATAGAAATAAAAATAATTATATAAAACAAAGCTTTTTAAGGAACAAAAAACAAACAGAAAAGCAAACAATATTCTTTCTCATTTTGATATATAAACATTTTATTTCAGAATAAACAATGTAATGCTATATAACTTAAACTCTACTAAGCTATGGGATTATTAAAGAAAATAATGCTCTATTACCCAATTTGCGTATTAATTGGACGTATTTATTTTATTATGTCTAATCAACAGCTTAACATCTGTCTATATTCAGTTTTGCCACTACATTTAAAATCTGAAATCTCTTTATAAAGTAGTTATTGCATAGGTATTTTATGCAGTTTATACAATGAAATCCTCTGATCTTGCAGCAACGTATTTGATTCTTGCTATTTCAGTTGGACTTTCTCTTTAAATGTTTTCTAAAAATAAATTAATCTGCAAAAAATTCATTCTTTGATCTAAATCCCTGGCCTAACCTGTATACATCTATAGTCAAGGTTATCTCCACCTCAGCAACAAATCTATTTATATTTTCATCCTCACTTATAAATTTTTAAAATAATATTGACATCCTTGAAAATTTTCTATTTCCTATATAACTCCTTGATATTTTGCCACCTTTATTACACAGTTCAAATATTGTAAGTCAAATGAAGTTTAAGGTACATAAAAGTAAATCTGAGACTGCAGTTTTGTTTTTTTCCAAAGTTTCAGGCATATGAACCTGTTTATAGCATTAAGGGTAAGAAGTATTAGACTCCTACATACTTGCATAACATAAATGAAACGAATTATGCAGGAGATTATTGGAAAAGGATTAGTGGTAAAAGTAGGTGAAACTGTGTGCCTCTGTACTTGTTTCAATACTGTGCCCTCTCAACTGCCTGAATGACAAAGATAACCCCGGCTGGGCACTGTGCTTCCTGAAGCCATTGAGTGATTCAGAGTTCCCCTTTTTTAAACTTTAGTGAAGCTACAAGTAAAATGATTGCTTTATGGATTTTTTTTCACCTGCACAAAAAAAATCTATTCCAAAAAAATTAGTGCACATAACTCTGGTTTAGCTTTATCAGCAGTTTTTACACAGTTAATTAGTTATCAGGCTGTAAACTTTTAAAACAGCGTTATTTAATAGAGCTGCCATTAAACACAGTATCTGGGAATAGTTTACAGCATTCTATTTTTATCTCTTTAGAAGATAATTCTAGAACTTCTGTTACCAAAAGTAAATCTAGTATTGCACGAGCCAGAAACAAGTTTCTGAAAGGTAGAAGGGAAAGCAAAACAAAGAAATGAAAAACTAGTTTTAATTACATGCAGAAAATGGACAGAGCACAACTTGGCATCTTAATGATTAATTCAGATCCCCACATACTTGCTTTAGCTGTGATAGCTGGTAACATGTTCAATATGGTTGGATGGTCTGATCAGTACTGCTAGTAAGAAGCTACTCAGGGAGGTCCTGTCAAGTAATTCAACAAAGGTACTTGGAGTTAGCATCTTTAATATTATCTCATTATCCACATGCTATGTGTATCAAATAAATAATACACATTTAATAGATAATCCTATAAACTACATACTGCATTCAATAAACATTTGATAAAGCATGTTTTTGTATCAATAAAAGCCTAACAGATCATTATAATTCTAGACATTAACACTATTTGTGTTTGATGTTATCATTATGTAAATTTTTATCAATTAATAATAAAATGGATTCTATTTGGAATTAGTATTTCACTATTGTATTTTCCCTTCATTCATATATTGAAAACTTAGAGTCACTACTTACTAAAAGTAGTAACTGTTCCCAGTGCTTCATATACGTCATTTGGTAAAGATTTGTTTAGTTATCCAAAATGGAAAAACACATTTAAAATGGCTTAAACATCATAAAACACAAAAAGAATTTCAAGGGAGTTATTCCAGGGTTGGTGTCCATTTTGTCTTCTCTGAACATGGACTATCTGTCATGGCCTTAGGAAGTCTCCCCTCCTCCAGGTATCATATCAATATCATATCATGTCATACCAAGTCAACAAACATTGCTTGGCACATTACTACTTCCAACAAAATTGCAAAACTTCTAAAAGAGAGAAAAGAACAAATAAACATATGGTAGCCAAATAGCAATATCTGACACACATGTATTGACTTACTTAATCTTCAGGTCAACCCAGTAAATTATGTATTCTTATTTTACAGAGGAGTTAACGGAAGCATATAGAGATCAAGTAACATAAAGTCAGAGAGACTATTACCATTTTTCTTTCACCAATTTCCTTGTATTTTCTCCTTTGTATATACATTATTGGCTGCTTTTCATTTTATTTGATTGCCTTCTGACAAGCTTTTCTTCAAAGTTATAGGAAAGGTCTTCACATAACACCTATCCCTCCATCCATTCATTCATCCATTCATTTATGGTGAATATTATGTGTGTGAATGTCGATCAAGGCATTAAAAAATCAGCTAGATAGGAGGAATAAGTTTAAGATATACATTGTACAGCATAGTGACTGCAATTAATATAATAGTCTTATGGTAGATCTGCAAATGGGACTTTTGAAATATCTCATTCCAAGTTAATATGGAGAGAAGAAATAAACTGCAAAGTCTCAAATAAGCTTTTGTAAATAAAAGTATTAAAAAAACCATGAAACAATAAATTATTTTATATTAGTCATCAGGAAAACAACTATATTCTTCATCAAATGTTGGTACACGCATACCAGAATGGTTACAATGAAAAAAGATATAAAGCATTATAGTCATCAGGAAAATACTAAATTCATCATCAAATATTTGTACACACATACCAGAATGGTTATACAATGATAAAAATAAATAATGTAAAGCATTAGCATGTATATATTATAGAATAACAGGACTCTAATGCATACCTGATGAGAAAACCAGTAGCATCTATAAAAGCTAAATATAGCAAACTAAGACTCGGCTATTACACTCATAGATATCTAACCAATAGAAATTTGTATATATGTCTACCAAAAGCCCTGAGTATTTATAAGAACATTATACATGAAAGCCTCAAAATGAAAGCAATGCCAGCAGTTGAAAGGATCAATAACAATGATACATATATATGATGCGGAACACTATGGAATTTTGGATAATTATTAGTGCTACAATACACAACATCCATGATTTCATGAATGAACATAGAGTGAAACATGTAACACATGGAATAACGCCCTGCCCAGTGTGGAGGACTCTAGAGAACCAGTCTGGCCACAGTGGCTTTGCTGCGCCCAGCCCAGACCTCCAAGCCTCCTTAGGACTGTCAGGCGAAAACTGCCTACTCAAGCCTCGGTAATGGCGGACGCAGTGCTGGCAGTGAGAATTTCAAGCCAGTGGTTCTTAACTTGCTGAGCTCCGTGGGAGTGGGACCCAGTCAGCGAGACCACTTGGCTCCCTGGCTTCAGCCCTCTTTCCAGGGGAGTGAATGGTTCTGTCTCATTGGGGTTCCAGGCGCCACTGGGGTACGAAAAAAATCCTCCTGCAGCTAGCTTGATGTCTGCCCAAACATCTGCCCAGTTTTATGCT
This sequence comes from Pan paniscus, assembly GCF_029289425.2. Taxonomy (NCBI): domain Eukaryota; kingdom Metazoa; phylum Chordata; class Mammalia; order Primates; family Hominidae; genus Pan; species Pan paniscus. The sequence continues at coordinate 114,953,588 of NC_073252.2, forward strand.
TGAAACCCAAGGCCCTGGTGGTGTAGGCACATAAGGGAATCTCCCGATCTATAGATTGCAAAAACCATGGAAAAAGCTTAGTAACCCAGCCAGGTAGCATAACACGAGAACTTTGCGAAACATACACAAGTATCAATAGCTGAATCTATCGAGGAAGAAAGGATATCAGAGATTGAAGATCAATTTACTGAAATAATGCATGAAGACAAGATTAGAGAGAAAAGAATGAAAAGGAATGAACAAAGTCTCCAAGAAATATGGGACTATGTGAAAAGACCAAACCTATGATTGACTGGTGTACCTGAAAGTGACGGGGAGAATGGAACCAAGTTGGAAAACACACTTCAGGATATTATCCAGGAAAACTTCCCCAACCTAGCAAGACAAGCCAACATTCAAATTCAGGAAATACAGAGAACACCACAAAGATACTCCTTGAGAAGAGCAACCCCATGACACCTAATTGTCGGATTCTCCAAGGTTGAAACAAAGGAAAAAATGTTAAGGGCAGCCAGAGAGAAAGGTCAGGTTACCTACAAAAGGAAGCCCATCAGATTAACAGCAGATCTCTCGGCAGAAACCCTACAAACCAGAAGAGAGTGGTGGCCAATATTCAACATTCTTAAAGAAAAGAATTTTCAACCCAGAATTTCATGTCCAGCCAAACTAAGCTTCATAAGCGAAGGAGAAATAAAATCCTTTACAGACAAGCAAATGGTGAGGGATTTTGTCACCAGCAGGCCTGACTTACAAGAGCTCCTGAAGGAAGCAGCACTAAATATGGAAATCAAGAGTTCCTGAAGGAAGGAGCACTAAATATGGAAAGGAAAAAAATGGTACCAGCCACTGTAAAAAGACACCAAAATATAAAGACCAACAACTCTATGAAGAAACCACATCAACTAATATGCAAAATAACCAGCTAGCATCATGATGACAGGATCAAATTCACACATAACCATATTTACCTTAAATGTAAATGGGCCAAATGCCCCAGTTAAAAGACACAGACTGGCAATTGGATAAAGAGTTAAGACCCATAGGTGTGCTGTATTTAGGAAACCCATCTCATGTGTAAATACACACACTGGCTTAAAATAAAGGGATCGAGGAATGTTTACCAAGTAAACGGAACGAAAAAAAGCAGGGGTTGCAATCCTAGTCGCTGATAAAACAGACTTTAAACTAACAAAGATTAAAAAAAAGACAAAGATGTGCTTCAGATTTATAACCATATTTTAAAATAAAACAAGCACAGACATTCTCCCACAGAAGTCTTGTTTGGTTAAGTACCTTGAACAAATTTCTGCATGTGCAATTTTTGTAAGAGATAATTAAATACATATATCTAATTTGTTAATATCTAATACATGGTAAAATATATTTGTCTTCTTCATTCTTATCTTGGCTCTCAGGGCTTTTCTCAAACTTCCTGTTAATCCTTTTTCCAATATTATTTATCACCTTCCTTTGAATCACAGGTATTTTGTTCCAATTTTTTTTCTCCAGTTTCTACTGATAGTCACTTCATTATCTGAAATCCTTTTACTCTCATCTCTACAAATATAAATTTTCCAATTAATGTATGGGTATATATCCCCTTCTAAGTTGTAGTTAAATCATCTCTTTTATCAAATCAAAATATCCGTTAAGTGGATCACTTACTAGATCCTTTTATATATCCTTTCTAACACTGAGAACTGTGAATTAAACATGGTGTGTGAATTAATGAATGTATATGTGTGTTTCACACACACACGTTGTCACACTCACTTAAAATAAGCCAAAGAAAAGAACCACAGGGTTGAATCAAAATATGCCTTATTTCTATTTGAGTTGAAAACATATATTTATTTTCCCTCTGTAAATCAATATGCTTATAATCTCAATGACTGACTTTTGTCAAAGTATTCATTGATTCTTTTATTTTAATCATTGCTAAAAAAATGAATCCTAAGAAAACTGACACATTATTTTTTAGATACTAAGAAGTAAAATAGTATGCTGGACTCTCTCCTTGGTAAATTACTAAAATTTAACTGAAATATAAATATGGCTGGTCACTTTGATATTTGTATTACTACTTGTTCATTTGTGAATGAATAATTTCTGATCTACTTGATTAGAACACATCCCAAATCTTTCTCTACATCTACAGAACACCTACCTAACCCAGGTTGATCAATGTCAAAAGAAATTTAATAGGAAGAAACAACATGACTAATGTCTTTCCACATAGGAAACCTATCAGTGTAAAATGGCATTTAAAAAATTTCATCCAGACTATACACATCTCTAAATGTGTTCCTCATTTTGCATGCAATGTAAAATCTTATTAACTGCTTATCTAGATTTTCTTAGCATATGCCTGTCTTGGCAATTAACATGGAGCATTTACTCTTTGAAACAATACCAAATGGTAAGAATAGATATATTAGTCTTGATGTTTATCTAAGCAATATGCATTATGGCAAGAAAATATTTCCATAAAAGAATAACTCTACTGAAAACATTTTAACAAGATACCTTATGTGGTACTTAATTACACTGAATAGAAATGTAAGTATCATGTTTCATAACAATTTTTTTCATAAATACATAAATACATAAAAATACATCTTTGGGTAATATTTTCAGAATCTTTCTATGCAATACTGTGTTTCTCTAGGTTGGCTAGTATTATTGATATGTTACATGTGTTTGTTTTACTTTCCTTCTTCCTTCTATATTGATTCTTCCTCAATTGAAAATTCCTAAGAAAATAAGCATATGTAGAGTATGCGGTGCTATATCCTTTGAAGCAAAGGTAGTGACTTGCCAAAAATAAAAAAAAAAACTACATCTACTTAGGATGATTTTTCTCACTTTTTTGTCTTATATTCCCCCAGGTTCTTACCCTCACATCTTTCCTAACCCCATCCACCATCACCACATCACCCTCCGTAGGATATTTTCCCTTACTAGATTGTCAAGATCTGAAAATCAGCTGTATGAACCCAAGTACATAGCAAATATTCTTAAGATTTATTTTCACCTTTGCATGCCCTCCAAAAAATGAGATCCGCTCAATTCTGAGTTTTTAGCAGATGTTTATTGAAGACATATGTGTAACCATATGGCTTTTGGAAAAAAAAATTGCTAGCAGTGCACTTAATAAAATCTCTCACTGATTATAGTCTTCTGCAAAATAAACTTCCTCTTAATTACATGCTTAAATTTACTTTCTAAATAAAATCTCTGCCATTTTTTCATTCGTATAATATGTGCTATATGCCAAATAGTTTGAAAAGTTAATGCCTGCTTTGGTTTACATAAAGCAAGCAAATGTCTGTCTTTTAAAGGTCTGAAATACAAAAGACCATGGCTTGAAGAAAAGCCATTGACAAAACAAAAAAACAAACAAACACACAAAAGAACGTAATTATGATGTTCAAATCTAATATCTTTGGAAATAAATTCTGTTCTACACATATTAAGACTTATTGGAGACTTCAAATACAATGAAATGTGTGAGATGTTGAAGTACAATTAAGCTATAAGATTTAATCCATAATGTGCTTAGATTTATGTTGCTTAAAGTGTTTTCTTTAAGCCACTTTTTTCTGTCTTGTCCTTTATGCAGATTTTATTAGATAAAGGATATTATGTCAAGAGAACTCCTAAGAACTTGTTTGCATCTGTGAAATTCTGAACAATTGATAATATTTCCAGAAGACATCAATGACAATTTAGTAAGTATTAAAACAGAATTTTATTTTAAAAATGCTTGAAATAAATGTTACTGTTACTTTGCAAGGGAATTTTACTTGCTTCTTGGAACCCAAAAGAAGTTGTGTCATGCAGCCACCACTGATATGATAGCTGTCTTGCCTTTAAAAATTAAGGTAAAAGCAGGATGTGGTGACTCATGCCTGTAATTCCAGCACTTTGAGAGGCTAAGGCCGGTGAATCACTTAAGGTCAGCAGTTGGAGACTAGCCTGGCCAACATGGTGAAACCCCATCTCTACTAAAAACACAAAATTAATCAGGTGTGGTAGTGGGCGCCTGTAATCCCAGCTACTTGGGAGGCTGAGGCAGGAGAATCTCTTGAACCTGGGAGGCAGAGGTTACAGTGAGCTGAGATCACGTCACTGCACTCCAGCCTGGGCAACAGAGCGAGAGCCCGTCTCAAGAAAAAGATTTTAAAAAATTACAGTAAAATATAATTAACATTTAAATTACTATTTAATTAGCTGATAATGTGGACAATACTGAAGATAATAAAGATATTTCATTTAATTAGAATATTTGTTTTCACAAGAATAGAGAAAATGAGATGTAAATGAGATAGAAATTAGATAAATAAAAAAAAAGACAGAAAAAAAGGTTTCTAATAAAGACACATGTCATCAATAATACTAGATATTTATTTGGAATACAAATGGTAAACTTCCTTTATCGTGTGTTTCACAAACTTGACAAAAAAATTAATACAGACATTTTTCTTCCAGAAGGCTTCATTTCTGGTTGCCTTTTTTCCCAATTGAAAATAGAAGTTTGTTTATTTATAAGATTATTTAAGGCATAAAACTATTACATACTTTAGGCTGGGCACAGTGACTCACGCTTGTAATCCCAGCACTTTGGGAGGACGAGGTGGGTGAATCATGAGGTCAGGAGATCAAGACCATCCCAGCTAACATGGTGAAACCCCGTCTGTACTAAAAATACAAAAAATTAGCCGGGTGTGGTGGCGGATGCCTGTAGTCCCAGCTACTCGGGAGGCTGAGGCAGGAGAATGGTGTGAAACCGGGAGGCGGAGCTTGCAGTAAGCCAAGATTGTGCCACTGCACTCCAGCCTGGGTGACAGAGTGAGACTCCATCACAAAAAACAAACAAACAAACAAACTATTACATACTTTATTGTGTATGATGTGATATTTTGAGAGAGATATATATAGTGAAATGATTAAATCAAGCTAATTAACATACTCCACATAAATTCTGGAATGATAAACGTAATTCCAAATGGAATTCCAAATAAACATAATTTTAAATAATATGTGAGTGTTGGTTTTGGTTATTGATATTGTGTCAATAGAAAATGTATTATTTAATGTTTCTCTTAATTCTACTTATTGTCAATTCATTATAAATGTCTCATAGTGCACTATAGCATTGTTGTTGTTTTTTTAACCTGACTATATTTGAATCTTTGGGCCAGTCCACAGATTAAAGTCATGATTGTGTCACCATTGAAATTTCCTTTTATTTCCTACATTTTCCGTTCTCTCTTTATTTTTTTTTTTTCTCTATCTCTGTTTGTGGCAACAGCCTTTACACAGTACCAGCCAGGAAATCACATTTATCTTTGACTCGTCTAATCCATCATAAAATTCTACAATTTTTAGTTCCTATATATTTATCAAAATTATCTAATATTGTCAATCATAATGTTATTGTTTTAGTTAATTTTTTGCATAAATTATTACTATAGACATAATAAATCCTTGATATTGATCTGAATGTTTTTAAGAGGAAAAAGTTAATATTCAAGTGGAATGTGTTGAATTAAAATTATTAAAAATTAAGAAGGTAAATAAAATGACATGTTTTTCCTATTTTATATTTCATTTTTTTTCAAGTTCCAGGATGAAAAATAATATAGGCAAATATCTTCGGTATCCTGGGCTGTGGTAACAAAATCCAATCCATCTGGGTGGCTTAAGCAACAGAAATTGATTTACTCAGTTCATAGTTTTGGATGCTGAGACTGAGTCCAAGATCAAGGTGCCAACAGACTTAATTTCTGGTGTAGGCTCTCTTCTTGGCTTGCAGAAAAATGGCTTCTTCTAGCTGTGTCCTCAAATAGGAGAGAAAGAGACAGACAGAGAGGCGGGGACAGAGAAACAGAGACAGAGAGAATGTGGAGAGTGAGAGAAAGAAAAGAGAGAGAGAGCAGGAGCTCTAGTGTCTCTTATTATAGGGATATCAATCTCATTATGACCCTCATGACCTCACCTAACACTAGTTACTTCCAAAGGGCCTCATCTCTAAATGCCATTACATTGGGAGTTAGGGATTAAAGATATGAATGTTATGGGGTCACAAACACCCAGCCCATTTAAGTAAGGCTACATAGAACAAAATTAATAAACTGAAAAAAAAAAAATCTTCCAACTTTGAAAATTTAGATACTTAAGACATGTGACTTTTTAAAATCTTATAAAGAAATACTCAAAAAGAAAATAATAAAAAGCCTTGACTTCCCAGTCAAGTTATATTCACAAAAAATCATGCAATATGGTGTAACACATTAAAAGGTAATAGTACTTTTGATTTGAGCTGTCATCTTCAGAGTAGAGCTAACTTTTATTTATGTATGTATTTTTGCTAGCTTTATTAAGGTATATTTCACAAACAAAAATTGTATATATTTATAGTGTATGATGTGATATTTTGATATATGTATATATTGGGAGATGATTAAATCAAGCTAATTAACATATCCATCACATCACATAATTACAACTTTCTGTGGTGATAATATTTAAGATCTTATCCCTTAAGGATTAGAGCTAATTTTCAATTTATTTTAACTAAGATAAATAGTTGAATAAAGTCCCAAGGGCCATGACTACAATAACATGGATATATTATGCTTTTACATCTTATTCTCATAAATATGCTTTAAATTTATTTCTTCAAATCTCCATTTGACACTTGGAGGTTACTTTTTAAAAATCTTTGAATAAATTATTTCAAAGCCACTTATTTCTTGTAATTTTTTTGTGGCCCAACTTCAAAGATAGGAAAAAAATGATGAAACAAGAAAACACACAGGCAGATATTCTATCAAACTCCAGACAAAAAGACCTCGGGTTCATTTATTCATCTAGGAGAAATCCTGGATTTCTGTCTTACTCAATTCCATTTAAGTCCTATTTATCACAGCTGAATGTCTGGTGATTCAATACTGGTGATAATGAACAGTGGACATGGCAATGTTTGTAGAGAAGAGCTCATTTTTGATAATGTGAGTAATGAGATAACTTTAAGACATCCAGTTAGAAGTATGAATTAAGTAGTTAGTGAAAAGCATCTGGAGAGTCTAAATTCATTCTATGGCTCCAAATCGTAATTTTCATGTATATGTGTATGTGTGTAGTTTATTTTAGCATGTATATATATTTAAGTATGTATATACTTAATTTAAGTATGTATATAGGTTAAATTTATGTATGTATATAGGTTTACATACATAATATAAAGGTATAATATATAAAACTTAAATTAAGTATGTATACTTAATTTAAGTATGTACACAGGTTAAATTTAAACAAGGTTGAGATTTTATTGGACTACAATCCAGGGAAGCTAAAGGCTGATTCGTAAATTTCCCAAACAGGTTTGTTAGAAAGGACTCAGATTACGCTGAGACACGGAGGCACCTGTGTGTTTATGGGCAAGACTCTACCAGAGAGAATAATGAAATAATATACATTTTAGCATGTATATATTTGACTGGAAGGTTTTTAAGGTAACTTGTAGAGCTAACTTCAAAAAACTGAATACAGTAACTGTAAAAATATACCATTAACAAATATTTTTTATGGAAATTAATCAGTGATTAACCTGAGTGTAGAAACAATTTTGTCTGTAACATGTTGCTGATATTATGGAGAAAAAAACTTTATTTAGGTTTTAAAATGATATGCCAAATATCTTCATACTTCAATAGCATAGGTGAATTTATGTTATGAATGTATTCTTTTCATTGCTGAATTATTCTCTCTGGTAGAGTCTTGCCCATAAACACACAGGTGCCTCCGTGTCTCAGCGTAATCTGAGTCCTTTCTAACAAACCTGTTTGGGAAATTTACCAATCAGCCTTTAGCTTCCCTGGATTGTAGTCCAATAAAATCTTAACCTTGTTTAAATTTAACCTAACTCAACCTTTTTCCCAAAATGTACTGTAAACTTTGCTTTTTGTTTAGCAAGAGGCTGCATTTCCATGTTGGGTGCTCCTTTACATGAACAAAAATTTTGAAATTAATTCATATTTTTTACCTTCAAATTTGAATAAACTGTGATTTCCTTAAACAAGTAGGAAACATTTTATTATGCATCCAAGTAGAAATGTAATTTAGGCAATTATATATGAATCTAACATATTGGTATAAAATATAAATTTATAAGACATGAAAACACTCTGGTGTTGAAAGCCAATGCAAGACTTATGTAAAATTTAGAACTTATGAGGAAGGAGAACTGAGTCTAAAAATTAGATGTGTGAAGAAATGGTTGAGTTTTAAAAAGGTGACAGGAAGGGAGCAAATGGTAACTCACAAATAAAGGTACAAGAGCATGACAGCCTTTTACTCAGAGAAGAAAACATTTTAAAAAGTGATCTGTTGAGTTTAAGCTGCTAAAATGATTAAGCAGTTTATTTAATATGGAGATCATTGGTGACTTTGGTGTTGAAAACCAAATTGCTAGAGCAAAGGCGTGTAATCAACTGTTAACAGAAAAGGAAGCAAAGGATATACATATAGCTGTGAATAGGTTCATGGTTTTTGTAATGAGATAATTGAACAGTTTTCTTCTGATTGTTTTTGTGTGTGTGTGGAAAAAGAAGCAAAGTTATCTGCTTAGAATGAGTACTGCGGAGAGGGTTTTGGAGATATTGTAGATTTGAGAAGAATAATGAAATTGTGTTATAGTCTATGGCAGGAGGAAAGTGAGTAGACTAGAGAAGTGCATGAGGTAATGATAAGGGCCCACTTGAGATTTAACATCCTAAATGGAAAGTAATCTACAATTAGCAAGGTGTTATATTTTCCTCCAGCCACCTTCATTGCTTGACTGAATCCAAAAAGAAGATGTAGAGCAGATATTGACTGGATTTAGAGGCTTTGTGTTTTTTGTTTTTCCCTGTAAAGTACACGGTGGAGGGAGCAACAAGTAAGTTGTAATCAGGTTGGTTACAGTTGATTAAATCTAACCATAAGGAGGGGAGTGAAAATTGAATTGAAAAATCGAATGGGTTTATAAATTTAGGATTAAGAAGTCTAGACTAATTGGGCTAGAATAATAGACTGACATTAGGATAACATTAAGATTGAAACTAATATTGTAAAGGTGATGTGGTTATGGCTACTGATAAAGTCTTGGGCATGACGATAGTAGCAATGGGCAGAGGTGGCTTAGAAAAAAAGATAAATGCAGAGTTACAATTCAGGAACTAAGAGTTCAGGGTTTGAGGCTGAGTGCTTCTGTATTTGCTTATATGCAATGTTTAAATTTAATTTAGATTTAAATAATCAAATATTTCTTAAAATTTTGTTTTATTTTATCTTATTTTATTTTTTTATTTTGAGACAGTGTCTCACTTTGTTGCCCAGGCTGGAGTGCAGTGGTGCGATCTCGACTCACTGCAACCTCCACCTCTGGGTTTAAGTGATTCTCCTGCTTCAGCCTCCCTAGTAGATGGGATTACAGGTACCTGCCACCATACCTGGCTAATTTTTGTATTTTTAGTAGAGACGGGTGTCAACATGTTAGCCAGCCTGGCTCAAACTCCTGCCCTCAGGTGATCCACCTGCCTCAGTCACCCATGCTGAGATTACAGGCATGAGCCACCGTGCCCGGCCAAAATTTTAGTTTGTTAACTAAACTTATCATCAGTTAAAAGTCTAATGCAATAATAATTATAATAAAAAATGGAGTAAATTTTACATAATTCTCATGAGAATAATTAGGTAGCTTTAAGAACAGTTATTTGATGGATGTTTTATGCTGTTTAAGTGCATTTATATGTAATGTTAAATGGCAAAAAGTGAAAAAAAAATTATATAAATTATAATTTCAAACATGTATGAGTCCTAATGTGAATGTACATGTCCTAGAAACACCCACACACAAACACATAAGAGTTGAAAAATGGTGTCAAATTTTAAAAATTACAAGGTTTTAAAATATCTAAATGTTTTTACATGTACATTGGATTTTAGTAACTAGTAAGATCATATTTTATTTAATAGCTTATTTAAATACTTCATTAAAATATTTTTTCCTCATTTTACTCTTTTGTATCTTGTTCATTTTATATTACTATTACAGAAAATAGTAATAAACATCTACTGTTTATATAGCAGCTTAATCATTGGATTATTTTTGTGATATAAATTTACTGTAAAGGCATATGTTGGTCATTTCATTTAGCTATCTGATAAAACATTTCTATTAAGTATATATCTATGTACATATACACTCACGTTTTCAAATGAGTTATTTTTTTACAACAGAAACACAATACATAATCACAAAGGTAGCTTACACCTAGAGTGTTAAGCAGAGGAAAGCTATATTCTTGAATAAGTGCACCAGCATGGCACATGTATACATATGTAACTAACCTGCACATTGTGCACATGTACCCTAAAACTTAAAGTATAATAATAATAAAAATAAAATATATACAATGAAACAAATAATATGATTAGTAGAATCATATAAATCAACACATATATAAACTTAGATATTTAAACATGTCCCATTCTTTTTACAGTATACAGTCAGAATGCTTAGAAAATTTAGGGGATTTAGTATCACCTTGGTCAAGGGATGGGATATGCAAATGTTTACATAAGCCAGGGCAGTAAAATGGATAGATACATCTCTTTAGATTCCATTTACAATGTGTCACCCAACATAAGAAGACCAAAGAGAGGAGCAGTGACTCTACTCTTGCTGACTGCTGTGCAAAAGCAGAGTCAACATGTTCAAAAGGCAAGATATCGACCCTGTTATGTGAAGTCTCCTGATTTTTTTTAAACATTTCAAATTTGTGTAAAACAAATAACCCTGTAAGTCGAGCAAAAGTTATCCACAGATCATATTTGCTGTCAGCTAGTTTGTGAATTCCGGCTCTAGTTCTAATCCTTTTATTTTAGAAAATACATAATTCCTATAAAATAAAACAAGGAGTCTTAGACTGCAGGTAATAAGTCATGGAACTGGAAAAAGCACTGAGGACTCAGGGATCATTCTCTAGCACACCCTCTGTTTCTCTCTTACACACACACACACACACACACACACACACGCATTTGAAAAAAAAATCATTTATTAGCCCCAATTTTTCAAAGCAATCTATTTTAATTGTTTCATGGACATAATAAAAATGTCTATTAATATTTCAGGACATTTGAAGCTACAGAAGTTAGAGACTATTTTAGTCTCTGAATATTGTCATAATTCTGGAATCTGAAAATTCTAATGTTCTCTTAAGTGGAATCTGCTAAACTTTCTCATAAGGACAAAATAATCATTTGAGTATGAAGCATTCTGCCAGCATTAAAGTAAATTATTGTCTTAAAAGCAGAAATCACAGAGGAGTGAAAACTTATCCACCTTTCTATATCCTAAATGGCATTGACATTTGAGGACGGTTATTTACACGGAGGTTGTTATGTGCTGCTTAGTTTACTTATCAAATGTCTATTTTAAATAACAGAATTCCAGAATTTGATTTCTGATAGTTTACAGTTATAAAAGTAATAAATGATATACAATTTTATTTATACCCATGTCATTGGTCATAACCTCCAACTTAACTCTAAAACATTGCTTGTATTCTGACCTCCTTAAAGTCATCTTTTTCTTCATAACCCTCTTGTTAGCATTTCTAAGCATGCCAGTTAACTCAATGGAGTATTCATTGATAGTACATTTCCACATGTACCAAATAATTATCATAAGAAGAATACACAGTAAAATAAACACCTTAATCTGAGTTCTCTTGACTATCCACTGAGTCTTTCTTCTCTTCTCCTGTCCAACATGGCATGAAAATAGTAGTTGGCTATGTTCAAGGGACTACACAGTTTTGGACCAATATAATCTGAATAGAACAATTTTTACATTTTCTTCACATCCAGTTAGAAATAATAAGATATTATATCTTCACACACAAATCTCATTCTCCAAGACTAAATTCAAAATAAGCCTTTACTCTAAAATGCATGTAAAGTACTCCCACCCTAAGTCACCCCTTTTCTCTATATTAGTATTTGATTTTCTTGGTGTTTATATTTTCATCACCTTTTGATATTAAAAAATACATTTTTAAAACAACTGCTTATAATAGAATGTTTTATAGGAGAATGTTAAACCTGGAAATAGTCCTTATGATTTCAACCAACCCATGGCAATAAATACGGCAAGTTTCTACGTCTCTTGGCATCCCAAGTGCACCAGAATTGCTTCCTTGGAAGTGTTATTTACCCACACTATTTTTGAATTTTATAATTTTTCTTGTTTTATTAAACATATGTGATGACAAGCTCTGAATCAATATGAACTGTATTACACACATGTGATAAACACACAAATGCTCTGGGGCTCAGTTGATGTTTTTATGGGAATGTTCTACTCTGCTTGGTTAAGTTTCTTAGTGAATAAATTTTAGATCATATTGTAACTGAGTGGAATTCAAAACAGAAAAAATACATATTTTATTAAACCTTACAGGCATTTTTAAAACACAAGACTCCACTTCTCTCACAAATTGAAATACAAGTCAAGTTCTGCATGTTCTATTGATTTATGTGATATAACAACGTCCCTTAATTCCTGCTCCTAGGTGCCCAATCCATATAGGTAGCCCCTTTAAACCTCTGCATTTAGGTTGAGCAATGCCTGAAGTTCTGAGATAAATCATGCACTTAGTTCATTACACAGATGTTCTTTCTGTCAGGCTGGCTCTAGCCCAAGGCAGATAATTAGATTTTTGTCTTGTCCTAAGAACTGCCATGCCCTTGAGGATTCCGGTGTTTCTGCCTCATTCTTTAGGTTTATTGCTTACCCAAATAGTATGCTAGATGTATTATACATAGCATCTTATTTAACACAGAGGAAAGTGTTGAATTTCTTTCAGAGTAATTTGTTTTAAAATAATGGTAAAATTCTTAATTTAAAAGAGTAAATATTTGTCAAACTGTCACTTCATTTCCTTTAGTGAAGATTTTAGAACAGGTGGTGATAAAGAAATATATAGTGGATATGTGGTTGTTTGGGCTATTGCAAAGCACACTGATCTTTCTTTTACTCAGGCATACTTTCAAACTTTCTTGACATTTACATATATACATTCACATACACATACATTAAAACATTGCGTTATAAAATAGCCACTGCTATCAAGTGTGATGTACTGTGATTTTTTAATTCTATTCTAGTATATTCTTTTGAAAATTAGAAATGTACATATTGATTCTACAACTGACTAATAAGATACAATTTGCAGTTTGAAAGTGCTCTTCAAGTAAGTAGGATTTGACTTTAGGGATGGCTTAAGCTACTGGTGGTAAGGATAAATTCAAGGATTTGTCACTAGAGCATGTAACTCGGTCACATCTCAGGAGATGAAAGTAAACTTTTACTAGGTCACGAGCATAGAGACCAGAGACTTTTTATTCGTTTTGAACTTAAGGGTCACACTTTCATTTCAGAAGAGATAGTGGTGATCTGTAAAAATGTTAAGTTTTAGTGACTTTATTGGTGCCACTGTATCAAGCTTTGTCTGGAATCAGTCATATTTCTGTATTTTCAGGTATGTATAACAATAAATGCATTTTACATCTAAGTGACTTTTTTACTTTCAACTTTTACAAATTTTTTAGCATATTTTTCAAAAGTTGATTTCAGAGAATAAAATTTAAATTATACTTTATGATTTTATCAACTAGACACCATTTAATTGTGGAAAATATGACTGAAAAGAGACATAATTTTTTCAAGGCTCTCAGTTAATGTGAACTATTTACACAGGTCACGAGGTGGAATCGTGCATTTTAAAATGATTGCTTGCTTCAGTAAAATATGGGTCAATACACATTTCTTTATTATAAAAAACTTAAGTTTCTGAGGAGAAAATTATTCTCAAATGACTCATAACTGCAAGTAATGAAAGCTGTATTTGTGAGGGCAGATGTCACACCTGCTTGAAATGAAGATGGCACTTCTGCCATTTAAATGTGAACAGTCCCAGGATATTCTCTATGTGAACCTAAAACCTATTGGAATAAATCTGGGAAACAATTAATATTATCTGACAGATTATTTATAAATGCAGGAATAGAAGAAGATCACCTGTGCCAGGAGAGGTATTCAAACAATTCCTGGGTCTAGTGAGGTGTCCTGTGTCACAAAGGAATTAGTGTCCATTCCATGCTAAGATAAGTTCCAAAGGAGCAAAATGAAACTCAGAGGTCTGGTGTCTGCAGACAAGTCAGAGAGATAAAAGGTTTTAAAAATTGTGAGATAAGTCTTATTTTAGAGATGACAGCATAAAATATGTATCCTGCTTACAACCCATTGTGGGATACTAGACACAGCACATTTTAGCGCATACTTCTACTAAGGAGGGCATTTTCATAAACCACTAGACCTAACTGCTTATAAGAATATGTACTTATCTTTTAGAGTTTTTCTACTAGATAAGGCAGCATGAAATAAAAAATACTTTCTGAATTCTAGTGTTGCCATTTAATGCTTTTGGGATCATTAAAGGCTCTTTATGTTGCCATCTAGGAAAATGACAAAAATATCTAAAATTTTACTTATAATATTACAGGGTTTATTATGGTGATTATATGAAAATGTCATTAAAATGTTTTGTGATATGTAAAGCCTGATATGACTTTATTATTTTACTAGATTTATACAATGAAACGTCCTGTCTTTGATCATTTCTCTGGATTTATACAATGAAAAGTTGTCCTGTCTTTGATCAATTCTCTGGAACTAGTAAGAAATAAAATAAACTATCAGTTCAGAGAGATGGATATGAAGGTTAAATTCCTGAGTTTACTAAACCTGAAAACATATATGTTATCTACACTGGCAACAAAGAAGTCTCCAGGGAAAATTGTGAAATGCCTTTGGAAGTATAGAGTTAATGACTATATGGAAAAGGAAAAAAATCCCAATAGATGACTATTAATCACAAATACAACTTCTACCATCAGTCACAGAATAACGTAAGTAAAAAACATAATTGACATCCATAATTTTGACATCATTGCTTTAGTTACAAAAGGTAGTTGTAATAATTTTAATAAAATTTCCTGAAGGTAAAAGGTGAGGGCTGCAAAAGTAATGATTCAAAAGCTCAAGAATGACAAAACAGTTAGGCACAGTGGTCTCTCCCCATATTCTATCAATCTAGGCATATATTCCTCCGTAATCTTGGCAGGAGTATAAAAGTTTATTTTCTGAGATATTGAGTGAGAGATGCTGCAGTTCAGGGAAAATAAAGCACAGAAAAATATAAATTATGGGGACCTGTCACAACAGGATGACTATATGAGTTTACATATTGAATAATGAGACTCTTTGCTAATGTGTCCTCCTGCTTGTACCATTTGGCCCAAAGATTGCTGTTGACAGGAATTTACTTTTTACCATAAAATTGGAGATTTTTTTCCTGAAATAATTGAACAACTCAGGAGGAAATATATATAGTTACAGATATTTACTGGTATCTCAGCATCGTGCCTGCATTCCTGGTCAAGTAAACCAGTCCAAGATTCACCAATGCACACAAAATATCCAACTTATCATTACCTCATTATTAAATTCAAATAGGCAGAAAATAATTCTCAAACACTTGAGAAACTCTCCACTGTGAAATACTATGATAAAATCAACCAAACAAGTAAAATAGAAACACAGAGAAAGTAGAGACAACTCAGAAAACAGAAAAAAACTTTAAAAGATAATATACCGATCTGTCGAGGGTAATAATGAAAGATTTCTTAGAAGTTAAAAAGAAAATAGCTAGATTAACAAAATTACCCAATTTTATGTTTGGAAGCTACATTGAAGGAACATTCTCCCAAAGAATAAGAAACAAAATCATATTTAAACTACCAGAAAATAGTAAGAATATTAATTAGAATATTGATACAAAAAATTCAATATCAAACTGATAATTGTACCAGAAAGAAACACAGAATGAAAGGAAGAAATCTACCAATATGTAAACACATATTATACCATGCACAATGGTTTTATATTCCTAAATGAATCAGCATACTTCATCATATGAATAAACTTAAGCAAAAAAACCTCTCATCTCAAAAACTTCAAATAAATTATTCAACAAAATCCTGCATTCATTTCAAAAGAAAAAATTCTCTGAAATCTAGTAATAGAAAGGAAATTCCTAAACATGATAAATGTAAATCTACAACACCAATAAATGCCATCACTCAAAATGGTGAAAAATGAAAGATTTCCCCTAAAATGAGAAACAAGTCAAAGATATCTCCTTTACACATTTCTGTTTAACATCATTCTTTTGTTTCTAGCCAGTGCAAAAGGCAAGAAGAAGAATTAAAAGTCCTTCAAATTGAAAAGAAAAATAAAATCACATATGTCTTTATTCGTAGACCATGATTACATAGAAAACTTGTTGGAATCTACAGAAACCTAGTACAACTAGCAAGTGAGTGTTAACAGTTTGCAGGATACAAGATCAATATGTAAAATTCCTTTGAATTTATGTATAGTAGATACAAATGATCAAAAATTTAAAACCTAAAACGTAGTCCCATCTAAAACAACTATAAAATGGGAAATACTACTCTGGTTTAGACATTTGTCCCCTCCAAACCTCATGTCAAAATTTAATCCCCAGTGTTGGAGGCGGGTCTTCATGGGAGGTGTTTGGGTCATGGGGATGGATCCTTATGAACAGATTAATGTTTCCCCTCAGATGTAAGTGAGTTCCCATTCTGTTAGTTCCTGTGAGAGCTAGTTATTAAAAATAGCCTGGTACCTCCCCCTCTCACTCTCTCTCTCTTGCTTTCACTGCCACCATGAGATCTCTGCACATGCTGAGTCCCATTCACCTTTCATTATAAGTAGAAGCAGCCTGAGGTCCTTGCCAGATGCAGAGGCCCAATCTCAAACTTTCCAGCCATCAGGATCATAAGCCAAATAAATTTCTTTTATGAATTATCCAGCATGAGCTGTTCTTTTATAGCAACACAAACAGACCAAGGTAAAACAAAATCTGACAAATTGCCCAAGAACTATACACTAAAAACTAGAAAACATTTCTGAGATAAACTAAAAACCTAAAGAAAGAGATATACCTTATTGAAGGGTCTGAGAACCCACTATTGTCCATTGCTATTCCTTTTAAATTGATCTATAAAATTAATGTAATTCCAATCAAAATCCTAGTTAGGCTTTTTGTAGAAATTGATAAGTTAATTACAAATTTTACAAAAAACCCCAAAATATCTAGAATAGTTAGGGAGAAACAACACTAAAAAGAAGGCCACTTTTATTAAAATCATCCATCCTCTTTTACGGGTGGTGAGTAAGGATAGGAGGAGGTCTCTCTGAAAAAGGTCTACCTTAAACCTCTTTGAACCAAGTTTTCTCTGCTTTTCTCATTATATTCTCTCCTAAATGCCCTATACAGCAGCCTGAGTGTTGGCACCAAGCCCCTCTAGTACGGTCAGGTACTGCCTATCCTAAGGCAAAAACCAAGAGAACTAAGAGCAGCTTTCCAACTGCCTTATTATTATTGTTTTAAGAAACACCCTGCTGCAGACTGTAGTAACCCACATAGTCAAACATGCAACAATTCAAAGAGCCATTTTAACTTAGGGTAGCCTTACAGCTTTTTAAAATTTGTTCTCTATAATTTCTTCAGTGGCTGACCGTGTGGGAGGGAGCCTGTTTAAATTCAGCATCTTGTAAGAAATTTGAACAGACATTTAAAAGATTATTTTTCTTCAAAGTGATTTATAACCTTGGAAGGATGTGATTCTGAAACTGCCTGAACCACCTTTCCTGGCTGTGTCAAGGAAGCCTGTCTGCAGGATAATAGAAAAAAGAAGAGTACAGCAGAAACATTTCTAAGGCATTAAGGTATGTGGGTATGTGCACATTTGTGAGAATGAGAGAGAGAAAGAGAAATCCAGTGACCTTTTTCTGAAGCTGGATATTGTTACATTGCTATCCCCAATGCAACCCTGGATTTCCCAATTACTGTGACAAACTTCCTACTCAATCTGAGTTGAATTTCTGGCTCTGGCAACAATAGAGTGTGGCTTAATGAGCAAGATATTTCTAGATGGGGCTAAAGTTGATATGCTTTTTGTGACACTTTTCAAAGTGTAAGTACCAAGTGACAATAGACTCTGCCTCTCTTTAGCCTGTCCAGGCCTGATATCACAATGACTGACTGAAAATTATTTGATGGATACATGCTACAAAATTTCCAAGAACATCTGAAAGTACTGGGTTATTAATAATGTATGATTCATATTAGAAATCAGTATATATTTTGTTTTAGTTTTGTTATCATGCCTATTTGATACCTATTTCTTAGGTATCAGATTTTGATTGTTATTATGTATACTATTTTAAACTGACTAAATAAAAATTTTTAAATAGCATATTTTTTAGTTTCCAAAATAAAGAAATTGCATTGTAGTACACTTGACATACCAGAGACACAGTTGATTTATGTGACTTAGCATTAAACTCATCTGAAGATCTCTTTTGTTTTCTCTTACTATATACAAGACACTTAATTAATATCCCCTCCATCTCCCTCCCCTTACAGCTAGGATATGTGCCCAGGATTTAGTGATGACAACCATATTTGGAGACCAGAGGATGTGGAGACAACAGAGTCAACCCTGAGATTCTGACCTTTGTATTAATCAGGCACTAGGATCAATAAATAAAAGAATTATCCCATTGAAGCTCATCTCTGATGGATTGTCACAGCATGTAGCTGGACAAGTGTATTAGTTCATTCTCACACTGCTATACAGAAATACTTGAGACTGGGTAACTCATAAAGAAAATAAATTTAATTGACTCATAATTCTGCAGGCTGTACAGGAAGCATAGTGGCTTCTACATCTGGGGAAGCCTCAGGAAACTTACAATCATGGCAGAAGGCAAAGTGGGAGCAGCATCTTCACATGGCTAGAGCAGGAGGAGGAGAACTGCTACACACTTTAAAACCACCAGATCATGTGATAACTCACTCACTCACTATCATAAGAACAGCACAGAAGGGATGATGATAAACCATTCAGGAGAGCTCTCCCCTTTTGGTCCAATCACCTCCCATCAGGCCCCACCTCCAACCCTGGGGATTACAATTCAACATGAGATTTGGGTGGGGACAGAAATCCAAACCATGTCAATGAAACCCAGTGTTATTTACCCACAGTGCTGCCGTATTTTAAGGCCTACCTTGGCACAATCCCCTCCTTGAGACACCTGCGAGTTCCTGCCAAAATGTTCGCAAACTTGCTAATTCCTGCCTCTTTTTTGTGGGAGGTGAAGGTGTACTATCCATCAGTAGGTTCTGTGTCCTCCAATATCTGAGTGATAAATATTCTGGGATTTTGTGAGTTCCTGTTTCCTTGGGGAGGTAAGAGGATAAAAAGGACTTATGTGCATACCTGATGAAATGTCAGGCGATATCCTGTACCATATTAGAGGATAAAACCATGAGAAACTGGTCTGGATGATAATCTTGGCAATATGGGATTTATGGGATTTGGGGTACTACTGTGAAGTGACATTGATTGTACCCAAAGCTTTAAGAGCTGGAGACACATACATGTGTTGTGTGCACACACACACACACACACACACACACACATATATGTATAGTATCCCAATGCTTGGATTATGATGGTTGCTTATTGAATGATAGCAATCAGAGTTGTTACTGTTATTATTACCATTACTGATACTACTAATACTGCTGTCACTATAGTTTTACCTTAGCCATACTCAGATTATGTTTTATGGAAATAATAATGATTAATCTATAAACTCACTAGCTAGTTCAGTCTTCCATTCCACAGAGAACTTCACCAGCATAGCGTCCTACAACATAAAACATTATGCTTTATTTTATGATACACTTTAAAAATTTTTATTAAATGACAGAATGAATTCTAAATGTTGACAAAATTGTTCCGAGGTATGCATTCCACATGGCTATGAATCCACGTGATTCTGTCATTATGAATGGAAAAGAAAATGAAACAACTAATTAGAGCTAGTGTTATTTTAATTCAACTTTGGACTTGTCCATGCTTTGAATTTTAAAAGCCAGCTCTCTTGTTTTTCGACATGGTTCTTATAAATGCAACTTTGTTTGACTCTGTCATAGGCAGCATTAAGATGGAAGTTACAGATGTTCTTAGACTGTGCTTACTCAAGCATTGCCAGCCACTGGAGGGTGGCTCTTGGCAAAGGCAAAGCTGTCAAAACTCACAGGTTGTGCCCATATGCGAAGGCTTGTGCCTTTTACTACATCTCCTTTAATTTCAAACATTTTGGAACCAGTGGCTCAGAACACAATATCCTGTAGAGCTCGGCTCATACTTTGGTGAAAGGGAACAACTTTGCAGATGATCAACTTTTACAATTTCTGTTCATCGTGTGGTTGATAGAGAAACAATGAAAATCGACAGTGTATTCTTTTCTCCTGCTTTATCTTATTTTAATCCGGGGTCATGTAAAACTTGCTAAATCCGTTGGGTTTACAAGTTTTCAGGTGAAACTACTGTTGTTCCTGTACTTTTCCTGTGAAGGTTACAGAATTTTTCCACAGGCCCCACCTCTCCCTATTCTAGGCCAGTGAGCTGAGAACAATCAGAAAGATATGACTGGCTGCTGGATTTTACCCTGTGATTATGAAGATGAAGGGAAGATATGTGTCTAAGTGATGGTTTCTTACTGTAATTAGAAAGAAGTACAATTAAAATTTCTACTTACTTTAAAATAATCTTAAACAGCTCTATTTTATGCAGCTATGAGTCTCTACTTGGAAATTTATACTGTTGTTTGGCTGCTTTGTAACTGACTTGAGGCAAATGGTTAAAAAATAGCACAAAGTACACAACATCAGTAAAACCTAATGAAACAAATTTTGCAAATGATAGGAGCCCTGATAATACATGAGAAAGAAGAGAAAGAATATGAGACACTATTGTATGAGAATGGCTGAAAGTATTACTATATACAACAAAAGATGGTAATAAAACATTTGTGTATAAACTTAAATATATTAGATTGGAACACACAAAAATTAGATCTTTTTAAAAAACCAATGGTTTAATATTGATTTTACAATAGTGCTGAGATGAAGGACTTTGGAATTCCAATTTTTGGAAACAGCAGCAGTTAGGTACAATCAATACATTCATGAGGCGAAGATACTGCCTAGGGGAAGCTCTCTGGCCCGGATTTGTCTCTGTCTCTGAAAATATTTTTGAAAGGTTCTTCACTTTTAAGGACCTATTTCATTAGGTTGATTCCTAATCAAAGATAATCCCCTAATCTTGTGATCCTTAATTTAATCAAATATTCAAAGTACCTTTCACCATGTAGAATAGGATTTCTGCAGATTCCACAGATTGACATGTGAACATCTTTGGGAACCTTAATTCTGACTATCATACTTAGATTTGTTTTTTTTTTTCTTTTCGTGGGTTCTGCTAGGTAAATTAGTATAACCTTGAGTGTATGTGTGATTATTAGAGTAAGGTGTAACATATTAGCAAGTTTTATAGAATTTCTCTCAGATAATTCTTAGATTATATATATATATAGTAAGAAATATGCTCTTATGCTTGTTATATAATAACATTTTATATAATTGCACATAGATTTTAGTAATTAGTTCTTACAAATTGTTATGTTTGTATAGTATATCAATAAGTATTTATTTGTATGAAGATGTCAATTGAAAGCAGCAAGAAAGTAATATATGAGAAGCACATACCATGTGGAAGCCATACATATGCTTCCATATGTATGGAAAATGCTAAGTCAAATTTTCTTTAATTTTTGCTTTCTACATTTTACAGAGAAAAGTATTAAGGCTTAGAGAAGTTTTTAAAAAAATATTGCCTGATTTCTACAGGATGCAAATGCTGAAGTCTGGATTTAAATCCAAACAAGTTGAGCTTTAAAAAAACCATATTCTTTCTAAAATACAGCACTACCACCACTGGATATCAAATGTTCTTTGGAAAATTTAAGTCACCTTTAACATTAATTCCAACAGGCTTCCAAAATAGTTATGTGAATGGATTAAGCTATAATATGATTCAGTCAGTATCTTTCGTGACCACTTTATTTAGTCTATGAATGGATATATTTGCTAGGTTCTAATTTTCTGAGGCTGCAAAGCAATTACCTAATTTCAGTTGCTGGAATGGTGTGGTGCATATTTGACAAATAAAAGAACAGTGCACACTTTTACATTGTGGTCTCTGAAGATCAGTTATATAATGATTTTTTCCATCTGCTGGAAAATATTACAATTATTGTCTCATCAAACACTCTGTTACACTTCAAGTAAAACTTCAAGAAAGGATTCTATGCTATTTTGGTGTATGATTTCCTTGAAAACCATTATTGATAAATATAATGATTCAGTCATAACACATATGCTTTAAATAAAAGTATAACACTAATATTCTACATTCTATGCATGTAGAAATGTTGCTCTTTGGATTATTTTTTTTCCTGGTCTAGCTAGATTAATATTTTAAAATTAGTATCTCACAATAGAATTTATGGAAAATTCTTTTTTATCTGACCATTCCCTGGACTACTTGTCTTTAGATCTAGACTATTTTGAATAGGAAAAGGAATAAAGGGCATTAGAAAACCAACAGAGGAAAGAAGAGAAAGAAAACTTAAATAGAATGAAAAATCATTACGAAATTAAATAAGGTAAAGGTAAAGATAAAGAAGGAATAAATGGAAAGAAATAGGGCAAAGAAGGAGACTTTTCCAGACTCATTTTTGTAAATAATCTGTGACAGCTCACCTTGTGGAAGTGGAGTGGATGCCCAGGGCTGGAGTTGATTGGCAGCTCTGACTTTGTCTTGGGAATATCTCCCTGCAGTTGCTATTTTTACACAGCGGCTTGCTCTTAGTGGGGCCAATCAGAATTGTCTCAAAGATGATCTGGCAACGCCCAGATTCTTAGGAACTATCAAATAGGAATGCAAATAATTATTTGTTCTGGAACTATGAAAAAAAATAGTAGGAGGTTTAATACTATGGCTAAGGTTTAGTACTCACAATACTAAGTCAGAGTACAAGAGGCTAAGCAAACATTAAGAATGACCTCTTGGTGCTTTCTTCATTAACTACATAGGTTTTTCAATGTTTATTTTCCCCTCAACCTACTTCAGTGGCTTCTTGGCACACACACAAAAAATGTGAGTTAAAACTTGGTGTATATAATGTACAGATCCCATGAACTTATTCATTTTATTTTAAAACTGTTGAAAAATTATCACAGCCAAAAAGAGGCAGGCTCTGCCATAGGAATTAGGAGAAAATGAAGTGTATAAAGGAAAACCTAAGAGCTTAAAAATGAAGAGATCTGTGTATAAATCTTGGCTCAGTTTCTTACTGGCTGTGTGGCTTTGAATAAATTGAATGTGACCTTGAATAAATTACTTATTTTTCTGAGTCTGAGTTTCTTAATATAGAAAATAAAATAATAATATGTACTTATTATGATCACTATAGAATTAAGAAAGATAGCATATATAAGTGCCTATTATAATAAACACATTGTCACTGCTAACACTAGGTGACTATTGTTATAATTGATATTTTAAAAATAATGGATGAAAAGGTAACTTCCACAGTGATTGCTTGAATAGCCAAAAAATTTCACGTAGTTTCATTCCTTTTGGCACAATGAAATATTCAGGTAAATTCCTTAGAAAACCCTAAATATTAACAGCCATTTTTCTAATACTGAGAAAAAATGCCCTCTTTTGCCTTTTTTTGTCAACTCTGTCTCTAGCATCACATTGTCAGAGCATGAAGAAGAATTGGAACACACCATCATCCATAAATTTATCTAATAAAATAAAAATAACAAATGTTTATTAAATATGAAGTTTGTGCATTAGAAGTTGAGAAACCATATAGGATTGAATGTAGACCCTGGAAACATATTATTATCACCTTCCTGTTTTCAATTAAAAACATTTTTTGTCTGTCTAAAGCTTAGTATCTTTTGATATTATGATAAAAATAAATATCTGCTTTGTTCAGCAGCAAGATTTGGACAAAAAATTGAATTAACTCTGAGAAAGCATTTTCCTTTTTGTTTTCCTAACTTAATAACAATCTTTTTCTTTCACTAGAAGTCCTTTTGTAGTGATGTACAGGCTCAATATGTTCTATAGATAACACAACATAAGATGAAAATGTGCAGAAATAAAATAAATGGTGTATGAAGATCATCTGTTGTCCGCAGGCAGTGCATTGGCAGCAATTCCGTTTGCTTTACTGCAGTCTTGACAGGCATCCTGCTCCCTGATGGCAGTGCTAACATGCTTTGGCAGTAGCTGCAAAAGCAGCTTTGGGTGATTAAATCTCAGTCTTTTTGTCAGGAAACTGTCTGTGATGTCTTTTCTGAAAACGACATTATGTCTTATTACAAACCATTTTACTTCTCCATAGACAGGCATTACCAATTAAAAGTGTTCATAAAACACGTTTCATTGTTCAGGTCCTTTACCTTTTCTATTTTAGGTGACAGTGTGGTTTACATGCTCATTAGGAAGAAGCTAAAAATATAGAAAATATTTTTTTCTGTGAACACTGAATTATTCATATGACTTGAAATCTAAATGTATATGCTTATTTTGTTTTCTTTATAAGCAAGATAATGAAATTTATTATTGCTCTTCTGGATTTAAGGGTTCTTTCAGCAATTTGAATATGTAGTATCCTTACCTTCTGGTTTGCATTGTTTCTGGTAAGTCAGCTGAAAATATTATTGGAGTTACCCTGTTCATGAGTTGTTTGTCTCTCACAGCTTTCAAAATTTCCTCTTTCTCTTTTTCTTTCAACATTTTTGTCTTAATGTGTCCGGGTGTGGATCTCTTTGTATTTTTTCTTGCTTGTAGTTTATTGAATCTCTTCATGTGAGGTTGATGTTTTTATCAAATTAGTGATATTTTAAGCAATTAATTCTTAGAATACATTCTAAGAATTATTTACACATAAATTTAAAGATCTCTTTCCCCTCTTCTGGTAGTCTCATTATGTGCATGTTGATACATGCAAGAGTATCCCGTATTTCGTTGAGAATATGTTTATTTCTTTAACTTCTATTTCAGTTCTTCTGATTGCATAATTTCTATTGATCTATCATCAAGTGTACTGATTATTTCTTCCTCCAGTTCAATTTTGACTTCAACTATTTTACATTTCAACTACTGAAATTTCATTTGATTCTTTTATATAATTTATTTCTCTCTATTGGTATTTCTATTTCATGAGACATCACCATGGAATCTTCTTTTACTTTTTAAAGCATAATTTCCTTTAGTTCATTTTTCCTGTTAAATCTGATATCTAGACCCTCTCACAGGAGATTTCTGTTGCCTGTCTTTCTGCCTGCATTTAGTCTCACTTTCTTGCTTTATTAAATGTCGTATAAAGTTTTTTTTAAAATTGGAAACTCGAATATATTGCAGCATCTCTGGTCACTGGCCCAAACTGAGGACTTGCTTTTGGGTTGTTTACTCATTTATTTGCTTAGTGACTTAGTTGGAGTATTTTTCTAAGATGCAATTCTTATATATGTGAAGCCTATGATGCCATTCCTCAGGGTGCACTAACTAGGTTTGTACACAGTCCTTTGAGAGAACGGTGATTTTATCTAAGCTTTTCTTTGATCTTTCTGTTCATTTTTTGCCTTTGTTAGCATTATACTCAGCTTTTAGGCTTCCCTAGCTGAGGTTTCTTGCACAAATGTCTGAGACAATGACCTGGGACATTAATTGATTCACAATGAGTCAATTACATTCAGCCTTTCTTCAGGGGTATTTTTTGAAGCTAGTTGTTAATGTGTGTTTTCATACCAGAAAAGTACTTTTTAAGTGTAGCTTCTCCTGGTTTTCTCTGGTAAACTCCTTAGACTAATGTTTAGCTTCTAGTTTTCACGGAGTGACCAGCCTCCTTTTGCCACCAAAATCTCCATTATTTTGAGAGTTCATGTAGGCTTGAACTTTCTTAGATTCCGTTACATAGTCAGGTCCAATGGGGAGATCTTGAATTCTTGGTTATTATGGCATGGACTTTACACTGGCAGATTATCCGAGCTACTTCTATGGAGTTGGAGTCAGAGTGTTGCCTCCTTTTCTCAAAGGGAAAAACTCTATGAGTAGGGAGGTAGATGGGGGCAGTATGCTCTGCCCTTCTTTACTTCAGTCTTTTAGCTTGAAATCTCTGTTCTAAGAGCACAGTGAGGCTCCAGCTTTCTCAGCGTGTCATTCCTAGGGTAGAGCCTTCATCCCATGGATGAGGACTGGGTGGAGGAAGAGAGCCTGTGACCTCATGGTATCCCTAATCTAGAATTTAACCTCTGCAACACCAGGCTGGAGGGACATTAAATGATGATGGCCTGACCCTTTAGGTGAAATAACATAGTCCATAACTGCTACCTGGGGGAAAGGGTACCCCATTCTCTTGGCCATTATCACCCGAAATGGAGCTTGTGACACACTGTACTGAGGAGTTCAGGACGCAGGTGATGGCACAAGTGCCACAGACACTTCTTGTTCTTTTAGAAATGTAGTATATTTTATTGAATATACTCTAGGGAGAATTTTCATACACTTTTAAATTTTATTATTGTTATTTATTTATTTTCTATATGTATGAGTTTATAGGGTACAAGTGCAATTTGTTTACATGCATAGATCTCATAGTGGTGAAATCTGGGCTTTTAGGGTTTCCATCAACAAAATAACATGCATTTGTCCATTAAGTAATTTCTCATCATCCACTCCTAGTAACCACAATCTACCAGGTTTCCATGGATATATTCTACCATGGATATATTCTATATCCATGTGTACACATTATTTAACTCCCACTTATAAGTAAGAAAATGCAAAGTTTATCTTTCTGAGTCTGACATTTTTCACTTAAGATAACGTTCTCTAATTCCTTTGTTGGTATTATACTCAGCTCTTAGGCCTCACTAGGTGAGGTTTGTTGCTCAAATGTTTGAGACAATGATCTGGGCCATAAATTGATTCATGCTGCTTAGGAAGATATTATTTTATTCTTATTACGGCTGAATAATATTCCATTGTGTTTGTATACCACATTTTAATCCAATCATCTATTGATGAACACAGGTCAATTCCATGTGTTTGCTGTTGTGAATAGTGTGGCAATAAATATCAGTGCAGGTATTTTTTAATATAATGATTTATTTTCCTTTGGATAGATAACCAGTAGTGGGACAGCTGGATCAAATGGTAGTTCTAGTTTTAGTTCCTTGAGGAAATCTCCATACTGTTTTCCATAGAGGATGTACTAGTGTACATTCCCACCAGCAGTATATGAGTTCTCTTATCTGTGCATCCTTACCAACATCTGCTGTTTTAAAACTTTTTAATAATTGCCATCCTGACTTGGGTAAGAGGATATCTCATAATTTTAATTTGCATTTCTCTGGTGATTAGTAATATTAAACATTTTTAATATATCTCTTGGCCATTTGTATGTCTTATTCTGAAAAATGTCTATTCATACCTTTGCCCACATTTTAATGAGATTATTTTGTTTTTGTTGAGTTGTTTGAGTTCTTGTATATTTTAGATAGTAGACCCTTGCTGGATACATAGTTTGCAAATATTTTCTTTCATTCTGTATGTCTTCTGTTCACTCTCTTAATTATTTCTTTTTCTGTACAGAAGCTTATTAGTTTAATTATGTCTCAGTTTTCTATTTTAGTTTTTGTTGCCTGTGTTTTTGAAATCTTAATCATAAATATTTTGCCTTGACCAATGTTCAAAAGAGTTTCCCTAGGTAAGTTTCTTCTAGTATTTTTATAGTTTAAGGTCTTATATTTAAATCTTTAATCAATCCTGAGTTGATTTTAGTATATAATGAGAGATAGAGGTCCAGCTTCATCCTGCATATGACAATGCCAGGACCATTTATTGAAAAAGGTGTCCTTTTCCCAGTGTATGTTCCTGTCAACTTTGTCAAAAGTCAGTTGATTGTAAATATGTGGTTTTATTTCTGGGTTTTCTATTATCTTCCATTGATCTGTGTGTCTATTTTTGTACCAACTCCATTCTGTTTTGCTTACTATAGCCTTGCAGTACAATTTAAAGTCGGGTATTGTGATGCCTCCAGAGACTTTAAGTGTTTTTGTATTTCTTCTATTTTTGTTTATAATTTTCACCAATTGTTTTTATTTTCCTGGTGAGTGAGACTTCAGGATTTCTCAAATCACCATTCCAGAATTATATGTGGTTCTTTTAAAGTAAGTTAATTCGGGAAGTTTTATGGAGTCAAATAGAAAGTCACTTGAGATAAACTAAAATAAGTTACTAGTGTTTATTATGAATTACATGCACATTAACACAGACACAAACTCTCAAGAATGGCACCAAACCTAGTCAAATAATTATAGCAATTATCTTGAATATTGGTCAGGAAGAACCAAAAATCTTTAAAAATATTGGTCCCAACAAATATATATATTAAAAATCAGACACAAAAATCTCAAATAATTACCAGGTAACATAACTGCATGGCAGACAAAGGGTATTTATAGGAAAACAAAATATTCAGTACCCCGTAGGTTATACTTACAAAGTCTGAAATTCCAGTCAAAGATTACTAGACATGCATAACACTGGAAAATAATACATATAGTGAGAAGTAAAAGCAATACAATCAGTCAGTATAAACAAACCCATAATGGATAAATAAACTTGAATAAATAGACACAAGTTTAATATGTGATTATGGATGCATACTATACACTCAAGAAGATAAGTAGAAATATGGAAGATATATAGGAGACCAAATTCAAACTTTTACAAATGAAATTTACAATGTGTGAGATTTTAAAAATATATTCTAGATAAGATAAATGTACTTGATGATAAACAAAAAGTGTAGGAAAAAAGATTAGTAAATTTTAGGACAAAAAATAGAAACTAAAACAAAAGCAAATAAAAAATTAACGTAATAAAAAGTATGTGATTGGGCTGCCAATAAACTTTAAACATTCTAATATACATGGAAAAAGCTGAGGTAGAGGGAAAATATTTGAAAAAAATAATGACAGTGTTTTTGAAAATTGTCAAATAATATAAACCCATAGATCCAAGATCCTCAAGCACTATATAGATGAGGAAAACTTCAACAATGCACTTCATAACATAATGAAATTTCTCACAACCAGTGATGAACAGAAAGTCATAAGAGGAGACAGAAAATAAGACACAATGTACTGTAGAACAAGGGTAAAAATGACAGCACAGTTTTTGTCAGAAACAATTGGAGCTAGCAGATAGTGAAAACATACCCTTACAATAGGAAAATAAAAATATAATCCCTTACTCAGCAAACTGTATTTTAATAATGAAGAAAAAATAATTACTTTTTCAGATATGCAAAAGCTGAAACACTTTTTCACCAGCAGATCTGCACTATAGAAAATAGTAAAGAAGGACTTTTACAGTGAAGGCTTATGATACTAGATACAATCATGGATTGACAAACAGAAATAAAATGCAGAAATAAAATAAAATGGCAATGACATGGGCAAATATACAAGCTGCTTTACTTACCGTTAAATCTCTTTAAATATAATTGACTTTAAAGAAAAATAGCAACATATTATGGGATGTATAACAAGTAAAATTCATGAGAAACATAGCATAGAAGCAGACAGGAGAGAAAGCTATAACATTGAAAGGTTTTCATAATATACACAAAATAATAGAATATCTTTAAAATTAGAGGGGTAATAAGGTAAATATATATACTATAAAACTCTAAAGTAATCCTTACAACAAATACAAAAATAGCTTGAAGTCAACAAAGGGGAGAAAATGAAATTATGAAAAAATTCAGTGGAAAGGAAGGTAGAATAAACATGAGACGGAACAAATAAAAACCAAAGAGCTTGATGCCTAAATAGAACCAAATCAATAATCATGTACAATGTAAATGGTATCTGAACACATCAATAAAAGGCAGAGACTTTCAGATTAGATCTCTCAGAAAAGCAAAATGCAACTCCACATTGCCTAGAAGAAATACAGATGTGATAGGATTAAAAAAAATAAAATACAAGTGAACTTGATTAGTAGGAAAAACATATCAATTTCTGGGCTCAAATTTAAGCACTAAACTGGAAATAGATTAATTTATAGAAAAAAAAATGTCTGAAGTTAAAAGAACTCTCATGCAATGTTCTAAACATTCTTAATGCAGTCAAGTACAAGTCCAGCTCAGTTATTGAGAGTATGAGTTAGGTACTTGGCTTAAGAAAAGTAAAATTTAGAAATAGTCATTGAAATCAATTAAGGACAATTGGAAGGTTAAAGGATACAGAAGATTTAAGTGAGGTTAGAAGACATAATAATTGAGTGGCATTAATCTGTGTATTTTTATTTGTCCCCAGGAAGTTTTAGATTACTCCATTGCAGGAGTGAAAATGTCAGCTAATAGCATATATTCAACATCTAAATATCTAAAAGTTTTTTATGTCTTCCTTTTTTTTCCTTATTCCAGTTTCTGTTTGTCTTCTGCCTCTCTTCCCTTCTTCGTTCCATGGTTTCTTCCTTCTTCCTTCCATAGGCATACTTTTCTTTCTTCTTTTTTGATTATTTCATTTTCTTTTTCTTTCATTCTTTCTTTATTTCTTGCCCTTTTGCAGTCTCTCTTTTCCTCTCTCTTTTCTTCCATTCTTCATTCTTTTCCTTCTTTTTTTGTCCCTTCCTTTTGTTCCCCGTTTTTGTTAAAATATTTATGTGGCAAATACTGTGATAAAGGCATTATGATTAACAAAAATGTAAAATTGTTGGCTATGGACTACTCTTTGGGATACGATTAAACATTTCACAAAACCAAGTGATGTAACAGATGCATTTTCGTTGAGTCCTAGAGAGTTGTTACATAGCCGGGTTCATATTCTCAGAAAATATTCTAATGAAGCTATCAAATCAATTGTCTCATTATTTCCTTCATCAACCTACCTACTTGAATTAATAAATGAAAATATTAATTTTAAGAGAAGCTCTAATCAAATAATAAGTTTATATTGAAGAATATTAATACATTATTCAAAATAGAATCTGAAATATTCAACTCCAGTTTGAGATCTTTTACTCATTTGAAAATGCAAGTACAAATTTGTGTCTTATTTATGCTCTTTTGATAAACTGTCTAATCTCATCAGATATGTGAATTCAGCTGGGTTCCCTTTAATTTTGGGGTTCTGTGATTATCAGAATTATAAAATGGTCCTTCAAGATTTCCTGCACAAAAACCAAAGAATGTAAATATGATGAGATATTATGAACCTACTATGTTATGTCACATTGAAAAATAAATTTTTCAGTTGATTTTGAGTTATACTTACTCATAAATATATTCATTTTGATTTCTTTAGAATGTGGAGACTAAGAAAGCAAACCTTTGTGACTTGCCTAATAAATATCTTCTTTCTAGCTAATCAGAATTAATTAATTCAGTGCACTGCAACAGTGATGTTGCTTTGATATTTAACAGGTCATGCTGCTTGTTAGAAAAACTATTTTATTTTGAAAAATGAGAAAGGTATATTAAAAATTGCAAGGCTGTGGTCTTGTTCTATTCACTCTGCCAGCAAGGTATTTTTCAACGTGTATTTGTCCACAGAAAAGTAAATTTAAAAATTACTTATCTCTGTTTGCATATCTGTATTGTTGATTTATATATAATATTTGTAGATATTCCTGGAAAAACCTTGCAGACATTTGATATCAGGAAGAGATTTATGGACCTGACATATCATTTTCTGTTAAGGTATTCAAATCTTCAAAATTTGTGCTTAGAGTCTCTAATTTATTAGCATAGTCTAATGATTATATCTGCAATTTTTCTTTGTTTCTTGGCAAAGTAAAAAGTAGTGCAAAAATGATATTTTATAAAGAATAAAATCCTTTTGTGAAATATGTTTCTGTAGCTCATTTAAGAGAAACTGAGCCTAAAAGTAGACAGGAATATCTTTCTTATTATGATAACTTCAGCCCACTTGCAACATCTGGAAATACATCTCTTATTCCCAAGACAGATAAAGAACATCCTTTACAGTAAAGACAGGACTGATTGAATAGTTTAGGCAGGGTTCCTCTTACAGTTACCTGTTGGAAAGATGGAGCTATAAATAGTTTTCTTATAAAATGGCAACCTATACATAATGTCCCAGATATCATGAAAATAATTTGTAAAATTATTCAAATATGAATAATATGTCATGCTATTAAATGGATTTTACAGATGATTCATGTAGGATCTTTAAACATTTTGAGAAATAATACTTTTTAAAAATATAGAAAACATATAAACATTATATCTAGAGAAAATCATACTATGTAGATTTTCTCAAAATAGATATTCATAAATATGCTACAGAGCCTGACTCAATATATTCTCTTAAAATAGTGTCTGCTTTATTGCACTGTAGAAAAAAAAGTTTTCTAGATGTGTTCGCTAGTAAGACAGCAACGGAAAAGTCCTCATTAACTCCCATTAACTGAAACGTATGTGAATGGAAAATGCAGTCATCAAATTTATATGTTTAAAAGCTAGGAAGATAACTTATGCTAATTCAAAAGCATAAAGAGAAATATAGTTGACCTTTGAACATTGTGGGTTTGGAGCTGCACAGGTCCATTTACATGTGGATTTTTTTTCCAATAACAATTTCACCTAGCACGCCTGCCTTCCCTTCTACTTCCTGCACCTACTCCACCTCTGTGACAAGACCAACTACTTCTTTCCCTCTTCCTCCGCTTCTGACTGAACATAAACATGAGAAAGATGAAGACTTTTATGATGGCACACTTCCTCTTAATTAATAGTAAGTACATTCTCTCTTCCTTATGATTTTCTTAATAACATCTTTTACTCTAGCTTACTTTATTATAAGAATACAGTATATACAGTATATAACGTACAAAATATATGTCAAGTGACTGTTTATATTATAAATAAGACTTCCAGTCAACAGTAAGCTATTAGTAGTTAAGTATTTGGAGACTCACATTATACGCAGATTACCAGTTGAGTGGGGATTGGCGTCTCTAACTCCAGCATTGTTCGAGGGTCAAATGTTCATATGCATGTGTGTCGCTCTATTATTTCTTTTATTAAAGTTTGTTGAGGAAATTTATGTTTTACTTTGAATGAAGCTTATACTAGTTATTCATAATTTTTATACTAGTAATTCATAACTCCAATGTTTAAATCAAGTATTCTTATACAGATATTAAACATATTAAAGTAGTATTACTTAATAGTAATGCGATTATTCAATATGTATTCTTTTTTGGGTATGAGTTTTTTTTGCTTATCATTGTGAAATATAGAAAAATTTTGATGTATCAATATTTTGTTGTTTTTTAATTGTTGTAAAGCAGAATTACATTCCCACAATGGGTTTAATCATTCCCTTTAATAACTTTTTTTAAAAAGTCTTAAAATATTATTAATAAATAACCTTTGAACATCAGGGTATTTTTTAGGGGTCAGAATTACTAATTTATTTTGGATTAAAGCCCAGTAACTAAGATACAGCGTCATAAACTCTAAGAAAATTTAGTTTAGTAGATGTCACCAAACTTTCGTTGAAAATGGTTATGTCCATGTATACTCCTACCAGATAGTCACAAGAATTTCAGCTGCTCCACAACAATGCTTGGAATTGTTATTTATTTAAAAATATTTTCAATATCTCATCCATTCAGGTTGCACTACTGTGTTTGGATTTAGATGAAATATCACACTGTGGTTATTGATATTAGGCTTCCTGAACAGTTGTCAATAAACTAAATTACACAACTTGTAAATGTGAGGAATTGTGTTCCCGATGAGGTGAACCTTTGTAGAGACGTCTCTAATGCAGAGTAAGTCCCTAAGTCACTTAGCGCAGAGACTGACACTGCTGATCTCTTCTCAGCTTATTGTGGAATGGTAGCCGCACAATAAGCTATTACATCACATTGCTTTGCATCTTTATTTACCTCACATCATTTGCACCTTGGACTTCCACCTCCCAAATAAAATACCAGATCTCTAAAACTTGCCTCAGATTCTAATATTTAGAGGACATTGACTAAGAATACTACTTTTTAAACTGCCTCTTTCATAGAAGTGGGGACTGACTAACATGTTTATGTAAGAAAACACTTGACCTATTAGCCACCATCGACTATAGGGAACTTAACACTATATGTTTCTTTATATATGTTTATTCTAGAAATATAAAATTATACTGATAAACACAAATCTAAGTCTCTAATATTTTAACACTTCTAGGAATTATTGTATTTTCAGTCATCTTTAATCTATTTTAGGGCCTAGCAATATACTTTACAAATTCTGAATAACCATTAAATATTTTTAGAAGGAATGAATTAATGAGGTTTCATAATCTTGTAAGCAATCCTTTAGGACTCTTTTGTCAATATCTCTATTTATGGTTCCTCTGAGTTCAACGTCTCTTAAGAATCCTATAGTTCCTACAAAATCGTATTTTGTTTTATCTATCTATCTAATCTATCTATCTATCTATCTATCTATCTATCTATCTATCTATCAATCATCTATCTATGTAATTACATGTCTATCTATTTAGGTCAACATCCAAGAATTAACTGGTTGTACAGAATACTCATTCCCCAGTGGCTGGAATAAGAGAATGATAGATTGGCTCATTGAAGATAGCTTCAATTGGAAGACCAAACCATGTTTGTATTTCAGAAGATAAATGTATAGTTTTATTTGTCCATAACCAGAATACATAGTCTAAAAACAAAGATGTGAAAGTAGAGTAAATCTTCTCACTATTATGCCTAGTAAGCCATTTAAGAAATTTTTTTCCCCAACTCACAACATTACTGGTTTGAGGGGAAATATTTTACCAGGAACACAGAAATGGATCCACTGATGTTCGAGTTGCAACTTGCACTTGGCCATTTGCCATGTGTAATTCCAATGAAGCCACAGATAAAATGTGAATTAGTCTAATGGCTGACATGATTGAACTCAACTGACAAGGGAATATTGGACTACTCATGGAATTTAACTCTTGTACATTTTTCCTTTACTAGTTTTAATCTGTATCCTCCCTTTCCCATACACCATAACCATAAGGGCAACAGGTTTTTCAATCCTATAAGTCATTGAGCCCTCTCATCTGACAAAGCAAGGAAATATGTGTATATAATAAACCATGTATATGCACATTTCCACAAATATTTTTGTATTTGCACCTCTGTTATGCCAAATGTAAATTCATATAGTTCTTCCACTTCAATCTGTTACCATGTCAATTATTGTAAAATCCTACCCTTATGTTTATACAACCAATCTCTCAACTGAGACACACTCCCATTATCCACCATTCATTTATTTCATTGTTCAACTCCAGTATACATTTTTAGTTGTTCCAGATTTGTTAACTTGTACAACTATGGGAAACTACTTTATCAACTAGTGTTCAGTGCTTATGTGAATGTCCTCATGCTTTAGTGTTACAGTCTCCATTCATTTCTACATTGGTTAATCTTCCACTCACACCTGCAAGGATCATGAAGGTATCTGTTTAGGATATTCACTTGATAACCTGGTGGGGTTCCTGCAGGTAATACTCATAAAAATGTGACATTATCTTCTATCTTCTCAGGATAGAACAATTTCAATTTCAACAAAGTCAATGATTTCAACAACAGTGACACATTTCTTCTTCTCTTCATTATTTACATTTTTTTCAAATTCCTAAGAAGTGTGATTTCTAAAGTACGGTTGCTGCCTAGGTTAGTTATGTTTATTAATGTATGTTCTTCCATGAAAAGCAGATAATTAAACTTTTTCTAATGTTTCACTACATATCTTAATTCAGTTTGACTCAAAAAGCTTTCAGTAACTACAGTTATATGCCATGTGTTGTTTCAGATCCTGGCAAGCAAGACATGAGCAAGATTATATCCATATTAAGATCTTAGTACTGGTTCACTGGAAGACCTAGAAGTTGGAAACTGATAGCAATTCTTTACAACAATGAAAACATCTAAACAATGACTGACCATCACCCTCTCAGTAAAGTAGATAGCATATATTTCACTTAATGAACACAGTTTGATTGCACAACTTTATGGTCTAGAGAAAGAATTTGAGATCAAAAAGAGTATTCAAAGTACCTTGGCCTTTTATGATTACAACTAACTATACATTTAACATAGCTGAAATTCAATTTTGGAGACTTGGATTTGATAGATATTCAGTATGCTTTCTCATTCAATTATACTATTTTAAAATAATATATAACTTTAAAATTTTTGTTTTTAAATGCCTGCTTAAATATATTTTATGACCTTATGACAAGTAGATATTTCCAACATTTTTTTCTTTCTATGATAAGAGCATTTACCTCCTCTCTATTTGTGAATTCAAGACATTGATTAATGACTATTTAACAAAATACAGAATGAGTAGTTGCCCAACCAAAGACTGTTTACTGATTTGCAAAATGAATGGAACTTTTTTCTTGTGAATTTAGATAGTGAATATTTAAAGACAAAGATATTAAATAAAACTGCATACACAGACATGCACACATGGGGAAGTGTTACTCTGCAGATACAATTAATGACAAAATCTGATCTTTAGGATACTGATCTTATGGGATTGCTTATACTGTAGGTCATTTCAAGCAGGCAAAACTAAGTGAATATAATACATCTTGATAAATGAAAGAAATAACTCTCAAATATCTGACAACCAGCATCTCCTCATTTTCTTCCAAGAGTATGAGAGAAAAGGAATAATTTTGATTTTTAAGGTGAAAAATCTGTTATAACTGCTGGTGGTATTCACTGAACCTCCCTTTCTTAGGAAGCACAAGGATGTCTTGGCTCTAACTTCTTCATGAATTTACTGATATTCTCTTATGAGATAGACCAAAGACATCAGCTTAATAAATAAACTTCAGCTGAGTACATAAAAGAGCAACTCTTAATACCCACACACAAATATTTTTAAACCAAATGATTTATACATATATTCCTAGTTTTATTTATGAAATGCTTAATCTCAAACCAAGAGTCACTATCTGGGGCCTCATAAACAG
Source organism: Pan paniscus (assembly GCF_029289425.2). Lineage (NCBI taxonomy): Eukaryota > Metazoa > Chordata > Mammalia > Primates > Hominidae > Pan > Pan paniscus. The sequence goes on from NC_073252.2 coordinate 114,990,832, forward strand.
CCAGCATCTGAGCTCCTAAATGAACCAAACTTCATAGGCCTATGGCTCCTAGGTACAATTTTTTAGTGGCATGAGTCAAAGTATAAGAAAAAAATCAAAGTCAGTTTTGAAAGGCAAAACTGATGGCACACTCTTTAATTGAATACAGCTGACAAGGCATTTGAAAGGAATTGTTCATAAATATTTAAAAGAACTCTTAGGGCCATAATTAGCATTGTACTACATTAATTTGACTAATATAGTTTGTTTTCTTTCCAATTGAAGAATAATTCATTTACTGAACAAAATAGTTTCAGCTTTGCGGGCTTTAATTTTTTCAGCTTAGTAGTTTTAATTTAGCATCTTGTGTCTACCCATGGATTTGTAAATGCTGCTAATTCATCAATAGTAGGTAAATCCAATCTACATACTAAATAAGTTAGAGCTGAAGCAGCTGATTGCAGTCATCAAGTAACTTATTAGTAATTCTTTCCATTCCTTGTTCTTTAATGGATTGTGTAGGTTTATTCTTTATTACATTGATAAAATGAAAGCTGATAAGGAAAGTTAGAGGCGAATGGCAGTTGAGCACATGTACTGGAAATGGAAAGAACAGCAACGGTATGATTTCAGAAGTGTTGAAGATGATATGTCAGATGAATGACACATGGTTGAAATATATGTTTACCTATCACATATTATCATATGTAATAACAGTTGCAGAGCTATGCTGTCATTCACATTTTGTATTTTTTTTTGGATTTCTGTTTCAATTTTTCTTTCTCTTTAATAGGATGGATTTAACTATTGTATTAGTCCATTCTCTTGCAACTATGAAGACATACTAAAAATTGGGTGATTTATAAAGAAAAGAGATACAAATGACATACAGTTTGCATGGCTGATGAGGCCTCAGGAAACTTAGAATCATGGTGGAAGGCACCTCTTCACAGAGCAGCAGGAGAGAGAATGAGTGCTTAGTGAAGGGAGAAGTCCCTTATAAAACCATCGGATCTCATGAGAATAATCCCCTTGACACATGGGGATTGTTACAATTCAAGGTGAGATTCAGGTAGCAACACAGAGCCAAACGATACCATTTTACTACAGGTCCCTTCCAACTCTCACATCTTCACATTTCGAAACACAATCATGCTTTTTCAACAGTCCCCCAAAGCCTTAACTCATTCCAGAATTAACCCAAAAGTCCAACTCTAAAGTCTTACCTAAGACAAAGTAAATCTCTTCCACTCATGAGCCTGTAAAATTAAAAGCAAGTTAGGTACTTCATAAATACAATGAGGGTACAGGCATAGTGTAAATATACCCATTCCACATGGGAGAAATTGACCAAAATGAAGGGGCTACAGGCCCCATGCAAGTCCAAAATTCAATAGAGCAGTCATTAAAGCTTCAAGTTCCAAAATAATCTCCTTTGACTCCATGTTTCACATCCAGGTCATTCTGATGCAAGAGGTGGGCTCCCATGGTCTTGGGCAGCTCCACCTCTGTGACTTTGCATGGTACAGCCCCCCTCACAGCTGCTTTCACAGGGTGGCGTTGAGTGCCTGCAGCTTTACCAGGTGCAGAGTGAAAACTATAGGTGGATCTATCATTCTGGGGTCTGGAGAATGGTGGCTCTCTTCTCACACTTCAACTAGGCAGTGCTCCAGTGGGGACTCTGTGTGGGGGCTCCAACTCCACATTTCCCTTCTGCTCTGCCCTAGCAGAGTTTCTCCATAAGGGCTTCGCCCCTATAGCGAACTTGTGCCTGGATATCCAGGCATTTCTATACTTTCTCTGAAATCTAGGCAGAGGTTCCCAAACCTCAATTCTTGACTTCTATGCACCCACAGGCTCAACATCACATGGGATCCACCAAAGCTTGGGGCTTGCACCCTGTGAAGCAATGGCCCAAGATGTACCTTGGCCCCTTTTAGCCACAGCTGGAGTTGAAACATCCGGGACACAGGGCACCATGTCATGAGGCTGCACAGAGGAGGGAGAGCCTGGGCCCAACCAAGGAAACCATTTTTCCCTCCTAGGCCAACAGGTCTGTGATGTGATGGGCTGCCATGAAGGTCTCTGACATACCCTGGAGACATTTTCCCCATTTTCTTAGTGATTAACATTCTGCTCCTCATTACTTATGCAAAGTTTTCCCCAGAAAATGGGTTTTTCTTTTCTATCGCATCTTCAGGCTGCAGATTTTGCAAACTTTTTCTCTTAAACACTTTGCCACTCACAAATTTCTTCCACCAGATATCCTAAATCATCACTCTGAATTTCAAAGTTCCCCAGATCCCTAGGGCAGGGGCAAAATGCCACCAGTCTCTCTGCTAAAGCACAGCAAGGGTCACCTTTGCTCCAGTTCCCAAGAAGTTCTTCACCTCTATCTGTATGACCTCAGTCTGGACTTCATTGCCAATAGCACTATTAGCATTTTGGTCAAAACCATTTAACAAGTTTCTAGGAAGTTCCAAATTTTCCCACATTTTCCTGTCTTTTTCTGAGCCCTCCAAACTGTTCCAGCCACTGCCTCTAACTCGATTCCAAGTTGCCTCCACATTTTCAGGTATCTTTATGTCAGCTTTATAGGCCGGCCTCTTTTCCAGGATTCTTCCTTTAGGGTGGGCTGCCTGTGTGTGCAATCTCCTCCTTACCCTTGGGAAGTGAGCATGTGCAGTTCGTTTAGGAAGTTGTGTGATGCCCATCTAAGGCTTTCTTCCCTTTTCTGGTGGTGTGCCCTTGGAAAGCCATATTGCTCCATTTTGTCTCTTAATACTCATGCCCAGGAATTTGCTTCTCCCTGGTACAGGCTTTCAGTGAACACTTTAGTGCAACAGATGTGGACTATCAGGAAATGTCCTCTCCCTGGTGCTGTCTGCCAATTTATCACTTTTAGAGAGGCAATGGGATAACTGCCGAACAATCACTTGACATTTGTGGTGGGTGGATGGAAGCCCTCTCCTGCCCTGCATATGCCTGTCTAACTACCTGTAACATATGGCGGACTATGGGGAAGGCATGATTGATTTTGAAATTTGAAAAGGAAATAAGATTTAGGAGGGGTCAGAGGCAAAATGATATAGTTTGGCTCTTTGTCCACATTCAAATCCCATCTCAAATTGTAATCCCCATATGTTGAAGGAGGGGCCTGGTGGGAGGTGATTGGAACATGTGGGCATTCTCTCCCTTTCTGTTCTTATGATAGTGAGTGAATTCTAACAAGATATGATGGTGTTAGAGTGTGGCACATTCCCCCTCACTCTCTCCTCTTCTGCCACCATGTAAGATGTGCCTTGCTTCCCCTTCCACCATGATTGTAAGTTTCCTGAGGCCTCTCCAGCCATGCAGAACCATGAATCAATTAAACGTCTTTTCTTGATAAGTTACCCAGTCTCAGATAGCTCTTTATAGCAGTGTGAAAATGAGCTAATACAGGGAGTATTTAATAATGGCTTCACTTTAGTGGTTTTAATTGGACCCCAGACTATCCATGTCTGTACACTGTGTCAATTTTTATTCTTCAGGTGAGTTTCTGCCAAGATAAACTTCCAAATCCTTTTTTTGAAGCTATAATCTGAATGCCCTCCAGTAATAGAGTTGCACCTGAACAACTGGAGGGTTAGGGGTGCTGAGTCCTCCATACAGTCAAAATCCATGTATAACTTTTGACTTTCACAAAATGTAACTGCCAATAGCTTACTGTTGACTAGGAGCCTTGTCAATAAAACAGTCAATAAACACATATTTTGTATGTTATATGTATTATATATTGTATTCTTATAATAAAGTAAGCTAGAGAAATAAAATGTTATTAAGAAAACCATAAGGAAATATCTTTGCTATACATAATTGGTAGTGGGTCATTGTATTAGTCCATTCCATGAAGAAATGGCTAAGACTGGGTAATTTATAAAGAAAAATAAGTTTAATGAACTCACTGTTCCACGTGGTTGGAGAGGCCACACAATCACGGTGGAAGGTGAAGGAGGAGCAAAGTCACGTCTTACATGGCAGCAGGCAAAAGAGCATGTGCAGGGGAACTGCCCTTATAAAACCATCGGATCTTGTGCAACTTATTCACTATCACAAGAACAGCATGGGAAAAACTCGCCCCCATGATTCAATTACCTACCACTGGTTCCCACCCATGACATGTGGGGATTACAACAGCTACAATTCAAGATGAGATTTAGATAGGGACACAGCAAAACCATATCAATCATCATAAAGGTCTTTATCTTTGTTGTATTTACATTCAGAAGGCTGAGGAGAAGGGTAAGAGCAGGAGTTGGTATTGCTGTCCCAAAGTGGCAGAGGAAGAAGAAAATCCATGTTTAGGTGGACCCACAAGTTTACATCAATTTTGTACTGGGGTGAACTGTAGTTGGGTGGAGAACCAGGATAGCAATCATAGCATTGAATTTTTAGTATTTCACTTAATTCCTTTACTGTCAGACAGTTTTTCTCCCTCACCCTCAGCTATCCTTGCCATTCCTGACCATTGATTTGCACTCACTAGTTTTTTCCAGAGGATAAATGATTCATCTCTTGTTGGTTCTTAAAGACATATTCACCTGTTTCTTTGTGTGGTAGGGTGAGGACAAATCTCGGCCTTTTAATTTTTCCTTGATTGTTACCTACATTCACCCATCACTCTACCTGCAGTCCCTCCAAATCAGAAATTTCTCCATGGGTTCCTTCTGAAGCCAAGAGAGCTTATTCCATCCTCTACAGGCACTGAACCTTTAGCTTTTTTTGTGCTTACAAGTTATTTGCTGTTTATCTCTCTGCTCCTCACATGACAAAAATACATTGACATCTTACCTTTCCCCTGCTCTTCTGCCACCTCCTTTCTACTATTCTTTTTCTTCATGCATACACACACACACACAAACACCCACCCACACACACACCCCACACATTCACCACTACTGTCATTTTAGATCCTGAAAGAAAGAAAAGTAAAATATACATGTTCAATTTTTCCAATCTTCACTTTCACCTTAGTAAATCTCCATTTTTTCCTTACTTTCCCACACAGAGATTATCAGTGGCCAAATCTAACAATCACCCCAATTTTCTTTTTATATGATTGAACTTATTTGCTAAATATTCATTTCTTTACTGAGACTCTTTATTCACCATATGTTTTATAACTCTATTATTTAAGCTTTCTTCAGTTTCTATTATCATGATTTTTTAAGTCTTAGCCAGTAGTCCTCCCATATCTGTGGGGGATATGCTCCAAGATTCCCAGGGGATGACTGAAACCAAAAACAATACTGAAGCCTATATACACTATGTTTTTTCCTATACATACATACTTACATAAAGTTTAATTTTAAAATAGGCACAGTAAGAGATTAACAACTATAACTAATAATAAAATAGAACAATTATAAGAAAATAATAAAAGCTTTGTCAGTGTTGTCTCTCTCTCTCTCTCTCATTCTCTCTCTAATTACCTTATCTTTCTGTACTCACCTATTGACCACAGGTAACTGCAACCATAGAAAGGGGGGCCTACTTCCCCCGTTTTTCTCTGACTGCTTTTTTTTTTATTGACAGAGCAAAAATAAGGAGACTTTAGCATATTTTCCCAGTGTTTTTATGATATGCTTTTTTTCATAAAACTGTATGACAACTTGGCACTCCTACTCTTTATTCACAGCCCAATTCTGTAACTAAAAGAGAGGACTTGCTCTATGTGCGTTGTGTCTAGGCTTTGCCAGATAAAATGTGAAGGAAAGCTACATGATAATTCTTCCTGAGATTCTCTTGTTTCTTTGATTCCAAGAAACTATCTCTACACTTAATGTTGTTGATGTAGAGAAAATTGACTATTTCAGCAAAAGCTAAGCTTGAAAATGGATGAAAGACAGAAAGCGCGCTTTCTCATTTTATCTCAGGAAATAATAATTCCAAAATGCCCAAGCTAGTAATAAAAAAATCCAGGTTATTAAAATATTACAAGATTGGTAATGTAACTGTATATACTTTGGAAAATAATAAAAAATTTGGATTTCTCATCAACCATAAAAATTGCCTAAAATGTCATAGAAAAATACTTTTTAATATATTTGCTTTAAAATGTATTTTTGAATGCTTTGATTGTCATTGAGAGAATGAATACAAAGGAAACATAAATGTAACCTAGATTTATCCTAGATATCCAAACAACAATAATTTGAATCAAGAGTAATCTGCAATATGACATTAATTTTTCTGATTTGTTAATTTTTGTTACTAAATTAAGATATCACATCTGAATTGAAAGTCAATTTATATTCACAATATATGGCTGTCTGATAGATAACAAATATACAATGCACTTACATTTTAACATTCCTAACCATACATGTCAAATTAATAATCATAACCTAGTACCTACAAGATAACCAGTACCCATAAGAAAGCAAATTATTTCGTAGCAAATGAATGGAATCTAAAACTCAAGAGAGTCATAAAGTTTGAATATTTTCACGTTTTGTTTACTGATATGGTTTGGCTCTGTCCCCTCTGAAATCTCATCTTTAATTGTAGCTCCCATAATTCTCATGTATTGTGGGAGGGACATGGTGGGAGATATTTGAATCATGGCTGCAGTTTCTCCCATACTGTTCTTGTGATAGTGAATTGGTTTCATGAGATCTGATGTGAACTTGTGATAAGGAGTTTCCTCTTTTGATTGGCTCTCAATCTCTTGTCTACCACCATGTAAGATGTGCCTTTCCTTTTGCCTTCAGTCATGATTGTGAGGCCTCCCCAGCTACGTGGAACTGTGAGTCAATTAAACTTTTTCTTTATCAATTATCCAGTCTTTATTAGCAGCATGAGAATGGACTAACACATTTACCAGTTTACATTGTAGGTAATAGTGTTTAAACCTTTAAACCTATTTTATCCTAAATGATGATTATGCACATTCTCAAATGAATTGAAGGGTAAAGACAACATAATAAAGCATGCATCTCAGGTACCTTTTCTGTCCACTTACATAGAAATAAGAATTGCAGCACATAGGAAAATTGTTATGGAAAATATGTGAAGAATATGTCAGGCTGTACCTTAGGTAGAGAATAAAGGAATTTTTCAGTGCTGTATTTTTGCTGGACACCAAACTAATAATGTTAAAAGGTGAAACAGAGTAGAAAACATATTAAATCCTTTTCATTTTATAAAATTTAATGAAAAATTATGCCTAAGTTATGATTATTTAAATAACACCAATGACTTTTAGTATATGAACTACATCTTAAAATTTATAGTAAATAAAAACAAGTCAGTTCAGATTTTATTATAGTTACAGAAGTATGATAATTAACATTTAGATACATTTTATGTATGAGGCAAACATGTCCATAACGTATAGAAATTGGTATGATCAGATTTTCAATTTTTTCCTTTCTTAGTGTCTAGTGGTTTTCCTTTGTGGTTATAATTAACATTTTCCTGATGATTAGTATTGTTTAATGTCTTTTTAGGTGATTACTGGACATTCATGAATTGCCTTGTTGCAAAGTTGTTTAAATTTTTTTATGGTCATTTCTATTTAATTCATTTTCTCCATATTGAGGTATAATTGTCCTTAGTTATTTTGAATGCAAGTCTCTTGTAACACAAATGCATTGTATATTCTCTGAGTCTGCACCTGGTCTTTATATATTTATTTACATATATTTTTTGCTTATTTATTTTGTTGGGTCTTTGGAAAAATAGAGTTTTTATTATATGTATTTATTGTTTTTCTATTTTTTGTGTCCTAGCTACAAGTATTTTTATATATGAAGATTTTTCTCCTATTTTCTTCCAGATATTTTATAGTTTGCATCAATTTTGAATAGTGTTTTCATAGGGTATTCTACCATTTCTCCCCTTTACTTTCAGCACTTTTGAAATATATTTCCATTGTTTTCTGGTTATGATTATTTATGTTGATGAATCATCTGTTGATTTTATGGTTGTTCCTGTGACTATAGTGTGCAACTTTCTACTGCCTCTTTTAAAAATTTCTCATATATTATGGTTGTAGCAGTTTTTCTACAATTGCCAATTTTCCTTTTCATTTCTATGTAATATCTCATCGGTTATTTTTCTATTGACTGATCATCTAATTCATTAATATTTTCTTCTGCTTAGTTAGCCTGTAAAATTATTCAGAGGTGCTAATTTTAATTATTTTTAACCTTGTATCTATAATTGTAATTTGATATTTTATGATTTGTAGTTCCAGCTTAAAATATTATAATTTGAGGGCCTATAATTCATAGTTCTCATCAAGTTTGTATTTAATAACTGTAATGCATTGATTTTCAGTATATGTTTCTAAATTTTTTTTTCTTGTTTGGAACTCCATGTATATTAGCCCATTTTCATATACTATAAAGAACTAACTGTCCAAGACATGGTCATTTGTAAAGGAAAGAGGTTTAATTGACTCACAGTTTGGCATGGTTTGGGAGGCCTCAGGAAACTTGCAATCATGCCAGAAGGCAAAGGGGAAGCAAGTCACCTTCTTCACAAGGCGGCAGGAAGGAGAAGTGCAGAGCAAAGAGTGAGAAGTTCCTTATAAAACCATCAGATCTTATGAGAACTCACTCACTATCATGAGAACAGCATGGGGGAAATGGACCCCATGATTCAATTACCTCCTGGTCTCCCTGGGCATAGGGGATTATGGAGATTATGGGGTTCAAGGTGAAATTTTGGTGGGGACACAAAGCCTAAACATATCACCAGGTAATGTAGTTATTTATGGCATTCTCGATGCTGTCTATGGAAAATGTTAGTGATACTTTGAGACTCCTATTGATCTTCCTCCAGAGAGCATTTAGTTTGCTAATCCCAGTTTAGAAGAGGCATGGAAGATCACCTCTAATTTAACTAGAATTTGATTAATTAGAAGCTCCTCCTTGGGTGGAGTTTTTTGGGGGCTGCTTCTTCAGCTTAGAACTTTTTTCTTGCCCAATGGTTACATTCACATATTCTTTAAATTTAAATTCTAATGGTATCATCAATGTGAAGCTTCTCTTCTCTCCTAAGATAGATTTAAAAGAACATTTACCTTATTTTTTACTGAACATACTACTCTGTATTTCTGCAAATATAATGTAGTCTTATATCTTTCTACTGGATTCTAAAGTTTTCGAGAATAGGTAATGTGTCATTTACTTTTTAAATCTGGAACATTTAGCAAGATTTGTGCAAGAGTATTGGTATTTTAAATATTATATAAATGTATAATTTTTTATGTATTTTAATAAATATTTTTTGCACAACCATATTATGCTTTGTACATAGGTTCCTGGGGATAGATAGATGAATAATCTCTCTTTTAAAGCTTCTAGTATTTCATGTTGTATTGTGCTGACAGAGAAATATCTCTTCCTTCACTAAGTAGTGCACCATTTGTTAAATGTTTATAAATATAAATTACTTTTGCACCAGAGACTAGAAAATGTTGAATTTTCTTGGGAGGGAATTGGTATCAGAAATTATTTCCCAAGGGGATAATTATATGAGCTGAACTAAAATGCTGGGTATATTAGCTATTTTGACAGAAGGGAGAAGACATTATTCAGGGAAAAAATAACACATACAAAAAGATGAAAAAATGAAAGAGCACTAGATTTTTTTTGAATAACCCTATGGCTAATATGAACTTGAAAGTTAAACAGGGGTCAGATCATTGGAGCATTTCACATCTTGATAAAGAATCTCCTCTTAATTATTTTGTTAATAGGGCTGCATGGCAGGAGAAAGGCATCATCACATATGCATTTTAAAAATATAATTGTAGTTGTAATATGGAGTTGTAATATGTAATTGGAGTTATAGTATGAATCATGAGAGTACAGAAAGAGCATTGTAACATTCCTGGGGTGACAAATAATGAACCTCTAAAAAAAGTAGGGGGAATGGAGAAGAAAAGATAGGATTAAAATATGTTTATGATTATTTTAATGATGATATGTATTAAAGATGCTTAGGTTTTTTTAGCATTTCATTGTTACTCAATTAGGGCCACTTCCACACTGAATTTTGATCATTCTAATTGTGATCGTGTTCATTCATTCATTCAGTAATTACCTAAACCTTATTATATAGAGTTGACTACTCTTCTCATTACTGGGATTAAGTAGTGAATAAAAAAGCAACAAAATTATTTCCTGCTCCCATTGTGTTTATCTTTTGGTGGAATGTAAGGAAGTGGCTTGTTAAGGGTGGACATCTTGAAGACGAAATATACTAGGTTGTGTATAATTCTTGTTATGTCACATTTAGGTAACATTGATGGGCATAATTTTGTAATAGCTCCTGCTGTATTTTGCATTTTTATTTCTTAATTTCATAAATTTCAACAAATACTTTCTTCTTTGCTTCAGGAAATGAAAAGGTCATTCTCACAAGTAAACGGATAAGATTTAAACACCTAATTAACTTTAGACCAATTGCCAGCAGAGAATAAGCTCTTCTAGTATTGATATACTGCTAAGAGTTGGCATACCTTTTTCATTTCCCATGGTACATGTCAGAATGCCTCTCACCATGTTCAGAGCTAAATTCTGACAAGTCCGTTTATAAGAAATGACACTAGACACTGCTAGCATATAAAAGGAAATTAAATCTCATATGGAGAAAGATGCCAGTGTCATTTAAGCTAGTATTTAGCTGGACCTGTACCAGGCACTGTTGTTAAAGGTAATTTTGGATTTTTTTTAAACCACACATCTTATGGATTTCTTCTGTTCCAAATGCAAACTTTAGACTTATGCATAACAATTAGCAGTTGTCCCTTTTGATAGACCTAGAATGTAAATGATTAGAATTAATAAAGCAAAACAAAACAAAACTTTGCTAGTTGGTCAACTCTTGCTCTAAGCAACTATCAACATATTATTTCTAATGAAAATTAAAATTTAACGATGAAGAGTATGTGTGAATTTTTAGGTCTTCATTAAAATACCTACTAAAAGATATGAACCCAAGTAAGCCTTTTACTCTCTTTTTTTTCTCTGAATAAAATTCAAACCCCACTTTTCAAAAACAAATGTTGCTTGTTACATGAAGATTTTAGATATTAATTTTGAATTTCAAACATATACCAAGAAGAGTTCTCGGAAACTACTAATTGTTTGAAGCTGGTCAGTAACTATACAGTAGTGTTATGGTGAGTATTTACTGCAAAAATGCCTCAAAATGAAAAAGCTCCTTTTATTATATTCTGCTTAATTTAGTCATACTATGCTCAGTGTAAAATGAGTTCTTACTTTCCCCAGAATCAAATTGCATATCAAAACATATTTTATAGTTTATTTTCCCTTTGTATATTTGTCAAAACAATATTGATTAGTAATACAATCAGAATCTATCTCAGTTGCAACTTTCTTTCAACAAATAGTGTCTAGGTTACTTTGGTTTGGAGCAATAGTGAATCAGAGAAACAGTAACAAATATTGGCAATGCATTTTTAGTCTTCTAAAATAATGTTTAGTTATTCACAAATAAAAACAAAAGAACAATTTTAGCATCACTAGACAGGAAACGGCATACTGTTTACAAATTAAGTGTAAATAATAATATACTTTGCAATTCTATAACATCTAAGGATTTCAAGGCTTTTTTATTGATATGATTTGCCATAATTTAGTTGTTAGAAGGAATAAAAGATAAAAAGTTTAATAATCCATTGATTGAAAGGGGCAATACAGCATGTTTTAATGGAAAAAAAAACTGGTTGAAATGAAAAAAAAAAAAACTAAGTAATTGTGTCCCCTTGGGTGGGTTTTTCTATTATGTTACATTCTGATAGCTTTCCTGTACTTATTTTCTGTTGTATTTCCTCATGCTATTTCACATGAATTATGAATCATAAATGAAACATTTATATGAATGTTTTACATGTTCACCTGTTGCATTAGCAGGATTTCTAGACAATCCTCAGGATCCCTGGGTTATACACTTTCAAGAAATCTGGCCATGGTGGCTCACACCTCCCAGCACTTTGGGAGGTTGACAGGGGAGGACTGCATAAGCCCAGGAGTTTGAGACTAGCATGGGAAACATGGTGAGACACTATCTCTACAAAGAAAATAAAAATAAAAATTTACCCAGGCACGGTGGCACGTACCTGTGGTCCCAGATACTTGGGATTGTGAGGTAAGAGGATTGCTTGAGTTCAGAAGGTTAATTCTGAAGTGAGCTTGATCACACCCCTTCACTCCAACCTGGACAACAGAGCAAGATGCAATCTCAAAAAGAAAAAATAAAAACAAAACCAACAAGCAAACAAAAAGAAAATTCTAAAAATACCTACATGCCTTACACCAAAGTCTCCCAGTCTTCAACAGTTTTTAAGCCCTTGATAAAGTCACTTCCTTTTCATGAGATTCTACTGGAGGGGCTTGTTTCATAAACAATTACCCTGGCTACCTGAGTGATGTGAGTTCTTTGTAATTGTGACACTTCTGTTGCCCATTCCTGTCTGAAATTAAGTCTTCATATATGTTTTGAGTTAATAGGCAAATAGCTTACTCTTATCAGATGATTTTCTCATGTCCAGACCTACCTCTTATATTTGCAGCACATGGATAAAGATGGAGGTTCACATATGCATACTTAAATATTTAAAATCACAAATAAACAAATGATCATACATAAAATGTGGTCTATACTAAGTTGAAAAATATGCTTTCATAGAAACATATTTGACATTTAAATTTGGGGAATATGAATTTGGTTATGTTAGCATTAAATTTAACTGTACTCACTTTCACCTCGAAGTTACTACAAAAATCAACTCAACTGGTAATGTTTCTGGAAGAAAGATGTCAAAAATTTTGGAAATTTTCTCACACCGTATACAAAATATTTTCTACCCAGAGAAAGGGAGAATGACTTTAAGTGGGCTGAAATTTATTAGGGAAAGAAATAATAAGAAATACTGTTTGGTCAAGAGATTGTGTTTCTAAGATGACATGAGATACATACATCCTAGTATTAGGAAAGCATTGTTTAGCATTTGGTCTACAAAAAAGTAATTACTATAAGTTTTAATCAATATTTACTATTTATCATGTCAAAGAAATTTGCTGGGTCATAATCATAGTAAGCTCACATTTGCAGTAGTATTTTAATTTTTTGATACCTGCTTGCTTTATAGAAGATGTATATATAAATATACCCTATAAAGAGATATGATTAAAAAGATGAGAATAAAAATTATTAAAATATTAATTTCAAAGTTTGTGAGATAAAAATAATGGCAAATGACCCTTTTCTGCTTCTACATATCCTCTGTATTAATTGTCAGGATGCTATTAATGACTGTCATCTTAGTTTAACAATGAACAATTAAGTATCACCTAAATCTGGCAGAGCATATGGTACCAAAAGCTGTAGCATGCACTCTAATAAATGATACAGCTTCTGTTTCCAGTGAGGATAAAAATAAGTTTATGTTGAATGTTAATGGAATGTTTTCTGTTTCTTCTGTCAGATACTTCTTTCAAGTGTACAACAGATGATAGAAATGGATATTTTTCATGCTGCTTAAATTGGATCATTATCCCCTTTATTCGGATAAAAAGAAATCCAGAAAATATGATGCCAGTTGTCTTAGTCCATTTTGTGTTGCTACAACACTATACTCGAGGCTACATAATGTATAAACGTTTATTTGGCTTATGAGCCTGCTGGCTGGAAAGACCAAGATTGGACAGCTGCTTCTAGCGAGGACCTTACGCTGCTTCCTCTCATGGCAGAAAGCAAAAGGAGAAGATCATATGGTGAGAGAGGAAACAAGGGATGAAAACCAGGGAAGCCAGACTCTTTTTAACAACCCTCTGTCATGGGAACTAATCCATTTCTCCAAGAGCGAGAACATATTTCAACCCCATGGTAGGGTTTTAACTTATTTATGAGGGATCCACTCCCATGACCCAAACACCTTCTACTGGGGCCCACACCCAATATTGCCACATTGGGGATCAAGTTTCAATATGAGTTTTAGATGAAACAAACCATATTCAAACCATAGCAATCAACAAATCATTTTCAATTTCAAATTATACAATAATTTTGAATAATTTTAATTAAAAATTAGCTGGTTTCTATGAATTTCACATTACTACAATCAACCTATTATTAGTACACTGTTTTGAAATATTGCTAATTTTTTATTTATAAAAAGATACTTCAGGCTGAACCTTGTTTGAAGATACTTTATTTAGAATGCTAATTATTCTTACCACAAAATATTTTAATTAGGGTTCAAGAGATATATTTCAAATAAGAACTTGGGCAATTTTAATTTCAAAAGCTTAAAATTATTAAGCTGTATGTTTTTCATATTATTTATATTATTAATCTGCAATAAAACTATAATAATTTATTTATTTATATATTTTTAAAGTCACTAAAATCATTGTTTAATGAATTAAAATCTACTACACTGAAGTGACTGCTCTGCTGTGTCATCCAGATTCCTCTATTATTATGAGTGATGCAACTGTTAGCAGACATCTGCCAAACCCTCCTGGACCGGTCCTTGGACAAATAGAACCTTTTTTTTCTAAACTCACACCCTGAGAGCCAGCTTGATACTAATGATTGATCAATGCATGAGTACAAAAACCTGGCCTCTCTCTCGAATTACAGATAACCTTGTAGAAACATTTCAGAGTCATAACTCTCTGTGGGGTTGCCTGAGGTCTTTGTTGAGACTGCATTGCAGCCCAAATTCTCCCTTTGTTGAATCCTGCCTTCTCCCTTTCGTCATAGGTATTAATATCATAACAAACATCCATCACACTGAACTACATAAAAGAAATTGCTTTCCAAATGATATATTCTGCAACATTTACTCCATGGTGAAAAGAGATAATATATACTTTTAAATTATTGTTCATTAAAATGCAATGAAACTTTCAATTTCAGACAAGATAGTATAACCAGAATACTGTTTATCTACCCAGAAATAAAAAATGCATACACACCAAATATATGTAGTAATTGTGCTCCCACCAAGGCCATGTGAGAAACTACTGTGTCCTCACTGTGAGAATCTTATAGGCTTCCTGAAGAAGAAGCCCAAGAATGTTGTGTGGCTTTTTGAACACTGCGACCCTCAGGATTTTCTCTTTTGCATGAGTCCATATTTAGACTCTACCAGTTCATCAAAATTGTCATTTAAATGTTTGTGGCTCTGGTGACTTTTGCCACAGGTAACCAGATCTCAGTTACTGCACATCTCTGGATGTGCATATCTTCCTATATACATAATTATAAGAAGGAAAATAGAATATATCAAATAAAGTTGTTATCTCTTGTCTAGCTTGAGTGATTAAAGGTGATCTTTATTTTTCTTTTTATCCTTGGTACATTTAAAACATTTTTACAATATTTTTATAGTAAGTAAATTATCCTAAATTTCATTGAATACAATATTAGAGCTGATGGAATTAAATGTTTCACCACTATTAACAAAAATCACAAGACTCTATACTTCATTTAGTGATAGATAAAAATAGTTACCAAATTGAATATTGCCTTTCTCTCAGAATCTCATTTCCTATTCCAGTCACATCATAGAATCCAATCCTGAGTTCACTGGATGCCAAGTATGCAGTAATTTAGTCAGATCATCAAAGGAGAATTCATCAATATTTGGTCAGAATAAATGGAGTGTCAAAAATAGGGATTGAAAAGTGAAAAAGGAGCATTAAAAGCCATAAATAATGTTTTAATAAAGATAGGAGAATAGAAGAACTAAGGAGAGTAGACATGTAAGGCTACTAAAAGCAGGATATTAAAATAAGAAAAAAGGATATCTTGTTTAGTTATGGATTTGAACAAACCAACACTAAAAAAAATTATATACATATGAAAATTTAGAATTGAGGATCTCTATCTTGATTATATTAAGAAAATATTTTGTTTTTCATAATTGTGGTAGTTATATTTTAGTGATATGTGCTTACAGATAACATAATATTTGGGGCTTACTTTAAAGTAATCCAGTGGGTTGGAAGTATAGATTAAACAAGAGTGTTGGAATGTTTATAATTATACTGCCTATGTTTATGTATTTCAATAATCAGTTAAATAAAAAATGAAGGAGCAAAGAAAATACATGATTATAATAGTGAACATCTATAAAAAAGGGGAACTTTACATTAATGAGAAGACTCATGGTGACCTTCAGGCTTGCCCTGTGCTCTTAAGCATAGACTTCATTTTCCTACTGAAAATTTTTGGACAAGTTCTCTTCTATCTGCTTTGATTTTCTCATCTCCAAAGAGTGGTTCATTCTTTGAGAACATAATGTAAAGGTATTCAGTGAGAAGAATAGTTTTGAAATGTGTAGCATGGTAACTACTATGTATATAGAACTTCATATGTATTATTACCTATTAAAATTACTTTCTTGAATAGTGGCTAAAATAAATAATAACTGTAGCTTCATTTATTGTTTGTAAGAATCAAAGGGAATATATGATTTAGGTTTTATTTTTTCTACAAATTCAGTTAAGTTGATAGAGTGTACTGCAACTATTGCTACTCCCTAGATATTGAGCTAAGCTTGGGTTTAGAAACTAAAAACAAACATGACACAGTCCGGGTCTACCCACTTTAAGAACCTTAGGATCTAGGGGTGAGGGAGAAGGATAACCAGGTAGAGGGAGGAAGAGATACTTTAAAAACACAAAAAGTAATGATAAATTGTTAAAATAATACATATGGTAATTATCCTGATTTGATCATTATACAAATGTATATAGGCATTGAAACATCACATTGTACTTCATAAATATGTACAATTATGTCAATTATAAATTACAAATTAATTAAATAGTAAGGAAACGAAGGTACAGTTTTAGTGATTTTCCCATATTAAAGGAATTCAGTAGTGTTAAGGATAAGAATATAAATTTCCTAAATCCAGATTTCCCAAATTATGGGTCTTTGCTCTTTTTTCTGTGTTACACTGTCTGCCATGCTATTTTTTCAGAAAAGCAAGTTGGAATGGGCAGAAGAAAAATCTACCCTAACAATGAATGGCTATGTATGCACATTTTTCCAAATGAATTGGATCTGTGATGTCAGGGGCTCATTTTGTTTTTGTTTCTCACTATTGATTTCATAGTTTGGACAGCCCTTGGCCATAAGTAGATGAATAATAAATATTTCTCGGATTATTGAATAAATGAATGAACCAGATATATGTATTTTACCAGGTTTTGTTGAGATAATTCATTGTTGTATATGTTAATACACAGAAAACACCATTCCTCTGTGGTTTGATTCTTTTCTTCATAATAACAATATGCACTTAAAAGTTAAATAAAATTATAATAAAAAAGTAGCATTTAGCTAGTTTGTAATAATTTGTTAAAAAAATTGAGCTATTCTAGCTCAAGGGAAAGACCTCATAATTGATGGTGCCCTCACAATCTGAACTCCGAATAAAATTTTAACTTATGTACATAAAATAGATCATTTGCTGTTTATATTTTTGAGCATTTTAATCCGTTTCACAGATAAGAATTAGTACTATAGCTAGCACTTAAGTAAAAAGAAGTCACATTTATTTCTCTTAATTATAGAGATAGGATATGAAAACGGTTCACAATCATTTAAATCTTTACACAGAGACACATTTTCAATTTTAGAAGCCTCAGTTTTTTGTTTTTTGTTTTTTGCTTTTTGTTTTTTTTTGAGACAGAGTCTTGCTCTGTCGCCCAGGCTGGGGTGCAGTGGCGCAATCTCGGCTCACTGCAAGCTCCACCTCCCGGGTTCATGCCATTCTGCTTCAGCCTCCCGAGTAGCTGGGACTATAGGCGCCCGCCACCATGCCCGGCTAATTTTTTATATTTTTAGTAGAGACGGGGTTTCACCGTGTTAGTTGGGATGGTCTCGATCTCCTGACCTCGTGATCTGCCCGCCTCGGCCTCCCAAAGTGCTAGGGTTACAGGTGTGAGCCACCACACTCTGCCAGAAGCCTCAATTTTTTACCAAGATGAGAACTGATGTTTTGAGAGGTTTCTAGAAGGTGAATTCACTTTCGTTCAGAAATTAGAGATGCAGATGATGCACAAGCAAGAATTTTAAATAATATTTTGTATTTTTACTGCAATGTATTTTAACTTATATATGTGGTTAACTCCTTTCTCATGCTCAGTTTTTTTGTTGTTTATTTGTTTTGCTTTTATTTACTCTGTGCCTGAATTTTCATTGAGCACTTGCTAAGGAACTGTTGTGAGCCAATATTATTCTTGCTCTCATGTATGTAGCAAGAAGCCTTAAGAAAGATTTATTAGAAAAAAAAATGACTATAGAAATACAAGGCATGATTTGTATTTATGGTGAGAAATTGAAAATGAAAAGATGCAGGGTATATTTCTAAGGATTCTACAACCCTATCTGATCAGGCTGACAGCTCTGACCTTCCATTTGTACAGAGTAAGGTTTCTAATTGTTTGCAGATCACTTAGCAATTGATGGTGCCATTTTCCTTGGGCAGCCCATTTGCCAATCGATATTTTCTGGCAGAGTCAAAGTTTAGGAAGACATAATGAGAGTAACTGAAATGTCTCCATTAATAGATAAATCCCACGAGCAGAAACTGTGAGACAAGAGAGTCAAGAAATTTTGTTTATTCCACAAACAAGTACTAAGTTTACTATCTATGAAACCATCAAGGATACAGGCACTTAAAGGTATTCACACTTCAATTATTAGTATTAAATATATTTCTTCACTGCCTTGCTTTTATGTAAGGATAATTATTAAATAATATATTTAAAATAAACCATTAAGTAATAGCTTTTTTAATTTGAGAAAGAAATTATGTAAACATTCAAGTAATAATGAACAATTAAATTTTATTGAAAGACGTATTTCATAAAGATAGATTTATAGGTTTTAATTTTTTAAAAAATTCTTACATTCTCAATTGCTATTTGCCATAGTACTTGCTGATTTCATCCTTTCTTTTCTACTAAAGCATGAAAATTCAAGTAGGTTGGCTATATGGGGATGATGAAAATACTTCATCCATAACACTCTTCCACTGCATTGTTTTTTCATCCATAATGCAACTCTTTATGGGTCTCTGATCTATCACAATGGCTGTCAAAATGATTGATGAAGCTGCTGCTTAAAAAATATTTAGACGCTTGGGTCCTTAGGTTTGTGGCAAAGGGCAATGGAAAGCCTTGTGAACGTGACTAAAGTACATTTCTGGTGGGTCAAAAAGGCTAGTTTTTATACAAAGGAATTATTAGGTAAAGTGTTATTCAAAAGTAATTTTTAGCAGAAAACATTGTTTTAAATTGGTCTGGGACTATGTGTTGCATGATGGATCATAGCTGAATCATTTATGAAACATTGAAGGACCACATGAACAAAAGTCTCTTCAAGGATCAATGTTAAGAATCTAGGTGTTCCATTTATACTACAAAGTTAGGTTTAAATTTATGTAAACCTCAGTTACTTGTATTATGACATCTTTTTGCTTCATCTTCCTTCTCATTTTCTAGAACTTATGCATAGAGATAGGACATTGATTTCTCAAACTAATTTATCCATTGTTAGTTAACTTGTAGCAAGAAAATTAATGGGCTATGGGAGCCAGATAAAGCAAGATTCCAATCTTCATTCTACCATGTACCCAACGATTCTTTATTTGCTTATCTTTAAATGGGGCTAATAAAAATTAAATCCCATAATTACTGAGATTTCAAGGTAATAATTCATTAAATAGGTCAAACAGACTTAACAGATATTAATTTTCCTTTATAAATTTAACTCAAAATATAATGAATTTGAAGAAAATTACAAATGATATGTTGTAGAATTTGCTTAGAAGAAACAAAAGCAAATTTTCAAAAAGTGGAGTTTGGCAAAATAATTTTGAAAACAATAGCTATTCTATAAATTGACACTAATCATGATTCATTGCCCCCCAAAATAAATAAGAATAGAAAACATAATTAATCAAAGAAATAAGCAAAAACCTAATTCAAACAAAGAAAAAGCATTTTTTGAAAAGATTCCTAACATGAAAATGAGAAAATAAATAATTTACAAACACAATCAATTGAACCCTTAGATCAATTACAAAAAATTGCTAATTTAGAAATTAAAGAATCATATTGATATTGCACAAAAATGAACACAATTGACATTTTCTAGCTTCTGCCCTTTGTGCTTTTCTTTTGATTCACATAGAATCCTTATGTTATTATTATGTACACATCAGAACATAAGCTGCAGGAGGGCGGGCAGTTTTGTCTGTTTACAAATGTACCTCATGTACCTAAAACAATGCCTGATATGTAGTAGAGTCTCAGAAAATGTTTTTTAACATTTTTAAGCAAGAAGCGAAGCTCTCATCACACACACAAAAATGATAAATATTAGAGGGAATGGATATACAAAATACCATGAACTGATTTTTTATGCATTGTATCCATGTACCAAAACATCACACTGTACTCCATAGTATGTACAATTATCATATGTCAAGTAATTAAAAATAAAATTTAAAAGAAATAAGTAAAGAAAAGAATAAGTGAAAGAAAAATGAACACATAAATGAATGGACAAACAGGATACTTTCCCACAATAACCTGCCCTTTTCACTCTGTTAAAAATTAAATAGGTGTCAACTGTACAGAAGTAGATGTTATTATTAACCCTCTTTCACAGGGGAGGGAACTGGGCACTAAACCTTCATAAAAAGAAATCACATCTCTTGGCCGGGCGCGGTGGTTCACGCCTGTAATCCCAGCACTTTGGGAGGCCGAGGTGGGTGGATCACCAGGTCAGGAGATCGAGACCGTCCTGGCTAACAGGGTGAAACCCCGTCTCTACTAAAAATACAAAAAAAAAAAAAAAAAAAAAAAAAAAAAGTCAGGCGTGGTGGTGGGCGCCTGTAGTCCCAGCTACTCAGGAGGCTGAGGCAAGAGAATGGTGTGAACCCGGGAGGCGCAGCTTGCAGTGAGCTGAGATAGCGCCACTGCACTTCAGCCTGGGCGGCAGAGCGAGACACTGTCTCAAAAAAAAAAAAAAAAAAAGGAAAAGAAAGAAAAAAGAAATCACATCTCTGTTAAAGGGTAAAGACAAAACAGAAATCCACGCCATAAGACTCAGGTGGTCTTGCTTTATTCTATTGTGTCCCAACTACTGGATAAAATCTAGACTTATTGATCATATTTTATTGCTATTTCAATTATTGTTATTTTCAGCTTTAATATCTATATATATAATTTTCCTCTTTGATTCCCTGGATTATATTTAACATTTTCTTTATAACTCTTTAATTTGAACATTTATTTATTTTTACTCTTTTGTGACTAATATTGGAAACCAGAAACCCAAAAAGACAACTTTTGTGGAAACTGATTTTTATATAATGTATTCAGTCATTGCCATTATGTCAGTAGTCAAAAATTTCAATTTTCCTTTGTTATACTGATTTCTTAGACTAATATTTAATTTCTAGAGGGGCTAGACATTTTTAAAACTTTAGCTGTTGATTTTGCAATTATATTTCTGCATGAATTATACTTAGATACGTTTGTGTTTTATATAAACATAAATCACTTTATGTTTCAAGGATATATGAAATAAACATGTATTCTCTTTTCTTTCCTATGATATAAATATCTAAGACTCTATAATGACAAGATGTGATAATTCAATGTGCTCATTAAGATAACTATTGAACTTCTTTTATCTTTTCTTACAGTTTGTGATTTGCTTTTGTTTTCTTTTTCAGGTGTTTGGTATATGTATTTGCTATTTTATCCTCTATTATTTGAATTTTTATTGTTAGATTTTAAATTTTTAGTTTATTTATTATAAATAACAAGAAATAAATATAATTCTACATACATCTATTGTAAGCTGAGATGAGCTCCCTTTTAATTATTCCCTTAATTCCACTCATTTCCGAATTTTGTACATACAATGTAAGGGTTTAGATTCACATTTTTAATCTTGGTAATTTTTTCATGTAATAGCTATGCATTTCTACTAAGGTTCCTAACCACTTAAATATATTTACTTAGCTCTAATTATGCTTTACTCTTTTCCTTCCACATTGTCAACCTTTGTGTCATAACTTTCCTGTGTATCACTTTCAAATTTCAATATTTTATTGGAATAAATATATATAATTTCACCTTCCCATATTTTAGAATATATACTTAAATCTTTAGTATTCTTTTATAATAAAACAGAATAATTCTACACATAATTTGTAACAAATCAGGTTTCTAACTCTAATAGTTGAGGCTATAGGGTGTTAATATTAAAAAAATTCACTTTTTGTAAAATGTTCCAGTAATAGGCATGTTTAGCTATATTATTTAGCTATATTATCGTGCCAGCAGGGAGTCCTAAATTGCTTACAGAAGATTAAAGTCAAGGAGGTCACATAAATGGGTCTTGACAACTAAAATGTTTTCTAGTAGACTTGATATATTCTGAAATTGTTTATAAGACCGATTTGTGCCTTAGGCACTGTGATTTTACAGAAAATAAGGTCAATATATAACTCAAAAAGTAACTCAACTGACGACTTAGTTTCCTGTCTTTCTGCCCTTGTTATTCATTAAACTATTTAAGCAACAATATATTTTTTTACTCCCTACTCAACTTCCCCATTTGATCAGTTTGAGGGCTAGCTATTTTGTTATTGTGGATGAAAACCAATAACTGGGGTAATTCACAGGGGCAGGGCTATGGAAAGTATATTGAACTTTCTTTAGAATTTGATTTTTCTGTTTACTATGCCTGTGAAATTGGCCAATACGATATTTTTCAGAACTTCAGTTTTCTTATCTGCATGGAAAAATTAACAAAAACATCAAAGACAACTTGTATATACAAGGAAAGCATGTATTACATAAACTCTAAAATGCTATTCAAATAGGAAGTATTATTTAACACACAGTGAAGTATCATACGGGTTGTCAAGCCCAGACACCTAGAAATCTTCATTTTCAGTCAGCGTCCACATTAGCCTATGCAAAAGTCCTCATTCATATCCACGTCTCTCATCCCACGATTGATCTCAAACCACACACCACTTCTTTATCTCTCTCTTCATCTCTTTCTATCTCTATCTCTATCTTTCTCTATCTCTATCATCTCACTCCACTGTCCCTGCCTTAGTCCAGGACCACAACTAGTAGAAAAGCCTCTAAACAGGTTTCTGGCTTCTACTTATAACACTAAAATATGCTCCACACAGAAGTCAGAACAATCTTTTGAAATGTAGATCAGGTCATTCCATTACCTCATTTAATGCTGCAATAAAATTCAAATGCCTGACTGTGCTTTTTATTGCTCTTTGAGATCTTACATTGCCCCAGCCTTGCAACTGCTTAGAGGTGCTCTCTTGGGTTCCAGCCACACCTGCTTCCTTGGCATATAGCACAATTCCCAATAGAGAGTAGGCATCTGATATACATATTTCAATGGAATAAGTGAAGTAACATCTCATACATTGAAAGAAAGAACTCAAATTAGAACTCAAATTAGAAAAGTAGATCATGGGCAACAAAATGAACGTTCTCTAATTCTAGCAGCTATCTTTTATACACATATACACATACACCTTTTGCCACTGTCTGTGGCTTTTTTGCCTGCATCAGCGTGAATACTAAATGTTATTTATTAAAAATTATTCCTTTTTTGAAGCTGTCTTCTCCATTGTCTTTGTTCTCCTTAGTTTTCCTTAAGTATGTTTTCTTCTTTGATATCTCCTTAAATATTTGTAATGACATTGAATTAATATAAACTATTTTGCATAAATATGATGCATTATATACCTTTCCTCCAGAATATTAATACTTTTTTCATGTTAATTTCATTAACTTTTATTTTATTTCCCGTGTGTGTGTGTTTAGATAAATATAAAGTTGTGGGAAACAAAAATTAATTTATATGAGGAAATTCAATTAGAATTAAAGAGCACTTTATTTCAATTTGCATACCATAAATGGTAATGAGTTATATGCATATATTTAAATTTATATATATATAAATATATCATGGTAATTGTTTCATGTCTATTTCCTTTGCTAATGTGTGAAATAAACTTACCCATTTAGTGTAGGTTTATAAAGATATAAACACTCCGCATTAAATATCTTGTTGTAAACAGATGTTTCTCAAAATTTTAACTATTTTGCTTCTATAAAGAAACTCTCCCATACATAACGCAAATTAGTTTTCTGGGTTAGAATTTTTAAAAATACACTTTCACATATTTTTCACCAAAGTATTGTAAACAAGAGGAAACTGGCAAGGTGGTTAATTATAATCTTACTCCATATAAAAGTATTATTTCAAAGTAATATAATATATTAGTGTCTAGGTCCATATGGCTTTTCATAAAAATGAAGTGCCCAAGGCAAAATACGCTCCTTTTGCCTTCAAAAAGTGAGACCTCAAAGGAAGATACTATTTGCACATAAATGCGTGACAATTCTCATCAATGAAAAATGTATGAATTTAGCAAAAATTAAAATGCATCTTGAAAAGTGCCTTTTCTATGGCTCTCTGTAAAGTCAGAGTGAGTTTGACCACATTTTAGAGACTACGGGTAGAAAATAGTGCTGGCATTTGGTCTCCATGTTCTCAAATCTCTATGATGTTTATTTGATAAATGGGGAAATAAAAGGAGCAATTTCTGAAAATATTACGTTTTATTTATGATCTAAGGTTGAACATATTTTAATCATTAAATTGAAATAAATAGGTAAGTTTGTGAGGAAGCAATTATTTCTATTAAAAGTGCTCTAATGAAGTGTACTAAGACTGAAAGATAAAAATGAAAGAGGGATAATATATCAAAAAATACAGGTAGATAGGATCACAAAGGCTGGCCCTGAGTAAAGAAATAGATGGTGTGTGTTTTCTCCTACTCATTTCAATTAAGTAGTCAGTGTTTAGTTCTACGTTGAATTTTGAGTCGATGGAATCTATTATCTCAGAGATAGGGTGTATTTATTTACTCAAAAGATTAGAGTTTAGATGTTTAAGAAGGTAAAAAAATCACAAATATGAAAACTTAATACAGTAATCAGCAACTGTTCACATGATAGTTAATGTTTAAGTTTTTATAATCATACTCTGTTAATAAACAAAGTATTTGTTTGTTTATAATCTTACTTTGTTCAAGTATTGACATCAGATACTACTATCATGGAATATCCATCATCTTTTCATCCAATTATTTTATCCTTTTTGCTTCAGTCAATTCTTTCCATAGTTGCACAATTATCAGTTCTTTTTTATTTCCATAATTCCTTCTAGATTTTTAATGGGAATTATCTATAAAAAAAGATATGTTTCTCATTATGGCTGAAATATAATTGACACAAGAAAGATAGAATAAAATTAGACAAAGAGTACTTTTTCCTCTTCTTCTTCTTTTTTTTTTTTTCCGACACATGATCTTGCTCTACTGCCCAGGCTGGAGTGTAGTGGGGCAATAATAGCTTACTGCAGCCTCAAACTCCTGCTACCATGCTATGCTAATTAAAAAAAAAAAAACTGTAGAGATGGTAGAGTCTTCATATGTTGCCCATGGCTGGTCTCAAACCCCTGGGCATAAGCAATCTTGTTGCCTTGGCTGGCCTCCCTAAGTTCTAGGATTACAGGCCTGAACCACTCTGACTGTCCTACTTTTTCCTCTTAACTGGCCAATTTATAGAATAAAGAATTCATGCTCTAGTGAAATAGCTTAAAATGACCTGTTGCTGTTGTTGTGGCTTCCTCTTTTTCTATGATTATCATTGTAGGTGCATAGATTTTTATATATGCAATTTATTTGTATTCATTACATTCACCATTATTTGGTACTTAACTGGCTCACCTTCAGCACTAGACACCCCTTTCTTCCTTTAACACGATTCCATGAATCTTTGATACCTTCATTGCTTTTGGGCACAGCAGAGTCCCAAGCTTCTCTTGCGTATTTTTCTTCCTCAGACCTAGAATAGTATTTAGACATGACAATTCAAGCATTAGGTCTGTCCTGTCCATTGATACTGGGCTGCAATTTCATCTAAATTCAATGGACAAAGCCAAAAAACTGTATTTAAAAAAAAAATATATATATATATATAATATAAGTTGTCCTTTCCAATTTATATAAAATGATAGAATTTAAATGTCTGATTATACAATTATATAAATTATGTCATGCTGCATATTTTGTTTGATTAAAGATTAAATATTTGTATAATTCTATGAAATATATGTTTACCTTTAAAATAATGTCACTATACCTTCACTAAGTTTCATTGCAAGTATTTATCTTCATACTACATTTTTCTAAAAATATGCAATCAAAATTCAGTGTCTAAGATTACTTGTTTATCTCCATTTGTTTTCAAATTTTAGGGATTAAATTTTCCCTTTTAACTTTTATTTTACATTTTAAGTGTCTGTAAATTTTCAAGGCAAAATTATATGATAAGATATATTTTAAAACCTGTGTAGGAACATAGAAATCTTTTCACTCCTTTTTTTCTAGTTGCATAATATGTCATTAAGTGGCTATGTCATAGTTTCTTCACAGTCCTCTACAAGTGGATTTTTCATTTCCTTGAAATCTTTTGCTATGACAAATAAGCTTTCATGAAAAAATAGGCATAGACATTTTATATTTTTCTAGTGCATAAGTGGAATTGATTTGAAACGTAGAATATCTATTCAGATTACCTTCTGTAGCATTTATTCCCAAATGAATTTCTGTCAGCAATTTAGAACAGTGTGCAGTCATCCAAAGCCATTCAAAGAGTAAACATATTGTTATTTTTCTGTACTGTTTCCAAGCTGGTGAGATATGGAATCTTGACATCATTTAAATTTTCAATAAAGTTCAGCATATCATTATAGGATATTTTCATTTCTTGTTTGTGTATTGTTAATTTATATATTTTGCCAACTTTTCTATCCATTTGTTGGTCTTTATCCTCTTTTAGAAACTGTTTGCCCATTGGCAATATTAGCCTTTGTCTGTGATACAAGTTGAAAGTATCTTCCTTTCAGTCAATTATTTTTATTTTACTTTTATTATGGTTTTTTTTTGAAATGTGAGTTTTGTGGTGGTCAAATTAATCGGTCCTTTATTTCATAGGTTTTGGGCTTTTTCACCCAAAGGAAATATTTTTCTAAAAATACGCAATCAAAATTCAGTGTCTAAGATTACTTGTTTATCTCCATTTGTTTTCAAATTTTAGTGATTAGATTTTCCCTTTTAATTTTTATTTTACATTTTAAGTTCCCGCTCCTGGGTTATAAAAAAATTCACTGATATTTTCATTTCTTTTAAGCACGATTAAGTATGATTTTATTATTTTTATATTTAGTCTACTGGAGCCTATTAGAGTGTAGCATGTGAATTTATACTCAAAAGTATATTTTTCCAAATGATGGTCAGTTATTACAATATAATTAATTACAAAGTTCATACTGTTTCTTAAATTTTTACACGTTACATCAATATCTTCATTTTTAAAACACCGTTTCATAAATGTGTCTATCTATGTATATGTTAGTACACACTCACTTAAGTATAAAGCTTTATAAACTATTTTTAATTTCTTATAGGGCAAAACTCCTTTCTGTTATTACTCTTCCTTTTTGGAGGTGTCCTGGCTATTTTTAGCTGATTGTTTTGTTATTAACTTTCTTGTCTCAGAAAAAAAAATGATAAAGGCATTTTTACTGGGCTCATACTAGATTATAATTAACTTAGAGTTTACTGATACTTCTACATTGCTATATAGGACACATCCTCTTTTATCCAACCTCTCCAGTGAAGTTATACCTTACATTTACTATGCATATATTTTCATTTGTTGCATTGTGCATTCCATCTGATACCCTGGTTGATTTTATTTTTTATTTTACATCCATAAAGTTCAGAGTTACATAGGTTTTGACAAATGCATACAATGATGATGAATCAACCATCCCGGTTCTATTCTTAACAGTTATATCACCTTAAAAATTCCCCTAGGTATCTTCTTTGTAATCAACCACTCTCTCTTCACAGCAATTCTGGGAACTACCGGTATGCTTTCTGTCCCTGTAGTTTTGCCTTTTACAGAGTGTCATACGAATGAAGTCCTACAACATACAGCTATTTGGGTCTGACTTCACTTAATTGGCAAAATGTATTTTAACAATCATTCATATTGTTGCATGAATCAGTAGCTAATCCCTTTTTATTGTTAATGCTATTTCATTGTATGACTGTACTACAATTTACATATTCACCTGTTAAAAGTTATCTTGGGACTGCACACAGTGGCTCACACTTGTAATCCCAGTGTTTTGGGAGACTGAGGAAGGTGGGTTGCTTGAGGCCAGGAGCTTGAGGCCAAGAGTTTGAGACCAACCAGAGCAATATAGTGAGATCCTGTCTTTAAAAAATAATAATAATAATCTGGGCATGGTGACACACACCTGTTGTCCCTCCTACTTTGGAGGTTGAGGCAGGAGGATCTCTTGAGCACAGGAGTTCGAGGCTACCGTGCACCATTATCACATCATTGCCTTTCAGATAATTTTTTTTCCTTTTTCTTTTCTTTCTTTTTTTTTTTTTTTTTTTTGAGATGGAGTCTTGCTCTGTCACCTAGGCTGGAGTGCAGTGGCATGATCTTGGCTCACTGCAACCTCCACCTCCTAGGTTCAAGCAATTCTACTGCCTCAGCCTCCCAAGTAGCTGGACTACAGGCACCTGCCACCAAACCTGGCTAATTTTTTTGTATTTTTAGTAGAGATGGGGTTTCACTGTGTTAGCCAGGATGGTCTCAATCTCCTGACCTCATGATCCATCTGCCTCGACCTCCCAAAGTGCTGGCATTACAGGCGTGAGCCACTGTGCCCAGCCCTGCCTTTCAGATAATTTTAATAAGCTGCTATAGACCAAGTGTGAGTTAGAGAGTGAATTTCTTATATGTCCCAGACTCAAGTCTTTTCTAGCCAACCTTTCCTCCACGGACTCTACAAGACTCTCAAAGAGGATAGAGGACAAACTCCAGAGAAAGCATTCCCCATGGTATTGGCTAGGAGAAAGGATTAGTAAACATTATTAAAGTCTACACAGACATGCCCTCCACTCACCCACCTTGTCTTCACCATAAAGCAGTAGATTTGACTTGCTTCAGCAGGTGGCACTTATGAAATTCTGTTGATGCTGGAGAGTGGGAAAAGAGGCCTCCACCAAAATTCCGCCCAGAGGCAATAGCCCCTCATTCCATTTCTTCTTTTAAGAAATTAATATGCCATGGTAGAGATATCAAAACTGTAGCCTAAAGACCCTGATGGAAGCCTGCTGCGGCAAAGGATTGCAACAAGATCTAATGAAACAGACGCTCTATACCTGAAGGTGGGGTAAAAACAAATGTGAAAGTTTCACATTACCTACTCCTTCTCCACCCACCACCACCAAAGTAACAAGTCTCTAGAAAAAAATAATACTAATAGGAATGCAGCTGGAGACAGACCCTCTCTAGGAGCAGCACTAGGGAAAACACAAAGCCAAGTCTGAAGGTGAAAACAAGGTATCACAAGAAGAGAGAACTTTGAAATCTTCATTGCCCATAGCAAATACAAACTCCAGCTCTGGTAAATATAGCTAAAACAACCTTGAAAATCAGTTCATCTTGTTACTTGATTAACACAAATTTTCATATTTAAGGTTTAGTAGATGGAAAGGTCTACTTGCCCCAAAGCATAAGAGATAATTACTTGGCTATCTATTGTCATACTGGACATAGATCCAGCTTTAAACAAATAATTATGAAACACACCAACAAAAGATAGTCTCCAGATTAAAAGCTATCAATAGAACCAGACTCTGATATGCCACAATTGTTAAAACTATGAGGCAGAGAATTTAAAATAATCATCATAAATATGTTGACAACTCTTGTTCAAAGGATGGACAACATGCAAGATAGATATTTCATAAACCAGGCACAGAAAAACAAACACTACTTGTTCCCACTTATATATAGAATCTAAAACAATTGAACTCAAGAAGAGTGGTGGTTACCAGAGACTGGAGAGTTGATGGAATAGAAAAGAACATGGTAAAGAGTACAAAGCCTTAGTTAGACAGGATAAATAAAGTTTTTTTAGTGAGGCGTCTATTGCACAATGTGGAGAATGTAGTTAACAGTAGTATAGTCTGCCTTTCAAAATCGCTGAGAGAAAATTTCAAATATTCTCACAACAGAAAATGGTAAAAATTTGAGATGAATGATATGCTAATTAGCTAGATTCCATTATTCCATATTGTATTGATGTCATAGCATCACTTTGTACCCCATAAATATATACTATTATAATTTGTCAATTTATAAAAAACTTAATAAAAATAAAATACAATTGAAGTAAGAAAAAGAAAGATATTTCAGCATAGTGATAGAAAACTATAACAAAAAAATAAATAAAAATTGTACTCAAAAGCACAGTAACAGAAATGAAGTATATGTTTCTTATGAACCATTTATTCTTAAAAAATTTAAGTCATTCTCATGCATCTTCTTTGTAAGTCTATGCAAATAATTTTGAATTATCACTAGTAGAGAATACTGAACATAACAGCTTAAGATTGTCTAGCGAATTTTACTCGGGAAAGTACAATATATTAGAATATATTTTGAAGCAAAAAATAATAGTATATTCTAACGTTAATATTAAGTTGGCTTTTAAGCATAATAAGTAATTTCTCATAACCATTTATAGATTGTACCTAACCAATATTTGATTGATGAAAATTAGATCTCTTCCTTGCCCCAAATCTAAAACTTTAATAGAAATAATTCACATTATAATTTTTTTCTTCTTTACTTAGTGAGTAGCAAATAAATTAATCCAATATACCAGGTGAATATGTCAACCCAAGTAAAAAGCATAATGTTCCTAGTCATGTGTCTATTAAAATGGGCATGTAATTTGAGTTTATCAAAAAAATTATTTTAATGGCAGATATAAATCAAATAAATAGTGGTCAAATGATATATATTTTGCTTGCATTTTTATTAACTGACATAATTATTTTAACTTCGAAGAAGATTCACATTTTAAAATGTTGTTAACACTGTTAATGACATCTGTTTTGTTTGAGACAGTCTTGCTCTGTCACACAGGCTGGAGTGCGGTGGCAAGATCCTGGTTCACTGTAGCCTCAGCCTCCCAGGCTCAAGTGATCCCCCTACTTCAGCCTCCTGAGTAGCTGGGACTATAGGTATGTGCAAGCACACCCCACTAAATTTTTATTTTTATTTTTTGCAGAGACAGAGTTTCACTATGTTGCCCAGGCTGGTCTCAAAATCCTGAGCTCAAGCAATTCTCCTGCCTTGGCCTCCCCAAGTACTGAGATTACAGGTATGAGCCAGCACACCTGGCTTAATGATCACTTCTTTATTGTATAAGGCTTCAACATTGTCTCGATATCTCAATAGGAAGAAGGGTTTGAATTATGTTATTTAAAGAGTCTTGTGTCTCTCAAAATTACTATTTTAAGATTTTTAATGACCATGTCAGAGAAAATAAAGAAAAAAAAGTAATAAAATGTTACTTTTTTTTTTTTAAAGAAAAGAGGGCAAGGAGCTAAATGTTAGTTTTTACATTTCTGGGGATTTGAGGTCTCTGCAATAATCTGTCTACTTGAAGCACTGCTTCTGAAGATGCACTCTGTGTGTGACCGTGTCAGTCCAATGGAGCGTGTCCTCTCGTAATGAAGATGTGCTGTGTGGCTATGTGTGCAAATCACACAGGAGGTCTCCTTGTGACTCGTTCACCTACAAGTCTGCCCCTCATCACAGACTCTCTTCCGGTCTCTGCCTGACACTGCCTTCCAGAGACATGCCCGGCGTTATCTTCCCTTTCATTGTGGTCTGTGAAGGACTTTGATTTAATCCTCTTAACCTTTACAGAACAGGGAGCCTTCACTAGTGAAATGTCTTCCACACATTACTAGACATACACAAATGTTGACCTTCTTTCTCTTCTTTCTGGTTAACCTGACCTCTGGTAACAGCTCATTGTCTGAAGCAGGCAACAATATTTGTGCACTTCTTTCAAAAACCTTACACTTTGAATGCAATGTATCCTAATTATACTTGTAAGGGTGTTTGTTATGAAAAAGATCAGTAATTGTGAACAAGTTTGTTTCTTGATTTTTCTCTAGAAACATACTCTGAATTTGTTGATACTGGGAGATGTGCCACAGTCACAAATAACAGTTTTTAGATAACAGGAGTTAGTATTTTTTTCACACAGACAAAACTATTATACATGATAAAAATCTGCAGAAGACTCATGAATTAGTAATTTATTTTAAAAAATAATTTATCATTCCTCACATTGTGTCTCATCTCTCTAAAAATCTAAAATGTAATTGCCAAAATAAGGTAACACTGTACATCCCTTCATAGAAGCCATGACACTTGTTAGCCATGCAGCATTCTCCAAGAGACCTGCATCCCATTTTTATAACTAATCTAATAAAAAATTTATTTTTGTTGTGCATGGCATTTCTACAGGGAGATATTTATATTTTAGATTTTTCTCATTAATGACATAGGAATTTATTAAGATGTTTTCATGCAAAAACTTTGAAAACATGTGCCTTTCACAATCATAAGATTATCCTTTTTTTTTTTTTTTTTTTTTTGACAGACAGTGTCACTCTGTCACCCAGGCTGAAGTACAGTGGCACGATCTCGGCTCACTGCAAACTCCACCTCCCAGGTTCAAGCAATTCTCCTGCCTCAGCCTCCTGTGTAGCTGGGATTATAGGATGAGCCACCATGCCCAGCTAATTTTTGTTTTTTTAGTAGAGATGGGGTTTCACCACGTTGGCCAAGCTGGTCTGACCTCAAGTGATCTCAACCTCCACCTCCTGCCTCAGGAGTTCAAGCAATTCTCCTGCCTCAGCCTCCCAAAGTGCTGGTATTATAGGCGTGCACCACCACACACAGCCAAGATTATTCTTATCTTAACTTCTTTTCTTTTGAATGTCTATTCTCACACTGCTAATAAAGACATACCTGAGACTGAGTAATTTTTAAAGGAAAGAGGTTTAATTGACTTACAGTTCCACATTGCTGGGGAGGCCTCACAATCATGGCTGAAAGAAAATGAGGAGCAAAGTCACATCTTACATGGCAGCATGCAAGAGAACGTGTGCAGGGGAACTCCCCTTTATAAAACCATCAGATCTTGAGGGACTTATTCACTATCATGAGAACAGCATGAGAAAGACCTGCCCCCATGATTCAATTACCTCCCACTGGGTCCCTCCCATGACACGTGGGAATTATGGGAGTTACAATTCAAGATGAGATTTTGGTGGGGACACAGCCAAACCATATCAGTCATAGTCAGTGACATAAAGTGATCTTAATGTAAATCTTAAGATGCCCATTTTCTTTGATCTGGTCCTTGTTCTTCAGTAATTATTAAGTCCCTACATGAAAATCACATTACTGACATCTTACTAGTCAGAATAGATTAACTTCTCATTGTAATGATTTTTTTCAAGTCATTATTTTTTAATATATGAAATTGTGAAGTGTTATGAAATTTCCATGGGTGCATGCAAACAACATTAAAAGTGCTTAGAACAGTTCATGACACTAAGCACTATTTAAATGTTAGTTATCAATACATTCTTTTCTAAATATATAGAGAATAAAACCTATTATGTGTCAAATGATAAATATAAGTGTTTGGAAAGAATATGCAGTTTTAATCATTATTTTAAAGTAAGTTAAAATTATGTCATGCTAGTAATGCCACAATATTTAATGCATTATATTAAAATGCATTTTTCAAAGGTATGTTGTATGTGTGTGTTTTAAATGTGTTCCTTTTTTTATACCTTTTATTTGAAATATCTTAAATGAATTCACTTCATTGCTATTATTACTATCCCATTCTGTAGGTCAGAAATTGAACTACTGTGAGTGAAAAATGGGCCCACAGTCATAAAGCTATAAGTAGCAGAACAGTATGTGAGTTCAAGCAATAAATCCAGATTCCCTGTTCTTAACCAAACTGCCATCCTGCTCTTTCAAAGATTTATACATCTCCCATTTCATTCATTTACTGACTTGGCCATTCATTTATTCATTTACTCTACATATAGCTAGATACTACGTATAGCTATATTCTAGGTGTTAGGAATCAGTAGCCAAAACAAATGAAATATACTCTCAAGAAGCAGTTTTTTAATTTTTAAAATATGAGTGGAGAGCAAAAGTTATGTACTTACAAATGAATACATAAATTACTTTTTATATGTCTTTCATATTTGTCTGACTGCCAAAAGTTATTTCCTCCTAAATAAATTACTATCTATAATTGCTCATAATGCCTCTACACCGCATACACCAATCAATGGGCCTTTGGTGGTAACATGTTTATGCATAGAAAATTTACAGAAAACTTTAAAATTTCAAATCTTGAAAAGGAAACAAAGATTCTTTAAATGAAATAATATTTGAGTAACTAGCCTATTTCTAAGTTATAGGGGAAATTATTTGCAAGAAGCTTATGAAGCAAACCCCATAACCCTATCTTGTACCAAACTAGTGTATATTATTTTATTTCTAACATGAATATCTTGCACTAAATTTAAATATTGCTTTCCCTTTCCCGCTGCTATGTGAAGACAAAAATAATTTCTTGTATTTGAATTTTAAATTAAAGTTTATATTCGATAATCTATTTTGCAGGCTAAATAAATTTTACATTATTTTATCACATAGATTTTGTTTCCCTACACTTAAAGACACTTAACACAAAGTTATTAATTGAACATTTTTTGAAATATAATTTCAATATTCCAAGACCTTTCCATGAAAGTCAATTTTAGTTTATTTGTATAAGTAACTGACCTGATGTGTTGAAGCATCTGTTTTGTTATTTTCTACTATCAGAGAGACAACATTGAAAGTGTTAAGGTCTTAGTTGCAGCCCTATTATTTGGCAAAATGATTAAAAACAACCTTTGTTTACATACATTAATCAGTGGGCCTTTAATGGTACCTTGTTTATATATATAAATTTCACAGAAAATTAAAAAATGACAAACCTTGCAAGGAAAACAAAGGTTCTTTAAAGATATATAAAGATATAATTTGTTTTAGGAACAAGAAATAGTTATATGGCATTTATTTATTTATGTGCATTATAACCAAATGTTTCATTAAAAAAAATGTAAGGCTAACAGGAATAAAGTTATCTTTTAAAAAAGAATATGAGGGCCGGGCGTGGTAGCTCACGCCTGTAATCCCAGCACTTTGGGAGGCCGAGGTGGGCGGATCACGAGGTCAGGAGATCGAGACCATCCTGACTAACACAGTGAAACCCCATCTGTACTAAAAATACAAAAAAAAAAAAAAAAAGAATATGAGGCCAGGCATAGTGTCTCACGTCTGTAATCCCAAGGATTTCCTAGGTACGCCCAGGCAGACGGATCACTTGAGGTCAGGAGTTCAAGACCAGCCTAGACAACATGGTGAAACTCTGCCTCTACTAAAATAAAAAATTAGTGAGGCATTGTGGCACATGCCTATGGTCCCAGTTTCTTGGAAGGCTGAGGCAGGAGGATCCCTTGAACCTGGGAGGCGAACATTGCATTGAGCTGAGATTACACCACTGCACTCCAGCCTGAGTGACAGAGTGAGACTCTGTCTCAAAAAAAAAAAAAAAAAAAAAATCTGATGGGTGATATTTTTGTTAACCTACTAGAAATGATGAAATGTGAGGAGATCCTCACTGTTTCCCAGCATGTATGCTTACGAAGCATTAGAAATGCTTTAAAAGGGAATCAGGGGCTTGAAGGATGGGCCTCTCTTACAATTCTTAAAAAGAGCTCCATGTCTTGCAGCTGTAACTACGTGAATTGCTTAAATTCAAATGAATGGATGAAGTCTCAACTAAAAGTCACTGTTAATAGTTGTATTGTTAAGGCTGTGAACTAATGGGTGATAGTACAAAATAGCTTTGGGATTCCAGACAAACTGGCATTAGTAATAAGGAAAACACAAGTTTGTCTAGTCTTGTAAACACTATTGATTTTTTTTTCAAAATTAAAAAAAATACAAACTGCTAAGTTCCTGCTATTGTTCTTCAATAGAAAAAAAAAACATAGCATCTACCAGTGATAACAATGACGTCCATTTTACTATTAATCATAGATTAGAAATAATGAAAAACCTAAAGCTATGAAAATCTTACTAGTGTAAAAGTTTTACCACACATTTTTCAATATCCTCTACTTGTGAGCAAATAGTGAGGACTAGTTAGTTAATTTCAAACGTATATGCTCCAATAAATAGTCATTTGTTTGTTAACATTAATTAACACATACAGGGCCACAGTGGAAAATATGTTATAATACAAGAAGCTTTAGATAGAAAGAGTGGTTAGCAAAAATGAAGGAGGGCATTTTAAAAACAGAAATAATTATTTTTTTAGAAATATGTTTTTTTGGTCTTTTTTATTTTATTATATATATCAGCTTGATATATATATACACATATATACATATACACACATATATACACACATATATATCAGCAATATATATCAACTATATATATTTATATGTGTATATGTATATGTATATATGTATATGTGTATATATATACGTGTGTGTGTGTGTGTGTGTGTGTGTATATATATGTATGTATATCAGCTTGTTACTGATTGGTTGCAGTGCCATCATGAGGGTGTGGGAGGAAATGGTCCTCCTGAGTACTGCATCACTTCTGGGTGAGGCCACAGGAGGCATCTGTCAGTTGGTCTAGATGGAGCCGTTGGAGTTAGACATACAAAAATAATGCAAGAAGATATCTCAAAAGCCCAATCTGCAATAGTGATGCTATCAGCAGGACCTCCTGAATAACGGCTACCAACTGTTTATGTCTAAACCATTGCAAAATTCAGGCTCCTCTCCTTTCCCATGGCCTGGTCGTCTCTCATTAGCTTTGCAAAGGGGGTTGAATTTGAGGGAAGGCCTATTATCATTTAAACTATAAACTAAATGTCTCTCAAAGCTCACTTGGCAGCTTGAAGGCTAAAAGCAAGAGGAAGGTGGGCTAGATCAGATCTCCCTTACTTCCATAATTTTTTCACTGATACAATTTTTGCAAAGACAGTTTCAGCTATACATATGTGCATTAATGCTTTCATTTTTTCAAATCTGAAATAAAATTCCTAGATGCCTCACTCTACTCTATGTGAGCAATGTACTTAAAATCTTCCTCTGAAAAGAAAAACACAAAAACACTTAAAAAAGTACATTTTCCATTTTTGTGATCTAAATTCAGTTTCTATTAAAAGGTAAATATCTCCTTGGGTTAATATTTAAAATAAAATTGTTAGGAAAAAAAATCCAAAGAAGTACACTCAGAAATAACAAAGATGACATTATAACTGATCCCACAGAAACACAAAAGGTCCTCAGAGAATACAAAAAACAACTCTGTTCACTCAAATTAGAAAATATAGATGAAAGGGATAAATTCCTGGAAACACATAATATTCAAAGATTGAATCAGAAAGAGATTGAAACCTTGAATAAATCAATATTAAGCTCTGAAATTGAATCAGTAAATGAAAAAAACCTACCAACCAGACAAAAACCCTAGACCAGATGGATTCACATCCAAATTCTACCAGACGTACAAGGAAAAATTAGTACCAATCCTACTGATAGGGTTCCAAAAAATGGAGGAAGAGGGCTCCTCTGTAACTCATTCTGTGAAGTCAGCATCAGCTTAATACAAAAATTTGGCAGAGACACAATGAAAAAAGAAAATTTCAGGCCAATATCTCTGATAAACATAGATGGAAGAATCAATGAAACGCTAGCAAACCAAATCAAGCAACACATCAAAAAGTTAATGCACCACAATCAACTAGGCTTTATTCTTGGGATACAAGTCTGGTTCAACATGCATAATTCGATAAATGTGATTACCACATAAACAGAAGTAAATCATGTAATCATCTCAGTAGACACGAGAAAAGCTTTTGATAAAATCCAACATACCTTAATGATAAAAACCCTCAAGAGACTAGGCATTGAAGGAACATACCTCAAAATAATAAGGACCACCTATGACAGACCCACAGCCAACATTATACTGAATAGGCAAAAGCTGGAAGCATTCCCCTTGAGAACCAGAACAAGACAAGGATGCCCACTCTCACCACTCCTATTTAACGTAGTACTGAAATTCTCAGCCAGATCAATCAGGAAAGAGGAAGAAATAAAAGGCACCCAAATAGGGGAAGAAGAGGTCAAACTTTCTCTCTTTACAGATGATATGATTCTCTCTACCTAGAGAACTCTGAATATTCTGCCAAGAGGTTCCTAGAAATGAGAAACAATTCTACTCATGTTTCAAGATGTAAAAATCAATGAAAAAAGCCTGTAACACTTCTATACACCAAAAAGGTCCAAGATAGGAGTTAAATCAAGAACACAATCCCATTTACAATAGCCATAAAGAAAGCAAAATGCCTATGAATATAGCCAGCTAAGAAGGTGAAAGACCTCTACAAAGAGAACTACAAAACACTGTTGAAAGAAATCAGAGATGATACAAATAAATGGAAAAACATTTCATGCTCATGGATTGGAAAAATAAATATCATTAAAATTAACATACTGCCCAAAACAATTTATACTTTCAGTGCTATTCTTATCAAACTACAAATGTCATTTTTCACAAAATTAAAAAAAACACTATTCCAATATTCATACAGAACCAAAGAAGAGCCTTAATACCCAAAGCAATCGTAAGCACAAAGAGAAAAGCCAAAGGCATCACATTACCTGACTTCAAACAATACTATAAGGCTACAGCAACCAAAACAGCATGGTACTGGTACAAAGCAGACACATAGACCAAAGGAACAGAATAGAAAATTCATGAATAAAATTGCACAAATACAACCATTTGCAATTCGACAAGGCTAACAAAAATAAACAATGGGAAAGGTATTTCCCATTCAATAAATGGTACTGGGATAACTGGCTTGTCATCTGCAGAAGAATAAAACTGGACCCTTACCTTTCACCATGTACAAAAATTAACTCCAGATGGATTAAAGATTTTAATGTAAGACCCCAAACCATGAAAATCTTTGAAGAAATCCTAGAAAATATCCTTATCAACTTTGGTCTGTGCAAAGAATTTTTGGCTAAGTACCCAAAATCAATTGCAAGGAAATAAAAATTAACAAGTGAGACCTAGTCAAACTAAGGGGCTTCACAGCAAAAGAAACTATCAACTGAATAAACAAACAGTCCACAGAAAGGAAGAAAGTATTTGCAAACCGTGCAGCCAACAAAGGTCTAATATCCAAAATCTACGAGAAACTAATGAAATCAACAAGCAAAAACAACCCCATTCGAAAATGAGCAAAGAACATGAACAGATGGTTCTCAAAAGAAGACATGCAAGTGGCCCCCAAACATATTTAAAAATGCTTATTATCTGTAGTCATTGGAAAAACGAAAATCAAAACCACTAAGAGATAGCATCTCACACCAGTCAGAATAGCTATTATTAAAAAGCCAACAACAACAACAACAAAAGAACAGGAATGCTTTTATGTTGTTGGTGGGAATGTAAATTAGTTCAACTGCTGTGGAAAGAAGTTTAGAAGTTTATCAAAAAACTTAGAAGAGTTACCATTCAACCCAGCAATCCCATTACTGAGTATATATCTACCAAAATAGATCATTATACCAAAAAGGCTTGCACTTATATATTCATCACCATGGTATTCACAATAGCAAAGATGTGGGATCAGCCTAGGTCCCTATCAATGGTGGATTAGATAAAGAAAATGTAGTACATGTACACCACAGAATACTATATAAAAATTAAAAAAGAATAAAATCATTGTCCTTCACAGCAACATGGATGGAGCTGGAGGTCTTAATCCTAAGCAAATTAATGCAGGAACAGAAAACAAAATATGGCATGTTTTCACTTAAAAGTGGAAGCTAAACAGTGGATACCACAGACTGCTAGATAGAAAAGGGATGGAGGGAGGCATGGGTTGAAAAACTACATAGGGTACTACACTCACTACCTAGGTACAATATTTCCATGTAACAAACCTGAATATGTAGCCCCTGTATCTAAAGAAAAGTTTAAATTTAAAAAGATTTAAAAATTTATGCTTGTTGATCATTAAATTATTGACATTCGAACATTTAAACTGCAGTCACTTTCTTTTTCTTTTTTTCTTCTTCTTTTTTTTTAGATGGAGTTTCACTCTGTGGCCCAGGCTGGAGTGCAGTAGTGAAATGTCGGCTCACTGCATCCTCCACCTCCTGGGTTTAACTAATTCTCTGCCTCAGCCTCCCGAGTAGCTGGGATTACAGGCACCCACCACCACGCCCAGCTAATTTTTTTTTTTTTTTTTGTATTTTTAGTAGAGACGGGGTTTCACCATCTCAGCCAGGTTGATCTTGAACTCCTGACCTTGTGATTCACCTGCCTCAGCCTCCCAAAGTGCTGGGATTACAGGCAT
This sequence comes from Pan paniscus, assembly GCF_029289425.2. Lineage (NCBI taxonomy): Eukaryota > Metazoa > Chordata > Mammalia > Primates > Hominidae > Pan > Pan paniscus. The sequence continues at coordinate 115,031,431 of NC_073252.2, forward strand.
GAGCCACCATGCCCGACCACTGCAGTCATTTTCTAAGCCTAAAGAATTATACTCTTGATTCACTTTGGATAGTAATATCTTAATCAGAGGAAAATGTTAAAAATAAATATTAATTTTATAGAATAAATATAGAAGCAGAAGCTTATAGAGTTTCAAATTGTAAACTTAGATTTGCAACAATTTTGGTAATTCAGTAACATTCTTACCACATAAAGATGGACTTCTTCTTGTGCCATCAAATATCACATTGGACGTCAACTAGTAGGTGGAATCCTGCCTTCCTTTCTTTTTCCTATGAGACCGTTTAGAACATAGCTTGGATGTCCTTCTTTAGTTAGATGTCTCCTTTGAGGGTCATTGCCCTCTACATTATCTTCTATCATTGGTTCAAAAGTAATGCTTTATTATAAGTTGCAAAATCCCTGTTTTTTTTCTTAAGACATATTATGGACAATTATTGATTGACCCATTCTTTAAAAAATGTGGAATTCAATTCCTATTATAATAGTAATATACATGTTGATGAAATTTTCTTTCTCAGTAATAGAAACCTCTTGTCACACACACTAAACTTAATGAATTGGATTAGGTGAGGCATCTCCTCTTCTCTGTGTTTATACATCTTCTCATTAAGTGCCCAGGAAACAATGGTATGATTGTTATCTCTCTCAGAATCTCACATTTGTGCTTATGAATCCCTTGGACTCTGTAGAATTTATACTACAGGAGAAAGAACACTAGACTGCCAATCAAAATACTTAGATTTCTCTCTTGTCTTTGACTCCTCTGGTCAGAGACAAGAGGCGGTTAATATTTCCCCACTAAATCTGGTTAATGTTTCTCAATTAAAGAGGAATACCTAAATAATTTGTGCCTAAAAGTCTGTGTCCATGAAATCTTAATGTGTGATTAATCTTATTAGGTCATAATCTTATTAAGTCTTAATCTTATTAAGTCATATATATGATGTCATTTATCTCAGAAAGGCAAGGCAAGGCATTTCTGAGATGGATGACATGTATCTATGACTTAATAAGAGTGACTCACTTTTCCAAAACATTCCAAGTCATCTTGAGGAATAATGGAAAAGAAGCCCATTACACTTGTACAGATTTCCTGTTAACTGCTAAACTGACAAAGAAAGATTTGACGTGACCATAAAGATTCCAGGGGCAAAGTAATAAATACTCAGCTTCGAAGATGGCAAATATTTTGGTAAGCTTAACAGCTGAAAAATCATTTGACTCAGAAGATGCTATTTTACTTATTTCCATTGCTTTAATCTCTCCTTAATTTCTCTCTTAATCTCACAGTTGTATTTTTTAATCCAAAAATATAAACTCCTGAAAAATATTACTGATTGAATAGTTGGTAAATTCCCATTCATTGCAGGGATAAAGTAAAATATGTGCTATTTTTAGTTTCCTTGGCTTGCCTTTATTGAAAAGGTTTGAAGATACTAAACTTTGAGTCATGATTGTGTGTAAATTAGACTCATCATTGTGGGAGTGCTAGAGAAATGCATCCAGCCAGCATGACTTATCTGGATGCTGTTTTTATCAATCTGGAGAGAAGTAATAAAGCTCAGAACAAAGGCATAGGCAATGAATGGGCAAGAAATATATGGATGTTTGAACATCTAAGACAGCAGAATGAACAAATTAGGAAATTAGTAGTTATGTGAAGAAAGAAAGAAAACATTTAGAATGATTTGTAGATTTCAGGCTTGGAATACTGGTTGAATGAGAATGACTATATCTAGAATATAATAGAAAAATATTTAGGAAGGGAGAGAATTATGTATTAGTGGACAGATTTACTAGTGTCTAAGTGATATTATTGTATGATATGCATTAATATGGTTACATATATAACTATATATACACCGTGGGTAGCCAGAATTGCATTGTGATTAAGAGTACTGACTCTGGGACAAATCTACCTGGGCTTGCATCCCAGTGATACATCTGACTAATTTGAAGAGAACCTTGGACAAATTTCTTGCCTTCCTGTTTCATTTTCCTCAAAAATAAAAGGATACAAAGATGTTATATATGCCACAATATTCTGGAGAGAGTTCAATTAATAATATTTGTTAAAACATTAAATGTATGCACAGAAATTGGCAAAATCTATACACATTTATTGAATAAACTAAAATTTGGTTATAATTAATTTCAGTTCCTTTATATATTTGTGTATAATGTTTACCATTGAAAACTATATAACAGTTGTAAATTCTATTCTAAGTGATTTGTTCACAAAGTACATTTACATAGGGATAAGATTACTAAATCAAAGAATAGGCAGGTGAATACACTGAAATGCAAATTATTAACAATGTGAGATGAGATAGTGCTATGAACTCAACAGAGTAAGTTTACCACAATTCTTTTGCAATAAAAGTGGTAAGAAGTTACTGAGGTTTGGGGGTGTCATTCAAGAAAATTTGAAAAATCTCTTTGAAGTGATTTAATATTGAGCTGAAGAATATCAATTAACTTTTATCTTTTCTTTATGAGTCTGCACCATCTGTCACAGGTAAATGGCTCCATAACAAGTTTCGTCCTTAATGTCAGTAAAAGAAAATAACAACCACCTAGTTCCTATTTCCAGTGATTCACAGGAAATAAATATAATTTGTATCAGGAATAACGGATTTGACATAGAAAGGAACTTAATGAAGGTAAAATGAATGCAAAATCCACTTGACGAATGTAAAAAACTTCAGAAATGTTGTCGAGTACTCTTTCTTAAGCATTTTTTAAAATAGAACAGTCAGCTCATAGTACATTGGGAGAAAAAGTCAGTGATGGTTTTTTGATACCAGTTCTTTAATAAAGAAGATACGATAGTAACATTAATAAAATGAAACATAACAATGCACTACTAATAAAATAATAGCAAACAAGGGTTAAACAATAGAGAATAAAGACATAGTAAGCATCACAGCAGATTATCACATGATCAATTTAACATTTGCAATAATATTTATGTAAAATGCTTTTAAATAGTGTGCTTAAAAAAGTCTTTACACTGTTTACATCCAAAATTGACAAATGGGATCTAATTAAACTAAAGAGCTTCTGCACAGCAAAATAAACTATCATCAGAGTGAACAGACAACCTGTAGAATGGGAGAAAATTTGTGCAATCTATCATCTGACAAAGGGCTAATATCCAGAATCTAAAAAGAACTTAAACAAATTTACAAGAAAAAAACAAACAACCCCATCAAAAAGTGGACAAAGGATATGAACAGATAGTTCTCAAAAGCAGACATTTATGTGTCCAAGAAACATATGAAAAGCAGGTTCATCACTGTTCATTAGAGAAACACAAATCAAAACCACAATGAGATACCATCTTATGCCAGTTAGAATGACAATCATTAAAAAGTCAGGAAACAACAAATGCTGGAGAGGATGTGGAGAAGTGAGAACACTTACACTGTTGGTGGGAGTGTAAATTAGTTCAACCATTGTGGAAGACAGTGTGGCAAAATCGTATTTCTAGAACCAGAAATACCATTTGACCCAGCAATCTCATTACTGGGTATATACCCAAAGGATTGTAAATCATTCTACTATAAAGACATATGCACACGTATGTTTATTGCAGCACTGTTCACAATAGCAAAGACTTGGAACCAACCCATATGCCCATCAGTGATAGACTGGATAAAGAAAATGTGGCACATATACACCATGGAATATTATGCAGCCATAAAAAAGGATGAACTCATGTCCTTTGCAGGAACATGGATGAAGCTGGAAACCATCATTCTCAGCAAACTATCACAAGAACAGAAAACCAAACACCGCATGTTCTCACTCATAAGTGGGAGTTGAACAATGAGTTCAACTGGACACAGGAAGGGGAACATCACACACACTGGGGCCTGTTAGGGGATGGGGGACTAAGGGAGGGATAGCATTAGGAGAAATATCTAATGTAGATGATGGGTTGATGGGTGCAGCAAACCACCACGGCACGTGTATACCTATGTAACAAAACTGCACGTTCTGTACATGTATCTCAGAACTTAAAGTATAATAATAAAAAAAATTAAAACAAAAGTTTTTAAGACAGAAAAGATCGCATGACATTTAATTTTACATGGGCCATAACTGCCGCCATAGAGAAAACCATGACGGACCTATCAGAATCATTGCTTTTTGAATGGTTTCTCTATTATTGGTCTATGAAAATTAATTTCCTGAGTGTTTCCACTTAACACAGGCTGTTGCCATTTTATGCACAGAACTTTTTGCAAATATCCCAGCTTCCCCACAGTCAAAGTGCTGTGAGCTTTGTAATTTTTCACGTGTTTCCTAATTCTCTTCCTACAACTAAGTTAATGTTTCCATACGATGCTAAGAGCACAGACTATTTGCACCTTGCAAAAACAGCAGTGAATCTTAAGTATTATCATTGGCTCTAAATAGAAGTGAATTCTCACTGAAGTTGCATGTAGTTATCTTGTGTATAATGGGAGCACGTCCATATATAGAAATTGTGAAACCTGAAGCCACATTCATGGCAAAGAAAAACCAGCTCCCTTCTGTCTGTTTCCAAACATTTCCCTGGCATGGGGGATATAAATAAAGATTATTTTAAAAGAGCAGCCAAACTAATTCATGCTGCAAATTGTCATTTTAAAATATAAGATGTACATTTTCCATATGACCACGAAATATAGGACACAGTGCCAGATAGATACTGTGATTTTTATAATGACAAAATTCCCATCAATATTTTGTACACATTTTTGAGTGAATAGTGAAAAACTAAAGCAACCATACAGTGACTAAATGTCAAAATGTTTTGCCATACCAATATGTTTAAAATATCACTTTTTCTCCAGAAGTTATCTATCACCGTATGTTTAATCTTTGATATATTTTATAACAATTTTATGTGGCAAATTAAATAAGAAACCATAAAATTTGCATAAAGTTTTCTTTTTCTATAAAGCAAGTCTAATTTTACTTTACTCTCTTCATTGTTAGTGTGAGTAACCAAAATTGAAATCTCTGAGTTGCCAAAAAATAATATTTATAATCAACTTAGGGAAATGTATTTTCACTGGAAATAATATAGCATTGTGCCATTTTACCATTATTCTTGCTTGTCTTAATTCTTGTTATTATGACTAATGTAGTCTTTTTATTAGCTATTATTAAAATAATAGGTCTCATCCTGGATAGTACTTTTACTGTTTTCTATTGAAAGTGTTTATTAAATCAATCACTACTTTTCCCCCACATTAAAATTTCTAGTATTCTGTCAGCTTTTTCCCATGGATTTTATTACTTTTTTTGAACTCATCTTGGCAGACTTTCAATTTGCAAGAATCAGAAAATGTACACCCTTTTCTAATAGGAGAGATCATATTGGGTACTACATATCAGCGCGTTGTAATGATTTTGTAGACTTTAAAAAATATTGACTAAAATATTACCTTTATTATTCATATAATAATTAAAACTATTTCAAAAATCTACACAGGCAATTTGAAACACAAACTTTTCAACACAAACAGTATAGTAAGATATAAATAGAAACAAACAATGTTTCTAAAGGGGGAATGAAAGTGTAGTGATATATTCATTTCCTCTTGTTAGTCTGTTTTTACAGTCAGTGTTAAGTTGTCATCAGTTTAAAATAATGGGTTAAAAGATGTCATTTGCAAACTTCATGGTAACCTCAAATCAAAACACGCACAACAGATACACAAAAAATAAAAAGCTTTAAATTAAAACATAACACTACAAAAAATCATGTTCACTGAAAGGAAGACAGGAACAAAGGAAGAAAAGACCACAAAACAATGAGAAAACAAATAACAAAATGACAGGAGCAAGTCCTTATTTATCAGTAATAACATTGAATGTAAATGGACTCAACTCTCTATTAAAAATATATAGAGTTGCTGAATGGATGAAAAAACAAGACTCAATGTATCTGAGGCCTAGAAAAAAACAGGCTGCACCTATAAAGATATATATAGACTGAATATAAAGGGATGGAAAAAGATTTTCCATGCCAATGGAAACCAAAAAAGAGCAGGAACAGCTATGCTTATATCAGACAAAATAGATTTCAAAACAAAAACCATAAGAAGAGACAAAGAAGGTCATTATATAATGATAAAGGATTTGATTCAGGAAGAGGACATAATAATTGTAAATCTATATGCCTCCAACACTGGATCACCCAGATACATAAAGTAAATATTAAAGCGCAAGAGCGAGAAAGATTCCAACACAATTGTAGGTAGATACTTCAACACCCCACTTTCAGTATTGGACAGACTATCCAGACAGAAAATCAACAAAGAAACATCAGACTTAACCTGTACTATAAACCAAACAGACTTAATAAATAAATAAACAAAGTACACTGGAATGACCAGTGGGTCAATAAAGACATTACAAAGAAAATTAAAAATTTTTACTGAAACAAATGAAAATTACAACACAACATATCAAAACCTATAAGATACAACAAAGGCAGTACTAAGAGCAAAGTTTATAACAATAAGCACCTAAATCAGAAAAGTAGAAAAACTTAAAATAACCTAATGAAACATATTTTTCTTCGAGGCAGTGTCTTGCTCTGTTTCCCAGACTGGAGTGCAGTGGTATGATCATGCCTCACTGTGGCCTCAACCTTCTAAGCTCAATCCAAACTCCCATCTCAGCCTCCTGAGTAGCTGAAATTACAGGTGCTTGCCATTATGCCTGGCTAATGTTTGTATTTTTTGTAGAGACAGGACTTCACCATGTTGTCCAGGTTGATCTCAAATGCCTGTGCTCAAGCCATCTGCTTGCCGCAGCCTCCCAAAGTTCTGGGATTATAAATATAAGCCACCATGCTTGGTCTATAATGATATATCTCAAAGAACCAGAAATGCAAGAGCTAACCCAACCCAAAATTAATAAAGATAAAACCATAAATAAATGAAATTGAAACAAAAAAATACAAAAACATCAATAAAATGAAAATTTTTAAAACAAAAAAAAATGGAAACATCTTTAGCCAGACTAACCAAGAAAAAAAGAAAGAAGACTCAAATAAATAAAATTGGAGATTAAAAAGGAGACATGGAAATGAGACCAATAAGTTGAACTAGCCACAAAAGTTGAAAGCAATATAGGGATCCTTAAGGAATTATCAGATACTCAGAATTTGTAGGTAAATTTTTCTAGCTTATATTCACTAATGGGAAAACGTATTCTAATAAACTAGCACTGACTCATTACATGAATAGATCTAAGCCATCAAGTGACAGACAAAAAATTATGTGCTGTTGTGAAAGACAAGGAAGGGCAGGAGAAGATAGTGAGAAGTCAGTGAGGCTCCAAGCAAAATTATACTACAGTTGATATATTTCCCCATATGTAAATACACAACAGGTGTAGCTGAAACTTGCTTGTTAGTCATATAAAACATTGCACTATGAAACTTTACTTACAATTAGAGACCAAGTTTGAAATTCATTTCAGAGAATGAATAGAAGTTAGATAGGAAAATATAGTTAAGATAGAATATTATAGGACATAATTTCAAACTGTGTTACACAAAGGAAAATTTAAAAAGGCACACTTGAATGTGATACAATATCCCTTTCTATCTTTCATCAAAGCAACTCTGTTTTTATATAATGGCTTGCATTTTGTGTAAGACTGTATTCTGACCCAGAGGATAATTGTATCCTTTTTTAACAATTATATTGTATTATATTAAAAACACATAGGTTCAAAATTTGACGAAATTCATTGTCTGTGATTACTTTCAAATTGCTTTAATAAAACACATTTTGAATCACATTTTAAAAAGGAGCCATTACAACTGATAACTGCAGAAACTCAAAGGATCATTAGACTACTATGAGCAATTATATGACAATCAACTGTAAAACCTAGAATAAACAAATAAATTCCTAGACACCAAAACCTTCCAACATTTAACCATGAAGAAATCTAAAACCTGAATAAACCAATAACAAATAATGCAATTAAAACCATAATAAAAAGCCTCCCAACGAAGGAAAGCCTGGGATTCAATACATTCATTGCTGAATTTTACTAAACATTTAAAGAAGAATTAATACCAATCCTACTCAAACTATTCTAAAACACAGAGGAGGATAGAGTGCTACCAAATTCAGTCTATGAAGCAAACATTACCCTGATACCAAAACCAGACAAAGACACATCAAAAAAAAAAAAGAAAGAAAGAAAGAAAAAGAAAAGACCAACACTTTGGAAGGCTAAGGCACAAGAATAACTGAGTCCAGGAGTTTGAGACCAGCTTGGGAAACATGATAAAACTCCATCTCTACAAACGTTTTTCTTTTTAATCAGCTGAGCAGGATGGGGTGCACTTGCAGTCACAGCTATACAGGAGGCTGAGGCTGGAGAATCGCTTGAGGCCAGGAGGTCTAGGCTGCAGTGAGCCATGTTTGTGCCACTGCACTGTAGCCTGAGCAGCAGATCAAGAGTCTGTCTCATATAAGTAAATAAATGAATAAATAAAACTACTGGCCAATATCCCTGATGAACATTGATGCAAAAATCCTCAGCAAAATACTAGCAAACTAAATTCAATGGCCAGGCGCGGTGGCTCACGCCTGTAATCCCAGCACTTTGGGAGGCCCAGGGGGGTAGATCACGAGGTCAAAAGATCGAGACCATCCTGGCCAACATGGTGAAACCCCATCTCTACTGAAAATACAAAAAATTAGCTGGGCATGGTGGCACGCACCTGTAGTCCCAGCTACTCAGGAGGCTGAGACAGGAGAATCACTTGAACCCGGGAGACAGAGGTTGCAGTGAGCTGAGATCATGCCACTGCACTGCAGCCTGGGTGACAGAGCAAGACTTCATCTAAAAATAAAATAAAATAAAATATAATAAATTCAACAACACATTAAAAGATCATGACAAGTGAGACTTATCCCAATGTCCCAGCAATAAAAACATAAATAATGAATAAAAAATACAAATAAAAAATGGACAAAAGATATGAATAGACATTTATCTTAAAAAAATACACAAATGGCAAATAGTTATATAAAAAGATGCTCAACACAACTGATCATCAGAGAAATGCCAATTAAAACTACAATAAGGTATCATCTCACCCCAGTTAAAATGGCTGTTATCTGAAAGACAGGCAATAACAAATTCTGGTGAGGATGTGAAGAAAAGGGAACCTTGTTGGTGAAAATGTAAATGAGTAAAATCACTATGGAGAACAGTATGATGTTTCCTCAAAAACCTAAAAGTAGAACTACCATATGATCCAGCAACCCCACTGCTGAGTATATACCCAAAAGAAAGGAAATCAGAATATCAAAGACATATCTCAACTCCTATATTTGTTGCAGCACTGTACAATAGCTAAGATTTGGAAGCAACCTAAGTGTTCATCAACAGATTAATGGATAAAGAAAATGTGGTGTGTATATATATATGTTGAAAATATATATATATTGAAAAATATATATAAAATATATATATATTGAAAAATATATATAAAATATATATATATTGAATATATATAATTCTATATATATATATATATTCAATGAAGAACTATTCAGCCACAAAAAAGAATGAAGTCCTGTCATTTGCAACAACATGGATGAAACTGGAGAACATTATATTTAGAAAAGTAAGTCAGGAGCAGAGACACAAATTTTACATTTTCTCTCTTATTTGCGGGGGCTAAAATGTAAACCTCTCGACCTCATGGAGATAGAGAATTGAATGACAGTTAACATGGACTGGCTAGGATAGTGGGGCTGTAGGTGAGTAGGGATGGTTAATGGGTACAAAAATAGAGTTCAATAAATAAGATCTAGTATTTGATAGTACAATGGGGTAATTACAGTCAATGATAATTTATTGTACATTTAAAAATAACTAAAAGAGTATAAGCGGAATGTCTGTAACACAAAGAAATAATAAATGTTTGAGGTGATGGATTATTGATTTATCCTGATGTGATTATTCCACATTGAATGCCTGAATCAAAATATCTCATTTACTCTGTAATATATATACCTACTATGTACCAATAAAAATTAAAAGCCTGTGGGATTAAGTTTAGGGACCAAGAAAAAATAAAGGACATATCTGTTTTGGGAGATGACTTCTACTTGGCTTTACAAAAAAAATGTGTAGGAGAATATCATGGTGAAAATGGAACTCCCGAGGTTACTATTTTCACACTTAAAAACCATCTCCTTATTCCTTGTATTTCTAAAACTCCTACTACAGTGTATAAATTTGTCATCTAAAGCAAGGTTTTGGAAAATATAAATAAGCTATAAAAGAAACTAACACACTTTGAGTATCTTTAATGTGCCAGATGATAATGATTCATATTTTAGCTAACGGAGTTCTTACACTCTGCTATGTACTTTTCATAAGTTGCTTAATTCTCATGAATACATTTTTTAAATCAGGTAAATTTATCAACCTCATTTTACAAATGAGAAAACTGATAACAACTGGTAGGGCTAGGATTTATATTGAGATGATTCAGCTCCTGAGTCTGTGTTATTATTTACTCCATGATAGTGTCTAGGAGGCTCAGTTCTGTGCTATTACATAACCATGTCATATTGCATAGGTTATTGGCTCAGTTTAGTGATCACTGTGGTTAAAATACGGATTAGAATAATAAAATCAGTATTTGAGATTTGACCCTCTAATCACGTTTTTAAAATTTTTTTTGTGTGCTCAATTTCCTTATCTGTGAAATGGCAAAATAATACCTGTCTTCCATTGCTTTCAAGAAAATTGTAAGAATACAACAAGGAAATTTATGTAAAAAGACATTGTTAACTATAAAAATTATAATTTAATTCTTATAATTACAATTTTAAGCCCATTGGAATAGGTTTAATTTTTTGAGTATTCTTCAGAACAGAAATACGCCTCCCTAATATCATGAACCACCTATTTCCTTTTTGGTTTTAAGAGTTCAGAATATTTAACACATTTTACAGATTTTTCATCTTTTTCTTGATAAATTTAGGTCTGAACATTGTTTTAGATCCTTCAAAATCTTTTTTTCCCAAACTTATATATTCCTCTTGATAAGCTCCAGTTTGGAAAGATCTCCAGAAGAAAACTTGAATATCAACAGTGCAGATATTTTCCAATTTTTTTTTCTGGAAAGTCTATCCATTATCTAAATTGTTCTCACTAGTATGCATTTACTACTACAACCTATTTTTAATTTTCAATTTACATCCACAAAATAATAGATTTTGGGTGTGTTCACTGAATGTGATGTCAAAATTCCCAAATTTTTGTCAGCACATGTGTATGTGTCTCTACATGTGTGTGTATGTGAGTGTGTGTGTATGTGTGTGCACATGCCCACATATCACTTTGTTAAATCTGGACTCACTAATATGACCTGTAGCAATACGAGTAAGCTGAAATATTCTTTGTGTCAGCTACTAAGATTATTGTTTCTAACCCAGCCTTGTTTTTCCCTTTTCAAAAGTAAATGTTTATATCAGAAATTTCTACTACCTTCCAAGCAGCTATTTAAGAACATGGGTAGAAATAAAATAACATAAATGCTCATTTGAAATCATACTCGGAAACAATGAATAAATTATGAGCTTTCAAAGAAAACAATCATCCTATTAAAATGAACTCTATATTGTGTTGTAAACTAGTTAAGATAATATCTTGGAAAATACCTTCTTAAGCAGTAGACATTAAACATTCAAATCCATTTTATTATTCATTTACTGTTTCAAAGATATATGCTAGCCCTCAAAAGAGTTGAGGTACCTCTTTCAAGATTGGGACAAAGCTTAACCTAGTTACATGATTGTGAATTGCCCTAAGTTACAAAATGATGAAATCAAAATAGGAATTTTCTTTTAAAAAATAGTTATAGACTAGGCTGAAACCACCCAGAGGTTTTTAATTATTTTTTCCCTTTTGAACAGATATTTCAGATTCTAGATTTCAGAGATTTCAGACTCTAGATATAACTAGACTTTATCAATGATAGTATGTCACTCAGCGACAATTAGATAATGTATTCAGAAATCTGTTGTATTTTATTCCTGCATAATTCTCTTACTATACTCCCACAATAAAGAGTAATTATACCCTGTATAACAAGCAGTACCTGTGTCTGGATATGTGTTTACAAATTCTTAGGTAGAATAAATTATCTCTTTAATCCAAGGTGGGACTTGACTTATTGACAAAGGAAAACTTTTCATATAAGTATTGCTTATTTGTATTTTTGGAGAAAGGGCCTCCCTAAGTTTCCCAAGCTGGACTTTAACTCCTGGGCTCAAGAGATCCTCCTGCCTCACTCTCCTGAGTAGCTGGAACTACGGGTGCTTATCTTCACACCTGGAAACAAAGAAAAACTTTTTAATGTGGACCCAATTTTCTTTTATCTTCTTTCTTAATACTGCCCATCAAATATAATTCTTACAGACAATCTTAATTTCTGAAGGATTATTTACTGGTGCTTCAGCTATTCTCTGCCTTATGCAGGAAATGACACAACTTTCTCCTTACTTCCTTGTCCTGTGGGCCTCAAATGCAGCGTCTATTGAAGACGGGCCTCCTGTAGTTAATGGAGGGGGTCCCAAGTCAAAGAGACAGTGCAGCAAGCCCATACTGTGGGTTTTTAAGACAAAAATAATAATGTAAATATAATTATATTTTAAGATAAAAATATAATGAGGCTAACTTAGATAATATTTTTAAATAAGTCAAGATTTTAGATTCAGCTTCAACAATCTCAGACACTTTTGACAATAAAAAAGTATCTTGACATTTTCTTCCTGCACATATAAGTGCTCTCTGAGATCACAAAGATTTATAATTTCAAAAGTAGCTGCTGTAAAGCAGAGGCTGAAGTGCTTTGTCCCTGATCTCAGTGAGAAAAGTAAAGATCAAAAATTTCAAACTAAAATGGTGTTCATGTGTAAATATTTAGAAGATAACTAGTTTTAGGTTGAACAGGAATATATAAAGATGAACTCTAGAAATGAACAGTACTCAAATGCAAAATAATTATTGAGGAGATTTCCATATGCTTTAGGAAATCCCTTTCCATCTCACAGATGAATAATCAGATTGATGAATTTACATAAATGTGAATAATTTTTAGATAAAATTTTTAATCTTTGGGGTTTTTTATGAGTATTTTATTTACTTTACATATTAGATCGCAATTCCACAACTTAATGGTTAAATGGATATGGACCTTGGTCGATTATAAAACCTTGGTGCTTCCATTTCATTATATGTAGGTTGAGAATAAGAGTACTAACCTCAAATTGTTTTAATATAATTTTTTAAAATCCATTAAAGGAATTTAGAAAATGTCTGCCTCATAAGTGCCCAATAAGTGAGTTATTACTATTATTATTAAGTGAAATATATCATCCATGTGTATAAATATAAGCATAGTGTCAACTCCTTACATAAATTCAGAATTTACAATTTGTGATCGTCAGCAGCTCATATGGTATGACTCTGCTTTGATATTGAGTTGTTTTTATGATGTTAGATTGTTAGGGCTATGCTACCAAATTATACAAGTTTCATATTGCTGACAATTATACAACAGAGAATGTAAGGGAGTAAAAAATCTATTGTACTTTTTCTAAGCATGTGAAACGTTTTCATGGTCTTAGGGGGTAGGAAAAGGAAACATAGTTTTCCAGTATCATTTTATCCAATTCTCATAATACTTTACACTTAGGTGAACAGGAGAGAGGAAAGGAGAGGCAAGAGAAGCTCTGAAATGTTAATTTCATCATCTCCAAATAAATATACTCCGAAATGTTTTTCCAAAAACTCATTTTTGCTTAGAGCAAACATTTCTCCCTTGTGTGTTTGCTTCAAGGAAATAATGTATCGTCCTATAAAGAATAGAAACTAACACTTACCAGACTAATAAATGGGATTATAGGCTAAAATGTATAAATAGAACATCTCTGATAAAAGAAAGAAAGAAAAATAAATTTTATGCCAACAGATCCCAACTTGAATAAAATATTCCCTCAAACAAAGATACAGCAATTGAGTTTGCAAATCCCTTTGGATGTCACTTAAGAGAACATATGGGCTATATTCTGTTTCTCTTTGAAGATTTCCTTCCAGGCAAGTAGCAGGTGGATTATGTATTAGAAAAGATTTTGTCTGGACCATTTCCAGACATCATTATGTACATACTTTGATAAATCTTTACTGCAGGAATATGTAGGTTGAATTCCTGATGAAACCTGAGCAGAGAAGGATGTTTGGTAATTTCCAAGTGAAATAAAATACAGGTGAATTCATTGTTGCTGGTAGAAGATTTTTTTTAAATTAGCTTTCAAACACCCTATTTTGCAAGTTGCAAAATAAATATTTAATAGGCTGGCATAGACTTATAACTGAAATAATAAAATATACTAGATAAACTATCACCTGCAAAAGAAATCTGTATTTATTGCTTAGAAAGTGACAAAGCCAAATGGCATTGATTCTGGCATAATGAACTATGGCCTTCATCCATCTGTTTGGAACTTGATTCAGAAATCAATACATTGTTTGCCTGGAGAAGTCCAAGATATTCTCCGAATTTAGACACAGGGCCTCTAGATGGCTGATGTGATTAAAGAATAAACAAAGTAATTTATTGAAGCTTTATTTTCCAACATAGTATAGAAAGAAGGTTTGTAGTTTATACAAGTATTTCCGATCAAACTTCGGTCTTCATTTTTTTTTTGTTTCAATTCTTGCAACTTTATTATAGGACAGTTTGAAAAACTATATATTTTGAGACTCTCTGCTGAATTTAAGGGAAGGGCATTTGTACTTATTTGTTTAAAACCTAGCACTAGTACGATGTGACTTTTCTTAAATTATCAATAAATATTTATGATACAGTATTGCAATTCAGTTTGAAAACTGTTTTGTGACCTCTACTTTGCAAGGCTGGGGGTATGATATGCTTTATATATTTGTTGAAGGTCTTACAGATTTGGGGATTATTTCAAATTCATCTAAATTGGTTGATAGGAAATTTTCATTCTTGACTAAAGATAAAAGCTATTAAATATGCATTGAAATAACAAAACAATTTTCAAATATTAAAAATTACTCTACATTAAGAATTTCATGTGCATTAGTGTAATACTTTAGGAATCTGAAACATCGATTTTTCTTCAATTAAAATAACTTCACATGAAACAAAATGAACTTTGATTTATTCTATCAAATATAAATTAAAATTTTGTTGACAATAGAAAACAACTGATTCTCACTCCATGATATGATCATGGAGCAAAGTCTTAATACACATTATTTCCCTCTAATCTAAGTGGTTGTTAAAAATGTGACTTTTTGGGAATGTAAAGGCAATAGCTCTCTGAGCCCCCTGCTTATGTATCTGTCCTTCAAAGACATTTTATTTTCTGACACATTTTTTATTCTTCTTATCATGATGCCCAGATTAAGTCATTAAGCAAAAATAAATATGTTGAGAAAATAGCATGTTTTAATAATGAACCAAAAATAAATTGCTGAAAAATAAAATTTATGGAAGGAATATGATACAGTTATAATATGTTATGTAAATTGCTAGTTTATGTATTTATAAAAAATAACCTAAATAAAATGAAGAATTTTGACTATAATACAGATATCTGCATTATCTATATAGGCTTACATTATAGATTATATGATATGTTTTATATATATATAATTAGGTCACATATTTGAATTTTCACGCATTACACCTCCAGTGTATATTGTCATTTTCATTAATCACATAAAGATGACTACATTACATGTTTTTCTTCTGGATGGGGGATAGGTAATTAAATAAGTGACTTGTATTAAAAAATTATTCAAGTTTCCTTGTGAAAATACAGTAAGAAAGGCTTTATTCATGACCATTATGAAAGGTATTGGACAATTGCAGTGAGAATTTATCAGAGAGAGAGATTGGGCTCAACTTGGCAAATAGGGATTTCTGACCAAGGAAGAAGATCAGGGGTGGTCAATAGATGTAAAATTACTGAGAGAGAACATCACAAGTAAGAGAGGATTCTGGCTAAAGCAACCTAACAGGATTCTTGTTGAGGGCAGGCCAGGGTGATCGGACAGTACTGGGGGAATGGTGGAGGATGAGAACTCAGCTATAGATCAGATATTGAGGATGACCAGACAGCAAGAGTGAGGGTTCTTGCTAAACTGACTTGGCAGAGTTATCTTCTAAGACTGAATTTTACAATGAAGTGCACAAATGGGCCCAGGAGAAGGTTCAGGAGGCTGACTAAAGTTTAGTCAGCAAAAAATCCTTGTCAGTGGGATCAACTCTTATTGTCTCTTTCTCTCTCTTTCATTCCATATAAAGATAGGTCTTAGTTAAAGTGCATTTAAAAATACATTTGTACCAGAAAAGGTAATTCAAACTGAAAATAATAAAGAGATTCAACATTCTTACTTACACCATTTTATGTTTAGTGATCCCAATTGATTATAACTTGAAGAAAACTGACTGTAGGCTTGTACCGTTTTCTTACAGAGGTCTATAACATTGCATCACAATCTTAAAACCCTCTTCACAGAGCTTAGGAAAAAAATCTCCATATTCTATTAGTTGTCTTTGATGGTAATCATGACTCTACTTCAACTAAAAGTTCCTATAGGAGAATCTATTTTTCTATGAAGCTGTTTATTGATGGTATGAAAATGTGAAATAATGTCTGCTGGATTCAGGATTGGGTTATTACACTGATATTATTGATTTATGATAAGCCTGAAATTGTTTATAAGGCAGTTTTCAACTTCTGATATGGTTAGAAAATAAAAAATTCTGTTTAATACAAATATTTAACAATTTAATATGTAAAGTTTATACAAACAACCTCATTTAAACTTTTTGAATATAAAAATTATATGATTATAAATTATGAATACATAAGAAAAACATGAAACCAAAAACGGTTTTCAGCTGTTGCTTAGGGATTTTTTAATGACTTTTCAAGTTGCAAAACTCATTATACCTTAGTATTTTTAACCAATTTCTGATGTTCAGTATAATAAAGTATAGAAATTTCAACTTTTCAGAGAAATATACACTTTAAATGTAATTTGGACTTGAAAAATATGTAATATATTTTAAGAAAACTACATTATCAGACTGGGTTAATTTATAGGTATAAAGCATAATATTAATAATTTTAAAGTCCTATGGGGAAGATGAAACAGGATGTCTTATAATATCTGACAATACACTAATTACCAAATACTAGTTATAATTCTGAGGCATAAAAAAGGAGTAAGATTATGAAGAAAAGATATATTTGATTTTTCTTTTCAAAGAGATGAATTTGACAGCAGCAGTCAGTATGCCTGACCTTTAGCCTTGCTCTTTCCCTGAGATGTTAAGCTCAAGAATTACTTTTCTTAGATTATGTTCTCTGTTACCTCAAATCAGAGGGCCTATTCTATTTGGAAAACCCTGAAAACACATTAAGTGCTTTCAGATCTCAGGACATTACTTGCTCAAATTTAGGATTACCTCGCCAATATCCTATGCTTTGTGAAACGAACACATTCTGTGAACTTACCCTTTCTGTCAGATATTGGTCTGTAAAGCCTCTCTGAAATAAGCAGAAAAGTCAAAGATAAAAATCTCAAAATCTCACTAGCTCATCTCCATGACTTGATTATTTTGAACACTTTAAAAATGATTCTTTAAAAAATGCAGGAGAAGCTTACTTAATGGGTGTGAGGATAAAAACAAAAGTAAAGAAAATATGGTACCAAACCTCATTCTTCTGTTCTTCTATCTTTACATATTAAATTTGCCAACATCTTTATTTTATATACTTGAATTATGAGATAATCAAAGTAACAACTTAGTAACAGGGCTCTGAGTAAAACCAAATTTCCCTGAAACTACACTCACTTTTTCAGGGTCAGGGATTTATTAATGTTCTTGTTTTCTCATATGTATATATATTATCTTTTTTTTTCAAATAGGAGAAAATTTCCTTTCTAAACAGGGAGGATATTATTGCCTGGTAATTTATTCTACCAGGAAAATAATGAAACATACTATTTTCTTCAACATGCAAATGGTATCAAGAAACTGTTCACTGACTGTGAAGAAGGTTCTTTTAAAGTTGATATTGAATGAACAAATTGTGAATTCTTAGAAATTAAGATCAAAGTCTTATAACTAGTATTTTGCTTTGTCTATGTAGATATGCTGTTAGAACATATCATGTATTTAAGTGCAAGAAGAAAAAGAAGGAGGAGAAGAAGGGACAGAAAAGTAGGGAAAAATAAGAGGAGAGTGATAGGAGAAGAGAAGGAGGGAACAAGAAGCAAGAAAATACAATAGGGGAGAAGAAAATGTGTTCTTTTATGTGGATTATCTAAATGTAAATCTCCCTTCTTTAAACTCTTTATGTCAAAGTGATATGTTAGCAAGAAAATTTAATAAAGTATTTCTTTGAAATCTGTACATTTTAATTTACTACTATTGTATGGTGACCTTATAAGTGTCACCATACAATATGCTTTACATGATGCAGTATAGAAGTAATTCACATGAAGTTAATACATGTCTTGGGGTTGCTTTTTAAAATCCAATAATAAAGATTAAAGAAGATGTTTAGAGATCAAAAAATATTTCAGTAAACATATGTTTAATTATTTCTTCTGCTGATATAAGAAAGGAACACTTGGGTCATTCTCTTTTTCCCTGATGAGAGAAAATTAAACTTTTGCTAATGATAAAATATATATACATATTACACAAAATATTAAATATGTTCATGTAAAATGTTTCCTACAGCATTCTTTTTATAAATTCAGGCTATTGAATCATTTCTACTCAATTTGCTTATGAAAACCAAGTGCCAAAGAGGATAGTTTGCAAAGTAAAATGCTTGTTGTTGGCAATGGAAATGCAAATTTTAGGACAAATTTTATTAAAAAGCAGTAATTATTTTCTCTACTGAAAGTGTTATATTTGAAGAGAGGGATTGGAGACTTTTATTATTTAGAAGACTTTCCCAGTTCCACAATTCCTCATTTTGGAAAGATGAGTTTCATAAGTAAACAAAATTGAATACTCTTTGTAATCAAACTACAAAAATTCTCACTTCTGTTAAAGATGCAATCCCATTTCCCATTTGTTATTTTAGAAACAGCATCTTAAACTTTAGTAAAAGCTTTAATACCAAAGGTATTATGTCTTCTATTTGAAATAACAGTGAAACCAAAAGGAGCCACTTCTGGTATGAACAAAATATATTTTGTTATGTTTCACTTAGAATGCTTTCTGGATAAAATAAAGAACAAACAAACTAGTTCATGTCTCTAGGTGTTGGCTATAAATGTAAGTCAGGTACATGAAAGATCATCAACATGCTTCCTGTTAACATTTCACCTTATTTGTTTCCTCAGGTTAAAGAAAGATGAGCATTGTGTCCTCAGGCCTGGAACTTGGAGCACATGTGCTTTATCTCTTTCTAAACACTTAAAAATATATATGTGCAGATATTTGCTTCTTCTTGCATAATTCTTCAATGGTTTGTTCACTAAAAACTGCTGCCCTTCAGCAAGCAAATATACTTGTCTCTGCCATCTTAAAAAAACAAATGCCTCTCTCTGAACTTTACCCTTTTCTAACAACATTGTTCCTCTACATTTATCAATTTATAGAGGCCTCAGGATCAATAACATGAAAGTATTAACCAGAAATGAAAAGACTTTAAAAGTAGCAGAGAAGGAATGACTTGAAGAAATTTCTCCATTCATCCCCCAAACCACTTCCCTACCATACATACAGAGACAGACATTAAAGAAAGTGGTCAGCAATATAAAAGACAAAGAAAAGATCAAAAGTGCAAAAAAGTGCCCAATTTAATGACAAATATTTCCTCTATGATTTTCTTTTTTATTCAAATTTTACTAAAAGCAAAATGTGCCCTTTTATTGTAATGTATATTCATTGTTCTTCCTTTCTCATATATTTCTCATTTTAACGTGGTAGGAAAACATGTCAACCCAATTCATATCAAACACTAGAAATTAACAATTAAAGAAGTATTTTCCGCTGTTAAATTGTGTGTATTTAGTGACATTAGGAGCAAGCATTATTTTATTTTGTATCTAAAATCTTTACATATAATCTTTATACCTATTTTGATGTCTAATAGTTTTGCCTAGTTTCCACACAATGTAAAATCTAAAATAAGAGCAATAACAAGTCTCTAAGAAGTTTTAACGAAGTTGTTACCCATATATATGCAATGTTCTCTAAATTCCCTTTACTTTCTATAATAAATATCACCTTTTTCACAAACCTCCATTTCCTCTGATGGCAGACAGAAAAATACTTAGAGGATTAAATATTTCACTATTCTACATCTATTTTTTTTTTCCCTCAATCTAAGTAAGTTCCATTTGGGCAACTTATTCAGTCAGTTAAGTGTTCGATTTTCCCACCCAATCTTTCTTCTGTCGTCAGTTCCTGTGTGTATGAGAACAGAAAAATTATTATTTTTCCTCAAGGAGAGAGCTCAGCCACTATCTACAAGTTACCACATACCACAGTTGGGTTTGGCTCTTTTCAGCTGGTGTGTGAGGCAAGCTCTCTTCTTGTTGTAAGAGAGCTGGATGCTTGCAGTTAATGAACCATTCTGTGTGTTCTCTGGGCACTGTGATAGTTCCCAGGAAGCTGGGCTACAGCTCTTGCTTGACTTGATACCACCCAGGCTCTCACTGGCCTGCGGATACCCTGATGTCCATCAGCAAATATGGTAGAAACTTGGCTTGAAGATCCTCCCTGTAGCGTTCAGGTAAAGGACCCTTCAGCCTCTTGCCGATGAGCCCTCCCTGCTATCTCAATCGTTTTTCGAGGTCTGCCACAGCACATAAGACTTTTGTAGTCCTCCTGTCACTACTGAGCTAGAGAAACCAAGGAATGTTACCCTGAGGGGAGAATCTTGGGTCTGCTCTTTCTGATCTCCTCTCCTGCACTGCGCTGGGGTTAGCAGGGAAGAAGTCAAATGGTGCAGGGATTCCGGGAGCCTTCTACGCCTTCCTGTCTCAATTCCCATTCTTATACTGCATGTGCTGGAACCTTGTTCATCCTCTTTCCTCATAGCCCGTTCTCTTTGCACTGTAGTCTTCAACACTGCCATCTGTAAGGCCTTCTTTTTACGTAGACAGCTGAGAAGTGGTGTTATATCATGCATTGAGTTCTTTCTGCTTTAAGAGTCTTCATTCAGACACCAAAGTATTGGTTCTTATAAGTAAAAGGCCTTCTCATTTAATACAAGCAGAATTTCAAAACTATTGCTACAAAGTTATTTCAGAATTGTAAATATTTAATTGTACTGCAAAATTATTTTCTATATGAGATGAGGATCTATTTCTAGAGATGAGCTTCCACTTTTACCAGGGCCGTATATTAACTCACCCATTATTTTTTCACTGATTAAACTAACAAGTATATTGACTATTAACTTTTCATGTATACTGAATTATCTTTTTGGAACTCTTTTTTTGCTTTTGTTTATTTATTTTGCTATTTATTTATCTATGTTAGTTACATTATAAAATCTTCATCATATATTATAAAATGTGGTAAGGCAAGTTCTTCTTAGTGACCTTTTATTGCTAATATATTGAGTTATTCTAATAATTTATTATCCTCTATTAATTCAAACATTTTTAATATAATTCAGAAAACCTAATTATTTAAATTTTAAAAGTAAATTTATGTAAAAATAAAGATAATTTTATGTTTTATAACAACAAATCTCCCTCTTCAAGAATATCATACTATTTCAATTATTCATTCACTATTCTGAGATTTTTAAAAAACTCTTATATTACATATGTTGGCTTCAATGTTCAATCATTAGGTGAATTCATTTTTCCTCAAAACTGCATTTAGTAGCCTGTTCTAGGGGGCTAGTATTTTCCTTGCTCCTGGGAATCTAAATCTAACGTAGGCTACATGATTTTTCTTATCACTCTCAGATAATAAAGTATCTTAGTCACTTTAGTCCCTATATAAATCTTATTTCAGTGTATAATAATTAATTTTATTCATATATTCTTTCAGCAATTCTAATCGAGAAGGTCTCACATGACAGAGATCGTTTAGGCCCCACATGTACAGAAGTTAAGGAACAAATAAAGACAAAAATAAGATAATCTCTACCCTCAAGAAACTTACATTCTAGTTAGGGGGAGCAGACAATAAACACATAATAAAGCCAAGTAGAGTTCCTCAAGTATGTTGATCCCAGAATTTTGGGAGGCTAACGTGGGAGGTGGGAGGATCATTTGAGCACAGGAGTTAGAGACCAGCCTGGGCAACATAATGTGACTTTATCTCTCCAAAAATAAAAAAAAAAGCTGAGCCTGGTGGCAGAGTGCTGTAGTCCTTTCTCCATTGCTTGTTTTTGTTGGGTTTGGCGAAGATCAGATGGTTGCAGGTGTGTGGTGTTGTTTGTTTCTGAGGTCTCCTTTCTGTAAAATTGATCTATATGTCTGTTTTTGGTACCAGTACCATGCTGTTTTGGTTACTGTGGCCTTGTAGTATAGTTTGAAGTCAGGTAGTGTCATGCCTTCAGCTTTGTTCTTTTTGCTTAGGATTGTCTTGGCTATATGGAGATTTTGATTCCATATGAGATTTAAAGTAATTTTTTTTCTAATTCTGTGAAGAATGTCAGTGGTAGTTTGATGGGAATAACACTGAATGTATAAATTACTCTGGGCAATATGGCCATATTCATGATATTGAGTCTTCCTATCCATGAGGATGGAATTTTTTTTCATTTGTTTCTGTCCTCTCTTATTCCTTGAGCAGTGGTTTGTAGTCCTCCTTGAAGAGGTCCTCCGCATCACTTGTTAGCTGTATTCCTAGGTATTTTATTCTCTTTCTAGCAATTGTAAACAAGAGTTCATTCATGATTTGGCTGTCTGCTTGTCTATTGGTGTAAAGGAATGCCTATGATTTTTGCACATTGATTTTGTATTCTGAGACTTTACTGAAGTTGTTTATCAGCTTAAGGAGTTTTGGGGCTGAGACAGTGGGGTTTTCTAAATATACAATCAAGTCATCTGCAAACAGAGGCAATTTGATTCCCTCTCTTTCTATTTGAATACCCTGTATTTCTTTCTCTTACCTGATTGCACTGGCCAGAACTTCCAATAATATGTTGAATATGATACATTGGTATTTTCAACAATTTTTTTTCATCCTAGAGTAACTGAATACTTATACTTTAACTGGTTTTGCTTATTTTCTGGTAATATTCAGGTCCTCACCATATCCATACAAAAAACAGTTCAGGGGTCCACCAGATAAACTTGCCAACTTTTGATATATGGCCATAAAGAAAACCCCAAAATAAATATCTATTAATGGCACATTTAAAGACATCTTATTCATCTAATTTAATTTAATGTAAACTTTAAATGTTATAAATATATATTATATACATTTATATGTTATATATTATATATTATATGTCATATTCATATCCCTATAACCAGACTTATGGTACATGTATTCTTTATTACTATTGTTTGAGATCTGGCTGCTAAAGCAGAAGATCCCTTTAGATATCATGTGCCTTATATTCTTTCTACTTCTGATTGCTGAAAACACATTGCAGGACATACACAAGACAATTTAATTGTATTGTCATTAAGAGACACACTACAATTCCCAGAATGTTCCTTTACAAATGTTATAAATCATTCAATTTAAGGGAAAGTGAAATGTTTCTTTAAATTGTTAGAGAGCTTTAGGGAAATGGTCTTACTTTAAATATTAATATGAATATTATTTTGAATAATAACATTCTGATTAATGTGTCTGACTCATTAAATGAAATGGAACTATTAGCAATTAATCAAAAATAAATATTATTTATTCAAATGTATATTACTCTGAATACATCATATATAAAATATAAAGGTCACATATTCTTCTTCTTTGGACTAAATTATCCAACTCATTCAAGGTTGTCCACTCAAGGTAGATAATATACAGAAAGTAGAGCTTCCTTTCAGTGGCCCCTTTACTCAAGTAAGCCACACTGACACCCTGAAATACCCTACAGCCAGACTAAAGGAAGCTTAAGGGAAATTGAATTCACTTTGCCAGTCAATCTTGGACTAGTGTTTCCATGTTATTAATAAAGCATGTTGGTTTACCTCTTAAATTCTAGCTTGTTTCCCTATTCATCAGACCATTATTATACTAACTCTTAGCTGTTTATAAATCCTCAATCTGTTGTGAAAAAATATCTTTTAAAAGACAATTTAGCACTGCAACTTTCTTGTTACATCAAACAGATAAAAGTCTCTTATGAAAAGGGAATAATGATGAAGGGATGTAAAATATGAGAGTATCACAGGATAAATCTTAGGGGTGTATGGCAGGTTCAATCTTAAAAATATTTTTCTGAGAAATTTATGTCTACTTTAGATTTATATCAATCTGAAAAATGATCAACAAAAAAGAAGGAAATTTGTTTTAGATTTCAATTTACTATTAATATATATCTACTATTTACTATGTGATTCTGAGTTCCACTGCTTGTAAAATAATTTTGTTACAGGAGAGAACATATAAATATTTGTATATAATTGGCACAGAGCTTATGTTAGCCTTACTACTTACATGTGTCAAATCCTCTTGACAGCTCTCAGAAACTCCAGCATCCTGAGCTAGTCCAAGACATAAATTTTGTTCTATTTCTGGCTAGACTCAAACTTTCCTATTAATGTGTTAGTCTTTTAAAGAAAGCCACTGATCTTCCAATGGTTTCAAAGAGTTAATTTGCTTTTCAAATAACTGATTTTCCTGGCTTCATTTGGATGTATGGGGACTGGTGAAAATCAAACGCTATCTACCTTCTAGGCCAGGGATTCTCAACCTTGGCACTATTGGCATTTTGCATCAGCTAATTCTTTGTTATGAGAGGTTGTTATGTGCCCTGTGGAATAATGAACAGCATACCTGGCCTCTATCTATTAGACACTAGTAGCTCCAACATTCCCAGTCATGACAACCACAAATATTTCTAAATGTTGTCAAATGTCTCCTGTGGGGATGGACCTAAAACATCTCTAGAAGACAATCTATCTACAAGACATATATGAATTTGTAATACAATATGAGATAGAATTAGAATAATAATTTAAGGTCAATTGATGTTTTAAAATAAGCATGAAAAAGGTATGACCTCTAAAAATACATTTTTAAAATTTATGTTGTCAAATTTCAACTGGCAATCTTGTTTTCTTTAAGAGATAGAAATCATAACAATGATGGCTCTACAAACATTTTCCTTGGTGGAAAAGTTACCAGACTACTTCCAGCAGATCTGTCAGAAAATTACTCAGAGCATCATTAAGCAGAAACCTTCATTATGGATACTGAGGCAATTCCAAAGGAATGTTTTACTTAGGGAGAAGAAAGGTGAGTTCTTTTGTTACTTTTCTGGTGACTAAAGTAATTGTTTAATGATTTTCAAAAGAGGGAGGAATTGTTTTTTCAGATTAACAGCCATTGGTGAACAATTTGATTTTATCTAAAGAGGTAGGGAAGAAGAGCTGCAGGAAAATAAGATCATGTAGTTTCACAGTTGCCATTTTTTTCAATACTTCAGGGGCTTTTCTATATTCAACTTTGAAATTCGGTGATAGTTGGTGCTTTTGAACAAAAAAGATAATTGGGAACTCATGCTCTTCATTTAAGAGATCTGTAGGCTTTTCTGGAACACTGATAAAGCAAACAATGTGCCAAACAAATGGATAAGGAAGACTTTATTCAAAACTATTTTTTATACAAGGGAGATTGGACCATACTCTACTAAGGAAAAAGACAAAGTGAGCTAGTAGAAGAGTAATGGAGGACGTTAGGGGAGAGGTTGATCAATGAAATGTGAGCACACTGAGTTACTTCTGAGTCTGCAAATTGTTTTCTCTGTGATGAAGCCCGTGTTAGTTTTTTCTCACACTGCTATAAAGAATACTACCTGAGACTGGATAATTATAAACAAAAAAGTTTTAATTGACTCACGGTTTGTCATGGCTAGAGAGGCCTCAGAAAGTTTATGATCATGATGGAAGGCTAAGGGGAAGCATGGTGGCAGGGGAAAAAAAAGAGAGCAGGAGAAACTTCCATTTATAAAACCATCAGATCTCGTAAGAATTCACTCACTACCACGAGAAAAGCATGGGGGAAACCCCAGTCACTTCCCACCAGGTCCCTCCCTCAACACCTGGGAATTACAATTCCAGATGAGATTTGGGTAGGGACACAGAGCCAAACCATATCAAAGCCATTCATGTTTGTTAATTAATACCTATTAAAGTTAGCTTCCTATCCTCCCTAAGGATTAGTAGATAGAAGTGCAGTTTTCTCACATGTTTATATTTCATCTGGATAAAGGCATTTCTGGGTCATAAAACTAGGAAGAAAAATGAAAAAGATTTGGGCCCACCTTAAAGTGGCAGGGATAGAATTTATAATTTCAAGATTTCAGAAAATAAATGCTCTAAAAAAGGGCAGTCAGGGGCCTATAGTTAGAATGAAATCTGTCTAAAGTTTAGTCAAGTTGAAGGACTTTTAAGGCCATCTTTGTAAAGGCTCAAAAGGTATAATTAATTTACACATGAAAATGGAGTTAATTATATTTCCTTTCTTAGAACATTCCACCAAATACATCAAATTCTTCATAGGACTGGTAGAACTCAGAAAAGAAATAAAAATGGTGTATATATTTGTCTTTCAAATTAGATTGTTTTAAAAAGCATGGTTTAACAACTTGGCACAAAAGTATGGTTTTACACAGCAAGAACCATCCCCCTGAGACCACGTAAGTGGAAAAGGCTTTTTTCTTGAACTCCAAGTTTTTTTTTCTAAATGCCATACAATTGAGTAAAAATTGATAATCCCTGAAGACTTTTTTGTATAAGGACATAAAGTTATTTCTCTTTGATTAGTGAAATTTCAGAAATTTGGCTAGAATAAAACTAGAGAAAAGATACTTTCATTTGTTTTTTGTTTCTTTGCTTTTATTTTTAATTTACATACAAGAATTATATCTATGGGGTACAATGCAGTGTTTCAATGCCCAAATACAAGGTGTAATGTTCAAATTAGGGTAATTAGTATATCCGTCACCTGAAACACTTATCATTTATTTTTGGTGAGAATATTAAAAATCTTCTCTTCCAGATATTTCGACATACACAATGTACTATTGTTAACTATAATAACTCTAATATGCAATGCAGCACTAGAATTTATTCCTCCTTAATATAACTTTGTACCCGTTGATTAACTTTTCCCCTTCCTCATCTCTGCTTCCCAGTCTCTGGTGACCACTATTCTCTCATCTACTTTTGTAAGATCAACTTGTTCTTTTTTGGTTCCATATGAACTTTAAAGTAGTCAATCCTAAGCTAAAAGAACAAAGCTGGAGGCATCACGCTACCTGACTTCAAACTATACTACAAGGCTACAGTAACCAAAACAGCATGGTACTGGTACCAAAACAGAGATATAGATCAATGGAACAGAACAGAGCCCTCAGAAATAACGCTGCATATCTGCAACTATCTGATCTTTGACAAACCTGAGAAAAACAAGCAATGGGGAAAGGATTCCCTATTTAATAAATGGTGCTGGGAAAACTGGCTAGCCATATATAGAAAGCTGAAACTGGATCCCTTCCTTACACCTTATACAAAAATTAATTCAAGATGGATTAAAGACTTAAACGTTAGACCTAAAACCATAAAAACCCTAGAAGAAAACCTAGGCATTACCATTCAGGACATAGGCATGGGCAAGGACTTCATGTCTAAAACACCAAAAGCAGTGGCAGCAAAAGCCAAAATTGACAAATGGGATCACATTAAACTAAAGAGCTTCTGCACAGCAAAAGAAACTACCATGAGAGTGAACAGGCAACCTACAAAATGGGAGAAAATTTTTGCAACCTACTCATCTGACAAAGGGCTAATATCCAGAATCTACAATGAACTCAAACAAATTTACAAGAAAAAAAACAAACAACCCCATCAACAAGTGGGCAAAGGATATGAACAGACACTTCTCAAAAGAAGACATTTATGCAGCCAAAAAACACATGAAAAAATGCTCATCATCACTGGCCATCAGACAAATGCAAATCAAATCCACAATGAGATACCATCTCACACCAGTTAGAATGACAATCATTAAAAAGTCAGGAAACAACAGGTGCTGGAGAGGATGTGGAGAAATAGGAACACTTTTACACTGTTGATGGGACTGTAAACTAGTTCAACCATTGTGGAAGTCGGTGTGGCGATTCCTCAGGGATCTAGAACTAGAAATACCATTTGACCCAGCCATCCCATTACTGGGTATATACCCAAAGGACTATAAATCATGCTGCTATAAAGACACATGCACACGTATGTTTATTGAGGCACTATTCACAATAGCAAAGACTTGGAACCAACCCAAATGTCCAACAATGATAGACTGGATTAAGAAAATGTGGCACATATACACCATGGAATACTATGCAGCCATAAAAAATGATGAGTTCATGTCCTTTGTAGGGACATGGATGAAATTGGACATCATCATTCTCAGTAAACTATCGCAAGGACAAAAAACCAAACATCGCATGTTCTCACTCATAGATGGGAATTGAACAATGAGAACACATGGACACAGGAAGGGGAACATCACACTCTGGGGACTGTTGTGGGGTGGGGGGAGGGGGGAGGGATATCATTAGGAGATATACCTAATGCTAAATGATGAGTTAATGGGTGCAGCACACCAGCATGGCACATGTATACATATGTAACTAACCTGCACATTGTGCACATGTACCCTAAAACTTAAAGTATAATAATAATAAAAAAAAAGATCAACTTGTTCTAGATTTCACATGGGTGAGATCATGTGGTCTTTGTCTTTCTGTGCCTAGCTTATTTCACTTAACATAACATAATCCAGGTTCATCCATGTTGCTGCAAATATCAAGATTTTGTTCTTTTTATGGCTGAATAGTATTTCCTTGTATGTGTAACAAATGTTCTTTATTCATTCAAAGATTGATGGACGTTTAGCTTTAATCTGTATCCTGGCTATTGTGAATAATGCTGCCATGAACATGGGAGTGTAGATATTCCTTTGACATTCTGATTTAATTTTCTTTGGATATTTGCCCACTAGTGGGATTTCTAAATCACATAAGATCCTTCTATTTAAGTGAGTTCCTTATAACCACTCCTCACAATGTTGACCCAGATTAGGGTTACATGATAGCCTTCAGGAGAATCCCAATCAGAAAGCACTTGATTTCTATTTGGAACTTTGAAAAAAACTTCAGTGCCAAAGTGTAGTTCTTGTAGAACAGTAAAAAGGTAGAATGGCTTAGTTAGACAAAGAGAAATACCAAGATAATGCTTCCTTTTTCTCATGAACTGGTTATGTTCTGCAGGAAATTTAGATGTTTTTATATGCTTTGGTAGGAGAAAAAGACTTGGATAAACTACACAGACCAATGGACCTAGAAGTCCTGGGCTTTGAAAAAGAAGAGCCCAGAACATTGAGATCTCATAACTAAGGACATTGACACATAGAATATACATCAGGAGTGGAGATCTAAACACTCCCAAAGGCTGGTTTGTACTTGCTACATCCCGGGAGGATGCCATCAAGGATGTGGAGGATGGCATAATTCTAGAGGTTTCTTCCAATGACACCTTGTAACCTTCCTCTGAAGCCAGGATTCATCCAGAAAGAAGGAAAACGTAAAGAAAACTGTAAAGATTACTACCTGAGACTGGGTAATTATAAACAAAAAAGGTTTAATTGACTCACAGTTTGTCATGGCTGGAAAGACCTCAGGACATAAGTTTTTTTCGAATGCCAACGTAAGTTGGCATTCAAAAAAAATAGAAAGTGGTAGTATTCTGTACTCAAAAGAAAAAAAATCTATCATTGTATCAGAAATACTATACACTTTTTCTGTAACAAAAAGTTGACTGATTGATTGTTAATGTTTGTGCCATATGTCATTTCTTTAGTATTTTGTTACTTAACAGGAGATATTTTCTAAAATATACAATAATATAAAGCTAAAAGGAAAGAAAATTATACATGGCAAGAAATTATTTGATTAAACAATAAAAGTACTAAAAGAATTAATTTTTGATGCCCATTGCTTCCAGAAACAGGGCCAGGGGCTTAATTTATATTTTTTCATAACAACGGCTCGTGGTCTGCTCAGGCTTCCCTGACTTGTATATATGAGGTATTAACAATGAGTATCAGTGATTTTTATTGCCAAAATCATATGCTGCACCAATTTCAACATAGAATTACTCTGGAGTCACTTTGTATAAGTACAGCATTCAGGGCTGGATTTATGGGTATATGACCAATACAAGGACAGAGGACCCTGCAAAGAGAAGGGTGTCATACCTGGTTTAATGCTTTGCCTTTACTGTCTTAAAATTCTAAATAATTTTGTCTCAGTACTTTCGTAAGTGATTTCTGATGAGACAATGAAGAAAGCGTGTAAAGAGGGGAGATACACTCTGTGTGTGTCTGGCATTTCTTGTCATCTCATGTTACATGTGCTTGGGAGGCCTCATAAGCACAGAATTCTGGTGGACTTGTGATCCATAAAAATTGAGCAAGACTTATAAAAAGAGTACAAAGTAACTGTGTGAGGTCTATGACTGGGTAACCATGAGTACTGACAACAATTAGAGGCTGGCCATGCTTTCCATCTGAAACAGAACTTGCTTTGAATGCATAAAGAAGGCAATGAGGCTCTAAGAAGCCCCAGCAACCAAAGAACCATAGGATATCTTTTCTTACTCATATTATTTCCCTTTATTAATCAAGCACTTACCCTGAAAATGATGGCAGAAAAGGAAAGAGAAAGATAGAGCAACCCATAATTCCTTTTTCTTTCATTTCCTCCTTACATGTACTTCTTTTACATGCATAGTCAACCAACTGCAAATCAAAGGTAGGGGGTGTTGGTTGACTGTGCATGTACAAAAAAGTAAAATAAACACATAGTTTTGTTTAGCATTTCCACTGTTCTGGTAAGAATGAAATGCATATCCATATACAAGCTATGAAATACACATTGTGTAATTTCTGCATATGAATTAAATGTTTTTATATTTGCATTTTAAACTGGTATTATACAATATAATGAAAAACAATGACATTTATTTATTTATTTATTTTTGAGATGGAGTTTCACTCTTGTTGCCCAGGCCAGAGTGCGATGGCACGATGTCAGCTCACTGCAACCTCTGCCTCCTGGATTCAAGTGATTCTCCTGCCTCAGCCTCCCAAGTAGCTGGGATTACAGGTGCCCGCCATCACGCCCGGCTAATTTTGTATTTTTAGTAGAGACAGAGTTTCACCATGTTGATCAGGCTGGTCTTGAACTCCTTACTTCAGGTGATCCACCTATCTCGGCCTCCCAAAGTACTAGGATTACAGGCATGAGCCACCGTGCCTGGCCTTGACATTTATATTAATAACTTAAAGTATTAATGTATCTTTGTTTAGCCTGACATAAATAGCAAATAAAAATGCCGTAAGAAACTGGAAAAAACTTCAGGGAAAAAAGGAGAAACTTGTATATGTTAGTTCCTTTAAAAACAGCCTTTTCAAAATGCAAAACAGCATTTTGAAATAGGTTTTCCAAGTTTTAATTTCACATTGAACCCCACAAGGCATACTGGTGACCATGACAGCATTCTTTGTTGCTAGTTCTTGGCCTTTTTTTCCTGCTACCAGTATTACATTTTGCTGTTGAGGTTAGGATCCTGATAAAAGCCAACTTGGGCATTAGTAAATAGAAACCTGTTCTTAAAAGCTATTGTTTAATAATTAAACACGTCCTCAACTTTTAAACCAAGGTTGTTTAGAATGGCTCCCTTGAGGCATATTGAACAGTTTGATGTCAGTTGTCCTTCTTCCTAGGATAGATACATTATGAAATGTTCAATCCAGCCTGAAGTAGGCAAAATAGAGAGCATGGAAAAATAAATATGCTATGTCCTGGCCGATGTATAGAACTCAAGCACATAGAGTGTGATTTCTCATTGACAATAAAATAGGGACATCTGGTTTATGAAGTTCTCAGCAGTACCATAAATAAATTTTAAAAACAGAGTTATCTTTTGATAATGACAATGTTGATATTAAAACAATATTACCTGAGATGTCCTAAATAATATGCTGCAGTGTTACTTTTTTGATATAATAATAAAGTATTTTACTCAAAACTTTCCTGACCTTTATAGCAATCCTTAAAAGCACTTCTAAAGCACTAGTTGTCACAGGTATTTAAGAAATGGTTTCTAACATAAATGCTGTGCATCACATGCTAGCAGAACACTTTGCCACCAAAGCCAGCAAATTACAAGAAATGCACATTCCAGAACTTTCAAAGATCAGGTCATCACTGTTCATCCTGACCTGAAGAAGATAAGAGTTATTCTTGTTCATAGGTTCAGAGTCTACACCAATAGACCCTGACATTTGAAATGCCCCCTTGAATGTTTTCTGTCCCTAATTTTAAAAAACACTGGGAATTCTAGTCAGTATCTCAGCACTCACACAAGCTGGCATCAGAGATGGCACAACACATGACCATTAGAACTAAGGGAGATATTATCAGAGGCTCCTCGTTATTATAGGAGATAAGTGTTACAAGGTAGGATGAGAAGAGATACACAGCGTATCAAGAGTGATGTTTTAATGAAAAGGATATATTACGTTTCTGTGTTACATCTGAAAGGAAACAAAACTATGACATATTTTAGGCATGCTGCCCAACACATATGGCCAGTGTGCATAAAAGGTAAGCTTGGTTGTGCTACAAAGTGCTGTGGCTTAGAGGCAGGCTGGTTGGGCACAGTTCTAGAGAGCTTGCTAGGGGTGGTGATGTTGGCGCACATCAAGGGAGGAAGGCTGAACACAGCAGAGGATGGCTATGTGTAATATAAAACATTGCATCAGATGCTGCAGAGTAAGCAGCTTCTGCCTCTACACACAGTGAAGAGCCACATACTGGCATAAGAAATTTAAGATTTTCAAATGAACCTGTTTCATATTATTTCATTTTTTCACATACTCTTTATGCACTTCTTTATTTTCTTTAGAATATCTAGTGACATGTACCAATTACATATTTGAGGTGGAATTTACTAATCAATATGTTATCCAAGGTATCCAAAATTTATTTTTCTTGCCCTGTTATTAAGGTCTGATAGGACTTTGAGATTGATTATTAATTGCAGTAAAAACATATATGTAATATTTACCATCTTAACCATTTTAAGTGTGCCACATACTTATGTTACCTACATTCACATACATGTACAAAAAATTTCCAGAATTTTCTCAACTTGCAAAACTGAAACTCTATATCAATTGAACAACAATTCTCACCTCCCTCCCCCATATGGAAACCTTCATTCTACTTACTGTCTGTATGAATTTGACTACTTAAGATGCTTCATATAAGTGGAATCATACAATATTTGTCTTTTTTTGTTACTGTATTTTTTTTTTTTTTGAGATGGAGTCTTGCACTGTCACCCAGGCTGGAGTGCAGTGGTGAAACCTTGGCTCACTGCAACCTCTGCCTCCCTCCCGGGTTCAAGCGATTCTCCTGCCTCAGCCTCTTGAGTAGCTGGGACTACGGGTGGGTACCTCCATGCCCGGCTAATTTTTTTTTTTTTTTTTTGTATTTTTAGTACAGACGGGGTTTCACTCTGTTGGCCAAGCTGGTCTCAAACTCCTGACCTCGTGATCCACCTGCCTCAGCCTCCCAAAGTGCCTGGATTACAGGCGTGAGCCACCAAGCCTGGCTTGGATTTTTTAATTTAACGTAAAATTCTCAAGGTGCCTCCATGTTTTAGCTTCTGGCAGAATTTCATTTGTTGTTTAAGACTGAATACTATTCCACTGTGTGTACATACCACATTTTCTGCACTCGTTAACCCACGTGTGAGAAACACGCTCACCCGTCCAAACCCAAAGAATGGACTTGGAAGCATGAAGAAGGGCGAAAGTGAGACTTTTAATAGCGGTCTTGCAAGATCGTTTGTCTGGTAGGCAGGTAAACCCGGAACAATTACAACAGGTAATTTATCTCCTGGCAGGCAAGTCCCTCCCCCAGTTTCTCACTGGTCGACTGCTATGGGGTTACAATATTCCGGGGCATCGCCTAAGTTTTATTATCCTCCTTATAAGGTTATAATCTGGTCCCCTTCCCCGCTTGTTTTCATTTCCCAATAACGAAACTTGCTTTCCTTTTATGGGCTGATCCCTCCTTTACATTGTGTTGGTTTATCGTAACCTTCTAGGTGCATGAGCCGTGCAGTTTGTTAACATTTGCAGGCTGGATGCCAGTACCTAGATTTATCATGCCTTGAAAATGGACCATTTAAAATATTTTCTCACACATTGCTGCACCAGGGTTGTTGTCACCTTTTGGTTTTGTGAATAGTACCACTATGAGCATGAGTGTACAAATATATTTTAAGGCCCTGCCTTCAATTATTTTAGATACATACCCAGAAGTGAGATTGTTGGATCATATGGTAGTTACATTTTTAATTTTTTGAGGAAGCTTTATACTGTTTTCCATAGCAGCTGCATCATTTTACGTTTCTACCACCAGTGCAAAGGGTTCCAATTTCTCCATATCATATCCAACACTTGTTATTTTCTGGGTTTTTCTGAATAACGGCCATCCTAATGGGTGTAAGGTGATATTTCTTTGTGGTTTCGTTTTGCATTTTTCTAATGATTAGTGATGTTGAGCATATTTTCATATGCTTGTTCGCTATTTGTATATTGTCTTTAAGAAAATGTCTGTTCAACTCTGTCTATTTTTAATAGTGTTGTTTTTTATTGTTGAGTTGTAGAAATTTTTTAATATATTCTATATATCAGGACCTTATCAAATGCATGATTAGCAAATATTTTCTCCGATTCCATATGTTGCCTTTTCACTCTGATGATTGTTTCCTTTGAGCAAAGAAGATTTTTTAAAATTTGGTGCAGTTCCATTTATCTATTTTTGTATATTACCTGTGCTTTTGGTACAATACTTAAAAAATATTGCTAAATCCAATGTTATGAAGTTTTTCTTCTCTGTTTTCTTCTTGGGATTTTATAGTTTGGTCTTATGTTTAGGTCTTTAATTCACTTTTAGTTAATTTTTGCATGGTGTAAGGATCTAATTTCATTATTTTGTATGTGGATATCCAGAATTCCCAACACTATTTGTTCAAGAGAATGCCCTTTCCCTATTGTGTGGTCTTAGCATATTCAACCCTTATTGAAGATCCTTTGTCCATATATAAAAGAGTTTATGCCTGCTATTCTCTTTCATTTCTCTATATGTCTGCTTTTTATGCCAGTACCACACTGTTTTTATTACTACAGCTTTGTAATATGCTTTGGAATCAGGAATTGTGAGATTTTTAAACTTGGTTTTCCTTCCTTAAAGATTGTTTTGGCTATTCAAGATCCCTTCAAATTTCATGTGAATTTTAGGATTTTCCCCTTAATCTGCAAAAAAAAAAAAAAAAAAAAAAAAGAATGCTATTGGGATTTGACAGGAATTGGATTGAATCAGTGGATGCTTTGGCTACTATGAACATTTTAATAGTAATCCTTCTGATATATTAACATGGTCAAAATAGTCAAAATTCTTAACCTATTCTGCAACTACTACAAAATGAATGGTATTTCAGACACTTCTAAGACTAGTCATTCTCAAATTTTATATAACTAAAATACTTACATGGAACCACAATTACATTTGGCTAAGTAAAAGAAACTTTGGAAACCTATCCAGTTTTTTTCCATAAAATATGCATATTTGTTATTTAATTACAGTTTTAAAAGACTTCTCAGCATGACAAACAAAGCCAATGTGAAAAGATCTCAACACACACACACACACACACACACATATCTGTTTCTTTCCCTCTCTGCATATAATGTCTATAGGTATATGCTATATGTTATATGTCTCATATATATACACATACATTATATATGCACAGATACATATTTTTTAAGTGCAACTTTTAAAAACCTCGTTGTTGAGCTTTAAAATAAGAAAATTTATCACCTTCGGAAGCAAAATAGCACTAAGAAAAGCCAAGGTCATCAATGAGAACTGAGGTAGGAGGACACAAATTATTATAGGAATCAAATATAAGCCTTGGAGATCAGTTTTAATGACCACACGGACATGAGATAAATACTAAGGCTCATCACTGTAAAGCTACAGATAACATGTGGATAAATGAAGAGCCACCAAGGAAATGTCTGGACTTTAGTCTTGTTTCATATGTATTTTCTAGCATTGTAAATAATACTGCTACATAAGTTTCCTAGGGCTGCCATGACACAATACCACAAATTAGGGGCTTACAACAACAGAAATCTATTCTCACATGGTTCTGGAGACCAGAAATTCAAAATCAAGTGTTGGTAGAGTTTGTTTCTTCTGTAAGCTCTGAGAAAAAAAAAAAATTGTTCCATGATTTTCTCTCAGATTCTGGTGGTTTCCCAAGAATGCTTGGCTTGTAGATGTATCCCTATAGTCTCTATCTTCATCTTCACATCAGATTCTCCTCTTAGTGTCTCTATATCTGAAATCTGTGTTTTATGAACACACAGGTCATTTAATTTAGAACCCACACTAAATCCAAATAATTTCATCTTGAGATCCTTAATCCTATCTGCATATATGCTATTTTCAAATAAGGTCACAATCACAGGTTCTGGGAATTAGGACTTGGACATGTATTTTTGGAGTCACTAATCAACCAACTACTGCTACCAACATAATTTTGGAAAAGAAATTCAAATTAAATCAGTCTAGATTAAGTGAAACTTTCAGATCCTGGTAAAGGCAGACTGAAAACCTTCCCTGGACAAGCCAGGTTGTTCTGGATGCCAGTGAAAAAATAAATAAACACAAACTCATAATTATAACCCACGTGAGAGATAGAAAATGACTAGCTCCACACATTTAATAAAAGAAAGATTGTGTTTCAAATAGTCAGATAAAAAATGTGTTCTACTGTCAAAGTGTACCCTCTTCTAATTGTCAGTTGAAATGAATAGAGTAAGAGGGGCACATTAATCTCTCTTTATCGTTCTTCTTTTCTTTCTGTTATTTTAATTCCCTGTTCCATTTCTGCCCCTCTCTTCCTGCTTCTCCTTGTCCTCCTTTTTTCCTCTTCCTCATTTGCCTCTCTCTCCTTTATTAATTTTCATAATGCAATAAATAATCTGAGATTAGCACTATATGATTAAAGATATATAACAATTAATGGCAGTATACGATTCTAATAGTTTGGCTCCTTTCTTTCCTCTTAGAATATTGTAAGATTGAATTCCTTTTGAATGAATTATTGCTGCATAATATCTTACTGACATCAAGAGAAGTTAGAACTTCTAAAATAATACTAAGATTTAAACTTGTCTCAATATTTAAAGGTTTTTCATGGTTTTTGCTATAATATTCTGATCAATGTCCATCCTATGTATCTTTGACACAATATCATTTAATTTGGATTTAGGTATTTATAGTACTGGTCATTTTTGTTTAGATGTGTTTTTCCCTAGGTTAGGGCAATGATTTATTTTCCCAAGATATAAAATAGTATATTTTACTCAATTTTTACCTGATAGCTATTTATGGATTTATAGTCAAGTGTTTTATTTCACAACTTCTGTCTGACTTTCTATAAATTTGAAATTCTATTATTTTAAAAATGGATATGCATACACATACACACATACACACACATTCTCTAATCTTACTCCACAAGCTACAAATCTGTTGTAAAGTGCTGGTGAAAGAAATAAATTTATGATTTTGACTTTCAGAGGATATTATTCAAAACTCTAAACATCAGAATTCTTTCATAAAATTGGGAGCAGGGTTTTTCAAGGAAACTCCCTAGTCTCTGTGTCACAGCTGCTGCCTTTCTGGTGTTAACCCTTAAGCCAGTGCCTTCCTGATTTTCCCAAATAAACAATTATCTTCTACAAATTACTTCTCTTTAAAATAGCTAGAATTTTTTGTTATCTGCTGCCAATTGTCATTTGCTATACTATCTGCTATTAGTAGCAATTTGAGGCTATGGACCTTCTAGGCCCTTTTGTCAGAAATTAGAGTTTATCCAATCATATAGTGTTTGAAAGTGATGAAGCTATGTAGTTAGTGTTAAAACGTGAGACTCACGTTGTATATAATACATAGTACAAATATTATTTATATCATTACCTGTGTTTGTTATAAATAAAATATCTTTTATTGCAGGCTAAAGTACACTAAATGGAGACAAACATCACAAAATAAAAGTATTGTAGGATTAAATGGCTTCTTTAACTGCCATAGAGCTCTGAAAAAAGAAAGCACCTGCTTAGGACTTTAAATGCCTGGCTCAGAGCATGAAGACTTACGTCTGCCTTTAAAAAAGGTCATTTAAAGTCACATAGCTGGTGTACCAAAATCGATATAGAATTTCATTTCCTGGGCTGCTGTGCTACAAAATAGATCAAATTCAAATTCATAGCCATGATAAAATTATGGGAAGCTAAGAGCATTGATTGGCAGTGTATGACGCTCCTGGGGGGCAGAATCAGTGTCTTCCTGTTATGTGAGCTTGGCCCTCTGTTTCATCAGGATCTTCTTGTGACATCACATGAGAAAGGCTTTTTGCAAGGTAATACCAACTTTCCTTATGGCACTTAACCAATTACTAGAATCAGAGGATTCATTTCAAACCGAGGAATAAGTTATATAACAAAAAGATTACAAGATTTTGCTGATTTATACTGGTGAAGCTGGCACAGGGATCAGATTTTAATGAAATCAAATGAAAGAGGGGAGAATGTATTTTAAGTAGGCTTGGACTAGTACATATGTTTTTGTTTTTGTTTATTTTGATTGTTTCATTAAATGATTCCTGAACCCAAAAGTGGCCTACATGTAAAATGATATGACAAAACTTCTTTTTTATAATACAGAAGAAGGTATCCAAAGGCCTAGGTAGATAGGAAGGCTAGAGAATATATCTATTACGTATGGCTGCTCACACATCACTTAAATACATGTTTTCCTCACTGCAATAATGCTTTCCCTAAATCTCTATCCATAAACTTAACTTTTTAAAAATCATTAAATTAGCCAACACTGATTTTGATTAAGAAATACATCCGGGAACAGCGCAGTGGCTCACCCCTGTAATCCCAGCTACTCGGAAGGCTGAGGCAGGAGAATCACTTGAACCCAGGAGGCAGAGGTTGTAGTGAGCTGAGATTGCACCCCTGCGCTCCAGCCTGGGTGACAGAGTGAGACCTCTCAAAAAAAAAAAAAAAAGTACATTTGATTAAGAAAGTCATTTTACATCAGTATTTAGACAGTAGGCTCAAGCTTATTTTACATCAATATTTAGACAAAGCGCTCAAGCTTATGAAATTCACTAGGATTTATCATGTATCCCCCAAGAAGTCACTGTCCTGATACATGGGAGATATGGCCTGCTATTATGAAAACATCCATACTTACGCTGTTACATGGTAGGCCACACTTAAAATACTGGCGTTCAGACATACAGGTTGGATTATATTTATACCAAATGCCTATTGCTTTGGAAAGCTAATGCCATTTCCACTCTCAAAAACCATATGAGAATTGAAAAGTTTTTTGATTTTTTTTCCAGAATCCAACTTCTGCTAGCTTCTAGACATTATTAATTTATTAGAAAGAAAACAAAAAGAACACATTGTCATTCTGTTTTATATAGTATATGGATTATATTTAAATTTTACTATGAGGTTTGAAAGTGCTTAGCTAAGAAAATGTTAAGAATACATAAATAACTTAAAAAGGAACAAAATAATGTTCAGAATAATTCTGTCACTTAGCCGTAGAGCATATGGCTAGAGGCTTTAGTTTCATTCTTCAGTAAAAATACACAAGTCTGCTATTAAATAATTTCCCTATTTCTCAAAGTTTTAAAGTTTATCAGGTATATTCACATATTTAATGACAAAAAGTAATTAAAAGTTTATAATTCTTCAAAAGTTAATTGAAAGAAACAAATATATTTAAATAACTATTTTTATTCATTGTTCAGACTGAATGATAATAATTTTACCATGATTTGAGTATGTTGTTCTATGTTATATAATCTTTAGCAGAAAAAAAAATTTCCCCATAGGAAAGTGTTGAAAATTAAGTTACATTATGTTAGTGTTACGCTTTTCTCTAAAATATCTGGTCTCAGTTTTTTGGAAATAAGTACTAAGCATATATATACCCAACTAGATGAACTATTGATCTGTTCCACTGTGGAAACTCCTTATATGTTTGTTGTTACTGTTAATTTTAGTTTTCTCTATTGTTGTCTAAGTGAACACTCAATTGTCAAAGCCTTTGTTAAGAGTTACATAAAGGCCAATAGGTCGATACATGACACAGAGATTTTTAACACAGATATTTTAAATTATCTGTGCTACACAAAGTTGGCTCGTATAATAAGTGTGTTTTATCCCATCATGAATTAATCATTGCCTTATTTTGATAGCACCTAGCACTATTACTGTATAGAGAAATGCTCATGGGAAAAAAACCAAGATTCAATAATTCGGTGATTTATCGAGGTAAAGACATTCTGAATAATTTATCTTTGTAGCATTTCCCAGTGTTTTCACATTGCCTGACACATAATAAATTACTGACTAATTTTTTTTGAATGTTTATGCGAGCGATGTTGTGAAAAATAAGGTTTCTCTCTCCATATTTGTGACTACATAAAGTTAACAATTGATTAATATGATTAATTTTCAACTTGATTCAAGCAACAGTGTCTGGCATGCATAGGCGCTGAATAATTCACGTTAAAATAGAGCTTATAATTCACAGAACTATACTGTTTTATTATCTTTGCCCAAATATTAGTGTAAAAAGTCTTCTTCCCTAAATATTTCAATTAATCTTCTAAGAAACCCACATGACCCTTACTCTACTCTAATTTCCACAGACTGTGAAAATACACCAAAAGTTGAAGAGCAGCTGAATTCCAACT
Organism: Pan paniscus; assembly: GCF_029289425.2. Taxonomy (NCBI): domain Eukaryota; kingdom Metazoa; phylum Chordata; class Mammalia; order Primates; family Hominidae; genus Pan; species Pan paniscus. The sequence goes on from NC_073252.2 coordinate 115,072,665, forward strand.
GTGAGCATTTATTCGCCCAAATGAGTGATTAGATATTTAAAGTAAGCTGAGGAAATAAAATTAAGAATGCAGTCTGAAACACGAAAGTTATCTTGTAGTCTGAAACACGAAAGTTATCTTGTGAAATTGAATATCAATGATATAAAAACTAATGAGATTTGCAAGAACCTCCCTGTCATTTTTAGGCATACATTAATGACATGGAAATATTAAAGTAGAAAAATAGTAGGGCATAATTAGGAAATATTTTTATTTAAAGAGAGCCATGAAAAATAAAGAAGACTATGTATCAGTAGAGTAATTTTATGCAGAATCCATTTCATTTATGTAACACAATTTGGTTTTATCTTTTGCTTGACATATATTACATTGGACAGATTAGGCATTTATAATTATCAGTGCAGATTGTCACAAAGTAAGGACTGAATATTAGATTTTAGATTAGGAATAATAAAGTATGAAAATAAAGGATGCTCAAAAAAGTAAATATTTACTTTCTTTGGGTGGTGACGTAGACACAATGATTTTAATACATCATGTTTTTAGGAAAGGGAATGGAGGAAATTGGTAAATTTTATAAAATAATAAATACTACTGTAGCTAATTTTTTTCTTAACATATGAAAGTGTTGGTGATACTCTGTATTGTGCTTTTAGCACGTTGGCAGATACTCTTATTTAGAGATTAAACCTATTTTGATCTACAGTAATCCAGTACTTAGACACATGCACCTTCTAAAATGACTACAATGCAGAACCATTGGTCAAATCAATTTATTTAGCTAGAAACCACTCCGTCAATCACTCCATGATTTTAAAATCATGTAGACAAAGAAAGTGATATAATTCTTGCTTTAATTTTGTAAAGCAAAGCAAATTTATAAATTTTATTAATAATTAGTTTAAACTTTTAAGTTTCTGATTTACAATTAAATTTAGGTTTGGAATAGATGTTTCTTTTCTTTTTCTTTTTTTTAAGATGAAGTCTCGCTCTGTTGTCAGGAGGCGGAGGTTGCAGTGCAGTGGCGCGACCTCCACTCACTGCAACCTCCGCCTCCCAGGTTCAAGCGATTCTCCTGCCTCAGCCTCCTGAGTAGCTGGGACTACAGGTGTGCACCACTACGCCCAGCTAATTTTTGTATTTTTAGTAGAGACAGGTTTTCACCATGTTGGCCAGGATGGTCTCAATCTCTTGACCTTGTGATTTGCTCACTTCGGCCTCCCAAAGTGCTGGGATTACAGGCATAAGCCGCAGAGCCTGGCCTGGAATAGATGTTTCTTATAGCTGCCATTTGCTGGGTCACGAGTTTCTGAATTTAAAACATGAGACAAGGTGTGGAGGTGTATCGTATTCCGCAAGACTCTAGTTTGAACATTCTTTTAATCTCCAAATAGAAGTGTTAATTCTATAAGAAGCTTTCAAATACACAGTTTTTTCATATAAAGAGTTGAAATGAAAAGAAGTATGACTACACAAGGGCATTTTACAGTTGACTAAGCAGTTCATTTAACCCAATCTATTTATACAAGAAATAGATTTTAACCAAGAAAAATGTACATTAAATAAAATAATAATTTCCACATTATCTTTATTATAGGTCATATAAAGAGAATACGTTCTGAGGACTAACTCTGGAAAATATTTCCATTGTATTTGTTTATATAGATTTAATGTTGTGATCTATTTCTTCTCTTTCTTCAGACACATACCTAAAACCTATGTTCCCTCTCCCAAAGTACACAATCTCTCACCAATTCACCCAATAATTTCCAAGTATCATATTTAGCTAAATATTTTAGGTAACATAGGACTGCTGTGATAGTTAAAACTAGATCAATTCTCATGTCTTCTACATAGTTCACATGTATTATTTGTAAGAAAAATATTACCTGCTCCAGTGACTATTTAGTACAGTATTCTCTCCACCCAGAATTGTTTTCCTAAGTTTTCTAGAGAAATTTCTCCTTCTTTAAAACTAAAGTTAAAAGTTACCTGTCCTGAGAAACTTATCTGCACATCTCCAAGCACAGGAAATACCTCCCTCACCTAATTTTTATTCTCTTAACACCCAAATGGTCATTAGCGTAAGTGTACAGTCACAACTGTGATAAGTTTATGTCAAAGTTATTGTCATCTTTGTGTCCACAGCACCTAGAAGTCCCTGACTCTAAATACTTAATAAAATTTGAGATAAATTTTTAAAAATAATATGTTTATAATAAATGGTATGTCTCCTCCTACAATAAATTCTGTTATAAAATAACTTCCATTTCCACACAAGAACTGGGAATTGAATTTCTATGTGGGTTTGGGAAAAGAAGGAATACCAGATAGTATCGCTTGTGGAAACCACTGTTAGCCATATTTTTGTCAGCTGTACCAAGGAATATTCCAGACATGCTAAGTTGAGATGCAGCCAAATATGTTCATGTCCCAAGGATATCAATTTTGTTTGTGAATGCAGCTGTGGTAGTGTCTTTTTATTGGTTCCTTTATCCTTGTTAGGCAATACCTGCACCATTCCCCTCACGTCGCAATCTTAGCAGATATGTTCAGTTCAAATAAGGCTTCTTATTGAGGCATATGGGCATAGGCATAACTCTACTGATGTAATATTGATTATTTACTTATTAATTCTCTGCTTATGATAGTTCCTTAATAAATTCACTCTATTTTACCATCAAAACTGATCTCAGTATTCAATGCCAACATCTATAAAATTTATGACAACAATTTCATTCTGATATCCCTGCCTTACTAGCTTCTAATTTCAGTACACAATTAGCCCCAGCTAGATTCTTTTACAATATCTTTTGTGTTATTTAATTATCTTGCATAATTTCTAATATTTTACATTCTGTTAACTTAATGTCTAACAATTCTAACTTTCCTTTAAAGCCTCATACTCTTGATTAATCTAAATTTCAGCTGGTCTTTGTTGCTTTTCTGAAGTTTCCTCCTACTTCAACTAGATTTCTCACTGGCCTCTGACCAGGAGTTATGCATGTATTCTCTAAGACTTGTTTTATGTTGTTCACCTGACAAGAAATTTCTGTTGATTATGCAGCCTAGTTAAACAATCATCCTTTGATTTTCTACAGAACTCATTATATATACCACCAGATACTTATAATTTACTATCTACTACAACTTATTTTCTTCTTAGGCATACAAGATTTATCTTTAAATTGGATTTTAAATAGAATAGAGTCTTATAACTGTTATACACGTTAAATCTATCATAGATTTTGTACAAAATCGGTATTAGTAATATCAGTTTATTTCATAAAATTATTTTCAGTTCCCTTTATTACATATCTATAAATTATTCTTTCTCTTGTACTAAAATTTATGTTTCTAAAACCCACTGATTTCTGAAAAATATTTCTCATGAAAAATACCAAAAATGCATATTTAAATTGATTTTATTTCATATTTTCAGATTAATAACTGCTGTAGCCAAAATTGGAACATTAGAATCCAATAGTAGTTGTTATAAGCTTATGACAATCCAAATATGTGTTACTCTCTGTTGTAGTAGTTTGCTTATACTTTTTGACCCATAGAGATCGTTAAAATTACATCAATTTTCTACCCCTCCTTGTTAGTATTTGGTTTACAATGTACTTTGTAGTTTATCTATTTCATTCCGTGCTCACCTTGTGACTGGCTTTGACCTGTAGAAAGTAGAAGTTATACATAGCATGCAAATTTGTAGTCTTACCCTCAAAAGACATTGCCACATCAATGTAAGCAAACCTGGGCTGAGTGATGGGAGACCATGTGAAACTAAGCCACATTATCCCAATCGAGGCATCTTAAACCAGCCAACTCACAGTGAGCAAGCCTAGCTGAGATCAGTTGAATCTGCAGAGATCAACAAAACAGTGGAGTAATATGGACTGGGGAGCTCCTCCAGGGAGAACTGGGTCCCACTGAAGGACCATGCACCGTCCGCAGAGGGGAGGATCTATGAATAGCTTCACAGCAGGATTTCAGAACTGAGAGGAAGAAGTGAATGCTGTGTGCCTCCTATCTATTCTCTTTCTAATGGAACTATTTCTTTCTCTACTGTATGATTAAAATGTGGCAGTTATGTAACTTCTTATGCCCCTAGGCCTCTGGATCAAGAAGATTCATATCTGAGGAGGCACATCCACATTTGCTATAAATAAAGAGATTCTGACATTGGAGCCAGACTGGGGACAGCCTTTGGGTTGGGGTGAGCCTATATTGCATATGAGAAGGGACATGAAAAAGTGGTGCCAGTTGGACTACGGTAAGTTAAAAAATGGCCTCCTTTGCCATCTATTCAGTTATCCACTCTTTTTTATGATGTGACTTTACAACTTTCTCATTAAAAATTGGTCTGCACTTCCTTACCTTGTAAATGTGCATTGGCCATGTGGTTTGACTAAGAGGTTTAATTGGAAGTAAAATTGTACAAGGTGTGACACTACTTTTTGTAAGACTTTGCACACTTCTGCTCTCTCTCAGCAGCTTTTCACTAGCATGAGATCTAGTCTTTTAGAAAATGAGACCATATAGATCCAACTTCTGTCCCAGCAGAGGTTGTTTTCGACCAGCCAGTCCCAACGCAACTAGCCAGTAGACAGCAGATATAACTGGCATTAGCTATGACTGGCTCTGGTTACCAGAACCACCTACACACCCTTTACACTCCTAACTCAATAAATCTTATTATTTTAAGCCACAAAGTTTGTGGTTAGTTTGTTACATGCCAACAGATAACTGATAACTTTTCTATAATTAAAATGATTAAATGTTTACTAAGCCCTTGATAAGAGAAAGTTGTTTACTAATTCTTTTTCCCAGTGTTTTAATCAATATACATATTTTTCATTAAGTATTGGTAGACTCTGGGTACTCCAGTTTCCTACTGCAGCCCAAAGATGTGCATGTTAGGTTAAGTGGTGTGTCTAAATGGTCTCAGTCTGAGTGTGTGTGTGTGTGTGTGTGTGTGTGTGTGCATCCTGCCATGGAATGGCTTTCTGTCTAGGAGTGGTTTCTACCTTGCACCCTGAATGCTGGAATAGGCTCCAGCCACCCATGTCCTCAAATCGGAACAACTGGGTAAATAATTATCTTACTTGTTTCCATTAATCTTTTTAAAATATATGTATAACTCGTATTTATTCCAATGTTTAATATTTAAAATGTTTGATCTTTATTTAGAAGCTTGGTGATGTTTCTGTGACCAAGAATACACTACAGGAATTAACTCTTGTTTATATCAATTAGCCTATGGTAAACTTGGTTTGTTTATATCTTCTTTCACTTAGAGTAACAGTTTCCAAGAACATACCAAGATTGTTAGTGAGGGCTGGGCGCAGTGGCTCAGGCCTGTAATCCCAGCACTTTGAGAGGCCAAGGAAGGCTGATCATTTGAGGTCAGGAGTTCAAGATCAGCCTGGCCAACAGGGTAAAACCCCATCTCTATTAAAAATACAAAAATTAGCCAGGCAGGTGGCATCACGTGCCTGTAATCCCAGCGACTTAGGAGGCTGAGGCAGGAGAATTGCTTGAACCAAGGAGGCAGAGGCTGCAGTGAGCCAAGATCTTACCATGCACTCCAGCCTGGGCGACAGAGCCAGACTCCGTCTTAAAAAAAAAAAAGAAGAAAAAAGAAAAAGAAAAAAAAAGAAACGTTAGTGAGGACTTCTTGTATATTTCCACAAAATCAATTCAAATCTTAAAAAGGTCTACCTACATAAAGAACTCTCAAAATTCCTGCCACTAAGAAATATTAGGAAAATATAAACTACAGACTGTATCTCTATAGAGATAAATCATATTTTTAAAAAATTACCATTATTTTTGGGAGAAACAAAAGTAATAGTTCTGTTTCCAACTGTTAGAAAGTCAAGGAGCTGGGCCAGGCGGGGCGGCTCACACCTGCAATCCCAGCACTTTGGGAGGCTGAGGTGGGCCGATCACCTAAGGTCCGGAGGTCAAGATCAGCCTGGCCAACATGATGAAACCCCATCTCTACTAAAAATACAAAAATTAGCAGAGTGTGGTAGCAGGTGCTTGTAATCCCGGCTACTTGGGAGGCTGAGGTAGGAGAATCACTTGAACTGGGAAGGCGGAGGTTGCAGTGAGCCAAAATCCACCACTGCACTCCAGCCTGGGTGACTAAGTGAGACTCTGTCTCAAAAAAAAAAAAGTCAAGGAGCTTGTAATCCAATCCAATAGATAGATATATTTAGGAATCAGATAATATTATAAACTTCTAAATCAACAAGTGCCATTTAGTTTTCAAAAAGGTGAGTTAGGAACAGACGACAATTGGGACCAGAAGGAAGGTTTTCAGGCATGTATGAGTGGAAATGAGCAAACCAGGTACCATGAATGGTGAGCTGACTGTCTTGCCTTGCGTGTACAAAGAAGGTTGGCTGACACTGATGAGGAACATTGACAGAAAGCAGAGGCCCTCATCATCACAGCAAACAACATGCAGAGATATTGTTTCAAAGAACAGGAATCTGAAACTGTATTCAAAAATATAAACTTATTTTAAAAGAAATCTCTCAAGTTGATCCTTAAATTATTTTAAACCATATTTTAACAAAAGAAATTTGCATTTTTATACTAAATACACTTTTGTATTTTCACATGAAGTTGATAAATACCCAATATATATGAACCAAAATGAATTTAACTGAATCTACTTGCTTTTCTTCTAGAGGTTATAAAATTTTTAGTACTTTTCATTAATAAAATGATTTATCGACTAGTTAAAAATTGACTTTTAGGAAAAACTCTTAATTTTGCAAGGATACTTTTGTAGTATCAAGACAATTTTCTGTTTTCCAAGCTGTAATTTTTTCTGACAGTTTTAGAAAATAGAAACAGAACATGGGGTAATATTCTATATGGATTTGATTACTATAATATGTTACATAGTCTAATTTCGTTTTTTGAGCCCATATTTACTATTCTTTAATTTTTGTGTTTAAAAACTGCATTATTTAATTAATTATAAAAATAAAGGCATTTGTCTTTGCATATCATCAAGAATTATTAAATATATGTATGTTTTTATTTTAATTCATAAAGATTTAAAATGTATTTGAAATAATTTAGGCATTTCATGACTTTTCAAGGAAAATGTTAATAAAGAGAAAAAAATTATGAAAACTATGTTCACTTTTTCTGTTAGGAACATCTATTGAAACCCTTAGTGATTCAATAACACAGAAAATGACCAGTGGTCTGAGGTGAATCTATGTTATTTATGTATTTATTTATTTATTTTTGAGACAATTTATCCCTCTGTCACCCAGGCTGGGGTGATCATGACTCAATACAGCCTTGACCTCCCAGGCTCAAGCGATCTTCCCACCTCAGCCTCCTAAGTAGCTGGGACTACAGGTGTGCACTACCATGCCCAGCTAATTTTTGTACTTTTTGTAGCAACAGGGCTTCACCACATTAGCGAGGCTGGTCTTGAACTTCTGGGCTCAAGTAATCTACCATCCTCGGCTTCCCAACTGTTGGGATTACAGGCATGAGACACCACACCTGGCCCTGAGGTGAATCTATAACAAGCCCAGGCCTAGCTGTGAATTGAAGAACACCAAAGTAGAAGTGAACAAAATCAAATGAAGTTTCAAAAGACAAATTATTATTGATAAATAAATAGCTAAAAGAGGAAAGACAATAAGGCAATTGTAGCTCAGTAATTTGTTAGAAATATTGATGAAAAATTGTCATGCAATCCATACTATTTTTTGGTTTAAGTAAATTGGGTATAATTTAGCTATGTGCTTTTCTTTGAATACAGAGAAAAATTAGTGGCATCTGCATCTCCCTTCCTAGGTATACTCAATATTAGGCTTATCTAAATAGGAAGAGAGTGGCTATAGCTAATGAAGGAGAATTTTCAGCTGAAAAAGAAATGACCCTACAATTATCAAAACTTTATTTTCTAATCTCTACTAATTCTAACCCTGGCCATGGGGACTTACATGATTTAATTACCTGCCACAGCTTGCCATGGTTCTCAGGCAGAAGCATCTGCAAATACACAAGCTTGGACACTAGTAAGAGTTATCAAACTATGATCAAAAACCTGTGGTTAAATGTCACAATTTTTTTTTTTTTTTAAGACGGAGTTTCGCTCTGTCGCCCAGGCTGGAGTACAGCGGCGTGATCTCTGCTCACTGCAAGCTCCGCCTCCCGGGTTCAAGCCATTCTCATGCCTCAGCCTCCCGAGTAGCTGGGACTACAGGCGCCTGCCACCACGCCCGGCTAATTTTTTGTATTTTTAGTAGAGACGGAGTTTCATCGTGTTAGTCAGGATGGTCTCGATCTCCTAGCCTCGTGATCCACCCGCCTCGGCCTCCCAAAATGCTGGGATTACAGGCGTGAGCCACCGCGCCCGGCCGTCACAATTCATTTCTACTCTGCATTGTCTGAGAGAGAAAAAATAACGAGAGAGAGAGAAAAAATAAATAGTAATGAATATTCTGCATTATAGAAGCAGAAAGCAAAACAAAGAACAAGAAGTGTGAAATGATCCAGGTCATTATCTGTCCTAATATCTCACTCATTGCCAAAGTTATTTTTCAAACATCTACCTGCAGTTGGGCATCAATTTTATTTGTGGCTAGATTAGAGATGGATATCTAATCATCTCACAGGGCTATTCATTTACAATTTGTGTAGTTCCACTAACAAGAAGTTTCTCCTTTCACTTGAGTGGCAGCAAACACAGGTTAAAGGCAAGGATCCTAAAGACAATCTTCCCAGACTTTGTGGGTTTAAATCAAGGTGTTACCATTTATTAGCATCATACTATGTGTATCACATTACCTTTCTGTATATCAAGTCATTCATCCATAAAAGCGGGAAAAGAATAATGCCTTTTGGGGGAAACTAGTATGAAGAATAAATGTGACATACCACCTAAATCCTGAAGCACAATTTTTGGATAACAATCCATGTAAGAAACGTTTTTGTTATGAATTATTCTAAAATAATGTTTAGTCACTTGTCCTAAAATATCCTATGCCCAATCTGACTGTCACTGGAAAGGCTTTCTAATATTTATTCCTTTACTTTTACAAGGGAAAATAATTCTATGTTTTTGAGTTTTCTTTGTAAGATTCATTTCCTACCTTCATCACTTTGTTTACCTTCTAGACACAAAACATTTGCTACTGTGTCTTCTAAAATATGGTGCCCAGAAAAAAAAGAACGAAAAGTCATTTCAGATATGCTGTCACAGGAGTACAGAATTTAAAGGGACATTGTTTTTTTCATAGCCATAAAATACTGATGGTTTGTATTAAGTTGTTTTGTTTTGTTTTGATTCACATGAACTGTAGTTAAGCTAAGTCACTTATTGATAGTTGACTGTGTTTGCTGTGCAAACAGAATAAGGTAGGAGTTTCTAGTTGTCCATACGAGGTGCCATTATTTTAGCATGGATCAAGTTTCCTGCTGAACAAATTTTTTAAAAATTCTACTTCTATAACCATGCTAACATTTGCTCCATTTGGTAGCATAGGTTGATGAATACCTTTTGTACTTTGAAATATTTAATGAATATAGGGTCAAGTCTGAATGTCAAGGAACATCACTAGAGACAACCCAACAGACTAACATTGATGTTTTGATTGATGTGCTTTGGATATGGTTGTTATAGCAGGTATTAATTAATCTCACTTATATGAAACCTGCTTCAGGTTTCTACCTTGTAAACAAAATATTTTTTGAGAAACTTTGCCAAACATCTGACAAAAATAGATACATTTTGTCTACATTATGTTTCCCAAATATCTAACCTAAAATGCTATTATAAAAAAGAACTAGAGTAATCAAAGAGGAGTAATTCGTATTCATAATAAATCCATAATTATAACTCAGCAATAACTGATAAGTTCACAAGCATTGGTTAGATATGGCACATGGATTCATGTAAGGGAATGTATGGTCATGCAGGCAATGAAAGAACCAAGGGTGGTGTGGCAAATGTTACTGTTTACCAAAAATGTTTCCTATTTTTCTGAGCTATAGTTAAGTTCATTTTCCAACCTCTCTTGCAGTTAAACATCGCCATGTGGCCGAGTAGTAACTAACCTGTGGAATGTTTGCAAGGTAGTGGCTGAATTGTTTTTAAATAGAGTGTGCCTCTTTTTCCTTTTAATTCTAGGTAGTGAAAATGGTTAATAGGGCTCTGGAGAATGGCCAGGGCCACATCATGGAGGCATCCTGGTGCCTGAATCACCACGTTGAAGAAAATAGCCTGCTGATTCTCTAAGCTGAATATCAGCTTAGAGAGAGTGAGAAATAAACAGTGTTCGTGAGCTCATGTGCATGCAGGGGGTGAGGCTCTGGAGTCATTATAAAATTCAGCGTTATAGTTACAGTAGTGAAGTCAACCAAAGCAATCCCACTTGAATCCTTTAGATATTTTAGTGGATTAGTGGTTGCCCATGGCTGGAGGAATGTAGGTAGGGTAAGTAACTCTTTAGTTAGTACAGGTTTCATTTTGGAGTGATGAAAATGTTTTAGAAACAGAGGTAATCATTGTCCAACATAGTGAACAGTCTAAATCACTGAAGTTTAAAATGACTAATTTTATGTTATGTACATTTTTCCTCAATAAAAGAAAAGGTTATTAGAAAATCTAAAAATCAAACAGAGAGAAGGAGAGAGAGAGTGAGAGAGAAAGAGAGGGAGAGAAAGTTTCTTCAAGTCCTCTTCCACCAGATATTTTCATTGCTACCTTCTTCACCTCCTTCAGGTCTTTACTGAGGTGAGGTCTTCCCTTACCAACCTATCTGAAATTACAATTCTTTTATTGATACTTATTCTTCCTGCTTTATTTTCCTCCTTAGCACTTAGATCTAACCTGCTATGTCTTTTTTTTATATACATTGTTTATTGCCTGATTTCTCCCATGAGAAAGGTGAAAGGAGAAATAGCTGGTTTAATTTATCTCACTTATATGAAACCTGCCTACTTTCTAATAGAGAAAGTAGGCTCTATTAGATGAGGGGTTCTTTAAACTGTTGTAATTCCAATTATTATCAGTATTTTATCTTACATTTTATTTCATTCCTAAAAAATGCTTCCTATATCATTTTCAGTTCAACGAGCCTTTCTAGAGAAAACTGAAGTAAATGGCAGCTGGTATATTTTGCTATTACAATATTATCCATCAGTATCACACCACTAGCCTCAAGCAGTGATACAACTATTCTTTCATCACTTAGTGGTGAATATATTTAACAATCAATTCAATTTTTGGCTAAAGAGCTCACGTATTGGAATCAGCTTTTTTTAATGTTTTAGACATGCTGATATTATTCTTAAAATTCAGTGCTACTCTTAAATTCCTCACATGCTTTATGTTCCTTATTTCTATCTTAGGTTACCTCACCCTTTAATTTCCTCTGAGCTCGGAGGAAATTACTTTTAGCTTTCAAACTTTTAAATTACTTTTTACTAATAACTTTAAAAATACAATTTATTTTTTCCTCTACACTGAGACTATATGTCATTGCACAGCAGGAGATATTTTATTTGTAGTACCTTCTAGAATGCTTGAGATATTGTCTATTTTAGGGGTATAACACAAATCATATTTATTTAAATTTTTAAAGGCATGTTTTCCTAAACTTTAGAGTCCAAGAGTAATTATGATCTGCTTTTGATTTAAATGGCTATCATAAATGTGAAGATGACATAATTATGATTACTCCTTCCCCAGGTGGCCATCCTTCCCCATTCAACAGCTCTTATTTCTTGTTTATTGAGGTTCCATGATAAACCTTTTCAACAACAGAATACGTTTTTGTTTCTCCAAATAGAATTGAAGATTTTAAATAATTTATTTTACAGAGCAAAATAATAAAATTTATAATCTTATCCTAATACTCAGAAAATATATGATTGCCATAGAGCAAGTTAAAATTTAAAATAAATCAATGATCTCCATAATTGCTTGTAGTACCTTTGTGCTAATATTCAGTATATGGAACACTGTGGTAGTCTTGCTTCCTGCTCTCATAGAGACAAAACTTTCAGCAATCTAAGGAATGAGTTAGGTTTATTTTAGCAAAATAGGGGGCTGCTCATGTAACTTCTGGATGGATAGAATTCCTTTATAACCATTGTGTCATGCCTTGGAGTCAGTTTTGTAACCTATTTTAGGAAATATCTCCTATCGTCTTGAAGTCTGAGTTGTTTGAAATCTACTTCCACCAAAAAAAAAAAAAAAGATCACTTACTTTTATCTTTTCTTTGAATTGTACCTAAATATTAAATCAACTCTAGGAATAATATGATGGAAGATGACATAAACAAATTATCCTCACATAGAACTACAATTTTCTTTACTGTATTTTATTCTTTGGGTTTGAGATGTAATTTCAATTGAATATCTTCCTGATGTACTCTGCTGCTCCAATTACATTTTCTGCTGGATCTATTTCTTTTGGTGGTGCTGTTTGTTTGTTTAACAAAAAGCCTGAATAGTATCTTTGCTGCTTATGCATTAAATATAAATAAATAGAAGCCTGTATGAATTATTTTACACAAGGAACATGTGATCAAATTTTGGACACCCCTGGTTTAGATTTTACTAAAGAAAAATCTTGCCAAGGAAAGCATTTCTTGTAAAAAAAAAAAAAAATTCATCACCTAGACCTCTGTAATACCTCTGCATTTATGTCATTAAGATAATAGTTTTCTCATCCTACTCATTAGGTTAATTCAGCACACCCCTGCCTCCTGAAACTTTCTACATTATTCGCAACTGTTGACCACTTATTTTTGCAACTCTCTACTTATTTCTATATGTTTACAATGTCAAATTTCCCCCCCACCTTTTTTTTGTTTGTTTGTTTTTTGAGACGGAGTCTTGCTCTGTCACCAGCCTGGAGTGCAGTGGCGTGATCTCAGCTCACTGCAACCCCAGCCTCCCGAGTTCAAGCAATTCTCCTGCCTCAGCCTCCTGAGTAGCTGGGACTACAGGCAAGTGCCACCACGCCCAGCTAATTTTTGTACTTTTAGTAGAGATGGGGTTTCACCATGTTGGCCAGAATGGTCTCGATCTCTTGACATCGTGATCTGCCCTCCTCGGCCTCCCAAAGTGCTGGGATTACAGGCGTGAGCCACCGTGCCCGGCCTTCCCCTTATTTTATTCCTTCTTAATATTTTCTTTCTCTAATCATCTGTTACATACTGTACTCCCAAGTTCCTGCATCTGGCATTCTGTTCTTGTTATATGCACTTTTCTTGGTGACCTCTACACCACAATATGGCTTTAAGTACCACATAAATGCCTACAAACCTCAGAGCAAGATCTCCAAAGAAATCATATCCACTGAGTGCTATCATACCAAAAGTTCAAGTTATACACAAAGCAGCATATTTATAGTATGTTTCCTTCCCCCTGTTTTATCTTTCCCAGTGAATGGAATCACCCAGCCAGTGTCACTTCTAATCTCTCTGCTTTCACTCGCCCTCTGCTATCAATTAGCCAAAAAGAGTTAGAGTCTACTTTCTTAATATCTCATATCTATTCCTTTTCCTCATTCTCATCTGCCATTGCCCTAGTTTAGGATATACTGTTTTTACCTGAGCAATTGGAATAACTTCCTAATAAATCTCATCCCCATTCTTGTTTTCCCAAAATCCACCCTTCACACAATAGCTGAGGTGATCATCCTGTAATGTCTATTGGTAAAGCTATTTCTGTTTATAGTTTTTCAGTGAATTCCTATAAGCTCAATTACTATAACATGGAGCCAAAGGCACTTCATGTTCTGTTAGATACCAACTTCTGTAGTGTTGTCATTTGCCATTTCCTCAGGTTTCTCTTCTTCAGCTACACAAAACTCTCTATTTTGGTGGAATGACTACCACTGGGAAAGCATGTCACATTTCACTACTCTTCTCTTTCTCTACCTATTTTCTGCCCCACAACTTATACAAACATTTGTTGGATAGTCAAACAAGCTCCCTAACGTGTGTGTGTGTGTGTGCATGCATGTACTCAAGTCATATTTCTCTTATTCCCGTCATATTTATGTGCATACTTTATATGTGTACTTTTTTCACATGTGGCACTTACCTGCATATCCCTGATTATCTCTTTACCATATTTGAAGTACCCTGAAAGCAAACATATTTTTCTCCAGTAGTGTTAAGTATATTACAAGATGCCAAAAAATTATTTGAAAAGAATGAAGAGTAAAACCTTACACACACACACACACACACACACAAACACACACACACAAAAAAACCCTGAAGATTTATCACAATATATGATGATACAGTTTGGCTGTGTCCCCACCCAAATCTCATTATGAATTGTAACTCTCACAATTCCCATGTGCCATGGGAGGAACCCAGTGGGAGGTGATTGAATTATGGGGGCAGGTCTTTTCTGCACTATTCTCATGATAATGAATGAGTCTCATGAGATCTGATGGTTTTAAAATGGGAGTTTCCCTGCACAAGGTCTCTCTTTTTGCCTGCTGCCATCTATGTAAGATGTGACTTGATCCTCCTTGCCTTCCACCATAATTGTGAGGCCTCCCCAGCCACATGGAACTGTAAGTCCATTAAACCTCTTTCTTTTGTAAATTGTCCAGTCTCAGGTATGTCTTTATCAGCAAAATGAAAACAGACTAATACATGTGATATCTAAATATTTGCTGAATAAAAGTAAACAAGGTATGGTTTTACTCTTCTGTCATAGAAATACATCCCTTCACACAAATGCCAACGATGCCTTTTTGAATTTATTTACCTCCTTGTTTTCATAAGAGTTGATGAATTCATTAGAGACCACCTGGTAACAGTAATGTTCACAATTTATTTCACTGAAGTTGTATTTTGAATCTTTTGCATATGCAACATCTCTATTATTTCCCTGTCAGTATGCCTTTTCTTATTTCCATACAACCCAATAATAATTGTGAGAAAAACCAATCCACCAGCTATTCAATTTCAGGTCCTAATCTAGCCTTTCCCTTCTTCTGAGTGTCCTCAATCACATAACACTAAACCTCATTTTTGACACTGTGACACATCAAGTTTTAATATATTCACATTGTTTTTGAAGACCATGCTTAGACCCCTCAGTTAGAATAATATTTGCTCCTGGGACAACGTTCTCAGAAAGCAACTTATTTTCTCACCAAATACTCATCTGGCCAAGGATTTTTCTAGATCTATACTATCCTTCCAGATTATAGCCATTTCTGTACTTCATTGTAAAATCATTTTCTTGAAGGTTCATACCATGCAGAAATGTTTTCACAATCACCTGGTGTAGCAAGGAATGCTCGTGTTTACCATTATTCATGCTTCTCCTTTGAACACACATAACCAACCTATATTTCCCAGCTTTCTGATAATTGTGTGGGGCCATTGGAGTTCCAGCCAATGGGAAATTTATAGACCTAAATTGTACTAGTCCTAGGACTAGCCTCGAAAACATCTTGCTTGACCCTTCTCACTCTGTCTCTCCCCTCATCTCCCAGCCAGATGCGACAAATCCTGCAAAAAGCCAAGAGCGTGGAAGGATCCAGAGTACCTAAATCACCTTGAACACAATCTGCTACATATTCTTTTGGACTGTGATGTGAATTTAAAAAAGAGCTTTTTTGTTGTAATGAATGGGATTTGGGTATTTTAAGAATAGCAATTGTTATCTGCTTTGATTAATACATCTTCCAAATATCAGGTGTAGTCTTACATTTCAAGGAGAATGTGACAAATGGCTCACTTTTTTCTCTGTATTTGTACAATTCCCATTACTTTTGAGTGACTTTATTGCACTCAGAATTTCTTAATATTTTCTGTAACTTATTTCTCATCATTTATCTTCAGTAAATCACTCTTGAGGTCACAAGCAGGATTTACAATCCTGTGAACTGAACTATATACTAAGTCCTTCTCTCTAATAACAAACACTTTGGTCTTTTAATCCCTCATATGTATGTTTTTCATATCATGCTTCTTGGCTTTACTTTCTTGATGAAATCCATCATCATGTTTGGCCATTTCTTGTCATTCTTATTTTCAAGGCCCCTGTTCTTCTGCCTTTCTTCTACTTTCTTCGAAACACAGCTCCAAGCTAGACCTATCTAATCACAGACATTTTCCAGCTTCTGGGCTGCTGAGCTTCCCTGGAGAAAAATCCCATAACTCTGACAAGTGGGACAGATTTATAGTTTCCAATTTTAGCTGGGGCCTCAAAATTGCTTGTCAATCCTTTTACTCAATGACTTTTGGTTTGATAGCCCTGACCTACATAATGGTGTGAGCACAACTCTCCCTTCTACAGTATCTTGTGCTTATTTCTGGGCATTTCAGAGGAGTCCTTTGTACAAACCCACTTCAAATTTATGAACTGAATTCCCCCCAGTGTATTAGCCTAGTCTCCTTCTCCTACTCCAGCCACCACTTGCCCATTCGTGCTTTGCACAGTTGCCTGTGGAAGCCTCACCACTGCCAATTGCAATCCTGAAATGCCAGCATCACTGCCAGGGATGCTGTCACCTAGAGCTGAGTACTTCACTTCCTTATAGTGTCACAGTGATGTAGAGTTCACTGTCTAGACAGGTTAAAAAAAAAGTTTCCTTTTAACTTATTATCACATGTGGTCATCTGAACACAAAAGTAGCTGGACTGAGGGTCAGAGACTTGCAAAGTTTTCTTATTGAATCCTGAAAAGTGTGGTCCTCATCCCTTAGTCATAGGTGCTCAAGTTTCTTTTTTGGTGCAACAGAGGAAATAGATACATTATTCCTATAGTTTCTCTTTTCCCTTCAGCTCCTCCTTAAACCAAAATGTCTTCTCTATTACTAGTTATAAAACAGAAAATTGTGGACAAGCTGACATGTGCTTGTACTTAGGTGGAACAAGTTTACTAATGCACTTTTAAAATAGTGAACCAAATATTCTTTGTTACCCTCATCTGTGGTCTCTCTTTTTATACAATTCTTGATGGATTTGTGAGTAATGAGCATTTTATCCTTCTCATTCTTTTTGATATATATATATCAGTAGGGGGAAAAATAGTTTCTCCATTCATTAGAAAAATATTCATTCATTCATTCATTCAACAAATAATTTCCTAGTGACTATACAAGTTGATATCAAAGTAGATATTTTTAATTCTTACTTTATGTCTCCAACACACACACAGTGCAAGAGTACAACAGCTCAGTAAAAATAGTAAGTACAATAAAATGTTAAAATAGCTGTGATAAAATTTGCTGTAATATAAAATGGGGTCACAAGAACGAGAGTGAGTAATTCAATTTGAGTTGGAATCAAAAGTTTCTTAGAGGAAATGATATATGAGTAGTTTGCATTTGCCTATGAAAGTGGCTAGCTCTTTACAAAATTATTGCAAAATAATTTACAAAAAGGTAAACTATAATGGCTTATCTATTTCCCATGTAGATGTATGTATATGTAATCATATACATATATGGAATAGAAGGCTAAAGTTTCATATTAAACATAAATTATCTTTGTCATTCTGTTCTTATCCTTACCATGCCATGGATTGGTCCTAGCACATTTATGCAGTAAGTATAATCTGACCATAGTTTTTCTAGTTCTCCCAGTGTGGCGCTCTGTCTAATCTCCCCATTTTTCACCTTACTTGAAATTAAACTTTACTATTTTAATTAAAAACATTTAGAGAAAACCTATTTATGTGCAAAGTGCTGTGCTGTATGCTGTAGTTGAGAAGGAAAAAGGTGTTCGTGTTGACAGTCAAGGCTTGATCTTTGCCCTCAATGAGGGCAACGCAAAGGAGAAAAACTAAAATTTTATCTGAGACAGACCTCTCCTATTTGCTTTTCCAAAAAGAAGACACTAGAGGGTTTTTTTGCAATAATTTTTTAAAGTTTTGTCTTTGCCAAAAAAATGATCCTCCCTCTCTGCTTGGATAAAGTGATTGAAACTAGATATAAGTAGAAATTAATAAAACACATGAAAAACACATTGTCTGAGTAGGGGATACGGCCCTGGATTTGTTATTCACAGTAAGAGCTATGTGATTTCTGCCATTTAGACCAATATTACTTCAAGTATTCCAATATAAGATAAAGCAAAATTTACCAAGGAGGGATATCAAGGAGGGCTATCAAGGAACACAATTTAGATCATTAGGAAGGGGGAACATTTTTGTTGTTTGCTTTTCAGTAATTGTTTTTTATGTTTATTTAACTTTCATTTTTTAAAGAAATGTTAACTGTTTTGTTTTACTTATAAAAGTACTTTATGGAGTACATAGTGATGTTTAAATACATAGAATGCATAGAGATCAGATTAGAGTAATTAACATCCATCATCACAAACATTTATCATTTATTTGTATTGGGAATATTCAATATCCTACATCTAACTATTATTTAAAACTATATATTATTGCTAATCATAATCCTATAGTGCTATAAAACACTAGAAATTATTCCCTGTAGCTTGCTGTAATTTTGTTGATTTTTTTTTATTAGGATAATGGGTCAGCTCTGCCTTGAGACAGCACACAGAGATTGCAAGTACTTAGAGGCTATATAGCTGCTTGATTCCCATAACAGTTAGAGATTTTCAGTGTTTGTCATTAAAGTCTGTGCATTACATCTTTTAGTGAGGTCACCTTTATGGATATTGTCAAGTAAATAGAACCACACTAAGTAACAGGAGACAAAAGGGTTTAATAAGGAGTTAGGGCTTACACACATGTGGAAAGAGCAGGGGCTGTGGGGGTCATGATGGCTGTCACTGAAAGGTCAGAGAAACAGAGAAGACATCAGCCTGAAAAACAGAAGAAAATGGTTTTTGAAAGTTTGTTTGGAAAAGGTCACAATTCCCAATTATCTTCATAATATCCTATACACTGTCTCAACTTGCAGCAGGACAGCTGAAAATGGCAGGAAAATCCTGAGTAGCTGCCATGGTTGGTCACTGGGATCTCATCAAAGTATAATGATTTCTCCTTACTTCCGCTTGTCATGTCAAATATGAGGGCCATTCATTTGTAAATGCTCATCTGGATCCAATAAATAAAGAGATGTGGTACTCAGTACGGTAATAATGCGAAGTTTACTAACATTCTAACAAAAAAGAGTGGTTACTTTATATTTGCTACCCTAAGACATTGCTACCCACATTCTTTTTGTGCTAATAAATAATCTGATGATATTTTCATAATCTGAAAGGAAAAACAATAGGTATATTATGTATATTCTACTCAACAGAAATAGTTGTGGCTCTGTTCATATAAGACAAAAGAGCCTTTAAGGGGAAAAATTCTTACTGGCTGTCTATACGAAAACTACATAATGATTAAAGCTTCAATTTACTAGGAATACATAACAATTTTAAATTAGCACGCCCCTGTGACTATAACTTTATAATTTCTCTTTGAGTCAGGGTTCTCCAATTGCAAGTGACAGAAAGAATCTCTAACTTAAGCAGACAAGAAAATTTTTGGTAATATCGGTTTTGATGAGCTCACAATGTTGAGAGAGAATATATTAAATTTTGCATAATGTCTTACAAGCAGACTAATTTAAAATTTAGAAAACAATAAAAGATATTGCTTTCTTTATTTCGTAATATAATCTAATATACTGATGGTGATATATTGAAATCTGCAATGTATCTAATGATTTTCATCAGCTTATCACATTTAAATAATGTCAAAACATTTTTACCGGACTGGTAACAGGGCGAAAATATATTGATTCTATCACTAATTACAATATGTTAAGAATTTATTTGTTTTTCTTTAAAATCATAATATATTATCATTTCTAATTCTGAAATATAGTAGATAGGCAGGGCATGGTGGCTCACAACTGTAAGCCCAGCACTTTGGGGGCCTGAGGTGGGCAGATCACCTGAGATCAGGAGTTTGAGACCTGCCTACACAACATGGTGAAACCCCGTCTCTACTAAAAATACAAAAATTAGCCAGGCGTGGTGGGATGCACCTGTATTCCCAGCTACTCCGGAGGCTGAGGCAGAAGAATCCCTTGAACCTGAGAGGCGGAGGTTACAGTGAGCCAAGATTGCACCACTGCACTCCAGATGAAATGACAGAGCAAGACTCTGTCTCAAAAAAAAGGATATATATATACATATATTATAAGTATATGTGTGTATATATATACACACTATATGTATATACTATATATATTATAAGTATGTATATACTATGTATATGTATATGTATATACTGTATATACTATATATACTATAAGTATATATATACAATAAGTGTATATATGTATATATATACTATAAAAAGTATATATTATATATATTAAAGTTTTACTTTTGAATAAAAGAAATAATCTACAAGGCACAATTCAACAATGCTTTTATAATATATTTATTGTTTATGTATGTATGTGCATATGCCTGAGTGACCACATTTGTTTGTCTGTGTGCATGCACACACACATGTGAAATATACTTTATTCAAGTTGATAACTAATCATGCGGATAGGAATTCTGTTTTCACATCAATCTAATTTTCTTATTAAATACCATTATTTTCTCCTCCTGGGCCAAGTACAATGTTTTAAACTAGTAAAATGTCTTATTTTTAGTATTGTCAATACTCCCAGTGGTAGAGCAGTGTCGCTTTCTTAAAATATTTCTACCTTCTGGGCAACAGAATTTTTTTTCAGCACTAAATAAGACAAAATCAGTTTTGTAGCTGCTATCTGTTTTATTGTGTGTAGGCCTGTGTTAAGACACTTCATAAACTGTCAAATCCAGATTGGCACTGGAAACACTGTAATGCTTGATATTTGATGAGAAGCTGTCAACTTGCCTCTCCCTGTCAAATTGCCAGATGCTTCTTCATGACCAGTTTAGGCTAAGAGATTACTGGTAGTCAGAGCTCCACACACAAAGATCTTAATGCTATATGATTTGTGAGAGGAGTGGGGTAGAAAAGATGTGAGACAAGTTATACATTGTTGGAAAATGGAATTTTATATGCTTAATTATTAAGTTTGTTTTTAGGAACTTGTAGATGAATCAATAATTCAGAAATTACATTGAGAATTAAGCATGAAAAGGCATGGTAAAAATCCCTCTGAGTAATCATATCCATAAAAACAAATAGTCTTTGAACCTTAGGCTATAGCTTTAAGGGAAGTTATTATTCTGTTATTTGCTAGGATAATATTTTATCTCAGTATTTCTTGTTTCTAATTTAATTTATGTTTCACTAAATACCCAGCTAGATATATATGTGGGTGTGTGTAGCTAGACACAGAAAGGAATTGACAGAACACTTTGGCTCTATTTTCAGTGCTATATAAAGATAAAAGGCGGGGTGCAATGGCTCAAGTCTGTAATCCCAGCACTCTGGGAGGTGGGTGGGTCACTTGAGGCCAGGAGTTCGAGACCAGTCTGGCCAACATGGCAAAACCCTGTCTTTATTAAAAATACAAAAATTATCTGGGTGTGGTGGTATACACCTGTGGTCCCATACACCTGTGGTCCCAGCTACTCAAGTGGCTGAGGCAGGAGAATTGCTTGAACCCGGGAGGCGGAGGTTGCAGTGAGCCGAGATTGCCCCACTGCACTCCAGCCTAGATGATAGGGCAAAACCCTGTCT
This sequence comes from Pan paniscus, assembly GCF_029289425.2. Lineage (NCBI taxonomy): Eukaryota > Metazoa > Chordata > Mammalia > Primates > Hominidae > Pan > Pan paniscus. The sequence continues at coordinate 115,094,311 of NC_073252.2, forward strand.
GGAAAAAATAATAATAATAAAAATAAAAAAGAGATAAAAAATAACAATAAACCTCATTCTATGTGGTCATGTGTTACTTGGAAAATTATATAGTTACTTAAAAAATTAAGGAATTTACGTAAATGTTTGAAGCTTCCCACTCTGCCCCTAATAAAACAAAACACAAATGGAAGGCACAATATTCCATTATTCCCAATCAGGAAGCCCAAGGGAGTAGATACTCCTTCCCTGAACTGGTTAAAAGCTGGAACACAACAAAGTGCTCCTATTCTGAACCTCTTAACATTAAACAAGTAATTCAAAGGTAAATACTGAAGTATATAATTTGTTCACCAGGACAAATTTAGTGAAAGTCTTGGGGGCATTTGATGGCTGCAACACCTGTGTCCAGCAGCACTGTGGGTGCCAGCTATGCCCACTGTGGCACTATAACCTGATTACATCCTAGTTTCAGATCTTAACGTCTAGAATTCTCATCTATTCTCTAGTAGTCCTGCTTCTCTCTCAACATTGTGAGCTAATCAATACAGATATTACCAAAAATTTTCTTGTCTACTTAAGTTAGAGATTCTTTCTGTCACTTGCAATTGGAGAACCCTGACTCAAAGACAGATTATAAAGCTATAGTCACAGGGGCATGCTAATTTAAAACTGTTATATATTTCTAGTAAATTGAAGCTTTAATCATTATATAGTTTTCATATAGAGAGACAGTATAAATTTGTTTCCTTAAACTCTTTTTTGCCTTATATAAACAGAGCCACAACTTATTTCTATTGAGTAGAATATACATAATATACTTATTGTTTTTCCTTTGGAGTTCAACATTTTGGTTTCTTATATTTACATGTGTTTCTTGAAAACCATATATAGCTGGAGCATTTAGACCATTTAGATTTAAACTGATAACTGATGTTTTTTTTTATTTATAGCTTTAATTTTTGCTTTCAATTGGTTGTTCTTGTTTTATTTTTATTTTTCTATCTTTTCCTTTTTTGAGTATTTGAATATTTTTTAAATTCCATCTTTAGTTTTCCTTCTAAATGAATAATTGCCTTTAGAATTATTTAGTAAAGTTCTGCTTTAGACAGACTCTGAAAAATCTCTTCTATATACCCATCCTTAATATTTGTATAGCCCATGCAAAAGCACACCTTGAAGTTTCCTGTAGAGTCTTTCAAAGTGACTTGAGCCTATTGCTGCACAGAATTCTGGGATTCTAGCTCTATGGACTATAACAGGAGACAATAGGTCATGGGCACTGATGGGCATACCTCAAACGCCCTATGGATTTTCAGACTTGTCAGGGAGACACTAGAGAAGAGCCCAGGAAGAGACCCTGAAGCCAGGGGATTGCGGCTGGAGCTGCACTTCCCTTAGAGTGACCTAATAGTAGCACTATGTTTCCATTACAAATATTTTTACCATATGTAGATTCTCACATTGACAATTCTTTCAGCATGCAGATTTACATTACACAGCCTTCTTGCCTCCATTATCCCTGCTGAGAATCATCTCTCCTCTCAGACTGTCCATTTTCTGTTCTTAATTTCTCCCTTTGCTCTATAAATTGTTAAGACTTTCTCTTTGCATTTAATTTCCTGACTAGTTTTTTATATTACTGGACAAATGTCTACATGTCCAGTTTCAGATTGATTGTGTTTCAGATTTATTTGATTGGTTGAATATGAGGATTGGTGGCGTTTGACACTTCTGGAATCTTCCAGTTATCTTTTAAAATATGGCATTTGCCCCATTTTCTCTCCTCCCTCTCTGAAATCCCAAACACCTATCAGACATTCTCATTCTATCCTTGATCTTTCCTGTTTCCTTGTGCTCTTATGGCATTTTTTTTCCTGACAGATCTATTGTATTGAAGCTCTTTTTAAATCTTCTTAATTTGCTCTTTGACTAGTTCATTGAGTTTTACATTTTTCTAGTTGTATATTTTTTTCTTGAATTTCTATTTTTTATCCAAGTCTGCTAGGTGACATTTTAGTTTCCTGAAGATACATTTAAGTTTGTGGTCTTTCTTTTAATATACTAGTTACTAGTTTTAAATTTTCTAGTTACATTTAGAATAAGAAATATTTAATATTAGTAATATATAAAGTTTTTTGTCATTCACCATATCTTCATAATACATGTTATCTTTGTGTCACAGAACAGATGCATTGTATCACAGAGAAGAAATTTCCAATGAATAGAAAATATTGGTTTTATTGCTTTACTTAGGTCATTCATAGGAATGCTTCTCAGAAATTTGAAAGACTCTTTCCTAGGCCTTTTCAAAATTTTCTGTAAAGAAAATGTCTGTCATTAGAGAGAGGTCTTTTAATTTTTCCCTCTCCATATTCATTCTTCGAAATTTGACCTTACAACTTGACTTCAATTATTATTTATATTTTGATGACTTTCCAAAATATATGTATCCATCTGAGTTCTTCCTTATAATCATAAGGCCTGTATATGCTATTATCATTGATAAATATCATTGTGGTGTTTTTGTTGTTTTAAAAGCATTTCAATTTTATTTATTTATTTTTTAGACTTTTAAGTTCAGGGGTACATGTGCAGGTTAGTTACATAGGTAAACTTGTGTCATAGGGGTTTGCTGTACAGACTATCTCATCACCCAGATATTAATCCTAGTGCCCATTGGTTATTTTTCCTGATCATTTTCCTCCTTCCACCCTTCACCCTCCAAAAGGTCTCGGTGTGTGTTGTTCCCCTCTAGGTATCCATGTGTTCTCATAATTTAGCTCCCAATTTTAATTAAGAACATGTGGTATTTGGTTTTCTGTTCCTGCATTATTTTGCTAAGGATAATGACCTCCAGCTCCATCCATGTCCCTGCAAAGGACATAATCTCTTTCTATTTTATGGCTGCATAGTATTTCTTGGTGTATATGTACCACATTCTCTTTATTCAGTCTATCATTGATGGACATTTAGGTAGATTTCATGTCTTTGCTATTGTAAATAGTGTTGCAATGAACATACACATGCATGTGTCTTTATACTAGAATAATTTATATTCCTTTGGGGATATATCCAGTAATAGGATGGCTGGGTCAAATGGTATTTCTGCAAAAACTCAATTTATTTGAGTTCACAATTTTTCTTCCCCTGTATTCTCTTCTCAGAAACAGTACCATATGCTGCTAATTTGCTCATAGCTGAGTTGGTAAGTCATAAATCCATAACACCCATTTATCTCACTGTTCATATCCAGAAGCAACAAATTCTATTGAGACTAACACTAATCATAATTTTTGCAACTATACTCTTCATTCTTCTTCTTGTTACCTCAGTGTGGATTACAATAATTTTTCCTGCATTGTTATATGAAATAGAGTTTGAATAGACTAATTTTCTCTGACTCCTTCCAATAGATTCTCCATGCCACTACAAATATTTTTTAATAAAAATTATCATGTCATTCTCCTGGCAAAATATTTCACTGAATACTTACTGATCTTAGATAAAGTGCAAACTTTTTAGTATGTTATTCAAGGTCGTTCTTTCCTCCCTCACTTGTTCTCTATATCCTAACAATATTTCATGCCCAAACCCATGTCCTCCCTCAATTTTTGGTCTGTACGTGTGCACTTCTCCATCTAGACAATGTGCATCCATCGTTTAAACTTTCTAACCCCTAATTCTCCCACTGTTATTACAGTTGTCAGTTGTTTGAGGAAGATTTCCTTAAACCAATAAGGCTAGACTGATTTCCCTCATAGAATGAATAATAAACTAATAATAGAATGAAAAATCCAACCAATAATCCTATTGCTTAGCATAGTGCGTTATATATGCTTCATAATTAGTCTTTTTCCTTCCCCAGGCCACAAACACAGTGAGAGGAGGAACCGCCATTTTCCCTTTTAGCTGCGGACCTAAACATAGTGCTGGAAACAGTAGGCATTTAATTACCATTTGCTGAATGGAGAGTTGAATAAACCTTTAATTTGCAGTATAATTAATAAAATGTATGATATGTGATTTTAAACATCACCATACTAGATGCAATGAAATGTAATGCATATAATGAAGCATAAGATTCTTGTACTTAAGTAGTTTGTAGTCTATTTCGCCATAAATGATTAAAACCCCTTAAAGATAATGAACAATAAGCTGTTTACTGTTGCCAATAGATATTGCAGAGAATAATTCACATAGGTGATCATTGGAGCCATTTACTCTAATAATTCTCAGAAATTCTATCACACCACTCTCCTTCTAAACCACCATTTCTTGCCTGTAAATAACACCATTTCTATGATAAATAAGAATAGACTTATCCAACTTGAAAAATAAACAGGCATTTTAAAAATAAACATATTTAGCCTATAACATTTTCAGTTTCAGTCATATGTTTACAGTTTAGTGAGGGAGATAGTGTTCAAAATATACAATTTAAAACAAGACAGAGTAATTTAGAGTAATTGCAAGAATGGGCATAATTATAACATAGTAGCAGAGGCCAGGTCTTGCTTGAAGAGCTATGATATGTTTTGATATATTTGGAAAAATTGATGATCTTATAATAATGTATAGAATCTGATAAATAACAAATATATTCCTAATTGTCCAATACTGCCATTTGAATTTAGTGGGGATTTTGGAGATCTTCAAGCATATAAAATGTCTAATGACTTTATTATATATTTTGGAGTTGATAAAACAGATTTTAGAGAAAACTAGTGAAAATGGGAGACAATTAAATGTTAATATTTGAGAATAATTTTATTTCATAAATCTTTACATGTAGATTAATTTCAGCAAAACCTTATATAGCAGTCAGGATTTGCTATGTGCTCTTTTCTTTCAATATTTTTAAATATAGTGGGGAAAAATAAAAAATAAGGAAATCTTAATAACTTCAAGAAATTAAGGTTAGTCTCATAATCAACAGGCAATTAAAGTTTAGAAATGAAAATATTCTGCAAATGAAAAACATGCATTTTGTAACCCCAATATAAATACAGCAAAAAATTTCTTTTTTAAGAGTATTTTAATTAGGTAAATGTATTTAAGCAAAGGTGTATGAGAATAACCAAAAAGACACCCCTCTGCCACTATTATTGAAACTAGAGCAATTTGTTTAAATGATTTCAGGGTCAATATTGAGGTTGCTCTTTTACGTAAAACAATTCCCAACACATAGCAACTATCTTTCTTTTTAGAATAATGTAGAATACATTATTAGGCCACTAATGTCAACATTTAGAAAATAAAGACATGGGTAATGCCATTCTCCATGTCGGTAGGCAGTGAGAAAGCCAATGATTTTCTTCTTAACAACCCTGAAAACAGATGTGAATAAATAGTATTTCCCCAGAAAGCAAAATCATGTCTAAGAACTTCACAAGAAACATGTTACTGGCCAGCAGTGCTGCACATTTAAAATGCTGCTGAGTAAGCCGGAGGTCATCCTGATAACATTGCCTGGTAAAGAACAAGTTGGCACTTTGCTATAGATTTCCCTGCCAGAACCTATTCCTGTTTTACACCTTCATTTGACCCAGGATGGGTTATTGTATCCAAGATCTAAAACTAGGATCAAATATCTTTCTTTAATAATGTTACCTTCCAAACAGGGACTCAGATGAAGGACCTATTGAAGGGCTTGGTTACTCACGTAAGTACCGTCATGCAGAAAGATAACGAGTAATATAGTTAAGAGATGTTCCCGTCAGGGCACCTTGGATTAATTCAGACAGTTGTCACAGAATGTCATACAAAACATGTTGTCAAACTTAAAGTTTTTTAAAAGTACCTATATATTGATAAATTAAACTTTTGTTTATATTCTTCAAAATGGTTTCCATGTGATAGATCATACTGAATTGTGTTTATTATAATTTATTTAGTGGATTGTTTTCTCTAAGCCTCATCAACCGCATTAATCTCATAGGAATTTCATTAGTATTTAACTCCAACAGGTGTAACTTTAGGAGTTACCAATTTTTTTGAGTTTCTTCCTCCCTCTAGTATCCAATATCACATGCCCTCCCAAGTGGGTCCCAGCAGTTCTTCCCACTACTATTCTCACTTCACTGCAGGTCACTTGGTGTTCCCCTTGAGTGAATGAAGGCTGTGCCATTACCACCACCTTCACCCAGACCATGAGCTTCTCTGGGTAGGTGGCGAGCTCTGGCTAATCTGCTGCCCTCAGCGTTGCCATTCATTTCCTAATGGCTGCTGGGGACTCACACTATGCCAATGGTGAGCACATGAACTGCTGTCTTCTGAACAGCTACTCAAGGATCTGATGAAGTCAGGATGTGTGTTACTTGTGCCAGAACTGCTCACTTTGCACTCTCTTTGGACCTTTTACAGAGGCCAATGCATGCTCTATCAACATATTTGTCTTTCCAAGGTTACTTGACTCTGCTCTTCTAAGTAGTTTCTCAATATTGCACTATGGCTGTTTACAGTCAAAATTGTAAATGTCATTGGCCATTGGACTACGAATTGTCACTTGTCATGTTACTTATCACTGTGTCCCCAGTGTTTATCACCAGGTCTGGGATATACTAATCAATCAATAAATATTTAAGGAATTGAACTTAATTTGCTTTGTCTGCTGGGACTTTTAAAGGTGGTCAATGTCTCTCAGCCTTTATGGGATACTCTTTTACAGAGATATCAGAGTTGAAGTGTTTAGACCCAGAGAGCTTATTAGGATGGTCCCTTCACTTTACATAAAGCTTTGTTATTACCAGGATTGGAAATATATATTTTACCTGGAGCGACGGCTCCTTATGAGCTGAATGCACTGGTACTGGTTACCTAAGAAACCTTCCCAGAGGTGCACTATAGCCTTCCCTTACCATGATGTTGTTATTTTTCAGACCCCTTTCTCCTTCTCTCCACCAATCCACATGATTTTATCAGGCATATTGTGGATATTTGAAGCTCAGCTATGCATAAATTTTGGGTTGTTTTATTTGAGTATTCTATTATGTATGTATGAGATAAAGGTATGACGACTTTCAATCTCTTTGCAAATATTAAAAATCACATTAAAATATTTGTTTTTGTTAACACACAGTAATATTAAAACTTCAGCCTCCAAAATGTAGTGAAGTCAAACATTTTAAGCAGTATTAAAGAATCTTAAAATCCTTTCAAAAGTTTTACCATGGATTAGCATTATTAGCATGGATAATTAAATTGATTAAAAACATCATCAGATTTCTTAAACTGTCATTAGTTCTGTTTAGTCCCATGGTAATGGTAATTAAAGTGGAAAGATAGAAACTTCAACTAGAAAGAAAATCTCAGAGCTCCTGTTTTCTCAAGATCTAATGAACACCTGGTGCCTTTGTAATCTATTAAAGCATTCGAATTTTTTGAAAAGTAGAGATGGAGGGAAAAAAATCAGGAAGATTTCTTTGTTCAAAAATCCTTCAAATATCTATTGTATGCAGATGTCCAAAAGGCTGTGGGAAAATGTGCCAACTAAAGATTTATTTCATATAATTAAAAAAAATGCTTTTTTCAAATTAGGAAATCATGTCTTATACCCATTTCTTCAGTGGGCTCATGCAATGTGGCCTGGATCTTGCAGTTATTCTCCCTCTCCTTTGTGTCATCTCATCTCTTTTTCAGTATGCAAATATATAAATATTCTCTATTATCTTCCATTCTAAGAACAGTCACAACAACAAAACAAACTCTTTTAACTCCATGCTTAACTTTGTTTAGTACATAAGAGAATTCATTACTCTTTTCCATTTCTCGGCTACATTGTCACAGAGACATTTGTTGAGAAAGTATTCATAATATCATACAGCATATCCTAGCCTCCTATTTTTTCCTCAATTCATTCCAACAGGACGTTCATCCCTATCACTCCACTGAAACTGAGCTCACCGTCTCTCCAGTGACTTACCTGTTTTTCAGTCCAGCCATTCAAAATTTCTAATCATAAGGAATTTGAACTCTCAATAGTAGCGGGCAGCATTTATATCTTCATGCTCATAGTGGGCAGCATTTATATCTTCAGGCTCATAATACACTTTCTTGTGGGTTCTGTGACACTGTTTACCTTTGTGTTTTGCCTACCTCACCAGCTGTCACCTAGGTTTGGGTTCTGTGAGACCCATATACATTTAGTCTTGGTTTTTCTCCTACTACATCAGCCATTACTGAGTTTCCCTTGTTGGCTCTTATTCTACTCCTTCATTTCTATCTGTAGGAATGTTTCAAGGCTAAGCAGTGGACTTTCTTCTTCTCCCTAGGTATACCCTCTCTTTAGATTACTTTGTTCAATGCCCCTACTTAAATATTGCATTTATACTGATGACTCCCAAATTTATGTCCTTAGCTTTGACCACGCCCCTGAGCTCTAAGTGTATATTAGGATGTCTAAAAGACATGACAGATACTACTGACCAAAAAAACTCCCTATTTCCATTCCCACCAAAAAGCATGTCCGTCTCTCAATCTCCTGTGCCTTTTCAAATAGCATCATTCCCCTTGTTCTTCAGCATTACAAAAGTGCCATTAAGGATGTGCAACAACTGGTATATATTTAATTCATGTGTAACATTCAAAATGGCATTCTGATTCATATAATGAAGATTATAATAGTAGCTTCATATTTAGAAGACATATTAACTTAATTCTTAGAAAAAGCACTCAAGTTTCAAAGAAATTGACAAAGCACAAATGTCATTAGGATGCCACACATGACATGCAGCCATTTCTAAATAAAAACCTGGTATAGTCTGCCCCCAAATCATAAGGTAAATAATCAGTCGACACATTTTTATTGAGTGCTTCCACTGGACTAGACTTGTGCTTCATGATATTTTTACCTTAGTGATTTAAAAAGGCATGACTTCAGCCCTCAAGTGGACACAGGAGATAGGCAGTAAACAAGTAATAAATTAACAATTACTACTTAAAATCGGGAAAGGGTGATAGATTTAAGGAAAGTCAATATTTAAAATGTGAAGGAAAGCTTTTCTAAGTTTTTTTCTGCTTGTTTCAGCTGAGTTCAACAAATTCTGAGAAAGTATGATCCATAGACATTGTGCAAGGTAATGAGAATGTAATGATGTATAATGCATATTATCTGACACCAAGAGGATAATAGTCTACTATCCATAACTATTAAAGTGATGGTTGATGCTTTTTGATTTTCCTAAATAAATGCTTAATTCACTTACTTAGTCTGAAATCTAATTTTGAACATCAGAATTTAATTTTTATTCTTACTGTAATTTACCTAGACCATGGTTTCAAATATGTTAAATATAACACCTACTTTGGAATTAATATATATCAAAAATTTTTATATGATGTCTTTTTTTCTGTAATTATGTAAGAAAAGTAGTCCATAGTTACTATGAATTTTATAACTCTTTAAAATAAGTGTTTAGTTACTCAGAAGATAATTTATGTACATTTTAATTATAGTCCTATATATTGTAATGTACATTATTTAGTCTTTGAGAATTCATACATTTGGAAAATAGATTCACTATACTTGAATTTTCTATTGCCTCCTACCTGGACATGAGAGAAAAATCAATGTCATACATTTGTACAATGTGTGAAAATCTACAGGGGAGGAAGAGACTAATAGATGTGGCACAGAGGAATTTTAGGGTAAATGACTCTGAATGATACAGTAATAGTAGTTACATGTCATTATACACCTGTGAAAATCCACAGAATACAATACATGTGAACCCTAGTGTAAACTATAGACACTGGTTGATAATGATGTGTAAATATAGGTTCACCAATCACAATAAATGTACCACTCTGAGGTGGAATATTGATAGTGAGGAAAGTGGTGTATGTGTGAGGTCAGGTATGTGTGAGGTATGAGAACTCTCTGTATTTTGCAGTCAGTCTTGCTGTGAACTTAACACTACCCTAAAAACAAAATCCATTAAAATGAAACAAATATGTAGGGGGAAAACCTATAAATGTGTGTACATATGTGGATATGTATATATTTATGCATAAACAGAGACACACATAACTGTTAAATTGTATATTAAGACTATATACACATATGTGGTATAAACATAAATATATTAACATGTTTGTATAAACACACACTCACAAAGAAACTTTATGACACTGTATCTGTATATATTATTAATCCTCATGGCAGCTTTTTGAGATACATACCTTTGTCACTTTAATGGCATATAATCCAAGACAGAATGTTGACATTCTCTGCCAAAGTTCACTTAGCTCTAAGGGCCACAGCAGGGGTTTGCCCCGATCTCTATTGTTAACCATTATTTGTAATCACCTTATTACCTTCCTCTGCTGAATTTGTGTCATTATACTTGAAAACATCTTTTTAAAATTATCTTAAAGCTTACAAGTTATATTTCAATATTTGTGTTGAGGACTCTGGCAACCTTGTATTTAACTGGCTGTTTTTATTTGAGGATTGAGTTAAGAGGACAGCTGCTTTTCTGTAGTTAAAGCAATAAGGGCATGAAGAGAATGAGATATTAAATTTATTTTGGGATGTAAATATTTTTCAGTGTGTGATGGCTTACGAGAAATCCCACATGGGCGCTAGTAAATGATCTATATTTTTGCAAACTTTCCTCAAGCCATGAGATTCTGCAATGCTGACATGATTTGATTTGGTGAATGATGCGGGTGGTGTTGAAATTGAGCCTTTTCTTACATTTACCTTAAGGAGTTAACTTGCCCTTTGTTTAAAATTTATATTTTTCCTGATTCAGTGAGTAACCACATCCCTTAACAGTGACACTTCTAGGCTGGCTAGAAGATACACACATCATTACTGTGAATTTAGTTTAACCATTTTCATTTTTAAATTAACGTGAACCTTTAACTACCTATCACAACCCACTGTCTTTTCCTCATCTATGTAGGTGTCTACTGGAATGGTCAGTTTACACATTAATGTATTTTTTTAGATTTTAAAATGAAAAATTTAGCTGACATAATGCTGCAACACAAAATGCAAGGTCACCTGTCAAGAAAAAGGAAAACCCAGGTAAATAATCTCGTGAGCAGAATTCTTAATGTTTGGCTTATTCCACATTTATTTAATACTTAAAACTGCCAGAGTGGGTGCAGGGCCTAAAAAGAACTTGGTAATAGGGATTTAGATAGAAAATTTTGACAGTTACATGACCATATAAGAATGTTCCAATTCAATGTTTCGGAAATGTATAATTTTTGCATGAAGGATGTATGAGGTTTTTTTCTACATAAATTGGAGTAATTGGCAGGTACCACTCTGTCTTATTTAGTGCGGGTAGTTTCTCACGGAAGGTAGATTTGATTGAAAGATGGCAGTGAACAAATTTTTTTTCTCTATTTCCATAGAAATTCCTACCAGTTTTTAACTGATTAACCTGTTTTTGATAGTTAATCAGTTACTTGAACTTTCACAGAGTTAACTAATGCCTGCTTTAATAATGCCTTAAATCATAATAAAAACTTGTTTCCATGTGGTCCATCTTGACACAGACCAAATCATCACACTGAGATTTATCATAACATAATGAAGCCTAAAACTTGTTTGTCCCTTACAAGATATGTAAGTTGCATGACACATTCATACTATTTGTTTTTTTAAAACTGGGATACACTGTTAACTAAATGCTACTGAATTCTCTGGTCAGATAGTTTGGTGTTAGTAAGAAGTAATTACCTGGCCGGGCACGGTGGCTCACGCCTGTAATCCCAGCACTTTGGGAGGCCAAGGCAGGCGAATCACTAGGTCAAGAGATTGAGACCATCCAGGCCAAGATGGTGAAACCCAGTCTCTACTAAAAACACAACAATTAGCCTGGCATGGTGGCGCGTGCCTGTAGTCCCAGCTACATGGGAGGCTGAGGCAGGAGAATCGTTTGAACCCAGGAGGCGGAGGTTGCAGTGAACCAAGATCACGCCACTGCACTCCAGCCTGGTGAGAGAGCGAGACTCCATCTCAAAAAAATAAAAATAAAAATAAAAATAAAAGTAATTACCTCTGTATACTCAACAACGCTGTCTATTTTGTCCAGATTACAAAGGTCTGCTCTCCCATTGGAGGGCATTCTCTGCCATAGCGCAAAGGCCCAAGTACTAGCCTATTTCATATGCCACGTTCTCAAACATGGCTTTCCACAAGAACTTCCTCGAAGCAACTGTTCCAATATGACAAGTCCTGCATAAAGCACTGGTAAAAAGTATTTTGTTACTCTATACAAATTATTCTCACTTAGTCTAGTTGAGTGAAAACTTAAACTTTACCTTTATTTTTCCAACTTAAAGGAATATCAGAATATTTTATGTCTTCAAGCAAGCTTTAAATTATTAATTTAATAACTCTAATCTTCTTGAATCTATTCCAAGTTAATACAGTATTGGTTATGCATAATTCTGCTAACCGATAAACAAATATTGATGAAAGATAGATGAAAAAGTATTTTATGTTTTTTTCTAATTAAAATCAATGGAGAATTATACTTATCAGTAAGAGAATAATAAGTCCTAAAACTTTTTTGTCCCTTAAAAGATATATAGGTTGCATGACACATTGATACTATTTGTTTAAAAACAAATGGTATACACTGTTAATAAAATGCTAGCAGAATCATTTTTCAAAAATAAACATATACTTTGACCCCATGCTGGAAAAACCTATACTTGTAGACTTATTTAAAATATAAGGCTAAACTTTGAAGGCAATAAATCAGAAAATCTTTAAATATAAATATTAGATACACCTTTATGATTTCTGCAGTTTTGGTGTTGGGAGGGGCAGATAATCAGCTATTTGAGCCTTCACAGGGTTATTTAATGCCTGCTTTAATAACTCAAATCATAATGAAAATTTATGTTTCCATGTGGTCCATTTTGACACAGACCAAATCATCACACTGAGATATATCATGGCATGAATGTTTTGAGAATAAATTTTTAAAAATACCTAATTTGTACTGAGCTAAATTTCATTTGTAATGTTGCTTTCATAATTTATTTGGCATACATTTATTTTCTGACGATATTTATTGAGTAGGAATACCATTGTGAGTAGTTGAGATGTAGCCAGCATCTTTCCCTTTATTCTTCTCAATAACCTTGCTTCCTCTTGTGAACTAATATCTTACACACACACACACACAAAACAGGCTTTGCCTTTTTCCATGGGTGAAGCATGAAACCTGACTTACATCCATCAGCCCAGTATACTCCTTTATCAAATGACTTTACTAAAGGTAACTCCCATTGTCTTGGGAATTTTAGAAATTAGTTTTTTTCTCTTTCTCTCCATCACAGGGTTAAAGAAACAAAGCCTAGAATAGCTTTCATTATTTGCTGCCATGAAGAACATAAAGCTAAGGGGTTAGAGCCAAGAAAAATCCTAGGGAAACTGATCTAAATCCTAATCACATCTATTGCTAAGCCAAATTTAACTCTTGGCATTGTTAATCATGTAACATAATAATTTTTCTGTAATTTATTTTTCCAGTTTGAGTCAGATCTGCACTTATTTGTAAAGAAGTATACAATATATAGGGCATTTCTTACCAGGAGTGGGGTTACAGGTAATGGGCTAGAATGGTTTTAAAAAAAGAACTCTCTGTCATACAAGAAGGTAAAAATCTTTGTTTTTCAGTTGCATAAAGTTGGTTTACTTTGGACCTTACAACATGTGCTACCAATATTACAGTATTCAGTAACTGAAAACAAAAATAGGTAAGATGATGGATTCTATATTTAAAAAATGAAATCTTGCTTTGATATTTACTTCTGAAAGCAGACAGAAAGGAATGTTTTACCAAGAGTGGCTCTTCTGTCTGTGATCTGTAATAAAAGCATTAAACTTGATTTTGAGGGCCCTCCATGCTTGGGAGAGTTGAATTACTTAAACCAAAGAGAGGGCTGGCTATAAAATATTTAGAGATGAGAGACATAGTAGGAGAAAATATAACGGAATAGGAAATATATGGCCTTCCCCTAGCATATTTGTAAAGTACTGTCTTACTGAAAAATTATATAAACACATTATGGAAATAAAACTGAAATAAGGATTGAGAGGCAATACGTATAAATACTCACCCACTAATTCCCATTGTTTCCATTGGATTCTGCAAAGATACAGATTATACATACATGTGTATGTAAATAATCTTCAAAATATGTCTTATACAGATAAATGTTCCCCAATTAAAGATGAAAACAAATAATCACAACATTATTTTTCAAAAGCCTTTCATGTGACTATCTGATTTTCAACTTATTGAAGGTTGATGCATAACATGCTTTCCAAATGTAATTAGCTGACTTTTTTTATACACATGCCAAGTATTATTTTTCAACCTGGTATACAAACAATATTTTTCTAAGATGCTGCGGTTACTGATCTTACAAGGCCTCATTAGGAATCATTTTTAATAAATATTTTTAAAAAAGACTAAGTTCAATGTCCTTTTTAAAGTAATATTTAATTTCATGAATTCCCATTTACAAGTGGAATGAACAGGAATGATTTTAATATTTTTATATTAATTAATGATATTTTGATGCAATATATATGGCAGTAAACCTCCATATGTGTTACCCATTAGTACTGTGTTTTTTTAAATGGGGATGAAGCACTAATAATCACTATCTGTAAAATAAAGAACATTTATTATTTTGGTGAGTCTAGCAATCTTTTCTGAGTTGTAAGTTCTTAAAAAATAAATTCTAACAATTACAGAATACTGATTTGACTTCCACCTTTTTCGTACTTTTATTTTACCCCAAAGCAAACATTAAACACATAATCTTGCTAGGAGAGACCATCTTGTTGGTATTATGAAACACTGGTGGGAGTAAGAACTAGTATCATTGATATGCAAAATTGTGCAGTTATCTCTGCAAATCATTAGGAAAATGTTGAAAGGTTAAAAATCAAAACAAAATATAGTGGTGATCTCCAAAACTATTTTGACATTATTTTGACGATGAGTAATTTAGTCTCAACCAAAATCTTTTTTTCCCATTCATAATAATCATCCTCCCCTCAAATGTCTTTAAAAAATACATGAAACAGTTCAATAACAAAAACCGAAGAGCACGAACTATTTTCAAAAACAGAAAAATCTCTAGTGCAGAAAGAAACCTCAAAGAGCAGATTCCTTTGCAGACATGAATCAATGCGCTTGCAAAGATTATGAAGATTTCTCTTTCCTCTTTGGCGGACAGTCTACTCTATTTGAAGTTTCCACTCCCACTCCGTTTTCTGTTCTTTTTTTAGAAGATCTCGACCGTTTCTTCTTCATACATGAGGCCTGAATATTAGAATCTTCTACCCACCTCTGAAGCCAGAGAGTAATTAAGTTCCATGTTACGTAGGCTTGGATCGTGCAACTGGACGACAGAACAGCAATTTTAGCTGCCAACACATTTACATTTCCAGTAAGGGCATCAGGATTCCGATTCTGCGATCCAGCCAGGTGAAACCCAACAGTGAGTACGGAAACAATTAAAGTCACAAGTCTACCCAAGATAAACACAATGGCCCACAGAGATATGCCTTTCTGGTACTTTTCATCACTAAAGTAAAACAGGCCGCACATGTGGGAAAGTAATTCAACAAAATAATGCAGTACCAAAAGAAGAAGTCCCAAATGATTCAAGTACAAGAGATAAGCTCCAGTAATGTGGAAGAGGTGAAGACCAATGTAGACAAGTTGACGAGGGATGTCTTGTTTTTTGGTTTTCTGGAAGTAGAGTTCAGGAAAAGCATGAAACCAGTAAGCCAACTGGGATATGTAGAAAAACTTCATTTGAAATGTCATCATGCTATGGGGACGAGCCTTCCATATAAGAGTTGGGTCTGACAGGCAGTTTTCAGAGATTAAAATGAATGTGCCCCAAATACAAGAAAAAAAGTAGAACACACTAAACTGACCAGATTCGTTAAACTTGTTTTGTTTCGCTTTGGTGAACTGCATTCTCTTGTTAATTTTATCCAACACATATTCCTGAATTGTGGCATGAATAATGATTGCCACTAGCATGTAGAAGAAAACCGTGGCCAAATCTTTGACACCATAATAATAGAGGGACTTTGATCCCGTGGCTTGTTCCTCTGCTGCAGGGACAGCAACACTGTGCTGAAGAGTGAGAAACACGATGGATGCTTCTGCTGTTCCCTCGAACACAAGCCCCAGCAGGAAGAACATCCCCACGCAGGAGACGATGTCCGCATGATTCTGCAGGATGAATTCCTGGCTCAGAACGGGGGGGTTCTTGGTGCTCTTCTTACGGAGCCCCATGGTGGCGCTTCCCGGATACTCACCGGCGAGCCGCAGCTGCCTCCCCCTGGCTGCTCCTCACAGCGCCGCCGCCACGGTAGCAGCTCCGGGGGCTCCACTTCCCATCCCGAAGTCAGTCCCGGGTCGCAGCGGCCGCCCAGAAAAAAAATAAATCAAAGGCGAGGGCCGAGCTGAGCTGAGCATGCGCACCAGGGGGACGGCGGAGGCAGGGAAGGAAATCGAGCGCCGCGCCCCTACCCGGCGCCAGGCCCGGGGCTGCGAGCGGTGATCTTCAACGTTGATCGTCGCATCTTCAAACTCGCTGCCACCGCCAAGATGCTCCTGAATTCTTTTTTTTAGTGGCATCTTCATTAGTAATCATGATAAACCTATAGAGCTCTGGTTATTCTTCAGATCATTAATTATAACAACAATAGCATAATAATAACAGCAAACTCCCAGTACTAATTACCAGTTGCTGTGCTAAGCATTTTATTTATATTTATGAATTTAACTTTCCTGAAACACCCAGTGAGGTAGATACTGTGATAATCTCCCCTCCCCCACCCCTTTTCAAGAGACAAAACACTGAGGCACAGAGAGGTTAAGTAATATGGCCAAATTCACATCCCTAGTAAGGGTTAGAGCAAAGATTTAAATCCAGTCTGGCTCCAGAGCGCCTGTTTTTCACTATTACGCTGTATTGTGTCTTACTGTAAATCAATTATACCTGGAAATATTTACTAGGTCAACAAGATAGCATATTAAAACTAGTTCCCCTATTTGCAATAATAATAATGTTTGCAATGATAACGTCTAGCCAGTATTTTGAAAGACTGGCACTTAGAGGGAGAGATGTATTAGTTCATGGAAAGGTCTCTTTTTGGCTACAAAGCTCAAAACTTAATTTCTTCATTATAACAGAAAAGAACCTCATATGTCATTTGTGTAGGTTTTGCATATATGGAGGAATTGTGAATTGAAGTTTCCCAAGACTTCACATAGGACTTGGAAACTTTCAAGATTGGAACAGCCAGAAAGTAGAATCCTCATTGAACACTTGCAACATTCAGACAAGATCCAAGGAAAGCTACACTGTTTTAAGTAAGGCTAAACTTGCCCTAAGGAGAAAGCTAATTCATGCTTATAAACACAAAGTATATAAGAAGCCTTGAAAAGGTTAAGGTACTCTAGGACTGTCTACCAGAATGCCTACTTGTGGCCTCTAGGTGCATTGTTGGCATTAGCATGAAAGGGTGGCTTAATGCTCCAAAAGTGGGATTTCTAGCAAGCAAGACAGAAACTAAATGGCCTTTTATGACCTAGTATTAGAAGTTATATTATATAATTTTCAATACCAAGGTAGGCACAAGCCTGTTTTACTTCAAGGTGGGGTGAGGATGGAGGGGAGGGTGTGGACCATACACATCAACTTTTAATGAGAAATGTACCTAGTATTTGCTAATTTTTTTAAAATAGCCACATCCTTTCCGTTGGGAATAAATTTTGTTTCCTCTGACATGAAATATACACTTTTTCCTTCCAATGCAAACAATAGTCTCATATCAATATAGCATCAGGTTCAGGCTTCTTACACAGGATATTTTTGTAAGCTAAATCAGATCCAGGAGCAGATAAAGGAAAGTCCTATCCTTTGTTGCACTTACTCTTGGTCTGAAGACTTGTGAACTAAAAGAATAAAGTTTTTGGCTCCCACACACCCAAAGCGTAGGAAAAATGCAACAGACACTTCCATCTACGAGTGAGAAAATGGATGCACACAGCAGTCAATAATCAATAATAACTATAAGATACATCCAGGTAAAGTTCCTAGATTTTGGTTTGAGTCCAATCTTCCTTTCTAGGAAATGGTGAAAGATTTTTTTCCCTAAAACATGGATTAAATATTATAAGTTGATTTGTTTCTGTATGTTGGCTTGCATATATTAAAAGATAAAAGACACTAGAAGCCAAATAGTGTTAACGTAATACTGTTTATCTTTGTCTTTGTCATGTAATAGTCATTGATTATAGAATTAATTCTGGAGTATTAATTACACATTAATACTTCAAGGAATTAACATTGCATAAACAAGTTTACAGGTGGAATCAACAGAACAACATATGAATCAGTTTCTGATTATCCTCAATCTTTCTTGGTCTCATGTATTCAGACGATTGCCAGGCATTGGTCGAATTATCTATTTAAAATGCTATATTGATTTTGTTATAAGAAACATTTGATTTAAAAATATCAATAAAAGTTCTCACGATAGTTAAGGTACTGTATTTCAAATAGGTGTTAATAATTAGTTCTTGCTGTTAGCTATGCAATACAACCTTTTGATGTCTGTATTTTATAACTCAATATTATTTATATGAATAGCTTAGCTATAAAAAGCTCTTTTAGTTATGTGTCTTTTAAAATAATTACCTTAAAATATAAACTGACATTGATTCTGATTTTGCTAAAATAGTAAAGTACAGAAGAAACATTGTAATATAGAGGTAGCCTCACTTTTCAATATTTTTATATCTAAGAATAATATATATGTGTATACCTCTATAATACCAACCTTTTTTAGTAACTTAAATTTGGATTATTCAATTACTTGAATTGAACATTAATATTCCAGAATTCAGTTGCATTTGAAGAAGCAGGAAATGTCGCTTTGAACTACTTCAAAATATCAGACCCAAGTCTGATTTTTAAATCGATGTTTATAATTAACATTTATAATTGACTGAGCTCACCAAATGCTTAGCTCAATTAAGCAAAAAAATACAGTTTATCTTGTGCATGAAATTACAAAGTCTCTTGGGACTTGATTGACTTAAAGTTTTAAATAATTTAAAGATATATTTATTATTTTAAAGTCATTTTTGTAATTGATAAGACATGTTAAAACATGAGCTTTTAGAAGAACACACCCTATGCAATATGGCTAAATATTTATCGTAATAAGGAAAACTCAACATAATATTTACAGCTTTTAGAATACTTATTTGCCCATGGATTTATTAGTAACATACCGAGAAAATTATGAAGCACTATCTAAGGATAAACTCCTGGAACAGGTTAATAGTGTCAGTCTCCCACTAAAATGTAAGAATTCATAAAATTAAAATCAATATTTAGTAATTTATTTTTTCAATTGCCCCTTTTATGGGTGAAAATAAACCTTATACCCATCCTCATGGAGCTTACATAATAACCAGGGAGAACTAGAGGACACAAACAGTACAAATATGTGTTTGCAAATAGCCAGTGAAAATTGCTGGGAAGAAAATGTGGATAAGAAGATGAAGCATAAATGATGATAACTATTTTAGGTAGAGTGGGCAGGGACAGCCTCTCTAAATAGGTGATATTTGAATAGAGATGTACATGAAGTTAAAGTAAACTATACAAAAATGTCTGGAGGGAGACATCCTAGGACGTAGTTCAAACCTTACCAGGCAAGAGCAAGAATGATTGTCGCATGAACAGCAAAGGGGCCAGGATGACAAGAATGTAGTAAGGGAGAGGGATGATTGACAAAGTAACAGAGATCATTAGGGGGCATTTCTTATAATGCCTGTAGGCCAGGGTTAAGGAATTTAAAGTTTGGTCTAAGGTCTAAACATTGTAAGTATTGTGTTAATGGATTACTTCAGCTTTTGTGAGATATACTATTTGTGGAAGCTACAAAACTACAAAAAGGCCATTGTATAAATTGTGATTTGCAAACGTTACACTGAGCTGTTGTATTTTTTATTCTATTTTTTAAAACAATCTCTCTCTCTCTTTCTCTCTGTTTATATAAAATATTTCTTTGGTTGCTGCCTGTGAAGTAACTGATGTGGAATTGTCCTCTGATTCTACTACTCTTCCAAAATTTCAGTTGTATAATATATATGGCATGACATATGACAGAAAAACCACCTTATACAATTTTTTTACATGTGAAAAACAATGCCGCTGTGTTTCTATTTGGTGTCTAGTAGGAACGTTAAATTGTAGCTTAATGATGTCTTCAAAAAATCTACTTCCTCCTTGATGGAATCACTGCCTCCCTAACGATTCATATGGAATTTCAAATTTTTCTTAACTCTCTAAGGGTGTATATATACACTTACACAAAAAATGAAAACCAAATGAAAAATAAAGAAAAGATCATTTTAGCATTATTTTTGTAATATCATTATATATCAGTGCTAATATAGATGAAAACATCAATAGTATTTTAACTCTTTTATCAACTTTCTGACCAAAACAATCCAACTTTAATAAACTAACCATACAGATAAAAATTATTTTAATTCTCATTGGAAATGCCTGTATTCCCTAGTTTTACAGAGAAAAAAGGATTCTTACAGTTATTTGAATCCTTGACAGATTCTCCCTCAAGGTGTGATGATGTAGACCTACCTAAGGGTCACACAACACCAGAGCTATTTTAGTGTTTCCCTAAAGGTAAGCTTCCATTGAAATTTTTTACTTCTAATATACTTGTATTTTAATCTTTGAAACTGTGCTTTAAAACATATGCTCAGAGACTAATAATCCTTATACATAGCTAGTTTATATGATTCATTTAGATAGTCTGGAAATAAAGCATGTGTTTCTCTTTAATTGCTTGGAAATTAATAATAAGTATTAGAAATATTAAAAATTAAATTATAATTGCCCAAATATTTTTGGCACACTTTAAACAGAAGAGTATTTTATACTGTCCTTTCTCTATTTTTTTGTGACAGAGTCTCGCTCTGTCACCAGGTTGGAGTGCAGTGGCGCGATCTCAGCTAACTGCAACCTCTGCCTCCCGAGTTCCAGCGATTCTCCTGCCTCAACCTCCCTAGGAGCTGGGACTACAGGTGTGCACCACCATGCTCAGCTAATTTTTGTATTTTTAGTAGAGACTGGGTCTCACCATGTTGGCCAGGATGGTCTCGATCTCTTGATCTCGTGATCCACCCCCCTCGGCCTCCCAAAGTGCTGGGATTGCAGGCATGAGCCACAGTGCCTGGCCTATACTATCCTTTCTCTTAATGTTAAAGACCTTTATCATTGGCTGGGGGCAATGGCTCACATGTGTAATCCCAGCATTTTAGGAGCCTGAGACAGGAGGATTCCTTGAAGCCAGGAGTTTGACACCAGCCTAGGCAAGAAAGCAAGCCCCCATCACAATAAAAAATAAAGTTTTAACAAAACCTTTATTATTCACTGGGAAGCTTATTATTTTCAACTTTTCCATTCTTTTGTTTAGCACTTGTAGACTATTACTGAATTTTCTCCTCTACAAACTCTTCTGTATGATGCAATAAAAACTCATTTAGGAAAAGTCTTCTCATGCAAATTTCCCAAGGCAAGCAAGATTACCAAATGGATTATCAATGACCTTGGATGAAAAGATACATTAAAATTAATATATTCTTGGATTTTTAAAATGTATTGTTATGAAATAAAATTGATTCCTGTCTGCATATCACATGGACGAATTGACTACACCTCATCTCTTCACACAAATTTCTCAATTGTATTTTCTCAAGATTTAGCTGACAGAGTTTTATGTGCTTATTCTGTCCAATGACAAGGAAGCAGGAAATGATCAAGTGAAACCAAACTCCAAGGAGCCTTAGGGAAGTATCTATACATTTGCTATAGATAGAAGGGAATGGGAGTTAGCAATTATTAAGAGCTTACTCTGGCCTGCTACTCTGCTCTGGTCTTTATATATGTATGAAGTCACTTAATTCCCATAACAATTTTTGAGGTAGGAATTATTTACTCCACTTTTTAAAAATGATGAAACTGAGTCCCATCGAGGATAGCAAATAGCCAGAGTGAAAAAGTAGATAGCAAAGCAGGAGTCCCACTTGGTCTGTTTAAATGAGGATGGAACATATTGTTGCTATAATATCAGTCAGCCAACTGTGACTATGAAGAGAATATCACATGGGAAAGGGCAGGTAATAGGATGTCAGTGGTTAAAGCTGCTTAGAAGTAAGAGACTTCAGAGTTACTGGGGAGATGGCAGAGGCACTCATCTCCTACATCATTTGGAGCCAAAACCAGACTGTGAGCAGAGAGTGATCTTCCCTGTGGCACCTTCTCTGTGTGTAATGTGAACGTGAAGGCAAAACTGGAGAGAGGAGAATGCAGAGGAAGCTGATTTCCCTTGAGCTCTGGTACCAAGTGACTGGGAGGGAGCCATGATTCTGAATACAGCAGGGAGAACTTATGTATCTTGATTGGAAATAAAAGCTGAATAATACCATAGTACCAATCAACTTATTGAAATAAGCCTGAATAATATTATCTCTTTGATATTTATCAGTATGATAGTAAAATGCTTTTCATATTAAAAAGTGATAATTTTCTTTATGTTTAGGCTTTTCAGTAACTATTAATAATTTTTAGAACAGATTGTTGACAAAGTCTGGTCATATTTGTATTTCCTCAAAATTAACAACTGAATTGAATGTCAGATTTATTCATCTTGCATAGATGAATTCATCATCCCCATTGCATAGAATAGTGCCTGGCACAAGGTCCTTAGTACATGTTGTTGAGTAAATGATATATGAGTGATGTGTCTAAGAATGTTATTTGCACCTGTCTTTATAATAAAATCCCTGAATAAATAAATATAATTAATTGGCATCATATTAATTATCAAAACAGGCACAACAGAATATGCTAGTCAGTACAATTTTAGTAGTACTGTTATAAATTGGGTGGAATATTAGATAGAGGAACTTATTAATAAAACTTTTGCCTAGTACGCAAATCTCCTCCATAGCCCCTGCTATAGGCAGTGAGCTTTGAATTACTTCTCATTGCAGGAAATCATTACTTAACTAGTAGGTCATTACGCTTTACATCTAGTGATTTTGAAGCTTTCTCACACTGTGTCAAAATTATCCTCCGAAAATACATATCTTAAATGTATTTTAGCCCATATTAACATGTATTTTAGTAACATAAATTAATATCATTAATAATTACACTTGAATCATTTGAATACTGCTTCTTAACTTTATTATTATAAAATAAACATTTCCCTAAAATGTTTGTATCTTATTTTAGTTCATCTTTTGCTCACAAATACCATTTATTTTTATGTTCACTATAGAAAGTTATAGTCATACATCTAGAAAATATCTTAAAAGTTTTCAAGTACTCTAAAGAGATAAACACTAATAAAATCATATATATAATATACATAACATATTAATAAGTCTATATAATAAAATATGAAATTTGAATCTTTTTAATTCTGCTTAACTTTAATATTGTAAAATAAACATTTTTCTGTTATGTTAACATACACACTGTAATAATGGAAAATACTTATAATATGAATGTACACTTTTCATGTTATTTAATGTTTATTTTCTTGTTTTCTATTATGAGCTGTAATGCAAAACTCTGTATGAATTTTTCCTACATTAATGATTACTTTTCTTTTAAATGTTTGTAAAATATTTCTAGCCTGCAAAAAATTGGACAGAATAAGGTTTGAATGTTTGTGTTCCTCCAAAATTTATGTAGAAATGTAATTTCCATTGTGGGAGGTATTAAGAAGTGAGGCCTTTTGGGAAATAATTAAATTATGAGGGATCTGCTTTTGTGAGTGGGATTAATGACCTAAAAAAAGAGTCTTTAGAGAGCTGTCTGAGGCTTCTGTCTCTTCAACTATGAGAGGCTATAGTGCTTTTGCCCTCTGAAGGACACAGCAACAAGGCTCTACCTTGGAAGCAAGGAACAAGACTTTACCAGATACTACATTTGCTGGCACCTTGACCTTGGATTTCTCAGCCTCCAGAACTATGAGAAATAAGTGTTCATTATTTATTAATTATCCAGTTGAAGGTATTTTGTTTTAGTAGCATGAATGGACTAAGGCAATATATAATAAACACATGTTCCCAACTCACAGATTTTTTTTAACATTTGATATGTATTTGTGATCATTTGTTTGAGGAGCTATGACATGGACTCAGTTTGAATGCTTCCTAACATAATCAATGAATAGTGTTTTTGATATTTTTAAGTGTCACATATATAATATACTATATTTTACAATTTTTCTTAACATTTATTTATAAAAATAAAAATATATCAGTTCATTCTCATTTTAACTGAAATATATGATGTATGTAATTACTTCAAGTCCAAGAATTGACAACTGTTTCCATGAAACCACTTTACTGTATGGTTTGGTTACAGTTAGCCAACAGATGTATGTGAGTGAGAAGAAATCACTCCTCTCAGTATATTGTAGTAGTCAGACATGATGACAGACAAATATGGAAGTGTCCAGAAGTATCCAACATCCAGCTTTTTTCTTCCCAATTACTATTCCCACCAACCAATAGCATTTTTGAGTCAACCCTCAAGCATTTCACTGCAATTTTCATAGTGATGACAGCTGCCACATATCTCCCTATGAGCTCTCTGTTGATTTTGGCGGTCAGACTGAAAATAAACAAACCAACAAAAGTCTGGAATTTTCCTGTAAGTTCCAACCAACCAACTTACACAAATGTTTTTGTTGGTGATTTTCTCTGATCCTCCACATCCCTTATATACTCTATGCCTTAAGTTCTCCAGATATTTCTATATTTATGTAAGCTCCAATTTCTGTTGCAAATAATCTGTTCCAATCAAACATTTAATTTGCTCTATTTTTTTTAGACACTGACTGATATGCCACTTATAGCTGAATATGTACCATTTATGGATGTCCCTTCTATATTGTCCCATCCTGGTTGCCATATATAGGCACAATCTTATAAAAATAGATCACTTTTTATAATAAACCATAATGGAAAAAATCACATTTTTACCAAAATTATAATGTGGATAAATTCATTAACTTTTTTTTATTTTTAGTGAGTCTAAATTATTGAAAAGCAACAAATGTTATGACATCTCCTCGCCTTTCTTCCTATTATTAGGAGCACCTTATGCAGTGATTTCATAATTTTAATTCATATCATTGTCTAACAGAGTATATGTCCGCTACATAAACACATCATGCAGATACAAGCCAAACTGCTGAAATGATGCATCATTCAACATTGCTTAATAACAGAGAAAACAATTGTATTTTTAATTGCTTAATAACTAAGAAAAAAATTGTATTTTTAAATTAGAATGTGCAATAATAGTCTTTTAAAGACCCCAAAATAAAGAATTTTTGAAAATCCAACATATATTCTTGAATTGAGATGCAATTCGAATGCCATAAAATTCTCCTTTAAAGTCTTTAATTCAGTGGATTTTAGTATGATTACAGAGGTGTGTAACCATCACCACTACCTAATTTTAAAATATATTCATCATCATCCCCTTCAAAACCCCATCATCACCTCCTTCAAAACCCCATACACAATGGCAGTCCTCTTCATTTGCCACTCCCATCAGCCCCTTATAATCATAACCCATAAACATATTATTTATATCCTGAGTGGCTGCATTTGGTATTTGGTCATCTTAATAACAAAGGAAGGAAAAGAATTCAATAATTTATGTATATATAGATGTTGGACACTTTATAGAATCATATAATATAGATTAGACAATAGGTAAAAATACAGAAAAAGTAGCAGGATAGTAGTAGAGATTTACCAGCTTTGGCTCTGAAAATAAAATTTTGAATACTAACATCTATATACCATGATTACTGGGTGTGATTGCTTGCAAAATTGGCAACAAATGTCTTCATGTCCTTCCATCAAGAAGCAGAGTTAACTTCTCACAACACTTGATTCTGAGACGCCCTTGCTTTGGTGACTAAAATGCAATGACGGGATGACATTCAAGTTCTAATACTGGACCACAAGAAGATTTGTATGCCTCTTCTTGTTCTTCTGGAATTTTGTGGCTCCATGTGAACAAGCCCGATCTAGCCTACTAGAGGGAGAGAGATCATGTGGAGAAGAACTGAAGCACTCCAGACAGTCCTCAGTTGACATAACAACTGAGTGCAGATGCACGAGTGAGCACCGAGAGAGTGGTCATTATTTAGCTATTAAAAAAAAAATGATGTTATAACATTGTTTAACACATATCTTGAGAAACCTAAACTTGTAGATTTCTAAAGAGCATATCTGAGAGTGGAAGTGTAAGATCTGAGATAATATATTTGTGTAGCTTTAGTAGATAATGCCAAACTATTTTCTGGCTAGGCATGGTGGCTCATGCCTGTAATCCCAGCACTTTGGGAGGCTGAGGCAGGTGGATCACCTGAAGTCAGGAGTTCGAGACCAGCCTGGCCAACTTGGTGAAACCCCTTCTCTACTAAAAATACAAAATTAACCAGGCGTGGTGGCACACGCCTATAATCCCAGCTATTTGGGATGCTGAGGCAGGAGAATCACTTGAACCCGGGAGGTGGATGTTGCAGTGAGCCGAGATCACAACGTTGTATTCCAGCTCGGCAGAAAGTGAAACTCCATCTCAAAAAAAAAAACAAAACGAAACAAAAAACAACAAAAAAAACCTTTTTCCAAAGTGGTTAGAATAAAGTTTGGTTACCTTGTCCACATTCTCACCAGTAGTTAGTAGAACCAAACATTTTAAAATTTAGCCATTCTTTGATGTTACTTAGTGATTTCTCATTGTCATTTTTATTTTATTTCACATCAGAATAAGTTTTACCAATTAGATCACAATGTACTCAGAAAAACGTAGAAATAACAGAATTCCATTTTCACATCCTACAACTTTAAATGCTTACCTCACTTAGTGATCTTTTCTATATCCTTCCTTTTTGTATTTGAGAGCATGTGATAGTTTATTTCTACTGGCAGACATACATGATGAGTATAACTAGAGTTAAAAAGCTGCATATACACACACATGCAGAGGTACACAGGTGCATTCATTCATAAATACATAGCATACACTCATAAATATGTAGTATTAGTAGTTAGCTTTATTATTTTATTTATTCCTTTGTCTATGCAAACATATTTATTGAATTTTTTTTCTGCCAAAGATTCTGTATATCCTGACATAAATTCTCCTTCTATACTGAGATTACATTCTGGTAAGTGTCATGGAATATCAAACGCTATCACTATGTATTGAGGAAAATAGTATAAGGAATGAGAGTATGATAAAAGATTATTTAATAGCTAGTTTGGAAAAGAGAGTTATTGATAGAAGTGCTGTTTCACCTGGGAACTAACTGAAGGATTGATGTTACCCATTGTATTTTTCCTATTGCTGCTGTAAAAAAGTTACCACACACTTGGTGGCTTACAGCTACAGAAAGTAAATTATCTCACAATTTTCGAGGTCATAAAACTAAAATAGGTTTCACCGAGCTAAAATCAACGTGGTGGCAAGATTGTATTCCTTCTAGAGGCTCTAGGAGAAAATCCATCCCTCTTCGTTTTCCAGTTTAAAGATTAGTTCACCTGAATTTCTTGGTTTGTGGCCTTTTCCTTCAACTGCCAAGCCAGCAATCATATACCACTCTAAACTCTGCTTTCGTTGCCACATTGTCTCTGACTCTTTTGTCTCCCTCTTTCATCTTTTAAATATTCTAATGATTACATTGGGCCCACCAGGTTAATACAGGATACTCTGCCCATATCAAGGAACTTAGTTTAATCCACTTGCACAGTCTCTTTTGCTATGTAAAGTAACATCCACAGGTTTGAGAGATGAGGTTGCTGACATCCTAGATGTGGGGGCATTATTTTGCATGCCACACCCATGCTGGGGAGGAGCAATCATTCAAAGAGAAGTGTTCCAGTCACAGAAAACAGTCTCTGTTTCCTTAAGGGATCTGACAGAATTAACATAGCTAAAGCAGGAAGCAAGACATCTTACTAAGAGCAACAGTTATCAATCACAAATACTAAATATTTAGAGATATGTTTGAAATTACTTCAAAATGCCAAATATTTTACACATTTTTAAAGCTGGATTCAGAAATAGGATATGGAAATGGAGGACATTTGTGTATCTGTGCCTTTACAGTGGAGGAAGATCACAAGTGGAAGCAGTTATCTATAAATTAAAACATAAAATAGATGTTTTGTCTTCAAAAACTTGGAAGACTTTTAATTTCCCTGCAGTCCTATGTCTAATTTTTTATAATTAATTAATTAATTAATTTAGAGATAGGATCTCACTCTGTCACCCAGGCTGGAGCACAGTTGTGCAATCATAGCTCACTGCAACCTCAAATACTAGAGCTCTTCAGCCTCTGGAGTAGCAGCTGGAACCACAGGTGCACGCCACCACACCCGGTTAACCATGTTTAATTTTAAACAGTTCAAAAAGCCATATTTTTATTTTTAATGTCAAATAATTTATGTGGTGATATACACTGTTTTGCTTTATATATCTAGAGAGTTTATTCAATTTATTTTTTACAGATATAAAGACAGAATCATGTAGGTGTTATAAAATTATGCTACAAATGACGAAAATAGCACATATTAATGGGATTCGGAAGTTGGAAATAGTGTTTTCTGTGCACCATAATCTGTTCATTTAGAACATATAAATATGCAGTACTTTTAAGAATATACCCTCCTGTGTCCCTTATAAAATTTCTCTTTTCACAAGTTAATATATTTTGAAAAAAGTTTATGACTAATATGATATTTCTCAATACTTCCAAGAACATAAAGCAGAGAAAACAGTTAAATAAAGTATATTTTCTGGTGAGAAGAGGTAAAAAGCAAGTCGATGTATTTTCTCAATGATGGCTTATATGACAAATACTAGCACAATGACAGAAAAAAATTGTCATTAAAGGAAATTGATTGAAGGTATGTTCAAATACATTACGAAAGTTTATGATTTGTTGAGTATTAGATATTTACAAAATATAATTTTAGAATTTGGCTTATGTTGATTTCCATAACTTCATATATTGAACAAAGCTCCATTGGAAAACTATTAAAATGGCCATTGCTGTTACATACATTTTTGCTCTTGCTGAATTCTGTTTGATTATGCCAATATTCACGGCAATAAGTGACATGGACTTGTGACCTCTTTTCTGGTTAAAACAGAGGATAAGCAAAACCGCTTTCAGTATGTTAAATCCAACAGTAAATCTTGGAGCCTGAAACAGAGAAAAATGCAATCTTTTTATGTAGTGGCTTTATGAAAAATCAATTACTGATCTCCAAAGTAATTGATTCATATCACTTTTTCTCTATAAATCCAGACTGTGGATGGTAATTATTTTTAAATTTTTCAAAATTTTTCTCATATACAGCAGCACAAAAGACAACTACCTTGAAAACTAAAGTCTGCAAAATGTTGGCAAGGGCAAAGAAGACTGTGCACCACTTATTTCTGACAAGAAAAATGATTCTAATGTCCCTAACATACCACCTTTCTCCTTTCTATAGAATGCATCAATCTATGAATGTCACTTTTGTGGCAGTCATGATTTGTATTCTTCCTGGCAGCTCTCCTGCTTTACAGGCCCTAAAGTAAGTTTGGTTATAGCCTACAACTGCAGGAGAGCAAAAATCCATTTCCTGTATCCATTTCCGTGGCTCACACCCATTCGATGTTATTGTCTTTCTGACTTGCCACCAAAGTTATTGATGATGTTACAAAATGGACAGACTGAGAATTAGACGCTTTTCACAAGATCTGATAATTAAGTAATAATAAGGAACCAAATCTGTAAAAGCAAAGCAAAAATATTTTACAATACAGGCCCCAAAGACAAAAGAAATCCTTACCATTTTCTGTTATAAAACAGACCTATAATTTGCAAATAATGCAAGTGAAGGTGCTTTAATCTTGTATTATATCTGTTTATGGCTTTTATCCTAAATTAATTCATGCTTTTTAAAGTAATATGTAAATGTGAAATTACACAAGTGCAATCTAATTTTAATGCTAATTAATCTTCTATCCAACACATTCTTATTTACTAGCTAGTTAAATTTGCCACAAACTTTGGATAACAAATAACGGGATCATTAAATAGTTTATTTTTGAAATTTTGATCTTTTCAAGTATCTCTCTTTTCTACCACACTCACAAGATACAATTTTTTTCCTGAAGTAGAATAACTGTGCTTCCAATAAGGAAAATATTTGAGTATTAAATAAATATTTCTAAAAGATATATTATGATAGGCAACATTAATAGATAGACAATTAAGGTCAATTAATATTGTAATGATATTGGAAATAAATTTTCAGCAGGTACAAGACTTTGTTTACTCAACATGGGATCACAATAGCGTATCAACTGTGAGCGGGAGAAAGGCAATAGGTGCTTAACTGGAGAGATGTGCTAAAACATGGATTCGGTGCATAAACAAAAACAAGGATTTAATTTCTGGTTAAGATGAAAAATATGAGAACTAGATGATGGGGAAAAATTAATGCATATATTTTTCAATTTTAAGAATTACTATAAAATAGTATAATCAGAAAACATGGCATTGGTGAAATAAGACATACTGATGAATAGGACAGAACAAAGACTGCAGAAAGAAAAGACCTACATGAGTAGAGTCAATTGATTTCAACACATATATGGAGAAAACTCAATGAAGAATGGATTCTTTCAAGAAGTGGTGCTGGGACATTTGAACATCTTATGCAAAGAAGAAGAAAAAAAAAAGAATCTAGACCAGACCTTACACCTTTCACAAAAACTAATCCAAAATGAATTTAAGACATAATACAAGATAAAAAGGATAAAACCTCAGGAAGAGGACACAGAAGAAAATTTATATGACTTTAAGCATGTTGATGAGATTTTAGATAAAACTTAAAAGCACAATCTGTGAAAGAAAAAGTAATAATTTGGCTTATTGAAATTAAAAACTTATCTGCAAAAGGCACTGTAAAGATAAAAAGGAGGAAATATTTGACATTTCTGATAAAGGGCTTCTTATCTAGAATACAAAAAAAAAAAAAAAAACCCTTAAGTTAACAATGTAAAAATGTGCAAAAAAATAAAATCTGAACAGACACCTTATCAAAGAAGACATAAAAATGATAAGTAAATACATGAAAAGATAATCAATATCATTTGTCATTAGGGCAATGCAAATTAAAACAACTAAGAGACACCACTACATGTCTATGAGTGGCTAAAACCCAAAACCTGACGATTCAATTACTGGTAAGGGTGGGAGCAATAGGAAGTCTCATTCATTGCTGGTTGGAATTAAAAATAGTGAGACCATTTGAGAAGACAGTTTGCCAGTTGCACATGAAGCTAAACATAGATTTAGCATACTCAACAATGGCATTCTCTTTTTTTTTTTTTTCTTTTTTTTTTTTTTTTGACGGTGTCTCGCTCTGTCGCCCAGGCTGGAGTGCAGTGGCACAATCTCGGCTCACTGCAAGCTGCGCCTCCCGGGTTCACGCCAATGTCCTGCCTCAGCCTCCCGAGTAGCTGGGACTACAGGGGCCCGCCACCATGCCCGGCTAATTTTTTTGTATTTTTAGTAGAGACGGGGTTTCATCGTGTTAGCCAGGATGATCTCGATCTCCTGACCTCGTGATCCGCCTGCCTTGGCCTCCCAAAGTGCTGGGATTACAGACGTGAGCCACCGCATCCGGCCGAACAATGGCATTCTTAAGCATTTAGCCAACTGATTTGAAAACTGAGTTTTATACTAAAACCTACACACTGAAGTTTATAGAAGTTTTCTTCTTCATAATTATCAAAAACTGAAAACAGCAAAGATATTTAATAGGTGAAAAGACAAACTGTGGTACATCCATAGAATAAAATATAACTTAGCAATTAAAAGGAATGGGCTAGGGCTATCAACCTAAACAACTTGGATGAATCTTGAATGGATATTATTAGTGAAAAAAGTAAGTCTGTAAAGGCAACATACTCTATAATTCCATTCATATGACATTCTAGAAAAAGCTAAACTATTTATGGAAACAGAACAAAGATTGCCAGTAATCTTGTGAGATAAAGGAGAGCTGAATATATGGAGCACAGGGAATTTTATAAGGCTATGAAAGTATTCTGTTTGATACTGCATTGGTTAAGATGGATAGTGATAACAGTGGATACACAACACTGTGTATTTGTCAGAACACATAGAGCCTTAAAACACAAAGAGTGAATGTTATGTATGCAAATTTTAAAACATCAGTTAAGAGATGTGGGGACTCTAGAATGTAGACTGTGATGAAAAAATTTACTACGAATGTATAGCATAACATAATTGATGATGATGGGTGAGAAAAGAGCTGAACTAAGTAATTTTGGAAATGCATGGGGTATGTAAAAATAAAGACAAAAGGAAGTGTATCTGGGTACTGCATGCTAGTAGTTAAAAGTATTTTCCATTGGAGTAAAGTGTAACAATTCCAAAACCACGCTAATGAATGCTGAGCTTTAGCAGCTAAGTGTGTGGTTGGGTTACAGTGAGAGCCAGGTTTTTCACTCTTAGATTGGTAATTTATAGATAAGCAAGAAGAGAAGTCTGGAATGATACATATATTAATGGATTAGAATTGGAATCATCAATATAAACTCATATTTACTTTAACATAAATAGGTTAATAGTCAGTTTGGGCTGCTATAACAGAATATCATGGATTGAGTGTCCAAAACAAACATTTGTTTCTCACAGATCTGGAGGCTGGAAGTTCAATATCAAGATGCCATTATAGTCAACTTCTTGGTGAGGGTCCTCCTCCTGGTTCACAAACAGCTGCCTCCTGCCTGTGCCTTCACTTGACAAAGAGAGAAAGTTCTGTCCTTTCATCTCCCTATAGGTCCACTAATCTGATCATGGAGCCTCCATACTCATGATCTAATCTAACCCTAGTTTCTTCCCAAAAGCCCTACCTCCAAATACCATCACATTGGGAGCTAAGGTTTCAACATATGAATTTTGGGGGATGCAAGCATTTAATCCGGAGCACAGATGTACAAACACAGATGATATATAATCTATATATTATATGTAACCCACACATCATATGTACATACATGTCTAACATAAACACACATATACAATCTGTATATGTGTACATTATAAATGTTTATAAGTGTGTTTAATCCACTTAATTTGTATACATGCACATTATAAATATGTTTATAAGATATATACACATTTCCTGGCTGTATCAGCTGTAAGGTCCTAGAAGCAATGAGAACAAAGTAGCAACGAATACACACAACACTCATATTATGGTTTCCAACACTGTTCTCTTACAAAAAGCATCAGTGCTCCTTGGAAAAATGGATGATTCTAAGACTAGGACAGGAAATATACAAGATGAGTATGGAGCACATTTTTTACCAAATGTAAACAGGTGCTCAAAACAAAAAAAAACTATTTAAAAAACAATGAGTATATGTCAAAAGAACATCATAGCTAAATGAAAGAGATCCCAATGGCCACAGGTAGAAGAATTTGAATAAGAAAAAAAAGTCATAGTGATAACCCAAATTATAAAGTAAATATCCAAGAGTCCAAAGGATATAAAGAAACCATTTAATAAGGGAATAAAAAGTGACTAATTCTGTTGGAAGCAACTTTATCTCAGCTTATTCAACATAAAGAGAGCCAAGTCTCTTGGGATTAATGTTAAAATCCCTGTTAACTAGAAAAGGGGCTGGCAAACTAGCCTCTCCAGCCACCTGTTTTGTACACTTTAAGGTGGTTGGTTGCGTTTTTAAATGGTTAAGGGCAAAAGAATACCCTGTGGGATGTAGAATTTAAATTTGTGTCCAGTTTTATTGGGAAAAAAATACACAGATGGGGAACATATGCAAATCCCCTATGCAGAAAAAGTCAAATAATTTATGCAGATACTTCCCCTCAAGGGGGTAGAGTATAACTCTCCACTCCTTAAGGAGTGTGGGCTACACAAGTGACTTCCTTTAAAAAAAAAAAGTACTGAATGAAAAGAGGAGCGAAGAGTAACTTTTCATTGAAGAAATGTGGCAAAAACTCCCTCAGCCACTGGATCAAGCTGAACATCATCACTGAAAAGTCATGTGGATATGTACCCTTGTAATGGTGTGAGGAAATTACAATTTACCTCTGAGGTTTTCCTTCCCAAAATCCACAATCCCCCATCTAATCTTAGAAAAATATCAGAGAAATATAAACAGAGGGACATTCTACATAAAAACTGGCTAGTATTTCTAAAAACACTTGTTGGAGCTCAGAAAATAATACTGCAAAATGAAAGTCTCAGAGGCAGCCTCAGAAGCAAGTTTCTCCCTAATCTTCTCCTGACCTCCACATTCTTTCCTGAGGCAAACTATAGAAACTAGAGTCTCTTTTCCCCAAGACAAGAGTCCATAACCCATTTCCCCAAAGCAAGCCAGAAACCCTAAAAATATTACTCTGACTTTGCCCCTCTTTTCTGCATAAAAATTGACCATAAATAAATTATCTGACCTATCTCATTTGATTGTAGGTCATAAAACCCCAATTTCAGAGAGGGTCCTGCCTCATACCCAGCAGGAAGGAATGCTGCACAGAGAGGCAAAGAAGACTCTAAACAGAGAAGCCTTGCTGTGCTTCCTCACTCAGTCTGTTAGCATTAGACCGTATACTTTTTGTTCAATCATATTTCTACAGGTCCATTCATACTTTGTTGAACTTAAGCATAAAATGAGCATTTTCTGCTGTATCTTTGGATCTTCATTTTGAAGGCTCCCATGTCATGTAGAACTATGGTCAATTAAATTTGTTATACTTGTTTCTTGGTAACCTTTCTTTGTTATAGAGGTGTCAGCTGTGACCCTTATGATAGGGAGGAAAGGAATCAACCCCCTTTTACCCTGAGGCTGTCAAGCAATGGAAGCCTGAGAAACATTGACAGCTCAGAGGGGTCTAAGGAAACATAATGACTACAGATAATCTGGTATTATAGATAGAACTAAAATATGGATGTTAGACAAAAATGTAAAGAAATCTAAGTAAAGTACTGACTTCAGTTCATAATATTGTATCACTGTTGACTTGTTAGTTGTGACTAATGTAACATAGGAATGTAAGATATTAACAGTAGGGTAAACTAGATGTGGAATATTCTGGCTGTCTCTGTACTCTTCCAGAAACTTTTGTGTAAACATAAAAATATTCTTAAATAATAGAGTTTATTTAAAAAGAGTGGTAATGTTGACTCAAATGTTTATGTTTGGAATTTTACCTGTGTGAAACATGGATAAAAAAAATGATTAGTGGAAACTTGTGGCTGGGGAACCAGTTGCCTTTTTGGAAGAGAGAAGAGAACAGTGAACGTTAGAGACTGTTGTCGAAAAGCATGTATTAGCTTTCATTTTTATTGTATTATTATCGCTATTTGATATCATCTCGGAATCCTGAATCTGTTAGTGAAACTGCAGGAATAAAATTTTATTATTTTACCGTGGTGTTAGAAGTTTTTATCTGTTGAATCTTTTAGCGGTGAATTCAGGTGTTATAATATACAAACATACTTTGATAGTATTGCGCTAAAAATAAGAATACTAACCATTTGAAACTGTGGTGACTTTTGCCTAGTCAGGTATGATTAGTGTGCACTCTGCTGTCCTCTGCTCCTAGCTTCCCTAATTGGATAGCAGCCTCTGGTATGCCACATGATACAATGTGCAGAAACCTAAAAGTGACTTTTTTTCATATTTGTCCTTTTCATAGTAAACTGAAATAGTAGGAAATAGAGTATTTTTGTTTACTGTAAGTTTGGTTTGAAGTTACAGTATTTATACTTGCAAACTATAGAATGTAAGCTGATTCTACTCTGTGGCCTATTTTTTACAGCCTTTATGTTAAAAATGTTTATTACAGTAGTGTTGCCCCCAAATTCATATCTATATGATAGCTATTTATATGACCTTATTTGACAATAGAGTCTTTGCACATGGAATTATCGAGTTAAAATGAGGTCACACTGGATCGGCATAGGCTCTAAATCCAATCACTGGTCACTTCTTCTGACACAGATGCATGGAGTCATGGGAGAAGTCCATGTGAAGAAGAAGCAGAGATTGGAATGATGTATTTACAAGCCAAGGAATGACAATTGCCAGCAGCCACCAGAAGCAAGAGGCAAGGAAGTGTTCTTCCCTAGAGCTTTGGGAAAGAGCATGCCCAGTCGACACCTCGATTTGGACTTTAGCCTCAAGAGTATGAGAACAGATTTATATTGTTTTAAGTCACCCAGTTTTTGGCAATTTGTTACAGAAGCCCTAAGAAACTAATAAATACATACTTTAAAAGTTTATAAAAAACAAAGAAAATGTGAAAGATATCACATGTGGCCCACAAAGCCTACAATACTTACTGAGTTATCCTTTAAGAAAAATGTGTCCACCCTTGCTTTAGAGCCTTGCCTTAACAATTTTAATGTTTGGATGTAAAGTAGCCTTGAATCTAGTGATAATTTGTCCCTATTGCTGAGGTTTGCAACTTCTCGAATCTTCCTTCAATGCCCCAGGTGATGAATTCGCACTCTCTGCTCTAGTTGGGTAAGTATCTCTCCTGACACCTTGTGAGATCTTTGCACTGCCTTA
The DNA here is from genome assembly GCF_029289425.2 of Pan paniscus. NCBI lineage: Eukaryota > Metazoa > Chordata > Mammalia > Primates > Hominidae > Pan > Pan paniscus. The sequence continues at coordinate 115,131,073 of NC_073252.2, forward strand.
TGGAGTTTTGTCTGACACACATATGGCTTAGCATTCAGCTGACTCAGTAGGGATCCCTGTGCATTTTTTCACCATTGCATCTTTCTCTCCGGAGCTCTGCCTTGCAACTTATAGCCACCTCAGCCTCCCTGAATTCTAATCTCCTCAACTGGGGGATCACCATGCAGATCACTGTGTTGTGTTGGGGATTCTCACCTCTGCTCCCTAACTCTGGAGTGTGTCATCCAGCAGGGTAAGAGAAGGCTTACAGAAGTCTTGTGCTGCTTGTTGTCCAAGGTCTGCAAATATTTTTCTCACATATTTTTTCCAGCATTCTAGTTGCAAATAGCAGAAATATAAGTCCTGGCTCTGTTACTCTAACATGGTTAGAAATGGAAGCCCTTTATCTTTTATTTTTATTCTTATAAATGTTGACCAGTACGTTTAAGTGTAATAAGAGAATTAAGCATATGATTCACATCCTAAACCTAGAATGTTATAGGACTTCTTCCTTGTCTAATGCCAGAAGTGCCCATTTTTAATTATGTGGAAGTCATTCACAACCTGATCCCAAGTTCCTGTATAAGATAAAAGCTGACTTTCTAGGGAATGCCTTAAACCTGACTATTGAAACCAACTTTCATAACAGCTCACAGGTGCTAATGGCTAAGTCTTCCATCCACATACAAACTGATATGTAATATTTAAACTCAAAAATACTTGATCAACATTATGTTTTTGCTTGTTTTCTTCTTTGACACCTTAGGATATTTAAAAACAAAAATATCTTGTTTTCTACATGCTCAAATTGCTGATATTTGAACACAGTTCCAAATTAGCCTAATCAGTGGAGTGTATAAATGGATTTAGGGAGTTGTGTGCAGTTATTCAGGTCCCCAAAACAAATTGATTATTAAAATACCAAAATCCTTTCATAATATTACTTTAGCTTCTGGAGGTCTTACTATACCAGTCTGCTTCTCTGTAGAACTATAAATGACTTCTTGCCATTCAAGGAAGGAATTTAAAAATAAGCAATGTAATACTTACTAAATAAATAGAAAAGAGAAATCTAACAGTTCTTGAACTATGTTGCATAGCCTTGCATGAATGATTATATATACAAGATATATATATATATATATCTTGTATATAAGATATACAAAGTTTATATATATATCTTGTATATATAAGATATACAAGATATATATATCTTGTATATGTAAGATATACAAAGCTTATCTTCACTACTATATTATCATCAATTATCAAGTTTCTCAGGGAAACACAATTTTCTCCAATTTTTCTTCTAAAAATAAAGGTTTAAATTTTCTCACAGCATTATTTTATACTTTTTAAGACCCTGGAAAAATAAAAAGCAGAAATATGTATTTTTATTTTAAGTTTTAAATGCATCTACAGTTAATCTTCAGTGTAGCTCCTTATTGTCTCTGCCCCTCTCCATCTCTCTCTCTAGCTCACTCTCTCTCCAGACATATGCTCCCAACACACACTCAAAACATTATGTCTCAAAGAAAGCAGATAAGAATAGCTAACATGTAATGACAAGTAACTATATACCAGAAAATAACTTAATTTCCTTACAAATCTCATTTTATTTAAGACTCAAATAATCATCACTCTTATTCCCATGGAAAAATTAATTAAGCTTTGGGAAGTTTTCCGTTTTAGTAAAGGCAAGCTGAATCAGCATTTGAAGACAGCTCCATATTCTCATACGCAGTATTTTATTATATAATTGTTTGGAATTCAAGAAGAGTTTAGTGGCTAACATATTTGCTCTTCAAGACTGCAAGATGGTTCGTCTGACATGTTTTTATTTTCATGCATTTAGGTTTCCCTATTTTCTTTTTTTTTGTTAAGCTGTTGCATTCTATTAAACATCATACAGTTTTCTTTGTGGATAACCTGTTTCTGATTATATCCTTAGAACAAATTATTAAATTGTTAGAAATTGTGTAAAGAAATATGGTACAGTGCCATAGTGTCTTCCAATTTCTAAATCCTTCTTAATGGTGCATCTAACTGGAAATATTTTACTATGTTTAAAATGTGAGTCAGGGACAAACATGCATTCTATTAATAGCTTTTTGTGTTTTACTGTAAGTTTACTTTAAATTTTCATGTTATTATTAATTAAAATTGTGTATACCATTTAAAATTTAGGAAAGAGACTCCATGGCAGATATAATGATGCAGAATCTCCTTGGGTAGAACTTAAGTATCTAAGAAAAAATAAATTCCTGGGTAATTGTGATGTACACGAAAGTTGAAGATCTACTGATTCATGCTGATGCCCCAATGCCTTAATTGGACTCCATCCACTTTCAATAGATGTAAAACACAATGATTTGATATAACTTGCAAACACTTTCTGTATGCCTTGTATTCATCAGGGTGATTCTACTTATTTTCCAGTTCAAGCAAATGCTCCCTTGCCAATTTAGATACATTGAATTAACTTAAGCTCAATAATGACAGTAAGGTAATTACACAAACATCACAATTCCAACTAGTGCCAATGTGAAAATACTGCAGTTGAAGATGTTTGCTATTAATCTTATACTTTTGTGAGTGCTATATTATTTATCAATAACAACTGAAGAATAAAGCGAAGTCATAAAAAATAGAAAAATTGTTAGTAGTTCATACAACGATTCACGCTAAATAAAATATGAAATTCCAAAGATTGCTTAGGACATTTTCAAACAAAAGCTAGGCAAAAGGATTATATATGTTCAAACCAGAATAGCTAGTGTTTACACAAGATGGGTATTTATTTTAAAAAATAATAGTATTAATAACATATATAAAACATATGATATTTATTTATGCAAACTGTATGTACAGAATTGTGCAATCATCACCACAAATAATTTTAAAACATTTCCATTACCCCCAAAAAGAAGTCTTTTGCCCATCTGCAGTTATCATTCCCACCTCACCCTCAAACCGTGTATCTATGTTATGTCTTTATCGAATTGGCTTTTCAGAAAATTTCTTAAAAATGAAATCATAAAACATGTATTATTTTTTGCCTGGCTTATTTCACTATTTATGTTTTTTAGTTCAGCCATGTTGTAGCTTCTATTAATACTTCATTCTTTTTGTTGCTACATAGTATTCTATTACACGGCTATATCACATTTTATTTATCTATCATCAGCTCAGGGGTATTTGGGTTGTTTATTAGAAGATAAAATAATTATTTCTGTAAAAATATTCTACCAAATTTAGCAAAAGACTACTAGATATAATTAAAGGTATCAAGATGGCAAGAATAAACCTCAATGCACAAAAATATATGTTTTTCCTATATAAAATTCATTAAAAATTAAAATTTAAGACAAAATATTACTTAATCTGGTATCAGAAAATGTTAAGTACTTGGGTTTAAATTTAACAAAATATGTCTAAACCTGTAAACTGTAATCTGCATAATCTTGCTGTGAGAAAGGGAGATGCCATGTTCATAGATCAAAAAAGTCAATATTGTTAGTGTCATTTTTCTTGAAATTGATCTACAGATTTAAGGCAATCACCATCAAAATCCCATTAGATTTTGTTTGTGGAAATTTAACCTTTGATTATAAATTTTTTAGCATATGTGAAAGACCTAGAATAATTTTGAAAATGAAGAAAACAGAAACCTTAAAGTACCTGATTTCAAGGCTTACTGTGAAGATATACATAGTCATTTAATTTTCCACAAAAGTGGCTTTAATATTTCATGGAGATATTTTTTAAAAGGAATATTTTTTGCCTTGTTTATTAACAAAGTGTATTAGACTACTTGATAGCCATATGAAAAATAAAAATTATAAAAATAAAAACTGGACCTTTATCTCACACCATACAAAGAAAAAATAGAATCAAAATTTATCATAGGCTTATTAATTTAGAAGCTTAAAATAAACAGCCTAAATTAAAAAATATTTATAGGAGAACACCTTTGTAGTTTTAGACTAGGGAAAAATATTGTGAATAAAGCACAATAGGATTAACTATGAAAAAATACAATAAGTTGTATTTCATCAAAATTTTCTGTTCTTCAACAAACACCATTAAGAAAATGAAAAGGCAAAAACTGATAGAATATGGTATACTGATATTTGACAATTAAATTATATTGAGAATATATAAAGAACTCTAGTAAGTTAATTACAAAAAAAAAACAAATTAAGCAATGTGATTTGGTGTAAAAAGAAAAGATTTAAACAAACAAACAAAGACATAGAAATGGGCCGTGAGTCCATGGGAAAATGCTCAACACCACTAATCAGCAGATAATTCAAAATTAGAAGTATGATTAGATTCCACTAAATACCTCATGAAACATCAGACATTTTAAAGAACAAAATTCTAACACTGGCAAGGATATAATGAGAGGAAAACTTTCATACATTTCTGGTGAGATTGTAAAATAATACAACCATTTTGGAAAACTTTTCATGGCTTTCTTATTAAAGTTAACTAGAAAGTTACCATAGTATTAAGCAATTCCTTCACCAAGCATTTACTCAGAAGATATAACACATGTAGTCACAAAAGGGACTGACATATGAATATTTATAGCAGCAATTCGTAATAGCAATATATTGACTATAACATCTATTAGTTGAATGCATAAACAAATTGTGCTATATGAACAAGTTTAAATTTTGTTTAGTAGTAAAATTAACAAAAAATACAAACAACAACATGGATTTATTTCTAAAATTATCATGCTGCACATAAGAAGCCACAGACAGAGAATACATACTTCATAATTCCATTTCTATTAATCTATAGAAAAGGCATCTATTCTGAAAAATGGGCATGGTGTCTTTCAACAAGACAGGGGTTGCCTGGGGTGGTTAGCTGTGAGAATTGAGGAAGAATTACTAGGGAATTTTTATTTGTGCTACAAATGTTCTGTATCTTGACTATGGTGGTTGTTAAAAATATGTGGTGCAAGTATTTGCAAAACCTTTAACTGACCACAGACTTTTTAGAGCTGTAAATGTTTTTATTTTAAAATGCTTTCACTTAAAATGATTAGCTTTTATTGTACTGAATTTGATCACCATAATGTTCATTTAAAAAATTAAATTGAGAGATAAATCCAAAGGTCTTACAATGGTTCTATTATTAATTAATTATTATTAATTAATCAGGTAGCATTAATAAATTGCTTAACATTTTAGAATTTTCACAAATTAAAGAGAATAATTAAAACTAGGTAATATTAGCATGAAGAGTTGTTGAATTTTGTCAAAGGCCTTTTCTGCATCTATTGAGATAATCATGTGGTTTTTGTCTTTGGTTTTGTTTATATGTTGGATTACGTGTATAGATTTTCATATGTTGAACCAGCCTTGCCTCCCAGGGATGAAGCCCACTTGATCATGGTGGATAAGCTTTTTGATGTGTTGCTGTATTTGGTTTTCCAGGATTTTATTGAGGATTTTTGCATCAATGTTCATCAAGGATATTGGTCTAAAATTCTCTTTTTTTTTTATTGTGTCTCTGCCAGGCTTTGGTATCAGGATGATGCTGGCCTCATAAAATGAGTTAGGGAGGATTCCCTCTTTTTCTATTGATTGGAATAGTTTCAGAAGGAATGGTACCAGCTCCTTCTTGTACCTCTGGTGGAAATCGGCTGTGAATCCACCTGGTCCTGGACTTTTTTTGGTTGGTAAGCTATTAATTATTGCCTCAATTTCAGAGCCTGTTATTGGTCTATTCAGAGATTCAACTTCTTCCTGGTTTAGTCTTGGGAGAGTGTATGTGTCAAGGAATTTATCCATTTCTTCTAGATTTTCTAGTTTATTTGCTTAGAGGTGTTTATAGTATTCTCTGATGGTAGTTTGTATTTCTGTGGGATCAGTGGTGATATCCCCTTTGTCATTTGAAATAGGAACACTTTTACACTGTTGTTGGGACTGTGAACTAGTTCAACCATTGTGGAAGTCGGTGTGGCGATTCCTCAGGGATCTAGAACTAGAAATACCATTTGACCCAGCCATCCCATTACTGGGTATATACCCAAAGGACTGTAAATCATGCTGCTATAAAGACACATGCACACGTATGTTTATTGCAGCACTATTCACAATAGCAAAGACTTGGAACCAACCCAAATGTCCAACAATGATAGACTGGATTAAGAAAATGTGGCACATATACACCATGGAATACTATGCAGACATAAAAAAGGATGAGTTCATGTCCTTTATAGGGACATGGATGAAGCTGGAAACCATCATTCTCAGCAAACTATCACAAGGACAAAAAACCAAACACCGCATGTTCTCACTCATAGGTGGGAATTGAACAATGAGAACACATGAACACAGGAAGGGGAACATCACACACCGGGGACTGTTGTGGGGTTGGGGAAGGGAGGAGGGATAGCAATAGGAGATATACCTAATGCTAAATGATGAATTAATGGGTGCAGCACACCAACCTGGCACATGTATACATATGTAACAAACCTGTACGTTGTGCACATGTACCCTAAAACTTAAAGTATAATACTAATAATAATAATAATAACAAACTAGGTAATATTTGAAATGTATGTCACTTCCAATTAGTACAACTATATGTCTTAAAATAGTGAAATAAATTAAGATAAAAAATACAATAATGGAAATGGTTGACTTTAATATTTTTAAAAGTATTCTATGTAAAAACAATTATGGGATAATTATTACCTCTTATTTGAGTTCTATGCTAAAATTGGGTGGGGTAAATCTTGTGTGCTTCAAAGCAATAATTTCAGAGATAATACATAAATTTTACATAGAAGATCACTTTTGCTACTTGGAAATCCATATAAATTGGGTAGAATAAGTAGTGTTTTCAGAAGAAAGTAAATGAACGATACATGTTTTTGTGAATTGGAGATATGCTTATTTGATGATACAATGGTTACACCAGCTTTATGCAAAATATGAAGGACATGTTCTGGGTGTTCATTTCACTTACAGAAAATGTTTATTTCATTAATAAGAAGCTTAAATATAAACATGCAAATCATAAAATCTAGCCTCATACTTTGAATTCAAAATTTATAGTCCTGCAGACATTTTGGTAATTGTATTAGTCTGTTTTCATGCTGCCAATACATACATACCTGAGACTGGGTAATTTACCAAAGAAAGAGGTTTAATTGGACTTAACAGTTCCATATGGCTCAGGAGGCTACACAATCATGTTGGAAGACCAGAAGGAGCAAGTCCTATCTTACATGGATGGCAGCAGGCAAAAAGAGAATGAGGACGATGCAAGAGCAGAAACACCTGACAAAACCATCAGATCTTGTGAGACTTATTCAGTACCATGACAACAGTATGGAGAAAACCTCCCTCATGATTCAATTATCCCACCAGGTCCCTCCCACAACAGGTAGGAATTACGGGAGGACAAATAATATGAGATTTGGGTGTGGACACAGCCAAACCATATCATTCCACCCCATGGCACCTCCCAAATTTCATGTCCTCACATTTCAAAAACAATCATGCCTTCCCAACAGTCCCCCAAAGACTTAACTCATTTCAGCATTAACTCAAAAGACCACAGTCCGAAGTCTTATCTGATATAAGGCAAGTTCTTTCCACCTATTGTTACTGGGGGGTCCTTGCTCCCAGAGCTCCCAAGATAGTGGCAGGCTGCTTCCAAGATGGCAGCAGGCCACTTCCAAGATGGTGGCAGGCCTCGTGTTCTCTGATCTGGGGTTCTTGGCCTCACGGATTCCAAAGACTGGAATCTTGGGCCATGCGGTGAGTGTTATAGCTCTATTAGAAGCCGTGAGTCATGGAAGAGAACTGTGGAACCCAGTGACTAGTGTTCAGCTCGATTAGGACGAACCCATGCACTTAGCTGTGCAGAAACAATGGCAAGCCTCTAGCCTAATCAGGAGCGTCAATGGGCCCCTCGCTGGATCAGGAGCACAGCAGACACCCTGCCCGATCTGGAGGGATGGAAGTCAGCGGCGGGTCTGAGATGGCTTCAAACAGCAGTGGTGGATGATAAGCGAAAGCTCAGCTTGAGCCATAACATACATGGTCCAGAACAGTGCAGTTGCAAGATTTAATAGAGTGAAATAGGGTGAAAAAAGAGCTCCCATACAAAGGGAGGGGACTCAAAGGGGGTTGCCTTTGCCGGCTCAAATGCCTGGGTTTATATCCCGATCATTGTCCCTCCTGCTGTGCTCTCAGGAAATAGATGATTGGCTATTTCTTTACCTCCTGTTTTTGTCTAATTAGCATTTTAGTGAGCTCTCTTTACTATCTGATTGGTCAGGTATGATCTAAGTTGCAAGCCCCATGTTTAAAGGTGGAAGAGGTCACCTTCCCAGCTAGGCTTAGGGATTCTTAGTCGGCCTAGGAAATCCAGCTACTCCTGTCTCTCACTATGAGCCTGTAAAATCAAGGCAAGCTAGTTATTTCCTAGATACAATGAAGGTACAGACATTGGGTAAATACAACCATTCCAAATGGGAGACATTGGCCAAAACAAAGGGGCTATGGGGCCCATGCAAGCCCAAAATCCAATGGGGCAGTCAAATCTTAAAGCTCCAAAATGAGCTCATTTGATTCCATGTTTCACAGCCAGGTCACACTGATGCAAATGATGGGTTCTTGTGGTCTTGGGCAACTCTGACCCTGTGGCTTTGAAGGGTACAGCCTCCCTCCCAGCTGCTTTCACAGGCTGGCATTGAGTGTCTGTAGCTTTTCCAGCTGCACGCTGCAAGCTGTCAGTGGATCTACCATTCTGGGGTCTGCAGGATGGTGGCCCTCTTCTCACAGCTCCACTAGGTGGTGCCCCATAGGGACTCTGTGTCGGGGCTCCAACCCCACATTTCCCTTTGGCACTGCCCTAGCAGAGGTTCTCCATGACAGCCCCACCCCTGTAGCAAACTTCTACCTGGGCTTGCAGGTATTTCCATAAATCCTCTGAAATCTAGGCAAAGGTTCTCAAACCTCAATTCTTGACTTCTATGCATCTGCAGGCTCAACACCACATAGAAGCTGCCAAGGCGCGGCTTCCACCCTCTGAAGCCACAGCCTGAGCTCTACATTGGCCCCTTTCAGCCATGGATAGAGAGGCTGGGACACAGTGTACCAATTCCCTAGGCTGCACATAGCTCTGGGACCCTGGGCCCAGCCCATGAAAGCACTTTTTTTTTTTTTTTCCCTAGGCCTCCAGACCTGTGATGGGAGGAGATGCCGTGTTGACCGCTGACATGCCCTGGTGACATTTTCTCCATTGTCTTGGGGATTAACATTTGGTTTCTCGTTACTTGTGCAAATTTCTGCAGGCTGCTTGAATTTCTCCTCAGAAAATGGGATTATCTTTTCTATCACATCGTCAGGCTGCAAATTTTTCAAACGTATATGCTCTTTTTCCCTTTTAAAAATGAATGCTTTTAACAGCACCCAAAGCACATCTTGCATGCTTTGCTGCTTAGAAATTTCTTATGCCAGATACTCTAAATCATCTCTCTCAAGTTCAAAGTTCCACAAGTCTCTAGGGCAGGGGCAAAATGCCCCCAGTCTCTTTGCTAAAACATAGCAAGAGTCATCACTCCAGTTCCCAACAAGTTGCTCATCTCTATGTGAGACCACCTCAGCCTGGACCTTATTTTCCATATTGCTATCAGCATTTTGGGCAAAGCCATTTAACAAGTCTCTAGGAAGTTCCAAACTTTCCAACATTTTCCCGTCTTCTTCTGAGCCCTCCAAATTGTTACAACCTCTACCCTTTATCCAGTTCCAAAGTCACTTCCACAATTTTGGGTATCTTTTCAACAATGCACCACTCTACTGGTACCAATTTACTGTGTTAGTCTGTTTTCAAGTTGCTGATAAAGACATACCCAAGACTGGGCAATTTTAAAAAGAAAGAGGTGTAATTGGATTTTCAGTTCCACATGGCTGGAGAAGCCTCACAATCATGGCAGGAGGCAAGAAGCAGCAAGTCCCGTCTTACATGAATGGCAGCAGGCAAAGGCAGAATGAGGGAGAGGCAAATGCAGAAACCCCTGATAAAACTATCAGATCTTGTGAGACTTATTCAGTACCATAAGAACAGTATGGGGGAAAGTGCCCCCATGATTTAGTGATCTCACACTGGGTCCCTACCTCTGAAAACACATGGGAATTATGGCAACACAATTAAAGATGAGATTTGGGTGGGGACACAGAGCCAAATCATGGAAGTAATATACACAAAATAGTTCTTCAAAGTATTTAGTTTTATCTGATAAGTGATAGCCATCACTCATTCAATGCAAAAATTTTACCTTTCCTCCCTTAGGAAATACTACCCATATCAGAAACAAAAAAATGTATGGTAGTTTCCCAATTTATTCCTTTTATTGTTATGATTATAAATAAACCAAACTGGCAAAAAGGACAATAACATGTTAGAAATATGATTGGCAACAAAGTTTTCTGAGAAACCATGTTTACCATATGTTTCATTAACATCTTTCTGGTAATCTAATATCTCCTTTCGATACATAAAGATTGAACATCTTCCCTATGGGAAGACTAAGGGCTGATGCCTCAAAGAAGCCTTGTTTTAATTGGTCAAAGGCCCTTTTAGCTTCTGGTTTCCAAATTAGGGAGTGGGTTTTAGCTGCCTGAGTTTCGTTTATTAGGTGATGTAAGAGACAAGCTATTTCACCATACCCGGATACCCATATCCATAAGCTGTAGAACCCTGTAATGCCCAAGAATCCCCTCAGTTGTTTGAGGGCTTTGGGGAGGAGAAAGGAGGACTCAGGCTTGAACATTTCTTTGCTTAGTGTCCTGGTCCCCTCTGACAAGACTAGGCCTAAGTTCTTCACTGAAGGCTGACAGAGCTGAGTCTTAGATTTAAGACCTTATTTCCTCTGTTATCTGCAAAATTAAGAAGAACCCTACTGTGCTCCTGAGAGACTTCCTCAGTTGGGGCACAAAGGAGAATGTCATCTACACATTGTAAAACTACCCTGAGGATAAAGGAACTCACAGAGATCTTTTGACAATGCCTGCCCAAACAGGTGGGGGCTATCTCAGAATCCCTGAAGTAACACCATCCAGGTTAGCTGGGTGGTCTAGTTGAAGGGATCCACTAATGCAAACAAATACCAGGAGTCTGGTGTAACAGTATTCAAAATAAGGCATCCTTTCAGTCCAGGACTGTGAATGATTTAGTTCCCTCGTGTATTTGAGTTAACAGGGTATAGGGACTGGGAACTGCCAGGTGTATTGGAACCACAGCCTCATTAAGGAGGCAGAAGTCCTAGACCAGTCTCCAGTCCTCACTGGGTTTTTGTACCCCCAATATCGGGGTATTATAAGGGCTGTTGCAGGATTTAAGGAGGCCCTGCAACCTCAAGTTATCGATGCTAGCTCCTAGCCCTTTCTTAACTTCTGGTTTTAGGGGATATGTTTCTGTTTAGCTAAGGAGGTAGGATCCTTAAGATGAACCCAAACTGGTATAGTGATTGTGGCTCAGCCAATTTTCCCTGAAGTTGCCCAAACTTCTGGGTTAATATTGGTCTCCACTAGAGGGAAACAAAGAGTCGTCCCTGAAGCCAAAAAGATGGTGGTTCCTACATGAGCTAAGATATCTCTGCATAGCAAAGGAGTTGGGCTTTTGGGCATGATTAAAAAGGCGTGAGTAAACCAGAGGTCTCCTCAACTACAACTAAGGGGTTGGAAAAATTTCAGATTAAAGGCTTTCCGGAGATGCCCCTCATGTTCATGCTGAGAGAAGTGGGGGGCCCAGATTGTAGAAGAGAACTGAAAGGCCCGCTCCAGTGTCCAGGAGGAGGTCCACATTCCTCCCTTCAACTTCCAGAATCACCCAGGGCTCCTGGATGGTAATGGTGGTCTGAACCACCAGATCCACCCAGAACTGATGTTCTGCTGGGCAGTTTGGGAGACTGGCTCTGGACCCAGCGGCCTGCATCTCCAGGGACAGTCCACCCTCCAGTGGTCCTATCACAAATTGGACAAGTTAAAGGTGGCTTCCTCATGTGGCCTGTGCAGTGCTTCCTAAAGTGCCCTGGCTTGCCACTTTGTAGCAGTTAACAGGTGCATCTTGGGGATTCTGGGGTTTGTAAGCCTGCAAGCCAGCCATTAGAGCCTCTTCCTTTTTCTTCTGTCTCCCCTCTCTCTCAGGCTTCCTTCCAATCCTTATTGTAAAAGACTGAGGTGGCTACTTTCAGGAGGTTCTCCAAAGCACTATCTGGTCCTATGACTTGCTTCTGCAGCTTCCTCCTGATATCCAGGTTTGCCTGAGTAATAAAAGTATCCTTTAGGATTAGTTGTCCCTCAACTGAATCCAGAGGTAGAAAGGTGTGGTTTACCAAAGCCCTTCTTAGCCTTCCCAAGGAGGCCATGGTGTTCTCATCTGATCCCCAGTCTATCATGGATAGTTTGGAATAATTGAGAGACTTAGTTCTAGTCCTTTGTATGCACTCTAGTATGTACACCTGAAAGTGTTTTCTTTCCCATTCTCCCATTTTATCATTGGGGTCTCATTTAGGGTGTCCTTCAATGGTACTGCTATTCTTCCAACTGGATAAGGCCCATTTCCTTTCCTGGCACAATATGATATACAAAGCTCATCCCCAAAATTTTCTGCTGCTTGCAGGGTGGCCTGCTTTAGCAGTAGTCAGGGTTTGATTCAAAAGTAACATAACATCCTTCCAGGAGATTCAAACACCTATGTTGAACTCTGTAAATCCTCTATATACCTGTCAGGGTCAGCATGTTACAGCTCTCTCGTTCCCACCACCTGCAGCACAGCAAATGGTGAATGGGTATGTTTCAGCCTATTTGTGTTACAGCTCATTTAGTAATTCCATCCTGCTCCAGCCCATGGGTCCTGGGCTGGCCTGGCCCTGCTGCTACTTCTGTTCATGTGAGGTGGCCACCCAATGCTAGCAGAGGACAGGAGGGCTATGGTGTTACAGCTCTGGCTCAGAGAAGTCCAATGTCTGCACCTCCAGAAAGGTTGCCACTCTTCACTCCCACAGTCCAGTGAATGGGAGCATGTCACCGCCTGCAGCTTAGTGAGCTGGCCAGGAAAATGTTACAGCCTTTTTCATGCCCTCTTTTCAGCAGGTCCCAAGTTCTTGTCCCACGTCCAGGAAACAGAAAGTAATACAAACTAGTGGAGGGTGAGCAAGGCAGAGAAGAACTTTATTTAGCAATAGAACAGCTCTCAGTGGAGAGGAGACCTGAAGTGGGTAGGTCCTATCTGCAGGCAGGTAGTCCCAACGTGTGTCTGAGTGTGGCTGAGTCCAGGGTTTTTATGGGCTCAGAATGGAGGACGTGGATGCTGATTGGTCCATGAGTGGGCCCAGAAAATGCACCATTCGGCTGGCCAAAAGGCATCAGGGAAGTTCTCACTCCAGGTCGTGGACTCCATGTCTGACAGCATCCTACTTGTATATGAGATGAAACTCAGTGGTGAATGTTAAAAATGTATTCAATTAATATGTGCAACTATTATATATCAATAAAAAAATGTTAAATGAAAAAATATGAATGGTATAAAATAATTAGGAATTAAACAAATCTGATTTAATTGAGTAATTATTCTAATACAGGTTGAGTATTCTTAATCTGAAAATCCGAAATCTGAAGTCTTCCAAAATCAAAAACTTTTTGAGTGCTGACATGAAAATACAAGTGGAAAATTCCACACCTGACCTCATATGATGAATTCCAATCAAAATGCAGTTGAACAACACTATATGCAACACCGTTTATTCAGTGTCCCTAGTAGAAAGAACAGCTTCCCATCCCCCTTCTTTTGCAATACATCTTCTCTGCACATACCCAGACTCCCCTGTGTGAGCCCACAGAGTATAATAACATGATACATGTGCAGGCTGGATGTACCATTGGTGCATTTTCCATAATGCCTCACATGTGTCCAAGACCTACATGCACTATTCACTGTGTTTTGTTTTTTCTGTTTCTCTGCTCTGGGGTATAAAGGTATGGTTGAAAATGTCAAAACAGGCTGCAGATATCCCTATGGGTAACAGTGATAAGAAAAAAAGAAAGCATTTTTGTTTATCTACATCACGGAAAGTCAAGCTGTTGAAGAAACTGAACAGTAGTATAAGCATGAAACATCTCACAGAAAAGTATAATGTTGGAATGACCATCATATATGACCTGAAGAAACAGAGGATAAACTGTTGAATTTCTTTGCTAAAAGTGATGAACAGAAGTCAGTGAAAAATAGAAAAACACTGCATAAAACTAAAACTGGAGATCTTGAGAGTGTATTGAAAGAATGAATTGGTCAGCATCACAGTGGACACCAGCACTTGATGGTAAGCTGATTATAAAACAAGAAAATATCTAATTGAAGAGAAATTTGAATATTCATCAGACTGGTTGAAGAAATGTAAGAAAAAACATGGCATTAAATTTTGAAAGATTTGGGATAATAAAACATCTACTGATCCTGAAGCAGCAGAGAAATTCATTGATGAGTTTGCTAAGGTCATCACTGATGAAAATCTGACACTAGAACAAGTCAATAAAACTGATGAAACACCACTTTTTTGGTGTTATTGTCTCAGAAAGATACTGATTACAGCTGATGAGAAAAAGCCAACAGAAATGAAGAATGCCAAAAATAGAATAACTATGCTGGGATGTGCTAATGCAACAGGCATGGATGAGGGTAAACATGCTGTGATAGGCAAAAGCTTGGGTCCTCAAAATTTTCAGAGAATAAGTTTCTTTTTTTGTTTTTTACACCTCCTAGGTTCAAGAGATTCTCCTGCCTCAGCCTCCCAAGTAGCTGGGATTACAGGTGTGCACCATGCCCAGTTAATTTTTGTATTCTTAGTAGTGATGGGGTTTCACCATGTTGGTCAGGCTGGTCTTGAACTCCTGACCTCAGGTGATCTACCCACCTCGGCCTCCCAAAGTGCTGGGATTACAGGCATGAGCCAAGGTGCCCAGCCAAGTTTCTTAACAGTCCATTGTTATGCTAACAAAAAGGCAAGATCACTAGAGAAATTTTGTCTGATTAGTTTCACAAACATTTGATAACAGTCTTGTGCTCACTGCAGGAAAGTTAGATTAAATGACAACTGTAAGGTTCTGTTATTACTTCTCATCAAAAATAATGTTTATGCCATGCACCTTCTTTCAAATGTGACTTCATTAATTCAGCCATGTGACCAGGGTATCATTGGATCGATTAAATAAGGAAACACTTTCTTGAACAACATGATAGCATCAGTGAACAGAGGCATGGTGTGGAAAGTTTTTGAAAAATTTTTTTTTTTTGAGACAGAGTCTAGCTCTGTCACCCAGGCTGGAGTGCCATGGCATGATCTTGGCTCACTGCAACCACCGCCTCCCAGGTTCAAGCAATTCTCCTGCCTCAGCCTCCCAAGTAGCCGGGACTACAGACGCCCACCACCACGCCCAGCTAATTTTTGTATTTTCAGTTGAAACTGGGTATCACCATATTGACCAGGCTGGACTGGAACTCCTGACCTTGTGATCTGCCCACCTTGGCCTCCCAAAGTGCTTGGATTATAGGTGTAAGCCACCACTCCTGGCCTTGGAATGATTTTAACAAGACAAATGTGATATATTCTGTTGGCAATGCTTAGAACACAGTGATTAAAAACACAATTGTTCATGTCTTGCTCAACCTCTGACCTGTGACTAAATTCAGTGATAATTATGAACAAGGTAGTGACTTTTTAGGATTTCATACATCAAGTGAGAGTAAAATGATGTCTGACCTTTTATATATGCAAAAAATATAGCTTCAGAATCCATCAGTAAGCTTGAAGATGTGGATATCAAAAAATTTTTTAACATTAGAAATTAAGCTCCAGTGGTTTATTCATTGACTAATCAAAAATAGTCAAAATGATTATGAATCAAGGTGATCATGATAATAGCCATGATGAAGACGATGTTGTTAAAACTGCAGTAAAAGTATAAATGACGTCAAAACGTGTAATGGGCTCCTTAAGAAATAGAGCTGCATGCATTCATATCAAAACAAAAATATGTCAATTTATAAATCAAAGAGAGACTTCTAAGGAAAACTGTTATTAATGAGGCAGATGATTCTGGAAGAAACATTTTAAAAAGCCATCCGGGAGAACGGATCCTCATGCCTAGAAGACTCACTTTCTGGTCCCTCCACTTCATCTGATGTTTTTTCTCACCTAAAAAATTAAAATAATATATAATGTACATAAACCTTTTAAATTAAAACACTGCATTATACGTAGGAACTAAAAGCCTGGCTTGTTTGTTGTTGCTGTTAACAGCTGATCTAAGTATTCTGGTGATGCTGCTGTGTTGCTTAGCTACCCGGAAGACAAATTTTCACTTTATTAATTGTATGCCTTTTTTTAACTGTTAATTACTTATCTGTAAATAAGTATATGAAAATGATCACTCATGAATAGCACATAAGTTCAAAGTCAGGAATGATGTTGATGCTTAAAAAAACCACAGATTGTCTACATGGGTGGTGAATATAGTGAAACCTTTGCTCTCTGATGGTTCTATGTACACAAGCTTTATTTCATGCACACAATTACTAAAACTTTTATATAAAATTACCTCTAGGCTATATGCATAAGAAATATAAATGAGCTTTATATTTAGGCTTAGATCTCACCTCTAAGATATCTCATTATGTACATGAAAATATTCTGAAAACCAAAAAATCTGAAATACAAAACACTTCTGGTCTCAAGCATTTCAGGTAAAGGATACTCAAACTGTACCATTAAAAACAAATATAACATTAATTTGTTGTACACTTGGAGTGATGTAGCCTATATCCTACCTACAGTGAATATTTTAGCCATATATAAGATATTAAAATGTATTTCTTGAAATTATTATTTAAATTATAGAGGCAAGTGTATTTTACTTTGGATGAAACAGGGAGATTTATCTTTATTATCTTAAATAGGCTTTTCCTAGTTTTGTAATTTCAACTTTTTTCTAAAGTTATTTATGAGTAATTCACTGTGTTTATGCATTTGAAAATCTTTGACTTATAGAATCTTGGCTTCCTGGAATTTCTATTTTTTTTTTTTTTTTTTTTTGAGAAAGAGTCTCATGCTGTTGCCCAGGCTGGAGTGCAGTGGCTCAATCTCGGCTCACTGCAAGCTCCGCCTCCCAGGTTCATGCCATTCTCCTGCCTCAGCCTCCCAAGTAGCTGGGACTATAGGCACCTGCCACCATACCTGGCTAATTTTTTGTAGTTTTTTAGTAGAGATGGGGTTTCGGTGTTAGCCAGGATGGTCTCTATCTCCTGACCTCGTGATCTGCTCGCTTCAGCCTCCCAAAGTGCTGGGATTACAGGAGTGAGCCACTGTGCCCGGCCCTATTTTTTTTTTACTGACCACATTTTAGAAGTTTTATTTTTCTTCTGCAATTCTGGTAGGCCTTTCCTAATTAGCTATATCAGAAGTCATAGTAAAACTATAATATGGAAAGAAGATAAAAATATTAACTAACTGTTGCGAGAAGTCAGGGATGCCAAACAGAGGGACCGGCTGAAGCCATGGCAGAAGAACGTGGATTGTGAAGATTTTATGGACATTTATTAGTTCCCCAAATTAATACTTGTGTAATTTCTTATGACTGTCTTTACTGAGTCTCTAAACATAAATTGTAAAGATTTCATGGACACTTATCACTTCCCCAATCAATACCCTTGTGATTTCCTATGCCTGTCTTTACTTTAATCTCTTAATCCTGTCAGCCAAGGAGGATGTATGTCACCTCAGGACCATGTGATAATTGCATTAACTGCACAAATTGTAGAGCATGTGTGTTTAAACAATATGAAATCTGGGCACCTTGAAAAAAGAACAAGATAACAGCAATGTTTAGGAAACAAGAGAGATAACCTTAAACTCTGACCACCAGTGAGCCGGGCAGAACAGAGCCATATTTCTCTTCTTTCAAAAGCAAATGGGAGAAGTATTGCTGAATTCTTTTTCTCAGCATGGAACATCCCTGAGAAAGAGAATAAGTGCCTGGAGGTATCAGCTTATAAACAGCCCACCTGGGTGTGGCCTGTCTCTTATGGTTGAGACTGCAGGGGTGAAATAGACTCCAGTCTCCCATAGCACTCCCAGGCTTATTAGGAAGAGGAAATTCCCACCTAATAAATTTTGGTCAAACCGGTTGATCTCAAAACCCTGTCTCCTGATAAGATGTTATCAATGACAATGGTGCCCAAAACTTCATTAGCAATTTTAATTTCGCCTCGGTCCTGTGGTCCTGTGATCTCGCCCTGCCTCCACTTGCCTTGTGATAGTCTATTACCCTGTTAAGTACTTGATGTCTGTGACCCACACCTATTCGCACACTCCCTCCCCTTTTGAAACTCCCTAATAAAAACTTGCTGGTTTTTGTAGCTTGTGGGGCATCATGAATCCTAACAACGTGTGATGTCTCCCCCGGACACCCAGCTTTAAAATTTCTCTCTTTTGTACTCTGTCCCTTTATTTCTCAAGCTGGCTGACACTTAGGGAAATAGAAAAGAACCTACATGATTATCGGGGCAGGTCCCCTGATAAATAACTGATAATTAGAACAAAATATGCTCTGTTTTAAAAATACTTAGGAACTATTTGTTTTATATGGCTGCTATAAAAATTATCATAAATTAGTGGCTTAAAACAGCAGAAATCTATTACGTTACAGTCTGGAGGCCAGAGTCTGAGATCAAGGTGTTGGCAGATTTGTGCTCTTTTGAGCAACTCCAGGGAGAATCTTTCCCATTCCTCCCTCCTAGCTTAGCTTCTGGTGACTACCTTCAATTCTTGGCATTCGTTGTCTCATAGCTCCACCAGGCCAATCACTACCCTCTTTATATAATCTTCTCCTCTATGTCTTCTCTTCTTCCTGTCTTAAATTTCTCTCTGCCTTCTCTTACAAGGACTCCTATCATATTTTGGTCCACCTGGATAATCCATTATTGTCTCAACTCAACATCCTTAACTTAATCACGTCTGCAGAGAATGCTTTTCCAAATAAGAAAACTCACAGGTTTAGGTGATTTGACAGAGATATCTTATAGGAAACCGTTTTTTCTGCCTACCACAGGGAGTAATCTTCAATTGTATGATATTAATTAATGTCATCCTCCCAAATTAAGGGCTTGTAAGGTAAATGGATGTGCTTTAGTCAAGAATAGGCCAAGGTAAACATCCTGCATGACTCAGTGGGATTGGAGTGCAGGTGCACAATTCCATGCATTATATAATCACAGCTATGTAGCCATAACATGGGGAGAATCCTCACTTGGCTTGGAGCCACTGTTGTTTGTAAAAGGTGTAACTACCCTGCTGATACTGTACATGCTGCATGCGCCCAGAGAGAAAAAGTTAATCTGCTGACCATGTGAGGGAGAGCTATCCATCCTGCAGGTGGACAGTGGGGAGCCAATAGCCAGCAAGTGTGCCAGGGAATGCAACTTTAAGTGTGGGAGCAGCAGGCGCTGCAGAGCTGGCTGCTAAGAGAGGCTGCAGTTGGAGCAGGCAGCCAAGATAAAGATGGACAGTTTGAGAGAGCTGCTGAATAAAACCATATTTCACCTGCCTACAGCCCCCCACTGAGTGTTCTTTCAGCTATTTGCCACCCATCCATCCACTCCCCCAGACCTCAGCAGTGGCTGGAACCTTGACACTTGGCATGACAGCACTGAATACACTTCAACTACCACTGGAAGAGTGGTAATTATTTTTTACTATTTGGGGAAACTGCTGAAGCTGCAGGCCACTAAGGAGCTTATTTCACTGATAAGTGACTGTCCTAGACAATTAAGTACCTGCAATACAGACTGCAGAGAGCCCCTTCACTGCCAGATGGCTCCTTAATGTTCAAGCAACATGGTGAAAAATGAAAATAGAAGAGCTTCTTTGGAGGCAAGTTGTTTCCAAGATACTTTTTGTTACTGTTCTTAATGACTTTTGTCTTCACAAGTTTTCCTTTTTAAACCAACAACAACAAAAAGAATTAAAAGCTTTTCTACAAACTTAGCATGTCTTTAAAAATAAATTATGAAACTATTAAGTTTAGCATTTATACTTGGGAACAGATATTAACATTGTTTTTAAATATGTTTTAAAATATTTGAAAATTCTAAAAATAAGTTATATGAGTTGAATTAAGCAGCTATATATAAATGTTTAACATTTATAAATAATATCTTGATATAAAACACAAATTTAGTACTATTGACACTCTGAAACATTGGTGTGTTTTATGCAATACAAATAATTGAATAATTCTGAATTGCACACAACTTGTTGAAATGTTTTAAATGGAGAGAAACATTGTCATTTAGTTCCAAATTTTCAAATAAAAATTTTAAGAAGATAAATTCAATATTTTACTGATTTATCACAGAATCGATTTGGGCATAAGCAGATGTATATTCCTTCCTACTTTGCCTCATCTACCTGTGAGCACAAGTGTGTAGTAATACAGATCACACATAATTAAAATGTTGTTTTAGTCACTTGTTTTCTTAATTTAACAAATACACATTTTTTTTTCAGGTTAGAGTGCTGTGATTTGACTTCAAGTGAAAGCCAGGGCTTCAAGGCCCTTGCAGTTTAAATCAAACTTGTGTCAAATTTGGTCAGGTGATTTTACACACAGAAAATAATCCAGAGTTTGCATTATGTTCATCTCACAAATCAAGTGTTGGAAAATTACAGTTTGCAGAAAATATTTTACCTACAATCCGCTTTTTGTAAAATACAGACACACCTATGTGTTTATGTATTATCTGGAACTGCTCTCTCACTACAGTGGCAGAATTGAGTAGTTGTAATTGGGTCATAAGGTTTGGCTCTCTGTCACCACCCAATTTTTACTTTGAATTGTAATCTCCATAATCCCCACATGTCAAGATCAAGACCAGGTGGAGGTAATTGGATCATAGGAGCAGTTTCCCTATGATGTTCTCATGATAGTGACTGAGTGTCAGGGATCTGATGGTTTTATAAGCATCTGGCATTTCCTCAGCTTGCACTCTCTCTGTCCAACCACTCTGTGAAGAAGCTGTCTGCTTCTCTTTTGCTTCCTGCCATGATTTAAGATTCCTGAGACCTTCCCAGCAATGTGGAACTGTGAGTCAATTAAACTTCTTTCCTTTATAAATTAACCAGTCTCTAGTATTTCTTCATAGCAGTGTGAAAACAAACTAATACTGTAATTTAGCGCACCAGTACCAAGCTAGTGGGGTGCTGCTATAAAGATATCCAAACATGTGGAAGTGACTTTGGAACTGTGTAACAGGCAGAGGTTGGAAAAGTTTAGAGGGCTCAGAAGAAAACAGAAAAATGTGGGAAAGTTTGGGACTTCCTAAAGACTTTGAGGCTTCAGAAGACAGGAAGATGTGGGAATGTTTGGAACTTCCTAGAGACTCACTGAATGGCTTGGACCAAAATGCTGATAGTGACATGGACAATGAAGGCCAGGCTGAGGTAGTCTCAGATGGAGATGAGAAACTTGGGACCTGGAGTAAACACCACTCTTGTTATGCTTTAGCAAAGAGACTGGTGGCATTTTGCCCCTGCTCTAGAGATCTGTAGAACTTTGAACTTGAGAGAGATGATTTAAGGTATCTGGTGGAAGAAATTTCTAAATGGCAAAGCATTCAATAGGAAGCAGAGCATAAAGGCTTGGAAAATGTGTAGCCTAATTATGATATAGAAAATAAAAACTCATTTTCTGGGGAGAAATTCAAGCCCACCACAGAAATAATATGCATAAGTAACGAAGTGTCAAGTGTTAATCAGCAAGACAATGGGGAAAATTTCTCCAGGGCATTTCAAAGAACTTCATGGCAGCCCCTCCCATCACAGGCCCAGAAGCCTAAAGGGGAAAAATTGTTTCATGGGCTGGGCTCAGGGCCCCCCTGCTCTATGCAACCTGGGGACATTGTGTCCAGCATCCCAGCTACTTCAGCTCCAGCCATGGCTAAAAGGGGCCAAGGTACAGCTTGGACCATTGCTTCAGAGGGTGCAAGTCCCAAGCCTTGGTAGCATACCCATGGTGTTGGGCCTGTGGGTGCACACAAGTCAAGAATTGAGATTGGAGAACTCCTGTCTAGATTGCAGAGGATGTATGGAAGTGCCTGGATGTCCAGGCAGAAGTTTGTGGTAGAGGTGGAGCCCTCATGAACTTCTGATGGGCAGTGCAGAAGGGAAGTGTGGGGTTGGGATCCCACACAGAGTTTCAACTGGGGAACTGCCTAGTGAAGCTGTGAGAAGAGGACCACCATCCTTCAGAACCCAAAATATTAAATTCACTGATGGCTTGCACCATGTATCTGGAGCAGCCACAGACACTCTATGCCACCCATGAGAGCAGTCAGGAGGGGGGTTGTATCCTGCAAAGCCACAGGTGTAGTGCTGCTCAAGACCATGGGAGCCCATCTCTTGCTTCACCATGACCTGGATGTGAGACATGGAGTCAAAGGAAATCATTTTGGAACTTTAAGGTTTAATGACTGCCCTATTGGATTTCAGACTTGCATAGGGCCTATAGCCCCAGTGTTTTGGCCAGTTTCTCCCATTTGGAATGGGTTTACTTACCCAATGTCTGTACCTCATTGTATCTAGGAAGTAACTAACTTGCTTTTGATTTTACAGGCTCATAGGTGGAAGGTATTATTTTTTTCTCAAATTAGACTTTGAAGTTGGACTTTTGGGTTAGTGCTGGAATGAGTTTAAGACTTTGGAAGACTGTTGGAAGGATATGATTGTGTTTTATAATGTGAAGACATGAGATTTGGGAGGGGCCAGGAGTGGAATGATATTGTTTGACTCTGTGTCACCACCTAAATCTCACCTTGAGTTGTAATTATCATAATCCCCACATGTTAAGGGAGGGACCCAGTAGGGTAATTAAATCATGGGGTGCTTGTGCCCAACTTCTCCTCGTGATAATGAGTGAGTCTCATGCAATCTGATCATTTTATTGCATCTGACATTTCCCCTGCTTGCACTCACTCCATCCTGCTGCCATGTGAAGAATGTTCCTGTTTTTCCTTTGCCTTCTGCCATAATTGAAAGTTTCCTGAGGCCTCCCAGCAATGTGGAATTGTGAGTGAATTAAACCTTTCTTTTATAAATTATCGAGTCTTCAGTATTTCTTCATAGTGGTGTGAGAAGGGACTGATATACTGTAACAGTATGACCAGCAAAACCTAAAATCTTTACTAACTAGCCCTTTACAGAAAAAAGTTGACTGGCTCTTGATCTGAATTATCTTTGTATAATATAGTGCAATTGGCATTCAGATTATAAAAGCTTTTTTGTTTATTTTTTATTTTTTTATTATTATTATACTTTAAGTTTTAGGGTACATGTGCACAATGTGCAGGTTAGTTACATATGTATACATGTGCCATGCTGGTGTGCTGCACCCATTAACTCGTCATTTAGCATTAGGTATATCTCCTAATGCTATCCCTCCCCACTCCCCCCACCCCACAACAGTCCCCAGAGTGTGATGTTCCCCTTCCTGTGTCCATGTGTTCTCATTGTTCAATTCCTATCTATGAGTGAGAACATGCGGTGTTTGGTTTTTTGTCCTTGCGATAGTTTACTGAGAATGATGATTTCCAATTTCATCCATGTCCCTAAAAAGGACATGAACTCATCATTTTTTATGGCGCATAGTATTCCATGGTGTATATGTGCCACATTTTCTTAATCCAGTCTATCATTGTTGGACATTTAGGTTGGTTCCAAGTCTTTGCTATTGTGAATAGTTCCGCAATAAACATACGTGTGCATGTGTCTTTATAGCAGCATGATTTATAGTCCTTTGGGTATATACCCAGTAATAGGATGGCTGGCTCAAATGGTATTTCTAGTTCTAGATCCCTGAGGAATCGCCACACTGACTTCCACAATGGTTGAACTAGTTTACAGTCCCACCAACAGTGTAAAAGTGTTCCTATTTCTCCACATCCTCTCCAGTACCTGTTTTTTCCTCACTTTTGAATGATTGCCATTCTAACTGGTGTGAGATGGTATCTCATTGTGGTTTTGATTTCTCTGATGGCGAGTGATGATGAGCATTTTTTCATGTGTCTTTTGGCTGCATAAATGTCTTCTTTTGAGAAGTGTCTGTTCATATCCTTTGCCCACTTTTTGATGGGGTTGTTTGTTTTTTTCTTGTAAATTTGTTTGAGTTCATTGTAGATTCTGGATATTAGCCCTTTGTCAGATGAGTAGGTTGTGAAAATTTTCTCCCATTTTGTAGGTTGCCTGTTCACTCTGATGGTCGTTTCTTTTGCTGTGCAGAAGCTCTTGAGTTTAATTAGATCCCATTTGCCAATTTTGGCTTTTGCTGCCATTGCTTTTGGTGTTTTAGACATGAAGTCCTTGCCCATGCCTATGTCTTGAATGGTAATGCCTAGGTTTTCTTCTAGGGTTTTTATGGTTTTAGGTCTAACGTTTAAGTTTTTAATCCATCTTGGATTAATTTTTGTATAAGGTGTAAGGAAGGGATCCAGTTCTAGCTTTCTACATATGGCTAGCCAGTTTTCGCAGCACCATTTATTAAATAGGGAATCCTTTCCTCATTGCTTATTTTTCTGAGGTTTGTCAAAGATCAGATAGTTGTAGATACGCGGCATTATTTCTGAGGGCTCTGTTCTGTTCCATTGATCTATATCTCTGTTTTGGTACCAGTACCATGCTGTTTTGGTTACTGTAGCCCTCCAAAGACTGTTTTGTTATTCTTCTAAATATGAAAGACTCATGGTGTTTAGGTACCTTATAAATTAAGATCAGGGAGATATTAAATAGATTAAAATATATTTTTTAAGTCCTAGGACAAAGAAATACTGAAGAGCATAATCTCCCCCTTTCCAATTGTTTTTGGGTAATTTATGTATAACATTTTGAATTGCACATAATAAAATTTTTATTAATATGGAAAACACTTTTCTTAATTAAAATGAACTCATAATTCTTTCAGAATAATTTCTTCTACTTTTAAAAGAGATTTGCTTCATTATCTTCTTATTTAAATTATCTTCAATGCCACACCATTTAATTGAGGTATATGTTTGTTTATGTGTGCAAGTTCTGACTTAAAATTGTGTATTCATCACAAGCATTTGTATTTGATTAACACAATGAATCTTGTTCATGGCAATGTTACCATCTACAAGAGAAAAATAATAAATATTCATCCAAGTGTATATTTCATAATATTATTTATAAACTATGCTGTACTTTCATACACTTAGTGAATTTTAATTTTGTCAAGTTATTTTGCTCATGAAGGACATTGTACAGTGTACTTCAAATGATAGTAGTATCATTTATTCTTTAATTTTAGATTGTATTCCCATTAAAAGTTTTCTAATAAGAGAACATTTTTAATTCTCATACAATTTTATCTTTGCTTTTTATTTTTAAATACATTTTAATTAAAGTGTAATAAATAGAAAATATTTGCACAAACTATAAATCTGTATCTTGGTCAATTTTTTCAAAATGAACATATCCTGTCCACAAGCCCCAGATCAAGACAGAGAACATTGCTAGTACACTGCATTCCCTTTGTATTGTAGTTTTATTTAAAAGAAAAACAAATTTCTGTATTCTTATGTATCTGATTTTTTTTCACTCAATATTATGCTTGTGAAAGTTATGTTTGGTAGTGTGTGTAGCATACATTTCTTTTTTATTTCTGTACCACATAGTATTCCATCGTATGAGTCCACCTCAATTCATTGGTCCATTCAATTTCTTTCTAGTTTAGACTATTTACAAATCATAATTTTAAAAATATTATTGTTCTTTTGATAAATCTATGTAAAGATTTCTATTTGCTATATACTTATGACTATAACTGTTGGCAATTGTGATTGCTATGTTTAGCTATGGTAGGTACTACCCATTTTCCATAGTGGTTCTACCAACATGTACACCAAACAGCGATCCATGGGATACTCTGCTGCTTCACATGCTTGTCAATGCTTGATGTGGTATATTTTTTTCATTTTTACCTTTACACTTTCCCTGATGACTATATTTTCATGTTTATGGTCATTTAGATGCCCTCTTTTGTGAAAGCCTATTTAAATATTTTGCCTCTGTAATTCCAGCCTGATTAATGGAAAGGCAATTTTTTACTTTTCAGCCAAAGCTAGTATTTACTTTCTAATATTCACTAGATTGAGCAAGTTCCTTTTATAATATTTTAATTTGAATTCATTGAATTTGTGTTAAATAATATTGCTAGCTTGCTTAGACTTAAATTCCACTTCTGCTACTTACTACATGTGTTGACTTAAGCAACTTATTTAAGCCCCTAATGCTTTTGTATTTTCTCAGTGAAGTGAGAATTATTGTAGCATATTTATCATGGCAGTGTTATGATAATTTATATATAGTATTTAACTATAATAGTACTCATCATATGGGAAACACTATATAAGTGACTGCTATTAGAATTGTTATCTTTCTCTTCTCTATTATAGCTATTATAACCTTGTAATTGGAAAAAAAAAAACTGCTTATCTGACAACTCATTAAGGCCCCAATTATCAACTTGTCTCTTCTAATGCCAAATTTGTGTAATCTACTATTTACAGTTGGTCCCCTTTCTCAGTCTCTTTTCAAACCTATCTTTGACTTTCACTGTCTTTGGCATTTTTCACCCCGTGTTGCTTTGTTTGATATGAAGAATTTTCAAACTGTCCTTATGTTTCTAATATGCGTACCTATTCCCTAAGACACCTATCTTCTTCCCCAATTCTTGCTGATTGCCCTTCCAGATAATATACTTTGCCACATATCTTTTATAAATTTAAAGAGCCTAGACTGTTGAAAATATATTTCCTGATTATTATTATTTACATATTAATGTTTTATAAGATTTTGAAAAAGAAAAATAAATAACATAAATTATTGTCATGAACAAAGTATAATTAACATTCTGCTTTCGATAAAATTGGAAGTTACCATTTCATATGACTTTTTAAATTAATATAATTTTTAAAAGAAGTTTTATGTTTATGAAATAAAGGCAGAAATCACAGACAGTTTTCTATATCTATTTTCTAAATAACATAAGAAATGATTGTCTTGAACAAAAGGATACTTGGGTTGCATTCTACTTTTACTGCTTTGTATGAGCACCTGTTTTTACTTAACAGACTTTTATAAAAGAAGTTCACATTTACCGAAAAAATGGATAGAAACTACAAAAAGTTTTCTATTATCTCCTTCTCCTATCCATATTTTATTACAATGGAATTAGCAAAAATCAATTATTAACAGGGACATTTTAGTTTCAGGACTGCTGAAAATATAGCCTCTCTTCCTAAAGTCCCATAAAATAAAGTAGAATTTTTATAAAGTATATTAATACTAAACATGAAGATATACTAATAGAAATTATTCAAAAATAAGGATAAAGACTTTTTTAAGAATCAAAGAAAACAAAGCAAGAACACAGCATCACTTAGTTATGAGACAACTTCAAACAAACCTACATATATGTAATTAGTTTTCATTTAATCAGAAAATTTACTGGAAGAAATAATAGTGAAAATATTTCAAAAGTGGATAAAAACTGTATATGCACTGATCCATGAAGTTCATCAAAACCAAGTACAAAAATGTTTTTAAAAAACTACACCATGATACAAAATAATCAAATTGCTCAAAATTATTGATAGATTGCCTTAAAAACAGCCAGAGAAGACAGACACATTACATAAAGGGAAACAAAGATAAGGCTGACAGCCGAATTCTTTTTCAAAACAATGAAAGCAATAAGAGAGTGGAGAAAAATATTTAAGAAAAACACTTATCAATCTAGAATTCTATACTCAGTAAAAAGATCGTTCAACAACAAAATCAACATCTTTAAAATATAGGATGCTAAAATAATACTCTTTCAGCAGACTAACATTATGTGAAATGTCAAAGGAAATCCATCATACAGTAAAAAATGATACCATGTAGAAATATGGATCAAAAAAAATAGGGAGCAATAAGGTGTTATTGGAACACACACACACACACACACACACACACACACACATATGTATATGACCAGAAAACATAATAAAAATGAGCCCACTAGAGATGGTACTTTAACACATTATTTTAAGTAATGTTAAAAAAACAAAGTTTTAAGAACAGAGTGGAAGAAATACTGACCCAGAATATATTCAAAGAGAGGAAGCTATGATCAATAAGCAGTCCCAGGTACCCGGAAGAACACAAAACATGTACAAGGGTGGTTAATTTTTAGGCTGGAAAAGTATTTAGAGCTGAAAATAGAGTTGTTTCCCAGAAAATTTTGTGCATAAAACAGTAAACCCCCTCTATAACTTCAGGCCACAGAAAATCCATCAATCACCAACATAATACAGACAGAATTATTTTTAGTCACAGAAAACAACGTAAGAAGACAGTTCTTTCAGGAAGGTACGGTTTTCTAAGCGTGTTATTAAGGACTCAGAATGCTGTATTTTTTCTAAAGTACTTGTCATTTTACACTTTTCCCTTGTGGCCTCATGGTGGCAATGCAGCTTCAGGAACAACCATTGTTGTCCAGGCAGAAAGAAAGAATAGGGAAAAAGGTGCCTAGTTTCTTTTAATCATCTAGAAAAGGCTCCCACAGAGATTTCTTCCTACATCACATGGCAAGATCTGTGATATGTGGCCAGCGCTAGCTGAAAGGAATCCTTAGACGTCAAGTACTTTCACTTTCTAGAATCCATGCAGCAGGAAAGTAAAGGAGAAAGGAGTTGAGAATGACTTTGTTTGACTTTGTGTTTATAAAAGCTACAGAATAAAATGGTAAACCTGAAACAAAGAAGCCAAAAATATGACCAGAGAGAAAGCTGATAATTAAAAAGAAATGGAAAGTTCACTTAAAAATTACTTCATAATATTTTAAAAGATATTCCACAATCTTGTAATCAATTGGATCAATGCATTTAAAAAAATTATAAAAGTCACATTTTGTAAATAATAATTATAATAATAGAATTTGTAAGTGTTCTGAAAATCCATAATGGTATCATTTTTGCAGAAAGCAATATGAAGGTAAAGACACGCTAAAGCATGTAATTATGAGTGGTATTCAATCTGTAGCTCCAAATATCTGCTAACTTAGAAGAAGTAAAGTTAAAAATATATTTTATCTCTCTCACACACACTCACACATGCACGCACACACATGCACACCACTATTACCACAATCACACAATGACATAAACCACATATTATGATTGAGGAAAAATTCCTGCTAGTGTAGATCTCTGTATTCTATTCCCCGTAAGAAATACCTGCCAGTAGCTGAACAGATAGAAACTGCTTTATTTTTAAAATATTGGTGAAGAGGAAAAGCAAAATGACAGAATAAGACCTTTCAGTGTTCATTTCCTTATAGAAGCATCAATTTCAACAACTATCCATGAATAAAAGTATCTTCACCAGAGCCTCAGAAACAGCTAAGAGATCACAGTACCTGGTATTGGCATAATTATAAGAAAAGACACGTTGAAGAAGGTAGAAGGGACAAAGCTATCTTGCATGGATCATTGCTTGCCCCACTCCAAACAGCACAGCAATGAGAAAGACCCATTCCACTTGGGGGAAAGAGAAGAAAGTGAGTGCAGGACTTTGATTTGAACTCAGTGCCAGGCCAATCACAATGAAATCCAACACCAGGCAGAAGCTGCCAGCTCCTGACCCAAGACACATGTCTGTGGACAGAAATCCTATCCCTGCCTCAGTTCCAGGTAGAGAATGGTGGCCTTGTTGAAATAGACTCTTTCTGGCTCACATTACTGCTGGCCATCTGCTGCAGTCTCAAACCACAAATAAACTTCAGCATCAGGCATTTGGTGACAACATGGGTCTTGAACATTACTCTGTGCTGCTTTGGTCTCAGTAACTGTGGGATTCAGGTGGGCCTAGCATTATAGTGGTTGTGGCAGCCATGAGAATGCCCACCCCATTCTTCTCCAACCCCAGTCAGAATAGCAAAGAAAGAGACATTGTTCACATGGGAGAATGAGAGGCACAAAATCTTGCCTTGGAGTTTAAAGCCTGGACCACATGGGAAAGCCCAGCACCAGACAGAGATCTTCAGCACCTGAGTACAAACCAGAGACCATGGGTAAACCCTCTGGACCTGCATTGACCTCAGATGGAAACTCAGACCAAGCAGGATAGACAATATTCTTTAGGGACTTAGGATGTCATCTTGTGCTAAACCAGCAGGAGTGACCAGGGGCTCAGAGAAAATAATAAGCACCCTGCTTACAATTTCTGAAAAGACAGGCATAAAAAAAAGCCAGACTGTGAGAACTGAAACAAATACCTAATTCTCCAGTTCATAGATGTTGTTGTTCAACCACAATCATTAAGACCATTGAGAGAACTATGAGTTTACTGAATAAAATGATGCATAAAAGATCCACCCTAAAGCAATCAATATGTATGATCTGCCAGGAAAAGAAATAAAAATACCTCTTTTAAGGAAAATCACCAAACTTCAAGAAAACACAAAGAAACAATTCAGTGGTTTATCAGAGAAACTTAACAAAGAGATTGAAATAATCAAACAGAAACCTTGGAGCTGAAAACTACAATAAAAAAATTAAAAAATGCAATAGTGGGGGAATCAACAGTAGAATCAATTAAACAGTAGAAAAAATGGTGAGCTCAAAGATAGGCTGTTTGAAAATACACAGCCAGGGGAAAAATAAAAGAAAATTCAAAGGAACAAAGAACGCTTATGGGAACTATGAGACAACATCAGGAGTAAATACTCAGGTTATCGGGGTTAAAGAGGGACTGAGGAATTCCAAAGGTCTGGAAAGATTATTCAAATAGGCAGAATCAGAAAACTTTGCAAAACCAATAGAGAAAAATAGAAGTATCCAGGCAGACTAAGATCAAAGGTTACCAATCGTTTTTATTTATTTATTTACTTATTTTTAATTTTTTAATTATACTTTAAGTAAGACAACGAAAATAGGAAAAAAAAAAAAACTACAAAAATATCCTAAAAATCAAGTAAGAAATCCCTGTAGTAAAGCCTTGCTTACTGATAGTTAAACAGAAGTGGATTAAATTATCTGTTTAAAAGAGAGAGTGACTTAATAGATTAAAAAAGAAGATTCAAACCTATGTTGGTAACAAGAAACTCATCTCATCTTTAAAGAAACATATTGACAAAGCCAACAGATGAGAAAAGATAGTCCATGCAAATGTAAAGTGAAAGAGTAGTATATGTCATACTAATATCACATAAAATAGACTTTCTTTTTTGAGCCAGGGTTTTGTTCTGTCATTCAGGCTGGAGCACAGTGACATAATAATGACTCACTGCAACCATGAACTCCTGGGCTAAAGTTATCCTCCCACATCATCAGCCTCTTGAGTAGCTAAAAATACAGTCACACTCCACTAAGCCTGACTAATTTTTATGTTTTTAGTAGAGACAAGATCTCTCTATGTTGCCCAGGCTAGTCTCAACCTCTTCTGCTCAAATGATCCTCTCACCTCGGTCTCCCAAAGTGCAATTATAGGTGTAAGTCACTGTGCCTGAACTCAAAAGAATAAACTTTAAATCTAAAGCAGTTAAAAGAGACAAAGAAGGTCATTGTATAACTATCAAAGGGTCAATTCAACAAGATAATACAATATAATATAATATAATATTATAATATATAATATAATATAAGATAAGGTCATTGTATAACTATCAAAGGGTCAATTCAACAAGATAATATAATAATTGTAAATATATATGCACCCAACATCAGAACACCTAAATATATAAAGCAAATGGTAGGGGACACCCCACTTTCAGTAATGGACAAATTATCTAGATAGGAAATCAACAGAGATACAGTAGAGTTAGACTGCATTTTAGATCCAATTAACCTAATAGATATCTACAGAATATTCCAACCAACAGCTGCAGAATATATATTATTCTGAACAGCACACAGAACATTCTTCAGGAGAAATCATATGGTCAGCCACAAAGCACATCTCAAACATTTTCAAAAATTTGATTTAATATCCAACATTTTTTTCTCACCACAATGCAATAAAACTAGAAATCAATAATAAAAAAAAATCTTAGGATACTATATATATATACATGAAAATTGAGAAATACAATATACACTCCTAAACAACAAGTGGGTCAGTGAAGAAATTAAAAAGAAAATTTAAAAATTTCTTGAGACATATAATAATGGAAATGCAACATAAAATAACCAATGAGATACAGCCAAAGCAGTACTAGGAGGAAAGTTATTAGCCATTAATGACAAAATCAGAAAAAAAAGAAGATCTCAAATAAACAATCTAATAATGTACCTCAAAGAACTAGAAAAACAAAAAGAAATCAAACCCAAAATTAGTAGAAGGAAAAAATAAAGATCAAGGAAAAATAAATAAAATGTATATAAAATGTATACAATCAATCAAGCTAAGAGTTGGTTTTTGAATGGACAACAAAATTGACAAAGTTTTGGCTCAGCTAAGCAAGAAAAAAGAGAGAAGACCCAAATAAATGAAATCAGAGACAAAAAAGAAGACATTACATTAGATACTACAGAGACACAAAGTATCATTAGGTACCATTATTAACAACTGTACACCAAAACAACTGAATGACAAAAAAATAGATAAATCCCTGGACACATAAAACGTACCAAGATTAAATAATGAAGAAACAGGAAACCTAAACAGACTAATAATGAATAATGGCAGTGAATCAATAATAGAGTCTCTCATTGTATCAGTTTGTTTTCATGCTGCTGATAAAGACATATCCGAGACCAGGCAAATTACAAAAGAAAGAGGTTTAATTGAACTCACAGTTCCATGTGGCTGGGGAAGCCTCACAATCATGGCAGAAGGCAAGGAGGAGCAAGTCAAGTCTTACATGGATGGCAGCAGGCAAAGAGAGAGAGCTTGTGCAGGGGAGCCCTTCTTTTTAAAACAATCAGATCTCGTGAGACTTATTCACTATCACGAGAACAGCATGGGAAAGCCTTGCCCCCATGATTCAATTACCTCTCACCAGGTCCCTTCCACAGCAAGTGGGAACTCAAGATGAGATTTAGGTGGGGACACAACAAAACCATGTCACTTATCCAAGAAATGTTCATGACCAGATGGCTTCACTGCTTCACTTCCAGTGCTTCTCAAATTCTTCCATAAATTGAATAGGAGGGAATTTTTCCGAGCTCATTCTATGAGGCCAGCATTACTTTGCTAGCAAAACCAGATAAAGACACAACGAAAACAGAAAACTACAGACCAATATCCCTGATGAACATAGGTGTAAAAATCCTCAACAAAATACTATCAAACCAAATCCAACAGTACATCAAAAGCATTACTCACCATAATCAAGTGAAATTTGTACCAGAGGTGCATTAATGGTTCAACATATGCAAATCAATAAATGTGACACATCACATCAACAGAATAAAGGACAAAATTATATGATCATTACAATATACACAGAAAAGTTTGATAAAATTCAACATTCTTTCATAATAAAAACTCTCAACAAATTAGATATAGAAGGGATAGACCTTCAAAATAATAAAGACCTTGTATAACAAAATCACACCTAATATCAGAATGAACTAAGAAAAGCTGAAAACTTCCTTTTTAACATCTGGAACAAGACTATTCAACATAGTCCTGGAAGTCTTGACCAGAGTAATAAGGCAATGAAATAGAAAAGGAGGAAGTCAAATTGTTCTTGCTTTCAGATGGCATAATCTTATATATAGAATACCCCAAATATTATACCAAGAACTATTAAAATTAATAGAAAAATTCAGTAAAGTTAGAGGATATGAAATCAATATGCAAATATCAGCAGTATTTCTATAAATCAATAGTGTAATATCTGAAAAAGATTTAAAGACAATAATTTCCTTTACAATAGCTACAAAAAAAGACTAAAAATATTTAGCCAAGGAAGTGAAATATTTGTACAATAAAAACTATAAGACATTAATGAATGAAATTGAAAAAATACAAAAAGGGAAAGACATCCCATGTTAATTGACTGGCAAAATTAATGTTGTTAAAATATCCATTTACCCAAAGTGATCTACAAATGTAATGCAATCTCTATCAAAATACCAGTTGCATTCTTCAAGGAAGTAAACAGAACAACCCTAAAATTTGTATAAAACTGTGAAAGATCTAACAGTCATGGCAATCTTGAGAAAAACAAAAACAAAAATAAAACCCCCATGGAGGTATCACCATTCCTGACATCAAAATATAATAGAAAGCTGTAGTAATCAAAACAACATGGTACTGGCATAAAATAGATACAAAGAGCAATGGAAAATAACAGAAAGCCCAGAAATAAATCCATGCATCTACAGCCAACTGATTTTCAACAAAGTTTCCAAGTACACACAGCAGGGAAAAGACATACTCTTCAATAATGATGCTGGGAAAACTGGACATTAACATGCAGAAGTACGAAATTAGACCTTTACTCTTATCATATACAAAAAGTAACTCAAAATAAAATAAAGATTTAAATGTGGGAATCTAAACTACAAAACGGCTAGAAGAAAACATAAGGGAGAAGCTCCATGACATTAGTGCAGGCAAAGATGTTTTTGGACAAAACCACAAAACCACAGGCAACAATGACAAATACAGACAAATAGGATTACATCAAACTGCAAAGATTCTGCACAGCAGAGGGAAAAATCACCAGGACGAAGACACAACCCATAGAATGAGAGAACATATTTGCAAACTATACCTCTATTAACAGGTTAATATCCAAAATATACATTTGATTCTCAAATAAAATGGGCTTGTACTACATATATTCACTTAGACGTGGATTTTTTTTCTACTTCTGTCACCCCTGATATAACAAAACCAACAACCTCTCATCATCCTTCTCCTGCTTAGCCTACTCGATGCGAACACAAGGAGAATGAATAATTTTTTGTGGTCTACTTCCTTTTAAAGCATAGTACATACATTTTTTCTTCCTTATAATTTTCTTAATAATATTTTCTTTTTGGAGCTTATTTTATTATGAAATTCAGCATATAATACATATAACATATAAAATATGTGCTAACTATGTTATTGGAAAGGCTTTCAGTCAACAATGGGCTATTAGTAGTTAAGTTTTGGGGGCATCAAAAGTCATACATGTGCTGGGTTTTGGCTTCCCTAGCCACCATGTTGTGCAAGAGTCAAATGCATAAAGAAATCAAGTCCAACAACTCTACAACAAGAAAACAAATAACCCTAATAAAATATGGAAAATATGAGCAAAATACCTGAATAGACATTTCTCAAAAGTATAAAATTGTAGCCAAATGATGCTTGAAAAATTCTCAATATCATTAATTATAAAGGAAATGCAAGTCAAAACTATAAAAGAGTGTAACTTTACTCCTGTTAGAATGGCTATCATGAAAAATCAAAAGGTAGCAAGTGTTGGCAAGGGTGTGGAGAAAAGGGAGCCATTACACAGCAATGGTTGGAATGTAAATTAGTACAGTCATTCTGGAAAGTAGCGAGGAGTTTCCACAAAAGATTAAAAATAGAACTACTGTATGTTCCCAGCAATTTAACTACTGAGTATATGTCCAAAGGAAATGAAATCAGTGTGTCAAGAGGGTATTTGTATTCATGTTTACTGCAGCACTATTCACAATAACCAAGATCTGCAATCAACTTGTTCATCAACCGATAAGTGGATAAAGAAAATGTGATGTGGTATATGTCTACACATATACACAATAGACTACTATTCAGCCACAAGAAATTATAAAATCCTGTCATTTGTGGCAATATGCAGAAACTCGGAGGACATTATGCTAAGCGAAATAAGCTAGGCACAGAAAGACAAATACCACATGATCTCACTCATATATGCAATCTAAAAAGTTGTTCTCATAGAAGTAGAGAGTAAAGTAATGATTACCAGAGGGTAAGGAGGGTGGGTGGAGGAGGAGAAAGATTGGTCAATAGGTACAAAGCTATGGTTAGATGGGAGGAATAAGTCATGGTGTTCTATTTCACAATAGAATAGAGTTAACAATAATGTATTGCATATTTCAAAATACCTAGGAGAGGTTTTTGAATGTTCTTGTTAAGAGAAATGATAAATGTTTCAGGTGATGGATATGGTAATTGCCCTTATTTTATTATTATACAATGTATACATGTGTCAAAACTTCACGATACCTCATAAATATGTGCAATTAGGATGTCTCAATTGCAAATTCAAAAAAGTATCAATAAACCAAAAAGAACCATTCCATAATCATGTAAATTATAAAGCATGATTTAGAAAGAAAAAAGAAACAATACAATCAAATTGATGGTGAAGAAAGCTTTGCATAAAATACAATACTAAATAAATTGCAAGTCAAAATTAAAATATACAGCTTTGAAATTGAAGATTTTATTCAAATATTACCAAATTCAAAGCACAGATATAAGAGCTCAGGGAAGATATAATAGGCTAACAGATGAAGCAGACTCTTAGGTGAAGAAAATCAGAAAATAAATTAAAAATAAAATAAAACCAATAAAGAAATAGCAACCTTTCTAGCAATAGTAAACATATAGTTTAACTTATATATATGTGTATATATACACAGATATACATATATACATATATGTGTGTGTAGTTTATATATGTATATATACATATATGTATGTACGTGTGTATTAATATAGTATGTATACACACATATGTATATATGTTTGTATATGTATACACATACATACACACATATATACACACACATATATATACACATATAATGAGTTTTGCTAAAAACATAGTAAGTCATAAAAAACTAAAATAAATTATCAAATTGTGATAAAACATTGAAAAATAATAAATACAGAGGACAAATAAAGATGAATATACATTTCTAATTAATCCAAGTTAAGAAGAAATAAAACAAATGTTTCTGTAAAACATTCAAACAGCTTTTGATGTTAATCAATATGTTGAAAGAGTTCATCTTATAGTGTAAAATATATGGATTTTATAACCTTGAGACAAGTCTTCACAAAATTTCTTGGACTTCAGGTTATCCAAAGCAGCCATAAACAGTGCTCATAATCCACTACCACACACCAGGAAACCTCATTTTGATTGTACAAGTGCCTTTTCTGATTAATTGGTGCCTGTGCCATTCTGATATTTTTAGCATTTGTACATAAAGAGGGAAGAACATCAGGAATAAGAATTCTCTACTGCAATGACAGATACTTCAAAACAGTGGAGTTATATAATCTAAGGTCAAAGAAAGTTTAGAATGAAAAACACAATAAACCTAAGAAAAACAAGAGAGATAAATCACTAAGTTAGAAAACAATGGATAGGATATGAAAACAGAAAAATGGTAACAACAAAATAAGCTCAAGAATTTGGTCTTTGAATGTTCTAACATATAGCTATAATACTAGCTCATTTAATAAGAAAAAGAGAAACATGTATATACCAGTGAACTAATATTGGAGAAATAATATTCAGTGAAAGTTTTAAAACAATTTTAAAAGATAACTTTGCATAGTTTTATATGAATATATTTATAAAGGAGGTTTTCTAGAAAATATATACTGAGACAATTAAACAAAGAAGCAATAGACTTAAATGAATTTTTCTTATAGGAGAAATAGAAACAAAGCTTTCAAAAGTTCCCTTTCATAGAAAGTATAAATTCTTCAATTTCATTTTTAACTTCCACCAAAACTGTAAGTAACTCATCACTCCAATGCTATTTCAAATGTCAGATCACAGGGAATAAGAACAATAAAAGGTCTTTGAAATACATTTTAGGTCTCCATCAAACTAATGACCACAGAACTGCAATGCTATTTCTCTGTCACAGAAAACTACAGTACAGACCAATCTCCCTTCTCCATATTTGAGAACTGTAACTATTATTCAATATTAATATTTCTCAATAAAATTTGTCATCATAATAAAAATAGACAAAAATATGTCTATTTATCAATTTAGGCTAAAGATGAGTTGAATAGAATTAACATCCATTTAAAAAGTTTGATATTTTACTCTTATTTTTCTCTCAGAACCCACATTCAAGATCTCCACAAATCCTGTCAGCTGTCAATTTTGACATCCCTCAATAACCGAACAATTTTTATTATATCCAACGCTTTTACTCTAGTCCAATTTATTATCACAACTTTTCTTGTTATTCCAAAAGCTCCTATAACCTTATCTTCTTATTTCTAATCTTGCATTCCTGGGGTCTATTGTCAAAATAGCATCCATATCAGAGCTTCACTCTGCTGAAATCTTCCAGTGGTATTTCATGTCACTCAGCATAACATCCAACACCCTTACTATGAATCAAAATGGCTGAAATGATCTATAACTCAAAAAGGCTGAAATCCCGAATGGAATTACTATCCTTACAAAAGAGGTCCAAGAGAGACCCTGTGCCCGTTTTGCCATGTGAGGACACACAGGGAGAAGCTTCTGTCTGTGAATCAGAAAGCAGGCCCTCACCAGACACCAAATTTGGAGACATCTCTATCTCTCTGTTCTTACCTTGTACTAGTCTCCCCCATGCCTGTGTGCCTCAGCTCTCCTGATCCTTGGGTTTTGATCATGTGTCCCTCCACCATGAGTTCTTCTCCCTGATATCCACATTTTCACGCCCTCAGTTTTTTTTTTTCTCTAAAAGCACCATTAGGATTTCTCTATTTCTTTTTATAAAATAAGAAACTTCCAATCACTGTGTTCATTTTCTGTTTTGTTCACTGCCGTATCTCCAGTACCTTACAAACAGAATAAAATACACTGATGTTCAAAAACCATTTTTGATGAATAAGCAAATGAATATGAAAAAATGAGCAATATCTTTATGTATTGATATGCAATCTTGCCTTTACTATATTGTTAGATGCAAAAATATTTTGTAGAAAAACAAGTGCAATATGAGCTGATTTGGATAAAAATATACATAATATGTCAGTGTATAAAGTATAATGTAAATTTTATGTATATGTATATTGAACAAGTTTATGTGTACCTAAAAACATAGGCATATCTTTATATAATTGAAAGGAAGGAATGAAGGAAAAAAGGAAGGTGAAAAGATCTGGTGAGATCTAACCCAATCCAAACTGTAAACAGTACTGGCCACTGGTAGATATGATTTAATGTTTGTATGTATGGGTGTGTATAGGCTGTGGTGGCAGGATATTATGAGATTTTTACTTTTTAATTTATATCATTATCTATTGTTTTACTACCATTCTCCACAATTTTCTACTTATTCTCTACCATTCTTGATTGCCTTTTAGTTTTCAAAAACAATTAATATTGTATTTTTAACACAGTTAAAATATAACAGTCTTTGTTGAGAGCTGCTATGGTCTCAATATTTGTGTTCCCCCCAAAATTCATAAATTGAAATTCTCATCCCCAAGGTGATGGTGTTAGGAGGTGGGGCCTTTGGGAGTTGATAAGGTCATGAGGGTGGAGCCCTCCTGAATGGGATTACTATCCTGACAAAAGAGTCCGAAGAAAGACCCCATGCCCCTTTTTGCCATGTGAGGAGAGAGAGAGAAGTTTCTGCCTATGAATAAGAAGGCAGGCCCTCACCAGACACCAAATTTGGAGACATCTTGATCGTGGACTTCCCAGCATCCAGAGCTGTGAGAAGTAAATTTCTGGTGCTTATAAGATATCCAGACTATGGTATGTCTAGCAGGAAAAATGAACTAAGATAAGAGTCAATGTTTCAAGTTAAAGTTAACATTAGATACTACATTGGTTCTTATTTTAAAATAGATATTCTGTATTACATTGGTAAATACTATATTTTATTATGGAAAATTATTTTTAAAAACAGAAATTGCTGTTGAATTTTGTCAAACATCTTTGGTTTGTTTCACAGTTATGCCAAATATTTATCAAAATACACTATCTTCTTAGGACAGAGACTTACTAATGTTAGATGTAGATTAAATAATGCTGGTTACTATTTCTGTTTAAAGAATGATCTAAAAGTTGTACTCTTCATTTCTGTGATTCTCATCATCCTGAAGCAGCTGGATTGATAGAATGGTGGAATGAAGGCCAACTAAGTGACAATACTTTGTAGGGCTGGGACAAAGTTTTCCAGAAAGCTGTGTATACTCTCACTCAGAGTCCAATATATGGTACTGTTTTTCCCATAGCCAGGATTCACAAATTCAGGAATCAAAGGGTAGAAGTGGAAGTGACACCACTCGTTATCATCCATAGTGACCCACTAGCAACATTTTTCCTTGCTGTTCCTGCGTTCAGCTTGCCTTGAGGTCTTAGTTCCAGAGGAAGGAATGCCGCCACCAGAAGACACAACAATGATTCCATTAAACTGGAAGTCAAGATTGGCACCTGGAAACTTTGGGCTCCTCCTACCTCCAAGTCAACAGGCTAAGAAGGGAAATACAGTGTTGGCAGGGGTGATTGACCACGATTAACAAGATGAAATCAGTCTACTACTTCACAGTGGAGGTAAGGAAAAGTATCCATGGAATACAGGAGATATCTTAGGGCATCTCTTAGTATAACCACTCCCTGTGATAAAGGTCAATGGGAAACTACAACAACCCAATCCAGGCAGGACTACATATGGCCCAGACCCTTCAGGAATGAAGGTCTGGGTCACTCCACTAGGTAAAAAACCATGACCAGGTGAGGTGCTTGCTGAAGGCAAAGGGAATACAGAATGGTCAGTAGAAGAAGATAGTTATCAATACCAGCTATGACTATGTGAACAGCTGCAAAAACAGGGACTGGAATTGTCATGAGTATTTCTCCCTTATTTTGTTAAGAATATGTGTGTGCATGTTTACAGTTGTACTAAGAAAATATCTTCATTTTATTTCCTTTCTTTTTCTTTTATCATGTGAGATAAGATTTATTGACTTCATATCAGCATTTAAGTGTTGTTAGATGTATGTAATACAATTTAGGTTAGAGATTAGTTCGCTTCCGGTTGTATGAAGGATAGATGTGTTATGCTAGGCTAATTTTGACCACATTATTTTACTTATTTGGGCACTAAGTATGATTTCAGGAGATGTGTATTGGTTCAAGTTGACAAGGGGTGGACTCGTGATGGTTAATATTAAGTGTCAGCTAGATTGGATTGAAGGATGCTTAGATAGCTGGTAAAGTATTATTTCTGGATGTGTCTGTGCAGGTGTTGCCAGAGGAGATTAATGCTTGGGTGAATGGACTCAGAGAGGTATACTCATCCCCAATGTGGATCGGCACCATCCAACTGGCTGCCAGCAAGGCTAGAACAAAGCAAGTGGAAGAAGGTGGGGTAAGCTGATTTGCCGAGTCTTCTGGCTTTCATCTTTCTCCCATGCTAGATGCTTCCTGCCCTTGAATATCAGACCCCAGATTCTTCTGCCTTTGGACACTTGGACTTATGCCAGTGGTGTTTGCCAGAAGCTCTTGGGCCTTCTGCAACAGAATGAAGGCTGCATTGTTGGCTTCTCTACTTTTGAGGCTTTGGAACTCGGAATGAGCCACTACTGGCTTGCCGGCTCCTCAGCTTGCAGGCGTCCTCTTGTGGGACTTCACCTTGTGATAATTTGAGTCAATTTTCTTTAATAAATTCCCTTTCATATATGCATATATCCTATTAGTTCTGTTCCTCTGGGGAAACCTAATACACTCTATAACTCACCAGAAACATATTTTTAATGGTTCAATCTCTCCAGAGGGAGATTTTCTTCCAGGCAAGATATTGCTTGTAAAATTACTTTCATTTTTAAAAGCTAGTTCTGATATCAACACTTTTAAAAGACCAATTCTAAGTGTGGATACAACTTAGAGATCAAACCACTGTAAACATAGGTTAGGCAAGAATTGTGCTTTACAGCATGTAGACTTTAATTAAAATAAAATTTTCTCCAGAAAAGAATTTTCAGTTTCTTTCCTGTTTTCTTCCTATTTTTATTTTAGGTTATTTTAAAAGTAAAAGACAATAGACATGTGCAGGTTTGTTACCTGGGTATATTGTGTGTTGCTGAGGTTTAGGTTATAAATGATCTCATCTCCTAGGTACTGAGCTTAAGTACCTACTGAACTAAGTACCTAATATTTAGTTTTGCAATTCTTGTCCTCATCCTCTGGTAATACCCAGATTCTATTGTTGTTATCTTTATAGCAATGTGTTCCACTGTTTAGTTCCCATCTCCATAAGTGAGAACAGACAGTATTTGGTTTTCCATCCCTGTGTTGATTCACAGAAGGCCTCCAGCTGCATACATGTTACTGCAATGAGCATAATTTCATTATATTTTATGGCTGTGTAGTATTCCATCGTGTACATGTGACATATTTTCTTTATCCAGTCTACTGTTGTTGAGCATTTAGATGATTCTGTATTTTTACTTTTGTTAATAGTGTTGTGATAAGCATACATGTGCATGTGTCTTTATGGTAGAAAAATTTACATTCCTTTGGAAAATATCCAGTAATGGGATTGCTGGGTTGAATGTTTAATCTCTTTTAAGTTCTTTGATAAATCACCACAGTGCTTTCCACAATGATTGGACTAATTTACATTCCTACCAGCAGTATATAAGCACTCCCTCTCTCTGTAACCTCACCAGCATCTATTGTTTTTTGACTGTTTAATAATAGCCATTCTGACTGGTGCAAGATGGTATCTCATTGTGGTTTTGATTGGCATTTCTCTAATGTTTAGTGATGTTGAGCATTTTTTCATATGCTTTCTGGATGCATGTATGATTTTTATTTTTTAAGTTTCTTTTCATGTCCTTTGCCCGCTTTTTAATAGGGTTGTTTGTTTTTTGCTTGTGAATTTGTTTAAGTTCCTTGTAGATGCTAGATATTACACCTTTGTCATATGCATAGTTTGCAGATATTTTCTCCCATTCTGTAGGTTGTGTGTTTACTCTGTTAATAGTTTATTTTCTGTGCAGAATCTCTTTAGTTTAATTATGACACATTTGTTGATATTTTTCTTTTTGCAATTGTTTTTGACATCTTTGTCATGAAGTCTTTGCCTGGGCCTATGTCCAGAAAGGTGTTTTCTAGGTTATTTTCCAGGGTTTTTATAGTTTTAGGTTTTATATTTGATTATTTAATCCATCTTGAATTGATTTTATATCTAGTGTAAGGAAGGGGTCCAGTTTTAATCTTCTGCATATGGCTAGCCAGTTATCCCAGCACTGTTTATTGAATATGGAGTCCTTTCCCCATTGCTTGTTTTTGTTAATTTTTTTGAAGATCAGCTAGTCATAGATGTGCAGCATTATTTCTGGTCTCTCTATTCTGTTCCATTAGTCCATGGGTCTGTTTTTGTATTGGGATCATACTATTTTGATTACTGTAGCCTTGTAGTTTTTTAATGAAGTTGTTTTTTGCTTGTTGATTTGTGTTGGTTCCTTATAGATTATTGACATTAGATTTCTGTTGGATAAGTAATTTGTTAATATTTTTCTTCCATAATGTATGTTGTCTATTTTCTCTGAGAATAGTTTATTTTTCTGTGTGGAAGATGTTCAGAACA
This sequence comes from Pan paniscus, assembly GCF_029289425.2. Classification (NCBI taxonomy): domain Eukaryota; kingdom Metazoa; phylum Chordata; class Mammalia; order Primates; family Hominidae; genus Pan; species Pan paniscus. Next base: position 115,174,720 of record NC_073252.2, read on the forward strand.
ATAAGTTTCCATTTGTCAGTTTTTTATTTTGTTGCAATTGCTTTTGAGGACTTAGTCATAAAGTTTCCCAAGACCAATGTCTAGAAGGTGTTTCCTAAACTTTCCTTTAAGGTTATAATAGTTTGTGGTCTTCCATTTAATATTTAATCCATCTTGAGTTAATTTTTGTATAAGGTGAAATGTAGAGGTCCAGTTTCATTCTTCTGCATAAGGCTAGCCAGCTATCCCAACAACATTTATTGAATATAAAATCCTTTCTCCATTGCTTATTTTTGTCAAGCTTGCTGAAGATCAGATAGCTGTAGGTGTCTAGCTTTTTTTTCTGGGTAATTTATTATGTTCCATTGGTCTATGTGTTTGTTTATGTACCAGTACAATGCTGTTTTGGTTACTGTAGCCTTGTAATATAGTTTGAAGATAAGTAGTGTGATGCTTCTGCCTCTGTTATTTTTGCTTAGGATTACTTTAGCTATTTTGGCTTTTTTTTGGTTCCATGAACATTTTAGAATAGCTTTTTCTAGCTGTGTGGAAACCACAGTTGATAGGTTAAAAGGAATAGTGTTGAATCTGCAGATTGATTTAGGCAGTGTATTAGTCAATTCTCACACTGCTAAAAAACACATACCCAAGACTGGGTAATTTATAAAGAAAGTAAGGTTTAATGGACTTGCAGTTCCACATGGCTGGGGAGGCCTTACAATAATGGCGGAAGGTGAAAGAGGAGCAAAGGCACATCTTACATGGTGGCAGGCTAGAGAGTGTGCAGGGAAATTGTTCTTTATAAAACCATAAGCTCTCATAAGACTTATTCATAAGTCTCATAAGACTATCATGAGAATAGCAGGGGTAAATCTGCCCCATGATTCAATCACCTCCCATGGGGTCCCTCCCACAACATGTGGGGAATTATGGGAGCTACATTTCAAGATGATATTTGGGTGGGAAAAGAGCCAAACCATATCATTCTATCCCTGACCCCTCCCAAATCTCATGTCCTCACATTTCAACACAATCATGACTTCCCAACAGTCCCCCAAAATCTTAACTCATCTCTGCATTAACTCAGAAGTCCACAGTCCAAAGTCTTACCTGAGACAAGGCAAGTCCTTTCCACCTATGAGCCTGTTAAATCAAAAGAAAGTTAGTTACTTCCTAGATACAATGAGGGTAAAGGAATTGAGTAAATGCAACTGTTCCAAATGGGAGAAATTGGCCAAAACAAAGGGGCTACAGGCCCCATGCAAGTCTAAAACCCAATAGGGCAGTCATTAAACATTAATGTTCTAAAATTATCTTTTTTGACTCCACTTCTCACAGCCAGGTCATTCTGATGCAAGAGGTGGGTACCCATGGTCTTGAGCAGCTCTGCCTCTGTGGTTTTGCAGGGTAGAGCCCCCTCCTAGCTGCTTTCATAGGCTGGCATTGAGTGTCTGTGACTTTTCCAGGCTTACAGTGCAAACTGTTGGTGAATCTACCATTCTGAGTTCTGGAGGATGGCAGTCCTTTTCTCAGAGTTCCACTAGGTAGTGCCCCAGTCAGGACTCTGTGTGGGTGTTCCCATCCAACATTTTTCTTCCACACTGCCCTAGCAGAGGTTGTCCATGAAGGCTGTGTCTGTGTAGCACACTTCTGCCTGGACATTCAGGCATTTCCATACATTCTCTGAAATCTAGCTAGATGCTTCCAAACCTCAATTCTTAACTTCTGTGTACCCATAGGCCCAACACAAATTGTAAGCCACCAAGGCTTGGGGCTTGCACTGTTTGAAGCAACAGCTGAGCTCTACATTGGACCCTTTAAGCCATAGCTGGGAGGCAGGGCACCAAGTCACGAGACTGCACAAAGCTGTAAAGCCATGGGCCTGGCCCATGAAACCATTTTTTTCCTCCTAGACCTCCAGCCTTGTGATGGGAAGGACTGCCATGAAGAAAAGCCCTGGAGACATCTTCCCCATTGTCTTGGTGATTGACATTTGCTTCTTTGTTACTTATGCACATTTCTGCTGTGGGTTTGAATTTTTCCTCAGAAAAATGGATTTTAATTTTCTATCACATTGTCAGGCTGCAAATTTTCTGAACTTTTATGCTCTCCTTCCCTTTTATACATAAGTTCCAATTCCAAGTCATGTCTTTGTGAAATAATGAAACAGTACTTTTAAGAGCAGCCAAGTCACATCTTCAATGCTTTATTGCTTAGAAATTTCTTCTGCCAGATACCCTAAATTATCTATCTCAAGTTCAGATTTGCACAGATCCTAGGGCAGGGGCAATATATCACCAGTCTCTTTGCTAAAGCACAGCAAGAATCACCTTTGCACCAGTTCCCAATAAGCTCCTCATCTCCATCTAAGACCACCTCAGCCTGGACTTTATTGTCCATATCACTATCACATTTTGGTCAAAGCCATTCAACAAGTATCTAGGAAGTTCCAAACTTTCCCAAATCTTCCTGTCTTCTGAGGCCTCCAAGTCTCCAGGTATTTCCAAACTTTCCTATATTTTCTTATCTTCTTCTGAGCCCTCCAAAATGTTCCAACCTCTCTTTGTTACCCAGTTTCAAAGTCACTTTCACATTTTTGAATATCTTTATATAGGTGTCCCATTACCCAGTACCGATTTACTGTATTAGTCTGTTCTCATGTTGCTAATGAAAACATACTCGAGACTGGGTAATTTATAAAGAAAATGAGGTTTAATGGGCTCACACTTCCACATGAGTGGGGAAGCTTCACAGTCATGGCAGAAGGTGAAGGAGCAAAGACACGTCTTACATGGTGGTGGGCAAGAACGTGTACAGGGTAACTGCTCTATATACAACTATCAGATCTTGTGAGACTTATTCACTGTCATGAGATCGGCACAGAAAAACCCACCCTCATGATTCAATCACCTCCAACTGGGTCCCTCCCATGACACATGAGGATTATGGGAGCTACAATTCAACATGAGATTTGGGTGGGGACACAGCCATACCATATCAGGCAGTATGGCTAAGTATATTGATTCTTCTAATCCATGAGCATGGAATGTTTTTTCATTTCTTTGTGTCATTTGTAATTTCTTTTAGCAGTGTTTTGTAGTTCTCCTCATAGATATATTTCACCTCCTTGGTTATATGTATTCCTAAGTACTTTATTTTATTTTTAGGCTATTTTAAATGGAATTGCATTCTTGATTTGGCTCTCAGCTTGAACGCTATTGATGTATAGAAATGCCATTGATTTTTGTACATTTGTTTTGTGTCCTGAGACTTTACTAATGTTGTTCATCAGTACCAGGAGACTTTCAACAATCTTTAGAATTTTCTAGGTATAGAGTAATACCATTCACAAAGAGAGATAGTTTAACTTTCTCTTTTTCTATTTGGGATGCAGGGTGTTGATCAAGCAAGTCTGCCTACAGGTCCCCCAATTGCAGGCACAAGCAACAGTGCTGAAGGAGAATCCAGTTGGTTCTCAAACACCCAGAAGAGTGCCTAGGCATGGAGCTGGGAAACTTCCTTTGCTCCAAATTCTCTGTATGGGAATGGCCGATGGACTAAGTTTCTATTTCAGGAGAGTGGGTGTTCCAGATTCCTGGATATCTTCCTGTGTATCAGAGAGGACCTCCCTACAACAGGATTTCTGCACAGGAAAGCTGGGGTGGCTCAGGCTGCTGATCCAGATGAGCTGGTGTTCCAAATGCCTTTAGACCTGCCTGGGTATGCAGAAAAGAGGGCATTACTGAACCAGGATATTTGCACAGGAAGGATGAGGCAGGTCAGGTTGCTGATCCCAGTGAGCCAGTGCTTCAACTACGTGGATATTTGCCTTGGCATGGAGAAAAGAGTGCCTTGCTGCACCATGATGTGTGCCCAGGAAGGTAGGATGACTTAGGCTGCTAAACAAGGCAAGCAGGTACCCTGAATGCCTGGAAATCTGCCTGGGTGTTGAGTAAAGAGGGCATCCCAGTACCAGGTCCTCTGCACAGCAATGGTGGGGCCGCTAAGGCTGCTGATCCAGATAAGGTGATATTCCAAATACCTAAAAATCTGCCTGGGCATGAAGTACAGAGAACATCCCTGCACCTAGATTTTTGTATAGAAAAGGTTGGGTGACAATTTGGGGGGCCAAGGCAGAGGGAGCACTTTAGGTCAGGAGTTGGAGACTAACCTGGCCATCATGGCAGAACCCCATCTCTATTAAAAATATAAAAATTAGTTAGGCATGGTGGTGTGTGCCTGTAGTCCCAGCTACTAGGGAGGCTGAGGTAAGAGAATCGCTTGAACCCAGGAGGCAGAGGTTGCAGTGAGCTGAGGTCACACCACTGCACTCCATTCTGGGTGATAGAGCAAGATTACATCTAAAAAAAAAAAAAAAAGAAGCAAGGAAGGAAGGAAAGAAGGAAAGAAGGAAGGAAGAAAGGAAGGAAGGAAGGAAGGAAGGAAGGCAGGCTGCTGATCTAGAGAAGCAAGTGCTCCTAGTTCTTGGAGATCTGCCTGGGCATGGAATAGCTAGGGCCCCCCTTGTAGTAGGATCTCTTCACAAGAGGAATAGGGCAACTTATGCTGCTGAACCAGGCAAAGAGGTGCTCTGAATACCTGGAGATCTGCCTGAGCATGGAGTGGATAAGGCCCTGCTGCAACACAACCTCAGGTGAGCAGTCCAGTGCACGCAGAAATGGCACACACAGACCGGTTCTGGGTCAACAAGCCAGTCATGACTGCGAGTCTTGCTGCCCAGGAGAAACTGCAGCTGTAGCAGCTCTCCTGCCACCCCAGGCTTATGTTGCGGGAGATAAGAATTCCAGCACCTACTGCTTAGCAATTTTCCACAGTTCTGGCTGGGGAGGCCCCTCTTGTATTTTACAGCAGGTGTGCCAATCTCTGGCCCGAGACTGAAATTCCTGAGGTCACCAAAGAATGGCTGGCTTTGTATACATCTGGATTAAAAATGGCATCCTGCTGTCAGTCCTGGGTCTTGGAAAGTGTCTGTAGCTTTATCCAGTGTCTTTCTCTTACAGAGTTTCTAAGCCTATCCCTAAGTTAGCTCCAGGGCTTGAGAGATACAAAATGTTCTCTCTTGGTCTGGGTCCACTGGATCTCCATGAAAGGTGAGTCACAGAGGGAGGATCTCTGCCTCTCTCACATTCATGGGCTTTACTCACTTTTATCAGCCAGACACTGTAATGGGGGCTGTTTGCAGGCACTCTCCTCTCTGGGATCAGGAGTGTCCTTCATGATTTCTTGTGGATTCTTGTTTTCCTTCTTGGATTAAAGCTCACAGAATTGATCTTTATCCACTATCTTGCTATTTCCAAGTGGCTGAGGCATGCTAAAAGCCTCTAATCCACCATATTGGAAAAGGAAATCCAGTTTATTAAATACAGATTCTATGTATATTTGTTTGCATTAATTTGTTAAAATCAGCAACTAGAACTGACACATTTTTGTGATATTAATAGATACAGCAGCAAAAATGATACTTTCAAATGAAAACTTGAAGATGAGATTGTTTTATATTGTCATTTATGTGTCAAATATATATTCCTACACAGTCTGAATAATAGATAATGAAGCAAAATATATACCAAAGTAGTCAAAGTGGCATGTTAGTCAGAAAAGTATTACATTATAAATATATCACTTTCAAAATCCACTTATTCAAATATTTACTGAACATCACTATTATTGTAGGGAAGAAACTATCCATTTTTTAATTCGTCCTTCTGAAAAAAGAACTGTAATCTGGATAGAAGCAGCAATGTGGCCAGCTGAAAAAAACATTTCCTAGTCTCTCTTCATGGTGATGAAGTAATGCAGATATGACTACTGATATAGATTTAAACAGAAACCATTAAATAGTGATTCATTCTCCCAAAAGCTCCATAAAAGTAGGTAGTAGGAAGGTGGAAGAGTCAGTTGGCATGCATTATTTTTTAATTTTTCTTCCTCCTTCTTCCCACTTGGAATACAATTATGTTACTAGAAGACAGTAGACTTTAATGGTCATGAGGACAAGAGCCAAGCCTTAAAAATTATGAGGCAGACATCTGATACTATCATGACACTTACTTGAACAAGCCCTGGGAAGCTTACCTACATGATGGCATGTTCTCCTGGTCTTTAGGGAGTTTAAGCCACTCCAGAATGATTCTCTAATATGTGAAACTGAAACAGTCCTAAATAGATATGACCTGTAAAGCATTTGCAATAGTTATTGCTCTCTAAAGCTTAAAAAAAGTTAGCTTTTAATAAGTTTTGCAAATGTCCATACAGATGAATTCAGAAGGTCCGTACGCTCTCTTTTCTGAGTCATCTGTCTGTATAAAATAATTGGAGTGATTTTTCCATACAGCAAAGATGATAAAACAAGTTAGTAAAGAAATAATGTCAAATAATATTTATTTATAATTGTCATATGGTTTAATAATGACAGTACAATTATGTATACATTTTTGGCAGTACAATTAAAACCCAAATAGTCCTAATCTCAAAAACCCTAATAGTCTACTTTAGGATTTTCTTTTTTCACTCAGACATATAGGCTGCATTTTTTTCTCTATGTAATGTTTAGTTTGTATGATTTTTTAATCAACCAATACTTAACTATGTATTGTCTATTTTACAACTACAGACATGTGGATAATGGGTTAATGTGAAAGTTACTAACTGTTAGTTCCTTGGATGAATGTCTTGGTACAATTGCCCTGGTAGGCCTTCATTATACTAATGCCAGAGACAAATGGACGCCTGCATTTCAACTATCTTAGTAATATGCCAATTACCACAGTAAAGAAAGTCTGTGTTGATCTGATTCAGTCATCAGGACAGCAAGACTTTTGTGCTCTGTTAATTTTCTTTTGGTATATTAACCCTGCTTTTTTTACTTTTCAACTAATTCTGGTTCATTTTATCATCTCGTGCAACCAGGGGCTTGCTTTTGTTAGCAAGTATTCTAGCATTCTTTTGGAGACTATTGCCAAAAGTAGTCCACAAAAGCAGACATCAGACAATTTTACAAAAGTAGAACATCAGAAAGTATTTGCAGGTATTGGAATTAGGAGAAACTCTGTTAAATGTCATTGATATTTTATTTGCTTTTAGAAATGAATTTATCAAACTGGTAAATAATTATACAGTTAAAATGCTGACAGCGTTGTGTCAGGGTAACACATAATGATTCTCTTTGATAATGATTTTTTTTTGGTCTGATAAGAAAAACTCAAAAAGCCGTCATACACTGTTACTTTGCTAAAGGCTTAAAAATAAGAACTCTGGATCACTCAATGGCTTCATGAGGCAAAAAGTAGAGACAGGGTTATCTTTGTCATTCAGGCAGTTGAAAGTGCAGAGTAATCAAGCAGGTACAGAGGCACACAGTTCTGCCTAATTTTACCACTAATCCTTTTCAGTAATCTCCTGAATAATTCCCCTCATTTACATTGCTCTAAGTACCCAGGGACCTAATGCTTCTGAGCCTGAAAACACATATGCCTGACACTTTAGAAAGAAGGAAACTGCAGTCTCTGATTTGCTTTTATGTGCCTTAAGCCTCATTTTCCCTACAATGTTTGCAATAGGCAGTATATGTGATAAAAATTGCAAAGGATTTGATTGTATAATAAATCGCAACATTTCAGGAAATTAAATATTATTTAAGAAATAAAAATTAAATGCAGAGGTAAAAACATGAAATGCTTTTGTTGCTAAAGTTCATGTGACCTTGAATACAGATGTATACAGAATATGTCAAGAGTTCAGATTAAAGAGCTTAATGCAGACAATTTTTATTGTAATACAACATTTACTTAAAGAAAGTAAACTGAAGTAACAAAATTCAAAACTTGCAAAGCCAGAGGCTTTCCCTTTTGTATAAATGTATAAAGCATCTATAGATAATTTTGTTTAATGAAGAGATGTCAGGAATGAAACCAGGAAGCTAAGCTGAGCAACAAAACAGGTGTTAAATCGCTGACTAGTCATATTAAAATGATTGTGTCCACTTGATTTTAAAATTCTGAAATAAAAATTTTCATTAAAAATTTCATTGTGTATATGATGTTTTATCATTTATCCAAAAAATATGTATTTTTAGGTAATAAAGATGAACTCTGTATGTGTGTATGTGAATTTCTGAAAGGTGTTATTTAATTCAATTGGTGCCCATTCAACATCATCTCTGTGAGTAGGTTTTAATCATTCTTGTTTTCTGTTTGTGCATACAATCTAATGTTCATTGGATAAAAATTCAAAATGGCTGGGTATCATCTTTTTCAGTCTTCCTCCCATCTCCCATTTTCATCTCCATTATCCTTTTTGCCAGTGATGCTCTTCTCTTCATTGTATATGCTAATAAGGAGTACTTTGCATTTACATATGATTTAAGGGTTTACACGTATGAACTTGTTTTCATAAAAATAAAAATTTTCTTTTCCTCATATGCTATCATCAATTTTAGGGTATGCTGTCCTCAAAAGTGCGAATGGGTGAGTTGAATCTCAGTAGAGACAGTTCTTCCTGCAATGTACTACAATACATTGTATTTGACATTTAGTCGGACACTGCATATATGTTCTTGTATTTGAGGAAGGCAAGAAACATCTTTTTATTGTACATTTATTTTGGTGGTTTTCACACTGTGCAGAAGCTTGAATATTAGCTCCTTTTCTTTATCTATTTTAATAATAACAAAAATTCAACCAGTAGAACTCTGAAATGCTGTGGAGACCATAAAATTAATCAGTAGAATCATATTTGCCTGTAACTCCATTAGTTCAGTTCTCTAAAAGGAGACTACTAGCACCTGATCATCTTTTCTGAATAATCCTTGTTTTATTATTTAACTTGCTAAAATGAAGGTTTTCACTGTACTGTCATTGCAGTGATGTGATTGATGGTAATGTATGTGGACTACAGTGTGTTTCAGAAGAATAATTTCTTTGTTTTCAAATTTGTTTATTTACTTATTTATTTTCTGTTGGCTGATAACATTTCTTTGTGTACAACATGATGTGTTCAAGTATATATATGCATAAAATGGAATCATTAAATCAAGTTAATTAAAATGTTCATTACCTCATGGTTATTTTTGTGGTGAGAACATTTAACATTCACTCTCCTAGTTGGCAGTTGTCAGGAAAAAATAAATCATTAATTATAGTCACAATGCTGTAAAATAAGAGAGCAATTTTAATGTCATTCAGCATGGGAGTGTAGGGAAAAGTGATGGCTCTCCTTTGGTTTATGAAAAATCATAAACTAAGTTAGAGTTTAAAATGTATGCAGATGATGAAGTTTAAAAATCACATGATAAATATTTCTTCAATCAATAGCACTGTTCATTCACTAGCTAAATGTAATCTACTGGCATGTGTTCAAAGTATATTTTCAGAATATAAAAGTATATGATGCAAAACATATATACTGTAAACAGCCATAAGCTATACAAAATTCATGACTTTTTATATGTTACACTGCTATGATCAAGTTACTCCCTAAAAGTAATACTTTTTTCTTTAGAAAACTTAAATATACATTTTTCTTTTGATATTTTCTTGATAAACAATGTTCAAAGTGATTGACTTATTATCATACATTTTTTGTAGTATATATGCTTAGCTTACTCATCAATGATTTCATATTTATAGTTGGCATAGATGCTTACCATTGAGTCAAGCATTTAGAGTTTGTTTCTCTATTACCTTATTAATTATCTCTCTAACTTAGATTAGTTATCAATGAAATATTAAAGATATGTCTGCAGTCAAGCCCTCTAAGAGCGTAAATGTATTTTTATTTTTTTAATTAAAACTAGATAGACAAGTATAATTAACTCCTCACCTTTGTAAAGGTACCTTCAGGTATTACTTAAATTATAAAATTTATTTAGAGCCTCGACAATGTTAAGGTGGCATGCTTATTCCACTAGTATAAATGGCAAACACATATATTTTGCTATTAAAATGTACTTGGCATTTAGTAAGACAGTGCATATATATCCATGTAGTTGAGGAAGGCAAAAAACATCTTTTTATTGTACATTTATTTTGATGTTTACACTTTGCAGAAGCTTGGCTATTAGCTCCTTTTCTTTACCTATTATTATTATTTATTTTTCAGATGGAGTCTCACACTGTCGCCAGGCTGGAGTACAGTGGCGCCATCTCGGCTCACTGAACCCTCCACCTACCGGGTTCAAGTGATTCTACTGCCGCAGTCTCCAGAGTAGCTGGGACTACAGGCATGCACTACCACGCCCAGCTAATTTTTTGTATTTTTAGTTGAGACGGGGTTTCACCATGATGGCCAGGATGGTCTCGATCTCTTGACCTCATGATCTGCCTGCCTCGGCCTCCCAAAGTGCTGGGATTATGGGCATGAGCCACTGTGCTAGGCCTACCTATTTTAAAAATAACAAGAATTCATCCAATGGAACGCTGAAATGCCTGTGGAGGATACAAGATTAATCAGCAGGATTATATTTGCCTATGACTCCATTAATTCAATTCCAGACCCTACTTATGGGTCTAATGTCCTTTATTAGGCAATGTAGGAGATTCCTATACTTCTAATAAAGTAATCTTTTTCCATTTAAATAGTCTTTGCTTTTTATCAGGCAGTATGTATTTCCACAAAGTTAATTCAATGAAATACACCTAAAGCTGAGAGTCTTATCTCGTTAATGAATGAAAAATAGAAATCAATTATTCTGAGATGAGATTCTTCCTATAATTTTTATTAGTTGTTGTGAAATGGTACATGGGTTTGTCTTGAAGATATGATGATTTATTAATTCTTAATATTGAATTAAATGCTTCTGAAATAGAGATGACTCTCTTTGTCATGGAGTTACAGTTGTTTGATTAAATTGCATTGAATTTTGAATGTTAATGTTATATATTAACTTAAATGAGATTTTCCAATATAAATACTCTGTGAACCTCCAGCCTTGTGTTTCTTTCTTTTTTTTTTTTTGCAGGTGTGTGAGACAATGGCTTTATTTATTATTATTATTTTATTTATTTATTTGTTTTGAGACAGAGTCTCACTCTGTCGCCCAGGCTGGAGTGCAGTGGTGCAATCTCGGCTCACTGTAAGCTCTGCCTCCCGGGTTCACGCCATTCTCCTGCCTCAGCCTCCCAAGTAGCTGGGACTACAGGTGCCCGCCACCATGCCCGGCTATTTTTTTGGATTTTTAGTAGAGACGGGGTTTCATCGTGTTAGCCAGGATGGTCTCGATCTTCTGACCTCGTGATCTGCCTGCCTCGGCCTCCCAAAGTGCTGGGATTACAGGTGTGAGCCACTGCGCCCGGCCTATTATTATTATTATTATTATTATTTTACCTCAGGAGAATGTTTGGGCAATACTTTTACATTGTATTAATACCTTACATATGAGGACATTCTTATATGTTGTCTTATTTATTTCTTAATGACTACAGTGACAACACAACTATCCCCTCTGCTCTCAGTCAAACTAAGGCAAAAATCAAAGTTAGTGACAATCTTCCCCACCCTCCAGAACAGATCTTGCCCCTGAATAAATAACTAGAAACAAAAGATGTGAAGAGGAGGTTCAAGAAGTAGATATAGTATGTTTGTTAGAATGAAATTAAAGCAAATGACTAGCAATAATAAATGAAGCAAGCAGAAAAAGGACTAGAAAAATTTTAAAGACAGGCAAGAAAATTTTTTAAAGTTGTGTTTATGGTAACTATTATTATTAACTGCATTGTCAGTTATCTGAAAGTATACTTTGCCTATATTCAAAAGACAATATAATGCATAATCGAGTTTTTCTTTTGTTCAAAAACTAAGGTTAGTTCTGTTTTTTAACATTTCTATTATCCAGTGCTTAATTTATCTCTCCATTTCACTGAGAAATTTTATTTTTAAAAATGATACTACAAATGTCTTTTAGGGTCTTAGTTTCACTATGTCTTTCAGATCTTTAATTGAGCCTGATCAAGTGAATTAAATGACACCTTCATGATGTAGCAGTGTAAATTCAGCTTCAAAAATATCTAACTGATTCTGACTCTAGTATTTAGTCAATTAGAATGTGTTTAGTAACTGCTAGATTTTGGGCAGTTTACTAAACTGGAAAAGACAAGAGTACTTAATGCTGTGTAAAAATGAAGCTTTACTTGACTCACTCTATTGCCTATTAAGAACGTTATCCAAATTAGCAGTCATAGTAATCAAATACAAGATGATACACTATTGAACTAAATGCCTTGGATTTGGCAATGGAAATAATGTTGTATGTCTAGAAACTTGTGCCTGACCACAGATTACAGCGTATAAAAGAGTATACAGAGAATGGCATGGTAGCTGCAGTGACTTCTGACACTAACTACCAGGGGACTCTGCAGGTTAAGGGTACAGTCCCCAACAAGACTATTTTTACTTCAGATACCAGCTGCAAGCTCAGGGGTTCCCAAGCCTCTGATGAACTCACTACAAATCTGGAGCTCCTCATTGACTTCTCAAGTAGAAAAATTCACTAGAAACTGTCAGAACTCAGGAAACTGCTATTGATACAAAAGTGGGGCAGGGAAGTGCTGGGAGTAGAAGGGCGGGTCCCTGGCGAGGCCTCCACCCCCCAGGCCTGTGCCCACTGACCTAGATGAAGACAGGCACTCCTGCCTTTGCACCCAAATGTTGCATTTCCCAAGACCACCCTGGCCTGCCACGCCCCCAACCTGTGCCTATGCAAACTGCCAGACCCTAGGAGGCAGACAAACAAGTGACTGGAAGTGGAGCAGAACACATTGGCAGAAGACACAAGTGGCTGGACGTCAAGAGGACGTTGAGGAGAGCATGCCGGTGGAAGAGCACATGACAGACGCCAGCAGGCCTGCAGGCCATCAACCAACAGAACAAGGCAGAGTTTGGCCGGGACAGTTGAAGGAGAGCCCCAGCCACGGACAACGGGGAAACTATTCCCCTTCTGGCTCCCCATCTGCTGAGAGCTACTTCCACTCAATAAAACTTTGCACTCATTCTCCAAGCCCACATGTGATCCGATTCTTTCCCGTACACCAAGGCAAGAACCCCAGGATACAGAAAGCCCTCTGTCCTTGAGACAAGGCAGAGGTCTAATTGAGCTGACTAACACAAGCCACCTATGGATGGCTACACTGAAAGAGCACTCTGTAACACACGCCCATTGGAGGGCTTCAGCCGTAAACATTCACCCCTAGACACAGCTGTGGGGTTGGAGCCCCACAGCCTCCCCGTCTGTATGCTCCCCTAGAGGTTTGAGCAGTGGAGCACTGAAGAAGCGAGCCACACCCCATCATACACCCTGCAAGGGGAACAAGGAAACCTTTCCTGTTTCACTATATTGATGATGATATTTTTATTATAGCAAAAAGGATACATATCAGGACCAGTCAAAAAAATGTAAACAATGAGGTTGGAAGGGGTCCAATTGCAAAGCTTTCATGTCCTCTCGCTTCAGAGACAGGACACATCATCCCTCCAGTATATTAATGTGTAACAATTTACAGAATATTGTTAACCAGCAAAGCTCATCCAAGCATCATTTTGATTACATAAGCATGATTAATCAGCCAAATGACTGAACTCAATCTCCAGCCCGCATCACCTTCCTGGAAGGCAAACTTATAGTATAGTATAAAATCCCCAACTGTTAATTACATATTAGTCTTTTGGACATGGCTAGGCCCCATCCTGAGACATCTTGTTTGCATAAACTACCGAGAGACCCACTGTTAGTCATCTCACTGGCTTATGCCAGTGTGGTCCCAGGGTCTCATCATGAAGAACAGAGACACTTCTATCACTGGCGAAATTACAAGGATTTAGAAGCTCCCTCCCAGGAACCAGGAAGAAAGGCCAGTCAAGTTCTTTGTTACATGGCAGTAGCAGAGAAGACCCAGCCTACTCTCACTATAGTGATGAATGGGTCTGGCTCTATGCTTATCAAATTTAAAAAATGATATAAAGATGGACTTTGTTTCTACCATTATATTAAATTATTTTATCAGTGTTACTTTTATAATAATAGTTAAATTACATTTGGCAGAAACATAATATGGGGTATATTGGTGTATATTAAAAGTATTTTTCTAATATGTGTATATATATAATATTATATATATATAATTTTTTTTTTCAAAAAATCCGGTTGAAACAGTGTAATTACTTTCAAGAAACAAAACTGACTTCAATAATTTAAAAACTATCCTCGGGACCCTTGAGTCTCTTAAAGTTTCTGATTTTATTTTACTTTTAATTACACCCATCTTCAATAGATTGTGCTGAAAACTTTTGATAGATTTAGAAAACTAGGTAATATTTATGCGTATAGCCTTTTTAAACAAAGAAAAAAAATTAGTGATCCAGTGACATTTTTCATGAAACTATTAAAGGGTAAAAAAAAAAGATAAAAAGAAAAATTCATATCTAGAAATAAATAGAACCCTTTACTTTCAGAAAAAGGGTTGTAACATTTTAGGGTATGAAAGAAAAATGTTTTCATAAAAAACATAATCTTAAGAAAACAGCAGTCTCTAATAATAATGCAACATGCTCTATAAAGCATTGTAATTCATTTTTTCTTCTATTTAAAAAAAGAAAAAGTTTACAAAAAATAGGATGCCTCTGTGATTTGGAAATCTTCAATTAAGACTTGAGATTTGAAGCAAGGTAGATATATGTAAGTACCTTTCAGAATTTTTAACTTAAAGTATATTTCAAATTGCATAAGACTTATAGAAAATTACTTCTATAATAAATGTTTATGCTTGTGAAGTGATGAAGATATTAAAAAAATATTTAGGCAAATTAAATTTAGCAGAGTTTAATTGAGTGGAGAACAATTCTCCAATCCAGCAGCCAAGAGAGCCAGAAAAGTTTCAGAGTGACTCTAGGGCCACCACATGGTCAGATCACAGAAAAAGGAAAGTGACATACCAAAAATGGAAGTAAGCTACAGAGACAGCTGGATTGGTTACAGCTCAGCATTTGCCTTTTTCAAACACGATTTCAAGAGTTCCTCACCTGTGATTGGACAAAACTCTATTATAGATACAAGAGTAGGTTACAGCCTATTGACACATCCAATTAGGTTACATTTTACTATATATGGAGAAATTTTTAGGCCACCACTTAAATAGGTAGGGAGGAAGCGTTAGACTTAATTTAAGAAAGGCTATTTGAAAATACAGAGTTTACATTTCGTTTCAGCCAAGGTTTTCCAGAGAAACAGAACCAATAGGATGTGTGTATACACAGAATAATCCATATTATAAAAAATTGGCTCATGTAATTATGGAGGGTGATGAGTCTCAAATCTCCTATGTAGGCCACCAGGCTGAAGACCCAGGAGAGCCAATGCTGCAGTTCCAGTTTGAAGGTTGACAAGCAGAGACCAAGAAGAGTTGATGGTCCAGATAAAGTCTGAGAGCATTCTGTTGGAGAATCCCCTCTTGCTCTAGGAAACCAGTCATTTGTTCTATTCAAATTTTCAACTGATTGGTTGAGGCCCACCCACATTATGGAGGACAGTCTGCTTACTCAAAGTCCATTGAATTATGTTAACTCTATCCAAAAATACCCTTCAAATTGGTACATAAAATTATCCATCACATCCTCAGAATACTGAACCAGATTTGGTTATCAGAATAAATATCTTAACAAAAATATTAACATGTTTACCTTAACAGATCATCTCAGCTGTTAATATTTCAGCAACTAAGTCTACATAGCAGATACACTGGCATGTGTCGTGTGTGTGTGTGTGTGTGTGTGTGTGTGTGTGTGTGTGTGATTGTAGATTAACAGTAGATTCTCCAAGGAGTAAGAAAATGAAAAGGAATGAGGATTTTGTTTTAAAGCTTTCTGTTCTGGTTTGATTTGTATTTACACAAGGAATATAATCATTTTTAAAAATTAGTGCACAAGTAAAGTTAAAAATAAATGCAATAGTCCTTTAGGAATTGACTCACTACAAAAATAAATTATTATGTATACTATTTTGGAATTTATCTGCAACATCTAAATAGATTTCATTTGATTATCAACTCCAACACCGTACAATTAAGAAAAGTGTGGTGTGGACAAGGAAATACTATATCTGGAGCCAAAAGCCCTGAAGTTATGCCTGGGTTCAATTATTTTGAAACCATATAAATTCTCTGAATTTCAGGTTTCAAATATGTAGACACAGAAATAATAATTACAACTGATTTGCTACATGATAATCAATAAATTCGTGTTATATTAAACCACTCTGTAAATGGTGAAAACACATATTAGCTAATTTGGTCCAAGTTTTTTACCATAATCAACAAAACTAATAAGTAGAGCAGCTAGGAAAAAAACTTAGTTGGCCCAATCTTTCATTTAGTGCTGTTTTCCAAGTATCACACTGTTCTTGAAGATAGAATATGTCATCTGTCAAATATGCTACCAAATATACTAATTTATTGTTAAGAATCTATACCACTAGCAGCAGTAGTGGTGGTAGTTGTGTACGTGGTGGTAAGGAAATCCCATTCTACAAAGTAAGAGACGCTACTGTCGGATCTAATACCTAAACACTAGTCTCAACCAAAATCCACTTTAAAAACAACACATAATACACGCATCCTACTTGAAAGTCATACCTGGGACATTATTTGCTACATGTGCATATGTTGGAGGGTGGAAAATGGGACAGTTATATCATTCATTAAGCAAGCTGAGAAAACCTGCGCTGGAAGTAAGCATCAAACATCTTTAACTCTCCATACACCCGGATTCTGGTGGAGTAAGACTGTTTTGGCAGTTTGTTAATGACGAGGTTAAAAATATGCACATAAGGAGAATAAATAAAATGCGCCTATATAAGTAAAAAATATTTTTTGGGAAAGATCATAATGTGGCACTCTAGCAATAAAA
The DNA here is from genome assembly GCF_029289425.2 of Pan paniscus. Classification (NCBI taxonomy): domain Eukaryota; kingdom Metazoa; phylum Chordata; class Mammalia; order Primates; family Hominidae; genus Pan; species Pan paniscus. The sequence continues at coordinate 115,191,610 of NC_073252.2, forward strand.
TTGTTATTCCAGAAACTCCAGATTATAGATAATTTCTTTATGAAAAATAAATCTTGAAGGAAACACATGTGCTCATTACAGCTTTTAAAATGTCTAAAGCAGTTGGTCATATACTGGGTCTTTACAACCTAAATTAGTTATAACAAGACTAATACATAATAGTATTTTTATTATATCTACAATTTTTATTATATCTACAATTAGTAAAATTGTAGATGTAAGAGTCAGGTACATAAATAAAAAGATAACCTGTTTAGTATCTGGATGCTTTTATGCTCTCTGTCTGTAAAATAATGATAGTAACTATTTGCCTCATAGCAATATTTTAAGCATTAAGGGAGATAATATATTTAAGCTCTTTAAAGCAATCCCTGACACACTCAATAAATATCACCTATTGTTATTACTATTATATTTAAACTGATAACAGGGTGTTGTGGTTGAGTCATTTATTTATGCTTCCCAGTCAACATTTGATAATAATGAGTTAAGCTATTTAACTACCTGTATCTCCTTTAACTCGTGAAGATAATACTCTTCCACCATTTCTGAAACAATAGCGTTTGAACAGTGTTAGAAAAATTATAATTCTTCAGTAAGAAACCAATTAGAAACAACTAATTAATCTATTCTCTAAAGAAAGAAAGTAAAATGTTTCAAGGTCTCTATGTTTCACTCTAACCACAGCTTTCAAAAACTACACAGTATTCAATGAATTTGTCATTGGGCATTATTTTCATTTTGGGAGGCTTAAAAAATGGATAAAAAGAAACAGTTTTTATAATTGAAATTGTATGTTGTCTTTTCTACTAAACTTTTAAATAGGGACAGTTGTACATACATATTTTTGTGTTAACCATAGACTAAAGTTTAAAATGTTTTTATCTGGTAAACTATATACCATAGGAGATGAAAATCTATAATAACTAGAAAGTAAAATTCCAAACAGAACAAATGACTATAGGTAAAAGAATTGCTTGCTATTCTTTATTTTTCTCCTTTTTTGATATAATTTTATCTTGCTTAGCTTTAATATTCTTTTATTTTATATATGTATAAATAAACTCAAATATAGTCTTGCTGACATGTGTATGGATATACATATATTTATTTATTCAAATATATGTAACATATGAAAAAACTTAGAATGTTAAAGTACTCTTTAACTTTTTAAGCCATTCTTCCCACACATACAATGCTACAATATTTTCCAAAATCATAGTTAACAGCTTTCTATATAAACTTCCTGACAAATTTTTGCTAACCGACTGTGTTTGTCTTGTAGGTATTTTCAGCATTTATTTACTTAATGGAACAGCAAGCAGAATTTCCCTATGTATTCAGAGGAAAATAAATATGTTGCCTCTAAAGGCAGATGTATACTCGACATGGGACAGAGAACACCCCAACCATGCCAACAGAAGCATCCCTGAAAATTAGAAGGATAAAAAGAGTGGGTAGCACAGGTGAGCTTGCAGCATTATGTGGTTTTCATAATCCATCTGGCATTCTGAGAAAGAGAAAATATAGATTTGGAGCAATTGCATATCAAATTAATCATTACAGTTTGTTATGAGATTGAGTATCGCATATATCAACTTGTTCCAGTTTTGTAAGCCCCTTAATAGCACTTTTAAATAGAGAAATTAATTTTTTTCTTCATTAACTTTAATTATGATTAGAAGCCTAGAAATATTGGAGCAACTTCAAAAAAACAAGCCTGCTTATTAACTGGGTTTTCTCAAGTTCTCACAAATCACAATGACACCAACAGCATCAGTGTTGGGCTCATTAAAAAGAAAAATAAGTAAACCATAGAAATTAGATAAGGTATGTTAGTTTAAGGTTTCAATCATTCATTGCAACAATGAAGCAAAGGAAAGATAATAGCTGATTATATACTTTCCTACTACTCTTAATATATAATTTTATGTAATGAGATATATTAAGTACAGATCTTGAAGGTATGTTTAAGTGGCAACCAGAACGTGTTCATAGGGCACACCCTATTAATAACAATGCAATTTCCAAGATAATAATGGCAACAAATATGCCACTTTGCTTTTATTAAGTGCTATAAAATTGACTAACACATTTATATCTCTGTATCAAGAAGATTTTGACTAGTTATTGCGTACAAATATTATTAGACTTAATTTTCTTTTATAGCTCTGATTGTTTTCTACTGATGAGTGAAGTAAGCAAATTATAAAGTGATATAGAATTATCTATTCTGAATTAGCAGCATTATTTCTTTGAGAAATCATGTTTGATATCAGCATGCATGTGTTACAACAATCAACCTTTTCTGTGAAATTAGGAAACTAAGGTATTTCACTTATGAAATAATAAAATATATTGCATTTTCTATACATTGTCTGAAGTTTTCACATTTAGCTAGTTACATCTGAATTGATCAGAATATTTGGCAAAAAAATAAAAATTACTAGCTTTGAAAAAAAGAGGAAAAGCAGAGAGGAAATAAATTCATAGAAGAAAAAATATACATAGTGAATGGTTGTTTGATGATTGTTTGTACAAATTTACTATATATAATAACATCTTTTTTTCTTTCTTGAGATGGAGTCTTGCTCTGTTGCCCAGGAGGGAGTACAGTGGCACGATTTCAGCTCACTGCAGCCTCTGCCTCCTGGGTTCAAGTGATTCTCCCACCTTAGCCTTCTGAGTAGCTGGGACTACAGGCACGCTAATTTTTGTATTTTTAGTAGAGACAGGTTTTTGCCATGTTGGCCAGGCTGCTCTCAAACTCCTGTTCTCAAGTGATCTCTGCCTGCCTCGGCCTCCCAAAGTTCTGGATGACAGACGTGAGCCACTACCCGGCCAACCACATATAATAATATCTTAATATCTGAAAAATAACACTTTCATTTAAAAATAGGAAATCAGAATTTTTCCTTTTTTTTTTTTTTTTTTGAGACAGAGTTTCACTCTTATTGCCTGGGCTGAAGTGCAATGGCATGATCTCGGCTCACTGCAACCTCTACCTCCTGAGTTCAAGCGATTCTCCTGCTTCAGCCTCCTGAGTAGCTGGGATTACAGGCGCCCACCACCACGCCCAGCTAATTTTTTTGTATTTTTAGTACAGACAGGGTTTCATCATGTTGGCCAGGCTGGTCTCAAACTCCTGACCTCAGGTGATCCACCCGCCTCGGCCTCCCGAAGTGCTGGGATTACAGGCCTGAGCCACAGCACCAGGCCAGAATTTTCCAATTTTAAATTACAAGATATAAAATGTGTGGCCCCTTATTATTATAATACTAAATATTTTCAAAAGTTCATTATATAGGCAAATACATATTCCATACATTTTGAAATTTAAGAAAATATTATCTTTCTTATAGTGATAAATGTATAATTTACTATTATCCCCTCATATTTTCATGATATAGTAAAATTCAATACAGAATTATAATGGTAGATATGAAATGGTTGGTATAATACAAATGGTAGGTAGGAAATGGTAGGTATAACATTAAAATTGATCTTTTTTCCTAGTATTTTTTGTTTTTTTTCCTTCGAAACTCTGATTAAGATGGCTTTTTCATCAAATTGACAAATGTTTTTATTATTTAAAGTGGTGAATAAACTTGATATTGCTTACAAACATAAGCTCTCTAGAACTAGACCTTATACATGACAGTTTCACAATTTGATTTTATTGAAATTTAATGGAAATAGTAACAGTAGAATCAGTAATTCTAAATTATTTTTACCTGCCTTGTTTTTATAACTCAACGTAGATTTGGACCAGGACCAGTAAAAAAAAAAAAAATACTCTCTTGTTCAAAGGCTTTACTAATAACTTCTTAAATTTCAATAATTAACTCTAGACCCATACTCTAATTATATGCACAAGTTCTGAATAATTATGTCAATGTATTAATAGTTAAAACTGTTTTATCTGTAAAAAAGGGAATTTAATAGTATATTTTTCATAAATAGTACTCCAATTATTATATGCATAGGTGAATTATTTATAAAAATGTTATACTCTTTTTCATAGGATGGGCACAATGCATACTCCATCCTTATTCTTCTTAAAGTGATAATTTAATTCTTTTCTTTAGCTGTTGTTAAGGAGTGGTAACTGAATTACTCTACCTTGCTCACAATTTATTCTCAATTATGAGTATATTAACATAAATGAAATTGCTACTTTATTTTGCCTACATATCCCATTTGAGAGGACCAAAGTCTTCAAGTTTAGGCAAATTTAGCTGTAACATAAAGTATGATTGTTATGCTCAGTCAAGCATTAAAAAGAGACATACTATTTAAATGTGAAATGCTCAGTGTTCTTTATTCCACACAGAACTTCAAAGAAACGAACACTGATACATTAAAAATCTAGCAACTGCTAATATAGAAGACATTATTTTCTTTTATCTTCAAAAGGTTGTTATATAGCTAGTTACACAGAACTATAGATTAGTATAAAAAGAAGTGTTAGACATAAAGATACATTCTGTTTCTCTGTATTTACTCCATTATAAATATATACATATATGTTTTTAATTTTTAAATATACCTTGCCAACACCCTTCACCTGAATATCCCCAGGAATACATCTCTAGTTGATTAGCTGGGTTGTATGACTCACTATAGTAAGGAAAAACACTCACCATGGGAAGCAATGGGTCTCAGTAAGAGGTTATTAGAAAGAATCTCATATAGGCCTGGGACTTTGGTTGGGTAATTTTGGGGAAGGCCTAAGGAGCAGGGATTTACTCTAGATCAGGTGTTGTCAGAAAGTAGGGAGAATTCTATGATTGTTTGTTAATAAATCTTATTAACAGGGAGGGTAGATTAGAGCCTGGATAATGCTGGAATTACTAAAGGAGCAGTTGTCACTTGATAGGATTTGGATCTGTGTCTCCATCAAATCTCATGTCGAATCATAATCCCCAGTGTTGGAGGTGCAGCCTGGTGGGAGGTGATTGGATCATGGAACCAGAGTTCTCTTGAATGGTTTAGTACCATTCCTGCTTGGTACTGTCCTTGTGACAGTGAGTGAGTTCTTGTGAGATCTGCTTGTTTATAAATATGTAGCACCTTCCCCCTCACTCTTTCTCTTGCTCCTGCTCCTGCTGTTTAATACATGTCTGCTCCCACTTCTCCTTCCGCCATGATTGTAAATTTCCTGAGGCCTCCCGAGAGGCTGAGCAGAAGCCAGCATCATGCTTCGTGTACAGCCTGTAGAACCATGAGCCAATTAAACCCACTTTCTTTATATATTACCAAGTCTCAGGTATTTCTTTATAGCCATGTAAGAACAAACTAATACATCACTCATTTTTTGCTGAGAAATCACTATTGGTATTTTGAGGTTTTCACGGTGGTGCTGTTTTTGTCTCACTTTACCATGCAGTATTGAGGTTGATGTTATGTAAGATGGTTTATTTCCAACTGGAGAACAACATAGACTAGCAATGAACGTCATACCAATTCCTGAATGTCAGCAAAATTCTTTCTTCTATTTTAGCTTAGTATTACCATTCAGAGGTTATTCTGATAGCTAAAGAGATACACAGAAATATAGACGAATAGAAAATAGGTGAATGAAGACTTATTCTACCTCTTTCTATTATTTATGTATATGTATTTGTAGATATGTATGTATCTGTGTATGCAAAATACATCTAGTATTGCTAAAACTTTTGCACATAACTATGTGCCCTTTAAACTATGTGTTTAATATCTAAAAATTCATTCATATCCATCAAATATTTATTAAATAATTACTATGTTCAGGTGCTGGAGGACAGCAGTGGAACAAAATAGGATTTTTCTTTCATAGAGCTCATATTCTAGTTGAGGGAAGAAACACAGACAAATCTAAAATCCTACAAGGAAATATATAATATTACAGATAATGATAAGTTATATAAAGAAAAAATAAAGAAGAACAAAGAAGAGAAAGGTTCTGGGAAGGAATTAGTATGCTATTGTGTCTGGGTGGTCAGGGAAGGCCTCATTGCATTATTGCAAGGATCTGAAAGAATTAAGAAAACCAATCACATGGAGTTGTGGACAAAATATTCCAGGAAACGGGAGCAGCAAATTCAGGTACCCTTAGAGAGAATGTTCATGTCCTATCAAGGAGCATTGATTACACCAGTAAGGTGTAGGGGGGTGAGATAGAAAGACAAAAATAGTGATTAAGTCATTAAGGTAGTGGTCATGTCAGATTTTGTTGGGTTTTTAAGTCAATTATATATCTGGTTGTAATATAATTGGGCTTAGCTTTTAGAATCATCACTCTGGTGACTAGTAGAGAAAAGAATGTGAGATTTGGTTAAAGATGAAATGAGGAGAATTGTTGAAAGCAATTACAATAATCTAGGGTAGAAATATTGTGATGTAGACCAGAGTGGAAGAAGTAGAAGCAGTACAAATGTCGCTTCATTCTGAATCTATTCCAAGGTAGAATCTTTACGGATGAGAAATCTTAGCTCCAGCAGGCACCATAAGGGGGATAGGGAGGCATGGGTCATGAGATCAGATTAAGAAATTTGCAAAAATATGCAGAGACATTTGTCTAAGAGGTGAGGGTTTACCTGGGTTTCTTGGGATTCTTGTCATTATTGATGTAATTAGGTAAAAGGGTCAGATAGAAATCATTCTCAGTTTCCAGCGCAGTGTGGTGAGGCTTTAAGGTTGCAAAGGAATAGTGAGCTGAGATTTTCATCAGATGGTTAAAGCAGAAATATCAAATCAGTCTTCAAAATGTGTAGAGACAAAGGCAAATACTTATATACAAATATATTCATTTCAATATTTGAATAAGAGCAACCTAAGTCTGAAAAGTTTCTGATAAATTTTGTTATGTAGTTCCATGTAAAAAAGCATGTTCACACGTATATTTAATTATTATAAAAAGTCAAATGAAAAGGAAAGAGAGAAAAGCCATCCGAAAATTGTAGTTAAAATTATACGTATAAAAATGGATGGAAGTGGACCAAATATTAATTTTGGTAATTGTTTGCTGATATAATATTACTAGTTTCATTTTCTTATTTAAAATATGTTTTTTCTATTTTCTTACAAAGAACTGTATTCTTTGTAAGAAAGAAATTCTTACAAATAATCCTATTGTATTTACAATACAATTAGATAAACTATTGTTAATACACACTCATTACATATGGAGCAAGTACCTAAACTGTATAAATAATGAATGAGTTTTTAGATAGGAAAACAAGTTAGCAGAATAGTAATGATGGAAATAATAGAATGTAGTAGGTGGAAAATAGACTTTGAGGGAAAATAGTTATTGTAAAGGTAATGTTTGAGGTTTCATTTATTTGTGTATGTTTTCAGCATGTATTCACTGAGCATCCACTGTGCACTTCTCTTCTAGAAGGGAGGCTACTCTGGAGAATGAGAGAGAAAAGTCCCACATCCTCACAGAGCCTAGTCTTTGGAAACAGGCCCAAAGAATAAAACAGATAAACAGAGATAAAACAGCAATAAGTACTACAAAAAATGCAAACAAACAAAAAACCCTAAGCAATGTAATAAATAGTGTCTGGTGGACCAATTTGATTAAGTATTTGGGGAAAACCTTCCTTAGGTTGATAGATTGTTGTGAAATTTAAATACTAGGAAAGATTAACTTTTAAAATTTACAATTGTAGTTATGCTCTCAATTTGACTATCTCAAAACATTATGCTTAAGTAATATTAATATGAATAAAACAAATTATTGTTTATATTTTTATTTTGCTATTAAATTACATCATGCAAATAATACCATGGATTGCAATTCAGCCCCAAAACAGAAGGAGATAATATCTTTTGCAGGGACATGGATGGAGCTGGAGACCATTACCCTTAGCCAACTAACACAGGAACAGAAAACCACATAACTCATGTTCTCACTCATAAGTGGCAGCTAAATGATGAGAACACATGGGCACATAGAGGAGGAATAACACACACTGGGGCGTTTCAGAGGGTGGAAGGTGGAAGGAGAGAGGGGAGGGAATCAGGAAAAAATAACTAATGGGTACTAGGCTTAATACCTGGGTGAGGAAATAATCTGTACAACACACTCCTATGATACGGGTTTACCTATGTAACAAAATTGCACTTGTACCCCTGAACTTAAAAAAGTAAAAAAAAAAAAATCTAATTATATTTGATACCTATTGGGGAACTGGTTGATTTATAGTTATTTGTTTATATTTTCATTTGGTGAATAGGATGTTTTACTTATTACTTTATCCTTCCTTTTGGTTACAGCATTATGCCATTGGATAGTCAGGTAATATATTAACAAAGATTTCTCTCAGCATTTTAGTGATAATTCAGGATTTTTTTTCCTTAACATTGGCTATTATTCTTAAAACTCTCAAAGCATTCTCGATAGGGTTGCTTGCTTATTTCTTGTAAGTTTGCTTAAGTTCTTTGTAGATTCTGGTTATTAGCCCTTTGTCAGAAGTATACATTGCAAAAATTTCCTCCCATTCTGTTGGTTGCCTGTTCACTCTGATGATAGTTTCTTTTGCTGTGCAAAAAGTGGGCAAAGGATATAAACAGACACTTCTCAAAATAAGAAATTTACGCGGCCAATAAACATATAAAAAAAAACTCATCATCACTGGTCATTAGAGAAATGAAAATCAAAACCACAATGAGATACCATCTCATGCCAGTTAGAATGGTGATCATTAAAAAGTAAGGAAACAACAGTGGCTGGAGAGGATGTGGAGAAATAGGAACACTTTTACATTGTTGATTGGAGTGTAAATTAGGTTGAAACATTGTGGAAGACAGTGGGGCAATTCCTCAAGGATCTAAACCAGAAATACCATTTGACCCAACAATCCCATTACTGATTATAAATCATTCTACTATAAAGACACAAGCACACGTATGTTTACTGCAGCACTGTTCACAGTTGCAAAGACTTGGAACTAACCCAAATGCCCATCAAAGATAGACTGGATAAAGAAAATGTGGCACATATACACCATGGAATACTATGCAGCCAGGAAGAAGGATGAGTTCAGGTCCTTTGCAGGGACATGGATGAAGCTAGAAACCATCATTCTCAGCAAACAAACACAGAAACAGAAAACCAAACACCACATGTTCTCACTCATAAGTGGGAGCTGAACAATGAGAACACAAGGACACAGGGAGGGGAACATCACACACTGGGGCCTGTCAGGGAGTGGGGGGTTAGGAGGGGAATAGCATTAGGAGAAATATCTAATGTAGATGTTGGACTGATAGGTTTAGCAAACCTCCATGGCAAATATATACCTATATAACAAACCTTCATATTCTGCACATATATCCCAAAACTTAAAAAAATACATAAATAAATAAAATAAAGGTAAAAAATCTCTCAAGACAAAGCTAAAGAGCTATACTCATTATAATAAAATCTGAAAAAAATTATTTAAACCAATATCACAAAAACTTGCATTAAAACAGAAGAATCTCGACCTATTTCCATCTGAATTTTTTACACTCAGAAAAACATATTGTTTGTCCTTGGTTTTTCTCTTGCTTGCCAGATCACAAATATATTTGATTGCTGGAAGATAAAATATGCATATAAATAATTTTCATATATGACTATAATAAACATGTTTATAACACACTTAATTTTCTGTTGTACATGATTAATATATATATTTTCATCTATATATATTTTAAGGTAAAACAAAAAAGATAAGCTCTTTCCACTGATTTATTTGTATGAAATGATTTCTTGTATTTGTAATTGTAATTTTAAATATTTAAGTTTTTATATTACATGAATTTACAACTTACATTTAACAACACAATTATACACTTAATTTTTAAATAACACTGCTTATAATTTTTATTATCCTTTATATATTATTTTTTACTTTTATTTTTAGTTCAGGGGTACATGTGCAGGCTTGTTACATAAGTAAATTTGTTTCATGGGGATTTGTTGTACAGATTATTTCATCACCCAGATATCAAGCCTAGTATCTATTAGTTATTTTTCCTGATTCTCTCCCTCCTCCCACCCTCCACCCTTCTATAGGCCCCAGAGTGTATTGTTCCCCTCTATGTGTCCATGTGTTCTCATCATTTAGCTCCCACTTATAAGTGAGAACAAGCGATATTTGGTTTTCTGATCCTATGTTGTAGTTTGCTAAGGATAATGGCCTCCAGTTCCATCCATGTTCATCAGAGGACATGATCTCATACTTTTTTATGGCAACATAGTATTCCACAGTGTATATGTACCACAATTTCTTTAGTGTATAATTGATAGACATTTAGGTGGATTGCAGGTTTTTGCTATTGTGAACAGTATTGCAATGAACATACCTGTGCATGTTTATAACACAATGGTTTACATTCCTTTTGGTATATACCCAGTAATGGGATTGCCGGGTCAAATGGTATTTCTTTCTGTCTTTTGATTTTTGAGGAATCGTTACACCATCTTCCACAATGATTGCACTACTTTACACTCCCTCCAACAGTGTATAAGTGTTGCTTTTTCTTCACAACTGCGCCAGCCTCTGTTATTTTTGACTTTTTAATAATACTCATTCTCACTGGTGCAAGATGGTATATCCTTATGGTTTTTATTGGAATTTATCTAATGATTAGTGATGTTGCATCACCATTTTTGCATATGCTTAATGGCTGCACATATGATGTCTTCTTTTGAAAAGTTTTTTCATGTTCTTTGCTCACTTTTTTTATGGTGGTTTTTTTTTTTTTTGTAAATTTAAGTTCCTTATAGATAATAGATGTTAAATTTCTGTCAGATGCATAGTTTTGCAAAAACTTTCTTCCATCTGTAGGTTGTCTTTTTACTTTGTTGGTAGTTTCTTTTGCTGTGAAGAAGCTCTTTAGTTTAATTAGGTCTCATTTGTCAATTTTTGCTTTTGTTGCAATTGTTTTCGGCATCTTTGTCATGAAATCTTTGCCAATGCCTATGTCCTGAATGCTATCGCCTAGGTTGTCTTCCAGAATTTTTGTACTTTTGGGTTTTACATGTAAGTCCTTAATCCATCATGAGTTAAATTTTGTATATGGTGTAAGGAAGAGGTCCAGTTTTGATCTTCTACATATGGCTAGCCAGTTATCCAGCACTACTCATTGAATAGAAAATCTTTTCCGTGATTGCTTGTTTTTGTCAAGTTTGTCAAAGATCAGATAGTAGTAGGTGTGCAGTCTCATTTCTAGGTTCTGTATTCTGTTTCATTGGTCTATGTGTCTGTTTTGTACCAGTACCATGCTGTTTTGGTTACTGTAGCCCTGTAAAATAGTTTGAATTCAGGAGCTAACTTTCAGCTTTCTTCTTTTTGCTTAGGATTCACTTGACTATTTGGGCTCATTTTTGGTTCTATATGAATTTTAAATTTTTTTTTCTAGTTCTATGAAGATTGTCAATGATAGTTTAATAGGCATAGCATTGAAGCTGTAAATTACTTTGGGAAGTATGGTCATTTTAACTATATTGATTCTTCCTACCTATGACCATGTAATGTTTTTACATTTGTTTGTGACATCTCTGATTCCTTTGAGAAGTGGTTTGTAGTTCTCCTTGTAGAAATCTTTCATCTTCCTAGTTAGCTGCATTCCTAGGTGTTTTATTCCTAAAAATTTTATTCCTGAAAATTTTATTCTTTTTGTAGGAACTGTGAATGGGAGTTTGTTCTTGATTTGACTCTCAGATTGACTCTTGTTGGCGTATAGGAATGCTAATAATTTTTCCACGTTGATTTTGTATCCTGAGACTTTGCTGAAGTTGTCAGCTTGGAATAAAAAGTAATTCAGATATAAAAATAAATTGGGGCTGAAAAATTTGAAACATAAATATTCAGATTTATTACAGCATTTATTATATTATTACCTATATTCCATTAGTTTGATATATGAAAAAGCAAATTCACATAATTAAAACTCTTGAAGGAATTCATATTAAAGAAATACTTCTTTTATACATTTCTAACCATTTGGTTGAATTCACACAAGAAGATTTGTAAAAATATGACATGATTGAGGAATCAGAGTACCTCTAGGAGAGGGATAGAACTCTGTCATAAATATTTAATTCATAAGTAAAATTATTTCAATTTTAATATTAACTTTAATCAAATGAAAATATCTCAGCCTCCACTTGTGGAAAAAGGCACCAAATATTTTGAGAATATCTAAATTATTATCATCTGTTACAAAATGAGTAAATAAACCATGTTGTACATTCTATGAGCTTTTTAATGCTTTGATATATTAAATCTTAAACCAACTCAATTGCTTCACTTGCTGATCTGTACATTCTATTGTATTGAACTATAGAAAATAACTATTAAGCACAGCATAAACTTTTACTTAATTTATATTTAAACTTTTTTTTGTTTTTTACATTTAGTTGACATTTACTCCTCTGATTAACTTTGTTATTAATTAAAATGGAGTAAGTTTGCTTTGCTGATATTCTGGATAGGACACACAGAATGCTGATAAAATTTGAGACAGTAGCAACAGCTAAATGTTGACAGCATTGAAGATTTTGTGTTACTTTGCACCAGAATGACAGTACTTTTTGTCTTTCCTTTCAGAAACATAGTAATGGACAGAAACAGTGTCCAAAAGAGATGCAGTCAGCTAGGGATAAATAAAATATGACTGGTGAGAACTCAGCAGAATTTCTTCATAAAAACTGTAAAAATGGTGACTTAATATTTTTTGAATGGTGTCCTTTCACAGACAAAGCAGAACTGATAGATTAATAGTAGGTATTTTGTTGAATGAGACATTTTGAAACTTCTAAATTTATTCTCGACTTTGATTGATGCTAAGGTATGTAATTTGGTTACCTATTTTGTATCGTTTGACTCTAAAAATGCTTTAAACATGTATAGATAGAAGGCTCTAGGAGCACTTTTAAAGTATTTGCATTGTACACTTTACACACATAATGTGGATAGTTTCTCATGACATGATTGTCTGTAGATAGAAGGCTGTATGAGCACTTTTCTAAAAGCTGATGATACAAACAGAAAAAAAAATGATGATGGAAACCAACAAAAATATACCTGAGCTGAACAGGACTTATTAATTCATCAGGAGAACCTTGGCATGAGAAACAAAAGACATAACTAATGGACTAAAGAATCAATGGGAGAGAGAAAATAAAAATATCTAAACAGTATAAGTGCAGTTAGGAGACAGGTTATGAGGCATAATTGCTAATATCTTATCAGTTGTTCATGCCCTAAGTTAAAGAAGAAAATTATTTTTTCTCAGATATGTCCATTAAGAAGTGCAGAAATATTCTGGAGTCAGAGTGAAAAAGAAAAACCTAGCCATGTTCTTTGATGGATATTTTGTAGTAGAATTCAATTTACATTTATGACTCTTCATACAGTTTTTAAAACTCTACAAAACAATCATAAAGTATCTTCATCATATAGTTCCTCTTTTTTAAATTATACTTTAAGTTCTAGGATCCATGTGCAGAACATGCAGGTTTGTTAAATAGGTATACACGTGCCATGATGGTTTGCTGCACCAGGAGATGGCATCCCATTGTGGTTTTGATTTGCATTTGTCTAATGACTAGTGTTGATGAGTTTTTTTTATATGTTTATTGGCCACATAAATGTCTTCTTTTGAGAAGTGTCCGTTCATATCCTTCGCCCATTTTTTGATGGGTTTGTTTGTTTGTTCTTCTTGTAAATTTGTTTAGGTTCTTTGTAGATTCTGGATATTAGCCCTTTGTCAGATGGATGATTGCAAAAATTTTCTCCTATTCTGTAGGTTGCCTGTTCATTCTGATGATAGTTTCTTTTGCTGTGCAGAAGCTCTTTAGTTTAATTAGATCCCATTTGTCAATTTTGGCTTTTATTGTGATTCCTTTGGTTGTTTTGATCATGAAGTCTTTGCCCATGCTGATGTCCTGAATGATATTGCCTAGGTTGGCTTCCAGAATTTTTTATGGTTTTAAATCTCACATTTAAGCCTTTAATCTATCTTGAGTTATTTTTTGTATAGCATGTAAGGGAGGTGTCCAGCTTCAGCTTTCTGCATATGGCTAGCCAGTTTTCCCAACACCATTTGGTAAATAGGTCAGTAAATAGGGAATTTTTTCCCCATTGCTTGCTTTTGTCAGGTTTGTCAAAGATCAGATGGTTTTAGATGTGTGGCATTATTTCTGAGGCCTCTGTTCTGTTCCATTGGTCTATATATCTGTTTTGGTAGCAGTACCATGCTGTTTTGGTTACTGTAGCCTTGTAGTATAGTTTGAAGTCAGGTAGCATGATGCCTCCAGCTTTGTTCTTTTGGCTTAGGATTGTCTTGGCAATGCGGGCTTTTTTGGTTCCATATGAAATTTAAAGTAGGTTTGTTCTAATTGTGTGAAGAAAGTCAATGGTAGCTTGAAGGGGATAGCATTGAATCTATCAATTACTTTGGGCAGTATGACCATTTTCACAATATTGATTCTTATTATCCATGAGCTTGGAATGTTTTTCCATTTGTTTGTGTCCTCTCTTATTTCCTTGAGGAGTGGTTTGTAGTTCTATTGAAGACGTCCTTCACATCCGTTGTAAGTTGTATCCCTAGGTGTTTTCTTTTCTTTGTAGCAATTGTGAATGGGATTTCACTCATGATTTGGCTCTCTGTTTGTCTATTATTGGTGTATAGGAATGTTTGTGATTTATGCACAGTGATTTTGTATCCTGAGATTTTGCCGAAGTTGTTTATCAGCTTAAGGACATTTTGGGCTGAGATGATGGGGTTTTCTAAATATACAATTGTGTCATCTGCAAACAGAGACAATTTGATTTCCCCTCTTCCTATCTGAATACCTTTATTTCTTTCTCTTACCTGATTGCCCTGGCCAGAACTTCTAATACTATGTTGAATAGGAGTGGTGAGAGAGGGCATCCTTGTCTTGTGCCGGTTTTCAAAGGGAATGCTTCCAGCTTTTGCCCATTCATTATGGTATTGGCTGTGGGTTTGTCATAAATAGCTCTTATTATTTTAAGATACGTCCCGTCAATACCTAATTTATTGAGAGTTTTTAGCTCTTATTGTTTTGAGATAAGTTTCATCAATACCTTGTTTATGGAGAGTTTTTAGCATGAAGGGGTGTTGAATTTTATGGAAGGCCTTTTCTGCATCTATTGAAATAATCATGTGATTTTTATCATTGGTTCTGTTTTTGTGATATATTATGTTTATTGGTTTGCATTTCTTGAACCAGACTTGCATATCAGGAATGAAGCTGACTTGATGGTGGTGGATAAGCTTTTTGATGTGCCACTGATTTTGATTTGCCAGTGTTTTACTGAGAATTTTCACATTGATGTTCATGAAGGATATTAGCCTGAAATTTTCTATTTTTGTTGTGTCTCTGTGGGGTTTTAGTATCAGGATCATGCTGGCCTCCTAAAATGAGTTAGGGAGGAGTCCCTCTTTTTCTATTGTTTGGAATAGTTTCAGAAAGCATGATACCAGCTCCTCTTTGTAACTCTGGTATAATTTGGCTGTTAATCTGTCTTATCCTGTACTTTTTTTGGTTGGTAAGCTATTAATTGCTGCCACAATTTCAGAGCCTGTTATTGGTCTATTCAGGGATTCGGCTTCTTCGTGGTTTAGTCTTGGGATGTTGTATGTGTCCAGGAATTTATTCATTTCTTCTAGATTTTCTAGTTTATTTGCGTAGAGGAGTTTATAGTATTCTCTGATGGTAGTTTGTATTTCTGTGGAATCAGTGGTGATATCTCCTTTATTATTTTTTATTATGTCTATTTGATTCTTCTTTTTTTTCTTCTTTATTAGTCTGGCTAGGGGTCTGTTTTGTTAATCTTTTCAAAAAACCAGCTCCCAGATTCTTTGATTTTTTGAAGGGTTTTTGTGTCTCTATCTCCTTCAGTTCTTCTCTAATCCTAGTTATTTTTTGTCTGCTGCTAGTTTTTGAATTTGTTTGCTCTTACTTCTCTAGTTCTTTTAATTGTGATGTTAGGGTGTCGATATTAGATTTCCCTCATTCTCCTATGGGCATTTAGTGCTATAAATTTCCCTCTAAACACTACTTTAGCTGTGTCCCAGAGATTCTGGTGCATGTCTTTTTGTTCTCATTGGTTTCAAATAACTACTTTATTTCTGCCTTAATTTTGTTATTTACCCAGTAGTCACTCTGGGGTAGGTTGTTCAGTTTTCATGTAGTTGTGTGGTTTTGAGTGACAACGTACCAGTATCTCTGAGACACAGCTGAAGCAGTGTTTGTTTGAACAACCCTTCAAAAAAAAATCAATGAAATCAGGAGCTGCATTTTTTAAAAGATTAACTAAATAGATAGACCACTAGCCAGACTAATAAGAAAAGAGAGAAGAATCAAATAGATACAATAAAAAGTGAAAAGGGGGATACCACCACTGATCTCACAGAAATATAAACTACCGAGAGAGAATACTATAAATACCTCTATGAAAATAAACTAGAAAATCTAGAAGAAATGGATAAATTCTTGGACAGTTACACTCTGCCAAGACTAAACCAGGAAGAAGTCGAATGCCTAAATAGACCAATAACAAGATCTGAAATTGTAGCAGTAATTAATAGCCTACCAACCAAAAAAAGCCCAGGGCCAGACAGATACACAGCTGAATTATACCAGAGGCACCAAAAGGAGCTGGTACCCTGCCTTCTGAGACTATTCCAAACAATAAAAAAAGAGGGACTCCTCCCTAACTCATTTTAGGAGTCTAGCGTGATCCTGATACCAAAACCTGACAGAGACACCACAAAAATAGAAAATTTCAGGCCAACACCTCTGATGAACGTTGATGCGACAATCCTCAATAAAATACTGGCAAGCTGAGTCCAGCAGCACATCAAAAAGCTTATCTTCCACGATCAAGTCAGCTTCATCCCTGGGATGCAAGTCTGGTTCCACAAACACAAATCAATAAACATAATCCATCACAAAAACAGAATCAATGATAAAAACTACATGATTATCTCAATAGATGCAAAAAAGGCCTTTCATAAAATTCAACACCCGTTCATGCTAAAAACTCTCCATAAACAAGGTACTGATGAAACTTATCTCAAAGTAGTAAGAGCTATTTATGACAAACCCACAGCCAATATCATACTGAATGGGCAAAAGCTGGAAGCATTCCCTTTGAAAACCAGCACAAGACAAGAATGCCCTCCCTCACCACTCCTATTCAACAGAGAATTGGAAGTTCTGGCCAGGGCAATGAGGTAAGAGAAAGAAATAAACGTATTCAGATAGGAGGAGAGGAAATCAAATTCTCTCTGTTTGCAGATGACATGACTGTATATTTAGAAAACCCCATCATCTCAGCCCAAAATGTCCTTAAGCTGATAAACAACTTCGGCAAAGTCTCAGGATACAAAATCACTGTGCATAAATCACAAACATTCCTATACACCAATAATAGACAAACAGCTAAATCATGAGTGAACTCCCATTCACAATTGCTACAAAGAGAAGAAAATACCTAAGAATACAACTTACAAGGGATGTGAAGGATGTCTTCAATAGAACTACAAACCACTGCTCAAGGAAATAAGAGAGGACACAAACAAATGGAAAAACATTCCATGCTCATGGATAAGAAGAATCAATATTGTGAAAATGGTCATACTGCCCAAAGTAATTGATAGATTCAATGCTATGCCCATCAAGCTACCATTGACTTTCTTCACACAATTAGAACAAACCTACTTTAAATGTCATATGGAACCAAAAGAGAGCCCGCATTGCCTAGACAATCATAAGCAAAAAGAACAAAGCTGGTGTCACCATGCTATCCGACTTTAAGCTATACTATAAGGCTACAGTAACCAAAACAGCATGATACTGCTACCAAAATAGATATATAGACCAATGGAACAGAACAGACCTCAGAAATAATCCCACACATCTACAACCATCTGATCTTTGACAAATCTGACAAAAACAAACAATGGAGAAAGGATTCCCTATTTACTAAATGGCATTGGGAAAACTGGCTAGCCATATGCAGAAAAGTGAGATTTTTTTCTATTTAATTTCTTAAAAATTATTGCTTACCATTAAGCAAAAATAATAAGACTCAAAGTGCAGTATCTTATGCTAACACTGTTTGGATTCCTTGGAAAAGAATATAGCTATAAACTAAAATGAATGGTAAAATGGACATCATTCGTTATATAAGATAAAATGGCATTTCTTTTTGAACTACCTTGAGAGTAATAAAGTATTATGTTGATTTCTCTTGAATTAATCACTAATAGTTTCAGTTTTATAGCATTTAAAAGAGCAATATGATTAATGAGCTATTTTAATACTGAAAAGTACTTTAACAAAGTATTAGACTACATCTGAATACAATTTAGTAAGTAGTATCTCTGCATTTTAAGGGCATATGATTTAAGACATGCTAGTATTTAGTTTTAGTATTTAGTGTTTTGTATTATCTGAACCAACAGACACAATAAATCTTAATTGTGTATTAAATAAAATTATTTAATATTTGCAGTGGCTTGAATGGTTTGTGTCCCCTGAAAAATTCATGTTGGAAGTTAAACCCCAATGTAATAGCATTAAGAGGGAGAGACGTTAGGAGGTGATTAGGTCATGAGGGAAGAGTCTTCATCAATGATATCAGTCACCTTAAAAAAGGGCTGGAGGAAACTAGCCAGCCCATTTTTGTCCTTCCACCTTCCACCATGTGAAGACATAGTGTTCCTACATTCTGCCAGGTAATGATGCAGTAAGAAAGTCCTCACCAGACACTACTGGTGTCTTGATCTTGGATCTCTCATCCTCCAGAACTATAAAAACTAATTTTTGTTTTATATAAATTACTCAAAGTATTTTGCTATAGCCACACAAATAAACTGAGACAATATTTACAAATAATATGCATATCTTTTTGTAAAAACTATGTTTCTTAAAACCTAAAGAATGTTTTTCTGGAAAGAGTTTCAAAAAAAGTTTGATTTTGGAGAAAAACTGATAAGAAAATGTTTTTCTAATTTTTATTGATGTTTAGGCATCTGCATGTATTTGAAAGTTTTGTACATGAGTCTTCCAATATTTCATGTCAATAGCTAATGCACACATAATCTTGATAGTGCTACTATGTCACCTTGGAATACATTTTATTAATAATAATTGAAGTAATAGTTGTTGGTAACAGTTTTTAAAGTTTTATTTTGTGCTAGATATGATACTAAAGTCTTTACATATATTGACCAAATTTATTTTAAAACAATCTTGTTAAGAAGAGACACTCATAGCCTAGTTATAAAATAAAATACCTGAAAATAAGAAATAGTAGATCAGCGACTGATGCAGGCTGAGACAATTTAGGAATCAGGCTTGAGAAATAAACCTCAATCTGTTTTTCAACAACATTTTAACTATATTGATAGTAATAAAATCCATGATTTACTGTGTATTAATATATAAAATGTTTCTTAAAGCAAATTAGTTGGCATACTCGAGTAACATAGTAATTCAGAACTATAAAAAGTATTAATTGCCATATAATAAATATATTCCTTGATTACTAAAAGGCCTCCTTTAAACCTAATGTATTACTACAACACTGATACATGAATATTGAGTGAAATAACTGATATGTGAATAGTCAGTGAAATAAGACTCATTCTACCTGAGACAACTTTAAAGTCACACATGGATTGTGCTGATTGTGAGACAAAATATACTTTTAAAAATTCAGATTATATGTGTTTCCATACATTCCAATCATTAGAATTTGCACACTGCATAAAGACTTGCAGATCATGTCTAATCTTTCCTACAGGAGAGTGAAGACCATTATTCTGTTCCTGTGATTCTTCAAGTGTAAAGCTTGATAGAGACTGAATTGATTTGGTTAAATTGTTGCAGTCAAATCTAAAATGAACATGTGTCAGATAATTTACTTAAGTCATTAATAATGAATAAATTAATAGCTGTAACAACTTAAAAAGCATTTGAAAAGCTTAGGATATATAGGCAATTTAACCAATATATTTTAGGAGATTACTGGTTGGATACAAAACTAGTGAATGTGCAAAAGTGCAAGAAACCACAATATCTGGCTTTCACTGTTATTTGAATCTCTACCAGACAAAAATCCACATGTTAACTTCTGCTCAAGAACTTAAAATTACTTTACTAATAAAATGTCATACTCTGAACTTCAGTGGATAATAACTTCTTATAAATATGTCTAACATTTAGAATAATTTTTAACACTAAGCTAAACATTTTTTAAAACTTAAAAGATCTCATTTCATTTCCATTTCAGCTAATCTTCCCATGCCTTAAACTTATGTTCCTTCCATCTCCAAAATTTTAAAATTCAGCCTACGTATGAACCATTTCTTATGGGTTTCTTTCTCTTATTTCCACTACATTTAAACTTGATATTTGTATACAGCCAACCCTATTGTTTACAGGGTACAAACTAGCTCTTGACTTTATTTACCTCTAACCTTAACCTAAATCTTTGGTTTATTTTGAAACCTCTTTGTTGCCAGAATCGTCCCCTTTCTAACACACTGCCCTTTTTAACACAATCCAACACATCCCAGCATGCCCCTATTTTTCTTATGTGTTTCTACTTCTTTGTGGCTGAAGATAATGACAATTTCATTCTGGTGTTATTACTCTTAACCATTTCTTCAGCCTCCAATCTTCCTTTAATCTAATTTTATTCTTATGTCAGTAATGCCTACAGCTTTCTTGGGGGGATATTGCATTAAGAGGAAGATAATATGTGGTTAGCACACACATGCATGATAGTCTACCTTCCAGGAGAGTCTGGCCCAACAAACCAAATGCTTGTTTTCCTTTGGTCTGGAATGAAATGATGATCTGATGACATTGTAGTCATTGTCTACTAACTGGAAGAGCCAAATTAGCTAGAAATAGGGAGATGCCGGGAATAGGATGAGGGTACCGAGTAGTATTTAAAACTCATATTTATTCCTCCATTAAGAATCTTTTTTCACAGAACTACCCTGATTCTATCTTTAGACTTGCCTTGTTTGCAATTATTATCATTTTTAAAGACCAAATAAAGACAATCTCAAAAACGTTGATGTTTCTTTTGACAGACTTCAACAACCCTTTCTTTTTGAGGCTCTCTGTAAGCATATTATACTCTCATTTACTTTGATTTGATATATTTATATCACCTATTTATTTGTTGTTTTAGAACAAAATGTGAACTAATGTTGTAATTTGGAAAAAAATATTAATTACAACTCTGAAAACTCATTGGTTAAATATAAAGTAGAAATTAGATTATTTCGTGCTATGCTTTGCATTTGGG
Source organism: Pan paniscus (assembly GCF_029289425.2). Taxonomy (NCBI): domain Eukaryota; kingdom Metazoa; phylum Chordata; class Mammalia; order Primates; family Hominidae; genus Pan; species Pan paniscus. Next base: position 115,212,951 of record NC_073252.2, read on the forward strand.
TAGGCACTTAAATCCATCCTTCATCATTGCCAAACATTATGGCAAGCAGTATCTATTTTCATAAGGTTTAAACTTTTTCAAGCACAAAATTCACAATGTATAAATTAAAAAGTGCTTATTAGCAGACACATTGACAAACATTCCTTAAATACCATCACAGAAATTTTTAAAATACATACTTGAGGTATTCTTGTTAATATGTATTTATTAATAGAAAACAGATCACAGAAAGAATCTGCCTTCTCAGAGTAAAGTGTTGCTTTCTATTTTTATTTATGTCTGAAGAAGAAACACTGGAGAAGTCTTCCTATTAAATGAAACTCACCAAGTGTGATAATAACTGACATTCAATAATAGTAAAAGTTTAAACATTTTTCATATTGAATTCCTAAGGCTACTCTTTAAATGTATTGAATTGAATTACCTTAAACATTTTCTTTCATTTCACTGCATTATTTGCTTTTGTGTTTAGAATTAATATGTTTTAAAATATTTGAATATATGACATTAGAATGCATGACTATTAATCTTATTAATGAGCTATGATTATAATAGAACTAACATTTTGCCACAGAATAATAATGGCTGATCCTTACCTAGGAAAACTTTCCGTAATCAGTATGACTGAACCAAGATATCAAATCTTATTTTCTTTAAAAACTTACATTTTATTGCTTTTTGGCATATTTAACACTAAATTTATTGGCCTTTTGGAAAGTATCACTATGATTCAATTTTCATCAAAATAACAAACCTCTAGACAAACTATAAAATCTTGTGATAGATCTTAAGCTCAGTTCATAAGCCATGAAGCACAATGCCCTAGGACCAGAAGATTTTTGTGTAATTACATAGACATTACATTATATATAAGCACTGTCAAATAATGTGAGAATTTGACATTTCAATTGTTCACACTTGCAACAGACATTATTGCCAGCTACAGGAGATGAAAAGATGGCAAATGAGGTATGGAAGTAAGAAGGAGCAAAGTTCAGAACATAGTAAGGACAGGGCCAATGTACAATTTTTTTAATGTATAAACTGACACCTTTTGTTTCTAATTGTAATGGTTAATATTAGGTGTCACATTGATTCGATTGAAGGATGCTTAGATGGCTAGTAAAGTATTATTTCTGGATGTGTCTGTGAGGTGTTGCCTGAGGAGACGGACATTTGAGTCAGTGGACTGGGAGAGGAAGACCCACTCTGAATGTGGGTGGGCACTATCCAATTGGCTGCCAGGTAAAGAGCTGGGATAAGCTGGCTTGCTGAGTCTTCTGGCTTTCATCTTTCTCCCATGCTGGGTAGTTCCTTCCATTTCTCTCGCTCTTGGAAATGAGACTCCACGTTCTTTGGCTTTTGGATCTTGGACTAACACCAGTGGTTTGCTGGGCGGAGGGCTCTCAGGACTTTGGCCATGGACTGAAGACTGAACCGTTGGCTTTCCTACTTTTGAGGCTTTTGGAATGGACTGAGCCACTACTGGCTTCTTTCTTCCCCAGCTTGCAGACAGCCAATCATGGGACTTTGCCCTGTGATCCTGTAAGCCATTTCTCCCTAACAAGCTGCCTTCATATATACATATATCCTATTAGTTCTGTCCTTCTGGAGAACCCTAACACACTAATTAATCCAACCCTAATACACTAATTAATACTTTTGTGTTCTTTTTTCTTTTTAAAAAAATTTAAAAATTTTTTATTTTAAAGGAACATGATATGTGTATAGTTTTATGAGGTACATGAGGTAATAATCACATCAGGGTAAATAAGGTATCCATAACATCAAGTATTTGTCCTTTGTGTTGCAAACAATCCAATTATATTATTTTAGTTATTTTTAAAATGTACAATTAAATTATTTCTGACTATACTCACCTTATTATGCTATCAAATACTAGGTTTTAGTCATTCTTTCTAGTTTTTTTTTTCCCATTAACCATCCCCTTCCCCTTGCTACCACCCGCTACCTTTCTCAGTCCTTAGTAACCATCCTTCCATTAATAATCTCTATCTCCATGAGTTCAATTCTTTTAATTTTAGATCCCACAAATAAGTGAGAACATGCAAAGTTTGCTTTCTGTGCCTGGGTTATTTTACTTAATTATCTACAGTTTCATCCATATTGTTGCAAGTGACTGGATCTCATTTTATATGGCTGAATAGTACTTCATTGTATTTCTGTACCACAATTACTTTATCCATTCATCCTGTGATAGACACTTAGGTTGCTTCCAAATATTGGCTATTCTGAATTGTGCTGTAATAAACATGGGAGTGGAGATATCTCTGATATACTGATTTCCCTTCTTGTGGGTATATATCCAGTATTAGGATTGCTAGATCATATGGTAGCTCTATTTTTATTATTTAAGGAACCTCCATACTGTTCTCCATAGTGGTTGTACTAATACACACTCCCAACAATAATGTACAAACGTTACCTTTTCTCCACATTCTCTTCAGCATTTGTCTGTCTTTTGGATAAAAGTCATTTTAAGTGGGGTAAGATCTCTCATTTCAATTTTGATTTGCATTTCTTTAATGATCAATAATGTTGAGCACCTTTTCTTATGCCTGTTTGACATTTGTATGTCTTCTTTTGAGAAGTATCTATTTATGTCTTTTGTCCATTTTTAAATAAGATTATTAAATTTCCTCCTACAGAGATACTTGATACTTGAGCTCCTTATATATTGTGGTTATTAATCCGTTGTCAGATGGGTAGTTTTCAGATATTTTTTCCCATTCTGTATGTTGTCTCTTTTCTTTGCTGATTGTTTACTTTGTTGTGCAAAAGGTTTTTTTTTTTTTAACTTTTAAATTCAGGGGTACAAGTACATGTTTGTTACATAGGTAAACTTGTGCCATGGAGGTTTGTTTTACATATTATTTCCTCACCCAGGTATTAAGCCTAGTACCCATTAGTTATTTCCCTGAACCTCTATCTCCTCTCACCCTCCACTCTCCAAAAATCCCCAGTATGTGTTGTTTCCTCTGTGTGTCCATGGTTCATGTGTTCTCATTATTTAGCTCCCACTTATAAGTGAGAACATGTGGTTTTTGTTTTTCTGTTCCTGTGTTAGTTTGCTAAGGATAATGGCCTGAAGCTTTATCCATGTCCCTGCAAAGGACATGACATTATTCTTTTTTGATGGCTGCATAGTATTCCATGATGTGTATATGTATATATATATATATATATACACCACATTTTTTAATCCAGTCTATCATTGATGAGCTTTTAGGTTGACATACCGAAAGGAATAGAAATCACTCTATTATAAAGACACATGCACACATATGTTCATTGCAGCACTATTCACAATAGCAAAGACATGGAATCAGCCTAAATACTTTGCAGGTTTTTAACTTGATTTGATTCCATTTGTTTGTCTTTGCTTTGGTTGCCTGAGCTTGAGGGATATAACTAAAAAAAATCTTTGTCTACTTTAATGTCATGAAGATTTTCTCTAATATTTACTTTAAGTAGTTTCATATTTTGATTTGATTGTTATATATGCTAAGAAATAGGGTTCTAATTTCATTTTTCTGCATATGGTTATCCAGTTTTCCCAGCACCATTTATTCAAGAGACTGTCTTTTCCTCAATGTATGTTCTTGGCACCTTTGCTAAAAATGAATTCACTGTAGAATTCACTGTAGAATATCACTGTAGATGGATTTATTTCTGGTTTCTTCATTCTGTTCAACTGGTCATGTGTCTGTTATTACACCAGTAGCATGCTGTTTTGATTACTATAGCTGTGTAGTATATCTTGAAGTCAGGAAATGTGATTTCTCCAGTTTTGTTCTTTATTCTCAGGATAGCTTTGGCTATTCCTGCACTTTTGTGATTCCATATAAATTTCAGGATTGTGTTTTCTATTTCTGTGAAGAATGCTATTGGTATTTTGAAAGGGCTTGCATCGAATCTGTATATTGTTTTGTTAGCATGGACATTTTAAAGAATATTAATTCTTCCAAACCATGAGCATGAAATATTTTTCCATTTGTTTTGTTTGTTCTTTTCAATTAACTGCATCAAAGTTTTGTAGTTTTCATTGTAGAGGTCTTTAACTTCTTTGGTTAATTCCTAGGTATTTAATTTTATTTATAACTATTATTAACAAAATTATTTTATTGATGGAATTTTTAGAATGTTTGCAATTCAAATATAGACATTCTACTGATTTTTGTATGTTAATTTTATATCCTGCAACTTGACAGAATTTATCAATAATAATAGTTTTTTAGTGGAGTCTTTAGGTATTTTTCAATATATGATCGTATCATCTGAAACAAGGATACTTTGGTACCCTCCCAATTTAATGCCCTTTACTTCTTTCTCTTGTCTAATTGCTCTAGCTACCACTTCCAGTACCATGTTGAACAATAGCCTCTCAAAGGGCAACAGGAGCGCTGGGGGATCGATACCTAAGGCTGGCTCTGCTGGAGCTGTCATGTATGAACAAAGTTCCCCAGTGCCATGCCTACTGAAGCTTCATATCGGTCTAATCTCCAAGGAGATCCCCCTGCCAATTCAAGTGTCTATGGGAGTTCTGGGGTCTCCTGCAGCCGGCATCCCAGAAGTCCATGGCAGGAGTTGGCAGGGCCCCAGCCTGTTCACTCACCCTCTTCCTGAAGAGCAATTCAGAGCTAGGAGCCAGCCCTAGAGTTCAGGCACCCCATGTGTGATTCCCAGCTTCTTCCCTCTTCAGCCTCAGCATCTGCATGTTTTACCCATTCGTATTTGACCTTTTATTTCTAAAGAGCTGTTCAAATAATGTTGGTTTAATCAAAATCCTGGTCTCTTTCAGTGTGAGCAGCTCTTCCTGAATGCATCTCGTCACCATCTTTTCCTCTCTTCTTACTTTCCTGATAATATCTTTGATGTACACATTTTGAAAGTTTCATTGAAGTCAAATATCTCTTTTTTGCTTTAGTTCCTTGTGCTTTTGATATTATGTCTAAGAATCCATTATTAAATCCAAGGTCATGAAGATTTACCCCTATGTTTTTTTCTAAAGATATTATGTTTTAGTTCTTTTATTTATGTTATTGATCCATTTTGAGTTAACTTTTATTTATGTTGTGAAATAGGTTTCCAACTTAAGTATTTTGCATGTGAATATTCAGTTTTCCAAGCAACTTCTGTTGAACAGACTATTCTTTTCCTATCAATTGATCTTGATACCTTTGTTGAAAATCATTAACTCTGTATGTATGGATTTATTTCCAAGCTCTTTATTTAATTTTATTGCTCTATATATTCCTATCCTTATACTAATACCTCTTTGCTTTGTTTATTGTAGCTTTGTAGTAAGTTTTACATTTGTTAAATATGAGTCTTCCAATTTTATTCTTTTTTTCTCAATATTGTCTTGGAAGCTTGGAATCCCTTGTGATTCTATATTCATTTGAGGATCAGCTTTTTCATTTCTACAAATTTTTATAGGGATTTGACAGAAATTATAATATTGTCTTGAACTGTACATAACTTTGGGTAGCATTGCAATTGTGATGATATTAAAGTGTCCAATCCATGAAGGTGAAATTTTTTTTTCACTCATTTAGGTGCTCTTTAATTTCTTTGAACAATATTTTGAAATTTTTAATGTATAAGTCTTTTACCTCTTTGGTTAAATTTATTCCTAGGTATTCTATTCTTTTGAAAGCTATTGTAAATGGAATTCTTTTCTTAATTTTCTTTCTGAATTGTTTACTTCTGCTATATCAAAGCACAGCTATTTTTTTTTCTGCTCCATTCTCTCCACTCTCCTTTTCTGGAATTCCTCTTATGTATATGCTGGTATGCTTGACAGGGTAGCACAGGCCTCTTCCACTTTGTTCATTTTTCTTCAATCTTTTTCCTTCTGCTTCTCAGACTAGATAATTTCAGTGGACTTCTCATCAGGTTTGCTGACCTTTTCTTCTGCCTGATCACATCTGTTATTGTAAGCTTCTACTAATATTTTTATTTCAGTTACTGTAATTTTTAGCTTTAGGATTCTGTTTTGCTCCATTTTATTTCTGTTTCTATATTGACATTTTTCATACTCCATAAATTTTTGTTAGAATTGGACATTTTGAATATTATAATGTATTTAACTTAGATATTAGATTTCCTCCCTCCTCATGCTGTGTTTTTACTGCTTAATGTAAGTCATATCTGTTTGTTTGTTAAGTACCTTTCTAAACTATTTTGTAAAGTCATTATTCTTTGTAATGTGTAGTTTCTGAACTGTTTTTCTTTAGCTTGTGTTTTGGTAGTGTTTTAAAAGAAATATCTTTGAACCTCAGGAGCCAAAAGAAAGAAGGGAAAGAAAGAAAAACAGAGAAGAGAAAGAGCAAGAATAAGAATAAATAAACACAACCTTTGCCCCATCTTTGCAGATTGGCTGTGTACTGAGGTACTCCTTTAACATCTAGCCAGGCCATTTCAGCTGGTGGTGAAAGTTTAGAGTCATATTAGAGTCTTATCATGACGTTACCTCCATGCATACATCATGGCCTGGGCATATGCATGACTTCCTGTATTTCCTAGATTACCAGAATCCTTCCCCCACCTTTTTTTTTGAGCCAGGTCAGAGCAGTTTTCAAGGTAATATTTGGAGTTTGCTGTGTTCAACAAATCCTATGTATAGTTAATCTTTAGCATAAATTTAACAGCATTTTGAAACTTGAGTACATGGAATGCTGTATTCATATCCACAGGAAAGTTGACAGGATCTATATAAAAATCTGTTTTGTTAAGAGCTGGGATCATGACATTAATACTTACCATGCCTATACGCCTTCAATACCTCTTTAATACAATAGTAAATCACTCTCTTTTGCCTGTTCTTGTTTATAAAAGTGGGTCACTCTCTAGTCCTTGCCATTGAGTTGCTGGGGGATGTATACTGTACTCTATACTCTTGCTTGGCAGTTCAGGTTGAAGTGAATAAAAGAAAGAGAGATTAGCCACTTAGGTCATGAAAAGAGTAAGCCAACATTTTGTCCTTTGCCCCTTAAGATTTTAAAACTGATTTGTATTGTATTAGGTTTGTACCAGAATAACATATACATATCTTATTATGTAGTTTATTATTCCCTGGTTCTAATAGGTCTGTTATCTCACCACTGTTAGACAATAAAATAAGATATGCTGGTGAGGATGTGAAGAAAAAGGAACCCTTATACATTGTTGGTGGGAATGCAAATTAATATAGCCATTATAGAAAACAGTTTCTCAAAAAAAACCAAAAGAACTACCATATGATCTACCAACTTCACTACGAGATAGTTATCCAAGGGAAAGGAAATCAGTATGTCAAAGGCATGCCTGCACCCCCACATTTATTGCAGCATTATTTACAATACCATGAAATGGAATCAACCTAAATGTCCATCAACAAATAAATAGTTAAAAATGTGTTATATACACAGAATTGAATACTCTTAAGTCATGAAAAAGTGAAATCTTGTAATTTGTAGCAAAATAGATAAGCCTGGGAGACATTATGTTAAATAAGTCAGGCACAGAAAGGTAAGTACCACATGCTATTACTCATATGTGAACGGTAAATGAATTTTGATCTCCTGTGAAGTAGAAAGTAGAGTAGTAGGTATTTAGAGGCTGGAAATGAAGTTGGGATGAGACAATTGGGAGAGATTGGTTAATGAATACAAAATTACAGCTAGACAGGGGGAGTGAGTTCTCATATTCTGTAGCACTATATGATGAATATGATTAATTATAACATTACATGTTTTCAAAAAGCTGGAAGAGATAATTTTGAATGTTGACAACACAAAGAAATATTAACAGCAAATGTTTGAGGTGATGGGATGGGAAAAAAACTACAACAGTAAAGAATCTGATCACTTTTGAGTGCCCTAATTTTGAAAAAAGAAAAAACAACAACAACAACAACAAAAAACTCTGCATGGCTTTTACCACTAGACTTTCAGTCCTCCATTGTCTACTCGAACAGTAATCTTCTGCAGCTGTGGATTTTGTTTTGTTTTGTTTTGTTTTTTGCCTCACAATATTTTTGAGTAAAGCCTCTACTTTTCTACCATGAGTGAATTCCAAATTAGGTGAAACAATGGCAAGCACCTTACTTCAATTCTCCAAGTAGTCCTAGACAGGTTAAAACAAACAATACTGTTTGCAAATAAGGTATCCTCTGCTCCTTCCACATCCAGGGACTAGCATCCCAAACTAGGAATGCAGGCTGCTCCCATCAACACACTGCGAAGCAGAGGAGGAAGGTAGAGCCAGTGTAAATAAAAATGTCTCAAAACTTGTTTTTTACTATTTTAAAGGCCCTTTTCCTTGGTTCAGTGTTCTTTTGATTAATATAAACCCTTAGCTGTTTTCCAGAGTTCTGGCAAAGCTGATTCTGGCACTGTTTGCAAGATTTGTTGATGTCTATTTGAACTGATGGGCCATAAGAGCTGCCTACTTTACGATGTTTGCTGATGTCACTCTGGTGGCTGATGGATTTGGAATACATATGTTCATCAGGCAATATTGGTTCCTTCAGTATGGCTGAATTGACTTAATTGTACAAATCGAAAGTAATTTGTTGTATATAGGTCTTCTTTATCGATGTTTAACTTATATAAATAAAATATTTAGTGACAAATTTATTTTATTCATACATTTTCTTTGAATAGTATTTCTAAGCCCCAAATGCATTGCTCTTACCATCTCAAAATAATTGACGTCTATGGCTCATCTTAACAGACATACAAAGAGACGCTTTTAACCTTAAGCATTAAAGGTTTAATATCCCCCAAAGCTGATAACATCTCTGAAAAGAGGAGAGTATAAGAAGCTAATGTCTGACAATCTACTACCAGTAATATGGGTTGAATTTAAAACCATAATCCTGCGTGAGTCACTTTATTCTTTGAATCAGAAATAATAAAGGTGTCAACAACAACCAAAAAAAAAAGGTTTCTTAAAAAAGCATTTTGATTTAACTCTATTCTGTTTGTCACCAGTAGATACTGTCTACACTGCATTGAAATCAGAAAATGGATGACCCATCTCCTGCATGAGATTATTTTCAGTGGCAGCGGGAATCTTTGTCTCTTTTGTCTGACCAGAACCTTTCTTTATCCTCAGAGGAAACCACCTCTCATAAAAATCTTAAACTGGTTCAATTATAAGAACACGAACAATTTTGGTATATTTTTTGAAAATAATTAGTTTTGGGCTGAACGTGGTGGCTCATGCCTTAATCCTAGCACTTTGGGATGCAGAAGTAGGAGAGTCACTTGAGCTCTGGAGTTCAAGACCAGCCTGGGCAACATAGTGAAACCACATTTCTGCTAAAAAAGAAAAAAGACAAAGAAAAAAAAAGAAAATAATTAGTTTTGCAACAGTGTCTTAGAAAGACCACAGATACACATCTACAGAACCCAACTGGTCCCATCTAAGTCTTGCTAAATCTTTCACATCAGAGGCCTGATAGAAATTAAGCTAAATGTTATGAGCATCAACATACAACCACCAGCATATGCCAGAAGAGAGAATCTGACAGCAGCAAAATGGATTGTAGGTGCTAGATAATGACATCCCACATATATATTATATATATATATATATATATATATCCCACATATTTATATAATATATAATATTATATATATCCCCATATACATAATATTATATAATATTAATAATTATATATTAATATAATATATATATTTAATATTATATATATATTTTTGGCAAATATAATATAATATAATATTATATATTATATAAATATATATAATATTATATATATATTATTTTTTGGCAAATACTAAGCATGATTAATAAACCAGAATTCAAACAATTGTATGACAAGTTAGGTTCAGAGAAAAAAACATGTCATAAAGACACTAATAATATGAAACAAAAAGATTTTGTTTTTGATTAAACAAACATGGAACTAGAAACACATGGAACATAATATTTCAAAAAAAGTGTTTGTTACTGCTTCTAGTTTCTTAATCTCTACATATTTTACATATCATAATTTTTGACAGAATCCTCAATGGCCTAGAATTTACTAAAGGCAATACAGATTGCTTGGTTCTCAGCAGCATTCAAAACTAGTGTAGACCATGCTTTGATTCTTGAATTTTTTCTTTCTTTGGATGCCATTGTTAGAACATATGGAGAAACATAATGCCATAATCTCTATCTCTATTATTCCTTGATTTTCAGACAAAATCGGTGTCTTCTTATAAGCTTGTCTTTCTGCAACAATGTATTTTCAGGTAAAAACTTTATATATTATAAAAGTTTTGGTATAGAAATGACAAAGAAACTGTATTAGGCAAGTTTTTTATTGATAGATTTATGTGCTTATGCATAGAAAAAATAATTGAGGCTAAACTATGTACCTTTCATAGTTTCATTTAATGTTTTGTCAGGTTCATTAAGTAGTTGAAAACTATATAACATCAGCTGACTTTCCTTAACTTGTGCTGCCAAAATTACAACTCCTTGAAAGCCTTGTAATACTATTTCTGTCATAATAATTATTAAAATTATTTATTCCAATTATGTAAATTTATATCTCTTGAGTAGATGGCAAAACAAAAAGAAAAGTTGTTATATTGCAGAAGAAAATACCCACACTTCCTCAGTGCTAGGTATGGTCTCCTGAGGAAACCAGTGTGACTGGTAATCTCTATCCGTACTTAGTAGACTGCTTGTTAAAATGATGTCAGTTTACTGCCCAGCACTAACATGACATAAAGTTTTAGATTGTTAAATACTTCCCATTATTGTTAACATAAGTATTTTTTATATACAAAAATTAAACTCAAATGGCAAAAAAGTATTTTGTATTAATGTTTGGTTGATATGAATATTTTTGCATACAATTACTGTTTAACTCTCTGTGGTTTTATTTATAAAACATGAATAGAATTCCTAAAATCTAATTTTTAGATTGAATATTATAATTTTAACAAGGGTTGTTTATTTTATACAAATTGGAAAATAGTAAATAGTATTATCTAACCAGTCATACATGTGCTTTATATTAGTATGTCATATATATAATTATTTCAAAGTAATGCCTAATGGCATTGCAATTTTAGATGGATATCACCAGAATAAGCCAAAGACAATTATTTTATTTAGAAATTGATATTATGAATGCTGCAATTATCATCCTGAATTTTTTTAATGATTGAATTTTACGTATGCAAAATTTATGTAGATAAATTTGAAGCACTAAAACTACATGAGTTATTGGACTAGAAAGAAAAAACACATGACCCTCAATTCAAATTAGTTTTTGTCTTAGTTTTTATTTGACAAGACATCTATGATTGACACTTGACTAAATTTGAGAATAATTTGTTTTTCTTTTTTTAAAAAAAAGGGTGGAGTGAGATGACAAAATGCAAGGCTTCACAATTGTTTCTCCCACAGAAACACGAAATTTAACAACCATCTAAACAACAAAATCACCTTCATGCACGCCAAAAATCAATTGAAAACTCACAGTACCTAATTTTTAATTCATATCCTTGAAAGAGGCACTGAAACAGGTAGGAAACACACTCTAGTATTGCTGACAACACCCATCTCACATCCCCCTACAGCAGCTGCATGGTGCAGAGAAAGGATCTATGAACTTGGGAGAAGGAGAGCACAGCAATTGTGAGATCATGCATTGAAATCAGCACTTCTCAGTCACAGCAGAAAACAAAAGTGGGCTTAACTCAGCTGAGCCCCAGCCAGAGAAGAATTACCCATCCCTGTGGTCTGAATATGAGTTTTGGCAAGCTTCACCACCAAGGCTAATGCGCTTTGGGGCTCTAATTAAATTCAAAAGGCAGTCTAGGCCATGAGGACTGCAACTCCTAGGCAAGTTCTAGTACTGAGCTGGCCTTGGAGCCAGTTGGTCTTGGATCATTCCTTGAGACAACAGCTGGGGTGACTATGGGAGTTTGTGCACTACCCATCACCCAACCCCAGGCAGCACAGTTCACAAGTCCAGAAGAGACCCCTGCCTTTGGCTTGAGGAGAGGAGATGGAAGAATAAAGACAACCTTGCCTTGCATCTTGGATATCAACTCTGGTACCCAAGGATAGGGCACCTACCAGGATAGGGCATCAGGCAGATTCATGAGACCCCCATTTCAGGCTCTAGTACCTAGACAACATTTCTAGGCACACCCTGGACCAGAAGGGAACCGACTGCCTTGAAAAGAAGATGTATTCCTGGCAGGATACAATATCTGTTGACTAAAGAGACCATGGGCCCTGAATAACCAGCAACAATACGCCATGGTCTTTAGGTGAAACTCTGAGATGTGCTGACTTCAGATGAGACTCAGCACACTGTATCCAAGCTGCAGTGGCTATAGTGAGAGATTTATTCAGCTTGAAAAAAGCACAGGGAAAAGTAAAAGATACTTTGCTTTGCAACTTAAGTACCACCTCAGCCATGAAGGGTAGAGCACTAAGTGTGCCCTTGGGGTCCCAAATTTCAGGCCTTGGCTCTCAGTTGGCACTTCTGGACCTGGGCCAGAGGGGATCCTACTCTCCTGAAGGATGAGTTTCATGCCTAGCAGCATTCATCACAGGCTAACCAGAGAATCCTTGAACCTTGAGTGAACATTGGAGGTCGCCTGCCAGTAAACTCCATGTCCCTGTGGTTATGCTGATCATAGAATGAGGCTCCTCTGCCTGTGGAAAATGGAAGTAAGAATAGGGAGGATTGCATCTTTTTGTTCAAGTGCTGTCTTAGCTGCAGTAGCAAACAGATCTCTAAGGTTTATGACACGAGTCCTTTGCTCCTGGACAGCATCTCTGAGTCTTCCTAGGGCCTGAAAGACTCATCACATTGAAGGGAAGGACACAAAGGGGCACATCTAAGAATTATTGGCCCAACAGAGGAGGGAGGGAAAGAGATAGGGGTAGATTATTCAAAGGGATAACAGAGAACTTCCTAAACCTAAAAAAATATATATGTCAATATCCAAATACAAACAGGGTATAGAATACCAAGCACATTTAAACCAAAGAAGACTAAATCAAGACCTTAATAACCAAATTCCCGAAGATCAAGGATAAAGACTGAATTCAAAAAGCAGCAAAAGAAAAGAAACATACAAGGGAGCTCCAATAAGTCTGGCAGTAGACTTTTCGGTGGAAATCTTACAGGCTAGGATAGAGTGGCATGATATATTTAAAGTCTGGAGGAAAAAAATGTCACCCTAGAATAGTATATGCAGTAAAAATATCCTTCAAACATAAAGGAAAAATAAAGACTTCTCCAGACAAACAAAAGAAGAGGGATTTCATCAACAACAGACCTGTCCTACTGGAAATGTTAAAGGGAGTACTTTAATCAGAAAGAAAAGGATGTTAATGAGCAATAAGAAGTCATCTGAAGATACAAAACACACCAATAATAGTAATTATGCAGAAAAACAGAATATTATAATACTGTAACTGTGATTTGTAATCTACTCTTTTTTTGTAAAGAAAACATTTTATTAAAATCAAAAAATTTTCCCCAAAAGACATCTTTGAGTAAATGAAAAGATAAGCTACTGGCTGGGAAAAAATATTTTATATAAACAGCATATTTTACTCTGTTTGTATCTTCACCTATCCCTCTACTTTCCTTTTTTATTATTGTTATACTTTAAGTTCTGGGGTACATGTGCAGAATGTGCAATTTTGTTACATAGTTATACATGTGCCATGGTGGTTTGCTGCACTCATCAGCCCATCATCTACATTAGGTATTTCTCCTAATGCTATCCCTCCTCTTGCCCGCCATCTCCCAAACAAGAAAGGCAAAAATGGGTAAATGGGATTATATCAGGTTAGAAAGCTTATGCACAGCAATGGAAACAACCAATAAAATGAAGAGATAACCCACAGAGCAGGATAAAATATTTGAAAACTCCCCATCTGACAAGGGATTAATAACTGGAATATATAAGGAGCTCAAAAATCTCTGTAGGAAAAAAATTATAATAATCCAATTAAAAATGGGCAAAATATCTGAATAGGCATTTCCAAAAAGATGATGTACAAATGGAAAGCAGGCATACAAAAACGTACTCAATATCACTGATCATCTGAGAAATGCGAAACAAAACTACAATGAGATATTATCACACCTCAGTTAAAATAACTTTTATCCAAAAGACAGTCAATAACAAATGCTGGTGAGAATTTGGGGAAAAGGGAACACTTGTACACTGTTGGTGGGAATGTATATTAGCATAACCACTGTGGAAAACAGTTTGGAGTTTCCTCAAAACACAAAAAGTGGAGCTACCATATGATCCAGCAATCCCACGGCTGGGTATACAGCCAAAAGAGGAGAAATTGGTATATCAAAGAGATATCTGCACTCCCATGTTTGTTGCAGTACTGTGAATAATAGTGCAGATTTGGAAGCAACCTAAGTGCTCAGCCACAGATGAAGGGTTAAAGAAAATGTAGTATACATACACAATGTAGTACTATAGTAATGAAAAATAAGATCCTATCATTTGCAGCAACATTGATGGAGCTAGAGGTCATTATCTTAAGTAAATAAGGTACGCACAGAGAACAAACATTGCATGTTCCCTCTTATTTGTGTGTGCTAAAAATGAGAAGAATTGAACTCATCAAGATAGAAAGTAGAACGATTGCTACCAGAGACTGGCAAGGGCAGTGGAGGAATGGGAGGGAGAGGATGGTTAATGGGTACAAAAATATGGTTGAAAAGCATTACTAAGACTTAACTGTTCGATGACACAACAGGGTAACAATAGTTAATTTAATTCTACCTTTAAAATAGAAGAGGAGTATAATTGGATTGTTTGTAATACAAAGGATAAATGCTTGAGGTAATGGAGTCCCCATTTTTCGTGATGTAATTATTATGCATCACATGTCTGTATCAAAATATATCAGGTACCTCAGAAATATGCACACCTGCTATGTACCCACAGAAACTAAATACTTAAAAAGTGACTTAGACTGAATTCAAATTGACAATTTAGCCTTGCACATAAAGGAACCAGAAAAAATAAAATAAAATAAAACATTTTTAAAAAGCTAGCAGGAGAAAATAAATAATTGAAATTAGAAAAAACTGAATGAAATCAAGATGCAAAAATCCAATAAAAGATTAATGAAACTGAGATTTGTTTTTTTGGAAAAAAAAGAAAGATCCAAATAATCACAATCAGAAACAGCAAACGTGATATTACTACTAATCCTGCAGAAATACAGAAGATTCTCAGAAACTACTATGAACAATATTAAACAAAGAAATTAGAAAATCTATCAGTAAATGAATAAATTCCTGGAAGCACACAATCTCCCAAGATTGAATCTCAAGAAAGATATTGAAACCCTGAATAGACTAATACCAACTTGTAAAATTAAATCAACATTAAATAACTACCAACCAAAAAGAGTCCTGGAATATATACATTTACAGCCAAATTCTACCAGGCATACAAAAAAGATTGATACCAATCTTATTAACACTATTTCAAAAAGTTAAGGAGGAGATCTCCCCACTAACGCACTATGAAACCAGCATTAGCCTCATACCAAAATCTGTCAGAGACACAATAAACAAAAACCAACTATAGACCAATATCCCAGACCAACATAGACACAAATATCCTCAACAAAATATTAACAAACCAAATCCAGCAGCAAATAAAAAAGTTAATATACCATGATGAGGTAGGCTTTATTCCAGGGATATAAAGCTGGTTTAACATACACAAGGCAATAAATGTGATTCTACACATAATCAGAATAAAAGACAAAAAACATATAATCATCTCAATAGACATAGAAAAATCTTTCTATAAATCTATTATTCCTTCATGACAAAAACCCTCAACAGACTAGGTGTCAAAAGAACATATCTCAAAATAATAAGGACCATGTATGAAAAACTCACATCCAACATCAAATTGAATGGGCAAAGGCTGGAACCATTCCCCTTTAGAACTAGAAATAGCCACAAAGAAAGTAAAATATGTAAGAATACAGCTAACCAAAGAGGTGAAATATCTCTAGCAGCAGAACTACAAAACACTGCTGAGAGAAGTCAGAGATGACACAAATGGAAAAACATTTTATCCTCATGAATTGAACAAAACAATATCATTATAATTAGTTTCATATGTCCAAAAGCAAGTTACAGATTCAATGCTATTCCTATCAAACTACCAACGGCATTTTTCACAGAAATAGAAAACACTATTTAAAAACTTATATAGAACTAAATGAGAGCTCGAATACCCAAAGCAATCATGAGCAAGAAGTGTATAGCCAGAGGCATCACACTGCCCAATGTCAAACTATGTAGTAAGACTACACTCTCCAAAACAGGATGGTATTGGTACAAAAACAGACACATAGACCAAAGGAACAGAATAGAAAACTCAGAAATAAAGCCATACACCCACAAACATCTGACCTTTAACAAGGCTGAGAAAAACAAGCAATGGGCAAAGGACTCCCTATTCAATAAACGGTCCTGGGATAACTGGCTAGCCATATGCAGAGAAATCAAACTAGACTGTTATATTTTGCCATATGCAAAATTTAACTCAAGATGGATTAAAGATTTAAATGTAATACCAAAACTACAAAAATCCTAGAAGAAAATCTAGAAAATACCCATCTTAACATTGGCCTTGGGAAAAAATTTTTGGCTAAGACCTCAAAAGCAATCGAAACAAAAACAAAAATTGACAATTGGGACCCAATTAAACTAAAGAGCTTCTGCATGGCAAAATAAACTATCAACAGGGAAAACAGAAAACCTACAGAAAGGGAAAACATATTTGCAAATCATGCACCCAACAAAGGCCAATATTCAGAATCCATAAGGAACTTAAAGAAATCAATAGGCAAAAACAAACAACCTCATTGGAAAATGGGCAGAGAATATAAACAAACATTTCTCAAAAGAAGACATACAAGCAGCCAACAAACATATGAAAAAACGTTCACCGTTATCGGCAGTCATCAGAGAAATGCAAATCAAAACCACAATGAAATGCCATCTCATACCCGTCAGATGACTATTATTAAAATGTCAAAAAACAACAGATGCCAGTGATGGTTTGGAGAAAAGAAAATGTTTATATACATCATTGGTGGGATGCAATTTAGTTCAGCCACTGCGCAGAGTAGTTTGGAGGTTTCTCAAAGAAATTAAAATAGCTATATTGAACCAATTAGTTCCATTACTGGGTATATACCCAAAGGAAGAGAAATCATTCTACCAAAAAGATACATAGACTCATATGTTCATCACTGCACTATTCACAGCAGCAACAACATGGAATCAAGCCTGGTGCCAATGAATGGTTGAGTGGAGAACGAAATGTGTTACACACACACCATAGAATACTACACAGCCATAAAAAGGATAAAAACATATCCTTTTCAGCATCATGGATGCAGTTGGACGCCATTATTCTACGTGAATTAATGGAGGTGGAGAAAACAAAATAGAGAATGTTCTTACTTATAAGTGGGAGCTAAGCATTGAGCATACATGGTCATAAATATGGGAACAATAGGCACCGTAGGCTACTAGAGGCAAGCAGGAGAGCGCGGAGTGTGGTTTGAAAACTGCCTGTTGGGTACTATCCTCACTACCTGGATGATATGATCTGTACCCCTTCAGTATCACACAATATGCCCATATAACAAACCTGCACGTATACCCCCTGTATCTAAAATAAAAGTTGAGATTATTTTTAAAAAGTAAAATGACAAACTACAGATTGGGAGAAAATATTTGCAATTCTTATATCTCGTAAGTGTCTAGTATTCATAATAAATGAAGAATGCTTTCAACTTATTCACATAAAGACAAATAACCCAACTTTTAAGTGGTAAAGGATTTTAATAGACATTTCTCCAAAGAAGCAATATAAAGGGCTGCCAAACCTATGAAACTATAACATCATTAATTTGAGAAATGCAAATGCAAATCACAGTGAGATACCATTTCACACTTACTAGGATAATTATACTAAAAAATGGAAGGTAAAAAGTGTTAGCAATGATCTAAAGAAATTAAAATCCTTGCACATTTCTGGTGCAAATGTAAAATTGTACAACCATTGTGGAAAACAGTTTGGTGGTCCCTAAGAGAGTTAAAGATAAAATGACCACATGATCCATTTGTTCTGCTTCTACATATTTATCTAAAAGAGTTGAAGAGGTGCACAAAAAAATTTATATTCATGCATGTTCAATAGTAAAAGGAGGAACCAACTCCAATGTCCATAAATGAATACATGGATAAATAAATCATGATAAATCAATACAATCAAATATTATTCTTTTATAAAAATGGAATGAGCTACTGATATATGCTTCAGCATTGATGAACCTCAAAAGCATGATTCTAAATGAGAAGAGCTGGACACAAAACGTCACCTATTGTATGACTCCATTTATGTGAAATACCTAGAATAGGTAAATACATATACATAAAGCATATTGGATTTGCCAGTGGCTGGAAAGAGGGCTGAATTTGGAAACTGCTTATTGGGTATTCAGTTTCTTTTGGGAGTGATAGACGTTCCAAAACACTATGAATCTAGTAAATGCCGTTTAATTTTTCACTTTAAACTAGTTAATGTTATATTGTGTGAAATTTCCTTCAATATAAATGTCAGTCATAAGTTTGATGAGATATCTATGAATGATTTAGCATCTTGTAAAATCATTTCAAAACCTTTTGCTACATGTTGCAAGACATGTCTCTAAAGAGAAAATATTGACTATTTTCTTCAAACATAATTTTTCACAATTCTTATTACTGGTTGTCTTTGTTGTTTTTTTGTTGTTGTTGTAAACTAACTAAATTGAAAAGTTTAAAATTGTGAGTTATAAAAGAAACACATTTAATATGGAAAGTTTGTGATCAAATTCTAAAAATTACCATACATAATTATCAGTACTGTTTGCTAGAAGCCAGTCTGAGATGAAATTCTAGTTTCATCTTTTTCCAAATGTATTACAAAGGATGGACAATTTTTGTTTCCAAATCTGTTTTCTTTGAAAAAGTTAAAATTTAGGAATTAAAATGTGATTAATGATGTAACTGCCATGAATTTTTTGAGAAATTAAATGTATGACTATATGTAAATAAATAAGATTCACACCACTGCACTTCAGCCTGGGCGACAGAGCGAAACTCAGTCTAAAAAAAAAAAGGATAAATTATAATGATAATAGTTGTTATTGTTGTTATTTTCTATCATCTTCTTGAGTTGTAGGTTTAACCTATCTCTTTTTCCCCCTAAATTGCAATGCTAATTTTGTTGTTGGCTAAATACGTATCTCCTGTCACTACATCATACTTGTTATAAATTCATTTGATAATTCTATCTTGTTTAGTTTTGATTAAACCATTCCTGTTTAAAACCTTGAAGATTATAAAATGTAGTAATTCATTTTTAAATGTACTCAAGTGTATATTCAATAGTATAGTTACTGTTATAAATTCACAGACAAAATAGCTCAATGATTCATTCTCCTAAAGTCAATTATTTCTTAATATACAGTTCTTTAGTCAAACAAATAATATTTGACTAAAGAGTCATTAGTTACGTGTTTAGGATAAAAACCATTTGAAAATCCTGTCATTTGTGACAACATAGATGGAACTGGAGGACATTATGTTAAGTAAAATAGGCCAGGAAGAGAAAGCTAAACACCATGTTTTCACTCATAAATGGAAGCTAAAAAAAAGTTCATATCATCGAATTCTACAAACAGAGAATACTAAAGGCTGGGGAAGGGAGATTAAGAAGAGGTTTATTAAAGGATACAAAATTACCACTAGATAGGAGGAATAAATTCTAGTGTCCTCTACTACTGTAAGATGACTATAGTTAACAATAATGCATTATATAGTTTTGAATAGATAGAAGAAGGATATTGAATGTTCCCAAAACAAAGAAATAAAAAATGTTTGAGATGACAGGTATGTTAACTACCCCACCTGATAACTATATATTATATGTATCAAAATATCATATGTACCCCATGAATATGTACAATTCTTTTACAAAATAATTACAAAACAAATTTATAAACACATAAGAAAACAAATACTATGTGTAAGAACAACATAAGTTCATAAATAGCTATATTTCAAAAAGGAAAGTCCGGTGAAATGCATGTTAATTTCACCAATTGCTTTATCTAACAAGATATTTAATATGAATATAAGTATAGTTTCTTACCATAATATTGTGTTTGACATTAAGGTATCATGTTCATGGAGGACATTCATTTCAATAGGTTTAACATCGTTCTATCCTTTCTACATAGTAGAAAGTAGATAAAAGTCCTCTAGTATCCTTTCCTTACTACAATGTAGATGGGATCTCAAGATTGCTGGTTTGGTCGAATTTTTTTAGTTGCTTTTTCAAAGGTTGTTGAGAATTGTTAGCAACTTTATAGACTCTATAATCCACAACAAATCTAATTACCTCTGGAAAAAAATACAAAACAATTTTATTTTTCTATTTCTGACTCAAGGATAAAGATACATACATGTATAATTAAAATCACGTCTTTTAAATAGTTATTCAAAGTGGTGGAGGAAGTAACTTATTGAAATACTTTACATTTACAACTTTGGTAATAGTTGTAGTAGTTGTCCAAGTATCTACAACTGTTTTATGAATGAAGTTGTCACTTTCATAGATTTTTTTTACTTATAACTGAATTCCTGTTTATAAAAGCTTAATTATGAAAATATTTTAATGCAATTTTAATCTATTCAGGCTGTCATAGCAAAATTTCACAGACTGGGGGGCTTAAACCACAGACATCTATTTCTCACAGTTCTGGAGGTTGGGAAGTCCAAGCTCAAGGTACAGGCAAAGCAGATTTATTCTGAGATCTCTTCTCTTGTCTAGCAGGTGGCTGTCATTTAGCTGTATCCTCATATGACCTCTTATTAGTGTTTACACACAGAGAAAGAGAGAAAAAGAGTGAGAGAGAGAGAGAGAGAGAGAGAGAGAGATAGAATGAGCAGACAAGAGCTAGTTCTCTGAGGTCTCTTCTTAACAAAATCACTAATCCTAGCAGATTGTAGCCCCACCCTTACGGTCTTATTTAGCCTTAATCACTTCTATACAGGTCTTACCTCCAAATGGTCACATTGGAGGTTAGAGCTTCAACGTATGAATTGTGGGTGAGGGGACACATTTTAGATCATAGCAAATAAATACATCTTTTGATGTAAAAATCCTTTCAGTTAAATTTCAGTATCAGTATAATGGAATATATTTTAAACAATTCCAGGGTTCGAAGAGAAAAACATTTACATTTTTCAGCCAAATTTCCGTATCAGTATAATGGAATATATTTTAAACAATTCCAGGGCTCAAAGAGGAAAATATTTACATTTTTTCATATTTACACAATTTGGAATTATATTAACTCTTCATATAAAAATCCATGTTTTAAAATATTACTGTGGATAAATACACATTACTTAAAATAATTTTCAAAACAGCAAAATACAGGATGAGACAAAATGCTGATGGAGAAGATGTCTACCCATCAACAAACCATTAGAAATTCCAGCTTATGCTCTACAATAAAACATGCTGTGTAGAAGTGATTGCATTTGAAGTTATTGGTACATTTGAATGCAAACTACCCAACCATGAAAAATGAGGCTTCCATTTGCTATAAAAATAAATTAAGAGGCAATGCTTTGCTGGCAAAGCCATTTGAGCACCTCAGTTCATAACTATTGATGGTACCATTAACAGATGTCTTTGCTCGCACTGTGAGCTGCCTTATGATATTGTTATATTCAGCATTACTTTATATCTAAAGTGTATGTAGGAAACTTGTTTGAGGATATAATAAAACCTATCCCAAGGTAGAGATCCTGAGGGAAATTATACAATAATGTTACCTACATAACTAATTTTCTTCTTATGAAATCATGATTCCCACTACACTTTTAGAACTATTGAAACTATTGTTTAGCATCACCATTTCCATGTTAATATCTCAGTAAATCACACAAATGTAATACTTGGTGCAGAAAGTGAGCCATTTCTTTTGGGAACATGAGTTTTCACTTCTAAATAAAAAGTTGCATGAAGTGAATACTAAGCATGTTGCATGTTGCTTATTGACATTAAAAGTACTTTTTTTCTTAAAAGAATAACTTTCTCCAAGGTAAGCCATGAAGCTAGGGACTAGTATATTTAAATAAGAGAGATTTAAGGAAAAAATATAATTGTTGCTTTTGCCAATTCTCTATTGATTTAAAATTTCTAGAAAATATTTAAGAATATGCTCAAGTAATATCTTTTAAAAAATCTGTCATCAAAGTGCACACACACACACACACACACACACACTGTGAAAGGCAATGAATGTGGTGCAGAGATTAGTTTACATTAACAAAAACAAGCAACAACAATAATCTTTTAAAAAAAACTTTACTTGACATATGAGGTAAAAAAATTGCATGTGTTTAAAAAATTTATTCCTGGATCTCTGTTTCCTCATTCCTAGAATAAAGATAATAATTCACATTCCATGCAAAGATTAAGTTAGACAAGGATTAGAAAAATATACAATCAATGTGGAAAATGTAGTATCTGCTTGAAAGTTGGTGACTATATTTTATCCTCTTAATTATTTGTCTTTGCATTTGCCTCTGAGGACATATAACATTACACACACTTATTAAAAACACAGCTACCAAAAGACCCATGAAATTTTCCTTTGTATTACTTTAGGCCTCAACTGGTATTGAAAACAGCAGTTGACAGTAATAATTCAGGATGAAGAGCTTTTCAGCCATAATCTCTTAAGAAAAAACTATAGCAAAAACAGAAAAACTAAAAGATAAGCTAAACCACACATTGAAAATAAAACAACTTCTTCACCCCTTCCCATTATTTTGCCAGAATATCAGAGCTCCTTGTGCAAATTCAGATGACTTTTACCAAGTAATCTTAAACAGTTTTGAGTCTTTCTCTTTTGTAGATATGCTATTTAATATTATTACTTAGTTTGGAATTGGATAATCCTGAAAAGTTGAAGATAAATCTGATTCGAATGAACCCATACATATGCATTTTCCTTGTCTATACCATGAATATTATTATACTTCTCTCTGCTTACACAGAAGAATCAAAACTAATCATTATTAGTAGGAAGCATATAACCAAGTTGGTGAGACAAAACAGACAAGAGACTGCATGGTGACACAATTTCTTAGCAATATGAAACAGCATGTATTACTTATATGCTAAAGGTCATGAGCATGGAAAAAATTGCAATGTGGGACATAGCTCTTGATAAATACAATGGAAGTATGCCTGAAAGAAAGTGCAAAAACGATAGCAAATTTAGTTGAAATAGCTTTTGTCATATAATACTAAAGTTGAACAAGGTTGAACATGTGCATTTCAGCTATAATAATAGTTATTTCTTTCCTTTATAATTTTTTTTTGTTTTTGAGACTGAGTCTTGTTCTGTCACCCAGGCTGGAGTGCAGTGGCAGGATCTCGGCTCACTGCAACCTCTGCCTCCCGTGTTCAAATGATTTTCCTGCCCCAGCCTCCTGAGCAGGTGAGACTCTAGGCATGCACCACCACGCCTGGCTAATATTTGCATTTTTAGTAGAGACGGGGTTTCACCATGTTGGCCAGGCTGATCTCGAACTCCTGACCTCAAGTGATCCGCCAATCTCGGCCTTACAAAGTGCTGGGATTATAGGCATGATCCACTGCGCCCGGCCTCCTTTATAATTTTTTAAAATTGTGGTAAAACATATGTAATAGAAAAGTTAGCATTGTAACCATTTATAGGTCTACAATTTAGTGGCTTTAAGTACATCACACTGTCCAATTATTACCACCACCCATCATCACCAGAACTTTTCTCATCTTACCGAACTGAAACTACTCGTTAAACAATAATTCCCACTTTAGGTTTCTATACATGTGTTTATTCTAGGCACCTCTTATAAGTAGAATAATATCATATTTGTTGTTTTGTGACTGGCTTATTTCACTGAGCATAATATATTCAGAGTCCACCCATATTGTAGCACGTGCCAGAGTTTCCTTCCTTTTAAAGGCTGGTTAATATTCCACTGAATGTATATACCACATTTTGTTTATTTATTCATCCATCAGTGAACACTTGGGTTGCTTTCACCTTGTAGCTATTGTGAGTAATACTATTATAAACATGGGTGTACAAAAATTTCTGTTTGAGTACCTTATTTTCAGTTCATTTTGTATAGATGAATAAAATTGCTGGATTGTATGGATTCTATCTTTAATTTTTAGAGGAATTTCCATACTCTATTTCATAGTGGCTACATCATCTATCATTTCCAACAACAGAGCACAAGGATTCCAGTTTCTTTACAGCATAACCAACATATATATATTTTTAATAATAGCTACCTAATGCAGACAAAGTGATATCTCATCTTTTCATATGCTTATTGGCTGTATGTATATTCTTTGAAAAGTATGTCTATTCAAGCACCTGTAAATATATACTATGTATTATATGTCAAGTATACCTCCATAAATATTTATTTAAAAATACATCAAAAGTTTGAAAAGTGTTTAAATCCAAATGATTAGTAAACTCTCTAAATTTTCAGAAAGATGAAAACTCTAACAAAGGAGAGTACCAAGAAATCTCAAGTATTTAAAAATGCACATTAAAGAAAAAATAATGCCAGGAAATCAAATTCAGTATCATAGAAAAATGCTAAGTAAATTATTTAATACTCATATTTTTGAGTGCTTTAATATATTAGGATCTGTTCTGGTTACTGAAGTAAAAATCTCTTCAAACTAGGCAGTCTTTTTTCATATGAACCTTCATTGAGTTTAAATTCTGGTCATGGAGATTATGTAATCAAAAGTATAGAGTAGGAATAAATGTTGACTTTTATCAAATGACATTCAATGTATTTGCTTCAGATTAGAATAACTTATTAATTGTACTTATCAGTACATATCTCAATATCAAAAAGTGCATCACTATATATATATCAATAACATAAAGCACATCATGCCAGGCATCGTGGCTCATGTCTATAATCCCAGTGATTTGGGAGGCCAAGGGAGAAGCATCATTTGAGGTCAGGATCTCAACCTGAGCAACACACTGAGACACTGTCTCCACAAAAAATAAAATAAGTGCTGGAAACTGTTGCCATTCTGTAAGTGACACCCTCTTTCAAAGAAAATCCAGGGGGAGTCTGGAAACCTTGATTAATATAGCATTTTTTCTGTCATTGTGACTTTTGTTGTTGTTGTTGTTAGAAATTTCCCAGCTTTATTGAGGTATAAATTAACAAATACAAATTGTATATATTTAAGGTGTATAACATGTTGTACATATACATTGTGAAATGATTGTTACAATCAAGCTTATTAACACACCCATTGCTTCATATATTTACTTCTTTGTGGTGAGAACATTTAAGATTTTGTCTCTTAGCAAATTTCAAAGATACAACACAGTATTATTAGCTATAGTCACCATGCTGTACATTAGATCTCCAGAATTCATTCATACTACAAAATTGAAAATTTGTACCCTTCGATCAAAATTTCCCGATTTTTCCTACCCAAAGTCCCTGGCAACCACCTTATGAGCTCATCTTTTTTAGATTCTACCTATAAAAGAGAGATAAAGCTGTATTTGTTTTTCTGTGCCTGGATTATTTCACCTTGTGTAGTGTTCTACAGGTTTATTGATGTTGCAACAAATGACAGTTTCCTTCTTTTTTTGGAGATAAGGACTTTATTTATTTTTATTTTTTAAATTTAATTTTTTATTCTTATTTTATATATCAATAGGTTTTGGGGGAACAGGTGGTGTTTGGTTACATGAATAAGTTTTTTAGTGGTGATTTCTGAAGATTTGGCGTACCCATCACCTAAACAATGAACATTGTACCCAATGTGTAGTCTTTTATCCCTTGCCACTCACCCTCCACTTTCCCCAGTCTCCAAAGTCCAACGTATTGTTCTTATGCCTTTGCATCCTTGTAGCTTAGCTCCCATACATGAGTGAGAACATAAAATGTTTGGTTTTCCATTCCTGAGTTACTTCACTTAGAATAATAGTCTCCAATTCCATACAGGTTGCTGTGAATGCCATTATTTCATTCCTCTACATAGCTGAGTTGAATTCCATGGTGTGTGTATATATCGTGTGTGTGTGTGTATGTATAACATTTATATATATATAACACATATATATGTAATATATAACACATATATATGTAACACATATATGTAACACACATATATAACATATATATATGATATATATATGATATATATATATCTCTCTCTCACATTTTCTTTATCCATTCATTGGCTGATGGGCATTTGGGCTGGTTCCACGTTTCTGCAATTGCAACTTGTGCTGCTATAAACATTTGAGTTGTATTTCAACTCACTCTTAAGCCATTGTCCTGATTATTCAGACTCCTGCTTGTATCACAATGGTTCCTACTTTTGAATTCCCAGTATAATCACTTATTTGGAAACACTGGTTGTTCAGTCATTGATCTCAAAACAATTTCACTATAACAAAGTGGCTGGATGTGAAGGGCTTCCTCCTCCATTCACACACTGTCACCATGCCAGCTTTTCCTCAAGAAGCCATAGATCGTGGTGCTGAAACCAAAACTCTAGATGTCATTTTCCCTTTTCTCTTACAGGCCATTTTCTCAGTACGGACCTCTTCTACAGCAATCAGTATATTACAAAATTTTACTAATATTAAACTTAAGGAAAACAGTCATAGTATGTATTGTTTCCGGGAAATGAAATCTTGTCTTTTACATAATGTTTCTCATCCTCTTTTCAAAATCTTCACATTTTTGCATACAAAAGCTGCCTTTACATAATTACAACAAAGTTGTTTAACCTTTTCCCCACGACAATGTCAGAGAAGTCATGCAACTTCCACGTTACCAATCCAGACACAAGAAAATGCACAGTATGTCTGACTTGGTGCACCTGACAAGAAAGAGGTAGTATCTTCTTTTGACCAAATAACTAAATAAATAAATAAATAAAACTTTAAAAATAGTAAAGCTTTCTGAACTGGAAACTACACTCTTTGGAATGAGCTTTAGAATATGATAAAGGACTTACCAGGTTAAAAAAATGTATAAGGATGTTAGAAACAAGGTTTTTAAAAAAATAAAAATACAAAGTGGGTATAATTTTATCAAAAATATAATATAGGTTTTCAAAAATTAAACAACATAGAGAACTAATGACATGGTTTGGCTCTGTGTCTCCACCCAAATTTTGTGTGGGATTTTAATCCCCACATGTCAGGGGAGGGACCTGGTGGGAGGTGATTGGGTCATGAGGGCGGATTTCCCTCATGCTGTTCTCCTGATAGTGAGCATTCTAAGGAGAACTGATGGTTTCAAAGTGTGGCACCTCCCTGCTCACTCTGTCTCTCTCCTGCGGCCATGTAAGAGGTGCCTGCTTCCCCTTCACCTTCTGTTATGATTGTAAGTTTTCTGAGGCCTTTCCAGACATGTGGAACTGTGAGTCAATTAAACCTCTTTTCTTTATAAATTACCCAGTCTCAGATAGTTCTTTATAGCACTGTGAAAATGGGCTAATAAAACTATAAAGAATAAAATAAAAATTCCATAAAATCTTACCATACAGAGATCTCTTCTCATTTTTATAAAGCTAAATTAATACTAGAAAATACATATATTTGTGTTTATGCATATCGATAAACAGCTACATGTACATCTAGTTATAGAAAGGAATAATTTCTCTTAATAATTTTATTATACTATTATCAGACTAATATATTTTTATTCTCCAAAATTCAAGCAATATATAAATATACTTTCAGACCTTTGTACACACACATATATAAACCCTTTTTAACATGAAATGGCAATACTACATTTATTTTTTCTATACCATAAGATTTTAAAACACATTTTGTCCCATAATTCCTTTCGTATCTGTATGTATCGATTTTATTTTTAAATAGTTGGATAATTTTCCATAATATTAGTATATTACATTTATTTAAATATGAAATATTATGTTGTTTTCAGCTCTTCAGATAATGCTATAGTAAAAACTAAATACATGCAAGGGCATTTTCCTTTTCTGTTGGTAAACTGTATTTATAATGTATATACGTGTCCCTTAAGTAACATGAGCTTTGGGAGAATTTTGCTATATTCTCACGGTTTTAAAATTTCACCATCATATGTCAAAGTGTTTTCTTGCCTTGCTTACATGTTTTTCATCTATCTCAGCATTCCCTGAGACCGCACAATTGAATAACTTTTTTGATTTTGGGAACTAATCTTTCAGTATTTCTTTTTGTGTGCCTTTTCTCATTTTCTTTTTTCAAAAAAACTTTGGTAAAGCACAGCAGGTTGGGACGCTTTCCTCCAGACCCATAGCCTTGAGGGGAAAATTCTTGTTTTCTCCTTGCAGCCTGTTCACAGGAATGTGACAGTTTATGACAAACAGAGAATGTTAACACTTTTAAGACATGGTTATCTAAATTGTATATTTTAATTGTATATTTTATATCCATGATTCAAGGATCACACATGAACTGTGAAGACTGAATTGACCATGAAGTGCTCCACAACCAGTACTGTTCTGATTATACAGGGTAAGATACTTAAAACAACCCGCAAGGATCCACAGGGTATCCGTACAACAGGCGTTACTAAGGGTGAAGGTAGAACAGGACAGAACATACAGACATTTTCAGTGAGGTCTGAAAATTTCCAGGCGCAGACCCTCAGACTCTCACTCAGTTGCACAGGATATGCTTTTTATTTAAATTTTTGATTTCTACGTTCACTGGACTAGAAAAATCATCCACCCTCCATAAGTACTTCTTGTGTTTTTCTGCTGTGAAGATCCTTGAACTTCCTTTGCTTACCCCTTTTTTCCTTGGCATGCTATTTGGCTATCTTTTAAGTTTGTTTCATCCAGTTCTCTGAAGCAATAATACTTGTCCAAGATATTTGTCATATTTCTTTTGAAATAACACCCCTCTTAAGTGACCTATATGTGACAATAAGACCTTTTCCCCAGTATGTTTTCCATTATTAAAGAAAAAAAATCAGTTTACCTTAGAACACCTTACCTGTACCAATTTCACTCAAGACTCCTTAAGGGCATTTTGAAGAACGTTGGTTTATCCAACAGCAGGTTGTTGCCAATGGATGCTTATTGCTTGAATACTATTTGTGTATATATTTAAGATGCCAAAATTTTGAGTTCTCTTGAATGATCTCATATAATTAGTAGTTATTCTCAAGTATATTTTTGTATGAGTATGCCAAGGAGCTTCATATAGCCATTGTTAGTAAACATTGTGACTATCATTGGCCAAACTGACCTTGGCTGCAGGTGACATATATTATTTACTTTGATTATTGCCCTCAATCCACAAAGACATGGTCTTTCAGCATTAGGACATATGAAACGATGACAAGTCAGATACAAAACAGATATTTTGTGTCTTATTATCTGGTCACTGCCTTTATTAGTGTGTTTAAACAAACTAGTTGGGAAGTGTCAGAGTTCCTGAGAAGGTCTGTAGGCCTCTTCTCTTCAGGCCAGAGGAAATGATGGGAGACACTATTCCATCTTGTGAAGGAGAGTATGAAGAAAATTTTATATATAAATGATAGTTATCTCATGTTAAGTAGAAATATAATGTTGTTTTTGAATGGCACTTAAGTAAGTGCTAAAGGAGGAAAATGGATGCTGAGATGCAAAATTGTGAATTGTGCTGGTCATTTAGTTTCAAATTCATTTTCTATACTTCCTTATGAAACCCATTTCCCTGACACCTTGGCAAATGGCTTCTTGCAAGATGCAACCAGTGGAAGCTTTAGCTGAGGTGACACAATTCCTTCTCTTGTCCTTCCAGCTTTATAGATGTTAACAATATCTTAGTGTTGCAAATACTCAGGCGGTGTCACTAGTTTCTATTTGATTTTTCATATCATTTAGGACCTTCATAAATAGAGCTTATATTAAACTTCATTTACTGGACCACCCAGCAAGGGCTTTATTCTACTGACAAGATCCTCACTGATACAATGATGTTTTAGTTAACCCATCAATTGGATCATTTTTATTTTTCAGTATTTTGAAACAATTGGAAAACACCTGCTTTGCAAATGCACTTGGTTCTCAATAATTGAAGCTGTTCTTTCAATTTCTGTGATGTATGCCAAACAACTTTAGAAAATTGATCAAAAAATTATTACTCTTTTAAAATGACCTATTTCACTTTCACTTAGAGAAAACTTATTGAAGCTCATTCACTCAAAAAGGGTAGAATTTAAATCTTGTTAATCTGAATTCATTTTTGTCGATGAAGTATTATTGGATTATTAATTTTATTTTATCACTTACTTTATATTTATTTTTCTCAAAATCATAGCCCAATAGTTTTTGCTTAAATAATGTACAAGGAGATTTGGCTCTTCAATCTAATTTGCAAAGCCAATCTTCATTATAAAAGCAATCAGCCTTATCAGATTTACGTTCTATCATATAAAGCCCAACTTCAAATTTTAAATTAAATAAATGTTTAAATGAAGTGAAATTATATACCCATAAGAACCATAATACTTCTGAATGAGGCAACAGCTTAGTTTAAATGTATTCTATTTTATCATAAAATGTTGAAACAACTGTTGTTAATTTTATATCTTGAAATTAGTAACACTTATTTTTCAATGGCTGTGTTCAGATGAATATTCAATTTTATTGAGTAATACTTGTTTAGGCATATAGCAAAATTTCTGATTTACACAGGAAGAAGAGCAACTGAGTCTATTCTTGTGCCACCTGTCTGCAGTATCTCTTTCTGTAGAGCTTCTCATATGCCAATCTCAAATAAAACATTGTCATTTTAAATAAATCTGTCCACATTTTTTAAAACTTTCTTCTACTTGTTTCCTTGGCCAGTCTTTAATGCTATAATTTATTCCATAAAGTCATTTTAATGGGTGAAATTTTAGGCATAAATTAACCAGGATTTATTGGAAACAACTATAAATTCACCAGTTTAGAAGGCATATCTTTTATCTTCTACAATTGGTGCCACGAATTTCTGATAAATATATTCTGCAAGGTCATAAACTTTGTGACCTACAGCAGTGTCATGATATCAATATATCAAATTATCCTTTTGTTTGTATCACAATTCCCAATTTCTAATCAATAAATCCCTTTCATAACAACACACTAGAAAACATGCATTGAATATACTTGAATTACTTTCCCCAGAAAAATTCTCGAGTAATGTACATATACTATTTCTAAGGGAATAATAATAAGCTCCTGGTAAACTTATGCACTGGTTTAAGCATAGTTTTGTTCCTATCAAAGTAATAAATAACAGTCATTTACAAGTTGTTCTTGGTGCTATTAGTGTATGATTTTTGACCACATGTAAAATAGATCAGAGTGCACAAATTAAATGTAGGAACAAAAAAGTCTCAAATTCATCATTTTTTTTTTTTTTGAGATAGAGTCTCACTCTGTTGCCCAGGTTAGAGTGCAGTTACGTGATCTTGGCTCACCACAAGCTCTGCCTCCCAGGTTCACACCATTCTCCTGCCTCAGCCTCCCAAGTAGCTGTGACTACAGGCGGCCACCACCACACCAGGCTAATTTTTTGTATTTTTAATAGAGATGGTGTTTCACTGTGATAGCCAGAATGGTCTCTATCTCCTGACCTCATGATCCGCCCACCTCAGCCTGCTAAAGTAAACTCATCATTTTTTTAAAAAGCTAATTTTGTGTGAAATAACAAGATGAGTAAGCCTATTAAAGTTGATATTTGTACTAGAAATATCATCAGATCCTTAAATAGATAACTGTGGTCCCAGAATCACAACATGTGTTTGATATGGTTTGGCTGTGTCCCTACTCAAATCTCATCCTGAGTTGTAGTTCCCATAATGCCCACATGTCATGGGAGGGACCTGGTTGGAGGTAACTGAATCGTGGGAATGGTTTCTGCCATGCTATTCTCATCATAGTGAATTAGCTCTCAGGAGATCTGATGGTTTTGTAAACGGCTTCCCCCTTTGCTTCACTGTCATTTTTCTCCTTCCTGCTGCCATGTGAAGAAGGAAGTGGATGCTTACACTTTTGCCATGATTGTAAGTTTCCTGAGGCCTCCCAAGCCATGCTGAACTGTGAGTCAATTAAACCTCTTTCCTTTATAATTACCCAGTCTGGGTACATCTTTATTAGCAACATGAGAACAGGCTAATACACTGCTTAATTAGTTCTTTTTCATAAATCCATTTAATGATCAGAGAATTTGCCATAGTAATAATAAAATTGGTATATGCATATATATTATTCTTAACTCACTTTTAAGCATTTTTGATGTTCTATGAAACATTTATACTGATCTTAAGAAAATTTGATTTTCTTCTAGTTCTTCATTTTGAGTAATGGTTGAAAACATTTTAAAGGATATGATTAGTTGGGCTATAGTTTGCTTGCTCTGGTACAGCCTTTAGAATAACCATGGCTTAAGCTCAACTGTTTATCCTTCTATCAAATAACAGTTCCAGAGTAAGCCAACTAGTACACTCATCTGCCTTCCCTAGTGTGTTCATCTTATAAGCTGAAAGATGTTGCCATCTAGAATTATTACTGTGATGAGTGAAAAGTAATAGATTTAATGTGGACAACTATCAGCCTCTTCCACAGTCCCAAAGATTCAAGTGCTACTAGTCAAAATGCCACTAATCCCACAGTGAATATGTTTTCTGTCATAGCAGCCCTCTCTACAGGTCAACTACTCCCTCTTCACAGGTCAACTAATGGAACTCTAGGACTAGCTGAATGTTATGAAGTGATTTCTGTTGACTATGCCAAGACTCCACCCCTACCTGAATTCAATTGTAAAAAAAAAAATCTATCAAATATTAGAGAAATTCCAAATTTGGAGAAGTGCATAAAACTTGTTTATACAAATATTTTCAATGGTTTTCCCACTGCAAACAAGTGTTAGTTTCCAGCCTAAAGTGTATATGATTTCACAGCCATTTAAGGCTCTATTCTATGCATTTTTACAACCACATACCAAATTCTGTCATACTTAGGAAATAGTTGGGGCCACTATGGAAGGGACTCCAATGGATGGTTAAAATAAGAAAGACTTTATTTCTTTCCCATGTTACAAGGCTATGGATGAGCTTTCCCGGGTGTATATGGAAACTCCACTATGTTGGAGACTCAGACCATTTCTAGTCTGCTTTTGTTATGTAACTTGTCGCCTTTCTTCTCACTATTCAAGAGACTTATGACCACCACATGATCTGCATTACAGCCCAGAGAGAAGGAAGGTGAAAAATAGCAACTCTCCTCTTATTTTAAAGTCATGATGGAGGAGCCAAGACGGCCGAATAGGAACAGCTCCCGTCTACAGCTCCCAGCGTGAGCGACGCAGAAGACGGTGATTTCTGCATTTCCATCTGAGGTACTGGGTTTATCTCACTAGGTAGTGCCAGACAGTGGGCACAGGTCGGTGGGTGTGCGCACTTGTGCGTGAGCCGAAGGAGGGCGAGGCATTGCCTCACTTGGGAAGCGCAAGGGGTCAGGGAGTTCCCTTTCCGAGTCAAAGAAAGGAGTGATGGACGGCACCTGGAAAATCGGGTCACTCCCACCCCAATACTGCGCTTTTCCGACAGGCTTAAAAAACGGCACACCACGAGATTATATCCCACACCTGGCTTGGAGGGTCCTACGCCCCGGGAGTCTCGCTGATTGCTAGCACAGCAGTCTCAGATCAAACTGCAAGGCGGCAGCAAGGCTGGCGCAGGGGCGCCCGCCATTGCCCAGGCTTGATTAGGTAAACAAAGCAGCGGGGAAGCTCGAACTGGGTGGAGCCCACCACAGCTCAAAGAGGCCTGCCTGCCTCTGTAGGCTCCACCTCTGGGGGCAGGGCACAGACAAACAAAAAGACAGCAGTAACCTCTGCAGACTTAAATGTCCCTGTCTGACAGCTTTGAAGAGAGCAGTGGTTCCCCAGCACACAGCTGGAGATCTGAGAACGGGCAGACTGCCTCCTCAAGTGGGTCCCTGACCCCTGACCCCTGAGCAGCCTAACTGGGAAGCACCCCCCAGCAGGGGCACACTGACACCTCACACGGCAGGGTATTCCAACAGACCTGCAGCTGAGGGTCCTGTCTGTTAGAAGGAAAACTAACAAACAGAAAGGACATCCACACCAAAAACCCACCTGTACATCACCGTCATCAAAGACCAAAAGTAGATAAAACCACAAAGATGGGGACAAAACAGAACAGAAAAACTGGAAACTCTAAAAAGCAGAGCACTTCTCCTCCTCCAAAGGAACGCAGTTCCTCACCAGCAACAGAACAAAGCTGGATGAAGAATGACTTTGACGAGCTGAGAGAAGAAGGCTTCAGACGATCAAATTACTCTGAGCTATGGGAGGACATTCAAACCAAAGGCAAAGAAGTTGAAAACTTTGAAAAAAATTTAGAAGAATGTATAACTAGAATAACCAATACAGAGAAGTGCTTAAAGGAGCTGATGGAGCTGAAAACCAAGGCTCGAGAACTACATGAAGAATGCAGAAGCCTCAGGAGCCAATGCGATCAACTGGAAGAAAGGGTATCAGCGATGGAAGATGAAAGGAATGAAATGAAGTGAGAAGGGAAGTTTAGAGAAAAAAGAATAAAAAGAAATGAGCAGAGCCTCCAAGAAATATGGGACTATGTGAAAAGACCAAATCTACATCTGATTGGTGTACCTGAAAGTGACGGGGAGAATGGAACCAAGCTGGAAAACACTCTGCAGGATATTATCCAGGAGAACTTCCCCAATCTAGCAAGGCAGGCCAACGTTCAGATTCAGGAAATACAGAGAACACCACAAAGATACTCCTCGAGAAGAGCAACCAAAAGACACATAATTGTCAGATTCACCAAAGTTGAAATGAAGGAAAAAATGTTAAGGGCAGCCAGAGAGAAAGGTTGGGTTACCCTCAAAGGGAAGCCCATCAGACTAACAGCGGATCTCTCGGCAGAAACCCTACAAGCCAGAAGAGAGTGGGGGCCAATATTCAACATTCTTAAAGAAAAGAATTTTCAACCCAGAATTTCATATCCAGCCAAACTAAGCTTCATAAGCGAAGGAGAAATAAAACACTTTACAGACAAGCAAATGCTAAGAGATTTTGTCACCACCAGGCCCGCCCTAAAAGAGCTCCTGAAGGAAGCGCTAAACATGGAAAGGAAAAACTGGTACCAGCTGCTGCAAAATCATGCCAAAATGTAAAGACCATCGAGAATAGGAAGAAACTGCATCAACTAACAAGCAAAATAACCAGCTAACATCATAATGACAGGATCAAATTCACACATACCAATATTAACTTTAAATGTAAATGGACTAAATGCTCCAATTAAAAGACACAGACTGGCAAATTGGATAAAGAGTCAAGACCCATCAGTGTGCTGTATTCAGGAAACCCATCTCACGTGCAGAGACACACATAGGCTCAAAATAAAAGGATGGAGGAAGATCTACCAAGCAAATGGAAAACAAAAAAAGGCAGGGGTTGCAATCCTAGTCTCTGATAAAACAGACTTTAAACCAACAAAGATCAAAAGAGACAAAGAAGGCCATTACATAATGGTAAAGGGATCAATTCAACAAGAAGAGCTAACTATCCTAAATATATATGCACCCAATACAGGAGCACCAAGATTCATAAAGCAAGTCCTGAGTGGCCTACAAAGAGACTTATACTCCCACACATTAATAATGGGAGACTTTAACACCCCACTGTCAACATTAGACAGATCAATGAGACAGAAAGTCAACAACGATACCCAGGAATTGAACTCAGCTCTGCACCAAGCGGACCTAATAGACATCTACAGAACTCTCCACCACAAATCAACAGAATATACATTTTTTTCAGCACCACCCCACACCTATTCCAAAATTGACCACATACTTGGAAGTAAAGCTCTCCTCAGCAAATGTAAAAGAACAGAAATTATAACAAACTATCTCTCAGACCACAGTGCAATCAAACTAGAACTCAGGATTAAGAATCTCACTCAAAACCACTCAACTACATGGAAACTGAACAACCTGCTCCTGAATGACTACTGGGTACACAACGAAATGAAGGCAGAAATAAAGATGTTCTTTGAAACCAATGAGAACAAAGACACAACATACCAGAATCTCTGGGACACATTCAAAGCAGTGTGTAGAGGGAAATTTATAGCACTAAATGCCCACAAGAGAAAGCAGGAAAGATCCAAAATTGACACCCTAACATCAACATTAAAAGAACTAGAAAAGCAAGAGCAAACACATTCAAAAGCTAGCAGAAGGCAAGAAATAACTAAGATCAGAGCAGAACTGAAGGAAATAGAGACACAAAAACCCTTCAAAAAATTAATGAATCCAGGAGATGGTTTTTTGATAGGATCAACAAAATTGATAGACCGCTAGCAAGACTAATAAAGAAAAAAAGAGAGAAGAATCTAATAGGTGCAATGAAAAATGATAAAGGGGATATCACCACCGATCCCACAGAAATACAAACTACCATCAGAGAATACTACAAACACCTGTACGCAAATAAACTAGAAAATCTACAAGAAATGGATAAATTCCTCGACACATACACTCTCCCAAGACTAAACCAGGAAGAAGTGGAATCTCTGAATAGACCAATAACAGGATCTGAAATTGTGGCAATAATCAATAGCTTACCAACCAAAAAGAGTCCAGGACCAGATGGATTCACAGCTGAATTCTACCAGAGGTACAAGGAGGAACTGGTACCATTCCTTCTGAAACTATTCCAATCAATAGAAAAAGAGGGAATCCTCCCTAACTCATTTTATGAGGCCAGCATCATTCTGATACCAAAGCCGGGCAGAGACACAACCAAAAAAGAGAATTTTAGACCAATATCCTTGATGAACATTGATGCAAAAATCCTCAATAAAATACTGGCAAAACGAATCCAGCAGCACATCAAAAAGCTTATCCACCATGATCAAGTGGGCTTCATCCCTGGGATGCAAGGCTGGTTCAATATATGCAAATCAATAAATGTAATCCAGCATATAAACAGAGCCAAAGACAAAAACCACATGATTATCTCAATAGATGCAGAAAAAGCCTTTGACAAAATTCAACAACCCTTCATGCTAAAAACTCTCAATAAATTAGGTATTGATGGGACATATTTCAAAATAATAAGAGCTATCTATGACAAACCCACAGCCAATATCATACTGAATGGGCAAAAACTGGAAGCATTCCCTTTGAAAACTGGCACAAGACAGGGATGCCCTGTCTCACCACTCCTATTCAACATAGTGTTGGAAGTTCTGGCCAGGGCAATTAGGCAGGAGAAGGAAATAAAGGGTATTCAATTAGGAAAAGAGGAAGTCAAATTGTCCCTGTTTGCAGATGACATGATTGTATATCTAGAAAACCCCATTGTCTCAGCCCAAAATCTCCTTAAGCTGATAAGCAACTTCAGCAAAGTCTCAGGATACAAAATCAATGGACAAAAATCACAAGCATTCTTATACACCAACAACAGACAAACAGAGAGCCAAATCATGAGTGAACTCCCATTCACAATTGCTTCAAAGAGAATAAAATACCTTGGAATCCAACTTACAAGGGATGTGAGGGACCTCTTCAAGGAGAACTACAAACCACTGCTCAAGGAAATAAAAGAGGATACAAACAAATGGAAGAATATTCCATGCTCATGGGTAGGAAGAATCAATATCGTGAAAATGGCCATACTGCCCAAGGTAATTTACAGATTCAATGCCATCCCCATCAAGCTACCAATGACTTTCTTCACAGAATTGGAAAAAACTACTTTAAAGTTCATATGGAACCAAAAAAGAGCCCACATCGCCAAGTCAATCCTAAGCCAAAAGAACAAAGCTGGAGGCATCACACTACCTGACTTCAAACTATACTGCAAGGTTACAGTAACCAAAACAGCATGGTACTGGTACAAAAACAGACATATAGATCAATGGAACAGAACAGAGCCCTCAGAAATAATGCCACATATCTACAACTATCTGATTTTTGACAAACCTGAGAAAAACAAGCAATGGGGAAAGGATTCCCTAATTAATAAATGGTGCTGGGAAAACTGGCTAGCCATATGGAGAAAGCTGAAACAGGATCCCTTCCTTACACCTTATACAAAAATCAATTCAAGATGGATTAAAGACTTAATTAAACCTTAGACCTAAAACCATAAAAACCCTAGAAGAAAACCTAGGCATTACCATTCAGGACATAGGCATGTGCAAGGACTTCATGTCTAAAACACCAAAAGCAATGGCAAGAAAAGACAAAATTGACAGATGGGATCTAATTAAACTAAAGAGCTTCTGCACAGCAAAAGAAACTACCATCAGAGTGAACATGCAACCTACAAAATGGGAGAACATTTTTGCAACCTACTCATCTGACAAAGGGCTAATATCCAGAATCTACAATGAACTCAAACAAATTTACAAGAAAAAAACAAACAACCCCATCAAAAAGTGGGCGAAGGATATGAACAGACACTTCTCAAAAGAAGACATTTATGCAGCCAAAAAACACATGAAAAAATGCTCATCATCACTGGCCATCAGAGAAATGCAAATCAAAACCACAGTGAGATACCATCTCACACCAGTTAGAATGGCAATCAATAAAAAGTCAGAACACAACAGGTGCTGGAGAGGATGTGGACAAATAGGAACACTTTTACACTGTTGGTGGGACTGTAAACTAGTTCAACCAGTGTGGAAGTCAGTGTGGTGATTCCTCAGGGACCTAAAACTAGAAATACCATTTGACCCAGCCATCCCATTACTGGGTATATACCCAAAGGACTATAAATCATGCTGCTATAAAGACACATGCACATGTATGTTTATTGCTGCATTACTCACAATAGCAAAGACTTGGAACCAACCCAAATGTCCAACAATGATAGACTGGATTAAGAAAATGTGGCACAGATACACCATGGAATACTATGCAGCCATAAAAAATGATGAGTTCATGTCCTTTGTAGGGACATGGATGAAATTGGAAAACATAATTCTCAGTAAACTATCGCAAGAACAAAAAACCAAACACCGCATATTCTCACTCATAGGTGGGAATTGAACAATGAGATCACATGGACACAGGAAGGGGAGTATCACACTCTGGGGACTGTTGTGGGGTGGGGGGAGCGGGGAGGGATAGCATTGGGAGATATACCTAATGCTAGATGACGAGTTAGTGGGTGCAGCGCACCAGCATGGCACATGTATGCATATGTAACTAACCTGCACAATGTGCACATGTACCCTAAAACTTAAATTATAATAAAAAGAAAAGAAGTAATAACCTAGCACAGAAAGACCAAAAAAAAAAATAAATAAATAAAGTCATGATGCAAAAGTTGCACATATTCCCTTCACTAATATTACATTGTCCTGAATATAATTATTTGGTTGCAAGGCACAAGCTGCAACCAGTCTCAGGGGAAACCAGGAAATGATGTTAATCACTGGTCAGTTTTAGACCCATCAAAAAATTGTTTTACTGTGGAAGAATGAAAGAACTAATTTAGGGGAGGGGGTGAAAGGCAACTAGGAGTTGTATAACAAAATATTTTTTCAAAATTCCAAAGTTGATAATATTTTTAAAATTATTACTATGCATAGACTATTAAATATAATTAAAATATAATTCTATGTAAATGCATGCTTTTAGAGCTTAATAAACTATACAAACGAGGATACATACATGTATATAAACAAAACTAATCAGTTAAATTTTAATTTTATCAATATAATGTGATAGATGATTTGTTTATCTTTATATTGATATTAACAAAAAATTATGTAACCTCAGGTTCAATTTTATATTTAATCTGTTTCTATATGTTAGAATAGTATAGAA
The DNA here is from genome assembly GCF_029289425.2 of Pan paniscus. Taxonomy (NCBI): domain Eukaryota; kingdom Metazoa; phylum Chordata; class Mammalia; order Primates; family Hominidae; genus Pan; species Pan paniscus. The sequence goes on from NC_073252.2 coordinate 115,253,036, forward strand.
AATGTCTATGTAGGTAAAAATGCTTTATTAAATATTAATGAAGTCTATGTTTATTTGTTAGTTATGTGAATTAAGAAAACACTCCTAACCAAAATTCACTTTAAGTTATCAATTCTCATATTCTATTTTGATGATAAATGTTTCATCAGTTTGGAAATCATTATTCTTAAGAATTTTTCCAAGCTTTGTGTTCTACTGTAGAAATAATTAGCATTTCATCTAATTGAAATATGTATTAAGTCTAACTCAATTATTGCTGGAAGCCTAAATCAAATTTTTCACTTTACTGATCATATTTCAATTACTTATAATGAACTGTTACAAAATAGCATAATAAAAATTGTAGTCTTTTGTTTCAAAATTAAGAGAGTGCTGAATGATATAATCTGGATTATTTTAAGTTTAGCATGTAACATTCATGTTATGTGAAGGCTCAGTTCTTCCACCGCTTTCTAGCACTTGAAATAGAAAAAAAAATCATACTTAAATTAGATTTGGATTTACATTTAACCAGAGGAAACATAAAGACAAATACAGGCATGTGTGGTGATATTTTGTGGCAATATCAGTTGTAATTGTATTAGTTTTTAATTTAAATTAAATAACAGAAACAATTTTCAGGAGAGCTTGAGCACCCAAGAGAATAATCTCAGTTTAAGAATCTCTGACATGGGCCGGGCGCGGTGGCTCACGCCTGTAATCCCAGCACTTTGGGAGGCCGAGGCGGGCGGATCACGAGGTCAGGAGATCGAGACCATCCTGGCTAACACGGTGAAACCCCGTCTCTACTAAAAATACAAAAAAATTAGCCGGGCGTGGTAGCGGGCGCCTGTAGTCCCAGCTACTCGGGAGGCTGAGGCAGGAGAATGGCGTGAACCCGGGAGGCGGAGCTTGCAGTGAGCCGAGATCGCGCCACTGCACTCCAGCCTGGGCGACAGAGCGAGACTCCGTCTCAAAAAAAAAAAGAAAGAAGGAAAAAAAAAAAAAAAAAAAAAAAAGAATCTCTGACATGGTACAACCAGAAAAAACTCAGGGGCAGCCGAACCTGATGCTCATCCTTAAGGCTGACACAATTTGCTGGGAAGCAAGCCCAAGTAATTCAATGCAATTGAGAGACCCAGAATTGCCTAGATTACCTACATTTCTTTTTTAAATAAATAAACAAACAATAAATAAATAAATAAATTGTATGTACTTAAAGTTTACAACATGATGTTACAGGATACATATAGATAGTAAAATGGTTTAGAGAAACGTAGACTAGTATAAGACATCATTGATGCTCCAATTGGAATATGGATGTGAACGTATTTACATTAAAGCAGTGATGAGTGTATAATCGTGATGATGGCCCAGGAAAGAACAGAATTAGTAACAGTGAGTCATTGGACATATGATTATCTCCCATATAGTTATCCTAATATTTGCCATATTTACTTTAGAACTATTACAACCTTTTTTCTTCCTCTGATTATTACATAATAACAAAGACCATGCAAAGAGAGTATGAGTATTCTTAACAAGGTTATGGGTACAGTTCACCGATATGGGGTACCATTACTTGGTTTATGCTTAAACATACTGAGTTAAACATTTCATTTTGTATTTGGAAGAAAAATATATCTTTCATACTCTCAAATACACCACAGGTTGAAAATTATAATAATATTAAAAATGATTAAAAATGATATAATAAAATGTTTTTAAAGTGATAAAAAATGAAATCATGATAATATTTTTATGTTATTCTGCTAAACTAACCCTATAACAAACACCTTCACAGTGGCTTAAAACAATAAAGTTTTGCTTCTCATTCATATCATGGCTAGAGGCCTGTACTAGAGCTTCTGGTGGCTGTTTACTAATTTCTCGGCTACTTCAAGGTAATTGCATTAACAGCTGGTGCATGCTTCAGGCTTGTACGCTGAACATTCAGTACGAAACCTGCTTCTTCAGTTTCTCTAATTATGTTATATGCCTCAAGCCTCCTGTATTAAATCTCCTCTTAATTAAAATACTTGGAATGACTTCGAGTTTTCTAAGCTAAGAAATGTGGCTGACCTTTGAGAATTAAAGAAATTTTATCACCGCAGAATAAAAGCATAGAGAATATTTTTAATTCTACAGGATTGACTGAGCTCCTTGGACTAGCAATCTATTTAACACAGTATTCATATATATGAAGAGATGATCAGATCAGGAAATGCTCAAAATGGACTATAGAAACTCAGCATTCAGAAAGAAAAATTATGGAGTGTATGTTGCAATCATTGTTTAAACAACAGAGATACAACAGGTGAATTTGTGTTCTCAATGAAGATGTGCAAATAGCGTCAGACAATATCTCACTCATTGCTTAGGACTTTCTGAATCTTTTTGCTCTGTCTCATGTTTATTACAAAAGCAATTGCCAATTCTGCTGGTCAGATGTCTTGGAACTGGGAGAGGCATAACCTGAATAAGGAACTCAAGCATCTCTGTTGTTGGAAAAAATGATAAATGCTTTATAAATTAAGAATTTAATTTTGGTTACTATATATCTCTCAAATGTTAGGGTGATATAATTACAAAATTCCAACCATTCTGGGCCATGCCTTAGCCTTTTTGGAAGTCACATAACTGGCCTTTTCATGGCAAGCCTTTACAATAAAACAGTGCTTTCCAAACACTAAATGTGCCTATCTAAATATTGTAAAATGAGAAAATATATTACAATTACTCATTTTATAAATGCTTTGTTGGAGTGTTATTATTCTTTCAAGAAACATACATTAGATGACAGGGGGTTAGGACCAAAAGCTTTATATGAAAGTCAAAGGAAACATCAATTATGTTTCTATTTTATTCTCTTTGCATTTGCATTTGTTTTCTATCAGTGTGGAAAAAATTACAACAAACTTATCAACTAAATTAGTATAAATTTAATTTTCTCACAGTTTCTGTGGGCCTGGAATCTGGGTAGGGGTTAGCTGGATTCTCTGCTGAGCTTCATGAGACTGAAATCAATGTGTTAACAATGCTGTAGTTCTCATCTGGGGCCCAGGGTCCTCGTGCAAACTCACTGCTTGTGGTTGGATTGCAGTTCCTGGACTGTTTCCTTGCCAGCTCTTGGCCTGGAAGTCCTCTTAGCTAGTAGCTCTAGAAACTACCTTTATGTCAGCAGTTCACAATGTGATCATTTGCTTTTTTCCAGGCCAGCAGGAGCACAACTCTCTTATCTATTTCTCTAAAACCAGCTAAAGAAACCTCTTCTGCTTCGACTATCAGTTCCACCAAAAATAATATCCTTTTTGCTGTATAGCACAACATAATACCAGCAGTGATAGCTTATTATATTCATGGGTTCTGTCTATGAACAAGGGGAATGTAGGGAGCAGCAATCTTGGAAGTTGTCTTAGAATCCTGCTTATCACAGCATTAGTTGTTAGTTATTAGTAATAATAATAATACAAATTTATTAGTTTTTGTGGCTTCAAATACATGTTTTATTTTATTTTCTGAAGTTTAAATATGCAGATTTTTAAGATAAATAATAAAATAAGACATAATGTATATTTAATAATAGTGTGTCCATCTGTATCTCTGGATGTAAACTAGAAAAGTTGCCACTGTGATCAAATTTTGAGTTTTTCATGAGTTTAGCATTTGTGAAGCAGTTAAAATTTAGATTAATGCAATTACAATTTTTTATTACTCCAGTTTTCTTTTGGACCTTTGTCCAAGTGTTTTAGAAAATTGAAGGTTCTTTACTTTTCATTGAGGGCAAGTCTTTAAGTTAGGAAAACTTAATAGTCCTTTTCATTTTTCTTTATAGAAAGAAAATAAATTGTCATAAATTAAAACTTTAAAGTCATTCCCATTAATATCCAGAATTCTGCTTAAAAGTTCCGTGTAAATATTATCTTAAAGTATATTTCTACTTTGTCTATAACTCTTTGTACAGTAAGTGTAATAAATGCTTTTTGTTATTGTTATTGTTCTTCTCATTCATTTATTTTTCCTCTGCTGACTCTTGGAAGTTGTTTAGAATTAAAAATGTCATTTTAAAATCCCACAAAGACATCCTGAAGGTAGACTACAGACAAAAGTTAGTTCATTAAACTTGCCGAGCAGTGCAGGAACATCTCCTTGACAGTGGTTCAGTAGTGTCTCAAAGTGCAAGTTAGGGAAGTGAACTTACAGCAATTTAGGCAATGGACTCCATGGCACCAAGACTGTCCCAGATGGAGAACTGTTCAGAATGGCTAAACTAAGTAAGTTGCTATAATAGTCTTTCACTTCTTGAAATATGTGGGTCTGTAAGAATTGCCATTCACAATTTGAACTTAAACACTTTATCGCAATTGAAAGTTTGTGGTGATTCTTTGTGGAATAAGTAGTTGTGTTATAAAACAGAAAATTATGATATGCTCCAATTTCACTCTGTATAGAATACTGGTTATGACAGAAGTTGAAAAGAGGATGATATAGTAAGAAGTAGAACTAACTTATCTTGATATTTCAAAGAATATACACAAATGTCAATAACTTAATGAAGAGATTTCTATGTTTGCCATTTTTATGCAATTTTTTGTTTAGAACACTTACTCTAAAATAAAAGTAATACTTTAAGCTAAAATAATAGAAAGCAAATGAAGAAACAAAGCAACAACCTTTCTAAAACAAAGGATGTTCTAATTTTGTATCATTTCTTGAGTTACTCCTTAGTAAGCATTATAATTACTGTGAAATAACACCATTGTTAAATGATCAGTCACAAAATTAGAGCTATCATATCTAGATGAAAGCCTTAAATTCACATGTTTATATTTAATTAGTTTTGGTTGTTAATATCCATTTTATGTACAAGTCTGGGAACTTTGTTAAAGCACTTGAACATATTGTTCATAGTTAATGATTGTGAAAATGTTCTACTTTAACACACATCAATCCAGAAAAATATAAAGTGTAAGAGAATAGTGTAACCAATACACCAATATTTTTAGTTTTGGGAAAAAAAATCTAATACTTGTTTAAAATTAAATTGTCTCACAAATGCTTTCACGTTGTATTTGTGATTTGTTGTTTTTTGTTTAAAATTGAAATGAGATACATATGCCAGTTGAGGTGTGTTCCTAAAATTCTGTATGCTATATGACTACATGAATATAGAGTAGCAGTGAAACTCAAGTTGTTTCATTGAATTTGGATTAACTAGGATTTGTCTCTGATTGATTATTGTGATTCCTGATACAAATAATATTAAAGTTCATTTTGGCAGGAATTGACATTTATGTTTCAGGAGACAACATTTTCTCATTAATACTTTATTGAATCATGATTACTTGATTAGAATACTTCTGGAATAATAAACCTCTACATGTCCTTTAAAAATTGATCTTTTAACCTTATTGAAACTTTTATCATTATTAATATTATTATTTGCTGTTTGTACTGCAAGTAGAAGAGCTCTTGAAACTTTCTTGAAAAGGACACCATGAAGGTATTCAAAATTACTGAGAAATTCCTAATTCATTTTCAGTAATTTTTTTTAAAGTTTAACTTACTTCCTAGAACAGACTCATCCTATAACTGGTGTTGCTTAGCACTTTGGACAGTACAGCAGGTTTTAAAGCTAGAAAAACAGATTTGTTTTCATCGTTTTTTTGCTGGCTGAAAGTAATGATGTAGAAATGACATCCTTGGCCTAATCTGAAGCTGCTTTAATCAATAGACTACTTGTTCCATAATGAATCTGCACATCCTAAAGCACTTTGTTTTGGGTTTTCTTTAGACAAAATGATACCAGTAAATCAATATTCAAATTAGCTTCTAATCTGATTATGACTAGGGGAATCCTAAGAGATGTCAAGTAAGAGATCAACAAGGGACCATTTGATTGAGTAATTTCATCTTCCCAGGTGATCTCTTCTCCTTTTAAATAATTAGTAGTTTTCTTACAAAGGAGGAAATATTTTCCTTGGTTAAAAGTCACTGGTGACAGTTGCAGGGTTAGACTGTTGCCTGTCTAAAGCTTCTCAAAGACATACACACACATTATTAGTTTATGAATAATAAACAATAATTTGTAAGATATGGTTTTAAGAATGATATAGCAGTAATAATACCAAAATGATTAACAAATGTTTAAAGTAACATTTTAGAAATGTTTTCTTATGACTTTAAGAGTAAAGTGAGAAATCAGATACTTAGTTCCACTTTCCTACTTTGGAACATCCTTTTTTTTAAAAACCATCTTATTTCTTTCTTTTAGTCTCTTAGCACAGGACAACTCTTTTCAAAAACATATAGTCTGCTTACAATATGTATATATGTGTCTTCAGACACTATACATATCTCTCCTGGTGCTTAAAGAGTAGACTGTGAGCATCTAATTGTTACATCTGAAAACCACTGTTCTAGTCATTTTATGCTTTTGTTATAATGTTATTTCAAATGATCAAGAAAAGTTGGAGATTTGCCATGGAATATTTATCATTTCAACTTTTCTTGCAGATGCAACTCTTTTATTTCTGAGTCAAGGATATTAACCAATGTAAGAAAAGAGCTGTCTGTGGTCATATCTGCATTAGGGTCTGCTCCTGACTTCTGTGTAAAAGTGTTTAAGAGCACACGTCTGAAGTATGATATAATGATATATGTCTTTTCACAGGAAAGACTTTGAGGATAGTCACCAAAAATAGTGTCCAACACCAAGATTTTCAGCTTTTGTAAAAGCTCTTGGTTTCTTGTGAAATTTGGGCACACTTAAGTTATCCTCGCATCTTTCCACTGTACCATTTCTTTTTTCCTCTGTCTGAAATCCTACAAATACATAAACAAATAATGTAGATATAGGATCCTTATATTTATTATAAATGCTTCTGTAAATTTCTGTTTTGTCTAAGCTTTGGAAAAAAATGTTTATCACATCAGACCAAGATCAAGCTTAAAATCCTCCTTACAGAGCTTACTGCATTCTGAAAGAGGTTTAGCTTTGACAGGCAATTTAGTTTGGGAAGATAAGGGATGAGCAGAAGGGAGTAGAAGTGGGTCACAAAAAGAAATAATAGTATAAGTCAAGAGATTTGTAGAGGAAAGCATGAGAGGAATTGCATGATAAAAACAACTAGTTTCAGATTACGATTAGTGAGAATTTAAGAGAGATAATTTTAAGTCTTTCACACGTTTCATTTCTATTAGCTAGGATTGTTTTATAGGTCACAATTTTAAAATCTGAATTTCTGTAAGAAGTAAACTCATCCTGTTAGAAAATCTATACATTTGTACATTTGCAATTTTGCTATAATTACATTCAAAGGTGTTTTCTCTAGTATTCTCAAAAGTAGCCTCATCCATTCTAAATAATTGTTAATAAAATAATGCCATTTAGAAAGATAGTCATATAAATTAAAATTAGAATTATTGTCTAAATATATGCAGGGTGTAGAGGACACATGAGTGTAGACAGAGCTAACCCTAAGATCATCAATAAAAATGGTGCTTGAATATCTATACATTTCTGGAAACTGAGTAAAGATCAATTATCACCAACTGGCAGCCTGACAAGATTCCCACATCTGGTCAATGAAAACTAAATACAGAAATCCTAAGGGACACAAAGAGGAAAATTCTTACTGGATGTTGAAAAGATTAATGAAGACAGAATTTGTCCCCGTGATACTGGTCTTACAAAACCATCTGAATTGTCAGTCCTTGTGGTAGGTTGAGTACAGACTATTAAAGCCCATGTCTGTATTCTTTTTTTACAGATTGCCTCTGACAAACTTATCAAACACAGTGGAAAGAGACAGAAACCAACAATAGTGTGGTAATCTAGAATGAGTTTTTACAAAGAAGTTGAGCTTTAAAATATGTTTCATGAGTAAAAAAAAAAAGTCTATGAAAAAGATCTTCTAAGAAACGAAATAAAGTGAGCATTTGGAAGCTTAACAAAAATATTTCAGATCTCAGAACCAAAACATGACATATTAATTGGTGAGCTCAAAGAGAACTCTGCTTAGGAAGCTTAAGGGGGCCTTAAAAAGGGTTTTGCCCACAGTAAAATAATCTAATAATTGTCAATTTCCCAAAAGATGACCAGGAGAAACACACACACACACAAACACACACATGAAAATAAACAAACAAACAAAAAAAAACTCACGGTCAAGCAAAACATTAATGCCAAAAAAAAACCCCAGGTTATCTTAACAGATTTTTTAATGACATCTTAACAAAGAGAAAATAGTGGAGGGTAGGATTTGGGGCTCCTAACTCCAAGGTGTTCTAAAGTTGGACTTTCATGGTAAGAACCTGATAGGGACTAAAAAAAGAAATCACAATTATAGGTGAAGATTGGTGGACCAGGGAAATGAACATCTTCTAGCAAGTTTTAACAAGAGAAAGGTTTATGTGAACAATCCACTGTTTTCATAAGAAAGCTTTTGCCCGGAAGAGTAAATGGTGTATGTGGATAAACATGTTTGCAAGATGTTCCTGAAATGGATAATGATATTATTGATTAGTTTGCATTCTTAATATTCTGGACAATACTTTCATGGAACAAATAGTCGAGTCATGCTGACATGTTCCAGTTCTCAATCTCAATAACTGCATCATGTTAATTCAAGTGGTTTTAATTCTTAGAATGAAGATATCTGAAACCATTGATCATGAGGTACAATTACGTGGTTCATTATTTTCACTGAAAAGAAATTTTCAAAGTAATTATATGGATATTTAGTATTTATCATGTTAATCATATTTTTTCCTTTTTTAAATAAAATTTTTAAAATTCTTGTTAGTACTAAGTGACTTTAGAATTCTACAAATAAACCTTATTTGATATATTTATCTTGATATATATCATATATTTTAAAGATCTATTTTGATATATTTATATGTTATATATCTGTAAGTTTATATTTGCAAATACTTTATTTGAAATTTTTATTTCTACATTTATTTTATCTATTTGATGTTATATTTAAATATTTTTACTCTAAATAGCATCTTTAAAATACATTTATGAATTATAAGTCTGTCATTTTTTTCTATGCTTTAGACATGTTTTAAAACACTAGCATTGAAATTTGTGGTATTTAAAGATATATTAAAATTTTTAGCTGGTAAAAATAATTTCAGACTTACACTGGAAAAGGTAAAAGTTAAAATAAAAATAAAATTTCCTTATAAAAACACACTTATTCTTGATATTCAATCATGTCAGCCTTTCTGTGGCTTGTTAAATAAATGTTAGTTGTTTACCTAGACATTTTATATCAAAGATTTCAAAATATTTAGTATATAGTAACATGAGTATATGTGTGTATATTTAACTTAAAAATATCTCTGCTCTATTAGTGTTTGTCAATTTCCTCTAATTATAAACTGTTTTTATTTGGATTTTTTAAATTGTATTTACATAGACACTTTAAATCCTCTAGGGACTGTAATCAATATTAGATCAAATATAAATCTAATATTGATTTATATTTATACATTTAAAATGTATAATTATAAATTTTAAAATGTATATTTATAAAGACTTCTAAAACTTCTTACTTTATATTTTCCTTAGGTCTAAATCATTGTTCATTTTGTAGTTATATTAAATAATCAAATTGATACAATTTTATTATTTTTGTTTTATAATAAAAATATTAATGCAATATATATTACTCTAAATACAGCTTTGGAATCCTTTGATAAATTTAATAAGATAATGTCTTAACTATTAATACTTTGTAAATGTAGAAGACATAGGCAAACTGTAAGAAATCAGATATATACAAACACAATTTTTATGCTGGAAAGATAACAAGAAATGCTGGATATCATAGTTATTAATCCAGAGGTGAAGGGACAGAGAACTGGAAGCAGCATGAAGATTCACTGTTTACTTTCTATTGTCTATACAATATACACATTACTTTCATTTAAAAATGTGTGTGTGTTGAAGACATGGCTACAATATTCTGGGTCCCTGACATACATGAAAGAGCATAAGAACTTCTTACCTACGGTCAACAATGTGCTTGTTATTAAAGCATTCAAGATTTTATTTCCAACCCCATCACAGTTGTGCTTAATTTGATCAAATGGTCAGCTAAGTTGCCAAAGAGCCTATCACATATTAAATATTCAATAAATAGTACTAATTGTAGTTTGTCTCCATATTATAACCAGGTTAAGAAAATAATTTCTTTTTCATTTTATTCTATGAACATTTTATTTGGCAAATCATGGCCAAGTGAGTGTACTACATTTAAAGAGATATTAATAAAGTTAGAACATCTCCAGGAGAAAGGAAAAGAAGTGCAGGAAGATATGCAAGGAGAGAGAAGATAGAAAGAGTGACTCAAATATCTTTTCTTTCTAGTTGTAAGTTTAGTAGAGTAGGCTGTCCATTTCAGAACAAAACTATTATTTATTCCAATCTGATCTCTGAAATCAAGCTATGAATCAACAAAATGTTGCTTTGTCTTTAACTCACTATAGTTAAATAAGTGAATATATCTATATGCTTTCTCTTAATTTATATTTTAAATATTACTACAAATTTAAAATGAAAAGCTTACAAATTAGAAATAATTTCATTAATGCAAATGCAGAAATTTTTAAACAAACATTTTGATGTATATTGCAATATAGAACTACTTCTTATGAGGATTCTATGATGATGACTGTGTCTTGGTTATGACTTAACTGACTTATAGAAGCATCTCTACTCCTGCCATATCATATGTCTTGTGATATTGTGAATAAATTTTAATAAATTATATTAATAAATAGTAAGAACTCTTTATTGAGTGTCCACTAGTGATTTAACAATTCACTAAGCACTCTGCATACATTATTTTAATTAACCCTTTCAGTAGCTTGCTAAAGATAATTTGAGGCTAATTTTCTCAGTGAATAAATTAATGCTTAGAGGAATCAAGTGATTTTCCCAATGTTCTGCATTTAGCAAGTGCTGCAACAAGAATAAAACTTATATATCCTAATTTAAAGTCTGGTTTCTCAATCACTTAAATATACTGCCTTCTTACATTGTCATTTTTCTGACACTTTCATAACCAGTTTAACTTTTACCACTGTAATTTTTTACTAAGTAGTGGTATCCAACAGCATTTTCTGCAATAATGGAAAGATCTGTATATTCTCCATCCATTATAGTAACCATGGCCACATGTAGCTATTAAGCAGTTGAAATGTGGCTATTGTGGATGAGAACACAAGTTTAAAATTATATTTATTTACATTTAATTTAAAGAAAAATAGTTACATGTGGTTAAGGACTATCATATTGTGCAGTCCAGTTCTAGAATAGAAGTATCCCTTCTCTTAAAATACTGCTATTGAAATAAAACTAATCAAGTGCAATAGTTCGGGAAATATAGGGAAATAACAGTAAAAATTAAAAAGGATGAATTCCTGGATTCCTTTTGATGATTTTCATGCCCAATTATGTGTTGTAATATATTGGTCAATAGTTAATAGGAAGGCCATTATATAATCATTTTATTATATGTCTATATATTTTTCACAAAACAAGTACATTTTGTGAAACATGATGGAATTTTTGGAAGCTTGCAAGATATAATCATGTATATAAAAAAGATACACATACATATAGATAGATAGATAGATAGATACCTATAGGTATATTTAATTCTTTTTCTTTTAGGATGGTTCCTCAATATCATCAAATCAATCATATACCAGTAAGTAGAAAACTTGGATAGATGTTAAAATGCAATTAATAGTCTTCATATTTATATTAATTAATCATACAATGGGTTTTTGTTTCTTAATCACTGTGTATTTTTAAATCTTGAAGTTTGAAATGTGTCAGTTTGTCTCTACTCCTTTTTTTACTTAAAGTCAAAATTGTATAAAATGTAATTTTCATCATTCTTTTCAGGACTTTTTATATTTCTGCTAATCAGGTAGTAGCTCTTGTTTCTTATGAATTGAGCATTTAGACATTTGAAGTAAGTTCATTTACCGTATCAAGGCTTTCTAAAAGTTCCAGTAAATAGAATTATTTTTTAAAATAGAAGACTTTCACAATGAGAATTCTATACAGAATTATACCAGGTAAATAAACTTTTGTTTACCTAACTGCTAGTGTTAATTATAGAATCATTTTTATATCAAGAATACAGCCACTTAGTAGCTCTGTATGAGTCATTTGTTTTACATAGTGGATAAATTATTTTTTTCTATTCAAGCACTAAATTTTATTTGGTTTAGAAAATCTGATAAATATTAATGTCATATGAATATAGCATAGTATTCAGATATAATTATCCAATATATAAAGTAGGTTGGAGCATGAAGCAGTCCTGAAATGTCAGCCATAATTTGAAAGACTGTTAACTCTGGTACAGATATAATGAAGATTTTGCCTTGTGAGGTGATTTATCCCCCACCTTAGACAAGCTACTTTATCCTCAGAAACTGTGACTGGACTGTTAATTATCTCAAGTTGAAGGTGTAAAGACTTCCAATTAAGTTAAATATCATTCAGTTTAATATCAAAAACAATGAACTTATCCATTAAATGACTATGTAAAATTATAACAAACTCTGAGAGATATTTTTCTCTACTTGTCTTGATAAAATGTATTTTAAATATGATTACTAATATCATAAAGAAAACCAAATACATATATATGTACATATACACACACAAACATGCAGGTGACCCTTGAACAACATGAGTTTGAATTGCACAGGTTCATTTACATGCAAAATTTCTTCAGCCTCTGCTAACCCTGAGATAGCAAGACCAAACTCTTCTCTTCCTCCTCAACATACTCAACATGAAGATGCAAATGAAGACCTTTATGATGATCCACTTCCATTTAATGAGTAGTAAATATATTTTCTTTCTTATGAGTTTCTTAATAACAATTTTTCTACCTTACTTATTCTAAGAATGTAATATATTTATAATTACATATAATATACAAAATAAGTGTTAAATTACTGTTTATGTTATCAGTTAGGCTGCTGGTCAACAGAAGGCTATTAGTAATTTTTGACAGTCAAAAATGATACATGATTTTCAAATGCACAGAGTGTTGGAACCCCAAGTCCCCATGCAGTTCAAGGGTAAACTGCATAGTTTCTTTATAAAAATGGGAATTGTGGCTGGGTGCGGTGGCTCATGCCTGTAATCCCAACATTTTGGGAGGCCAAGGCGGGCGGATCACCTGAGGTCAGGAGTTTGAGACCAGCCTGGTCAACATGGTAAAACCCTGTCTCTAGTAAAAATACAAAAATTAGCTGGGTGTGGTGGTGGGTACCTGTAATCCCAAGTACTCCAGGAGGTTGAGGCAGGAGAATCGCTTGAACCCAGGAGGTGGAGGTTGCAGTGAGCTGAGGTCGCTCCACTGCACTCCAACCTGGGCAAAAGAGCAAGACCCTGTCTCAAAAAAAAAAGGAATCCTGTATTTAAACGACCTGTATTAAACTAGTGGCAATCTTCTACATATCCATAAAGAAAATATTTTTGAAACTGACTTAAGCCAGGCACAGTGGTATGCCCTGTAATCCCAGCACTTCAGAGTCTGAGGCAAAAGAATCCCTTGGGGCCACAAGGTCGAGGCAGTGAGCTGTGATCTTGCCACTGCACTCCATCCTGGGTGACAGAGCGAAACCCTGTCTCAGAAAAAAAGAAAAGAAAATTCCTTAACTTAGAATTGCATGAAAATCAAATTTTTTATTCATAGAAAAAAAGCCAAGGTCATTATTGCAAACTGCATTTTCCTAATAAAGAATTTTACGAAGTGAAAGTCAAGTCATGTATAAAAAGATTTTTGTAATGAATACACTGAAAAAGTTTTAGAGAACTAAAATAAATATTTCATTATGTCAACGGAAAAAAAGATTAAAAATCCACAAATAATGAGAAGAGATATGATAAGTATTTTATGGTACAGGCAAGTGGACCATCCTAATTACTGAAATGTATTAAATAATATTGAGAAATTATGTTATATTCACTAGACTAGAAAAAGTGGATTTTAAAAAACTGGTGATGTTGTGAAGTAGCAGAATCTTTTATATATTCTCGGTGAGAGGATTACCACATATACTCTAAGATGTAGTTCTCTTTTAAACTCATACAGAATTTACAAAGAACATGCTCACTGAGACATCTGCTATGAATTTCTGCCACATTTTTGAACGAGTAGACAACAGAGTGGGTATTACCTGCAATCACGGTTTACCTCACTATCTTTTGCCTTTATCATAACTGCCTGGGGTTTGCAGATATTACCTAGAATGTTAATATTGTAATCATCGCCTTAGGCTCTGGTTTCTAAAGGATCCTGGCTAAGATGACTAGCGAAGTTCAACACAAGTATTATATATCTTATATCTCAGCAACTGTACCCATGAATATAACCCTTTGAGCAAATCTTGAGCACATGAGCTGGAAACAGTACAAGATTATTTAAAGCAACTTCTTCTAAAAGAATAATATGAAACTTTGAAAATGTCTCTATCAATTGTACAATTAATAAGCATAGTAAAGTCAAACAATAGATTAGTATACACAGTGGATAATGAATTGAAAACTACACATTTTTACGTGAATATATCTACAAACCAAAATGTTTAATTAAGTAGAAGCCACAGAGGAATTCACAGAGTGTGACTGTATTTCTTTAACGTTCAAAATAAAGTATCAAAAGCAAAACACTGCTTAAGAATAGTTATATAGGAGCCAAAAAACCAACAACAAGAAAGTGAGAACATAAAATAAAGAAAATGATTATTTTAGCAGGAAAGGGGGTGTAATCAGAGGGTACACGGCAGGGCACTAAGTTACCAGTAATGGATTTGCAATAACATAGAGGTTCAGCCTCATGAGTCACAATCCAGATTGTGGTAGGAGGATTAAGGATGGAAAAACAAAGGTTTCTGTGCACATACAAAAAAGTGACTTTACACATTATAGCAAAATGCTGAAAGTGAAAAACAAAAGGAAATTTTGAAGACAGCAAGAAAAAATGACTTGTCAAGTACAATGGAATTACAATAAGATTATCTGACACCTTATCATAAACAGTAGAGAGTAGAATTTCATATTCAAAGTACTGAAAGAACAAAATTACTTATTAAGAAACTCATAGCCCCAAAACTAACTTTCAAAAATAAAGGCAAAATAAATGACATTCCAGGATAAAATAAATAAAAAGACAATCCAAGATAAACAAAAGCTGATAGTATTAATTGCTAGCAGATCCACTTATCAAAAAATATTTTTAAAAGTTCTTTAGGATGGTAGCAGCAAGTGATTCAAGATGATACTTTAAATCCACCTGAAACAATGAAGAGCAGCGTTAAAAGATAATTATGTAAATATAAAAAACAATAAATGAGTATTTCTCTTTTTTTTTTTCTCCTAACTGATTTATAAGGCAGATAATATGTCAACAAGAGCATCGCTGAGCATATAACATGTAGGAACATAATACACATTATGATAACAAACAAAGTGGTATTGGAATATAGAAATAATACCAGACTGTAACTAACATCACAAGACCAAATAAAGAAAATCAGAAATGGGAAATAATAAGGTTTATATAACAAAAGCAATAAATATATATTTGTTAATTTTTCTCTCAGATTCTTTAACATATATATTATTATATGAAGTAATAAATATAACAATGTATTATTCGATTATAACATATATAGCTATAATAAATATAACAAAATTAACATGCAAAGGAGAAGAGAAATAGGGCTACTGAAATGTAATGTTTCTATTTTTAAGTGAAATTAAATTAGTATAAATCTAAACTAGACTCTGTCAGTTAAGATGTATATAGGAAGCCCTAGATCAGTCATTAAGGAAATGCTCAAAAATATATTGTAAAATAATCAAGAAAGGAAATAAATAATTGCACTATAAAATACTCACTTGATGGAAGAGAAGGCATTAAAGCAGAAATAGGAAAACATCAAGAAAAATACCCATTCAAAATAAAGAAAACAAAAGTAAGATGACAGATGTAAATTGAACTGTATCAATAATAACATTTAATGGGAAAGGATTAAACAATCAAAACAAAAATCACTGGTCATCAGAGTTTTTTTTCTTAAATCCAATTAAATGTTGTATACAGGAGACACACTTTAAATTCAACAATGCAAACAGGTTAAAACTAAAAGGATGTAACAAGTTATATCATGCAAACAGCAATATAAGAAAGCCGAACAAGCTACATTTGTGTCAAATGAAAAAGTTCAAAACAAAAATAGTAAACTATTATAAGACATCAAGAGGGATATTTTATAATGATAAAATGATCAATCCATCAGAGAGGTATAACAATTATATATAAACCTAACAACAGAACCCCAAAATACATGAAGGAAAAACAGACAGAATTGAATGATAAAAGAGACAACTCAACAATAAAAATTGGGGCTTTGAATACCCCACTTTTAACAATGGATAGAACAACTATAAAGAAGATCCACAAGGAAATATAAGACATGAACAACACTAAAGATAAAGTAGACCTAACCAATACTTTATTAAACATCACAATCAAAAAACACCCACAGGACATTCAAAGGCCATATGCTGCACTATAAAACAAGCTTTAATAAAGAAGTTGAAGTGTATGTGAAAGCCTGCAGTAATGTAATATTTTCAATATTTATTAATTATGACTATAGAGATTGAGGCCCAAGGACTGAAGAGTAAGAGATAAAGTAGGAAAGACATATGAAGATGGCCATGTCCTAAGAATGCTTGTTTAAAAGACAAGGGACATAAGAGATACAGAACATTAGCTAAATATTAACTGGGATTTTAATCCAGTCTTGATGGCAGTGGCTGCTGCCATCATGCTGGCTACAGTAGAGAGGCATGGCTTTGGGGCAGTGACTCCATGGTGTTGGTGGGAGCCCCAACCCTGCTGGGCAGGGCTATAGCTGCCCAAACGGAGGCTGTGGATCTGAGACTCCCTGTGCTCTTGGAGGGGGCCAGGAGCAGGCAGGATCCGCCAAAATGGATGTAGCTGTAACCACACAACCGACGGCTGGAAATCTGTGCCTCCCACTCCATAGAGCAAGCAAGAGCTGCAGACAAGCAGGAACCCGTTCCAAGTTGGCAGGGCAGGGGCTCCACGGGTGCAGCTGTGGCTGTCCTCCCAGATGCAAGACCTGGACATCTTTGCAGCCTGGACCTTTGGGGGCCCCCAGAAAGGACAACCCCAGCCACCGCCCACATCTTTGTCCTTGCCAGCTTGGGGGTGTCTGCTTCTGCCACCTAGCCTCTCTCTGCTCCTGGTACTGGCTTCAGCCCTGGGGCTATGAATAACAGTGGGCAAGCAGATTAATTCCTAGGTGGAAGGGGATGAATTCCCAGTAAGGCCCCATCTTCAGGCCAGGGAGGGCCTGAAGGCTGGGGTTCAGGCTGCCACTCACACCTGACAAGAATGGGAACTCATGATGCCTTTTCTTGCCCACCCAGGGCCACCCATGAGCCAATCAGCAGGTGCCTCCTCCCCTTTGAGGTCCATAAAAGCCCTGGACTCAGCCAGAGCAGGGCAGAGGATGGCCAGAGGACAAAGAGGGCAGAGACATGATGGGACTGGAAGACCAGCTGCTGAGAGGAGTACCCTCTCTGCTGATAGCTGGAGATGATGGGAGGACCAGCTGCAGAGAGGAGTACCCTCTCTGCTGAGAGATGCTGAGACCAGGGAGCAGAAAGGAGCTACCCTCTCCACTGAGAGCTTCAGAGACCTGCAGAAATGTCCCAATAACCTGCTACGGAGAAGAGCTACCCTCTCCAGGGCCTCCTTTCTGCAGAAAGCTGAACACTCCACAGGACAACCTGCCTACAGAGAGGAACTACCCACTCCTCTGAGCTGTTCTAATACTAAATAAAACTTCTTTTTCACCTTTCACTTGTCTGTGTACCTCGTACTTCCTGGACCAAAAAACTTGGGCAAAGGCACCATAATCACAGAGGTCTTCAGCCAGAAAAATTACACCCCAGCGATCCTGTAACAATCTGAGGCTGTGAGGTTTATCAATTATATATTATAAGAACGAATATCATTGGTAAGACTTGCATTAGCTGAAAATTTAGGTGTAAGTAAGAGAAAATCACTTGGGATGGCTTTTTAAAATGAGACTTTTTGGTAAGGATACCTACAAAGTATCCCATGGCAGTTCCAGGGCAGGAATGCAACAGGACTGTGGAAAACTGGAACTAGAAATAAGAGCAATATGGAGAACTCAGACATTATGCTTTCTGTCATGCTTCTTTTTCTTTGTGACTTCAATTTTGCTTACCAACCTCTATAGACTGGCTCTATCTATTTGCTTTCATATAGCCAAGCTCAGATTGCACCTTTTTTCACCATTCAAATTGAGGTAAATAGAGTAATTTAGTCCCAATTCTGAAATACTGAAGAAAAGATTGTGACTGGATTAACTTGGATTAATCCACTGAAGGCAGCTGATGGTCACAGTACAAACACAGCCACTCAAATCACCTCAAAATGGTCGGATACAAGTCATGAAAATGATATAATCCAGAGGTTACAGCTATAAATGTAAGATAAAATGATGAAAAGGAAAAAACAGCAATTATAAAAATAGATTATACAATAATAAATACTTTACAATAGAGAGAAAATACAGTGGAAATTGGATTTATAACTTGCAAAAGGCAGCTAACAGTGACAAATTATCTTTCTTAGTGAACACACTATCAATAAGCCATCATCTACCATCTTTCATATAATCTTGACCCAGGCTGACCACAGGAATTCTAACTTTTGAGTTCCATGCTCTGTATATTGCACATGCCATGTGATATCAGAGTTTTTATAATCATTTCTCAGTATCTGAGCTAGAAAAAATATATTGATATGACAAAATTAGAAGTAGAAACAAACATACAAATAAATTCATGGGTAAGTAAATAACATTCACTTTAAATGTAGTTTAATTTGGCTTTTAAAGACAAATTTTGATTTCTCCTAAGCAATTATAAATGAGTGTATGAGATCTGTGATGAAGAGCTAGTGAGCAGGTGGTACAACAAGTATACAAGCTGTCAAACAAACAATTGGGATAAAATGTTACAAATATTCCTTTTTTTCTATAATATATGAAAATAAGACAGGATATTCACATGACAACAGCTGATAGTTGTTTCCTAATAACATGTTCACAAATGTCTCTTCAAGGTTAATGATGAATTTTCATTAATCAAACTTTGTTCTTCGATATAGGCAAGGTTATAATGTCAAATCAGAAGAAATTTTAAAGTGCTACTTTGATAGTCAAAAATGTCAACTATTCCTCATTGTGTTTACATTCATAAGTAGAAGTAGATTTTTAGAGCCAGGCATACAATGAATTAACAACTATATGTGTTATTTTGACTCAGATTTTTGCTAAAATAGATTTTTTAATGAGTAGATTAATTGGCTATTCTTCAACAAAGTCATATTTAAATTAATTAAGATGTTTGTTGTAATAAAGACATTATGCTTTAACAGATTTGAATGAATAAAAAATAATTATACTATAATTAACGAGCTTCATTTCAAAGAATACAACATAACCTGAAGTTTATAAGCAACAATCCCTTCGAAGTAACTTTCTCCAGCTGGCCCCAGAGAATCCCCGTTTGACAGACGGAAATAAGAAAAGCCATAAAGGAAAAGCGATGTTTTCGGCATTATAGTAGCATTATGAAATTTCCAGCATATGGTAAGAAAATAGATGCATTTCCAAAAATGCTGACCTTCTTCATATATTTCTCCTGATGTCATAAAACCTTATAGTTATAGTTAGCAAAACAGTCTATTAAAATATGAATATAGATCATATGATTCCAATTCTAGAGAAATTATAATTTTCTCATCCAGTTCTAAGGTACACTATTACTCTCTTTGATTTTATAAAGAGGTGCATGTGTGTATTTGTGTGTACTAAATGTTCTATATAACGTATTTTTGAGGAATTTTATCTAAAATGTCACAGCTGTTGCTTTGCCACAGTGTTTGAAGACATCATGGCTATCAGCCCTCCCACGTATTTTCACTAAGCTCTGGCTTATTCATACAAGTGCACTAATATTTTGCATGCCTTCCTATCATAAAAAATCTTTCTTATTAATATCACATAAATCTCTTTGTCAAGTAACTGAGAGTTGAACTGAGAACAAAAATATAATGAAAAAAGGGGCAACATTTTACAGATAAATGTCTTTGCCAGGGAAGTTGTATTTTTGTGAATGAGTGTCATGTTGCAAACCACGTGAAGGTTACTGAAAGAGCAAGAGTACTGGCACTGAAAATGGTAAGGAAGGTAAAAGGGCACTTGGCAGATGCATTATGTCTGTGTTTATGAGAAAACTCATCTTGGAAAAAGAATTTTGACCTGGAGGATATATGAAGACACAACAATTACTATCAATCTATGTAATAAAAAAAAGTTTAAAAAAGACCTTTAATTTTCCACTAAATTTGTTAAATTATTCCTATTTCCTCTGGTTCCATGTACTGTAAAAACTGGTACGAGTAAACTTTAAAGTGTAATATATAAGGGAATGTGTAGGTAGATAATGTATTCATGATAGCGTAATTATGATCATTTAACATCTAAATACATTTCAAAATCTTGGGAAAACTAGATTTTTCTGTCCTTATTAAGTATTTCACTTCTTTGAGTTCAAGAAATCTAGTTTCAGCTAGCAGGAATTACTTTTCAATGTGGTGCGCACTCCCTTTTCCTTACTTTTCTTGGGAACTAACCTCAGGAGCCACAGAAGACGTCATTGTTCACAAAAAGCAGTTTCTGGGCATCAAATTTTGGTTTCACGAATTTCTTCCACCTCTTCCTTTTTTGCTTCCCACTTTTTAGGATAAGTCTTTTATTTAGAACAAACAGTCTAATATTTCTTTACTCCGAGTTCTTGGAGATTTTCCTCTGAGACATAAGCTACTCACAAAAGCCTTTAAATCTGTGTGTTTTCTAGCTTGCTTTGTATTTTCTTCAGTGTGGCTGACAGCTTTGTTAGTATCAGTGAAAACGTCAACAAAACCCCTACCCTAACTAATCGAAATAATTATTTCCAAGGCAAGAAAGAAATGGCGATTATAAAGCAGTGCTATGTTTACGGTTATAGGCAGACACTTCGCAATACAACTGCTGCATATTTACTTCATGTATTAAGGGCAGCCATGCACAGCAAGAATAGGAATCCAGTGAGGTGAGACATGAAGCTTCTGTTGGTAACAGTGCAGATCAAATTTCCGGTAAATTGTAAGATGTAATAATGAAAAGAAGAACAGGAGTAGAATGCAATGAAAGTAAAGCACAAATAAAAAATAAACATATCCTAATCCATGGAGCATGTTATTATTTTTAATGTAATAAAAATCTGGAACTTTTTAAAGAAAGTACTGTTGATATAAAATAGCTAATGATGTATAAAAATATAGTGTTTCAAGTCACGTAAAACCCATATTCTTTTATTAAGTAGGGTAGCACTCTCTAGGTGCTGTAATAAACAGTCCCACTATTGCAGTTGCTTAATACTATAAAATGTTTATCTCTTACCAATTTCCAATACAAGTTAATGACTCCAGGTTGTGCTTCTGAGATCTGGCTTCATTTATATGGGTTCTCTAAACAAGGGTCCTTTACTTTCCCCCACACAAGAAATATTTGATAGCTGTTTGATACTATTCCATGGTATGGAAAAAATTAGATCTGAAATTGTTTTAGAATTCATCTGCCTTCCAATGGTGAAGAGTTGATGTGAAGATACCATGAAGTTTTTAACCTTGTGTAAATTCACCAATTAAATCCTCAATCAGCCATTGGATTCTCTCAAGTTAAAACAAAACAAAACAACACTGAGTGAAGATTTTTGCATAGAAAACATTTCATCAATCTGACCTATTGGCCATGTAAATTTAATGAGACTAAAATTTAATGAAATATTGACTGAACCACAGCAGTCCACCATATTAAAAAAAATAGGAAGTCCAATTACATTGTCTAAAATAAAATCACTTCCGAATGTATTATTTGAAACATGCTTGAATTTTGTCACTGAGAATATCTGGGTATTAAACACGACTGATACATTTTTACTTGGTCTTTTTTATTTTACCCGATTTATTTTCTCCAAGTAATAAATAGTAATTAATATTCCCCATGTTATTTTTAATTGATGAAAAGTTGTTAAACCAAACAGAACGAACATACGTACTGAATTGCCTGAAACCATCTTAGTCTGTTCCTTTCACCCCAGTATAATTATTAGCTGCGGCCTCTCTGACTACCAAGAGTATCACAATGGAAAATAAAACATTTTTACAATAAGAAAAAGTAGGATTCGTTGCACTCAAAATTCCATGACTTTGCTTAATATTATATATCAAAAATTCATAATCCAAATAATATTGAAATATTAAACAATTGTTTTCTTTTTGCTTAAACAAATATTATAATAAAATGGAACTTAAACAGCAGATGTTGTATATTTGGTTTTATAATCCTCAGGTGTTAAATTTATTTTTATTAATTTATATGATTTTATATTTTTATATTGGAATGTAAGTCAGAACTTTTTCCATGTGGATACTGTCATGACATGTGGCTAAATTGCCAGATAGTATGGCTTTTTGTTAAATATTATACATTATATATTATACACAGTGGAATGCACATATTATATGGCTTCATTAAATAATGATTAGAATATTAAACACAATAGTGCTTAAAGGAACCAAAGAGTTTTATAACTATCATGTGCTTATTTGGCATTGTAAATTAGGTTCTGACCAGAAGTTCATTTTTCAAAAGTAGTTACTGGGTATATGTTCACACATTGTACAAAACGTAATTAGTAGACATATTCTCCCTCTCAAACTGTTGAAATTGTGACTGGATAATAAGTGATAATATTAATTTCTGCTCTCCCTGCAATCAGAAATTGGAAAAGACACATTGAATTATACTTATTTTTTCTACCTTTTAGAAAAACATTACAGCATTTTCCCCTTAAGGTTAAGCTCTTTTTAAAGTCTATGTGGTGCTAATAATATTTTCCTTTCCAAAATCACTAGATTTTTGAGAAGAGTTATACCAGCTGAAACTTTTCTCAGCTCATTTTTAGGGGAAAGACTGCAAGAAGTGCCATTAGCAATCCCTCTCGACTGGTTTCTAATGCTCTTGGACCTTCCATGTTTGTGGGGTAGCAGGTATAGTCGGTTTCCAGTAGCCACCACCTCTTGATGTCATACCCTTTGATATAATAATCTGCTGGACTCCAATGTGCTTGCTCTATCAAAGGAGAAATGTCTATGGGTGTCAGAATTGCATGCAGCTACTAGTTGAAGAATTGTACATAGTAGCCAGGGCACACTTCTAGGTGTGATGCTGTAAACTTAAACATGCTATATTTTTTGCAAGCTTGAGTGGAACAGGAATAGAAGACATTAAATGAATAATATCAGGCGGCAAGAAAGGCATTTGAATTACTCAGGAGACCTAGAAGGTTTCTCACTGCATCAGCTTTGCTGGCAATACAAGTAAAAAGGGAAAGTTTCTCTTCACTTTAAGATTTTTAAAAAATTAAGTAAATTATATGATGCTTTGGCTTCCCTTCCCATGTTAACTTTCATCAGTTTAATATATTGTTTGCCTTTTCCCAAGTGACTCATGCAGCTACTCTCCATCCAGTTGCTTCCATATGGGGTGCAATCCAATTTCTTCCTTTTCTCAGATCATAGCTCTTTATCACGTCTGCATTCCTAGCTACATGGTGTGTTGATGAAACGGACTATTGGAGATGGAATCTGTGCTAAGATGTGAGTTGGATTCAAGACTAGACTACGATGCACACAAACCTATGTTCTCAAATAGGGCAGGTAATTAATTACCATCTATAGAAGTTGTGTGCCCTCATTCCCTTTCCTGGGAAACTCGTCATTAAAGGGGACCACTCTGTTAAAAAGTTATTATCCCCACCTTCCCTTCCCTAGAGTCAGTTTGAGTCTGAGAGTGATGAAGAAATGCAGAGGAGGCAGAGGGAACGGGGATAGCAGAGTAAGGAGAAACGCTCTGTGAAAGGGAAAGTGTCTTTAATTTTCACATCTCCTCTTCTGTTTTTCTCAATCTTTTCTTCTTGCTATACAAATATATTTATTTTTTCTTAGAAGGATTTTTCACCCCATATGGGCTAGTGCTTAGGATAAGTCTGGTGCAAGAACCTCAGCAAATACATTAATTTATCCAAATAAAAAATGTTTTCAAGCAACTGGACTCTTATTTACTTATTTTAAGAGATTTTAGGTTTTTAAGGGAAAGCTCTGCAGGCGACATTCCTGGCTTCCCATTGTCAAAAAGTGGGACTGAAGTGAGCTTACCTTGGACATGTAGAGGTCTTTAGACACTCTCTCCCTTTTTTTTTTTTTTTTGAATCTGCTGATTTTTCTGTTGGTAAACTCTCTGGTCTAACCAAGAAAGAAAGAAAAAATCTTAAAGGGCTTCCAAATTTAAAAAAGGGCTTTACAAATTGCAGTAGCTCTATGACAACCAACAACCTAGACAGCTAAGTGTCATCCCTTTTATTGTAAATTTAGGTTTGCCTGGCTTATCATTGTTTAGAATGGTAAAACAGTTAATCAGAGGATTGATGGTCTAAGAAAAAAGAACTAGATAAAGCTTAGAGAAGATGTTCTTTAAGATTAAACAGGTCAAACTCTGGAGCTCAGAGCAATAATATAAAGTATCTTCTTCAGCATAAAAAAATACTTTGTCTAACACACATGGACCAGAAAAAGCTAAAAAACCAAAACAATGGCAAATAATTTTTTCTAAAATGTTTTTCTACCAACATTGACAAGTCAAATGAACCGGACTGGTAAAGAAAAAGATATATTTGTTACTAAAATTTAATGCCACTTAGAGATTTTGTTTTTCTTATAGAATTTAGCCAGTCCTTCCTAAAATGTAAATATTTGAATATTTAACTTTTATAGTCATTTGAAACTGAATAAAGAAAAAGAAAGATGAAAGAGGTTTTATAAAATCAAACTGCTATGGAAACTTCTTTGCCCAAAGTTTGGTCTACAGCCTTCATAAGATTGCCTATCAGAACACGTAACAGTTTTAAATCTTAGCCAGTAAACAAGATATTCTTAACTTGTCTCATTTTGTTAGAAACAAAATTTGGTTAAAAATACCATATGGAGATAAACTGGTAAGTTTATATTAACTATGTTTTACTGTCTTGTGACCTAACTTTCAACATGAATGCTATAAGATCTTTGTGTATATATGTGTGTGTATATATATGTATGTATGTATGTATATATGTATGTAGGTGTGTGTGTGTGTATATATATATACACAGTTGTGTTTACACATATGTACATGTATTATGTTGTATGTCATGTCTATATAATGGAATCTGGTGTAGTTGGCCAGAAATTCCTTAAGGAATTCTATTCAAATTGGTTTAAATAAGTGAGTACACATATAAATTGTTAAGTATGGAGTAAGGCCCAAATATTTTTTAGTTCATGGGACTTAATTAAATCTTTGATAAATAAGCTGATTTTTAAATTTATTGATTAAAAAATAGAAATGCTGCCAGAATTGCAAGCATACATTTTTGCCTGGGTTTACTGGTCAGAGAAAATTATATTTGTCTTTACTAGATGTTTTAAGGTGTCAGTGAAAAGTTTATAAAACTGTGTCACAAAGTTTATAAAACTATAAGTATCTAAAACTATAAGTATAGCCTTAAGCAGAATAATCTGTGTAACTTTGAAAAAAGATTAGTTTAATACTGTTGATTTTATGAAAACAGCTGTGTCTTCAGAGTTATCAGTGAAATACTCATATATTTAAATTTAAGATTCTTACTTGGGCATAAAATGCCTGATATTTATAGGCTATGAAAAATGGTTAACAAGGAAATAGTTTGAAATAATCATGACCTCTGTCTAATATCTCAGTTTTCATAAGTAATTTAGATATAATTATTAAAATAAATAAGTTAGGTAAATGCAAACAGGATAAACATTTATAAATGAACTTCTAATGCAATTTATAATATTAAAATTATGTTAAGTTAAATTGAGTAATAATATTCATTAAATTTTGGGTTATTTCCAAATAAGTCAAAATACTAAATCATTAGGTCTTGAAAACAAAAGTTTATTTCCTTTTGGATTCATAATTATTATGGAATGATAACATATATTTGGGCTTCTTAGTAAATATGTCCTATCCCACATTAAAAATAGTTACATGAGGGAGACCGAGGTGGGTAGATCACCTGAGGTCAGCAGTTTGAGACTGGCCAACATGGTGAAACCCTGTCTCTACTAAAAATACAAAAATTAGCTAGGTTTAGTGGCATGATCCTGTATTCCCAGCTACTAGGGATGCTACGGCAGGTGAATTGCTTGAATCTAGGAGTCGGAGGTTGCAGTGAGTCAAGATTGCACCACTGCACTCCAGCCTAGGTGATGCAGCAAGACTCTGTCTCAAAAAAAAAAAAAATTATGAGAAAACACGTTTCTAAAAATTATAAAATATGTTCTTAATATATAAAAGATTCAAATTGATTACCATCTAGGTTTTCACTAGAAATTAAGGGTACAGAGAATTAAAAATTCTAATTAATATATGCAATTCTATATACAAAGTGTACCAGAAAAGTAAGGTTCATTTTTTATTATGAAAGAAGAAATAATTTTGTGTAATGCAGATGCTATTTAAAGATTTTTTTTTCAAAATATGCCTTTAGAAAGGAAATAGAAACAAAACTGAAAGGAACAAGTAAGTATGAGAAAGAAAAGTGAAAAAGGTTGTAGGTATGAAGTTATATTTTTGGTAAGGCAGTTAAAAAAAGAAGAGAATTTTTTTGTGTGAGAATCATATGTAGTCAAAATGATAAAGAAAAAGGGAAAGTACATTTTTATCCTAAAGTAAAATAACTGGTAGTTTAAGAAAAATGAAGTACAGAATGAAACTTAAGGTCTGAGCAACTTGCAGAAGGTCTGAAGAGGTCATTCAGGGACTGTAACAGATTAATTTATAAAAAGAATTTTGTGAGTAATTGAGTTGGCTAAAATTATGTAATTATTTGTACATCTTTCTAAAAACTGAGCTTAGGTAGACAGGTAACTAAAATTTTGTATCTAGATATGTTGCTAGATAATAGATAAAAACATAAAAATAAAACTAAAATTTTGGTCCCCTAGGTTAGACAGAACAAAGTTTTCTAAAGTATTTATCTGTTCTTAGAAAAAAAAAAAAGCTATAAGAGGTTTTGTATTTTAATTGTAAAATCTGTTTCTTTAAATTTTCAAACATCTTATCTGAAGTTATATTTTTTCTGTTTTACAATTCTATTTCTGCCACATTTCTTACTAAGATCCATTTAATTTTTCTAGTTTTTGGTTAGAAATGCAGTCTTCATTTAAAATGGTAATTTCATTTCTTGTGGTAGAGTTTTCCTTTCTATGCTTTTGAGGTTCCCGTCTCAGAAGTTCAACTTTTGTTATCTTGTGCCACACATGATTTACAGGTCATTTATTCCTTTCTCCCTTTGAGAAGGTACATGGTATGATTTGGCTCTGTGTCTCCACCCAAATCTCATCTTATAGCTCCCATAATTCCCACTTGTTGTGTGAGGGACCTGGTGGGAGATGACTGAATCATGGGGGTGGGTCTTTCCTGTGCTGTTCTCATGAGAGTGAATAGGTCTCTTGAGATATGATGGTTTCAATAAATGGGAGTTTCTCTGCACAAGCTCTTTTTTTTTTGCCTGCTGCCATCCATATAAGATGGAACTTGCTTCTCCTTGCCTTCCGCCATAATTGTGAGCCTTCCTCAACCATGTGGAACTGTAAGTGCAATTACACCTCTTTCTTTTGTAAATTGTCAAGACTTGGGTATGTCTTTATCAGCAGTGTGAAAATGGACCAATAGAGTAAATTGGTAACAACAGAGTGGGGTGCTGCTGAAAAGATACTCAAAAGTGTGGAAGCAACTTTGGAACTGAGTAACAGGCAGAGGTTGGAAGAGATTGGAGGGCTCAGAAGAAGACAGGAAAATATGGGAAAGTTTGGAACTTCCTAGAGACTTGATTAATGGTTTTGACCAAAAGCCTGATTGCAATATGGACAATAAGGTCCAGGCTGAGGTGGTCTCAGATGGAGATGAAGAATTTGTTGAGAACTGGAGCAAAAGTGACTTTTGTTATGTTTTATCAAAGAGACTGGGGGCATTTTGCCCTTGTCCCAGAGATATTTGGAACTTTGAACTTGAGAGAGATTATTTAGGGTATCTTGTGGAAAAATTTTCTAAGCAGCAAAGCATTCAAGAGATGACTTGGGTGCTGTTAAATGCATTCAGTTTTATAAGGAAAGCAGAGCACGAAAGTTTGGAAAATTTGCCACCTGACAATGTGAAAGAAAAGAAAAACGCATTTCCTGAAAAGAAATTCAAGCCAGCTGCAGAAATTCGCATAATTAATGAGGAGCCTAATTTTAATCACCAAGACAATGGGGAAAATGTCTCCAGGGCATGTCAGAAGTCTTCACAGAATCTCCTTCCATCACAGGACCAGAGGTATATAAGAAAATGATTTTGTTGGGTGGGCCTGGGGTCCCTGTGCTGTGTGCAGCCTAAAGACTTGGTGCCCTGCCTCCCAGCTGTTCCAGCCATGGGTGAAAGGGGCAATGTAGAGCTTGAGCCATGGATTCAGAGGGTGCAAGCCCCAAGCCTTGACAGCTTCCACACAATGTTGAGCCTGCCTGAGCACAGAAGTCAAGAATTGAGGTTTGGGACCCTCTGCCTAAATTTCAGAGGGTGTATGGAAACACCTGGATGTCCAGGCAGAAGCTTGCTGCAATGGCAGAGCTATTATGGAGAACTTCTGCTAGGGCAGTGCAGAAGGGAAATGTAGGGTCACAGATCCCACACAGAGTCCTTACTGAGGCACTGCCTAGCGGAGCTGGGAAAAGAGAGCCATCATCCTCCAGACCCCAGAATGGTAGATCCACCAACAGCTTGCACTATGCACCTGGAAAAGCCACATACACTCAATGCCAGTTAATGAAAGCAGCTGGGAGGGAGTCTGTATTCTTCAAAGTCACAGGGGCGGAGCTGCCCAAGACCATGGGAAGCCACCTCTTTCATCAACATGACCTGGGTATGAGACCTGAAGACCTGGGTATGAGACCTGAATTCTAAGGAGAATATTTCAGAGCTTTAAGATTTGCCTGCCTCACTAGATTTCAACTTGCATGGGGACTGTAGCCCCTTAGTTTTGGCCAATTTCTCCCATTTGGAATGATTGTATTTATCCAGTGCCTGTACCCTCATTGTATCTAGGAAGTAACTAACCTGCTTTTAATTTTACTGGCTCATAGGCAGAAGGAATTTGCCTTGTCTCAGATAAGACTTTGGACTATGGACTTTTAAGTTATTGCTGAAATGATTTGAGACTTTGTGGGACTACTGGGTGTCAGGCCTCTGAGCCCAAGCTAAGCCATCATATCCCCTGTGACCTGCACATATACATCCAGATGGCTGGTTCCTGCCTTAACTGATGACATTCCACCACAAAAGAAGTGAAAATGGCTTGTTCCTGCCTTAACTGATGACATTGTCTTGTGAAATTCCTTCTCCTGGCTCATCCTGGCTCAAAAGCTCCCCCACTGAGTACCTTGTGACCCCCACTCCTGCACACCAGAGAACAACCCCCCTTTTTCCTTTACCTACCCAAATCCTATAAAATGGCCCCACCTCCATTTCCCTTTGCTGACTCTCTTTTCAGACTCAGCCTGCCTGCACCCAGGTGAAATAAACAGCCATGTTGCTCACACAAAGCCTGTTTTGTGGTCTCTTCACACAGACGCACATGAAATTTGGTGCTGTGACTCGGATCAGTGGACCTCCCTTGGGAGATCAATCCCCTGTCCTCCTGTTCTTTGCTCCATGAAAAAGATCCACCTACAACCTCTGGTCCTCAGACTAACCAGCCCAAGAAACATCTCACCAATTTCAAATCCGGTAAGCGGCCTCTTTTTACTCTCTTCTCCAACCTCCCTCACTATCCCTCAACTTCTTTCTCCTTTCAATCTTGGCGCCACACTTCAATTTCTCCCTCCTCTTAATTTCAATTCCTTTCATTTTCTGGTAGAGACAAAGGAGACACATTTTATCCGTGGACCCAAAACTCCGGCTCCAGTCACGGACTAGGGAAGGCAGCCTTCCTTTGGTGCCTTCCCAAGGGACGCCTCTCTGATTGTTCACCCAGGTTTCAGAGGTGTCAGACCACGTAGGGACGCCTGCCTTGGTCCTTCACCCTTAGTGGCAAGTCCCGCTTTTCTGGGGGAGGGGAAATTACCCCAAATCCTTCTCTCTGTGTCTCTACCCCTTCTCTGCCTTTCTGGGGGGCAAGAAACCCCCAACCCCTTCTCCTTCACTCTTAGCGGCAAGTCCCACTTTCCTAGGGGTGGGACAAGTACCCCAACCTTGTATCTCTGTGCCCCAATCCCTTATTTCTGTGCCCTGACCTCTTGTATCTCTGCGCCCTGACCTCTTGTATCTCTGCACCCTGATCCCTTATTTCTGCGCCCCAACCTCTTATATCTCTGCACCCTGATCCCTTATTTCTGCGCCCCAACCTCTTATATCTCTGCACCCTGATCCCTTATTTCCACACCCCGACCTCGTATCTCTGCGCCCCGACCCCTTTCCCACTTTTCTGGAGGGTAGGAACCCATGAACCGCTTCCCTCCATGTCTCTACTCTCCCTTATCTTTAAACTTGCCTCCTTCACTATAGGCAACCTTCCACCCTCCACTCCTCCTTCTTCTCCCTTAGTCTGTGTTCTCAAAAACTTAAAACCTCTTCAACTCACACCTGACCTAAAATGTAAATGCCTTATTTTCTTCTGCAATGCCGCTTGACCTGAATACAAACTCGACAGTAGTTCCAAATAGCCAGAAAACGGCACTTTCAATTTTTCTATCCTGCAAGATCTAAATCATTCTTGTTGTAAAATAGGCAAACGGTCTGAAGTGCCTGATGTCCAGGCATTCTTTTACACATCGGTCCCTTCCTAGTCTCTGTGCCCAATGCAACTCATCCCAAATCTTCCTTCTTTCCCTCCCGCCTGTCCCCTCAGTCCCAACCACAAGCGTCAGAGTCTTTCTAATATTCCTTTTCTATAGACCCATCTGATCTCTCCCTTCCTCCCCAGGCTGCTCCTCACCAGGTGGAGCTAGGTCCCAATTCTTCCTCAGCCTCTGCTCCTCCACCCTATAATCTTTTTATCACCTCCCCTCCTCACACCTGGTCCGGTTTACAGTTTCATTCCATAAGTAGCCCTCCCCCACCTGCCCAGCAGTTTCTTCTTAAAAAGGTGGCTGAAGCTAAAGGCATAGTCAAGGTTAATGCTTCTTTTTCTTTATCCGAACTTTCCCAAATCAGTTAGCGTTTAGACTCTTTTTCATCAAATATAAAAAACCCAGCCCAGTTCATGGCTCATTCGGCAGCAACCCTGAGACGCTTTACAGCCTTAGACCCTAAAAGGTCAAAAGGCCATCTTATTCTCAATATACGTTTTATTACCCAATCTGCTCCTGACATTAAATAAAACTCCAAAAATTAAATTCCAGCCCTCAAACCCCACAACAGGATTTAATTAACCTCACCTTCAAGGTGTACAATAATAGAAAAAAGTTGCAATTCTTTGCCTCCACTGTGAGACAAACCCCAGCCACATCTCCAGCATACAAGAACTTCCAAACACCTGAACCGCAGTGGCCAGGAGTTCCTCCAGAGCCACCTTCCCCAGGAGTTTGCTACAAGTGCCAGAAATCTGGCCACCAGGCCAAGGAATGCCTGCAGCCTGGGATTCCTCCTAAGCCGTGTCCCATCTGTGCGGAGCCCCACTGGAAATCGGACTGTTCAACTCACCTGGCTGCCACTCCCAGAGCCCCTGGAACTCTGGCTCAAGGCTCTCTGACTGACTCCTTCCCAGATCTTCTTGGCTTAGCAGCTGAAGACTGACACTGCCCGATCGCCTCGGAAGCCTACAGGACCATCACAGATGCTCTAACTCTCACAGTAGAAGGTAAGTCTGTTCCCTTCTTAATCAATACGGAGGCTACCCACTCCACATTACCTTCTTTTCAAGGGCCTGTTTCCCTCACCCCAATAACTGTTGTGGGTATTGACAGCCAAGCTTCAAAACCCCTGAAAACTCCCCCACTCTGGTGCCAACTTGGACAACACTCTTTTATGCACTCTTTTTTAGTTATCCCCACCTGCCCAGTTCCCTTATTAGGCTGAGATATTTTAACCAAATTAGCTGCTTCCCTGACTATTCCTAGGCTACAGCCACACCTCATTGCCACCTTTTCCCCAGTTCAAAGCCTCCTTCACATCCTCCTCTTGTATCCTCCCACCTTAACCCACAAGTATAAGATACCTCTATTCCCTCCTTGGCGACTGATCACACAGTGCTTACAATCTCATGAAAACCTAATCACCCTTACCCCACTCAATGCCAATATCCCATCCCACAGCACGCTTTAAAAAGATTAAAGCCTGTTATCACTGACCTGCTACAGCATGGTCTTTTAAAGCCTATAAACTCTCCTTACCATTCCCCCATTTTACCTGTCCTAAAACCAGACAAGGCTTACAGCTTAGTTCAGAATCTGTGCCTTATCAACCAAATTGTTTTGCCTCTCCACCCCGTAGTGCCAAACCCGTATACTCTCCTATCCTCAATACCTCCCCTCTACAACCCATTATTCTGTTCTGGATCTCAAAACATGCTTTCTTTACTATTCGTTTGCACCCTTCATCCCAGCCTGTCTTCGCTTTCACTTAGACTGACCCTGACATCCATTAGGCTCAGCAAATTACCTGGGCTGTACTGCCGCAAGCCTTCACAGACAGACCCCATTACTTCAGTCAAGCCCAAATTTCATCCTCATCTGTTACCTATCTCAGCATAATTCTCATAAAAACACATGTGCTCTCCCTGCTGATCGTGTCCAATTAATCTCCCAAACCTCAATCCCTTATAAAACAATTCCTTTCCTTCCTAGGCTTGGCTAGTGCAGTCAGAATTCTTACATAAGAGCCAGGACCGTACCCTATAGCCTTTCTGTCCAAATAACTTAACCTTACTGTTTTAGCCTAGCCCTCATGTCTGCGTGCAGCAGCTGCTGCTGTTTTAATACTTTTAGAGGCCCTAAAAATCACATACTATGCTCAACTCATTCTCTACATTTCTCATAACTTCCAAAATCTATTTTCTTCCTCATACCTGACACATATACTTTCTGCTCCCCGGCTCCTTCAGCTGTACTCACTCTTTGTTAAGTCCCACAATTACCATTGTTCCTGGCCCAGACTTCAATCTGGCCTCCTGCATTATTCCTGATACCACACCTGACCCCCTTGACTGTATCTCTCTGATCCACCTGACATTCACCCCATTTCCCCATATTTCCTTCTTTCCTGTTCCTCACCCTGATCATGCTTGATTTATTGATGGCAGTTCCACCAGGCCTAATTGCCACACACCAGCAAAGGCAGGCTATGCTATAGTACAAGCCACTAGCCCGCCTCTTAGAACCTCTCATTTCCTTTCCATCATGGAAATCTATCCTCAAGGAAATAACTTCTCAGTGTTCCATCTGCTATTCTACTACTCCTCAGGGGTTATTCAGGCCCCCTCCCTTCCCTACACATCAAGCTCGAGGATTTGCCCCCACCCAGGACTGGCAAATTGGCTTTACTCAACATGCCCCGGGTCAGATAACTAAAATACCTCTTAGTCTAGGTAGACACTTTCACTGGATAGGTAGAGAGGCCTTTCCTGCAGGGTCTGAGAAGGCCACCACAGCCATTTCTTCCCTTCTGTCAGGCATAATTCCTCAGTTTAGCCTTCCCACCTCTATACAGTCTGATAACAGACCAGCCTTTATAGTCAAATCAGCCAAGCAGTTTTTCAGGCTCTTAGTATTCAGTGAAACCTTTATATCCCTTACGGTCCTCCGTCTTCAGGAAAAGTAGAATGGACTAAAGGTCTTTTAAAAACACACCTCACCGAGCTCAGCCACCAACTTAAAAAGGACTGGACAATACTTTTACGACTTTCCCTTCTCAGAAGTCAGACCTGTCCACAGAATGCTACAAGGTACAGCCCATTTGAGCTCCTGTATAGACGCTCCTTTTTATTAGGCCCCAGTCTCATTCCAGACACCAGACCAACTTAGACTGTGCCCCAAAAAAACTTGTCATCCCTACTATCTTCTGTCTAGTCATACTCCTATTCACCGTTCTCAACTACTCATACATGCCCTGCTCTTGTTTACACTGCCGGTTTACACTGTTTCTCCAAGCCATCACAGCTGATATCTCCTGGTGCTATCCCCAAACTGCCACTCTTAACTCTTGACGTAAATAAATAATCTTCGCTGGCAGGACTATGCTGAATCTCCTTAGGCACTCTCTAATCAGACATCCTGAGTCATCCCAATTCTTAGACCTTTTATACCTGTTTTTCTCCTTCTCTTATTCCGTTTAGTTTTTCAATTCATAGAAAACTGCATCCAGGCCATCACTAATAATTCTAAATGACAAATGTTCCTTCTAACAACCCCACAATATCACCCCTTACCACAAAATCTTCCTTCAGCTTAATCTCTCCCACTCTAGGTTCCCACGCCGCCCTAATCCCGCTGGAAGCAGCCCTTAGAAACATCGCCCATTATCTCTCCGTACCACCCCCCAAAATTTTCACCATCCCAACACTTTACCACTATTTCATTTTATTTTTCTTATTAATATAAGAAGACAGGAATGTCAGGCCTCTGAGCCCAAGCTAAGCCATCATATCCCCTGTGACCTGCATGTACACATCCAGATGGCCGGTTCCTGCCTTAACTGCTGACATTCTACCACAAAAGAAGTGAAAATGGCCTGTTCTTGCCTTAACTGATGACATTGTCTTGTGAAATTCCTTCTCCTGGCTCATCCTGGCTCAAAAGCTCCCCCACTGAGTACCTCGTGACCCTCACTCCTGCCCGCCAGAGAACAACCCCCCTTTTTCCTTTACCTACCCAAATCCTACAAAACAGCCCCACCCCTGTCTCCCTTCGCTGACTTTCTTTTCGGACTCAGCCTGCCTGCACCCAGGTAAAATAAACAGCCATGTTACTCACACAAAGCCTGTTTGGTGGTCTCTTCACAGGGACGCACATGAAACTGGGTAGGCATGATTGGTTTTGAAATGTGAAGATATGAGATTTGGGAAGGGCCGGGGCAAAATTACATGGTTTGGCCAGGTCCCCACCCAAATCTCATCTTGTAGCTCCCATAATTCCCACCTATTGTGGGAGGGACCATATAGAGATGATTGAATCATGGAGGTGGGTCTTTCCCATGCTGTTCTTGTGATAGTGAATGGGTCTCATGAGATATGGTGGTTTTAAAAATGGGAGTTTCTCTGCACAAGCTTTATTTATTTATTTATTTATTTTGCCTGCTGCCATCCACGTAAGATGTGACTTGATCCTCCTTGCTTTCCATCATGATTATGAGCCCTCCCCAGCCACATCAAACTGTAAGTTCAATCAAACCTCTTTCTTTTCTAAATTGCCCAGTCTTGGGTATGTCTTTATCAGCAGTGTGAAAACAGGCTAATATAGTACATCTTTTTGCTTGGTTGAGATGACAACTCTCTCTTTAAAATTGTTTCAACTCTTGCAACTTTCTCCAGTTCCAACTTTGTTTTTTCTCCAGTTCCAACTTTGCTGTTAGGACTGTTAGGACCTGACATTAAAATGTTTGTCTCGAAGGCCTAGAAAAGCAATGATTTCCTGGAGTATAATTTGATTCTATACATTTGGCTTTTCTTGATTTGTCTAAATTTTTTAATGTAACTAGGCAATTTCATGTGCTTTTACATTTTTATGAGCCATATACTCTCCTGCTTACAGTACAGGTTTTCTTGCTTATTTCCTCTATAATATGGTATGCATTCTTAATCTTAACCACACATTCTTCTTAGGTATGATTGCATTCAAATACCTTTTCATCAGATTTGACTTCCAGGTTATTTAAATGAGCTTCCCCAGAAGAGAAGCAATAGCATTGCAAGAGGTCTTTTACTTTACCTTTTGGTAACTGTCCTATAAAACAATAATTTTCCACTTTATTGAGATAATTTGTTCTATTTCAAGCTTTCTTTATTAGGTGTTTGATAACTTAGAAAAACTAAACTTTGAAAAGATTAGGTTTCATTGTTTTTCTTCATCCATTTAACTTACTGTACTGCCATTGCAGCTTTTAATTGTCATTCTAATTAAGTGAATGACTATTATTTTAAACAACCTGTGAGTCTCTTTTCTTCAGGTGTTTTCAACCTTTTTACATCTTAGATAGGGTTCTCCAATATTAAAGTTCTAAATTAAGGTTTTGTTTGTTTGTTTTGTTTTTCTGTTAGCTCATTTGCATTGCTATAAAGGAATACCTGAGGCTTGACAATTTATGAAGAAGGAAGTTCATTTTGGCTCATGGTTCTGCAGAATGTACAAGAAGTGCAATGCCAGCATCTGCTTCTGGCAAGAGCCACAGCAAGCTTACAATCATGGCAGAAGGCAAAAGAGGAGCAGATATAGCACATGGTGAGAGAAGGAGCAAGAGAAATGCCAGGCACTTTTAAACATTCAGATCTTGAATAAACTCATAGAGTGAGAACTCACTCATACTGCAAAGACAGCACCAAGACATTCATGAGAAATTCACCTCCATGATTCAGACACTTCCCTTTCAGTGCCACCTCCAACCTTGGAGGTCACATTTCAACATGATATTTGGAGGGAACAAACATCCAAATCATATCATTGACCTAGAATGAACTTTGAGATTTTCCAGTTGAGCCTCTGAAGAGCCTCAAAGAATGTATATCTCATTTAGTAAAGATATTAACTGATCAATCTTATTTGGTAATTAGTATGGGAAACAATGTTAAATAATAAACTGATGCTAAATCTTCTTTAAGGTTATATTTGTATACATATCTTATTAATGTGAGTATTCTAAAGATTATACAAAATTTATAAAGGTCTAATGGTCCTGATGTTACACTATAATCATTCTGATTATTATCTTAAAATGTTGTATGGAATAGAAATAACTAAATTTCCTTAATTACATTTCCTCTAGTCAGATTTTAAATCATAGCTAATCTAAAATTTTATCATCCATGGTAATTGTTTTTATTTTTTCTAAAAACTTTTGCAATAATCTATTGTCCAAAATTGCTTTCCATGGAAAATACTCAACCAAGTACTCTAAAATACAGGTTTCTAGTACCTTTAAGATCAATGGAGTAAATAAAATTTTCCAGAACTCTAATGAAGAAACTGATGAATTCATGAAACTACTAATCAAGATCAAGCAAACCAAATAATTAATTACATGAGATTGAATACCTAGTAAAACTAATTTTAATGACTTTTATTGGAAAAATTGTTGGATTCTTTACCTAAATGTTCTGTTTTCCAGATCTTTTTCTCTTAAGCTATCTATTGTTTACAGTAATTTAATAAAGCATACTTTGTGAACAATATTGAAGTATTTACTTTTTTTCCCATTTGATCCCTTCAAAATTCAGATACTATTTTGAGAGTGTTCTTATTTTTATGATGATATGATTATTTGCATAAGTTTAATAAGATTTCTCCTTTCTTTATAAGAGGATTTAATTGGAAATATCTCTTATATTACCAGTACTTGACTGGAAGATCATATTTGAGAATTTACATAGAATGTCTGGCTTCAAGGGTTCCCTGCCTTACAGTGAATGAGTAAAATCTGTTACTTTCTGGCAAGCCCAGGAACTTCAAGACTGTAAGTGAATGTTAATGCCTGACTTGCTATAGCTTTGTAGCGTTGAAAAGATTTTAGGTCTGAAATTCTTATATCATTTGCTATTCTTGTTGAGCTTATGTAAATAATCAGAGAAAATTTGATGAAACTAAACTTATTTTACAAACAAATTTGTCTTACTCTGATTATCTTTGGTAGAAATCAGGGTAACTAAAGAGAGAAAAACTAATGTTTCTAAAAAAAAAACTAGAGCATACCTGTTGTTAGTTTGTAGCCTTGTGCATTGTTTTTAAGTTTTCGTTATCTACCTAAAGACTGGACTGGACCCTAAAGTTTCTACGTTTCTCCAATTCAACCTTCTTTTATGGAATTACTTAAAACAGGAATTGTTCTGTTCCTGAAGACCTGTAAACTAAAACAAAATAAATTTTAAGGAGCAAGTCTCATGCCTGATAGATGAGCCATGCAGAAAGTTCCCCAGACTGCCCAGTGCCGTGACCAGAGATGTTCAGACTGCAAAAGAGGAGAAAGTTGGCAGCTTTATGCTGTGGTTGATTTTTCTCAAGATAATGGAACAAGACTCCTCATCATAATGAGACTCTTGCTCCTTTTAATTTTTACGTTCTTATGCTTTCCTTTTTTACCTGTCGTGATAATGGTATAATTGAAATTTCACAATCAGTAGCTTCTGCTGGTAACCTCACAGAACATCACCTAAGAGATCTTTTAGTCTCCCTGGAGGTTATTTTGGTAATATCCCTAATATAACTGTTGCTTACTTTCTCCTTTAATTCAACTTAGCCATAAAACACTGGATGATAAAATTTCCCTAGATTTGTTGGTTAATTAGAAAATGTCTATGCTATTGCTAATATACATACTATCTACGCTATTGCTAATATACATACTGTAATATACATACATAAATTAGAAAATGTCTATGCTATTGCTAATATACATACTGAATAATAAAATTTCCCTAGATTTGTTGGTTAAATTAGAAAATGTCTATGCTATTGCTAATATCCATACATACACAGAAGTATGTATGGAATACATATGAATACATATGTATTCATATGTATTCCATACATACTTATGGAACAGTCAAAATTGAACTTAACAGTGGACTCCAGGTAGACTTAGTCTTAGAACCACTCTGTACAAACCTTCCTTATTGCTCAAATGTAACTATGAGGATTTTGACACTAATTCCTGGTCACCAATCACCTCCATTCAACTTGGGACCAGGACAGACCAATCTGAGACAGGTATATGCTGACACCAGAGAATAATCAAAATCTAACTACAGGATGATTAATCAGTGATACTTTTGAAAAAATATCTTAATCAAAAGGGGGAAAAGTGAAAGTTGTTAGAATAAAAATTGAGTCATTTGTGTAAAAACCCTGACAAAGGGATCCAAGAAAGGTCATGAAGGAAGGGACACAAACATGCATCTATGCCTAATCACAAAAAAAAAATCACAAAAGACTGAAAAAAACCCACAACTTTGCACATAAGTCACCACAAGCTTACAAAAAGTTACTTCTATGAGGACATCTGCCCAGCAATCAATTGCCTGTCCAACCTTGAACTGACATCACGCTTGTTATTGATCCTTGTAGCCAAGAATAATTATCCCAAAATAAATATGTAATTCTCCTCATTTTGCCTTTAAAATTTTCTCCTGGTCTTAATTGCTTTAAATACGCACACAGTTTATTATACCATGCATATTTCCATTGCAATGCTACTCCCAAATAGGTATCATTTTCTTTCAGAGTCTCTCCTTTTCTTCCTGTTGTTTAGGTTTTTGACACCATATAATACAACCATGCAGTGATCCTGACAGAATTTTAGAGCCCATATTACCCATGCACATACACTATTAGCCTCTTTAATTTAGAGAAGGTGGTCCATCAGGCTAGCATTGCAAAAGAATGGAGAGCTA
This sequence comes from Pan paniscus, assembly GCF_029289425.2. Lineage (NCBI taxonomy): Eukaryota > Metazoa > Chordata > Mammalia > Primates > Hominidae > Pan > Pan paniscus. The sequence goes on from NC_073252.2 coordinate 115,292,934, forward strand.
CAGAGAAACATTTCATAGTTTAGCTTCTCTTACCTGACTGTTGTGTGGCCACAGAGCTTCAACTAGTCTGTTCAGTTCAAGAGCTGCCAGACATACTGCCCAAATCATGAAAAGTATAACTAAAACCAAAATCTTCTCCCAATCGAGAAAAGTCTCCAAAAAGATAGAAGCAAAAAATTAATTGAATAAAAATTAAATCAGAATGTGATGCACATTACAGGCAATCTGGTAAAAGACTGCAAAGACAGAAAGGGATCTCACACTTTTATATAGCTAAGCAGATACAAATGATTACATACATATTCTGAAGATAAACAATAACTAGTCCAAAGTATGAGGACTTGAAAACACCATTTGTCACACATAGTTCATCCTAAATTTATTTGGTAATTGAGGTGACCATCTGTGTTAACTAATTAGATTTATCCAAAGGAAAAATAAACTTCTCAGATGTTTATAAAAAGAAACAGTTTCGGAGCTTGAAGGGATGTGTCCACTGAAGTTAGTCTCCTACCCTAGACAGAAATTAGGACATAGGAATGATATCTTCCTTGATGATTGTAATTCAAAGAGGTGGCCCTTAGGTCATAGAAAAAGGCATTCCTGGGTTGTATAATTGATAGGAAGCTTTTGAAAATATTTACATCTCAAAAGGGCAGAGAAAGAATGGACAACTACAAAGTAAATCCTATAAAAATGGAGGAAAGGACCTCTGTGGGTGGGTCATGTCGATTTTGTAAGGACTTGCGTGAGAGAGAAGTCAGGAGCCTAAAGGCAAGAAAAAGCCTATCTAAGGTTTAGTCAAGAGAAATAGAACCCTAAAGCCCTCTTGGTCTCTTGACCAAGGCCCTCTTGGGTACAGGAACCTTTGTAGGTTACCATCCTTTGCATGTAAGCTACAATTATTTCTGAGGTTTTGTACCTAAGTCAATTTTATGGAAGCAAAATATTTTTATCCCAATTTTCAAAGCTCTCTCAAAACTATTATAATGTTGTTGTAAATGTAAACCTAATAGCACAATCTTCCCTTACTTTAGTTTTTGGTGACACAATTTCCTGGGCAATCTGCCTTTAAGAAAGGCAAGAGAGAAATCAGTCAGATTGACTATGTCGTCAACTATACACTAAAGATTTGTACCCAAAGACAGTGTCACAATTTCAAAGCAGGAATGAAGAATCAAAAGTCAAAAACCATGAAAATCTATCTAGGTGCTGTTTCATAGACTGGGTCTATCTGTTATTAAGATATTTTTCTGGCTTTTTGTCCAAAATGCCTTTTTAAATGTTGTCACTATGTACCATCAAAATGTATTGTGTTCTATGGTTGAAAACAATTCAGTTAAGATTTGACCTAAGTTTACTTGGGTAATAAAAAGATGTAGAGCTAAAATAAGATTTTTATTTCTAAAATGTTTAAATAAATTTTTTTAAAATATATTTTTATTCTGTTGACCTAGTCATTTTTAGAACAACTTCAAAGTCCTTCATTCCTGATTGAGTTTTCTTTTAAAATGTTTGAAATTCCCCCAAACCCCAAACACCTCTAGATATTTATATATACGGACAGTTGTAAAAGAATTTTATTTAAATATTTATACTGCTACTTTGAATATACGACATAATGTCTCAGAGATTTAGCTCCTCATTTTTAAATGTGAAATTATAATGCCTGCCTTAACTCATTCGCGCATAAGTTGTGAACATAAGTAAAATAATGAAGGTACAGGAATCTTGAAAATCATAATTCTTTATTTCTTAAGGAATGTAGATTTTTCTCAGGTTTATTCTCCTTAGCTAGAATCATTATCAAGAAAACATGATATTTTCCTTTTGGTTAATTGTTTTGCAAAATATGCTGACTATTACATTGATGGTTTGATTAAACCTGTTAAAGTAATACAGCAAAAAAATAATATTAGTAAAATTTAAAATTCATGAGGTGGATCATATGTCTTGAGCTTTCTAAGAAAGTAAATTGCAGTCTCACAAAATGTTATTGAATAAAGAACTTAACATGTAAATATTGAGGAATCTGCCCCGATATTCACATAGGTTCTTTTCTATTTCCCTAAGCGTCGGCCGGCTTGAGAAATAAAGGGACAGAGTACAAAACAGAGAAATTTTTAAGCTGGGCATCCGGGGGAGACATCACATGTTGGTAGGTTCCATGATGCCCCCCAAGCCACAAAAACCAGCAAGTTTTTATTAGAGATTTTCAAAAAGGGAGGGAGTGTGCGAATAGGTGTGGGTGATAGACATCAAGTACTTAACAGGGTAATAGAATATCACAAGGCAAGTGGAGGCAGGGCGAGATCACAGGACCACAGGACCAGGTCGAAATTAAAATTGCTAATGAAGTTTCGGGCACCATTGTCATTGATAACATCTTATCAGGAGACAGGGTTTTGAGATCAACCTGTCTGACCCAAATTTATTAGGCAGGAATTTCCTCTTCCTAATAAGCCTGGGAGCGCTATGGGAGACTGGAGTCTATTTCATGTCTGCAGCCTCAACCATAAGAGACAGGCACACCTTGGGGGGGCTGTTTATAAGCCTATACCTCCAGGCGCGTATTCTCTTTCTCAGGGATGTTCCATGCTGAGAAAAAGAATTCAGTGATATTTCTCCCATTTGCTTTTGAAAGAAGAGAAATACGGCTCTGTTCTGCCCGGCTCACCAGTGGTCAGAATTTAAGGTTATCTGTCTTATTCCCTGAACATTGTTGTTATCTTGTTCTTTTTTCAAGGTGCCCAGATTTCATATTGTTTAAACACACATGCTGTACAATTTGTGCAGTTAATGCAATTATTAATAGGTCCTGAGGCGATATACATCCTCCTCAGCTGACAGGATTAAGAGATTAAAGTAAAGACAGGCATAGGAAATCACAAGGGTATTGATTGGGGAAGTGATAAGTGTCCATGAAATCTTTACAATTTATGTTTAGAGACTGCAGTAAAGACAGGCATAAGAAATAACAAAAGTATTAATTTGGGGGAACTAATAAATGTCCATAATATCTTCACAATCCACGTTCTTCTGCCATGGCTTCAGTCAGTCCCTCCGTTTGGGGTCCCTGATTTCCCACAACATGTAAATAATTAGACAATTCCAAGGAACTACAATCTACCATGCTTCACATACCTAGACTAAAGGAGGTTTTAAAAAATTATCTATAAATATTTCTGCTCAATTAAAAAGTGTGAACTCAGAATACCAATCATGCTTCCCCTTGTGTCAGGTCCCTTAGAATTTATAAAATCTTAGAAGATTACTAATATTGAAATTGTACTTAATTTTTCCAGGCTTCTATAGGCCAAGAAGCATTTATCATCACTTAGATGTTTGACATTTTAGATGGAATTTCACGTTACATTTTGATATCGACTATTTCTCAAGTAAGAGAAGTAAAAATAGTTCAAAAAATTTTAAATAGTATTTTTTCAATCCAAAATACTTTATAAATAGCAATGCAATTTCTCAATGGAAGTGAAATTATGGAAGACTTCTTTAGTCCATAGATTCAGTATTATTATCTTAAAAATGAGACATTTAGGAATGTACTTCTAACTAAGAACACCTAAAGTGGGCTAAGGATTGTGGGAGAAAATGTTGCCCTCAGCTTTAGCTGTGTTTCAACTAAAATGCTTGAAAACATAGGTTCCCTTAAACATGGAATTAAGTCAAGTGCTCTGTAAGATCCAGAAATTGGAATTGTCAAAATGTTCTAAGTGCAGAATTATGAAAAAATCATATTTTTTTCCTGACGGAACTGTAAGACTTCCTGTAGTTTTTAACTTCTGTCAACAGAATTATTTTTAGATTCAAAGTATTTCAAGACATGTTTTGACATTTTTTAAACAATTATAGATACGCAAAATCTGAATGCCACTGTAGCCAAATAAATTCAAATATTACAAGTAGTTAGAACTACTATTTAACAGGTCATTTATTATCCATGCAGGAATCCCTTATTATTTTCACATATGTCATTTGTAGTTACAGTTATAAAAAAGTCACCATACAGTCATTTTTTCTCACATTTTGTGATAATGATGTGTTATTTTGCTTTCCTAAAGCGTTTACATTTTGAATGGCCTTCTATAAGGTACCAATTATGTTACCTTTTTTGCACCCTACTTATTTCATTCTGCAGCCTATTCCCACTCCCACTCAATAATTGCCTTGTCTCACCAGTTTTGGCATTAAAAATTTGGTGGTGAAATTTTTCCTAGCTGCTCATATATCGTGAGAAAATTTTCACCACCCAACTTTATCTTTTATTGATTGCTGCCAGCAACAACTACAAAGGACTATTTTAACCTTTCGCTTTCCTTACTTTTATCCCTCTTTTCCATGTTTCTCTATCTTTTAAGTTTTTTTCCCTTTTCAAAATAATTCAAAAATACAGCTCTATGTATTCAGCTTGTAAAATCATATTCAAACTAGCCAATCCTGGTTGAGAAAAAATAATAATAATAATAATAGCAAGTATCGTGGCTGTTACCGAAGTTACCCCAATGAATTTCCCAGTGTTCGTAACATTGTGTCGTCTCCTATCATCTTGATTCTAGTCTGTTGCAACAATAGAATATAGTAGGTTTGATACTGTGCCGTTTTGGAGTCCAGTTCTTAATTGCCTTAGACATTCCTGTGTCTTTTTGCAATAGTCACTCTAGGAACAGTTTTTCTTATTGTTCTGAGGCACCTTGTATGAAGTCTAGGCTTCTTTTTGGAGAGATTAAAAAGCTATGTGGAGAAGCCCTAGAAAATAATGGACAGTGAGTCCAGAAAGAGAAGGGACAAGGCAGCAGGCATTTGGCACCAGCTATGGTGCAGTCGCCAACTCAGTCTGTGTAAGAGACTCCAAGAGTGACCAGTAAAGGAACTGCCCTGCTGAGACCCAGCTAACCGATGAAACTATGAGATATAATAGCAACAGGTAACTGAAACAGTGTTTGGTACATAGAAGCAGGGTGCTGCCATTAAAGAAAAAAAAAATTCTGAACTATACTGCACTGACTTTTGGAACAGGTGGTTGGTCTCAAAGAGATGGTGAAGATTTGAAGAACAATGAGCAGTCAGTTACTGCAAGTTGGAGGAAAGAGGATCAAGAGTGTACTGGAAGAACAATTAAAAAAACCGTAAACTGCAGTTACAGAAAATACAGAAAGGGAAACTGATAGATTTGTGGGGCTAAGGAGATTCCAGGCAGACAGTTCAAAGTTTCGACTGGCTGTGAGACAGAAGCAAGACAATCTTAAAAAATAAAAATAAAAAGGATATTCTAAGTTTATTATCTCCTGCTACATTTCAGTTTACATAAAATAGTACCAGAAAATGAAATGAATGTATATGTAAATTAACCAGTAATAAATGTAAGTACTTACACTATACTACACTAAAGAGGTCAGGGCTTCCTTACTTCTAAAATAAAACTTCCCATTCAAAGTCTCTCCAGAAAACAAGAATGTTAGAGGCTTTCACATCTAGCTGAAAGTATCTGTAAGAGATTGTCTTAAGCAGGCCTGTAAGAATGTGGAGTGTGTTTTGTATAGCTTCTCATCTATACAATTGAGATTCTAAAATCCTTCAAAACAGTGTCCACAGCACTTTGACTCTTAAAGTATATAATTGATATACCAGTATAATATTCTCTATTCCCTTTGTTTATACATTCCTCTATGGAACTAAGTTAAGCAAAGTTTCTTTAAAGCTATTATGTTAATACAGTGACACGAATAATTGAATAAAATCTATTATTCAACAATGTTTTTTACTATTAAAAGATAATTCATTATTTGACTTCTTAATAATTTGTTAATGGCTGCAGTAGCTCCCAGTAAAATAAAATTAAAGCCATAGATTTTTCTATTCAAGTAATGTTTAGAAACTAGAAAAATCAAACAAAAACAATAATGTGTTAAATATTCAGTTGAGGAATGCAGAGATCAGTACAGGAGAATGGAGAGAATGTAAAGAACAGTTATGGAAAAGTTAGCATTTGAGAAAATTCTTAAAGAATGCATAGCTCAAAAACATAAATAACACAATTTGAGGATACAAGATTTGCCAGACACTGTTGTGTGCTGGGATTCTCAGAAATGAGCTACACAAGCAGATCACTAATGTTTTAAGTCCAGTAGGATATATGACTATTACTCAAACAAAAGTAATTTTTTTAATGTCAAGGATTATTTTACAAAAGAGTCCATCAGTTTAGCTAACTGATATATGATAAAGCCCCCTTGAAGTAGAAAGGACCTTGGTCAACTTTGAGAGCAGAAAGAAGAGCTAGACTGGCTGATGCATGGCAAGACAAGGAGAAACACATGATGTCATTTTCACAGAAAGGCCAGACTCTAAGGCCCTTTGTAGGGTAAGGCAAAACTTAGAAACTTTTACTACATGTGACAGAAAGTCCAGGAGTGGGAAAAGAGATCTGATCTTCCATTGAAGGTTCAAGTGTATGGTGGGTGGAGAGCTATGTAAGGGTGCAACCATGGCAAATGACTTATTTGGAAAGTATTGGGCAGATAACTTTAGTGTGGGCTAAAGTAAGGAGAGTGAAGATTAAAAGATGCAGACATATTTGCAAGGTTTGTTTTAGTTAGAATTGAAATAACTTACTGAAGGATAGAGAATTGAGTGGTGTAAAGTAAAGGCAATTTTTTGACTTGAAGAACTGGATGTGAGGACCAATTAACTCTAAAGTTTGCTGAGTTAGAGATGTCCATTGCATATCTATGTGGAGATAAAAAGCAGGCATTTAAGTCAAAGATGAAGATTCAATTAAGAATTTTAAAGTACCACCATCCCATGTCCTATTTTATTTTGTAGTAACATCTTTTTGAGAGAGATATTACTTAAAATATTTTAGGTGAGGAAGTGGATATAAGGAATATTGAGTAATTTTTAAAATTGTTGTAATTTCAAAAAGGTAGAATGAAAATTTGGATTCCAGTCTTCATAGCTTTACAGGCACTTATCTTTTTATTGCTTTGAGTGGGTAGGTGGAAAGGATGGCTGGAGGGGATTCTTTTGGAAATATCAAAGCAAACAAATAAACTACAAAAATAAAAATTTGTTACTAAAAGCCATGGGACATCCATTTGCCTTTGGGGACTATGTTCAGCATGGTTAGAACATAGAGGTGTTGAGAGAGGAAATCATGCTTGAAGAAACAGTTGGAAAATGGATTACATGCTGAGGACATTTTTTCTGAAACTATGGAATGTTCTTATATTACTTTGATCAGAAAAAGAGAATAAGTGTTTTATAAAGATCACTTTGGCATTATTAGGGAAGACTAACTGAAATGGCCTTAGACTGGAAGTAGGAAGTTTTCCATGTTAGGAATAGTGAGGATTTGATTTGTATCAGTAGCAACAGGAAAAGTGAGATATAGGTAGCTTCGTCAGAATATTTAGAAGCTTAAAAAAATTATTTTAGTAGCTGGATTCACAGGATGAAAAATAATTGTAAACAAACATAATCTCTGGATTGAGACACAAGTTTGATGGTGATGACTTCAAATGCAATAAAATACAGTAAATATACAGGCAATAAGTTAATTTGAAGGTAAATTAATGACAATAGTTTAGCCATGTTGACTCAAGATAATATAGTTTACCCTTAGGAATGCTAAGATTACCTTTTCAAGATAGCCAATTAAGTATTCAGTTCATTTAAATTAGCTAACTATGTGGTAAAGAAAACACTTACTCCAGAGTAAATGTTGCTGTCCGGTCCATTACTTGGATTAACCTAAAAGCCTCACTTCAGCAGAACATGTCTTACTTTTTTTCTGTAGTAGCTATTGCTCCCTTTATCAATATAAGACAGGAAGCTTTTCTCTGATCAGAAATATAAAAAAAAAAATCAACTTTCACTCTAAGACTGAGATGGCCCTAGTAGCTTCAAGTTTTTGTCATTTTCAAGTAACTCTCAGCTTTTCAAATTTCATCAGAAAAATTTTCTCTCCTTTTGATACTGATGAAAAGTCTTTAACCTGTGCCTTGGTATTATCAACATCTTCATTATGCAAATATATGATGTTGTGGGAAATTATAAGCCACAGCAATTGATTATAATGAGAATTCATTGTGCAGAGGGGTGGTTAGGAACAAGAAGCCTAATTCTATGAAGATTCCAAAGGAGCTACATGGACCAAGGTAGAAATTCCTGTAAGGTAAGATCACATATTTTTTCAAATAATCAGTATGTGTTCTGTAGACCTAAGGGATTTAACTGTCATATTTTAAGGTAAATGTCAAAGAAGAAATTATATATTTGAAATGGAATAAAGAGACGTCTGTTTAGACAACTGGTCAAACCCAGTAAAAGGTTTCAGCTATTTTCCTTACAAATTTAACTTCAAAATTGGGACAGTTGGAGAAATGTGAATATATATTATAGACTAAATAATAGTTTGTATAAATGTTAAATTTTGTGAATTCAATAATTGTATATGGTTAATTAAGAATATATCCATTTTGTGGGAAAAAAAACTATTGAAGTATCTAGAGGTAAAATGGCATCAGATATTCAACCCACTGTGAAATGGGTCAAAGCATATATATGTGTGTGGGTGTGGGTGTGTGGGCATGTGCATACAGAAAGAGAAACATAAAATACTATAACAAATATAGCAAAATATTACTTGATGAATCTGGATAATGAGCACACCAAGTTTCTTTTTATTGTTACTTTTCACTAATTGTGCAATTGTCTGTAATTACTACAAAGTCAATTTTTAAATAATGAATATGCTTTTAATTATAGTATTGGAAGCTATACTTTAGAGTTCATTGGCACAGTTTTTGGAAGTAATTTCAATGCAGTTACAATTGAAGAAATGTAGGCAACATTCTCTCTTTCTCATTCATTGTTATATTTCATAACAAAAATTTTCAGCTTCACTGTATGCAGTACAGTGAAAAGAATGCGACTGAGTAATGTTATTTAGAAATTAGGATTTGTGACCATGAAATGTTTCCTGATTAACTTGATAGTCTGTGTTTTTTAGAAAACTTTCGTTTGGAAAATAATTTTGTTTTGTTTTGTTTTTTCGAGAGACTGACCAATCGTAAATCATGATTCAAAGTATCAGAGTTTCTCAGCAAATTATGAGTATTTAACAAATTCAGGATATGGATTACCCTTTCTCAACAGTTTTAAAGTATGTTGCTATATTCACTGTATAGAATAGAATTTATTATTTTCACTTGGAGCTCAAAAATGTGAGGTGATTCATTATATTTGCACATATAAAAATTACAGCATTGCAAAATCTTGTTTAGTATAAAATTTTGTGCATATTTTAGCTCAATATTCTTGATTTTTAAAATTGAAATTATGGACCTTCAAGTCATTTTTTTCATGAAAATTTAGATAAACTATCTTGGAGATACATGCCAGTTATTCGTAACCTCATGTCCTAACAATCTTTATAATTTTATATGGTATATTCCCGAAGAATACTGATATAGAAATAAAAAATATGTCTGGTGTGCAACTCTCTATAATGCTCCTTTTTATTGTCTCCAGTTAATACTGTTAATCTACATATATACACACAGTATTAAATGAAAATGATTATATATATCCATATTAAGAAAAACAATAGTTTTAAAAAGAATTCTTCTAGTGATTTTTTCAAATATGTAATAACTTATAACAAACATGTAAACATGTAATAATAGGTTTAATTTTATCTATTAGTTGTTTTGGACTTCTAAATTGTCAAAAACATGGTAAATTTAAATAATTGATGTAAAAACTCTTTTAGAAAGTTTTAAAATGCTATTAGAAGTACTATTCATAATAAATTTAAAAACATTTTAGGATAACTTCATATTTTTAACTTTTTAATTTTTAGGGGTTGCATAGCACACTTTTACCTATGTAACAAACTTGCACATCCTACACATATGCCCTGAAACTTAAAAATAATAATAATAATAATTTTTGTAAAAAAGAAAAGAAAAAATATATCATCTGACATATTTTGAAAATTGGTAGTTCTTTGACTTAAATATTTATATCAGGGCATTTAATGAATTCTATGTTAGGATGAAATCAATGTTTTAAACTTATGGAACTATAAAATATTTTATATAATAATTTATAAAACATTATTGCCACGTAGAAAATAAGAGAATCTCATGTGGTTTTTGTCTTTGGTTCTGTTTATATGCTGGATTACATTTATTGATTTGCGTATATTGAAACAGCCTTGCATCCCAGGGATGAAGCCCACTTGATCATGGTGGATAAGCTTTTTGATGGGTGCTGGATTCGGTTTGCCAGTATTTTATTGAGGATTTTTGCATCAACGTTCATCAAGGATATTGGTCTAAAATTCTCTTTTTTGGTTGTGTCTCTGCCAGGCTTTGGTGTCAGGATGATGCTGGCCTCATAAAATGAGTTAGGGAGGATTCCCTCTTTTCCTATTGATTGGAATAGTTTCAGAAGGAATGGTACCAGTTCCTCCTTGTACCTCTGGTAGAATTCGGCTGTGAATCCATCTGGTCCTGGTCTCTTTTTGGTTGGTAAGCTATTGATTATTGCCACAATTTCAGAGCGTGTTATTGGTCTATTCAGAGAGTCAACTTCTTCCTGGTTTAGTCTTGGGAGGGTGTATGTGTCAAGGAATTTATCCATTTCTTCTAGATTTTCTAGTTTATTTGTGTAGAGGTATTTGTAGTATTCTCTGATGGTAGTTTGTATTTCTGTGGGATCGGTGGTGATATCCCCTTTTATCATTTTTTATTGCATCTATTTGATTCTTCTCTCTTTTTTTCTTTATTAGTCTTGCTAGTGGTCTATCGATTTTGTTGATCCTTTAAAAAAATCAGCTCCTGGATTCATTAATTTTTTGAAGGGTTTTTTGTGTCTCTATTTCCTTCAGTTCTGCTCTGATTTTAGTTATTTCTTGCCTTCTGCTAGCTTTTGAATGTGTTTGCTCTTGCTTTTCTAGTTCTTTTAATTGTGATGTTAGGGTGTCAATTTTGGATCTTTCCTGCTTTCTCTTGTGGGCATTTACTGCTATAATTTACCCTCTACACACTGCTATGTTTATCTCAATAGATGCAGAAAAGGCCTTTGACAAAATTCAACAACACTTCATGCTAAAAACTCTCAATAAATTAGGTATTGATGGAACATATCTCAAAATAATAAGAACTATCTATGACAAACCCACAGCCAATATCATACTGAATGGGCAAAAACTGGAAGCATTCCCTTTGAAAACTGGCACTAGACAGGGATGCCCTGTCTCACCACTCCTATTCAACATAGTGTTGGAAGTTCTGGCCAGGGCAATTAGGCAGGAGAAGGAAATAAAGGGTATTCAATTAGGAAAAGAGGAAGTCAAATTGTCCCTGTTTGCAGATGACATGATTGTATATCTAGAAAACCCCATTGTCTCAGCCCAAAATCTTCTTAAGCTGATAAGCAACTTCAGCAAAGTCTTAGGATACAAAATCAACATACAAAAATCACAAGCATTCTTATACACCAATAACAGACAAACAGAGAGCCAAATCATGAGTGAACTCCCATTCACAATTGCTTCAAAGAGAATAAAATACCTCGGAATCCAACTTACAAGGGATGTGAGGGACCTCTTCAAGGAGAACTACAAACCACTGCTCACTGAAATAAAAGAGGATACAAAGAAATGGAAGAACATTCCATGCTCATGGGTAGGAAGAATCAATATCGTGAAAATGGCCATACTGCCCAAGGTAATTTATAGATTCAATGCCATCCCCATCAAGCTACCAATGCCTTTCTTCACAGAATTGGAAAAAACTACTTTAAAATTCATATGGAACCAAAAAAGAGCCCACATCGCCAAGTCAATCCTAAGCCAAAAGAACACAGCTGGAGGCATCACGCTACCTGACTTCAAACTATACCACAAGGCTACAGTAACCAAAACAGCATGCTACTGGTACCAAAACAGAGATATAGATCAATGGAACAGAACAGAGCCCTCAGAAATAATGCCACATATCTACAACTATCTGATCTCTGACAAACCTGAGAAAAATAAGCAATGGGGAAAGGATTCCCTATTTAATAAATGGTGCTGGGAAAACTGGCTAACCATATGTAGAAAGCTGAAACTAGATCCCTTCCTTACACCTTATACAAAAATGAATTCAAGATGGATTAAAGACTTAAATGTTAGACCTAAAACCATAAAAACCCTAGAAGAAAACCTAGGCATTACCATTCAGGACATAGGCATGGGCAAGGACTTCATGTCTAAAACACCAAAAGCAATGGCAACAAAAGCTAAAATTGACAAATGAGATCTAATTAAACTAAAGAGTTTCTGCACAGCAAAAGAAACTACCATCGGAGTGAACAGGCAACCTACAAAATGGGAGAAAATTTTTGGAACCTACTCATCTGACAAAGGGCTAATATCCAGAATCTACAATGAACTCAAACAGATTTACAAGAAAAAAACAAACAACCCCATCAAAAAGTGGGTGAAGGACATGAACAGACACTTCTCAAAAGAAGACGTTTATGCAGCCAAAAAACACATGAAAAAATGCTCACCATCACTGGCCATCAGATAAATGCAAATCAAAACCACAATGAGATACCATCTCATACCAGTTAGAATGGCAATCATTAAAAAGTCAGGAAACAACAGGTGCTGGAGAGGATGTGGAGAAATAGGAACACTTTTACACTGTTGGTGGGACTGTGAATTAGTTCAACCATTGTGGAAGTCAGTGTGGCGATTCCTCAGAGATCTAGAACGAGAAATACCATTTGACCCAGCCATCCCATTACTGGGTATATACCCAAAGGACTGTAAATCATGCTGCTATAAAGACACATGCACACGTATGTTTATTGTGGCACTATTCACAATAGCAAAGACTTGGAACCAACCCAAATGCCCAACAATGATAGACTGGATTAAGAAAATGTGGCACATATACACCATGGAATACTATATAGCCATAAAAAATGATGAGTTCATGTCCTTTGTAGGGACATGGATGACATTGGAAATCATCATTCTCAGTAAACTATCGCAAGGACAAAAAAACAAACACTGCATGTTCTCACTCATAGGTGGGAATTGAACAATGAGAACACATGGACACAGGAAGGGGAGTATCACACTCTGGGGACTGTTGTGGGGTGGGGGGAGGGGGGAAGGATAGCATTAGGAGATATACCTAATGCTAAATGACAAGTTAATGGGTGCAGCACACCAGCATGGCACATGTATACATATGTAACTAACCTGCACATTGTGCACATGTACCCTAAAACTTAAAGTATAATAATAATAATAATTAAAAAATTAGAAGTATTCTGAGAAAAAAAAGAAAATAAGAGAATCTCCATTGAATGTATATACTTCACTTTAAATATCATTGCAGAAAAAGTTGAGATTGTATTAAAAACTCAATCTAACTGATGTATCAGATCTCAGTTTTAATTTTATGTCATTTAAAATGCACTTTTAAAATGTTTAAACAAGGAAAAAATGCTCTTTTGTTACAATAGATTTTTTTTAACTTTTTACTTGTAAATAATTTCACACTCACAGAAAGTTGACAAAGAAAAAGTCATACAATACCCTTACCCACATTCAGCTATAGTCAACATTTTACCCCATTTGTTTGAACTCTCTCCCTCTCTTTCTCTTAACTTGCCTTTGTCTCTTGTCCATTTTTTAAATTACTCAATCACATATTTTATTTTATCATTTTTTATATTTTGCTTTAAGTTCTGGGATACCTGTGCAGACGTGCAGGTTTGTTACATAGATATACGTGTGCCATGATTGTTTGCTGCACCTATCAACCCATCATCTAGGTTTTAAGCCCCGCATGCATTAGATATTTGTCCTAATGTTCTTCCTCTCCTTGCCCCCTACCACCTGAAATCTCTTTTTTATAGTAAAAAGTTTATTTTTTGTTTTTGACAATAGCTAATCAAATATTGGATTAAGCTAAAAAGATATATAATATTATTTTAAAAGGCATATGGAATTAAATAGCCTAGATACTCCTAAATAGTTACATTGGTTAAAGAAAATCTGAGGTATAATTTTGTCATCTACAAAATACAAGTAATCCTTTTTTATATCTTATAAATATACTGTAAAACTCAAAACAATTCAATAAAGACTTCTAAATACTATACGATGTTATAGAAATAAAAAGAAATTCTTAGAAATTTGTGGAAATTAGAGGAGAGGCGTGAAAACTTCTCTCATTCTCCATGAAAGTAACCTTTTGTTTGTCATGTTAAATTAGATTGCTGAAGGATCCATGTAACATCTTACTTAAGTTCATAATTCTGTCTGTAAATGAAGTTTTATCAAATGATTTTATAAAACAAACACTGTATTATAATAAAGGTTTTTTTTGTTGTTGTTTGTTTGTTTTTGAGACAGAGTTTGGAGTCTCGTTCTGTCGCCAGGCTGGAATGCAGTGGTGTGATCTCGGCTCGCTGCAACCTCTGTCTCCTGGGTTCAACAATTCTCCTGCCTCAGCCTCCCAAGTAGCTGGAATTACAAGCATGCACCACCACCCCCAGCTAATTTTTGTATTTTTAGTGGGGGAAGTGGGGGGTTCACCATGTTGGCCAGGATGGTCTCGATCTCCTGACCTCGTGATCCATCCACCTCGACCTCCCAAAGTCCTGAGATTACAGGCATGAGCCACTGCTCCTGGCTAGTAATGTGTTTGTTTGTTTGTTTGTTTGTTTGTTTTAGTGCATTGAGTCTTGTGTGTGATATATGCAGGGAATAAAAACCGTGTCACATTGGAAACTATTGTGGCAGCTAGATATAAGAACCTCCAAGAGAAAATATGGAGACCTGTGTTCTATTTTCACGTATCTTGGGAGGTTACACTGTAAAATATCGGACTGTTACAGCAAATTTTCAGTTTGATAATTGGATAGATAAAGTCACACAGGTCATGGTCACTGAACAAATCTGTAAAAGTAATATATTTGTGAAACAATAATTTATATCAAAAGTTCATTGGAAAACTGTCAAAACAATCTTTCAAGCCAAATATTTTGGAAGGATATTCTAATTTATGAAGCAAATACCCATACTGAGGCACAAAATGACATATGAGGGTATATGGAGAACCAGTGTGATGAAGTAGTCCCATATGCCTATATGTTTATAAATTAGTTTCAACATAGAAAGAGAGGACAGAGAAAGTTGTCATTTCTTCATAAGAAAAGTAACATTTAGTAGACTAAGTGATTACACCACAGTTATACAAGTATCCATCTTAATAGGATTGAAACCAAAGTATCACTGATATTAATGACAAAAAATGTTTTGGTTTTGGTTTACATCAATGACTTTCAAGCACATAAATTGATTTTTTAAAATAAAATATGATTTTCTTAATTTACTCAGAACAAAGCTATTCTTTGTTTAATATTCTATCCAATACGTTATGAATATCTCTCTCAATAGCATGTAGGAATGAAACATTCTTCCCAACATATCAAATGTCATTATAAAAATCATTGAAAGTGTGAGGTTTCAAATAATAATTAATGGAAAGAAAGTAGAAAGGCAACAGAAGAATGGAGGATTAAATTGGAAAATACTGTAGAAATTTTTTAATAAAGACTAAATAATTGGCTTCATTGGTATAAAAAAAGATGACTAGAGTATCCATGAAAATGCTTGCAGGCAGGCATATGTGATCTTATGCAGGGTATTTAAGAGTGGACCTTCAAAAAAGTATTGGTAGTACCAGAGGCAGGATATATGGCACAATCTAAATTCAGAATAGTCTTAAATGAAGTTATTTTTTCTGTAGTGTTAATGACTTTTTTTTTTAACTTTAAGTTCTGTGATACATGTGCAGAACGTGCAGGTTTTTTACATAGGCATACGTGTGCCATGGTGGTTTGTTGCACCTATCAACCTGTCATCTAGCTTTTAAGCCCCACATGCATTAGGTATTTGTCTTAATGCTCTCCCTCCCCTTGCTCCTGATCCCCTCACAGGCCCAGGTGCGTGTTGTTCCCCTCCCTTTGTCCATGTGTTCTCATTGTTCAACTCCCACTTATGAGTGAGAACATGCGGTGTTTGATTTTCTGTTCCTGTGTTAGTTTGCTGAGGATGATGGTTTCCAGCTTCATCCATGTCCCTGCAAAGGACATGAACTCATCCTTTTTTATGGCTGCATGGTATTCTATGGTGTATGTGTGCCACATTTTCTTTATTCAGTCTATCATTGATGGGCATTTGGGTTGGTTTCAAGCCTTTGCTATTGTGAATAGTGCCGCAATAAACATACGTGTGCATGTGTCCTTATTGTAGAATGATTTATAATCCTTTAGGTATATACCCAGTAACAGGATTGCTGGGTCAAATGGTATTTCTAGTTCTAGATCCTGGACGAATCACCACACTGTCTTCCACAATGGTTGAACTAATTTACAGTCCCACCAACAGTGTAAAAGTGTTTCTATTTCTCCACATCCTCTCCAGCATCTGTTGTTTTTGATTTTTTTTTTTTTTTTTTTTTTTTGAGATGGAGTCTCGTTCTTTCGCCCAAGCTGGAGTGCAGTGGCCTGATCTCGGCTCACTGCAAGCTGTGCCTCCTGGGTTTATGCCTTTCTCCTACCTCAGCCTCCCAAGTAGCTGGGACTACAGGCGCCCGCCACCAAGCCTGGCTAATTTTTTGTATTTTTTAGTAGAGACGGGGTTTCACTGTGTTAGCCAGGATACTTCTCGATCTCCTGACCTCGTGATCCACCTGCCTCGGCCTCCCAAAGTGTTGGCATTACAGGCATGAGCCACCGCGCCGGCCTGTTTCTTGACTTTTTAATGATCGCCATTCTAACTGGCGTGAGATGGCATCTCATTGTGGTTTTGATTTGCATTTCTCTAATGACCAGTGATAATGAGCTTTTTTTCATATATTTGTTGGCTGCATAAATGTCTTCTTTTGAGAAGAATCTGTTCATATCCCTTGCCTGCTTTTTGATGGGGTTGTTTTTTTCATGTAAATTTGTTTAAGTTCCTTGTATATTCTGTATATTAGACCCTAGTCAGATGGATGGATTGCAGAAACTTTCTCCGCATTCTGTAAGTTGCCTGTTCACTCTGATAGTTTCTTTTGCTGTGCAGAAGCTCTTTAGTTTAATTAGATTTTGGCTTTTGTTGCAATTGCTTTTGGTGTTTTAGTCATGAAGTATTTGCCCATTCATATGTCCTGAATGGTATTGCCTAGGTTTTCTTCTAGAGTTTTTATTGTTTTAGGTTTTATGTTTAAGTGTTTAATCCGTCTTGAGTTAATTTTTGTATAAGGTGTAAGGAAGGGGTCCAGTTTCAGTATTCTCCATTTGGCTAGCCAGTTTTCCCATTTATTAAATAGGGAATCCTTCACCCCATTGCTTGTTTTTGTCAGATTTGTCAAAGATCAGATGGTTGTAGATGTGTGGTGTTTTTTTTCTGAGACCTCTATTTAGTTCCATTGATCTTTTTTTGTATCAGTACCATGTTTTGTTTTGTTACTGTAGCCTCGTAGTAGAAAGTCAGGTAGCGTGATGCCTCCAGCTTTCTTCTTTTTGCTTAGGATAGTCTTGGCTATAGGAGATCGTTTTTGGTTCCATATGAAATTTAAAGCAGTTTTTTTCTAGTTCTGTGAAGAAAGTCAATGGTAGCTTGAAGAAAACAGCACTGAATCTGTAAATTACTTTGGGCAGTATGGCCATTTTCACAATATTGATTCTTCCTATCCATGAGCATGGAATATCTTTCATTTGTTTGTGTCCTCTTTTATTTCCTTGAGCAGTGGTTTGTAGTTCTCCTTAAAGAGGTCCTTCATGTCCCTTGTAAGTTGTATTCCTAGGTATTTTATTCTCTTAGTAGCAATTGTGAATGGGAGTTAACTCATGATTTGGCTCTCTGCTTGTCTATTATTGATGTATAGGAATGCTTGTGATTTTTGCACATTGATTTTGTATCCTGAGACTTTGTTGAAGTTGTTTATCAGTTTAAGGAGATTTGGGGCTGAGACGACGGGGTTTTCTAAATACACAATTATGTCATCTGTAAACAGAGACCATTTGACTTCCTCTCTTCCTATTCGTATACCCTTTATTTATTTCTCTTGCCTGATTGCCCTGGCCAGAACTTCCAATACTATGTTGAATAAAAGTATTGAGAGAGGGCATCCTTGTCTTTTGCCAGTTTTCAAGGGGAATAAGTTGACTTTTGTAGCTTCTCCATACAAAGTATGGTTGTTATATAGTCTAAACCAAAGGAGTGCAGGAGTCTTTGTCTCTTTTATTTCCTGGTTAATTATAAATTATTTTAATATGACCAAAATATGGTAGATGCTCAATTATACTTACTAAATGAATGGATAATTAATAATCAATGCTGTAATTACAGTTCTCCAGAAAGACAGAACCAGTGAGAGAGAGAGAGAGAGAGAAAATAGATAGACAGATAGGTAGATAGATGATAGATAGTTCAGAGGAAATCTTTTAGGAGAATTGGTTCACACAACAATAATGAAGGTTGAGAAGTCCCAGGACCAGACATCTGCAAGCCGGAGACCCTGGGATGCCAGGAGGTGGCTCAGTGTTAGTATGAATGTCTCAGAACCAAGAAAGCCAATGGTGTAACTCAATCTGAGACCAAAGCCCTGATAACCTAGCGGGCTTCTACTGTTAAGTCCTGGAGTCAAAAGGCTGGAGAGCCTGTAGTTACTGTTCAAAGACAAGAGAGCAAGAGTGTATCCTAATTCCAGCAGAAAGATGGAAACATTTGCCTTTTCTCTGCTTTTGTTCTCTCTAGGCCCCCAGCAGATTGAATGGTGCATCCCCTCATTGAGGGTGGATCTTCCCCACCAAGTCCACTCAGAATCACATTCAATCAATCAAGTCTCTAGGTGTTCTTTAATACAGTCAATTTGACACCTAAAATTAACCATCACAGATGCTAAACTAATACATATCCCAAAGCATACTGATAATATAAAATTGTTCTACTGATTTCTTTTTGGTACTACATGACTTGAATCTTCAATTAACTAATTAAAAGTAAAACTAAAAGGAAATAAACATGAAACATTATATTTGTGGGCCAACTAAAACACTATGAATCTTGAATTCAGTTTTCATAGTAGATAGAAACACTTTCCTATATTGCCAAATATACCAAATTAGAAAACAATAAAATAAAAATTGTAAGACATATATGAAGTTAAATTACAGTCTAAATTTCATAAGTATAAACATACCTATACACATGTATTTGTTTGACTTATTTATATTGGTTTTAGTTAATGGCTTTACATAGTATGAGTATTAAATTATTTTCATTCAACTTAGCAAATAAGTCATAGTGAGTATGTATTGAAAAAATTATGGCTATAATATTTATCCTCCTCAAATATTATTTCAATTTTATTTATATTATTTTGGATTAGTGTTAAAGAAGGTGTCATTAATCTTATATTTTGTGGTAAACTTTGAAAAAATTTATTTATACTGTTCTTCGATTTGATTTGGATGAATTGTATACTATAGTTTTTCTACATATTATGCGTATATAATTTTGGAATGAGATCCAGTGTAGAGCGTTTTCAAAATCCAAACCATTATTCTAACCTATTTTGCTATGTTTTTAAATAAAATCCCTTTACTATTAAATTTAAAAAATTGTTCCTTCTATAAAAATATGAGGTTAACTGATTAATCAAATCTTAAAGACTTAGTAAATTTAAATTAATAAACACAACTGAATGATAAATAATATATTTTATCATTATGTCAGAAAGGTATTTGAAATAGGAAGACAAAGTCAAATTTTAGAATATTAAGCTTAAAAACAACAATCAAGGTCTTAAAGTCAGTTAGGACTCTGATAAGTTATATTTACACTGAAACACAGTAGTATAAAATCACTGTTAATATAATTTTCAAAATGGTAATTTAATATAAATTAATATAATTTACATGATTATTAATTATAGAAATAGATAATATTAGCATTAGATTATCTGATCTATAATTGAGTATGAGAAATTTAGGTTAGTCAGATTATCCTAATCACGAAAACACAAGCACAAATTTCATGAAGAAAATATACAGTCTAATTTTAAAAAAGGAAAAAGACATACAGATATTTTTAAAACCTCAATTATCAAATTTGTTTAATTTTTCCAAGGATTCACATAGAATATGTGAACTTGAATTCTGATATAAATATTATTCAGAGCTAGAGACAGCTTTTGCTCTGTTTTACACCTTTAAAAGTATATTTCAGTATTGTTATTCTTCTTTGGTGGGGGTTAGTGGTGATATTTATCTCTTTCTTTATATTACATTTAGCTAGCTTATTAGTCTCAATAAACTGACAAAAACAGAGATCATTCATTTTAAAATACTTTATAATCTAGAGTTAGAAGAACATTTTATTTGCACTATGTGAGAAACAGGGCCTGTATCATTTGTAAGCTCACAGGCCACAATATAGTGATTTTAAAACAAAAATTGTATTATTTTCATTAATTCTGTGTTTCAGAGATTGGGATGGGGAATAGTGGGTATGGCTTTTTTTTTTTTTCTATTATGTGTGGAGGTAAGAAGAATTAAAGTTTGTAGGTGACTTGAAAGCGAGGAACTGAAATCATCTGGAGGCTCTTTCAACTTACTCTGACACCAGGGTTAGGATAACTTGAAGACTGTGCTGGCTGACTAAGCTTATATCCTCATCTTGTGGCTCAGCTGGTGAAAATTTTAATGTAATGTAATGCAATGCAATGTAACTTTTAATTTACAGATTTTATATATATTTTATATATAGAGATAATATATATATCTATCTGTGGGTTACAATGTGATATTTTGGTATATATTGAGCCTGTGGAATGACTAAATCAAGCTAACATATCTATCACCTGATATACTTATCAATTTTTTGTGGACTGTTAAAATCTAATCCTTAGGCAATTGTAAAATATGCAACATATTATTTTTAATTAACCTGGAAGATATTATGCTAAATGAAACAAGCCAGGTGCAAAAGGGCAAACACTATGTGATCTCACTTACATATATAATCTACTAAAGTCAAAGTCATAGAAATAGAGAAGAGAATGGTGGAATTTTCAAAACACCAAAGGAATTCCATGCATAGGCCGGGCACGGTGGCTCAAGCCTGTAATCCCAGCACTTTGGGAGGCCGAGGTGGGCGGATCACCTGAGTTCAGGAGTTCGAGACCAGCCTGGCCAACGTGCTGAAACTCCATCTCTAATAAAAATGCAAAAATTAGCTGGGTGTGGTGGCAGGTGCCTGTAATCCCAGCTACTCAGGAGGCTGAGGTAGGAGAATTGCTTGAACCCAGGAGACGGAGGTTGTAGTGAGCCGAGATCGCATCACTGCACTCCAGCCTGGGTGACAAGAGCGAGACTCCATCTCAAAAAAAAAAAAAAAGAAAAAAGAAAGAGAAAAAAAATTATATGCATAAACAAACACAAAGTTAAAAATCTGGTTGTCATACAAACTTAAGCTTATTTGTTTCCAACATTAATTTAACTCATTAGTTAGTTAACCAGCAGAATGATAAAGCTATTTCCCCAATAGAGTAATTTTCTAAAGTCTCCTTAGCTCAAGGAATTATAGAGTCTAATAAAAGTTGATATTCTCTGTTTTGATTAAGGTGAACTGTGAGCTATGTAACAAAGTGTGGTTCTAAAGGATACATGTTGATTGGCAATGTCATATATTCTAAATTTTAATTTTCATATTAATTATTAATGAAAATGTAGAATGTAACCTTTCTTACTTATAGCTGCTTTTATTCTATGGAGTTAAATGTCATTCAAGAAGTATACAGCCACCCAGGCATATATATACATGATGATTACTGAGGTTTTAAGGCCTATTTTTTCCCACCTAACCAATACAGATTTTAGTTTTTTGTTTTCATACTCAAAACAAGTAAAGGTTTGTTCATATTTTCATTGATGGTCATATAATTTTTTTATATTATGTTTATGTTATTCTAAACCTCTGAAGTCTATATCAATTGCTTATAGTTTCTAAGCTACTTAGGCATTTATTATTTCTGTTTTAGCTGTATTGATAATAAAACATAACTGTGTAAGATAACTTCATAACTTTTTTGGAGTCAGTTGCAATCAACACTTTATTAAATAAAAAGATTTCTGTTTGTAGAATTTAATACTAATGGTAGTATGTAAAAGTAGCTTTCTAACAATTGTATAATTTTAATTAAATGTTTTCTTAGCCCTTACAAAATCAATTCATTTGTTTTACTTCTCTTTCAGTTTTAAATACTAACAAAAGGGAAAAGAATAAAACTGATTTAAATGCCAAATATTGTACTGCAGAAATGTGAAAGGGATAAAAACTATTCAGTGTCAGTGTGTAACTCAATAAGGATCCTTTGTTTCAAAGAACAATTGGCTCTACATTGTGATTTTTTCATAAGTATGATTCAGTTGCTGTTTTAAACATAAAGTCATGGGACTCCTCACTACAAAAAAAATACTAAGAGGAAAATTGATCTAGTGCTGGGATAGAAATATAGTATCAGTATCATATGTATTATCAGCATCACATGCATTTTGATGAATTCTAAATTTCTGGGATAGATGCAGCATATTATTTAAGATTCTTTTTAGTGACTTACTTGGAAATACACCATGTTGAACACATCTTCACCTAAAACTGTTAGATTAACTGACAATTATATGTATGTGTGTTTTATTAATATAATTTATTTTTAAAACAGTTTTAGGTTTATAGAAAATTGAGCAGAGAGTGTAGAGAGTTCCCATATACTCCCCTTATTATACCTTGCATTAGTGTTAGGGCTGATGCTTGTTAAAACTGATCAGGCAATACTGATATATTATTATTGTTGGGAACAGGCCCCCCAAAATCTGGCCATAAACTGTTCCCAAAACTGGCCTTAAACAAAATCTCTGCAGCATTGTGACATGTTCGTGATGGCCGTAACACCTACACTGGAAGGTTGTGTGTTTACCGGAATGAGGGCAAGGAACACCTGGCCTAACCAGGGTGAAAACCACTAAATGGTGTTCTTGAACCACAAACAACAGCATGAACGATCTGTGCCTTAAGGACATGCTCCTGCTGCAGATAACTAGCCAAACTCATCCCTTTATTTCAGCCCATCCCTTTGTTTCCCATAAGGAATACTTTTAGTTAATCTATAATCTATAGAAACAAGGCTTATCACTGATTTACTGTCAATAAACACGTGGATAAATCTCTGTTCGAGGCTCTCAGCTCTGAAGGCTATGAGACCCCTGATTTCCCACTCCACACCCCTATATTTCTGTGTGTGTGTCTTTAATTCCTCTAGCGCCGCTGGGTTAGGGTCTCCCCTACAGATCTGGTCTCGGCAATTTTTACCTAAATTTATAGTTTAGGATTCAGTCCTTGGTTATACAGTTCTCTGTGTTTAATCACAGATATTTTAACAAAATTTGTATTTCTCTCTTTTTAAAATAAATTTTATTATATATATTTAAGATATGATGTTATATAATACACATAGTAAAATAGTTACTATAGTGAAACAAATTTACATATATTAATCATCTCATATAATTATCCATTTTTGTGCCAATAGTAGTTACTCATTTAGTAAAAATATCAAATACAATACAGTATTATTAACTATAGTATTCATGTTTTATTTAGACTTGTTGATTCTACATATCTGTTTTGTATCCTTTGACAAGTGAGATCATGTAAAAAATACTAAAAGGAAAAAACTAAAAAAAAATTTGTTCTATATCTGGATTATTTTACTTTGGATAATGTCCTCTAGGTTCATCCACATTGTGGCAAATGACAGGCTTTATTTTTTTGAAGCTGAATAATATTACATTGTAATCTATATACTATGATATCTTTATCTCTTCATCTAACAACAGAAACAGGTTATTTTTATATCTTGACTATTGTGAGTAATGCTGCTGTGAACACAAGAGTGCAAATATCTTTACGAGGTGATGATTTCTTTCTTTTGGGTATATACTTAGAAGAGAGATTGCTACATTCTATGAATAGGAACACATAGAGAGCTCATGGATTGAGAAAATTAATATTGTTAAAATGTTTATACTGGCTGGGAACGGTGGCTCATGCCTGTAATCCCAGCAATTTGGGAGGCCAAGGCAGACGGATCACCTGAGGTGAGGAGTTCAAAACCAGCCTGGTCAACCTAATGAAATCCCGTCTCTACTAAAAAATGCAAAAATTAGCCAGGCATGGTGGTGGGCGCCTGTAATCCCAGCAACTCAGGGTGGTGCTGAGGTACGAGAATCGCTTGAACCCAGGAGGTGGAGGTTGCGGTGAGCCGAGATCGTGCCACTGCACTCCAGTCTGGGTGACAGAATGAGATTCAGTCTCAAAAAAAAAAAAAGTTTATACTGCTCAAAGCAATTTCAACACAATCTCTATCAAAACCCCAATGACATTCTTTGTGGAAATGGAAAAAGAAATTCTAAAATCTAAGTGGAACCGCAAAAAACCCTAAATAGTCAAAGAAATTCGGAGAAAGAGAAACAAAATTGCAGGCATAATACTTCCTAATTTAAAATTATATTATAAAGCTATAGTAATCAAAATAGAATTGTGCTGGTATAAAAACAGACACTGAGACCAGTGGAACAAAATAGAAAGCTCAGAAATGGGCTCAAACATATGAACTCAACTGATTTTTAAAAAGGGCACCAAAAGACCACAAATGGGGAAATCACAGTTTCTTCAACGAGTAGTTCTCGGAAAACTAGATTTCCACTTGCAAAAAAAAATGAAATTTAACCCTTATCATACACCATACACAAAAACCAACTCAAAATGGATAAAACATCTAAACGTAAGATCTGAAACCATAGAACTCCTAGAAAAAAAACATGGGAAAACTCCTTAACATTGCCCTTGGTAATGATTTTTTTGGAATATGTCACCAATACGTCAGCTACAAACACAAAAATAAATGAATGGCTACATAAAACTAAAAACCTCTGTGCAGCAAAGGAAACAAACAAATGAAGAAGCAACCTACAGATTGAAACAATTATTCACAAACCATATATCTTATAAGGGGGTAAGTATTCAATATGTTTAAAGAACACTTACAACTCAATAACAGAAAAACAAATAAGTTGATTACAAAACGGGCATAGGACTCAAATAGACATTACTCCAAAGAAGGCATAAAAATGGTAAAAAGGTTATCAACATTACTAATCATGACAGAATTGAACATCAAAACCACTGTGAGATACTACCTCATACTATTCGGAAAGCTGTTATAGAAATGACAAGAGGTAACAAGTATTGATAGGCATGTGGAAAAAAGAGAGCTTTTGTGCACTGTTGGTGGGAATGTAACAGTCATGGAAAACATTATGGAAGTTACCGTCAGTTTATGTTTTTATGGTCTCTTTTCTGTTACAGTAACATTTCATCCAATGAAAATGACTATATTTTGTATCCAAAATACAATATTTCTAACTCTAACAGATATTTCAATCAGAAAATAAACTTTATTATTTAAAACCTCAAATATACTTATCTATGGTTTTAGTTTCATAGAGCAAAATATATCCATTAAAGGTTAAAAACTTCAGTGTATATGACCACAGATTACAGATAACCATGTTCATTTCTTTGTGGTTTGGCAACTAAAATGAGATGAAATAATTTTTGGACCAGATTTCCCTATCATATTTTGCTTATCTTAATTAATAAATAATGTGATTATGTATTATTTCTCTTCTAAAATAGCAATAGCATAAAAAACTTCCTCACAATTTTTTTTGTATTTCATTGATATTTAGATATACAGATAGAATTTCTTTGAGGAAGGAAATGGCAACATAAGAATTACATGATAAAAATATAGGAAGATACATATGGTTATTTTTCATCTAAATATTGATGAAGTTTCTAATTTATTAGAGTATACTTTATGTAGTTTGCAAAAATCAATGCAAATACTAAACATTATTGAAAGATTTACCTACAATTTTGTAACCTTCTTAGCAGTTTTGGTTACCATCATGGTATCTGTTATGATGAAAATTTTGTAAATCTACATCTTTAGTGTTTATACTGCATTTTGTATCCTCAAATCTGCTCTTAAGTATTCTCTGGTAGATTATTCATTGTGTGCAGTGCAACTGGCCTTAAATTCATACTCTTGCATGAGTTACATATATAGAAGATAGAAAATTAGAATTTTTAATCTAATTTCAGAACATAATGGCAGTAAATAAAAGTTATACACATTTCCTACAGTTTCTTATACCTCTTTCGCCAGCTCAGCTAGAATATAAAGCAGACAAAAAAAAAAAAACACATGAAAAAATGAGACCAGCCTAGCCTTCCAGCCTACATCTTTCTCCAATGCTAGATAATTCCTGCCTTCGAACATTCTACTCCAAGTTCTTAAATTTGGGACTTGGACTGGCTTTGCTTGCTCCTCAGCCTGCAGATGGCCTGTTGTGGGACCTCGTGATGATGTAAGTTAATACTTACTAAACTCCCTTTTATTAATTCTGTCTCTATTAGTTTTGCCCCTCAAGAGAACCCTGACTAATACAGATGCACAGAATTGAGCCCAGGAAAATTTGGTGATTTATTTCCAAAATCACACGGCTAAGATAATTTTTGTAATTCTCAGGGAAATGCTTTTTTCACTGTATGTACTATATTACTCCCTCTCCCATCATTAAAATACCTGCAGCTACAGTCATTCTGACAATGAGTACTTAGATGTATGTTCTATCTACAATTTTATTTTTGTTAATGTTGCATGATGTTCAGCATCATCTATGATATAATGTAGAAAACTGGCTGTAATATACTTATGTTTTATATATAATAAGAAATTGAATAGGGTGCTGAGCATTATACCTTATATCAAATGTTTTAAAGGATGTTTAAATAATGTAAAGAAAGTTTTTGTATGTTGAAACACATCATTGTGTTAGCCTGTAATGTTATAAATAATAATAATTACAATACTAGATAAGAGATTTAAAGATATTAATTTACATATGTGCACAGAGAAATTTAATATTTGAAAATTTAATTCTCTGAAGTATATGGTTTATACCAATTCTTATCTTGGTTTATCTGCTCGAATAAAATGATGTCCATTTATCCTTTAAATGTCAAATATGCAATATATATTTTGCAATGGAAAGAGCCCATTAGAGTACAAGGTAATGAACTCCTTTCAAGTATATTTTATGATTATGACATGTGTTTCAACAATAATATTTTACGCAAATCTGCAAATTTTCCATTTTGAAAAGATGTGCTTTATTATTTAATACTACAATTTAAGAAAGTGATATTTACATCACAGTTTGTAATAGCTGGCTGTAAATTTTAGTAGCATTTCTCTGTGATGTCAATCTGTATTGTTTACTTCAGAAACTTGGGCTATATAAAATACAAAACATAAAAATTATAAAATAATTGATTAGTTCACACAAAATTGACTATATTTTAGGTGCCTTACATATTTATACAGTGGTCCTCCCTTTCACTTTCTGCAGCTTCAATTACCTGCAAAAATTAAATGGAAAATTATAGAAATAAACAATTCATAAGATTTAAATTACATGAGGTTCTGAGTACATTATGAAATTTCATGTGGTGCCACTTTATCCCACTCTACCTTTCCTTCATCACAAGTAGGAGAGTGGGTACAGCACAATGAGATATATTGAGAGATAGAGAGGGAGAGGGAGGTCATATTCACATAATTTTTATTAGCATATATTATTATAAAGGTTACATTTTATTATTTTTGTTAATATCTTACTGTGCCTAATTTATAAATTAAACTTTATTATAGGCATAGAAAAAACATAGTATATATAGGATTTGGTACTATCCATGGTTTTAGGCCTTCCTTGGGGACCTTGGAACGTATCCTCTGTGGATAACGGAAGACTACTGTGCTCAAATGTAAATGCCTTTTAACATTCATGACACAAAGAAGGATATATAATAAGATCTGTATTGCTATGGTAGTTGTGAGCATTTTAAAAACACGGAAAGTCTCAGAAACCCAACAAAGTCAGATAACATTAGTGACGTACTAGACAATGCTTAGTTTCCAACGACAATAACCAGTGATATCTTTGTCCAATTTTGAAGACTTTTACGATTTTCCCTCCATTGTATGTGACTTATTACTTCGTCTATCACTTTAAAATATCTTAGGTCAATAATAGATGGGAATTCTGCTTGTCATTATAGCTTGGATATTTGATATTGTTACATGGTGTCCTGTTTGGCAGAATGGAGATCTACTCTTTTTTCAGACATATGCTTGATCTTAGTTTTCATTATTTCTTCAACTACATTTTCAAAATTCCTTCGTTTTCATTATAACATAGCACAATACCACATATAAAGAATAGATTTCAGTTAATCAAAATTTTAAAATCACAAAACTGCTTTATAAGAAAAAACACTTCGAAACATGATTTTCTTCACATCTTCCAAATGTTAAAACAAATCAAATTTGAGCATAATCATTTATAGACACACAAACACACACACACACACACAAACATAAATATTTATATTGTGCTATGAATAATACGTTGCTTTTTTATACATAAAGATGCTATTACCATTAATATTCTCCGGCTGACAGACTTTAAGATGGTCTCCAATAATCACTGCCTTCTAGAACTCATGTCCTTGAGTAATGCCCTCCCCTGAATGTGGGCTACCCTTGTGACTTGCTTTTAAACTACAGATTATGGCAAAGGTGCGATTTCTGTGATTAGGTTTCAAAAGCTTTATAAGTTTCTTTTAGTAGATTATCTTGGTTTACTTTTTCCCTTGCTGGCTTTGGTGAAGCAAATTGCTACATCAGTGAGGCCCATGTGGCAAGCTACTGAGGTTGACCATTGGCCAATAACCAACTAGAAAATGAGATTTTCCTCATCAGCATCACCTGAGGAACTGAAAAAACAAACAAAAGACAGGCAATGAGACCCTCAGTCCAACAGTCCAAAAGCAAGTGAATCCTGCCAACAACTGCATAAGCGAGTTTGGAATTGAATCCTGCCAACAACTGCATAAGTGAGTTTGGAATTGAATCCTTCCTTTACTGGGCCTTCAAATGATACCCAAAGCCTAGTTGGCATCTTGATTGTAGCCTCATGAGAGATTCTGAAGTCAAAGACCAAGCTAAGCTGTGCCCAGATACTTGACCCAAAGTAGCTATGAGATGATAAGTGGGTGTCATGTCATTCCCCTAAACTTGTCACAATTTACCATACAATATAGATAATAAATATATATTCTTATTTATTTTTCTTACTAGTTTTGAAAAGAAATATACCAATTTAATTAATTGTTTTTCATGTCTGCATCAACTTTTTAAAAAAGTACATTTATATTGTGTATATTTAAGACATACGGCATGTTGTAATGAAATTCATATATGTAGCAAAATGTTTACTATAATGAAACAAATGAACATATCCATCATTTCACATAGTTACCCATTCCTCCTCTGCCCTCTCATGACAGGAATAGCTATAATCTCATTTAGCAAAAATGCTGAGTATAATACACAATTATTAACTATAGACCTTATGTTGTTCCTCAAATCTTTACACTTGTTTATCCTGCATATCTGTGACTTTGTATCCTTTGACCTAGACTTTTCCATCCTCCCACAACCACTTTTATTCTTTGTCTCTGTATATTTGACTTATTTATTTTTAGAGTCCATGTATAGGTGAAATCCTGCAATAGTTTTCATTCTGTATCTGGCTTATTTCACTTAGCATAATGTGAAAATGCTAACTGTCATCCATATTATGGTAAATGGCAGAATATCCTAATTTTTTAATGCTGAATAATATTCTATTGTGTGTGTTCCACATTTTCTTTAACCATGCATCCACTGATGGGCATTCAAGATGTTTCCATAACTTGGCTATTGTGAATAATGTTAGAATGAACATGAGAGTGTAGACATTTTTATGATTTTATCTCCTTTAGGTATAATTCCAGAAACGGGATTCCTGGGTCATTGATAATCCTATTTTTTTAAAGGAACTTCTATACTGTTTTCCATAACGCTGCACCAATCTACATTCCTACCAACATACACTAACTTTTTGGCATTCAGTCATTTTTATTTTTTAACATTATTTAATTTTATTTAGATTTTTTTTTTTTTTTTGACGGAGTCTCTCTTTATCCCCTGGCTGGAGCGCAATGGCACAATCATGGCTCATTGCAGCCTCAACTTCCTGGGCTCAAGCAATCTCCCACCTCTGCTTCCGAAGTAGCTGGGACTATGGGTATGTAACACCACACACAGCCATTTTTTTTTTTTTTTTGTATTTTTTGTAGTGACAGAGTCTCCTTATGTTGCCCAAGTCATCCCCCAAACTCTTCAGCTCAAATGATCCTCCTGCCTCCGCCTCCCAAAGTGCTGGGATTACAGGCATGAGACAACAAGCCTAGCCCATCATTTTCAAATGGATCCTATCTGTTTTAAACCTATAAAATAGGGAAATATTCATACTATTATATTGTAGTCATGAAGAAATCATGTGTACAATTTTCCATTTACTAATGTGATCAAGTCCTTATTAAAGTAAGACAAATTTGATACACAGATTTCATTTCAATATGTTAAAACTTTCATAAATCTGATTAATAGCAGAATGCAATGTATAGGTATTCTTTAAAAGAAAAAAATATTTTACTTATATCTAGGCAGTCCTATACTTGAGTATCAGTGTGTAATAGAGAAGAAAATATGAAGTAACATTTTGAGTTCTTCAGCCTGTCATAGCACTTTTACACAGATGAATAGCTTTTAAGATATCAAATCTTGCTAGGAATTCCAGTTTCCATGTGTATGATGACTTGTGGAGAGCCTTATTACCTCGGTAATATTAAGAAACATTGATGCTCTTATCAAAGCCTAGCAGTTTTGCAGAAATTGAATACGCCATTAATTGAAAATGCTGAATCACTGATTTCTTTTACATTTTTGCTAATACATTATATTCAGCCATGGCTCCTCTATCTTAATATAGTCTGCATATGATAAATTTTATGCTCCATTTGAAAATATATGAAATTTTAATAGATAGCATTTCACAACTGGTCGATCCATTAAGTGGTTTAAAAATGCATGTGTGCCGGAACACCAATACCAAACAATATGTAAAAATTCTCAGCCTTTAGCAACGAGAAAATTTTCTTTTAAGACAGGAAAATCTGGCTCAGGAAAAAGAAAATAAGTTTCATTTTATAAAAAAGAATGTTTACATTCTATAATGAAAACAATGTTCCAGAAGGAGAAAAAAAATCTCAGTATTAAAAATGTGCATGCCTATTACAAGATGTCTCAATGGAAATTGACAAGGAAAATTGCTGGCAACCATCTGAATGACTCTTAACAGTATTCATTCAAATGAGGTATGAATCAGGTCAAGGGATTTGCATGTGTTATTTAATGTCAAATAGGGAACAATGTAGTCACAATATCTGGTAGTTATTCATTTAATATCTATTCACAGAGCGCTTACACTATCCCCAGTTTTTAAATGTTCATGTTATCAAGTTGTTATCTTCAAAAAGGAAAGAAAAATTAAAATATTTTCAGATTATTGATTTACATAATTTATAGGCTATTTTTTAAATTTAAAACTTTTTTTGACAATTTAATAAAAGTGAGGTTAGGCCAATGTTTGTTTATTATGTATATCCAGGGTAGTTATGCCACAATTAGATATAGGGATTAAAAGTTTAAATGAGATGAATTTAAAGCCTTTTATAATTCTTAATGTCTATTATTACAAACTTTCTAAAATGTAAAATATATAGCAGAAGTAGACATCCTGTGAACTTAAGTACATACACCAAATATTAAGTTAAAATTTATTTCAGGTGCTTGATGCCAATTAACTAATTTAACCTAATTTTCTACTTAATTCACTTATTATTTTGACATTCTACAAAACATTTTATTTTAATTTTATTATCCTGAAAATAAAAATGGAGAATGAAAATACCAAAAGAAATGATCCATATCCATTACATTGTCTATATATATATATTTCATTGTCAATATTCAATAAAACAAAATATATTTTGTTAGAAATATTCTCTATATTTTCAGAAGCCCTCATTGACTTTTAATAACAGCCTTTTCCTTGCTCATTTCTGGTATTTTCATCCATTTTTTCATAGCCCTTCTGTCTTCCAACATCCCTGCTGAGAAATGAAAATGTTTTCTGAAAAAAAAAGAGACTTTTCAGAACAGGCTGATGGATGATTTCTTTTTAAAGGCTCCCTGAAGTGTGCTCTGTAAATTAGTGAAAATCAATATTCTCTCACAGGAGACCAAAAGCTTCCAGATCATTAGGAATACTTCAATTTCTAACAAAATTTTAGATTTTTTAATACTCTTATAATAGCTTTCACAGTAGTATTTTTTATTCATATTACTCATTTACTCTCTGTGGACACAGCTGAGAGTGTTGCCCCTGGGTGCAACATCCTGTCTTTTTTGCAGAAAAGCATTCCTGATGATTTAGCAACTGTCTTGAGTTTTTGTAGTATTCAAATACAATAACTTCTTTTTCCATACCAGTTGATGCAAGGAAGAATAGCCAAAACTCTTTAGGAAAAGCACCTCTATTTTGTTTCTGAGAAATGGAACACCATTTTCTATCAAGAGTCAAGGAAACCAAAACAAGTCTTTAAAAAATTCTACCCTAAAAAATACATTTTTGGTTGGTTTCATACTACTTAGACCTTGTCAGAATTCATATATAGGAATGAGATTATTGTTCATTTTATAATTACTTAATTACAAGTGTGGTAACCATATGATCCTGAACCTAAGGGATGATGCTTGTAGTTTAGTTAGCCCATCTAGTATACAGACAAATAAACTAGTTCATACTCACATTACAAAGCACATTGCAGCCACATGCACTCACACATACACATACACACACAAGACTGATAAATCTGATAAAAAATAAAATTTTTAAAAACTTATAAAATGAATATTGTAATGTTTTATAAAGTAATGTTTAATAATTTAATTTATTTTGGGAACTTTATCTTTTAAAATTTATTTAATACTAATTTGGAACATTCTAAGGAAAAAAATATGCTAAACACTAAATTAGCTACTTACTGACGCTGATTTTAATGCTATTTTTAATTCCAGTTTGTTGACAAACTGCAGTCCAACTCACCTCCAGTTTTTAGAAGTAAAGATTTCAAGAGCATATTCATGCACACTTATTTAAATATTGTGTATGACCAATTTTCTGTGAAAACATCAGGATGAAGTGTTGTGACAGATACTATCTGGCCTGCAAAACTGAAAATATTTATCACTTGGTCCTATTAACAATTTAGCTTCCATTAAAGAGTTAGGAGGATGGTGTCATACAGGATAACTTCCAGGACACAGGTAATCAGCAAAGAAAAAGAGAATTAGAGGAAAACACAACACTGAATCAGGGGAACACACCAAAGAGTAAATTGCAATGTAAATATATTTATTTATAGGCTTAATGTCAGAAAGTTGGCTACTGTATTCTCTGTGAAGATATGAGTTTTTCTGCTGCTAGAGGACAATTTGTAGAGTTAGATATTTAAAGAAATTGGAAAACGATTAAAGTAGCTATGGTGAAGAGTGTGATAGAAACAGATACTTGTCCTACAAGATAGGACAAAACTGAAGTTAAAACCCCTGAATTTAAACTGGTAAAACCTTTAAAGTTACATGATTTACTGAAAGAGTATTCAGTAAGCTCAGAATAGGCTTACAAAATGCAGAATAACATACCTTAGGAATTTCTCAGGCCTAGAGTTTTGCCCAGTAAATTCAAAGACAATAGGGGATGAGGGATGGCATTCTTAACACATAAGGGTTCTTGAAGCGATGTGCCTTTGTACCTAAGCTGGAAAGCTGAGTTCATACTAAACAGAAAGTTGATTAGACAACAGTAACAAAACAAAACAAAAAACAACATAAAACATAGGAGATCACAGAATCAGAGTTCTCTCTAAAGTGAAGCGAAGACATAGGGATAACCAAATGAAAAAGAAAATAAAACTAAAATATGGGATGTTTATACTTGATATTTCAAAAACCTAGGGTCTCAATGTTATTAGAAAGAACCAAATGTATCATTGAAAATCAATATTCAGGGAGACTCAGAGAATATGAGTGCATTATGTAACTGAGTGTCTGGGAGCTGTTTAATTTTCTAGATGAATATGAAGTCAGCAAGTCTGATTTGAAGATGGCAAGTCTGATAGAAGATAGAGAGTCATAGTTCCACAATCAACAAAAATGAAGTTAAGGTTACTGGAAAGCAATGTGATGCAGCTGAGTAATATGGTTGGGATGTTTGTCCCCTCCAAATCTCATGTTGAAATATAATTTCCAATTTTGGAGTTGGGGCCTAGTGGGAGGTATTGAATCATGGGGGCTGGATCCCTCATGAATGGCTTCATGTCACCTCCTGGGTGATGAGTGAGTTCTCACCGTTAGTTCATGCAATGTCTGGTAGTTTAAAAGAGTGTGGCACCTCCCCACTCTCTCTTTTGCTCCTGCTCTTGCCATGTGATGCTTCTGCTTCTGCTTTACATTCTACCATGAGTAAAAGCTTCCTGAGGCCTCGCCAGAGGCTGAGCTGATGCTGGCATCATACTTTATGTACAACTCGCACAATCTTGAACCTATTAAACATCATTTCTTTATGAATTACCAAGCGTCATTTTTTTAATACAGCAAAGCAAAACAGCCTCATACACTTAATGCACTGAGTGACTTTAACTCCAATGGGGCTGGGCTAATTTATAAGATGATGGAAGAAGAGAGATCTAAAAGCAGCACTGTGTCAAGCAGAACTCAGTGCCCACCTTTTTGAGAGGGCATCAGTAGGAGCAGCATAACTAGTCTCAGTTACAGCAGAGAGATATAAGAAGTTAGGAGTCAGAATTGATTTATTAAGGAACATAATTTCTAGAGTTTACGTTGGAATTATTTGGGTGTAGATAATAGGGTGTTTGGTTGACAGGAAAGGAGTTATTGACCCACATGGAAATGCAAATGTGGAACAGACTCCCTCCATCCAAGGAGGACTTCATGATGGTTATTCAACACAGATACCAGAAATGTAAATCATGGTACTTTTAACTGGCAATAGCATTTCCTAGAGTATTAGTCTAAACAGAACCCAGGTGAATTAGAGCATAACAGGATGTTTAGAAGACTCCCCAGCAGTGCACTTGTTGGGCTGTACCTCTGGCAGTTATGGGGAATCTAGTCCACATGAGAACAGTATTTGGATTCATGGTTTGTTCTAGGTGTATAGTTGAACCCATCTTACTGCTGCTCACATTCAGGCTTGCAGGGTTACAGCCCTCATTCTTTCATATGAGTTTTCTGATTTTAACTGTACATGTTTAATTCTTCTTTTTCCATACATTGATTAAGTTCAGCGTGACAAAATATTTATTTAGTCATAATTTTTATTTGTATGTGATACTGTGGTTTTGCCTCTTTTCATAAAACATTATCTATACACTTTAATCCTCACTGCAAACTAGCACACTTTCGCCATATTTTGGCGAAATGTGTTTGGATGCCTAGGAGAAACTGATAGGTCTAGTTACTGGTTACCTTCCTACTTAAGCTGCAAAAGTAACTGGCAGTCCATGAAAACTCTTAGGACAAATTATTCTGGTGCACTGTATACAAAGCATTGCTTCATATTATAACAAAGCCTGAAAGTATGGCACATTTTATGATAGAAATATTCAGATCAAAGAAAAAAGGAATAATATTTTGAAATGTATTCATCTTGTACTTCAACCTCAACACAAATTGAGAATCCATGATTTTTTTTTAATTGAGGAAATAGATAAATAGTTCTAGGCCAAAGAACGCATTAAGACTTGTAAAATGTTTAATTATACATCCACTATATGGCCCTTTATCTGAGAACAATGTAATAAATTAAGAAGATAATAATACATATTATCAATCTCCACATAGAGGTGGAGAAGGTAATTTTTCCCTGGAAGTTATTGCCTACCTGCTTATTCTGATAGAAAGTCAACCATAACCCAACCATGACTAAAATTTTAACCTCTTCTATTTCTGGAAACATAAACCCAATCCTAGATCTTTTTCAGAACATACATTTTAAAATAACTTCTATCCAGCACATACCTGAAACTTGTTAATTTTTGAGAATTAGTGCCTGAAAAATTTGCCACATATTTATTTTTCTAAGTATTCTACCTGTTCATTTAAGGAAGGCTATCAGAGAACTCTATACCTGGACAGCATCTTGCTGTCTCTATACAAATACACTTACTGAAATGCACCTTAATTATTATGTCAGAAACTTCCTACGACTTTCATAGAGTTCTGTGAGAAAATTCTCTATGACTACAGAAAACTATTTTCAATACAAGGCTGTTAGTGAAAAAAATATTACATTTATTGCTAAGATTTCAACTGATAATAATAAAAGATAAAATTTTTACTGTGACATTTAAAAAATTTCATGTACACTAAAATTCATGTAACAGATGTTGTAGAAAGTAAAGCTGCATACACAGAATTTAAAATGTTTATTTTGTTTAGTAAAACATAAATACAGGAAAAAATTAAAAAGTGAGGATATACAACCCAAAGGAGTAAATCTTCAACTTCCTAAGTACCAAATACAGACCATTTTACATGGATTCAATATAGGAACTTTCTGTGATAGACTTTCCACACTGCCACCAAGAACCTCTTCCTGAGCACAGAGCTAAACTACTTTTCTTGGCCTCTCTTTTAGTGTGTTATGTCTAGATCTCTGCTATGAGATATTTGTGAAAGGGATGTGTAACCTTTCTAGGTTAAGTTTTCTAGGAAGCAAATATGTTCCTCACAGACTTTGTTTCCTTAGCTGTGCAGTATGGGCAAAAAGTAGACCTTAAGGGATGGCAGAACTATAAATAAGAAGGATCTCCAGTCTTTAAATTACCACTGTCTCCATTCCCCCACCACCCATCCAGTTTCTCTTACCATTAACATGTGGGCCTTGTGAATGCAAAATTAATGATATAATATAATGAAAGCAAGATATACATTTAAATATTATGCATGTTATGTGAATGAAAGATATGATTTTATTTTGACATGGCCTGAAATTTTTGGATGACCTTTTTAATCATAACTAATACATTATAAAGTTTATTTTTTTAATCAAAATGGAAGTGAGAGCTGGCAATGCTATGGGTAAGGGGAAAGGAGACCTTATGACAGGCAGCTCTATCTTTTATAAGGTATGATTCTTCCTTCACTGGCCCAATTTCTGGTCATGGCACACTAGAAAAGCCTTAATACAAATAGTACTCAGAAAGTCTTCAGTGATTTTCATTGCTTAGAGTAAGCAAGTTTTTAACATTAGCTGCAGATGAAACTAGTTATTTTTTAAAATAATAATTATAACCAAATTAAAAGGCCAGAATTACACCTATTGATGAAAGCTACACCTATTGATGAAAGCTTTGCTTTTTTCTGTCTTAAAATATTTGTTTCATGTTACCTTTAGAGTCATTTTTTCTTTTGTTTCACAAACGTCACACTTTTGTCCATGTTTTTCTATTAGCTGCCCGTATACAAAAATATAAGAAATAAATCATTCAGTTTCTTTTGGTAATTAAAACATCCCACAACTCTCCTTCTATATAATGAAAAAGTGGTAGGACACAGGGTTATGTAGAAATATTGAAAACCGTGTATCTAAAACTGGCAGGGCTCAATGTCCTTCCGCCTGGAACAGGATGACCATTGTGTGGCTGACTTGAGTTCAATAAACCAGATAAAAATATCAAGAGAGAAGTCCTGAGGAAATAAGGAGAATAAATATAATCCAAAGAATGAATGAAATCTGAGAGAAAACAGGATTATGACAAAGACAATGGATAGATAACTCAAATTTCATCCTACAGACATTTTCCAGTGAATGCTAGAAGTCATGACATTGACCAACAAGGAAAGGCAAGCAATCCTGACAGAGCACAGTGCTTGCCCGTGAAGTCAACTGCATTCAAATAGGCACAGTAATACACAGTAAGTGGTATTCACTTATTTTCAATTTTTACAATCAACTTAGAGAACAATCATGGAATATTTTTAAATGGTTAGAACTTTGACAAAATAAAATTATAACTACAGCTGTGAGAGTCTGAAAAAAAGGCAATGAGGAGAAAGGGTGGGCACACTACAAAATGAGAGAAGCACAGCCTGTGGTACATGTAAAAAATAGGACTTTAATTACACTCTTTGAGGATGTCATGAGAACCTGGAAGGAAACCAAAAGTGTTAATATGACTATCTGAATTGAAGAGGATGCTAAAGAAAGGTGGAGAGTAGAGTAAAATTTAGTAAAATCTTTATCCAGCTCGTGGGAGAAAGCCAAAGACATATATATATATATATATGCACATACATACACACACTTGTGTGGGTCCTTCAAAGCTTTTCGTTATAAATTAAGAACTATTATAGAACTAAGAAGTGGACCAAAGTGCTCCGAGTAGTTCAGTGCATGGTGAGCGAGCATTGACAGGCATCTTGATTTTCAATGTCGTTCTATTATAATTTTTTTCTTCTTTTTTCTTTTTTCTTTTTTTTTTTTTGAGACAGAGTCTCGCTCTCTCGCCCAGGCTGGAGTGCAGTGGCACAATCTCGGCTCACTGCAACCTCCGCCACCTGGATTCAAGCGATTCTCCTGCCTCAGCCTCTCAGAGTAGCTGGGACTACAGAAGCCCGCCACCACGCCCGGCTAATTGTGTGTGTGTGTGTGTGTGTGTGTGTGTGTGTGTGTGTGTGTGTGTGTGTGTGTGTGTGTGTGTGTGTGTGTGTGTATGTGTGTGTGTGTGTGTGTTATATTTTTAGTAGAGACGGGGTTTCACCGTGTTAGCCAGGATGGTCTCGATTGCCTGACCTCGTGATCCGCCCGCCTCGGCCTCCCAAAGTGCTGGGATTACAGGAATGAGCCACTGCGCCCAGCCATTTTTTTTCTTCTTAAATTATGGGAATGCATTTCTTTTATCATTCTTACTGGGAAAAGATTGGAAAGGAAGTTACATGGATTCACATTTTCTTGTTTAATATAAGGAAGATCTTTGAGAGATAGTCAGTGAGGCCTAGGTTGTTTATAGTATATGCTCAACCTCCAACATTTAGTATTTGCGTGAGAGAAACCCACTCTTTGTCCTTCAAGAGCAACTTTAGCCTACAGTTGGCTATAGATAATGAACAACTATAACTTTAGTATATATAGGTAGGCAATATTTTGTATATGTAAGAGGAGACCAATATTATTTTGAGAACTTACTAATTGTAACCAATAACATTGAAATATATAGATAGAAATATACATATATGATTTGTTTTACTTAAAACTCACTAAAATGCATATTCCAAACAAAATGTATGGTCAGAGTAGCTTAATTCTGTTTTTTTTCTCTTTAATTTCTAATAGACCTATTTCTATTTCTGAGACCTATATCCAAAAAAAAAAAACTTTCTAAATTAATCTGAGCAAAAGGAAACCAATAATTCCAGGGTTGTTGAGGGAAAAAGGTGGAATTAATAAAGATAACTAAGACGATATAAGTATAGAATAACTAGCCCAGCTAAAGAATGAAGAGGCCTCCCAGAGGCTTTGTGCTTCCCAGCTATTAAATAGGTTTATATGCGCCACTGTTAATTAAACCAAGACCCTCAAATTAAAGATATCACATTCTCATTATCACAGTTAGCCATTGTTAGGCTCAAGGGAAAATTCTTTTCCTAACAACATTTATTTTGAAAACCACTCACATAATACATATTTGATTGACTTGTTGGCTGATTAATTCAGGTGCAGATTTTTTTCTTCTTCAAACGCTAGTTTGTTGTAAAGTACATTAACAAGAGAGGCTTGCTTACTCTTGCCAGCTTGATTGAGTTGTACTACTGCTCTCTCTTCAGATAATTTAGTGATAACAAAAGCAGAGAGTGTGTTCAACCTAAATATTAGGAATTGATTCTATTAAAATAGATCTGTAATGGCTTAATAGATTGCAGCTGTGTGTATTGGTGAATTAATGATGTTTTCTTCAGTAGGGCACTAGAAAAACTCGCTCATATTTTTTCTCAACCTTGTATTAAGATCATCTAGATTTTGCCTAATGTCAGACTGCTGTAGCTCAAAAACTAAAAAGTAAATTTCTCTTACATTCATAAGTGATTCTTTGGTTGAATTTGCTTTAAATTGGGCATGAAATAAATGTATTACTGAAAAAGCAAGGAAACAAAATCTATTACGAACTTGAATCTTGAAATAGCAAATCTTCTAT
Source organism: Pan paniscus (assembly GCF_029289425.2). NCBI lineage: Eukaryota > Metazoa > Chordata > Mammalia > Primates > Hominidae > Pan > Pan paniscus. The sequence goes on from NC_073252.2 coordinate 115,333,435, forward strand.
GGTATGGTATTTTCCCTGCTATTGTTTTGCTTTATTCATTGTTAAAACTTCGTTGAAAAGCAATTATGTTGTCCTTTCTTCTTTTATTACTAATAAATTCAATATTAATGTATTTGGCTTATTCTTAAAAGACAGCAAGGATTTTAAGGATTTTAAAGCCTCTGTTGGTCTGGTGACTAGTATATATTGTCTTTTTTACTATCTTTTCACAGATTTCTCTTGCGTGATCTCAAATATTCTTAATATCCTAAAATGCACAATTTAAAATTAAAATTTTATTTCTTGATGATTATAAGATGGTCAACTATTAACAACAATTATTAAAAAATGCAAGGAATCAAATTTCCAGTGCTTTCAACTATATGGTTTTTTCCCTTTTGTCTTAGTGCTGTGATTAACTTGTTAAATAAACTGAGGGTTAGTGCGTTTAGTTATCAATTAAGTAGTTTATATACATTTAATATATTTCCATTTTTATTCTTTGTTGTTGAAATATCAGATTAGAGATCAGTGTGTTAATGTATACACACACACACATACATGATATATGATATGTATATTTATATATGATATGTGATATATAATATATGATATGTATTTATAGATATATAATATATGATATATTATTTGTAGGTAGTATGTTATATTATGAACATACTGTTAATGTTAATGTTAACATTAATAATTATTATTAATAAAATATAATATATAATAATATGATATTGACAATATCAAAATTGTTAATAATATAACATACTATCTATCTATAAATAATGTTTTCTATAAATAATATTTTCTATAAATAATACTCTATAAATAATATGACTATTGACATGGCAAATATGCCATTGACTTTTAAAATACCTTAATTCATTTTAAAGACATATATAATATATACAATACATATATTTTATATATATTTATATATTATGTAAATATTTATCTTTATTATATAAACATTTAAAATTATATAAATATTTATTGTATAAATGTATAAAATACTTATATATATTTTATAAAATATAAAAATATATTTACAGAGATTTATATATATATCTTTAAAATGAGTTAAGGTATTTTAAAAGTCAATAGCATATTTGTCATTCTGTCAAATGTTCTGAATTTTTAAATAAACTCATTATAATCATAGAGGTATAGGAGCTTCTGCTCTAACATGATATAAACATTTTTGGGAAAGTCTTTCTGTGGAAGGCTAAGGGAGTCCTCAAATCTCTGAGTCCTTCTAATCAGATCACTAATAAAATTATAAACAATCAAAATAATAATTAATCAAATAATTATTAATTATAAGTAACAAAATTTCTACTAAATGAAAAATATACCAATACATACAGAATTTACATTAAAACAGAATGAAAAATGTACTAGTAAATACAGAATTTACATTAAAACCTAGAATGTGAAGATGGTTTGGATCGACAGGGATGTGGAGTAGAATTGGATCTGCTTAGTTAGAAGGGCAGGTGAAAGAGAAGGTGAAAGGGCCGGTGAAAGCGAAGGTTCAGGCTCCACATGAAATGCTGTGATGGTAAAGATGAAAGGCTCTAGGTTATTCTCCTGTGGTTGCTTCTCTTGCACACAGCTAGAAAATAACCACTTCCAAATCTGAATATAAACTTAAAATGACCAAACAAGATCTGTGGATATATAAATATGCCACGGAAGACTGTTTTGACTGGGCTCACTTCTCTCAGCTATGTGAAGGAAGCTTACTTTTGGCTGCTGATTCTTAAAATCTGTATTTTTTTTTTATTTTATCACATCTACAAAGTTCCTTTTGTCATATAAGGCAACATATTAACAGGGTCCAGAAGACAGAATGTTGATGTCTTGGGGGCCCTTTTGAAGGCTACAACAGGATGGGTTAAAAATAAGTGATGTAAGCTTTTATCAGAAAAAAAGTGAAAAAAAAATAGAATAGCAAATTAAAACCAAAGAGAGCAGCAGTAAGTCATAATGAATGTAAGATCAGATATGGATGAAATAAAAGCAGTGATACAGAAGAATATATCGAAGACAAAAGCTGTTTCTTTGAAAAGATTGTAAGTTTGGAAACCTCTGAAAGATTAATGAAGAGAGCAAAAACTCTGAATGTGAAGGATGAAAACAAGGATATCAAAGCAGAGTTTTTGAATACCTAAAAAGATTGTAATGAGTATATTATAAACAAACTTTAAAACAATACATTTGATCATATTTATAAATCATTTTAGTTTTATCAGTTTGTCTTAACATATTTTGAAGCTTTGTAAGTTGGTGCATATGCATTTAATTATAGACAAATTTACTATTTTAACTGGAGAATTCAACACACTGTCTCTCTAAATAATTGTTAGAATAACATTCTACCTGATTTCAAGACTTACATGCAGACTAATCAAGATTGTTTGTATTGGCAGAGGATAAATAGCTATATTAATGGAGAATAATAATAATAATAAAACAGACACAAACCCACACAAATATGCCTAATTTTTGACAAAGTTACCAAAGCTACTGTGGAAGAGATAGTCCTTTTCAAAGCAATCGTTGAAAAGATAGCTTTTTCAACAACAGTGCTTAGACTTCCCAACCCCCCAAAAAAATTATCTGTCTCTTAAGTATATAAAAATTAATTTAAAATGGATAATCGGCTTAAATGTATGATGTAAAACTACAAAACTTTTCAGAAAAAAAGAGGATAAAATATTGCAGGACTTACGGCTAGGTGAAGAATTCCTAGACTTGAACACACAAAAATATCATGATCTATAAAACTAAAAAAAAAATTAGATTTTAATACAATAAAAAATGTTTCCTCTGAAAAACACTACAATATAGACAAAATAGGGACTGAGAAAAAAATATTTGCAAGACCCATATCTGACAAAGAACTAGTATAAAGTATTCTCAAAACTTGATTAAAGAAAGCAAAATTCAATGAGAACTTAGGTAAAGGATATGAAGACAAATTTCTTCAATGAAGGTCTACAGATTGCAAATAAAAACATAAAATGATGTTTAACATCATTAGTCATTATATAAAGTAAATTAAAAATAAAGAATAGAATGATCTTTCTAAATTAGAAAATGTTTTGAAAACAAATTTTTTAATTAAAGTATATTCAATAAATTTCAGTCTAAAGGAATAGAAATTTTAGACAATTCATAAGCAGCAATAATTATTTAAGGAGTCATTTCAAGTGAAGGAATGAGTAAGTCTAATGGCTTTTCGTTGAAATATTGATACTATTAAATAGTACATTTTGAAGTAAGTGACTCCTGAGTGCTTTATGGACTCAATTTTTAAATGAGCTCAAAAGAAAGAATAAATTTCTCAATGTTGCAATAATCCTTAGTGGACAGTGGATTTTAGTAGATATGTATAAAACACACAGACACATATGAATATAACGTATGTGTACACATAAGGCACAAAATGTAAATTTTGGATGTTTTTGTATATATGTTTATTTGTCATTTGACCTTTTTTTCTTTAAAAAATAATTTCAACATTTAGATTCAGGAGGTACATGTGCAGATTTGTTACATGGGTATATTGTGTGATGCTGAGGTTTGGGGTACAACTGATTCTATCACCCAGGTAGTGAGCATTTTGCCCAATAGTTTATTTTTTAACACTTTCAACCCTCTCTCCCCTGTATAGTAGTTCCCAGTTTCTCATGTTGTCCTATTGCTGTCCATAATACCCAATGTTTGTGAAGGATCAGATGGCTGTAGACGTGTGGCTTTATTTCAAAGTTCTTTATTATGTTTCATTAGTCTACATGTCTGTTTTTGTACCAGTACTATATTGTTTTGGTAGCTGTAGCCTTATAGTATAATTTGAAGTCTTTGTTCTTTTTGCTTAGGATTACTTTGGCTATTCAGGTTCTTTTTTGGTTTTATAACAATTCTATAATACTTTTTTTCATTCTATGAAAAATGACATAGAAATAGCATTGAATCTGTAGATTCCTTTGGCATTATGGCCATTTTCACAATATTGATTCTTTCAATACATGGGCATGGAATGTTTGTCTTTTTGTTTGTGCCATCTGTGATTTCTTTCATCAGTGTTTTGAAATTCTCCTTGTAGAAACCTTTCACCTTCTTGGTAATGGATGTATTCCTAGGTATTTTATTATTTTTGTAGCTATTGTTACAGAATTGCATTCTTGATTTGGCCCTCAGCTTGAATATTATTGATGTATAGAAATACTACTGATTTTTGCTGGCCAGGCATGGCGGCATGTGCCTGTAGTCCCAGCTACTCAGGAGGCTGAGACAGGAGAACTGCTCGAGCCCAGGAGGCGGAGGTTGCAGTGAGGTGCCACTGCACTCCAGACTGGGTGACAGAGCGAGTCTCTAAAAAAACAAAAGACAAAAAACAAAAAAAAAACAACTATTGATTTTTGCACATTTATTTTGTATCCTGAAATTTTATTTAAGTTGTTACTCAGCTCTAGAAACTTTTTCACATGGTCTTTACGGTTTTCTAGATATAAAATCATATTATCAGTGAAGAAAGATGGTTTGGCTTGTTTTCCTATTTGGATGCCTTGTATTTCTTTGTCTTGCCTGATTGCTCTGGCTAGGATTTCCAGTAATATGTTTAATAGGAATGGTGAAAGTATACATCCTCATCTTGTTCCAGTTGTCAAGGAGAATATTTCCAGCTTTTGCCCATTCAATACAATGTTAGCTTTGGGTTTGTCATAGATGGCTCTTATTATTTGATGCATGTTCCTTTGATGCCTAGTCTGTCGAGGGTTTTTATCATAAAGCCATGTTGGACTTCATAGAAAGCCTTTTCTGTCTCTATTGAGGAGATCATATGGTTTTTGCCTTTTTTTCTGTTTATGTGGTGAATCACATTTATTGGTTTATGTATGTTAAACCAGCCTTGCACCCCAAGGATAATGCCTAGTTGATTTTTTTCATCCTTTCAAAGGACCAACTTTGGATTTTGTTGATTGTATGGATTTTGGGGTCTCAATATCATTCAGTTCTGCCCTGATTTTAGTAACCTCTTCTGCTGGCTTTGCGGTCGGTTTGTTCTTGTTTTTCTAGTTCCTCTGGTGTAATGTTACATAGTGAACTTGAGATCTTTCTAACCTTTTGAGGTAGGCAACTAGTGCTATAAACTAATACTGCCTTTGTTGCATCACAGAGACTTTGTTAAGTTATATCTCTGTTTTTATTTCAAGTAATTTTTTTGTTTCTACTTTGGTTTTGTTGTTTATCTAAAAGACATTCAAGAGCAACTTGTTTAATTTCCATGTAATTGTGTGGTTTTGCGAGATCTTCTTTTTATTGATTTCTACTTTTATTCCATTGTGTCTGAGCGTATGTTAGATATAATTTCAATTTATTTGAATTATTGAGATTTGCTTTATAGCCGAGTATTTGGTTGATCTTGTAGTATGTTCATTGTACAGGTGAGGAGAAATGTATATTCTGTGGTTGACTGGTGCAGCATTCTTTAGATGTCTATTAGGTCTAATTGGTGAATTGTCTAACTGAAGCCCAGAATATTTTTGTGAGTTTTCTGCCTCAATAATCTGTCTAACACTCTTAGTGAGTGTTGAAGTCCCCAACTACTATTGTGTTGCTCTCTGGGTCTTTTATAAGTCTAGATGTACTTGTTTTATGAATTGAGGTGCTCCAGTTTTGGGTGTGTATGTATTTAACACAGTTAAGTCTTCTGGTTGAATTGAACCCTTTATCATTACATGTTACCTTTCTTTATCCTTTTTTACTCTTTTTGGTTTAAAGTCTGTTTTAACTGATATAATAATAGTGATCCTTGAGTTTTTGTTGTTGTTGTTTTGTTTTCCATTTGCATGACAGATCTTTCCACAACCCTTTATTTTTAGCCTGTAAGTATTGTTACATGTGTGATGGGTTTTGTGAAGATAGCAGAGGTTAGGTCTTGCTTTTTTATCCAACTTGGCACTGTGCGTCTTTTAAATGGGACATTTAGATCATTGACATTTAGGGTTAATATTGATGTGTGAGGTTTTGATCCTATCATGAAGTTTTTAGCTGGTTGCTATGTAGTTCTGTTGTGTCATTGTTTTGTAGTTTCTTTTGTGTAGTGGCTTTATAGTCTGTGGGCTATATAATTAAGTGGGTTTTTGTGGTAGCAAGTATTATTCTTTCATTTCCCTGTTCAGAAATCCTTTAAGAATCTCTTGTAAGGTTGGTTCAGTGGTAAAAATTTCCCTTCGTGCTTGCTTGTCTGGAAAATATTTTATTACTCCTTTGCTTATGAAACTTTGTTTGTTGGGATATAAAATTCTTTATTGGAATTTATTTTCTTTAAAAATGCTGAAAATAGGCTCCCAGTCTCTCTTGGTTTGTAAGGTTTATGCTGAGAAATCCACTGTTAACCTGATGGGTTTCCCTTTGTACATGATTTTTTTTTCTAGCCACCTGTAAGATTTTTTCTTTAGCCTTGACCTTGGACAGTCTTGAGACTATATGCCATGGTGCTGTTCATTTGCATAGCATCTCACAGGTCATTCTCTTGATTTCTTGCCTCTGGATGTGTACCCCTCTGGCAAGATTAGAGTACTTTCCTTAAATTATTTTCTCAAATAAATTTTCCAGAATAAAATGTTTTCCAAATAGGATTTCCAAATAAAATGTTTTCATTTTCTTCTTCTATCTCAGTAATGTTAATAATTCATAGGTCTGATCAGTTTACATAATACCATATTCCTAGTAGACTTTGTTCTTTCTTTAAAATTAGTTTTTCTTTATTTTTTTAGAGACTGAGTTAGTTCAAAAGACTGGTTATCAAGCTCTGAAATTTTTTCTTCTGCTTCATCTAGCTTATTGATAAAGCATTAAAGTACATATTGAAATTTCTTAACTGAGTATTTCAATTCCAGAATGTCTGATTGATTTCTTTCTCAGATGTTTATCTCCTCATTTATTTCCTGGATTATTCAGAAGTTGTTTTGTATTGATGTTCAGCTTTGTCTTGGATCTCATTGAGCTTCCTTGCAGTCCATGCCTTGAATTCCATTATTGTTTGTTTGTTTCTCTTTTGAGACGTGGTCTCACTCTGGTTGCTGGAATGCTGTGGTGCAGTCTCTGCTCACTGTAGCCTTAACCTCATGGGTTCAGGTGATTCTCGCACCTCAGCCTCCTGAGTAGCTGGGACCACAGGTGCACACCCTTACACCCAGCTAATTTTTTGTATTTTTAGAAGAGATAAGGTTTTGCCAGGTTGCCCAGGTTGGTCTGGAAGTCCTGGACTCAACCTATCTGCCTACCTCAATCTTCCAAATTGCTGTAATTTGAATGTTTTATCTGTCATTTCTGAGTACCCATTTTGGTTAGGAATTATTGCTGGAGTGCTAGTGTAATCCTTTGGAAAAATCTATTCAGATTGTTCATGATGCCAGAATTCTTGCACTGATTCCTTCTTATCTGGATATGCTGGCATGTCTAATTTTTTGTAATTGTTTTTGTGCTAGTAGAATTTTTTGTTTCTCTTTCTTTTCCAATGCTATTTTTTTTCTACTTTCCCATTCACTGTCTGCCCTCCCCTATAAGATGTGACTGTAGAGAATGTTAAGTAGGGTCTCTTGGCTTTGCTTCTATAGTCCTATGTGCTTCTGTCAGCAGGTGTCATATTGGGCTGTGCAGTTTGGTGTACAAGCCAGTAGATGATACTTATGGATAAGAACCAGCTATGGTTAGCAAGGCTGGGTATATAGTTAACCCTTGTTCACTGGGATAAACTTTTTGTAGCTCAGACAATGTGCTAATCTCTGGAGTGCACAGAGGTCTGAGATCACTGTTTAGCTCTGGTAGGGGAGGGTCAAGATGGCCAAAGCCAGACTAGGCAGACCCACCTACAGGTCCCCCAATTGTAGGCACAAGAACTACCACTGAGTAAAAATCCAGTGGGCAGCCACCGAGTGTCCAGAGGTGTGCCTAGGCATGGAGCTGGTAAAACTCCTTGGCCTCAAGTTCTCTGCACGAGGAGGAGCATGGCCTGAACTCCTAATTCAGGAGAGTGGGTTCTTCAAATACCTGGACATGGCATATAGAGAAGTCAGCTGTATCACAATCTCTGCACAGAATTAGTAGGGGCAGATTAAGGTGTTGGACTGCCAAGCAGGTGCTCTAAATGCCTGGAGACGTACTTGCTGTGGAACAGAGGGGTCCCATTGCATCACGATCTCTATGCAGGAACAGAGTGGTTACCAATCTGGTTGAGCAGGTCCTCCAAATACCTGGAGATCTGCCTGTGTATGGGGCAGAAAGGGACTGGCTGCACTATGGTTACATAAAAGGAAGGGTGAGTGACTCAGGCTGCTGGACCAGGTGAGCAGGTGCTTGTTTTTGCTACATAAATTTAAATGTTTATTCTCCTGCTTAACTTCCAGAAAAAAAAATGAGATGTTAATATTGATTTCCTCATTCCAGTGAGGAAAGGAGAACTAGGTCATTTGTGTTTGCGTGCCTTAGTTATTTTCGGATGTGTGTTTGAATTTGATTGCTTCTGATAGTAAAAGTCAAGGAATTAGACCTTTAGAGAATAAGAAGGCATACAGTAAGAGGCAGAAAAAGCTGAGAGGTACTAATGTCTACTATGTAAAGATCACTAGCAACACACCTGTAGTTCAAACAGTTGCAGCAAGGGTGTTCACATATCACAAGGAACCACAAGCCATTTCAGTAAGACAGTGTTAGGAGAGATATATAATAGGATTTGTGTTTGTGCTGGGTGATTCGGGAAAGATTCCAAGAAGCTGGGGTTTCCTTTGGATAGGATGATGTTAGAAAATTGAGGTAACTCTATTATTGAGTATCATGATAATTATTATGTAGGAGACATGTAAAACAAAATAGGGCTAATATAATTGATAAAGAAGCATCATTCACTCAGGATGGCCAAGAGAGGTGGATATTAGGTCATTTTTAAAACTTGCATAGGTTTCTTGGTTTTGTATGAGCTCAGACATGATTACAAAATGATCTTGTGTTTGTTCTGCTTCAACACATTTAAAGAGTGACATTGACTGATGGTGATTCCTGGAGTTATAGATGTTAAGAAGGGAACATCACAGACTTTTTGTTAGTACCAGGCTGGGTACCAGCTGACAGCTCTCAAGGGTGCCTTTTTTTTCACCTGCCTGAAGCTGCTAGAAGTAATGATGGGCTTCTTGTCACAACTAGAGAAATATTCTCATGCCGAAGAGGGGGGAAAAAAAGCCTGTAGATTTTTAATGCACATTGAATGAGATGGCAGCTATTAATACATGAACCAATTGAAGGGTGGGGATAATAAATACCGACCCATGTAACTTCCCCAAAGATCCTCAAGTTAAAACTGGAGATAGTAGAATTGGATATTGTGTAGGGGGCTGAAGGACAGTAACAAAAGTCATCACAGCAGTGAAGTGTATAAACAAATGGGAAATCACCAATGACTTTGAGCTGCCTCCTTCACTTCATTAACATAAGTATAATTTTAAGCCCCAGGAACCTTGGCAGAAACCTTGACAACCAACCGTTGGATGGCTGAGGTGGATTCCTTATGAATTATTTTGTTAGAATCTCTTATATCTCTAGGAGTTGAAGAGATTTGGAAACATAGATTAACTGGTTTCCCAAACAGAAATTATATAACAAAATATTAAATGTAATTTTGTTTTCCTAAGTTTCAAATTGTGGGTTGAAAATCCAACCAGATGATTTCACAAGGTGTATATTGGATTACTGACTAAAAATAATTGTAAATAACTTTGGATATATTATTCTATATACAAGTTGTATATCCATTTATAGTTTAAATAATTGATCTGCATTATGTCATGAAGTAATTTTGAAAAAGTCACTACACGTTCATGTGTCTTCATTATGACATATCTAAAATAAGATGCATGGACTAATATGCCTTCCAAGTGTGTATGCTTTTGTATAAATATATAGAAATTGGCATGCATATTTTATTTCAAATCTTCGTGCATATTTGGAAGAGACACAAGAGACCAAAAATCAGTTCCTCAAAATGTTAAGTTATATTTTGAGTATGTCTAAAGGAAGCAAAATAATTTTTCCACCCATAAACAGTGTTAAAATATTGTTGGCCAACATTCCATAAATAACCCAATGTCTTTTTTTCCCAGTTACAGCTTTATACTTCTTTCCACATTAGATTTATCCTCATTATTTAGATTCAAGACTATTGCAAGATGAGTCAGCAAAATGATTGGGAAAGTGTGTCACAAGCCTCAGCAGTGAACCTGAGTTATATGCTCACTGATAGTGAGCCATGTCTTTCATACACTGCATCTGTATGAATTTACAGTGCCATTGCACTAACACATTCTATTTTATCTTCTAAATCTACTTGTGCTATCAAAACAAAATGCAACTAAATGTGTGGCTGAGTTTAGCTACTTGTAATAATAAAGGTGTTATGAAGAAATTGGAGGGTAGAAAGTGTAGGAGGAAAAAGCTGAGAGATATTAGTGGCTATTGTCTAAAGACCACTAGGAACAACACTGTAGTTTTTAAAGTTGCAACAAGACTGGGCGCGGTGGCTCATGCTTGTAATCCTAGCACTTTGAGAGGCCTAGGCAGCTGGATAGCTTGAGCTCAGGAGTTCAAGACCAACCTGGACAACATGGTGAAATCCCATCGCTACAAAAAATACAAATAAAATTACCCGGGTGTGGTAATGCGCATCTGAGTCCCAGCACACCAAACCTGGGTGACAAAGTGAGACCCTGTCTCAAAAATAAATAAATAAAATAAAAAGTTGCAACAGGGGTGATCACACACCATGGGGGACATGAGCCATACCAATAAGAAGACAATATTGCAGCCTTTCATTATTGCAAACTGCCAGCATCTGTGGAAATTCATTTTTTAGATTTGTCATTCCAGTGTTGGCTTACATTCTTTTGTGGCTGACCGCATTTCATTGATTTTTTTTTATTTGTACACAAATGAATTTTGGATACAATGTAAACACTCAAAGAAATGCTATTTTTAGATCAAAGAAAGGAATGAGAACAGTGGGATTATCTACTCATGTTATCTGTAGAGATTTCTTTTAATTCTGTAATATCAGCGGGAATATCCATGACATCATCCACATGCCTCTACCCACCTCACAAAATATAATCCCCTCTGCCATTATTTCCTTCAGACCATCTGACAAAGTAATTTCTCTGTGTTTCTATATTATATGTGGCATGTATGGTAGACATTAGTACAATTTAACAATATTTTCCGATCTCCTTCTTCCAGACACATAGAATTTTGGCATGCCTTACCTTCTTGATGTTATCTCCGAAGTTGTCTTATTAATGACACGTGTGCCCTTATAGGTAGATACATTTAATGTCTGGTGCTCTACTCTCTAGCCATTCATTCTCTGCTTTGATGATTGTGGAAAATATACTGTGATAAGAAGATGCCATCACACTCAGTGTTCCAACATGCTTGGGAGACTGAGTCTACATATGGACAGAAATTGCCCAAGTATTGACTGAATAAACAGTAGACTTAGAGTTAGATATACATTTATTGCGTTGAGCCACGGAAACTTGGAGATTGCTTCTTATCACAGCATAAATCAGCCTGCTGTGAATGTATATTCTGCAAACAAAACAGTTTTTTAGGTTAACATTAAATCTAACATTAAGTTACAGTATTTTAAAAATCATTGCTGCACTAATGCTTTTAAAAAGATAATTAGTGAATTAATTAAATGCTCAGCAATGAAAGAGATGATTGGGAATATGTTACCTATATACAATGATTTTAAAGAATAATAGAACTTAAGTTTCCATTATCATTCATTGATTTTATAATGTACATTTTTCACAATGTGGGTACAAAGAAGCTTTGGTCTATACATAGTGATACAGATTACTATAATAGTAATCATAAAATCATAACGATTTTAGTAGAATAAAAAAAACGAATGTAAATAAAAATTTTAAAGCAATTTACTATTTTTACCTAGGCTTATTTAAAGAGTTTTGTATAGAATAAGTAATCTTATCTTATTCTATTTCTAGCATATTTTCCTTAATTTTAAAGATAACTATTTAGGACACTTACCTAAATCTAGAGGTTAGTAGAAATATTTTTAAAATTAATTTGCTTTATCTCTTTTCTAGTTGAAATTAATACACGGGACTGTCTGGGAAGAAGACTGCATTTCAGCAATTGTAATGTCACTCTATTAGGCAAATAGTATAGTGCATAGTAACTATACCAGGATTCTATCATATTGGCCATGGTATCTTGAGACATTCTCTCCTAAGTTTCTAGAGGTATGGCTGTTTCCTTCCTTTACTTGAATAATATCAGTTCTTCAGGATTCAAAGTTAATTGCTATTCTTGCTTTTATTCTTATGTTTCAGGCAACGTTTAATTGTCCAGGGATTGATAGTGTTTCAAATTGAGAAGCCACATAGCTTAAGAATATATTCATGAAAATGTTTGCTGACTGTCACCCAAGAGGCTTCACTGAGTGAAATTCTTCATTGAATTTTCTACTCTAGGCTAGCTCTGAGCCTAGCAGTCTTGAAAACTTGACGGACTCAGGACACATAGAATGAATCCATGTGTAAGTTATTCAGCCAATATATCTCATGAGACTAATTTGGAACTCATCTTCCTGCTAATTTTGACAGGTAACATTGTAAGTGTTGACTTTAATACTTTATGTGTTCTTATTAATGTGTTGTTACACTACCAAACATAATAGTCATGTAAACTAAATTACTTCAATCTGCAATATTAAAATACCTTTTTCCTTCATTCAGGTAGACGTAGGAGCAAAAACAAAATCATAAAGTTTCTTGCTGATTGCTAAGTATCAGCCAAAAGTTAGAGAAAGCTCAAACTAACAGGGCCTTAGGTAAAATAGGAATTTCTTTCTGTCTCTTGTTAAAATAAGGCAGGAGCTACAGGACTGGAATGGTGTTTCACGGTTTCAGGACACAGACTTCTTTTACTCTGTTGTTGTGCAGTGGTGTCCTCATTTCCAAAATGTGCTCCTGGTTCAGAATTGCTATTTCACCTCCAGCAACCATACCCACATTCCAACCAACTAGAAGAGAGAAAGAAAAGAGGCTGGGCATGATCATTCTCTTTAACAATTTTTCTGAAAGTTGCACACACAATTTTTTTTTTTTTTTTTTTTTTTTTTTTTTTTGAGAAACAGAGTCTCACTCTGTTGCCCAGGCTGGAGTGCAATGGTGCGATCTCTGCTCACTGCAACCTCCACCTCCTGGGTTCCCCACCCCCCAAGTAGCTGGGATTACAGGTGCCCACCACCACACCCAGCTAATTTTTGTAATTTTAGTAGAGAAGGAGTTTCACCATGTTGGCCAGGCTGGTTTCAAACTCCTGACCTCAAATAATCCACCCACCTCGGCCTCCCAAAGTGCTGGGATTACAGGCATGAGCCACTGCGCCGGGCCACATATTTTTAATTTATACTCTATTGGCCAGAAGTTAATCACACGACCATTTCTACCTGCCAGGACGCTAGAAAATAAAAACTACGGTCTGAAAAGCCATGTGTTCAGCTACATTTTAAGAAGACAAGGGCTTTTAGGGGACAATAAGTATGGTCTTGAAACAAGAATTTTATCATTTAAACTGCAGTCATATAGTCTAATATGTAGAATGAGGATCACTTGACAGTTAGATTGAGATACACTGAAACCTTGGTCAAGATGGCATGTATCCTACCAATTGCTCAGATTGGCGCTGCTGACATGAAGTTCTATTCAAAGCTTCCATGGGTAACTAAGCTCCCTTTGGACCACCAGATTTTAACTGTACACCTGTTTTTGTTGATGTCGTTTTGTTTTGTTTGCTGTTGTTTTGGTGGCTGTGAGCTTGAATTCCATTATTGGAAAGGGGAGAAACAATATTGAGTCTTTCCAAAAAAACAAAACAAAATTTACCTTCTTATATGCAATTTCCTATATTGTAGAAAAAAGAATGTTAGAACTATATGTAAATTTTATAGTTTTTAAATTTTAAACGTTTGACTTTTATGTATACTTTTCTATTTTTTTGTTTTCTATACTTTCCTATTTTACAGTAATAAAGAATTAACACTCCTCTAGCTAATAGGATTTTTACTCCATCCAGGTAAATTAATACTTCTAGGCATTTTATGCTCACCTGTTCATTTTTTATTTTATTTGTTTTCCTCTCTTTTTTTCCTTAGGCACACATTTATCTTTCTCCCCAATTGTACAGGTAAGTCAGATTTAGAGAAGAAAAATCGTATATATATACACATTGTGTGTGTGTGTATATATATATATATACACACACACACACACACACATATATGTATTTTACCTAATATTTGTATTTTACCTAATATTTGGCAATCTTAGAAATATTTAAGACATTTAATCTTTGAAAATATGAAGAAATATACTTCAATTGTTTCTTTTTCTAGTACCTTTATACCAACAATAACAAATACATAGTTGCACACATAATATTGTAATTTTAAAGTTGATTTTCTCACTGTGAAGTCCCTTGTGTGTGGATGTATGTGTATGTGTATGTAAAAATAATTTTCTAAACACACAATTGCTAAATTATGTATCACTTATCAAGCAGCAAAACAACTGAAATATAGGTGGAAATAGAAAAGTATATAAAAGTCAAATATTTAAAATAAAAACTATAAAATTTATATAGAATTTCTAACAGAAGAATGATGCCACAATTAGAAAAATTCTAAAAATTATTATTATCATTTTTTTTATTTTTGAGACAGAGTCTAGCTCTGTCACCCAGGCTAGAGTGCAATGACATGATGTCAGCTCACTGCAACTTCTGCTTCCCGAGTTCAAGCGATTCTCCTTCCTCAGCCTCCCGAGTAGCTGGGATTACAGACATGTGCCACCATGCGCGACTAATTTTTGTATTTTTGTATTTTTAGTAGTGACGGGGTTTCACCATGTCATCCACGCTGGTCTCAAACTTCTGACCTCGTGATCCACCCGCCTCAGCCTCCCGAAGTGCTGGGATTGTAGGCGTGAGCCACTGTATTTATTGATTTCTTGAAGTAAGTTTGCTGAAGTTGCAAACTTGGGGTTAAGCATTCAGTATTAGAGACGACAAGTTGCTGAATCAGAGAGACCTTCATGTTTGCTCTGCCATTTAAATATGAGCTCAACTAATTACTTTAATGACTACATTAATTTTGTAGAAAAGAAAATATATGTTGATTTATTGTAAGAATTAAGGGAGATGATATATAAAAAAGCCCTCTGCAACAGATCTAAGCAATAGAAGGAAGAGTCCTTTCTTCAAGGTCAACTTGATTATTGTTATTTTGGAGTAAAACTTACAGACCCGTCTTAAGGTTATAGATGAAAATAAATGGAAATGTATTCTATTGGAATATTTAAAGCGTTGTATTTATTTGAAAAATTGTGGTTTTTTGCATGTTATATTTTATACTTTAGATAAATAAGTAGCAGGGTTGTTGCTGTTATTATTATTGTTGTGGTTTGCATAATTTTGCAATACCTAGCATTGCATTACAGAAAAAATTCGCCTTGGCATTGGGGTACATAATAAATGAGCAAGATGTGATTTCTTCATGTAAAATGCCTGTCCTCAAAAGACAAATGTAAACTGGTAAATGATCAATTGTAATATAATATAATAAGTGCTATGGTCAAAAGAATCAGAAAAAGAAAGTTAGAAGTCAGTTAACATTGGAGATAGGGCTTCATTTTGAATGGTGGAGAATGTGAGGAAGCAGTTTTAGGCAGAAAGAACAATCTATGCGGAAGCACAGTGAAATGAAAATAAGACAAGTAGATATTTTAAGTGACTGCAATATAGGAACAAACCATAAGGAAGACACTTATAAAGATCATACTGGAGATAAATACTGAGATCAGATTATAAAGGGTCTCGTATGTTTTTAAAGTAATTTATACTTTTTTTATTTGGGCAATGTTTATGGTGTCATGCATAAACATTGAAGAAACTTTCTTAATTGTTTACTTTTCAAAAAAATTGCTCTGGCATTACCATAGAATAGGGATTTTAATAATGGAATACATTTAAAAAGAGAGACAATAACTCAATAAATTGGAACAGTAGTTAATGGTAGTGTCAAAAAGGATTGTTAAGAAATTTAGAACTAGGCTCCCAGAACATGGAAAATGAAGAGATAAACATCCACATATTCCCCTTCAAATTCAGTCTACCTAATGCTCAATTAAGTAGCTAAGAAAATTTCACCAAATGTAATGCTAAAATTGTGAATATTTTTTTAAAGATTTCTTAATCGGGAAGAAAGACAAATAAAATTGTGAAAATACTACTTCTAAATATGTTAAATTTGTTGAATACAGAAAGCAATATAATTACAAAAAAAGTGCATTTCTTTGCCAGCAATTGCTAAAATGCATAAAAAACAATGCAAAGAATTTGACGGCGTTAGAATAAATTATAGTATGAAAGATTTGCTAAGCAGTTGCAGTATGTTCAGATATTCCTAGAATATCTGTTTATGGCACTTTCTCAATTCATTTTCAATAACAAAACACTTTAAGATTTTTTTAATGATCTATTAGAAGAATGAGGTACCAGAGAAAAAATACAAAGACTTTTTAAAACAAAAATTAATGCTTGGGTGGAAACTATGTACGGATATTATTGATGAAGTTGTTACTTTAGCTTGAAAAAAAATTAAGAGGTTAGAGAATGTGATCATAATGAATACTAAAGCACTATCTGTGATTTAATTTTCAATGAATTATTCATAACATAGTTAATAAAGAAAAGTGCACAAAGTGCTGAAAGGACATCATTGCAGAGTATTCAAAAGTTCGAGCAAGCCTAAATACAAATTTCGCATTTTACCAAAAGGCGTAAGTCCTGAATAGGTTGGGATCTATTTCTTTTAAAATTACCTGCTTTATGATATATTTCTGACAAACTCTTTCATCCAAGAAATAGATGTCAGAAATATATCACAAAGCAGATAATTTTAAAAAAATGCATATATTTTTTTCTTTAAGGTAAAAGCAACTACTTTTCAAGAGAATTTTTGTGTTGAGAGAGCATTTTGAAAAAAGAAAAAGATCGTAAATATTTTCATCAGTTGGAAGACACTTCAGTAAGGCATGGAGTCTCCGCCTGCATAAAGGCTGTACCACATTAGTCTTAATACATTTAGTTTTAAGTAAACATGCAAGAAATATGCAGGTATATTTTGGTATTGTTTCCAGTCATTTGTACCCAATGAGAATGCAATATGTGAGGTCAGAGTCTCTATTACAGGAAAGGAGGGAAGATAAGCAATAACCAAAACAAACCCAAAATACATTGAAGTTAAACTTCATGAAAACTGAGGTAGGCACTTCACTTCTGTCAGGTGGTGTCAGGAGCATGTGAGTATCTTTGGGGTCAGTTGTGGAGCCAGGGAAGCTTGCCCTTTAAATCATGAGTGTTCTGATTTGGTGGCCATTGTTATATATGTTTTTAATCTTTTATCTTTAATCTTTTACCTAAAGGAGCCAGTATTAATCTCTTTTAATTATTTGCAATTCCCTGGAATCACACACTGATTTTTTTTATCAAAGATAATATGAATATACTACTTACAAAAAAATCTCACAATGGAAAACTATTAAAATGATAAATATTCCAGTTTCTTTTTAATTTTTTTGTGTAAAAATTTTTTTTGGAATTACATATGTTTGCTAAAATTATTAAAATGTAACTCATTTTGATTTGTTCTTGCTATGGCCTGAATATTTGTCCCCTGCCCCCTTATTCATATGTTGAAATCTCAACCTCTAAGGTGATGATGATATTAGGAGGTTGAGGTCTTTAGGAGGTGATTAGATCATGAGAATGAAGCCCTATGAATAGGACTAGTGACCTTATAAAAAGGAACCCAGAGAACTACTTTGTTCTTTTATCATGTGAGAACACAGTGAGAAGGCTTTGTCTCTAAACCAGGAAGCAGATGCCATAGTTTGTGTTGCCCAAGAGTTTGCATGTTGGAGACCTGGAGACCTGGCTACTCAATGCAGCAGTGTTGGGATGTGGAATCTGGTGGTAGGTGTGTGGATTGTGGGGGAAAAATGTTTATGAATGAATTAATCCAAGTCTCAAGGGACTGGGTTAGCTCTCGCAAGAGTGGGTTGTTATAAAATAAATTAGGCTTCCTCAGCTTCCTTTTGTAATTGCCTTCTCACAATGTGAATATCTTCTCATGCTATGATGTAGTAAGAAGGCCATCACCAGATGCCAAGCAGATGTAGCCTCCTGACCTTGGACTCTCCAGCCTCCAGAACTGTAAGAAATAAATATATTTTCTTTATAAATTACCCAGTTTATGGTAGTCTCTTACAGCAACAAAACTAGACTAAGAAAGAGGACCCTCACCAGACACCAAATCTGCAAATACCTTGATCTTGGACTTCCCAGCCTCTGGAACTATAAAGAATACATTTATTTTACATTTTTTAATTTTTCTATTTCCATAGATTATTGGGGAATGGGTGGTGTTTGCTTACATGAGTAAGTTCTTTAGTGGTGATTTGTGAGATTTTGGTGCACTCATCACCTGAGCAGTGTACACTGCACTCAAGCCACATAGTTTATGGTATTTTGCTGGGGCAGTTTGAACAGAAGTAACAGTTCTTAAAGAACAATGGATTTGCATCAGGGAAGAGAGTAATTTTTGAGCTTAGTTTCAAAAATTTCTCAATACAATTTTGCATAGTTGATAAATATGACTTAAAGAAAGTGTCATTAGTTAGTATAATGAAGCCAATCAGGTACTTGCTCCATTAGAATCAATATATTTTGATATCTTTCTCATCTATGACAGTCATTAAAACCAAGTAATGATGTGAAATGAATGTAGAATTAGATATTAGGATCACAGTATCATATGAAATAAAACCAGAATTTTCAGCCAGAACTAAACCTATTCAATTATGTTGACTTTTGACACTATATAAAATAAGGAAAATGCATTGAAGATTATTGTTTTCATCTACTTTTTCACTTTATTTATATTTGTTCCACAGTATCATTGTAGATATCCACAGTGGTACAAAACTAGAGATTTTATACATATATGAATATTTCGTGTGTAAAAGATAATAATATAGCTCTATGAGCCAAAATATATGGAGATGATTATTAGAAAATTGGGCCAAATGTTGAAATTGACCGATGGGTTAATCAGAGTAATCAGTAGGTTTTTCCCACAGTAAAATATAAATAAATAATGTTATGATAGATAGTTACAAATGACTGAGCTGTGGGGCTGAATTTTAGACTTTAGGTTTCTCAGATGGCATGATATGCAGTAATATAATCTCAATTATAACCATAAGACATTTAGCTTTATGATGCCATTCACTAAAATGTAAAATATTGGAAGTGAGTCAGATGGAGAAATGTTGAATATTTTTAAAAAGTATAATGTATTTAGAAATGTAGTCACTTCTGCTTTAATATGATATATGCATTCCTAAAAGTCACAACACTGTAAAAAACACAATTTACAAAATGCATATGGGGAAAATGTGGTTAAGAGGACATACACTCCAAATTTCATTAAGGACACATTAAAAATCTGATAGAAAATAATAGCATTTATACACATCATATTGTTAAGAAATACATAAATACCACAGTAAATATGGCACTTTATCTTGAAAAACACCTGAAGTCTGCTTGTAGAAGTGGGCACTGGGAGAATTGCAGGTGGACATGTGTGACTTACTGCGGATGGGTTGGAAGAGAGTTTACCTATAATCAGAGGGAAATTATCACATGGATTTGGAACGGGGTAGCTCTCACATGGTGAACTGAGGTTATATGGTAGATGTTTGAGGGTTTGTGTGAGTGTAAGTATACGTACACTTGTGCACACACACACACACACATACACAGATACTGGCTCAAAAATACATTTTTTATAGGCTGGTTTCTTTTTTGTCTCATTTACCCTACTGACCTAACAGTATTTTTTTCCCAAATATACACTTGAATATTTGTTTTGGGGACAATGTCTGTGAATCCAAAAATAAGAAAGTAATGATTAAATGGTTATAATTATTTTTGATTTTAGATTATTTTTATAATATTACCAACAATTATACCAACAATTATTTATCTATAGATTCATTTGTCATATTTTCAACATTAGTCGGGTTGGCTTTTAAGCCTTCTTAACGTACCGTATTCATGGTGATCTCTTATTTCCTTACTTGTTTTACATACATATGAAATCACTCCATTTGCTTTAGGTCATACCTCAAGTCCTGTCTTTCACCAAATCTTTGTAAATTTTAGCCCACTTCTAAACTTTATTATATCAATAATTCAATTTTAATTTCTCTAACATAGCTATACTTCTCTCTCCAACATTTGAGATTAGAGGCTATACTCTCATATTCATTCAAATGTGAAACTCATATTATTGTTTAATAGGACTTTCTTGATAGAGTAAGACTAATGTTTCATAATCTGTAGATAAACACAATATGTTATGATAAGTGCTATAACTGACTCTAAATAGAATGCACTGACAGCACAGAGAAAGGTAAAAATCAAAGCTTCTTAGAGAGTGAGGTTAGAACTACAGCAAAAGTGAACATTGAGTTCAATTAAAAAGAGAGCCGGTGGGGAGTTCCAGGCAAATAAATGGAAAGAGATATTCCATGAAGAAAACTGATACAAAAGGATACACAGTCATGAAACAGTACCAACATTTTTGCAAAATAGGAAATGCCTTAGGGTGAAAGAAATAATATGATTGCCAAAGAGTAGTTTGGACAGTTGTGACTAGAGAGAGAGGTTATGGCCAAATTGTTGTGACCTTTAATGCTATATGGTAAGGAGTTTAGAATCAGCCTTTTGCCTAAAAAGACCGGTGGAAGTCAATAATTAGTATTTTCCAATTTTATTTTCATCTTATAAGTATAAATGCAAATAATATTTATCACTCAAATCATATTGTTAGTATTCCTCACCCTGCTTCACCATACAAAGACCATGAATGCTTATGCTCATCTTTTATATTTAATTCTAGAGTTTAAGTCTTTCACTTTGTGTAGTTATCTCTGACACAACTCTAAAAATAACAGAAGCTCTCTTCACAAAAAAACTGTGAAAGCACAAAAAAGTATAAAAATAAAACTGGCGTAAATTTTTGTTAAGGAAAATAAAGCTAACACCACTAACTATATTTGTAGAGATTCACATTGCACAAATTAAAAAAAAACTTTCTTTTAAGTCACTATTAAAAATATTTATAAAAGGAAGACTTTAAATCAAAGTAGTATTTTTTAGTAACTGATATTTCAATGAGTAAAACATACTTAATTAGAGTTATTTGCAGAATGATGTGTTGAATACAACATGAAATGTGCTCTGTAGTTTTCAGAAGGCAACAGTAAAGATACAAACCTGCCAGACATAAAATGATACTGGAATAACAAATGAGTGTAGACAGATGATTAAGTGTGTCATCACTTGCAAGTCCAAGGAAAATGAGTGTTGTTAGCTAAAATATTAAATGTTTTAAAAAGATGTCATCCCTGTCAAGTAGATATTTATTTATTCAACAAATATGTTTTGAATACCTACTATGTAACAGGTCCTTTTCAAGGCACCCACGTAGGATTCTAGTGTGGAGACAATTAGTAAACAAGTAAACAAACAATATGATTTGAGAAAGTAAAAAAGGCTTTAAGGAAAACATGAAAGTGTGAGTGAGCATAGCAGTCTGAACTGAGGACAACTTTTCCTAGGCTATTAAGGACAGCTGTCTCTGAAGAAGTGATAGGCAAAGGAGCTAGACCATAGGGAGTATGGTATTCCATGCAGTGCAGATGTAAGATCATAACATCTCAGAGGAGGTTAACTTTGGTCTATAATCAATCATTTGACTGGTCTTTGTCCTCTATTATTACGAGTAAGCCTCTAAAATCTTTAGAATTTACTTTCTTGTGATAGGAAGGTCTTTGTTATTTGTTGTGGGTCCCAGAGTTTATGTTCATAAAATGACTCAGGTGGAGGCTTGCCATTCCAGAAAAACCAGCCATGTAATATCACCTGGGGTTTGGTCCAGGTGATATCAGACCAATGTCCAGGAGGAGAAGGGAACTAAAGTTCAATCACTGGTCAATGATTCTATGTATCATGCTTACATAATGAAACTGCAATAAAAACTCTGAACAACAATCTCAATTTCACTGTTCTGATTTGTATCCTTTATAATAAAATTGTAAACTTAAGTATTGTGCTTTCCCAAGTTCTGTGAGTCATTCTAGCAAATGACCACACTGATGGGGCGGTGGAAACCACAGAATTTGTAGTCATTTAGTCAGAAGCACAGATGGCCACAAAACCCTGGAGTTTCCGGCTGGTGCCTGAAGTGAGGAGGATCTTGTGAGGGACCGAACCCTCAACCTGAGAAGTCTGTACTTAAAGTCTGAATAAAGTCAGAATTGTATTGCAGTGTTTAAGATAAATGAGGAGCAGAAAAAAGGCAAAATTGTGTTTGGAAAACATCAAGAGGGAAGACCACATTTGGGGGACTACATGAACCAAAATACGGAGTTTGAATGTTTTTCCTAAGCACAATGGAACCTGTGGAAGATTTTTAGCAGGTGAATAACATAAATGTAATTATGGTTAAAATGTTACCCTAGACACCATGTTGAGAATGGCAGACTGGTTTGGAGGCTAAAGTAATCTTCCAGGTAAAGACGACCAGGCATACATAGACTGTGTGGTCACAGTGGAAATAAAAGTATTCCATTTTTTTCTTTTCTTCCTTTTTTTTTTTTTTTTTTTTTTTTGGTGTTAGATTCACAGAGCTTGCTGGGTTCAATAAGGAAGAAAGGTACTGAGAGAAATCAAAGACTATTCATATCATTGGCTTGAAGGTAGTAATTACTTAGATGGAGAAGGATAGGGAGAAACTGACCTGTAATACAAAGTGAAGAGTATTTTGTGTATATCAAGATGGACTATTGTTGTGACAAAATAATAATTCCTCCAAAGATGTCCACATTCTGATCTCTGGAATTTATGAATATGTTACCAGAATTAAGGCTGCTCTCCAGCTGACCTTAATGCAAGGGGAATAATCCTGTGTCATCTAGTAGGCCCAGTGTAATCACAAGGTTCTTTAAAAGTGGAAGATGCAGGAGAGAAAATCGAGGGATGGCAGAGTGAGACGGATTCAGCACTACGACACTGGCTTTGAACATGGAGGAAGAGGCCATGAAGCCAAGAAATGCAGTGGGCTTCTAGAAGCTAGAAAAGGCAAGGAAACAGATTTTCCACAGTGCCTCTAGGAAGGAACTCAGCTGTGCTAACTCCTTGGTTTTATCCCCAGGGACACCTATGTTGGACTTCAAAACTATAGAACTGCAGTACAATAAATTTATGTGGTTTTAAGCCAGTAAAATTTCAGTAATTTTGTTATGGCAGCAGTAAGAAACCAATACACCAGTTAGAAGTATTCAGGAGGAAGTTAATTTATAAATATTTAGTTCAAAGGAGAGGTTGGAGACAGAGACATAGATGCAAGGGTCAAAATCATATTGACAAAAGGCAGATAGGCAAAAAGATGGCTAATTTAGATACATGTGTTGTGATAGATACAGTTTTGCAATTTGTACAATAGGGAAATTTTCTAGGATGAGTATGAAAATATTTGTATAAATATTTTAAAAGAATTTATCCATATGTTACTAGGCAAGTAGTAGGAAAAAAATTTTAAATCATATAATCATCTTATTCAATTCCTGATATAATTTTTATGTTGTGAATTATTTTGTTTAGAATATTCAAAACTATACTTTGTGAATTATTTTGTTTAGACTATATACTTTTGAATATTCTAAACAAAATAATTCATAACATAAAGATATAAAAGTAAAGTGTATAAAATTATACTTTTGTTTTTCATAAAACATGTTTTATGTGTTTATGTTTTTCATTTAGTACAGTTTTTAAAATTTCAAAACTAAGTATTAGAAAAATAATTAACATATATGCAAGATACAACAGAAGTTGTTCAATGGTTTATTCTGTAGTAAGAATTGTGGAAGATTTTGTTTGCTTTTTTCTTTCCCCTCCATCAAATAATTTTATACTGATTAACAACTATTGAAGAAATTCCAAAACAACACTGATTTAGTAAAATAATGAATAATTTTGTATTTGCTGAATGATAACTACTATCAGAGAATCATTAAATAAAAAATAATCTTTTTTTAACCAACTCTGGATACTGCCATGCTAATTGTTTTGAGAAATGACAAAAGTTATTCTATATAATTTTCAGCAAAGTCAATTTCCCTTTATTTTATACAAATATATATTATTCTGGAGTAACATTATATTTAACTAGTTAAATTGTTTAACCGCTTGTAATTCGAGGTTAATTTTTCCTGGCATCAGTAGTGTCTTACTGAGATAATAATGGATTATGTTAAGACAGTCTTATTCTTTCCAGTTGAAAAGACTGTTCCCTAGCATGGGCAGAAAAGAAAGTCTGTTTTTTCCTTGATAAAGCAAATGAAAGTAAAGTGAAAAAAGCATTGCTGGAGCACACATCTAGACAAAGCTGCTTCATGCTTAAGAAGAAAGCCAGCTGTGAAGTGATACTGGCCATTTATGGTCAGATGATGGCTTTCAGTGGCATCAGTTAAATTTAAAGATACCAAGAAAATTGTGTGACATTGCATTAAAAAGCTTTTAGACTGCTCTTTGGATACAAAATGCAGTTTTCGTGTAACTTTTCTCTCTCCAAGCTAGTGGAGAATAAGGCAATGATGTTTGTACTTTAGGGCAGACTGGGAGTTATTGTTACAGAATCCAAATCCAGCCAAGCAAGAATTGGGTACAAGTTATTCATTTCAATTGTGTCTTTTATACTGTACTTTTTAAAAGATTGATGTTTCCTTTTACCAAGAATTAGCTGCTATTCATATATTTTATTCAATTACAGTTATTATGTCCTGTTGAATTTTTTTTCACTACTCCTACCACTGTCCTTTCAGTATTCGCAAAAAAGCTCTCACAATATTCCATTCTGTGAGAAGTTTCAACCAAAAAGTGAGTGTAACTCTGATAACACTTATTTATAGAGCAGTTGGCTTTGATGAACAATGAACTGTTACTTGATTTTACTCTTGGTTCAAGGACATCCACAAGTGCTGTCAAATTGAAAGCACACAAGTCACCTTCCTAAAGAGGTAAGTGGTTTTCCTTCCTCTCTCTCCTGGACAGAGGTCAATTTCTGTTCAGATTAGTTTGTTTATTCCATGAGAATATGGTATTTAAAACACATAATTAAAATGTACAGTTTGAAAAGTTTGGACATATGTATACACTTGTTTAACCATCACCACAGTCATTATAATGAGCACATCCTTTATCCTCAGAAGTTTTCTCATGCCGTTTGCAATGGATTCCTTTCCTCCTGTCTCTACACTCCAGCCCCAGGCAACCAACGATCTGCTTTGTCACTGTGGATTAGTTTGTTTGATTTAGCATTTTATATCAAAGAAATCATAGAGTCTGTATCTTTTTTTGTCTTGCTTCTTTCACTCAGCATAATTATTTTGAGATTTATTGTGTTGTAGCATGAATAAGTAGTTAACTTATATCTACTGGTGTGAAGTATTCTATTGCATGGAAACAACACAATTTATGTATCTATTCACACATTGATGTACTTGGCAAGTAAAGTTGCTATGTGGTGTTATAATTTGCATTTTCCTAGTGAATAATGATGTTCAGCATCTTTTCATAGATTAGTTGGTCATCCAGCTACTTTGGGGAAGTATCTGCTCAAATATTTTGATTATTTTTAAAAATTGGATTGTTTGATTTTTAGTAAGTTTCAGTAAACATTTGAGTTTTTAGAATTGTTTATGCATTTGGTATACAGGCCCTTTGTGAGATATGTGATGTGCAAATATTTTCTCCCAGTCTGTGGCTTGTCTTTTCATTCTCTTTCAATGACTTTCAAAGTGTTATTTTTAATTGTAATGAAGTCCAACTCATTAATTTTTTTGTTATGGTTTGTGTTTTCATTGACATATCAATAAAATCTTTGCCTAATTTCATGCCATAAAGATATTTTTCCTGTATTTTCTCCCTGAAGATATATAATATTTTGTTTTACATTTAGGTCTATTACTCATGTTGATCCAATTTGAGTTAATTTCTGTATATGGTATGAGGTATTAAGAGAGTTCATTTTTTACATGAATATTCAATAACTATAGCACTATTCATTCAAAAGATTATCCTGTGTGCACTGAATTGCTTTATAAAAACTCAGTTGTTCATATATTTATATGTCTGTTTCTAGACTCTTAGTTGTTTCATTTATCTGTCTGTCTTTACACAAGTGCCACACTCTATGATTAATGTAGTTTTATAATAAGCCTTGAACCTAGGTAGCATTATTCCTGTAACTTTATTTTTCAAAGTTGTTATGACTCTTTATATAAGCTTTATAAATGGCTTTTTGAATTTCCATATGAATTTTGAAAGTGGTCTGTCATTTCTATTAAAAAGAAGACAAAAACCCCTGGGAATTTTATTAAGATTGCATTAAATCTATAGGTCAATTTAAGAACAATTGACATTTTAAAAGTATTAAGATTTCTAATTCATGCACATAGTATCTCTTTGCTTATCTAAGACATAATTTTTTCAACAATGTTTTGTAGTTTTCAGTGTATTAGTCCTTCACATGTTTCCAGAAATTTTTCCTGTTTCACTTATTTCTAGTTTCTAAAGGTAAAAGTTGAGATAATTGATTTCAGATCTTATTTCTTTTCTAATGCAGATCTTTCACACTATAAATTACTGATTTAGTGGCATGCATAAATTTCAGTATGCTGCATTTTTATTTTTATTTAAAAATTATTTGTAATTTATTTTTTATTCTTCCTTTGACTCCCTCACCGTTCATTTTTTAGAAGTACTTTAGCTAGTTCTCTCTCTCTCAATTTTATTTAATTTCATTGTGATCAAAAAATATACTTTGAATAACAAATTTTTTAAGTTTATAAAGATTTATTTTCTGGTTAAGAATATAGTTTATTTTGGTGACTAATTCATGAGCCCCTGAAAATAAGGCATATTTTTAGTTTTAAATAAAGTGCTAAATGCCAATTATGTCAATTTGGTCTCCTAAGTGCCAGTTATGTCAATTTGGTTGATGATATTGTTTGGCTGTCCTCTCATGTATCTTTATTGACTCTCTATCTACTTATCAATTATTGACACAGGAGTATTTAAATTGCCAACTATAATTATGGATTTATCAATTTCTCCTTCCAGTTCTATCAGTTTATACTTTATGTATTTTGAAATTTTGTTGAATTCTAGGTGATAAAGCCCATTATCACTCAAATTACGATCAAATGACCCAGTTTCTTGGGAATGCTAACATTCTCGAATTTACATTTCTATTGCTATGCCTCCAAATTAATCGCCCCATATAAAGAGATGCTTAGGCTGAGAGTATGCCCAGGATGGAAAGAGGAGACAAACACACAAAGTACCCAATAGCATTGTCTTCAAAGGACAGGCTCTGATAGCCGGTAAGATCTGTGTAGTAAATAGACTTCTCTCTCATTTAGGCTTATTAATTTGGAATTCTGGGCTTCAGTCTTTTCATCCTTAAAATAACTAATGATAAGAATGCTAATCTCTTAAGACAACTTTGAAGATAAAGTGAAATAATTCTTATAAAACACACTGCATAGGGCTTGACACAGGGTAGCTGTTAGTCTAAGATAAGTGCTATTATCATTTGGCAAGCTGTATTTTTACCCTTGTTTATCTTTGACCTGCAATCTCCTCAGGAATTTATTTTTTAACTTTAAGGGTCTAGAAAACATAAACTACTCCTGGAAGTCACATACTAAGTAGAGGACTCGATGTCTGAGTAAAGTCATCCTTCATTGGTAGCCAAATACAGGACACAGTGAGTTTCAAGGGTGTCAGAACATTTTCACACTATTGTCTAGCAAACCCCATTTAAATTCCAAGAGTGGGGTTGTCAGGATTAGATATGGATTTTCATGAACTAATAAAATAGTCATAATATAAATACATATGGGAAATTTTCTATCAATAAATGTTGAATAATGAAAATATGTTAGTTGCTGCTGTTACGATATTTAGAAGGAGCACTAAATTAAATTAATTAAATTAAGATTCTACAGTTAAAAGTAGCACTAGAATTTCTTGTGAAATATGACACTTAACATTAAAAAAAGTCAGTGGCAAATGTTGCTATTATTTCTCTTTTTCTCAAAACTTCCTCAATTACAATGGCTGCATTTAATAAATTATATTTTAATTAAAGCAGGAAAAGGTAAAATTAGGTTAAAAAACCTCATCTTTTATTAGAAGTCTTCATTGAGGGAAACACTAATTTTCATTGTGAATATCATTCAGCTGGAGGTGGCATTGAAGATTTAATTTGGAAAAATGTCAAGAAAACAAAGGATTTCTCTCTGACCTCCTTTCCCCAATGGAAAAGATGATATCACTTCGAAGTTTCTTCTAAAACAAAGAATAACTTTTCAAAAGTTTCCTTTGAAATTGGAGTCAGTAAAGCTGAACAAAAATATCATAAACACACCTAATCTTTGTCCCCTTCCCAAGCCTGTCCCAATTTCTGATGAATGCTACACTCAGAACCATTTCTCATATAAAGAGAACATTTGCTATTTATTGGAAAAAGTTCCATTTTTTTGACAATGTACTGTAATTCCTTGGGAGTAGGCTCCTAAATTGTCAATCTTGGCATATGAACAATTCAAATGAATTAACAATAAAATTGTTATATTAGTCTGTTCTCACACTGCTGTGAAGAAATATCAGAGACTGGGTAATTTAGAAAGGAAAGAGGTTTACATGACTCACAGTTCTGCGTTGCTGGGGAGGCCTCAGAAACTTACAATAATGGCAGAAGGCAAAACAGAAGCAGGCACCTTACTCACAGTGCAGCAGGATGGAATAAGTGCAAGCAAGGGATACGCTGGATGCTTATAAAACCATCAGATCTCCTGAGAACTCACTCACTATCATGAGAACAGCATGGGGGAACCGCCCCCATCATCCAATTACCTCCACCTGTTCCCGCCCTTGACACATGGAGATTATGGGGATTACAAATCAAGGTAAGATTTGGGTGGGGACCCAAAGCCAAACAATTATATAAACAAAGAAATGGAATTTTTCAGATTATTTTCTTCAATTAAATTATATAAAGTATATGAAGAGAAGAATATGCTATATCTTATTTTCAGGATAAGTCTACAATATTCATTTTATAAATTAAAGAGTTAATGTTTTCATTCAAATTGTCATAACAATCCAAATATAGGCTACCAAGAAATAAACCTAATAACATATAAGCAAGAGTTTAGCCAACACACACAGACACACACACACACACAAAGACACACACACACATTAATAAAACACTTGGAGGAAGATGCAGATTTGTGGAGAAACATGCCATGTTAATAGTTGTTAAGAGAGATACAGTAATAATATTGATATCACCAAATTGATTTGTATATTAAGCATAATTTCAATAATTCCAGTATATATGGAAGAACAAATAACCAGGGAGAATCATGACAATGTAAAGAATAAGATTTCAGAAGGGAGACTTGCCCCATAGTATTTATTCATGTCCATTACACAGATCAATCCCAAATGGATAAATAATATAATTATAAAATGATTTCTAGGAGAATGTCAAAGTATCTTTAGGGGAGAGAAGGTTATAATAAGGTAAAAACATAAAATTTTAAAGAAATATATATTTAATTATGTTCACATTAATATTTTTCTCTTTGTCAAAAGGCACATTAAAGAAAGTATAAATTCAAATTACTTACAAGGATAAGATCCCTCAAAACAAATAATTGATAAAAGATTGCTATGCAAAATTATAAAGAATGTCCATAAATCAATAAGAAAAAGACAATTAAATAGAAAAATGGTTACACAAATTAAAATAAATTACCAAAAAGTTAACAGCATAAATTGCCAATAATAATGTTATAAGTGTGCTCACGTTTATTTATTATCAATAAGCTACAGATTGTAAAATAATGAAATGAAATTGTTTTATTATCATTTTCAACTATGAGGGCTCAAATATTATTATTTTTATAAAATATATTTCAGAATACTTAATAAGCTCAATGTTTTCTTTTGACTTTTAAAGTAGTTATAAGACAGTAGAGGAATACTGAGTATTAGATGTTTTATTTCTTTGTGGAAAGCAAAAGAATTTAGTGACATTTGAAAAACCTAGGATCTTTGTTTACTAACACTGAAATAACTCCTAACACTACCTTAGCATTCAAGCAAAACTGTGCTCCTTCAGATTTGTTTTTCTTATTCTGTTTTGTAAGGTGGTGAAGAAATAACATATGACAAAGCACAACAGAAAATATTCCTGAGGCAAGTGTATCATGCGTATATATGTCTAAGATTTTTTGGTTTTATATTTACCCTGAGACATTTTCAGTCACAAGTTGTATTATCTTTGGAGTCATATATTTTAGTTATCCTAATTTATACACAAACACACACACACACACACACACACACACACCAGATGTCCTAAAGTTGCTATTTCTATTGACTCCTTGGACAGATCATAAAGAATCTCTGAAAAGAAGAATATAAAGGTATTTGTACAACTTAAAAATGTAAGAAAATACATAAAGCTAAATCAAGTAAAATGTCATATGTTGAGCATTTAATATATACAAATATTTTATACCAATTCTTTATTTCTTTTTTTTCTTTTCTTTTTCTTTTTTTCTTTTTTTTTTTAGACGGAGTCTCGCCCTGTCGCCCAGGCTGGAGTGCAGTGGCGCCATCTTGCCTCACTGCAAGCTCCGCCTCCCGGGTTCACACCATTCTCCTGCCTCAGCCTCCCGAGTAGCTGGGATTACAGGCACCCGCCACCATGCCCGGCTAGTTTTTTGTGTTTTTAGTAGAGACGGGGTTTCACCGTGTTAGCCAGGATGGTCTCGATCTCCTGACTTAATGATCCGCCCGCCTCAGCCTCCCAAATTGCTGGGATTACAAGAGTGAGCCACCGCGCCCAGCCCCAATTCTTTATTTCAGTATGTTCACATATCAAAATATGGTTCACATAGTTATATAGCTCACATTATAAAATGATTTATAGAATACAGTTATACTTATCTTACAGATGTAGCAAATGGGGTCCCGAGAGTTGACTGAGTTACTCAGGAGCACATAGATATAAGTGGGCTTTGATTGGAGTCAATAATTGACTTACTCTAAAACCTATACCATTTCAGGAGATTTTTACAAATGTCAGAGTGGACCAACTCTAAGACAACCTTTATGCTCATAAGAGACCACCAGCAACACAGGAGGTAGTATGATTGATTGTAGGTTGGACACAGTGGTTCACACCTGTCATCTCAGCACTTTGGGAGGCCGAGGCAGATGGATCACATGAGGCCAGGAGATTGAGAACAGCCTGGTCAGCATGGTGAAACCTTGTCTCTACTAAAAATGCAAAAAATATTAGCCAAGCATGGTGCACACCTGTAATCCCAGCTACTTCGGAAGCTGAGACAAGAGAAATCACTGGGAGGCAGAGGTTGCCGTGAGCCGAGGTCACGCCACTGCACTCCAGTCTGGGTGACCGAATGAGACTCCATCTCAAAAAATAAAAAATAAAGATGATTGTAAGGCAGTTTCCATGCCTTGTAAAGCAGCTCCTCAAACACAAATGAAACTGTTGACTGAATGGTGCAGTATTATGGAAAAAAATTTAGAATGAAAAAAAAAAAAAGGAAAGCACAGTAAGAACAGATGTGGATAGATCAGAAAGTGAAAATGCGAAAGTCAGAGCTAATGCAGAAGTAGGAAGTGAGAAGAAAGACTGGGTTACCTTACCTCCCACAATTTTGAACTTGCCTGATAAAAAAAAAATATTACCTCGGCCCTTGGGTTTGGTGACTAAAGGCTGATATTGATTGACAGGATAGACAGGATCCCCAGAAAGTTAACACTATGATACTAGTAATTTTGTAAGCCTCTTTCTTGCTGAGGGATTGAACAGAATTATTAAACTCAAATTATTGCCTGGAACCTAGGAGTTAGAAAAGGCAATCACTATTACTGGAGAAAATAATAGAAAAATGTGGTTAATAATTTTACTCAGCAGAAGAAGGAAAGAAATTGTATATGATACAATGCACCCTCAATCTGAATTTACTAGTAGGGTTTAATGGTGCGATGAGGAAAAAGTTATTAATTCCTGTATTTTAAATGTCTTCTCTGTGAAGTTACTCACAAAATTACTATAATAATTAAAAAGATAAAAGACAATTATATCCATAAATTATGTAACACATTTTCCAGCATTTGACAATCTTATTTGAAGTTTGTATCTTGAGTTTGTATCTTGTATCACTTCTTTCAATACCCCCAAATGAAAATGTTAACCTGGTTATTATTCCAGAAGTTTAAATATTATAACTAGATATTCAAATACCTAACAAATAACATGTTGATATTTTGTTCATTACAAAAGAAAGATGTGACTTTCAGGTGCAATGTATTAATTACTTAAGAGTATAATACATGTGGGCATAGCTATGGATACAACATAACTTAGAGTTCTCAAAACATTTTTTAAAAAGTAAATTTGCTAATTTTTAACAGTCATTTTTATGCAACTGGATATGTATTAATATAGAATTTTTCTTGCCATAATAATAAAAAAGAAACTATTTTCTTACCTATTATCCTATGATCATGTGAATTTAGACCAAATTACTTAAATGAGACAAAGCTCTCAAGCTCTTTATTTGGATAAGGAAGCAATTTGGTTTATAATTTTATTGTGCCTTTATGGAGGAAGAAGGGGGTCAAATCTCCTTTTCTTCTCTGGCCAAGAAATTCTACAGGTACCCATGCTTCACAGGAATGCAAAGTAGTCAATGAAATCTATTACATTAAGCAACAAGTGTAATTACAGAATTTTGAATAATTCAAAGTTATGAGTTGTTTAACAACAGAGCATATCTCAATGTCTGAAATTTAGGCATCTTAAATAATTTCTTAGTTTAAATAATACTTTTAAGTAGCACTTTGCAATAGCAGAAAACAGAACAGTATCATACATTTTTTATACAAGCTTGCATATTTGATAAGACTCCAAGATTTGTATTTTGGCAATGTTCCCTATTTAACATTTTATTAGCTCTAATTTTATGAATTTGAATTGTGTTTGCTTGCAATTCATGTAACTGTAAGGGAAAAGGCAAGATATTCTCCTTCTGACACTATTTTTTGCTATTATTCTCAAGGGTAAGCCATGGCGTTTCATCAATTAACAATAAAGGAAGAAAGCAGGCCTAAAGCCTATGATGGAAAAAGAAAATGGCAGAAGAGATTGTGAACTTAAGTAAAGTATTGTAGGTATGCCGATGTATATTTTGAATTTATGGGTAGGAAACATAATAAAGCCTTATAAGAAAGAGAACATGTGCACCACCAGAAAAATTGAAGCATCATTTTCTTCCATTCTTTTACTACTAAAGTCAAATGACACATATTTAAGTAGAAATTTGTAATAACAGAAAACAGAATAGGATCATACATTTCAAATGACTTTAGTAGTAAAAGAATGGAAGAAAATTGTCTGATTATTCATTTATTGTTTCTGCTATTCAGCTAATTCTGCTGGCATTGTAAAGCTACTATCTGTCAGAGAAGAATAAATAGATTGACAAGAGATGAACACTCTTCGGAATAGGGAAAAGTTCAGTGTGGTACTCCAAGAACTATCTACTGCATTAATTGTGCAATAAATGTTTAAATGTATTAAGGTATTCTTAATACTGTACTAAAGTATTCTCTCAGATTGAATTGAAAAGCGATTTTCATTTCTGCTTTTTATCTGTGAATCATTCTCTCTCTTTTTTTAATTTCCAA
The DNA here is from genome assembly GCF_029289425.2 of Pan paniscus. Classification (NCBI taxonomy): domain Eukaryota; kingdom Metazoa; phylum Chordata; class Mammalia; order Primates; family Hominidae; genus Pan; species Pan paniscus. Next base: position 115,367,509 of record NC_073252.2, read on the forward strand.
CTTTTATTTTAGGTTCAGGAGTACATGTGCAGAATGTGCAGTGTTGTTACATAGATAAATGTGTGTCATGATGGTTTGCTGCACGGATCATCTCATCACCCAGGTATTAAGCCCAGCATCCATTAGCTATTCTTTCTTATGCTCTCCCTTCTAAAAAGTGTTGTACCCTTCACCTTAAAAAATGCCCCAGTGTGTGTTCTCCACCCCCATCATGTGTTTATGTGTTCTCATAATTCAGCTCCCACTTATAAGAGAGAGCATGCAGCATTTGGTTTTGTTTTCCTGCATTAATTTGCTGATAATAATGGCTTCCATGACCTTGCAAAGGACATGATTTTGTTCCTTTTTATGGCTGCATAGTATGTATATGTACCACATTTCCTTTATCCAGTCTATCATTTGATGGGCATTTAGGTTGATTCCATCTCTTTGCAATTGTGAAGAGTGCTGCAATAAATATACACATGCATGTATCTTTATAATAAAAAGATTTATATTCCTTTGATTATATATCCAGTAATTGGGATTGCTGGGTCGAATCGTATTTCTGCCTCTAGGTCTTTGAGGAATGGCCACACTGTCTTCTACAATGGTTGAGCTAATTTACACTCCCACCAATAGTGCATAAGTATTCCCTTTTCTCGGCAACCTCACTATCATCTGCTATTATTTTTTTTGACTTTTTAGTAATAGCCATTCTAACTGGTGTTAGATGGTATCTGATTATGGTTTTGATTTGCATTTCACTAATAATCAGTGATGTTGAGCTTTTCCTCATATATTTGCTGGCCACATGTATGTCCTCTTTTGAGAAGTGTCTGTTCATGTCCTTTGCCCACTTTTTAATGTGGTTGTTTGGTGGTTTTTTTCTTGTAAATTGTTTAAGCTTCATGTAGATGCTGGATATTAGACCTTTATCAGGTGGATAGAGTGCAAAAATTTTCTTCCGCTCTTTACATTGTCTGTTTCCTCTGTTGATAGTTTCTTTTGCTGTGCAGAAACTCTTTTGTTTAATTAGATCCCATTTGTCAATTTTTGTTTTTGTTGCAATTGCTTTTAGCACCTTCGTCATGAAATCTTTGCCTGTGCCTATATCCTGAATAGAATTGCCTTTGTTTTCTTATAGGGTTTTTATAGTTTTGGGTTTTACATTGAAGTCTTTAAACCATATTGAGTTAATTTCTGTATAAGTTGTAAGGAATGGGTCCTGTTTCAATTTTCTGCATACAGCTAGGCAGTTCTTTCTGTACCATTTATTAAACAGGGAATCTTTTCCCCATTGCTTGTTTTTGTCAGATTTGTCAAAGATCAGATGGTTGTCAGTGTGTAGTCTTATTTCTGCGTTCTCTATTCTGTTCCATTGGTCTGTGTGTCTGTTCTTGTACCAGTGTCATGCTGTTTTGATTACTGTAGCCCTGTAGTATAGTTTGAATTCAGATAGCATGATGCCTTCAGCTTCGTTCTTTTTGCTTAGAATAGCCTTGGCTATTTGGGCTCTTTTTTTGTTTTCATAGGTATTATAAAACAGTTTTTTCTAATTCTATGAGGAATGTCAATGGTAGTTTAACAGGAACAGCATTGAATCTATAAATTACTTCAGGCAGTATGGCCATTTTCACAATATTGATTCTTCCTATTCATGAACGTGAACTTTTTTGTGTTTACTTTTGTCATCCCTGACTTCTCTGAGCAGAGCTTTGTAGTTACCTTGTAGAGATATTTCACATCCTTTGTTAGCTGTATTCCTATGTGTTTTATTCTGTTTGTGGTGATTGTGATTGGGAGTTCATTTGTGATTTGACTCTCAACTTGACTCTTGTTGGTGTACAGGAATGCTAACAATGTTTGCACACTGATTTTGAATCCTGATATTTTACTGAAGTTGATTATCAGCTTAAGAAGTTTTGGGGCTGAAATGATGGTGTTTTCTAGATATAAAATCATGTCATCTGCAAACAAAGATAGTTTGACTTCCTCTCTTGCTACTTGAATACACTTTATTTCTTTCTCTTGCCTGAATTCCCTGGCTAGAGCTTCCAATACTGTGGTGAATAGGAGTTGTGAGAGAGGGCATCCTCATCTTTTGCCAGTTTTCAGGGAAATGCTGCCAGTATGATATTGGCTGTGGGTTTGTCATATATGACTGTTATTATTTTGATATATGTTCCTTTAATACCTAGTTTATTCAGAGTTTTTAAAATGAAGAGATGTTGAATTTTATTGAAGGCCTTTTCTGCATCTATTGAGATAATCATATGGTTTTTGTCTTTAGTTCTGTTTTTGTGATGAATCACATTGATTGGTTTGCATATATGATGAATCACATTGATTGGTTTGCAAATGTTGAACTGGCCTTGCATCCTGGGGATAAAGCCTACTTGATTGTGGTGGATATGATTTTTGATGTGTTGCTGGATTCAGTTTGCCAGTATTTTGTCAAGGATTTTTGCATCAATGTTTATCAAGGATATTGTCCTGAAGTTTGTTTTTTTGTTGTATCTCTGGAGGTTTTTGTATCAGAGTGATGCAGGCCTCATAAAATGAGTTAGGGAGGAGTCCCTTCTTTTCAACTTTTTGGAATAGTTATGGTATGAATGATACCAGCTCTTCTTTGTACCTCCTCTAGGACTTATTTTTTTCTTTTGGTTGGTAAGCTATTAGTGCCTCAATTTCAGAACCCATTATTGGTCTATTCAGGGATTCAATTTCTTTCTGGTTCAATCTTGGTAGGGTATATGTGTCCAGCAATTTATCCATTTATTTTAGATTGTATAGTTTATAGAGGTGTTTGTAGTATTCTCTGATGGTTGTTTGTATTTCTGTGGGGTGATATGCCCTTTCTTTCTGACTGTGTTTATTCGAGTCTTCTCTCTTTTCTTCTTTATTAGTCTAACTAGCAGTCTAACTATTTTATTTTATTTTTTTCAAAAATCAGCTCCTTTACCATTTGAATTTTTGAAGGCCTTTTTCCTATCTCTATCCTCTTCAGTTCAGCTCTGATCTTAGGTATTTCTTGTCTTGTGCTAGCTTTTTTTTTTTTTCTTTTTTTTTCTAGTTCTTTTAGTTGTGATATTAGGCTTTCAACTTGAAATTGTTCTGGCATTTTGATGTGGGCATTCAGTGCTATAAATTTTCCTCTTAGCACTGCTTCAGCTGTGTTATGGGGATTCTAGTACATTGTATCTTTGTTCTCATTAGTTTCAAAGAACTTCTTGATTTCTGCCTTAATTTCATTGTTTACCCAAAAGTCATTCAGAAGCAGGTTGTGCAATTTCCCTGTAGTGGAATGGTTTTGGGTGAGTTCTAATTTGATTGCATTCTGATCTGAGAGACTGTTTATGATTTCACTTCTTTCACATGTTTCTGAGGAGTGTTTTACTTCTTATTATGTGATCAATTTTACAGTGAGTGCCATGTGGTGATGAGAAAAATGTATATTCTGTTATTTTTGTTTGGAGAGTTGTGTAGATATCCATCAGGTTCTCTTGATCCAGAGCTGAGTTCAGGTCCTGAATATCTTTATTAATTTTCTATCTCAATGATCTGTCTAATATTGTCAGTGGAATGTTAAAGTCTCCCACTATTATTGTGTGGGAGTCTAAGTCTCTTTGTAGATCTCTAAAAACTTGCTTTATAAATATAGGTACTCTTTTATTGTGTGCCTATATATTTGGGATAATTAGCTCTTCTTGTTGAATTGAACCCTTTACCATTATGTAATGCCCTTCTTTGTCTTTTTTAATGTTTGCTGGTTTAAAGTCTGTTTTGTCAGAAACTAGGATTCCAACCCATGCTTTTTTTCTGTTTTTCATTTGTTTGCTAGATTGTCCTCCATCCTTTTATTTTGAGCCTGTGCGTGTCTTTGCCTGTGAGATGGGACTTTTGAAAACAGCATACTGATGGGTCTTGCTTCTTTATCCAGCCTGCCATTCTGTGTCTTTTAATTGGGACATTTAGCCCATTTACGTTTAAGATTAGCATTGCTATATGTGGATTTAATCTTGTCATCATGATGCTAGCTAGTTATTTTGCAGACTTGAGTATGCGGTTGTTTCACAGTGTCACTGGTCTGTGTAACTTCAATGTGACTTTGTAGTGGCTAGTAATGGTTTTTCCTTTCCTTGTTGAGTGCTGTCTTCAGGGCTCCTGTAAGGCAGGTCTGGTGGTAATGAATTCCCTCAGCATTTGCTTGTCTGAAAAGGATCTTATTTCTTCTTTGTTTATGAAGCTTAGTTTGGCTTGATATAAAATTCTGGCTTGGAAATTCTTTTCTTTAAGAATTTTGAATATTCGCCCCCAATCACTTCTGGCTTTTAGGGTTTCTGCTGAGATGTCTGCTGTTAGTCTGATGGGCTTCCCTTTGTAGGTGACCTGGCCTTTCTCTCTGGCTGCCCTTAACATTTTTTTCTTCCTCACCAACCTTGGAGAACCTGATGATTATATGTCTTGGGGATGATATTCTTGTGAAGTATCTAATTGGGTTCTCTGCATTTCCTGAATTTGAATGTTGGCCTGTCTTGCTAGGTTGACAAAGTTCTCCTGGATGATACCCTGAAGTATGTTTTCCAAATTGCTTCCATTCTCCTCATTTCCTTCAGGTTCCCCAGTCAGTCATAGATTTTGTCTCTTTACATAGTCCCGTATTTTTCAGAGGTTTTACTCATTCATTTTTATTCTTTCTTCCCTATTCTTGTCTGCCTGTCTTATTTCACAAAGACAGTCTTCAAGCTCTGATATGCTTTCCTCTTCTCTGTCTATTGTGCTTTTAATACTTGTGATTGCATTGTGAAGTTCTTGTAGTATGTGTTTCAGCTCTCTCAGGTCGATTATGTTCCTCTCTACACTGGCTATTTTGTCTTGTCATCTCCTGTACTGTTTTATCCTTAGCTTCTTTGCACTGGGTTACAACATGTTCCTTTAACTCGGCAAAGTTTGTTTTTATCCACATTCTGAAGCCTACTTCTGTCATTTCAGCCATCTCAGCCTCCACTCACTTCTGAGCCCTTGCTGGAGAGGTGTTGCAGTCATTTGGAAGAAAAGGAGCACTCTGGCATTTTTAGTTTTCAGTGTTTTTGCATTGGTTGATTCTCGTCTTTCTGGGTTTATCTACCTTTGATCTTTGAGGTTGCTGACCTTTGGATGGTATTTTTGTGTTTTTTGTTGTTGTTGTTATTTTCTGTTTGTTTGTTTTTATTTTAACAGTCTGGACACTCTTCTGTAGTGCTGCTTCAGTTTGCTGGGGGTCTCCTCCAGATCCTAGTTGCCTCGATTTTTCCCATACCTGGAGCTATCACCAGTAAAGATGCAAAACGACAAAGATGTCAGCCTGCCCCTTCCTCTGGAAGCTCGGTCCCAGAGTGTTACTGATCTGTTGCTGGCCTGAACACGCCTGTAAGAGGTGGCTGGAGACCCCATTTGGGAAGTCTCACTCAGTCAGCAGGAAAGGGATCAGGGAACCACTTAAAGAAGCATTCCAGCTGCTTTTTGGTAGCGCAGCTGTGCTGTGTTGGGGATACTTTCAGCCTCTGAACAGTTTGGGCTCTCCAAGACCCACAGGCTAGACCAGCTGAGAAGCCCAAATAGCTAAGGTGGTGACCTTCCCCACCCATCAGGCACTGTGTCCCAGGGAAAAATTAGCTCTCTGTACACTGTAGAAAATAGGTGGGGGTGGCCAGAGACCCTCACTAGGAGTACCCACCCCATGAGGAAGAGTGGATCAGGTTCCCATTTAAAGAAGTAGTTTCTCCATGATCTGGCAAAGCAGCTATACTGCACTGGTGGGGCTTTCCTCATCCGGACCACGTGGACTCTCCATAGCCCTCAGGCTGGAATGGTTGAGTTGACGAAACAGCAGAGATGGCAATCCCCCCATCCCTCTAGGGTCTCCTTCCAAGGGAGAGATCAGATCTCTGTCCATAGAAAACGGGCAGGGGTGGCTGGAGGCCCCACCTGGGAGGTCAGACCCAGTGAGGAGGGATGGATCTGGGTCCTACTTAAAGAAGCAGTCTGGCCACGAATTGGCAAAGCAGCTGTGCTGTGCTGGGTGGTGGTGGGACTTCCTTGTTGAGACATTTTAGAGTTTCCAAAGCTCTCAGACTAAAATGGCTGAGTCAACCAAATGGCAGAGATGGTGACCTGACCCTCCACTAGTGGACTCTGTCTCATCTCAGGCTGGCTCCTCCACCCTATTGCTGGTGGCTGGCTGGAATTCCAAGCCAGCAGGTCTTATCTTGTGAGATGCCATGGAATTGGGGCCTGCAGGATGATGCTGTCTGGCTCCCTGGATTCAGCCCCTATCCTGGGGATATGTACAGACCTCCTGCCTTGCCTGAGTTGCAGACACATTTGCTCGGGATTCTGGGGGCTGGAGTATGTAAAGCTCCTGGGTCTCTCTGTGTGCCTGAGTAGCTGCTCTGCCAAGACCCCAAAAACACTGATGGCGTGGGCTCACAAGGGGGATCTCCTGATCCACAGGTTGCAAAGATCTGTGGAAGAAGCTTGGTTTCCTGGGGTCACACAATCACTCACTGCATCTCTTGGCTGAGGATGGGGGTTCCCCGGGCCCTGTGTCGCTCCTGGGTGGGCCATCGTCCCACCCTGCATTTCTTTTTTCTCTTTGGGTCAAGTTGTTTCCCTGATCAATCCTAATGTGAGTACTGGGAGTACTTGCTCCTTTCATTCCTCTTCATTAGCGCTGTGGACCACAGCTGCTTCTAATCAGCCATCTTGTGGCTACTTCCCCCAATCATTCTCTTGATCTTTTTTCTACCTCTCAATAGCCAGCTCACTTGGTATAGGAAAGAATATGCTGTATGAAAGGTTTTTTTTTTGTCAATATCAAAGAACTCTAATTTGAGAGGAAAAGAAGGAGGGCCAATACAGAAGAAGAAGATGGAAATCATGAGTGATCTATGTATAGCAGCATATTATATTGCTAACTTGCTAAAGTTAATAAAATTAGAAATGATATCTTTTCATTTTCTATGTGTTTTTTAAATTTGTCTTCAAATGTTTTTTCATTTTCTACTGTGTACGCAAATTTTTTCATGATATCTTTCAAGACATACAGCAACTACATTTTTAAAAGGAATAAACTGAATGGCATCACACAATCACTTTTAATTATGTATTTATACAAAGGTGAAAATAAGTTGTGATGACAGAAAACAATGGTTTGTTAGGTGAAGATGTAACTTTTCAGATTTTGTAATTTTCATTGAAATGTAGTTATAGAACTTTCAGTAGAACAGCTAAAGTAAAATGAGGTGAAAAATCTCATTAATTAATGACTGGAAACAAAGATACTCCTGAAATATATATATATAATATATATTATATATTATATGATATATATGATATATGATATATATATTGTTGACTGTCTATATCACTATTACTATATCTGTTTATAATCTAAAGATAACCTTCTCTTTAACATTGGAGGGCATTTAGAATAGACTTCAGGTAAGTGTAGATTAAACTGATTTCTATTTTATAAGGTATCTTTTTTTCTATTACTTTATTGTATTTAAAATAAAGAAAAGTAGGGCCAGGTGTGGTGTCTCACGCCTGTAATCCCAGCACTTTGGGAGTCTGAGACAGGGGGATCATGAGGTCAGAAGAGCGAGACCATCCTGGCTAACACAGTGAAACCCCATCTCTACTAAAAATAAAAAAAAAAATTAGCCAGGCGTGGTGGCAGGCGCCTGTAATCCCAGCTACTGGGGAGGCTGAGGCAGGAGAATGGTGTGAACCCAGGAGGCGGAGCTTGCAGTGAGCCAAGATTGCGCCACTGCACTCCAGCCTGGGTGACAGAGCGAGAGTCTGTCTCAAAATAAATAAATAAATAAAAATAAATAAATAAATAAAAATATGCTATATATAGTAATAAAAATATCAGAATTATGAATACTGTAAATGTACTCATTAATATGGTATAAAGGGTCTCTTTTAAGTTATTGACTCCAAAGAAATTGAGCAATTCAAAGTACATATCTTAATTTTATTCAGAATAAATTTATCAAACCTTGTAATTTTTCCAGTAACATGAATTGTACAAATCGGGTTTTAATCAAATAACAAGATTAAAATATATTTTTAATATATAAATTCTTAAAAAAGGCAGTAAGGTATAGTGAAAGCACTCTGGATTGAAAGTATGACCTCTGTTCAAAACTTGTCTTCATCAATTTCTTGCTCTGTGGCTGTGAAAAAAAATGCTTTAGGTCTTGAAATCTCAGTTTGTCTGTCTACAATTTAAGAATAATACCATTGTTTCTCAATTCAAATATATATCCTTTAAATATCTCTTAAATTGGGATGAAATTTACATAAGTAAAAAAATCAACTAGTCAGCCGACAGAGTATTAAGTGTTGTGAGTTTATTGTCCTTCTGTAATAAACTGTATTGATGGTATTTATTTATTTCATTGTTAATTTAGTGCATTTATTTGAATCAGTTGTGGTATAAATTGCCAACTCTCACAGAATAAATCAAAAGTTGGGAAGCTATGTGGGTGATTTAATGGAATATTACTTAAGTCTTGAATATATGTCAAAAATTATCACTTAGTTTACAAATACATGGAAGTTAAATTAAAGAGAAAATAACCCAAAATTAAAAACTAAAAAAAAAAAAAAATCAACTCGAAAGTACAAACTGCAGATATTCACCAACATTCCTATACGTGTAGCATACTATGAATGAAGTGTTACTCTTTGTGCGGATGTATAAAATTGCCTTTCATATTAAAGAAACTGTGTATTCCTTCTGGCAATATGAGAAAAACAAAACTGTTTTATCATGCTGAGTAGATATTTCCATTAAAATATAAAAATAAGTGAGATAATATATGAAAGTAATGCAGTTTAAAATATTAAAAGACAATGGTGAGTTCTTCCATTTCTTGTCAAGATGGAGTAATAGGCACTGCACATACACCGCTGCCTAAAAACAAAAACAAAGAAAGACAAAATATTTGGAACAACAGCACTCAAAGCATTGAGTGTTAAGCAATGACAGACAAAGAATGAGAAACAAGGAGATGACCCACTCTCCAGGGCATGGAACATGGAGGGGAAATCCAGACAGAGCCCAGTGGTCTTTAAACTTAAGAGGATATTTATGCAGCCAAAAAACATATGAAAAAATGCTCATCATCACTGGCCATCAGAGAAATGCAAATCAAAACTGCAATGAGATACCATCTCACACCAGTTAGAATGGCAATCATTAAAAAGTCAGGAAACAACAGGTGCTGGAGAGGATGTGGAGAAATAGGAACACTTTTACACTGTTGGTGGGACTGTAAACTAGTTCAACCATTGTGGAAGTCAGTGTGGCGATTCCTCGGGGATCTAGAACTGGAAATACCATTTGACACAGCCATCCCATTACTGGGTATATACCCAAAGGACTGTAAATCATGCTGCTATAAAGACACATGCACACGTATGTTTATTGCGGCATTATTCACAATAGCAAAGACTTGGAACCAACCTAAATGTCCAACAACGATAGACTGGATTAAGAAAATGTGGCACATATACACCATGGAATACTATGCAGCCATAAAAAATGATGAGTTCATGTCCTTTGTAGGGACATGGATGAAATTGGAAATCATCATTCTCAGTAAACTATCACAAGAACAAAAAACCAAACACTGCATATTCTCACTCATAGGTGGGAATTGAACAATGAGATCACATGGACACAGGAAGGGGAATATCACACTCTGGGGACTGTTGTGGGGTGGGGGGAGGGGGAGGGATAGCATTGGGAGATATACCTAATGCTAGATGACGAGTTAGTGGGTGCAGCGCACCAGCATGGCACATGTATACATATGTAACTAACCTGCACAATGTGCACATGTACCCTAGAACTTAAAGTATAATAAAAAAAAAAGAAAGAAAAAAAAAAGAGGATAAAGCTAGGAGTCCTAGAAATCCAAGGTCAGCAGACATTGCAGGCCAGCCTACTAGAGAGAAAAGGGCTGTAATTAAGAGGGGCGTCAGTTATAGTACTAAGCATGGTCTTAGTCTTAGACGTCTGAGTTGATTTGGGATAGCTCTTCCCTTCATTTGACTTGGGAGAAATAATATAATCTCACTGAGACACCTCAAATATAAAGTGGAAACTATAACTACTAAAGCGCAAAAAATGCTATAAAAATGCCTAGCAAATACTAGGTGCTCATTAAATGCCCATTTTTAGGGAAGATGCTGATGATGAAGAACAGAACTGAACTTGAATGTTTGAAGAAATGAAACTTGAAAATTTTAATAAGACCATGTTTTTACAGAAAAGTATGTTTTCTGACTTGAATTGTCTAGTGTTTGTGTGTGTGTGTGTGTGTGTGTGTGTATTTGTAATTATTTGTAATATACTATACTATACGTTCAGGAGATCTAGTTTTAATATGCAGACTATTAGAATGAAGGTCCTACCAAGTAAACTTTAGTACTTGAGCCTTGTGTTTGGAAGGGGTACAGTAATTTTAAATGTTTCTCAAATTTTGCTATTTGGTTTATTTTTAGAAAATTCAACGATACATGAATTAAAGCACTCTGTATAATCTGTAAACCGTTGTATAAATATATGTAGTTATTGACACCATTTATTAATATTTTTCTTTTTTTTGTGATCACAGCTCACAGCAGCCTTGATCTCCTGGGCTCAAATGATCCTCCTGCCTCAGCCTCCCAAGTAGCTGAGATCACAGGTCCATGCCGACCCCCTTGGCTTTTTGTTTGTTTGTTTAATTATCTGTAGAGACAGTCTCTCTGTGTTGCTCAGGCTGATCTCAAACACTTGGGCTCAAGTGATTCTCCCATTTTAGCCTCCCAAAGTGCTGGAATTACAGGCATGAGCCATCACACCTAGCCTACTATTTTTCAATAAATTTAATTTCACTAAAAATAAATACATTAAATTTTGGGGGTTTTTTTGTAAAACTTTATGACCCAATAACTAAGCAGCTCCCTGCTGAGAATGCTTAACACCAACACACAATTGCTTTTATTTCCCATTTAGTGTGCCACTTAAATCTATAGGGTTAGAAGTAACAGTATAGGCATTAAAACTAGAAAATTCTAGGAGAAATAGAGGTGAAACAGTAAACAAAATATTTCATTGACATTGAGCTTTCAGTCATGCTGACAGTTTCTAAAATATTACCAGGATCAGTGCATAGATCTCGCTAATATGACCTAGGAAACAGATTTGATTATTTTGCTTGGAAATGTTAATTCCTTTAACCCTGTAAGTGTTTGCCAATTTATAAACGACTACATGAATCTTTCTTGTCTTTAGCTATCTTCATAGTCATTCTGGGTAATTATCTAATGTTGATCAGGTTGTGTGACTGATTGATTATTTTAGCCTGTCTGTTAGGTACCCTGAAATTTATGCAATTTCTTGCCCACATTGGTGCCCTGGTAATATAAAACTTTTGGTAGCTACAGTGTGCTTAATTAAGAAGATAGACTATGGAGATTGAATTTTGTTCCTCACAATAGTTATCTAAAGGAGCTGCTGACTAAAAAAATTGTTTTCCTGAAATAATAAGACTTAACAATTTCATTAAATTGTTGCTTATAGTTTGATTTTATGATGATGTATATTCATATAATATGATGATATTTGGCCAAGCAGAAAGATAAGTTATACTATAAAGATTGTAACTATCCACATTTTGAAATCAAATGTCATTTGCCTCAGGCTTTAATAATTAGCTCAAAATTTTAAGTTTTGTTGGTATGTGTATTTCAGTAAGGTCTCAAATCATTTCACTGTGATCAAATATGTAATTTTAAGTATATAAATATTTAATTAGAAAAATATATGGACAAGTTACTCTGAAATAAATAACTAACAGATTTAATTACAAATTCAATTTGCCAACAAAGAGTTGTAGAAATCCTACAGGAAGTTTGATTTGCATTTAGTGGCTTCACTGTAAGATTATAACTGGTTTAGCATAGACTGGGTTAAATTATTTTGCAGTGAGGCTTAAATGTAGTCTCTGATAAAATAAAATAAGGAATTATTACTTCTTGTTATTCCATTTTCAAGGCTCCATAAATACATATTTTTTGAATATGTGGTATATTATTCTGAAGTTGAATGTAAAAGTAAATGAATTGCTTCAACCACAACAAAAAACTGTATTCTGTCATTAATTAAAAATGCCCATCTGTGGTAAAATCAAATCAAATCAGTTCTTATGAAATGTACTGAGTTTCAGAACCAGAAAATATCAGTACAAATGTGTAGATGTGCATTTGTATAAACATGCTTATACTTTGAGTGAGAAACTTCTCAAAATTTCTATTGGCCATAATATTTTATGTATAAAATTGAAATATAAAACAGTAACATAACATAATATTCAGTTTATAATACTAGATGAGTACTGTGCTAGTTTCTTAGGGATGGCCTAATAAATTACATAAATTGGATGGCTGAAAATAACAGAAATGTTTTCCCTCAAAATTGTGGAGGCTGGAGTCTCTAAATCAAGACGTTAACAGGGTCAAACTCTCTCTGAAGGCTCTAGAGGAGCCTGCATTGACTCTCCTAACTTCTGATGCTTGTTAACAGTATTTGGCATTCCTTGGCTTGACAAACATCACATCAGTCTCTGCCTCCATCATTACCTTGTGCTATCTCTGTGTGTCTGGACCTCAATGTCCAAATTTCCTTCTTCTTATAAGGTTCTGAGTGAACATTACATGAATTTTCAGAGGTCACTATTCAACTCGGTATCTATGAACACACTGACATCCACATGCTATACTTATATGAAAGGTTAGCCTTTCAGGTTTCTGCTGATTTTATTGACTGGTAGCCTTATGTGAGTTTCTAGAGTTTAATCAGATTATTGGCAAAATGTAGTGTAGGCTCAGCAATGTTGAACAGTATATAAATATGATCAAAAATACAAGAAAATAAGAACAAGAAGGAGAAGTTTCAAGCATTGACACTTAGCATCTTGGAAAAAAAAATAAAGCAAATTAATGGAACTATAATATTTTGGAATTTCTAACCATGAAAACTGATGATAACAATTGAGAAAAAATGTTTTAAGTTTAAAAGTAAGCAAATATGAGGTGCCTCTAAATTACATATATCTAATTTAGATAACATAACATTTAAGGATTCTTTGCCCTAACGTTAGCTTTTTAATTCCCATTTCTTCGAATGGGCCTGGTAAGGCTTTGAAATATACAATGCATTGGGTAGTCAATTCACAGACTAACCTGAGATATTTTGAATCATGAGCTTATTGAAACATGCTTGTTACAATTAGTGTTTTAAAGATAAGAGAATTACTTCTGTCAAATATATGTTGGCAATGATATATGCTGCTGTGAGATCGTTAAATGAAATTTAGTTACAAGTCTTAAAATCACAGCACCGAAATTACTTCATATCTGAGTGATTGGCATATGCCACTGACATATTATTTTCCTTTAGAGTACTACTATGTGACAAATTTAAAATATAGCAGTTAGTATAGGGACATAAAAATAATAGAACTCCGTGAAATTATAAAGTTTTTATATCATTTTCTAAACATAGGAGAAAAATGTTTGAAGTTTGAAAGAAGAAAAATTTTTCTCTAAATATCAAAGTAAAAACGAAAGATCCAAAATTTGTTAATTTTAACATGTCTACAAAGTATGACATTTGACATTTATATAATTTGTTACTTTATACAGTTTTGATGACTAGAGTCAAATTATTCCAAAAGGAAAATTTTAAACATGATTTCAAAATTTTACAGCAAACAGTTTATTTTGATATAGGAAATGGGTGCATTTTAATGTGTAGGGGAATATTTAAATGCCAAGGGCCTGCAGAACTTCAAGCCTCTATCTAGTAGCTGTTCTCCTACTGAGAAGAACTTGTCAATCAGGAGATCTAAAAGAAAAATAGATGATCAGGCTAAAAGCTGGGAGACTTAGCAAGACAGTAAAGACTTATGGACAGGAACTAAAAAAATAAAGAAAGCTAGAGGTGTGAGCATGGCATTTGGAGATATTTTCTGCTGGGTTCTGCAGATTCAAAAAGAAGCCACTGAGAAGCTGGAAAGCTGAAAATAACTTTTCAGTCTCCTAGGTCTAAGACAGGGGTTTTCAACCTTGGCAATATTAGAATTTTGCACTTGATGATTCTTTGTTGTGAGTGCTGTCCTGTGCGTTGTAGAATGTTTAACAGCATCCCAGGTCTCTAGCTATTAGATACTACTAGCCATACCCTTTCTCTACCAAACTGTGACAACCAAATTGTCTCCATACAATGCCAAATAGTCTCTGAAAAAAAAATAGTACCTGATAGAGAACTACAGCCTAAGCAATCTGAAACATTATTCTAGGATTTTCAAAAACGAGTTTCCCACTAAATATCCCAGGCTTTAACTGATACCTCAAAAGGTATTTTTATACAACTAAGTGTAAGCATAAACCTGAAAGCAACTGATCCTGAAAGGGTCTAAACCCCAACTTTAAAATATTTGGATCACTGAAATACTATTAAATGATGTGAGTTTTTTTGTATGTCAGAGGTCCACAGAAGCAAACCTAATGTGACAACATTTTAGGCCAACTATGTTGACAAATTTTTATATTAATTATGTATCGCTTAATCTAACTAAACAAGTACTCAACGAGGGTAGTTACCATGATCAGAAGTCAAGAGAGTATAAAGCCAGAACTTTACAAACTGCAGTTATCAGACACAGGCTTTTAAAATATATGTGCAAAATGTTTGAGTAAGTAAATGAAGAATTATACACTTTCCCAGAAAATCAGAAAGCATAAAAATACATGAATATGAGTTTATAAATTAATGTAAAACTAAAATTAAAGAGGTGGAAGTTCAGGTCAAAAAAACTATCTGACAAAGCTATAGGAAATATAAAATAAGAACATATAGAGTGTGGAGGTAAAGGGTAACAAGAAACAAATTTACCTACCTTCCCCACTGTCAGAAACAACAAGCGAAAAAGAAAATATATTTTACAAATGGAAATAATCTGGACACTATGGCTCATGCCTGTAATCCCAGCACTTTGGGAGGCCAAGGCAGAAGGATCACTTGAGCTCAGGAATTGGAGACCAGCCTGGGCAACATAGTGAGACCTCATCTCTACAATTATGCCTGTAGTCCCAACTATTCAGGAGGCTGAGGTGGGAGGATAGCCTGAGCCAGGGAAATCCAGGTTGCACTGAGTTGTGATCATGCTACTGAATTCCAACCTGAGTAACAGAGAAAGGCATTGTCTCAAAAAATATATATATTTTAAAATATATATTTATTATGTATTTATATGTATAAAATAAATATATGATATATTTATAATATAAATTAAATATAAATATATGATATATTAATACTATAAATTAAATATAAATATGATATATAAATATAAGATTATACTTACAATTATATTTATAAATATATAATGTGTATATTATATAAATATAATGTATATATATTTATAAATAAATAAGTGTATCTATACATATATGAAAAGAGCATCAGTGATCTGTTCAACATTTCCAGATACTATATCTGTAAATGACAAAAAGATTGTTTCCTTTCACATAAGTCCCTGCAGGGGATAGGTCTTAACTAACCTACCAGTCACAATGATGCCATTCACCTCTCTGGGCAAATAAAGCAGTTCTTGTTAATAGGACATAAGGAAAAATCTGTTGGATGCTGTACAGGAAGAGTTCCCTTGGACCTGAAGAAGACATGACAAACTGTCTTCTGCTTTACTTTTATGAATGTTGTGTCAGGAAATGTAAGATGCTATAACCATGAAGGCACCTAGAATGAGAAATAAAGCTGGCAACAGAGAATGGCAGAGAAAACAAACTGGAAAGAACCAGAGCACTTGACTCTATTAAGTCATTGAATTAATCCACTGTTACCACAACTTTGGAACTTAGTATTCTGTGTGATGATCCTTTGCCTTATTATATGCCACTTTGAGTAGAGTCCTCTGTTATGTGTGGCTGAAAATATCTTAAAATAATTTTCCAAGTTTATAAACTGGAAACTAATGCCCAACTGAATCAAACCAATCTCTAAAAACTTCCAAAGATACCTCTAAATGTCTTTCAACTAGAATTTTTCTCTTTGCTAGCATCTGCGCTACTTCTTAGATAAAAGAAGTAGCTTCCAAAGTTCTTAGGCATAATCCTCATGGTGTTAGTCTGGTATCCTTTTCCAAAAACTTGCTAAATTTGGGTCTAGAATCATGTATGTAAAACATTAATTTTATCAAATCACTCTCCTATGTAAAAATGTCCAGTGATTCTGTGCTAACAAAGTTGTCCTTTGCTTCCTATGTAGGAAATTTCATTATCTGACATATCTCTCTAATGTTATTTCCCATCACTTTCTATCAAAATGCTGTATTTTAAGCCACTGTTAGGTAATTTAATTAGTATCTTTACTTTTTTACAAAAAAATAATTTGCTGTTATGAACATTCCAAGCATTCCAAGTACCTTTGGTGATACTTAAAGCAAATCTTTCTACATGTTTAGCATGCCACTTTCCACTCAGCATAAACTTCTTCTGTTCATGTCATAGTATTGATTGCAACACCCCATTGATTATATCTCTCTAGGTAAATGCCCTTTCTCTATTGAGAAAGAATTTAAATGTCCTTTCTCTATTGAGAAAGAATTTATTTAAGTTTGAAAGCAGTCACCCCATTTCTGCTGTTACATGGTCAGTGGTAGCAAATCATTTATTTTCTTATGTTCAAACCTTAGCTTAGTACATGGAAAACAGCTATTGTCTAGCTGATTGTCAAAGTAATGAATAAATGATTTACACATCAACTTAAACTTTATGGTGAAAGATTATTTGAATCTCGTAACTTTATTGCTAATGAAGTATCAAGTAGAATTTTTTTCTCATTTTGCAAATATTACTGTGGTATACAGAAAGCATGTTTCAAAATGTGTAATTTTCTTGCATTGAAGAATAACAAGTCAATAAAGTGATAAAAGGTATTGAAAAATTGATATTTTTTAAAATACAAAAAAAGCAATTTAGACTTGCAAAGAAGTCCTATGTTTGATGTATTCTAATTGCATATATGATCTTCATGTTATTACTTAACCAATTTGAACCTCAGTTTCTATATGCATACAGGAATAACATTACAGTTATGTACAACATTATGAGAATAAAATAATTTATATTAAACTCTTCTGTGAATGATTAGTAGGTATACAAAGGATAGTTCTAAATTTGCCAAATCCTGCTTCATATATGATCAAAAATATTTGTCAGAGGCAGGGTTTACTATGGCATATATGGCATATCAATTTGTGCTAATCTAGCACATTTACAAAGAAGTAAGAGAATCAAAAGTTGTATTGGCTAGAGGTAAACAAAGCTTTTAAAGGCATCTGCACCCATACTGCTGTCTTCCCTACCTTCTCTCTAAATACAAGTAAACTCATAGGTTTTATTATTTCCAAATTATAAAGAGGTTATTTGCTCTTATCTGAAATTATATTGATATTATATCATAAGAATTTGTGTATGTATTCTACTGGGAAATAGTGTAAAAAGTAGTTAACTCACTTCTATGGATAACAAACAAAAAAACATTGTTTAAAGTCTGGATCATCAGTTCATGAATAATATGTAATACACCACTAAAAAGGATGCCTTAAAAACAACATTGCATGACAAGAGTTTTAACAAATGTAGGTGAAAACATGTGAGGGCTTTGTATGTTACGCACTACAGCAGTAATGTCCAATAGACATTGCAATTCTGGAGATACTCTATATCTGTGATATCTTCAGCACTTGAAATAAGGTCAGTGTGACTGAAGAATGACACTTTAATTAATTTAATGCATTTAAATTAATTTAAATGTCACATACTGCCAGAAGCTACTGTATTGGACAAGCAGAGATCTTCTTAATTTGGGAAAGAAAAACAAGTCTCTCAGCTTGAGAGTCATGAGGCACCCATTATGCATGCCCCACTAAGCCCTCAATGGAGAGAACTTGAAAGTCACATAGGCAGGCCACAGGCCCCTAGACAGTCTCAGAGCTGCTAATAACAAGTAGAGAGCCAGGCAAGGTGGTTCATGTCTGTCATCACAGAAAAGTCGCTTAGGCCCAGGAGTTCGAAGCTGCAGAGCTATAATTGCACCAGTGAACTCAAGCCTGGGTGACAGAGCAAGACCTTTTCTCTCTCTCTCAATATGTTTAATTAAATATTATATATTTATAAGTATTTATATAAATTTATATATAATTTTAATTAACATATAATTGGGATTATATATCTAATTAAAAATCTATATATCTGAAAACAAAAAAAAATTGACAATAAAGGGTGCACTAAAATATATAAAGGATGGAATAATGAAAGAGAATAAACTGCAATACAGGAAAAAGGGAAGCAGACAGAGAATAAAACAAAAGGAATGATGAAGCAGAACTATTTAAGCCTGTCAAGGATACTTGAGGACCATCACCCAAAGGTCTTACAATGAAAGAAGGAAAACAACCTGTGCATTACAGTGATAACTCTAATAGAGGGTCAAAGAGAAAATCATTTCAATGCTAATGACAAATACTGTAAAACAGTAAGCATAAAGAATAATATTAGAGATAGGAATAATATTAGGGATAGGAATAATATTAGGGAGGGGCCATGTTAAACGAAACTTCCATGTATAGTTGTTCATGTTGTGGCCTGCACAAAAAGATACCTTGATGAGGGCAAATAAGGGGTTAATTTCAGGTGATCCTTCACTTATCAAACAATAAGGCCTGGTGTCATTCTGCATCTGTGAGAAAAAAGGGATACCGCTTCCAATTTTTCTACCTTGAATCACAATCTTTTCTAAGCCTTCCATGCAGGTGTTCTCTTTTTGTATTTGCTCAAATGCATAGTGTATATTTCAGTAGAAGCCCCAAAATGAAGATCCCACAATTCATTCTAGAACTGTGATAAAGGAAGGGTGATAGCTGACTGTATACAAGGAGCAGGGAGATAAAAACACAACAGATATTATAGTTTCTACATTTAAATGATTTGAAACATCTTGAGTATATTCATTTAAATCAAAAATGAATAAATATAGGAGAAAGCTAGAGGTGAAAAAGTCTATAATTTTAGTTTTATATCTAGCTGTTTTGTTCTACAGGTATTCTCTGAGTGTGAAACCTGAAATTACAATCATTATGAGACAACGGTGTCTCTACTATAAAAACCAATTGTTTTTTCCTTCACGTGCATGTACTTAAAGATATATTGATTTTTTTCATAATAATGTAAAAAAGAGTAATTGCCATGATTCACAAATAAAAGGTAATTATCTTAGTACATTAAATTTTATAAATGCTAATTTAAATACAATAGTCTGCTATCTTTAATAGGCTATAATATGTCAATACAATATTAATAAACACCTATAATTCAAAATAAAATGAAAGCACCATTAAAAAGTTAAAGAAAATTAAATGCCACAAGAAAGATTGATATGTATGTCTTATAGATTTCAAAGGAGAAAGTCAATAATTGAGAAGAATCTTCAATAAGGCAGTAATCTCCCATGTAAGTATAGAAAGGTCGTCAGAAGGATTTTTATTGGTTTTAGATGAGTGGATTGTCAATCCTAGCAAAAGAGGGACATAAGTTAAATGAAAGCAAAAAAATGCTGATATATGGTTTGGAGGAGATTTATTAGTCTTATTGGAACAATAAGGCATAGGAGAAGAAATGTGAAAAAGGCTGAAAAGACACTACCTCACTGATTTAAAGGATCAAAGAAACAAAAATGAACACACCATTAAATTAGTGATGTGAGGTCTTTAAAAGTCTGATCAAAAATACATCTGCAGGACAGGCGCCGTGGCTTATGCCTGTAAGCCCAGCATTTTGGGAGGCCGAGGCAGGTGGATCACCTGAGGTCAGGAGTTTGAGACTAGCCTGGCCAACATGGTGAAACCCTGTCTCTACTAAAAATACAAAAGAAAAAAAAAGTAGCCAGGCACAGTGGTGCTCGCCTGTAGTCCTAGCTATTCAGGAGGCTGAGGCAGGAGAATCGCTTGAGCCTGGGAGGCAGAGGTTGCAGTGAGCAGGGATCGAGCCACTGCACTCCATCCTGGGCGACAGAGCAAGAGTCTGCCATCTCAAAAAAAAAAAAAAAAAAAGAGAGAGAGAGAAAAAAGCATCTGCATTGTTGTGCGATATGGACCACTGGTGGTAGAAGATGCCTGAAGAAATAAGATAAACTCTATAGGTAATAACATGACGATTAAGTATAATGGAATAAACACATTCATATATAAGAAATAATCTAAAAGATAATCATGAATTTGAAACTGCCAGTGCAAAATTATAAGTGAGTAAAATTGAACATAACCAACTTTATCTTGTTTCTAATCTCACAAGCTAATTGTCTTGCTCATCCTTGTACAGTCTAACTATGGGAGAAATTTAGTTTATAGTTTAACTTTAAACCAAGGATGATAATAGTTACTTCCCAAAACTAGCCCCATCCTCCCCAGTCCTTGTTCACGGACTGAAGCCATCTTTGCAAAACTAATGAAAGGCCACAAGGTGAGAATGATGATAGGGGCCTGAATTCTGCTAAGACTTAGGCATAGTTAAATGATAAGTAGTCATTGTTTTCTAACTTGCATTTTTGTAATTGCTTACTATTCAGGAGTCAGTAGCCAGTAGTCATAAGATTTGTAACTTTCCCAATTGCTCCTATTGATCACAACAATCTAAGCCTGATGTTTGAGATATTTTTCAGACTTTGCATTCCAGAGGACCAACTGACACCACCCAGACAGGTGACCCCCACCCAGGAAGGGACTTCGTGCACAAAGACAGTTTTGGCATTCCTGTGCTTTCATCTCCAACCCAACCAATAAGTAGAACCCATTTCTAAGCCCCCTGCCTGCCAAACAATCCTTAAAAATCCTAGTCTCCAAATTCCTGGGGAGGCAGGTTTTAGAGGCATCTCCCTTCCTCCTTGCTAGATGGCCTTGGGATTATTCAACTTTTTCTCTGCTGTAACACCTGTTTTGTCAGTGTACTGACTTTTTCTGTGGGGCAGGCAAGAAGAACCCACAGGGTTGTAACAGACTATCAGTCCATCATATAAACACAAAACTATTGGAATGGTTTCCATAACTGAGGGATTATTTTTTCACTCCTTCCTTTTTTTGAGGAACTATCACATGTCAAGGATATAAAAGTAAGAGCCCATGATGACATTTGGAAGGGATTATAAGTATAAAAGGCATTACTCGCATACTGCATTTCCACATGAACTCTGTCTGATTTTAATACATACACATGAAAATTAAAAATTATTACTATTTGCAAATGATGCTTTAAAAATATTCTCTACTATGCATTGTGTTCATCAAAGCCTGAAAATACATACCTCTGAACTTGCCTTAGACCTTCTTAAAAGTTTCAAAGTGTTTCTAAATTATATTTTCTAAGTTTGCAAATGTAACTCATGGAGTGATATTCGATTTCAATTCACTTTCATAACCCAAGCACTGCCTTGATATCTTTAGACCTTTCCAGGAGAATGGAATTCTATTAGCAAATGCATAACAATATAGGACAGCAGTAATTAGCTGCCCTTTCTATTTCTCTCTTTACATAAAATGGAAAATTTTAATTTATAATTCAATAATTAGTTTTACATTCTTTTGGCACACCTTGAAAAGTTGAGTTTATTGAATAAAAAAGCATTATGTACTGGTGATTTCCATGATTAAAAGCTTTTGTGATTACATTATAATGTCTTTCTTATGTAAGATCATATAGAAAAAGAAAAGAAAACGTTGCTACAAGTCTCTTTTCTTTTTTTGTAATATTACAGCAACATAAAATAGCAGCAAATTTTGAGGCTTTTTAGAAAAGAAATTACCTATTATTAAATTTTGAATTAAAACCTATCCCACTGAGTGATGTGACTGCTATAAATTTTGCTTAAAAAGAGATTGTCTTATTAAATTTAACATCAATTCCTGTTGCAGTTTACTTAAATGTTTAAAATTTTAGGCTGGATGCAGTGGTTCACGCCTGTAATCCCAGCACTTTGTAAGGCCAAGGTGGGTGGATCACAGGAGGTCAGGAGTTCGAGACCAACCTGACCAACATGGTGAAACCCCGTCTCTACTAAAAATACAAAAATTAGCTGGGCATGGTGGCATGCACCTGTATTCCCAGCTACTCCGGAGGCTGAGGCAGGAGAATCACTGGAACCTGGGAGGCAGAGGTTGCAGTGAGCCAATATCGTGCCACTACACTCCAGCCTGGGCGACAGAGTGAGACTCTGTCTCAAATAAATAAAAAATTAAATTAAAAAAAAAACAGTAAGTTTTAACTAAATATTCAAAGACTTGAGGTAAATTATAAATTATCTCTATATCTTCTTAGTATTTGTAAGTTGACGGTCACAAATACATTTTTACAAGTGTTAACTGAAACATATATTTTCCAGACATAATGGATTTGGGGAGGTTATTGGTCTGCATTAATTTTAAATGTCTGACAATCTTAGTTTACGTTAACAATATTTATGCTTCAACTAACACTGAAAATCTGTCTGTATTTTACCCATTTAAAGATTGTTCAAATTGAAAATTTTACATTTATAATAATATTTCAGAACTCTATATATTCTAAAGAATTATTTTGTATTACACATGGAGTAGTAGTATTTAATGTTTACATTAAGGATATATATACATAGAAAGAGTTAAATCATTTTATTTAATAATTTGTCAAAATCTCAGTGAACTGTCAAACCTGTGAGAAGAAAACTGGCTAGTCTATTGTCAATTTGAATAATGAGTGTTTAAGTTTTATTGTTCACATTATTGATCATATTTGAGGATGACATTGTTAATGATCATTGTCTTGTGTGCATCAATCATAGAAAAATACTGCTAATGATCTCTGCACCCTGCAGCACCCCAGCGGGTGATTCACCAGCAAATGCCTGTAGGCTACTGGGAACCTCATGTCTGTTTTCTGCTGTCAGCTCACACATCTGTCTGCCACTGCCATAGGAGAAAAGAATGGCTTTTCCCTTCCTGCCTTCCAAAGCTTGTATGAGTATCTATCCTTGACAGCATCTCAACTGGAAACAGCTGGCAGGGTATTCTGGCAAATATTATTTGCACATTTTTCCAGGGTAAGTAAGGGAAAATGCAGAAAGGGCAGGAATGCTGCTGAAATGACAAGAAAGAATCCGCATACCGCTTGTGACAGGATGGAAGGAAAGACAGAAAGAGGCGTGTGGCTTTTATCCCTAATGATCATATTTAGGGAAGAAGGGAAATATTTAAATGCTAAGTTATGAAATTGCACAAACATATGATCTGAGGGGTTGCTGAAAACATGGAATCTATGCACAGTGAACAGAAGCGTCTTTCCCTAGGTTGAAACTACAACAACGTGATTGAAAATGTGCTGTGAGACAGCTGGCCTGCAGCAAAGCCTCCTGCTCCCTAGATCCTTCCCCTGCTGCATGTCTACACGTATCAGTTTATTTAGCATTATTTTCTTCTTGAAGATAAGTTGTGACTAGCATTAAAACAACATGGGTTTTAAAAAAAGGAAGGAACGAGTGAAGGGACAGAAAGAGAAAGAGACAGAAAGAAAGGGAGAGGGATAAAAATAACAATTTTTAAATGCCAGATTATACATCAAAATAATTATGTAAAAAAGCAGAAGTATCCATAGATATAATTTAAAAGAAAATAAATATCACGTGGTGCTTTACTGCATAGGATCTGAACTTAGTTGTTCCCGTGATCTTGACTCCAGAAGGATTCAAAAAGGCATGTCAGTGAAAGATTCCTTGAATATAAGCAGCTGTGGCCTCATCCTAAACGTGTGGCACCACTACTGAGGGCAGCAACATCTTTGCCTAGATCTTGTTTAGCATGGTGTTGAATTGTGCAGAGGTAAATTAGTTTCCCTTGGTTCTTTCTCATTTTCAAAACTAAGTTGTTCAATTTTCCTCTTGATTCTGAATCATGTTGTTTCCCGGTAAATTCATTTTCTAATTATGTTAAACAGAATAAGTTTCTTGCTGATGTAAAAATTGAGGCCTTATAGTGCATTTCAGACAAGAGATTCTGAGGGACACTGTTAATTTGAAATGAGCTACAGAACATTTGAAGTTGATGGAAGTGAAAATTCAGAGGTATAAAGAGTAAGAAATATGGTAAATTATGGTATGCAATTGTTGGGGTCCAGAAACAATATCCCAAAATACAGCGTTTTTACATATTGAACTAAAGAAGCAGCCTCAAGATCTCTCTGATCTTCCCCCACCTTCCTGTCATTCAATCTTCTGGTCCTCCCAAGGCACAGGATAAAGCCGTTCTCTGAAGTTATTTTATCTATCGAGATCCTTGACTTCCAAAGAGGAACAAAATTGCTTTCCATCCCCTGCCTAAAGTCTTATTATGTATCATAGAAGACTGAGGAATGCAACCACATCTGGATGCACTATTTCACAAGATAGTATCTGCCTCTCAGTTTCATTCCAATTTTAAAGGGAATCATTTACAAGTTAATGTTTATGTCTACTGCAACCATTCATTTCCCCTGAAAGTTTTCTATTCCTATGCACCCCCACTTTCCTCTCCCCAATAAAGAGGGTATTTCGCACCAACCATCTGGTTCTTCTCTTCAGTTTTTATAATTTGTATGACTCCCATGCACACCTGTGTATGTAATAAATTTGTCATACTTTTCTCTTATTAACCTGTCTTTTGTTACATGGATGTTGGCCATAACACTTTATGGTGGGGATAAAAGGGATTACCTCATTTCTACTTTACACATTGGTGATACAGCTTATTACATTATTATCCATTAATCTCTGGAAGGAAACCTCTTTGAAAGAAAGGTCTTTAGGAAATTGAAAACCTTTAATACTTGTCGAATTTGCAAAAAGACAGTGAAGGACTCTGCTTATATTGCTACACTAGGAAAAATAAATATTCAATGGAAAAGTAGCTTGAAACAGGAGAGGAGTAGAGGTCACCAATTTTGAGAAGTAAAGTCTATTTCCACACTCCATACCTGTGGGATCTTCTGAAGAAATCCTCACCTCAATAGGGTGCAGTAAGGCAGACTTTATCTTAAGGAGTTTCCAAAAGAAGATTTTTTTCGCTCCAATTACAGGTAGTTCTCTATAAATAGGTTATAAAATCAGTTTGGTTAGTTCCAATAAGAATTTTTAGTGAAATAAATAGTAAAATAAAACAGCAGTAAAAATATGAATAGTAAAAGTAGGAAATGTATTATGTATATAATGTAGAGACTTGCAGAAGTATTTTGTGTTTGTCTGTATTGGGTCATGATGAAAAATGTGTTTCTAATGGTGGAATTGGTCAAAAATTTAAACATTACTAGCTTAACAAAGCAGAAAGGAATAGAGGTAAGATGGTGTCATGAGACTTTTAACATTGCTGTCAAAACATCTAAGAGCATTGTTTATTTCTTATTCAATTATTTTACTATATTTTTCTTTATCCAGAGATATCACACAGATAAGAAGCTGGACTATCTCATATTATGTTGCCCTAGAACAGGAAAAATTCAAACTAAGGCAACATTATTCAAGGGAAGGCAACCCATAAACCTCTGACATAGAATTTGCTCTTCAAGAGAGATCATGTACTCCAAGCAGCCAAAAAATATTATCTATGAAAGAGAGTTAGAAAATAAATATAAATTCTTAGCAAACAGAAAACTCATGTACATACAATTACATGATACATGTGTTAATTTTAAACCTTCATTGGAAAATTTGAAACATTCTATATAAAGTTTTTTATTAATAAATTATGAGAAAATATCTCCACTAAAGGTTATTCACTGAGTCCAATTGTTTCCAATTTTACTGGAATTGCACACATGCTCACTTGAGGTGCTTTTCCCTTACCAGTCTGAATGTTCCAAGGAGGTCATGTCAACAGTTAAAGTCTGCCATTTTGCCTCTTAGTGCGCATGTGTGAGCCCTCTCATCCAACTCCTGAGATCTTACCAGGAAGCTGCTGATCACCAGCTTCAGGTGTTTCTACTAATTGGGAGACTGTCTTTCCCTGGCACCAGTTGCAACCAATTATTACTTTAGAGAGACAGTTTAACAACTGCCTGACCATCACCTGATGGTCATCTGACATTCCCAGTGAGTGGGGTCCCTCTCCACTCTGCTTATGCCTGACTAGCTACCTACTGTAACATTATTACGGGAATCCTTAAAAAAAGAGAACTCTCTTCAGCTGGAGCCAGAAGAGATGCAATAGGAGGAGTGAGAGTTTAGAAGTATAAAATGCACTTGTCCCTTTGCTGGCTCAACAAGGCAGGAGGCAATATGATGAGGAAAGCAGGTGGCCTTAAAGAGCTAAGAGAAGTCCCAGAAAGGCAGGCAGCAAGGAAATGGGGAACCTCAGCATTACAACTACAGGGAATTGAATTCTGCCAACAATACTTCTCCCTGACCATCACCTGACCATCAGGTGATGGTCAGGCAGTTGTTAAACTGTCTCTCTAAAGTAATAATTGGTTGCAACTGGTGCCAGGGAAAGACCGTCTCCCAATAAATAGAAACACCTGAAGCTGGTGATCACCAGCTTCCTGATAAGATCTCAGGAGGTGGATGAGAGGGCTCACACATGCGCACTAAGAGGCAAAATGGCGGACTTTAACTGTTGACGTGACCTCCTTGGAACATTCAGTCTGGTAAGGGAAAAGAATTAAACATCAAATCTTCCCTCAGGGACTCCAGATAAGAGCCCAGGCCAAAGGACACCTTGATTTTGACCTTGTCAGACCTGGAGTTGAAAAACCAGCTGCACTCTTCTAGAATTCTTACTTACAAAACTGTAAGTCAATACATTTGTTCTACTTTGCTAGTTTTGTGGTACTTTGTTACTGCAGCAATAGAAAACTAATAAATATACGAACTTAAATATTTATTCTTTATATCTTAGATTGAATGTTCAGCTACATAGTGACAATTATTCCATAAAAATAAATATTGATTCATAATATATTTTTTTATTTAGGATACCCCTAAAGTGAGTTCGGCTTTGCATCGAGGAATGGATAGGATGATATGAAAACGCTAAGACTAATATCTTGTGCTTAAAATTCTTAATGTGATTTTTGTTAAATATTTACTCTTTAGTGATTTCTCCATTTGATAACTTTGCAAAATTTTTCGCTTTAAAAAATGGCTTATCTAGAAATATTTTATTTCCTCTCAAATGGATTATGCAGATATTTTCCAATACTAGGCAAGCATAGAAGTAAAAACCATTATGATGAAGAATAAGTACACAAAATAGTTTGTTTATTATGAGTCATTAATTTTGACTTTGTATAACATAAGAAGATCAGAAAAAAATTGCAGTGACCTTTGTTAAACACTAACTTTGATCTTAAAATTTTTAACTCCATGCTCTCTCGAATAATAAGAAATGTGTAAATATATATCTTATGTTCTGGCTTAACTAAATTCCTTATTTTCTTCTCATCAATAAGTACTGTCTTTTACCTTTTTAAAGTGAATGAAATTACAGAATAAAAATTTAAATAAAATATTCAGTAAGTTAGTGTGTATTTCTTACTAGAAAACTCTAAATATCATGAAGGACTTATTTTAATTTTTACTTATTTTCTCATTGAACACAAACTACAGATATAACCGTAAATTTTTACTTTGGATTCTTAAACCTTCAGGACTTGCTATGATCCTTCGTCTTTAGTATTTAAACTTTCTTTGTGGGCATGAGCTGAGAGAAATGTAAAAAAATAATAATAAACTTTGTCCATATAGAAAAGGGAAACACACACACACACACACACACACACACACACCCGCACACACAAAATCTCTAAGCTCTTGAGAAAATAACAATTTCCCCTGGACTTCATGAAAGAAACAGATGGACAGACCCTTAGGCTCAGGGTGGAAGTGATGGTAGGAAGCTGGGTGTGTGTATTAGGTGAGCTGAGCTTGATAAATCCTCTAGCTCTGCCTCCCAGGCTTTGAAACACTATTGAAATATCTGCAGCATTTTTCTGTTTCTATTTTTAACAAGAAATAGAAATTCCAATTTGAAAAATAGGTCAAACCAATTTGGGTAAATAACAAAATGTTAGACTTCTCTACCCATACTAAGCTACTGAAAGTAACCCCATGAATCAGAAAAAAAAAAATCCTTTAAATTCTATAAGCAAATTAAAACTATGTAACTTATTCTGTTAACATATCATACAAGAATTGAAAGGAATAAGTAAACATTATTAGTTATGTGGTTATTTTTTACTATATGCCAAAATATTATTTTTATAGTAATAAAAATTTATATTATAATACACTGACAAATTGATCAATGCAACATAGAAGAGAGTCAAAAACCTGATATAAATTATAAATGATATAGTACTTGAAGAAATAATATATATTTAATATCATAAAGAAATTAAAAATCATTGACATATGCTTACTTTATATTTGAATGAAAGACATATTTTTAACCTTTAAAAAAGTTATTATTTGATGGTAAGTACTGATATAACTACTATTGGTCCTACTATTACTCTGACTATATTTTCCATAAATATTACAAATTAGGTCTAGTGAACTAATAGATACACGACATGTGGGAAAATATCTGTGCTTCAATAAAAACTATGCATTATTTATGGCACATTTCACATTACATTATTTTGATTCTATAAGCTTCTTTGCAACTCTGTTAAGTGGTAGATAATTAATAGAAATGCAAAATAATTCTTGTCTATAGACATGAAACTGAATTGTTCCATGGAGAGATAATCCTCTCACTCTTAATACTCAAGAATGAGTTTTGGATCTGTTTGAAAATTCTTGCCAGTGTTCCTGATACATAATTGTGAGGAAACTGTGAAGTGCAATAACTGATTCAAAGGAGAACCCCAAACCTACACACATTTGACCCAGCAATCCCATTAGCAATCCAAAGGAATATAGATTGTTCAACCATAAGGACACATGGATTCATAAGTTAATCACAGCACTATTCGCAATAGCAGAGACATGCAATCAACCTAAATGCCCATCAGTGGTAGACTGGATAGAGAAAATGTGGTACATATACACCATGGAATACTATGCAGCCAAAATAAAGAATAAGATAATGTCTTTTGCAACAACATGGATGAAGCTGAAGACCATTATCCTCAGTGAACTAATTCAGGAACAGAAAACCCAACACCATCTGTTCTCACTTATAAGCATAAATTAAACACAGAGTACATATAGACACAAAGAAAGGAACAATAGACAGCAGTGCCTACTTTAGGATGGAGGATGGGTAGGAGGGTGAGGATAAAAAATCTACCTATCTCGAGACTAGCCTGACCAACACGGAGAAACCCCGTCTCTACTAAAAATACAAAATTACCCAGGTGTGGTGGCGCATGCCTATGATCCCCGCTACTCTGGAGGCTGAGGCAGAAGAATCGCTTGAACCTGGGAGGCAGAAGTTGCGGTGAGCCGAGATGGCACCATTGCACTCCAGCCTGGGCAACAAGAGCAAGACTCAGTCTCAAAAAAAAAAAAAAAAAAAAAAAAAATATATATATATATATATCTACCTATCAGACACTATGCTTATTATCTGGGTGATGAAATAGTATGGATGCCAACTCCCCACATCATGCTATTTAACTGTAGAACCAATCTGTACCTGTACCCTTGACACTAAAAAAAAAAAAAATTAATTAAAAAAAAGTAGTGGATGTTTAGTCAGTTCCATATTTTGTGTTATACTGGGACAGGCTCAAATCCATGACAAAGAGAATCTCTAAAGAGTAACTTTAAAGGTTATGTAAATTTCTGAAGTTGGGCCATCTTATTATTTTCTGTTAACATATCAACATATTTTTAAAATGGTTAAAAAATGGTACATTTGTATAGGACACTTAATCACAAATGCAGCTTGCAGGACGGGAAGTTACACTGGTTGAGTCAATGAATGAGTGGTGAGTGAATTTGAAGGCCTAGAACATTATTGTATATAGCTGTAGACTTTATAAACACTGTGTACTTAGGCTCCACTACATGTATTTAAAATACTTTTTCTTTCTTCAACAATTAGTTAGCTTACTGTAACGTTTTAATGTCATTTTTATACCTCTTGTAATCTATCATCTCTCACCTTCACACACACATAAAAATCCTTCACTTCTCTAACCCTTATTATGTCTGTTACTGACGAAGAGTCAGGAAGAGCCTTGATCATCAATTAAAAATGACTTGAAAATGTTAGTAGTTGAAAAAATGGCACCTCCTTCTTTAAAAGGCCAGAAGATGATCCTTTAATTTCAGGTATCTTATTCACTATTTGAGAAGAGGCAAATGTTTGCTTTGCTTACTAAGTAAATTTACCCATCCCTTCCAATCTGTGGCATAAACTTAGTGACTACTTCCAATGCAGATAAAAAGAAAAAAAAATGAGAAAGGAGGAGAACCAAAAAAAGTAGTTTTCGAAATAGTTGAACATGTTTTCATAGAAATAATAAAAACACATTGAATATCCAGCTCTCTAATATGAGTTGATTCTAGTTCTCTTCTCCTCAGCCTCGTGAGGCAGTCAACTTTGCTACTGGCAGCCAGGAGTCTCCTAGGAGCTTCAATAGCTCAATACATCCAGAAAAACAGAGAAAGGGAGAAAGAGTGGGAGGGAGGAGAGGTTAGAGAGAGAGAGGGAAGTTTCTGAATCAAAGAGCAGAGGTGAGATATATTTCTGTCTTCTTTAAGATTGTATTTAGTTGTCATTTTTCTGGTGCCCCTTAACTCTGTATTCAGAACCCCTTTTCCCCAGAGCCAACCATCAAACCCCCAAATAATATGCTAACTTTTCCTCTAACTTGTTTGTGTAAAACCTGGCTTTAAAGAAATTATCTGGCCTACCTTGTTTGACTGTTTGTCATAAGACTCCCATTCCAGAGAGGGTACTGTCCATACCCAGAAGGAAGGAATTCATGCTCAAGAGAGGCCAAGAGACTCTAGACACACAGGTTGTGCTGGGTTTCCCCACTCAGTCTATTAGCATTAGATCATGTTTTTTGCCCAGTAGTTTTTCTACATGGCTGTGCATACCTAAGCATAAAAATGGGCAATATTCCCTTTACCTTTGAGTCTATATTCTGAAGCCTCCTGTGTTATATAAAACTATGATCAAATACATTTTTATGTATTTTTTCCTATTAATTTCCTCTTGTCAGTGATTTTTAGTGAACCTTGAAGGTGAGAAGGGAAAATTTTTCTTTGGTCCATACAAAAGTAATTTTATCTTTTTTCTTATACATTAAAGACACATTCATAGAAATCATTTCAGCATTCTAAAATAGATGATATTAAGACATGTTTTTAGAAACATATTTAAATAGAATTTAATATACTTTAAAAGCATACATAGATGTCATCACATAACCGTTTTTTTTCTGCCTTGTTAATTAGTGAAAAAGGAGAAAAATAATTAATTATAAATGTAAAAATTTGATTTTAAAATTTAAGACAAAGTTCAATTTATGAATAACCATTTTGTTTTGTATTTGTTTTAATCATATATGTGTGTGTGTATGTGTGTGTATATATATGTGTGTGTATATATATATATATACAGTCATATATCACCTGCTGATGAGAATTTTCTTTTGACATGAAGCTGAAGCTATAGAACTGAAGTTGCAAGTTCTCTCTGTGTTTCATGTGTCTGTAATTGAGAAAATTTTACTTTTTATTAAGAGTGTGAAATATTTTCCTATTTCTGCAGAATATTAAAAATTCATTAAGCTATCCTACAAAATAAAAAATATGTTTTGATTGGTTTGCATAAGTTAAAAAACACAATACTTAAGAATGTGCAATACTTAATATTGCATATTTTATTTTGTACCTTTAATTCATACTTTTTATGGCTGAAGAGTGTTCCATTGTGTGGGTATAACACAATGTATTCATTCACTAACCTCTTGATGGACATTTGCATGGTATACAGGATTTGGCCATTACAAATGAAACTGCTATATGAATATTCATGTAAAAGTTTTTCTACTAAATAATGCTTTCCTTTCTTGTAGGTAAATAGCTAAGAGTAGAATGTCTGGGTTGTATGGTTGGTGTATGTTTAACTTTTAAAGAAATTGCCATTTCCTAAAATAGTTGTACTAGTTTACAATTTCACCATCACTGTATAACAGTTTCAGTTATTTCATATCTTCACCAAAACTATGTTCTTTCTTTTGACTTTTAGACATTCTTATGGGTGTGTAACATTATGTAATTGAAAGGTTTATTGTCATTTCTCTGAAGACAAATGATTTCAAGTATGCTTTCAAGGGCCTGTATGCCAACTATACTTCATTGATGGGGTGGTCTAACTTGTTTTTTGTTTTTTTTTTTTTATTTTTTAACAGAGTTTTGAAAGTTGTTTGTAGATAATAAAGCCTTTTTAAAGGTTTTGTAATTTGCAGTTATTTTCTCCAAGTGTATTGTTTCTCTGTTCATTCTCTTACAAGTGATTTCTGAAAAACAAGAGTTCTTAATTTTGACAAAGTGAAATTTGTTAACATACACTGTATGAATTATTTATGTAGTATTATATGTAAGAAAATTTTGTCTAACACAAGGTCACAATAATTTCATTCTTTTTTTCTAGATGCTTAATTATTTTGATTTTTAAATTTAGTTCTATAATTCATTTTGGGTTAATTTTTAATATTATGTGTTATTGGTCAAAGTTCACTATTTTTAATATGAGCATTAAATTGGTCCAGCATCATTTGTTAAGATTTATTTTGTCCAGTGAATTATTTTTGAATCTTTGCCAACAATCAATTAACCTTATATGTATGGGTCTACTTC
This sequence comes from Pan paniscus, assembly GCF_029289425.2. NCBI lineage: Eukaryota > Metazoa > Chordata > Mammalia > Primates > Hominidae > Pan > Pan paniscus. Next base: position 115,400,489 of record NC_073252.2, read on the forward strand.
TGAACTATCAAGGCTGTTCCACTGACTGATTGATTTTTTACTTTATTGTTGCCAATACCAAACTGTCTTGTTTACTGAAATTTTATTATAATTCTTGAGTTCAGGTAACGGGACTCATTTCACTCCATTTTTTGTTTTCAAAATTGTTCTTTGGAACAAATATTTGGCAAAAAAATATTCTAGGTGACTTCCTTTTCCATATAAATTTTAGAACAAACTTGTGAATTTCTATAAAAATGCATGCTGGGACTTTGATTGGTAGGTATTGCATTGATAGATCAACTTGTGGTGATATTGTTCCACTTATTTAAGCCTTCGTTAATTTTTTAAAACAGTGTATCATAATTTTCAAAGTATGGGTCTTGTACATCTTTTGTCATATTTATACCAAAATTTTTGTATATTATAATGCTTTAAAATGGTACCTTTTAAAAAATTTCAATTGTACATTGACATAAAATAAAATTTACTGTGTATATTGATCTTGTATCCTACTACCTTAAAAAACCTTCTTATTATTTCTAGTATCTTTTTGTAGATTCCAAAAAAATGTTGTGTAGATGACTTGCATGACTAAAGATGCTTTTATTTCTCCTTGTTTAAACTAAATTATTTTGTTTTTTTTCTTGTCTTATTCTACTGAATAAAACCTCAAGTGCAATGTTGAATAGAAATAGTAAGAAAAAAAAACTTTGCCTTTTCCTAGTGTGAGGTTGAAAGCATCGGTCTTTAACCTTTAAATGTGCAAAAGATGTTAGTCTCTGATATGCTAATGAATATGGGTATTATTATTTAATATTTTAACTTTTATTTTAGGTTCAGGGGTATACATGCAGGTTTGTTTTATAGATAAACTCATGACTTGGGTGTTTGGTGTACAGTTTGCTTAATCCCCCAGGTACTAAGCATAGTACCCAATAGTTTTGTTTTTGTTTTTTTCCTGAAGCGCTCCCTCCTCCCACTCTCCACCCTCAAGTAGGCCCCAGTTTCTGTTGCTCTCCACTTTCTGTCTATGTGTTCTCATTATTTACGTCCCACTTATAAGTGAGAACATTCAGTATTTGCTTTTCTGTTCCTGAATTAGTTTGCTAAGAATAATGGCCTCCAGTTCCACCCATGTTCCTGCAAAGGATATGATCTCGTTCTTTTGAACATAGATATCAAATTGGTTGAGCGTCATCTGTTGAAAAGGCATCTCTCCACTGAATTTCTTTGAACCTTAATCATGGAAATTATGGAAAAATATTTTTAATATTATAATTGGTCTGATTTTTTAAGCCAATATTTAAAAGTCAAATGTCATGAAAAAATTCAGATCACTGCTGTTAAAAACAAGTGTTAAAATAGCAAGCCCACCTAAATACAAAAGGTTCCAGGTGGGGCATGCATCCTTCTGATTGCCTAGTTATTATCACTCTTTATTGTCTCTTGATAATAATGGCAAGAACCAGTTTTTATTTCACATCATGCCTTATTTTCTTAGAGTAGAATAACATTTTTAGAGACATATTTTTAACATAGAGTTCTTTCCAAAATAGAAACTTGAGACTAACAGACTGTAAAGATTTGACATTTCAGTAGAATTGGGAGAGGTAATTTTTTGTTGTTGAAAGAAACAATAGTTCTACATATTCAATATGCAAATAATTCTGTGTAATTTCTTTTTACTGTAGTAGGAATACTTAACATGAGAGCTACCCTCTATAATTTTTAAGTACACAATACAGTATTGTTAACCCTAGGCATAACTGAAAGTATACCCATTGACCCACTCTCCATTTCCCCTCCTGCCCCACCTGCTCCTGGTAACTACTATCCTACTCTCTATTTCTGTGAATTAGACTATTTTGTATATCTCATATAACTGAGATCATGTGGTGTTTATCTTTCTCTAACTAGCTTATTTCACTTAGCGTGATGTCCTGCAGGTTCACCCATTTTCTCATGTATGACAGGATTTCCTTCTTTCTAAAGGATAAATAATATTCCCTTGTTTGTATATACCACATTTTATATACTCAGTAATCCATCAATTGACATTTAGGTTTTTCCACATCTTGGCTATTGTGCATAATGCCGAAATGAACATGGGAGTGTATATATCTTTTCAAGATCCTCATTTTAATTCTTTTATACATACTGAGTATATACTCACATGTGAGATTGCTGGATCATATGATAGTTCTATTTTCAATTTTTTGAGGACTCTCCATATTGTTTTTCACAGTGGCTACACCATTTTACATTCCCACCTACACTATACAAGAGTTCCAAATTCTTACATCTTTGCCAATACTTTCCTTTTTTTCTTTTTGATAATAGCCATCCTAAAAAGTGTAAGATAATATCTCATTGTGGGTTTTATTTGCATTTCTCTGATCATTACTGATGCTGAGCATATTTTTATATACCTATTGGCTATTTGTATATCTTCATTTGAAAAATGCCTATTCACATCATTTATCCATTTTTTAAAAAGATTTTTTTTGTTTTTTTTTGTTTGTTTGTTTTTGCTATTGAGTTGTATAAATTCCCAATATATTTTAGATATTTACACCTTATCAGATATATGGTTTGGAACTATTTACCCCTTATCAGATATATGGTTTGGAACTATTATATTTTCTCCCATTCTGTAGGTTGCCTCTTCACTATGTTTATTATTTTCTTGACTATGCAGAAGCTTTTTGGTTCAAAAAACTCCCACTTGTTTGTTTTTGCTTTTGTTGCTTGTGCTTTGGTGTCAAAATAGAAAAAAAAAATCATTGCCAAAACCAATTTATCTTCTTTTCCTGATACTTCCATAATACATGAATTGGCTTCTTTGTGGTTTCCCATAAATCTTTTAAGCTTTTGTTACTCTTTGTTACTTTATTTTATTTTATTTTTATTCCTCTGATGTATAATTTCAAATGACCTTTCTTAGACTTCACTAATTCTTTCTTCTCTTTGATTAAGTCTGTTGTTGAACCCCTCTGGTTAATATTTTAGTTTGTTGTATTTTTAGCTCCCAAATTGGTTTGTTCCTCTTTTACAGTTTTTTTGTCTCCTTATCAATATTTTCATTTTGTTCAAGTGTTTTCTTATTTCATTTAGTTGCTTATCTGTGTTATCTTGTTACTCACTGAGATTCACTAAGATGATTGTTTTGAATTCTTTGTCAATTAATTCATGAGTATCCATTTCTTTAGATTGGTTATTGGAGATTTATTTTGTCCCTTTGATTGTATTATATTTTCTTATTTTTCATGTTCCTTGTATCTTTGTGTCAATTTCTGTGCATTTGAAATAGAAAGCCACTTCTCACAGTCTTTACTGACAGGGAAAGATGTTTACCATTCAGCTTTGCTAGGGATTCTGGGAATCTCTAGAACCCTTTTTATAGATAGGTCTTGTCTGGATTTGTGCACGTGGATTTATAATGAGAGATTTTCTAGTTGTTTTTGGTTCTCCTCCTCCTCCTCCTTTTCCTCCTTCTCTTCCTCCTTTTCTTCTAAAACCTCTAATCTCTTATTCCCTCTAATGTCTGACCAAAGCACTGCTGTCTGAGACATTGGAGGCATACTGTACTCTTCTTCCCTCCCTGTGGAGAAGCCTTAAGTTATATGCCTTCATCCAGTCTTGCAGAGTTGTGTCTAATGCAGCAAGATGCCTGCCTGTTTTCTTTGTTCCTAGCTGTCTCCAGGCATCCAAACTATGCCTGTTCCATCAGTACTAAGGGTGAGGTGAGAGAGAAACTAGTTCCTTGGATAACACACCAAATGGCCAGAATGTTGAAGGCATATTTCACTCCTCTTCTTTCTTCCTTGTCGAGAAGCCTCAGGTTCTGCACCTTCTCCGCTTTCTTGCACAGCCATGTTGGATGCAGTAAGCCACCCACTCCTTTCCTCTCTCCTTAGCTGTTATTGGACATCCAAACTATGCCAATTCCATCAGCACTCCAGATGAGGCAAGACAGAAGCCAGTCCCTCCCTCGGGCAGACTACAAAAAGCCTGGAGACATTAGATGCATACTTCCCTCTCCCTTTTTCCTTCAGGGAGATGTTACAAGACAAGATGATTTCACTGGGAGCTGAGTTTTGCCAGATTTGGGGAAATACTGATGCAGGTAAAGCGAAATTTCTCTTCTTACCAATTTCAATGTAGCTGTTATTAATTTTGTGGTTGTCCAGGCTACTGCAACATCTTAACAAAATTCTGGACTTCTTAAAAGGGTATTTTGGTTTGTATATTATTTTTAAATCAGTTTTTCTGTGAGGGGTAAAGCCTGAGACTTCTTATTCTGCTGTCTTTCTTATGTTCTTCACAAAATAATCTTAATCAACATATTTTATTTACTATGCTTTTCTTCTTATTTAGTTTAAAACTTCTTTTTGTCCTTTATATTTTTTATTTCTTGTTTTCATATGTAAATGATCTACTTAAAGCCTATTAATGCGTTAGAGCTAATGAATGTTGTATGCAAATAAAATATATTATTATATGCATCTGCTTTTTATTTTTTTTATTCTTAGGATGTCTGACATTTTCAAGTAAATTTTTTTCCCTAAAATCACATGTAAAATCAAGGCATAGAAATACAATAGTAGTATGCAAATTATTTATAAATATAATAAGAAATGGGTAACAAAAAGAAAAGAATAAGTATAAGCAATAAATTAAGTAAACTCTAATGACTACGAGATAGAAAAATTTATTCTAATTGTAATTCTCTAATTATGTTTTGCTAAAGATAATGCTATTAGAATTATAAAAGCTGAAATCAGTAGCACATAATGTTAATAAATTATTTTGTTTAAACCCCAGAACATCATTTATTTAAGGCTGATACTCATGGATAGAAGAGTCAAAGTGAGAATATATGCACCCTTCTATATGGATTCTGCAGAAAGATATGCTTGGGTCATGACTCAGGTGAATTTCCTATGAAACTTTGTCTTTGGTAAAGCATCCCATTCTTGGCTGTTCCATATATATATATATGGTAAGTTTGGGAGTGGCCTTGCTAGTAAAGAATAAATTATTTACTTGGTTCTAGCTATTTACAAAGTTGCTGGTGACTAATTGCTGGAAAGAAGCTGGGACGTTCTGTGGCCCCTCCATTTTATATCCCCTCCCTTTGGTTCTCTAGGAAATTGAGTTCAGGAAAGCTACCAGGAATAAAACTCTTACTTTTTATGCATGTGTATTTTTTTTCCAGACAATTTGGAGAGAATTCCCTGAAACATTCACTGTACAACTCTACTTTCTTGAATACTTACTATAATTAAAGTTCATTTCTGATTTACATAAAGACCAATCAGCATGCTAGAGAATTTCCGCTTCAGGTAGTTATTCAAGAAAACAGTACTATGGAAGCTTTACCATCTTCACTTTGTGGATTTCATATCTATTTCTACCTGGAAAAGAAGAGAAAGATAGAGTACAAAATTGCAAAAGGGGTTTTTATAGGCAATGACTTCAAGTGTAGCATATTACTTCTACCTACATTCCATTGTCTGGATGTGGAATTCACTCATATGTGTACACTTAACAGCAAGAAAGATAGAGCTAGTTCCCTTAAGAAAAGAGAGAGGTATTCACTCAATAGCTCGATAATCTCTGCCACAATGAAAGTAAGATATGCATTACAAAGTTGTTCTATTCTCTTTTCAAATAACTCTCATTTTAAATTGGTTGCTGAGACATTTCCTTGGAGCATAGTAACAGTTTCTTACTCACTCAACATAATTTCCATAATGCAAATGAAAAAAAAAAAACTGGTAAATATAGGTTATAGTGTTACTTGTTAAAAGTGTTTTCCACATACAAAATTTTATTTGCATATGGTGTCCTTTGAAAAAGAAGCACTTAAGATTTTTTAATCTCTTAAAGTTAGGCATTTAAATCTAGTTAAATTCAAATTGTGATATATTTTGTATAACATCTTCAAAATTTATATCAGTATAAAACAAGTTCAGTAAAAATCTACTGCATACACACCACCTTAGGTCTACTCTATACAAGAAATGACACAAAAAATTCTTCTAGAGTTTGAAACTGTCAGAAAGATTTTTGTTTTCAATCACACGCAGAGGGTTTAAATAATGAAAAAACCATGCTGTAATTTTTTATAATGTTTCTGAAACAATAACAGCAAAAACACAATTTAAGAAGAAAGATGAGAAAAAATTATTAACAACTAACAATAACAAATAAGAAATTAAGAAATACATTCATTTAAAATTTAGTTATTTGGAGTGCTTAACATAAACTACAGTTCATGAACTTTTACCTACCTAGACATGGTTTATAATATTCTTTAATTATCAAAATATGTTTCAAAAATGTATTACTTATACAAATATGAGCTATCAGTTGATGAGTAAGACAGACACTTGTAGCTAAAAAAATTCATGTAAAGAGCATATGCATTTCCATATATTAAACAGTGAAAGGCGTAACAGAGGAACTTTGCCACTTTACATGAAACATTTTGTTTCTAAACTTTTGAAAAGATTGAATTGGGAGATACAATTCAAGTTGAGATTTGGTTGGGGACACAGCCAAACCATATCAATAACTTTATGTAAATTATTTATATTGATCATTCTTTTGTATCCAAATATATAAACACATAAGTAATATATGTTCTGTCCAGGTTTTGTGTGTGTGTGTGATATTCACTGTAAAAACCTGGTAGAGATTGAGAGGCAAAAATCCCAAGAGTGTGAGGAACCACCTATGACTGTCTCCCTGGAGTTTTTAAGTCTCAGAGTTGTCCACACTGAACCTACAACAATTCATAAATCATAGTTCATGTTTTTCCACATAGGCATGGGGTTCTTTGGACATTGCTGCTCTGGTATGTTGTGATTATCTGTATTCACCTCTTGCTGTCTCCAATTTAGAGGACAGCTGTTTGACCTGTCACCTCACTGCTCTTATGGTCTAAGAAAACTCATTAATTTATCAATGTCTTCAGTTTTTTACTTTTTGGACAGATTGATGACTTCCATGCTTCTTACATGCTGGACTGAAAACTGAAAGCCATATGTATGTTTTCAGAGGATAACTCTTTGTGAAATTATTTAACAAGTACGACCTACTGTCTGTGTAAATATCGCATGTATTTACTTTATACAGTCTTCCTTACTCACAGTGAAAATCTAAAATATTTATGGTGCTCTATATCAATTCATCACTTCTGTCAGTAAGAGAGAAAGTGAGAAAGAGAGAGAAATGAAGACACATAGGCACGCACACACACACACATGCACTCACACTCACAGAAATAGTTAGAAAGGTTGAGAAATGGTAAATGTATCTAAAACCCAGTATATTTGACCAGTTTCTAGGAAATAAAGATAAAAAATTAAACTTATAAACAATTTTTATATATACATATGTGTGTGTGTGTATATATATATATATAAAAATATATGTTTGTACATATGTTTAAAAGTATACCTGGTTACATAATATAAATATCTAATAGATTCCACTGCATTTCTTTTTAGGGACAGAAACAGTGATCTTCCTGAAAATTGGATATATTATACCCATTGAAAATTTGACTCTAACTTATACCTCAACCTCAATTTTTTTTTTTACTCCTCACACAAAATTCTACAGAGAATTTCTCACCATTACCCAAAATTGCAATACCCTTCTATAATTACATAGCTTAGAAAACATTCTTTTAACTTTTACAATAACCTCCAATCCCTCATTTTTCTTGCAAACTCCTACTCACCTCTCCAGGCCAAGATCATTTGTCATTCCTTTCTCATAATCAGCTTCCACAACCATGCTTTAATTTACCTCGTTTTTAACCCTTAACAAATTGTTAAAACACGGTGTATTAAACACATTGTTTAATAAACTCAAGTTGTAATCTTTAACACATTGATTTATTTTGTTTCTGTGTATGATTTAACAAGTATTCTCTGAGACCTTAAAGGTAAAAAAAATTTTATTCATCCTCAGATTTATATATAAGATGCAGAATCAGTGAATGTTAATTGTTAGAAAATGACTTTAATACTGTATTTTATTTTAAACAGCAGCTCTTCATACAAAAGAAGTGAATTTAATAGATACATTAAATAAAAATTAAATTAGTTATTGTCTAGACTTCTTTATGTATTCACATCATGTTTAGTACAATGATAATCTATGATTATCATCATCATCCTTGTCATTTCCATGGGTATATTTCCACAGGTATATGGTCTTTGTGGGTGAAAATACAGTTATAGTGTTTTTTTTTTACAAGTTATTCTCTGTGTTTCAAAGTTGTAGAGTGAATTGGAAAATCCTTCCCTGAGCACTAATTACACTACATTCATATATTCAGTACATCAAAAAGCACATTACATTTTAATTCTTCATTTGCATGTCTATTTCTCTACTGGATTAAATTTATTCAAATAAAGTCAGTGTCTTTTTTTTTCTTTAATTCTCAGAAACTACCTGGAATAATGTAATCACTCATAAAATGATTTTTAAATGAATGAACTCATGAATAAGTAAATGAATGAATATTCTTGAATTACCTCTCAAGATTTCCATTTTGAGTCACTAAACTTACATGCTAAAGAAAATGTAGTTCCAAATGGTCATTTTAAAGAACATTATAAGACTATAGCAAAGGCATTTACTATGAAAAAAAGTCTTTTTTTGAGAAAATAATGTTGAGTTTTAAAAGTGTTATTTACCCATATAAAAATTATGGCTTTTTATTTTATGGGTATGTGTGTATGTGCATGTGTTGGGAGAGAGAGACAGAAAAACAGATAAAGAGATAGATAGAAAGACATTGAGACCAGAATTTTAAAACTCAATAAAATACAGAGTGACTAAGAGAAAAAGCGAGGGTGAAGGTTGTAATGCTGTATACAGATGACATGGGAATTTAAACAAAGGCCAAGGGGAGTTCGGAGAAAAATAACATTACCACAAATGGATGTTTTTGAGAAGGAGGAAAATGTCTGCTAAGGCAAGGAGATTTTGCGTAGATTCTGGAAAGAGCATGAGGATACAGAATAATTTTCTTTTTCTGTGTTCACCATAGAATGGGGCTTCAGAGAACAATAGATATTCAGATGGAGATAGCAAATTCAGGATTGAAAAGTCAGTGAGATAAAAATTTAATCAATAGAGGAATCATAGGACTTGAAAGGATACCTAATTGGAGATTATTTTATTTGTGAGAAGAATGATAGGGATTAATGGAATTGTACAATCAATGAGTGTTAATGTTTCATCTGCATGAACATATGGCCAGAAAATGTTGAAGACAGATGCTATTAACAAGTCTGCAATGTCTGCTAATGGTAGCAAATAGAATCATGATGCAGTGTTTTTTTATTTTACCTGAAGGAATTTCTCCCCAGATGGTTTGGGTAGGGTTCCAAATAGATCTTAAAATTAAATGTGTGCTGATAAAAATTGCATCACATTTTAAAGTTCTCATTTAGGTATTTTCAGCCATTAGTAACCTTTTATCAAGAACAGTGTTCAGACATGATATGGTTCAAGTTTTACTTCTATTTATCTTCCACAAAAACTGTTTAGAAAAACTAGATATTTAAGTATGACACACTTCTGCCGACAGAAATTTATAACTACTAATGCTAATCCTATGAACATCGACAATTGCTTACAAACATTATTTTATTATTCTTTATATTACTACATGAAAGAAGCCAGTCTAAAGAAAAACTACATGCTACATGATACTAATATGACTTTCATGAAAAAACAAAATTATAGAGATGGTAAACAGATTGAGAGTTGCCAGTGTTTAAGGGTTGGAGCGGGAGGCAGTTAAATAACTGAAACACAGGGAATCTTTAGGATAATGTAATTATTGTGTTTGATACATAATGGTAAAAGCATTAAGTATTTTTCAAAACACATAAAATTTTACAGCACAATGAGTACACTTTAATATATGCAATTAAAAAAAATTAAGTAGTCGGTGGAACCGAAATGGAATTCAAAATTTGTCCAGAGAAACTAAATGTAATATAACTGTATGAAATTAATAGAATGAGGGATAAGGTGTTGATGTTAGTAGCTTTGAAAGTGAATAGAATGTATAAGACTAAAGGCAATGGGAGCTTTAGATAAGCACTGTATGCTAGTTAATAAAACTATTCCCTATAAGGGTACAGGTCAACAATTTTACAAACATTCTACATATATAGAGGCATTGGTCAGTTTAGCAAATGGATGGCAGATGTTGGAAGCCATGTTTTTTACATTTAGAATGGGAAGTTACAAATAATCAATGGGCAGTGACTAGAATGATAATCTATGTGGTAATAGATTAGATACATCATTATAAATTCATGTTTAATTTAATATACACATAGTTACATATAGAAATATTTATAGATGTTTGTATATATGCAGGTTTGCACATACGTGTGTGTGTGTGTGTGTGTGTGTGTGTGTGTATGCTTTTGCTCTGGTAGCTGAGGTCTAGAAGGAACATTACCCAAATAGCAACAAACACACTTAGTTGCCAGTTCTTGGTTTCTAATAACATTATTCAATTAAAGGAATCTGTACACCTTGGAGAAAAGCTGAATCTAGCACTGGATTGGAAATAGGCAAGATGAGATTGGAGCATCTTGTATGCCCGAAATTAGGCTCAGGAAAGGAAAAAAAAAAAGAAACATCATACACACACACACACATGAGGATCTCAGTATGTCAAAAGAATACAGGGACCTAACAAATGCATTCCAAATGAGCAAAGTTGGAACAATTTAAACAGCAAGAAAATTATACATTCAATTATAGCCATAAAATAAAATAAATATATTTGAGTGTATCATGATATAAATAAATGAATGAATACATAAATAATTGGGGGAGAACAGACTATTATGCAGAAGAATTCCAATAATCTGCGATTAGTAGATAAAGCATAACTTTCTACTCTTTAAGTGTGGGCTGCACATAAAGGCTTCTTTCTAAAAGATACACTACAGAAAGAGAAAGAAAGAGTAGAATTATAGCAGAGAAATTTACAAACACTACTTTAACTCAGATAATCAACATTAACATGAATAATTATTAGTCATATTGATAGTGTGTAACCCTGATATGATGTAATGAGAATGGCACTTTACTTCGTTTGTCCTCCTCCTCAAAACATATTTCTCCAGTCTAATTATCAGAAAAATATCAGACAAATGTCACTTGAGGTATGTATTAGAAAATATCTGATCAGTAATTCTCAAAACTGTCAGGGTAATCAAAAATAAGAAAAGTCTAAGACGTTATGACAACCACAAAAAGCCTAAGGAGGCATGACTACTAAATGTAAGGTGATATCCTGGTGAGAGCTCACATAAAAAGTGCATTAAATAAAAGTGGAAAATTTGAATAAAATATAGACTTTCGGGGCCGGAGTGGTGGCTCACACCAGCACTTTGGGAGGCCTAGGTGGGTGGATCATGAGGTCAAAAGTTCGAGATCAGTCTGGCCAACATAGTGAAACCTCGTCTCTACTAAAAATACAGAAAATTAGCCGGGTGTGGTCATGTGCACCTGTAACCTCAGCTACTCAGGAGGCTGAGGCAGGAGAATCACGTGAACCCAAGGTTCACAGAGGTTGCAGTGAGCCGAGATCATGCCATTGCACTCCAGCTCCAGTGATAGTGCAAGACTCCACCGCAAACAAACAAAATATGTAGACTTTTTGTTAATAATAATGTATCAATAGTCATTTGTAAATTGTGACAAATGGATCTATCTATTTTAAGATGTTAATAATAGGGATGTGTTAGTAGATGTTAATAACACTGGAGTAAACTATACCAGAGCTCTCTGTAGTCACTTCACCATAATTCTATAAATCTAAACTTGTTTTAAATTTAAACAAATTAAATTAGTTATCCTTCTATACAACATACACAAAATTAATTTTTGATGTTTTGTAGACATAAATGGGAAAGTTAAAACACTATTGTATTTAGAAGTGTGCATTTAGAAGTAAACATAAGAAAATATTTTCACAACCTTTCAGTAAGAAAAGACTTAGTAAATGGTACAACAGGAAGCACTAACAATAAATGAAAAACATTGATAAATTATAGTACATTACAATTCTGTTAATCAAAAGAAAAGATAAAGAGAATAAACAGGCAAGCCACCAAGTGTGAGAAGGAAATGTAAACAGGCTATATAAATACCTTTCAAAAATTAATAAGAAAAAGATATATGACTCAATAGAAAAATGAGGAGAAACTGATAGGTACATCCCACATGAGTGTACTCAAATGGCAAATAAGCATGTGAAAATGTATTCCTTATTGTGGAATGCAAATTAGGACAAAAATAAAATACTGTTATAACCAACTAGAATGGTCAAAGTGAAAAAAGATGAATAATACCTAGTATTGGAGAGAATATGGGGCATTTGGAATTCTCATACATAATGGTAAAATAAATGACACAAACACTTTAGAAAACTATTTGTCAGTAACAATCAAAGATGAAAATGTCCACACTATATGATACAAAATTATTTTCATTTCATATGTAATAGAAATGTACAGCTATTAGCATAAAAAGTCATAACAAGGCATTCATAGCAGAAGTATTCCAATGTACAAAAAATTAGGTATTAATGATCTAAAATGGATAAATGCACTCTGGTATATGCATATAATTCAATATTATACAGCAATAAAAATGAGCAAATTATTGCTATATGCAGCAACATAGGTCAAACTCACACAAAAAAAATGTTAAAAGAAAGAAGCCAGACATAAAAGAGTAAGTTTTTTATGAATCTAATAGAGGAAAAAATTGTCAGAGGGGGCAAAAAAGGGTACTTATTGTGCCATTTATACATTATTCTCTTTCTAAGTGCTGGTTATGGGCTTTATTCATATGTGAAATTCATTGAGATATACCTTCACACAATTTATAGTCTACAAAGACATTAAATATTAATTATATGGTATTTAGAACAGAATAATATTAAAAATCCTATACAGTACTTTGTAAAAACTTAAGAGTTTTGAGCACAAGCTTTTAAAAGAAAATAAAGATCAAATATATATGAGTTATTTTCAAACAATATGAGAAAATGTTAACATAATAGCTAAATAAAATATAAGGAAAACATTTTCAATAAGGACACATACAGTTCTTCAACTCTGATTTTTTCCTCAATGAATATATTAGTTTATTTTATATTAGTTTCCTATCTGCTGTAACAAATTTCAACCAAGTTAGTTGCTTAATATAACACAAATTTATTATTTTAAATTTCTGGAAGCCAGGCATTTTAAATGGCTTTTGCTAGGCTTCAACGTGTCCAGACATATTCCTTCTGAATGCTCTAGGGAGAATCCATTCTCTAGTCTTCAGCTTCTGGAAGCCACTATTTCTTGCCACAGGGCATCTTCCTTCATCTTTAAAGCCAGAAGTTTATCATCTTCTCATCTCTCTCCAACTCTGACCCTTCTCTTATGAGGATTCTTGTGATTACATTGAGCCCACTCAGATTATCCAGGGTAATCTCATTTCAAGATATTTAACTTAATCATATTTTGGGATCCTTTTTGTCTGCCTTGTAAGGTATCATATTCACAGGTCTCCTGGATTAGGATGTGGACATCTTTGGGCAACCATTATTCTGCTTACCACAGTGAATAAAATATATAAATCAAATAAGCAAACTATTGAAATTAAATGAAGCAAAGAAATTAATTTATGTCTTCATTATAATATTTTTTCAAATATTTGTAATGTTGTAATAATTATTAGGTAAATTAAACATTGGACTCTGTTTAGTGTTAGGCTGAAATTCTTCCTGGATTTCTTATGTTCCTGCATGGTCTGGGCCTTCTGAGCAAAAGGAATTGCAAGAATATTTGTATTACAGACACCTTGAAAACTAAAGAGTCTCTCCTTTTAGATAGAGGCCCCAAGAATAATTTGGAAATGGAAAGCTTTCTTCTTCTCTTCCTGGAAACACTTGCTTATTTTCTGGGGTAATAATTCTAGCAGTTGGAGAGTGAAGAAACAATGTAAGTTGTGAGCTAACATCTCAAATCCTAAATGGTTTAGAATTTAACATTTACATTTTTATCATTAGTCCTTGATATTATCTCTATTGTGTTTTCCTATCATGCAATTAAAACAGATGAGGACCTTCTTCAGAAAATTATTCTGGAGAATTGTTATGTAAAAATATTTTATACATTTTTACACTTGAGATGTTATTCCAAGACCATGAACTCCCCAAATTTTTATTACAAATAAACTTTTGTTTCTTATACAAAGGTAAAGCGCTCAGTGACATTTCTAATTTGGGATACAGCAGTTCAGTCATCCTCTCCCTAAGCAGATACTTACATTTTAGAATTAATTTAGACGTGCTTTAGACATTTTATATTCTAAAACAAAAAAAGAAATTGTATTTTGACTTCAGTAATCAATAAATATGAATTAAATATTCTTCTCAACCCCGAACGTGGCCAATTTTATAACGCGATTCTACTATTTTTATTTTTTATTTTTCAGTGCTCTGTGAGTGTATCAATATCTAGCTAGACATCTATCAATCTAATATATCTATACCTACGTATCTGTTTCTAATAGTTTAACTATTTCTTTTTCAAAATTATCATTACTTTTATTTGTTGATAATATATTTTGAAATGTCAAGTGAAATTAGAAAGTGATATTTTAATTTTTGAAAAAATGAATTACAAAATAATTTTAATACAGTTTAATACAGTTATAACTATTTCTCACATTATCAATTTTTCCCCCTTCTATTACTACTTGACTTATTCAAAACTTTATAACATTTCTCCTAATTCATGGCAACAGTTTCTATCTGGTATCCCCGCTTCCAGTCTTAATTCATTAAATTCATTACTCATTTAGCTACCAGAATTGTCTCCGTTTTTCAATTTTTAAATTTTCAATTATTAAAATAAATTTTATTGCATAAATTTGAGTTTTTCAACATGATGTTATGGTATACATATTGATTGTAAAATGGTTACTACACTGAAACAGATTAACATCTATCATCTCATAATTTCTTTTTTGGTGACAAGAGTGTCTTAAATCTACTTATCCAAAAAAAAAAGTACCATATAATTTTATTAACATTAGTGCTCATCTTATACATTAGTTATCTACCCTTGTTCTTTCTACATATCTGCTATTTTGTATCCTTTGGCCATGTACTCCCATTTTTCTCACTCTTAGCCTTCCCCACAGTGGTGAGCACCATTTCATTTTCAGATAAATATTAATAAGAAGAATTTGCACACTTTACTAAAAACTATAATTTTTTTCAAACAAATATTCCATTTATCTTTATAACAAAAAAAGTACCATTTAGAAAAAAATATTAAAATTATAAAGTGTGATGCTTTACATTATACTGACTTCAAATTAAATTATTTAAATTAGTATCTGTTTCATGTCAAGTAGAAAAATACTGTATGAAAACCAGAGAAAAAACACAGGAAAGCCGGTGTGCTATTACTAAGGATTCTAAACATATTATGCTAAGTGAAGAAAATTTTAAAATAACATGAGATTTCTAAAGAATATAATAGCAATATTTTATAGTATAGTATAATTTATATATTTCTGCATAAAAATGGCCATTTATTTAGCCATTTACTATTCTATGTAAGAAAATAGTATATTTTTTTCTGAAAAAGGTAAGCCATTTATTTTTTCAGTTTAGTGTTATAAATGACTTTTTTTCTCCATAATTAAATGAATGTATTTTTTAACACAATTAATGTGCCTGCATCAGCCTCTAGTTTAATTGCTAACTTTATAATGCACAATCATAATGTGACTGAAAATTTACTGCTTCATACATGTTTATGAATGAAGTAATCAGATTCACATATATGCAGATTCAAATCAGAGTAATTGTAACAATTTTTAAAAATGAAATCGATTAACTCCTCTTTTCATATTGCCAGTCTTTCTTCCATCTGTGCAAAAAAAAAAAAAAATGAATTGGTGTCATAAATCTAGAGGCAGCCAAAAATACAAGCCCACATATAACATCCTACTTATGCAAATAGTGCATCTGCTGCTATATGAGCAGGCCAAAGAATATTTCCAACTAGACTCATACACCCACAATACTGTGAGAATTAAATCAATCAAAACCACATTCTACTAGAAATATATACTTAAAAACTTAAAATATTCATGCAATATAATTATGTACAACCTGCTTATGAAGTTGTTTTAATTACCCAGCACACATGAATGCCAAATTATATTTGACCTTTCAATAGCCGATTGTCTCCAAAAAAACCTTTCCCCAAAAAGCCTATCAGTAGAATTTTGTTTTTTGAAAATGTTTTAACATATTAAATATCTTACTATATTAAAACCTTTCCATATTTAACTCCCAAAATTGTAAATTAAATCCAGTAATAAAATATGAGCTTTTTCTTATATTTAAATATTTTATAGTATACATTTATCTTTTTTGTACATAAGAAAATCTTGGTTATAAATGTACCATGTTTTATTTTAATTTTTATAAACAATGTTATAAGCAATATTTAAGGTATAAATATAAATAGGGCTTCTTTGTTTTAAAATTTATTTTACATATTATCACAACCACAGTAGGAAGAAAAAAAATTAAGTTTTTAATTTTTTTTAATCAAGTGGCAAAAAAGAAACACTCATTCAGTAAATGATATGGTCTAAACTCAAAGCAAAGTTTTCTGAATTCAGAAGTAAGGGTAAACTATGCGGTATGAAGCCTCTACATACATTTTCTTCTATATTCAGTGTTTGCAAATTTGCTTATGCACTTACTTAATAACAACAAACTGATTACAGTCTACCAAAATAAGTAATAAATTTTTCATAGGGTAATCAGATTCTAGTGCTTACTTGGCCATGAGCACGGTTCAGTAGCAAACCATAATAATAATCACAAAATTATATAATTTATAAAATCCCATTGATGCCGACTTTCTTTCTTTTTTTATGAGACAGAGACTCGCTCTGTTGCCCAGGCTGGAGTTTAGTGGCGTGATCTTGGCTCACTGCGAGCTCCACCTCCCGGGTTCACGCCATTCTCCTGCCTCAGCCTCCCGTGTAGTGAGTAGCTGGTACTCCATGCGTGTGCCATCACACCCGGCTAATTTTTTGTATTTTTAGTAGAGACGGGGTTTCACCATATTGGCCAGGCTGATCTCGAACTCCTGACCTCAGGTGATCCACCCATCTCGGCCTCCCAAATTTCTGAGATTACAAGTGTGAGCCACCACACCCGGCCCTGACTCTCTTTTAGAAACTTATTTATATTTCTCTATACATAGTTATAAGATTGTTTACTATGATTGTTCTTAACCTAAGAGCATAACAATTTGACATCAATAACTGTGACAAGAGGTACAGTAGAAAATGCTGTAAGGGTAAGGCAGTGGAAGTAGGTATACTTTGAAAAATGTACAGGGAGCAGAGAGAAGGGTAGTTTGCCCCTCCACTCCAAACTAGGATGTATTTCCATATATTGTTTCCAACAGTTAAAATTACTTCTCTAAAATAAACTGCAAATAAACAGCAAGTAAGTGCCAAAATGCTGAATATTTTTCTGAGGTTTATAATTTTTATATTTAAATGTTAGATAACTATTTTTTATGTAGCTAATGCTTTTCGGGGTTCAAAATTCAAAAGTTACACCATGGTATATTGTGGAAAACCCTCTTCTCAGTTCCTTCACACAGGTATCTTATTGTACCTAAAGGCAAACAATTTTATTAAGTTTTTTAAAAGAAATAGAATTCTGGAGATATACATATCCAAGTGAGTGCATTTCTTTCTTTTCCTTCTTTTTATTATACAAATGGTATAATATAGTTCAATATTGGGAATATTTTTCATTTTTATAACTTGGCATTTATCTTATAAATCAATTGGAATGAATATATAAATACATCCATCATCACTATTGCTTATTTATACAGATCCATAGGAGCTGTATGTATGATATATGATGCCCAAGAGCTTCGTTTTCAGTTCATGCAAAAGCTAGTTGCAAAAGCCAGAAACTACAGATGATGTATTCATCTGAGTCAAAATCATCTCTTCACTAAGCTATTCAAATAGGCTCTTATTGTTTCTCCATCTTTGCTCCTAAGAAAATCCTCATTCCTAGTCAGTCATTTAGAATTCTAAAACAATCATGTCACTTCTATGCTTCAAGTCATAGCATGGTTTCTCATTTTTTCTGCTTACAACTTCCATCTCATCATTTTGTCCTCTCTCTCCAACCTGCAGCCACAAAGACTATATTTATACTTAGTTGTTACATATTAAGCCTCTACTAGTGTGTCGTGTTCTGTTTTAGATGCTTGGGTCACCGAAGAACATACACACAAAAACGGCTCTACTTTTAATGATGCATATATTCATATGGAGAAAGACAATAATAATCTAATATAAAGATGATTTGTCGGATGGTAAGTGCTAAGGATGAGAATAAAGAGGGTAAGAGACGTATTGTTCACAGGTTGTCAAAGGAAATTCATGTAGGCTCTGAGGCTGAGCATTCTAGGCTGAAAACAAAGCAGAACAAAGATTCTGAGACAGAAACATGTTTTGTTTAATAAAGAAGTAGAGCCCACTGAATTTAGAAAGAGACTGTGGGTTGGTATGGGGACAAAGATGAAAGTAGGGAGCATATTAGGATGATACTGATGGAAAAAAAAAACTGGTGAAAACAGTGGTGTCATGGATGCGCACAAGCAGTGAAGTGAGTGAAATACGATTGTGTTTGTTGATGGTTGCATTTGCTAATGTGGGAGGTGTAAGAAATGACGGAGTAAAAATGACATGAAGATTCTGAACCTGAACACATATAAGTTCAAGCAATTAAAGCAACATAGAAAGAGGATGCTTTTTGGTTTTAGTTTTATTTTTTAAGGGGGAGTAGTGCAGGAGCAGAGTTCAGTATTAGATGGCTATTAATTATTTAAATAGAGTCAAAAAGAAAGTTAAGTACATGAGAAGAAATTTGATGGAGAGATCTGAGGTGTAATTATGATTTTGGAAATCCTCAGAATAGAGATGGCATTTAATGGCATGGGACTGGATGTTTCTGTTTTGTGCTTAATACGGGTGTTGGCCTTTTTACAGGGTATATTTCTTCCTCTTAAAGTGTACCTTCCCTGGAGCTTCAGCCTAATGCCTGAGGTCCTCAGTGAGGTCCCTCCATTCTTCCTATCTAAGCTGAAACTTCAACATCTTCAGGAGTGTGTGACACCTGGTATGTCTGCTCAGTTCTGAGCTCTGTAGCGACTCCACTGTTGTGTTTCGGAAAACTTGTCATGTGCATATGAATAATTTAATCTTAGATTATTAAATTATTGACTTTAATACCGCATGTTTAACTAATATAATTAACATCAGAATATCATCTAAGATTTGTCTTCTTAAAAATCAAGTTTTACCAGAATCTTAATATGAATTATAAAATTAATGATTTTATTGGGACAGTTTTAGAGATCTGATACTTATTTGTAATTTGCAAATATTCTAAGATGTTGGTCATTAGAGAACATATATGAATAAGTGCATGTGGTAGTTAGGAGAGTGGAAATGAATACAAACTATTAATGAGTTGTTGCAGAATATTCTGACCTTACTGAATAAACACGCAATACATATGTGCACACATTCATAGAATCAGAAAGTCATGAAAAGGCTGAATGTAAAACAAAGAGCATGAGAGACCCATGTTCTTAAATTCTATTAGTACTAAAACTTCCAGTTAACATTGTAGAAACATATATATTAGAGAATTATGAATAAACACAGTCCTTGATATATGCACAATCTGAATTGATCAAAGGACACTGGCAGAAACATTAAAAAACTAACTGTGTAAGATATTTCACTGCAATTTTATAAATTTCTTCAGTACAGTAGTAGTGTTTTCCTACTCATTACAGGATCTGGGACCATCTGTTTTTAAAATAATACCTTGCACATAATGGGAGATCTTTACATAAAGTTTGAATAAATTAAGGAAGAATTAATTAGCAAGTCCATTCCTTCTATATGTCATTTAAACAATTTTTTATTCATCAAAACATACTACTTCAAGCTAATATTAGATGGTTTATATTCATGAAACCATGGGCTATTACTTAATTCCTAAAATTTAACTGCAAAAAATCATTGATTTATACACTATACAAGGTAATATTCTGATTCATTCTCTGGAACAAATTGCAACTTAATTGAAAATAGTATGAAAGCTAATAAGTATAATTCAAGTGAAAAGCCTTAAATTCTGTAAGAATTAAGAACCTTTGGTAATTAATATACCAAACTTTTGGTATTTGAAAGTGAAAAGATGTATTCCTTTAAGAAAAATAATAAAGTTGTCAAGATGAGGAAGAATTAAACGTACGTAATATTGGGCCCTAATAGATGAGTGATGATAACAGAAAGTAACGTCAGACAAGACAACAGAACAGTATGGGGTGTTTTCAGGGAGTATTATTTAATCAACCTGGCGTTCTAATGATAGTGACTATGATTTAGCAACCTTACTTTGCCCTAATGTGAGTGGTTTATTAGAAGAGGCTCAGGTCAGAAGTGGGATACTAGTGAGCAAGCTGCTGCTAGAGGTGATGAGGCAAGAAACAGGATTTTAACAACATTAGAGATCTCGTTAATTCAAACTAATGAAAAAAATTGCAGTAACATAAAATGTAAATCTCTCCAACTTTTAAATTTATAATTGGCAGAGAAGGAGAAGCTATTGAAGATCTTGATGCTTTGAAACTGTATGAGAGGTGTTGTTATCAAAAGAACTAGCTAGGAGAAAAAAGAAAATATACGTTGATGATAGCTGTTGGATTTAGTTCTGGTTTAAAGTATTTAGACATGAATCTGATCCTGGATTTCAAAAGGACCTTTACTGAAAATGTCAAGTGATATTAAGATGCATAAGATTGAACAGTACAGCATCTTCTTTCAATAATTTGATTTACTCACCCTTATTTAAAGAATTGAATCTTTCTGTTCTCAAGCCTCCTTTTCACCAATTAATTTGATTCAGGACAAAAAGTGGTGTTTGATATTTTCAACTTTAAATTAAGTCAATTTTCCTGCATGCTTAAATATTCTGTTATCTTGAATTCTAATGAAGGACCTATAACTACGTATTTAATATTTGGTAAATTTATACAGATGTAACATATTATTGAAATAAGATTGTATAAACTAAACAAGAAAATAGACTGAAAATATTGTCTCAAAAAGAACAATTCTTGCTATGCTTTTCTTGTATTTATATTTTATTCATGTAAGCTGTTTTCTATCCTGGAAATATCATCCTCCTACTCTCCACCTTCTTTTCACCCTTCACTCTTGTCTTTCAATGCTCAGCTAAAATTAAACTCCTCAAACAGGCTTTCAAAGCTCAGTGTAGAATCATCTGTTATTTCCTGCTTCCTCAGTATTAACTTTTTATATATTATATGTCTTGTTATATGTATAAATGTTTATTTCCTAAATCACCAGTACACTGTAAACTCTATGAAGTTAGAAATGTAAAATCAACACCTAATTTGGTACTTGTTCATAATGAGAATTTAACATATTTTTGCATTGATAAATGAATATAGGTTAGCAAACCAGTAAAATACACATTTCACATGCTGGCAAGTGATTTATTGATCACATACCAATTCTAATACTGGAGCATCTTATTTCAAAGAATATGAAGCATTTGTGGTAAATATTCACAAATTTGTTAGTATATTTTAATTCTTATTTTATAGCTGTTTTATTTTTGATAAATATACAAAACTCTCAAAATCTGAATACTCCATTTGCAAGCTGCTCTTATCTAATAATCTTACCTTCATTTCCTTTTTACATCTTCTACCTTAACCACTAATTTTGCTATGTTTAATTGGCACAGCCATATTTTGCATCATTCTAGTTTGTGCCTATCATATGGAAAAGCAGAAGTGTTATCTGTGACTGTTTGGATTTTATAATTAATTTGAACTGTTTGAAGTGTGATTTGTTCATGGAGTCATTGGAGAGGCATAATATTATTAAAAGCCAGATGTTGGCACATTTTGCATGCTAAACAGGCACAAAACCATTTCCTAGTGGAAACATTTTAAAAATGGTTTTGGTTCCCCTGTACGGATTATCAATTCAAGTAATCTCACTTACTTTTCTTTTCCTACTTTACATGGGGCAAGTATATTGATATCTGAAACTGCATTTGAAAAATTTGGGAAAACATTGATCTTTCTGGCAAATAGACTTTACTAATTAAACACACCTTCAATATCTTAATGGGAAATTGAAACATATCTCAATTTTACTGCTTGAAAACCAGCAATGCCAAGTTATATTTCTCAATAAATAAAATTATCTCTTATTTTACTTTGGCCATTTATCACTTTACTTCATTACAATACACTTTTTTTTTTTTTTTTTTTGAGACGGAATCTTGCTCTGTTGCCCAGGCTGGAGTGCAGCGGCGTGATCTCGGCTTACTGCAAGCTCCACCTCCCGGGTTCACGCCATTCTCCTGCCTCAGCCTCCTCAGTAGGACCACATTTGTAATCTTCATTTTTAACTGTGCATTTGCTTAAATATACCATAGTTGCTACACATGAACAAAAAAATCAAATGTTCTAAGCTGCTATCGAATGCAATTCTAAAATTAGCTTACTTCAAAGAGTGCACTAATTTGGCTAAATCATAGAAATGAATCTTTTTAACAAAATATATCACATTGGGGAAAACATGATTTTTAGAACATTATTATAAGTGTTGTAGATATGGTCTGAGAGAAAGGCTATTTCTTCAATAAAAAATATTAAAAATACTACTCAGCATTAAGAAAAGGAATAAACTGTTGTTTCACACTACAATTGTGATAAATCTCAAAATAATTATACTAGATGAAAGAAACCAGGCAACCAAGAGTACATACTGCATGAAATCATTTATATAAAACTCTAGAAAATGCAAACTACTCTATATAATGAAAGAAAACATATCAGTGGTTACATGAGAAGGAGAGCTTTGGGAGGGAGAGAGGCATTTAAAAAGGTCTTGTTGAAGAACTAGGCGTGTTCACTATTTTAATTGTGCTGATGGAATCATGAGTATATCCACAAGCCTAAATGTATCAAATTCTACACTTAAAATATGTACAGATTTATTATATTTCAACAATAACAATAGAGCTGTTGATATAATAGATTGAAAACTACCACTATTCATCAATAAACAAATGTTTACTGAAAAGTAAGTTTACATCTCTGTGAACACTAATTGAAGAATCAAAGAGGAAAAAAATTGAGGAGAAAGGTAAGATAAAAGTGGAAATTATTACCAACTTTTCTGTGTCAAACAGTTTTTAGCACTTTAGAAGCATTATCTTTTTAATGTTTATATCAAAATATTAACAAAATAGAAGCTTAACTGACAATAAGCAGAATACTTGAAGTTCACAGTCAAGTATCCCTGAAAAAGCTTGATTCATCCATACCTATTTATATTTTCAATTTTAAATATTTGAGAAAAGAACAACAGCTCAAGAGAGAGGCAGAAAAAATGGCTGAATAGGAGTTTATCCCCACAAGAACATCAAATGGAACAACTATCCATACAAAAAAAAAAGGACCTTCATAAGAATCAAAAATTAAGTGACTGAACACAACATCTAGTTCTAACTTCAAATCACTGAAAGAGGCAGTGACAAGAATAGAAAAGACAGTCTTGAATTGCCAACTCCACCCATTCCCTATTCCATAGCAGTAGCCACTTGGTGCTGAGAGATATCTATGCACTTAGGGAGACAGAGAGCACAGTGAATGCGGAACTTTTCATTGGAAATCAGCGCTCCCTAGCACAGCAGAAAGCCACGCTGAGCAGAACTTACTCAACACCTACAGAGGAAGCATTTTTAGACCAGCTCTAGCCAGAGGAGAATCACCCATCCTAGCACTCGGAACCTGAGGGCCGTCAAGCCCCACCACCATGAGCCAAAGTGTTATAGGGTTCTAAATAAACTTGAAAGGCAATCTAGGGAACAAGGGCTGCAATTCCTGGTCAAGTTCTGGTGCCATGCTGATCTCAAATCCAATGTACTTGAGGGGGTATGTGACCTAGAGACACCAGCCACGGTGGCCAAGGGAGTCCTGGTGTCACCACTCCCCTAAAGCCGGGCAGTGCAGCTCAAAGCTTTGGGAGAGACCCCTTCCTTCTGCTTGAAGAGAGGAGAGGAAAGAGTAAAGAGGGCTTTGTCTTGAAATTTAGATATCAGGTCAGCCACAGTAGGATAGGGCAACAGGAAGAGTCCTGAGACCCCTGTTGCAGGTTCTAGCTTCAGGATGACCTTTCTAACCACACCCTGGGTCGGAAATCCAGGCAGGATTCATCACCTGCTAAGTAAAGAGCTCTTGGGCCCTGAATAGCCAGCATTGGTAGTCAGGCAGTACTAATCACGGGCCTTTGGTAGGACTTAAACATGTGCTGACTTTGAGTGTGACCCAGCACATTCCCAGCTGTGGTGACTACTGGAAGGGACTCCTGATTGAGAAAAGAAGAGGGAAGAATAAAGGGGACTCTGTCTTATAGCTTAGCTACCAGATTCGCCACAATGGGGTAGAGCACCAAGTGGGCACTTGGGGTCCCCAATTCCAGACCTTGATACTTGGATGGCATTTCTGGACATGCTGTGAACCAAAGGTGGGTTCACTACCCTGAAGTGAGAGTTGCAGACCTGGGAGCATTCACCACAAGCTGAATAAAGATCCCCTGGGCCTTGAGTGAACATCAGTGGTAGCCTGGCAGTACTTGCAGTGAGCTTGGGGAAGTGGTGGCCATGGGAGGGACTTTGCTACTTGTGGAAAGGGAGGAATTAGTGAGAAAGACTTTCTCCTGTGTGTTGGATGCTAGCTCAGCTGTAGTAAAATGGAGCAAAAGGTAGATCCATAAGGTTTTGGAGTCTAGGCCCTGGCTCCCCAGTGGCATCTCTAGACCCACACAGAGCCAGGGGGAGCTCACTGCCCTAAAGGGAAGTGGACAAGCCTCGCTGACTTTGCCACCTGCTGACTGTAGAGAGGTAGGCCTTGAACAAACATAGACAGTAGCCAGGCAGTGGTTTCCAAGGACCTTGGGTGAGACCCAGTACCATGGTGCCTTAAGCTCTGATCCAGAACTGTTCCAATAGTGGTGGCCACAGGAATATTGTGTCACCCCTCTTCCAGATCCAGGCAGTTTAGCACAAAGAGAGACTCCTCATTTGTATGGGAGAAGGTAAGGGAAGGGAATCAGAGTCTCTGCCTTGCAATCATAAGAGCTAAGGCAGTACCTCTACAAGTCTGCAAAAGACACATCATTACTGGGTTGGAGGTGCCCCTAATTCTGATATGGCTGCAGTGATCAAAAACTAATATAACAACACTCAAGTCCTCTCCCTCCACCCCACTATTTTTTTTGAGATAAAGTCTTACTCTGTCACCCAGACTATAGTGCAATGGCGCAATCTCTGCTCATTGTAATCTCTGCCTCCCAGGTTGAAGTGATTCTCCTTCCTCAGCCTCCTGGGTAGCTGGGACTACAGGCATACACCACAACACCTGGCTAATTTTTGTATTTTTAGTAGAGATGGGGGTTTTGCCATGTTGGCTAGGCTGGTCTCAAACTCCTGACTTCAAATGATCTGCCTGCCTCGGCCTCCCAAAGTGCTAGGATTACAGGCATGAGCCACTGCACCCAGCCCCAATTACCTTTGAATACCTGGAAAGCCTTCCAAAGAACGATGGGTATAGATTATTCAATTCTTCAATTGAATATGCCCACATCTAATATAGTTTGTTCTCTCATATAATTATAACATAAAATTAAATTAAATATTACTTATTTGATTAAATATTATTCGTATTAAAGTATTGGGAAAGCTAAAGTTTAGTTGTTTGAATAGATAGATTTAATTAATCAACCCTTAACTAGACTGATCAAAAGAAAAAGAATACAAATCAACAAAATCAGGACTGGATAGTGAAAGATGTTATCACCAGAGATCTTATAGATTTTAAAAAGACATTAAGAGAATAATAAAAAACCTTAATAACTTACATGAAATAAGGTTTTTGAAAAAATAACTTGCCCAAACTGACACAATATGAAACGGATAATCTGAATACCTTAACAACTGTGAAATCAATAAAATTCACAAGATTTCCAATGAAGAGAAGTCTAACCCAGTTTGTTTCATTGATGAATTATTTGAAACAAATAATAAACTCCTTAGGCAATATTTTTTTTGAGACCTATTCTTGCTCTGTCACCCAGGCTGGAGTGCAGTGGCATGATCTCGGGTCTTGGCTCACTGCAACCTCCTCCTCCTGGGTTCAAGTGATTGTCCTGCCTCAGCCTCTTGAGTAGCTGGGATTACAGGCGTGTGCCACAACACCTGGCTAAATTTTGTATTTTTAGTAGGGACAGGGTTTCACCATGTTGGCCAGGCTGGTTTTGAACTCCTGACCTCAGGAGATCTGACTGCCTTGGCCTTCCAAAGTGCTGGGATTACAGGCATGAGCCACCCCATTTGGCCACCTTAGTCAAATTCTATTGGAAAATATTAGTAGGAATGCTTCTGAGTATAAGGGTAGCATTCTAAATCAAAGACACAAGAAAGATACAGGTATTGGGGAAAGATTATTTCAGGCAGAAATAACTCCTACAGTGAAACTGGCATAATGTCACTTCGGCTTTAATTTCTTTGTCAAAATAATCATGTTTTACTTATGCAAAATAATAAAGGTAAGAATGACCACTGACTTGTCATCAGAAAAAAAAAATTCTAGCCAGAAGACAATGGAACAGCATCATTAAAGTGCTGGAAAAATATCAACATATATATTTAAATCCAGTTAATCTCTTCCGAAAATAAGGTAAAATAAATGTTTCTAGATAAACAAAAGCTATGAGAACTTTTCCACTGCAGATCTGCATTTCAAGAAATTTAAATATTAAATTTTCACTTTCAGGATAAAAAGAAAATGTTATTAGGTAGAAATGCAAATAAATTTACTCAAAGAATGGATATTATGGAAATTATAACTGTGGATTAATACTACACATTTTACTTCCTATTTTTATGAAATCCTAAAAAGTCTACTGACTGTTAAAAGTAAAAATTGTACTACAAAGAAATTAGTTATTATGTATTTTGATGTAAATTTTATGCCAATAGCAGTGCAAAGAATGAGAGAAGGAAAAATGTGAATATACATTTCTATAATTCTTATATTGTAGAGTATTATCATTTGAAGGCAAATTGGGTAAGTTAAAGTTGCATATTATAAATCATAGAGCATCTAATACAAAATAAGATACAGATAGTATATTTAATAAGCCAGATGCTATTAATTAGAAAAAGAGGAAGTTATTAGACTTATACCCAATCATATCTATAATTACATTAAATGTAAATGGAATAATAAAACTGTTTACAATACAGAGATTATCAGTAAATAAAATGATGGTAACTGTCAACAATAAATATGTATACTTTAAATATAAGGATAAAGAGATAAAAATAAAATTATGGAAAAAGATATAATATGTAAATACTAATCACAAGCAATCTGGAGTGGCCATAGTAATACAAAATCATGGACTTCAGGAAAAGAAGCATTCCCAGAGATAAAGATATACATTTCATGTGATGAAAGAAGATGGATATTTCACAGATATAACAAGAAGTTATAATAATCCTGTTTTTGCTCCTTATAAAAGAGCTTAAAATTCCATAAAAGCAAAACTCACAAAAATAAAAGAAAAAACCAGGAAAATAATAATTACTTTTAGTGATGTCAATACTGCTGACTCAATAGATGATATACAAGACATGAACTATGCTATCAATCAACTTGACCTGAATTACTTTTATAGGACACTATTACTAATGACTGCAGAATACACATTGATTTCAAGTGCACGTTACATTACTGGTGATAAAATAAGCCTGAATCAATATAAAGGAATTAAAGCATACACATATATTCTTGGACAAGTTTAGAATTACATTGGAAATTAATAATTTTAAAAATCTCAAATACCATTTAAAAAAAACACTATGAAGATTGATGGTTACAAGAAAAAATGATAATGAAACATTTTTTAGTGAAATGATAAGAAATTTAAAAAGTAATATTTGTGGGATATGGATATAGCAATGCTGTAAATGATTATATCAGAAAAGTAAAAAGATTCAAAATCAGCTATCAAAGATTCCAACTTAATAAACTAGTAAACGAAGAAAAATTTCAAAACAAAGCAAATAGAAGGAAATCCTAAAGAGAACAGCAAAAATAAATTAAGAAGTTGACTACCAATAGTATAGCAGGTAGAATTCTAAGGACACTAATACTCCTATGTTCTGGTACACATGCACTGGAAGGAGTTCATAAACTAGAAAATGGCAAAATAAAATACATAAATTTATTTTTATATA
The DNA here is from genome assembly GCF_029289425.2 of Pan paniscus. Taxonomy (NCBI): domain Eukaryota; kingdom Metazoa; phylum Chordata; class Mammalia; order Primates; family Hominidae; genus Pan; species Pan paniscus. The sequence continues at coordinate 115,429,020 of NC_073252.2, forward strand.
CAGATTATTTTGCTTTTTACTAGAGTAAAGATAAACAATCAAAAAGAACACCCAATATGGGTCCATTAGTACTAGCCCATCCTACACTACCATTAAATATTTAGAATGTATGCAATGAATAAACAGCCAACAGTGAACACCTGGATTTTCAAAGGCTTTGTTTTAGAAAACAACACGTATTATTTATTTAACTGTTTCATTTCATTCCAGGTCAGTGGAGAAACAATCAAGAGAAGTCATTTTTCATTAAAATAAAATTAATCCTTAATTTATTATTTTTCTGTTGTAAGCAACAAATTAGAAGTTTCCGAATATTAAAAAAATAAGATTTTTCTTCTTTTTCTCAAAAATTAGAATACTTATGATTCTGGCAGTTAAAGTAAGACCAGAATAATATTCTCTTGATAATATTAGAAAGTCACATTAAAATACAATTATAATTAAATTTAGGTTAATTGTATTATCATGTTTATTTATCTCATGTTGGTTTTAAAAATAATTGAGAGGAAGTAAAATTCGAGTTATATAATTTAATTACCAAATTCCTTGAGTAAAAGTGATGTAATATTTTTAATTGCTCTAGAAAATAATAATGGTCTGAATATGAAGCATTGAGATCTAATTAACTTGAATAAAGATATTTTACAATTGTTTTAGAATTTTCAAAGATTTTTAAACGTTTTTTCAGAATGAGTTCAGGAAGTTTATTAAGTTTTAGGAGAGTAATTGTAGTGGTGAATTCTTTTTTTTTAATTTTAGATTAAGGATTCACAAGTGTAGTTTTGTGAAATGGGTGTATTGCGTGATGCTGTGTGTGGGACTTCGGTGAACCTATCACTCAAATAGTGAACATAGTACTCAACAGGCAGTTTTCAACGCTTGCCCTGCTCATTCCCACCTACTTTGTGGAGTCTCCAGTGTCTGTTGTTTCCAATTTTACTTTTATGTGTATCCAGTCTTTACTTCCCACTTATAAGTGAGAACATGTGGGATTTGATTTTCTATTTCTGCTTTCAGTCACTTAGGATAATGGTCTCCAATGGCATCCATGTTGCTGCAAAGGACATATTTTCATGCTTTTTTTATGACTGCATAGTGTTACATGGTCTATATGTATCACTTTTATCCAATCCACCATTGATGGACACAGTTTTATTTCATGTCTTTGCTATTGTGAATAGTACTGCAATAAACATATGAGTGCAGGTGTCTTTGATAAATACCCATACTGTATTTAATGGAGGCTGTAACAATTTATATTCCCAACAGTGTATAAGCATTCCCTTTTCTCCATTTCCTTGCCAACATATGTTGTTTTTTGACTTATTAATAATAGCCATCTGACTAGTGTGAGAAAATATATCATTGTCATTTTATTTTTTTCTTCTTGTATATACTTCCAATGTATCGTTGTGGTCTTAGTTTGTATTTCTCTGATAATTAGTGATGTTTTGCAATTTTTTTCATGTTTGTTGGTCACGTCTACGTATTCTTTTGAGAAATGTCTGTTCATGTCCTTTGCCCACTGTTTATGCAGTTATTTCTTTTTATTTTCTTGTTCTTTTGTTTAAATTCCTTTTAGATTCTGGATAGTAGTCCTTTGTTGGATGCACAGTTTGCGGATATTTTCTCCAATTCTGTAGGTTGTGTGTTTACTCTGTTGTTTGTTTCTTTTGCTGTGCAACTCTTTCGTTTCATTAAGTTCCATTTATCAATTATTGTTTTTGTTGCAATTGCTTTTGAGGTCTTGGGACTTAAATTATTTTCTAGGCCAATGTCCAGAAGACTCATTCTTATGTTTTCTTCTAGGATATTTATGGCTTAACCAAGGAGGTGAAAGATCTCTAGTAGGAGAATTATAAAAGACCTATGAAAGAAATAATAAATCACCCAAACAAATGGAAAAACATCCTATGCTCATGGATTAGAAGAATCATTATTAAAATGACCACACTACCCAAAGCAATTTACAGATTAAACACAATTCTTATCAAATTACCATCATTTTTCACAGAATTAGAAAAAAATAACCAATTCTAAGATGCATATAGAATGAAAAAAGAGCCTGAATAGCCAAAGCAAGCCTAAGCAAAAAGAACAAAAAACAAAGCCAGAAGCTTCACATTACTTGACTTCAAACTATACCACAAGCCTATAGTAACCAAAACATCATGGTACTGGTAAGGAAATAGACACATAGATCTATGCAACAGAATAGAGAAACCAGAATTAAGCCACACAACTATAACCAACTGATCTTCAACAAAGTCATCAAAACTAAACAACAAGGAATGCACACCTTATTCAACAAATGGTGCTAGGAAAACTGTCTAAACTTATACAGAAGAATGAAACTGAACCCCTATCTTTCACCATATACAAAAATTAACTCAAGATGACATTAAAGATCTAAATGAAAGATTTTTTTAAAATCATTACATTCACTACTTTGGCAGTAGAGCAATTTTCTCATAAAAGGATGTAGGCAAATGCAGTGCAAAGAGGCAAAGTCTAAATGAACTGTGTTTTTGTAGGTACACTAAGATTTATCAACACTGTAAGAGATTTATTAATACATATGACTATATGTAATCCATTATTACTTCAGAGCATGCACTTTAAGCTTTTCCACATGTTGTTCTTATAACAGCTTGTCTTATATTGAAGTAAAATATGCATTGGGATTTGATATATATTTTTGAAAACAATAAATAAAACTCAAGGAAGAAAGAGTTGGGAAGGAATTGTGATTTAGTCATTTTATTTAAAGGAAGCATGGAGAAGAATATAAAAAAATAAAGGAAAAGCGGTTCAAGAGCTAGAATCTATTCCTCATATATGGCTTTATTATACTTACTGCCTACAACAAAGTAAGAAAAAATTATAGTTGTTTACTATTCACAATGTTAAAGCTTTAGTGAATCCTCTAAGTGAGCACGTGTTGAAGTAGCAAATAAAGCTACAGTAAAATAACATTTATTTTACTTCATTTATGTAAACAATAATTTTAAGTTCTATGGAAGAGATGCCTGGGTGAGGATGACTTTAGATATTGTTTACAGATACTATATGAACAGAGCACATGGTTGAATAATTAAGATAATCCCCATACATTTGTTTTTACATTATAAATGCCCAAATAAAGAAATGGAAACCAGAATAGCAAAGAGAAAATGAAGAGCCTGAATATGTGCCCAGACGCTCTACAAGACAATGCATTTATAAGACAGAATCTAGTAGAATAAAGAAAATATAATGGAACTGGCTAGGTTAATAAACTTTGTAGAAAACTTTTGAGTTTTTTTTTAATATAAATGTAAATGGACCAGTTCCCTTGAGCAAGTAAAATAATTACATTGCTTGACTAATAAGATGTTACAGCAATTTAAAAAAAAGGACAAGAAGGTCCAAATTCTTCTGGAGCTCTATCTTTAATAAATTTGAGATTTTATATTAAGATTACTTAATCTGGAACTTCAAAAGAATCTGAGTTACTTTGTGGTCTTCTGTCTTTTTTTTTCAGGTACAGTACTTTGAAGCCTTTAAAAATATATGCCTAGGTTTATGATTCCATCTGAAGATTTCTCATTTATTTTGTCTTAATTAAAAATATTTTTGCATTGTATGGGTACTAAAAGTGAATATTAGAAAGAATGACAGATGAGTGAGGTATAGCTTTCTAAGATATCTTTGGTGATTGTCTACAGTTTCTTCCATAGACACATGGTTCAAAAATGTAGGGTTGATGATGAAGAATATGGACACTGCAAATAAAAGATAAACTGCCAGATTTGTCAGCAGATAAAAAAATCTAAAAGTGGATTTTCTAGTGAGCAGCATGAGCAATCCCTTTCCTAGAGCCAAAATAATTCTGTGTCACTTTCATATTTCTTGCTGAATATATAACTGACATTTGTGACAAGCCAGTGTTTGTGACAGCTAGAAACATGAATCTCCAATGCTATTGTTCCCTATTAATGTGATTAATGGTCAAACAGCAGCAGCAAGAGTCAGAAGACAATTTAACAGTCTACTTTGTCACAAGAGCATTCATTTGTAAGCACTTTCACTTTCTTAAACAAAAATGACAAGCCTTTCTTATCAAAAGATTGACAGCAGCAAAAATGGAAGGTTTACCCAGATCTGATTTTAAAAAAGTGTGTATTTGAAACACTCATGTTTGCTTAACTGTATTTTGTGATATACTTTGGAATGTACTTCACATTCTTTACTGTAGAGTCATGCAGTTGTCCCATTATTTCAGTAAAATTGCACTTAAAAGACTTTCAACCAATAATATGTGAATAATGGGTGAACTGTATGTGTTTGAACTCTGAAGGTAAAATACCTGTTTATACTATTCTCCGTATTATGGAGGAAAATTTGGGAACATTTATAAATTATTTTCCTCTTATGATATGTGTAAGTGATGTCTAACTTAAGGAGTTTGCCTGTTATATTGTTCTTGTTTACTTTAATCTAGTGAAAATCCAGAAAGTACAAGGATTACTTTTGCAACCAGAAAAGTCCCTGGGGCTTACTCTGTACAGAGAGTAAACAGTCCCATTCAGAAGTCAAACATAAAGCCCAGTAATTCATACATTCATCATGTTATATTTTTAATTTATTAATCAATTAATCTAAAGTTGAATTTACTATTGTAATGATTCGAAAAATTAATCTAAATGCATGAGATAGAATTGATTATCTTTCCCATGAGACAGATACGTCTCATTTATCCAGAGACAAATGATTTGAAATAATCTTTTTAGTCACGTCACCTCCAACATGTTAACATCTATAAGCCTCAGTTTTCTCATCAATAAAATGAAACTAATATAATTATCTCAAATAATGTTAATGATAATTAAAATAAATGGTCCAGATTTCAGGGCAAAATGACCAACTAGATCATCTTGGAACAGCTGACACCAAGGCATCAAAATGACTGGCACATTCCTAAGACGTCTTTCAGAGGGAAAGAATTGTGAGTGGACAGAGGGAAGACACAAAATCTGGGCTGAAGGGGGAGGAAGCTGGGAACCCTACACAGGGCTATCATGCACTAGGACTTGTTCCTGGCCCCCAGTGACTCCAGGGAAATGGGTGAATTGAACTGGCAAGAAGCAAGTCGCTCTTGCCACAGGTCTCTGGAATTCTACCAGGAGGAGACCGCTTGATGACAATGGACACTTGATTTGGCAGACAAAGTTGCTTAGAGAAGTGGCAGGGGCAGCACTTCAGTAAGTGTGAAGCCCAGACGGTTTGGTGTGGGAGCCTGTATAGTGGAGCATATCCAAGGAGGCTCATCTCCCTAGGCTCGACCTGCTCCCATAGGAGCCCTAGGGGAACTGTTGGACCTGAACTCTGCAGTGCGGTGTTGTCCATCAGACAAGGCTGGTCTTACCTGAGCACTCTTTGGTCCACTGGCTTCTCCTGGGGCCCTAGTTTGGCTGTGCCTGCTTGAAATGTAGCCTCGGGTGCTGCAATTGATTGAAAATATAACCCACAGGAAATTAGGTAATTGAAATATTAGACATATACATTAAAATGACTCTACTTCATATGTGTAATGAAGTAAGATACAATCTAACAGGAATTATGGTAAACAATCCAAAGAAAATTCCATAACTAGAAATATAAAAACAAATATTATAAAGTCAATACAGAAATTAAGAGTAGAATATTAATTTTAAAATAGTAATATAGGTCAAAAGACTATATGCAAAATTAACCATGTGTTGACAAAATGATTGAAAATGTAGATGAGATATAAAAAATAAAGAGATAAAGCTGAACATATTTTATTGAAATTTTAGAAGAATAGAAAAGAAAATAAAGAACAGCAATATTTTTGGAGCTAAGAATTTTCTGAAACTAATAAAGGTTATCAAGTCACGATAACAGAAACTCTATGAAATGCCAGGAAATAAATACAAATAAAATCATTTTGAAATACAGCACATGAAAATTCCAAAAGTCAGGGAAAACATAAACGTTGTTGAGGTATCAAGGCATAATAATAGATTTACTTTCAAAGGGAAAAAACAGATAAACAGCTGATTTCTCAACAGAAAAAAAAATACTGGAAGTCAGAAAACACTGAAATGGTATCTTCACAGTGCTGAAGTACAATAGTCCCTTGTCTAAAATTTTATATTCTGTGATATTATCTTACTAAAAAAATAACAATGTACTGCAAACTGCACCACAGTGTTGTTCATGAGAAGAAACTCAACACAATGAAGAAATAAACAGCAATAGAAAGGCTAAATATATGTGTAATCTAAGTAAACATTAACTATGTAAGAGTATTGAGTCTTGTAGAATATATATTTTTATATATTACATATATTTCAATATATTAATGTAATATATGAAATATTAATACATATTGGTTTTATATATGACAAACATATGTCATATATAAAATATAAAACAACAATCACATATAAGCCTTGCCAGGGTAAGTGGAGCTAAAGTATTTGGAAATTGATTATGTTGTCCTTGAGTAATGAATGTCGCAACCTATAGTGAAAAACAAAACAAAATGTGGAAGAGTGAAAATTATGCAATCAACAAGCCAATAAAGACAAAGAAATAAAATATAATAAAGTAATAAAATGGTGAAAAAACAACTTAGAACAATCAAGACAAAGAAAAACAAAATAGTTGATAAATTTAAAGTAAACTGTTATATTGAAATGAACTAAATACTGTAAATAATAACAAATATTTTTTCCAATTGGATTAAAATATATATTTCAAAAAGAAAAAAATAATATAATCCGGTTCTTCTAAAATATAGAGTCCCAAAATACTAAACTAGAATGATATAAAAATATATTTTGTACAAATCTTAACCTGATTTAAGTTGATGTAATTTCAGTAAAGGTACACAAAATAGATTTTAAGGAAAATAATAATTACTAGAAGTAAAGAGCTGTATTTCTAAGAGTAAAGCTTACATTCATCTGAAAGGCATAGTATTCTAAATTTGTATTCTTACCATACATTTGATAACATAGACTCAAAATATGGAAACAAAAATGGAAGGAATTAAAAAATTATATTGACAAGCCAAAAATAGGAATAAAAAATTAACACATCATTCTCAATAAATGAAGAAACAGGATAAAAATTAATAAGTACATGAAATATTTAAATTAAGCAATTAAAAATTTGTCTCAACATCTACAGGATAATGTGTCAAAAATATTATTTATAAGTACAAATAAAATATTTTCCAAATTGATGAAATGCTGGATCATAAAGTGCTCTTAACAAATTTCAAAGATTAAAAATTATATAGAATATGTTCTCAAACCATAGGAAAATAACATTAGAAATCATTGATCTACTTAGAACATCTCTAATTGTTTAGAAATTAAGCTGCATATTTTTATTTACCTTGAATCAAAAAATGAAATTAGAAATTATAAAATATTTTAAAAATTTATGGTGGTAAATATGTAACCTTAAAACTTATTAGATGAAGATATAGCTGATTTAAAAAGATTTATGCAAATAGGTAATGAAGAAATGCTGAAAAACAGTAAGTGAACATTTATCTTAAGAATACAGATACATAAGAAGAAATTAAATTCAGAGACTAGAAGAAACTGTAACAAGGTAAGTGAAAAACAATTATTGATATTGGATAAAATAAAGCAATAGAAAAAATTAAGAATTTAAAAAGTTAATTCTCAGGAAAGGCTAATAAATTTATTAACAGCCAATCTAGGAGAATTGAGAGTCCATATAATTAATACTGGAAATAAAAATGGTGGTACCACAATTGATAATATAAGACATGAAAGGGTGAGTGTAAAAGAAGAGAAGCAGTAATTTGTCAGTTTTGTTAACGCTTGGATAGTACAGATAGTAAAGGAGAATTTTACTCTTTTCTTTCTTTTTTCCTTTCTCTATCTCTCAAGGAATTTACCTCTCAATAAAAATTTTAAACTTCCAACTAAAGAGATTTCCAAGACCAAATAGCTTCACGCATGAATTCTATTATGCATTAAATGAAGAAGAAATAAGAATCTTAAATGAATTCTTAAGATGATAAAAAGATGAAATATTAGCCACTTACTATATGTGGTGAGCACAAACTTGATAGCAAATATTAACCATGATGTGAAGATTACCAAAAATTGAAGTTCAGTTATGAGCACAGATGCAGAAATCCTAAACAAAATAATAAACACCCTGAATATAATAAAATAATACATCAAGACCAATCTGTATTTTCTCAATTAATACAAGTTTGGTTCAAAATTTTAAAATCAATCAAGGTAATCTCAGTAGATACAGAAAAATAGTTTGTTAAGATTTAACACTCATTAAAAAATTTTAAAATCTTATCAAACTGAGAATGCAATGGATCTTTTGAATGTAATCATGGGTAGAGAAAGACAAACAAAAATATTGCACTATAATTTTAAAGTATATCATGAGGTCAGCATAGAAACCAGTATTTTCACAATGTTATCGCCATTTCTATTTACCATTGTAGTAGAAGCCCGAGCAAGTGCAACAATGCAAAAAAAGAGTTTTAAAATTTAGATGAAAGATCACATACATAGAAAATTAAAAAGATCATCAATGATGTTGGGCACCTTTTCATATGCCTGCTTGCCATTTGTATGTCTCTTCATTATTTTTTTTATTTCTTCTAAAAAAAAATGGGACACATGTGCAGAACGTACAGGTTTGTTACATAGTTTTACATGTGCCATGGGGAAATGCAAATCAAAACTACTCTGAGATATCATCTCATCCCAGTTAAAATTGCTTTTATCCAAATCTCTTGTATAAAAGATAGGCAATAACAAATGCTAGCAAGGATGTGGAGAAAAGGAAACCCTTGTACACCATTGGTTGGAATGTGAATTAGTACAACCACTATAGAGAACAATTTTGAAGTTCCTCAAAAAACTAAAAACTGAGCTACCACATGCACCAGCAATCCCACTGCTGGATATATCCAAAAGAAAGGGCATCAGTATATTGAAGAGATATCTGTACTCCTATGTTATTTGCAGCACTGTTTACAATAGATAAGATTTGGAAGCAACCTAAGTGTCCATTAGTAGATAAATGGATCAAGGAAATGTGGTAATTATACACAATGGAGTACTATTCTGCCATAAAAAGAATGAGATCTAGTCATTCGCAACAACATAGATGGAATTGAAGATCATACTGTTAAGTGAAATAAGCCAGGCACAGAAAGACAAACATTGCATATTCTCACTTATTTGTGGGAACTAAAAATCAAAACGATTGAACTCGTGGACACACAGAGTAGAAGGATGGTTACCAGAGACTGGAAAGAGTAGTTGGGGGTTTGGGGGGAGGTGGAAATGGTTAATGGGTACAAAAATATAGTTAGAAAGAATGAGTAAGACCCACTATTGGTAGCACAACAGGGTGACTATAAGCAATAATAACAATTGTACATTTTAAAATAATTTAAAAAGTGTAATTGGATTGTTTGCAACTCAAAGGATAAATGCTTGAATGGATGGATACCCCATTCTCCATGAAGTGCTTATTCTCATTGCATTTCTGTATTAAAACATCTCATCTACCCCGTAAACATATGCACCTACATGCACCCACAATTTAAAAAAACATTAAAAAACATCAAATAAAAGAAAATTAAAAAGAAACTACAATGAACGAACATAATGAATAAGCACATTTAGTCAAGTTCCTAGATAAAAAAATTGACATTCAAAATTATATATGCCAGAAATAAACACTTAGAACATAAATTAAAAATAAATAACATCTACTATAGCTTCAAGATGTTAAAATGGCAACAAATTTAAAAAAAATGGTTAGCAAGATCTCTACATAGAAAATTTAAATTACTGAGAAAAGTTAAAATAATCTAAATAAATGGAGGGATATTCTAGTATTTACGTCACTAAAAACACAATTAATTGCAAAGAGAAACCTAAGGACAGATCCCTGGGATATGCCAGTGATGAGATACTGTGGAGAAGAAAAATCAAGATGGACGGAGGAGAGCCTGACAGAGGAGAAAATCAGTGTCAACGTGGTGCTGAGAAGCTAAGCAACATGTTAAGAACAAAAGCTTGATCACCTGGATCAAGGCAGTAGATAGGTGAGATAAATAAGATAAACCTTAATAAGGGCAATTAAATGAAAGGATATTTTCAAGCAATAATGAGAGAGGAGAAATTCAAGACAGACCGTAAGTATAGATTTTTCATGGAATTTTACTCCTTTCTTTTTCCTTTCTCTATCTTTCCCTTGTTGAATAACACTTGTTTCAGTATTTGCATTATTGCTGTATAAACATTATCTTCCAATCAGCTTTACTGGTTTTTCAGATGATAATATGAATATATGTGCCCTAAAGAAAAATAGAAACTATAATCACAAAAATAAGGTACAAGTCTTCTGAAACATTATCAATCTCCCACCCAATCAAAAAACCATAAATATCTATGTATAAATATGCGCAAATATTTTTGAGCAATTCTCAGAATTTCAGAGTCTAAAAGTTGCCCCATTTTCCAGTCTTTTATTATGCATTATCAAATTAACGTTTACAAAACTTGTAACAATTTATATATGACAGGAAAAGCAAAACAACTGTTTCCCATCACTCTCCTTAATACTGCATAGATTAACTGGATTTTTAAATATTTACCAATTTTATGGTCATTATTTTGGCTTTACATTTTCTGTATGTTAAATTATCTTTTAGATTTAATGGGGAAGTTTCACATTTTTACTGATTAAAATGATGTCAGCTATTAGATTTAGAAAGGCTTTACAATTATGCTTGCTTTTAATTATAAACATTATTAATTTTGAACAATGTTATTTTTGCATAAACCTTAATTTAAGATAAGAAGTATAAAATATGATATGACAAAGGTTTTAAAAAATAATATGTCTTCTAGACATGTTACACTTTTTAAAAGTTTTTACTTTCTTCCATGGCTCTTGATTATTTTCTTCAGTTAAAATAGGCTTAAATATAACTTTCTCAGCTCTTCACAACAATTTTATTTTCTTATTTTTGTCTTCTTTATCTACCGCTTACTTATCTATACTTTTATTCTTTCACATGTATTATTTGAATTTGTTAAAAAGCTGGGAGATTTTCTATGAGTGTGATGATTAGGCCACATCCATGTATTCTGAAATACTATTCCCAATTGAAAAATTATTTTAAAAATAGTCAATAATTGCCACTTAACTTCTTTCTTGTTCCAAATGCTATTTTCTATTTAGCAATTTTATAAATAACTAAATATTGTACAATTTTTTCAAGATTTAGTGCCTCTTTAGGTCAGTGTGGTATGAAACTTCTGTGTATTCTTTCTAATTTTACTTTTCAATTTTATATCATTAGATTTGTTTCTGATAACCTAATCATTTAAATATTGAAAACAGTGTACTATAGAAAGATAAGTTGAGGTACAATAAAATCTTAAGGTATTTACTTAAGAAAACAGTGATTTATGAATTAGAAAGTGTTATAACAAACCATAGGTGGTTTCAGTCTCCATTGAAGAAACACAAGAGACCGACTTTTATGGAGTGAATACTGAAGTACAGCAAATAAACTGTTTTACTGGTTACAGTTGCACATGCCTTATTGGTCCATTTTGCTGGAAAGTCCTTAGTTATATAATTACAAGTAAGTTGGTGGTTTTTGGTTGGTTTTTATTTTTCTTTAATGCAAGCATTTACAAGAAATAGTTGAAGTTAAGTTTCTCTTATGTTTGCAAATCAAGCAAGGTTAAGGTCACTTCTGAAGCCTAACTGGCATTGTCTGCTCTGGGATTCTTCAGGCACTGGTCACCATTTTAATTTACTTTAACAGTATGAATGTATGACACTGTTTGTATTTCTTTTCATTTCTCCTAGTATATAAAGAAAATTTGCATTGACCTGATGAAGCAGCCTGTATCTGAAACATCAGCAGTAGTCATGGCAGGATATTTTAGGTTATATATATATAAAGAAATGACATTTCATCTGGCATTGCACTACCCAAAACGGGACATGTAGTCATGCCTGAATTCAACAGGGCAAAGATGTGTAATCCTCCCACAGAAAGGACCAATGAAAGAAAAGGAATGAAAATACATGAAAGCAATTAACACAATGTGCCACATATGTTTTTACACATAAACTTACTTCCAAATCTTGTAAAAAATTTAAGTCTAATATCTGTCTTGAAAAGTTTAGGTGGCAGAAATCACTGATAAAACCAAGAGATGATTCTTTTTAACAGAAAATGTTAAAATGTCTACATTCCTAGGTAGAAGTAACATAATTGTTCAGTCTTTAGTATTTTTTAAAACCTTAGAAAAAGTTCCTTTGTCTTTGCTTTGTGTCTTTTGATAGATGCCAGGGGAAAAAATGATATCTCTTTGCAAATGCATTAAAAAAAACTATTTTGTGCATATAATAGTGTTATCTTTAATGCCTTAAAGATAAACAATTGGGCTTTGCCTTCTTATTTTCTACTTTAAACTAGATTTGCTTTGTTCCTTTATTAATGAAGCATTTAACATCATTTGAATATGAATATAAAATCTATTTAATATATGGCCATTCTAATTCCTTTTATTTTATTTTTATTGTTTTTATATTCATGGTCTTTGTTTCTTACCTGTATCTTATCATATCCTATCAAAACCACTATCTACCTAAATGCTTATATACTGTGCACTTGTATTTATTTAAAAATGTTATTTTTATTCCTGTGTTGTAGTTTAAAGCCTAAACACAAATGAATTTAACATATCTTATGGATTTGTTAATAGAGTAGGAGGTATTTAGCATCATTTTCATCATATTTTAAACCTGTTTTATTTCTTCATGGGTTTGTAATTTCCCAGTTTCCTTTTTTATAATACCTTTAAGTATTTTGAATCTTAAGTTCAAAGTTATTGAATATCAATTTGCCATTTTATCTCAACTTTTCTGTTATACTAATTTTTTCAACCAATTTTGTTATTTAATATCAATTAGGTTAGAGAAATCCTTGGATTCTTTTCTTCAACCATACTCTTTGGAGTAATGCAATAGACTCATTGTCACAAAATTGGCTCTCCTTTTCAGTTTAGTACCACTTCAGTCTCTAAGAGATAGCCACACCATCAATTCTGTTATTAGAAATTAATCACAGGAATGGCCTATGAGATGGTAATACATGACATAAAGTGCTGCTCAGGGAGAAAAATGTTTTTCCAATCTATAATAGTTTTTGAGAGTTTCAGGACACAACTGGAGTATATTAACTCTGCTAGAGGTGTAAAACTATAGGGAACTGAAAGAAGCAAAGAAGCTCTTTCTCCTTATTCTTTGGGAAAAAAAAAACAAGAAGAAATAGAGTCTCAAGTAGAAAAACAAAACAACTGCATCATATGTTTATTTCATGACTTTTTAGAGAAAACATATTTCCTTTCAGGGAGTAAAGTGATCATAAAATTTTCTTTATACCCTAGATTTTCAAAATAGGCAATATCTGCTACTAGAAAAACAAAAAAAGTGGAAAATTGCATGTTTTTGTTACTAGACAGCAAAATTTGTTTAATGAACTGAAATGCCATTGATATTTACTATTTAATCCTGAGTAGCTCATTTAATATTTATTTTTTGGTGTCTATGTGCTCATTATTACATAACATGGAAAGGAGTAGAAAATGTATTAGTTCTCTTAAGAGAGCCAGTTTTCAGCTTTAGTACCTCAAGTTTAAATGTCTGAGATGAGATAGATGCTGGAAGTCACTAAGCTTTAATCAAAACAATATAAGTATTAAAAATGCCCTGATCTGGGAAGAATGTGCCATAAATGATGATAAGTTAATTAAAATGACAATAAAAATAAAAAGAGGAGGTACAATATTTACACTTGGGTACCTTTTATACATATATGAATAAAGTATAAGTATTATTTTTAAGACTTGTAACTATTGGGCATAATTTAAAATAAATATCAAAGAAAATTTATGTTTTTCTGTAAAGTATGTGAAAAATTTCAAGGTATATCTTATCACCAGTATATGAAGCTGCTTTAGGCACAGTGATTGTGCCAAATGATAACAGTGATTTTGCAAGTTAAATTCTTTTATTTTAGTTATTTTTTCCACAGTAAGTGAAATTTTCAAGATTACTTCATACATTTACCACTGTGAATTTTTCTTCTAATGTTTAGTACTTTTAAATTACATTTTATAGTGAAAATTTCTTCTACAATCTACCCACTCATTTTTCAAAATAATTTGAAATAAAAAGGTCTACTAAATGAACCTTAATAATGCTAACCTCTGTACTCATGACCTCTAAAAAGAATTAAATAATGCATTTTTCTTTGCAGGTTGTTTTGGCTGTATGAAAATGTGTGTGTGTGTGTGTGTGTGTGTGTATGTGTGTGTGTGTGTGTATTTCAATTCAAATATACTTGATTCACACAACAATGATGCCACAAGCTCCATACCCAAACATCAGTGATGAAAGTGACTGGACCTGAGAAAGACTTTGCCTAAGGAAACAATGACTGCGTGCTGCTATGGTTTGAACGTCGCCTTCAAAACTCTTGTTGAAACTTAATCCCCATTGTGAAAATATTCAGACATTGGGCCTTAAGAAGTCATTGAAATCGATTAATCCATTCTTGAATTAATGGATTAATGCTTAAATATGGATGGGCTTGAAACTAGTGGTTTTATAACAAGAGGAAAACAGACATAAGCTGGCATGTTAGCATGCTCAGCACTTTCCACCACGTGATGCCCTGTGCCACCTCAGGACTCTTCAAGAATACCCACCAGCAATAAGTCTCTCACCAGATCAGCCCCTAGACCTTAGACTTATCAGCTTCCACAACTGTAATAAATTTTTCTTTATTTATAGATATTCAGTTTCAGGTATTCTGTTATAAAAATAAAACAGACTAAGACAGCTTCATAATGGACTCATGCAATTTAGAAGATATAATGATTTACCTTGGCTTATCAATTAAAAGTATATGTCTAGTCTTATAGTCAAATACGTCATTCATTTCTATTATGCCTTAGAGACAGTATAGAATATAGAAAGTATTTGATGTAAATATTTTAAATATCTAATTAACAACTTGTGATTGTAAGATACTTGCTTACATAACACATACACACACAGACATCTGCAAATCAAGGATTATACATTTTTTATTTATTTCCAACCCTTGAAAGAATTCCCTGGTATAAAGTGGAAACCTTAATTTGTTGATCAAATAACTAAATATTAAAAATTAAAGGCTAAAGCTTTTAAAATGCATTTGAAAGATAGTTTGATGTTTACTTTCAATTTGTTCTGATGTGAACTTGGCTTAGTATCATACAGTAGGATTTAATCCTGAGTAGGACTAATTTCATGGGTGATGAATTACCTGAAAAGCATTTAAGTGGACAGTAGCTCATATGATTTTATCTTTAATTAAAATTGCATATTTTCTTGATTGTGAAAATTTGTGGTTAATTGCAATTAACAGCATCTTCAGAATACACAATGAGAAACACAAAGTGATTCCAATGCTACATGTAGGTAATTTTGAGGTAAATTCACAGGTCTTTTTGGCTCTTATGCAGCCTACCATAGGCTCCAAACTTCAGTCTTTTACTTTTGTTTTAGCTCTTGCTTTAGTCTGAATGTTGGTGTCCCACCAAAAGTTCACATATTGGAATTTAGCCTCTAAAATGATGGTATTAAGAAGTGGAACCTTTGGAAAGTGATTAGGTCATGATAATTCTCATTCATCAAAATCACTCATCAAAGTGATTCTCATGAATGGGATAAATGCCCTTTTAAAATCACTTGAAAAAGTCTGATTATCCTTTCTGCCCTGCCCCTTCAGCCCTGTGAGGTCATTGTGGGAAAGCACTGTCTATGAGGAGTGATCCCTCACCAAATACCAAATCTGCCAGTGGCTTTATTTTGGACTTGCCAACCTCTAGAACTGTGAGAAATAAATGCCCAGTGTTTATAAAATGTCCTGTGTAAGGTAATTTGTTATAGCAGCAAGAATGGACTAAGACATCCTTCTTCCACAGTGACCAATATAATTGGCAGAAAGTATCCCCATTGACTGGATCATTTTGTAGAATACCCACAGATGATTGCCCTGGTTAAAAATTTGAGTAAAAATGAGTCTATGATCCTTTATTAGTTCTATAGCCCATTTGCTTTACTCTGTCAGCTGTATTTTTCAGGATTCTTTGTCATTAGTCTTCTGGTTGAGTTCAGCCAATGAAAGTCACTGGCAGGAGAAAAGGGGAAGCCAGTGTATTTTTGACACTCATGATCTCTTAGTGGCAATAGTTGTTACCTGAAATCCAAATTTAACTAAGAGTCCTGCTTGTAATTTAGCCCAGGATCTCACCTGCAGACTAGCTTGCTTCTCTGTCTGTCTTCTCTGTATCTTCAGGTAGCAATACCTCCTCTCTTTACCCCATTAGCCTAGTGGTGGCAACAGCTTCTAGTGTTGCCATCTCTAGGGCACCTCATTATAGCTTTCATTATTTCTGTATTCCTGATAGGTGGACCACGATCAATACAGGGATAATTAATATACAAAACTCACGAAAAAAGGTGGGGGCTATGGAGAACCAAATGATAGTATTTGACTACATCAAAATTAAGAATTTCTATTCCAGGAGTAATAAGTTCTGATATACTAATGCACAATAGGGTAACAATAGTCAACAATAATGTATTGTATACTTCAAAATAATAAGAAGAGAAAATTTTGAATGTTCTCATCACAAAGAAATGACAATTGTTTGAGGTAATAGATATGCTAATTACACTGATTTGATCATTCCACAACATATATGTATATTGAAACATCAAACTGTACCACATAAATATGTATTAATATATTATGTCATTAAAAACAAAATAAAATTTATTTTATAAATTTTCAAAAGAAAAATTCTATTCAGTGAATTACTCAAAATACATAATGAAAGGAGAGTTGCCACAGTAGAAGGACATATTTGCAGGATATATAGCTAGCACATTTCAGTATCTTGAATGTGAAAAGAAATCTTGCAAGGCATACAAAACTGGAAATCCAATTATAAAATGGGCAATTATATCAATAAGCAGTTCTCAAAATAAGAAGACAGAATGTCGAGTAGGAAAATGAATAGATGCTCAGATAAAAATTTATCTTAATTACATAAATTAAAACAATAATAAGATTCTACTTTCTACCTATTAGTCTCAAAAAATGGTCCATATACTATTGTTACTGGGGTGTATCATGACTTTAAGGAAAATTATCAAAATGTCTAGAGCCCTTGATTTCCTGCAGGAGAGGATCCTTACTTCAGGATCATGCATAGGTGTCATCATAACTGAATTTTAGAAAGAAATGTATCTTTAGGGAAAAAAAGGCATCTGCATCATAAATATGAAGTGAACCAGATATGCTTCTGCTGGCAGCTCATGTCATTGTTGCCATTGAAAATCCAGCTGATGTGACTCATATCTTCTAGGAACACCAGCTAGTCTGTGTTACTGAAATGGATTGCATTTACCATCCACACCTATTGCTGCATATACTTCATTCTCAGACTTTACTAAGCAGATCTAGGCAGCTTTCTTGGAGCACCACGTTTTGCTGGGTACTGATTACAGCATTGACCTCCCATGAAGGCATGTGATGTTCCTGATCACCATGGCCCTGGGTAACAGAGATCCTCCTCTGTGTTATGTGGACACTGCCATCCATCCAACAATAAGGAGATATGCTCATTGGGTCTGATGTGATAGATGCTGGCCCAGGAAGTCTTGTGCATGTGTGGCAGCATTCCTCTTGAGCACCCATGGAAGTCGTGCCTGTCCTCTATTTCTCTACATGTACTAAAGAGATTCTTTTTAAAGCAAGTTGTTATTGAAAAGAATATGACCAAGGAGATATGTCAGTGTGAATGGACTTTCCCAACTCCTGAATTTACTGCTACTCCATTTGATATTACAGACTGGGCTGAAGTCTTGCAAGTTTCCCTCTTAGACTATTCATTCTTACCTGTTGGAGACTAGGGTGTTCAGCCCATGACTGAATACAGGTCAGCAACAACGTCTGCTCAGGCTATTGAATATTCTTCCTCTTATCCCACATGTTCTTAAACAGCATATGGAGAAATATCTGAGAGGAAACAAGCATTAATTTCAGTTTTTAAAATTGCAGTACTTTGAATGCTAACAAGAAAGCAAGAAACAGGAATATTCACACAGAGGTTATCAGCAATTAAGGAATGGAAAAAGGCACTAACAAGAGATAATTAGCTTATACACTAGGCCTATTAATCATTCTCGTAGCTCTAGCTCTCATACATGGGTAAGAAGACCTTTACAAGGTGATTTATTTTAACATTATATGTATGAAGAAACAGCTGGAGATAAACTCTGCTACATAGTGGCCAGGTGGTCAGGTAAGGAACTAAATCTGATAAAACTAGATCTGAAACAGAATGTTAAATAACAAAAATAGAAAAATTAAAATGTGAGATTTATTGCGCAGATTATTGGGGTAAATTTAGAACTAAATAACTGATTTTTACACTGGTTTGAATATTTAAATACATGTACAGAAAAGTTCATTGGAAAGATATACATTAACACAAGCATGTGTGCTATTGATAGGAAGGTAATGGGAGGTTAAGGGTAAAAGCAATAACAAAATATACAAGCAAAAATGGGCAAAACAATGGCAGAAGTTTATGAATTTAAAAGAATGAACAAGTTAATCTGTACCTCTGAGGTCATGTTTTCTAAATTGAAACAATTATCAGGCTTATTTGATTAACCTAAAAATACTTGCTATGTAATTACACAGCCACCTTGGTACTTGCTAATGTAAATAACAATTGGTTGTGTTCACAAACCTGCTTATGGTAGACTGTGAGTGTCTAATTTGTATATATTTGAATATGCACATTAGTTTAAAATATGATACAAAATAGTTACCATAAAATTTTCTCTGATAATTCATTTGTTTATAAAATTTAAATTTATTTTCAAAAGTTATTCTAGAATCATCTAATATGTATCATTGATATCAGAAATGTTTGGGTTTTAAAATGGAGTGCATTTTCCAAAAGAGATGATACTGTTACTTTGGCATATTTTAAGGAACAAATAACTACGAGCATTTTTCAGGTGAACTTGTTGTATTCAACTTGAGTGTTTGAAAGTCAGGATTAAAGTAACCAGTGACTCTAAGGCAAACTTTAGTGCACAATTCTTCAGAATGCTTAACGCTCCTAAAAATATTATTGACTCAAGAACTGATGTGTTGAATCACTTTGTCCTAATCAACTGTGAAAATTAAATGTTAACTTCCCTTAATATTTTATATATTTCTTCTATGTGCAAGAGACGAAAAAGTGGTTAAACGTTGGCACAAGAAGAGAAGAGAACAATATTCTAGATCATCTAGACCACATTTTTTTTTGTTTCTGGATACAATCAAACAGGGTTTGGTTCAACAATCAATGAAAAATTTTTATTACTTGTCATCTCTATATTCTCTGGATAAACTGAGGTCACACACAGACACATTGAAGTTATTAATGATATAGTGAAAGGCACCCAAGAACTTTATCTTAATCACTCATTCATTCATTCATTTTTATTCAATAGAGATTGAACATGCTCCCTGTGGGAAGTAAAAATTGAATTTCAGAGTTTCTAATAAAGGATTAATTTATATCTATATCAAATCCTAAATATTTTCCACATAAACAGGCAATTATATAAAGCACTCATGCTTGGTTAAAGTCTGATGAGGATTTGAAGGTAAACATACAACAGCTAAGGGGTAACTGACAATGTGATAAATCAAAATAAATCTCAGCAAGATGAACTATACAGACAGAAGAAAAGTAATTATTAGAATTACCCCCTTGTATGATAATTTCATAGATATTTAGCTTTAAAAAGTATATTTTATGAAGTGTGTGAAATGACAAAATATAAATACAACAAAGAAACATGTTTCAGTGGTATCTAATGTATTCTCTTGTGTGATTCCACACTTTATTTTTAAAAAGCCTAGCTTATATCTGAAATCTTGGATGTATCTCAGGGATAGGTGGATGTGTGTCATGAATCAGAAAGCCTCTGCTATGCACCCAACCAAATATTGGACACAGGGTCTTAATGGATCCATTTCTCTCTCTCTCTCTCATACACACACACACACACACACACACACACACACACCTCAGCTGGAAACTGTACAGAGTTCTGTCTTTACAGAGTTCTCTTTCTGTCCTCTTCTGTTTGCTCTTCCAACATATGAAGGGTTGTTTGGTGATTATAACTAATGGACAGAACACTGGTTCAGACAGCTTTGGACGATAGTGAACGTAGCAGGGTATAAAGCTGTTCTAAAGAACAAAGGTGTGACTTCTGCAGTTAGAGGTACATGGCCTTTGTGTAGAATGCTGGGCAGATGACCTTTGAAGAACACATTATTTAACTCTCTTTGAATGTTCACGATTTCTCTATGAAATGTTGTTTGAATAAAAATGCTCTTCCCAGTTGGCCACAGGCCATACCACCTCCGTTTTGTCTGACCTCTGAGGGCATTTGAGATTGGGATCATAGCAGTAAGAATTTGTTTTTCTATGCAATATGTACTTTAATACATCTATCCAAATAGCAAGTAGATAAAGTATCATGTGTGTTGAATATTATTATAAAAAGTCAGTTAAAATTGTGTCAGTTAGGGTTTAACTAAAGAGCAGAAATGGTAGATCATATAAATATACACAGACACACAGACACACACAAACATAGGTACACATATGGCTTACTACAAGTAATCTGCTTACACAATCATGAGGGCTGACTCAACTATCCCAAAGTTCACAGAGCAGTCAGAAAGGGAGGATCCATGTGGAAGGAAGGGTGATTACAGCCCCAGGTGTTGCTAAAAATCTCTGATGTTTGATGTCTTGTCCAGTCTCTCTTTAAGGGACGCCAATGGGATTAGGTCAGGCCCACTTGAGATAACCTCTATTTTAATTAACCCAGAATTAACTTCTTTGGAACTCTAATTACATCTGCAAAATCCCTCCACAGCAGCAAGTACACTAATGTGTGATTGAATAACTGGAACAAAGTGGGTGTATACTACCAAACAGCTGCTGTCTCCTTTCCAGATCTAACTTACGGAAGAGAATAGCTCTTGTTAGCCTACCGTATCTGAAAACACGTTAGAAAAATAATTGTGACGAATGTGCTAGTCTAGCCAGGTTGATATATTATAACACCAACACAAAAATAAACTTGTTTAAATTTATATATATGAGTTCTTTTAGTACATATTTAACTTTAGTCGAACACCATCCATCTATACTCTTACTTAGTTTTAGAGATAAAATTATACAAATACTGTGATGCTTCACATAATGAACAGATGCAATTCTTGATGTGACGTAACATAATGGAATAATTCATTTCATTGCGTGTTATCAAGAATGTACTAAATTCAAGGTAGTTTACTGGAACAGTAAATACAGAAATTTTATACCATTACCATTTTACTTAAAGAGCTCAAAGTCTATAGAGAGGTTTTGTTTTTCTTAATACAAAATTTCATTGAAGTGCTATAATAGACATAAACAACAGTATTGAAAGATAGAGAAAAGGTAAAAAGGCACCTAAACAAGTATGAAGGTGTTAGAAATGTTTTAAATTATGATTGATGCTTCAGCTTAGCTCTGCATGCATTTAGCCACTGTGAAACTGTAGAATAGGGGGAAATTGCTTTCAGGCAGAAGGAAAATGATATGTGAGGAAAATTGTGAAAACTTTTTTCAGAGTGCCTCAAACAGCATTTCTGAGTTCTCTGAGTCATTCTAGTGAATCATTAAAAGTTGAGGATTGTTGACACATAGAGTAAATGAAGGATATTTTGGTTTGGTTTGGTTTTTGGTTTTTGTCTCTATAGAAAAGACAGGAAAAGAAGATCTGGGACCTCTAACACCCATCTACATTAGTTTTTCTTCCTCTGTTATTTCCTCTCATTAAAAAGTGAACATAGGCTGGGTGTGGTGGCTCACACCTATAATCCCAAAGTTTTGAGAGGACGAGGCAGGTGGATCACCTGAGGTAAGGAGTTCCAGACCAGCCTGGCCAACATAGTGAAACCCCGTCTCTACTAGAAATACCAAAAATTAGCCGGGTGTGGTGGCTCACGCCTTAGTCCCAGCTACTCGGGAGGCTGAGGCAGGAGAATTGCTTGAACCTGGGAGGCGGAGGTGGCAGTCAGCTGAGATCACTCCTGTGCACTCCAGCCTGGGTGACAGAGTGAGACTCTGTCTCAAAAAAAAAAAAAAAAGTGAATATAAAATACCAAAATATAATCTTCTAAAACCAATTATGAGATTTAAACCAAGAGTCCCTACCAAATATTCCATATTTTGGATTCTCATTAAATTTTATAGGTTGTGAATACAAATCAAATGGTTACCTAAAAGTAATGCCATTTAACATGATATAAATTCAACCACTATTAGAGCAAAAGCATGTTTTAATGAATAACAATCTGTGCATTTTAGTGAACAGTTAAAAAACACTAAATTACAAATGGATTAAGATTGTATTTTCAAAAATTGTCATCCATATACAAATTTACACATATAACTAATACTATCTAAAATGTGAAAAGCCATATCAATCATAAATTGACATGGATGTGTAGATGTCCATTGAACTTGTCTTCTAAAGAAACATCACAAAAAATTAAGTCATCATATCACAGAGTATTTTCTCCCTGTCCCTACTTGTTTATGATGGATTATTCTCATTTAACGTTTAAATTAAATAATTGTATATAAGTAGTCTTTAAATCAAATGTTACTAAAAATCATATGGACAATTACCACTCCCTTGTGTCTTTATTATTTTTATTTTCTCTTTATTCTCACTACTTGATTTTTCGTTACTATTTATCTTGATTTTCTCTACTTGATTTTTTTCACTACTTGATTTTTTGTTTTCTCTCTTTATTTTCACTACTTTATTTTTTGTTGCTATTTATTTAATGATTCTTAGATACCCACTCTAATTTAACAGTGAAGCATTTACAGTGGATGAAAAACTGTACTTACAGTTTGGACTTGTTTACCGATAGGTCTCAATCTGTGGTGATTTGTCAGTGATATTGCTATTGCACTGGAATATAACCAATGGTCTAAAGGCCATATATATTTTACTTTTGGGCTATTTCATTTCTTCAGGGAGAAAATCTCTCAGTGTTCTGTGATCTAAGTGAACAAAGAGGACGGGAATTTGCTGATTTCGGTACTGCACCACTCTGACCGTCTCCTCATACCTTTCCCCTTTATAGCTGGGATACCTAATTCAGTGGGAAGATGATGTATCCACAGAGCTGCAAAAAACAACAGCAGCACCTATGCTAACCCTTGTACCCATACAGGCAGATGCCATGGTATTTGACAGGTTAAGAATTAGAGTACTCTTGCTCTCCTGCTTTGTATTAGAGTGTTCATAGCTGATCCCAATGTTGCTACATGGGCCATGTCATCACCCATCCCAACGCTTCCTTAGAGATATGCTGTGTAAAAAGTTTTGGCTACTGATATGTTCATTTTTAGGTACATATAAACTTAAAAATGGGCCTAGGGCCAAATAAAAGAAAAATTGTGTGAAGTTGGAAATGTACAATTGTGTAATGATAATCCTCTCCTATTCCTTCATACCACATCCTGATCCCAGAAACTTTTCCAATAGAACCTGAGCATATTTACTCTCATATTTAATTTTTGTGCTAATTTATTTAATTGACTAAGCCAACCTTTAATTGTCAAAAAGACCAAAATTTCAAAGATGATGATAAATATATTATATCCATGTAATATTACTTTTCTTGAACATTTCTGTACAGCAAAGTGTGTACCATAATCAGAAGAAATATATTCAGGCAACCTGGATAGCAAAATTGATTTTTCTGTTTCATACCTTTAATTGTGTCCTCTGAATTTTATATTTTAACTAATAAGCAATGCCTAAAATAAAACAGAATAACATCTGTTAGCATCCAGTTGTAGACCTGGAAGCTGCTGATAAAAATCTAAAGTAATTCACTCACCTATTCCGTAGGTCCTTGCCCTTGGTGAATTCAACTCAAGGGGATTTTCAATGAATTTCATTCTGGTTAATATTTGGGTGATTTATATTCTTTTTCTTTTAAAAATTATATTAGCTATTTCATTGTGTGCAATTAAAATGTTTTGTCTCCTAGCCCGACAGTGCTTGGCAGCAGCACCAACATGCCTCCTCTTTTCATGACACCAGGTAGTCAGCACTACAATTCTAAGGACTTTGCCTTAAAATTCCAGTGAGCTAACATATGAGTTGTCGTTGTTGTGTGTGTGTGTGTGTGTGTGTGTGTGCATGTTTCACATAACCCATTCTAATTCTCCCTCAAAATTCCCACAGAAATTCATAACTGATTGTTCCATACAGGAGAGTTTTTATTGTGCAATTATCTAGGGTTCATTTGCCTAACAATACAGCAAAGCCATTGACTAAAGCCCAAGTATTTGATTATCTGTTCACATCACTGATAGGGGAAATGTAAATACTCTTCTACTGAAAGGTTTAACTTTACTCACTGTTCAGGCTTTTCTTTTCTTCCATAAAGATTTTGTCATCTGCAGAGAATATTGATGCCAATTTTTCTATTAATAGTAATGTGCACATGTACCCTAAAACTTTAGTAAAAAAAAATAGTAATGGCCTTCTATCCACAAACTATTAGTAAACCAAAGAGGCTGCATTTTCTCTAATAGCAGAGTTTTGAGCTTGGACAAGGCAGCAATGGGAGTGGAGAGTTAATCAGAGAGATTTATCATGGATTCCATGGGGAGTGAAGCAAACTGCTTAAGTATGTGGTGGACTTTTCCCTGAAATCCCTCCCTCTACCCTTCTCCATTCCATGCTGTTGATTACTCTACTGTCACTTTATGAATGAGGTATTGTATGCCACCCTTATCTATTGAATGTCTTTCTGATATCACCCAAAGTTTGTTCAGCATAGCTGGGTTTATCTGAGGCCCATCAGTGTTAGTAGTAATCTGTGTCAAAGCTGAGTCACATTTTAAGGTAGAAACAATTAATATATTCATTTTTCAAATAAGAAAGTAGAGAAATTAAGTGACCTGTACAAAATCATCCAGCTGCAATAGCAGACCTTGAGGCCAAAGCCAGGCCTCTTTGTCTTTGACACTGAGTTTATTAATCTGTATCACATACCACTAAATTTCTCCAAGTGTTCTTTTTTGGCTCTAATAAATATATACAAGTGGCTTCTTAAAATAGTATTTACCTAGTTAATTGGTTTTTAAAGTTTCTTTATTTATTAATTCATCTACTCATTGAAGTCATAAATGTCAATTTCCACTGTGATAATACTAAACTACCATAATTTAGAATTATTGGACCTCCAAAATAATAAGGATTTCTTAGCATATGTTGCATAGTGGTGCCTAATTAACCTAAATTAACTATGTAAAAGAAATACTGAATAGAATAAACATTAGAGACATCTGTGGCTCTAAGTAAACATTAGAGACATCTGTGGCTTACCACAATAGAAGTTTGCGTCTCAATCACATAAATTAAAAAGTAGATGTTCCTGATCTGTGGCAGGAAAGAGGAAGGGCAGTGGCCTCAGTTGAAGACAAGCATTCAGGAACCAAAGCTGACCGTTTCCGGCATCAGCAACATGTGACTTTTAAGGTTGTCCATTGCCCTCCAGGCTGCAGGATCAAGAAGAAAGAAGGTAGAGAAATCATATTCACATATTAATCACTTTGGCAGGGAATATAGGCAGTTTTTTATGTTCTCCTTTTATTCCTAGAAAATGTTGATCATGGTTTGGCTGCCAGTTTGGGGCAACAACTCTATGCCGTGGAACAGGACCATGATTTTTTTTATTGCACAGATAGCTGTCACTGCTGCAGATAGAATTCTAGTATTTTGGAAAACTTCTTATGAAAACTTTGGCAATTCTTAAGCCAATGAGCAATTTATCAAATAAAGTGTTTAAAGATGTTTATAACTGATGTGTGCTTGTTTAGTTAGCTATAAGTCATAAACAAAGAGAAAAAAAATGTGGCAGGGCCAGGAATTTAGCAAAAGGGAAGCAGTATAAATTATTGTGTCCAAGCCTGATAGCCCAGGGTTAGGCTAGCTTATGTAGTCATAAAAGTCCAACAGGGGTATTCATAAATTCCTTGTCATGGAACAAATGCAGGAGTGGTACTCAAGAGAAGAGGTTTTACGGTCCCGCGATGTCCTTGTTATTCTCCGCCTTGATCTCCAGTAGCTGCCTGACTGGAAGTACATATTACAAAAGGCTGATGAAACTGTGAAAGCCTCAGAGAAGTAAGGCACTCAGTACTTCCTATGGCATAATGAAGATATATGCAGTTACATGAAAATTAAGATGGTCCCAGATCAATAATGTAAACCAAATAATAAAAAAGACAAACTTCTGTTTCTCTAAGAAAGAAACTTACAGTGAAACTGTAGATCACAACTAATTTGTGAGGTTGTAATGTACAAAGTATGCTTAAGATTTCAAGGTTCTTGTATTGCTTATCTGAATGAAATTAAACACATATATCATTCTAACAAATATCTCCCAGCAGATTATGAACTTTGAAAATGGGGAAAGGAATTAAAGGCAATGTATTTTATATGTGTGTTCCTTCTTCTCAGGTTCAGTTATTTCCCCACAAAAAATTTATGTTTTCTATTCAACAGACATTGACCAGTCTTTTAATAGATGCTGCTTGCTAAGATAGTGCAAAAACTGACTCTCAAAAACAATAAACGCAACAGCTCTCATTTATCTAATCATCTAAGTGACAAATCTAGTAGCCCATTTCAAAATAGTAGAAAGGGGTGTAGAGATATGACTTGATTCTTTTCTTTGAACTTTTATTTTAAGTTCAGGGTTATATGTGCAGATTTGTTATAAAGATAAACTTCTGTTGTGGGGGTTTGCTGTAGAGATTATTTCATCACCCAGGTATTAAGTCTAGTACCCATTAGTTATTTTTTCTGCTCCTTTTCCTCCTCCCACACTCCAACCTCCAGTAGGCCTAAATGTCTATTGTTCCCCTTTATGCGTCCATGTATTCTTATCTTTTAGTTCCTACTTATAAGTGAGAACATTTGGTTTTGGTTTTCTGTTCCCATGTTAGTTTCCTAAATATAATGGCCTCAAGCTCTAACCATTTTCCTGTAAAGGACATTATTTCATTTTTATGGCTGCATAGTATTCCATTGTGTATATGTACATTTTCTTTAACCTGTCTATCACTGATGGGCATGTAGGTTGATTCCATGTCTTTCTTTGCTATTGTAAATAGTGTTGCAATGAACATATATGTGAATATGTCTTTATGAAAGAATGATTTATATTCCTTTGGGTATATACTTAGTAATGGTATTTCTGTTTTTAGGCCTTTGAGGAATCACCACACTGTCTTCCACAATGATTGAACTAATTTACAGTCCCACCAGCAGTGTATAAGCATTTCTTTTTCTCTTCAGCCTCACCAGCATCTGTTATTTTTTGACTTTTTAATAATAGCCATTCTGACTGTTGTGAGATGGTATCTAATTGTGGTTTTGATTTTATTTATCTAATAATCAGCTTTTTTCATGTGCTTGTTGGCTGCACGTACATCTTCTTTTGAAAAGCATCTGTTCATATTATTTCCCCACTTTTTAATGAGGTTGTTTGTTGTTTTCTTGTAAATTGGTCTAAGTTTCTTATAGATGGTTGTCAGATGCAGTTTGCAAAATTATTCTCCCATTCTGTAGGTTGTCTGTTCCTTTAATGATAGTTTCTTTTTCTGTGCAGAAGCTCTTTATTTTATTTATCTCCCATTTGTCATTTGTTGCTTTTGTTGCAATTGCTTTTGTTACCTTTGTCATAAAATCTTTTCCCCTGATCCCATATCCAGAATATGATGGCCTACGTTGTGTTTCAGAGTTTATATTATTTTGAATTTAACATTTAAGTTTTTAATCTATAATGAGTTAATTTTTATTTATAGTGTCAGGAAGGAGTCTAGTTTCGATCTTCTGTATATGTTTAGCCAATTCTCCCAGCACCAATTATTAAATAGTGAGTCCTTTCCCCATTTCTTGTTTTTGCCAAGTTTGCTAAAGAGCAGATAGTTGTAGGCATGTGGCCTTGTTTCTGGGTTCTGTATTCTTTTCCATTGATCTATGGGTCTGTTTTTTGTGCCAGTGCCATGCTGCCTTGATTACTGTAGCCTTGTAATATGGTTTGAAGTCAGGTAGCATGATGCCTCCAGCTTTATTCTTTTTGCCAAGATTGTCTTGGCTATTTGGGCTCTTTTTGGCTCCATATGAGTTTTAAAATAGTTTTTTTTCCTAGTTCTGTGAAGAATATTAATGGTAATTTAATAGGAATAGTGTTGAATTTGTAAATTCCTTTCAGCAGTAGGATCATTTTAATGATATTGATTCTTTCTATCCATGACCATGGAAGGTTTTTCCATTTGTTTGTCCCATCTCTGATTTCTTTGAGCAGTGTTTTGTAGTTCTCCTTGCAGAGATCTTTCACCTCCCCAGTTATGTATTTTATTCTTCTTGTGGCAATTGTGAATGAGATTACATTTCTGATTTGATTCTCAGCTTGACTGTTGTTAATGTATAGAAATGTTAGTGACTTTTGCACATTGATTTTTGTATCTTGAGATTTTGCTGAAGTTGTTAATTAGCTTAAGGAGCTTTTGGGCTGATTCTATGTGGTGTTCTAGATATAGAATCATGTCATCTGCAAACATGTATATTTTGACTTCCTCTCCTTCTATTTGGAAGCCCTTTATTTCTTTCTCTTGCCAGACTGCCCTGGCCAGGACTTTCAATACTATGTGGAATAGGCATGGTGGACAGGGCATTTTTGTCTTGTGCTGGTTTTCAAGGGTAATGCTTCCAGCTTTTGGCCATTCAGCACAATGTTGACTGTGCATTTGTTCCTTCTTTTTTCAATTATTTGTAGCTTTTATTTTAAGTTTGGGGTTACATATGAAGGCTTGTTATATAGGTAAACTCATGTCATAGGGATTTGTTATATAGATTATTTAATCACTCAGGAATTAAGCCCAGTAGTACCCAATAGTTATCTTTTCTGTTCCTCTGCCTCCTCTCACTCTCTGCCCTCAAGGAGACTCCAGTGTCTGTTGTTTCCTTCTTTGTTGTTCAAAAGTTTCATCAATACCCAGTTTATTGAGCGTTTTTAATGTGGAGAGGTGCTGAATTTTATCAAAAGCCTTTTAGGCATCTGTTGAGATAATTATGTGGATTTTGTCTTTAGCTTTTTTTATATGATAAATCACATTAATTGATTTGCGTATGTTCAACCAACCTTGCATCCTGGGGATGAAGCCTGCTTGATAATGGTGGATTAACTTTTGGATGTGCTGCTGAATTCAGTTTGCAAGATTTTGTTTTGAGGATTTTTGCATTGATGTTCATAAAAAATATTGGCCTGAAGTTTTATTTTCTTGTTGGGACTCTGCCAGGTTTTGATCAGGATGATGCTGGCCTCATACAATGAGTTTGGAAGAAGTTTATTCTCCTCAATTTTTTGGAATAGTTTCACTGGGAATGGTACCAGCTATATTTTGTACATCTGGTGCAATTCAGCTGTGACTCTGTCAGATCCTGTGCTTTGTTTAGTTGGTAGGCTATTTATTACTCATTCAATTTTAGAGCTTGTTATTTGTCTGTTCAGGACATTACTTTATTCCTGGTTCAGTCTTGGGAGGTTGTATGTGTTCAAGAATTTATCCATTTCTTTTAGGTTGTCTAGTGTATGTGCATAGAAGTGTTCATAGTAGTTTCTGACGGTTATTTTTATTTCTGTGGGGTCAGTGGTAACCTTCCTTTCATCACTTCTAATTGTGTTTATTTGAATCTTCTATCTTTTCTACTTCGTATATTCTAGATAGCAGCCTATTTTATGACTTTTTTCAAAAAAATGAAGGCCTGAATTCATTGATCTTTTGAAGGGTTTTTTTATATGTGCCAAAAATTCTGGTATGTTGTGTCTCTGTTCTCATAAGTCATTCAGGCGCATGTTGTTTAATTTCCATGTAATGTCATGGTTTTGAACAATTTTCTTAGTCTTGGCTTCTATTTTTATTTCACTGTGGTCCGGCAGTGTGTTTGTTATTATATCAATTCTTTTGCATTTGCTGATGATTGTTTTATGTTCAGTTATATGGTCAGTTTTAGATTATGTGCCACGTGGCAATGAGAAGAATGCATATTCTGTTGTTTTGTAGTGGAGAGCTCTATAGAGGTCTATCAGATCCTTTTGGTCCAATCTTGAGTTCAGGCTCTGAATATCTTTGCTAATGTTTCTGCCTTGGTGATCTATCTAATACTGCTAGTGGTGTGTTGAAGTCTAGCCCTATTACTGTGTTGAAGTCTCAACATGAAGGGGTGTTGGATTTTATTGAAAAGGTTTTTTGCTTCTATTGAGATAATCATGTGGATTTGTCTTTAGTTCTGTTTAAATGATGAATCACGTTTACTGATTTGTGTATGTTGAACCAACCTTACATCCTAGGGATAAAGCCTACTTGATCATGGTAGAAAAGATACTTGAAGTGTTGTCGGATTTGGCTTGCCAGTATTTTGAGGATGTTTGCATAAATGTTCATGAAGGATATTGGCCTGAAATTTTCCTTTTTTGTTGTGTTTCTGTCACGTTTTGGTATCATGATAGAATGAGTTAGGGAGGAGCCTCTCTTCCAGAATTTTTTGGTGTGGTTTCAGGAGAAATGATACCAGCTCTACTTTGTACATCTGGTACAATTCAGCTGTAAATCTATTTTGTCCTGGGATTTTTTTTGGTTGGTAGGCTATTTATTACTGATTCAATTTCAGAGCTGATTATTGTTCTATTTAGGCACTCAATTTTTCCTGGTTCAGTCTTAGGAGGATGTCCATGTCCAGGAATTTATCCATTTCTTCCAGATTTTCTACTTGATGTGCATAAAGGGGTTCATAATATTATGTGATGGTTATTTGTATTTCTGCAGGGTCAGTGGTGATATGCCCCTTGTTGTTTCTGAATGTGTTTATTTGAATCTGTTCCCTTATTTTTTATTAGTCTATTTAATGGTCTATTTATTTTATTAATATTTTCAGAAAACAGGCTGTTTAATTTGTTGATCTTTAGAGTGGTTTGGGTTTTTTTGTATCTCAATATCCTTCAGTTCAGCTCTGATTTTGCTTATTTCTTGTCTTCTGCTAGCTTGGGGTTGATTTATTCTACTTTCTCTAGTTCTTTTAGTTGTGACATTAGGTTGTCAAGTTGAGATCTTTCTAACTTTTTGATGTGAGCATTTAGTGCTATAAAATTCCCACTTAACCCTGTGTTAGCTGTGTCCCAGAGATTCTAGCATGTTGCACCTTTGTTCTCATTACTTTCAAAGAGCTTCTTGATTTCTCGCTTAATTTCATGATTTACCCATAAGTCATTCAGGAGCAGGTTATTCAATTTCCATGTAATTGAATGCTTTTGAGTGAAGTACGTAGTCTTGGTTTTTAACTTTCCTGTGCTGTGGTCTGAGATAGTGCTTGCTATGATTTAAGTTCTTTTGCATTTGCTGAGGAGTGTTTTACTTGTGATTATGTGATCGATTATATAGTATGTGCCATATGGTGATGAGAAGAATGTATATTCTATTGTTTTCTGGTGCAGAGTTCTGTAGATGTCTATCAGATCTATTTGAACCAATGCTGAGTTTAGGTCTTGAATGTTTTTGTTAATTTTCTGCCTCGATGGTTTATCTAATGCTGTCAGTGGAGTGTTGAAGTCTCCTGCCAATATTATGTGGGAGTCTAAGTCTCTTTGAAGGTCTCTAAGAACTTGCTTTATGAATCTGTGTGCTTCTGTGTTGGGAATATATTCTGAATTTGATTGGTGGCCTTTCTAGCTATGTTGGGGAGGTTCTTATGGATGATATCCTGAAATATGTTTTTCAAGTTGCTTCCATTCTCCTCATCTCTTTCAGAGAGAGCAATGAGTCATACATTTGATCTCTTTACATAATCCCCTATTTCTCTGAGGTTTTGTTCATTTATTTTCCTTCTTTTTTCTCTGTTCTTGTCTGACTGTCTTATTTCAGAAAGGCAGCCATCAAGCTCTGAGATTCTTTCCTCCACTTGGTCTATTCTGCTACTAATACTTGTGAGTACCTTATGAAATTCTTATAGTGCATTTTTCAGCTTTATCAGGTTGATTGGTTCCATTATTTTTCTACACTGCCTGTTTTGTCTGTCTGTTCCTGCATTGTTTTAATGTGATTTTTAGCTTCCTTGGAATGAGTCTTAATATACATCTTTAGCTCAATTATCTTTTTTCCTATCCTTAGTCTGAATTCTATTTCTGTTATTTCAGCAGCTCAGCCCAGTTCAGAACTCCTGTTGGAGAGATGATTCAGCTGTTTGCAGGAAAAAAGGCCCTCTGACTTTGTGAGTGTCAGGGATTTTGTGCTGATTCTTTCTCGTCTTTGTGGGCTTGTCTTCCTTCATTCTTTGACATTGCTGACCTTTTGATTTTTTTTGTTTGTTTGCTTTTATCTTATTTGATTCCCTTGAGGGTTTGATTGTTGTATAACATGGATTCAGTTGACTGGTTTCATTTCCGGAAGATTTTAGGGGACCAACACTGTGCTCCCAAATCCTGAACTGTGTGTTCTAACTGGGGGACATATATTGGGCCCCAACTTTGCTCTCTGGCTTCTCAAGGTTAGGAATCTACCGAGCTCGGGGAATCTGAGGTGCTCCCAGACCCCCAGTTACTACACTCCAATGGATGGTGTCAGCCAAAGCCTTTCACAGTGCAGTGACAGCAGGATCCATCCTCACATTCCAGCAATAGCAGTAGTGGCAGCTGTGGCAGAGTGCTAGTGGGTTCTGCAGTGCCTGCCTCCCTTGCAGCTTGGTTGGTGGGGAAGGTGGGGGTGGCTGGGGACCCCTGCTGGAGACTGTGTGAACAGTTGTGCTGAAGGTAGTGTTGGCTCAGGGACCAGGCAATGGCAGGCGCAGGTCTGGGTAACTTCTTTGTTCCTTCAAGCAGGAGTGATGGCTCAGGACAGAGGAGGATCCACTGTTCTCTGCATAGTGTTAGTACAAGGGTGGGGTGCTTGTAGGTGTGGGGCTTGCTGGCTCTGTGCCCTCCAAGGCTCTGTCTGCAGTGGCATTCTGGAAGGGAAGGGGAGGCAGACTGGACTCCAATGTGCTGTCAGTGCTAGGAAAGCAAAACCTGCCTGCACAGACATACACCAACAGAGCAATCTGGGGAGTTGCCCTGAGCCCAGGCGGGAAGCTGCAGTATAGGGAGGGAGCATGTGGGCTGGGGCCTCGACGTAGGTGTTGCCCCACTGGAGCTCTCTGCCAGTTCCGCACAGTCTACCAGTGCAGAAACTATGACACAGGCCCCCAGACCACTTGGGGCTGACCTGCAAGCAGGCATGGTCATGGTGGGGCTGTGGGAGAGGCCAGCAGACCAGGGAGCGCTCAGATCAGACTGGCCCTATCTGTTGGACAAGACCACCCTGTAGTGTTCAGATCCAGCAGTTCCTCTAGGGCTAATGTTTCCTATGGGAGCAGGTCAAGCCTAGCAGGATGGCCATCTCTGGCCTTACTCTGCTACAGATGCTCCTGCACCAAACACTCTGGGATCCACATCAGCTGGCTTACTGTCCCTACCACTTCTCTAAACAGCTCTCCCTGCCAATTCGAATGCCTGTGATGGTTGAGGGGTCTCCTGCTGGTGGTCCAGAGGCCTGTGGTGAGGGCGGATTGCTGTTTGCCATTTCAACTCACCCATTCCTCCAGAGCCATTGGTGGTCAGGAATGAGTCCGGGTGCAGTTTATCTCCACGTAGGGTTCCCAACGTTCTCCTCCTTCTGCCCAGCTTCCATGTCCTCCCTCTGTTCACTCTGGAGAAGATCTGTTAGGAGCATGTTAGGAGCATGCCAGTCGTCTCAGTCTTCAGGTAGGAGCTGTTCCACCTGTCTGCATTTAGTTGGCCATCTTACTGGATATGATTCTTTTGCTATACCAAAGCTATGATCAACTGCCAGTCCCTAATGAAAGCAGTGAATGAAAAGGTGTTAGATTGCCATAAGAAAACTCATTAAACATATGATACCCACTGTTTGTCAGAAATGCAATAGCGACAGCCTGCCAGGGAGAAAACAGCAACTTACTATAGTTTATCTTAAGGTGAACTTATCCTTTATGCCAGTTTCATCTTCCAATAATAGTAGATTAAAAGGATGAAACTAAACTGTATTTAGAGCTATTTGGTTACATATATTCATGATTTTAAATAATAGATGTGCTGCATACATTAGATGACCAGGTGCTTATTTTTTTCATGTAAGGTAACATATTCAAAGGTTCCAGGGATTAGAATGTGGACTTCTTTGGGGTATACATTATTCTTTGGGGGTCATTATTCAGCCTACCCCAATAAGTTTGAGGTGATTTATAAGAATGGCCTAGAAAATATATTACACAGCTATGACTACCATGTTATAAATAAGCCAGTCAAAAGTTATTTTTGCTGTGAAAGTCCGGTGTTTCTGAAAAATGGAAAGTGAAGAACTCAAAAGTCATTTTTGTTTTTTCACAGAGGAACAACTTACATAGTTCTTTTTCTTCTTGTGTGTATGGTATTTTAATATTTTTACCAAATAAGATTTTTCATGAAACTTGTAATTTTCTAATTTTCTTTTAGCAGTTTCTTCTGTTTCTAGAAGTCATATAAGTGTTTTATTAGAAAACTGGATAAATAAAAATAAACATAAAGCTATAAAACAAAGTATGAATTCAGGAATCATATTGCTCAAGAACACACTGATAATATTTTGGTAATATGTCTAATAGTCTGTTTCTCCTACTATTTATATCTAGAAACATTTTGCTTCAATAAAGTACATATTATAATAACTCACATGGATTCAGCACTTAAGATATAGCAGAGACTGTACTATGGACTATCAAAAAGGCCATGAGTACATGGAATATATATATATATATATATATATATAATGTTAGCCATGCTTAAGTACTATAATTTAATAAATTTTTGAGTCATAGGTTATGACTTTTGACACATTGGGATATATTATTTTTCAGAAAATGTATACTTTCAGTCATGTCAGTGTATGCAGTACTTTCTTGAGGAAGTAGGTTTTTGAATCCAGTTTTTGATTCCTTCTTGACTCCCCCAGTTAGGAGTGTAGAATATGGCCCAAGGAAATCTCATAGAATGACTAGGCATTCCTTGCCTCGTACTATGATTTTTATCTAAAACTTTATGCCAAAGAAGGACACTCTTGCTGTATACTAGAGCACTTTTAGAACATTTAAGAACTCAGATGCCCAACTTCTTGTACTACGGCTACTGAGTTGGGGCCTTCCTATTTAGGAATTAAGAATATGTACTTTTGGTTTTCTGTTCCTGCATTAATTTGTTCAGGATTCTGGCCTTCAGTTCCAGCCTTGTGGGAGCTAAGCATTGAGCACACATGGGATGTGCATATCATATAAATATGGGGACAACAGACAATGCGGACTACTTGAGGGTGGAGGGATTGGAGGGGGGGATGAGTTAAGAAACTACCTATCAGGTACTATGCTCACTACCAAGGTGCCAGGATCCATACTCCAAACCTCAGCAGCATCCAATATTCTCAGGTAACAAATCTGCACATGTATACCCCACATCTAAAATGAAAGTTAAAATTAAATAAAAGATATAGTCCCCAAAGAAAAGAATATGTATTTTTAAAACACTTTTCAGGTAACTAAGATGTACCTCTTGGTTGTAGAATCTCTGAGTAAATGCGAATGCCTCAGGCCTTTAGTTTGACTGCCTCTACTTTCTAGTTCTTTGTTATTAGCAAACATTTTATCTAGTCCTTCTAAGACTGGAAAAATGTATTCTGAAAAAAGAATACTTTTTCTCTTTAATTTGTCCTATTTTGTGTCATTATGATTAAATTGGGGCCCCTTAAACCTAAGTTTCCAGTAAATGAGTCAAAATTCATTTTTTTTCCCAGTAGATGTGCCATATACCCAGCACAATTTATTGTGAAGATTATCTTTTTGCCTGTTAAACAGCAGTGAAGCTTGTTCATTAATCAGGTCACTGTGTATGTCTGGTCTGACTCTGGATTCTGTTCCATACATCAATTTGTCCTTGAATCAATACCACACTGTCTTAATTGCTAAGCCCTTCATATCAAGGTATACCCTAAAGCTTTTCTTCTTCTTCCTCAAGACTAACTTGTCTATCCTGGGTCATTTTCATTTTTATATACATATTAGAATCAACTTTTAAATTTTCATAAAGAAGGATCTTGATAGTAATTGTATTAAATCTATAGAAGCATTTGGGAGATTAGTATCCTAAAAGTTTTTAATTTTCCAATCAATAAATTCTTTATACACTTTCATTTATTTGTCTCATTCAGTGTCTCAATAATACCTTAAATTTATAGATATCCAGTGCATCTTTTGTTAGTTATCCCTAAGGAATGTATTATTCGCATAGTATTGTAAATAAGATTTTTATTTTGTTTTCCAATTTCTAATTGTCACTATATAGAAATCCATTTGGTAACCTGTGCCCCATGATCTTTTTCAATTTATTCATTAATTCTAATAGATTGCTTATAATACTATTCAATTTCCTAAATATTTTCCTTTTCCCTCTTCAATATTTATATGTTTTATTCTATTTCTCATACCCTATTTTAGTGGCAAGAACATTTGGAGTTCATTAGCAGCAATGGTGGTGTATATCTGTGTCTTGTTCCCATCCTTAAAGGGAAACTATTAACTATTTCACCATTAAATATAATGTTAGCTGTAGGTTGTATGTGGGCTTTGTATAGTTTACCAGATTAATTTATTTTTATATTTATAGAGTTTGCTAAGAATTTTGATCATGGACAGGTATTGAATTTTATTCATATTGTATTTAAGGCTTTGTTTATGCCTTAAAATTATCATGTGGGTTTTGTTTTTTAATCTGTTAACATGATGACTTTATTGATTTTTCAACAGTAAACTAACCTTACATTCATGAAATAAAACTTACTATATAATTGTCTATTAATGTTGGTTGTTATATATAACTTTGATTTGGGAATATTTTTATAGGCTTATATATATATTTATGAGAGATATTATATTGTAATTTATTTTTTCTTTTCTAGTTTTGGTATCAAGGTTATTATAGAATAAGAAAATGATGTGGAAGTTCTTCCAGTCTTAATCTTTGGGAGAATTTGTGTAAAATTGGTATAATTCCTTTCTTAGACATTTGGAAGACTTCCCTTTGAATCATCTGAGTTCAAAAGTGTGTAAAGATAAGTGTTTGTGTGTAGGTATTTAATTTTAGATTCGATTTCTTTAGTGAGACCATTCAGATTATCTATTTATTCTAACGCTAATTGTGGTGAGTTATATATTTTGAGAACTCATCCATTATTGTGAAAATTCTAACTTTATTACTATAAATTCGTCATAATGTCTTTTTATCTGTGAGATTTAGGTTGATGTTCTGTTATTTATTCTGATATTGATAACTTACATTATCTCTCTTTTTTCTGATAAGATGTTAACAAGTTATAATTTTAATCAAAATTTTCAAAGAATGGATCTAATTTATATTCCCTATTTCATTGGTTTTTCTCTTATCTTTACTATTCCTTTGAGATTAATTTGCTTTTTATCCAACAAGCTTCTTGAACTGAAAGTTTAAATCAATGTTTTGCAACTTTTCTTCCTTTCTAAATTGTGCATTTAGAACTTAAAGTTGTACTTTAAATTTTATTACATGCTTTGCAGACAAACTGCATACTTTATATGACCCATATTGATTATTTAAAAGTCATTGTTTAATCCCTCTGAATTCTGAATCAACACTTGGTCTCTTTTATCAGCTCTGCTTTTTTTTCACCTTCTTTTTCACTCATTTTTGCCTGTTTTTGTCATGTCTCAAAAATTTTGAACAGATGCCAGGCTGCATATTAAAAATTATGGAGTCTCTAGTCTCTGTTATTTTTAGCAGATCAAGTGCCAGCAGATCAGTTTCATTCTTGGACTACTGGGTTTGAGGCTTGGTTAAGGATAATCTGTTTCTGTTTCTCATGCATACTATAGCCACTTTAGGTATCTATTGCAAGTACCAAATTACTCCCAAACTTACTGGTTTTAACAACACATTTATTATCTCACAGTCTATATAGGCCAGAAATCTGGGAATGATTAAGCTGGACTTTCTGCTTCAAAGTGTCACATGCTGAATTCCATGTGTCAGCAGGGCAGCAGTCCTCCCAAGGATTACCTGGGGAAGGATACACTTCCATGCTTATTCATGTGATTGTAGCAGAATTCAGGTCCTTTTGGGCTTTTGGATGAGGGATTCAGTTCCTCATTGGCTGTTGCCTGGAGGCCATGTGACTTTCTCCATAGAGTTGATCACACATGGTGTAAATATGATACTGTGTAATATACCACAGTAGAACACAACCTTTACTCCTGTGGAGTGACCTTCATTCATAAGGCATAGTCCTTCCATTGTCTCAACTGAAGTCTTGAGGTATTTCCTAAAGTCTTTCCTCCATGGTAAAGCTTGAAATTCACTCATTCTCCATTTAGGATAACATAGCTGCTAAAATCTCTGCTCAACAATTCAGCCTCCCAGTTTTGGGAGGCTGATTTGTCTTCTGATTTGTTTCTTGGAATATGTGTCATTTTCATGACCTGAAAATTCTTTATCTCTGGATTTTTGCCTCTCTTGTCCTAGCTTCTGAACTGGGCAGCCCTGAACTGTTCCTTTTGTTCTCTATCGCTTCTGATGCTTCGGTTTTCTGATACGGTACAATCTTCCTTAAATACAATTTTTATAATGTATTCTAGGAAAAATCTGAGGTGAATTCGAGCTAATTTCAGGATTATGGTTCCTAAAAACTTGCCTGTTTGGGTTGCTGTTTAAATGGCTTGTAAAAGCCATTTTATATATTTGTCTAGCAATTTTTTTCCAAGCAAGATGATTCTTTTGATACAGTATATGTTACTAAAACTATGTATCACTGTTATTCACTCTTATGTTTGAAAGTATTACAAGAATTTTTGAAGTAAAAGCCTTTATATTTTATTACATTAAGTGGCACTGTTTCTCTGTTTTGAACAAGGGGCCTCGCGTTTTCATTTTGTACCTTGTCCCACAAATCATCTAACTAGACCTGATTTCTGAGTAATAAACTTTTATTATCTGAATTATATTACTTCCTGAAAACCAATAAACTATTAAAAAACGATTTTCCCATAAAGCATCTTCCCCAGTATGACAGACTTGGTAGCTCTTCTCTAAACCCAGTTTATTTTGTGTCTCAGGCTCCCTGGCCATTGGTGTGAATGTGTGACTGAATGCTAGTCAAAGAGAAATGAGTAAAAGTGTCAAGTCCTACTTCTAGTACTATCCCATAAAAGCCTCCACTCTCTGACTCTTCATGCCTTTCCCCCCTTGATTCAATGCAGAAGACTGCAAAAACCTGGGAAGGCAGGGGTAGAAAGGGTGTAGTATAGGATCTTCTTGTAGGAAAGCTGCCTGCTCCTCAGAAATACTGTTTTGGAACTTATTTATATGAATAACAAAATTATAATGTCTTTGACTCATTATCCTCTTTTCGATGTTTATTTCAATATTTAACATCTCCATTAATAGTACAGTCTATCAAACCAAATTTCTTAGTAACCAATATCAGTGTCATCCATTCGTTTCATTTAAAAATCCATTAATTGCCTCAAATGGACAAAGCCTTGATATTAACAGAAAATGTGCGTTGGAGGAAGAAGAAGCTTGGGAAATAAAACTGATGATGTTGTGTATATGTGGTTATTTTCATTGTATTGTATACATCACAATTCTATTGAAACTAAGAGAAGGGACATTTTAATATATTTGAGATAATTCGTTGCCTATATTTTAACATAAAAAAACAAAATATGTGGGAAACTAGATTACTGGTAATACATTAATGATTCAGCTCTAAGATAATTATACAGTTTGGCCGTGTTCCCACCCAAATGTCATCTTGAAATGTAGCTCTCAAATTCCCATGTGTCGTGGGAGGGACCCAGTGGGAGGTAATCAAATCATGGGGTGGGTCTTTTCCATGCTGTTTTCATGATAGTGAATAAGTCTCACGAGATGGTTTTGTAAAGGGGAGTTCTCCAGCACAAGTTCTCTCTTTCCTGCCATCATATAAGATGTCCTCTGCTCTTCCACCATGATTGTGAGGCCTCCCCAACCATGTGGAACTGTGAGTCAATTAAATCTCTTTCCTTTATAAATTATCCAGTCTTAGGTATGTTTTTATTAGCTGTGTGAGAACAGAACAGAATAATGCAGATAATCTGAATGAAATCTAAAATTATCTTTAATATATTTATGGTAAGAATAATTTGACACATTTGATATTTGTGAAACCTAAATTATGATTTACACTTAGTATAGATTGAAATTAAATGACTAAAAGAAGGACAATTTCAAATGGAATAATATAAACATTAACATAATCACATATTTCAACAAATAGTTTTATTAATTACCAATAAATTATCTCCTTTAAATTTATATAAACACACTTCATCATTTGTCACTCCATTAGAAACCAATTTTCCTATGTATGCTTGTATGTTCTTTCTTCTGCAGTGGTTTGTCAGCCAATAGATTTTGTCTAATGATACTTTATCTGTAACTCCACACTGCCTCTGGGATCACTCAATGCAATTTTTAGAGAATAAAATGAATAGTTCTGTTGGGTTTTACTAACTCTTGAGAGAGTAGGAATGACACCTGCCATAAATTACTCAAGAAATTTAATACAAATAGAAGAAATAGCAGTAAGTTAAAGAAAAACCCTTTCAATTTCATCTGCCTACGGGAAACTGCATATAATCTATCCCTGATGTTTCTATTAATATAGAAATGGAATAGTGCACTGCAAGAGGCAATGTATTATTATATTATACACTGGCATTTTGTGATTAATGTGATGGCAAGACACTCATTCTACCTATTAGTAAGCCTCAAGTTAATCTTGAAGGAGGCAGAGTGACTCATTAGGAGTAAAATAAAAAAAAAACAGAAATGAAGATACAGAAAATGGAATTCAGGAGTATTGAAAAATTAATGAAAATAATTTTTCAAGAAAAAATACCAATTTTCAAATATTTAGAAGATCATATTGTGGTAAGATAGTACATTTATTTAATGGGGCTTTGCTGTGAATTGAATGTCTCTCCCAAATTTCAAATTTTTTAAGCTAGAAATTTAATCTCCAAATCACATGTTGATTGGAGGTGGGATCTTTGGGAGGTAATTAGGATTAGATACGGTCATCAGTGTGGGGCTTCCTGGAACTGGTGGCTGTATAAAACAGGAAGAGAGACCTGACTGACATGTATATACTCTTACCCTCTCACCATGTGAATGCTTTCTGCCATGTTATGACACAGTAGAAAGGCCCTCACCTGATACCAGTGCCACACTCTCGGACTTCCCAGTCACTAGAACAATGAAATAAATACACCTCTATTTTTTATAAATTACCCAATCTGTGATAGCAACAGAAAATGGACATAAGATGGACCTCAAATGGCAGAACTGGAATTATGGGGAAAATATGTGGAATCAGATTTTGGCTCAGTGAAATAGAGTTTGGCATCACACCTTAAGCAAGTCATTTTAGAAAGTACTAAGTTCTTTTCACAGATTGATATTACAGATGGTAGATGTAGTGGGCTGACTGGTAGCCCTCCAAAAGATATGTTCACGCCTTAATCCAAGAACCCATGAATATTACCTTATTTAGAAAAAGAGTCTTTGTCATTATAATTAGCTGAAGGATCTTGAGATGAGGAAATCATCCTGGATTGCCTAGAAGAGCAACAAAGGTCCTTGTAAGAGACGTACGGAGGAGGAGACAGAAACAGGTTCGGTGATGTGAAGACAGAAGCAGAAATTGGAGTGATGTGGCCAAAAGTGAAGGAAGTCACTAACCACCAAAAGCCAGAACAGGTATAGAAACAATTTACCTCTAGAGCCTCTATAGGGAGTACAGCTCTCCCAACACCTGGATTTTGGGTATCTGGCCATCAGAACTATTGGAGAATGAAGTTCTGTTGTTTTAAGCTACCAACTTTGCGGTAGTTTTTCATGTCAGGCATAGAAAACATATAGCTAATGGACAATAATCTAGAATATAGAAGGAAATCAAGAACTGATAGGAAGATTATATTGTATGGTATTTATATTCCTCTTCCAAAACTTCCTACTATTTTTTCAAAATTAAAAAAAAAATTTAGCATTCTGGAAACATTGATGCTATTCCCTACAGCCTCCAAAAAGGAAATTTTAAAGATCATTACACTGTTTCAGATAGTTGGCATCTAAAATAAATTCAATGAGAACATTTTCCTATTGAAAATTATAGTGGAATCAGTAAAAATTTCAGAAAATTGCGATTAAAATATTTACCAAAGTGCATACCACATTATCTAATCCACAAAGTATTAATGCTTTTTCCTTTTTCTTACCCTTCTTTTCTTTATTTTCTATTATTTTTCCACATTGTGAACAAACAGACCTCTTTATATCCAAAATAAATTTGTCTAATATAAATATTAAGAAAACAGTATAGTTAGAAAAAGTAACAGTAAAAACTGACAAAATATCTCTCCCTTAGGATCTACAAACGTATCTCTCTTAGGATAAACAAAATAAAAGTAAGAACCACTAAAATATATCTGTCTTAGGATACACAAAAATAAAAGCAAGAACTGCTAAAATGTATCTCTCTTGGGATCTTAAGGTCTTTCTTATTTTATATCTGTAGCTTTACTATTTTCTTTCCCTAACACAAGATGTAAAAGAACTTAGCAGAATAATTTGACTTCCTTTTACTCAAATAAACTTGTGCATAGTTTCAGGAGCTCTTATTTTTGTTTAGAGTAGAACTGATCTAATTTCCTAGTTAGCTCACACTCATGCCTAGGAGGTACATGGAATTCCTGGAAAAGGGTACACAGAGAGTTGTTTCAACCTAATAACACCTGTGCTTTTGTGCCCAGGCTTCTTAGTCAATTGCATAGATAATATACACTTGGATAAATGATACCTGTATGTTCACAACTAAACTTTGGGCTTGATTTTTCTTCCTAGAACTCACTGAAGTAGAACTGTAGAAGAGTAGGATTTTATTTTGTTTTATACATTGCTTTTTTTTTTTATTTTTGGAAGCAGTTCAGATTAATTACTGAACAGTGTTTAGGAATCACATGCATGAGTAGAGACAATATTCTCCAAATGTTTAATTTAAGCTTTGGTGGTCCTCTGAAACTCTGCCAAATATCA
The DNA here is from genome assembly GCF_029289425.2 of Pan paniscus. Lineage (NCBI taxonomy): Eukaryota > Metazoa > Chordata > Mammalia > Primates > Hominidae > Pan > Pan paniscus. Next base: position 115,472,611 of record NC_073252.2, read on the forward strand.
CTTATATTTGTCAGTGGAAGGAAATGTTAGTTTAAAATAATACAAGTCTATAAATCAAAATATTTTTCAGATTATTTTTAAAAGGGTTAATAACGTTTTTACTTGCAATTTTTCCTGATTACACCCATTTTGGTTTGAAGAGTTGGTCTTCTCTGAAAACACTAGATTTTAGCCAAAAGAAGACAAGTCTGGTTAAAAGATGTGTAAGAGGATCACCAACTTGGCATCACAAGTTAGAAAGTACCAAGATGTTCAGGAGATAATCTTGAATTATAATTAGTTTTATTTTTCTTAAATTACACCATTAAATAGAGCTCCAAAGTTCATAATTAAAATATGTTCACTTCCTTTCATGTGTTTCTTTATGCACATATGTAGGTATATAAGAAAACAATTCTTTAGTCAACTACAGAAAAAAAAAGTTGACAGAGAAAAGCTCTTTTTGACATTGTCTCCCTAAATTTTGCTGTTAACTTTGAGTGCCTAATTCACAAAGGAGTACTAAATTATCTTTATAGTCCTGTAGAATGGCTGAGGAAGGTTAATATAAGCACACATACAAATATATACATGCACTTCAAGTGTATAGAAATTTAAGGAATAGCGATAGGATAACGAAATGAATATAGAAACTCTTAAATGGAATAAAATACCCCAAGCCTCCGTATTAATTAGAGGTCATAGAGACAGCCCTTGAATATACTGAGTAACTGTGGGTAGTTCAGAACTAGAAATTAGGAGATGAAATGTAATCATGACTATAACCATTGTCATACTCTCTTCTTTCTATACTACTTTGCACATTCAGCCCATGAATTTGTCATTCCCCTACTGATGTTTCTTACAATCCATACCATTATGGTTACTGGATCCCCATTCCATCATAAATAAACTCTCCTTCATCCTCATCTTCTACACAGTTGGTTTTATACATCTCCTTGTTCCCAAAAGACAGTATTTTTCTTGCAGCCATCTTCAGTGGTGCCTGCTCCTTCCCCATTACCTCTTGTCAGTCATGAACATCGCTCACATTCGTCTTTTAGATGATAAAACACCTTTTATTCTATACCCCAATGATACCCATATCATTGGACCAACTAGTTATTCCGCATTAGCAACTCCTCCCTGGCCTGCCATTCTCCTAGTTTCTGGATTCATGGCTGGTCTTTTGGTATACCATCACCAGAACCATCAACCAGTCTTTCTTTTTGTCCTTCTAGGAGTCGCTCCAACTTGGATTATTGCTACAATTGGCCTCATCAAATATTATGCCCCCCATATTAAGAAATTCTAAGTGGAATAAAAAAATATATCACGGTTTTTCAGACCTCAACACTTTTTATTTAACAATTTATTTAGCAGTTTCTGCTTCTCAACTTTAGTACATCTCTCTAGATTTCCTTCCCCCATTTCCACCTCTTTGCCAACAATAAAAATTACCTTCCAAATTCAGAGCCCAGTTGAAAATTTTCAAGGTTTGTCTCCACTTTCTAAAATCTTTGGTTAATACTATTGTTTTTTCATCATTTTTCTCTCCTATGCTCTCCTCATCTGTTTTTCTTACCAATTATCTCTGTCTGCTCATACCTTAACATGCTTACCTTAAAAATTCATCCTCAGCCATTTTTCTCCTCTATCTTCTGCCTCTAGATGACTTCATTTACTTCCTTTGAACTCCCATGCTGGCCTCTCTTCTGATTTCCAGACATATTTAATGAATTGTAATATCTGGAATTTCCATAAACACCTAAAAACAATAGGTTATTCTTTAAAAAAAAAGGAAAATGAAAATATTCTTTACTTTTAACTAGAATTATACTACTAAATTCCTAAGAAAATAAGACTATTCAGTAGAAAATTAGCAGAAGACTCAAACCGTTCCAAGAAGGAATATAAATGTAGCAAAACATGTACAGCTTCTCCAGTAATAAAGAAAATGCAAATAACAGGTGGTTTTGTTTTGTTTGGCTGAAGAATACTTCCATATTAGTGAAGACTAGCAAAAACCAATGTTTTGAAAGATATGAGAAAATGAGTATTCTTATATGTGGAGTAGGAGAGTTATTTCAGTACAACTTTTGAGAGGACAGAAGGTATATACTATATAAGTGGAAACTGTAAATGTTAATATTAACCTTTCTGCAGTATACATACTGAGAAATGCAGCATTAGGCAATTTTGTTGTTTTGTGAACATCATATTTACACAAATCTAGATAGCATAGCCTACCACACACCTAGGCTATAGAGTATAGTCTATTGCTTCTAGGCTACAAACCTGTACAGCATGTTACTGTACTGAATATTGTAGGCAGTTGCAACCCAATGCTAAGTATTTGTGTATTTAAACATAGAAAGGGTACAGTAAAACTAACGTATCATAATTTTATGGGTCCATCATCATAAATGCTGTTTATTATTGACTGAAATGTGGTTATTTGGCACTTGACCGTAGAGTGTTTTTTTCCTCTTAAATCATTTTTAATCTATATTTTTTGCACATGAATAAGTTATTTAGTGGTGATTTCTGAGATTTAGGAGCACCCATCACTCAAGCAGTGTACATTGTACCCAATGTGTAGTCTTTTATCACTCAAACCCTAACCCCTACCACCCTTTCCCCCAAGGTTCCCAAAGTCCATTATACCATTCTTATGCATCCTCGTAGCTAAGCTCTCACTTGTGAGTGAGAACATACCATGTTTGGTTTTTGATTCCTGAGTTACTTCACTTAGAATAATCATCTCCAATTCAATCCAGTTTGCTGCAAATGCCATTATTTCATTCCTTTGTATGGCTGAATAGTATTCCATAGTGTGTGTGTATACATATATATATACACACATACACCCACACACATATATATAATGTGTATATATGTATATACACACATGCATTTTATACACACACACACACACCCCACATTTTCTTTATCCACTCATTTATTGATGGGCATTTGGGCTTACTCCATAATTTTGCAATTGCAAATTGTGCTGCTATAAACATGCATGTGCAAGTATGTTTTTCGCATGACTTCTTTTCCTCTGGGTACATAGCCAGGAGTGGGATTGCTGGATCAAATGGTAGATGTAATTTTTGTTATTTAAGAAATTTCCACACTGTTTCCTATGGCAGTTGTACTAGTTTACATTCCCACCAACAGTGCAAAAGTGTTTCCTTTTCATGATATTCACACCAACATCTATTTTGTTTTTATTTTTTGATTATGGCCATTCTTGCAGGAGTAAGGTGGTATCATATGGTTTTGATTTGCATTTTCCTGACAATTAGTGATGTTGAGCATTTTTTCATATGTTTGTTGGCCATTTGCATATGTTCTTTTAGAATTGTCAATTCATGTCATTAGCCCAATTTTTGATGGGATTATGTGTTTTTTGTTGTTGTTGTTGTTGTTTGTTTGTTTGAGTTCCTTGTAGATTCTGGATATTCCTCCTTTGTCAGATGTGCCCCAGGGTACAAGCCTTTCAGCAAAGAAAGCCAAGTCACAGTTCCTTGGCTGTCCCATGGCACCTGCAGCAGCAATCCTCTTCCAAGGGTGTGTGGATTATCTCAGCTTTCCTGGTTTGTTGCTGTGGTAGATCTCAGAGCAAAAGTTAACAATGTGAGTCTCCACGTGTGGCTCTGTCTTTCTGAGTGGGAGCTGCAAGTTAGTCCTGCCTCGTATCCACCATTTTCTCCCTTTCCTTAACAATAGGTTATTATTTTATGACTTTTATTCTGCTTATTTACTCAGATAAACTGTATCAATAGGGTCCAGTCAGGGAGAAAAAGTCCAGATCATAAATTTCATTGTCAGAAATTTGTTACAAAGAACTGTAGCAAGGTTATTAGAAGAGCTGAAAGAGCAAAAAATGAGACACGGTGAGACAATCCAGAGTTTGGCAAGAGAAAGAGACCATTACTATCCCCTGATTTATCAGATACCAGGAGTCTGAGCCACCAGGAGGCAGGAGGGAACTGTTAAAACAGAGAAGGATTGTAATGAGAACTGGAAACAGACAAGAAACATAGCCTCTACCAGGGATACAGACAGAACAAAAAATGGGGGAAGATATGTGCTGGCTTTTTTGCTTCTCCAACCCCAGTACCTCCCTATGCCTCCTGTTTGCTATAGCTAGTAAACAAGGGAACTTGGGATATTTTGCAGAGGTTAGCCCCATGCAATTCAGAGTAAAGCAGAGGAAGGGCAAGAAATTGATTTGAGAGCAATTGTACAAATGACCAGTAACCTAGCAACCATGGTGATTTGAGTCAAGGCCTTTCTGCTTACTGTTTTCTGTTTGAAAATATCTTTGCCCAAACTGTGATTGCTTACGTATACTCTTCCCTGATACAACCAGAGAGACATACTTTCCCTCTGTTATATATCTTCCTTGTTTTGTCTTTAACAGTCTATTAAAAGATGTTTGCTGAATGTACCTTTTTCTGTTGAGTGAATGCTATTTCTAAATACCAATTTTAGGTTTATAAGTTTCAATAAAACCAACAAGTAAATATATTGAACTGTGTCACTAAGCAACTATACTCATGTCAAGATAAGCAAGTACAATGATAGACACTCATTATCTCACAGCTTCTGTTAGCCATATAGAGAATGCAAAATTATCCACTTTTTAATTTCTCTTTATTCTAAGATAATTAAAAATAAAGATTTCATATTCTCCCATCCATGTATCATATTACATTTTAGAAACACATCTAATTCACAGCTGGGGAAGGAAGTGCTATGGTCTGAATGTGTCCCTTAAAATTCTTATGTTGAAATTCACTCACTAGTATAATTGTATTAAAATGTGGGGCACTTAGGAGATGATTAAGTCATGAAGGCAGAGCCATCATGAGTGGGATTATGGCTCTTTTAAAAGGGTGTGAGGCAAATGCTGAGGGAATTTATTACCACAGACCTGCCTTACAAGAGCTCCTGAAGGAAGCACTAAATGTAAAAAGGAAAGACTGTTACTAGCCACTACAAAAAAAAAAAAACCTTAAGAACACAGACTAGTGATACTATAAAGAAACCACATAATTAAGTCTGCAAAATAACAAGCCAAAATCATGATTACAGGATCTAATCTACACATATCGTTACTAATCTTACATATAAATGGGCTAAACGTCCCAAATAAAAGACACACAGTGGCAAGCTGGATAAAGAAGCAAGACCCATTGATATGCTGACTTCAAGATACCCAACTTACATGCAGTGCCACACAGAAGCTCAAAATAAAGCGATGGAGGAAAATCTACCAAACAAATGGAAAACAGAGAAAAGCAGGGGTTGCAATCCTAGTTTCTGACGAAACAGACTTTAAACCAACATCATAAAAGACAAAGAAAGTCATTACTTAATGGTAAAAGGTTCAATTCAACAAGATCTAATTACCCTAAATATAATGCACCCAACACAAGAGCACACAGATTCATAAAGCAAGTATTTAGAAACCTTCAAAGAGACATGGACTCCCACACAATAACAGTGGGAGATATTAACACTCCACTGACAATATTATCCAGATCATTGAGACAGAAAATCAACAAAGATATTCAGGACGTGAATGGGATCAAATGGACCTGATAGATATTTATAGACCTCTCCACCCAAATACAACAGAATATTCATTCTTCTTATTGTCACATGGCACATACTCTAAAATTGATCTCTCATACAAAGTAAAACACTCCTCAGCAAATGCAAAATAACTGAAATAATAAGAAACAGTTTATCAGACCAAAGCACAATCAAATTTGAACTCAAGAGTCAGAAATTCACTCAAAATCATACTCTTACATGGAAATGAAATAACCTGCTCCTAAATGGCTTTTGGGTCAATAATAAAATTAAGGCAGAAATCAAGAAGTTCTTTGAAACCAATAAGAATAAACATATACATACCAGAATCTCTGGGACACAATTAAGGCAGAGTTGAGAGGAAAATATATATCACTAAATACCCACATCAAAATATTAGAAACTCAAGTTAACAACCTAACATCACAACTAAAATAACTAGAGCAACAAGAGCAAACAAACCCCAAACTGAACAGAAGACAAAAAATAACCAAAAGCAAATCTGATCTGAAGAAGAGACAAAAAAAGAAAATTCAAAAGCGCAATCAATCCAGCAGCTTATTCTTTGAAAACATTAATAAAATAATTAGACCATTAGGTAGACTAATAAAGAATAAAATGGAGCAGATTCAAATAAACACAAGCAGAAATGACAAGGGGGATATTATTAACAATACAGAAATACAAATAACCATCAGATAATATTATGAACACCTCTATGCACATAAACTAGAAAATCTAGAAGAAATGGATAAATGTGTAAACACATACAGCCTCACAAGAATGAACCAGGAAGAAATTGAATCCCCAAACAGACTAATAACAAGTTCTGGAATTGAAACAGTAATAAATAGTCTATCAACCAAAAAAGCCCCGAACCAGATGGATTCACAGCTGAACTTTACCAGATGTACAAGGAAGGGCTGGTAGCATTCCTACTGAAACTATTCCAAAGAATTGAGGATGACGGACTTCAGCCTAACTCATTCTATGAGGCCAGTATCTTCCTATCATCCTGACACCAAAACCTGGCAGAAGCAAAAAATAAAAAATAATAAAAAAAAAATAAAGAAAGAAAAAAGAAAACTTCAGGCCAATATCCTTGATAAACTCTGATGCAAACATCTTCAACAAAATACTGAAAACCAAATCCAGCAGCACACCAAAAGGTTTTGCACCACAATCAAATAGGTTTCATTTCCAGGATGCAAGATTGGTTCAAAACATGCAAACCAATAAATGTATCACATAAACAAAACTAAATCGAAAACAACATGATTATCTCACTAGAGGCAGAAAAGGTTTTCAATAAAATTCAACATCCATTTATGTTTAAAACTCTCAATAAACTAGGTGTGGAAGGAACGTACCTCAACATAATAAGATCTATATATGACAAACCCACAGCCAACATCATACTGAGAGGGTAAAATCTGGAAGCGTTCCTCTGGAAAATTGGCACAATACCAGGATGCCCTCTCTCATCACTGCTATTCCACATAATATTGGAAGTTCTGGCCAGAGCAATCAGGCAAGAGGAAAAGATAAAGCGTATCCAAATTGGAAGAGAGGAAGCCAAACTATCCTTGTTTGCAAGTGATATGATCTCATATCTAGAAAACCACACAGTCTCGGCCTAAAAGCTTCTTAAGCTGAGAAACAACTTCAGCAGTCTCAGGATACAAAATCAAGGTACAAAAATTATTAGCATTGCTATACTCCAACAACAGTAAAGCCAAGAGCCAAATCAGAAATGTACTCCCTTTCATAATTGTCATACACACACACACACAAACCCAGGAATGCAACTAACTAGGGAGGTGAAAGATCTCTACAAGAAGAACTTCAAACCACTGCTCAAAGGAATCAGAAATGATACAAACAAACGAAAATCATTCCATGTACATAGATAGGAAGAATCAATATTGTTAAAATAGCCATACTGCCCAAATAATTTATAGATTCAGAAATCTATGCCTATTAAATTACCATTGACATGCTTCACAGAACTAGAAAGAAAGTATTTTAAAACTCAAATGGAATCAAAAAAAGAGCCCAATTAGGCAAGGTAATCCTAAGCAGAAAGAACAAAGCTGGAGGCATCACACTACCCAACTTCGAACTGTACTGCAGAGCCGGACAACTCAAGTAGCATGGTACTGGTACAAAAATGAACACATACACCAATGGAACAGAATGAAGAATCTAGAAATAAGACCACATACCTACAACCATCTGATCTTCAAAAAACCTGACCAAAACAAGCAATGGGGGAAAAGATTTCCTATTCAATAAATGGTGCTGGGATAACTAACTAGCCATATGCAGAAGATTGAAACTGGACCCCTTCCTGACACCATATACAAAAATTAACTGAAGATGAATTAAAGACTTAAATGTAAAACCCCAAAGTATAAAAACCCTGGAAGAAAACCTAGGCAATACCATTTGGGACATAGGCACAGGCAAAACTTCATGACAAAGATGACAAAACCAATTGTAACCAAAGCAAAAATTGACAAATGGATCTAATTAAACTAAAGAGCTTCTGGACAGCAAAAGAAACTATCAATAGAATGAACAGACCACCTGCAGAATGAGAGACAATTTTTTCAAACTATGCATCTAACAAAGGTCTAATATCCAGCATCTATAAGAAACTTAAACAAATTTACAAGTAAAAACAAACAACCCCATTAAAAAGTGGGCAAAGAACGTGAATTGTCACTTTTCAAAAGAAGACACATAAGCATATATGTGTGTGTGTGTGTGTGTGTGTATATACATGTATAGATAGATGGATAGATAGATAGATAGATAGATCAACCTTACTGATCATTAAGGAAATTCAAATCAAAACCAGTCAGAATGGCTATTATTAAAAAGTGAAAAAATAACAGATGCTGGCAAGGTTACAGAGAAAAAGACACACTTATACACTGTTGGTGGGAGTGCAAATTAATTCAACCACTGTGGAAAAGTGTTGCAATTCCTCAAAGACTTAAAGACAGAAATACCATTCCACCAAACAATCCCATTACTGGTGTATACCGAAAAAAATATAAATTGTTGTATTAAAAAAAACATATGCATGCATATGTTCATTGCAGCACTATTCGCAATAGCAAAGATATGGAGTCTGCCTAGATGGTCATCAATGATAGATTGGGTAAAAAAAAATGGGATATGTATACACCATGGAATGCTATCTAGCCGTAAAAAAAGAACAAGATCGTGTCCTTTGCAGGGACATGGATGGAGCTGGAGGCCATTACCCTTAGAAAACTAATACATATTGAGAGTTACCAAAATTGAATGCAGGAACTTATTTCTGTTCTTTTGCACTTGTATTTACAAGTGGACTTACTTCTTACTTCAGTACCTATTAAATAGGGGAACTGCCAGAAGAAATACCAACCATGACTGCTCCCAAATGACACCCACGAACTGGTGCCTTCAGTAGAAAGGGATCTATGAGAAAGGTATATTAAGGGCATTAATATTATGTTTCTTGTCAGAGGTAAATACTGCATAGTGTTCTTTGCTCTTGTCAATATCATGCAATTTAGTTCCTATGATGGCTCAATTTTTTTTGACACATAGCGGAAAAAAATTTACACTACTTTTAAAAATTAACACTCACACATTGAACCACATAATTGTAGTCTTCTACTCTAATTCAGGCTCCAAATGTTGATTCAGACCTACAAAACCTGATTCCTTGTATTCTTTGAGGTAGCTAGAAACCTAAATTTCTCTATACCTTTTGAAGATAAGATGGAAGAAAATCTGCATGAGAAAATGGTCTGTATAATATCAATGATCATTTTAACAGTCTCTCAGGAACTGTTCAAAATCAAATTGATGAAATCAACATTCAGTAAATTAGCTATAATGTTTCCAAAGAAATCAGATGATCCACCTCTAACAAACTTTTGAGACAGATTCAAATACAGATTCTCCACCCATTTCCTTTGATGTTATGTACAAAGCCATAATTTTTTATATGAAAGGAAATAAGCTATTTATGACAATTTTCTCTAAATTCTGTCAGTGCATGTTTTCTGTTCTATAGACAGAACTCTCCACAAATTCATTAAGCACTTTTCATTCCAAAAAGGAATAGGCTTTTGCCTGTATTTTCTATTTGCAGTTTTTAAAGAATTATAAAATTTCATATAGCTTGCAGAATTTTCATAGCATATTAACATATAAAAATCAGCAGAATAATGTTCACTAATTGGTACATGCTGAAAAGTGCAATATATGCACATGGAATAAAGTTTGATATATTCTAAATAAGATGATCATAGCCCTCCACTTCTGTTTTCCTACTATAAATATATTTTTATTTCATAGTTTGTGGTATTTTGATAACAAGTAGGCTGTGATTGATTTTTATTCTGATGTAAGTAAAGGACAAGTTGGACCTTTTCTCTAAATATGCAGAGTAAAACAAAGCAATACAGACCACTGGCATTAATTCTCTAACTCTGAAGTCATTGTATGAATATTTAAACAAGGCTTAAAATTTAAACCTGACATTAAAGGGAAATAAAACCTACTCAACCCTGTGAAAACAAAACACCTAATTGCATATTTACTTTATTGACTTCTCATTTTTCCCTACCAAAATTCTTTGGGACACGTGCTAGAAAACAATTCTCTGCAATGATGTAATGACCCACTCTAAAAATATCTGTGGCAGCTTTCCAGCAAGCAGTTCTAAGGTAATAAACTAGTTAGAATTTATAATTGATGAATATTATTTTCAATTGTAGAAAAGCATTTTCCTAATGTAAGATGACACATATACCTCACCCTTACCCTGTCCTCCTTCCTCTTCAGTCTATAATGTGAGTCTGTTGTTTCCAAGTCTCCTGTCATTCAAGGAAAGGATAACTTTGGAATTTCTTTTGATTTTCTACTCACTCATTTAGATCATTAGCATCACCAGAGTTATGATACTTTCACTATCAAATAAGCCTTATCTATACTATAGCTTACAGTGATGAGTATGGAACTGGTATCAGTGAAAAGTACCTGTGTTTTGCTGATTGACTGCTTTGGTAAGAATTAGAATTTATTTCTAAGCTGAGGTTGGAAGATGTTAGATGCATATTAAACCAGAGGAGCCTGGGAAATAATCCAATTATTAACACTTATTGGCACTGCCATTAAAAAGCCAATGTCAAAAATCATCTTATTATAACAAAAAACACATAAGAAATTCTATTTCTATTTTCACAGTAGTGTTGTGATCCTTAATGAGTTGTTTATACAGTACAAAACTTTACTGAAGAAGAAAAATATATGTGTGAGAATGGACAGTAATGCATTGCTTAACAAAGACGGTGCACTCTGAGAAATTTGTCGTTAAGCAATTTCCTCATTCTGCAAACATCATCAAATGTACTTACACAAACCTAGATGGTGTAGCCTACTAAACACCTAGGTTATATGGTATGCCTACTGTCCATAGGCTACAAACCTTTAAAGCATGTTACTGTAATGAATACTTTAGGCACTTGCATCACAATGGTATTTTTGTATCTAAACATATCTAAACATAGACAAGTAAAATATGCTACAAAATATTTTAAAATGGTACACCTGTATAGGACAACTCCATTCTAATTTTATTTGTCTACTGTCTTACATGTGGTCCATATAAGTTATTATGTGGTGCATGACTGTATACATGTGCATACACATACACACACACACTTATACGTGATGTTTGTGAATTAGGAAGAAAACAGCACTAATTTTACCCTGTTGAAAGAATATGTTAAATGTATTTATCGATTTTAAAATAATTTAATAATTTACAAGCATTTGATTTTTCTTCTTCAAACCTTCACATTTCTCAAATGTGTTAATACTGAATCAAATTAATACAGACCGAGTCTAGCTCAATTTTGCTTTTTTGCTTTTTTTTTTTTTTTTTTTCTTTTTGGAGATGGATTCTCACTCTGTTGCCCAGGCTGCAGTGCCGTGGTGCCACAGCTCACTGCAGCCTCAACCTCATAGGTTCAAATGATCCTCCCAAGTAGCTAGGACTACAGGCGCACACCACTATGCCTAGCTAAGTTTTGTATTTTTTGTAGAGATGGGGTTTCGCCATGTTGCCTAGGGTGGTCTTGAACTCATGAGTTCAAGTAATCCTCCTGCCTTGGCCTCCCAAAGTGCTAGAATTACAGGTGTAAGCCACTACGCCCAGTCCCACTTTTGCATTTTGAACACCCTTAGAAATATTTACAATTCTTTAATAATCTTTGAGGCAAGTTTTGGATAGGTTTCCATTCTCCTGTTCCTGCCAATATACACTTAATCATAATCAAATCCCTGTCACATAAAAATCAAATTACATTAAAATTTTAAAGCCCGACTAACCCTATACTTCCCCCCAGATAACACCATCTCTGTCTTTGTCTTTACTTGCCTATAGGACAACTATAATTCCATACAAACAGATACTTAAATACTTACTTAATGGTTGCAGACTGAACTAGCTCTCAAACCTACAGCCACAGAAAGCTGCTCTGCCTCCCAAGTTCCACATTGCATGGAATGCTGCATTTCAGACCACTTGTTCACTCCTGATATCTGGGAGGTGGAGTTGACTTCTTCTTCCTTGTGAGCAATTAACTACCAAAATCTATATATCATCTTTTGTTTATTTCAGATACAGTTTATTATTTCTTTCCTGACTATCAAAGCTTAAGTCATCTGTTGCTCTCTAACTGGTTTCCCTGGCTCTAGGCTTGTCCCTTCTTCCTAACCTGAGTTTCCCATTTTCAACTCAACAGCCAGATGACCTTCTTGAAAGTAATTGTTAATGTTTACTTGTCATTTCTATATGTCTCATCATTGCCTTTGGGATGAAGTCTAAAATTCCATCCAAATCAACTTTTAATCCATTCTTTCTTCTCTTTGAGCTCTTATCTCCCTTGATGCCTGCCAATCTCCACTCTCAATCCATGCTCCAGTGATATTGGGATTTCAGATCCCTCAAAATTCATTCAGGTTTTATGACTGAAATATTTTTTCTCCTTCTCCATTTAATCTGAGTCACTTCTAACATTCAGTTAGATTTTAGTTGAAATAACATTTCCATCAATAATTTTTAATCCACACAATTACCTGCACACTCACTATATTTCTCTCTTAAAAGCATTTTCCGCAGTTCACCTTAATGATACATTTAGTTGTTCGTATTCCCCCAGTAGATGATTGTAAATTTAGTGAAGACATAAGTGATAATCTTTTATTTATTTACTAGTATATTTTATAAAAATGTACGAAGTAATAGCCAATATTTTAAAATGGACAAGTAATTAAATCAAAAGAAAGTGAAACAACATTGTGCTGGGATATATGTTTATGAAGAGAAGATGTATGTGTGCACATGAAGGCATAGATAAATTTTATACTTTCTTAGTAGACTAGTCACAAAAAAGTCGATATTCTCTTAATTTGCTCTCCAAAAACTAAAGGAAGAGAAAATCATAAAAATTGAAGCAACAAGTAGAATAGAATAATATGACTACACATTGCTGGTATTTCCAACGTGGCACATTCCATTGTACTATACGTGTTCTCAGGTAGAGCAATAGAGTGAAAAAAAAAGACCAAATCCACAATCCCACTCCTGTGACCATTAGTAGCATGTGTTTTTACAATGGGGAAAAATCTTTCATTTACCCTACTTTTTCCAGTGAAATCTGAAAACTATCTCATTGATCTGGTAGAAATGACTTTAAAGGTATAAAGGTTTATTTAAATAGCAAGTGTGTTCTGCACTTAAGTGATCCATCCTTGTGTGTTTTCATTCAGTAAGGCATATTTATTTACCATGAGAGTTCAGCAAATTTGAACCACATGCTCTGACAACAATTTGACTGGATCCAATAATTATGCATCTTTACTTCATTAAATACATAAAATACTGTTTGCAACCATTTTAGGGTCATAAAACAATTGTGAAGGCTCTTCTAATAGTGTGAAGATTGGAAAAGAATTTTACTTTAAAATATTGTGATAATTTTAGGCTTCTTTAAAAGATTTTTTTAAAGTTTCAAAATACATCCACACACACAAAACCCACAGGCACACATGCACATCCCCCAGACATACAGACACACATAAAAATATGTATATTATAATTTGTTTTCATGAGGTTGTATTTATGTATAGCAATGAAGATCAAACACTATGGAGAAGTACAATGGAAGATGACACATATTCAGCCATGAGAAATGGTTTATTAGTCGGAATTCAGTAATCAAAATAAAGCCACTAAGAGTACAGGAACAAAAGGGTTTATTGTATTAATAAAAGCTTACACAAATGTGGCAAAGTTAGGAAAAGTTTCAAAGTGGAGAGCCAGATTAGAGAAAGGTCATTAACCCTAATAGCTTCAAGCAATGATGTGAGTGGGTGTTTCATAGCTCACAGAAAAATCTCAGAAGTTATAAACATCCGGGAGCCTGGCACATCAGCTAAATGTGTTTTTATAGTGAGATCTGATAAGGCAGCCCCTTCTGAGGAAACTAGTCAAATATGAGATGGTAGGCTTGAGTTGCTATTGGATGGTGGAGTCTGTCATTGGGAAGATTAACTAGAAGCTCTAGCTCTCTGGGTGCATCTGCATTTGTCTTTCCCCTGTCTGTCCATGTATTAGGGTTCTCTAGAGGGACAGAATTAATGTGATACATGTATATATGAAAGGGAGTTTATTCAGGAGAATTGACTCACACGATCATACGGTGAAATCCCATGACAGGCCGTCTGTAAGTTGAGGACAAGGAAGCCCGTAGTAGTTCATTCCATGTCCCAAAACTTCAAAAGTAGGGAAGCTGACAGTGCAGCCTTCGCTCTGTGGCTGAAGGCCTGAGAGTCCCTGGAAAACTGCTGGTGTAAGTGTAAGAGATCAAAAACCATAGAACTTGGAGTCTGATGTTCAAGGGCAGGAAATATTCGGCATGGGAGAAAGATGAAGGCCAGAAGCCTCAGCAAGTCAGCTTCTTCCACCTTCTTCTGCCTGCTTTTTCTAGCCGCGCTGGCAGCTGATTGGATGGTGCCCACCTACATGGTGGGTGGGTCTTCCTGAGGGTAGATCTTCCTCTCCCAGTCCACTGACTCAAATGTTAATCTCTTCTGGCAACACCCAGAAACACCTAAATACACCCAGAAACAATACTTTGCATCCTTCAACCCAATCAAGTTGACACTTAACCACACAGTCTATCATGACCATCTAAGAGTAATGGCTTCCTGTTAATTTCCACCATTTAAACCATATATATATATATATATATATATATATATATATATATATATTCCTGTTTTCATCAACTCTAACCCAGAACCACATAGGGATGAGGATTTCAGATTAGAGTTTCCAGACCTAGTCTAGTTGTCATAAGTAATTCAGAACAAATGAATAAGCATCACTAAACCCCTTTCCTAGCCAATAATAATAATAATAATAAATTTTAAAAGTTAACTGTAAAAAGAAACAAAGCAGTTTTCATTCTTTATGGAACAGATTTAATTTTGGCATGTGAAGATTATTGTCATTAATATGGGTTATAAGAATTTTCTTAGGTTTATTTCAAATGCCAGTACCACTTGCATGAACTATAGAGAATTAACTCATTACCATTTTATTTACTTATTCACTAAATTATTTTCTTCTTTTTAGAAATATTTAGTAAGTATTCATGTATCAAACATGTACAGTGGATACAAGTGTGAACACAAAAGCAAAGTTCTGGACATGTGCAAATTATATTCCAGAGGGAAGAGAAAAATGATAAACTGAAATGTCTGTTAATTATAGTCATGTAAAAAAGAATAGAACTGGGTAAGTAATTTAAGAATGGAAGAGGCTAATGCATCAGTTATACAGAGTAATAAAAGAAAACCTCTCACATATGACATGTGATCAGAGAGCTGAAGAAAATGAGCATGTGAGCTCTAGTACCTGGCAAAATGAGTGCTTCAGGCAAAGTGAGCAGCAAGTGTTAAAACATTGGAGGCAGGAATGTGTGTATTGTTTCAAAGAAATAAAAGTGCTAGTGTGGCAGACTGCAATGAGAATGAGGGAAATCAGAATGTAATAAAGACTAAGTGGAACACCAGAGACAGATGTTGTAGGATTGGGAGGCCATGGTTTAGAGTATGCAATGTTTTAAATAGGGACCAAATGTTGTCAAGGTTTTTATACTAAAAGCATTAGTGCAGATACTAGATGGAGAATAGAAAGAGACTGGGCTTGCCAAGTATACCATGAAGGCTGTTAGGAACCATGAAAAGTGGCCCCGTTTCTGAATAGGACATGACAAAGTCTATTTGTTTCAGTCTTAGGACCCTGTTTCTCAGAGCTGGATGGATCAAAACATTTCCCATAAAAGCCTAGAATCAGGCATTGAAGGGTCAAAATTATTTTTTCAAGACTCAAAATCTAGCTTTGTTCAGAGACAACAAATAGTCTAAATAATAAGGCTTTTAAGCTCACTAGCCTATTGGATGACATTTGATTTACTTGCTGTATTTGTTTTTGGGACCTGAATGAAAGGATTAAAAATAACATTAAAATAGAATCTAGTTAAGATTTTTATGTCTGTGTTATTCACCAATAATAGCTTAATGAATATTTCTTCTATTTTAATTAGAATTTTCACTACGTAACTAGTTCCTGGACCTCATGAAACAATTTTCACTTTCCCACTGATACCAATTACCTGAGCTAAAATCTATCTTCTGCCTTGTGGTATTTCAAATATGGTGTAAATGATGAAAATGC
The DNA here is from genome assembly GCF_029289425.2 of Pan paniscus. Taxonomy (NCBI): domain Eukaryota; kingdom Metazoa; phylum Chordata; class Mammalia; order Primates; family Hominidae; genus Pan; species Pan paniscus. Next base: position 115,489,013 of record NC_073252.2, read on the forward strand.
AGGCAGCTGAAGTAATTGTCAATTCAATTGTAGTTACACTCGGCTGAATTGCACAAATTTATCATCAATTCTAGACCATAGCATTATTTAAATTTAATTTCTGCAGTTTTATGGTTTGCTGGTATGTTTAATTGCCCAGAAGTTGGCCAGTAGTACAAATTGAACAGCTGTGTTTTTTTGGTTCAGATCACTATATTAACAAAATTATGAGCTTATAAAATATATTGTCAGATTATAGTAATTTAAACTATTATGTGGTTTACATGATTATTTGAAAATTTATTACTTTGAACTTTAAAAAGCAATATATAGCAAGGTGCCCACTTAAGCTTAAAAGTAAGCAATGCCTCTTATATTCAGAAAGTGTTGCTGATGAGCTTCACATGGAAACTGAACAACCTGCTCCTGAATGACTGCTGGGTACATAACGAAATGAAGGCAGAAATAAAGATGTTCTTTGAAACCAACGAGAACAAAGACACAACATACCAGAATCTCTGGGACGCATTCAAAGCAGTGTGCAGAGGGAAATTTATAGCACTAAATGCCCACAAGAGAAAGCAGGAAAGATCCAAAATTGACACCCTAACATCACAATTAAAAGAACTAGAAAAGCAAGAGCAAACACATTCAAAAGCTAGCAGAAGGCAAGAAATAACTAAAATCAGAGCAGAACTGAAGGAAATAGAGACACAAAAAACCCTTCAAAAAATTAATGAATCCAGGAGCTGGTTTTTTGAAAGGATCAACAAAATTGATAGACCGCTAGCAAGACTAATAAAGAAAAAAAGAGAGAAGAATCAAATAGACGCAATAAAAAATGATAAAGGGGATATCACCACCGATCCCACAGAAATACAAACTACCATCAGAGAATACTACAAACACCTCTACGCAAATAAACTAGAAAATCTAGAAGAAATGGATACATTCCTCGACACATACACTCTCCCAAGACTAAACCAGGAAGAAGTTGAATCTCTGAATAGACCAATAACAGGAGCTGAAATTGTGGCAATAATCAATAGTTTACCAACCAAAAAGAGTCCAGGACCAGATGGATTCACAGCCGAATTCTACCAGAGGTACAAGGAGGAACTGGTACCATTACTTCTGAAACTATTCCAATCAATAGAAAAAGAGGGAATCCTCCCTAACTCATTTTATGAGGCCAGCATCATTCTGATACCAAAGCCTGGCAGAGACACAACCAAAAAAGAGAATTTTAGACCAATATCCTTGATGAACATTGATGCAAAAATCCTCAATAAAATACTGGCAAACCGAATCCAGCAGCACATCAAAAAGCTTATCCACCATGATCAAGTGGGCTTCATCCCTGGGATGCAAGGCTGGTTCAACATACACAAATCAATAAATGTAATCCAGCATATAAACAGAGCCAAAGACAAAAACCACATGATTATCTCAATAGATGCAGAAAAAGCCTTTGACAAAATTCAACAACCCTTCATGCTAAAAACTCTCAATAAATTAGGTATTGATGGGACATATTTCAAAATAATAAGAGCTATCTATGACAAACCCACAGCCAATATCATACTGAATGGGCAAAAACTGGAAGCATTCCCTTTGAAAACTGGCACAAGACAGGGATGCCCTGTCTCACCACTCCTATTCAACATAGTGTTGGAAGTTCTGGCCAGGGCAATTAGGCAGGAGAAGGAAATAAAGGGTATTCAATTAGGAAAAGAGGAAGTCAAATTGTCCCTGTTTGCAGATGACATGATTGTATATCTAGAAAACCCCGTTGTCTCAGCCCAAAATCTCCTTAAGCTGATAAGCAACTTCAGCAATGTCTCAGGATACAAAATCAATGGACAAAAATCACAAGCATTCTTATACACCAACAACAGACAAACAGAGAGCCAAATCATGAGTGAACTCCCATTCACAATTGCTTCAAAGAGAATAAAATACCTCGGAATCCAACTTACAAGGGATGTGAAGGACCTCTTCAAGGAGAACTACAAACCACTGCTCAAGGAAATAAAAGAGGATACAAACAAATGGAAGAATATTCCATGCTCATGGGTAGGAAGAATCAATATCGTGAAAATGGCCATACTGCCCAAGGTAATTTACAGATTCAATGCCATCCCCATCAAGCTACCAATGACTTTCTTCACAGAATTGGAAAAAACTACTTTAAAGTTCATATGGAACCAAAAAAGAGCCCACATCACCAAGTCAATCCTAAGCCAAAAGAACAAAGCTGGAGGCATCACACTACCTGACTTCAAACTATACTGCAAGGTTACAGTAACCAAAACAGCATGGTACTGGTACAAAAACAGACATATAGATCAATGGAACAGAACAGAGCCCTCAGAAATAATGCCACATATCTACAACTATCTGATTTTTGACAAACCTGAGAAAAACAAGCAATGGGGAAAGGATTCCCTATTTAATAAATGGTGCTGGGAAAACTGGCTAGCCATATGGAGAAAGCTGAAACTGGATCCCTTCCTTACACCTTATACAAAAATCAATTCAAGATGGATTAAAGACTTAATTAAACCTTAGACCTAAAACCATAAAAACCCTAGAAGAAAACCTAGGCATTACCATTCAGGACATAGGCGTGGGCAAGGACTTCATGTCCAAAACACCAAAAGCAATGGCAACAAAAGCCAAAATTGACAAATGGGATCTAATTAAACTAAAGAGCTTCTGCACAGCAAAAGAAACTACCATCAGAGTGAATAGGCAACCTACAACATGGGAGAAAATTTTCGCAACCTACTCATCTGACAAAGGGCTAATATCCAGAATCTACAGTGAACTCAAACAAATTTACAAGAAAAAAACAAACAACCCCATCAAAAAGTGGGTGAAGGACATGAACAGGCACTTCTCAAAAGAAGACATTTACACAGCCAAAAAACACATGAAAAAATGCTCATCATCACTGGCCATCAGAGAAATGCAAATCAAAACCACTATGAGATATCATCTCACACCAGTTAGAATGGCAATCATTCAAAAGTCAGGAAACAACAGGTGCTGGAGAGGATGTGGAGAAATAGGAACACTTTTACACTGTTGGTGGAACTGTAAACTAGTTCAACCATTGTGGAAGTCAGTGTGGCGATTCCTCAGGGATCTAGAACTAGAAATACCATTTGACCCAGCCATCCCATTACTGGGTATATACCCAAATGACTATAAATCATGCTGCTATAAAGACACATGCACACGTATGTTTATTGCGGCATTATTCACAATAGCAAAGACTTGGAACCAACCCAAATGTCCAACAATGATAGACTGGATTAAGAAAATGTGGCACATATACACCATGGAATACTATGCAGCCATAAAAAATGATGAGTTCATATCCTTTGTAGGGACATGGATGAAATTGGAAACCATCATTCTCAGTAAACTATCGCAAGAACAAAAAACCAAACACCGCATATTCTCACTCATAGGTGGGAATTGAACAATGAGATCACATGGACACAGGAAGGGGAATATCATACTCTGGGGACTGTGGTGGGGAGGGGGGAGGGGGGAGGGATAGCATTGGGAGATATACCTAATGCTAGATGACGAGTTAGTGGGTGCAGCGCACCAGCATGGCACATGTATACATATGTAACTAACCTGCACAATGTGCACATGTACCCTAAAACTTAAAGTATAATAAAAAAAAAAAAAAAAAAACAGTCCCACAGGTGATGAAACAATAAAAAAAAAAAAAAGTAGACATAGAATTCACTAACCACCTACCTCTTTAAGGTTGAAACAGCAGCAGAGTAATCCATCAAGCTCCAAATCCTACTATCATTTATCTGAAAAGTAAAATGGTAGATACAAAATATAAGTAAAGTAAAAATTGGCATATAGGGATAATATCATATCTAATCATTGCTGCATATCTTAATGTGCTTATTTTTTTAAGGTTACAAAATGTACCCTGTACAATAAATTATCCATAAAACTATACTGAAGCAATTTTTTTTTTTTAGTCAGAGTCTCGCTCTGTCGCCCAGGCTGGAGTGCAGTGGCGCGATCTCTGCTCACTGCAAGCTCCACCTCTCGGGTTCACGCCATTCTCCTGCCTCAGCCTCCCGAGTAGCTGGGACTACAGGCGCCCGCCACTACGCCCGGCTAATTTTTTGTATTTTTAGTAGAGACAGGGTTTCGCCATGTTAGCCAGGATGGTCTCGATCTCCTGACCTCGTGATCCGCCCGCCTCGGCCTCCCAAAGTGCTGGGATTACAGGCGTGAGCCGCCGCACCCGGCCTACTGAAGGAAATTTTTAAGCTTTCCTTTGCATATACCAATTCAAAAAGCTCTCATTAAACTCCCAAACATACTCCATCCCCAAAGCTCTTGCAAACACATACATACAACACAAACAAGGCAAAGAAAATACAAAGTATATACCATTTCCCATTTTCTTAAAAATCTAAATCAAAGTCAACACCTGATATAAATGACTGTGAAAGAAATTTAACTAAGCTCGTGTATTTAAAATGTCTTCAGGCTGGGCACATTGGCTCATGCCTGTAACCCCAACATGCTGGGAGGTTAAACTGAGAGAATCGATTGAGTCTGGGAGTTTGAAACCAGCCTGGGCAACAGGGTGAGACCCAATCTCTATAAAAAATAATATAATTAGCTAGGCATGGTGGTGTACAGCTGTGGTCCTACCTACTTGGGAGCTGAGGTGGGAGGAACCCTTGAGCCCAGGACTTCTAGGTTACAATGATCTATAATTGTGCCACTGCACTTCAATCTGAATGACAGTGTGAGAACCTATCTGTTAAACAAAAAAGGCTTTGAATTTAGTTAATATTTCAGAAATAGAATAAGGATTTCTCACTCTCTCTCTGTCTCTCTCTCTCTCACACACACACACACACAATTTGTATTTGTACTAACCATGAAATTGTGCTTTAGTTATTTTCTAATTTTTAAAAATTCTGTTTGCCCCCAAAAAAATAAGTGAAATCAAAGGGAAATTACTATGTAGGAATAAGTCTACTTTCAACACAGGTCACAGCAAAGACTTAATTGTCTTAATATGTAAAGACAATGGTCGTACATATTTTTAGAGTACATGTGGTATTTTGATACCTATATACAATGTGCAATAATTAAATCAGGATAATTGGGATATTCGTCACCTCAAACATTTATCTTTTCTTTATGTTGATAACATTTCAATTTTTATTTTCTAGCTATTTTGAAACATATAAGAAGCACTAGGAGTAAGCAGCATTCGTGGTGATATTCTTTTCTTCCTCTGACCCCACACTCAGTCTCTAGTTTAGCATGATAGTCTCTTAATTCTGCTTCCAGTTTTCCTGTGTTGGTATATTATCCACATCTCCAGCAGAGGAATTTAATAGATTTTTTTAAAAATCAGGCAAATACACACTACTGAACCAGTCAATTCATTATTTCCAATAGTCTCAGTATATGCCAGACATCAATATTGGAGAACAACACTTTTTTCACCCTCCTGGTAAGGGCCTACTCCGAACCTCGATGTATCCTAACATACTCCTCCACATAGATTGAAAGTGGAAAGAGGCTTACATCATTAGAAAGTCTAGATGAAAACTCTTGGAGTAAGTGAATCTCCCCCATCCTGTCTCTCCTTTTCTTGAGAGAAGTTGCTCAGAGAGCAGCATAGTCAGATCTACTCGTTGGAAGAGGAACTCCGTGAGAGCAAGCACCAACCCATTTGGCAGTGGCTTGTGTGTAATTAGCTTCATTCTGGGCTTCAGTGTGGGAACACGGTCTCCCTGCAGTTTATATCCATGCATATTACAATATCATCATTTCCAATAGTTTTTGCTGGACCTCTTGCTCTTTTTTATCAATTGATTCAGAGGAAATTTGACTGGGTTCCCCCAAAGAATCAAATGCATAGAATTTCATCTCAAATGCAGACAGGCATTGTTTTAAAATCTAAAGATAGTTCTCCTTATAATATACAGCAGGGGTCCCCAACCCCCAGGCTATCGGTCCATGGCCTGTTAGGAACTGGGTTGCGCATCAGGAGGTGAGTGGAGGGTGAGCGAGGAAGCTTCCGTATTTACAGCTGCTCCTCATTGCTTGCATTACACCTGAGCTCCACCTCGAGTCAGATCAGCTATAGCATTAGATTCTCATAGGAGAGTGAACTCTGTTGTGATTTGTGCACACAAGGGCTCTAAGTTGCATGCTCCTTATGAGAACTGAAAGCCTGATAATCTGTCACTGTCTCCCAGCACCCCAAGATGAGACCATCTAGTTGCAGGAAAGCAAGCTCAGGGATCCCACAGATTCTGCACTATGGTGAGTTGTATAATTATTTTATTATATATTACAATGTAATGATAATAGAAATAAAGTGCACAATAAATGTAATCTGCTTGAATCACCCCAAATCACCCCCCCACTGCCCCCCACTGCCCCCACCCAGTCCCTGGAAAAATTGTCTTCCATGAATCCTGTCCTTGGTGCCAAAAAGGTTGAGGACCACTGATGTACAGTATTGTTGCAATTGGTCTTTTGTCCTAAATTTTCATCCTTGCTTATTTCTCATATATATTACAATAAAAGTGTCTATAGGAACTATTTTACCTGCTAAATTTTAATACCATCTTCCAGCCAATAAAATATATTTCTCATGGGTATAAAATTTTCATGAGCTTTTACTCTCTTTAATTCTTTTAAAGTTTTTTTTCAATTTGTCAAAACAGACTATTAGTGTTAACCAAGTTAAATTAAATTTAAATTAATCCAGACAGCTTAACACATGAATATATTCATATGCAAAACATATCATTGTCAAATCAAATAGAGAAGCTAATATCAGAAGTTTTTAGAGAAAGGTAATCACATCAAGTGCAATTTAACCTAATTGAGGCTGATTTTTAAGTGACTTTTATTTCAAAGGTAGATTTAATCTTCTAATGACAGCTTTTTTCTATCTTAAGTTCAGATCCCTTTGAATCTTTTTCCTTTTCCTTTTTTTTCCCCTTTCATCTTGTTATTTTAATCCATGGGGTGAATAAATTTCTGTCTAACAAAATTTCATTATCTCCTGCTTTGATTAAGGATCATTACAATTTGTAGATTTTTTTTTATCTCTTTAAAAGAATTTTACCCTCTATTGGTTTAATAAAATGCCAATATATGTTACAGGAGGAAAACTATAGTAAGGCAATTAGAACATGTTCTACTGTAGAGAAGAAATAATGTTAGTTTACTTATTTTTAAATCATGTATGAGAAATTTCTAAGGGGAGAGAGTGCTCAGAATCTTTTAATAATTCTTGAAGATTCAATAGCAGACATTTTGATTACATTTAACAAGTATTTTATTTAACAATTTTTATTGAATGGCTGAGTGTGCACCATTGAGGATATGTCCCACAGGGCACCTGTTCTGATGTTAACACACTAAAAAATAAAATAAAATAAAATAAAATAAATTACAGTTAAGTGCTGCTGTAACTATTGGGACAGTAGTCCGTACTACTTGAAGTGAATATGAAATATGTATTTAAAGAATCAGTGAATGAACTTTTGAGAAATTTATGTCTAAGGCAGTTTCTTTAATATTAATAGGATTTATGTTGATAATATGTGAGGGTGTTGGGCCCAAAGAAATATTAATTGGTTATATCATAGTTCCTTCCATGATAATAATACTTCATTTTTATTAGCCATCATAGTTTTATTTTCTGTAACTTTCTTATTCATATATTCTACTCAATTTCTTTTTATTTCTCTTGCCTATTCCAAATTGTTTTGCTAATGTTGTTAATGTACACATATTTTATATTGGTGAAAAGTGAGAGTCTGGACTTTCAGAGCCACTACCTGCATCTGAATCTCAGCTCTGCCCCATGCAATCACTGTGACCTTGGACAAATTCCTTAACATCTCCATGCTTACGTTTCATCTGTAATATAGGATAAATAATGACATCAATTACACAGGAGAGATATAATGATAAAATGAATTGCTAGATGTAGAGTACATAAAACAAGCTTGCATATAGTAAGCTCTTTATAAGTGCTATTATACCATTATATATTAGATATTAATTTTAGCATAAATCTATCATTAACAGCTGTCCAAAAACTATCAAGGATCGTTTGTATATTTCAGTAACTCCCTAATTGTGAATCTCATTTTCCCAAATTGAAAATATTTTCTAGTGGAAAATATTTTGAGAAATGTTGAGAAAATATTCCCAACTACCTTTTCCACTAGCTTACAGAGATCTTATTTAGGTTCTGCCAATTTCGTGCACCTGCATGAAACTCTGACTCATAGGTAAGCCATGTCAGAAAACCAGCAGGAATAGGGAACCCAAATTGTTGGCGCATGCAGGAGCCAAGCAGTGAATGTATGAGGTTAGCAATGATGGTGTTTCTTTCCTAATTGTGACTGAAGCAGTGGGATCCACAGTATTAGTTGCTTAACCACCTAGTTCTGTGATGTTGTCTGAGAGTTGTTCCTGGAAGCTTATTAATATCTTAATAAATCCTTCCTGTTTAAACTTGTGAGCGTGTGACGGGCGCGATGGCTCACGCCTGCAATCTAGCACTTTGGGAGGCCGAGGAGGGCGGATCACTTGAGGTCGGGAGTTAGAGACCAGTCTGGCCAACATGACAAAACCCCGTCTCTACTAGAAATACAAAAATTAGCTGGGCGTGGTGGCTCACTCCTTTAATCCAAGCTACTCAGGAGACTGAGGTAGAAGAATCTATTGAACCCGGGAGGCGGAGTTTGCAGTGAGCCAAGATCCTGCCACTGCACTCCAGCCTGGGCGACAGAATGAGACTCTGTCTCAAAATAAATGAATAAAAACTTGTGAGAGTGGAGTCTATTGACTTATAGTGGGAAGAATGACCACTATAGTAATTTACTTCAGCAGTGGTTTCAGGCATCTAGCACTTTAAGAAAAAAAAAAAAAAAAAAGGTTGAAGGTCAGGGGAGTACTTGAAATTGGTCAATTTATCTGATGGAATTTGAAGTCAGTAAAGAATTCATTAGCATTAGAAAAGGATGTTGGCATTCCGTGGCACAGACTGAAGAAACATTGACATCTCTGTGGTCACTTGGAATGAAGTGCAAATTAAAATCAATTTTGACGGAGTTGGTGATTACTATTTACACCATTTTAATAGGTATCAAAAATGCTGGGGGTTTGGGGGAGAATGAGTAGGCTATTCTAGCTGTGTAGGAGAGTTTAAAAATAATTTAACAGTCCAAAGTTTTAAGTTATTACCTCAGCCATTATCAGATAGCCAAAGGTTTTTATGATATTATTAGAATTATTTTTCTATTATTTAGCAACAGGACTGTTTAGCAACATGGAACCTGACGTTGCCATTATTGTATTGCAACATAGGCAGAATCTGCAGCTGTTTTAGATCTCTTTTATCATGTGCTTATTCATTCTGTGGATATTTATAGCCAACTACTTGAAAGCCACTAGTACAAATATTATGCTATAGAAATAAAAAAATAGATAAATCCTCTGTTTTCAAAGATATTGCATTCTATAGGCGGGGGGTAGGGATAAATCGAAAATTAACATCTCTGCTGATAGGAAAAGAAAACTGAAGCGAGGCTAAATAAACTGGATAATGATGGGGTAATGTTTTACTGAAGATGTCTGGAGAATGCCCACACCTCCCTCCGAAAGCACACACCAAGTTGGGATTACATGAGTAAGGGACTTATTGGGGGAAATACCTGTGAAGGATAAAGAGGCAGAGTCCGAGAAGGTGGAGAGAGCTTTGAGACCACCTATGAAGGAGAGGGCCAAGTTAGAAAATTGAATAGGTAGAATCTTACACTGCAATGCAATTCTTTAAAATTTTCATACAGGCAGACAGGAAGTCCCTGAGCCAAAGTCACCTGTTTAAGGAGTTTTTTTCTTCTTCAGGAGTGGACCAGCCTTTCAACCCCCACCATCATCAGTCATTGCCTCAGAGCAGTCCACAGGAAACATAACCTTGACCCAAAGAAGGTAATGGAACCAGTAGGGATCATCAATTACACTTCCCAGCGCAGAAAATCTGAGCAGAACATTTTCATGTCCCTTTGATAAGATGGAGCAGAAAGCTGAAGGGAGTTAGGGATGAAGCCACACAGCAAATTGAGGGAAGAACATTCTACATAGAGGAAACTGTGAGCACAATGTTGCTGAGAAGGAAATATGTCTGGCATATTATGTGTATCTATAGCCTAGTGAGCAGAAGGTAAGGCATAAAAAAATAAGCTGGAGGGATAGCAGGATCAGTATTATGTAGGTGAAATAAAAGGGGGAATGACTGTAAAGAATTTGATTTTTAATGAAGATGGAAAAACTTTGTAGATCATTAAGAGTAAGAATGATGTTTGAAATTATCTGAATTATGTTTGGTCATTCTTGCTGTCATGTAAAACACAGTCTATATAGAGACATGGTTTTAAAAAAAATAGATAGGATTATATTGCAATATTCCAAGGGTGAGATAATTATGTTTGTTTGTTTTTGATGAGGGTGTCTGCCATAAAGACAATGAGAAATGGTCAGATTCTGCATATATTTTTACCGCAGATCTGACAGGGGATGCTAGAGAAAAAAAAGAGTGAAGGATGCATTCAAATTCAGGGATTGAGTAGGAGGGTGTCAGATGAAAAATTTCAGTGAGGGCTTTGGGAGGATTCAGGTAATTCCAAGTTCCCTGAGCTCTCATATCTTACTAAGTCACTCCATGAAATAGAAATAGCCTCTCCTTATTGTCTGGTGAGTCTTAATTATATATTCCTGTTCCTGGCTTGATTATAGAATCTGCAATAGTCTCACCTATGAAATTTGCAAAGACAAGATAGATACCTTGTACAACAAAATTAGATTTATATGGGAGGGAATTCAAGGAAGCGTGAATGATGGAGCAGGTAGAGTGAGCTAGGGAGAGAAGCAAAGATTATTTTAAAAGACAGATCACTGAGGTCACTGCTGTGAACAATGTGGATGTGGTTCCACCAGATTTTAAGACATGTACAGAATGCCTCCCAGAACTGCCCATTTCAATGGTAGGGGGCTAGACAATTTATGCGCAAGCTTCCATTATTTATTGTTTGAGTAAGGAAGAATAAAAATAGTAGAAGTTGAAGTGAGAGAGGTAAAAAGAAGAGGAAAGATGACAAAGAGCCTCCTAGGTCACTGTAAGGACTTTAATCTTTATTCTATGTAAAATTTAAAAAACACAGAATTTTAATTAGAAGAGTAATATTTTTAAAAAGGATGATTCTAGCTGCTCTATCATTGTAGTGGTTCAAGGAGAACATTTTTTCACGTATTTTTATTTCTCAGATTTCTACCAACCATTGTATGTGTTTGTGAATTACTGCCTTTTAATGTTCAAAAAAATAAGTAATGAATGACTATAATTTCAAAGCATATTCATTTTCTTTACTAAAAAAAGTGTACTGTATATCATTTTTGTAAATTTTTAAAACTATAAAACAATGTTTTGTATTTGTAAAAGCTTAAATATGTAATGTGGGTGGAAGTAATTCAAAGCAAATTCTTGATAGTGGTTACTTCTTGGTAGAGAAGAAAAAAGGATTCTTGCGTTAGATTAATTTGTCGTGTTTTGTTTCTTTTGCAGAAAAAATTTTGGAAGAAAACATAGCCAAATGTTGGCAATTTGAAACACAGGGTAGTGCTGAATTAGTTAGCTTTCGCTGATTAACAAACCACTCCAAAACATCTTTGCTCAAAACATACCATTTTTAAGGTCTTGATATTGTAGATGAAAATATGGGCTCAGTTTGATTGGTTCCACTGTTAAGGTTCTCCTGAGGTTACTCGTGCCTGCAGTCCACTAGTTCACTGCCAGGTTTTCATGAGGCTGATTACTGTGGGAAGGCCACATCTTGGGCAATCTTTTCTTGCAGGAGCCTAGACCAGGTTGTTCACAAAGTGGAAGGAGGACTTCAAAAGCCACAAGGTGTAAATCTCCATACACAAGCACTTTTTAAGCCCCTGCTTACATAGGACTACCTAACTTTGGCCAAAGCAAGTCATATGGCTAATCCAGGTTCAAGAGGTGGATAAATAGATTCGATCTGTTAATGAAAGGACTTCAAGTATTGAGATCCTAATACTCCTGGTCACAATTGTTCACATTTCTCCTCCAAAAAAATATGTGCTTACTTCCACCTCAGAACCCTCAAAAATCTTTCTGAATTACACTATCAAACTTGAAGTGTAGGATCCCATGGTCTATATCAATCTGTGTGCAGATGATGTTTCTCTGGTGACTCCTATGAGTAAGGCAAGTTATCTGTATTTATCCCCCTACAAACACACACTCCTAACATACAGTGGTGAGAGAGGAACAACATAACTGCAGAGGAAGTAAGTGAGAGACACAAAGCAGTCATTGGTTCATTTCTATAATGAAATTCTCCTAGACAAATGCTGCCAGGATCTCTTCCCTGGGAATAAGGTCTAGTTATCTTCCTGGAAGTGGTTTCCAGCTCACTATTCTCTACTGTATAATTACAGTGACTCCCTCATCCATCCTCTTGTCTTCTCAGATCTTAACTTTATCCTCTAGACTCCAGGCTCCTCCTCTGAGATGTTCTCACTTTTCTGCAACAAAAGCTGAGTCTATTTCTCAATCTGTTTGCTGTCCATAGAAAATGGAAGGTTCAGAGGCTTTTATTCAATTTTCTCAGTCTCTTTATTGCAAGCTGGGTCCCATTTACTTATATAACTCTTTTAAAAAGTTTTTGTGGGCTTTCTATGTATCAGATAATAGACCACTTCATTTGATAAAAAGCCACATTCTTTGTTTTCCAGACCAGCTTTCTATATTTTGGACAAGTAAGGCCACTTAAATCCTTTAGAGGTCTTAACAAAGGGTCTTAAGACTACACCCTTGGTTTGATCTGATGCCATAACCTCAATTTTATAATCATGAACCTAATGCTAAGTTTTTTTGGCAGTGCTTTCGGTTTCATTTTCTAACTTTTATATATTTTAAGAATTTTATCTTCACTGAAGCAAAATGGTTTCATTTTCTAGCTCATCAAATTCCCTTAGCATTTTCTTGTATGTTAAATACTCTATTTCTCCTTCATTTATGAAGTTTACTTTGGAAAGATATAAAAATTTTGGCTGGCATTTTTCTTTTCTTTAAGAAGCCTGAAAATAGGTCTTTAATATATTCTGGCTCATAAGGTTTCTGCTGAGAAGTCTGCTGTTAGTCTGATGGAATTTCCTTTATAGGTGACTTGACTCCTCTCTTTCTGATTTTAAGATTTTTTTTGTTCTGGCTGTAGTGACTCACATCTGTAATCCCAATACTTTTGGAGGTTGAAGCAGGAGTATCGCTTGAGCTCAGGAGTTCAAGACCAGCCTGGGCAACATAGTGAAATTGCATCTCTGTAATTAAAAAAAAAATAGCCAGGTTCAAGCAATCTTTTCTTTAGCATCCTGACTAGCTTGGACTACAGGAATTCCACTGGGCCCAGCTAATTTTTAAAATATTTTTGTAGAGATGAGATCTCAATATCTTGCCCAGGCTAGTTTCAAAATCCTAGACTCAAACAATCCTTCTGCCTTGGCCTCCCAAAGTGCTACAATTACAGGCATGAGCCACCATGCCCAACTTAGTCTCTATTTAAAGTTTTCAACTGTATTTTCAAATTCCTTCAGTATTTTTTTTATTTCTAGACATTCTATTTGATTTTTTAAAATACACAAACATACACACACACATATACATATGTGTGTGTGTATAAAATCTGTCTCATCTTTCATATCCTGAATTGTTTTTCTGATTTCTATGTGTTGGTTTTTAACTTTCTCTTGGATCTCTACTAGCCTCCTTACAATTCATATTTTTAATTATTTATCTCTCATTTCAGAGTTTTCATTTTGGTTAGCATGCGTTGCTATTCTATAGCAACAGTGTCATCCTTTAGGGTTGCTGAAACACTCTGTCTTATTGTACAACTGGAGTTCTTACTCTGAGTCCTTCTCATCTGGAGATGCTGTCACTTCTTATTTTTGAATTTGTTTTTATTTGGATGAGATTTTAAATTTTTCTATTATTTTCTCCCTTGAGGGTGTGACTGTAATGTACGTTATTTATGATAGTTTGTCTTTGTTTGTGGGTGTTTTCAGAAGGTCAATGCTCTGTATGAGTTCCTTGGTTTTAGGTAACTTTTGAATGGGGCTTCTCGAATGCTGATTGTTGTGGCAATATATTGGGCATGTGACCTGAGTCACTATCTTCTGCCAGAGATGGAAGGGTGGAGGTCTCAGGAAGCTTATCTGGCAGTAGGGTGTTTTGTTTGGTTTTGCAGTCTAGTAGGAAGCACTTAGAAGTAAGAGTAAAATCATCCCCAGATACCCTGATGATGAGCAGAAGCATGGCCCTGACAGTGTACCTTGGAGAGCTTGTGGTGGAATGCAGTAAGGTCTCCATGGCAGTGAGTGGGGAAAGGGCTGCACCAGCTCCTCATCCTGAGTGAGCAGGAATGCAATCTGCTTTCTTATTGTGTCCAGAATTGTTTCCTTCCGGTGGGTTCTTGGTCTCGCTGACTTCAACAATGAAGCCGCAGACCCTGGCGGTGAGTGTTATACCTCCTTTCAGTATTGCGGGGCATCTGGCCTTCAGTTTAGTTAAACACTGTCCCTATCTGCAGGTTGCAAAGAAACTGAGGTCCTCAGAAAATGCCCATCCCATGGCGACCACCAATGTGACTTCAGGGCATAACCTCTTCCTTCAGCCCAAAACAAACATCTCTATGGCTTGTCCACACTCCCCTGCATGAACATGGCTGTCCTGTACAGGGAGTGGAGATTAACCCCACCCTTCGTGCAAGCCCGTAGCCCAGGGATTTGTAGAATTTAAGATTATTATTACTATATTTCTAGTGGCTTAAAGAACTACAGTAGTGAACTTTTTTTTTCTAATGTCTTCCCTCTTTTTCCTTCAGCATATACCTTGGTTACCATCTAGTTTAAAGTCCTCCTCCTACAAAACTTCTGCCAACTAGGGAAGAAATTTTGAAAAGCTTTTAAAGAATTAAAGTTGGTTTTATTCAGAAGACTTACTGAGGACTACAGACCAAGTCCTATAGCCCAGGAGCATTTCTATAAGACTACTCCAGCACAGTATTTCAGCCCACTCTTCATATACAGGTGGTGGGGGCTCAGCATGTGTAAAATCACATCACACTTGCTCAGAAGTTACACTGAAGCAGAAGTACGTCAAAGTATAGGTGTACGAATACATCTGGCTATGCATTATAGAAGCATAACCAATCCCGTCAGACATCTTATGTGTAGGAAAAGACAATGACATGGGTCAATTATCTTCAAATGAATAGAGAGACTCAGGGAAAAGATGTGAGGAATCATGTGCTCTATTCTGTTTTGTCTTCAAAGCTCTGGAGAGCTGGACATTGTCATGGAGTCAGGGGTACAAGCAGAAAAGAGCAAACATGGCTTCTTACATTTCCTACTTCGCCTCACACTTCAAAAACTGGAAAACCATTAAAATCCAAAGATTTTTCTCAAAAAATGTTTGTTTAAAATGAAAATATGTGCTTTTAGTAATTTGGAATGTTATAGTTGCTTGCCTGTGGCTCTGTTTTCAGGAAATATAAAATTACAAAAAAAAAAAAAAGGTGTATTTTTTTTTACCTAATGATAGTTTTCTGAAGCTGAAACCCTAGCTTTGTGCACAATATAGACTTGAGGCAGTTATTTAACAAAACAATCAAACCAAAATGAATTTTTTTCTTCTATTAGCATTCAGTGTCCTCTGAGGAACATGTCTTTTTGCCTTTGGATAAAACCAAGTGGGCTGGGCACTGTAGCTCATACCTGTAATTTCAGCACTTTGGGAGGCCAAGACAGGCAGATCACCTGAGGTCAGGAGTTAAAGACCAGCCTGACCAACATAGTGAAACCCTGTCTCTACTAAAAATACAAAAATTAGCCAGGTGTGGTGGTGCACACCTGTAATCCCAGCTATTCAGGAGGCTGAGGCAGGAGAATCGCTTGAACCTGGGAGGCTGCAGTGAGCCGAGATCGCACCACTGCACTACAGCCCAGGTGACAGAGCGAGACTTTGTCTAAAAAATAAAAAATAAAATAAAATAAAAAATAACAAGTGGAATTACTAGGTTCTTCATTTTTCCAAGCTAAAGAACACGCATGTGTTGTAACTAGGCCAATTATAGCACTACACTAAAGCAAAATGTTTTTGTCTCAAAAAAGCCAAAGTCATAATTTTAGTTAATAACAAGTACAATATAAAAAAACAAAAACATTTAGTTGTCAAAGCAAGCTTGTAAAAAATTGCACCTGAATAGCCCTTAGGTATAACTATTAACTGGTCTTTTCTAAACACTTCATTTTTTTTCTGATAATCTCAGAATTGCCATCAATAACAGGAGACCTATGCTCTAATAAAATTATGGTTGGTATTTAGTGTATTCCATCAACAATTAATGAACTGGAAAGTATAAACCCGAAGAGGCATAAAACATTTTATTTTAAACATGAAGAAAATCAATACTAACCTGATCCACTCAAGAAGTAAAAGCACATGTTATTTATCATTCAATTCTCTTTTTCAGATTTACCCGTGCCAGATTCAATTTTGTTTTTGAGGTCATCACAGAACTAGATGGTTATGTTCAATTAGAGGAAGGAAGAAATAACACACTGGACAAATTCATTCCCAAACTAGTCATTTTGAAAACTGACTATATTTTGAAGATAATAGAAATTAATGAAAAAGTCTTTGAGAATCTCCATAATATGCACTATCAGTAAGAGTCCTTCTTTCTAGTCTTTTATTTATATATCATTTATATAAATATTTATTAAGCAACTACTGTGTGCTAGCATGTCTGTAAGTGTCAGCATTAGATCAGTGAATTAAATAGACAGTTCCATGTTACCACAGAACTTGTATCCTCATGCCCTTTGGTCTTGACAGGCTTTCTTCAGTTTCTCTCTTCTTCTCCAACTGTGAATAACGTCATGTTAATTTTCTCAGCTATTTATGCTTGAATTTTAAAAATATGTTAATGAGGTCTCAGAAGAGGTCAATCAGTTTCACCACAAATCCTTAGATTTTAAATATTTTGTTCTTGATGGCAAAGCTGCTTTTTACTTTAGTTTACTTCTCTTCCTGCATTTCAACAAGTTGCTTTTGTAAACATTTCCAGGCATCTCTTATTCCTGTCCTCCACAGCTATGCCTACATTCAAGATGATATATTCTGCTCAGAAAAAAGGCTGGACCTTTGTAAGCCAGGTGAATTGTGGAAACAGAAATTTGAAATCCTGAAATGGAAGTATGTAGACTGCAAAGAGAAACAAGAAAAGACCATGGTGAACATGGAGTGTCGAAGCATAAAAAGATGAAACAGGAAAAGGAAGTGAAATTAAAGATTAAAAGAAAATGACTAGAATCCAGGGTCTGAAAATCCAAAGAGACATAGCTTTAAAAAATACAAAAGTTTACAATATTGAATGCTGTAGAAATTGATATATGTTATTATAAATTCATCTGGTTTGCTGAGGTCATTCTTTGTTCTTAATTGATCAGTTTATTGAGATTTTTAGCAAAATATTTTTGGAAACTGGTCAACTAAAGTTTATACAATGCTGAGCTGGAAATTCTTACTTTTCTACTGACTTAAAGTTGTTGAGTTTATCAATTGGTTCCCTAATTTTTAAAATAATATACATAATACTTATCCTACTAAATTATTTATCTAAAGATTAAATTAAAATATATATAAATATGCCTTGTAAAAGGTCATATGACTTTAAGGATTTATTTGTATTTTATGGAGAAAAGCTTTTTTTTGTTTGTTTGAGTGTTTGTTTTAGTATACACAATTGCTTTCTATTATCACATCTAATAAACTTTAATTTTTTAAATTTTATCAAATTAAGTGCAATACTCACACATGAGATGGGATCTGACATAATCTTTAAGACTCTCCTCAGGAAATTATAATCAATAAAAGAGCAATTTTGGACTATAAGAAATATGATTGCAACTCACGCACAAAAAAATTATTCTGAAGTAATATTCTGGGAGCAAAGAAAGCAAGACAATATTAACAACAGGGTTAATTTAGCAGTCAATGATAAGCACATTTACCATTAACTTGGGAGAATATTTGCAGATAACTGAAAAAAACCTTTCTTTAAAGAGTCAACTCCTTACTGCATTTATTATTTTGTCTTTCTGTTTCATATACAAAATGAACTTGAATCAAAATCATTTTGCCTAAATGTATGTGAAAAAAGTTTAAAACAGTCATTACAACTCTTACTTTCAGTTAAATAATGTAGTATTATTCATTTTCAATGATACAATCTGGAAAAACAATTTAAAAGGTTAACTGCCTTCACTGAACCACCCTTTAGGAAAGCAGCGCTGTTTAGTTTGAAGAGATTTCATTGCTAAAATGTTTCCTGTCATCTTTTTTCTGCTTTGAATATGCCTCCCTAACAGAAGTCTCTAGATTGCTTTTTGGTGAAATGATTTTTTTAAAGAGCATATATGGATAAATGTATCAGTGTATGCATATGCAAACATGTTGTATGTGACACATATATATGGGTCTATGATCTTAGTATTTTTCTCATTCTGACCTCAAGACGGTACAGTTTCTGTTCCCTCATATCAGATTTATTTCTCCTATTTCTTTATTCTGCCCTATCCATCACCTCCTTCACATCTCTGATAAAATGCCACTTACTCAAAGTTTTCTTTCTTGACCAACATATCTAAAAAGAATGAAGGACCTACAGAGCAATTCTAACCCAGTTTTTCCAGATATTTTTTCACATAGTAAAAGACAACTGTGAGTTTTGTCTTTTACAAGGTAAATATCCTTAGGTTTTGTGTACTTTCATTATTCCTATAAAATTGTCCTCTAAATGTTTTCTACTTTGTCACTATACCTTTAATGTGCTGGTCTAAAACTCTAAAAACTAAACACATTATCGCCTTCATTCTAGAGGTAACACTTCTATTAAAGTACTTTGAAATTCTATTAGCATATTTGCCAGCCATCTGTTACTGTTGATTCACACTGAGTTTATTAGAAATTTAAATATCTAAATCATATGCAATGCTATTGAGCCATTGTCCCCTCTTAGATTTTGTAGATCTTTCTTAAACCCTAGCATCAGACTCTACATTTATACATATTAAATGTGTTATATTTGACTCATCATTTCCAAATTATTGATGTAGTTCTAGGGTTTCTTTTATCCAATGTACTTATTTGTTGATATTTGAAGATGATTCTGTCTCAGAAAAAATTATTCTAAGATTACCAAGTTAATAATAAAGGTTTTATTAACCCATTTGAATCCCTTTTTGTCCTAGTGGTATGGTTAAATATTTGCTGGCACTGCCAAACTCCAGAGCACAATAATACTTTAGAAGGGTACAGATATATGAAAACATGTGTCATGATTCAATTATATATAGTAATTACATATAGTAATTTCTTTGCAGTAGAAACTCTGTAATAACTGCTTTAATTATCCTATTCAAACTGTTTTCTGGCCAGTGCACCTCAGTTTTGTTTGTTTGATTATGAAATACTAATATTATTCTGGACTCTCTTCTCATTGATATGCACTCCATAATTTCTAACTCAGGATCTCATCGATTTTTTTTGACCCAAATACAAACGATGTGGCAATAAAGCTCAAATGTAAGACTTCAACCCTGACTAACTCATATTCATTGTTCAGATATGTTCTTAAATATTCATTCTCATAACATATGGCCATTTTTACATAAACAGGGAATCCTGTTATTTTGGGAAATTCCCCTTTTTCAGATTAATATATGTATTTAGTGAAAGTTAACCTTCATCAGAACTCACCTTCTCAGTCATAGCAGTGATTCATGCCATATAAATTAAATTGTGTTTTGAACCTTACGGCTTTACTATATAGTCCTTATCACAAACTCATTGAGTAATTATCACTTTAACATGTGAGTATACATCATTACATTGTGGTAAACACATGATATAAATCATGTATGTTGCTCACTATTGAAGCACAAAGATTACCTGTGTCTACCCCAAATAGGTCTACTTTTTCTTCTATGGGAAAAATATACAGTTTAACACTAAAGTTAACATTAAACTCCAACACAAGCTGGTAAATGTATTGGCTAATTCTATCATTACAATTTTGACAGCCAGGCAAGAGGGAGGTCTGATTTATACTTATCATTTTTAAGGGCTTCAGAAATCATGAGCATATAAACTCATGCACACACACAGCTAAGTCACTTGGGGCTCACAAGCCAACATTCACATAAAATCTGCATGCTGACTCTTGCGATTTACATTGTTAAAGTCCAAAGGAATGTTTTTCCATATATCTTGTTCTAAGTCTTCATAAAAAAAACACAGGTACATCTGAGTGTCATGAAGATTTGCAGGTGGTGCTGATGTCAGTGTTAAAGACAAATAATATTTTTCATTGCAGAAAGGAATTACATAATGGAAGCACTCAGATAAAAGACAAATTAATTAATTTGCCAAATTCTTTCTCTCAGATAGAAAGGATGTAATTGATTCTTCCATAATTAAGTATAGTTTCTCAGTAGTTTCCAGCATCTGCTTTCTCATTTTTGTTGGTGCTTCAATTAGTAAACCAGAAGTACTCATATTACTCATAGCATAGTAGGCATAATGGCATGCAGTGACTGAGGAAATGGGCCCAATAATAACAAATTCATTGTATTATTAAATGTGTGTCTATGTATGTGAATATATACAATAATTTAGACATAATATGCACGGATTATGACTAACATGTTTATTAGTTATATATGTTATATGTAAATATACAATATATATTATATATTTAATAATGTAATATATAATATATATTATATTATAAATTATAAAGTATAATACCAATTTTACTTTGGCAAAATAATGTTTATTAAATTATAAAGTTAAATTTTTTGGAAAATATTTAATAAGATTTAATTAAAATGTCAAAATTAAATAAAACAATGGTTTAATATTATAATTTATAATTTAATAGTATAATATATAATATATATTTATTGTAAAATATATAATAAATATATATTATATATTTATATGTATAAATGTGTGTTTATAGTTATAGTATTAAATATACTATAGTATAGTATACTAAATATAATATAGTGTTAAATATTAAATGTGTATTTATATTTATAGTATTACATATAGTATTAAATATACTTATAGTTTATACTATAAATATAAATATTTACACATTTATACATGTAAATATATGTTTATATATAAAGAGATGTATTATAAGGAATTGGCTCACATAATTATACAGCATGACTGTATTGGTCCATTTTCACACCACTGATAAAGATATACCCAAGACTGGGAAGAAAAAGAGATTTAATGGACTTGCGGTTCCACATGGCTGGTGAGGCCTCACAATCATGGTGGAAGGCAAGGAGGAGCAAATCACATCTTACATGAATGGCAGCAGGCAAAGAGAGAGAGAGAGCGCTTGTGAGAGGAAACTCCTCCTTATAAGTCATCAGATCTCATGAGACTTATTCACTGTCACAAGAATAGCATGGGAAAGTCCCACCTCCGTGACTCAATTACCTCCCACCTGGTCCCTCCCACAACACCTGGGAATTCAAGATGAGATTTGGGTGGTGACACAGTCAAACCATATTACTGACAATTCACAAGGCCTGCAGGGTGAGTGGGCAACCTGGAGACAGAGGAAAGCCAATGGTGGAGTTTCGGTCTAAAGGCCAGCAGGCTGAAAACCCAGGATGAACCAATGTTGCAGTTGAGTCTCAGGGCAAGAAAAAGCTGATGGTCCAGTTCAAAGGAGCTTAGGCAAAAAGGAGTCTCTCCTGCTCAGAAGAAAGTCAGCCTTTTTGTTCTATTCAGGCCTGCAATTGATTGACTGAGGACTACCCACCTTAGGGAGAGCAGTCTGTTTTACAGTTTACTGTTTCCTGTATTAACCTCATTCAGAAATACCCTCACGGAAACACTCAGAATAATGTTTCATCAAATATTTGGGTACCTCATGACCCAGTCATGTTGACACATACATTTACCCATAATAAAGTATAGTACCAATTTTTACTTTAGCAAAATAATGTTTATTAAATTAAAAAGTTAAATTTTTAGGAAAATATTTAATAAGGTTTAATTGAAATGTCAAAAATTAAATAAAACAATGATTTTAAAATTATTTATTTAATTTTATTTGGTTATTTAGTTGGAATTTATATATTTTAACTTTAAGATGTGATTTTGAATATTTTGGCAAAAATACTGTTTTGAAAATATAAATAAAACAACTAATTTTATTTACCTTTACATTTAATTTAATTTTTAACAAAATTATAACCAAAATTTGAAAACACAGAATACCATTGCATTTATTTTTTAATGCTATAGATAGTGAATTAGGGCAATTAAGATTTTGATAAAACAGAACGTATAAAATTAAATACCAGAGAAAAAGGAAAATTCTAAAGGAAAAAAACAAAAAATCTGCAAATGTACAGTGCTATTATATATATTATCTATCTATCAACTTTAATAAATGTGAGCAAAATCTATAAGTATGACCCACATAAAATTCATGAAAAGTATACATTTTTATTAATGAATATTTGATTATTGGCAGAAACCATGAGAATGTATGAGTAATCCTATGTATTTTCAAGTCCCAAGCCCTGTAAATGTGAGTTCCATCACTCCAAGGAGTACCAGATTTGTCATCAGGACTGTCTGCAGATCTAATTAAGTTGTCAGGCATTCCATTGCAGAGATTTTAACATCGAAAGAAAAAAGCCTGAGAGAAATGGAGAAGAAAATAAGGGGAGAAGAGCTTGGGGCCCTAACAAAGAAATTTTTAATGCCAGGCAGAGGAAATTGCCCATGAAAACGCCTAACCCTAACCCTAATACTTACCAAGTTTTGCTTAATTCACCAAACATCAGGAAAAAGTACCAAAATTTTATTGCTACGTCTAATTAACTCACTGAGTTTGGAAGCAGAGCTCAGGATATTCTTGCTTAGAATGATGAAGTAGGCATATTCTTTTAAAGGTATGGGACAATAAGGGATAGAATTAGGGAATAAGAAAATTTTGATAGTTCCTTCCAAATGGTCAGATTTGTACTCCAGGAGCATAATTCTAGCAATAAAGTTCAGGACAAATTAACCCAGGGAATTTCTAAATAATGCCAAATATTATTACTATTATTAAGACATAAGAATTTGCATGAGTACTGTGGCAACTGAGAGAAAGTATTTTCATAGATCTCTATATAAGGGAAAAGTGATTAACCTAGGACACCATTACGGGGTTTATACCAATCTTTATCTATGTTTCTCCTGGACTGCCTTCAGAAATATTCACTTCAAAGCAGGAATACAAAGACAGGATCATTTCTAAGAGACATGAATATCCTCTGAGAGTTGGTTTAGCCTTGAGAATCCCCCATGGCTTGCTCAACATCCCTCAGACTCCATGGTATTTTCAGGAGTTCCCATTCAATCTTTATTTCTTTTCTCTTTCATTCAAGAACAATCTTACATCGTGGTCCAATGGCTCTCCCAGTTGTTCTGGATCTCTTCCCATTTTCTCTCACATGGGTTTTTCTCCTAAACAAATTCTTGCATGTTTAACCCCGTCTTCACATATTTTTCTCAAATGACTCAGACTAACACAAAAGTAGAGAAAATATGCAGACAGGAGTATGTGCAAGCAATTTTGAGAGTAAAATTGACAGGAAATATTAGCTGATTTTATTGAAGCAGAAGAAGGAAGAGTGATGTACTATTCAAGTTGTGAAAATGATGATCATATTAACTGAGGTTTCAAAAATAGGATAAAAAGGAGTTGAAAGCAAAAATTTAAGTTCAATTTTGGAACATATTCAATATGAGATGTCATGAGCACACTGGAGAATAATGCCCAGCTGGCTGTTACAAGTGTTGGCTATGAACTCAGGTGACAGACAAAGGCCAGAGTTGCATGCTTGACAATCATACACACAGTGGAGACTATCTGAAAAACAGCGCAAATTGTTGAGATTTTATACTACTTGTATGCTAACCAGTCAGCCTGCCACAGTTTTATGGATTCTGGTAGAAGGTATGAGACTCCTGGACCACAGATGGACAATTCACTACTCATGGCAATTGCAGTAGCAGCATCACTATTTGTGCTGTTGTCACAAGCCTCAGGTACCACAGGGCCACATGAAGAGGTCCAGATGACAGATGACACTTGCACACACAGGAGGTTAATTATAGAGAAGGAACTCTGAGCTTAGGAACCCAATATTTCATAATGAGCAGTAAACATGCTTGTTCTTTCTTCTAGCAGGTGGCATTATCTCTACTTTTCAAAGCTGCTGAGTATTCAACTATCTTTGGAAAGGTAGTTGAAATGGCTTACACACAAAATGTGTAGAAACATAAAAGACCCAAGGAAAATTGTCTGGCAATACATATTTTTCGGTATGTTACCAGCAAACGTACCAAAAAATAATCAAATTCTCTTGAAAAACTGTAATTCTAGTTGAAACAATTTAGTCCCATTTTTCACTTCAGATTATAAAAAGTGTATGTTTCTGTGTATGTGTGTGTGTGTGCCTGTGTGTATGTGTATGAATATGCTTTGTTTTGTTTTCTGATCCAGTCAGGTCTGGGATGACGTATTTGTTTCCTATGTTCACCATAAGAAATAACTACAAATTGGGTGGCTTAAATCAACATAAATTTATTTTCTTTTAGTTCTGGAGGCCTGATGTCTGAAATCAAGGTGTCAACAGGGCCATGCTCCCTCTGAAAGCTCTAGTGAGGAATCCCTTCTTGCCTCTCCCAGCTTCTAGTGGCTTGAGCTGTTCCTTGGCTTGTGTTTTGCATAAATTCAGTTTCTACTTCCATCTTCACCTCATTTTCTCCTCTGTGTGTCCTTTCAAATCTCATTTCTCTTTATGACACTTATCACTGGATTTTAGGCCCGCACTAATCCAGGATTATCTCACTTTAGGATCCTTACGTTAATTATATCTGCAGATAAGTTTTTGCAAATAAGGTCACATTCACAGATTTATAAAGTTAGACCTATCAGTTTCAGGGCCTGAGCTGGGGGGGCAACATTCAACTCACTACAGAAATGTACAGCAAAACAGGCTATTAATGATGTGGCAAATGTGTTTTCCTAGAACAATGGCAAAAGTTAACATTCAGCCCACACCCTTCTTTCAGGAGTCATAAATACCGGTTTCTGAATTTTCTATTAATCTCCTATATTCATTCACTTTGTTTCTTCTTTTAGTATTTCCCTTAAGATTATTAAAAACTCATCTATCTTATTTGTTTTAAAAGTTTAGTTTTAAATTTTGGTTAAGTTCTTTATGGATATCCAGAGGTAGTCATGTCTATCGATATTTTTCTACATTATATTTTCCATGGCTTTAAAATATTTTTTTAATTTCAAATTTCTTCTTTTGTTTTTATGTGTAGAAGATCCTGAGCCAGTCAGAAATGTGATAGACAATATCTTTTTAATTTTGTCTAGCTTTAAAAATTTTTAAAAACAGTAAGCTCTTTAATCCATCTAGGATTAAATTTGGTGTTGGTATGCAGTAAGCATCTAACTTGTATTTTTTCATCTATCTTTGCTAACATTTTTCTTTCAGTCATTAAGTTAGCCTTTTAAACTTCTTTTCATATGTAAAGTGTCATATTCAGATTCACTTAATCTTTATTCATTCACTCATTTAAAAACTACTGGGTGTCAGATATTCTCCAAACAAAATTCTAAATGCTGTAGAAACTGCAATGAAGGAAACAGACAGAAATGTCTGCCTGCATGGAATTTATAATAGAATGAGTGGAGACAGACAATAAAGAAACAATAGTAATAATAATATATGGCATCTTACATGGTGATAAGCTTGTTATGGAGGAATACCAACCTGGGAAAGGGGAGAAGAAAAGTCTGACTGTAGGATTTTAAAGAAAATTGTCAGAGAAGGTTATATTTGAGCAAAAAAGATAAAGAAAACAAGGGAATGAATATCTGAAGGAAAATATTTTCAGACAAAAAAACAAACAGCAAGTGCAAAGGCCTCGAAATAGAAGGTATCTGACACAGAGAACAAAGCCTGAGGGAATGAGATAGAATAAGGGGGAAAATAGGGCATATCTCTGAAAGATATTGGGTTCATATTGCCTAGGCTCTTGTAGATAATTGTTTGGGTTATGTTTTTTTTTAATTATTTTCTGTCTTGAAAAAATAGGCGGACAGTAGAGCATTTTAAGCAGTGAAATGGCATGACCTGATTTTTACATTATTTTATTTCATTATTTTTAATGAGATGGGAGTCTCACTTTGCTGCCCGGGCTAGACTGGAACTTTTCAACTCAAGGGATCCTCCTGCCTCATCCTCTCAAGTAGCTGGGACTACAGGCATGTGCCACCAAACTGACTCACTTGTACAAATAAAATAAAATAGGCAGAAGTTAGAAAAGGGAGGTATGAGCAGACTATTGCATGAATCCAAGAGAGAGATGTGTAAACTAGGATTATAGCAGTGAAGATGGTGGTAATCAGTTTAATTCTGAGTACGGTTTGAAGATGAGGCCAGTAAGATGTCCTAAATGACTGGGTATGCTTTGGAAGAGAAAGACACTCTCAGCCAACTTTCAGCATTTAGCCTTGAGCTTTTAGAAAAATGGTGTTGCCCTAACAGAGATGGGGATATTGCATTAGGTAGAAATTTTGAGGAGGGAAAATGGTGATAAAATTTAAATGGCTATTACTCTTCCAAGCAGGGACTTTGAGTAGATAGCTGGAAATGAGTGTCTGGAATCTAGGACGAAGTCAGTATCTGAGTCATAAACTGCAGATACAGTAAAAGCTGATATTATAGAATTAAGGGGCAATTGTTGGAGTTTGGACCTTGAATAGGTTTAAAAAAAAGATGGAACGCTATTCCCACATGGGGCCATTACACTTTGCCTAGGAACAAGTTTCCCATGGTAACAGGGAGGAAAGGTAGAAGTATGGGTACAGATGCTGGTAAGTCACTGAATATTTTTGGAGCTCGTCTAATGTTTTCTGTATTCTTAATAAAGGAGAAAGCTAGGTCAGCTGTGAGTGAAGACGTGAGGTACTACAGGGTTGAGGAGGAAAGAGAATGTATGAAATTGCTGTCTAGGAGAGGAAGGTAGTCAATGAACTAGGAAAATACTGTGTGATTCCAGGCAGTACTAAGGGCTAACTTAAATCACAAAATTATGACTTTAAAGTGAGACTAATCAGTATGCTAATGTGGTTTTCTTCAGACCTGTTCATCTCGGTGGGAGCAGATAGAACTAAATATACCAAGGTTATGGCTTGGCCAAATTAATATTATGAAGCAAGAGAAAAGAAAAGGGATATTTATAAGGCAATTATAATAATTATTGACTATGGATTTTAGGCTGGGTAAGGAGGAAAATAAATAGGCAGAGAGTGTAGTAAAAAGCTAATAAAGTTTCGACTTCCAGCATTCTCACTTGACCCACCTTTTTCCAAGGCTCTGGGTGGGGCTGTCATCGTTTGTTAATACTTATGCTTGCGATTTTTCTAAAAAGGAATTTTAACCAAAATCTTTTTTGAAGGGCTGTTACGGAAGTCTCCATGAACAAAAGGAAGTAAACAATCTAAAGTGAATTTAACAATGGCCTGGAAAAATCACTTCAAAGGAACTAAACACGGTTTAGATTATCTTCAAATATGTTTACATTATGTCATAGTTTTGAAATTGATACCATATTTCTTAAGTGATTTTTATAGAGTTAGCCCTTACTATATATTGATATTGTTATAAATGTGAGGTATTTGATAGGCTGGTTAAGACTAATTAGTATGGGGGAATTTCTTCTACCTCAGGAACATGCAGGAAAAGACAATTTTTTTTTTTAAGTAAGAAACTTGTGCAATTATCTTAAAGTTTGCCCAGTCTCAAATTGGATTTATTTCCTCTAGGTAAAACCTAGCCCTCAGAGGACAAGCCACTTTAATAGTAATTATGACTTTAACTAAGTATTATAATATCTTAATAACTCAGTATGTATATCTTTGGATGAATGTCTTTCTCTTCAAAACAGTCACTTTCAGAGAATAAACAGTTAGTTTAATAATATTTTCCTTACTAAAAAAAATTTCTAACATTCCTCTTAAAATTCCCTTCAGGGCTTAGGTCACCATAATATCTATTAATAAAACCAATTACTACTTATGAAACTCTATATTAAATATACCATTTTGATTGATTTATTTAAGTTCACCACCTCATAGTATCTTCCCAATAAAATAAATCTTCCCAATAAAATAAAATAAAGGGTATTTCATGCCCTTTCTAAAAAGACTTTTTTAAAGAGTAGTTTTATGTTCAAGCAAAATTGAGAGAGAAAGGTACAAAGATTCCATATATGTCCTCTGCCCCTACACATGCTTAGCCTCCCCCATTATTAACATCCCCCTCCAGAGTGGTGCATTTGTTATACTTGATGAAACTACATTGATATATAATTACCCAAAGTCCATAGTTTACATTAGGGTTAATTTATGGTGTTGTACACACTATGGTTTTGGACAAATGTACAACAACATGTGTTCATCAATACAGAAGGATTATACAGTAATTTCATTGCCCTATTAATTCTCTGTGCTTCATTTAAGTATTTCTCCCTACTTCCAGCCACACTTCTGATTTATATCCTTTTCATAGATGAGGAAATTTGGACATAGAGAGGTTTAATTGCTCAAGATCTCATATACTACATAAGTAGCAAAGTAAGAAGTTTTTCTGTTGCTGTTGTTTTTGTTTTGTTTTTTGTTGTTGTTGCTGTTGTTGCTGTTGTTGTTGTTTTGAGACGGAGTCTTGCCCTGTTACCCAGGCTGGAGTGCAATGGCATGATCTCGGCTCACTGGCAAAGTAAGAATTTTAAACCAAATTCATAAGACTCAGCATCATCACACTATGCTACCTTCCATTTAATATGGATGTAAAGATAACATTGTATCAAATTTAGATTCTAGTGAATGTATTTGATATTAACCTATATAATAAAAATATTTGTTAAGCACAATGAAAATTACTGTTGTAATTAGGATAAGAAATTTTACTTTATGTCTGAAATTAAGTCTTATTGAATATTGACCTTAGATTTTGCATGTTTATGCCTGGGAAAGTGACCGTATGGGCAATTTCAAAAGAGAAATTAAAATGAGTATAATGCCTCTCATATTGACTCTATTGATGGAGAATAAAGCAATAAATAGTGTTTTCTCAACTAATAAAATCTGCACTGTAATCCCACCTTTATGGAAAGGGCAAATATCAACATAGTAAATTATTATTAATACAGGAACATCAACATTAATATTTTGTTCCATTCTATCCTATTTAATTAATTTTTATCAGAATTTGAAAATTTCTGCAACAATTTTGTTCAGAACCTGAAAAATTCCTGTAGAGTATAAAAATGTTCATACAAATGATGCCAGTGATGGTTTGGATGAATTTTTTATTTAACCAAAAAGTTATTCTCAGAGAAAATTTGCTAGAAAGAGCACTGTATATTAGAAGATCTCATCAGCTAACAGTATATTTCAACCTAAATAAGTAACCTAGAACTAGAAAATTATTTAGTTTTTAATACAAGCTAACATTTTCAGTACATTTTCTGTGGATGAGCTGCTATTCTAAGGACTTACATTGATTAGTTCTTTTAAATCTTAAAACAACAAATGTAGGTTGGGTAAGGTAGCTCATATCTGTAATCTCAGTACTTTGGGAAGATGAAGTGGAAAGATCACTTAAGGCCAGGAGTTGGAGACCAGCCTGAGCAACATAGTGAGACCCCTGTCTCTACAATTTTTTTTTTTTCAATTGGCAGGTCATGGTGGTGTGTCCCTGTAGTCCCAGCTATTCAGGAGGCTAAGAGAGGCAGATAGCTTGAGCCCAGGTGTTTGAGGCTGCTGTGAGCCATGACTGTGCCATTGCACTCCAGCCTGGGTGACAGAGTGAGATGCTGTCTCTGAAAAACAAAAAATGAAAAATACAAATAAATAAAAAAGAAAAGAAAAAACAAATGTAATAGGTACTAATATCTTTTAGTAGTCGATTCTGCATTAAGCTGTCTGGATGGATCTGCTTTCTGTCCCTTTCCTGGACCAAAGCATTTATTTCCCCAGCTGCTGGAAGTATTACCTATTAAAGACTTCACCTGAGTCTGTCACCGTTGGAACTTGATCTGAAGCCAAAGAGATTGCCTCACAGAAGTTAATGCTCCACCTAAGAAAGACCCTACAACTCTGCTTCCTTCACTTCCTTATAGGTATTGTTCTTCTGAGTAGTCCCCAATAAAGCTCCAAGCAAATACCCACAAGACAGTCTCTATATAAGGAGCTTGACTTAAGACATATTTCTGTTTCATTAATGAAGAAGAAGAAGCCTAGAGGCTAAGCAATTCATCAGTATTCACGCAGGTAAACATAGAATAGAGCTAGGATTTTGAGTTAGAAAATCTGACTCCAGAAGCCCTGTTTTTAAACATTACGTCATTTTACCTACTCAATTAAAAACAGCACATTATTTTCAGCAGAACCAAAGGATGTTCAACCATTACATGGTATTCCAGGAGGACATTTTAACAATATACGTGTCATACAAGAGAGTAAGATTTGCTGTGAATACCCTCATTTACCTCACATTCGCAGAATATGACCATATAGTTTCTTCTAAAGTCTATGTTTGAACGCGTTGAAATTATGAAACTAACAAATATCATGAAAACCTTCAGATAAGCTACAATACAAATGGAAAATATAAGAGATATTTTTTTACAGAATCCACAATATGTAGTAACTTTGATTAGTAGTAAAGATTGACATTATGTTCTTTACAGTTTTTTAGCAAGCACTATCATTTATGTGACTAGAATATTCAAAACAGATGTTCTGGCAGGAATGGACCAGCAAACAACAAAGTGCAAATTTTCATGACATATTCAGTGAATTGCAAGCAAAGACATCCCACTTGTAAACAACCCTTCTGTTTAATGCATTCAGCTTGTAAAAAGGAAGAATCTGTTGAGTCAAATATAGTTAAAAAAAATTATCCCCGCTTCAAAGACCTCTCCACAAAGGTAGTACAGACAAAAGACAGTTGCATTATTTAATAAGAATTAAAGAGCATGTGATTTGTATCATAAGCAAGATAAGGTACAATATCTCTGCTAAAATATTGGAACGAGAAATCTCAGACTTTTATATAGTTAAGTAGAAACAACTCTTTACATATATGTTTCCAAAATTAATAACTAATCCTCAAGTAAGACGACTCAACACCACTTTTTGTTACACACAGCTCATAACTTTATATGGCAATTGGAATCGCCATCTGTGTTAGCTAATTGACTTTATTCCAAAGAAAAACAAACTTCTCACATTTTTATGAAAGAATGTAGTTTTATAATCTGAAGCAAGGTGCACACTGAAGTTAGACTCCTATCTTGCCACAGAAATAGGGAGAGGAGGGTGCTATCTTTCTGATGTTTATATTTTAAAGACATGGCTCCCATGACCTTGAGAAAGATATTCCTAGGTCACAACGCTGTCAAAAGACATACGTCATTTTCAAAGAAGAGAAGAAAGTACTTGTAATTACAAGTTGTTTAAGTAAATTTTCTTTTTTTTTTTTTTTTTTTTTGAGATGGAGTTCGCTCTTGCCGCCCAGGCTGGAGTGCAATGGTGTGATCTCTGCTCACTGCAACCTCCACCTCCCTGGTTCAAGCGATTCTCCTGCCTCAGCCTCCTAAATAGCTGGGATTACAGGTGCCTGCCACCATTGCCCAGCTAATTTTTGTATTTTTAGTAGAGATGGAGTTTCACCATGTTGGCCAGGCTTGTCTCAAACTCCTGACCTCAAGTGATCTGCCCGCCTCAGCCTCCTGAAATACTGGGATTACAGGCATGAGCCACCATACCTGGAGTCTTCCCTTATTTTCTTTTTCTTTCTTTCATTCTTTTCTTTTTTTTTAGATGGAGTCTTGCTCTATCACCAAGGCTGGAGTGCAATGGTGTGATCTTGGCTCACTGCAATGTCCGCCTCCTGGGTTCAAGTGATTCTCCTGCCTCAGCCTTGCAAGCAGCTGGGACTACAGGTGCACACCACCATGCCCGGCTAATTTTTGTATTTTTAGTAGAGACAGGGTATTACCTTATTGGCCAGGCTGGTCTTGAACTCCTGACCTCATGATCCACCCGCCTCAGCCTCCCAAAGTGCTGGGATTGCAGGCATGAGCCACTGCACCTGGCCTCTTCCCTTATTTTCAATAGGGAAAATTAAGCCTTTTGTTTTAATTTTTATTTGTCATTATGAAACCAAAACTTAGGGAATAGTGGCCTAGACAAAGTATAATTTCAGGAGACCCTAAAATTATTCCTATTAATGACTAAACAAATCACATTTGTAGTCAGATGTACCATGCGACTTCTAAATACCTTACTGAGGTATGTTCATTCTTTCTAAAGTGTTAGTCACTGAAGACAAATGAACTATTATTTGTAAAAAAGAATGGAGAAAAACAAAGTATTTGCTTACAATTTTTCCTAAGAAGGGAAAATATGTGGGATTGCACCATGAATACTAATTATACTCAAGGAAAAGTTTAAAAAAGGGATTAAGACATCATTACATTGTTAATATTTAAGATTGACAAGGTGTATAATTGTTTAACCTTAGATTTTTTTTCATTATTTCTTCTTAGAAATGTGAATCTACCTTGAAATAATGCAATATATTTTTGCATCTCTGGACAAAACCTGTATATATAATGTGGCTTGTGACATAAGTTTCACCCTGCTTCCTTACTCTTGAAAGCCATTAAACTTAACTTAGTCCATCCAGAATTAATTATCTCAGCAGTCAATTCTCCAATGACAGTATACTATACCTGTAGCAAGTACCACAGATGGTTGAAGACATTTTTCTTTTCTTTCTTCCTTTTAACACAACGAGTTATTTTTCTATTTGTAGAAATATATATATATATAATATATATATCCCATTCTGTAATTCTATCAGTCAATAACAAAACATACATAGATTCTGTAACAATGGTGTTTGAGAGATCTTGTGTGGAATGACAATACTTTTAAAAGATTCTGCTTTTAACACATGTTTCTTTTCTGCTAAAAGACATTCTGCAGAATAAAGCTCAGAATGCAAGGAAATGAATTCCCAAATGGGTCTGTATTCCCTCAAGGCCACTTCTCTGCTCTTTTGTCATTAATTGTATTGACAGCTGGTAGTTGCTACTTTGAGACAATTTATCTTCTCACTGCATATTTATTGAAATATATCTTGTTGTATTATTGACCTTACACCATGAGGAAGCAGTGAATAATGGCAAAATCCCCTGGGTCCTGACAGATGGTTTTAGTATTCAACTTTGCTGTCAGCATTAGGCCTCACAGCATATGCAAAACAAAAGAACATTAGCCTTTGAAGGGAAAATGAAATGTTACCTGAATTAAAGGAGAAATGTGGCAATTCATGTACAATATTTGTGTTTAATCCTGAATTTCGAAGGTAAAGTATCTTCAGTTGCAAAATAATTTCCCAAGTTTAAAGACAGGAAATACAAATGGATTCAATATGTGTACTGCTGATATTCAGAGCCAAAGGGAACCCATGCAGAGTCAGAATGTTCAAATAATTCTAAACTTTGTCTTTATTAAGTAAAATGTTTTCAATATATCAGTAATATTCTACTTTAATATAAAATATAAACATCTAAAGGAAATATTATTTATTAAATATGAAGATTTTGTGATATTTAGGCTCAGTATATGCTGTATGGACCCCTGCTTTTTACTTTCTCTCTTTGCCTCTCCTTTATCCCTGCTCCAATTCATTCTTCATTTTCTCTGCAGTGTCATCTTTCCCAAACAGAGATACAGCTATGTCACTTTCCCTGCTTAAACATTCTCAGGGATACTCAGTTTCCTAGAAAATAATGTTTGAATCTCTTAGTAAAAATGCAAGACCTTCCATAATATGGCTTCTGTTTGTTTTTTCTCTAGTCTCATAACCAATTCTTCTCAAACTTTATAGTTGAATTGCTCTGCAGTGAACATATTTCAAGATTATTTCAAATGATCCATGCTTTCATATAATTGCCTCTTATTGAGTGAGGGTAAATCTGTGAGTTGCTTTTAACCAACAAGATATAGCAACTATGATGGGATGTCTGAGATTTCATTGGATTGTGTTACATGGCAAAAGTGATGTGAAGTCACCTTAATTGTTATGTTACATTATAGAAGGTTCCATCCACCAGACTGGAGAGAGACTCTCCCTTTTGGCTCTGAAGAAGGAAGCTGCCATATTGTGAGAGGGCCAACAAAAAAGGCCACTTGGCAAGGAATGTGGGCCGTGTCAAGGAGTGGACAGTAGCTCCTGGCCAATAACCAGCAAGAAAATGGGGGCCACAGTCAAACAGCCACAGAAAATAAATTCCTTCAACAACCCAAATAAGCTTGGAAATGGACTCTTCCTCAGTCCAGCCTCCAGATGAGAGTGCATCTCAAAAGGTAGTGTCAGGTCCTCTTACTTAAGGATTTTACCTGCTTAAACATTCTCAGTGATAGTCAGTTTCTAGAAAATAATTGTTCAAATCTCTTAGCAAAAATTCAGTTATTGTCAGTCTTGGCCTGTTGATTCTAGCCTTGGGAGATCATGACTTGAGGGGCTAGTTAAACCATGCCCAGATACCTGGCCCATGGAAACATGAGAATAAACATTTTTTTAAAATGTATCTTGCTTTAAGCTGCTAAAGTTGTAGTGAGCCAAGTTGACTGTCCATGCCTTTAATCCAAGCTACTTGGGAGGCTGAGGCAGGAGGATCAGTTGCGCCCAGGAATTTGAAGCCAGCCTGGGCAATATAGCAAGACCCTATCTCTAAAATAAAATAGAATGAAATAAATTTGTGGTGATTACTCCATGAAGCAACAGAAAACTAATACATGCTCTTAGTTTCCTAAATATGCCACGCCTATTCATACCTCTAGCCATTACTCATGCTGATATCTCCTTCCCACTATCTCTACCTAAAAAAACTCCTGTGTGTGGTTGAAGTTCCACTTAATTATCTTCACTTTGAAGATGTCCTTGGTCTAGAATTTTAGAATCAAAGTCTCTTTCTGAATTTCCGTATACCTGTTATAGGTCAAATACAGCATCTTGCATAATGTCCTCTTGTTAAGTGCCTGTTTATCTGTCTCCCTTCCCCCGTGCTTAAGGATATATGTATGTGTACACAAATAGAAAAATATATCCAATTAATCTAATGTTGCAAAGAAAAGAACTGTGATTTACTTTTATTTCTCCATCGCCAATCACAAGTGCTTGGTACACATTTATATGCGCTAAGTCAGTATTAATAGTCACTTTTAAAATATATTAACAATTATTATGATGTAACAATTATAATCTAACAATAATTGAAATAATGTATTATAAACAATATATTCTGTATAAAATAAATATAATAACTATAATATGCTATTATTCTATATAATAATATACATTATATATGTCATTAATGAGCATTAACTATGTCCCATGTAGTGAGTTAACACTTCACATACATTTATGTTACTCAAATACATATTATTACTGATATTTTAAAGTTATAAAGCTAGGCCAGGCATGTTGGCTCATGCCTGTAATCCTGGCACTTTAGGAGGCCGAGGTGGATGATCACTTGATGTCGGGAGTTCAAGACTAGCCTGGCCAACATGGTGAAACCCTGTCTCTAATAAAAATAGAAAAAATTAGCTGGGTGTGTTGGTGCACTCCTATAGTTGCAGCTACTCGGGAGACTGAGGCAGGAGAATTGCTTGGACCTGGGAGGTGGAGGTTGCAGTAAGCTGAGATCCTGCCACTGCACTCCAGCCTGGACAACAGAGTAAGACTCTGTCTCAAAAAAAAAAAAAAAAAAAAAAAAAAGCTAAAATTGAAGCATGTAGTTGGACTTCTGTTATTTTTAATTCTCATCATTTCTTTCATACCATGTCCTTCTGTTCATTAACAACAACTGTGTTTCCTCTAGTGATGTCCCCTCTCTGATTCCACTAGGCACTCCATCATGAATATCAATGCCCTCCTGCCACATGGGAAGTCATGTGACCCCCCCACCCCCGCCATGAGGCTAACCAGACTCTTCTCTCAGATATGAAATGAGGATAGTGAGAGATAGCTCAACATTTTTATCTTACATGTACATACACTATATGTTAAAACTGCTAGTGACCATTTTTCTGGACATTGAAGAGAAAACCACATGCAGAAGGAAGTCCATCAGAACTAATACAAATGTCATGAAATAGAACTTTGCCTAACTTTTTTGAGCTCCTAGATTGAGTAGTTAATGAAATAAATCTTACCCCTAAGAAGTGTTTGAATTCATAATTTCCTTTATGTTTGAGCTAATTTAATTTGGATTTCTCCTGAAAAATACAAAACCCAGTGTCTCACTGACAGCAAATGACGAAAATCAGGATCTGAATTTAGCTCTGTGTCTGAGACTAAAATCATAGTTTTATAGCAATTTATTGCTTTCTCCTCAACTAGGATGTAAGCTCTTAATAAGAACCCTATATTAAATATTCTTATATACAATAATACTTTCAAAAAAGTATCTTAATTATGCTAATTACAACAGTGTTTATTTATTATACACATGTAATAAACAGCTTACAATAATAATACTAATCCATTATTTTTATATATTATTCATATGTAATAATAAAAGTACATATATAATAAAAATGTGTATTCCCTTTTAGTTATATTTTTAAAGGTTTGCATAAATATGACAATAAATATCTGTGAGTTGATGAGCAGAGGTAGCAACCTGCACTTCACAAATGTATCACATAATAAAAAGTCAAATAAAACTTACGAGTTTCATGCAGACTGGTCTCTAGGGCAGCCAAAGAAACAATGAAATGCAAGAATCAGTGCTACAGTAGTGTACTTCTTTGTTTCAAAATACATATTTGAAGCTTTCTTTAGTCATTTAAATAGAAAAAAGGGGAATAAAGATTGACCTAGGTTATAACAGTCATACAAGACATAGAAACCATTTAGATTCTGCATTTTTCTCATGTGTTTGTATTATCTTTACAATAATCATATTTTAAAAATTAAAACAGAGGCATAATTTTCATTTTGAAAGGTTTAATAATTATATGTAAGCATTTTAATTCCATCTGTTAAGGTATTTGGTCTTAAAGATTACTAGAGGGCTTGAAGAATAAAATGAATCTTTCTTATCCTGTAGAAAATGCCAATTTCACTTTATTGTGGGACAGAAAAAGCACTTACCTTGCTTTTTTAATTTTCTGTTACATTTCAGTGAAAATATTTTATAATATTTTGAAATATAAGTTGTATGCAATGTAGTAAACCAAATAGCATTGTCATTTGAATAATAGATGTATGAAAAAGCACATATGCATTTTTTCCTGAGATGAAAGGCAATATGTTAATCCAAAAGGCTTAATAAAATCCTGCAGAATGAAGATATTCAGCAAGCTAGATAATTTAAAATTAAAGCAGAACTAGAAGCAAGGTACAGCCTTTGAAAAATAAGTGCCATCTCAGCATTTGATGTGCTTTTTGAGCTGTAACATTTTGTTTTCTTACTCTATAGATGTTGAAATCATAAAAATTATAATAATAAACTATTTTAGTTCTATATAGTAATTGAGTGACATTCTTAAAGAGCCACTAATTGCATCCATCAATGAGCTGCAAGATATTATTTTTTGTTTCATGTAAAGATAAGCTTAGTAGTGTCAGTCTTATGGTAAGCTGCAGTTAGCCCACAGACCTCAAATTCAGCCACTTGTTTTATTTCATCTCAGGATTTCTTAATTCTACATGGTGTAACATTAATAATATGATGAATAGCTGTGAATTTATATGTGCAGACTAAATATTTTAGAACTCTGTGATCACCTTTATTTTTGAAATCTTCCTAAAATAGTTAAATCTACATGTTCGTTTTATTTTGTGTTGTCTAAGTAGATCAAGAAGAAAACCTTTAAAACTTCTCATACTATCTAAAATGCTAAGTAAGATGTATCACTAACACTAAAAATAAAGTTTAAGTTTAGAATTCAGAAGGACACATCATATAATATTAAGGTTGGAATGTACACAAAAGATCATTGAGGCTAAAGTTCTCATTGTGTAAGTGAGGAAAGGGTGTTCTAAAAACATACCTGACTTTCTTGGCATTACAAGAAAATGCTTAACTTTTTCTTTCTCCTTCAGTCTTACCTGGCAAAAACACCAACTCTGAAGTTATGGGCTGAATTGTCTTCCCCTCAAAAAAGATGTTTTGAAGTCCTAGACTTCTGAACCTCAGAGTACGAACTTATTTGGAAATAGATTAATTGCAAGTGTAATAATTTAAAATGAGGTCACATTGGAGAGGAGTGGGCCCCAGTCCAATATAACTAGTGCCCTTATAAGAAGACGGCCATGTGAAGACAGAGACATGCAGGGACAATGCTATATGACTGCAAAGGTAGACACTGGATTTATGCAGCTGCAAGCTTTAAATCAGCAACAGTTGCTAAAAAGAATAGGATGCCCCTAAAGTTTTCAGAGGGAGCATGGCACTACTTCCACCTTGATTTTTCACTTCTGGCCCCCAGAACTGAGAGACAATAAATTTATGTTGATTCATATCTCATAGTTTGTGGTCCTTTGTTATGGCATCCCTAGGAAACTAATATGTCAGGTCAACCCATGAATCTGCTTTTTATTTTGCACACAGGGCCATCTAAAATGGTAGAGAAAACCATAAAACCATGTGGACATGTCTCACTTGAATTCATTACCAGAATGCTCAAAAGAATGCTTCATGACAATCCTACTACACTTCCCAAGCAAATCTACTTCCCCACACACACTGGAAGGGTGATTTCACAAAGTCTCCTCTTCTAAACTATCCAGTGCCCTCTACCTACCTCATTTGATGAGCATGTCTTTATACCACACTGAGATAATGGAAGCAATTTAAACAGACTCCCTCATCTTCCACCACCAAATATATCATTATAAGTAAATATGTGAACGTTTATTTTTTCTCGTTACACAAGCAGAAATATCCCTACAGCTCTCAAAATAATTTCTGTTCTGTGTGCTCCTTATACATTCCCTCTCACCTTAACAATGTCAATCCTTGTTATGTAAAATTTTTTCCTTGTCCAGTATTCTAATGTTCTGATATTATTCTATAAGAACACAATTTCAGTATTATTTTGTAATATCAAAGACAAATAAAACTTCTCTTTGACCATAAATACCCTTCCAATGATTCCTCATTTCTCTCCTCCTCCTCAGAATAAAATTTCTTAAAGAGATGGGTGTAGTTTCTATCTGTATATCCTCTATCTGTATATCTGTATATCCTCGTCTTTTCACTCTTCAGAACACACCATTCTAACTTGGGTCCTCTCCACTCAACTGTAACTTCTATTGTCAAAATTACCAAAAACCACTATGTTGCCAAATCCATTGGTACTTCTTGGTGTTCACTATAGGAGATTATCCGAATCTTTTATTAAGTTTGACTGCTCCTTATTCTTAAAATATTTTCTTTTCTTGATTTCTTACCTCTGATTTTACTGTTTGTTTGTTTCTTTGTTTTTCCTAATCCCTGGCTTCTCCTTTCCAGTCTCCCTTTCTGCACACACCTCCTCTACATTTCCTGTCAGTGCTGGAGTTCTTGATATCAGTTGTATCTCTTCAGAAGAGCTCATCTGGTACCATTGCATAGACAATATTTCCAAAGGTATATTCGCAAGGTATAGTCTAGCACTGGCATCTCCTCTGACTTCTAGACACATCTATGTCTTGAACTGCTTGAAATGTCATCTTGGAAATTTGATTGTTACCTCAAATACAACATCTCCAAAATGAAATAATCTTCAAAGCCTGTTTCTTTCCCATTATCTTCAATCTTAGAAAATGATATCATCAGCCAGATACTCAGTCCAAAAGCCTTGGAGTTAAGCTTAATTACATTATTTTCCTCTACCTTCTCTCCACATCTTGTCTAAGTTTTATTGGTTCCAACTTCAAACTGTAACTAAAATACTCACACTTACTATCTCCACTGCCAACAATCTACCAAGATTGCATCATCTTCTGCCTACATTATTGAAATAGCCTCCTACACAACCTATTTTCTAAACAACACCTAGAGAAGTTTCACAAACTGGATATGTGAAGGCCATATCTAGCTGGGAGACGTTTTACTTAAATTAATTTGAATGTCTTTAGAAAGAGAATGTGCCCTCCAGTTTATCACAGCCCTTTGTGTACATCAAACCCACTTGACTCATTAGGCTACAAGCTTGTCTCCTGTAATAAGCCGAGTTTTGGATTATGATCACATGTCATCTTCCGAAAGTGTAAATCAGGTTAATGTAAGATCTTGCTTAAAACCCTCCAATGGCTCATTATTGAATTAGAGGATGTTCCACAGTCTTGACTGCTGTCTTCAAGACCTTGCATGATATAGCATCTTGCCTCACTCATTAAGACTCCTCACTCGTTAGTATTAACCACATCAGTTTATTTTTTTATTATTCTTCGAATATGTCAGGCATTTAAAAATGTTATTAGTATACATTTTCCTTTCTGCTTGCAATGCTTTTCCAAGTCATTTGAAAAGACTGTCTTCCTATTGTTACTTAGATATTAGATTAAATGTCACCTCATCCAAAAAAAAAAAAACAGCTTCAGTGAGAATTCCCCTCTGCCATTTAGATACCTTCAAATAGTTCTCTATTATATCTTCTGTAGTATTCCCTCTATGAACTTATCATTGTCATTATCTTACCTATTTGTTCACATGTTAATTGTGAGTCTGATCTCATAAGTATTTTGGAGCCATGGCTATAGCTGTCTTCCTTGCCGCATCTACAGCATCCTGTGTTTGTTTGTTGAGGATAATGGCCTCCAGCTCCATCCATGTCTTTGCAAAAGACATGATCTTGTTCCTTTTTACGGCTGCATAATGGAGGTGGGGAAGAGGGAGAGCATCAGGAAGAATAGCTAATGAATGCTGGGCTTAATACAACTAGGCAATAGGAACTTAAAATAAAAATCAAAATAAATATCAATTCTGCCATTTCTAACCATGTGAACTTGTGTATGTTGCTTAATCTCTTTGCGTCTAAGTTTCCATATCTGCAATGAAAAGATAATGGTAGCATCTACTTCACAGAGCTGTTTGAATAAGTATATGTTATGCACTTAGAAAAGTGTCTGCAATACAAAGGGTAATCAATTTTGTTCCCTGATTTTATTATTTTTGTGAAAAATGTAAAGGTAGATATTTAAGTGAATGGAATAAAATCAGCATGTTTGGTATAGAACTTATGAAACCAATATAAAACCCCACTACTTTATAATAGTCTGATGTATAAATGGAAGAAAAACATTTATCTAAATGTACTTTTCATTAAAAAGAAGATTAGCTTTGATCTTGACTATTGATTTACTTATTGACCACAATGTTTTAGACTAAAATAATGTCAATACCAGGCGCTATTTTAAAGACAGGAAAAATAGAACAGTAAAATAGACCAGCTTTTAAAGCAGTAAAAAGACCGCAGTGCTAGACAAAGAAATTATCTCTTCTAACAGTCACATATTTAACTTTTCTTCTGTCATATCACTATGTATCTAGTGCTTATATTCTAAGATTCTTTTGACATCAATAGTTCAAAGTTATTCATAATAATAGAGTTATAAAAAAAAAAGAAAAAATCATTCATTTTAGGTAAGCCAGATAAATTTCTTTACTTTGAGTCTTTTGTTACTTCATTTTCTTTAATCCTGCCTCATAATACTTCTGCAGAATTTCTGAGTCCTAGCAGACCCACATAAATCTCAGTTCTGTTTGTTTAAGTGTTTTCAAGTAAATATCTTTCTTGAAAAAGTTTATTGTTTCCCCAGGAAGCAGAATCCTTTCACATTTATTCATAGTTTATATCGAGCATGGCAAATTGTAGTGCAAATTTGTTCATCTATGTGCCAATAATTATAGCTTTTCTTTTTCCTTCTGTGGCTTTCTCAAGCAAAACTTGATGTGCAATGAGATTACCAACCAAGATTCACTGTCAGTCTAAATAAATGGAAATCTTGTCACCTTACACTGTGTCTAAATAATAATGTAATTGAATTGCCATAAGAAAGATTTGTTATAGTTGCTATGGCTATGCAGCTAGGCTGTCTTATGCACTTACTGAGGTTAGAGTACCTGTATAGACCTCCAGGGTGTAAAGCTGGAGGGAATTCCAGGACTTACCAGCTCGGGGGAAAAAAGAACCCTTCTGCAGTGAAACTTGAAGCTAAGAGGCCAGGTCAGAAACTGCCTCTAAGGATTGAACCAACTAAACTCTTTAGAACACAGATAAGAAGTTATCATTCCAACCTTGCAGCCTTGGATAGAGTTTATTGAAGCCCATTGTCTCCAAAAGTCAGGAAAATAATAATCTCTCCTTTCAATATCATCCAAGCCACCACTGCCCCAAAACCTAAACAGACTAACCTGAACAGGATTTGAGGTAAATCTTTACTAGCAGACAAAGATTATGATAGAAACAAGGTGGACTCAGTGGCTTAAAACGTGGAGACCTAGTCAAACAACCAAAATAGGTAGTTATATTACGACAGATTCAATGGAAGAATTAGAAGAGTACTTTACTAGAAAATGATTTTCATGAAAATAAAATTGGAATTCTT
This sequence comes from Pan paniscus, assembly GCF_029289425.2. Classification (NCBI taxonomy): domain Eukaryota; kingdom Metazoa; phylum Chordata; class Mammalia; order Primates; family Hominidae; genus Pan; species Pan paniscus. The sequence goes on from NC_073252.2 coordinate 115,531,979, forward strand.
AGAAAACAAACTTTAAGTTTTAGAACTAATAAAAATGACATAAATTTACAAACTTGAAAGATGAACTGACATACTGAATGGATTATAATTTTAAAAAAGTGATTTGGAATATCAGAAAAAAGCATTGTTAACATTCTTATCAGTACCGGTATATTATTCAAAATCATACTGAGATGTATATCTTATGATATGAAGAAAACAAGAGGAATAAATATACAAAAATAAAATGTTCAAGCTATCGTAAATTTGCTCAAAGCAACATTTTCTCCATAGGAAATTCAAGAAAATCGACAGAAAAACTATTCTTTAATATATTTTTGGAAGTATGTTTTTTCTTCTATGATGAGCAATTTATAAGCCCATTGAAGTCAGTTTTATGGATATATGTAAGTGTGTATATTGGGTGTATTTAGTAAATAAATGAATCTCTCCTTTCATTCCACCCAATACACATTATAATTGTGTAAACGTAATGACACCCAATAAATATTTGTGGAAAAATATTTGATTTTTCTTTGCATTCAGTAATATTTCATCCATTAGATATGCGATTCATTTATATTTTGTGATATATGCTATTGAGACTTGGAAGTTGGTTCCTCTAATCATTAAGCTTTTTTAGCCAGCGGTATGATTGGCAGGAATATATTCTAACCTTCTACTGTTTTTCAGGTAAACAATGTTTTACTAAAAGGATTAAACTACCTTTTAGTAATATTTATAAATGTATTTGATGTCCAGAAATGTTTAATTCCTCTTCTGCTTAAAAATAGTTTCAGCAGGAGCTACTTTCATCTAGGAGTACACATTTAGATGTGTACAAATAATGATTATCTCATTGATTGTTTCCAAAGTATCCTAAAGAATACAAGTGCTGAATGTTTTAATTTACTTAGACAAAGGTTACCACCACCAGTTATTTATCATAGATTAAATTTATTATTTCACAAAATTTACAGGAAGTGCATAAGGTAGACAATAATGATTATAACTCATAGTACCAATATAATTTCTGTATTTTATCTTTTTATTGCCAACTCCCAAACCTGTATCTCTTATTCTATTTGTTCCTTTCAATCTATTTATTAGACTAGATGCTATCCTTCAGTCAAATTCAAAATGCTATTGAATTATATGTTCCTAGTTTCCTGAAGAAATAACTGTTGTATAATAAGTACTTCTGTTGTAGAGTTTAAAGTGTAATGAAGCAATATCTTATTCTGAAAAAAACTAATTGTTAAGCAAAAGTTATCTGCAATGCCATGTCCTGAAACAGCATGAGCAGAAATGGAAATTGAAAATGAACTGTGGAAATTATTTTGTATCAATGTTACTGATAATTACACAATTCTTTTTTTTTTTTTTTTTTTTTTTTTTTTTTTTTTTTTTTTTTTTTTGAGACGGAGTCTCGCTCTGTCGCCCAGGCTGGAGGCTGGAGTGCAGTGGCGCGATCTCGGCTCACTGCAAGCTCCGCCTCCCGGGTTCACGCCATTCTCCTGCCTCAGCCTCCCGAGTAGCTGGGACTACAGGCGCCTGCTACCACGCCCGGCTAATTTTTTTGTATGTTTAGTAGAGACGGGGTTTCACCGTGTTAGCCAGGATGGTCTCGATCTCCTGACCTCGTGATCCGCCCGCCTCGGCCTCCCAAAGTGCTGGGATTACAGGCGTGAGCCACCGCGCCCGGCCAATTACACAATTCTTAAAAACATATTCGCAAAACATAAAACAGGAAATGTTTACTTTTATAATATTAAAGTTTAAAAATACATATATTTACGTGTATATGTGTGTATATTCTCATCTGTATAAAAATCTGAAAAAATTCATCAAAATTTTAAAAGTGATTATCTAGTTATCTCTAAATAAAAATTGAGTGACATTTATATTTCATAATTTTATACATTTCCAAATATCTAAATTATATTTTGTTCTTATAATTCCTACAAAATACAGATGATTTAGTTGGAAAATTTGATTAGAGTTACTTGATAAGAGTTCTAGAAAGGTAAATTCTGGCTCTTGGTGAGGAAATGTTCTAATCAACAGAATTAACTGAAAGGTATTGAAGTGTCAGCTCGAGTGAGGATTTCTCTCAATGTGAAATGATTAGAACACATATCTCTCCTTATAGCAGAAGCTTTAGAGAGGCTTCATCCTTAGCAGAAGTTTGGCACCTAAAGCCTCTCATCTCCCAGCCAACCCGTAATCATACTAGAGTAATCACACAGCAAGTGCCATATTCTGTTTTTGTTGTTTTAGCATTTACTAATAAAATATATGTGTATCTATGAATTCCTATATAGAAGCCTCCTGGTCTCAATAAAATACTCAGATAATCCATTTTAATTCATTATTTAAAAACATAGTGTACGACTACATATAAGGTATGATGATTGGGACAAGATTATTAACAAACATCATATAGTCCAGAAATTATTTGTGATAAAATATAGATATGAGTAAAGACTGTCAAAAGTGTGATCCCAAACTGATATTTTTAACAGCCTAAACATAAGAAAAAATGTGAGTTTTTTACTACTAAAGTCATTTCCTTTAGAGGCACTGAAAGAGATACAGACTAGAAGAATGATACGTGGGCATACTGCAGTGCTCATATATTTTCTGTGTTTTTGTCCTGGTTTATTAAATATTGTTCATGATTTGCTTCTTGTTTTTCTTTTTAAATATTCCCATGCAGTTCCCCATTTCTTGCTACTAATTATTCTCATCCATCAATTACTGTAGCCATCTTTGACTCATATATTTTTGTTCTATAATCATTTAGGCTCAGAGTATATCTGGCTTCTCAGAGTTCAAAACGAAATTTGGCCCTTTACACTTAAAACTTTAAAGTTACAGATTTGGTGAGTAAATGCTGAAAATATATATTTTAAAAATTAATTTAGTTTTCAGAAACATTTGTGATTCACAGAAAAGGAAAACACACATACACACACACACACACACACACAAAACATGCTTATTGAGGCAAAATCAGATTAACCTAACAGATATTTTTAGCTTCAATTTAAAAATTAAGAAATAAACACTTCGGAAGTTACAAAATTTTAAATTCACTTATGCTTGTCATCTATTAGTAGCTATCTATCTACTCTGCACACATACACACGTTAACATATTATCAGATATGTTTTGTCTAAGGGCAAGAAAAGACTCACAGGAAGTGGAGGGTGCCTGTTAGTTTATTCTGGTGTGCCCAAATAGTTACTATGTCTATAGTTGTAGTCAGTGAAAGTGCTGTGATTAGAGCAGTTGAAGCAGCCGCTTTATGCAAGGGGTCCTTGTGTCCAGAGTAATTTATCTTTCCCAGGAATCTGGGTAACAAAGATGAGGGGAAATTGGGCTCAGTTAATCCACCTTCAGCCCAACTGCCCCGCAACTCCATCCCAAATCATTGATATGATACAAGTGTATAATACAAACAATTATGTTGACAAGTAGTTTTGATTTTTATATTATCATCTTTATAAAGATTCTACCCTTAAATTTCTGTCATCCTGTTTGAAAATCATTGCTCAGAAGAAAGCTTATCATCTGGTGATGAATAGCCAATTTGAAAGCTATGGTAGATAGGCTGGGCACAGTGGCTCACGCCTGTAATCCCAGCACTTTGGGAGGCCGAGGCGGGCGGATCACGAGGTCAGGAGATCGAGACCATCCGGGCTAACACAGTGAAACCCCGTCTCTACTAAAAATAAAAAAAATTAGCCGGGCGTGGTGGTGGGCGCCTGTACTCCCAGCTACTCGGGAAGCTGAGGCAGGAGAATGGCGTGAACCCGGAAGGCGGAGCTTGCAGTGAGCCGAGATCGCGCCACTGCACTCCAGCCTGGGCGACAGAGCGAGACTTCGTCTCAAAGCAAAGAAAAGAAGAAAAGCTATGGTAGATAATTATAATACAAATACCAATTTCTGAAATTGTGAAAAATAATTAGAGGTTTTCCTTTAAAAAGTGAAATAATTTAAAAATAATAATTTGCCATTTACCAGATTATATTCTAAGAACTTAATGTCGCATTATTTTATTAAATCTCCACAACGACCCTCTGAGGAAAGTAATATTATTAACAACACTTATAGAATAGAAAACATGGTTTCTAAAACTAAAGGACTTGTCTGAGCTTATAGAGTACTGTTATGACTCACATCTAGATATGGGGGAATTTCATGCCCCCATTCCATGTTACTTAATTACTCACAAAAAGGAATATATTATAAAAACAAACATCAATATTGATTTTTCTTTTTATCAATTTTTATTTATTCATGTGTAAACTGACACTATTAACCTCTTCTAAAAGTTAATCCTTAGACAGGGATTTATATTAAAATTGTATGACCTGATAAGTTTGTCTTAATTATCTAAACATGTTAAATATGCATATTTGAGAAAATTACATATATTTGTAAAGCTATGTGTTAATATAGCTTAGCAATTACAAGGAATTGACCTACAAAACTAACCCTTAAATAATGAGTTATCTAAGACTAAAATATTTAAAATAGTCGAATCCCAAGTGACTGTAAATTTCTGCACTAACCATTGCATTCTGTTTTGCTTAACTAAACAAGTATGAACTAACTCAATTGCACTCTGTTTTGCTTAATGGAACAAATATTTGATAATCACAGTTAATTATCATGCTTGTTAAATACTAAATAGAAATAAACAATAAAATGCATTTTGGTCATTTTAAAGTAAATTAGCTACGATTGTAATTAATTGGGTTTCTTTTCATTTGTCTTTCCTTTACAAATGTTACTGAACTCTAAATTTTCTTTAAGGTACTAAAGTATTTGAAATTATACATATATAGATATATCATTCTCTTATTTTGAAAGAGATGTATTAAAATACAAGTCAAAAAATGGAAAAAGTTATTATTTTAATTATTTTACATGTCAGAACCAAAGTCAATTTAACTAGCTATGGTTTAAAAATAATGTGTGGAGGAGAACTCTTTCTAATATTTACAAGCAACTATATAAATAATGAAATCACAAAATGTAGAGTTAAAACTGTCACATCAAATAGCTAATGGAAAGTAATATACGTTAATATTGATTTGAGAGATAGTATCTAAATTATTTAGGCTTCCTATTGATTTCTTTTCAGAATGTGAAATGTTTCTTATAACAAAATCAATATGGCACTTTACAAGACATTTGGCCAAGAGTGAGACCATTCTCTGGGCAGCACATTCGCACATTCAGAAACATATCTATTCCATCCCCATTTGGTTACCGCAATAAAATTGTTGATAGAAATGCTAATTTGAGGAATACAATGGACAACATATATTTCCTACTAAGAATGGGCCATTCAGATATTTTGTACAGCTAGATCATAATAAAAAAGGATAAACAGACCGATGAAATATAAAATAAGGAATACATATTCATTATGGTAGCTGTTGATTGTTACATCAAAAAGAAAAATAATAACATTAACAAAATTGTTTTAGAGACTGTAATCTCTTAAAAAATATTAACAAACAAACACAAACATATAAACCCCTGATACTGAAATTCAAGTTCTGAAATGAGCAAAACTAACTTCTGCTATTTCTATGTATACTAGAAAAATTTTCAGCATGAATGGAAAATCTGTTATATAAAATGAATTCCATCTATTTTAGACATATTGTGGATATTATTATAGCTAAATAAACTAAAATGTATTTTAAATTGGGTTATTATAAATATGTTATTTTAAAAGGCTATAAAAGTTATTAAGTGTTGCTGGGTGCCATGGCTCATGCCTATAATCCTAGCACTTTGTGAGGCCGAGGCAGTGGATCACCTGAGGTCAGGAGTTTGAGACCAGCCTGGCTAACATGATAAAACCCCGTCTCTACTAAAAATTCAAAATTAGCCAGGTGTGGTGGTGAGCGCCTGTAGTCCCAGCTATTTGGGAGGCTGAGACAGGAGAATCACTTGAACTCGGGAGGTGGAGGCTGCAGTGAGCCAACTTCATACCACTGTACTCCAGCCTGGGCAAGACAGAGCGAGACCCTGCCTCAAAAAAAAAAAAATTATTAAGTGTTATACCCTAAATAAGGCTATGAGGTGGGATCTATACCTCATTAGAAAGGTGTTCCAGGTTTTTAAGTAAGTAAATTTTATGACTAAAACTAATTTTCCAAACTAATTTTAACAGTTTTGCGACATTATTTTTCAATGCTTTTATTTTTTTGTATGCACACATTTACATTTATAAGCTATTACTGCAGATTTTATAGTCAATCATTAATTCAATTTTTGTTTCTGGATCTAATAGCTTTTTTGTATTTAACAGACATTAGTCACATAAATACATAAGCAGTAATAAAAAATTGCTTCCAACAGGACTGAATGTAGATAACTTGCCATTGTTTACACAGAACAGATCGTTTGTTTCTACTATGGAGATTTTTACAAAGGAGTTGTGGGGAATATAAAAGTTAAGGGGATTCACACAGTAAGAGATGTAAATCTTGAGAAAGTATAATTTAAATGGAGACTAGTCCAGTGCCCAAGGTAAAGTTCATCACTTTAAATCTGCTTGATGTTCTAGGCTTCACCAAGAAAGCTACACTCTTTACATTCCTTTCTATGCTATGGAGTCAATTTATGAAGATAAAACAGGGACAAAGAAAAGCGTGTGCTTTGGGTTGGGTCATGCCATTGGTTATATTTCTTAGGGAGCTGTTGGCAAAATAAATAAATAAATAAATAAATAAATAAATAAATAAATAAATCTAAAATAAAATCAATTTGGTAATAGGGGAAATGTACTTATTTATTTTATTTTTTTGAGACAGAGCCTTGCTCTTTGTTGCCCAGGCTGGAGTGCAGTGGCACCGTCTCGACTCACTGCAACCTCCGCTTCCGGGGTTCAAGTGATTCTCCTGTCTCAGCCTCCTGAGTAGCTGGGATTACAGGCGACCACCACCACACCCGGCTAATTTTTGTATTTTTACTAGTGACAGGCTTTCACCAGGTTGGCCAGGCTGGTCTCAAACTTCTGACCTCAGATCATCTGCCCGCCTCGGCTTCCCAAAGTGCTGGGATTACAGGCGTGAGCAACTGTGCCCGGCCAGGGAAATGTATTTTTAAAAATGAACTGTGGATATGGAGATCTTTAGAATCCATTTAACCAGAGGCAGAATTGTTCCTCAAATCCAAAATAGGACCTGATACACAGTTGGAGAGTAATGCATTCTACTTGTGTGAGTAGGAGCGAGGTAAGACCAAAATTAGGTAGTACCATAGTGCAACCTATTAGTTTTGTTAACTGATAGTTTCTTGTTATTGCCAATATTTGAACGTATGATTGTGAACAATCACAAGGAAGTTATATGCAAACTAATAAGATTTAATTCTTGGAGTAACAACACTTCCTGTTTAATGTTGGGTCCTTTGTGTTTCATTTAATAGACTAAGCTTTTGTAACGTCATCTGTCTTGAAGGTTATAAAAATGTGCTATCATAAGTTCTCTGTAACTTGAGTGTGTTCACTCTTTTCTGTCATCAGAATATTTTGTTCAATCAAAGAAATTATGTTATTGACTTCTAGCTGTATTTAAACTTAGCAGTGCATAGGAATAATCTAAAAAAAATGTGAGGATGCTGACTAGATTTATAATTTGTGCAAAAAACTCACTCTTTTTAAAAAACACAACTCAAAACCATCATTATTTCTCATTTATTTGCTTTTTTATTTTCTGGACTTTGAAGAATAAAATAAGAGGTACTAAATGTTGTTGGAACTGAGATTTTCAGTGTTATTCTCTGTCACAAATTTTCCGGGAACTTTCTAGGGAAAAGCTGAGACAAAATAAAAACTTGTTTCTATTGTTATAAATAGTGATGGAAAATCAATCCCTTCTGTTCTCTAACTACAGGCTTTTATTTACATCATGCATAAATTTAATTTAATATGGGTACTCAAATTGCATTCTTCAAAGAAATGTAAATATGTGGGCTTCAACTCTGAAATCCTGGCAAATAAAATAATATTCAAGAATTTTCCCACAGATTAAAGCCCCTCCAACTCTGTATCAATAAATGTCAATGAATCACTCAATGAAGAAACCAAGTCAATCCTGAAAATGCCTCCTTCCATGCCCTCAGATATATAATCCTTCAATGAATCTTAACAATTCTGCCTCTATATGTTAAGATCATTTATTCCTATCTGTCTCCATTGCCATACTCTGATATATCTCTGCTGCCAAGTGATAATTCATTTATCACTATGATGTCTTATCTACTCTATCCTTAACTATCCCCCTTCCATAATTTCTGCAATCTCCCACCAAGTCTCCATTCTCTGCAGAGTAGACAGAGTGATTTTCTTAAAATGCAAATCAGATTATTTCATTCCCATGCTCAGAAGTCTCATTGCTCCCCTGCAGAAGAAAATGAATTACAAACATTTTAGCACGCTTTACATGTCATTGCCTTCTCTCAAGCATTCTTTTGTGTCTGTCTTATAATAAGCACATAATAAATATTATTTAATGAATGCATTGTAGTAAAAACATCAATTTCTAATATATTACACAATTTGCTTTTCTATATCATAAATTATTTGTTGTCACTCTTTCACATACACACACACACACACACACACAAAGAAAACCAAAATCAAAAACAAAACAAATCTCCTTGATAAAGAAATTTTTGGTAAATTTGGTTCTTTAATGTATCTCCAACACTAAATATGGCCTCTATATTAAATCTCCAAATGTCACTTATCAGTTGACTAATGATAATTGCAGTGGCTTCCTCTATAAATGAGAAAGTTGGAAAGGTTGCTGACTCTCAGAGGTGGGAAGTATTGCCTTCAGGAATTGTTTCGGCGCACTTGAGAGCCTGTGTGTGTTTGTCACGGGAGGTATGCTGCTGGTGTTGAAAGCATAGACACCAGAGATTCACATCATCTTACAACATATTGCACAGTGAACTATTACTATATATCGCACATGAATTCTGACGTTCTGGCCATGCATTTATGTAGATAAAAAACTGGTTTTAATTATCTGGGACTAAAATATTATTTCATTTTACACATACATAAAAAGAGTTTTGTATGGTTTTAGTGTATAATAAGTTTTCCAGAAATGAAGCTACCTTGACTATTGAGGTATTGTTGTACTGTTATTTTTTCCTGAGGATTGTTCACCATTTTGTAGAATTCCATTAATGCTGGAAAAGACGTTTATGGCATTTAAGTTACTAATGTAATACCACATGTTGAGTCTGTATTTCTAGTTTTCCCATTCATGAGATTTTTTGTCTGTATGTATACGTTTGTGTATGTGAATATATCTACTTAACCTTTACTGTAAATTACAAATGTAAAAAAATTAAAACAATATGCTTTTTATTTCCTTTACTTATCTTCGTATTTATTTATTACAAGTCGACAGAACCATTTGGCTACTTTGTTCTTAAGCTTTCTTGCCCAATCATTTACATATTAAAATAGATATGTCCCTTGCCTTACAATAGGGTTATGTTTCAATAAACCCATTGTAAGTTGAAAATATTGTAAATCAAAAAATGCATATAATACACCTCACCTACCAAACATTGTAGTTTAGTCTAGCCTATTTTAAATGTGCTCCGAACACTTGCATTAGCCTACAGTTGGACAAAGTTATGTAATGTAAACCTTATTTTATAATAAAATGTTGAATATCTCATGCAATGTATTGGATACTTTACTGAAAGTGAAAAGCAGGATGGTTGCAAGAGTACTTGAAGTGTCATTTCTACTGAGTACATATCACTTTTGCACCATCATAAGTTCAAAAAATTTTAAGTGGTAACATTATTAAGTCAGAGATCATGTGTACATACATATTATTTACTAAACATTACTTTTTCTTTATATCAAAGTCATAGAATTATCTTGATAAAAATTATGTTTGTGGGTATATTAAATTATCTTATCTTAATTTCAGGTCAGAATATTTAAGGGCATGTGGTAGGCAGAGTCATGCTACCCCTCCTCCAAAAAAAGATGTCCATATCCTAATGTCTACAGCATGGGATCATGTTACCTAATGTGGCAAAAGGAACTTTGCAGATGTAACTGAGTTAAGGATTTTCAGAAGAGATTATTCTGGATTAGCCAATTGGGCCCAGTATTATTACAACAACTCTAATAAGTGAAAGAGGAAAGCAGGAGAGTCAGAATTACAGAAGATGTGATGATGGACATACAGATGAGACGGATGCAGATGCTTGCTTTAAAGATAAAGGGTCCAAAACCAAGGAATGCCAGCAACCTCTAAAATTTGGAAAAGGCCAGGAAAAAGATTGTCCCATAGAACCTCCAAAAATAATGCAGCATGGCTGATCCCTAGACTTAGGCCAGTGAGACCCATTTTCAGCTTCTGAATGAAAGAACTGTAAGATCATAAATCTGTGTTGTTTTAGGCCACGAAGTTTGTGGTAATTTGTTACAGCAGCAAGAAGAGACTAATATGGGGTCTCTAAGTAAAATTGCACTGGACAAGGAAGATTTTATTGAACGCTGTTGTAATAGAGAGATTGCACTCAACTCTTTTTTAAGTACTCCAGTAGTTTTGTCAGCTAGTCAAAAAGTACTGGAGGATATCAGAGGACAGGTCGGTCAATGTAATTAGGCCATCTGTGTGTGCCAGTTGTCGTTTATTGAAGTTAGGCTTCTACCTTCCCACAGAAACTGGGAAATAAGAGGTCTATGTTTACCTTTCAGAGGGATAGTGCCCAGGTTCTTGAGAAAGACACCCCTAAGTTTAAAACAAGCAAAACACTCCTCAGTTGTAAAATTCTGCATTTTAAAAGGACAGAGAAAAAATTTGTGATTACACTTTTTTTTTTTAAGTAAATGCTCTAGGAAAAGAGAGGTCAGGGGCCTAGAGTCAGGAAGAAGCCTATTTAAACTTTCATCAAGCTGTGGAGGATGTTAAGACTGTCTTCATCAGGGGGCATTAAAAATACTTGTTTAAACATATGTATTGTTAAAAAAAAAGTAGTTAAAAATAAAAATAAAAATATTGTGTCTGACAGAGCTGAGAATAATTAGACTGGATGAATTTGAATTTTGCCTTCAATTTTTAAAATTAGATCTCTCAAAATGTTGAATATTCAATGTGCCATTCTGGAAAATTTGTCATAGATTGTTTTTATTATCTTGCTATTATCAAGATTCACCTGAAATTCTGTTTTCCACAAAGGCTTCCTTGGTTTTCAAACCCTATTATCTCTCTCATAAAATGTCCTACAATTAAACATTTTCCATATACACTTTTGAATATATGTCATATCTATAATTAGATTACATGTTGTTTGAGGCTAAAGACTTTGTCCTGTCCTATGCTGTGTTTTTGCAATCACAGAGAATACGATGTTACATTCTTAACACAATATGTACTCAAGAACATATGGTCATTGCTTGACTGTTCTCTCCTGAATTTTACTAATGTGGTTAGAATAAAAATTTCAGAATATTTTTGAATTACTTTAATAGGAAAGTATAAATACATCTACACTACTCTGGTCAAAACTGAAACATTTATGAGAAACCCTAATTTTTGGTGTCTTACATTTTGCAGGGCTAAGGACTGCAAACACATTTATCAGAATATATCCATGCTGTTAAAATATGTAATTATATAAGATAAATACTTTGATTTAACATAATATTTACCAAAGTCATGTATAACTACTATGAATTAATTAAGCTCACTGTCTCATAGAACCCTCTGCCATGATGGACATGTTCTGCATCTGCACTCTTCAATACATTAGCCGCTAGCCATATGGTACTATTTGGCACTCAACATATGGTTACTGTGTTTGAAGAACTGAATTCTAAATTTTATTTCTTTTTGATTAATTTGACTTCTGGCTTGTAACCACCATAGTGAGAAGCTCAGCACTGAATCACTGAATTTATATAATTATTTTTAACCATAGCCTTTGACCTGAACTCATAGAAGAATCCTACAATAACTGTTTATTATAAAATAATAAACATATAAGTTTCAAAAACATTGACATACTGCTATGTAGATTTCATTTTTTAAGCCACTGAAACAACTTAAATCAAACATCTTACTTCCATAAAATAAGTATGTTTATTTTGTTTTGAAAGGATAGATGAAAGACATGTGAAATCCAAGGGAAAGATATAAAATTCAATGTTTTTACCATGAATGCCTTGTTAAACAAATATTGAGATAAACAACACTTGTCAGTTGAAGAGTTATACTATTATTATTTGTTTTAAATTTATATGCTCCCTAACATGATTTCAATAACCTAGTAGCACTTTGTCTATGTTTATAAAAATGATTTCTGAATTTTATATTCATGACTATAGTTAGACCCAAATAGTAGAGCTCATCTTTATAAAATTTTAATACTTCCCACAAGGCGCTGCTCTAATCTTTGATATTTTCCCATTTTTTTAGGTGTGCTGTAGACTGTTTTCAACTAGTTTGACGTTTTTCTCATTCATTGCTGCCCTGATTTTTGCACCTCAATTTATAATTTATTATTGATTTTAATTAACCTCACATAACACACAATCCAACTGACAGATCCAAGAACTGAGTAACAGCTTGGGAAACAAAAGAAAAGACAGCACAGCAGAGCCTCAAAAGGAATGGAGTGACACATGCGGAGCACTTAAGAAAGAGGAAATTCATGTCATGGAACGATATTGTGGCACTTTCTTTAAATCAAGAGAACTTTCCATGATCAAATTCCACACACAATTATTTGGCTCCTCTGGAAAATGCAGGCAGCACTGTCTGGTGACCACATTGTGTCTTTAACAGCTGTATTATTTTATTAATTACACAAGATGGGAGAAGCTTTTTGTAGTTCATTGTCTGCAGTGACATGATAATAAAACAATTTGGTATTCCAAATTTTATATATTCTTTATTCTTTGAATCATTTCGAACTTCTGAAATTCATACTGCAGACTTCAAACCATGACTTTATCACTAATTATTATGATTTTAAGAGACATAAAAACTCGAAGTAATAGTCTCAAATTCAAAGAAACATTTGATAACAAAATAGAATTTTAATTTAGAAAGCCATCACGATTTGCAGCAGAAACTAACTTTTGATGTTTAAGTTTTAGAAGATTACATATAAAAACCAGATAATTGAAATGCAAAACATGAGATTTTTATCTGTAAAAGTCAGAAAATTCAGTTTTGGTCCACACAGCAAAACTATGAACTTTGATACCCTTCCTATAAGTAAATAATTACTTATTCCTCACCATTGCAATGTTCATCCGATAGCAAAATGCAAACACCAAGGGAACAATAGTACCTTATTAAGGATCTTTTTCCTTGACAGGAAAACTGTTTTCATCTATACTTTGCTGTTGCTATACTAAAAGATTTTCATATGTGATGAAATTTCAATGAGAAGCATTATAACATAATATGTAGAGCATAATAATGCATCATGAGGAAAGTCTGCCACCATTCAAATTACAGTCTGCCATTTACTCCCTTTGTGACCTTGGACAGGTAACTTAACCTCTTTCCTGATTATATTTATGAGGCCAGAAAAAGATCAGAATAAGAGAATGTGCTCCACAGCCATCAATTCCCCCAGGATTCCTTGTGTTCTCTTCTCTATTCTGAACATAATCTGTGGCAATACAGTTGGGATAGGACCAGTGAACAAAAGAGCAAGATGTGGTTGCAGCCAATCAACTCCTGCCCACTGTGCTTGAAGCTGTGTCTTATGGTGGGCATTGTTCATTTGGTAAAATCACTTGCTTTCACACTCTGTATGAATTCATACCAGGCTTCTCATTGGGCATGTTTTTATGTTAATCTGCTGTCCTTTCTGTGAAAAAGAAAGAAAACTGGGCTCACTATGTTAACAATCTTCATGCTACCTACCCAGATCTCATGTATGTGAATAGTAGAAAAAAGTCTTTCCCCAGAAGTTTTATTTTGGCAGTTTTCTTTCAAGTACATCACAGAGTACCTACTTAAATATAATCTAGGTAAACATTAGTGTTTCATCTTCTGCCAATTGAAATTCAGAGCAGTTGTAATAGGAACTGAAGGACCAAATGCTCAGTGTGTCTTGAGCACCCTACTGAGAGGATCCAAGCACACAGTGACTTTTGAAGTCACTGTGGGCTCTAGGCTCTAATCATTACCTTGGGAGGTGCTAAAAGAGATGAGAATGGGCCCCATGGATGCTTTTAACTGGTGTTATTATCATTCACAGGAGAAATCACTGGATATATATCCCTGAAGTAAAACTGAACAATTAAACAGAAGCCTGGCTAGAAAGCATCAAGAAATCACAGGGTATATTCTGATTTATAGGAGATCAGAAAAAGAAATATTTTATCATTCAATAAAAAAATTAAAACATCCCTAAAACTCAAATCCTTTGCAAGGTTCAGGTAATATATCCACCACCATGTTTTATTGTAAACCAAGTTCAACCAATGTCAGCTCAATAAATAATAATTTAAAAATTCTCCTTCCGGGAGCATATTACAAAAATATTTCTATTTTATTTTTATATATCATATAAATCCTATATTATATTGCTATTTTTATAAAATCCTAGGACAGTGCTGAAAAAAATGTGACAAGAAATTGTTTATAAAACAATATCTCTGAGAATTGTTTTTCACAAGATACATTATTTGAATTTTTAAAGGATCAAGTTGTTTAAATATTTGTTTGTGCCCTGAATTTAGTTTTCGAGTTCCCCTTAAGGAAAGATGCTTGGAAATAATTTAATCAAAATAGAGTAGTGCTTTTTATAGTTGCCTTTTGATCATATGTGGTCATTCAGTAGACATAATATGTATATAAAATATCACCTTCTTATTTTAACAATAAATCTGATCTCCCTCACCAAATGATTTTTCTATAGTTCTAAAAAGTAACATTTACATGAGTAGCTGGCTTTCATTAGGTTATATTTGAAAGGATTACAAGAAATGAAAGGGCCAAAATACAAAGAATTCCAGTAAGGCAAAAAGAAGCTTTCAAAGGCTCCTCCAGGTCTATGGAAGTTTTAGCAACGCTTATAATAGTAAAGCAAATGATCTGTACAAACTCTGGAGCCAAAAGCCAGGCCAACCTCTCTCAAAGCAAATATATCTTCAATGAAAATAGGAGTTGTTAGGAAGAGGGAAAGAATAAAGCATGCCACGACAGCAAGCAAGGGTGTCGAGTATGCTTCACATCTTTGCCTAATTTCCATCTGTATCCTGCTTCCTAAACACATGTAATAACCCTCCCCCTTGAAACATCTTGGCTACCTCCCAGACATAAATTTATTGCACTGAGATCTGAGTCCAGCATTTCTGGTTGATGGCAGTTCCATTAGTTCTGCATTGAACTCTTGATACCCTAGCAAACGAGATAAATAAGTTACTCAATTCTAATGTACTTTAATACTATTCAATAAAGTTTTTCCTTCCATCATGAGAAAAATGGGAAACAACACACAGTAATGACTGATGAACATCACATATCATCTCCTCCCGGTAAAAAGCCTCAAGCAATTTCTGCTTAAGAAATCGAATAGAATTCCTTGAATGACCAATTTGGTAGCATTGGTTCTAATTTTGGTGAGGAACTTCTTCATTCATTGTCTTAATGATCCCTATCTTCCAACATTGAGGAAAACTTTTGTCAATTTTATTTCATGGGAATGACCAAAATCAACATTGGCGAGGCCATCCTAGTGGGGCCATATTTTTCTATCATCCCACTTTCTGTTAGTGCAAATTTAGGAGCTTAGGATGTGCTCAATTAAGCAATCAAAAGTTGTCAGTGAGCAGGCTTATGTTTTTAAATAAATATATCTTATTTAAAGTTGCAGCTGGCTCTATCCCTATTTATATCTGGCCAATTCCACAGTCTAGTAATCAAAACCAGAGATTATATTTAATCATAATCTGTGAGCCTAGAACTAGCATTGGATACTTTTCTCTCTTAGTCAATGGCATTGATCTTCTGTGTGCTGTATATTCACCTGGATCTTTTCAAAGTGGTCTGCCCCTAGAACAATTTGAAGTAGTGATTAGATTGGTAAAAACATGGATATTTATATCCTTGTCCTAATTCCATATTTTGGTTGCCTTTCTGCAATGTGAATAGTTATCTACTTTATCAAACTACATTATCTTAGGATAATTATCTTGGGTGACATCAGTGGAGTCATATATTTCTTAGTCCCTTGTACTTTCTCCTACTAAGTCTCCCAATTAATCTTGTCACCAGCCCACTGTAGGGAATTAAGCTTGTCTGACTATTCAAGTATCCAAATTATCAGACTCTTAGTAAATTTGGATTGTAGACCAAAAGCAGGATAAGTCTTGTCAACACTTTTCTTTTTCTTTTCTGTCATGGTTTGAATGTTTGTGCCCGCTCCACAATTCACATGGAAACTTAATCTCCAAAGCAACAGTATTAAAAGGTGGGGTTTTCAGGAGGTGATTAAATCATGGGGTCTGGTCCCTTGTGAATGACATTAAGGCCCTTATGAAAAAGGCTTTATGCAGCATTAGGCTTTTTTGTCCTTCAGCCCTATTGCCTTTCCACCTTGGCCCATGTAAGGACACAATGTTCATCCCCTGTGAAGGCCACAGAAACAAGGTACCATTCTGGAAGAAGATAAGGGGCCCTCATGAAACATCACACCTGCTGACACTTTGATGCTAGACTTCCCAGACTCCAGAACTTTGAGAAAATAAAATTTTATTGTTTATAAATTATTCAGTCTGTGGTATTTTGCTATAGCAACACAAATAGATTAAGACATTTCTTTTTATTCTTTCAGAAGACACTTTCAATAAAATCTTGCTTTTTTATACAAATTTGTTGGATACCTGTGCAATTTTGTTACATGCATAGATTGCATAGTGGTCAAGTTTGAGCTTTTAGGATATCCATCACCAAAACCACATGAATTATACCCATTAACCAATTTCCCATAATCCGACCCCCTTCTACCCCCTCACGCAAGTCTTGATTATCTATCATTTCACTCTCTATGTCCCTGTAAACTCATTTATTAGCACCCACTTATGCATGAAGACATTTGATGTTTGGCTGTCTGTACCTGACTTGATTCATTTTAGATAATGGCCTCCAGTTCCATTCATGTTGCTTCAGAAAGAAATGGTTTAATTGTTTTTTATGACTGAATAGCAACTCATTGTGTATATGTACCGCATTTTTAATGCAATCATCCACTGATGAATGTTTAGACTCATTCATATCTTTGCTATTGTGCTACAATAAACATATAAGTGCAGGTGTATTTTTGATATATTACTTTATTTTCCTTTGGGTAAATATCCAGTAGTACACTAGATTGAAGAGTAGTTATATTTTTAGTTCTTTGAGAAGGCTGTATTAAATACATACCACCAACAGTGTATAAGAGTTCCCTTTTCTCCACATCCTTGACAATATTATTTTGTCTTTTTATTGATAGTTATTCTAACTGGAGTAAAATGATATCTCATTGTAGTTTTGATTTCCATGTCCCTGATGATTAGTGCTGTGGAGAATTTTTTCACGTACCTACTGGCCATTTCTATGTCTTCTTTTTAAAAATGTTTATTCATGTTTTTTGCTCACATTTTAATGAGAGAGATTTGTTTTTATTTTTTTCTTTTTGAGCTGTTGGAGCTTCTTGTATACTCTTTTTTTTAATACTTTAAGTTCTAGGGTACATGTGCACAATGTGCAGGTTTGTTACATATGTATACATGTGCCATGTTGGTGTGCTGCACCCATAAACTCATCATTTACATTAGGTATTTCTCCTAATGCTATCCCTCCCCCCTCCCCTCACCTCACGACAGGCCCTGGTGTGTGATGTTCCCCATCCTATGTCCAAGTGTTCTCATCGTTCAATTCCCACCTATGAGTGAGAATATATGGTGTTTGGTTTTCAGTCCTTGTGATAGGTTGCTGAGAATGATGGTTTCCAGCTTCATCCATGTCACTACAAAGGACATG
The DNA here is from genome assembly GCF_029289425.2 of Pan paniscus. Lineage (NCBI taxonomy): Eukaryota > Metazoa > Chordata > Mammalia > Primates > Hominidae > Pan > Pan paniscus. The sequence continues at coordinate 115,550,020 of NC_073252.2, forward strand.
AACTCATCGTTTTTTATGGCTGCATAGTATTCCATGGTGTATATGTGTCACATTTTCTTAATCCAGGCTATCATTGATGGACATTTGGGTTGGTTCCAAGTCTTTGCTATTGTGAATAGTGCCGCAATAAACATATGTGTGCATGTGTCTTTATAGTAGCATGATTTATAATCCTTTGGGTATATACCCAGTAATGGGATCACTGGGTCAAATGGCATTTCGAGTTCTAGATCCTTGAGGAATCACCACACTGTCTTCCACAATGGTTGAACTAGTTTACACTCCTACCAACAGTGTAAACATGTTCCTATTTCTCCACATCCTCTCCAGCACCTGCTGTTTCCCGACTTTTTAATGATCACCATTCTAACTGGTGTGAGATGGTATCTCATTGTGGATTCGATTGGCATTTCTCTGATGGCCAATGATGATGAGCATTTTTTCATGTAGCTGTTGGCTGCATAAATGTCTTCTTTTGAGAAGTGTCTGTTCAAATCCTTTGCCCACTTTTTGATGGGGTTGTTTGATTTTTTCTTGTAAATTTGTTTAAGTTTTTTGTAGATTCTGGATATCAGCCCGTTGTCAGATGGGTAGATTGGAAAAAATTTCTCCCATTCTGTAGGTTGCCTGTTCACTCTGATGGTAGTTTCTTTTGCTGTGCAGAAGTTCTTTAGTTGAATTAGATCCCATTTGTCAATTTTGCCTTTTGTTGCCATTGCTTTTGGTGTTTTACACATGAAGTCCTTGCCCATGCCTATGTCCTGAATGGTATTGCCTAGGTTTTCTTCCAGGGTTTTTATGGTTTTAGGTCTAACATTTAAGCCTTGAATCCATCTTGAATTAATTTTTGTAAAAGGTGTAAGGAAGGGATCCAGTTTCATATGGCTAGACAGTTTTCCCAGCACCATTTATTAAATAAGGAATCATTTTCCCATTTCTTGTTTTTGTCAGATTTGTCAAAGATCAGACAGTTGTAGATGTGTGGTGTTATTTCTAAGGCCTCTATTTTGTTCCATTGGTCTATATCTCGGTTTTGTTCCATTGGTCTATATCTCTGTTCCATTGGTCTATATCTCTATAACAGTACCATGCTGTTTTGGTTACTGTAGCCTTGTAGTATAGTTTGAAGTCAGGTAGCGTGATGCCTCCACCTTTGTTCTTTTGGCTTAGGATTGTCTTGGCAATGCAGGCTCTTTTTTGGTTCCATACGAACTTTAAAGTACTTTTCTCCAATTCTGTGAAGAAGGTCATTGGTAGCTTGATGGTGATGGCATTAAATCTATAAATTACCTTGGACAGGATGACCATTTTCATGATATTGATTCTTCCTACCCATGATCATGGAAAGTTCCTCCATTTGTGTGTGTCCTCTTTTATTTCAGTGAGCAGTGGTTTGTAGTTCTCCTTGAAGAGGTCCTTCACATCCCTTGTAAGTTGGATTCCGAGGTATTTTATTCTCTTTGAAGCAATTGTGACTGGGAGTTCACTCATGATTTGGCTCTCTGTTTGTCTGTTATTGTATGGGAATGTTTGTGATTTTTGCACATTAATTTTGTATCCTGAGACTTTGTTGAAGTTGCTTATCAGCTTAAGGAGATTTTGGGCTGAGACAATGGGGGTTTCTAAATATACGATCATGTCATCTGCAAACAGGGACAATTTGACTTCCTCTTTTCGTAATTGAATACACTTTATTTCTTTCTCCTGCCTGATTGCCCTGGCCAGAACTTCCAACACTATGTTGAATAGGAATGGTGAGAGAGGGCATCCCTGTCTTGTGCCAGTTTTCAAAGGGAATGCTTCTAGTTTTTGTCCACAGTATGATATTGGCTGTGGGTTTGTCATAAAAAGCTCTTATTATTTTGAGATATGTCCCACCAATACCTAGTTTATTGAGAGTTTTAGCATGAAGGGCTGTTGAATTTTTTTGGAGGCATTTTCTGCATCTATTGAGATAATCATGTGGTTTTTGTCTTTGGTTCTGTTTATAGGACGGATTACGTCTATTGATTTGTGTATGTTGAACCAGCCTTGCATCCCAGGGATGAAGCCAAATTGATCATGGTGGATAAGCTTTTTGATGTGCTGCTGGATTCGGTTTGCCAGTATTTTGTTGAGGATTTTTGCATCGAAGTTCATCAGGGATATTGGCCTAAAATTCTCTTTTCTTGTTCTGTCTCTGCCGGGCTTTGATATCAGGATGATGCTGGCCTCATAATATGAGTTAGGGAGGATTCCCTCTTTTTCTACTGATTGGAATAGTTTCAGAGGGAATGGTACCAGTTCCACTTTGTACCTCTGGTAGAATTCAACTGTGAATTTGTCTGGTCTTTGACTTTTTTGGTTGGTAGGCTATTAATTATTGCCTCAATTTCAGAGCCTGTTATTAGTCTATTCAGGGAATCATCTTCTTCCTGATTTAGTCTTGGGAGGGTGTATGTGTCCAGGAATTTATGTGTTTCTTCTAGATTTTCTAGTTTATTTGCATAGAGGTGTTTATAGTGTTCTCTGATGGTAGTTTGTATTTCTGTGGGATCAGTGGTGATATCCTCTTTATCATTTTTTATTGCATCTATTTGATTCTTCTCTCTTTTCTTCTTTATTAGTCTTGCTAGCGGTCTGTCAATTTTGTTGATCTTTTAAAAAGAAACAGCTCCTGGATTCATTGATTTTTTTGAAGGGTTTTTTGTGTCTCTATCTCCTTCAATTCTGCTCTGATCTTAGTTATTTCTTGCGTTCTGCTAGCTTTTGAATGTGTTTACTCTTGCTTCTCTAGTTCTTTTAATTGTGTTGTTAGGGTGTCAATTTTAGATCTTTCCTGCTTTCTCTTGTGGGCATTTAGTGCTATAAATTTCCCTCTACACACTACTTTGAATGTGTCCCAGAGATTCTGGTATGTTGTGTCTTTGTTCTCATTGGTTTCAAAGAACATCTTTATTTCTGTCTTCATTTCATTATTTACCCAGTAGTCATTCAAAAGCAGGTTGTTTAGTTTCCATGTAGTTGTGTGGTTTTGAGTGAGTTTCTTAATCCTGAGTTCTAATTTGATTGCACTGTGGTCTGAGAGACAGTCTGTTCTTTTACATTTGTTGAGGAGTGCTTTACTTCCAACTATGTGGTCAATTTTGAAGTAAGTGTGATGTGGTGCTGAGAAGAATGTATATTCTGTTGATTTGGGGTGGAGAGTTCTTTAGATGTCTATGAAGTCCACTTGGTACAGAGCTGAGTTCAAGTCCTGGGTATCTCTGTTAACTTTCTGTCTCATTGATTTGTCTAATGTTGACAGTGGGGTGTTAAAGTCTCCCATTATTATTGTGTGGGAGTCTAAGTCTCTTTGTATATCTCTAGGGACTTGCTTTATGAATCTGGGTGCTCCTGTATTGGGTGCATATATATTTAGGATAATTAGCTCTCTTTTTGAATTGATCCCTTTACCCATTATGTAATGACCTTCTTTGTCGCTTTTGGTCTTTGTTGGTTTAAGTCTGTTTTATCAGAGACTAGGATTGCAACCTCTGCTTTTTTTGTTGTTGTTTTCTATTTGCTTGGTAGATCTTCCTCCATCCCTTTATTTTGAGTTTATGTGTGTCTCTGCATGTGAGATGGGTCTCCTGAATACAGCACACTGATGGGTCCTGACTCTTTATCCAATTTGCTAGTCTGTGTCTTTGGGTTACCCACAAAGGGAAGCCCATCAGACTAACAGCAGATCTCTCAGCACAAACTCTACAAGTCAGAAGAGAGTGGGGGCCAATATTCAACATTCTTAAAGAAAAGAATTTTCAACCCACAATTTCATATCCAGCCAAACTAAGCTTCATAACTGAAGAAGAAATAAAATCCTTTACAGACAAGCAAATGCCAAGAGATTTTGTCACCACCAGGCCTGCCTTACAAGAGCTCCTGAAAGAAGCACTCAACATGGAAAGGAACAACTGCTACCAGCCATTGCAAAAACATGCCAAATTGTGAAGACCATCGATGCTAGGAAGAAACTGTGTCAACTAATGAGCAAAATAACCAGCTAACATCATAATGACAGGATCAAATTCACACATAAGAATATTAAGCTTCTTGGCCGGGCGCGGTGGCTCATGCCTGTAATCCCAGCACTTTGGGAGGCCGAGGCGGGCGGATCACGAGGTCAGGAGATCGAGACCATCCTGGCTAACACGGTGAAACCCCGTCTCTACTAAAAACACAAAAAATTAGCCGGGCGTGGTAGCGGGCGCCTGTAGTCCCAGCTACTCGGGAGGCTGAGGCAGGAGAATGGCGTGAACCCGGGAGGCGGAGCTTGCAGTGAGCCGAGATCGCGCCACTGCACTCCAGCCTGGGTGACAGAGCGAGACTACGTCTCAAAAAAAAAAAAAAAAAAAAAAAGAATATTAAGCTTCTTGTATACTCTTATCATATGAATGATTTGCAAATATTTTCTCTCATTTGAAAGGTTGTCCCTTCACTCTGTTATTTTATTTCATTGCTTTGCAGAAGCTTTTTAATGTAGTTTCACTGGTCTATTTTTGTTTTAGTTGTCTATGCTTTTGAGGTCTTTAGTCATAAATTCTTTGCCTAGACCAATGTCCAGAAGAGTTTTCCCTAGGTTTTCTTCAAAAGTGTTTATAGTTTTCAGTCCTACATGTAAGTCCTTAATCCATCTTGAGTTAATTTTTTTTTTGTATATGGTAAAAGATAGGGGTTTGGTTTCATTCTTCTGCACATGACTATTCAATTTTCCCAGCATTATTTGTTGAAGAGGGTGTTTTTCTCCAATGCATGTTCTTCTTGTCATTGTGAAAAATCAGTTGGTTGTAAATAAGCAGTTTATTTCTGCATTCTCTATTCTGTTCCATTAATCTATGTGTCTGATCTTATACCAGTATCGTACTGTTGGTTACAATAGCCTTGCAATGTAATTTGAAGTCAGTTAATGTGATGCCTCCAGCATTGTACTTTTGCTCATGAATGTTTTGGCTCTTATGGCTTTTTTTTTTTTTTGGTACTATATGAATTTTATAATTGTTTTACTAAATCTGTGAAAAATGATGTAATTATTTTGATAGAGATTACATTGAATCTGTAGATTGATTTGGGCAGTATAGTCATTTCAACTATCTTAATTCTTCAAATCCATGAGCATGGAATATTTTTCCTTTGGTTTGTATTATCTTCAATTTGTTTCATCAGTGTTTTGTGGTTTTCCTTGTAGAGATCTTTCACGTCCTTGATTAAATGTATTCGTAGCTATTTATTTTATTTTATTTTATTGTTAGCTATTGTAAATGAGATTGCCTTCTTGATTTCTCTCTCAGCTAGATCATTATTGGTGTACTAAAAGGCTACTGATTTTTGTATGCTGATTTTGCATCCTGAAACTTCACTGAATTGATTTATCAACTCTAAGAATTTTTTGGTGAAGTCTAGGTTTTTCTAGATATAGGATCATATCATTAGCAAACAGGTATACTTTGACATGTTCTTTTCCAGTTTGGATGCCTTTTATTTCTATCTTTGCTGGACTACACAAGCTTTTCTCTTTAATTGTAGAGATTCCAGCATTCTAGCTTTTTGACTCATTTCCCCTAATGTTGGAGCGTTGGTAGGCACATGATCTAATGTCCACAGTAAAAACGGAAATCATTTAACCATTTGTTAGTAACTAAATAAATATTCTACATTCCTCACCTGTTATATTCTAACAGAATTCAGGAAATTCAATATTTTAGAGTCAGTTACTTGTGAAACCCCATTACTGGTAATCAAAATGTTATCAGTTATATCTTTTTGGTTGAAAAATAATTTTTACAAGTGAAATCAAACTAGTAAAATATACAAGGAAATTATTTCCCCACATTATTGAAAATGTCAATAGATTCACATCGTAAGGACTCTATACCTGAGGTATGTGTATATGTGTGTATGTGTATGCACATGTGTACATGACTATCTTGGTTCTATCTTCCTCGCCAGTCATATTTGTCCTCAAATCATGGAGGAAAAATGAATACAATGTTTCTAGGCTTTAAAAGTAACATAAAACACTCTCCAGAGGAAGAGAGGGGGACTGTATCTTAGCTTTCTCATCTAAAGTCATGAAATATTACTCATATTGGGTTTATCAGATCAAAGGATATACTGTGCACATTTATTTAAGTACTTCTCTTAAATAGAGGAAGTACTTCAAGTATGTATCTCACCTGTGCATCAAGAGACACTGTCATAAATTTTTAAAATAATACATTTTCAGCATACATGGGCTCTTAGGAAGGAAAAGAGAGGGAAAGATTGGGTACATTTCCATTTTTTGTTGCAGCTCAATAAACAGCCAGGTAAAACAAAGTATACATTGAATGAATTATCAAAGCCTCATTGAAATAAAATTTTGGTTCTGTTACCCACAGTGTTAAGTCATTTTCCAAAAAATTACATTCTCAAAAATTAGTTTTCATAGTGAAACTTAATGTGAGGGTGGACTCCATTACACTGGACTACAGAAAGTCAGTTTTAGTAAATAATTTTATTAAAGCAAAAAATTTGATCACTGATTATTCAAGACATTTCTCCTAAACAATATTAGTTAATCTCATGCAAGCTCAGATAGATGCTTTATCACATAACTTTGGAAAAGATATTAGATCACACACTCTGCTTGCTTGTCTTTTAAAGATCTTGATCTGATTTATGGTTTCCAATATTTGCAAACTTTCATTCCTTAAATAAATATATAAGCCCCATGCTAAATGCTCCAACCACATTGAGCCCACAATTTTGAGGTATCACTGTGATTTTATTCACTGACACTCTCAGAAAGGGATCTTAAAAATAAATGTTCAAAAAAGCTGAAGCCAGACTGGAACACAGAGCCTGTTCAGCTTATCTTCTCATAGCACTAATTTTAATAGTAAACATATGTCCCTTGTTGGATGTGTGAATTCATATCACTTGAGTTTATCTCTAGGTATAGTATTTCTGGTTCAGAAGGTATGAATATATTCTGACTTAGTAGATAAAACTAAACTATTTTACAAGTGATTATGCCATTTTATACATCCATCAGCAATTTATGAGAGTTCTAGTTACTCAACATCACTGTAGATTTGGGATTATGAGACTAACCACCCTACGAGAAAAGGATTTTGGCTTAGCCTCCATTTATTCATTTTCATAATGAGCTTATCAGATGGGTATTGTGTGAAAATACTTTTCAGGATCTGGCACAAGAAAATAAATCAGTGAATATTAGTTATAACAAAATTCTAATTAAAAATAGCCAAAACAACATGCCCAAATAGTATTCCCTAGCCAGGGGTGATCTTTTATTTCATCGCATTTAACTGTTAATATATTCATTTGATTCTCTTTAGTGTTATAATGCAAAAGCAGTGATATCCTTCGGAACTGGAAAAATAAGTGTGCATTTTTAAATTAAATGATTTCACCTTGATAAAGTGAGAATTATTCACATAAAAAGAAGCTCTCCCATAGTGATAAAGTCATTATCCTTAATGTGGTACTCCAGAAATATCCTCATAGAGCGTGTGCTTCTGGAGTGGGCCTTCCAGATCAGGAAGGAATTTACAGTGTTGTATCAGAGAAGGCTTTCCTGCTGGAAAACAGAGCACTGTGAATGGGGAGACAACAGTATTGTGAGCAGATAGAATTAACATTGGAGCGAAAAACAAGGTCTGACTTAGATTCACGAATACTCCACAAAAGAATACCATTTTCCTCTACCTGCAGATTTTCTTCTGGAAACAAAAGCAAGGTTTATTTCCAATATTTTACTCCAAACATTCAAACAAACAACGTATAAGCAGCATGCCCACAGAGGAACACGTGTTGTTCTGTTTTGTTTTTAACCTATTGGGTTTTTTAATTACAAATACATTTTACAAAAAAAACTGCAATTTTCCAAACTATTAAATTGGGATTTTTCTCTAGTATTTCACTCTGTTGGTTTTACCATTAATTCCTCTGAGTGAGTCCTTTCTAGGCTCTTCTCAGCCCGTGGCAAGTAGGAGTACTCAAACATGAAATCAATCAGACTTTTAGAAATACGTTCCTGAGGAAATCCATTTGCTATTTCTATTTTTTTCTGGCAGGAAGGCATTGTTTTCTCTCAGGCTGCTGGATGCTGTCTAAGTGTTCCAGATAATCTTTTCATTTTACAATCTGTTAAATGTATTAAAGAATAAACTCACAACTTAAGGGTTATTGCAAAGTTGAAGAGATGACAACACAACATACTAAGTGGTTAAAGGTTCATTTGAAATTCAGGATGAATGGAAGTACACTAAATTCACAGTGATTATCCATATATCTTCCATTCAGCCCAGAAGTGCCTAGAGTCTCTGTTAAAAAAAATAGGCTATGGTTCAGGAACAATATCTGTTTTAAGCCAATGACAACTAAACTCCTCAAACTAAAATTTAAAATTTGCCATTTCAACATTACCAGCATAATTCACAGTATCAAGTCAGTATACAGAATCTCATGGCTTGAAGGTAGGTTGAGAAAGCATAGAACACCTCTTAGTGCCCAGTTATGGTTTCTTCTGTCGTCATAAAATGCAAAGTACATATATGCAAAGATTGATGTGTTAGTTTCTTCTTTTGCTCAGTTCAAAAACTAGGGGCCACCCTCCTCAATCCTCAAATACAATGAAGCCAATAAATGTGAATTCACCATTATGAACACGAATATTAAAACATTACTTAGAAATACAAATAATTGATGTTTAAAGACTTTTTCAAGATATATGGGTATAAATTCAGCATAAGAAAGTAATAACTTAATAATTTAAATAATGGTTAACAAATAACATCGGAGTCAGTCTGCTCTGCCTCTCACAGACATGGGATATTTGGAAGTTTCCAAAACATTCTAAGTCTTGATTTCTACATCAGTAAAATGATATCCATTTTATTGGTGTCACAGTGTTAAAATTAAATTTTAAAATTAAAATTATTTTCACATACACAGTCTCATATAAAATAGAAATGTAAGACCAGGTACAGTGGCTCACGCCTGTAATCCCAACAACTGTGAAGGCTAAGGTGGGACACGATCACTTGAGGCCATGATTTTGAGACCAGCCTGGGCAACATAGTGAGACTCTGTCTCTATAAAAAATAAAAATATTACTGGACATGGTGAGGCATTCCTGTAGGCACAGCTTCTCAGGAGGCTGAAGTGAGAGGATCGCTTGAGTCCAGGAGTTCAAGACTACAGTGAGCTAGGAGGACATCACTGCACTCCAGCCTGGGTGAGAAAGCAAGAATCTATCTTTACATAAAATAAAACTATATATATATATATGTACACAAATATATATAAATATATACACACAGATATATATATGCATATCTCATATGTAAATGCAAGTATATATTATGCATACACACATATCTTTTGCAGATTTAAAGCTTTATACAAATTTAACTCTGAATTTTTCCAACACCGCTAGATAATTCATACATGGTGATGTCTTCTAGTTTAGGCAACAGGCTTTCTAAACAAAGTGCCATTATAACCAGACATGCATGACAGTGTCATAGTGTAACTAAATGTGTCTTATAGATAGATATACCTCAAGTATATAGCAATTATCCTCTGAATAATAAACACACATTTATTTTAAGAATTATTGAATTTATAGTAATTTTATTTCCTTGTTAGCAACATGAGAAAACACTTTTCTAAAAAAGTCAATTCTAAATACAATTCCTTCTATTTGAAAAGAAAATCTTTTTTTTATCTGGGTAACTTACCTTAAAAAGATAAAAATTTGGTTCTTATTAGAATGCACGGTAAGTTAAAAGCTAAATTTAACATTTTATGGCAAATCGCAGAGCTCAGATAACCGTTTTAAATAGGTATGCACTGTTCAGCAACCTCCTTAGGGTCAGTGTTCATCAGTTTTTTTCTTTATATCTTCATGTCTTTCCTGGAGCTTCATATATATCAAGGCACTCATATTTGTTGAAGTGGATTGATGTGAGCTCAATTCTTAAAAGAGGAAAACAATTGTCCTCACCTGAGAAAAGTCTTGATACCTCATTTGTAAATAATAATGCACTATACCTGCTTATTTATCATCCACCACTCCTCTCCTGACAGATTGAGTACAGAAACCATGCTTCTCTCTTTTTTTTTTTTTTTTTGAGACAGAGTCTGGCGGTGTCGCCCAGGCTAGAGTGCAGTGGTGCTATCTCAGCTCACTGCAACCTCCGCCTCCTGGGTTCAAGCTGTTCTCCTGCCTCAACCTCCCGAGTACCTGAGACTACAGGCACCCGCCACCACGCCCAGCTAATTTTGTGTGTGTGTGTGTGTGTGTGTGTGTGTGTGTGTGTGTGTGTGTGTGTGTTTTTAGTAGAGACAGTGTTTCACCATATTGGCCAGGCTGGTCTCAGAATCCTGATCTTGTGATCTGCCCGCCTATGCCTCCCAAAGTGCTGGGATTACAGGTGTGAGCCACTGTGCCAGGCCAACCATGCTTCTTTTATCTGCCAATATGACATTAGGAGCTAGGATGACAAAACTGTATTGTTTATGAATAAATGAGCTTACAGTTCACTTTTAATTGGTTGACATATACCAAACGACATTTTACTTTATTCTTTGGAACTAAAAATTTGTCAACTTTAATCAGTGTTTTTCAAGGAGAGAAAAACTGGCTCCAGGCATTAGATTTTTCTATAGGAATGCAGTGTGTGGTATCCTAATGTTATTCTTGATTTGCTAAGCTCTTTGAAATTTGAGTGCCTTTATAAAGTAAAAATTGAATTTGGCTTATAAATGTGAAGCTACAACTAAAATTCCTAAGAAATGAAACAGGCTCTCATTTTGTATGTTACAAATGAATATGATATGCTTTTAATACCAAGACATGCTTTTTTTTTAGAAACAAATGAATATAATATATTATACTGTCGTTGAAAACAAAAGGAAAAGGTCAGTGGGTATAATCAACAAGTTTTCTATAAAGAAAGTTTCTGTTAGCATTACAGGAAAAATAGGAACTAGAAATAAAAGTAGAGGTGGAAAATTGCTTTTGGAAAATTAGAGAGAAGTAAAAGCAATTTAAATAATTAAATCAGTCTCAGGAGCAGAATTTCTGTCTTGTTCTTACTGATCAAGGAAAATGTGGCTCTCATATGCAGAGGGTACTGAGTGTCTAGAACAATGTTTGGCCGGAGTGGGCACTCGAGGTCCCCTTCTTTCCTCAGTGGATCAAATCAAACCTGCTCTACTTGTTTTTTGTTTGTTTGTTTGTTTGTTTTTTGAGACGGAGTCTCGCTCTGTCACCCAGGCTGGAGTGCAGTGGCGCCATCTCCGCTCACTGCAAGCTCTGCCTCCCGGGTTCAGCCATTCTCCTGCCTCAGCCTCCCGAGTAGCTGGGGAATACAGGTGCCCGCCACCACGCCAGGCTAATTTTTTGTATTTCCAGTAGAGACGGGGTCTACTTGTTTTTAACATTTCCCCACACTGTGGCCAAACCTTCTCATTCCATCTCCCCTAAGAGGAAGCTTTCATCATCTCATCTTCTCACTAATCGTGTGTCATTCTAATTCTACGGCTATGTTCCTCTTTTCCAGCTCCTCTAATGGCCTGGCTTCACAACAATTAAGTTATGGAATCTAGAAGTATTCTACCAGGATAGAAATCCAAGTGTAGTTAGATTGGATACATTCAAATGGCATGTCTGGTTAATTATGTCTAGATATAATTCTCCAAGCTGTGAGGCTAATTTTGTCAGTTTTACATAACATTAGTAGAATATGCATTGATGGTGCAGTGATGATTTTATGTATATATATGCTCATTTCTCTTTAAGATTTATATTGTTAGGGAAAATACTCATAATTTTTGTTCTTATGTATAACACTTATTCATTTCTTTAATAAATATTCACTGAGTTTCTATTACATTCCAGACACTGTTTCAGGCACTGGAGATTCAGAAGCACAAGAAAGGGAGTTCCAGACATTATATAGATAGGAAACACAAAATGAATGTTCATAAATCAGAATTGTAAGCACATGTTACCAACATTTGTATGAGTATAATTTAAACGAATGTGCCAGTATAATTCACAAACTTCTCAGAAAAAATATGTCTCAAAATGAGGTTGATTTGTAACAAAATATAAATATAGATTCTATATAACATTAAAATCTTTGACCAACTTCTTTATACATGTGAACAGATTGATCTTTTTTTGATATTCCGGTTATTGAAGACAATTAAAAATGATAGCTCTGTCATTGTGTTTGGTTGCATAGTTTCATTACTAGTTTCATTTTTCAATTCACAGTTCATGTTCAGAAATATTTAATCTACTTGTCTAATTTGTAAAAGACAAGTAACTAAGACAAAATAATTGATAAATCCACTAACTTTGGCACAAAGAAACTGTGACATGTCAAATGCTGATGAAAACAAACGAGAGAGGTAAGCCACGGACAATCATAATTGTGCTCTGTTCACAGCTGGGTCACCAGAAGCAAAAGCCACTGTATGGACATGGTCAGCTGACAATGAGCTATATATAGGGCACATTTCTATCTGTGAATGAAATGTTAGTGAAACCTAATTCCTCTCTTATTCTTATGGGAAAATTAAGTATAAGCAACAGTTCTATTGTCTCTTTGTGTGCCCCATCAAAGCATTACCCTATGTTAGAGACCACTATTCCAGACCAGAAAATTATTTATGGTTTTATCATTATTAATAGATTATAGTTGTCTTGACAAGATCTCTGTAGGAGTTTCTGCCTGCAATCCAGATAGCTGCCAACGAAAGATATGGTATACTGCATGGTTACACAAACCTTGTTTTATTGTTGATATCGTAAACCCTCAGAATTTAAATGTCAAACATTTTCTAGTAAAATAAACCTATTTTTAAATATGTAATATAAAACACATAAAGTTTTTGGTAGTGAAAATATAGTTCAAAAGTGAACTGACGTCTGATTCCAGGTCTACCCTTATTTCTTTGAACTTAAATCTTTGTGCCATCATGTGATCAATGTCATAGAATGTTAAATTACTGAAATTAAATAGTTAAATTTTAAACTGTCCTCATGATGCCATAATTTAAAAAGAAAGATAAATAAGCAAAAATAATTTTCTAATATAGTCACTGGACTTATCTACTAAAATCCATCTACTCTAGGTAATTACTTGAGATAGCAATTCATATATGAATATTATTTATATGATCATATATTTATTTCTCTCTCACTGTGTAGATAATACATTACATATAAATAATATAATGTCTTAAATTACTTTGAATTACAAGTTAAGGTATTCTATATGGAATAAACAGCTGTTTTAAATATTCAATAATGTAATTATGTAAAATTATTCACAATTACCCTTTCATATTTTGAAAAATGTCAATTTTCAATGAAATATATAAGTATATATGTATATATATAGTGTTTTATAAACTCAATTTTAAAAGTTGTATAAAATATGCAAAAGAAATAGGCAATGATTTTAGTGTTACTTCTATATGATGTTATTAAGGTTGACTTTTTCTACATCTCCATTTTATTCTATACTTTCAAAATTTACTAAATGAATATGGGTTACTTGGATCACACAAAAGCAAACAGGGAAAGAAAAATTAGCCAATGTGGCTATAGAGTAGAGACAAACATTTATCTAACCAAGTTTTATTTAGGTATAGAATTTCTTCCTACTTAATTCAAAAACTAACTGCAACTTTATTTAAGACATGCAATTTGTCAGATGTTTCATTTAGTGCTACATAAAATTGATTTTCTGAAGTAAATACTCACAACAATCATTTTTCTTTGTAGTGCATAACTTTCATACCAATTCATGTTTATAAAGGCAAAGTTTAAAATTTGAATGACGTTTGAGGTTAGGCAGGCTTTATAAATGTACGAAGAAGCTGATTTAACACAAAAGGGAATGGTTGGGGACACTGTAAAACTGGAGAGTGCATGACCTGCCTAAGAACAGTCTCTTAAAATTGTCAATACTTTACTAGCTGAAGGAAACCTGTCCACAGGCGGAGTTCAGATCATAGGATAAAATTTGCAATCAGTAATTACAAACTCAACTTTATTCTTAACAAGACATAATGGAAATAAACATGAAAACTGGAGGTGAATTTCACCATTATCATGGTGAAAAATTATGCAAAATGATTAAGTAAATAACAAATATAAAGAAATGTATTAATGGTCACAAGCAGGAATCTCATGTACACATATATAGAATTTATTTATATAAACTTTAATTGCAGCATTAAATATGAATGAAAATATAAATTAAGAATTACAATTTGCTCAAGCTTGATAAGGATGCTTTCCAGAGTTATGTGACCATTGAACCAAGAAAGATTTTTATAGCCTCAATTGGCTGCAGGCATTAGGTCCCTTTAATGTGACATTAATCTCACTTGGTTTCTACACTAGCCCTGACGAGGTAAGAAATCTATCTAGAGGCTGCAACTTGCCACTTTCTAGAATTGTTTTGTGAAATTCGTGCTCCTTTCCTTCAATCTCTGCAAGTTTGATCAAGATTCCTGTTTAGATCCACAGTTATCCACTGTCTTGATGGCTGAAATGTTGACCACTTGGCTGTACCTCTGGTATCCAAACTATTCTTCCCAACCTCAACTTTGAATACTGGATGGTCTTCTCCACACACGTAAGTGCCAGCTAGCATTCTGCTCAAGGGGCCTAGCTTATTGCCATGATATCCTTTCTTTTCTCATTTGAACATTGTCCACTTTACATTCTTTTTTTTTTTTTTAAAGTAAGATCTTGCTCTGTCTTACAGGCTGGAGTGCAATGGTGCAATCATGGCTCACTGCAGCCTGCACCTCTAGGCTCGAGTGATCCTCCCACCTCAGCCTCTCAATTATCTGGGACCATAGGCACAGGCCACCTGAACCACCTAATTTTTATAGTCTTTGTAGAGATGGGTTTTGCCATGTTGCCCTGGCTGGTCTTGAACTCCTGTTCTCAAGTGATCCCCCCACCTTGGCCTCCTAAAGTGCTGGGATTACAAATGTGAGCCATGGTATCTGTCCTCACTTTATATTCTCTTACAGCTGAAATTCATTCACTGGATTGGGTCTCTTTCATCAACATTGGGTCAAATCAAACCTGAGTATGACAAACCTTTTGGGGTCCTAAATGTTTTACTCTTAGTTATGCTCTTAAGATACCAACCTTTAGGTAGATAGTGCTTTATATACAGTCCCAGAAAATTTTGGCATGCAATATTTCTTCTCTTATTCCATGTTTATGTACCGTCAATAATCCAGAAGTTTTAAATGAAAAGAAACTTTGAATTACACTATTACATGGAGTTATGTACCAGAAAGAAAGAATTGTTATTCCAACATTAATTATTATATCCACATTGTATATCCGTTCAAAAGTCAGCAGACTTGTTTATGGCAGAATTGCTTTTGACTATTTAAGATTCTGACATTTTTAGGAAGCTGAGAAAAGAGAAATCTTCCTTTTTCTGGTATCATTCGGAATTCAGTCAAAACACTGCAGACTGGAAATGACATATTTTGTTTCGACCCTTGAAAGTGAAAAGAAGGATAATCTCTGATGAAAACTGTTGTACTGCGAACATTGCCACAACATGAGCGGGAGACAGCATAGACAGAGGGCAGTGCAAATATGCCTTCTGGAATTATTAACAGGCAAAAAATCCTTAATAGACACAACATAAAAATTAGGGGCATTATTATGATCATGCATAGAATAATATAATTTGTAATTCATTTTTAAAGTAATAGAAAATTAAAGATACTCGTAGGAATAATAAATCTAGGGTATAGAAGTCACATAATTCCCACAATAAAACTGGCTTTGTTATTCTTCTAAAACCAGTGAGTGAACCAAATTCAAAATTGAGTATCTGTCAAAATGCATCAAGAAAAGTAGAAGCTGAGAAATTTACTTAAATATTGTTGTTTCTGTGTCAGACAAATTTCTTATCTGAGGATAGATCCCTGCTTTTGCAGCACTAATGTTCCAATACTGGAAAATAACCTAGATATTTTGAGGAGCATACAAGACCAGGGGCTTACAGCATAATGAACATGAGAGTTCAATTATAAAATGAATTCAGAGAAATAGATTCCTAATCAGAGAAGGTCTGAAACATAATGGGAAGAAATCAGGATTTCATTGTAAATGAAATCTTTAAAAAATGAAAAGCTTTTAATCATGACATAAATAATCTGTAAAAGATAATTCGGTTCAATCAACGAAGAATAGATGTAGGACAATAGCCACATGTTGAATTTTAGCTGAGTCCTCTGTTCCTACAAAACAGAAATGTTTAAGAAATTCTCCCACCTTTTAGTGTTCTGGGTAATGGCTTATTACAATGAAATGCCCTTTCCCTTAAGACTTTGATAAGACTCACAGGAAGTATCCTTATTTACCTGTGAAAAGGCCAGACACATGCCCTCGAAATTCCCTTTCCTTGCCCCTTAAATAATTAACTAAATCGCTTGTCCTTACTGATCAATCAGTTCAAAATACTTGCTAACCAAACTTTGTCTTTTGTTTTTGTTTTCCTTCCCCTAGACCTTTAAACCTTGACCCACCTTCAGCCTGAGCCAACATACAACATGCAACCCTTCCTGAAAATTGGCTGGCTTCAGAATAAAACATTCTCTGACTTACTATCCCACTGTTATGCCACTCTTTCCTCCGACTTCTCCACACACCATTCTTCCTAGCCTTGTTTACTCCTCCCCATAAAAGAGAAACCTCTTTTGCCTAACACTTCAGATGCTTGCAGAGCTCATAATCAGAGTGAACTTCCTATTTGAAATAGTCCTCTCCCCTAGGCAGGGCGCGGTGGCTCACGCCTGTAATCCCAGCACTTTGGGAGGCCGAGGCGGGCGGATCACGAGGTCAGGAGATCGAGACCACAGTGAAACCCCGTCTCTACTAAAAATACAAAAAATTAGCCGGGCGCGGTAGCGGGTGCCTGTAGTCCCAGCTACTCGGGAGGCTGAGGCAGGAGAATGGCGTGAACCTGGGAAGGGGAGCTTGCAGTGAGCTGAGATCGCACCACTGCACTCCATCCTGGGCGACAGAGCGAGACTACGTCTCAAAAAAAAAAAAAAAAAAAAAAAAAAGAAATAGTCCTCTCTCCTTTCCCCCATCATGCAATAATCCTTTTGAATAAATTCTCTCCTTTCCTAAGTCCCTATTTGTTTTTATTTGACAATGCACATGGATGAAAGCCTAGATGTAATTTAGGTTATTGATGTCATAAAAATGAGGTAAAATGATAGATTATATTTACATAACTTCAAAGAGCAAGCATAGTGATGATTTTACCAAGAAATGGAAGACTGCAAGAAAAACATGTTTGATGTTAAGAATAAATATCAAGATTTTATTTTGGTCAGTAAAATTTAAGATGTTTTTTAAACATCCTAGTAGGCAGTTGGAGTTTGATAGGAGTGATGAGAGCTGCGTGTTGAGAGTCATCAGCATAAAGGCTATATTTAAACAAAGTCACTAGAGGAGATAATCTATGAAGACAGTAAAAATGGAGAAGAAGAGAAAGAAAGTTTAGGACTGAGACTTAGAGTACACTAACACTTAGAGATCAAGCCTAGGTGTAAGAACTGACAAATGAAATCAGCTGATGCCTTGTGCTGGGGGAGGGAATCAAAGCATTAAAAAACTTATAGGAATCAGAAATGTATCAACAGTGTGATCCGAGAGAACAAAATAGGTGTCTTGAGGTTGTGCAACCACTCATTCTGCTTGCCACACAACAGCCAATAAATTGAGAGACAAGGAGTTAGAGCAAGGAAGGCAACTTTATTTCGGATAGCCGGCAAACCAATAACATGGTAGACTAATGTCCTAAAGAACCATATTAAGTCAGCACAGATTTCAGGCTCTTTTTATGTTGAGGAGGAGGGAAGATGAGGAGGTTGGGATCAAGAGGTTACTGATGACCGCAGACATCTGGATGCCAGCAAGGGTCCAAGGAGGTTTGGAATTTCTTTGCCCTTGGTCAGGTCACAATGCTTCTATAAGTTTTTAACAAAAAGTAGTCAGGTGTTTACATACTTCTCTTTTATTCACAGAGTTGGTTTCAGAAACTACATGATTGTTTTTGCAAATTATCTCAGTGCTCTAAAATTATCCTAGTCTACTTGTAGGAGGCCCCTTAAACAAAAATTGAGTTATCTATGTTAGTTCTTTGGCTGTTTCACTGTGGCACTTTTTCACACAAGATCTGGAACATTGAGTACCATACGCTTCAACAGATATAAATCCTTGTATGTTTGTCTATGTCATTGCATTTCTAGTATGTTTTATTAAATTTGTCATGATTACCATTAAAATTCCAACAAAGTAAATCAATTAAATATCAGAAGTGAGGGATTAGTAACCTGTTGATCATTACTACCAGTGTGGTACATCAATTTAACTTAAGCAAATTATTATTTGTTCTTACTATTCATTTCTTGAAGTAGAACAACATAGAACTTAACATTTCCAGTTGACTTCTTTCTTTGGTGAACATGTTAACAGAAAATGCAAATTTGTCTGTAGAAACTAGGAACACATCTGTCCTAGCCAGTCAGTGAGCAGAACTTGTCAACTCCAGGTGAGGATATATCCACTGAAGGAACTGCAAGTCACTATCAAAGGAACCGGAAAAATGCTTGCAAATATTTATATAACTTGTTTAAAAATAAATACTTATAACTTACTCCTGATTCTTCTCAGCGCTCAAATCCTCCCCTAAGAGTATTTAGATAAGTAGGAATTCACCCCTAAATCTTTCTGATCACACAGCACAATGATAACTCTGAGTACCAGTATAAACATATACATATTATTATTTTTGTAAGTTATATTAATAAAAACAGGAAACCTCGATTACATAGGTTCATCCATGTCACTTGGTTTTTTTAGTAGTTTGGATATTTATTCAGGGCAAATATAAAGAGGAATCAGTGGATTCCTTTTCCTCAACAGAAAATAGCATAACTGCATAGAAACAAAAATGCATGCCCCAAGGAGAACACAGAACTTTTTCTGTAGCAGTTTATGCTGTCAGCACATTCCAGATTGATTTGTAAATCTAATATGAAAGATTGAGTAAACAGTCTGTGTGTAATTTAATATCTCCAATTTTATATCCCATCTAAAACTAAGTTAAAATCGATTACAATGTAAGAAGTACATCTACAAAACAATTAATTTTTTTTGGCTTCTTCTGTCTTGAAAACCACTAAAACAATAAAGGAATTTTTAACTGTTATCTTCTACTTAGCCCTCATAGTGCCAAAATCTAGGTATCTTTATACTATTGTCTAAAGAAACATCAGACACATATTTATGAGAATGCCAAGAAGTTGAGTTTCAATGAATGCTACATATATAGCATTCAGTGAATGCTATATCTGTATCTGATACTTGAAATATTTATTAATAAAAATAATCATCAGGGCTGGGCATGGTGGCTCACGCCTTTGACCCCAGCATTTTGGGAGGCCGAGGCAGGCGGATCATGAAGTCAGGAGATTGAGACCATCCTGGCTAACATGGTGAAACCCCATCTCTACTAAAAATACAAAATATTAGCCAGGCGTGGTGGCAGGCGCCTGTAGTCCCAGCTACTCAGAGGGTGAGGCAGGAGAATGGCGTGAACCCGGGAGGTGGAGCGTGCAATGAGCCGAGATTGTGCCACTGCACTCCAGCCTGAATGACCCAAAGAGACTCCATCCCCCCCCAAAAAAAAACAAAAATCATCATCATCATCATCATCATCATCATTGGCACACCAGCTATAATACAAAGTTGTCTTTTGTTGCTTTATTTTGCCTCTTGAACTAATGCTTCACTCTTTTTCTACTTTTAACAAAGTCTGATAATGTAATTAATTTCAAAAGTACCAAGTTTTCAGTTGAACCATTAGATTCTCAGATAGCTTTAGATCTTAATTTCAAAACTGAAGTTTCTACTTTTCTACTCTAACTAGCATCACTATCGGCACTAAACACAACTTATGACTTTGAAAAAAGTTTGTTTGTTTGTTTTTTCGAAAACTATACCAAGAAGCCAAAAACCAGTTCAATGCTCCCAATCTATTTAAATTTCCATGTGTATAATACATGACAACACTAAAACTTCCAAACAAATCATAAAATTTGATAGCACTATTTTAAAATTCTTATTGTAATACATTTTACATTCTCAGTTTCTATTATTGCAGATTGACAACTCAAAACTATTTTGAATGTATTTTTCCCACCTGAAAACATTAAAAGTGACCTTCACTTCTATTTATACTCATATGAGAATACTAAAAAGAACGTGGATATTTATATATATATATAGTGTATGTATATGTGTGAATATACTTATATACATCACACACACAAAAACACAATATATAGCACATATGTAGCAATACAGCCATGAATATTTGTGTTCTATTTTATTTACAGCTGTAAGTTTCATTGAAGCACAATCAAAACCTCTATTTGACATGTAAAAACATATGAGTCTAATGATAAAACTCCTGAAAAAGTACCAAATATGAAGTTGATTACAAATAAATATGAGTGTCAGAGATTATAGGTATATTGTGCCTATATTTGAATGTCCTGTCTGTTATCTGACAACAATTTTTCAAATTTAATAGAATTGGAGGAATGTGTGGGTATAAGAAAAGCATGTAAATCTATTAGTCTCTGTAGCATTTTTTTAAATTTTCAAATTTCTTACTTTCTTCAGTAATTTGTTTCATTAACAGCATACTTTCATTTTAGCCTGTTTGTTCTTTCTTCTAATATTTCATCACCATATCTCTAATCAAGAGTAATAATGTTTACATACGGTTCAGACACTTTTACACTGAAAATTGGTAACGCCTTTAAATAAAACCTAGATATATCTTTAGAATTTCATGTACTTTTTTATGCAGTAGTATTTATTATACATGAACATGTTCAGTTTTCATGTAATTGGTATTTGCCTCCATGACCTTATGCTAAAGGGATTCTTTGAAACGTACACCCAGCTTAAATTTTGATAGATACTCACTATAGAAGACAGGTCTTCACCACAGAAATAAAAATTATAGTCAAATTAAATGTGGCATTTGTGATGTTCCTGCAGTTATTTTAAAGAGAAAGTAAGTGAACTAGCATTGAAGTGATCGATAGTGTATTTTACTTAAATAGCCCCAATGGTATCCTTTTATATCCAGGTGATTCACTGTATTTGGGATTGAAGAATTATAATGTAAGAAAATTCAAACAAACTTTGGCCTAGGGTAGCATAGCAACAGAAAGATATGTGCATGACCATTAGGGTTTTATGCTTTAATATTGAGGACATGTATGCCTGCAATATAAACACTTATTAATCTTTTTTATTTATGTAGAATGATAAATGTAACAAAAGTTATCCTGATATTGTGATGTGCTATGTAAAATGTGTATTCTTTGCTCAATCCAAGATTTGTTGTATCTGCTATTTTCAAGAACATGTGGAGACTCCAGGTAAAACATCCACTGCCTTCAGTAACAGGGGCTCAGCTTCATATGGCATACCTGCTACATTATATGTGTGTAGGAAGGAAAGGAGAAAGAGGTCCAAAATAAAAGAAACAAGTAGCAAATGAAGACCCAGAACATCAAGGGGGAAGTTTTTTGGATAATATTCAAATTTCAGCAATAGCATATGAGGGTCTTAGGGAATGGTAGCTCCAATTATATTGATTGTTACATGAATTGTTTTCATCCTTTTACCTTTTATCTCTCCTGCTTGGAGAGATAAGGGGATCTAGATAAACTGAAAAAAAGAAGTTAATAAACTTTTAGCATCTAAGTACTTCTATTATGTCAATTCACATTTAAAAAGTGTAAAACTGAAGACAGTGATTTTCCTACCTTCAGATGAAACATGAACTTTAGTGTCATAAATGGCAAACTCTAAGATAAGTATGGGGTAAGTAAAATGCCAAGTGGGGTGTGATAATTGCATGACAATAACAGCTACAGAATCAGATTTAGCACAAGGTCTGGAAAACATCTAGAAATGTATAGTTAAGTGGCAACTAGAAAGCAAATACAGTGTAAGACAGTATTTGAGTTTGCAAAGGTAGGCAACTCTTGTTCATGTAACATTTAATAGGGGCTTCATTAAAGATTTGACTAGTTCAGAATTAAGAGACTAGTTCATAATTAAGAGTCAGTTCTGTTTACACATTGGTGAGTTTCTAGCAGAACTGTGAAAAGAACTGACTGGGCAGATAATATGGTTTGAATCTGTGTTCCCACCCAAATCTCATGTAAAACCGTAACCCCCAATGTTGGAAGGAAGATCTGGAGAGAGGTGATTAGTTCATCAGGGTGGAGTTTTCATGAATGGTTCAGCACCATCCCCCCTTGGTACTCTATAGTGAGTGAGTTCTCATGAGGTCTGGTTGTTTAAAAGTGTGTGGCACCTCTTCACTCTTTTTCTTACTCCTTCTCCTGACATGTAAGACTCCTGCTCCCACTTTGCTTTCCACTATGAATAAAAGCTCCTTGAGGCCTCCCCAGAAGCAGATGCTGCCATACTTCCTGTACAGTCTGCAGAACTGTGAATCAGTCAAACCTCTTTTCTTTGTAAATTACCCAGTCTCAGGCATTTCTTTATAGCAATGTGAGAACCAACGAATACAGCAGAGAACAAAGGGATGAGCAGAGCTCACCAGTCATCTAGGGACAGCTGCTGTGCAGGAGAAAAGGTAGTGGTAGAAAAGGCTCAAGCCATGACCCCAGAGAACCATCATGTGGTGACATGAAGTAAGCAGGGAGTGGCAGCAGGAAAAACGGTTCCACCAAACGTGTCAGTGTGTGAGCCATGATCCTAAAGGACAGGGGTGAGAACTCTATGCCCTGGAAGGCAAATCTAGCTTGTGGCTTACTTTTGGATCGCCAAGAAACTAAGAATGGTCTGTATATTTTTAAAGGATTGTGAAGGAAGAGAGAAATGTGGAAGAGAAGAGGAAGCGGAAGAAAAGAAAAGGAATCAAGATCTTACATGACCTGAAAAGCCTAAAATATTTACCTTTATACAAATCTTTCCCTTTGTAGAAAAATTTTGACAATCCCTGCTCTAGAGAGAGGAAGAAAACTCCAAGGACCTACCAGGTTTCTGAAGGTAAACTACTGAGAAACAAAACCACTAATAAAATTCCTGCAAGAATAATGTATTTTTTGAGTTTATCACATGGAGTTTTTTTTTTAACCAAAGGATAATTGAGCCCACAAATAAAGACAAAATATCCACTAAAAATATATCATGTAGAAACCATTTTGAAAATTATGAAAAGAGTATTTAACTAGCCTAAATGTAGGTAGAACTATATGTCTGATAAAAAATAAAAAGCACATACTTAAAGCACACAACTTGCTAAGTTGTTGAAATTCTCAACACAATCAAGATTATATATTCATATACATATACAAATAAATATACATAAGATATATGTAACTACCTAATATAAAATAGACCAATGATATGTATAGACACTTCATCAAAGTTAAGATGCATATATATGTATATTTATATATATATCCATTACTAGTCTCTAAATATCCTCATGTCCTCTTGTAATCTTCGTTTCTCCTTTTCTTGTCCTCCTCTCCAATCTCACCCCATTTCCAGGCAACCAGTGATTATCTTTGTGTTACTATATTTTTTTCTCAAATTGTATATAATAAAATAAGTTAGTTATTTTGATATCCATTCATTTTTCATGCATGAATAGTTTATGCCTTTATATTGCATTGTACAGATGTACTAAAATTTTTTATGCATTCACTTGTTTTTGACTGTTATAAATAAAGCTGCTATGAATATTTATGTAGAAATCTTTATAGGTACATATGTATTCATTTCTTTTAGGTAAATACCTAAGAGTGGAATGACAGGTCACATAGTATATATCCACTTAATTTTTTACACAAATGCCCAACTATTTTCCTGAGTGTTTTTGGCATTTTGTATTTTCACCAGTAGTGTATGAGAGTTAACACATTTTTACATGTTTACCCACGCTTGGCATACTTTGTCTTTTTAAAATTTTAGACATTCTAAGAGGAGTAGTATCTCATTATTCAAAATTTTCATTTATTTAATGACTGAGCATCTTTTTACATGCTTAATTGATGTCTGTTTATCTTCTGTTATGAAATGTATATGCACATAATTCATTGATTTTATATTAGGTGGCTTTTTATTATTGAACTTTGGAAGTTATTTATATATTCTTGATACAAGTCATTTATTGGATAGGTGATTATGAGTATTTTCTCCCCTAGTGTGGTTTGTATTTTTATTATTTTATAAAATAATTATTTTTTAGACTATGGGAATAAGTGTCACCATGAGAATGTTTGAAAATTATGAATAAAATATTACTAAATATCTGCTTATGTATGTATCTATCTCTGTTCTTTGTCTGAAACATCCTGAATGTATTGAAATTGTTTGTGGAATGCCTTGATGGGGCTATCACCTTATCATATTTTTATTATCTTCCTGCAGCATGATTTTATATGAATATCTAAACTTTCTAATAGTTTCCTCATTTAAGTCACTCTTTAGAATGTGACATGATAAAAGAAATACCGTTAATCCCAAGCTGTAGTCTTTGGAGACAGGAAATAGTCACTTGGCTAAGAAAAAGTGTAAAGCAGTAATAGGTTGTGGCAGGGAAATCTATATCAGTGTGCCAACTAGCTCTCCAACTAGCTCTCTGGTGGGGTACTAGTATCAAGATGATATCCAATTGATTCAGCATCATTTTATATGTGCACTGCTGCTGGCTGGCAAGATGCATTTTGTAAAGTTCCTACATATTAGTTTTGCTTCCTGTGGCAATACTATTTATTTTAATCTGTTGTTGAGGTTGTAATGAAGGAAAACGTTTGCCGTCCCAAGGCCTACACGTAGGCATAGGGAATGACATTACTTATGCCTTTTCCCTAAATATTACATTACTGCCTCTCTAAGGTTATGCTATTTTTTAAATGAATTATTCCTCTAAAGGTGGATAGTTAGAATATAGTTGTAAATTTTCCACAGAAAGTAACAGCTTCAATATTAATCCAAAACCAACTTAAATTGATTGTTCTAAGTTCAAGGATACTAAAAGAAAAGGAAATTACCCAGGCTCTGTTGGAATTTCCCACAAATACATGCTTGTAAAAATGCCTTTGCAATATTGGAGGACACATAAGAAATTAATGTCTTGAAACTATTACAATTTTGTAAACTATAAATTTTTTTCAGAGACCTCTTCTGTATAATTACTTGAATAGCCTTAAACTACTAAAGCTATTAAGGTTTCACCATCATTCAATTTCTGGTTAATTTCCACTCTATGATGAAAAATAACTAAAGTTTAAAAAAAAGCCAGTCTATAATGTAAGATATTGCCTAATGTTAATCCACACAGTAAAGAATTATGAGATCTAATTATTGGACATGGCAATGAAGATTTACTACGACCTTCATTACCACTACTGCTTTTGAGGTGCTATGTTTTACCTACTATGAGAGATTATTTTGAGATGTGACATTTCTCTGTTAGTAACCATAAAAAAAAACTTATAATCATTGTATTCATAATTTGTTTTATTCATTTATTACTATGCAATTGCTGAAAATAATAATTTTGCCTTTCATTTTTCCAAATATATCATAGATTCATAGATGTCTAAGCTAGCCCAGGCCCCACTATTATGCCTACAACTGAAATCATCGCAATTACCCTATTGCATTGAAATTATCTAATTCTATGACTTGCTGCCTCCCAAGAATCTAAGCTTATGCAAGAGCAAAAACTGTTTATCTCCACCACTTAGAATGGTAATTAGATATGAAGGAAATAGCAAAACTTTGCAGAATTGAAGTAAATGTGTTTTGTGTATAGTTTGTCTATTTTACATACTAAATGAGCTGTATTTTATTTTCATGGAAAGCACACAATCTATGCCCAAGAAAGCAAACATATTTAGAATTTTAAAAGACAGACCAGTAATGAGCTTCTAAGAAGTTTAAAAGTAAACTTCTCTGGAGAACTTCTTTAGGATTTTCTTTAATGCATTCTTGGGTATATGTAAATGGATTATTGTATTTCATGGGTTTACATCTAGCGTGGCCAATAAACTGCTTAAGGGTAGCAATCTTATTCTTCATTCAATAATCTATATTCCTATACCTACAGTAACTCACTGTCATGCCTTTTCAAAATTGGACTAAAATACTCAAGTTAGATTTTCTTATTGATTTTGTTAATGTAAGTAAGTAATTCAACATGGTAATTATTAATTTAATGTATACTTTGTACCCAATACTGTACTCAGCCCTGGAGACACCATAGTGAAAACGACAGTCTTTCAATTTGGTGAATTTACAAACTAGAGGAAGAAAGACAATCATCAGGTGATTACAGTGTACTATCATAGCCACCATGATAGGTGAAAGTTCTATATCTATGAGAAAAACTAACCCTGTCTTACACTGCTTAAGGAAGACTTTCTCAAAGCTTTAATGAGTAACCTAGAACTAAAGGACACTGAGAGTTTTATAGGAAGAAGAAGCAGCATCTGAAAAGGCACAGAATTGAGAGGGGTGAGCATGGCATACTAAAAATATATAATAAAAATATAAAAATATTAAAAAATAAAAAATATAAAATAAAAAACTAAAAATATAGTTGTAGCATAAAGGCCAAGTGTGAGAAAAAAGTCAACATTTGTGTGCTGTGCTAAGATATTTATACTTTATTTGAAATTATAAAACAATTTTTAAGTTTTAAACAAGAGAAGGACACAATCAAATTCTTATTTGAGAAAATTCATTGGCTGTAGAACAGAAAATAAACGAAGAAACAAGTATCAGTTAATTCGGGGCACTGGTTCACATAATTCAGAAAAAAATGGTGAAATGAACTAGAGCAACTGCAATAAGAATAGATAAAAAGATACTACTATAAGAGATATTAATTTTTTTGTTCAGCAAGTGACCCTGGGACAACTGGATATCCACATGCAAAGAATGAAGTTTGCTGAACTTACACCATTGGCAAAATTTAACTCAAAGTGGATAAAGACCTAAATGTAAGAGCTAAAACTGAAGAACTCTTAGAAGAAAACGTAGATATAAATATTAGTGACCTTAGATCAGGCAACGATTTATTAGAAATAACACCAAAAACGCAATCAACAACAACAAAAAGATAAACTGGGTATCACCAAAATTAAAAATTTTGTATTTCAAAGGACACTATCAAGAAAATAAAGAGACAATCTACATAAATGAGGAAAATTTGCAAATCACATATCTGATAAGATAGTGTCAGGGTTTGAAGGGACTTGGGAGGCTAATCAAGGAAAAATATATGGCCATGAGGTGGCAATAGCACACACAACTATATTGGGCTATGCTGACTAAGAAGTGATGGTTCCTACACGGAAGTGGAAAAAGGCAAGGGAACTTCTGGTCACTAGGAAGGAAAACTCTAGGTTAGAGAGCTCCAAAAAGCAGCAACAGCTTGGTATTTTTATAGGGCCCGGCTTATCTATTGCTAGCAGACGTGAGGCAAGGTTTTATGGGATATGCAAAGCAGGCAGTCTCTAAATGGCTAAAAATCAGCTTGTTTGGGCAACTTAAAAAATAATTGATGTGCAAAACTTTTAAGTTTGGCACCAGTGAGCTTTTAAGTTAACAAATCTCAGCCTAAGTGAAGAAATAAACATCCTCAGGGCCAATAAAAAGAGGCCATCTTAGGCTGGTTTATGTAGCAGGTACTTGCCTCTGGAATATATAAAGAACTGTTACAACTCAATAATAAAAAGATGATTTTTTTAAATGGGCAAAGGATCTGAATAAAAATTATTACAAAGTAGATGTACAAATGACAAGCACAGCAAAATGTGTTCAACATCATTAGTCATTGTGCAAATGCAAATGAAAAACACAATGAGAAAACACTTCACAGTCACTATGATGACTATAATCTAAAAGATAAAAAATAGCAAGTGTTAGAAGGATGTGGAGAAATGAAAAACACTCATGCATTGCTGGTAGAAATGTAAAATGTTGCAGTTGCTTTGGAAAACTATCTGGCAGTATCTCAAATGGTTTGGCATAGAACTACTGTATGATTTCACAATTCCACTCCTAGGTATACACCCAAGAGAAATGAAACATATCTCCACCCAAAAACTTGTACATAAATGCTTTTGGCAACATTATTCATAATAGTCAAAAGGTAGAAGTAAACCAAATGTCTATAAGTCAATGAATGGATAAACAAGATGTGGTATATCTATACAATGATAAATTATTTGACCATAAAACAAGAATGAAGTACTGATATATGCTGCAATGTGAATGAATATTGAAAACATTTGAAGTGAAAGAAGCTAGTCACAAAGGGCCAATATTGTCTTATGCTATTTATAAGAAATGTCCAGAACTGAAAAATCAATAGAGAAAAAAACGTTGATTTGTGGTTATCTAGGGGTGTTGTGAAAGGAGGGGTTGGTAAGTGGCATTTCAGTATTATGAGGTTTATTTTTGGGGTAATAAAAGTGTTTAAATTGATCGTGGTGATGGATACACAACTGTGAATATGATAAAAGTGATTATAAACTCTAAGTGGGTAAATTTTATGGTATGTTCATTCTATCTTAATAAAGCCATTAAAATGAAATAAAAAGTGATTCTCTGAAAAAGATGTATGCATGGAAATATGGATAGGAAGATAAAACAGGGTTCAAGATATATTACAGTCAAGTTTCATGGCAGTTGGTAATGCCATTCACTGAAATAAATAACACAGGAAAAGAAAAGGGATTTTTTTTCAATAAAATAAATTTGATGGACTAAATTTGAGACAACTTTGAAGCACCAAAATTGAGATGACCAATAAGCAGTTATTTATGTAGGCCCTGGGAAGAGGAGAAAAATATTGAATATAGATAGTTATTAGAGGACTGTCATTATACAGAAGTCCTGGTGCAGTATGAAATCCCTAAGCATGAATATGTCAATGAAAAGGCCAGTAAAAGAATTGCAAAAAAATTCTAGTAGCATGAGCAGGGATGGCCAGGTGGTGTCTTTGCAAAGCCAAGCCTTTAGTAAAGCAATAAGAACAGAAAGTTCTTCCATCCTGTATTGCTTATGATTCTAGGAAGAGTATGTCCCCAGGTGAGAAAACAGGGTATCCATTTGATTAAATAGTCTTAACCTGAAGGATCCTCTTTTATCTCATTTATCTAAAGATTTCATAAATTATTTGCACAAATGATCAGAAGCAAATGTAATTTAGCTGATAGTTTTTAAGATAACAAAATATTTTTTTCATCAATGCAGTTCTTTTATAGTATTTAAGAAGATTTTCACTGGCATCAACTCCATTTAAGATGATTAAGCCAATGAAACACTCCTTATGAACAGCCTTGCGAGATTTTGTGCAGATTCTATACAGCTTCTAAGTTACCTTAGCCATTAGATTTGGTTGAAAAATAAAAACTAAATTTCAAAAAAGAGTATGAATTTCTACCCAAGGGAGAAAAATTATTCTCAAAATTTACCTCCAAAATAGTTTTTTTAATGGTTTAGAAATTACTTTTAATTCTAATATAATAATTAAAAGATAAAAATGTGTTAATGGATACACAATATAAAAAGAAGCAAATTGACTACAAAAGCACAAAGTGTGGGTGGTGGAAAGTAAAAGTGTATAATTTTAATATGCAGTTGAAGTTAAGTTGTTAACATAAAATAGATAATTATAACTACAAGGTATTTTATGCAAACCTTGAGTTATCCACAAAGAAAAAGACCTATAATAGATACACAAATATAAAGGAAACATAAAAAATGAAGAGTTAAGGCAAATCACTACAAAAATCATCAAATGACAAAGCAAGACAGCAAAAGAGGAAGAGAGGCACAAACAACTGCAAAACAAATAACAATTATTGCTGTATTTGCTATTGGCACCTGGAAAATTGGGTCACTCCCACCCTAATACTGCTCTTTTCCAATGGTCTTAGCAAACGGCACACTGGGAGATTATATCCCGGGCCTGGCTCGGAGGGTCCCACGCCCATGGAGTCTTGCTCATTGCTAGCACAGCAGTCTGAGATCAAAATAGTTTTCTAATTGTGTTAATTGAATGTTAAATGTATTTTTTACACAATAAGAACTTCTACTTGATAGAATTAAATTTCCTCTATTTTAAGATTAGACCAAATAATATACAAAATCATTGAGAAATAAAATACATTTTTCTGTGTTCATATAGTTAAACCACTAGCTATTATGAACCAATAAACTTTCATGTATACAACCAAAATGAACATAATCATTAAGTGTGCATAGCATATTTGTCAGCAATCGCAGCACATATTTATTACAACAATAGGGTATGTTGTGTTTAATGTACCTCTTAATTAAAAATGAAGAACCCCATTGTTTTCTCCTATGTATGACGACCTTAATTTGATACTCTTAGAAGGATTAAAGAAATGAAAATATTATCCTGCACAAGCCTGTTAAGCTTCCTTACATATCTGTGAACATATCAGACTTGTTCTCAC
This sequence comes from Pan paniscus, assembly GCF_029289425.2. Classification (NCBI taxonomy): domain Eukaryota; kingdom Metazoa; phylum Chordata; class Mammalia; order Primates; family Hominidae; genus Pan; species Pan paniscus. The sequence goes on from NC_073252.2 coordinate 115,580,692, forward strand.
ATCAGGATTGTTATACTTGTGAATCCCTGTTCCTGAGATCTCTTTTTCCTAAATATACAGGAGGCTCACTCCCTTTCCTCCTCCATGTATTTGCACAAGTATCACTTTTTCATTGAGGCCTTCTCTGAACACACTATTTAAATTGTAACTATGCCTCTGACACTCTCTGCCTTCTTTTCCTGTTTCATTAATTTTTTTTGTAATAACTACTAACAATCTTTTAAATACTATGGATTTTGCTTTTTTTTGTATGCACATTTTCTAGAACCACTAGAATAGAGATGTTTTTTGACTGTTTTGATAAGATACATATCCCTAGTACCTAGAAGTGTGCTTGGCACATGTTAAGCACTCAAAAAATACATAATTGTTGAAAAGATAAAATGGATTAAAGGTAAAATTTAAAGAAACAATGGCTGAGAATATTGCAGAACTAATGAATGTCACAAATTCTCAGACACAGAAAGCCCAATAAACTTCACATAAAATAAATAAAAAGATGTTCATACTAGACACATCACAGTGAAACTTCAGAAAGTCAAAGACAAAGGGAAGGTCTTTAAAATTGTCAGATAAAAGGACCAGATTATCTTCAAGCTAGTTACATGAGTCTGAGAGGTAGCTTCCGGACAGTATTGATAGACTCCTGAAGACTGAGGAGAACTTGTGAACCTAGAACTCCATACTGTAAACACATTTTTCAAGAGATATCACAAAAGAAATAGCTCTAACCTCTGACCCAGGCAATCAGGATCCTTGCCCTGGGCCCAGCATTGTACAAAGCTCCTTTCTGGCCTTGCCCGGTCCTCACCCCTCAAAATGGAGACTGATTTTGTAAACAGAACTTAGACATGCAGGCTGGGGTGTCTACACAGTATTCTTATGGTGAGGGAGGAGGCTTGGGATAGGAAGAGAATATGGAGTAAGGTATAAACTAAAATCTTTCATTTTGTCTTATGCTATGATTTCAATAAATGTTATTGATGGAATAAACAAAGACTTTTAGAGAAGTATTATGGGTGGCACATGTAAAAATAAAGACCTTTTTCAGATAAACAAAATCTAGCTGTTTACCACCAGCAGATTCTTGCAAAGAAATTCTATCACTATACTTGACTGAGAAGAAAATTAGTCTTATGTAAAAGACATGTGAGGACAGAAGAAAGGAAAAGCATAGAAAAGTGTAAAAATGTGAGTAAATCTAAACAAATACTGACTATATACAATAATTAGAGTATATCACACAGTAAAAGATATAATTGCATAACATTTACGTAGATGAATGTGTCCACATCTTTATATTTTCTGGGAGCAGGATAAAGGTATTCATTCACCTTAGAATTAGGTAAGTTTAATATTTACATTGTAGTCTTTAGAACATTCTAAAGCAGATAAATATATTCCAAAATAGAAGGAAAAATATAATGGAAAGAGTAAAAAGAATCAATTCCAAGGAGGCAAAAAAAAAGAAATAACATGAACCAAATAGAACAAATACAAAACTCAAAATTAGATAATAAAGAAAAACACAAATATACTAGTAATTACATTAAATGTAAATGAACTGAATGGGTCAGTGAAAATCAAATATTATCAGATGGGATTTAAAATATCCAATAGTATTCTGTTCAGTAGAGATGTGTAAGGATATAGAAAGATTAAAAGCACAATGATGAAAAAAAGAAAAAGCAAATCCTAATCAAAAGAAACTTGGTGCACCTATGTTAATGTCTAGAAAAAAAAAAGACTAACAAAACAGTAGTCCTCCACCACTGGCCTGGACACAGCTTGGCTGCTCCTACCAAAGAAAAGCTTCAATACTGCTGCTGGAAATTGCCTCGGTGAATGAATTCTCCTCTCATCTTTATGTTGCTAGTGTTCGTTTCAACAACAACCCTGCGTTGTTTATGGCTGTACTATTAGTGGCTGCAGTGACTTCTTTTTTGGATCCTTGAGTAGGAAAAATGCCAACAACGTTTCCTCTCTTTTTCTTTTAGTTTATTTATTTGGAGGAAAGTGGGAGGCTTTAATTATCTGGATAATTGCTTCTGGTTTGTAATTTATTAAGGGATTGCACAATCTTGCAAAAAACATCATGACAAGGAGTAAGTTGTTCTAAGGAACAGAGGCAGAGTCCCAATGTCTTGACTACCAATTACTTTATGGTTTGGATTTCTTAAGATGTGAAAAAGGAGTAATATAAAATATTGCTATGGCAAATATAAATCTTCTATTCCAACTATAGCACCAGATGCTAAGATTCATAGAAATTACTACTTAGAAGGATTTCACCTTTCCTTTTTATGCCTTCCTCTGAATGGGATTTCTGATTTATTGTTACATCTACAAGAAAAGTACCTAAAATAACCTTAAATAATTAAAAGTATAAAATTCAATCTCGCAAAGACAAATAGGTTGTCTCACATCTTCCCCCAAGTCACACAGCATTGAGCCATTCGTGATACAAAGTTCTGCCCAACAGTGATCCCTTAGCCTAAACTAATCACTACAAGGCAGCTGGCAATTTGACAGGGAGAGACAAGCTGATAGCTTTTCCTCAAACATCAAGCATGCACTGTGTTTCCAGTGCCAAGCTGGATTTGACATTTAATTAAAAAAAGTATCTTAACATAGGTCTACACAAAAATCGAGGCTGTTGCAACAAAATCAATTTTGTCTTATTTAAAGCTGGAAAAGCTTGATGCCCCAAAGGCAGAATTTTTATAAGAAAAGTATCACTGCTCTACCAGCGGGAATACTGAGGGTATTAAAAATAATGTATTTTGACTAGTTTATGGCATTGGACTTGGCTCAGGACTGCATATAATAACTGTTTATTAAACAAGTTGAGCTGCTATAAATAAAAGAATCCATTGCTATAATTAGCTTGTGATTCGTACAAAAGAATAATCAGCTTCATACAAAAAATATATTTATACATACATACATACATGGGTCTATATACACATATGTATGTGTCACTGTATATAGACACACATTCACATACACACACATACACATACACATATATGTGCTCATAAAAAGATTTTCGGAAATAATAATACTTTGATCATATTTTGCAGAACACATATACATGCGTTCTTATAATATATTTAGTGATAAGCAGAATCAATATAGTTTCATCATATTATCAAACTAACCAAATGAAAGGTTAATATAGTTAAGCATGTCAACAAGAATTAAAAAAACACAAAAATTTTGTTAGAGAAATAATATTTTTCAGTCTCATGCTGTTCAGTATATTTGGCTTATTTGTTTGTGTTTGATTTCTTGCAGGGTGAAGAAAACATAATATTCTTTATTAACCATTTCATTTCAAAATATTTAGGATATAATGAGAAACTATGTCAAATTTAAAGTGTAGCTAAAAATTTCACTTTTTAAACACTGTATAGTTAAAATTTTCACTTTTTAACTATAAAATTAATTTCACCATCTCTTTATTAAAATAGTAAGTATGAAGTAACAAATATCAAGTCTGGCATACAACACATTGTTCACATTTGCTGGATTACTAGTTGTCCAGTTGTCTGCTTTGCACTGTTGGTGCCCACTTCTAAGGACTCCTCTAGAGTGCAGAGAAGTCAGAAACTACGTTTCCCAGAATACCCTTTCTTATATATGATTCCAAGTTAGAGTTTAACAATAAAAGGAACTTGCGCACATTTAGAAGAAGTTATAGTTCCCTCAGGAAGTCATGATAGACACAAGCCAGTGCTTCAAATATCTCCCTGATGTCCCTGTTTCTCTGTGAACACTAGAACTTGAAGTAATTCCCCAGCCAACAATGGAGTCCTCTTGTTCAGTACTTCAGGCTAATGTCAGCAGTGACTGGTTCTTGACCCTCTGAACCTACATTACCATCCCTCTACTCACTAATTACCCCACGCCCCACCTCCTTCTCACATTCCCATATCCTCAGCTTCTACATTAATTACTTTCTTTTCTCAATTCTTAGAGCAGATCTGGTTTCCTAACCAAACTGAGACTAATACACCTTTACCCAAAAAGATAATAGATGCTATGTATTAGAACATTACAGCAGTGCGATCTCAAGGCAGGTTTGGTACAACATTCCAAAAACAATAAAAAAACATCTAAAATTGTCTCTCCTTTTAAAGATTAATGACTTCAGTAAGAGACGTTGATGGCCTTTGAGGGTAATACTTTATTTTCTATTGCTTATAAAGGTCTGAAGTGATACTTCTTTAAGCTGCTACCAATCATGTACTTGCTAGTGTAAATGAAAAACATTAGATAGAACCCTCAGCCATGACCACGCCATTAAAATGAGTTTTAAGGCCTTACACATATACCTGAGCTACAATTTTCCCCAAAGCAGAGAAAGAGGACTACCATTCACTTTTCTATTAAGATAGAATTTAAAAGAAGCTTTTATAATGATGTTACAATTTTATAAAACTTGGACTCATTTATTTCACATCCAGCTATTATTTCGTCCTTTTCTCCTCTACTATAAACAACCTTAAAGGCTGACAAAAAACTTGTTCATCCTTCTCAAAGTTTTTTCATGAGTATATACTCTATGAAATTTTAAATAATAATAATAAAGTGAAAACACAGAAAGCTTGAAAGTATCCCCTAATGGAAAGACTAGTAAGATTTCAGTCAAATTATATATTTACATAATTTATCGGATTCATCCACAACGAGGTAAAAATAATAACAGAACATATTTCTTCCTTTAAACAGGAAGTCAAAAATGGTCTCTTATTATCTCTCCCTCTCTCTCTCTCTCTTTCTCTTTCTCTCTTTCTCTCTCTCTCTCACACACACACACACACACACACACACACACACTTATAAAACCATTTAAGGTTAAAATGTTACTAACTGGCATCATATGTTTTGCAAACTTTAATTCTCAAAACAATCTTATATTGGTGGGAGGAATAAATGCAGACTTCTGAAATTTCAATTTCTTTATGAAGCCTTGATTTCCATCTCTAACAGAATTTCACTCTCCCTTCACTGAGCCCCTGTGTTCTATGTGGATTTTGACCACAGTGACATAATCACTTAATATTTGTTTTGTTTCCTCTATTACACTGTAAACTTCTTGAAGAAAAAGGTATTTCTAGCTCTAAATGGATGCTTGTTGAATGAATACATAAATGAGAAACTAGTTTTTCTCTGTGAAGTTGAAAGCAATAGCAACAACTTAGAGTTATGAAAAAAAAAGATGAATAGACATCAAAGAAGCACAAGTAGGCTTAGAATAGAACACTTCACATTCATAGTGCAAGCCAAGGAAAGCCCACAAAGAAGATGAATTCAGACAATGGTGACAAATAATATTTTTGCTCCCTACTTCTGTTCAAACGTTAACAGTATGCTTCCTCCTTCCATCTCTCTCTACATTCCCCACTATCTACTGATTCCATTAAAATGAAGGCCACGTTTTATTTTATATCTGTTAGAGAAGAGATTTTCTCTAAAGCAATAGAATTAGAAGGGTAAAATATTGGAAAAAAATAATAAAGAGTAATCTAATAAAGAATGAACTCTAATAAAGAGTTCATAGAAGTCCACCTCATTTGTGGCAGTATGATTGAATGAGCGCACTTCTGGTTAAGGAGTGAGGGTCAGAAACTTTCAAGGTTCTGTTAGAGGGATGTTGGATATTGTGCTTTGGAGCTGGCACAATGAAGTATAGCATTAGACTGGGAGAAGGCCTTCTCCCTGCCTCTAGCGAGATCAGAATCATTCCAATATCCCAAAGATGAGAATTTCTCAGATTATCTAAAAACAACTTACTTACTAGGGATGTCAGCATTTTAGGATGGAACAATGGTGAGACTTCTTACAAGCTGCTCACAGCCATGGGCAAATGGTAGCAGGAGCAAGACAGCAGAATCAGGGACAATTTGGCATGGAGAAAGAAGCTTATAAATTCCCATGTGGTTACTTGCAAAGTGTCATTGTCAGACTCCCAAAAATCATGACTTGACAGGGTGAAAAAGAGAGCAATGTTCATACTAGTACATAGGTCAGGGCTATAAAATCAAGATTCATTTGACTGACAAGTAAAAGGATTGCCAAATAATTTTGAGGGCCCAGCTGAAATTGGAAAGCATAAATCTGCTTCACATGACAGAATAAGGATGAAATCCATTAGAAGGTTATATCAGTGATCCAGGTAAAAATGGATGAATTTTGAATTAATACAATGTCAGTTGGAAATTAGATAAGAAAATGAATGCAAGAGGTATTCAGAGTGTAGAATCTGTAACAATTTATGGCAAATTGAACATAGAATTCATTGAGAGCAAGAAGGTTAGCTGTGGCTCTCACTTGTAAGGCTTGGGTAATCAGTGGTGGTTTAACTTACAGAGTCAGGGAGAAAAGGAGGAAGAGAAAATTTTATTAAAAAGATGATTTGAGGGTCAGTGGCATTTAAAAGGTGTTTGAAACTCTTGTAGTGCTTATGAAACCACCAAGAAAGAGTACATATAATGACGAGGGCAGCAGAACACAGGCAAATCACAGGAAAACAAAACATAAGGGATACGTGTATAAAGAAGACAGGGCATATGAAAGTAAAATGAAAATCAAGAGACTGTGATGACAAAAAAGAGAAGGAAGAGAAATTTTCAAGAAGGGAGTGTTCCACTGGTTTAAATTTTGCTGAAACTTCAATGTAGTACAAGGTATGCATGCACTTAATTAACTTTACAAGGCAGCTCAGCAAAACCAATATGATTGTGACATAAAGGCAAGAGGTAGATAGAGGGCTGAGTGATTAATTTTGACTAGGAACACTTTCTTTGTACACTCCCCAGAGAAATCACACCAATATAGCAATAACTAAACGAGTGAATTCCAAATGTTTTGATCACAAATACATCTCAGTAAAAATAAAATTAAACATCATTATTACAGGCTTATTTTAGAACATCATGAATATAATCATCGATAGAAAAAGTACTTTGAAATAAATAAAGCCCATAGAAAATTAAGTGTAGAAGAATATGAAATTGTGGACCCAGAGAGTGAAATCTGAGGAAGAGTGTTTTGATTGAAAGTGAGCACAATCTTACTACGTCATCCGTTACAACGTTCTTTGCCATAGTCAATTCAAGGTTTAAGAAAGATTCAAAGAGAGAAACAGAGTGTTACTATTGAAGAAATATATATTTAAAAATTCGGCTATCAAGAATGTATCCATAATAATTTCCTAATACAGATTCAGAGGCAAGCTATTATAGTTATTATGATAGCCTATCTCTCCAGATATTTGTTGGAAATTCCCATTTTGTTGAAAGTTTTATTTTTCCAAGCTTAGGAAATATGTCCAATTTTAAACATTATCACCAGAGACATCTAAAATTAGTTATGGTGGTCCCTGGTACACTTTTATCATTTTAAAATGCTTGAAAATAACTGAATACTTAAGAATAACTACATATAACCTACTATTTTGGTTTGGAAATAAAGTATTATGAGCAATGCATTTTAATGGGAAAACAATGAGAAAATGGCTTTTGTGATAAAAATGAAGAATTATTTACTGATTCATTTCTAATGACTTCACAGTGATAAACAAGAAGGAATAACTTGATGAGGAAGAAATGGCAACTGAGAGAGAAAGTAATTTTGTCATCATAGAATTTTGATAGCCATGAAATTGAAGACTGGGCATAATGATTAATTTATTCTCAACTTTGGGAAGACAGACTTCTAAAAATTCGGGTAGAAAGAATGTGCTAATTCATATCTCAGAGTGGACAATTATTCAAGCAATTGAATGCTCTCAGAGAAAGTATTTCTGGCTATGTAGTTATTTGTGAGGAAGAAAAATAAGATTTATCTTAAAAATTTATTACATTTGCCACTGATCTTCCTGCAAATTAAATTCTGGAAGAATATTTACATTGATATGAAAACAAGAACATGTAATAAGATGTAAATAAAACAAAAACCAATATGAAAGTTAGTGAGTATCACAGAATTGTAAGAATAGTATTAGCTGAGGCTTGTAACAATTTTTGAAAATTTAAAGTTTGTTTTTGTTAAATACACGAGAACAAAGTTAACAATAAATGGATAGGTTCACTGCCTGGAGTTGATGGTATTAAGTTAATGGGTAACACTGCAAAAATACATGACACCATATTGTTTCTGTGTTTTCCATAAATGGAAAAAGGGAAAATTTGCAAGGGTAAATGGAAAACTAAGACTAGAAAAATGATGATTAAAATGCTTCTCACTGCTCTATATGAGGTCAAGTCTCCTGGCTGGGAAAAATGTCATTTGAGGAGACTATAAGTAATTGTAGATGGGATTGTTTGAATATGATGATAAATCTTTGAGTAATTACGAGGAAATGAAAATACATCAAAACAATAAAAATTGGAAAATTTGTTTTTTTTGTTTTTTCTGAAAGGGGAAAAGAATCGTGATGGGACATATAAGATTAATATTTGAAAAAGAAGAGTTGGCAACTAAAAACCAAATGGACTTATGAGGAAAACATTAATATTTTCTATTCAATATTCTCAACATTGTCAAGTTGAGAAACTGTAGTAATCATCTGGAGACAGGGATTAAAAGCAAGATTTAAGTTTGTTGAAAAAATGTAGCTGAGGTATTGAGGAAGAAGTTAAATAATGGAATCGGTGTCTAAAATATACTAGTGGAAAGAAAATAAAAAGAGCAAGTTTATTATGAAAATATTGTGTGGCACTTTCACAACAAGTCTGTGAAGTAGATAGTATATATACTTAAAGTTAATAAAATTGAGTCTTAGAGGAAATTATTAACCTGCACTGGGTCATTCAGCTGGTAGTGGAAAAACTAAAATACAAATCTACATCTTGCTGACTTCAAAGCCTGGGTTAGATTGCTCTGCCTCAAGTACAGTTCAGAAAACTAAAACGTTCAAAAACGTGGCTAAATGGGATGAACGAAAAGACATGTACTTGATGACACACATTTAAAGTATCCAATTGAATAAAAAGAAGAAAGATATTGTTTAAGAGCGGCACATTTTATGTGAAAATACATTGTTTTATCCATTTATTTATATGCTTATTGAACAAATACCTATTGAGCACCTACTGTCTAATCAAGTTTTATTTTAACTTTTCAGGATCAAATGATGAACAAAATATACAATATATCCTGACATTTGATATCTACTACTAGAAAGGAGAGGGAGTTAACAAACATTATAATTACTAAATTATATGGGATGTTACATGGTGAATTCTATGTTAAGTAAAAAAAATAATAGGCTAGGCGCAGTGGCTCACGCCTGTAATCCCAGCACTTTGGGAGGCCGAGGCAGGCGGATCACGAGGTCAGGAGATGGAGACCATCCTGGCTAACACCGTGAGACCCCGTCTCTACTAAAAATACAAAAAATTAGCCGGGCGTGGTGGCGGGCGCCTGTAGTCCCAGCTACTCGGGAAGCTGAGGCAGGAGAATGGCATGAACCCGGAAGGCGGAGCTTGCAGTGAGCCGTGATGTTGCCACTGCACTCCAGCCTAGACGACAGAGTGAGGCTCCGTCTCAAAAATAATAATAAATAATAATAATAATAAGGCAGGGAAAAGAGATAGGAAGATTGAAAGAAGAGTTTTTCAATTCCAGATAGAGCATTATATAGGCCTCCTGGAGAAGATGACTTTCCAGTAAAGGCATGAAAGAGTTGAGAAAAGGTGGAGAACAGATATATGTGAAATAAAACTTCAAAAAGAGAGTATAGCTCCTGCAAAAATCCCTTAGGCAGCAGCATCTGTAAAATGTTTCAAGAGTATTGGGAAGTGAATGTGGTGGAAATTGGATTGGGTGAGGAGGAAAGAGGTGGGAAGTAATAGCAGATAAGAAGGGGAGCCTTAGGCTACACTGCATAGGTGATTGGAAACAGTGTCAGTCATGTGCCAGGCAAATTAATACCAATAGAATTCCATGAGCTAGGCATTGACAGCTGGAATAGACTTCCTTCTAATATGATCATGGGTGATGTATTCTCACTTAAGGCAATGGAAAACTTTATACCCAAGACAACAAGGCAAGAAAAAAAAAACATGAGGAAAGCTGAGGTCAAAAGGACATGAAGGGTATAGAACAGAGAGCTTATAGGGAAAATAGAAAGGGTACATAGAAAGTGCTGAATAGTTACCTGTTGAATTAATAACTAAATGATTAAATATACTTCTATAATATTTTCTTATGTGCTGTTATTAAATCATATCAGAAGAAGTTCCATATAAATTATTGTGGAGGGAGTAATGGATTAACCTTACCCAAAGAGAGTTCTGGCTTTTGGCCTTTGCTTCTGGGAGGTGATTCTTAAAACGTCTTCCCTTGGAGTCTTTGTTTACTGGGAGCCTTGGACTACTATAACAATAGGATATTTGATGGGGACTTTGGACCCACCAGATAGTCTAGGCTAACATTATGATTTATTATGGGGTCTTTAGGCCACCAAAGCTATACCTTTGGTCAGGTCAACCCCTAAAGGTATTGGATACTAAGGCCAGCCACCTGGGCAATTACATCTAACTGACCACGACCCATTAAAACTCTGTCACACATTATTGCTGGGAGAAATTACCACTTTTTACAACTCCACTGGGAGAAAACAACTCATGTTTGAAACTCTTCCCTGTGAATTTATTTCTCTGCTAATTTTAATCTGAGTATTTTCCTGTAATAAACCATAACCACAAGTAAAGCAGCTTTCAGTGAGTTCTGCAAATCTTTCTAATGATTTATCAGACTTGCAAATGGTCTTGGGGATCCCCCAAACTTGCAATTGGTTTCAGGAGTGAAGGTGATCTTGATGCCTCCTGAACCTCTCAAGTATGAAGGAAAAAATGGCCAGTAATCTTGGGCCGGAAAGTCAGGGGAAAATGTGAGAGTAACATTAGGAGTAATATAGAAAAGAAAAGAAAGTATAACAAAGTTTAGCGCAATTTATAAGAAAACGTAATAGTGTTTGGATCTTCCCTTAATGAGGAAAGGGAGGCATGTTTAATGAGTTGGTCATTCAGCTAAAAGGCTAGGCAACCAAATAAGAAGCACATCCTTCCTCAGAGACTTTTCCCCTAGCAAGGTAGTTTGGTTTGGGATTCTCTTGATTAACAGTGATAGAGCTTCTTAGATGTTCTTAGTAGAAAGATAATGAATAATGGCTTGTATCACTTTGAATTAAAAAAAAATAGAGTGGTTTATCCGGTGTGTCTGCGACAGATGGGTGGAAGGGAGCCAGATGGTGTCTACTACTGTGATATCCAAACTTTGGCTATTCCCTCACAGTTGCCCAAAACAATGCCCAAAGATGGCTAGCATATGCCCTTTTCTGCTTCATGATATTCCAGTGAGTATGCTGCAGATTATTTTGAGTGGATTGTCGCTTCCTTGAGATACAAAATCACAATTGCCATATCTGAATCTTGATAATTGTAATGTAAAAACAGTTCCTGGATTGCTTCCCCTAGAAGATAGAGATGCCTTAATTTTGCAGTTATAAGGTGAGGCACCCATACATTATTCAGAAAGCAAACAATAATCTTATTTATTATGCAAAGATTTAAATAGTGATTCTGTAAAAGGACAGGATTTAATAAAGTCTCTTCAGAGAAACATTCCAGCTAAACAAAGAAGAATTTTCTTAAAGAGTTCTGCATTGGTTAAGTGTGTTATTTAATTTTTTTTCATTATTAAAGCTCTTTAAGTACAAGCTAAAAGTCTTTTTTGTATGTAAATTACAGAAGGAATTCAAACTGGGTTAATTTGGTTGGCTTAACTGCTAAATTAAATAAACCCAAAAATATACGAAGACGAAAACAGAATAAGTTTAATTCTCCTTCCCATAGTAATTTAAAGTAGGTATTCCTGAAGAACCAGCTGCTTTTAGCTAATCCTGATTCAGAAAACAGTGTTCACACAGCTTCAATCTCTGCTGTTCCCTAAAACATTGCAATTCTCTGCATTAAGAATAGATAGAGTATGAGGGAACTTGGAGGAGATACATCTGTTTCTTAAAAGTATTGGTTCTGGCCAAGCATTATGGTGTGCACATGTAATCCCAGCTATTTGGGACGCTGAGGCAGGAGAATCCATTGAGCCCCAGAGTTCAAGACCAGTCTGGGCAACACAGCAAGACCCCTGTCTCAAACAAACAAACAGACAAAAATCTTGGTCCTTCAAGAGCAGACATTACTTCCATTCAAAGTCCATAATTTAAATGAAGCTAGTTGCTAGTTGTCACTCAGAAAAAAAGAAAAAGCAATTGTTTTCTTGAGTATCTAGCAACCTCTTATGATTAGCCATTAATGTTTAACTCCCTAAATTGTTATAGATATTGCCTTCTACTCTATAAGCCTATTCCATATTTAACCACATGATTGTGAAAACATTGAAGGTAGTGGATATCAATGGGTAATACATACAAATTCACTCAGAACTAATCATGTAAAACTAACACAGTTTCTTTCTTTGGGGTTCTCTAAATTAGAAATCTTATTTGTCAGAGACCTTGAAAAACCATTTCGGGATATTCTGCTGTTCAAGAAAGATAGTTGAGAAGTACATTGCAGTAGATTTAGATAAATTCATACCTACTCTAACAACATGACCCAGAATTGGTGTAAATATATCAGTATCTGTCTAGAGAGGATGTCTGTAATGGTGTTCTTAAGGACTTAAACTTGGCCCTGTACTCATGGAAAGGTTTAAAACGCCTAAAGATGTAGAAGTTTTTTATTTATCAAACTGTGACTGCCACCAAGTGGAGTAAAGTTTAATAAGTTAATAGAATCAAAATCGGTAAGGACACGGACATTCAACAACCAAGGTCTCTAATAGGTAATAAGTATGGTAGAACTGCATATGGATGAAGAAAAAGTTCCTGTTTGGGTTTGAATACATTAAGCACACAGCAACTACTGATAATTTGAAAAAGAGCTGTGAGTTTAAGTTGATTATAAATTCAATGGAACCATCAATTTACTGTAAAAAATATCTAAAGCAAATTTAGGATACATGAGTAGAAAAAAGTATTTTCTCAGGAAAATAGAGTTCTTCTGAATGCTGTGCTCTGATCAGCATATCTGGAAAACTTTAATTTCTAGGCAACACATTCCAAGAAGGATATTAGCAAATGTAGGGTGTCCTGAATTAGTGACCAGAATTATAAAAATTTACACACTACTTTGTGAATAATAATTGAGTGAATTAAAATTCTTTAGAGACAAAAAGGAAATACTTAAGGAAATAATTAGCAAAAGATTTTTCTTGTGGTAGCAAAATTAGCTCTATCTAATCTTCCAATCCCACTGGGTGAACATCATTTTGTGTGAATGTATTATTGTTATACTATTATTTTTGGATAATTGCTATATTGTTCATATTGATGTTCCTTGTTATATTTTTATAATAGCTGACCTAGATTATTATATAGGCAAGATGATAGGGCTTCTCCTGGACTGTATAAGATATTTCTAATACATTCTCAGCAGGTAGGAATTATTATCCCCATGTCACACACGCCATTGCTGGAGACACAGGGTATCTAATGCACACATGCTCACACTACTAATAAGTGATAGAACCTGGATTGTAGTCAAGAAATGTTCACCACAGAGTCCTGCTCCAATTACCACAACATTGCCACCCTGAGAAGTGGAGAATGTTCTGGAAAGCATATACAAATCTCAAATTATTTGCCCCACAAGAGAGCTATATGTCTAAACTGGAAATAAGAAGAAACTAGATATACAGGCCGGGCTCTGTGGCTCACACCTGTAATCCCAGCACTTTTGGAGGCTGAGGCGGGTGGATCATGACATCAGGAGATCGAGACCATCCTGGCTAAAACGGTGAAACCCCGTCTCTACTAAAAAAACACAAAAAAATTAGCTGGGCGTGGTGGCTGGCGCCTGGAGTCCCAGCTACTCGGGAGGCTGAGGCAGGAGAATGACATGAACCCAGAAGGCGGAGCTTGCAGTGAGCTGAGGTCACGCCACTGCACTCCAGCCCGGGTAACAGAGGGAGACTCTGTCTCAAAAAAAAAAAAAAAAAAGAAACTAGATATCCAAATAACAGGTGGATAATTTAGAAATTCAGCACTAAGTGAAATTTTTAAATAAATGATTACCAATGTATTTTCAACTTTCAAGGCTTTATGATTTTATTATGTATATGTATGTATGATTTTATTATGTATATTATTTTGCCTTGTCTTTTTCCAGTTACCTGGGCAGCTTGTCTTGAAAAGGAGTACTATTGCTTTGTAAGCATTAGCACAAAGGAATTTCATTGTGTGACTGGATATTTTGGTGTTTGCCATATTTTTGTTCCTGCTGTTTATTTTGAATAAAATACCTGCCCATATTCTCCTACTCCCGTATTTCAACCATCCTTTTAAGGACTTTCTAGGTTGTCAACTTCTCTGTAGAATTTTTCTTGATTTTCTACTAGTGATGGTTAATTTTATGCGTGAATTGGAGTAGTCTATGATCACTAGTTGTTTGGTCAAATGCTAGTCTAAATGTTGGTGCATTTTTTAGATGTCATTAATATTTAGAATCAGTTGAATTTAAGAAAAGCAGATTAGCTTCTATAATGTGAATGGGCCTCATCCAATCACTTGAAAGCCATTAGGGAAAAAATGAAAGGTTCTCAAAGAAGAATAATTCTGCCTCCCGACTGCAAAATAGAAATTCTGCCTGAATTTTTATCCTTCAGACTCAAGACTACATGTCAACTCCTACCTGCTTCTCCAGCCTGCCAGCTTGCCCTACAGATTCTTCACTTGCTGATCCCACTAATTATAGGATATGCTTTAAAAACACCTTCATATGATTCACTTGTATTTTGAACCTTCTCTAAATCACACTCAATGTTAAACTTTTTTTCAAATTCCTCCCAAAAGGACTTGCACGCATTTTTTACAAAACAGTGAAAGTGGCAGAGGTTCTAATTAAATCCATGGTTGAGATCTAATTCAACCTGACTTTAGACGAAATCTAATGGTGCACACTCAAACTTCCATATGGAAAGAAGAATTTTGGAATAAAAGTATAAAGAGGCAGTAAAGGAGATCCTTATGGAAAACGTTTATATTTACTGACACTGACTATACAAAATATATAGTAAGTCGGTGGGCATAAAAAGCATCTCTCTCTCCCATCTATTTGAAATACAGTCAAGAAATAAGTCATGGAATTAGAAAGAAAACTGCTTCCATAATTATATGATGAGTGATAAAGTAGTGTGCAAACAAGAAGTGCTGTAGAAAATCAAAGGGCTTATGTAGGTTATTGGTGATCAAGAATAGTTTCCTGTAGGAAAAATGGCACAAGCTAAGCCTCAGGGATGGCAATGTGTAGAAAATGGTCAGGGAAAGTAAGGACCTTAATTTGCATATAGGATTGCTACAGGCAATTGATGAAGACTGGAGGAAATACAAGTTGCTCAAGATTGAAAAGATTTAAATAAAAATTTACACTTCATCTCTCAGAAAATGAGACATTTAACGTTTTAAAGCAGAAAAATAACATATAAAATTGGCATTGTAAGTAAAATAACCTAGGGATGGTATTCAATAAGGACTGAAAATAAGAGGGAAATAGGGAATCGATGGAAATCATTACTATAACTAGTATAGGCTTCATGAGAAAAAATTCTGTATGTTGTAAACCTTATGCCTCATAATGAATACCTTCAGAGACAGCAAAGAAAAAATATTTACAGATAAATGGTGTTTCAGTGTTATCTGTTATGCAACTGCATAATAAAATACTATAGCTCACATCACTATTTTCTTTTCCTTCTTTGTTATAGTTTCTTACCAATAAGGATTTTTGAAAATAAACGTTTATATTGATTACAATATAATAGCTTTCTTGCTAAATGCCGTGGACACAAAGATTTTAAAAACCCACTGCCAGTACATTTTAAAGTTCAGACAGGAGTCTCATACAAAAGTATTATTTGAAGAAGAGCAAAATAAAACAAGACATATTAAAGCAAAACCACTTGAATCTACTTAGAGCAGTTCAGAAAAGTTTTTCAGAAAAGTTGACTTGTAAGTTGAGTCTTAAAGAAGAGGCATAACAATGGGAAATAGACTCTGTGTAAAAAAAAAGAATGTATTTATATAAAGGCAAATAAAGCTTTCCTTGTAGGTAAAATATAGTTGGTCTAAAAGAATTGAAAAATTTTGAATATGAGTGTAGCTAAAGAAACTAATTTAAGGTAATATAGTTATTTCTTTGTTTTTTTCCTGTTACTTAAAAATATTTTGATGATATATGGTGATTAGAAATTAACAGGCACACTGGTAGAAGGGTTTATGTATACAAGGAGGGAAGATGCAGTTTGAAAAGGAGGAAGAAATTGTTCACTAAGATAAGTTTGCAGAGGCGAATAGAATGCAGACATTTTCAAAGAATCATTTCTTAGGACATATTTTTATTTTATGATCTAAAATTACAAGAAATATTTTAAATATATGTTTAGTATTTATTTTTATTTCAATAGTTTTGGGGGTACAGGTGGTTTTTGCTTACATGGATAAGTTCTTTAATGGTGATTTCTTAGATTTTGGTGCACCTGCCACCGAAGCAGTGTATACTGTATTCAATATGTAGTCTTTAATCCCCTCACCCCTCTCCCACCCTTCCCCCTCCAGTCCCCAAAATCCATTATATCATTTTTATGACTTTGAATCATAATAGCTTACCTCTATATCATTTTTATGACTTTGAATCATCATAGCTTGCCTCCCATTTTTAAGTGAGAATATACAATATTTGGATTTCGATTCCTGAGTTACTTCACTTAGAATAATGACCTCCAGTTCCATCCAAGTTGCTGCAAAAGACAAGGAACATAAAAAATAGTTTGTTCATCTTAATGTAAATGAATTATTCTTGATAAAGTGATCATATGTAGATTTTGTTTTAAACAGCAGCTGTGCCTAGCCTGGTGGCTCACGCCTGTAATCCCAGGATTTTGGGAGGCCAAGGTAGGCGAATCAGTTGAGGTTAGGAGTTTGAGACCAGCCTGGCCAACATGGTAAAACCCTGTCATTACTAAAAATACAAAAATTAGCCAGGTGCAGTGGTGGGAGTCTATAATCCCAGCTACTTGGGAGGTTAAGACACGAGAATCGCTTAAACCCGGGAGGTGGAGGTTGCAGTAAGCCGAGAATGCACCACTGCACTCCAGCCTGGGCAATGGAGTGAGACTCTGTCTCAAAAAAATAAAAATAAAATAAATAAATAAAAATAAAAATAAAAAGCAGCTTGACCAACAGACAGCTATCCTATTTAAGGATATTAATATTTTCTTTTATTTAAACTCTTAACATTATATGTACCAGCTTACTTCACACTGCTTTCCCTTTTTAAAATTTATTTTTATTTTTAAAACTTTTAAATGATTTTACTTTATTTTAATTGTGGTAAAACACATGAGATCACCCTCTTAATCATTTTTTAGTTACACAATACAGTATTGTTAATTATGGACACAATGATGGACAGCAGATCTCTGGAACTTATTCATCTTGCACAACTGAATCTTTAGACCCATTGATCAGCACCTCTCCATTTCCCCCTTCCACTGGCCCCTCATAACCAGCATTCGACCCTCTGTTTCTATAAGTTTGACTACTTTAGATATCTCTAATAAGTAGAATCTTGCAGTATTTGTCCTTCTGTGACTGGCTTATTTCTCTTAATGTCCTAGAGTTTCAGGTATATTGTCATATATGAAAGGATTTTCTTTTTAAAAAATTAAAAAATGCAGAGAAAAATGTAGTTTTTAATTGTTCAAAAGAAAATTCAAACAGATTATCAAGTTGTGAATTTCTCCTTCACCTTCCATTTATTTGTTTTAAATTTAAGCATCAAGATTTATCTAAAATGAGGAATTTGCCAAAAGGTATTAGGTGGCAGGAATATTTCCTCTGAACCAAAATTCAATTGTAAACAGAGTAAAATATTTTAATTTATTAGAATATTTGCCTAATTTATTTTGATTGTTCACAGTTCAAGTATAAATTGATCAATGGAAAGTGTAGATAATTGTCCACTTGCATTGTTTATGTGATTTAAATATATACTCAACTGAAGAGTTCTTTACAGACTGGGTTTATTGATGGGATCATTTGTTCTCTCATTGTGGGAAGGTTTTGGAAAGAACAAATATTCCAGTGATGGAATACCATAATTAAACCGTTTTAATCCCTTAAGACCTGCCTCAGCAAAAGTTCTTTTAGCATATGATATATAATTTTCAACTTTCTGATATGGTAACCAAAACCAAAAACTAATTCACCAAACTGTTTATTGTCTCACAATATTTACCAAGACTTACATACTTTTATAAAAGAACATTTATCAAAATTTGTGTATTCTCCATAGCCAATTCTGAATAATTAAAACCAAAAAAAACAGAAATTTCATGGTACATTTTAATTTTACTGGTGTAAATCCTCATTATTTCCAAAGTTTTGCATTAACATAAGCATTTTTATCTGCAACTCCATACTAATAATTATGCATGATTAAACTTTTCAATTTATAGAAAGCAAATAATATTACATTTATTCTGTATATGTAACATTTATTCTGTATATGACATTACTAATATATTTCATATTTTTATGATTTATTTATTTTGAGACAGTCTTGTTCTGTTGCCCAGGCTGGAGTGCACTGGCACAATTTCGGCTCACTGCAACCTCTGCCTCCCAGGTTCAAGCGATTCTCCTGCCTCAGCCTCCCAAGTAGCTGGAACTACAGGTGCCCACCACCACACCCAGCTAATTTTGTATTTTTATGGAGATTGGGTTTTGACATGTTGTCCAGGCTGGTCTTGAACTCCTGACCTCAACTGATCCACCTGCCTTGGTCTCCTAAAGTGTTGGGATTACAGGCATGAGACTTTTTACGCCAATATTATTTTCTAGTGTCCTCTTTTACTCATATTTTTCTGCCTTAATATTTTATGTCCATTTATATGTAATTTTAATATGTAATTTATGTATACTCTATATTGCTGTATAAATTTTGTTATATATAACATTTTATGCTTATTAAGGCATTGCTACATATGACAGGAAAGCCAGTGTAAATACTTTTGATCCTTATATCATTAAATTATTTCACCCGAGAGCTGCTAATTTTTGGAATAAAATATTAACATATTTTTATAACTAGTGTGTATATATTATATATATATGAATCTGTGAATGTGTATGTGCTTACTAACACACACTTCTATAACACATAGATGTATCTGTATGTGTTTGTGTACATATATATGTAAGAGACAGCATGGCATAAATATATGCCATCATTTTGTAAATATAAGATTGCTATTTTAGGCTAGTATATTTTCACATTTTATCTTTAGATTCTGCAAAGGCTTAAGAGATGCTCATGTGGCTATTTGAGAAAAGTAATTGGATTATATAGCAAACTGAAATAGTCTGTTGACATTGAGACAAAGATAAGTGAAAGTTGTGTATATTATTGCAATTTGTTGTCAACAAGAAATCACTGTGTGCTTACTTCATGAAAGGAACTGCTTGAAAGACTCAAGAAATTATCACATTCATCAGTGGTTTTCTTTATTCATGTGGTGATCATAAGCATTAAGGAAGGGACCATAATTTGCAAAGAGAGCTTTTACAAACTTTCAGTAAATACTTATTGAACATCTACTTTGTAAGAGGCCCTATGAAGACATTACAGGAGCATATATGAATCTTGATGATTATTTATATTTTCCAGCACAGTGTGAGTGTCAAGTTCTATTCTAGCACAGTGTTGGTGTTAGGTTCTATTCTAATATGTTTTCCTGATAGGTGAAAAACGTTTATCGCATAAGTAAGTTTTCAGTGTAATATATTTTACACAAATATGTGTGAGTAATCTGAGTACTGGCAACTCGTCTAGATTTACTTCATTCATAGAGACCATGACTGCTGAGTATCTACAAAAAGAACTCTAGAGGAAGTAACAAAATTAACTGTGAGAATAAAAAATGTATAGAAGGTTTCAAACCAGAATAGGTCAGTGGTCCATCTAATTGAGTATGCAGTTTCTGAGTATTTCAATAAAAATCTAAGATTAGATCATTTAAAAATAGTCATCAATATGGCATTAAAAAGTCACTTAATTTTCAATCGTCTACTGCAAAGCAAAATCATTTTTTGCTCCACCTAATGATGTACTTAGAGTCAAGCTAAAAAGTTATTACCTATCTAAATATTGAATATAAAAATAATTTTATTTAAAATAACAACTCTTCCTATCACACAACTTCAGAAAAATAAATCATGAACTTTTAATCACTTCTGCTTACTACATATACACAAGTTTTTTTTATGGACTTCTAAATTGTGAGAAACGGGAGGTTGCTTAATAAGAATATGAAAATATTTGTTAAAGTAATAAAATACTTAATTTTGAGACTCTCAACCTAAGTTTTATAACCTGGATGTTGAACAGAAATTCTTGAAACATCATTATTTTTCTTTTGTAGAATACACATTATATTTATATATGCTGTAAACTTCACAGGTCTGTAATCCACAAGAAAATTAAAGCTGATACATGTAAAAGCACTGTTATACTAAACAATTATATTTAAATATAGGAATCACACTATACAGAGTGACAAACTATCTTTTTATTTTAATACAATTAATTGTGTAAATAAGCCAGCTAATGGTGGATTTTTAAAGCATGATTTTAAAAGTGAATGTGTTTTTTATCATAGAAGTAACAATTTTCTAAAGTAATGGACATTTGCCAAAATTATAGAATAATATTCAGAAGTTTTGGTTAGGGTCTACTATTGGTAAATCTATTAGCTTCATCAACACTTGGTAAGAAATTACCTAAACAAATAAATATAAGGTAAATAAAATTTCAGTAAAAATGAAAAGAGTAGCAACATAAGAAACCCATTTTTATGCCACCCACTGAAAAGCAAGGTATTAAAGCAACATGAAAAAAAGATCCAGTCATTTGAGTTCTCGCAATTAATTTTATTATATCCTTCCTAAAATTGAAAAATGAATGAGAGGTAAAAAAACTTTTACACATTTAGGGGATATTCCAAATATATGCAAAACCCTGCACTCAGAACATTCACTAAGTTGACAGACCCTTACATTTCTATGGGGCTTATCTCCTATGCTCTAGCATGTGTCTTTCTAAGTCTGCTACTTCCTACCCCCAGATTCTGACATCATGATGTCTTCACTGCCATAAACCGGTGGTAAAATCCTATGAGATGGAGAGATAATCCATATCCCAGAAGACCAAAATAGGGCATCAAGATTAAGAGTCAAAGAAAGATGCTGAATTTATACTTCTGCCCTTAGTTTTCTAATTCTTTCTGTATACTGGTATAAAAAAATTAAATATTATTGCCACGTGCCAGATGACAGAGGTTATATTGATTTACATTAATACAAAGAACACATATGAGATAGTAGCAAGCAAGGAAACATCACCTGATTAAACCTAAAATAAATTGTTGCCATTTTTCATGTTCTATCCCATGAAAACAGACAAGTAAAATATGAACACAGTAGAAATCAACATTTCATCTTCCAAGTTTTGGACAGTGACGTTAATTTCTGCTTTTCCCAAAACATGTATTATTGAATATAGTTTAAATTTTGTAAGAGTATTAATTCAGGGAATTACATTCTTTCTCATATAACCCTAGTCCCAGGCATGTGAAAGCCAAAAGAAAAAAAAATATATGAGTCTACCAACTTCTGAAAAATAACACCATACCCATGAGCTTGGAAAATTAAAAAATTAATGGATTCATATAAATGTCATACTAATTTTTAAATCATTTTAGGCAGAACTTTATTTATCACCTAAACCCCCAAACCAATTCATACTATTGATCCTCATTGGTCCCCTAAATTACCAAGAACTGTTATTAACTAAAGCCAGTGTCTATATTATTCTCCCAAAAAGTTCTACATATTTTCCTTTCCCAAGTAAGTACTCGTTTTCTGAAGAAGACTCTGGTGCTTACAGTAACAATCAAGAAAAAGAGTTATGGTGTGTACTTATGAGATTATTTTAGGGCCTTCCTGAAATATTTCAAGTCCTTCCCAGTGGACTTGGGATTCATAACCTGATTGAAGTTGAGGATTAAGTGAGAGGCAGAGACTTTCCATCACTGTGACTCCTATCAGGCTAGATTCACAAGATTTAGAGATATGTTGTTATACAGAAACAAAAGACCTTAGAAGATCCAACAATTTATGCTCCAGGAACTCCAATTTTGGTTGGCCATTTTAATTACTGCTTTTGCTCTGCTGCATTGAAAGGCAATTATTTCTGCTTTTCTTTTACCAATTAAATATGATTGCCTTTGTGAATAGTGAGACCCTGTCTCTATTAAAAGAAAAATTAAATACTATTGCCTGGATTTTTCTTCACCAACATTCTAATATCTATATTAAATTTAGGGAACTTATTTCAACAGTGACATCCCAAACTTTATTGATACCACCCTTTTTTGTTATCTTTTTTCAAGGGTGCAATTGCTTCCTTTCTCATGTGTTCTCAATGCCTTGGTGAAGGAAGTCTTCTTTGAGAACTGTCCTAGTAGACGTATTTAGGAAATGGTTGTGCAAGCAGATCTTGATGGATCTACTGCACCAAATTTATCTGTCTAATTTATTGAATGCTTTAATATCCATTCTATCTAAGAATGATTTGTCTTTTCAACTCATTCTCAGTAAGCCATCACTGAGTCGAAGATTCTATTTAGTAACCACACAAATGATATTACTAGATGTTCAACTTCTCACATTGGACCCAGAATCATTGGTAAGTCTATTTCATTAAAAGTAAGTCCCACCTAACTTATGTTCTCCCTTCCTCATCTAGCACCACAAGACTTAATTGCCATACATATTTCCCAGGATCAGGATCCCTAATACACATTAATCAAATCTTGAAATTCTATTGGCATTGTAATCCTTCGTCTCCTGGGTTTAATTTTTTATTAACCTCATGGGGCATGCAACAATCTGCATCTAGTAATAGATCAAGAAATAATGACTGTGGGAAAGGTGGGCCATGGCAATTGGAATTTTCTTGCAAGGTAATGACCTCTTGTGTGACTGTAACAGTAACTCTATAGAAAACAGGACCTTCTTTATATGACGGGGAGGATTCTGTTTCTGCTAGCATTGGAGATACACAGTAGCATTCTAGAGTTCAGAGCTTTTAGAATTTCCCAAACTTTTCCAGTCTTTGCTAATCAATCCCTTAATCCTTATTTTAAAAACTTTACATTTCTATGAATTGCTTTAGGAATCAACAAAGTCACACATCTGCTTTAAGATACATGAGCCATCAGGCTTCAACAAAATGCTTTTAAATAAATCATAGAAATTCTCATTCTCTGACATGTCCTGAGTCAAGTTAACTCTAAATCTATTGCTTTATTTCTTCAGTACTCCAGTGCAATGAGAAAAACACACTTTGCCCAGAAATATTTATTGTCCTCTGGCAACTGCCACTTGTTCTATCAAATTCATGCATTAAATAAGCACTTTATGTCAAATGAACACAAATGAGAATTTCAGTAATCAGTAACTTTTGCCACAGCATACCACAGACTACTGTGTTCCACCTTTCAATGTTAAATAATCTTTAACTCATTGAAACACAATTAACATCTTGATTTTCCAGATTCTAAATCTTGAAGATTGATAGCTTACAAAAAATTCTAATACCAAACAATGTCAAGTGGATCTAAGTTACCGAGAGAAAAATATCTCAAGTTATTTTAAGAATGAGCTGCCTACAAAGTTGTTATAAGGACTGGAAGAATATGCCCTAGCTTCTGTCCCTACAATTAACTCCCAGGATAACATTACTGAACTTTGCTTACAAAGAAACTAACTTTTTTCAAGTCCAGGGAGTGGGAATTTCATCAAGACATTATCAAAGGTTGAGCTCCCAGAATAGGCAAGCTGTGCTGACAAGATCAGAGGGTTACTATCAGAACCGTCAGCTCCAGTTTGCTGCAAGATCTGAACTGGCAAAATGGATCTCATGAACTACTGTGTGTTCCCCACTTAACTCATCTTCAAAACCAACTATGTGGGTAAATCAGAATTTTAGAACTAAAATTATAACCAGAATCTCTGCTATAAGCCAGGAACATGAAACGTTTAGTTTCCCAGTGTCTATATTAAAGGAAGATACACCAGCAGGATCTTGTACCATATTTTGAATAGGCCAGTCTACTGAATCTACCACAATCATCAGCATTCTAAGATTCAGCTGAAGACAAGACCCTGACACTTAATAGAATAGAAGTGACTGAAAATTGAATGATGGTGAGTACCAATGACGAGTTCCAAAATCTGTGTTTAAGGCTTGTGATTTCTGCACACTAATAATTTGTCCCATCCTCTTTTTAATCCATTGCTTTGTTTTTATATTAGTATTAACAATTTAGATAAGGCAACTTCTAAAGTTTCTAATACGTATTTTCACATATTCCATCATTTTAGAACAACTGTTGAAAAAAAAGTGTTGTGGGATTTAGAGGTTTTCTGTTCTTTACAATGGATTTGTTTTAGCCCATGGAGGAAGATTAGAGAATATGTGTGTGTACTAGTAAGAAAATGTTAACTTTATTAAGATTCAGCAAGAGTAGAATAAACATCAGACTTATAAACTCATAAAAATCTACAAGGAAAAAAAGCAGGAAATAGAAAGTTTTGTTATGCCTCATAAAATGAAGCAAACAGTTGCCTGAAGCTAAGGGGGAAAAACACATCTAGACACAAGGGACAAGCTTTATAAAATAACTAATTTCAAATGCAAAGATTTTGGGCCAAAATATATATTTAAGGACACAATAAAAAAATATTGTAGAAAACACCATGAACAGATTTGGGTATTGGGACAACCTGTATGCCTATTTCTTTTTATTTTCTAATTTCCATCTCTCAGTGCTCTGTCTGTGATATTTTATAGCAATAATCATGCAACGTTTATTTCTAAGGGAGAGAAAAAAAATAAGGCACAAAGCCAGTTGTCAGAATCATGTACTGTAGATTCACAGAAAATATCAAAGCCAATGTGTCATTAATTAGATTGTCCTAATCTTAGAATGCTTTTACCCTTCTTAGAAATAAAGAAAGAAGCAATTGGGAGAGGTTGGGAAAAGAAGGAATGATGGAAATGATAAAACAGCAGGGAGAAGGAAAGGGAAGTGGCAGGGAAAGAAAGTCAACTGGGAGCAGAGGGAGACAGGGAAAGAGGAAGATAAAGGGCAGAAGAAGGAAGAAAAGAAGCAAGAAGAGGGGAAAGGGGTTAGGAAAGGAAAGATGAAGAGAAAGAAAATGTAAAAGAGAAGATAAGGAGAAAGAATTAGCAGGAAGGAAGAAAACCAAAAGGAGACTGGAGATTGAGAAGAAACAATGGCAACAATAACCTCATTATCTATTGGTACCCCAAATGAGGTGAATTGTGACAATCAGCTGTATTCTCGTATTCTCCCTTTTCTTTTCAGGGACTAAATTTCCCCTAGATACAATAAATTTTTTTAATTTTGTTTTGTTTTTTCTAAACTTAATTCCTCCTGATTGAGTATTAGTACACAATAAAAATATGTATACTTGCAAAAATTAGCCTGGCATGGTGGCGGGTGCCTGTAATCCCAGCTACTCAGAAGGCTGGGGCAGGAGAATTGCTTGAACATGGGAGGCAGAGGTTGCAGGGAGCCAAGATCACACCACTGCACTCCAGCCTGGGCGACAGAGCAAGGCTCCATCTAAAAATGTATACTTAGAAAAACGCTTAAAATATGGTGTCTGTGTGAGTGTGTGTGTGTGTGTGTGTAACACCAAAATAAAACATTTTAATCTTGAACTTTGAAATTATCTTTTGTTATTAATAAGTGATCTGCAACTCATAAAATTGTTTAACAATATTCACCATCACACTAGGGATACATTAAAAAGGGAAAAGATTTACCATTTGGTTCCTATATCAGAGGTAATAAGTTGGTTAAAGTTGAAGTGAACTAACCTCTACTCACTACAAGTATGGTCAGAAAAAAAATAAATAAAAAACTGAAAAATGTAGATTTTAGCTATACCAACTTTCCAAAAAAATGTTAAGAAAACGAGAATAAATAAAGAGCTAAACCTAGTCACTCTACATGGGATCGTTCCATTTCTTTTTAGTTCTCCCTTTACTTTGACAAAATGTCACATCTTCTTGTCAGGGGACTATACTGCTTCACAGGAGCCCTATTATTTCATTCTACTGGTACAAATAAAAGTATGCCAACTGAGAACCAAAATGAAAATAATGCTAACTCTCAATATATTTCTAGTTATAATCAACCAGATAGGCTATTCTTAGGCATTTGCTAGTTTTTTTTTTTTCCTTCCATTTTCGGTCCCTGATGAATTGAATAAGATTAATAAAAGTAGGACTGGTGATGCATGACTCTGAACCATAGAACTGTCAGTCATGAAGTCTGAACCATAGAACTGTCAATCATGAAGTAAATTTGGTATTTTTCTAATCTTTGTCATTTACGTTTCAAGGGTATAAAAAAGTACATTTTAAAAGCCAGTGATTACTATGACTATTTTAAATGACAAAGTATTTCATTTGAATTCTGTGTCAAGATAAAATTGTCTTTTTTTATAGAATTAAAAAGGCTTTGCATTTCATATTTATTATCAGTGCTTCAATATAGAATGTTTTGTAATGATTAGTGACGTTGTAAACACCACCAGGTTTTTCCAACACTAAGTGCTAGTCTTTTCCGGTAAATATTTTTTCCTTAGACAAAATAACCAAACCTAACACAATTTCAAGAGATGGTGATACCATCAGCATAATAACCCAAATTACAAAAATGGCAATACTTAAAATCATGCATATTATTTCACCATTTCATAAAACTTATTTTAAAATTTCCACAAACTTTCCCAGTGTAAAAGACTCCTCAAAAACTGCATGATAACATGAAACTACAAAATTCACTTTGGAAAAGTAGGGAGTTATTTTTCTAATTTTGGCTTTAAGATTTTTTTTTTAATGGGTTAGAAGATACGGTGAGGAATGTGTTGAGAGAAGTGGAGAAAAAGGAGCTTCCAGTCGATGCATTAACCATGTCTGAAAATACTTCAGTTATACAAAGGGAACACTTCAAGAGTAAGGATATATTATAAATAAGTCTCTCAGCAAGATGAACAGATGAACAGTTCAATTGCACCCACAGGAGAGAGGTCTTCTTGGAGAATGCTTGTTTATAGAATCTTCTGTAAAATAGAGTTGGCTACTTCTAATGATTCATCTTGTACTAAAACAATATCATAAGAGTCCATGTACTTTTCTAAAAGCTCATCCACTCTGTCATTTAGATATCCAATTTTCAGAATGTGCTCAACATTGGCCACTCCATCTGCCATTCTTAAGTCTCCTTGGGAGTCTCCCAGAAGAATTATGTTACTATTGTCTTTTAGTTGATTGAAATATTCTGTATTCCTCAAGGCACCATCATGTTTGTTAAATATATGAATTAGAACTCCTTTAAATCCTTTGAGCACCCCAGTTTCATCAAAATCCATAAAATTGGACACAACTTTGACATTTGGATGATAAACACCAGCTTGACGAATAACCTCCTCTAGTACATCGCTGATTCCAGCCGAAAATATGAACACGGGGATACTATGTTGTTGGAGCTTATCAAAGAAATTCTTCATATCTTTCTTTGAGCATAACGTCAGATTCTGCCACAATTTCTTTAAGTTTAGCTTTTGGTAAAGCTTGTTGAACAAGCAAACCATGTGATTTAGTATACCATTCCACCATATAAGGGTACTTCTCTTCTACAGTAAGAACAGGATCAACTTCAATAGCGTAATATTTTTTCTTTAGTTGCAATAACTTTTTTCTGCATTCATCTGTAACCAGCTGACAGTTGTCAATGCTATTATGACATGTTGGGCATCTTTTCCCTTTGTATGAAAATCAACTGAGTGTCATATCAAAGTCCGTTATTATCTGAAGTTTGGCAGCTCCTCCTTTGATAAGACCACAGATCATTTCTTCTACTCTTGTAAGGTTCTTGATTCGAACTGAACTTTTCTGGAATTCTGGCATCACCTCGATGATCTTGGTCTTCCGCCCCGTCTTCCTCTTCAAGGTGAATATGTACTGAGCCAGCACCACCCCAGCCACCAGGGCGCACACGCTGGCGCTCACTACCGCGCCCACCCTCTCCACGGCCGCGCGGTCCATGGATCGGGCCCTCATGCGCGTCCAGGCAGGAAAAAAACAGGCAACTCTCGGAGACTGCGAGTCTCGGAAGCGCGGGATCCCAGAGCACCACGGACCATAAAATTGTCTTAAATTGAGAGTTCATCTCAGCTGTTAAAACTAAAAGAACCTCTAACCTCATAATCTGTACCTTTTATCCATGAGTAAGGAAAACAAGTTGAGGACTGAGACCAAAGTTTTTGACACCATCTTTTTCTGCATAAAGCAATAATATATATTGCTGACATCAAGTTGTCTCTTTGCTCTCTTTCTGAAGAGAGCAAACAAGTTCTGAAATAAAAGATAGTTGCTTATTTTGCTCTCAAATAAGTATGAGTTCAGAGGAAAATCCTCCAAAACTTGTAAGTACGAGGACCAGGCTATCCCCAGCTCACTGCTCCACCATTCCTGATTTGTGTCTCTTACCCTCATAGTTCAGGAAAGCACCTCTATGGGAGGTGGAAGGTAGTAGAATCAATAAATTTTAAAGAAAACTGTAAATGGAATATTTTTGTGGGTTTCTTGGTTTGTTTGTTTGCTTGTTTTTTTTTAAAGAAACGCTTCTAGAAGTCACCATGAGACACTGCCACTTACATTTCATTGACCAAAATACTGTCATATGTCCACACTTCCTTGCAAACAGTTCTGAAGAATAGATTTACCATTCTAGATAGCCATGTGCCTAGCCCCAAATCAACAGCTATATCACACTGGAAAACACATAATAGATGACGAAGACATCTATATTTCTCTGCCGTATTTTCTTTCTCATTTTATTTTCATTCTATGTTAACATTATTTTTTATATTTCCCATTTTCTGAAATCTCATCTTTAATTATCTAAATCAAGATTCCTGTGGAGAGTATAAAATAGGTAAGTCCTTGTCATTTCTTAAAATTCTTTAATATTAGTTTTTGAGTGGCAGGTTTTTTAGAATTACGATATTGTTTATAATGTTTCTGTTTGTGTGTGTGTGTTTATTAGTTGTAGAAATATAACTCCAGTAAAGTGACTAAAATATGTTGTTTTCAATATATGATAACAAAGAATATTAGCTTAAGAATTGCAATATGATTAGTTACTGAAGTACATCAGTGACATGATGCATTATTTGGTTACTATATTGTTTAAAAATACTTTTTGTCCTACCTTGGTGAAGGATTATTACTTCTGTGCCACATAAGCCTCCAGCTTGTTTATGGAATTTGCTTTCATGAAAAAAAGAAAGTGAGTGGAAATGACATGTATCACTTCGGAGCAGAAACTCCAGGATCCAGCACATAATTCACTATTTTCTCTTCTTATTTTGCATGAGTACAAACATTGCCCAGATGGAAGTGAATCCATGTGCCTAGGTCCAGAGCAAAGACAATGAATTCATTTGGCCTGAGAGATTAGAGGATAGTTTTGTTTACTGTACCATAATCTTGACTATTCTGACTTAAATAATTATTATGTTTAAATTTCAGGATTTCTCACACTCACTAATATTTGTCAACAAACATCTAGCTCTTTATTTAAAAGGGGTTTTTATTTAAAGCCTTCCAATGTTTTCTAAAAACTTAGAATACAATCTAAATGCCTTAACTGAGATAACAAATTTAAAATGTTTGTGTTCCTGGCCTATGTCTGCCATGCCATATGGTAAAACTATTCCCCACTGGTATTACACTTCATCCTCATTGACCTTCTTTTTGTACCTGAAAAAAATACATCATGTGTGTTTCAAGCTCAGAACCTTTGTAACAGCTATCCCTTCTGCCTAAATTCCAGTTACTCTGACCTAAATATGTCAGCTCCTTCCTGTCACTCAGATCTTATCTCAGACATACTTGAGAAAAGTATCTAAAGAATTCCCATTCTGTCAGAAACACAATCTTAGAACTTTATTTTCCTCATGTCACTACCATTATTTTGTTTAATTTGTGGTTTACCAAGTTATTTTATGTATGTTCTTCCTGATTTCTAAGGAACTAGAGGGCAAGTAGCATTTGTGGCCTGACACAAAGTAAGTAAGCCATATATGCTTTTTGAATACATGGTTGAGATGATATATGACACCATTTGCATGAGATGAGTCTGACAGGGAACTCCTACTGTTAATTCAGAAGAAACGTAAAGGATATGATGGCAATTTCTATCATTGGCTGAATTTCCAAAGCTTTTGAGAGTAAGACTTTAAAAAGATCATCACTTGAATGAATCTAGTATCATTTTCTCTAACTGTATCATCATCTGTAAATGTTCAGATGCGATTAAAATGGGTGATAATACTGCTATTCTGTAGCAATTGAAAATTCATGTTTATAGTGCACTTTGAATTTTCAAATGCTGAGAAACATCTTTAGTTAGAGAAAATTGTGAATAAATTCAGCAGTAAAAATTTATGTGGTGCTATGGTTTGAATGTGTCTCTCAAAGATCATGTGTTGGTAACTTAATCCCAAATGCAACAGTGTTGAGAGGTGGAACCTTTAAGAGGTGATTAGGTTGTAATGACTATGCCATAATGAGTGGATTAATGTCATTATTACAGGAGTGGTTTTGTTACCTTCAGACTGGGTTTGTTATGAAAGTGAGTTCAGCCTTCTCTTGTTTTCTTGTCATGTGGTGTCTTTCACCATGTTTTGACACAGCGAGAAGGACCTCACCAGGTGCCATCCCTCAATCTTGGACTTCCTAGCCTCCACAACTGTTGAGCCAAATAAATTCTTGTTTATGAATTTCCCAGTCTGTGCTATTCTGTTGTAGCAGTACAGAATGGACTAAGACATATGGGTAAACTGTTTATTGTTCTAATTAATGAAGGCAGTTTACACAGGGGCATCTACAATGAAGCTCGATTGATTCTTAGTGTTCTGAAATTCTGCATCTCGTCTCTCAATTATGCAATTTAAAAATATCCACTTTTCCATGTATAAATGCAAGTAGGAGGATTTAAATTCAGATGACAACAGACAGGCTGGGATTCAAAGAGAAAACCCTTGCATGATCCAAACCATGGCAGTATAGGGTATAGTTGTTCAATTAGAGTACCTTTATGATTCATAAAAGGTGGTTTTAAAAGAAAATATTCTCTCAGCTCTTTCACAGAGTTAACATAAAAACATTGTTTTATTACACAAAGTTTACCTAATGGGAAAATTGCTTTCATAGAACTAAATATATTAAGCTAGTTATAACTTCTGAAGACAATGCAAGTTTATAACTTTGTTACTTTCCTGGGATTCATGTGACCTTTACATAATTAAGAGTGATAAATGTTAATTAAATAATTTGCTTATTGATGATTCCTTCCATTTTGTCCCTAACTTCTTTATAGCACTATTCTCCCAACACAAAGTATCCTTATTAGCTGAAGAAGGTAAATTTAACAAAAGACATGCAAGACTTTTACAGTTATAACTACAAAAATATATCATAAATTCTAACTAAATTGTCCTATAAATCCAATGCAGGTTTAATCAAACTCTCAACAGGCTTTTTTATTGGTAGAATTTCGCTATCTGATTCTAACATACGTAGGGAAAGGGCAAAGGACCTAGAATAGGCAGACTAATCTTTAGAAAAAGAGAGCAAGATTATAGGATTGGCATTATCAGATTTCAATACTTATTAAAAACTTATACTAATCAGGACACTATGGTATTGGAATAAAATTCAACAAAAATATTCATGACTCTGAATAAAAAGTCCAGAAGTAACACCCACATTTACACAGTTCGTTGCTTTTCAAATAAAGTGCCAAATAAATTCAACAGAGGAAAATAAAGTGTATTTTAAATAGATGATGTGAAACAACAGAAAAAAATTTATGGGAAAAAAAGTAAAAGTAAACTTCAACCTCTACCTCCCACTGCACACCATAGTTATTTTACAATGAGTGGTAGACATAAAAAGTAAAGCTAAAACTATAAATATCCTAAAAAAACATAGAAGAATATTTATAAGGCCTTGTAATAGTCAAGCATACCAGAGTGAAAACACAAAATGTACTGTTAAAAGTAGCTGATTATCTGTATTTCATCAAATCAAACACTTCAGCTCATCAAAAGACAATACTTAAGAATGAAAAGGCAGGCTCAGAAAAGAAAAAATATTTTTGTACATATATCTTTCTAAGGAGTGGTATTCAAAATATGTAATATAACAAATCAATAATTAAAAAATTGCTCAATTAAAATTGACTGAGGAAGGGAAGAACAATAGTTTACAAAAGAAGATATATGAATGGCCAATAGGTATTTAAAAACTCTTCAATATTAGCATTTGGAGATATCCAAATTAAAACTACAAGTCAGAAACACTGGAATGACAAAACTAAAAGGACTAAACCACCAAGAACTGGTTAGGGTACAGGGATACTGGAATCCTAATACTTTGCTAGGCATATTAAGTGGTTTTACCATTCAGGAATAGAGTGTGTAGTTTCTTTAAAAAGTTAAACATGCAGCTGCCCCATGAGCTGGCAATTTCATTTCTAGGATTTTAGTCTAGAGAAATGAAGACATGTGTACAACGAAAGACATGTTCACAAAGTCAATGTAATTAGGAGCTAAACACTAAAAATTTGGGTAACTGAATTGTGTAAACACTGAAACAACCAATCATCCTCAACATGGTAATGAATAAGTGCTTTGTGGTACATTCTTGCAATTGAATATTATTTTTAAAAATAAACAAATATCACATGGAACAACATAGATGGATCTCAGAAATATCATATTTAACAGAAGAGGCCAAACCCAAAAGACCACTGTGGGATTCCATTACATGAATATCAACAAGAGGAAACTCTAACTTACCATGATGAGAACAAGAACAGCAATGTCGGTGGGCATTGGGATTAGAAGGGATACAGGAACAAACACATTTTCTGGAATTAGAAAAATCTTTTATATATTTTTTCTATTGTTGATTTCATTTGTTTGTCACCATCAATCAAATTTATACTCTGTACTTCACAGTATGTAAAATTTATCACAATAACGAATGAACAAATAAAAATGGGTTATTCAAGGATTGGATCATTTAAGCTACTTTAAGCCAGCATAAGTAACAGATTTTATTTAAGAAAATAATTAGAAGGTGCTGGGGGCTTTTAAGCAGTACTATAATGTGTTGATTTATATTTTGAAGGCATCCTTCAGACATGTGTGCTCTCATTTCCTACTCTCATTGTGAAAAGTGTTGTGAAAAGCTAAAATTTTAGCAAAAATGTGTTTATGTCTTCCAGAAAAAATAGTGTTAATTCTAATTTCTTATCTGCTTTACCAGTAGAATGCAGAAATAAATTTTGCTATTAAAAATCAGATTTGTTTTGGGTTTCCTGTCAGGTAAAGGGGATTTACTGATTTCTCCCATTAGACACTACTCTTTTACTCCAAAACCTCATGATAAAATTCCAAACAAAGTACCTCAGAGGAACAATAGAGACTCTAAATCTTTTAACTTAGTGTTAAAGAGCAAAGTTGCTCAAGGAACGGCATCCTTACATAAGATTTCACCCAGGTGATTATTATTAATTCATTTTTATTCTGAACATTTTATATATTTCTTTCAGGAAATTATTGATTTAAAAAATGAGTTTTTTTAAATAACTGGAAATTCATTATCAGTGAATATCTCAAAGGCATGAAGATAAATTTATTAATTAGAAGCCAGAGGCCTGAAATTTTTATGCAACATTCTAATTATAATGGGCAGATTCCTTTCCTACCTCTCAATCTACTTCTTCCATTCATTTTTTAAAAATTCTTAATCTCCTATATTATGTAACTTTTCTGTTGTAACAAATTAAGTCTAGCTGGGTGGCTTAGAAAAACAGAAATTTATTTTCTTACAGTTCTGGAGGCCAAATGTCCTCAGGATCACACTTTCCTTGGAGGCTCTATGAGAGAATCCATTCTTTGCCTCTTCCAGCTCCTGTCACTGTGGGGATTCCTTGACTTGTGCCACATCAGTCCAGGCTCTGCCTCTGTGGTCACACTGCTTCCTCCTCTTCTGTATATCTTCTCCTTTATGTGTCTCTTATGAGAACACTTGCATTGGATTTAGGACCCACACTGATCATCTAAGATCATCTCCTCATTTCAAAATCCTTTAATTACCTTTTGTCTGTTTGTTTTTGATATAAGGTAACATTTGCAGGTTCTGAGGATTAAGACAGAAGCATATCTTTTGGAGGGCCACTATTTAATCTACTACATATGTTAATTAATATCCAATAAGCATTGTCTTGTGCTCAGCACCATTTGAATCTGCATGAGAAGACATAAAATAATTGTCATATGCATACCTTCTTGATTTATATTATAGCTCAATCTCAAATTGAGAACAGGTAAATGACTAACAAATTTCAATTATCTGTAAAACTGGTGTGTTAGTCTGTTCTCATGCTACTATAAGAATATACCTGAGACTGCATAATTTATAAAGTAAAGAGGTGTAATTGACTCACAGTTCAGCATGAGTGGGAAGGCCTCACAAACTTACAATCATGGCAAAAGGTGAAGCAAACATGTCCTTCTTCATAGGGCAGCAGGAAGGGGATGAATGAGAGCTGAGCATAGGGGTAAGCCCCTTATAAAATCATTGGATCTTGTGAGAACTCATTCACTATCAGGAGAACAGCATGGAGGAAACCACTCCCATGATTCAAATACCTCCCACTAGGTCCCTCCTACAATACATTGGGGATTATATGAACTGCAATTCAAGATGAGATTTGGGTGGGGACACAGCCATACTGTATCAACTGGGATACCTATTATCTACCTCAAACATTATTTTGACAGTTAAATAAGAAAAACAAAGTAATCTGCCAGCACATATTAATCACTAAATGTATTTTAGCTATTAGTTATTAACTTGTTTAACAAAAGACATATTCACTAATTTTAAGAAACTTTTACCTTATCACATCTATATTAGAGGAAAGAAGGTATAATGCAGAATATTCCCAGCTTACATGGTACATATTTGGAGGTTGTGGTCTCATCGTGGGAGCAATTCACCATCCTTGCTATTTTTGTTTCTGTTATACCGATAAAATGTTGCTTGTGTTTCTGTTATACCGATAAAATGTTGCTTGTGTTTCTTGCTTGATATCACCAAGCAACTGAGGGAAGTAGATCAGAAATAAGTGGTTTGAGAGAGATAGCCTGGGATTTAAAGTTTGACATTAATCAATGGCATAGGAAATCATCTATCAGCATGTTTTTCCCTCTCTGTCCTACTTCCACTTACCTCCCTTCTTTCTTTCTACCATAACTGTCCCACAGGCAGTCTAGCAAAAGATTGATTGTTGAAAAAAAGAAAAAACAATAAAGTAAAATAATAAAGTCCAAATAAACCAAAATAGACTTATCTTTCCCCAACAACAGATTTCTGGGTTCATAATTCCTCCTCATTCTACTATGAGTCACATTGAGGGATGCTCACAGCAGGGGGATGCTGGCAACCACCCAGCTCTCTCCATAGCATGTTTACCAACACTAAGTTGTACTTACTTTAAGCCCTAATTTGCCTGAATAACCATTGTGAAGATAAAAAAAACTAATGTAAAACAAAGATGGTTGTTTTTAAAAAAATGATGTTGAAATGTTTAACATTAGATAAATGTAAGTATGTCATTTAAAATTGCTTTAAAAATAGTTGTGGACAAGACAACAATAAGGGATTGGGTGGATTAATTGTAAACATCTCATAAATCCAGCACCCAGGATATAATTTGCTTCACAAATATTATATCTTTATTCCCTTTAAAAATTGAAACTGGAGGCCGGGCGCGGTGGCTCACACGTGTAATCCCAGCACTTTGGGAGGCCGAGGTGGGCAGATCACAAGGTCAGGAGATCAAGACCATCCTGGCTAACACAGTGAAACCTCGTCTCTCTACTAAAAATACAAAAAAATTAGCTGGATGTGGTGGTGGGCGCCTGTAGTCCCAGCTACTAGGGAGGCTGAGGCAGGAGAATGGCGTGAACTTGGGAGGCAGAGATTGCAGTGAGCCAAGATTGCACCACTGCACTCCAGCCTGGGTGACAGAGCAAGACTCCATCTCAAATAAATAAATAAATAAGTAAAATAAAAATAAAAAGTTGAAACTGGAAACTGCAACTTAAGACAGAAAAAAAAAAAAAACCGCAGACACACAAAAGACATTTTGAAATTCCAGTCAGTGAACTCAAATTGAAGAAAAGATTCATTCCTTCTATATTAAGAGATTATCTAGTGTATTAGTTTCTGAGAGCTGCCAAAAACTGGGTAGCTTAAAACAATGGAAGTATGTGTTCACAGTTCCAGAGGTTCAAAGTCTGAAATCAAGGTAACGAACTGGCAGGATTGCTTCCCTTTTGGAGACTCTGAGGAAACATCTGCTCCATATCTCTCTTGTAGCTTCTGGTGATTATGAGCGGTCCTTAGTGTTCCTTGGCTGGTAAATGAATTGCTTCATTCTCTGCCTCCTCCTTTTCATGGTCTTCTCTTTTTGTGTGTCTGAATTTCCATCTTCTTATAAGGGCATTAATCATTAGAGAATCCCCTATGATCTTATCTTAATAAGATGACATCTTAAAGATCCTATTTCTAAATAAGGTCACAGTCACAGGTTTCAGGTCTACCTGAATTATGAGGGGACACTATTCAACACAGTACAGCTAATAATACCACTTCATTTATTCATCTGTCAAGCTGCTATAAGGGAGGTGGAAAGAATCAGTACAATTTATGGTTAAATTGGTTTCAGGCTTTGTTGCGGATTTAGTTACATATAAGTCTGACAGGACTCTCATTTCACCACTTGCTCAAAATTTTTTTTTGACTTTGAGATAAGAATATTTATTTCAGGATAGCTTGGGATCTGAGCATTGGCCTCTTTGTTTTACAGTTCAGTAGACAACTTTCTGAACTGTGGGAGATCAACTTCTGCCTTATAGTCTGATATCCAGCCTTCCAAATGACTGTGAAGTTCTCTTTTCTTTTCAGCCCGGCCCATGGCTTTTCACTTTCGCGGGATTTTTCTCCACCCTGCTGCATTAATCCTAGCCCACAGAGGGCCACTACTTTGAACTAAATAAAGATCTGTGTGCAATGTGGAAATTTATCTCCACTGCCCTACCCTCCTACCAGCCTCCATACATTTGTCTGCATTTGGTGAAAGTCTTCTGTACCTCCAGGGAATCTTTCACAACCCTTTTACCTGCTCCTGTCTTT
The DNA here is from genome assembly GCF_029289425.2 of Pan paniscus. NCBI lineage: Eukaryota > Metazoa > Chordata > Mammalia > Primates > Hominidae > Pan > Pan paniscus. The sequence goes on from NC_073252.2 coordinate 115,618,263, forward strand.
CAGCAACAGTGTGGTGACAACATGCTCAGTGAAGGCTCTGTCATCTTGAGGATTTTCCCCAACCCTCTTTCCCTGCCTCCAATCTTCAGGTCACTACTTCCATGTACATTAGTATACGGAAGTTATAACCTTGTGTATCTGAGAGAATACTTTTTCATTTCCTATGCTCTGCTCCTAGTCGGCTGAGTAAATGGTGAAGGCCCCATGCTTCTGAGGAGTGTGCTGTCAGCCACACTGTTTTTCCCACACTATAAAACACACTACTATTATCCACTCAGTGAAGGCTTTGTGTGAAACAACTGGAAGAGAAACAGATACTGAGACTCCTTGGAAAACTATTAGTTATGCCAGAGCATACACAGCCATCACAATTCTTTAACAGTTATTCTGGGTTTTTCTTATGCTATCCTATGACAGGTTCACTCTCTTTTTACTATATGTACAAAGATAAAAGCAACTGTGTGTTCTTCTCTCCAAGGACAGGCTCCTGCCTCAATGAAATATAATTCATCTAGATTTCTTCTATTCGTCATAAGTTCTCTGATGGGTTTAAAAATAAAGCATCATAGTTTTTGTAGCTTATTCAGCTTATCTTGTTACACCATAAACTTTTTCTTAAATAGGACAACAAAAGCTCTAACTATAAAGAAAATATTAATAAGTATTAACTTCATTGGAATAAAATACTTCTGTTTATCAAAAGATTCCATGAAGAATGTAAAAATGCTATCCATGAGTAGAAGAAATTTGTATACATGTAAACAAAAAAAGTATATCCAAAATATGTAAATTCCTTCTACAAAGCAATCAGTAAATTGCAGACAATAAGGAGGAAAAAAGAAAAACCAGTCAAAAGATTTTTTAAAAGGTTGTTCCCAAAAGAGAATAAACAAATGGTCAATAAGAATTTAAAATGTGTTATATCATACTACATCTTTCATTAGGGAAAAGCAAGTTAAAACCACAATATGAACTGCACAATGCACTTCAAACCCACTAGGGCGGTAAAATTAAAGAGCCTAACATAATCAAATATTGGCCAAGGTGTGGAGCAACTGGAATTCCATACACTGCTGAGAAGCAACCATTTTGAAATACTATTTAGCAATATCTGCTAAAGTTTAATATATGTGTACCCTATGATACGTCCACTTAATTCTTAGGTATATACCAACAGAATTGTGTACACACATTCACTGAGCTACATGTACAAGAATTTTTATAGCAGCCCTGGTTTTAATTGTCAAAAAGTGGAAGCAACCCAAATAAACTTAAAGAGCAGATATTACAAACAAATTGTGGTGTAAACATACAATGGAATATTGTAGAGCAAAAAGAATAAAGTATTGCCACACCCAACATGGGTGCATCTCACAGATGTTGTGTTAATTGAAGTCAGATACAAAAGATTTTATTTTTACGAAGAGAAACAACAGGCAAAATAAATATAGGATGATATAAATCATGATAACAGTTTTCTTGGTTAGTTATTGAATAGGGGGTATATATGTAAGAGGTAACTTGGTCTGCTCCAAAATACTATTAATGTAGGTATTATATATAGAGGTGTAAGCATTCATTAAACCATACACTCAAAATTTAAGCACTTAATGTATATTATGTTTTGACTATTTTTAAGTGGCAGAACTGAACCTCAAATCTATAAAATCTCCCTCAACAGGATCAAACTCTGCTGCTTCTTCACCAAGGTAAAATTATTAAGAGATTTGTCTTTTCTTTTTTCATGTAATTAATATTTATTTTGACATCAAAAAGTCAGTCTTCTTGTATTTGAATAACGTGATTTAGTTATTTAATACGAAAACAAAAACTCCACATCACCGCAGATGAGCAGATGCCTCAGGGCAAATGCCAGTTTTAGTCCTTTCTTAACCTTTCAGGTTACATTTATCATAATTTCTTGACCTCTGAAGTTTCTGTCTTACTTCCTAACAGTTCAATTATGCATTTAAAAGGACATGTTAAATACATTATCCAGATTGTTAGATGTTCTGTCCAGGAATAGTTTATCCAGACACTGAGCATACCAGATTGCCAGAATGATTTTAAATCTCATTGAATTTTTCAAAGAAATTATTTCATATTTGTCTCTCGTTTCATGTTCATGGCATGTCAATTCCCTAGTTTTCATCTTACATATTTTATAACTTCTGATTGTGAATTCATTTTCAGTGAGAATTGTTTTCTATAGACATTCCCCAAATCCAGTCTGTATTTCAAGCTGCTTTTGTGAGAGCCCTCCGAGTTTCAACTGTTCAGAACCAGCTTTATGTCAATTTCTTGGCTCGCTGTTTCATGATAATAGGGCTAGCATTATATTAGTTAGGCCCTTCAGCAAAGTGAGTCAAGCTTGAGGTTCAATTACCTTCTTGATGGCACTTCATCCTTGCATACCCCTGCTTAGATTGCTGCCTTTCTGCAGCTTCCCAATGCCAGTAGGCAGTTGTTCTGGTTGCTATTCCTAGATGGAATAATCTGTAGAGCCCTGACTTATCCAGGGGTTGTACCTGTTCCCCATATTGCACAAGCCATTATTCCTTCTTCCTGTTTGACCATTAAAACCTCTATCTCTAAGACTTTACATTGGTTCTTATAGCCTTGTATGTTTTCTGCTTTGGCTCACATTCACCAAATATTCTTCTACTTTCTTTCCAGTTTCTAAAAATTGTTCATTCCTTTTTTATTTGAAAAGCCAACTGTAGAATTTAAAAGGATTACATTATACTTGTGATATATGTACATGGTATGTGTGCGTGTGTGTGTGTGTGTGTATTTGTGATGGGCAGGGTTGTCTTTCTACATCAGGTCAGTTCATCATATTAACCAGAATTTTATTATACTTAACAATTTGAAAAAAACAGAAGATATTTATTTTTTAGAAGCAACTTAACTGGATTTCCAGAATCTTCTTTATTTATATAAATACAATCTGCTTCTAACTCAAGCGTTTTACTAGTTTCAAATTTACGCATTATTTGGGACAAGTCCCAAGATTGCTGGGCTATTCATCTGTGCCACTTACTTTCTATTAATTGTAGAATACACTTCTTAAAATTCTGGATACCTTAGAATATTCATTGAGTAGCTTTTGTTTGTAATTTGCACGGATGTTTATAAAGAAAACTTATAAGGGCACACATTTAAGTACAATATTATTTGAAAATCTTTGATTTCCCAAATCAGTTCCTATGAAACAGAAGCCACCTGCTCTGTAGCCAGCAGACAAACTCAGCTAATGATCCAGTGATTTTTTTATTATTTTATTAAAATTCCAGCCACTGTTGCTTCTAGTCTTCCTCTTTGATGTGCACAGACATCCTCACAGACAAGCTCACCCAACTTGTCTTATTAAAACACAAGGTCCCACAGCACATCCAAGCTTCTCTTTCATGCAGAATGCAATATATACATGTGTCTTTTTCTATCTAAGACACATTCTTTTCTCTCTTTCCTTAAAACATAACGCAGTCACTTCCCTCGAGGTATTCTGTTTGTCTCTACCCACCCAACTCTGTAAAGATCAGATAATTTTACTAGCATCTGGTGCCCCATCATGTGAAGTGCTCAGTTATTTATTGGGCTTTGTTCTGTTTAGTCTGGAACTTTATATTCACTAGGATGACATCTCATATATCAGGATTAGTAGTCTTCAAACTTTAAACGATGAGCAGAGTTTTAGTGTCACTTTCCTTAGACTGAGAGGCTGGTCTAATCTTTGTATATCCTGAAATACCTATTTCCTGTGTTTTGTTAATCTTAATAGCAAAAGTTTTCTAAATGATTTACGGAATTTATTTATGTTAGCAGCTGATCTTTAAATTTTTGCAACATAGTATGTAGAACCTTTTCAAAGACTAGATTTATTTGCTTTAGATAAGTTGTACCATTGAAGGACCTTATTATTGACTACTGTAAAAAGTAATAGTATACTACACCACTTAGGAAATTTTACAATTAGAATTTTGAGAAAAAGCAATTTTGCAGCATAAATAGCAGCAATGCTCCAAACCAAGCAGGTCATTCTATTTGGGAAATTTATTTTTGTCTGCTGAAAAATATAAATAGGATTTCCACAGTTTCATTATTTGTTAGTGAAAGATCATATTGTGATATGTATGAGTCCATATAGTCCAACACACAGCACACTTCATCTATTCCTAGCTCTTCATTTTGTTTACTTCAGGCTAGATTAAGAGTTTGGGAGTGAATATATCTCAATCTCAGAAAAAAAAGTCATCAGAGATTAAATTTCTCAATATAATCCAAAACAGACATTTTTAAAGAGAAAACGTTACTTAACTTCCAGAGTAAAATACATACTGCTTTAAACAGTATGTCCTGTTTGAAAAGGAGTTTCTACTTAAAACCGTTGTCAAATCTGGAATTTAATAATATCTTGTTTTCATCTCCAGAGTGTAGTATTGATAGTGATAAAAGAAAAACTTCAGCCTAATTCAATTTAAAGGTGTTTAATTGATCAATGAATGATTTGCAAATCAGGCAGCCATCTGAGCCAGAGTAGGCTCAGACTTCAGCTCAGCCCCGTGGTGGAAGAAGATTTATGGACAGAAAAAGAAAAGTAACCTATAGAAAATGGGAGTGAGGTACAAAAACAGCTGGGTTGGTTACAGCTCAGCATTTGCCTTATTTGAACATTTTGAACAGTTGGCTGCCTTTGATTGGTCAAAACTCAGTGATTGGCACAAGTGTAGGCTATGGTCTGTTTACACCTCCACTTGTTATAGTTCACGATGTACAGAAAAACTTTTAGGCTGAACTTAAATTATGTAAGGAGGTGGCTTTAGGCTAAACTTGATTTAATAATTCCCCCCTTTTGGTCATCTTGTTAACTTTGAGAGATTGACCGAAAATTTAGTCAATGATGCCACTATCACCATTGGTCTTAAAACCTACTGGGAAACAGTAGAATAGTGGGTTTTGCAAGGTAGGAACAAGGACTGAGTAGAGGGTACCTCCTTATGCTAGAACATCCTGTTTACAGGAGGAAAGCAAAATCTGGTCTGTTCTAGGACCTATGTGTTTCCTTAAAGTCTTAATTTGATTATGTCACATTTAGTATGAGCAACTCCATTTTAGTTTGGTCTGGTCTGTTGGTGCCTAGGGCATTAACTCAATCCAAAACAATGGCCTCCCCTAATTTTGTAGCAAAGATCCCCCTTTTTGGCCAGGTAGGTGAGAGTGTGACCAAAACTTAGGACCTTAGCACCACTCTCAGTTACCATCATTTTGGGTTTCCAGTCTCAGCATATCTTTCAGAGGTTATGGTGCTCTCATGGTCACACATTTCTTTCAGCTCTTGTCAAGAGAGACCAGTTGAAGAGAGACCATTTGACATTCTAAAGATGGCTGCATCCAAACAGTTAAAACTTTGAGAGAATACAGAGCACAGGGAGACTACTATCTGACTGTCAGGAGGATAATACCAAGAGTTTGGAGTATGCTCCTCATCCAGAATCCCCATAAAACCAACCCATCTAAAATAAAATAGATCAAAGAATGAGCTAGATAAAGATAAAGATGAAACTCTTTATCTAGCTTAAAGACTTTAGGTCTTCATTAATCCCCTAAAAATAAATCTCTATAATCTACATTTGATATATTTCTTCATAGGCCACAAGTACCAGCAGCTGCACAGATACTCTTGTTTAGCCAATAAGTAATCTAGAGCAATTCTATTGTTTAGCAGAACTTTCACAAGAGAATTTAAAGTCTGTCATTTAACCATACCCTTTACAGTAGAATCTGCTATAAAGCCCATCATGAGGGATACATTTCTAATCATTGCTTCTTTTACTCCAACCCAAGGAAAAAGTAACTAACAAATGATGCCCTTCTAGAAGAGTGAAGACCTCCTGCCAATGTTCTCTTTAACCCATGATATAGGTTAAGAGGAGTGAAACAATGTTCTGTTTCTGACTGATTTTAAGGCAATGTATGTACCATTAAAGTTTCTCACCTACACTGGGCCTTCATCTTTCAGCTATCAAGATATTAAGTTATTCATGTATAAGGCTGGCTGCAAAATCCTTTACAAATAAAAGTATACCACATAAGCACACACAACAGACCATATTTTCACTTCTATTTTTCGTAGAGGCATAAACAGGAGAAAAATATTCAAAGATAAATGTCTCATGATCGTAATGAAGTCTTGATCTGTGATCTTGGGAAAAGCTGTTAACATCAAGGATGCCATCATCTTCTGGGAAGAAGCTTCCCTGATTAGCTTTACTTTAAAATGGTGTACACTAATAGGTGTTCAGTTCCAAGAGTGTGGAGGAACCCTTCTCAGTTGTGAGATTATTAACCCAAGGTTCAAGGTCCTGAAGTTTTGCTGTAGTATGGATGGCAAGGGTAGTCGTCTTCTGATGTTCTCAGAAGATTCAATCTTTTTGTTCTAGATTGCGAAGGGGTTCACTGTGTCCTCAGGGAACTATAAAAAGCTTTCTTTGTCTGGTGAAAATAGACTGTGGCATAATAATCTTCTTCTATAACATTTGTCTGCTTGCATGGGAAATCCCTTCTACAACCAGAAAACGTGCATTGAAAATTAAAATTGATGAAATCCCTGTGTAAATGCTTAAATGGCTCATTGGGTAGTCAAATGTAACTGCAGCTTTAATTGTCTTCCCAGGAATATGGATTTGACAAACCAAACATTAGTCATAAACTGTTTTAGCAATTTAGAAATCACCG